>NC_079555.1:8967500-13767500 GCF_015846415.1 Triplophysa dalaica
CCTGTATTGTGAAGTTAATTTTTAAAAGTTTCTTTTTAAATAACTGCACCACATATATCCTAAAAACAAAATTGTAATTAAAAATACTTGTTACTTTTCACAAGCCTGTAGCAGAATTACAAAAAATGGTACATAAAGTGTTTACCATGTTCATCATATCACCTTCACTTTGGAAATTGACAGAAATATTTTTTAATTATGTTGTTTGCCCATTTTCTTAGGGGGATACTCCACCCAAGAATTAAAATTCTGTCACAACCTAATTAACCTCAAGTATTTCCAAACCTGTATAGATTTATTTCTTTTGAAACACAAAGAAAAATATTTAGAAGAAGGTTAGCAACCAAAAACTGTTTGTCTTTCTGAATTCTTCAAAATATCTATAATATTTTTATGGTAGTCATTGGTGCCCCAGAAATCTCAGTTGCTAACATTTTTCTTAATATAATTCTTTGTGTCAAACCAAACAAAGAAATGAATAAAGGTTTGGAACAATTTGAGGACGAGTAATTCATGACAGAATTTTCATTTTTGAGTGGACTATACCTTTAATGGTCTATATCGTATTTATGAACAAAAAAGCCCATGAATGCTATCAAGATGAACTCACAGTGCTCCAACAGATAAGATGATTGGTTTCTGGGTCCTCCACTAAAGTCCACAGTTTAGTGAGGAAAGCAGGTACATTGCTAGAGTATCCTCCATCCACACCCATAGACCCTGGATTCTCCTGCATGACTACACTTAGGTTGATGTTTCTTTAATTCAAAAATAATTTAGTCCATTTCCAAATTAATGTTCTCTTGGGGCCTGCGCTTCTGATGCTGTTCCTCTCTCTGCTCCTCCTTCTCTCTATCTGTGGCCTAGTCATAGGACCATATTGGTCCCTTCAATTTCCACAGGTCAGAGTCAGCATAAAGCAATGCCCTGTAGCATCACCACTCTATTCAACAAAGGATACGACAGAAGAACAATACATGACTACACAAAGCCTAGAATAATGCCACAATGTCATGCCAAACAACACAATGCCCAAACACAACAAGCACAGGAGAGTGTGTTGGGCAGATGTGAGGGTTTGAATTGTCATTCATCTATTCGAGGTTGTGGTTAAAAAACTGTTTGTCTTCAAGAGATGGAATATCTAAATATTGCATGTACAAACAGCAGAAGTGTGTATTCCTATATGAAATCGTGCTAAATAAAATAAAACAGTTGACACATTATGTGGAACACTGTGTTTTGATAGAATTTAAAATTTACCCAGATAAAACAGCTTTATTCTGTCATGAACTATGAAATAAATATAAAGGTGTGGTTACATGTTACATACATTCTTGAGAATGTTATTTCATTTAATAACATTATAATTCTTTTTATTTTTTTGCAGTAAATCAAATAATTAATAAAAAAATAAAACAAACTGAATGTTTATTCAGCTACCCCTGTCAGCCTTTCTTATTATTTTTAGACCAAATGCATGCCGTTATTAACATATTAAACTTTAAGGGAAACTTCACCCAAAGATTCTGTCATCATTTACTCTCCTTCGAGTTGTTCCAAATCTATATACATTTCTTTGTTCTGATAAACACAGAGAAGATGCTTATAACCTTATGCTTATGCTTATAACCAAACAGATCTTGCCTCCATTGACTCCCATAAAAATTACTCTAGAATTTTTTTCTGTTGAATATATAAGAAGACATTCTGAAGAATGTAGCACAGCAAATTGTTCTGGGGCACTTTTGACTATCTTTTTATCTTTCCTAGTCAATGGGGGGCAAAATCTGTCTGGTTATGAGCATTCTTCCAAATATCTTTCTATTTGTTCATTGGAACAAATACATTTAAATAGATTTGGAACAACTCGAAAGTGAGTAAAGGATGACAGAATTTTTATTTAATCAATTAATAATTAATATTACACTTTTGGGTGAAGTATCCCTTTAAGAGCTAAATCTTTTCAGAACTCAAGAAATGCTCTTTCTTTTTTAACACCAGGGGGACCCAAACTCTTGAGCGGACCTCTCTCATTGCCTAGGCAACAACACTCTCAACAGATATTTTGTTATCAAAAACAGTTCACGCATTTTTAAGGTCACTTTTCTCAATGCTTTGATATTTAGTTTAGAAATCAAATAAACAAAAGCTTTTACACAAGAAAACATGAACGATATGTGTAAGTAGGCCTTACTATGTATGCAAGCTTAGTAGGCTGTGTCTGCTAACCATAAAATATCAAGTTCATAAAGAGGGGTGGTGTGGTGGAAAACGTATTAGTTGTTATTTCAGTATTACAAAATACGGCCTTATTTCATTAATATTTAAATATTACAGCATAAACAAGCATTTATTTACATGAATGACAGCAGTTCTTTCTGTAAGCAAAGTTCAAAAAGGTCACATGGCCATTAAAAATGCTTTATTAGTCATTCAGGTCAAAGCCAGATTCGATTAAACATGATTAGTAGCTGATGCATGCAAAATTAAAATCACCACTCAGCATCTTTATGAACTAGACATGTAGGTTTTCATAACTCATGAAGAACTCACTCATCTCATGGCAAGTGAGCATTCTGTAAAAAAGCAATTATTTTTATTTCCTGAACTTAAAAAATACAATTTAGACATTAGGCACATTCTGAAGCCACATTTAAATTAAATTATTACTACAATATGAAGGAAGTGTTCGGTTTGCATAAGAATGCATTTGAAGATGCACACTTCAGAGTTCTTTTGTCATGTGACAGGTGTAACGCCACGAGTAGGAAGTAAGGTAAAAAAACATAAAATGTTGGCAAAGTAGGTGAGAATAAGATGTTGCTACGCAACTGCAAATGATTTTTTCTTAACAATTAATTAGATACAGTTATGAATCAAGCTGCAATTTCCTTCTTAGTAGGCCTGTTCATTTTCCATGTAACAAAAGCATTTCTTGTATTTCGATTTTCTATTTCTCTATATTGATAAGGACTCCCTAAAAAGCAACAAATACTGTACAAGCAAGCTGACCTGCAGGGTCTACAGATAAAATATCTAGGCAACGTCTTTAAATCTAGCCCTAGTCACGTGACCCTGTTATGCAATATAGCTGTCATAACTCTCGATACAACACGATCTGGTCATCGCATAAATTAAATTGTTCAATTTGGGCTAAAATCTCTAATTGTTAGAAACCTGCTGCGAAAATAACGCAATTTTATCCTTTTAGATCTGACAATGACAATCAAACATGAATATATTATGCGCTGCTGCTGCAAATTGCAAAATCTACAGAGAATGATGGGAAATGTAGTTTGCTGAGCTGACGCTTGTCACGTCATAAACTAACATAAATTGTTCTAGTGTTTAAGTTCTTCATTAACAGTAAGTGTACTTTCAATTGTTTGGAATTGTATAAAAAAAAAGAAAACCTTTCGGCCATGATTATTTAATTCACTCGCCCCCAACTCGGACCCGCGGTTTTCCCTCGGGGGAGTTCATGTGCATTGCTCAGTCTAGTCTCGTAAAATACGATACTGCGTTCATTGAACTCACGTCGGTCAAGTAAAGCACTGCAGGTCGGTGAGGTCAAGGGCAGGGGAAATGCTGCGTTCAAGACACCTCGGAAGTGGGATATTGCCCACTACATACGCGGAAGTAACGTCTGAATGTAGTAGCATAAAAAGTATTTACTAATATTAAATTATTAATGTTACTAATGATTTAGTAGCAGTAAAACATTTAAAGTAAATGTGTTAACATTAAAAGAGCACCGTTCCAAAAACTATATTCCGGGTTGAAGTGGGAACTGTCCAATTTCCGAGAGCACGTGAAAGGCAACCGTTTACATTTAGCAGATGCATTTATCCAAAGCGACTTACAGAGAGTTCAAGGAGACGAACACTGAACTGACTTGCATGTCCTGCAGGTTCGAGGTCATCATGACTTAAAAAATGAATATCGGCAAGTTTAAACTCGTGAACCAAGCTATGAACGGTTTGTGCAGCATAATGCTAATAACGTGCTAATGCTAAATAGTTAGACCAAACTCATTAGTGATTAAACAGTCAGAGGAATTTCCTTTTTATACGATTTTAACAATTTAATGTTAGACTCCGAGGAGAATGATTAACAGTGATTAAACAGAAATAATATAATGAATTACATACATGTGAGATGCAGTGATCGCCCTGAGGGTTTGTCTGAATAGATTATAGAGTACATCCATGAGAATGATGAGAGACAAGTGACTATAGGAAGACTCCAGGCACAAAGACTTTAAATTGACCGGTGTGTGTGGACTGTGACATTTACATTAAACTTCAGGTGGAACTTGGGCCATAGAGAGATCAAAGCCACACACTCTGTGAAAGAAAAATCCTATTGTCCACATCATTGTGTAAAATTGTTGGATTAAAAAAGAAAAACAGAATGATCATGATGCTTATTATTATTATTATTATTAATGCATTGCATTCTACATATAAATGTATTCTTCCTTGTTTTAGATGACTTGTAAATGATGATAGACTGTTCATTTTGAAAGTTAACTACTCCTTTAAGTTTAGATCTTAGACTTGTAGTCTTTGACATGCATTATAGGAAAGTACCAGCGAGATTTCCTCACGCATTACCCCTCTCATTTACTTTGACACAACATATTCTTGATAGAACTGAAGATTGAAAAGAGAGGGAAAATGAGGAATAGTCTGTCGGCTTGCTTAACAGATGGTGAAGATTCTTTGTTGCCCTGGAACAAACTAACAGCAAGACCCAGTTTGACGATCTGTGAAGGTAATGTATTTCAAGCCCTTTTTTACATTGTCTGTTGTTTCAGAATGCAAGAGACCAGGTGTCACTCAATGCTGCCGTGAGTTCAGAGAGTTCAACAGGAAGGAATAGTAAAGTTACCTTCCCTTATGACTTCAGTCAGTTCATCAACGTGTTGCAAACAAAAACAATGCAATGCATCCATTTAAGGTCAAATGGACGTTTTGGATTTTTGTTTGTGGTAAAGGTTATTAGGCATGTGTGTTTTTTTATATATATTTCAAATGGGCAGTGACAATTGGTGGAATTATAACATGATCAAAATGCATTTGGCAATGACTACTATCCAAACATCTTTTAACATTGTTACTGAAATGTGGATGAAGTTGACTCTTCATTACACTTAGAGACATTATTCACCTAAACATCTGTGGATTAACTCACACACAGTGTCAATAAAAATCTGGTTTTAATGTCAAAGCATGAAATTAGATCAATTTATAAAAATAGGCGTTCATAATGTGTCTTTATCAAGTGTGCTCTTTCTTATTAACCTGAATAAATGTTTAATTTCTACAACACTGAATTAAATTACCAAAACAATTTCTTAAACAGTTACTCCACCCGCCATTGTTTGGATAAACAGAAGATTTGTTCCTAATGTCACACTATTGGTTGAGCCAATGTAGAACCAAGGACACTCCACTGTGTCTACATGTTCTAATGGGATTGTCTCATCGCACCGCACCACATCCAGTGTGGACAAAATGTGAAATTATAACAGGTTCTAATGCGTTCTAATGTTTTTTGTTGCATCGCACCGTGTCCGGTGTAGACACGGTGTCAGTGTTTACAGTAAACCAGTCCCCTACAAATAGTTTAGTTTTAGTTGTCTCTGCGCAGTAATCTTGGATTTGGGGCGGAATTTTCATGTTGGAAAATCCCACATCACATTTCAAGGACAACAACTAATAGATCTCTTCTGTGTATGTTGCAAGCTTGTATTAAAGTGTTAAGAGTTGAGTGCTAATAGATGAATTTACATAAATATGGGTAATATTTCTTTAAATGTAAATTCTGGCACCATAGAAATTTGTGCTATGTTGTAAACTGGTGTTTCAAAGTGCACATGTTGTACATTTTAGTTTTGTATATTTAGAAATGTCTGCTTTCTCTCTCCTTTCTCAGTCTTCATTTGCCTGCTAACTGAAGTGGTTCTGGCTGTTTTATTCAGGAGGAAGCCAAATGACATTGGCACTTCTGGGCCTAAACCTCCCATCTTCCTCCTCTCTAGGCATGTGCATTATTCAGAGACAGTGTTGTTAAGAGCCAAGTCCCAGAAGTAACATTCCTTCTGCTCTACAGAGCTCCTGGACCACAGTTGGACCCCGACACCCACAAACACCATCTCAACTGTTCATGTTCTTAATGATGTACACATGTGAACAACACATGTCAGCACTGGACTGGTGAATGTAATGAAGATTCAATAAAAAGGAAGGAAGGAGGCGTTTAAACATTTAGTCAATATATTAACAAAGTAAAAGACAGCAGGCAGCCCCTTAAGGATGACTGCCTGCGAATACAACAAACCACAACTAAAATCCAGGGCTGGTCCTCTCTCATCGACGGTCCAGTCGCTCGTTCTCTTATGCTCCTGATCTCCTCCATGATACGAGACCGGTGCATGCACAGCTGACGATCATTAACATTAACTCACCGGCCTTGACTCACGGCCTCGCCCCGCCTACTCCACTACAGTGAACATGAGAATCCTGGACATGTTTTGAATGTGCTGTCAAGGAATATATTTTTTTATTTTTTATGAATGCTTCATCTATCTCTGGAGTAAAGATAATGTTGTAAAATAATGATTAGCAGAGGTTTTATATACATTTCCTTGGTTTAAAATTGTCTCTTAAAGTTTCTTACACCATTATTCTGCACTAATTGGGTTGGACATCATTTCTGTTGTAGGTGTAGGTGCTGGTGCTTTGTGAAGCAAAACGTCCTGCTAGGATTCCAGAGTTGAGTCAAAAGCATCCACCATATTATTCTGGAGCTAAGATATGATTGGGACATTTTGCTATCCTTTTGCTACTGTAGAATGCGTTGGATGGTTGTTAGGGTGTTGCTAGGCAGTTTTTAAAATGGCATTATTAATGGTTTCTTACCACCTCGGGTAAGAAAAGCTATCCAAATTAAGGTTTTGTGACATTCTGACCCCTATGTATGTGGGCACAGTTTTCAAGTGTAGGAGATTTTTTGCGTATTCTGATGAAATCTTAATTGGCATCTCTAATAAAGCATCTCTGTCGTGGGATATATATTTATTATTAAACTGCGTTGTACTTGTCTTCATGTCTTGTGGACATAGCATTAACGAAATGGGAACATTTTCGTGCTAGCAAAGAGGACTGAGATTAGCCGTTCTATGAAGGTACCAGAATCCGTGACAACATCTCTATCAACACCTTTGTCTCCTGACCCTGCCAGATCAAAGACCTTTGATGTGCTCTCTGGAAAGAGAAATGCAATTTACTGTCAGTTTTGTCAAATTGTCTTGAATTTGAAAACCCTGAAATCATCTCTTGCAAAGTGTTTCCATTCACTTGGTAGGGCTAGATGCTATACATCTGTTTAATGAAAAATCTACTATTCATTTAAAGCTTCTGGGAATACAGGGCATAGCTTTTGCAAATCTATGTGGGTGGCTTTGAAAATGTAAAATCCGCCATTATGAGAAGCGATAATTGTGTTAAAAATAAATTGTTTTTTAGGGGAACTCCATAGTATAAAGGCATGTCTTTAGTTTGTGTAGTTCAGGATAAAAATGGGATCATGTGTTCATATTGTATGTACCATTATGTGAATTCACTGTTTCAAGGGATTTGGGACTATTCTGCATGTAACTTCTTAAAGGCTTAAGAGATTATCAAATAGGTATTTTGTGCTATGTATCTACAAACACAGATGCTCACATTTTTTCATTAACCATGAAAAATATTTTGTGTCTGGGAGAGTGTTTTTATTTTGGGATGAACTGTTCTTGGAAATATTTCATTTCCATCCATCCAATATCTCTCTGTCTAAGATATATATACATTTGTGTGTAAGTCTAGATAGAGGAGGAAGAGAGACTGAAAAAGGAAACACTGCTTCATAGATCACAGTCTCAGAAAGTCTTCATGAAATATTTGTTGGTCATTAAATTGAACTGACAAGACAGTTCAATTCTAAACAGCAGTTAACTTTCGGAGACAGGTCTTGATTGCAGAGTGAATGAGAATGTTGGTTACTTTGTGGCTGAGCCTGGATGCCTAGCATGCTTCTCTAAATTTATTTTTTTACAAGGACAAACACTGAAATGCTGCTCTGGGGGTTTCCATAACTACCCTGTTCTTCAATATGTCTACCTTTCGCTAAGTGTCTTCCTTCATGATGAAACGAAATAATGTTTAGCGGTGACAAAGTCTTTTAATATGGCTTGTGAACCCTTGTGTTACTGAGTCTTGGTAATGAGAATTAAATTCTTTCACATCTTACAATGTGTTGTTTTTAACGTCTTTTTTCTCTGTCTTCATATTTCATATGCCGTCTTTGTACCATAAGCTTCTCTTCCACCCCCACCTTTGTCTGTGCGGGAAAGAAATTGTACCTTCAGATGTAAAAGCTGAACCTTTCAGTTTTGCTGATCTAAGAACACAGGCTGTGCATTGGTTTTGTGGTACAGAAGGATGTGATGTTCATTGACGTAATCACACTCATGGAAGTGAAAGTGAACTGTTTGAGAGGAAGTCGTGAATCCTTGTGTCTACATAAAAATAAATGATTTCTTGGGTCTAACATGTGAAATAATTCTTAGAGACCAACCGTAACAAAAACGGAGCTGATGGTCTTAAACTTTTAGAATATGGTTGTAGATATCAGCGCTTTAGATCCTTACAGTTGTTTGATTGAAACTGAAACTTTTAGATTTATTTAAGGTCAAGACCTACCAGAATATCTTAATATGAATTTACCGGATTTACTGGATTTGATGGTTCAGTTCTATGAGGCAATTATCAAGTCTATCACATCCTGAAAGGGGTCAGACAAAACTTCATTTTCATCTATTTACAATTGTAAAGTCCAACAGCAAATGTGCAGTTATACTTGCAGTATTTGCAGTTATTCAGATTTAATATCCAAACTGTACATAAAGGACATTCCTGAGCAATATTCAGTACTTTCCACCTTAGGTACCACTGTGACGGTTGTACTCTGTTTTGTTTTGACTTCTGTTTCTGATGTCCTTTTAAGTTAATTGTCCCTCACCTGATTCAGTTTCCCTTGATTGTGTTTCCCCATGTATTTAAGCCCTGTGTGTTCTGCAGTTCCTTGTCTGCTGTTGTTTATGTTTGTGTGTAACGCTGGTCCGGTGGATTCATTAAAACACTTCTTGGATTACATTTCGTCTTTGTTTTGCACTTGTATCCAGTCGTCACGTGATGGCTACACTGAACATTTATTAGATTACTGAATATCAGCTGTTACTTTTGAGATTTTATTAATGAACTCCTCACCAGTGTTGAGCTTCATTAGTTTGTATCCATTCTTTAACCACCACAGTCATATTTGTTTGTTCATATTTTAAAGGTCACATCCTGACAGTCCTTATAATGAACAGATCTTATTACAACTTATCATTTTAAACTTTCATTGTTCCTATGATGACGGACACAAAGATTGCAGATTTCTAATTGCATGCTTTCAGGAGTCCTTTGGTAGCTGATTGTGATGAACGGGAATGCTAATGGCCAGCCTTCAACACCTTTTCTAAGAGTGAAAGAGAGGTAAATTACTTTTTTGAGCATTGGGATTGTTGTCACGTTGAATGGACGAACTTCAATTTATTTTACACCAACAATAACGGCATGATGTTCTTTTAAAAATAGGTTGTTACTAAATTACAATAGTATTACTGTGCGATGCCAAAATCATCATTGTTTTAACTATTCTGACAGTAAATGTTGCAGATACTGATGCACAGCTTCCCTGATGCTCCTGTTGAATGATCTGTTGCATCTTTTCCCTAAGGGCCATGGAGACAGTTTAGGATCTAAGCATTTGGAGATGTTCAGGTATGTATTTTATCGTCTCTTCCATCTTCCAGACAATTGCATTGATTCATCAACAGAACACATGTTTTCACAGCTGAAACCGTTGAATTGCATTAGGGTCATGACCCTGTTACCCCTGACCTTTTGATCACACAAACTCTTCTGGTGGCAGAATTCAATTATCCTTTTTGATGAAACAACCATTCACAGATCAATGAAATCATTTTAAAGCACCCAAAAGGGTTGATGCAATCTTTTATACTTTATTTTCTGTTCATTAAGAAAATATCAGATTATAATATTACTTTATATTTGGTGAAAAAATTAAGATGGTTTAAATATAGACCCTTAAAACATATTTGATGGTGTAAATAGTCATCTTGTTTTGAACACAATTGAGAAATATTCTTTACTTTGAATAAACTGTTTAAGATGTTAAAACATGAGGCTCATTTTTAGGTTAAGTGGGAAAAACATTTTATGCAATTGACTGCAATAAAACACACGATCTATGCAGACTATTTTCACAAGGTAATGGAGTAATTCATGAAGCGTGAAATGTACCTAAATGGGTATTTTTTTTTTCCCCATTCAGACAACGAAGTTTGCGTTTTAAAACATGATGATGCCCTTACACTTACTTTCATTTTCGTTACTGTGTAAATCTCACATAAATCTGTGATGTAGGGCATTTTCATTTTAATCTAAACACAGTTCACTTTCAGGAAAGTATTACAGGAAATGAAAAAAACTGGGCCTGGTCTGTGTCTCACTTCCATCTCTCATGTTTTTCTCAGGGTTCCTATATGACTCGGGTGATCATTAGAGATTTTGTGAGGATGTCGTTATGATAGCAGAACAGCCTCTCACATTAACAATAATGTCCATCTCAACCCAAAAAAAGCAGAGAAATCATTAAAATTCAGTGTATGCTTTTTGCCTCCCCCTGGATATTCATAAAAAAAACTAAAATAAGACCTTTTGAAACGGATTGTGTGACTGTGATATTATATGTTTATAACTGTGTTTGATTCACACAACAACATGCATGTGTAGTGAAAGTGAGCACACTCATGGTTACATGCTTTCTTATCGAGGAAAACACAAGTCGAGGTGAACTGCTTTGTAATGGTGTGTGGGTGGGTATTCACTGCCTCACAGATTCAATCACTCCTTTACCAGTCTTTCTCTCACATCATTCTCTGTCTCTCTCCCTCTTTCCTTTTTCTTTTCAAATCAACAAGGCCACAGTAATAGATTTTTAAGCCCATTATTTTTAAATATTTGTTTTTTATATTTTATAATCATTGGTAACGATAATGTTATTTTTATGACAATTTAACAACTTAAGAGACTCGGTACCCTCTCTAATTATTTGATGGTTATAAAAATCTTAAGTTTGCATTTATTTACTTACCACCATTAAAATTGGCTGTTAATTGGCAATAATATTGGACTAGGGTTTCAAGGCTCAATTTAAATAAATACATTTTACTGTCACGTTACCATCAGCGTGTTCATGTTCAGCTTCCGGCCAGGAGCTACAGAATACTATTAGATATAACCTACACAAAATACACAAATACAGACTGTATTATAAATATGAGAAATGTACAATAGTATGTTTAATAAATTACCTTTTTGTAAGACTGTGTGTTTTTCTTGACCACACAACTCTAAAATGTATACTTTTTATATAAAAAAAGCAAAGAATGTATACTATGAAAGTGAAAAATAGTTTGTGGCTTGATTAAATGTCAATTCTTTACTTTCTTTAAATAAATGAATAGCACCAAACTCGTTACTAATTCCCCAGTTTTTAATATTTTGTGAACAATTTTGTGTGAACGTAAATATTTTTATTCCCTTATTCATTTTCCAGTCTGTTGGTGTTGCTGTTACAGGTTGTCAACGCTAGAGTACTGGCCACACCTTTCTGTCATTCTTCCTGTGGACAACAGCTTAAAATCCTCCGTGTTTGTACCTCGAGCCCCATTCTTGTCGCTCAACAAACACAACACGTGCCACACGTACCACCACGCGTTTAAAGCGTATGTGTTGCGTAAAATTAAAAGAGAATCCAATTTGTTTTTCTTCGAGATAACGGCGTAAATCTAGTTGTACTTAACGGTGCTCGGCTCCGGTGCGTGCTCGCGCGCGTGCTCTCTCTCTACTCCTGACGTCAGCGAGATTGTCTGAGAGCGTCGAGCCCTGCGCGCTCTATCTTCATACTGACCCTCCATTGTGAGCACGCTAACGATGCCAACGCTCGCAGCAGCCACCGCCGCCCAGTAGAGACCCCCAGTCCGAGGACCGAGCACCGCGATCCTGCTAAAAGGACCGAGAGTCGGAGACAGTCTTATGTTCCAGCCCAACGTTGGCTTTTGCGGGATTTAATGCTCTAGCTAGTCGCCGACAGGGAGAGAGAGTGTGTGTGAGAGAGGGACAGGGACAGCCTTAGAGAGGGATAAGGAAGAAACACCCGGGAAAAGGATTGCTCGCTATTTCTCACCCTGACCGTTTTGGAGATAAAGAAGAGCCGACGTCCATCTAGCCATGGGATGTACACTGAGCGCAGAGGAAAGAGCGGCTCTAGACAGGAGCAAAGCCATCGAGAAAAACCTCAAAGAAGATGGAATGACTGCTGCTAAAGATGTGAAATTGCTTCTGCTAGGTAATGCGGAGTGAGCGGATCAGATCCGTCCGTATCCTGCACATTTCGGATACTCTCAGTGTCGCAGTCCGTTGAATGCCCGTATATTATCAGAATCATTGGATCTCAACATTACTGGATCTCTTCTTATTCCCTTGTGTCTCTCTCTTCTCCACAGGGGCTGGGGAATCTGGGAAAAGTACCATCGTGAAACAAATGAAGTAAGTGTCATGTTTTAAATGACATCCATCAGTCACTATGGCCTGTGTGAGCTCGCACACACACGCACCAACCCACACATATATACACACACCTACCCTCGATTGCTTGATGGCGAATTCTTAGGTCCGCCATATTTTTAAGGAGTTCTCTCTTGACGTGAAGATACGATCGTGAGCACATCTGCGATAGATTCGCAGGTTTGGGAGACGATGTCGATGTGCTGTTCAGAAAAATGGTGCTGAAAACGAAGTGGGGGGGCCGTGTTTCATACTTTAATACTTCATTGGCGTCCACTGACAGCCCGTGGCTGTGTAGCTTGCATCACCCTTACACCCGGCTGGGTAACATTGCCACTCTCCACGTCGATTGTACTTCACACTGCGAACACCTTAAATCTTCCTGCGCTTGTGTCGCTATGAATACGTTCAAGTCTAACGGGATTGAATGGGCTGTGCCTCAGATTTCAGCTCACGAGACTGAAAATGCAGCATTTTACGTGCTACCGCATGTTTCCCGCCTGCATTTAGTCTCGAATCGTATGGATTTTATACGACGTGTAATAGCCTTCTGTTCGCTGTTAAGGGCAAGCTTAATGGAAAATGGTGCCTATAATTCATCAGCTCTGTATCCATCGCTTTGGTGCAACATGAGCAGGCCTACATGCGTTTAGCGTGTGTTAGGTTGATGCTTATGTAGAAGCACTGACACCCAACCAGCTCAACTTCCTCACGGCCATTTTTATTCACAAGATGCAACTGTCATACTCTTTTTGCTTCACTAAAATCAACCATCCGTTCATCTGCCTTGCGCTTTACTGGTTATAACGTTATTTTGCCTTGATTTCCAAGAAAATATCAGCCGATGTACTTACACTGTCTCTTTAATTAACGGAGATAAAATATGATACGAAATGAAAATATCAGCATTGGTTAAAATGTCTGTGAAATGATTACGTTTTGAGCTTTAAGGAGCTCAATGGAAAGCATTCGGTTCCAAAAGCCTCCCATTAATGTTCTCACGAGCCCTGCCTTTGTCAAATCGAAGTCTGTAGCCTGTAAAAATATTATTTTTATTTCTGTCGTGAATATGTAATTTCGCAATAGCGCTCCGTATTGTTATCTTTACACACTGCACTGGAAAATAAGCGTGTAATTAGCATGGACGTGTTTTGAAAGAAAGGAGGCGCAAATTTCAGGCGGTTTCAGTGGTGGACAGCGCCCAGCAGAGCCCTTTTCTGTGATCGGCTTTCTTCGGCCATTTTCGGATTTCTCCGTCGTAAAGAGCCTTAGCCTGCGGCCAGATCGAAAACAGGGAATGGATTTCTGCGTCTTTTGTGTTTACCACTTATGTTCAGAGGGAGATGCTGTCTTTCACCCCTTTAATATAATAACAGCTACTTTAATTAAAATTAATAATGAGCAGTTATGAAATTACATAAATACGTATTTTTTATTTGTATATACCTTTTTTACATTTTAAATTTTAACATTATTCTTGAGTTTATTTGTCGAGCAAACAAATGACAATTTTCACCCCAGTGCTTTCAAGTCATGTAGCTAATGCCTCAGGCATATTTCTAAGGCATGCAAAGAGTGATGACTCTTTCCTCTCTGAGGATTTTCTGTTGCTCTGATGTGCTTAATTGGGTAATAAGAGTGTCTCATGATGGTGCTGTTTAAACTGTTTGGGTCCTAAAGGAGTGGAGTATGTAGCTCTGGGCTTCTTACTGTTATATGACGTGAATCAGTTTGCTTTACAGGGCCTTTGTGGAGCTTAACTTGAAATGCTTTTTAGGATATTCCAGCTTCTTTGTAATGCATTGCATTAAAATGAAAAGCCGTATGGAATTCTCGCATCTTTTTAAACCTAATTGTTGGCAGAACTGACTGATTTAGTTTCATACTTCTACCTGTTTGCAAGGCCTTTGATGTTTTAAGTCTATAAATTCAATCCATGCATTTATTCCTAACCATCCTGTGGTTTAAACCAGATATTTTTTCACTTAGCGAGAGGGTTTTATTCTTTTGTTTTACTTTGTTGTTCCTGAAAATGAATGCGGAGATGAAACAAGCCGGTGTGCATTTAACGTGTCATAGTTTAGTTAACAAGGGAGCTGGGTAATGTGTGAAAGATGGAAAGAAAGACGACACAGCATGAGGAGAAGAGATGTTGGTAAACCCTGTGATTATGGTGTAGTCTTCTAGGAAGGCAACAGCGCTTCCGTCTGCTTCATTAGTTCAGCGTGAGAGGGTTGTTTAAACACAGGCTGCAATCAGTCGCTGATCACATCAGCAATACACATCTCCTTTTCTACGTTCCAACACACATTTTCCTGGCACCTAGTCCTGTGGGAACGAAGTCTGAGCGATTGAAGATGTATTTTGTGTGTGTGAAAGAAAAGATTCTTGTACCCTGGAGATGGAGCCATGTGTGTTCATTCTGCATGTCATTTTCTCACCCACGCATGTCATGCATGGAAGATCAAAAGCAGCTTGGAAAACAGATAAATTGTATATATGAAAAGTAATACGGTACGAGTTGTGTATAGACCACCGTTTGAATGCCTGTTCTGGATCTGTGGGCATATTAAAGCCATGCGTTACCAGTTTGTAGATTTGAGTCATTTGTATATATTTGGGTAGTAGGATTATGACAAAATCACAATCGAGCATTGGTTTGAATTTGTAATAATGATTATTCATTTATTTTAATTGAATTTACATTAATACAGTTGTTATGTAGTAGGACAGCTGCATTTTCTATTCTTCATGTAGGCTCATGCTACATTTTGTTGCTTTATTGTAGTAAGTCAAGACCATTGACTTCACGGGTGACCATTTAACCTTTCAATATCCCAGTGAAATAAAAAATCACACTGCCTGTTTCTTTCATGAAATATTGCAGCGTTTATTGTTAATAGTTTATCAATAGATGTCTTGGGCAGGGTATCCGTTAACTCCTCCCCATCAACTATCAGTCTGTTGCCAGTCCCATTACAAAATGCCACGGCGGTTTCATACATTCAAATCGCAGAGAAAGACAAAAGCCACGCCCACTATTTTTCTCATTCAAAATTTTATTTCACTCTAAAATGCGCCAAAATATTGAAGTAAAACGATCGCAACTTCCACTTCACGGGGGCTGATTTAATTCTATTAATGTCTTCAACGGACCGTGATTGGTTACAAAGTCCAAACGCTGCAAAAACAACGTAAATGTAATGATGATGCAACGTTTATTCTCAAGGTCAGTGGCGATTTATTTATATAGGGGAAACATAAATTTTTTTTTGGACAACTAGTCAAGTAAGACCTAATTTTGACTCTCTTTTAATCACATTGACCCATTGTCTAATCTGTAAACTGTAATCCAAGGCCGCTAGTCATTTTATCCTTTAAAAGCAGACCTCTGCTGCTGGATAACCTGATAGGATTAAAAATGTTTGTTTTTCTAGTGATCTCTGCAGTATGCAATATGCTGGGCTGTCCTGTAGCTGGCTAATTGAAGGGTTGGAGAGGAGGACCCAGCTGTTCAGTTGCACTCCATCTGTACAGCCGTTGAGCTAAACCGTGGCCATATACTTGAGTAGCAGAGCATGAAACATTATGTCTCAAGTGTCTAGAGAAAAGCATTCATATTGAGGAATTAGCATTTTTTTCACATAAAGATTTTGATGAAGAAACCCATTTAAATTTAAGTTACTTTTATGTGGTATAGTGCTTTTCACAATGTATAATTCAATAATCATAAATACGATTTAAGGCAGCTTTACAGAAAATTATACTGTAGCGTTTAAAATGCGTTAAAATGCGTTTTCACTTTTAAAATGCTTATTCTCAACCCAGTGTTGGGTCAAAAGAGTTAAATTAACCGAGAAAATGTTTCCATTTCACCCAACCGCATTTTAAGTTGAAACAATCCAATTTAGGTTTTCAATCTACAACCCAGCAGTTGCGTTCGACCCTTTTTGACCCAACACTGGATTCAAAATAAAATAATAATCAAATGTGCCATATTCATAAACACGTACAACTTTATAACAGAACGCAGTGCAACCATAATTCGCTTTTTTAAAGATGCAAATACCTGTTGAGCAGTTTTTAAACATCAGCTGAAAGAATCACAAAGTCTTTCACTTCTTCTGGAAGTGAGACTGCAGATATACAACTGTCTGGATTAAAATTGGTAACATTCTGGATTTAAAATGTTTTGTTGCAACATGTATTGAACTAATGGCCTCCATTACATTTATGAATATTCCTGTAATGTGGTGCAAAATCTTACATTGCATTTAAATTCCCCTAGTTTTTGTTAGCCAAGAACATGTGCTCCCTTTTCGACCCTATTATGTGCAACAACAGCCTTTACAGAACCCTGCTTGAGTCATCGGCCGGGTTTAATTGGACCCCCTGAACGTTTCCAGCTGTATGATTCAAAGGTTCTTAGCAGATGTAAGTTGGAGTGTTTTGAGGTAGGTGAAACCTATTTTAATGCAAAGACGGCGAATAAAGGGAATTAGCATTAACACAAAGCACGCTTGCATGATACTGCAGTGCCGCCCCGCTCTGTTATTGGCATTGGTTCTACGCTGCAGTGTGCACACTATACTGGACAATTTATTTTACAGACTTACAGCATGCATTCATACTGCAGATTTTAGATGGAGAATGAGTTATAATTTCTCATGGAAATCTTGCTATATGTTTCAGTCAATGCATTATACATGTGTGTGTGCTTTGCTGTAATAATGGCAACAGAGTTTGGATGCACAAGATAAGGGTGCTTTATTGAGTCGAATGCAAGTGCAGTAGGGTTAGGGTGTGACCACACACCCATCCAAACCATAATGACTGTGTATCTGTGTGTGCGTTTGGGGAAGCTCTGAGTCACTCTAGAAAGGAAAAAGGAAGGAGGTCTGATGAAATATTCAAGCTGGTGAAATGCACCTAACATATGATGGTTTCCCTGTCCATTTTTTCTTCCATTCTCTCTGTGATCTTTTGACTCTATGTCATTCTCACTCTCTCTGTAACAGAGGCGGGTTTATGGTCAGTGTAGGAGATGTGATTGGAGTTGACTGCGCACAGGGAAAACAGTTTCTCATGCGTTGAGTTCCCAGGGCTCTGACTGTAATACTCTCCCCGATCTCTTCTGTCTCGTCCCTCAGACACAGTGTGACTTTTAGCACCACATGTTCTCTGGGTTGATTTTTGTGCTTTTCTGCAGGGCTCTTAAGAAGGGTTTTGGACGTGTGTATATTTGCTCCTTTTATATACCTGTGCTGCAGCAGCATGTACTTTGCATATGATTTGCAACCTCTGCCGTTTTCCAGGGTATGCAAAGCTATCAAAACAGCTAATTCGGTTAAACATGCGTAATGTTCAGAGCATACCATAACACATAGGCAGAATTTATTAGGCCTGTAAGATGTAAGAAAAGAGATATAACTAATGGAAGCGTTTTCGTTTTTTACCTACAACATTATACAGTATTTACACTTTCACTTCTTTTCAATTAAAAAGGGAAGTCACTCCCTCTTTCTCTCTCTCTCTGTCACAGAGTTACACATTTTTCAGTTTGCATATTCAGATTGTGGATTGAACACTTGAACTGCCGTTATGTTTGACATGAGGACATTTATGTCTGTTGCTACACATTGAGTATGCGACAATAAACTCTTTGATCAGGTCAATGAGACAAGTGATTCCACTTGGGCTAGGCCAACAAGTGAAAAGAAACACAAAACACCTGCATCCACAGTTAGGCCTATATGCACTTTTGTAAGCTGCTGTAATTGTTTCTCTATTATTGTTGATGAAATGTGTGATCAAGAGCAGAGATCGCATTAACCGAAAATTCTTCCTCATTGACAGATTTTTTTTAATCTGAAGGCCGTCCGTCATTTTGACGGATTACAGTAAAAGGGCAATTTGTAATTCCCCTTTTTTATAATTTCCTTTCATCAGAACGCGATTGTGAGCGACATGAGGTAGGCTACTATCTCTGCCCTGAATGCAATCTGAGAAGGGAAGTGTGTTTCCCATTCGTTAGTTTTAATGCCTGGTCTGTTTTGGAAAAACGCGGAGACTCGTGGTGCAGATGAATCTGACGCCTTCTTACAGGCTCCTGTCATTGTTACTGAAATGGCATATGAACATTGACAATTGTCTGTAATTTTTATTTTATTTCTGACAATAGAAATATGATATATTTAAATGAATATAGGCCATAACAACAATTCAGTTGTATTAAAATACAGTAAATTCGGAGAGTAAACGAAAGTATAGCGTAATGACGTCATGAACATGCTAATTAGCATGTGACGGGTAATAATAGACTATGACTGATATTTTATGAGCTTGTCCGTCAATAAAAAAAGTCTAGCGCAACCTCTGATCAAGAGCACAGCTAATTTTATTTTTGGGGATAAATATTTATTTAAGGTTATGGTAAATGGATCCAAAACAGGAGAGTGGGAAACGGGGCAGTGAACTGTCAAGTGCTTCCCCGAACCCCTCAATGACCCTTGTTCTCCCACCGGTTCCCCGTTTCCCACTCTCCATCTCTTTTGCTGTCTCTGTGGTGGGTCTATATGTATTTGGAGAGTTCTGGCTGACCCATGTGCTGGTGTAAAGACAAAAGGCTTTTGTCTTTTTGAGGTGTCGTTTGTTAGGCTATAAAGCAGGTCCTAGGCCAGCCCCTTCAACGCAATCACAAAGAAGCTTTATTGGGGAGGCTGTCTGGGTGGGTCCACTCATCTGATCTGGGGTCAGCTGATTTATAGCAAGACATTGCTATGGGAACTCTCCTTATGGCATAATAACATAATGTTTTTCTGCATGTGAATGTGAAACGGTACGAAACCCTCAACGTTGTCAGCAAAAATTACATATAAACATACAGCGGCGGAAAAAATTAGGAGACCAATTCAAAAATATTTTTCTGAATTTACTGTTTGTAGTTTTGTGTTACAGTGAACACTTTTTTTCAATTTATTTATAGACTCTATTTGAATTTTTGGAAAAACTGGAGAAACAGGTCAAAATAACAAAAAAGATGCTCTTGTATTTTTTCCGACCTCAAATACTGCACAGAAAACAAGTTCATAATCACTTTTAAGCAATACAACTGTAATATTTGTACACGTTTTCAAAAATGAAACCTACTGTAGATTTGATCACAGTTTTTATGTGTTGTGTCATGCTGTCAAGTCTTTCACATTGCTGTTGGTTGACTTTGTCACTCCTGAGGTTTGATCTTTTTAAATTTCACAGACACTGACTGGAATGGCAACAATACATCTAGAAAGTGAAAATTTGGAATTGTCTCTTAATTTTTTTCAGCGGCTGTACTTGCTTTCATTGAACGCAAGAGCACCACACTCATGTATATTTTGCACCCAGCAGTATGAATAATTTGTTTATCTGTGGGTGGTAGTGACAGTGATTTAGTGGGGTGATGAGACGGGTGTTAATTGTATCCCCCTGTGACTTTGTTTTGACTGTAAGTATCATTGTAACCTTTACCTGGTGACTGTATGTATGTATAAATTGGTTCACCTGTCAGTAGTTTCCAGCAGCCTTTGGCCCTGGGGTGCAGACACACACACATACACAAATGGAACTTAGGTATTACACAAGCGACTCTTAATGAAGATATAATTGGGGATGCAGTAGGTGCTTGGCCTGTGGCCTTTTGTTGTGCTAACACAGATGCAAAGTGGAGCAGTTCTTCTTTCACAGTCTTCACTTCCTATTTTGGTGGCTGAAAAGTTCAGATGTTGCCCCATCGCTAACAGTGAAATCATTTTTCAGGGACAGCTGATAGTTTAACCCCAAACGTGCTGCATGGTGAAAGCTTGGATTTTGCTGTAAGAATCAGTCAGCTGCTGCATGCACGTTCCTCTGGTTAATGCTGTGGATGTGAAGCCTTGTTTCATTTATCCTTTATGTATTCTATCCCTCTTCTGGACTCTGTTGCCATGGAGATGACAATGGCGGCCAAAATTAGAGGAAGACAAATGACCAGCGCTGCGTCCCAATTCGTCTACTTACTATGCATTAAAAGTATGCACTGTTTTTGCTATGCAAAAGTATATACATTTTAGTGTGTAGCAAAATAATATACACACAGACGACAACAAAAGTATTTATTAATTTATTGTTCCATATATAATGTTAAATCTGTAGTAATATTCATTAATGTAGTGACACATCAGTTATTTAATTTTATTAATGCAGTGGAGTGTCACTAAACTCCGCCTACTCGTAGTGAGTTGTGGGTAATATTAGTTGTTAAAGTGTGCATCATTCTGCTCTTTGTATTTCTTCTGGAACTAGTAGACCATCCTTTGGAATACTCTTTTCAACATACTACGATTTGGCACATACTAATTCTTTTTTTGAATAGTATTTAGGAAAGATAGTATGCGAATTGGGATGCAGCACCAGTGTGGGCAAAGGGGGGAGGGGTGGTTACTTGGAAACGTGAATCACAAGAGAAGTATTGAGAGAGAGAGAGAGCTTCGTCAACTCTATTGACTCCAATGGAACAGTTTTTTCACAGCAATGGCGATTCAGGGAGCCTCTCAATAGTTCCCGGAAGTTACTGGTAACGCATGGAGCTGCAGCAAAACCAGGGCTCTAGACTGCGACCAAAATGCTCGCAAATGCAATCCAATCATTTTTTATAACTTGCAATATAAATTTCAAAGGGTCCCTTTGGTACCGGTGCATAAAACAAATTTTAACATTTAAGGTGATTTATGAGTGGTGAATGACACGCTTGTGATAATTGCAGGAAAGAGCGTGAAGAGAGCACATCACTCCCTCCGTCTCCAAACTAAAGTGTGTGTTTGACTTCATTCGGTGTTGCGCAGACCGAACAGCATAAAAGCACTCTTTTAAAACACTCTCACAGAACATTGATGTCATATTCTGATCATTCTGCGCAGCGCTTAATGAAGTTGAACACATCGGTTTCTGTCACAGTTTAACCAAAAGCGAAGTCGAAAGACAGTTTCACATGGCGCATTCTGACTATATTTTTACATGAATTACAGCTGGGTGTGAATGTTCTCAAAATCATTTGCACCGATTCATTTTGTTGAAACAACTCAAATGTCAAACACTGAAATCACGAGACTCACTGTCTGAACCCATCAAATCAGTCACTCAAAAGACCTCAGTGCTTAGACCATTTAACAAGAGTGGTTAGTAAGATTTAGTATTTAAAATTTATTTATCACAATATGTATTGAAGTACATATATAATCATTTAGTTCTTAGTTACTTTTGAGTTTTGAGGTTGCTATTTTAATATTATGTGGTAAAAATAAAGAAGGCCAGTGGCAAAATTATAGCTTTTTGCAAAGAGTGCAATAAAGGAGGATTGTGAAGAGTGACCGGTCATATTTGTGTCAGATCATTTTTTTATTCCAATATATAACTAAATTAAAATTGAATATAAAACTAAATAATAACAACTGTATAAAATAACAAGTACAAAGATTCTTGCATTTATTTTCGATTAAGTGGGCTAGCAAGTGTTAAATCGCAAAAATGAAGCGGCCTATAGGCGACCATTTTCAAAGACGGAGTGACAAATTAACACAACTGGCTGGCTGTGCCATATTATGTATTCATAACCAGTCCAAACCAGTAGCCTGAAATGAGTATGCCAAAAATCATTGTTGAGTATGACAAAAATTGTTGAACTGACTATACAAGTAGATTCCTGTAATTCTTTTTGGATTGAATGAAAGAAATCTGTATTGTTTTGCAGTCTCGGTTTGTAATAAGAATGTGGTTTCATGTGTAAAATGGATTGAAACGACCACAAGCCAAATGCAGTTCATTGATGAATTTTACAATGAACCGTACAACCGCTTTCCAAAACAACACTCCCGACGTGCTGATATTATAAAACCGCAATTTTGACATCAGTTCAATTCAAGTATATTTATATAGCACTTACAGGAAAAAAAATATCCACAAACAAGTATAGAATATATACAGGATATATACAGAGAAAAACGCAATACAATACATCCACATAGACAAAATCGTAGAGAGAGAGATCGAGAAAATGAAAGGATAACAGTCAGCGTGTTGTATTTTCAGTTTTCCATATGTGAATGGATCCAGTATGGATCCAGTTGAATGTGACTCAGATACATCTGCACACAGCAGAAGGGAATAGACAGTGTGTGTACATGTTGGGCAGATGCTCGGCTGATGAGAGAGGGGGGTTGACCTGCGAACTCTCGGGTAGAAGCGAAGCCATGATTATTATCGTTATAAATAGATGTCCCTCCCGGCATTCGGTGGGATAAGTGGCCACGTCCGGAGGGTGATGACAGGAACAGTTCTCAACAGCACCATCAGGACAAAGGATTCTCTTACAAATGACATGAGCCAGTTCTAGGTGATAGGAGAAAGAGGTAGTGTGGGTCGTTGAGTGTACGTGTGTAAGTGTATTTCTGTTTTGGCTGCCTAGTGTGCACACTTGGGATACACACTAACATTCCACCCCACAGCTTTAGAACGTTTGCTGACAATGAACATGAATATTTTCCTATCCATTGCCATCCCCAAGCTGGGCAGAATCAAGATAAATTTATAAATTTGATTGTGATCCAGGTGTACTCAACCCAGGTTACAGGTCACATGGCGCAGTTTGGATAATTGTCATAACCTCATTTTACGAGTTCAAGCTGGCCAGATCCTGTAGCTCTCGAGACACATACTGTGGGAAATCTTCATGCATGACTGATATACGTTTTCCAATGTGAGATGATCCTTTTTCTCTGTTCTCTCTCTTCTTTAATGAGCTGTTCTATAATAAGTTCTCCTGAAGTGAAGGAAAGGTTGCTGAAATGTCTTTCCTCTCCCTCATGCTTGCTTCACAATACCAGGCCTATCAGATCAAAAATGAGAATGCGTATTAAAGGGATATTTCACCCAAAAATGTACCCTTTGATTGTTCCAAACCTGTATACATTTCTTTGTTTTGTCCAACAAACTGGAAGAAATTTGGAAGAATGCCAGACCTCACCCACCATTTACTGCAATAGTAGGGAAAATAAATACTACTCGAGTCATTGGGGGGAGAGATTTCACAATCTTCCAGATATCTTAGAACAATCAAAGGGTGACGAATTTGTTATCTATATTATATTGCATTTCTGGCAATAGATCCTCCAACAATTACACACAGGACCTCTAATCATAACTCAATTATCTCATTCAAATTTTGACAATTTTAAGAAGACACCATATGCAGATTTATGTACGCATATTTTAATCAGGAAATACACATTCAGTGCAGGCCTGAGCAAAGTCATAAGAACAATCTGGAGCTTGCACGAATATTGACTTGTCAAAGTCACCGACTTGTGCAGCATCAGCAGCCTTCTCTAAATTTTGGCAAGACCTAAGATGCATTGATTTGAATAGCACATACGCACATTTGAGCAGCACATATCCATCCCTTGATTCATAGTGCTTGCATTGTACCCTTACACATTTGGCAGACACATATCAAAAGCAGCTTACGGTGCATTTAAGTTACACATTTTATCATTATCTGTCTTGTCTGGAAATCGAACCTGTAATTTTGGCTTTGCAAACACCATATGTTACCAGTTACAGAAAGTGTTTAATAAATGGTGCAAAACATGTCACATCCATCTTGCTGATAGTTTCTGTCAGCCTTTGGGAGGCACCTAATTAGTTTTACGGTGGTTTGAAGGAATTTTGGCTTGTATGTAAATGCTTAACATAAACAGTGCAGTTCAGTGCAGGGTTTTAATTTCCCTCAATTTTTTATATTTTCAAGTTACTGTACAAAGCTAATTACACTGATGCAGTTTGTAAACAGAATTGTTTCTCCTGTTGTCAACGTGTATAAAGCAAACTGAGGTCATGTTATTCATGGTCAGTCGATACAGATGCGTCCAGTGGTCTAATTGACTGGTCGGTGTAACCCCAACATGCTCTCATTCTAGTCTACAGGCACACATACCTGTGGGAACCGATTTGGCTTCAGGACAAAATCCTGATGTCCAGCACACATTAGTGACTAAATGTGTGTGTGTGTGTGTGTGTGTGTGTGGCCCTTGGTTTTTCTTTGCCAGGTCGACTGGAACAGGAGCCCTATCAGTGAGAGTCTACTTTCAGTGTCTCACATTTAAAACAGATCAATGTTTCCATCTTCCCCCGGGAATCAAACACCGGTGTTTTTATTTATAAAACTTTCAAAAGAACCTAAACATTTGTTATTTTTATCACCTGAATTATTTAGTGGTAATCTGAGAGAAGTGAACGAGAGAGAAAATTCTCAGAATGGATTTACAATGTTACCTCATATTCATACTTTTTTCAAGGACTAGCTATTAATGTAAGTATACAGTCGTCACCTCACTTGAGTTGGTGTGTATGTGTGTGCACACAAAGCTGTCAGAAATATCAAACCCCAAATACATGTCCCATCACACCTCTCCCTGGCACCAGTCTAATAAACTAGTGTGATGTCTGGTCTGCATAATGCCAGGCTATGCAAGTCTGTCTGGCTTTTCTCATGCCACACTAACACTGTTTACTGAAACCAGTAAAACCAAGTGGGGTGCAGAACGCTGACACAATCATTCACAGGCTTTAGCTGTCAGACCAGGCAATGCCATTGTGCATCAACAAAAACATTTGCACACTAAAAGGGTCAAAGCGTAATTCAGACATGATACGTCTCAAAATCGCACAGGCCAAGTTTCAGTATCGCAGAAGGGACAGATGTCCAAACCTAATTTCAACTAAACCAATTGAATTAGGGAAGGACCAAGTGCAAGTCGGGCCCCCCTTTGTGATTTGGCTGCAGCACAGTCATGTCCATTTCTTTGTGGAAAACACACCCTTTTATGCTGCAAATGCTCTACTTTTCTGAGATTTTACGTTCATGCTGTTGTATTTCCTACTGCATTTTGTAAGAATGCTTAACATTTAAACAGTGAAAAAGACTAAACAATAGACGGAAATGCACAGACAATTTAAATAATTAAAAGCTTTGCTATGCAGACCGGATAGGAACAATAGATGAACAACTCTGCACGGTTTGTCCTAATAAATAATAACGAAAAAATGCAGCTAATCTGTTTTTCCTTCCGACGATGTATCCATACAAAATGAAGATTAACTACACCTGAGAGAGATGAGAATTATTTGACCTGAGTGACAACAGCAATTTTTTTAACAGCTTTTGTTATTGCATAAAGATTATCTGGGGTAAATAATTTATCATTTCTTCTCTTGATCTTGTGCTTCTAGTTCCAGTGCACTGCAATGTACATTGTATCCGTGATATTAATTCCAGTATATTCCCAAAAGAACCATACACATTAGGGTTGGAGATCAAGAATCGGTTTTATCTTCGAAGGACTCAACCCCCTGATACACAGATATTCTCTAAGTACTGAACATGCCACTTCGAAAGAAATGCTGTGAGCTTCCAAATTGAATGCGATACGAAACACTGGGCGCTGTGGAATAATACAACATGCATAGAAAAAGATTAGATGCACATTTTGAATCTTAAACGGATTTAAACACACTTTCGGATAATATTTTGGCACCCTTAAAGATTACACATTCATGCACAAATGAGTCTTTCTACTGACTGTCAATTGAATTCTCTTAGATCTACATGGGAAGAAGATAATATAGGATAATATATGTGGCCTTCTTGGCCTCTGAAGTTGAGTAACTCCGATGCGAATCATTCATGTTAAATATAATTATCACTCTGTGGCTTTGGCAATTAAGTATATTAACCCTAATGGCAATAAAGCAAACTAATTAAATTTATGAAGACTGAGGAACAAAGACCAGTGTAAGGCATCAGGATGGAGCCCTGCGGTCCTCTTAAAGCAATGAGACAAATACAAGGTGTTTGGATCATATCACTAACTGTATTTTGAGTGTTTTTATCCACGTCTCAAATTTATCATGAATAAGGAATGGCTCTTGCATCCCTGTGTGTTCAAAATCATCTTTTTTGGGTTTGTTAATGTAAATGTAAAGCGTATTGCTATAATTTAAATAAAATAATAAAAAAGTAATCTTGCTAAGGAATGCGCCTTGGGCACATTGAGGTATTTTGCATAATTGATGCTAACCAATGGTACTTGTTATGGGTGGGATGACGGGTGTAGCCCCACCCCATTCTGCAGGATTCAGCCATATGCAACAATGTGTAGAACGAACCTCATACAACCGAGTAGCCCGGAGATAGTAAAAAACATACGCTGATCGTCCGTGTTGAATCCCATGAAGTTGGATTACATACGCATACGTTCATTCTGGAAAGTATATGAACATCTTAGTGTTTCAATCCATTTTTTTATTATTATACACAATTTACTTAGAGGGATGCACGCAGGCTTCTCATTCTTAACATGGTTAACTTGTCGAAAAACAAGTTGGATGTTTGATGTCGTTTTTCTGTGCTTGATACCCTCTCCCAGCACTTCAACTTGTTTCAGGAAGTTTTTTATAAGTTTAGATCCCGGTTTCATATCAGGGATCCTATTCCTTTTATTGGTCAATTCTCCTGAAAAAGCACGCCAAGGCGAAAGAAAGAGCCCACCCATGAGCCAACCTACGAGGCCCGAATCTTAGTCATATATCTGTGCTTGGTTGGCAATCGGCGTGTACATGCATAATCTAAACAACACAAATTTAGCGTGAATCAATACTTATGCATGGATAATGCGATGATATAGGGCAGGCTTTTGTTTGATTTAGTTCCTCCCCACGCACATCCCGGACAGGACGTCGTGTTTTTCCGGAAATAATCGTACAGTTGTGTCTATCTTTTATAAATGTGATCAAAGCAAAAATCTTTTTCGAAGATACGAAGTATGCAATACTACTCTATAGGTACTCAAGATTAATATGAGATTGGCAGAAACTGAATGTGTTATGGCAGCTTTAAAAACATGATATGACATCTTTCTATCAATACTTTAATAGCATACTTTTATTCTATTTGCCTGTTTAGGAAAAAAAAAACACGTCACAGCTTCACTCTCTAACATACTTTCTTTGTGTGTGCAGGATTATCCACGAGGATGGTTTCTCTGGCGATGACGTGAAGCAGTACAAGCCAGTGGTCTACAGCAACACCATCCAGTCTCTGGCTGCTATCGTGCGTGCCATGGACACACTGGGGCTGGAGTATGGAGACAAGGAGCGTAAAGTGAGTACAACACAAACCCTGATAAGCTGTAATGCTTGCTAAGAATGAAGTTCCCATAGAAGGAATTGCAATGTGATTATTATGAATAATAAATCTAACACGATCAGGTGTAATGTTACTTTATATCATACTGTCCTTTTTAGCATTAATAAGCACAGGAAGAACTGACAGCCCTTTAAAAAATATTTCAAATACAATTTTACATGCATGAAACCTGCATTTGTGTGACACCTTAAGCTTCAATTGTTCAAACAGCTAGAAAGTTCCTGATTATAGAAATGTATTTGTGGCTTAGGGGCCATTTAATATTGTTTGTTATTATTTGTACTAAATAATCACATTAAAGTAACAGCCCTAAGCACAAGGCTTCATATTTTTCATAATGATAGGATTTGTTTTTAACATTTTGACCTGTGTGTCTGTGTATAATAATGTGGGAATGCGTAGGATGATATAATATTAAAGATGTGTTAAATCATGTATGTGATGGTAAGGATAATGGCATTTTTTATTTGCTTGACTATTGCACTCTGCTTTATAGCCGAGGGAAACAGTGAAGACACAATTATGATAGATAAATGTAGAAAATGTACTGTAGTGTATACTTTTAGATTTAAGATAATTCAGGGGAGTCGGGTTGGTCACTGACAACAGAAAATAGCCTTCAGTGCGATCCAGCACATTTTTTTAGGTGCGGCCATGGTCTGTTGCTAAGCACGCTGTGAAATGGTTTATGTGATTTCGCAGTATTAAAGAAAAAGCTACATCGGCCGAGATAAAAGTTCTTACTGGGTTTACATCATGGAAAGATCAAGATTTAAATAAAATCTCAAATGCGGAGAGAGACCATTACGGAAAATGGCTAAACTACGATTCAGACACATTTTCCAAATGAATTCATAGAGAGCCTCAGCAAATTCTGATCATATAGAAGATGATGTTTAAAGAATGATAGACTTAAATCAGAAACCATTACCTAATGCAAAAGTAAAATGATCATGGGTGGGAGGCAAAGCTGAAGGTGAAATTACTTTGCCTCTGCTAGATTCTCTGCTAATACCTTTTGTTGTGAGAATATAAGGAGTCTCAATCCTGCGGTGCCCATTACCAAGAGCTCTTTCTGTATAATGTCTTTGAAGTAATTTGGCTTAGCAGGAAGCAATATTTTATTTTAATCAAACCAAAGCCGTTAATACGGCGGGAACAGTCATCTGAAATATCTAGCAGTCATCGATTAAGATATTTTTTCGCTTGAGAAATTGAGAACCTCTTTGTTTTCAGGTTGAGTTACATATCAGGAAGCTGAGCTTGAAGGACACGATATCTATGCACCCAGAAAGAGAGGTTATAGATAGCAATATGGCATTGCGTACATTTGAAAGTGACTGTTACTAAGTTTAGTAGGTTATAAGTCTATGTTTGACAGACCGATAAACATGTTTCAAACGCTACTGAGTGGTTTTACCATTCACCTTGCGTTTCGCTGGTTGCACTGAATTCTGAAATTGTCTTCAAACTGTGTGTATACGCTTACGATGAGAACAGATCACTCGCATGCATCCACACTAACTCTTTGGCCCTCTGTTCCTTCAGGCTGTGGAGGCCAGCTGGCTCACACCTTTTTAATCTGAGGTGTGAAGCTTTTATTGGAACTGCTCGCTCAACAGCCCAGCCTTAGTACATCTCTATGCCCTTTCTTTCTCTGTCTCTGTGCTCTCTGTATGTCTCTCGCCCACTTCTTTTTACCCTCACATCATTCTACCTTCCCTCTCTCTCCTATCTGTCGGCTTTTGTATGCAATCTCACATCCCCCTCTCATCTCTATCACCCTCCTGTATCTTCTCTTCCCTTCCACCGATCTGACCCTGTTGCCATGGCTACATCTTGTTTCGCCTCTCTCTCAACACATTCCACAAGTCTGTGTCCGTGGGCAATGTCACTCACACGCATTCTGCCCAGCATCAATGAGGCAAGCATCTCATGTGACCATCCATGCAGCGTATGTGACCAGTGAGCTACGCCCTTTTTAAAAACAAACAGTGTAGCGGTTTCCCACATCCTGCCATGTGATGTTCTCGTGTGCTGTCTGTGGCAGTCTGTTGTATGAGCCTGTTGTTCTCTGCCTTTATTTAAATATGGAGGATGTTTACCTGACACATCTCTAACCACGTGGCTGTACTGTTAGAACCAAGTAGGGTAATGGTGGATCACGCTACAGCCTGTGGGAGAAAGTCTGTTCAACCTATTGTGATTCCCTGCTGTTAAACACGTCATGTCATGCTGCGGGTGCATTACATTGTAATTTGCCAAAATGGCTGCCATTTTGAGCCGAATAACCTCCATAAGGCACAGTGACCTTACCAGAGTTTTACACGTCCTGAATCCTGACTGACATAAATGACTGAAAATATAAATCGTTGGTCTGTGGCAGGCAAGGGCCTCCTGCCCAGTGCCTGGCATCCAGATGGACACAGATGGGCGTTTGCCATTTCAGCCCTCTGGTTCTACTTCGCTGTCCTGACAAAGGGCCTAAAGTCTTGAAAAACTCAGCTTGGGTATTACCAGACTGTGCGCTAACCGCATGCAAATCTATATTCAAAAACCTCCCAAAATAGAACTGAGAAATAATATTGCAGTCAGAATTAGGAGTATTTGCTTAATTGCTTATGAAGGGAGTTAGCGAGAGAGCAGCTCAAAAGGCTTTAAATTTGAAGTGATGTATCCTGCATCAGTATGTGCTATGAATTGCTGTTTTATGCCCATGGAAATAAATAGACAAATTGTAGCATTTGTACGCAGAGACAAACTGTGGATGTGGCAAAAATGTGGTCGATATCCCATACCCATTCTATGGGATCCCTGCTTAAGTATAGGGCTGTCGAACGATTAATCGCATCCAGAATAAAAGCTTGTGATTATGTAATTTTTCTCTGTGTACTGTGCATATTCATTTTATATTTATAACATATTATAACATGTGTATACACGTATTTAGGAAATATTTCCATGTATTTATTTATATTTACCAATCATTTAAATTATATATAAATGTTTATTAATTTATATATTTCACAATTATCTTAAATATATGCATGTATGTGTATGTTTTTATAAATGCAAAATTAATATGCACATTACACAGACATATACAGTATTATGTAAATACAAACGTTTATTCAGGATGCGATTAATTGCGATTAATCGTTTGACAGTCCAAGAAAAAATGTGTCGCTCTTTACCCAAATCATCACTGGGATACGCTGTTGTTTGTTGTGTTGGTACAAGTCTGTGTGTTTCTGTGTATCAAAAAGAGCTTTGAATTAAGAAAGAAACTTCATCTGAATATTCCCAACAGTCTCGCCAGTGCCCCAGTGGTGCTCCCACGCCCACTCATTTCCAAAGGGAACCCATCAAAACAGCTTCATCGTCTGCTAATACTCTTTATATAAGCCTGACCTGGAAAAATTTGCGTGATCTACCTGTATTCAAATGAGAAAAGTACCTGGTTATCTGGAATGTTATGACGTTCGTCTTATAAATAGAACAAAAGTGAGGTTAGTACTTTGCATGTCTGAAGTGATACATAGTCTGTTAAATGTGCCACATAAACCATTTTCCTTCTATTTTTACGTGGCGCATGCATGAGCATGTTTTGGGAACAATTTATTATCATTAAAACTTTATTTTTGGCTGCGTGGTACCTGTCCCACTTCTGTGTACAATGCACATCTGGTGTAAGTGTTTGTGCAAATGTGTGTTTTAAACTTGTTCATAAAACTAAGCTTCTGAAGGCATGCATGAGGGACTGTGCTTTTGCATATATCCGGATTAAATAAGCGTTTTCGAGGGAAAACTGTGTGAGCATTTCAGGTTAACTGGAACAAAACTGCTTTTGATATCTACACCCTTGCCTCCATTTGTTTCTCTACAACATTTTTCCCTTGGGTCTATAGTGTTGTGAATCAGGTCTATGAAGGACCAATCAATATCTCCACATCCCAAGTAAAGTGGTTTTTTAGTTGGCAAAATGAGCTCTTAGAAACACTTACAAGTCTCTTGTGAAAATTCGCTCTTAAATAAATGCCTTCCTGTCCATATACAGTGCTTTTAATTAAGTAGCTTCAGGTAAAAACTTGAGTATATGTTCTATCAACAAACACAATCCATGTAGGGTGTGTTTATATCCATACTCAATATAGCTAGGGTTCCTGGATCTGACTACTGTTTATTCACAAATTGGCAATTCAACATCTTGATCATGTCCATTTCACCCCACTATGGCATTTTAGATCATTTTTTGAAAAGTAGGTTGAGTTGCAGCACCACCGTTAAAAATAAGAGGGTAAGGTTAGTCGTACTGTATTTATAGGATGTGTAAATTAAGTTAAATTTAGTGTGTGACAGAAGGAGAGCCCTTCAGAAATATTAACAGATCCATCCCAACAGATTACACTGCAGTCTCCATTTTAATTGAGACTCTTTTGTGTCAAGTCTCTGGTGTTTGGAATCATAATAGTAATATCTTGGTCTCATCTTCTAACAGTCTTATAGCTCATCTTCACAGATCCCAAATATAATCATTTCCGCTGCATCTTAATTACATATTAGGTTAATCAATTTACCTCAATGAATCTCTACACTGGTGAACCCACATGGTGCTTTCCATGAAGAGTGAAGACTGTGCACTTTTGTCCAAAGTACCTTTTTAAAGGGACCAATTCCATGATTGGTTTTAGTTTTAGAAATGAAAGCAATGACTAAACAAACTTCTCTTTCTTTTATGAGAAATTTAAGTTTACTAATGATCATTACAAACCTACATTTGGGCCCAAACGCAATCTCTCCTCTCAGAGATTTAGCCTTAACTTGCAACCTTTGTCATTTCAATTTTTAAATACTAATATTGCTGAAAAAGAGTGTTTTTGTTTGCATTTAGACGTATCCCATTGACAATGGATATACAATAAAATGGCTTACAGTATATATTTTGCTTTGACCTTGAGATTTCTGATGATTAAACACATTATTTAAGAATAAAAAATGAAGAACAAAGAGTTGAGTTTATATACACTAATTTTAGAAAGTGTTTTCCAGTCTGTTGCTTTTAAAGTATGATTCTAAGTATGGTTTTTACATAAACTGAATATTGAGTCCATGTTTATGCTTTAGCAAGATTATTAGTGGATTCAGCTCAGCAATAGTGGTCTGGATATGTCCTTCTCCAGCAAATTGTGTGTTGACAAAGTTATGAAAGCTAGTCAGTGAAGTAGGGTTTGATGAATGTGTCTGGTGCTTTTCCCTTGTGTCTGCCCTTGCCTAAACTGTGCTGCTGTCACTTTATGGAGTGCCAAAATAGCAATCAGGAACGTATAGCACCTCGGCCAGATGGTCCCAGTCAGGGGGCTAGCGAGCTGTCCATTTCTTCTTCATATGCCCAGGCCCCAGATCTTATTACCACAGGTTCATCACTCTGTGCATGCTTTTGTGTTTAAGCATGAAAGTGCACATATGGGATACTGGTGGGTGGAAATTTGCCCTTGAGGAGATAACTGCTTCAGATTATGAAAAGAGAAATAAAAAATAGAGCAAAGGGAGCTTTTTATCCTTTCTTGTCGGAAATGTAATCTGCATCTCTCCAGATGTTTGCTTTATGAACCACTGGTCAAGTAGAATTCCTTTGGTCATCATTATAGTAACTTGCATCACTGCTGGTTTAACTAGACCGAGTCTAGACTTTGTGTTCAGAGGGGAAATGTAGAATCATAAAGGGAAAATGGTTCTTAACAGCTTAAAGGGTCACCTTTTAATAATAATAATTTAGATTTAAAATGTGATTTATTTATTTATTTGTGTGTTATGATACTTCAATACTTGATACTATCAATTGTCACAACTAAATGGCATGAGTTTGTGGTGGGACTATGTGTAAGGAGAACCAGTGACAGATGGAGGGATTTTCGTATGTTCTTGTTTCAGTGGTTTTGCTAGTTGATACAAGTAGTAGAGATATTACACACTTCATCTTAAAGGGATAGTTCACCGCAATTTTTATCAAAATCGAATGTAATTTCAAAATGGTGAGTCTTTCTTTCTGCTACAGAACACAAAATAAGTTACTTTAAGGAATGTTGGTAACCGAACAAAGGTGGTACCCATCGACTTGCATTGGTGTCTATACTGTAGATGTGAATGGGTACCGCCATTGTTTAGTTACCAACATTCTTCAAAATATCTTCTTTTGATGAAAGAAAAGCCATACAGGCTTGAAATGACTAGAGGGTGAGTAATTTTTTTATTTTATTTTTATTTTTAAACTATCCCTTTTAAAAGCAATGCGTATAAAGTCTCACAGCACCTTTAATCTAGGCATTAGTCTTTATTTTTAAATCTCGGCATTAGATATAGAGTAATGTGTTGCTGCATCAGCCTTAATGCAAAGTGATATTAATGTATTTTCCTACTATTTCCCTAATGCTGATGATGTTACGGTGCAAGGGTGCGTTCTTACATTTCTTCTTGCAGCCTTAGGGTAGAAGGATAAGGGAATAATAGGTTTGTTGACAGTATGGCCAACAAATGAATATTTACATGCTCATAAAGCCACCTTTTATACGCCTCTGCAATACAGCCCCAACAATCACTGTTTGTTTGTGTTGGCATATGAGAGATGGAGAGCCTTTTTTTAATAGCAGTGATATTTTGTTGCTGTTCAAGTCGATACTGCAAGTATTTCACTGTGAGAGCAATGCTGTTATAAGGGAGCGGACCTTAGAAAGAGCTCTTAAAACCAACACAAATGAGGGCGTAAAATTGTAATATAAACCGATTAGTGGCCATGAACTCGACCCACAAAGGACTCTGAAAAATAACATGAAATAACAGGAATGTGTTTTATTTTGTGTGATGGAGGTACAGTACACTAGTTTGAGGGGTCTTGTGTGGCAGGTGATGAATTGGCAAAGAAAGAAAGAACGGTGTTTCAATTTATTTGTTGCACTGTTAGCACATTACTGCTTTAGCCACGAGGGACCCAAGCATTGAAGGTTTATTATTTTCATAAAGGGAGCTGCCAGTTATAAACATGGTTTTGCATACATTTTAACTTTCTAGGCTGCAAGTTTCACTTTAACTTAGTTTAGTAGAACATAAGGTTTAAACATATTAATGATCAATTAGTGGTCATACATTTTATCCGCTTGTTAAGCCTGACATCACGCACAACCATACATTGAAGGTCATATACCGTTTCCAGGTCCAACTGCTCTATCAGATGACATGGGAAAATAATAAAAAATGATGTAAAACTGCAGAAAACCCATTATCCCATCCTTTATCTCCACAACGAAATCACAAAGGGCTACACTGCAATTCATTTTGACAAATTATTAAAATATTTTTTGGAGAATCTGAGGCTGGAGAATGTATAGTGTACACTTTGAGTTTATAAGCGTTTCGCGAATAAACATTGATCTTGATTGGCTGTTCTTATAATACCCTCCATTGAAGTGAGTGGCTGCTTGGACCCTGAAACAGTATTCCTTACGTCACAACTTAACAAGCGTATAGAAGTTAATGTGCAATTGCAAATCTTTCCACTTACAGTATTCGGAAGGTTGAAATATTTTAATTTTAGAGCATTTTAAATAGCTTTATTAGAAAAGTAATTTTAAGTAGCTTATCAATGATTAACTTAGACTGTTGTGTAAATAACATAAACGATTTTGGGAGCTATTTATTTGACTTATAAGATTGCAAAATGCACAACAGCCAGCAAATGGTATTAGTTGGCAGTTACCATGTTGCATGAACCTGCCAAGCTGGACGATTCAAATAAAAATACTTTCATGCCAAAGATGTTGCTAACAGTCTTCATCTCTTATATTTACTTTGAACAATATGTAGTTTTCACTAAATATGGATTAAGTTACTTTACACAGATTTTGATACAGCGGATCTGAGAAGGTTAAACAGATTTTGCCCCCCATTAACCAAGATAGTAAGTTCCTGTCTGGTCATAAGCAGTGTTCCAAATATCTTTGTGTTCATCCGAACAAAGAAATGTATATAAATTTGAAACAATTCGAAGGTGAGTAAATGATACCAGAATTTTCATTTTTGCGTGAATAATCCTTTCAAGGCCTCAAAATGGCCTTTGAATGAAAAATGGCTTTTAAATAGTTTAACCAGGTTAATTTCTGCAGAGGTTGTAGATGTACAGTGTGCAATATAGGCTTATACTCTCAGACCCCTCTACATTCTGTCTTCCCCTGCATGTGCCTTATTGAAAGGGCTGTATTTTTCAGTTCGGGTATCTTTGAGAAAAGCCTCTGCACTCGTCCAAAAACAGCCAAGGCTTCGGGGCCCTTGGGTTTGATCTGTAAACGCTTTGACTTGTTTTTCAGAATTTCTCCTTGCCGCACACTCACTGACATCTTTGTCTGTGTTGCCAAGAATGACTCTTTTACATCATATGATCCGTCCCATGAACGGCCCATCCAAAGTGGACATTCGAGCTAGAAGCAGGTTCATAACCCCTTCCTCCACTCCCTCCTCGTTTGTCAAAGCCTTCTCGAATCGAGCCAGATTAAAGAAGTACAGTTCTGAAGCTGGTAAGCAGTGAGGTACCGTCTGGATTTAGTTTAATTGGTGAATGGTAGAACTAGAAAGATTGGAATTTGAGGCAGTGGGGATTGTAACAGAAACATGCCCCCCTGGCAATGCTGTATAAAACAGATTTAAGCCTGTGATTTACACATGATTTCTTGCGCTTAGCCTCAAAAACTCACATGGCTTGCCAGATCTTGATAGCTCTCGGGGTGAGATTACTTAAAATGTGACGATGGACCCAGGGGAAGATTGGAGAAGAAATAACACATTATATTTCAGCGAGACCACCTTGATTGGCTGGTTTGCCGTGATCACAGTGTGGAACTCACATAATTTACACCTAAGCTCACCTTGTTTGATTCCACGTCTTTAATGCCTTAACATTCATGATCCCCCCTTTAAAAAAAGGGAATCATTTCACACTATATAAATGTATCACAGAATAAATGTAGGAAATGCGTTAAAGGGGCTGTGTGTAGTTTTTTGGAGTATCTATTGACAGAAATGCAATTTAATATATACATAACTATGTCTTCAGAGGTGTATAAACCCTTACATAATGAAGCGTTTGTTACATTAGAATGAGCTATTTCTATCTGTATACACCGCGGGTCCCTTTACATGGAATTCACCATGTTGTTTCTACAGTAGCCCTAAACGGACAAACTGCTCTTCAGAGCGCATTTCGTAAATACGTTATATCATTCAGCAAAGAAGCAAAAACGTGACGACATCTTAGTCCTGTGTCAGCCACCATAGTGCATCAAAAGGAAGGGGATGGAGTGAGCCGTTGTCACACCATGACACATGGTACGGTTATTTCGTCCACTATCTATATATTAAGTATAACTATATAATGTTACATAACAGTTATATTGTCATTATGCCATATAATTATTTGTTGGTCATGCTTAACCTGTAATGTTGTCCTTTCTTCAGTAAAACCTAGTTTGTGCTTTGTTTTTTTACAAGTGCAAAAGTGTAAAATATTGTGATCACTCAGTACAGTAAAAATATGAGGCTCTCTGTTGTTTGTATAGTTAGTTAAGCATACCCCGGATATCATTATGCTCCATACCATCCTCTGACATTTTGAAGAGCGATGCAGCAAAGAGTCTACACTTCTAGATCTTCATGAGAAGCATTGCTTTGTGCGTGAAGCATCAAGGTCTTAGGTGAACAACTCATTTTACAGTTTTTACAGATGGTGACTGGCCCAAATGTTCTGCCTGCTTATGTAATAGAGTGTGTATAAGTACGTCTTTCTGAAAAATTATTGTAGTTAAAGAGTTTTCCTTTTAAAGGGGAGCTGGATCAGCTGGCTGCACCTCAAACACATTGAGAGTGACATTATTTTGTGAGTGTCTGTGTGTTTAACAGGAAGCAATACTCTGTGTATCACTCTTTAAGTCGTCCTTAATCCTACAATGGGATGATATTCAAATAATAACTTGTTAGGGATAATAGGACAATTAAAAGACAGTTCTTTACATGCATCTTAAATTGCCGGTCTTCAAATTCTGTGTAAAGACGCATGACTCAATTATGCCTTTTATCCCAACAGTCAGCTAGTATCAAAGGCAGTTTTGCCACCTCTGAGCAGCATTAAGCAGTCTGTGTAAATACACCTAAATGTCACTTCACATGCAGGCCCTGTGCCGCCTTTGCAGTGAAACGATGCCTCTTGTCTATGTTTGATGTTTAATATACAGCAGGAGGGGGTTTTAGTCCGGTGAGTTTGGCACGTCGTGACTGGTTACAGAAAGTCAGAGAACATTAAGAGAATGCTTCTTTTCTTTTCATTTCTTGTAAATGAAAATCTCATATACTTTGATCACTATTATGATAGGAAAGAATGTAGGCTAATAAAAGCTATATGTGCAGTTTATATAGGAATAATATGGGAACTAACAGGACCGTTAAATGAGAAAGAAACTCATTACTGTCATTGTGGCTCGCAGTCAACGTGTATTTTAGAAACAGGCTCTCGAATGTTAACTGAGCATTGCAGAGTGGTATAGATCTGCTTATGCCAAAGGGTCCATGCTAGTCTTCTAGCGTGGCTTTAGTGTTCTCATTTTCCTTTTGTTTACTGGAGCATTTAATGGAATTTAAAGCAGTCTCAGTGGCATAACAAGCTAAAGGTGAAAAGAAACTGAGGAAACTGGTTTACACTCTCAGGGGTTTAAACCAGTTTAAATATTTACCAAACAGTTGCACCACTTCTTCGTAATGTTCTCCAGTGCTTTAGTGTCTTGTTCGCCAGCCATCTGCAATCCAGTTTAACAGTCTTATAGCTGCAGTCGTGTTGTGCTGTAAATTCACAGATCATGTTGCCAGCACCACCTGGTCCTGTAGATTCATCCTCTACAACATTAGGAAAATTAGACCTTTCATGTCCGACTATGCTATGCAATTCCTAGTCCAGGCTCTTTTCCTGTCCAGACTGGATTATTGCAATGCGCTACTGGCTGGACTCCCAGACCGCACAACCAAACCTCTAAGAATGCAGCGGCAAAAGGGGTCTTCAATGAACAGAAGGGAGAACACGTCACTCCTCTATTCATTAAGTTACATTGGCTCCCTATAGTCGCTGCATCATATTCAAGACTCTGCTCTTGGCCTACAAGACCAACACTGGTTCGGCACCCCCATATCTTCACTCACTAATACAGACTTATGTACCCGCCTGATCTCACGCTCTGCAAACGAACAACGTGTTGTAGTGCCATCCCAAAAAAGGAAAAAATCACTCTCACGTACATTCTCTGGATCCGTTCCACATTTGTGGAATGATCTGCCCGCTGCAACAAGATCAGCAGATTCTAAAGCCATCTTTAAGAATCGGCTGAAAACAAATCTCTTCAGTCAGCACCTGACCGATTAGCTCTGACTTCTATCTCTTTTCTACTCTTCCTATCCTTAATATATATACATGTTACTTTAGCTTTGTGTACTGAGGCTATATGAGACCAGCACTTATGCTTTTTGTTGTTCCAATTGCTTCTTTTGTTTACCTCATTTGTAAGTCGCTTTGTATAAAAGCGTCTGCTAAATTATTTAATGTAAATGTATTTGTTTTTCTGCTCAGTGAGAGAACTGCTTTCAGTGCAAATTTGAATTGTTCCAAAATGTGTTTTTTTATACGTAATATATTATGATGATGATTTTTATTACCAGCAATATTTGCCTGGTGGCTTTACCACTCCCAGAAAGTAGCACAAGCAATTAACTTGATTTATTTTAAATGCATTTTTAACAAGGGCAGTTTTCATTGGCTTTTCGGGTTCCCTTTAGTAACATGAACTTTTCAACTGGCAATGATGTCATGAGGTTAATGCCCTCAACTGCTTCCAGGTGCTGAAACATTTTTGAAAATAGAAAGTATAATAAAAGTCCTCTAATGTTAGTTCGGTTCTAATTCGGTACTAACATCGCTTGATCAGGTGTATTTGTTTAGGGTTGGAACTAAAGTCTGCAGGACTTCAGGAGCCCGGTTGACTTGACCCTGCTCTAATATCTCTTATAATGGTCAAAAAAAGCACTTTCTAGCCCTCTTTCTCCTCAAGGCACAAACAGTAGTGTACATATTGTATGTGTATTATTGTTGTCTGCATGCTTTTCTCTGTGCATTGTGTGAATTGAACAAATTCTTACAGACCGTGAGAATTGCAGGGGGCATACACGCCTCCGGGCCCCCTGAGCACTCGGTGTGACTCGCTGCGTCCTGTTAACATCTCTCAGAAATCTTCACGCCAGAAATGCACCTCGACCTGCATGTCTCTCCGGGGTTGGGCCATTTTGCGTGCCTGAGAGAACAGCAAAGCCCCACCCCCACCTCATCCTTGAGCCGGGGATGGCAAGTCAATGGGAAGCAGCGCTGTGTTCTGAACTGGACTAATCCCCCCCAGAAAACAGCTGAGCCTCTACCAGTTTGGCTCTTAACCGGAGCTGACAGGACAAGGGGCCACAGTGCTCTTTCAATGAAGCTGCTTGCTTCACGGACATACACACACACATACACGGGATAGCAAGAGCCTGGCAGGGCTTCATACAGACCAACGACAGGCTGAAGAGATGTGAGGGGTGGGAAGGGGGGCGGGATAGAGAGAGAGGGAAAGTACAGATGGTGTGAAGGCTCTTAAAAACACTGTACAAGTTTGTGTCTCGATTATGAAGTGTGAAATTTCTTAATTGAAAGCGGCACTAAAAAGAATTGCAAAATAAATGTTGATTTTAAACACTTCCTGATACTTGTTTCTGGATACAAAGATGGGACAGGACAAAGTAATTTAACATGATGTCTTTTTGTCTATCTAAGTTCTTTGGCTTTTTATCAGGTGCATTATGTGCACTCCATCTTTCCAGCTCTGCAACATTTGCGTCAAATCCACTAGATGAAGGAATGTTTGTGTGTTTTGAAGGGTGCGCTGGTATACAAAATGCAGCAGACTGTCGCTGGCTCGTGTGCTCTAAATATAAAACCAGAGCATCACTAATGAGCATATAGCCACGCCTTATCAAAGAACCCTGAAGATAACTCTGAAATATATTCTGTGTGTGTGTGTGTGTGTGTCTCTCTCTGTGTGTGCTCACAGGAGAAATGTTGGTATTAAAAGCTGGAGACAGATAAAAGATGAAGACAAGCGGTTTTTTGTCAGCAGTTAGGAACATAGAGACAATGGAGTTAGGAAGAAAAAGGATAGATAGATAGTATGAGTCACAATTGGTCCACTAGATGTCCAAAAAGACAGCAATTTGGTTATTGAGGCTGACTAATGTGTCTAGATTTTCCTTGTTATAGTTTTGTTCAGATTTGATATTTTTAGGGTTCCTGGTCATGTGCCTTGTGTTTTTGAGAAGGCAGATCCAGGTAAAGAGAAATAACTCTTTCACGGCCATTGACGAGTTATCTCGTCAATTTGAAAAAATGCTTCCCCGCCAAAGACGAGTTATAACGGCAATCAGTGTTTGTACTATTGTACAGCCGGTGGCGCTATTACACACCTTTGGGAATACCTACAGAATCCCAGAACCTAGAACATATATGTTTTGGCGGTTTTTAATGATCGTTCCGAGTGGAATCTGTGCGGAATCTGTGACAAAAAACGTTAATTATCTTAGCTGTTTAATCAAAATTAGGCATTTTTTAAGAAATCCTCAGCGCATGTCCCGCCACAGTTGCCTGAGAATGACTATTTTGCTGGTCTCTCTGAATAATACAGAATGTTTGCATTTATAATTGATGATTCAGTCAGGAATAGGACTTGACCGAAGCACACTGTGTGGCTTTATGATGGAATGAGGTTTACTGGGCAGGTTCTGTAAATTTTAGGGCTTCTGAACCAGCTGTACAGATTGAGGAAGTCTGGTGAAAGGTTCAGTTTATTGTAGTGGGTTGGTGCTGTTTTACCAAAGCAGATTATGAGGTGGATATATTGTTAAGGTGTCAGTCATGCGAGCGGGTAGTTAATAATACATTCCAACGCTGAAAGTGCAGCATTAAAAGCAAAGCACAAAATCAATCTCGTGATTGGAAACATTTGTGTTTACGTGACTCTATTGACAGGGATGCACATAAGTGGTGCGCAGGTGCGCGTGCGCGACCAAAATTAAAAAGGCCTTTTTAAATAAGTTTAGACCGCTAATTTGCGTACTGACATGGTTGAAACCTTTTGATGCACAATCACTGTTTAAGACCGACTACTGTAATACTGGATACGATTTCCGTTTGAACTGAATGCTGCTAAAACGACTAATATCTTGTTTGTTCCCGGTGTTAAATGCCTTTGTTGGTTCTGCTTTCGTTACTAGACAAGCACGCGCCACGCGCAGCCTCTGTAAATGTCTGGATCTGCACTGCGCTACATGTCTACCAAAACACCGCTTCTCTTAAACTTTCTAAAAGGACAAGCTGTTTAAACTTGTCACTTGTCACTTGCACGCAGCTTGCGTTTCTCAATGCTATACTCGATCCTAGCTCCGCACCGCAAGTCTCCATGTGCACTCGCAACTGCACTTCCCAGTGTACTTTAAAATAATATAAATATAGTATTATCCCACTTTAATATTTAGTTTATTGCTCATTAAAAAGTAACTACTTTTTTACTTTTATTTTTAATAGGTTAATATTATTTGTCACACTATGTGCAATGTGAGCACCAAACCGAATCTCCAGGTGCTCTCTTGAAAACAGGATGGAAAAACTTCTGTGCACTCCTGTCTATAGATTTTGCTCCTGTATAAAATACGCAAGGATGCTAACGTTTGGGAACATAAAACCAGTGCAGTGTACAGTATAATCTCTTTTATTTCTATGACTGATTGAGTCATTTAAATATTCTTTCTCTAGAGTGTGACTCAGATGAGAGTCTCTGTGGAGAATAGCCCCGCATCTTTTTCATAGAGGTTCAAATACCTCCTCATCGGGGTTTTCAAGAAAAATAGAGTTATTAAATGTGTGCTTTTCAAAAAAAAAACAGACCAGGCAACTCACATTTTTGAGAATGATCTTACCTGAGAGGATGTGGCTTTGATCCCTACTGTGAATAAAACAGTTTGTGACTGGTAAATATAAGTCTTTTAAAACACCTTTTAAGTAGGAGTTATCTGCCTCTAGTTATATTAGTTCCAGCACTATTTTCTTTGGTTTGACAGATATTCTGAAATATTTTCACATTAAATTGATGAATCAGATTCACACAAGTACACGTGTGTGGACTCACAAAAGCAGGTTGAACTTTCAGAGAGAGTTCAGTTTGCGTGTGTGTAATGTGTCAAGAAACCACATTGTAATCTGTTTGATTGGCCTGACTGGGCCCCACACAAAAGGATCTTCTCAACCAATGGCATTGTAGAAAAGCTCAAGGCAAGGAAGGAAGGAGGCGGGAAATCGCAGACATTTAAATAAAGTTTTAATATGAATAATAACAGCCGGCGGCCCCTCACGGCTGACCGCCGGCGAACAAAATAAATCACAAAACAAAAACACGGAAGTAAAACATACATACAACCATAAAACATGTTTGTGCCCGGTCCTCTCTCATCGACGGTCCGGTCGCTCGTTCTCTTATGATCCCGATCTCCTACGTGATACCCCTCTTCCACTACAGGCATGTTTAACCAAACAATGGCGGACTGAGGATGTGTTGACAATGTCTATGTACTTAATTTGTACTTAATTCTGTTTGGTGCCTCTAGTTACACAAAAATTTGCAGGGAAAAATGTTTCTTAGTTAAAATTCTCCTTTCCCACTTATGGAAATGGGGGAATTTAGAGGAAACCTGTTAGTGGCACAGAAATTGCACACTTTTTCTTTAAAATGTTTTGCTGGGTTGGGTTGATTCAGCAAAGTTTAATGGTCCTTGGATGGCCATTGCTATTGCAAGAAATGAAAACACTGACTCCGTGTTTCCTACAGACCTCTCCCTCCTATCTTTCTCTCTCTCTGGCTGTCTTAGTTTCTTTATTGCTACGGTAAACGGTGAGATACTACCAAGAGCAACCCCTAAATCTCCTGTTGTAGTTTACAGGCGGCTCAGATTTACACAGGCTCATGTGAAGTATAGCATAGCTGAAATGGAAGTAGCCACACCCTTTTGTAAAATCCATTACCGTCCTGACTGTGTCAATAACACATATTACTTGCGATGCACACTGTGTGCCTTTTCCCACGTATCTGTGCATGCATTTTCTATCATACATGAATTTCATCCATTTATCAGTCAGTAGCTCCATTTCTTGATGTCTAAATTATTTTGGTCAGTAGTGATCACATCCTCTGTCATTGTGTCTATGTGGATTTGTGTGTCTTTTGCACAGGTGTGTGTAGGTGTATCCCCCCGCTGTGTGCGTGTCCTCCATGCTGTAATTAGCAGGGCAGCTCTTCAATAATGCAGAGACTGAGGAAGAGTCAGTATGTCGTGTGTGAGTGTGTTTGTGTACCGGTGTGTGTCGCACTGGCATTTAGCGCTTAATCAATGCCTTGCGCTGCCTGTGGCCCCTAATTGAAGGTTAAGAGATGAGAGGCCTGTGTGCCTGAGATGGCGCTGGTGCAGAAGAAAAGCTCAATTCCTCTCTCCTCTATACTCTACTTTTAAAACGTGCCTGCATCTTCTTCAACATACAGGTATTTACTATAAACAGCACGGTATACAGGCTTTAGGCTGTGTAAAAAAAAAAATTGATTGAAATGATCATTTTAGGGCAGCTGTGATTAGCCTAGCAACACGTTTGGTTGTCTGGATATGGACCCTAAAGAAAGATTAAAGGTGCTGTGTGTAATTTTTTTGAGGATCTATTAACAGAAATGCAATATAATGTACATAATTATGTCTTCAGAGGTGTATAAAGATCTTACAAGGTTATGTTTTTGTTACCTTAGAAACTAGCACAGCGGGTCCTCTTGCATGGAATTCCCCATGTTGTTTCTACAGAAGCCTTAAACGGACACCTGCTCTACAGAGCGGATCTCCTTCAGTGAAGAAGGAAAAACGTGACAACACGTTTGTCCTTTGACCTGCCGTAGTTTTTTGAAAGGGAGGGGGTGGAGTGAGCCATTGGCTGCAATTCACAACCTCACCACTAGATGCCGCTAAAACTCCACATTGGTCCTTTAAGTGAAAAAGATGTATATGTGCACTCTGAGGATTTACGTTTTTTTCTAAAAATATTTGTTTATTCAAAATCATGAAATTCTTGAATTCTGTTCTAATTGTAATTAGTTTAATATGAGGAACTGAGACATTGAACTGATGGAGAAATTAGCTTCTGTTACAAGGTCAGACAAAGATTAAAACTCATTCATTTCATAAATTAAGCCTGAGCTATTCTTTCATTCTCTTTTCAAAGCTAACTGCAAAGTCACCTCATACAGCAGCCATCTTGGTTCTTTTCTATGAAGTACAGATCTACTTAAAGGGAGAATACTAAACTGTTCATCAAGGTTACTTCAAATAAAAACATTTTTAGGTCAATTCATCACACCTAAAAACACATTTCAGGTTAGAGTACAAATGCTTAATGATGCCTTTTAACTGGGGGTGACCTCCTTTTCTACATCCGCAACACTGAAAAAATTACTTGTAGTTACTTAAAAAACATTCATACAAATTGTTACGAGGATTTTATTAAGTAAAATGTGCTGCTATATCTGAAGTACAATTTACTAACCAGAAAAAAAGTAAATTCTACTCATTAAATACATTAAGTATTTGTTAAAATATTAAGAAAATATTACTTCATGTAAACAAAAAAAGATTATTTTGAAGAACAATTCCGTGAAAATGTCAACCACACCAAGAAAAAAAGTTTTTACCAGCGGTTTTTACTATGGAAACAGCGAAGATTTTAACATTGGTGGTTCAAATACCCATGTGAGATCTCTCTTCAAATTAGTAAAGCATTTGTTTTATTTTTACTGCATGATTTTTCATAGTCAGGTAAGTTTCAGGATTGTCACATCCATTAAGCTACATATTCCTCATAAATGGACACATGAAATTAATATAAAGTATCCATTTTATGTTCTTTAAAGGGGCATCTCTTCTCCATTCATTAGGTATTATTGCTTCAGGATTGTGCATTTTATTTTATAGAAATCCTACAAAAAAATTTGTCTCCCAAAAACCGCATCCTTTTTCTTTCATATACAAAACGCTTGTTTATTTCCCTTTTTTAAAATATACATTTTTTTCATAGACTGACATTTTTTGATGTTTAGACCCTATCAACAATAATCGTAAAAAGTTCATTCTCTGAGGAATTTTTATGTCATGTCCAGAACAAAAAATGTCACGTCCAATAACACTGGAATTGCCCTGAACAAAAACATATATCTAATTCAAACTTTTCACGCTTCATTTGCTTTCCAACATATGGTCAAGTGAGAAGAGACTTATGGTCTCTGTACTGGGATTAGCACAGTTTTTGCTCAAGAAGTAAAATAACATATACTTCATGACTAATATTGTGCCTCCCTCGGGCTTGGCAAAAGCACTGCTCTTCTAAACAAGGGTAACCACTTAAAAATTCCAAACTTAAAAATAAGATCAAACCCTCCTAAATCGAAAAGATAAATCAATACATAACACAAACAAGTCTTTCTTTTTACTGAACATGTTAGATGTAATGATGGTTAGATTGGAAAATGAATCTTCTTATGCAGTCAGATGCAAAGCATGCTGGGAATTACAGATCCACTCCTAGGTAGTTATATCTACAAACTGATTTATGTAGTCTCATCAGAGAATAAAAAAGTAAACTTAATTTTACCAATTTAAATGGGTTTAACATAATAAAATTTAGTTGGATCTACTAAATAATGTTCAATTAATATTACTCAAACAATATAATTAAAATCTTAACATCAAAATTAGTAGATTTTAATAATTTTAATAATTTCATTTCATAAAACCTGCTAAGGCACATAATCTTTTTTTCAGTGCATATTGAATATTATGATTTATTTTACTGGTCCATCTCCTCTCTTTGCAATCTCTATTTAGCTGAAACATGCATGAACAATAAATGTAATGGTGTATGTATTTGCCCCCAACCCCCTCTCAGAATAAAATGCTGCTTCATGTCCAGTTCCAGCATAGCAATTAGCTTGTGTAAATATGACCAGACTTGTTGTGATTGAATGGAATACATTTGTTTTTATAAAGAATCTCATGTCAATTCAATCAGCCTCGCAAGCAGGATAGGTATTGTGTAGCATTGCATCATGGGAATAATAGTGTTTAATCATTTCTGCTCTATGATTGAACAGGAGAACGTATTTAAACCTGCATGTATATTTAAATTCATGGTGACATAAATGTATGCATGTTTATGAGCATGAGCATGTGCGTGTGTCCTAGGCAATGCATGCTTGTGCATTTGGGTCTTGCAGCAGACAGCCCGCAGCATTTCCATTTGCATAAGCTCAGCATGAATAGGTCAAAGTCTGTTTGGGGGGATGCTGTGCGTGGAGCTCACGCATTCTTTCCCGCGAACAGTCACTGAATCTTTTCAGCTGGATAATATAGGCATACTCTCGTGTGTCAGACAGACCCGACAACGATGGTGTAGCTGCAGGGTGGGGCTTCTGCTTCTGGCTTTAAGAGCAGCACAAGACAAAGAAGCACAGGGTTCTATCCAGCGTTCTGCAGTCTTCTATTGGAAAGTGGTTGGAGGACCCAGCCTCTGCTCTCAAATGCGGAAACTATGCATTGATTTATTCACTCTAAATAAAAAGCTGCGTCTGTCCGTGGATGAATTATTTACGCTTTAAATGGGTCTCCCTGCCGAGGGAATGTAATAGGCATGGGTGAGGTGTGGATTAGCCTCACGTACAGTAAACAGAGTGGATGGTGTATTCGGTCTACTTATAGTTGCTTTTGTACCTACCAAATCAGAGCCTCTGTTTACATTGGACATAAAATGGTGACCCAAACCTACAGGGAACTTGTTTAACATTAACAAAATGTTTAAAAGCTAACATTAATGACATATTACAAACAGTTTACATATATTTTCCATCAGCACCTCCTATTCATTTTTAAGTGCATTTCAACCATCACGTAAATTCTGCTACACACTCATATTAGTCTTTAAAATACTTTTACGTCTGTCTTACTCTTGAGAGCAGAATCCTGAAGGTATGTGTTGCTATGATGCCAGCATCCTAATACAGGCTCCATCTTTTTGTGCCCGGCTTGAAGAACTCCTCTATATATTAGATGAGACCGAAAACGCGCGAGAGAGAGAGAGAGAGAGAGAGAGAGAGAGAGAGAGAGAGGTGGGATATACTGTGAGATGATACAAGGCCCCAAAGTGTCTAGGCTCTTAATGGAAACATCCAGGGCACTCAAGCCTTCTCTTCTCCCTTTCAATGTTTCCACTTCTTAGTATTGTTTGGTTCATATTGTGAAGTGACCGTCTCTAGGCCGCAATCTGTAAACAGATTACACCCCCTCTATTTCTGTAACTCCGCCTATACCCACATCTCTGTCTGTGTGTGCCCTCCGTATCAGTTGTGTTGATGTATTCACATATGCTGAATTATTTACAAAGAGGTGAATTATCACAGCTGAAGTGGCTTCCTCATGCCATGGAGTGCAGGATGATCGACTTGAGCCAAATGGAAATAGTGGATGCAGGTTCTCCTTTGGGAGCAGTTCTAGGGAAGCAGAAAGGATGTGGTACTTAAGGAGCAGTTCACCCAAAAATACAAATTCTGTCATTATTTTCTCGCCTTCGAGTTGAAAAAGTATGAATTTATTTTTTCTTCAGGTGTATACAGATAAAGAAGAATGCTAACCAAACCGTTCTTGGCCACCATTGACTAGCATAGGAGGAAGAATGACAATGGAAGTGAAAAGTGGCCCAGAACTCTTTCTTCAAAATATATTCTTTTGTGTTCAACAGAACAAAAGAATGTATAAGCAATTTTTCTTAATAAATATTCTTCCACATATCTATATCTGTGTTCATCAAAACAATGACATTTATACAGATTTGGAGCAACTTGAGGTTGAATAAATGAAGACAGAATTTTTAATTTTTTGGTGAACCACTCCTTTAACGCTAGTCAAGATGTCAATCTGGTTTGCGTATAAATTGCTCTGTTGGTGTGTATAGTTTTGAGCCATAAAACAGCACAATAGTTGCAGATAAATTACATTCAGACGGTGTGGTTTAAAAACTTTGACTAGAAACTGTCCTGCCATTGTAATAAAGTGCAATAAAAGGAATATGCTTAGAAAAATGAAATGTTATAGTTTGACATCTACCAATAGGGGCTAACTGGACCATGCTTATAAGCCAAACCTTGAATCTTTGGTAGGTCAGATCTTATACATCTTTATACATCACATTTGAAATTAGCCATATATCACCTGCAGGCATTCACTTGAAAATGAAGACCAACCGAGTGCCATTTCATTGCAGTTGGAAATGAATGTAGCTGAGCTCGCCCGACTTTACATCATTATTGCTGGAACGCTTCTGTTAGAATTTGCTTTTGAACCCGGAGATCCAATGTGGATTGAATGCAAGTGTGTGTTCTCTCATGCACACACTAATCTGTCTCTCTGCATGTGTTCAGGATTTGTGTGTGTGTGTGTTCATGTCAGATTCTCATCATTGTCTATTTGAAGTGTGAAGAATTTATAACCATTCATGGATCAGTTGTTTGTGTGTGTGTCAGAGGCCAACGAAGGAAAACAGCATTATAACAAAGTTGTCTTGATAACAATCTAAAGAATTCAAATAAGAGGGTTATGTTTATGGGAAAGGCTTAGTTGAAAAACATTGAAAGTGAATTCCCACTATGATAAAAAAAAACTCAAGTGTAATGTACTGTATATGTTATTTCTGTATTAACCTCATGTATTGTAAGGCTGGTTTACACGGTCCCAAACAAATGACATAATTTTAAAGCAAACTGATGTATTTTGAATGGTGTGTCCCAAGAAGCACCCCACAACCACTTAAACCACTTGGGCTATGAACACACGAGCAGTCCTCAACAAACATTTGTTATCTGATTTCCTCAGTTTGTGACTGCATTGTATTGCATAATGTATCGCTTTATAAGGTCTTATCCTTCATGTGTGTTTTTTGTGTGTTGGGCTCTTTGGGTTAATGTACTTCTCCCTGTGTTCCTTTGGCCCGCGGCAGTGTGAGAGAGGGCTACAGTCCTCAATACAGCCGCAATGAATGCCAGTAATGGCTGGAGGGGAGGGGGGCGGAGAAAAAAATGTGGAGAAAAGCAGAAGGATGGACGATAAAGGGGGAGATGAGGATTGAAAGTGCCCAGTCAGTGAGGCGGGTCTATGCAGAGCTGCTGCTTTACAGCCATTAAGCGCAGGGAGGGCAGAAGCGAGCCAAGCTGAGCCTGCAGCCTTTCTTCCAGGAGTGCAGAACTCGCTCTCTTTCTCCAAACTGCAGGAATTTTCTCTCTGTTGATCTGTCTTCCTTTCAGTCCTTCTTTCTTTACTGCACCATTTAATCTGTTTCTAGCGTAGTTCAGAACAGATTTCTTGACACAGGTGTAGTTATGAAATAAGATTTTCAAATTTATTTTCTTTTAAATGCATTTTATTTGGCAGAATTATTTAGAAAAAATTATATGCATTAAAAAAAGCAATTCAAAACAGATATATATAAAAGTCTCTGTACTAAAAGAAAAGGAGTAAAGAATTAGAGAAAATAATAAGTGTTGTTTCATAATACATTTTCATAATTCATAATCCTAAATATAAATGTTAGGGAAATCAACAAATTGAGAACAATCCATACAGCGGTCAGGAAAACGTAAAAACAGATGAATCAATAATGGTAACACTGAACAAGCAAAAAACAACATAATCCTTTAATATTGAGTACAGTTGCCATGCAGATTGAATGGAATTCACAAAGCCACAGAAAATTTGAGTTGGCAGTAATTTTGTTTAAGGATTTACAGATTAGCCAATGGCTGTCAAAAATAAAGTTTCCAGCCGCTTTTGGGGGACAGTAGATCTGTACAGCATCTGTACAGTATGCGGCATAAGGTTCAATGCACCGACTGAGCAAGGAGCACCAAGATGAGTAATAACATGAGTTGGTCAGGCCTGATCAACAGAATAGACACTGGTACACAGTCATATACTGTAAATCTCATGTGTAATTGTGTATGTTTGCTTTTTAGTTTTTGTGTCGAACACATACTCATCAGGAGAGTGTTTCGTGGAGTGCTGCACTTTACCTGGTTATTTATAGCTAGCTGTGTTAGCATCCTTACAGTAGCACCACAGCGTGCGTTTTGTGCAACAGACTACAACAGAACAATAATCTAATTCAACAGCCCTTATCTTAATAAGTCTTATCATTATCAAACTAATACAATCAGTCAGGCTGCAGTTATATTTAGACCTCCCGCGTAACAAGGTTCTCTTCTTCGACCGATGATGGCAGAGGTTTTTGTAGGTGTCTATTTGAGGACACTCGTGTGGGTTTGAATGCGATTTTGCTTTGATTTATTTTGGACTTATTTTTTTCTGTCCACCTTTTTGTTTGTCACTTTCAAAAGGAAAGGAACATATCGTCTTTCTGTTATCTTTTTTTGTTGGGGACTTAGTATCTCAGGGGGTAGCTTTTCATTCATTTTTCCATAAGCCGTGTTGCGCTGCTAGGAAACCGCCTGTTGCCGTAGAGACGTAGCTCATCAGCCACTTGGAGTGGAACACTGGGTTTGCATCCATGCCATTTCAGCCTTGCTTTATGGGCCTCATTTAAGCCATTAATTTTCTTTTTGTCTCTTTCCGTGTCTCTCCGTTCTGCCGCTGCCTCACCCCTTTCTTTCTATGTATCTTGTATTCATAAATACACGCTGACAGTGCTGATGTAAAAATCTAGGAAAAACTATAAAAATCAATGTAAAAGCAGGAAAACTGTTTTGTATAACCACAACGACACTCGTAAAGCACTGATGTAAATATAATCGGTGTAAATTGCCATTCGCAAAGCATTTTACTTTTGTAATGTAACATATTTCTGGGTGAAGCCGGATATTCAATGAGAACCCATTGAGAATTGATTAGACCGGTAACAGTGGGCGTTACATACCAGAATGAAGCCAGATTTGAATTTGCTAGAACACTGCCTACTGTATAAAGCTAATGGATGTTGGTTAACAAATAAAATACTGTTTAATATCCAATACGCCGTTTTACCTAAAAGCATGAATGTCATTTGATAAACAAGCAAGTTATTATTTAGGTTTAGTTAGCATCACACCACCAAACCTTGAAAACACACCCTCGCGCCTTTTATAAAGCTGATGACAGCCTGGAGATTCCACCCACCATTAGACAAATCCACAGTGATGACCCAATGAGGCCATTGCTAATGAAGCAAACATTGGCAATGCTCCCTTGCCTCATGTCCACCTCCATGGATTCTTTCTGTTTGTGATATACTCTCTGTGTATTTGTCGGCCTAACTTGGGCTTAAGTCAGTTTCTTGCGTAAGCTTTTTCAGAGTTGTAAAAACCTCACGACCAACCTACATAGGAAGTTGATACCTCACTCAACTCCAGTCTGGGCCAGTGGGCCAGGGCCGCACCCTTAAGCCTTGTTCTGTTGTTATCCACATACACTGTTCAATTTGATTTCAGCCTCCTGTTGGCTGCTATACAAGTTGGCAAAGCAATACCGAGACGTATTAAGAGAGACAACCACACTGGCTTTAAATCAAATCCTCTGAAATGAGACACTGCGTCCAGACCTAAACCAACAACCAGTCTTGTTTTATCATTTCAATACAGATACAAAAATCAAGAATCTGAAACAAAATCCAGTGGGAAAAAGTGGGATTTTAACAGTCCAATGTGAAGTTTAATTTAATTATGATGGATTGTTTGAATGACAAGATCATCTGTTATAAAAGAGGTTTCTGTTAAAAATAAATATATATTTTGATTGTAAACAATGTCTAGCAACATATTTCAGAAGTCTGAACACGTCAGCCGTTAAAACTGTTAAGACTGTAACAGTTTACTATAAGGTGTGGATATCAAGTTGATGGGTGTAAATGTGTGATCCTCTCTGTGTTTGGACATTTTTTAAGTATTTTACATGTTCCCCTCAACATATTGTCATTGTGCATACTAATGAAATCTCTTTTTTTAGCTGCGAAAATCAGTGCAGTAGATCATAGGAACCACAAATTGACCGTAGTTTTGTTATAGTAACTACAGTTTAACCATGATGTAGTAAAACTATGGTAATACATATTGAAAATAAATCTGAAAAAACACAGCTATGTGTATGTACTGTATACACAAAACGCTATATACTGTATATATACATTTTGCAAACCAGCCAATAAGCAGGCTAAATGACAATACCGGTTGATATCTAAATGTTCCATGTGCATGTTCAGATCATTGTGCATAGTGAAATCTCTTTTTTTTAGCTGTGAAAACCATTTATTAAAATAATCTCAATAGCGTTGGGGGATGACGTTGTGTTAATCGGGTTACTGATGGGAAGGACAGTGTGTTAAGCAGTGAGCTGGTGGGGATGAAGGTGTGTTGATCAGGACACTGATGTTAATGATTTTGTGTAAAAAAAAATCTGTTGACCTTTTGAAAGATGGGTGGGACATATTGAATGGATCACCAATTTGTAAAATAAAATGATAGGCTTTAGGTATATTACTGCCATGAAACTATATTCTGTGCTAGCTTTTTGTTGTTGGCAAGTATTGAAAAAAATTGCATTTGGTTTCAAAGGACTATAATTCTTGTAGGCACAGTTCACCCAAAAATGAAAATTCTGTCTTCATTTACTCAACCCCAAGTTTTTCCAAATCTGTATAAAGAACTTTTTCTGATTTTATGACGAACACCGTGAAAAATATTTGAAAGAATGCTTGTAACCAAACAGTTTTTGGCCACCATTGTAGGAAAAATATCTTCAAGTTTTTTGTTCTGTTGAACAAAAAATCAGATATTTTGAAGGGTGTAGGACAGCAAGCAGTTCTGGGACAATTTTCACGACAATGGTGGTCAATGGTGGCCAAGAACTGTTTGGTAACAAGCATTCTTCCAAATGTCTTTCTCTCTTTTCATCAGAACAAAGAAATGTATACAGATTTGAAACAAGTCCAGGGTGAGTAACTGATGGCAAAATCTTTATTTTTGGGTGACCTGTTCCGTTACATGAAGATTTTATATAAATCTGTGTAGTGCAACATGAGTCATCAACATTTTCTTATAAGAGGAAAACTGTCATTTTTCAAACGCATTTATCTGCTGAAAGTTAATCTCAACTTTAAAGAGTAAACAAGCAGGTGGCCTCCAAGCTTGCACGCAAGAACTTTTCTGTTTTGATTTCATGCCGTCTTTAAAGTATTTGATGGGGTGACAGCTATTTTAGGCTTCTGCTAAAAATAAATATGCCTGAAAGAGAACTGCCGTGGTGGCAGATCAGGTATGCAGTGTAGAGGAGAGACCAGCGCACTTTAATAAATGGCAGGCCTCAGAAGGCAGCACATGAACTTTCAGGCCTGTGAGAAGACAGAGAGTGATGGAAGCAGAAAGCGTCAGATTCATCCCATGTCAGAATCTCAATAGAAGCGAGAGAGTGTGAAAATCAGCCGAACAACGTAGAAACATAAGCATGTTAACGCAATAGTGTCCGCCATTATAACTAACCCATTTTTCACGTTAATCAAGTAAGTGCTTCTGACGGGAGGTGGGGGCAGGGCGGAGAATGTAATTATTAATGGGAATGTAATTATTCCTCCATAAATCCCATAAGAGCATTCTCCTACTGTGGCATGAGTCTGTCTGTGTGTTCCCCTTCAGAAATACTAAAATATCAAGTACAGGTCATACAGCTGAGACAGGGGCGGTCTGACCCGTTTTTGTGTCTCTGAATCAATGAAGATTGTTGATGACGCAATTGGGAAAGCTATAGAAAAAATGACATTATGATGTTAATGGTGCGGCAAGGGAACAGCACGCCTTTAAAAGCTTTTCAGCTCAATTTCATTCTGTGATTTGTCTTAGAGAGTATGGTCTGTTCAGGCTGACATGGAGACGTTTTTATATGTCAGCCCTCTTGTCATTACTATTGAAATTTTGTGGTGCTTACCACCAGTTTCAATACTGCAGCAACATGGTATTGAATTGACTCCTTTGTGTAAAAATGAAATTGTTATTAAATATTTAATATTTATTTAATGGATAAACATTGCTTTAAGTATTTTTTTAAGTTGCTCGGACTATGACTAAACTCGGTGATTTAAGTCAATACTCGCCACTGCCAATATTATTAAGTGAAATTTTAGTGTCAAATTCATACCAATGTACAGTACTTTCGACATCACTGCATCTTTCTGCAGACTCCAGCATCCCCTCATTTTCCAACAAACGTGTATTAGACCGTCAAGGAGATGGATGAGGGGTTTGAGGTAGCCACTTAATGAAAGAAAAGAGGAAATTGATTCTAAAATGGCCTTATTGTTCAAGCAGCATTGATTTCCGTGTACGGTAACCACGAGCCATGTCATGGGAATGACTGATATGAAATGATGTTTGAGGAGGTTGAATTTAAAGAGAAAGCTTATGGTTGGTTCGTAGTGCTGGATGGGTGTGGACTTCCTGTTGAGGTGGGGTCTCTGCTCAGGGCTTTGAGGACCTCCTGCGATTAAGCCACAACTGGAGCTTTCAGCGGGAGAGCAGGATATATCAGCTAAATATTTCATCAAATCAATAATTCAGCAGCTACCATGGGAGGCAAAGAGAGAGAGAGAAATTGAGATGAGAGTGAGAAAGTGGGAGGGGAGGGTGAGATACAGCAAGAGAGAGAGAGAACAACGAATCTGCAATCACATTCCCTAAGAAGGGCCTGGTAACCATAGTAACTGGAGATGACTGTCACATGATGCGGAGGAGTGGAGAGGAGGGAGGGGACCAATGAAGAAAAAGAAAGAGAGATGATAATCACAGCGGAGAGACTAAAGGGCCGAGACGAGATCAGATCGAGTCGAGGTTTGCTTCACCTCTATTCTATTCCAGCACAACAGAAGCTGAAGGCATCCCCATTAGCCAGACTGCTTATTTCTGAGTGTGACATAGTAACCATCTCTCTAAGGAGAAGAAATAGAAAAATGTGATGAGAATACTAAAGAGGTTTTTGTTAAAGGAACTGTACCCCTAAAATGGGAAATTATATCATAATTTACAAACTTCATTGGCCTTTCAAACCTTTTTTCAGCGTTTAACAATATTCTGCCTACTCTTTTCTACATCATAAAAGCGAGTTCTGAGGTTGTTATGCGACAAAATGACAAAAAAGCACCATAAAAGTGTCATTAAATGAGTTCAAATGAGTCATGCATTATACTATAAATCGTCTAATATGCTTTTTGTAAGGAACAGACTGAGCTGCTATAGTTATCCAATTCAGTGAGCTGTTAACCGCTCATAGTTCATTTGCATTTCTGTATATACTGCTACTCGTTTGCAATGACCGGTCTGTCGTCTGCATCTCTTAAAATTTGCATTTTACTGTAATGTATGTGTTTGCATGTGTATATGCAGACACGGATATACAGACACAATTTATTATTTATGTGTTTAGGAAAAATTATCCTTTTTGTTTTATTCTGTGAACTACTAACAATCCCAAATATCAAATAAAACATACAAACTACAAACTAGAGGAACAGGTCAAAATAACAGAAGAGATGATATGTATTTTTTCAGACCTCAGAAGTGATAATGCAAAAAAAGTTTATATTATCTTTTAAAGCAACATTTTGTAGTTTTTCGACTTTAAGATAATGTCTGTAAAATTATTTCAGTGATACAACAACTCTTATACTATCACTGCTACCTGAGCAGCCTCATAGCGGCTACAACCACACTCTTTAAATTCTGTGTTCGGGTCGGTACACACAGCCCCGCCCATCCCCTGCCTGGTGAAGAGTGTGACATGGTTTCCAAACATTCCCGCATCTGCCGGTTCCATCAGCTTAGTAAACAAAAATGTACTGCGCTGCCCACAGTGAAAATTATACAGCAACATGATTTACAACACTGGGAACAGACAATTGCGCTTAATAACCACATGGGGGAACTGTGAGCAAATGTTTTATAGTGTCGCTTTAAACAATCCACCGTAATATTTGTACATTTATTTAGGAAACGTTTAAAATGATTTTTATGTGATAACCACGATTTTTATCACAGCTTTTCAGGCCGTCATTCTTTCACATTGCTGTTGGATGACCTTATCATTCCAGAGGTTTGATTTGATTGAAATTCAACAGATACAGGACTGGCATTGTCACAATACATATAGAAATGCCGATGAAATCAAATTTTGGAATGGTCTCTTAATTTTTACAGCGGCTGTATATGTACTTCTGGTTTGATGTTACATTTGCTTTGAATGCACTCTGCCCAATGATGGCATTAAATCCGTCCTAATCTTAAACTAAATATGTGATCTTTGTTTCGTTGGTTGTGGCAGTTAGGGTACTATTTCTTCTCTGCCACACTTCATTAGCAAGATTTCAATGTGTTTTAACCAACTTCCCACACACATCATGTTCAGGTTGAGCATATTACATAATGCATACTATATAATTTGATATAATATATTTAATATATACAATTAACTGTAGATGATACCTGTGTTCCGAAGCCTCCTACTTTTAACATAGATAGCTGTCAGATAGATGAGAGTTGTAGATCTGCATTAGGGTCTTTGTTAGTAACAGTGTAAATCAGATCAAATCGTCTAATCTTTGTGAGTCAGTGGTGTGTCATTTTTTTGGTGTTGCATAAAGTTGTGACGGATCAGCTTCTCCATTCAATCTCCTAGAGGACTGTAATATTAGTCATTGCAGGCCTCAACATGACCTGACCCATATGACAAACACAGCTCTGCCCCTATGTGTACAACAGTCTCTTCTAATGTGTCTCAATGAGTATTTGTCATCTTCAGTGTGAGAAGCAATATTATTATAAATTGTTTTAATAAATAAAATGTGCTACACTGCATTGGTCTCTTGTGCTGGTATTATGGGTTATATAATATGTTTGAATCATCTTTTTTATTGCAATGAACTTTCTATCCGCATATTGTAGCTCAACATCTTGGAGTGAAATAGTGGAACTACCTCATTGTAGTCTTCCTGTATTAGCTTGTATTTCCCTTTATTGTCTTTATGATAATTTAACTTCCTATTCAAAATTCTCCTCTAATAGACTCATTTATATAATGACAGTTAAATAATTGACCAGTGTTCCTGTTAACTAATGTCTAAATCTCATGTCATAATCTCCTCCTCACATATTAAAGCAATTTGCACCTAAATCAATATTTAATATCCATTTGTTCATTTATTTTGTACGCGGCAATGTATTCATCAGGGCAGCCGTTCTGGTCATCTGGGGTCTCATTTATAAAGTTGCCTACGTACAAAACAGGACTGGAAACGTGCAATCTGTTAAAAACAAACTTAGGGAGAATGTGCGCAGCTGTAAACAAACCCTGACCCGTGCGTACGCACATTCTGGAGACGAGGGGCGACACAAGTGAGTTTGAACTCAAGTTAGTTTGTAAAAAGTAAGTGAGACATTAATGCTTCTATTAATTTTTATAACATACACATTTAATTTCACCTCATATCCGTTAAATATCCAGATGATCGCAAAGATAAGCACAGTTATTTGTGCTTGTATTGAGTGATAATCTTAAATCAAATCTTAAATAAAAATTCAATCTAAATATTTAATCAGCGCTGTCTCACCATCATACTATGAGTGCATGAGGGGGAGACGGCCCGACTGCATGGAATAGGAGAGCATCAAATACGATAACTGCAGAACACAATGCAAATAAATAACTATATGACTTATATATTATCCATAAATACTGAGCATAATCATCAAATGTCAAAGTCTGGAAATACAGCTGTTAAGCTCTCGCACAATCGTTTCTCTTGATGTCCTTGTTATCAGTCCTAACTTTAATGGTGTTCATAACAAAACAGGAATGAAGAAAACAAATATGTCTTCAAATTTGATTTCAGGTCAAGGTCTAATTAATGATGTGAGTTTAATGCGGTGTAAATGATCAGTCTAAATGCTGAACATATAAATGCTACAGAGACATTCTGCTTTAATATAATTATTATTATTAATAATAATTATAACAATTATTAATTTGTAAATCGCAATGAATCTTATGTGTGGCCATTTGTGATTTCATACGGAGATAAAGGATGGGATCGAGGGTTTTTGGGAGTTTTACATCATTTTTGTCATCTGATTTCGGTTGGATCCGGAAACGGTAAATGTTCATGATGGTGCGTGACCAGGCTTAACAAGCAGATTGGATTCCAGATTTATTAATATATGAATCAGCATTCACAAGGTGCTTTGCATTGACTCTTTATGGGTAAAAGTGGGCGTGTACATGGCGGGATATGAGGGTGATTCACATACACACATTTGCAGGTCATCTGTGGTTTATAAAGCGAATATTGATTACAGGTGATTTATAAGCCTGAATATTTTTTGCCGGACGCTATTTCGGGCGCACATTCAGTTTTAGTAAGGATCCTACGGACAGTTTTATAAATGAGACCCCTGGTCATCATGCATTTGTTTTTGCCTGGTTACCTATAGGGATGCTTTGGAGAATTGCTAGGCTGGAATGTTTCAGTACATCACTCCTCATCCAACTGATGACAGTCAGGGGATTCCATCTGCACATAGCACAGCATGCGGTAATGACCCTGGGTAACTCCAGCTAATGTGACATAGATCTGCTGCTTTTTACGCCATGCAGTACCCGCAGAGATCCTCTAAGGTGGCGCTGTGCTGTGTTTCCAAGATTGTACTGCACCGTCTGCAGTCGAGAAAATAACAACTATAATTTTTTTGAATAGCTGTGTGGTGTACGGCAGAAATGAAGTTAAAGCTGTAAGCAATTGCTTTATTGTGATGGCAGCAGAAGATAAAGTTACCTGACGGATATTTCTGAATGAAATGTTTTGAAATATTACATCTCTCTGTGACAGCCCTCAGCTCTAAGCAAATAAGACTGTTGGCCATGATAAGATTCTTTGCTTAGCCAATCAGAAGTTCTTTGTTGCTGTGCTAGAATGCAATTTTGCTAGCAATGGATTAGCAATGACAAAGCTAAATGCACCTTTATTTATTTATATATTTGTTTGTTGTTAATTGGTTTTGTACCTTAAGTGGATGCATCAATGGATGGTACGGTCATACATTGTCTCATACTATTTGTGAATATTTCACTGTCAAGTGATGAATTTAAGATCATGGCTGTTTAGCTTCCCATCCTTTTAACTAAGGAAAGCACATCCAGCGCTAAATGTGTACATGTTTGACTGAAGCAACTTTTCTTGCTTGCAAATGTCCAACGCTTGACTTCCACACTTCTGTGCTATTAACATCAGTAACGCTTATTAAATAAAGCGCCGCTAATAGGGTTTTCCTTTTATGAGACTTCTCAGAAAGTCATTGAGATGAAGTCGTCCTTTATTGGAGAATTGTTGTGTGGGCTTATATTAGCGTTCACATCATAACAAGGATTAGTGTTGTAACCAGCTGTGTTTTCTCAGAGGGAAAAATAATTGAAGGTACAGTAATGCAGCGAAACAGTTATTATGAAATGTGAGATACAGTATAATCCACAGCTTCGCAAGTCACCAACTCAAGTGTTCAACACAACACCAGCATATTACACCTAGAAAGACAGCAGCGTGCTACAAATTGGTGTGAATGTAAATAAGGGCGGGAAGTCATGTTACAGTGAACACTTTGGACATGTCTCTGATAAAACAAACGAAACGTTACCGTTATGGTGTCTTGTTGATAATGCAACATGTTTGGCCTCACACAAAAGTAAGCTGTATGTGTGTGCGTTTCATTTGTATGTCATTTATTGTCTTTATGTGTAGTATGTGTGTGTGGGTTTGTTTTTCCTCGGAAATATTTTAACCAAAGCACACATAGAAACATCCCCACAAAAGGGTTTCAACATAGTTATTACGATCGGGAGGTGTGTTTTTGTGTGTATTTATGTGGGATGTCCCTTTAAATTGTCCCGATTTATTTCGATTAAGACTGAATCTTGAAAAATGTGTTGCAGTGTCTATCACATTGCAAAGTAATTGGCAATGCCCCTCCCACCTGTAGAGGATGTAGTGAGTATTATTATGCATTGTATTATGTGTTACCCTACTCATTTCAGAGTGATACACTGACATACACTAAACTACCATAAACTGCTCAATGACGTTTATTGAGAAGCAGTCATGATGGCTTTGCGGTGCTCACCTCAAGCTTACAACGGTTTTGCTTATAGCAGGTGCAGAGTCAGGGTGTGTACAAGGATACTGTCTGTCACACCGGGCAACTGACTGATCTGCGATTCAAATCAGCTGCGCGTTGAGGTCTCTCCTCGCGCTGTTCCTCTAATAAATGAATGCTGATGAAGATTAGTCCATTCTCTGTAGACTGTGCATGGGCTGTAATGAATAGCTATTATGTGTCACTGTGAGCCTGATCTAAATTCAATAGGCAATCATTTAAAAATCACATGCTCTTTTAGTGCTGTTACACCCCTCCCACCAAAAAATTAATTGAAACGAAGTAGAAGAGTGAGAGGCGTGACCAATGTCGTGACATTACAGATGGCCCCACCTGCATGGAAGTGCACGGAGAGACAGGAAGCAGGTGCAAGACTGCCAAATGTCTACTTTCATGCTTGTGTTTTCATTAAAGAAAAATGCATGGCAAAATGTGCCCATCTCAATGATCCCAGGATGCTTATGGGGATGGTGTTTCAGCTACTTCGAAGGCTCAAAAGACCTCCGTCTCTCCAGACCACAGTTTGATGTCCCATAATACTCGGAAGTGTATTGAATTAATCCTCCTGGGTCATGTTGTGAAGCTCAATCCATGACACTCTAAAATTATAACATTTAATTTTATAAGAAATCTTGATCTAATATTTATCATTTTAATAGGTGACAATCCGATTGTTTGGTCTATTAGGTTAGAATAGCGTTTAGAAAAGTGTGTGTGTCATGAAGACTCCAGAAGGTACAAACATGCTGAGTTCAGAGGACTTGCTCTCAAAGGTCACACTCACCAGGGGAGGAGGAAAGGGAGGCTCCATCAACCAATCACACGGCCTCCCGCTGCTGATGCTGCCACCGTTGCATCACCATGGAGATGGGAGCAATATCTGTCCCGATTGACAAGTCATACGGAAGATGCATCCGTTTCTTTCACTCGTCTGGAATATATATAATTGCGTCTTCACAGCAGAAAGCTTCACAAGTGGCATTTGTATTAATCGTGGTTTAATTAGCGCAAAGCATTCTTTTTATTTTCCCCGCTTTCATTCCCCAGCCCCCCACATTTCTCCGCTTAGTGTGTGAATGCTTTACTCTTTCTCACAGCAGATAATGGAGAGGGTGCAAGAACAGCCTTTTTTAAAGTGACCCCCATCTTCTCTTCCACTCTCCCACCATCCTTTTTTCACATCACTCCTTGAGTATTTCTCACGCTCTCCTCTTTTGGCTCCACACGTTGCATCTCTGTTTTGAATTTGCGGGGCAGCGGAACTCGGCCCCTCTGTGTCGTAAGCTGTTGCGATGCCTTTTAAAGGAGATGAACGCTCTTTTGAGGAATTGTTATTGCTTCCATGATATTAAACGTGTTTGTGAAAGAGAGTGATGGCCTAATGAGCGAACAGGATAGAGGAAGTAGGAGGTAGGGAAGAACAAGAAACAGGAAGTTAAGTCGGAATAGGATGTTTGTATGCGATGTATAGTAAAATAGATAATGGAAATAAAGTGAACCAAGACCCCCTTCTTACACCCTTAGATTGAGAGGGCATGGCTTTGACTTTTTTTTTATAACTGATATAACAGATCCTAGATCAGCTGAATATAATATGTATTGTAACATCAAAGCTGTAGCCATCAAATGAACCATCAGAACTTAAAAACTTAATGATAATTACAATCAAACACATTTGCCTCCTAAGTGCCTCTTAAAAGTTCTTCTCTTTGAAATGGAAGCGTGCACTTAACACTTTATGCAAATGAGAAGCAACCAAAGCAGAATAAATAATTACAAAAATATGTCACGTTCAGATGATAGCACAAGAACGGTATCTCTTCCGTTGTGCTTTCTCATTGCGCCCTTGTGCAAGTTTTGTACAACCCAAAGATAATCGAGGGAGAGCTTTCTAGCTTATGGAGAGGGCTTTATTAAACATTTAACAAATGCACGAAAACGTTTCCTTGAAACCACAAACAATGTGAAATAGCAATTTTCCTTTTCTACTCACTTCATCACCCTGGAAACAATTGTTCAAAATTTACATAAAGCTCAATCAATAACATCAATTCAAGACACATTTTCTACAAAAAAGAATCTGTTTTATTTGTTTGATGTTTAAATTTAGATACGGAAAACAATATAGAAAATAGTAGAAATCAAAAGCTTCATGGTTTTATTTTGAATTCAAGCAAATTCGCTCTCTCATTCAGTCTGTGTTTGGCTTATCCATCTTAGTTATGTGTATGAGAAACATAAAAAAAATTTTTTTGACCTAATGTTATTTAAACTAATGTGTTCATAAGTGTCCTCATCAAACTAATGGATGTATGCCTGTTTGTTCTGTTTACAGGCTGACGCTAAGATGGTTTGCGATGTTGTGAGCCGTATGGAGGATACCGAGCCCTACTCCCCAGAGCTGCTGTCCGCCATGATTCGTCTGTGGTCTGACTCTGGCATCCAGGAGTGCTTCAGCCGTGCCCGCGAGTACCAGCTCAACGACTCCGCCCAATAGTAAGTACACCCCTCTTTTTGGATGCGCCATTACGCTTTATCAAGAGACCATTGTGTCTATACAGATCTTGATTTATTGTATAATTTTACTATTACACCACAGTCAAGTTTGTTTATTCCGATGTGTCAGTGGGGTATAGATTTTATGGAGTATTTAAGTTAGTGTCAGAAGTACATAATCTATATTGCCAATGCTTGTTTGAGCAGGTGGCTTTATAATATATAGTATTACATGGGCTCAGCATAATAACGCTCTCCACAGAGAGACATAAATTCACAGATGCAATTACGTTCTCCGCTGATGAAAGGTCGTGTGATGTTGGGTGTGTGTTTGTGGTACACGTGTGCTTGCGGTGTGTAACAGCATGGAAATATTGTAGTCAGCATTATATTTGACGTTGTGATTTACGGTAATAGTCTGGGAAAGCCTGTACTTTGAAAAGTGGTGTTTAGACGAAGACAAATTACTCATTCACAGATCAAGGGTGCAGATTATGTTGCTATGAGGAAAAACATGTTTAGAGTGCCAAAAACAGACTTCAACAAATTCCTGGGAATGATGTTTTTGGCTACACTATTATGCATAAATACAACAAGTTTTGTGTCCTCTATTCGATTCTGTGTATCACATAAATAACCATTAACCTCTAGATTAGACAAACAAAACAAACACAGTGGTGTTTTCCCATTAGGGTTGTGAGATGTTACTGAGCAGGTGAATGACAAGACAAAATGATAATAATGAGTTTAATAATTAGAACACCATTAAATATTATATATATTTTTATTTAGTATTTATGTATTTATTGCTTTTATCTGGGTTATAGACCGTTTCATATGAACTGACCCCCCAACTAACTTCCGGATTGAGTTTGGCTAGTTTCTTATAATATAACTATTTATACTTATTATTTATTTTTATATTTATATCATTTATATATGTTAATATTAATTTATATGATTCTATCAATTTTTATAATAATTGTTTTTTGCGTGTTCATTTTATGAAATAAACAATTTGTTGAATTGATCCTGCTGTTTGGTATATAGACATCTAGTGGTTGAGCTTGGTATTTCAGTCTATATTCAAAATATCGGAGAGATAAGTTTAGCCAGGTAACTGTTCTTCTCGGTTTCTTTTGATTGTTATCAGAAATAATCTACAGGATTTCTATTGTTTGGGAATGTTTAACGGAAGTTAAGGAGGCGGCACAAATGTGCACCTGTGCTGTAACGTTTGTTATGTTGTTAAGATGAAACCTGCCAGTCAGATTTCAATAGAAAGACATTAAGTCGTTTTTTTACCTTATCATATTCAACTATACTGACTCACAATTTGAGTTATATATTATTTATTTTGCCAATTTAGTTTCAACGGTGGTGCTGAAACCACTTCTGCACTCATGTGTTTATGTCTTTCGTCTGTCGTGAATGTGCTTTTATGTGAACTGAACACATGGCCGGCTTGACAGGTGCAGCTTGTATGTCTAAGTCATTCTCCACATCAGTGACCACAAGAAAAATGAGTTCTCCTCAAATTCAAGAGAGACCTGACATCATTTCCTCCGGGCTGTTCTTCCACAGTGCATAATGTACAGTACACTTGCTTCCACGTGTCTTTAGGTAATGGGCTTGTCTTTCTCCTCCCTAAGGTCCTGTGAACCTCTGAATACATCATTAGACATTTTAGGACACACGAGGCCCTCCACGGCGTAGAGAATCCTTCCATAGATTGAATTTAGAAACAAGACTAGATCTGCCCAGCATCATATCATCATCAGATCTATGGAAACCCTTATCGTCCGACCTCCGTTTCCCTCTCTCACACGCTCACTGCCTTCTACAATGTTGTTCAGATATTGCCCTCATTGAGTTTATCCACCCTTTTCAACTTAAAAAGCTGTCAGTTTTACAGTCCCTCCCCTTTTTCTCTTACCAACAGTAATGTCCCCTCTTCCCAAACCAAGCAACTCTTAGTTTTGTCCCTGCTCAGTTTTCTTTCCTTTTTTGCTTCTTCTTTTCACTTGAATGCCCTCTAAATTCACTTTTTCTTCCTTGTTTGTCTCCCATAATAGAGTTGAAGAGCTCTGTTTCACTTCTGGCTTTAAAAGACACTTCTGAATTCTGAGGCATTGGGATGTAATTTATAAACATTTAGGGTTGTCCATAATTGTTTTAATCTGTGTTCGCATAGCAACTCAAAGCGATACTTGACCCAAAAATGAAAATTCCGTCATCATTTACACACCTATGAGTTGTTCCAAATCTGTATAAATGTCTTTGTTCTGATGAACAAATGTCAATCTGTCCTACAATGCGTGTCAATAGGGGGCACGGTTGTCGGGTTATAAGCATTCTTCCAAATAATTTCTCTGTGTTCATCAGAACAAAGAAATTATTACTGATTTGGAACAACTGGAAGGTGGGTAAATGATGAAAGAATTTTCAGTCTTGGGTGAAGAACATTTCAATGCACCACAGATTGCTTTGAGACCTTCATTTGTGACATTTAAAGAGCATATATTATATTGTGATGTTCTTTTTGAAGTCTTGGATATTACGATGACACACTGGGACATTATTACAATTCTGTGTAATATTCTTTGAAAATAGCCTCAAAGATCACTTTTTGCAGAATTCACATTCTGAGAAAACGTTCCCACTTCTTTGTGGTTGCGATATACTACATACATCTTTACTGAATTACTGTCATTACTAAATTACTTGTATCCTGGAAACTAGGTCATATCTCATTGTCAAAATACTTCCCCAAAAATGAGAGCTGGACGTTTTCTTACCATTTAAGGGTTGTTTCAAACACTTGGGTTCATTGCTTGGTCCGAACCTAACCATCCTCACCGTGTCCCTGCAGATATTTTTAACACTGTGGTTTTGAATGAGGTTTTTGCATCATCAAAGTGTTAGTGACATCTCATTTACTGCTGTAGATAGTAACGATGATTTTTTGTGTCTTACACATTTGGTTGACACTTTTATCGAAAGCGGTTTACAGTGCATTTGAGATGCAAATTTTATGTGTCTATGCTTTCATTGGGAAATGAACCATTGCATATCTCGTGACGCCCAATTCCAGAACATACAGTTTGCTAAGGAGAAAGGGGGCATACTATTACAAGCAGATTTTCTGTATAGTTTTCAAAGCGTAATACAATCTTTTGTTTCATCTGCATATAAATTTGCAAAAATGTTTTTTTTATTTGGGATTTTGGTCAAAAATGAGTCTACACACTCTAAATGAAAAGTCTAAATCTTACTATCCCAACAAATATTCATATAGAAATGTAACTCAAACTATCTGTATCAGATATCAACTGTATCAATTCCTTATTATGGTAAAATCTTGCAGTACTTAAAGCGCAAGTTATAGTCGTGTGTAGGACCTACGCCGTAACCTACAGCTTACGTAGAGCCACGTATCCTACGCCGTAGCCTGACACGCAGCTCTCCAAAAATTTAACAACGCATCAACTCAACAGGGACCCCTCACTAAGGTCAAAAAACTCTGCGATAGCATTATGTTTACTCATACGCATTTCTGAAAGAATTATCTAAGTAAATAATTTGTTCATCTGTATTTAACATCTCAAGCTGCAACAAAAGTGAGCGTTTACTTGCTGCTATCACTGCTATAATGCGTAGAGGGTACGCTGTAGGTCCTATGCACGACTATAACTTGCTCTTACGCACGCTTCCTCTTTAAAAGAAAACAATTCTTTAAATGTCACAAAAATAATTAAAAGTCAGAGTGAAATTAAAAATTACAATTCCTATTTTTTCATGAAATTTACCAGCGTTTTATTGTAAATCTTACAATATTCAGTAAAAATCTGAAAGTGCACTTCCGCCCTCTAGTGACTATCCATCTCACATGACGTAAGTTAGACGGCTTGGGCGGAGTTAACTATCAGTCTGCTGCCGGTCCATTTCAGAATGAAATACACTCGATCAGTTTGCAGTGAAAAGCCCAAAACACAGCCACTATTATTCTCTTTCGAAATATCGTTTCACGCGGAAATGTGTCAAAGTATGGAAGTAGAAATGATCGCAACTTCCAGTTCACGGGATTTTAAGTCCAGATAATATTTTCCGTATTTGTATCACCTTAACTGCATTCTGATTTAAGATTTTCTCGAGAATTAGAAGTGAATCATTCAGAGTCCAGATGTTTCAGACCTTTCTGTCAAAAAATAAATATGCGTCTCGATGGTTCATCCTGCACATCTCTCTCTCTCCTTCTCTCTGTGTGTGTGTGATGGGGAGCAGACAGCAGGCAGGCTGCTGAGAGGTGTTGCCAGGCAGAGCACTCAAGCAGCATCAGGAAACAGAGAAAGGGTGGAGAGAGACCAGAGAGAAAGGAGAGATGCTGTATGAGAGAGAGAGAGAGAGAGAGAGAGAGAGAGCGCAGGGGGAAGGGCAGAGCTGGCAAGCAGCCTGAGTGGTAGAGAGATACGAGTTTCTCATACTAAAAGCAGAGTGAAAAAACCCTAGAGGACAACAAGCAGCCCTCCCTCCCCTCCCGCACCATCCATTAGGCCAAAAACGACAGAGTGAAGTCCACACAGAGTGTCGTCACTTTTATAAAAGATTTACAATAAAACATAAAGCTCCTTCACAGAACAGAATGAGGGCATTGAGTGCACAAGAGCCATAGACGTTAGCAATGCAGCAAATCTCTGCTCACTTGTGTTGGTGCCAGTGCTAACTAACACTACTACTAACCATTCTTAATAGTGTGACAGCTGTTCTAAAATAGTGTAACTTTACTGTTAACAAGCTGCTATTGTCAATGATTAGCGGTCTAACATCCAAATGCTACATCTGTCATTTTGGAGGTCTGATTCATTTTAGTGAATTGTTTATTTTGTTTTTCTCTTGACAAAAATAATAAGCATTTAACTCCTCCTGTTCAACATAATTGCTGTTTGGCCCAAAATTTTCATTTTAAATACACACCTGTGGCGCTGACGTTACGAAACCTCTGATGTCCCAATTCGCAATTTTTCAGGAAATGAAAATAAAAACTTTAAATGATTGAATACGGTTTGATATTTGCAAAACCCAGTGACAGGGACGGCAGCGATATAATATATAATTTATTTGTATTCATTTGTATTTCATGGTTATTGTAATTATAGTAAAATTAAGAATATTTCACTCAAATATGAAAATTGTAACACATTTTTTATATTAAACATGTTTTTTATATATTTATATTAAAATGGTGCGATGTTAACTTCTTATATGGTGTCAAGATGGCAAAGGTTAAAAAAGCAAATTTAATCTATTCAAGAGCAAAACAAACGTTTGTAAGAGAAAATAATAATGTGAGTTTACTTTCAGATTAATATATATGCATATCCATGGTAACAAACAGATTAGCACGGAAATATCGCAGCACATCAATGATGTGAAATCTCATTGGTTATTGTGTGTCTTCTGACAAAATGGATATCTAGTCACAAGATACACTATATAGAAGAACAATTCCTTTAAGTTTGATAATGTTTTATGGCTTTTTGATGTTGTAATTTAGATTTAATACCGTGAGAGATAATTGGAAATTAGTAAATAGGAAATTGTAACTATTTATAATTATATTTGTAACTATTTAAAAATGATTAAATTGGGTTACTTCAGTATGACTACATTGTAACTTGCTGAGCTACAGTTTCAAAGCTTTCCAAACACTGATACTCTCTCAGACAAACACATGTAACACACATTGCTCCTCCCCATTTTGTTTGTTCTCGTGCATTTGAATCATCTGACGTTGATGACGGCGGTGAAATTTCCCTTTAGTCAAATGTTCTGACATTTATGAGGCTTCCAGTCGTTGTCTAAAATACCTTATGGAAATCCTCTGTAAACATTAGCGGGCCCAAATCTGTTATTTGTTAATAGACAAAATATACTGAAAGAGTTGTGCACAGCAAAGACATACAGGTCATAGTGGAAGAGACCCTAGAGAGAGAGAGAGAGAGAGAGAGAGAGGCCAACACTTTTAATATAGACAGAAAACTAGACTCATGTTATAATGTAAGTTAACTTTTGCCCCATATGACACCGTATGAGTCCTGGAGAACAGTTAATGCTTAAGAATGTGTTAGATTTTAAAGAACCTGGAGAAGTTAATAGTAATCTTTAAAGTGATATTGCAAACCAAAAGCGGCAGAATTAAACATTAATGTATGTCAGTGACTCACTCAGTCACAGCAAGAGCACCTCCTAGTGTCAGTAAGCAGCACCACAGTGAGAGAAATATGGAGAAAGTTATATTGAGATTCTCTTTCAAAAGATCCTTATATTGTTTCCAAACAGGACTAAGACACATGGTTTCCAGGAAGCATAAATATATCCTGGACACACTTTTTGTTTTCCTTTATGTTCTCTCCTTTCCTTTTGTGTCACCATAAGCATGTGTCTAGAGGAGCCTCGATTTCTTATATAACAGCATACGATCTATAGCAATTTTGTCAGTATGTGAGCATATAGATTTTTAAAGGGATCATGGTTTAGATGGCGAAGGAAGCAACAATAAGGCAATGCAACCCGCAATTCCAACTGACTGAGAGAAAATCACAAGATGCCACAGATTGACAGGAAAGCAAGGAGAGAGAAAGAGAAAAGGAGGAGGCAAATCAAAATAAGAGGAGACAGCATACTGTACATGAGCCATTTACACAAGACAGAAAATTGATAAAAGAGCTGTATGGAAATGAGAGTTGTATAAGAACCAATGATGCTATCAGCATGAATACTTGCAATAATTTTTTTCTAATTGTGTCAAAACATTTTTGAAATTGTATTTTGATGTAATCAGCCATTAGTGTCTGCTGCCTACCAATATCACCAGTACAGAGACTTTGATGGATGTTTCAACATCTTCCGCAACTCAGCCTTCAATTCTGCTGGCATCCTATTTGCATGCACAAATATTTCACGGTTTCTTTCATGTGGAAGATAAATGACACCCACAGCCTTAGAGAATATACATCATGCATTGTTGAAAAGCAGATTTGGTCCTTGGTGTCAAGTTGCATCATTGTTGCCTTTTGAAGAACAAAGCATGTGTATGTGTGTGTGTGTGTATCAGATGTAAGTGACAGAATGATGTTTTTACTTCAATAATTACGTAATGGTAATAATTTTAGTAAATACGTTTCATTTCTAAGAACAAATTTTGAATTTTCAATAAGGCTTCATACAACCATGCATTCATAACAAAATCTCTGTCTTTTTCTTTATCTTATTATTCCTGCAGTTACTTAGACAGTTTAGATCGTATTGGTGCTCCAGATTACCAGCCCACAGAGCAAGACATTCTGCGAACTCGAGTGAAGACCACCGGGATTGTAGAAACCCACTTCACCTTCAAGAACCTTCACTTCAGGTGAGACTGAACGGCATGTTATTTATGCATCGAAAAGCAAAACGTATCATTTTAAGCCTTGAAACTGAAACTGCATGATGACTGTTAGAGTACTACAGTATTGATCACTTCCAGTCATTCATGGTTCATATGCAGAGGAATTCTTATGAAATACACAGCAAAATAAACTTTTAACGCTAAAGTTGGTAATAATAGCGAATTTACCACAAACGAATATCTCCGTGTACCATGAATATTCTCTCACTCCAACTCTCACGTCATATCAGAGTTGTTTCCTCTCTGCGCTGATAGCATGTGAAAACAGAAGACTAAAATAAAGCTGTTGATGAAGGTTAGACAGACATAGAGATGCCAAATCCGAAGACACTTTTAGTATCATAGGACACTGGTATGGCAGAAAATATTTTTTGGCAACAAAAAAAGCGATCGGTAAACTGCTAAATTAGTCGTTTTGTTCTTACCAGTTTTAGCCCTTAAAATAAATATAAACTCCATTTAAAGGTTGTAGGTTGCAATGATTTGCATACTATATTTATTATGTGTTAGGACATATGTTGCATCTGTGATGTAGTACACTACTGGAAGTATGGTGAGCTCATGAGTTTACGTTTTGTCCTCACAGGCTGTTTGATGTGGGAGGTCAGAGGTCGGAGAGGAAGAAATGGATCCACTGCTTTGAGGACGTGACCGCCATTATCTTCTGCGTGGCTTTGAGCGGATACGACCAGGTGCTCCACGAAGACGAGACCACGGTGAGCAAGAAATGCACATACAGTACAGTACAGTACACGCGAGCCCAAATACGCACATCTGTGCTTCTGCTCTGATGCATGCAAACTCTTTTTCACACACATTCAAGTATGCTTACACTTTAACACATGCGATGCTAACACAAACTATACAATGGAGCTTTAAAAGAGTTGTGTACCGTGATCTCACATCTGATGTTTATCATTTAATTCAGATGTGCTGTGTTTTGTATCAGGAACACTTTTGATCAGACCGCTATAATTGTAATCATGTTATCATTCAAAAATCACGATCATTGGTGATGGGTGATCATACACAGATTTCTGATTAAAAAAAGGCCAAGCAACATTTTTTGTTGGAGGTCAATGGCATCGGTAAATCAACTTCCGCTGTGAGCTCTTGAAATAATAGTTAAATCCTTTATTCACTTTAATAAATAATGCTAATAAAAAAGGCTGTGATGCGTGGATAACTGACTGCCTTTGTTACTCTGTCATGTCGGCATCTGTGTGTTGAATCTCACACGTTCATGTCAGTATTTTAACACAAGGCATTTTGGTCTGCATGTTGTGTGTATAATTGTTTACTTGAAAACCAAATAATAATATGCATCTTCTATAAACTACTTCATCTTACAATTGTTAGCAAATTATAAGTCTTGCAAGCGTTTTATTTACAAAAAATAGTTTGGTCTTGTTTTATTCAAGTTGAACTTTTAGCTTCTATGAACGCCAGTGTATTACAGTGCACTTTTAAAGAACAAAGAAAGATTTTTTATGTCCCACGCTATTGATTGAGTCTGTGATGGGGTCAGGGGAATCGTGGCTGCTGTGATGAGTCATATTTGGATGCCTTGAAATCCAGCTAGTGTGCAGACCTCAGATCTGCCCAGACACACATTCTCATGACAAACACAGATAAGAGTTTTTTTACAACTCTGCCCACTAAAGCCAGGATTTATGATGACATGTTTTGCACATTGGTGGCTTTTACGAGCAGGAACAAGAATGACCGTAAATATTGCAAATCATACACGCCCATATTCATTTGATGTATAGAAGCGATTAAACAAGATGAACACAAGAAGAGTGATAAACACACACACAGATTTACACTCACCATATGTTTCTCCTGTTAATGCTGTGTCATTGTTTACACTTTGACAGTCTGTTATTCTGCCCTTATGAATCTTGTGTGCACTTTGTGGCCTTTTTTCCTCCATTTCACACACATTGAGACTAGGGTGACCAGACAGGCTTTGGTTTTCTCAAGGTTTGTCTGAGTGTCCCTCCAATTTATTATAAATGTAAACAAATGTATTTTATAACAAATAAATGTAAATGTAAAGGTTTAAGTTTTTAGGTACAGCAGTCTCCTAAAAGCCTTAATAATAGGATTACAAGACAGAGGTGGAAAGTCATTTCTTGCCTATTTAAAGTTGATTTGCTGCTGTTTTATTCTAGAAAATTTCAGCAAATCAGCTTGGAGGGTATTTGGTTGCCATGGCAATAACTTCACGCCTCAGCTGCTGTTCCCCATCGTCCTCTCAGCAGAGATGGAAATGGGCAAATGTGAATTAAAGTAACGTTGAAAATGAAGGTTTATAAAAGACATTGGAGATCTTGTTTGGACAACAAAACTCAAGAACATCTAGCACTGTTATAGATGGATTTAAAATTTAATGGTCTAATGTTTAATGATTCAACGTAGTAATTCTTTAAGTCATTTTGAAATTTCATGAAAAAGCAGTAAACACAAATTAAGACGTATTAAACAATCTGGTCACCCTACTGTACTTCCAACACTGTCAGTTGAAGTGTGGCCTATGTATATAAACTAGGGATGCTCCGAATATTCGGCCACCGAAAGTTTTCGGACGAAAATGGCCCAAAAGGGCATTTTCGGTTTTGGCCCGAAAGACTTTTATCACCGAAACAATACGGCCGAAATGTTGTGATGCCGCAAACAGAAACCGCTACCTGCACGTACTTGTCTGAAGCGACAAGTCTGCGGTGTGGACGTATTTCAGTAAATCTCGTAAATACTCTTATAGACTGTTCACACCAAACGCTGTAAATCGCGCTATTCGCGTGTAGTTGGACGCTTGAACAGTTTGAGTTTAGTCGCATCATTCGCGCGCGGCCCTACTAGAGCAAGCTCCTCATTGGTTAATGCGGCGCGAATTTTCACCAAAGTTCAGATTTTTCAACTCGTGTGAATCACGCAAACGCTCAATTCGCAAATAATAGGTAGTCTATTCTGTTCTTAGGCTTCTATATGACTATAAGATTGTAGCTGCACTGGCCCTATTTAAATACACTAGCTCAAATCTTTCTAAAATGTCAGGCAGATGACAAGATCAACCGCTCAACAGGTAGATGTTTATCTGTATGAAGTCCCCATCCCCAGAAGTGCTGTACATTATTATTTAATGAGTAGGGTCAAGTTAAACATTTAAGTTTGAATTTTATTTTATACTGTGCATTGTAACAATGTGATAAATAAATATTTGCATAATTTGTAATTGATTTATTCTTTGAAACTTTAATATTAATTTATGCAATTGCAATGATTTTAGTAAAGTTAGTACAAGATCATAGCCATAAATGCAACGGGACTAATAATTGGCATAATTTATTTCGGTGTTTCGGTTTTCGGACTTGGTTTCCTCTTTTCGGTTTTTGTTTCGGCCAAGAATTTTCATTTCGGTGCATCCCTAATATAAACATTACTATTTTCATCTATTCGGAATTCGGAGCTATTCCTTTTTTTGCACGGACTATTTCTGCATTGCTTTGACCATGTGTGTGGGTGAGAATTGTGTCTCTGTGACCGAACTTATATCTGGGGGTGGGGAGCGTGAGTGATGTGTCAGGTTCTGGTGCATGTCGCGTTCCACTCGGTTGCTCCGATGGCCTCCAGCGGCCACCTCTGCGCCTGTGTCTCTCCTTCAAAACATCTCAGCTGCTGTCCTGTCATCTCTCGCCATCGGCTTCTTCTTCTCTAACCAAACGCTAAACAATCCAGCTCTACAGACGGCCTTTCCACCAAACCCTCCCACAGGTAGGAAATTATCATCACCAGCTCCAGCTGAAGTACAGAGTTGGAAGCAGTACTGTTCTGTCTTGTGCCCTAACCATGTTGTAACGGTAACACTTTACGATAACGGTAACACTTTACAATATGGTTTTATTAGCTTTTATGGATCCCTGTTACTGTTTGTTAATGTCAACACAGTTATTCATGTTAGTTTATGGTGCAATTACTAATGTTAAGAGACTAAACTAAGGTTTAGTTTAACATGTTGTACACAATATTGTTCATTGTTAGTTCATGTTAGTCAATTCATTACCTAAATGTTAACAAATAAATCCTTATTGTAAATTGTTACCGTTGTAACTTAACATGTTTCAGTCATAAAACTTTTTTTTGTATCTACATGTGTTGCTGATTCTTCACAAAACTAAACTTTTGATAGTCTAATGCAGCAGTGTATTATGCAAAACCTATACAGATTGACTGACCCATGTGAAACAACCACCATCGCTAACACACTTTAAAGGAAGTCGTTTTAATTCTGAATTCATTACTATTGAGATGATAAACAAATAATGCGCAAAATAATAATTGTTATGTATTATTAAATATAGTAATAATATTTTATCATTATTAGTATAGTAATTGATTATAACTAATTGTATTTATATTTAAAATCATAATAATTAGAAATAATGTGAAAATATTTCTTTACAAATCTCCCAATTAAAATGAACAGCAGATTAACCGAATGCATACACTATATTTAATTTCTGTCTCTGACTGTCTTCCCCTTCCATTTCAGTTCTTGTTTCACCTTTTTATTCACTGAAAGCGTGATCGCACCTGAACATGTGTATGTGTGTGCGTCTGAGAATGTGTCTGTACATTATAACGGGCTAACATCTTGTTTTTTATTCCTGCAGAATCGCATGTATGAATCTTTGAAGCTGTTTGACAGTATCTGCAACAACAAATGGTTCACAAATACCTCCATCATTCTCTTTCTCAACAAGAAGGACATATTTGAGGAGAAAATTAAAAAATCTCCCCTAAGTATCTGCTTTCCAGAGTACACAGGTAAACTCATTACACTGGCGTTAAGCTGTGCGAGAAAACTAGGCTCACAGGGAAGAAAAGACTGATTTGATGAAAAGTAAAAATAATTGATGAAGAGAGGAGTGTAGAAGACCTTTCCAGAAACTAATTTACACAATAAATCTTCAACCCATCCTGTCATTTTATTCCTTTTTGATGGATTTTCATCTAAACCCTGGCATGCCTTCATGTCTGCATGATCCAGCCTTGAAGGAAAAACAGCCAGAACAGTCACTCCTTAATTCTTCTCTCAGTTTTCAGTTTGTAGGAGCTGAGGTCTTTTAGTTTCTTCTTGCAGAGATGTTCTTAACCCTATTGTGTGATGTCGCCTCCGGGCAACAATCCCATTTACTTCACTTTGCAAGCAAAATCTGAGATGAGATAAATGGTTTAAATGAAGGGATGGTCACAGTCACACTTCATGCTGGCAGTCATTTTGAAAATCAAGTCTGGCAGACTGCACCATGTGGAGGATGCACATTTCTGTTTTGGAGGCATGCCTGTAGATTTTTTCTTTTAACAACCAGAATTGTGTCTTACATTTGTTAGTGAGCTAAACTTAAAAAAAATTGGCACGTTTAGAGAAAATGCTTACAGTAAATCTTCTATACAATGCTCTTCTATACAATTGTCACAGAGGCAGCCATTATTAAAGCATTTTAGCATTCACTTGTTACATTTATCATTTATTCACTCACTGTTGTGTTTGCTTTTTTTGCTTCCTTTCCCAACATTTTTTCAACATCCTGCCCTGTTTTTTATGTCTATCTCTTGTTTTATTTACTCCATTTCTACCCTCCTGCTCCTTTTCCATCCTTGCCTGATTCATTCTGCGCTGCAGGTTCAGACACGTTTAACGAAGCGGTGGACTACATTCAGTCCCAGTTTGAGTGTAAGAACAAGTCAAAAGACAAGGAGATCTACTCGCACACCACCTGCGCTACAGACACCAACAACATTCAGTTTGTCTTTGACGCTATTACCGATGTCATTATCGCCAACAACTTGCGCTTCTGTGGACTGTACTAATTCGCAAGATATGTGACTTTACTGTCCATGTATAGTACTCAGAGGTTTTCTTTCTTTTATTTATAAGGTCGTGGATGCTCAATTTAAAACAAAGGTCTTGGCCTTGCTATTGATTTTGGTACGTTGTTACAAACGTAGGAATGTGCTTTAAGTGACCTTCCTCAGCGATATGTTTGAGTGATGTCAAACGATTTTGGTGCCAAACGATCTTCGCTACCTACTTTTTTCGTAACTGATATTGTAATGTCAGATCTGTCTTTATATCTTTATGACACAGTATTTAGATGAATAAATAAAACCAGATTTCATGAGTTATATGGCCATATATTGCATTCTAATAAGTGTAGGTGGCCCCATTATATTCTGTGCACATATGATTACAAACAAATGCATTGTGAGATATGAATACCAAGAATATTCACAAGCTGGCTCATATTACATGTGTTCTGAGTTGACAGCAATCCTAGAGTGTAGATGAAACACTAGGCTTGACATTTACTTGGCATTTGGAAGCGAGTGTAAATGTCCATTGCCCTGAGCCAAACCTCAAAAATGTTAGCCCCTTAGCATCCTAAAAAACAACATGACTCTTTAAAATGGGTTTTGGACATTTGAACCCATACACACAGGATACGGTGATAATACGCAATCATTTTCAAGTCATTTTGGTTCATTTTTGCATTGTGTTAAAAAAAGTAGTTTTGCTTATGTTAAGAAGTGTAACATTCTTTTGTAATTATAGTATATGTACTGTACATATGGTATGATTGTATTATATGGTCTGAATCCCCTACCTGTGTTTTTAAGCAGTAATTTGAATTTTTCAGGTCTTAGAGAGACATAATATAGCAACAATTGGTTCAGTCGCCCGCCTGCTGTTTGTTTTAACTTCTGTCTATATTTATAAAGCTTGCTCCTAGTGACAATATAGCCGGTCATAATCACTTTGTTTTCATATTTGTTAAAGGCAAGAGAGTTACATCCAAAGCTGCTTATTTTTTCATTGCTTTATATAGTGGCCAGCAAAGAATCGGTAGGAACATTCTATAATAAACAGGAAGTTGAATAAACGCTTAGACACTTGCATTATGCATCTTATAGTACGTCTCTGATTTGACCGCTAGGCCTTTATATGTCTGTACTATAAAGTAAATAATTCACAGTGCTGCATGTGCTGTGAATGTTTGCCACGGGTTTGGATGGGTGTTTAGCATTCTTTAGACACAGTCGCTCTTTGTGAATATTTTAGTAAACTTTCACCTTGTCATCTGAGCTTCAGTCAGTAGCTAATGCAAATCTGTGATATTTGTGATTTAATTTAATATTTTGTTTCTTGCTGCCAAAGAACGTAAGAGAAAAGCCAAGATGGTGACATTCATTTTATGAGTATGATGTAATGGTGTCCTGTTAAAACTTAGCGACTTGTGCCAGTGGAGTTGTTATTTGTATAGTTGAAGCCAGTTCAAAACTGAGTGCCAGTATACTTATTTATTGGTCGGCATACAGTAGGTTCTCTGAGTATTGTAAATAGTTTTACAGGAGAAAGCAAGCGTGTGCTGTACGTTGCACAGGACATCAGGCAGCAATAGTGTTTTATGTAATGTTTGGCTTTAATCCCAAATTGATTGTCCATATTGAGATTGTACTTTTAAAGAATAATTAGATGAGGCAGTGCAGTTTCTGTACAAATATGTTGTCAACTCAGATATATGTTTATATAGTTCAGTGGCCATGGTAAAGAAATTCATGTGTAATTGAGTCAGTCTGTTTCTGAGGGACAAAGACCTGTTTTGTTTGCTGGGTTTTTGCTTTTTTCCAAAAATCTCTTAGCACTCACATTAGATTGACTGAGTGATTTCTAAAGTAGTAGGAGCAGGAATATTTGCTATTGTAGTATGATTTACTTCAAATATACTTGAATTTATCCATGTTTAATTCAGTGTACATCCTCATATAAATATGCAGCATGCACACCCTACAAAATGTTTGTTTTCCAGATATCTAAACACCCGGAGTCAACAGAGAATCCATTGATTTAAGTTGATTTTCCCCTACTGATGAATACTATTGTAATTTTTTGAAATAGTGATGTTTGTTCCTTAAAATCGTAGAATTCTTGGCCATGTATAATTTTGCTTCAGACGAATATTTTTCTTTTTTTAGGGATGTTATGATATTATAACATGTGAATAAAAACAAGCACTAATAAAAAATATATGTTTTATTGCAGTCCAGCATCACTCAGATAAAATAGTTCATTATTTTTCTTTGGGGTTTCGTTTGTTGGTTTTGTCAAACTGCTGTAATTATTGTTTCTGTGTATCTCTCTTCAGTGATTATTTATTGAACAATGGATGTCTATTTATGTGACAAAATAAAGTGCTTATGAAATTCTGTGTGTGACATTAACTTATTCTGTGTGCTTTCCTCCATCACACACATAAAAAGAGGGTGTGAATGTATGTTGTTGATTAAAAGTATATTTTTGCATAATTACAATGTAAGTGCTGATGATTGCTATTCTTATCCTTACACTCTTAAAAATAAAGGTTGTTAAAAGGTTGTTCACAGTTCACACAGAACCATTCAGTCAAAGGTTCTTCAGCGAACTCTTTCTTAAATTTTATAATCGAACTGACCTTTTTTTTGTGAAACAGAAAGGTTCTTCCGATGTTTAAGGTACTATAAGAAACCATTTAGAGAAGAAATGCTCTTCTGTGGCATTGTGAAGCACCTTTATTTTTAAGAGTGTTCATGGGTACATCTTTCCTGACAACTTTTCAACCAAGACTTGCTTTCATATCAATTTATTTCATCGATTCAATGTTAATATATGATTAGATGCTGTCAATGCAAAGCTAAAACAATTTCCAATTCTCCTGGTCCATACTTTAGGTATAGTATCCTGTGGACATGTGCATGTCCAAATCAAACTTCAAAAATGTTGTTCCTGCAAAGTCATATGAGAGTACATATTCAGAACAATTTTCGCTGTTTGTATTTCTCCACTAACTTTCTGGTTACTTTTTCTCTATCTGCCTCTTGTTTTCCACTTCTATCTCTCTGTCTATCCCTTTACTCTGATTTCTTCTCTTGCAGAATCGCATGCATGAGTCTCTTATGCTGTTCGATTCCATCTGTAACAACAAATTCTTCATTGACACTTCCATCATTCTCTTCCTCAACAAGAAAGATCTGTTTGCTGAAAAGATAAAGAAATCTCCCCTGAGCATCTGTTTCCCTGAATACACAGGTAAGATCACTCTCACCTCTTTATTTAGTAGACTCTTTTATCCAGAGCAACTTAAAAATGAGACAGAATTTAATATTTTGTCAAAGAATAAACTAAATACTTTACCAAGTCATTGCATCTCGAAAGAACATTGAAACTAGGGTGGAGCTGTAAAAGGTTGGATGTCTGCAGGTCTGATAAAACACAGTTCACTGCCTCTTTTAGACCCATTCATGCCCTTCAATACCATGTCGCTTTAAAATTATCGCTCAATTTCGACAAATATATCATACGAAGTCAAAGCCAGGAAAAGAAGAGACATTTCTTAATGTCAAAAGTCACCAGGGTCATTTTAAATCCTGGAACTAATGAGCATACAGAATGGCAAGCCCGCGGCTAGGTGGAGTTCACAGAGTGCCTCTTTTATCCAGTTTGTTGATTTTGGGATAATGTCAGGACCTCTTTCTATGTCTAAACATCTCTCTTGTGTAGGTCCAAACACCTATGACGATGCAGCTGCTTACATCCAAGCACAATTCGAAAGCAAGAATCGCTCGCCTAATAAGGAGATCTACTGTCACCTGACCTGTGCCACGGATACAGGAAACATCCAGGTGGTGTTCGATGCCGTCACCGACATCATCATCGCCAATAACCTGCGAGGTTGCGGCTTGTACTGAGGCCTGCCCCTTTCCTCTGGAGCTACTTCTTTGGAAATGATTATTATTGAAAATGCAAGTTGGTAAATAATGATAACGTTAATTTTAAAATAGGCACATACAAATATATAAATATATTATATATATGAAATGTTTTTAGTTTGTCTTTCAAGGAGCTGCCAACAGAACTGATTTCTTATAGAAACCCAGCCTTTATGGTTTTAGAACAAAGTTGGGACCTTTTTCGTGTTTTCATTTGGTCGTCGTTTTGTTTTTCTTTGCTGTTGTATGTTTTGTTCTCCCCTGTACTCCACTGTGTCTTTATTGTTTTGACTAAACAACCCTCATTTGTTTTGAGAAATCTCTTTTCTTTACTGTTTTTTATCGTGTTAATGTCATTGTATGTATATTTATTACACAAATATCAGTCAGGGGGATGACCTGTACATGTTTGCCTGAGAATACTTTGATGATAATGTGATGATACAAATCAGTGATAGTTAAACCCATGGCTTAAACAGTTATGCTAGTCTCGAGCACTACAGTTCAAGTCAGTTGAGCCAAATTGCATTCGTAGCGTGTCCCTCTTCTGGTTTGTTCATCGGATTTGGTTTTCACCGCTATTTCCCATAGTACTGTTCGATATTGTAGAGAACGGAAACACCGAGATTGCACCCACCAGTCTTTTCTTATGTTTCTATACCCATCCCCGTCACTTCCGCAGGTCAGCTCTCCTGGCCGTGTCGATCTCTGGGGAAGGGCCCACTGAGCGCCCCTCAAACCACCAAATCCAACAATTGCGAGTGTCATATCAGTGCCAACCTTCTGAGAATGACTTGTCTGGGAATAGGACTAGGAACACTAGGTCACTGTTACGAGAGTTTATTAACATTGTCTTGTATGGAACTTTTACTTTTTTATTGTTGTTGATTAATTTATTAATGTATTTATTGATCATCTGTCCCACACACTTCCTTTGTACTTACTACCCCTTTTCCATTCTTCTACATCTTGTCCTTGGTTACCCTGACCTCTTCATTCCTTCACTTCCCTAGATTTCCTGTTTTAGTTGGCTGGGTAATGGAGTCCCATGTCTCTGATAGCATGACCCCTCAGCCTTTGTATAAAGAAACAGCTAACTGCTTCACATAGCTAATGGTGCGAAAATGAAGAAAAAATGTAAAAAGAAAAAAAAGAGGAAATCGGAAAAAAGACAGCTGCAACAGAAAGAGAGGGTTAGTGTGGGTGGGGTTGGATGGGAGGGGGGTAGATGTAGGGCTCAGGGTCACGATATCCTGACCAATGATGTGGAGGCTTGCAGAGGAAGGTCCCTGGGCTGTCAGTCTTTGTAGAAAGCTGTAGATCCTCCAGTTCTAGAATCTTTACAAGTAGAAATAATTGAAAAAAGAAGAAATGTCAAAAAAGGATGATTATGACAATAATAACAAATGATGATGACGATGAAACCAATATCAATGATTATTCTGTAATATTATTAAAGGTATATTTCTTGTGCTTTGTAGCTACAGAACTTTTTTTCTCTCCCCCCTTTTTTAAAAAATGAATTTTCCAAGGGTTCCTGTGATCCACTCTTGAACCGTTCTTACCGACTTAACCCATGTTGATGTTGATGAACTGTACCAATAATTTTTGCCTGTTCGCCCTGCATTGCGATGTCTTTACTTAGCCTGAATTACAGTATATGTATTGATTTTTATTTGTTTTTGGAAGAAACCACTTTTTGGTGGCACGGCCCCGCCCCTTGTGCTGGAGAGGGCGGGGCTGCGCACGGCTGTACAGATTCATGCGCTTTCTCTTGGTTTTTTGAGAATTGTACTCAAACACCTTCCAGGTCTGCATAGAAAAGCACAGCTCTCACATATCACACACGTAGATTTGGAAAGATGTATCTCTCCCCCCTCTGCCTTCTCAGTTGAAATTCAAAGAAAAGAAAAAACTGTACAATTACCTACACCACTTTTGATTTCTCCTTCCCTTCTTTTTTTTAATTCCTTTCTTTTTCTCTCCAAGTGAATGCTTTTGTGCTGCTTTTCTCCCTCTTCTTTAGTGAATGGTTGTTCTTTCATGTGGGATGTTCGTGCTGGAAAACCAATCGAATGTAGTGTTTACATTAAAAGCCACAGTTTTCATGACTACAACCTTGAGCTTTTCGGTTTTGATTGTTCCTCATCACCTAAAAGTGTTGTCTACCTGTTTTGTCATTTACTGTATATATTACACTGTAAACATAAGAGTGCTACCAAATATTCAATTAATTATTTTAAATGCACAAGGGTCTTCAAATTGATGTATTATTATCGGAGGATAAACAGAGGCACTATCAAGTAAAACATTTTTTGGCCTTCAATTAAACCATCGATCTTTTGTCCCCATCCCAATTTTGGGGGGGCATTTCAGACTGTAGCTCCACGTACCACTCCTTTAAAGACAGCAAGTGTAATTTACTAAAAATCTTTGTAAGTGAAGCTGCTCCTATACCCAACATCATAGAACACTGAGATGAATGGGGAAATGAAGGAAGTGCGTTTGAATCTCAGGGGACATAATTATGTTTCTGTGCCTCTTAAGTGTGTCTTTAACCAGACCCCGTTTGATGGATTATAGGAGAAGGTCAGTCACTCTATACATCATCAAAGGAGGAAGGGCCACTTTGTGCCAGTCTGACCGGATGATAATTGCAGCTTCACGTGTGGAATGAGAGACAGAAAATGAATTTGAGTGTGTGTATGAGTTACTTTAAGAGGATGAAATGCAGAATACGATGGCAATCTGAGAATAATTGCTATCGACTCTCTTTCATCTCACCCAGGTTTTATAGTTGAGAGCTAAAGGCCTACTCTTGTATTTTGTAGCTGTATAAATACAGTAAAAAATGATAGTGTAGTACTAAAATTTAGCAGTCTACTTAGCCTATATGTGACTGGAGAAAAATATTAAAGACAACATTGCATTGAATAGTGAGCCTATTTCCCATTGAAGTCATTCTTCTCCCTCTTCTGGCGGTGATGAGTAATAGCAGAAGGTAACGCACCCATATATTGTGCTGTGCTCATTCGATCAAGTGGATACCAATAGGCCTACTGGAGAACTTTAAAATAGATCCAATTGAATTAAGTTTCACACAAATAATTTACACATTTTCATGTTTAAACAAATGTTGCAAATAGATTTATTTTAGCATATAGCATATTCAACCGAAACAGCCAGTCTTGTGTAAGGTAATGCTGTAGATGTCAACATTACTAGGTATAATAACAATATTCTGTTTCATTTGGCTCTTATCTCCTAATTACATTTGAAAAGCTGAACGTACATTATCTAAATAGAATGCGGGCCATTGTGATCTGTGATGTTGAAGTAAATCAACCTTGTAATCACAAAATGACGAGTCAGTGTAGTGTCTTGGTATGCCCTAAAATTCAATCCCAGGACCCTGTCGGCTATTTCTCCACAAACACACACATTAATGCACACACACACTTAAGTTATTTATAGTGCAGCACCACTGTCTGCCTGTTGCTAGGATACGGCCTGGAGGAGATAACGTGCAATACCCAAAGCTTTCATCATTGGTATTTTGTCACAGATTTTATAGTGTTTATGTGTTACTCCACGCTGAATAAAACAACACGATTTACTGCCCAGGCACAAAACAGTAATTCTAAATATTTGTCTAGTTTTTATAAAACACTACATTAAATTGCAAACCTTCTGGATTAATAAAGAAAAATAGGATTTTAAAACAAGGTTTTATTGTAATCCAGATTGCAAGAGATTTTGGGAACAAAATATGTGTGTGTGTGTGTGAGTACTATACTGTGCAGTAGGCCAAGAGAAAATGCTGATCAAGTGTAGATCATAAAGGTCAAGACCTCAAAGCTGCCGTTACCATGGAAACTGCATCAATTACTCTTTTGTCCCATCACTGCTGGAATGATATCAGCTGCATCATCAGTGCAGTTTACCTTTTTCTCTCCCAATTATACCTGAACCCCCTTAACTCTCTGCAATCAGTATGCAAATAGTGTGATCCTCGGGGAGAAATAGAAGAACAGTTTTTCAAGAAACAACCTGCAAAGTGGCAAATATTTCAGAACCTGCTATAATAGAGAATAAAATAATAGAGGGATGAAGGCGTTTATTGTTGAAAGGTGTAATAAGAAGACAAAGGTTAAATCATCTAAAAGTTTCTTTAGCCTACCTCTCTGTTTTGTGTGTAAGAGGCTCTGGAGTGTATAAGCAACACTTCATTTAAAACAATTCTGAATAGTTTTTACACTTAATAAGGATTAAGAAACATACAATAAGAATATTTTGCTTTTGAAATCCTCATAAAGACAGATTAATTTAGTTAGTACTTTAAATTCAGTAATGGGTTTTCTTATTAAGATATTTATAAATATTTAAAATAATTTTCATAATATGATATTTGAAATAGTCATTATATTAAATAATATTATATTTATAAATCTGTTTATATCTTTTTATTGACAGTTCCTTATATATTTTTTATGTAATTATTCATTTTGTTTAAAAAGATGCTTTTTAGATAGATTAATCACCTGTGGGGAAATTATTTTGACTGAGCCGCCAGACATAACAGTACAATTGTACACTACAGTAAAATTACAAAAAGTGCAAACCAACAAATATAACAAATATAACATATAACGCATAAGAGGTAAACAGAATATAAAAAACAGGATGTATATAATGATACCAAAACAATCTACACTGAGATTGGCCTATACAAAAATGCACAGGATATAGAGTATACAATATAGTTGAGGTTAAAAGGAAGGCTGAACCTACAAAAAGTGTTCGACATTTAAGTTTTTATTCACAGGTGTAATGTGAGTGAGGTGTGGCACACTAGTCCACCAGAATGGTCCTTCTGCTTTTGAGGGATGTGTTAAACAGCTTTATTGCTGAAGCCACTAAAGACCTTTGATAGCGTTCACAGGTGGAATCCTTCTGCAGCTGATATTACTCCTCAATTCAGCAAAGTGTTATGAAGAAGGTGTGAGTTGTTGTCCATGATGCTCGAACGTTTGGAAATCATTCTGGTTTCAGCAAAAACCTCCAGCAGAACCAGATCCTCTCCAATAACAGACCTTGCCTTCTTGATGAGTCTGTTCAGTCTGTTGACATCACCCACTTTCACACCAGTGCCCCAGCACACCACAGCATAAAAGAGGGAACTGGCTGACGTTCACTCTGACTGCTAAAACATTTAGAGAATTGTATTGCACAAATGAAGTGTCGACTTTGGCCCTTTTTGAAAATTGCCTTCAATTTACAAAAACCTTAAAAGTGTGTTTTTTCTCTCCACAACAGACGTGACAGTCTTTTGATTTGTTCGATATTATGATATTAAAAACGAACGCGACATAAACGATATCAGAAAAAACCTTGATCAAGCTCTCCCTCTGGTGGACAGAACCGGAAGTGACGCACCCCGTCGCTTCGAGTCTCACGTTTCTCAGACATTTTTGGACTTCACTTCCAAATATACGCTGTTATAAAAAGAAGGCCTGCACGAGTCGTAAGTAACTATAAAAAAGCTCATTGGTCGGGTCACTTTGCTGTAAATGTGTGATGACATACTTACTTGGCCTGCTCGGACAGCCAACGTGATGTGAGATAACATTTTATGTGCACTCAGAAATAAACCGACCCTCACACAACATCTCTTGCAAAATAACAACAGTGAGCAGACGCTCGGATTTCTTTCCCGCCTGAAATCTGAGAGTCGCTTATTTTGCTTTGGGAGTCGCCTCGGCCGGGCAGACTGACCGACGGACACCGATGCCAAACCCGGTGGGTCTCGCCGTCTGACCTTGCAACACCCCCTTTCGGTTTCCTCGCGGCACGGGTCCAGCAGAGACAACTGCCACTCGCATCTTGTGCCATTGACGCGCACTGCGTGTGAGAACCGGGAGACCCGAGGAAATTCTGTAACACAGGCGCTGATACTGCGGCTTATTCTCAGTCACTGACGTCGTCTTCTGAGCGCCATGTGTGTAGATACAGCAGAAACGTGACAAACATGAACCCTGAGACTCCTGGATGAACAGACAGACAGGCAGACACACATTTGACACAATGTATTTGCACTGTACTGTACTGTACACAGACGCAACAAACCCATTTGCAAGTCGCTTTGTTTAGGTCTCCTAAATGTGTTAATGTAAGTACACAGTGCTGCCTTTTAGGGTGAAGACAAGGCAAACAACCTGAGCTTTTTTCCTGTGTCAATGTCATCAGCATCTCAGACCTCGTATTCTGTAGGCCGACTCTTGTATGAGGTCATGTTTTTGTTTATTGTCTTTATTTCTACTAGGCAGCATAGCGTGTGCTCAGACTTCCAGAGCTATGTTTAGCTTCCTCACCAAATTGCTGGCAGGCTTTTAAATCACATCATTATCTCGACAGCACCTGAGCTTTGTTTAGCATGCAGACACACACCAACAAAACCAAACTTGTATAGTCAGCAGAGCTATTATGTGTCTGACTTGTTTGCCCGATGCGATTTAATATTTAATATTATCCGTGAACAAAAGACTACCCTACTTGTATTTTCAAATCTCTTGAAGTTCTGCATTGTTGAAGAGGCGTAAAACCAGGCGGATTTCTTGATCTGTTGTTTAGGTGTTGATTAAGTGCAGCTTTCTGTGGCAAGCTATTCAGAAATAGTTGATGGCAAACTGCCGAGAACTACACTAAACTTTTTTCCTTGTTGTAGACATTGCAAAATAAAAATTTCCACCGAAGTTTTCAAGTGATCCCTGAGTGCAAATGGGTATTTAGTGGTAAAGCCTTCTTTGTCCATTCAGCTGAAACCTATTGGAAAAGACAGCTAGCCTCTAGACTGCGAGCACTCTTGTCAAAATGGGTCTCCGGACGGTTACCACAGAATATTTCATTAATTAATGAGTGTTATGTGGTGCTATTAAAGCACTCACACGCCCCATTTGGCCCAAAGCACAGCCTTTTAACACATTAACTCACCACAGATCTGAATCTAATGCACGAGAAAGAGAGAAAAACAGAGACAAGCTAAAACTCATCATACGCAGTCTGCGAGGAGTCGTATCTGACATATCTGAAGAACTGGCACACAAACCCTACTCATAAGAGGATGTTTGTTGTCACGTTTTTAGAGTGAGATCATACGATAATGATTTGATTCGAATGGCCTGCCACACATTTGATTGATTCTAAAGGCCTGCCATACCTAATGCAGACCTAACTCACACATTGAATGCAGGGTAGCCCTGGCAGTTTCTGCTAATGGGTACTAAACTAATAATGCCCTGCATGGGCAAGTAAACCTTAAAGGAACAGTTAACCCAAAAAAAAATCCTCACCCTCGAGTTGTTCCAAATCTGTATAAATTTCTTAAATCTGATGAACACAGAGAAATATATTTGGAAGAATGCTTGCAACCAAACAGTTCTTGGCCACCATTGACTTGTCCCTTTAACACAAAGTGAATTGTCCATTTAACACAAACACACTTCTATTGTCTTTATCAAGCTATATTTTTGATTTATTAAAGACTAACTCCAATGGGAAACCTTTTAGAATTTTAAAATGTATTACTTTAATAACATTGACATTGACAAGGAATTTCAAATCTCTTCAATGGCCAGTTCTACCAGAAAGACTCGGAGGCCAAAGTTGAGTTTACAACATTTATTTGACAGCTGATAGACAGAATATATATGGATATAATAAGATGGTAACAGTTCTTTGGAGTAGGCCCTGTCCGTGGCTCGCATCCAGAGGGCCAAGAAGTCCTCCACTTCCCGCCTTGAGATGGTAAGGCGGGGGCGTAGCCAACCCCCTTGGGGTTATATTGACAGGGACCTCCTGGTGGTGTTGGGGAGGATGGGGGGCGAATCACGTAGCTCCGACTGCGGACATAGGAAGGGGTAAGTGGCGATCTTTTATGTTTCATGTCGGAAGGTGATTGGTTGGGTGTTGATTGGCAATGAGTGATACAAGATTGAGTCTTCCTGGCAGAACTAGCGCTGAAGCTACATTTCTTGAGGACATCGCACGGACTTAAATTCCTTTCACACCAAGCTGATGATACTTATTTGACACCTAACACTTACAGTACATCAACTTGTTGACGTTTTTACTCTATACTTGTGGACCACCTAAAATATATTTGTATCAAACGTCAGCTCATCACTTTCCTGTTATTATGTATATTAATCTGAGAATTGAAGTGCTTGAAACATACTTAAAATACAATAACCGTGCCAACCACACAAAAGTGATTCAATCTGTCCGCTAGATCTGACTGTTTTTTTTCAGCTTTCTTCATTCGCTCTTCAATCTTGCGTCCTGAGTCAAGCATGAGAACCGGCATAGAAAGGATAATTATGTTTGTTTCAACACCAAATGTTTGACCACATGTGTTGTTATGCGCTGAACTTGCAGAGACCGCATCAAAATCATAAACTACTGTTGGGTTAGGGTTAAAATCTTTGTTTTAAGCTTTTTGTTTGAATCGTTTCATCTATATACTGGATTCCCTTACGAAAATGAAACATTGTTTTTTATGGTACAAGCGTAGCAACCATGTTTTTTTGGTGCATTGACTACTTGGTTTTACTACAGTAGCCATTGTTTACTATGTTTTTTACAGAAAACATGGTTTTAAAGCCCATGGTTATTTTGTGATAACCACTGTTTTACTACAGTAACCAAAAACTTTTGCTTTTAACTTCAATAAAACCACGTTTTTTCAATTTCAACTGTACTAAAACCATGGTAAATCTTCGCAAGGGATTATTCATCGGCATGTCTGTCTTGGTATTTTGGTTCGAAGAGCATTCTCTGTCCTTTAATTTATCTTGGTTGGATTACAAACACGTGTGGATGCCCCAGAAGTTACTAAATAGCAAAAGTGACTTGTTTAAATGCTTTTATGCAACGCATCTTTATACCTGTGTACCTCAGCCGTCACGTGACGGTAACTACACAGGGGTAACTTAGACCGAGCATCTCGTTTAGATCTCACAGAAAGAAACCGAGCCCCCAGAAGTTGCGGTGTATTTAACGCCTGCGCACATACGGTCGATAGTGGAGAGAATTGTGAATGGGGGGAGTATTTTGGGTGTACAGTCATAAGTCGGACTCCGAGGAGCCAGGAAGTAACTGTGAGCCATGCAGCTCATGCGACGGATAAAGTAGAGCGAGCAAGCGTCTGATGTCAGCAGTCGGAGCTCACACGCGCGAGAGAGAGGAACAACAGCCCACAGCAAATTAGTGCCAAATTTATTGCGGCAGTGCTCAGAGACCCCACAGGAGGCGAAAGTCGAGGCACATTTCATATTTACAAGGAAGCAAATTTAACTCTTAACTCGTTGCAACACACTTCATCATAAGAAGAAAAAAGACGGAAGGAAATAAGTGCGGGACTGGGGAGTTTCAAGTCAACGCTTCTCTGTTTGCAAGTTCAGACTAGTAAAATAACAAAATTGATCACATCGCATTCAAGATGCCTCGGGTGGTCCCGGATCAGAGGAGCAAGTTCGAGAACGAGGAGTTCTTCAGGAAACTCAGCCGCGAGTGCGAGGTGAGCCCGATTCATTCGGTCAAGTGGCGGAAACAAAGTTGAACCTCTCGTCTGACATGAAAACAAGCGTGTCATCTCCTTTCTTTATCAGCCTGTGTAGTGGCTGCTAATGCAAACAGCCTGAAAAGTTATTTACCGGCTCTTCCCATGCAGGGAAATGAATTAATTGATTTTTTAACATCTCGAGCATCTATCAATTCTAGATTGAAGACGCGCAGATGAGAGGGTTCACAGCGCAGGGCATCACCTTTTAACTCTTGCCTGATATTGAAAGTTTGTTGACTTTTTATATACAATGAAAAGAATCAGTCAATTTCCGTATCAAAAGTGTGCTTCAAGTCGTTTAGTTTCCTCTAGGTTGCGAATGTGCTCATCATTTGAGCAGGCTGCGAATAAGTTCACCTCAGGTCATCTGTTTTCATAAGGCTATAGAAGCCCTTTGATGATGGGACTTGTTTTGTTATTCTTCATCCCTGTTTACAGATAAAGTACACGGGTTTCCGAGACCGGCCGCACGAGGAGAGACAAGCCCGCTTCCAGAACGCGTGCCGGGACGGCCGTTCGGAGATAGTGAGTACACTTGCCTCACAGGACCATTTACATTCATTTCACTAACCCGCCGGCAGTCTTGCTTAGCTTACTTTTTGTTCAAATTGATTAACCAGACATCCGGAACTATGCTGGCAGCTAACAAAACTATGTTCCGAATACTTCCTCTTATGCATTGAGTGCAAAACATTGCTGAAATCATTTTATGTAAATGTATAATAAGTCATGCAGGATATTTACATGTTGCATTTAATTAATTCAGTTATTGATAGGACACTACAGAGAATTAAGCAATGCTTTAATATAGTGTGACTTTAGGCTTGTTTTAATGGACTTATAACAACACGTCTCAAGGGTGGAGATACACTGTATCAGCATCTTCAAAAATTCACGGCATAATATGTTTTGAGTCGACCTCTATTCATGCCACATATTTTAATTTGTTTGTTACATTTAAATAGTTATTTTTAAAATTCTATAAATTCAATAGATTGTAACATATAATTTGGAGAGATATGTCGTTTGTATCTAATGTTTTGAAGGCATTTTAAGATGGCTTTATCCTGGTAATATTCCTAATAGTAAATTACAACAACTACAGTATAGGTTTTGATTTTTTATTAAAGACTATATATGAAATTTTCTGTATTATAAAGCTGAAATGCACCATGGCAGATTTTTTTTATTGGTTAATTGGACTTTTTTGCAGGGTACATTTCATGCTGATTTGGATGTGTTCGAGAAATTATCACTGTACGGAAAACAATCATATTTCATTGACCAGTGACACAACGAATAAAGCATTTGCAATATCTACTTAAATAAAATAAATAAATACAACTAACAATGCCAAACCTTAACAAGAAAAATGTTTAGATTCTCAGACAAACACAAAAAATATGAAAAATAGCTTTCCAGATCTCTTCCTCTCTGTGAAGAATACGCTGGCTGTATGTTTGTGTTGTTTTGTAATAGGATTTACAAGGTCACAATGTTTGACAGGCATATGTATTACATGTGCAATTGAGCAAGAAATAATCACACAAAGATTGGCATGATCATGTTAAACCAATTATTTAACTTAAATCGGTTTTGATATATTTTTATAAATACACATAAACTAATTGGAATAGACAATTATATACGAAACAAAACGGTTCTAACATAAAATCATGTATTTTTATCATGCATGCTCCTTGAAAACATTATTGAATTATTGTACCATAATTCAAAACCTTTACAGCACTCCTGTTGCTATTAATGCAAGTGAGGGGCTGCATTTAAAACAAGTTATTGATTTTGTACCCTCTTCGTTTTTGTTCTGTCTCTGTCAGTCATGCACCCGTGCTTTCTGTCTATACTCAAACTCAAGTCTGATGCAGACCAGTTTGCCAGCACCAAGCATTGGTAAAATAGAATCAGATGTGTGTAACTCAATACCTCAAATAGAAAAAAATGATGACTTAGGTTTTCTCTTTGCGTTTGCCCCACCACCCCCTCCTCCCATCTTTTCCTGATGTTTTGAGCCCTGGCCTTGGCTCCAGGCATTCTCCTCTCTGATGTGAAAACAGAAATGACGGGCTGCATAATTTATGCTCGGGCCTGGCTTTCTTATCCTGTTTGTATTGATTTCCCTCTAAAAGGCTTTTGTGGCGACCGGCACCAACCTCTCGCTGCAGTTCTTCCCAGCCAACCTTCATGGCGATCAACGGCAGACGCCCACCCGAGAATATGTGGACTTCGAGCGGGAGACAGGAAAGGTACTCCTGATACATTTTATTCAAAAGTCATTCCTGTCCACTTTTAAACTCACCTCCATCTTAATCTCTCCCAACCTCTCCCTTTTCAAAAAAGTTTTTATTAAATGGCTAGTTCTGTAAACACACACATGTGACCACATGCAGTATATTAATATGTAAAGTTGCTTTGTTTTCTGTCAATAATAGCTGTGTCAAGTGCACATCCTCTCTTTGGTTATTGTTTTAACACACACTCCCATACAAATGTATTGTATTAGAAGGGGACAAAAGTGTTGTGATAATATCTCAGAGTAACAAGCAAAACTCTTATGAAAACCTTTTGTCAGTTTCAGTTTTCCACATACATGATTTATGAAATCTGAGAAATGATTGCAGAAGTCATTTCTTTTTCTCTTTCATCTGGTTTCCCTCCATTTCGCACAGCAGTGGAAGTGTGTCACATTTTTGAACCAGACGTATGCATGGTTTAGATGGGCAGAACCCTTGATTTTCCATAATGATACGTTTCACTCAAACACATCGTGAGGAAAAACGAATGCTTGAAATATTACGCTGCAGGCAGCAAGAAAAACACGGTTTTCCATTTTTTCTCGATGCTTTTGAGTTTTATTTCTGTTGCAGTATTATTTCAGACACGCTCATTGGTTTTTAATTTTTGAATTGGTCTTTCAGCAAATCCCTCTTGTTTTTCTGGATTTAGGGAATGTTTACACAGCCTCCCTAAAGCCATAAGAATGTAAAATAAAACCATACTGTCTACGCTCCATATTTAACCACGTATTAAACTATGCATTCATTTCTGTTATTCTAGTCAAAGCTCTCCGTGTCTGTTAAAGATCTATAACAAAGAACTCTCTACACGTTAGATTTGTAACGTCACTTTTTTTAAAGCGTGTTTTGTCTGACACTGTGAACAACACAGTTGAAAAGGACACTCTGCTCCCATACATTCTCCCATTATTGCATCGGCGTGAGATCATTAAGAGATCAAGGTCAAATGTGACACATTCATTTCCCATCTTGTTTATCACAAATTCTCATGTTGTTATTTCTCCCGCTGCGTGTCTGTTCTGTGATACAGGACTCTCGGCTGAGAGGGAAATAAGTAATTGATACTGCACGGCATTCGGTCAGGCGTTTGTTATCTGCACACGCAACTAACGCATCTATGCTGTCACACTTCCTAAATATGATACAAATTTAATTCAAGTTTTCTAAAGCTAAAGAATCTTGCAAAGATGGGTTTGCAGTCCGTAAACACATCCTAAACCCTGATTAGGAAATATGCTGCCGGCACAACAGCTTTATGGATGGTCGCACAAGACCAATTAATGCAAACGCTCGTGCCGTTTTAAATAGCGTATTGCCTCCGGTTCTTTTCGGGTCACCCTGGAGGCCTTTCCTTTCAAGTCTTTATGCAGAAGAGTGTTTGTGTGAGGCACTTATTGGCTTTATTTGTGTGTTTACCACAAGCCGTCGCAAAGCTGGCGTTGGATCTCGTGCCGTTGCAGATCTCTTCACGGACGATGCCTCACTGAGATGCGCTCATTAAAAATGCATCCGTGAGAAATCAATGGACCTTTTGGCCCCGTGGCTGACGGACTAATCTTTTACTGTTAATTATTTAAAAGGGCGTGAAGGGTGTGCACGTCGAGCCCCGTGCTGACGGGCCGTCGAGCATGCGTGCTTCTGAGCCGCGGCTCACTGGTAATCCTATCCACCTGCCTGTCACCTCTGCCAGAACTCAGATCCATGCAGCTTTAATGAGCCTCACACCGTCTGCCTTCAAAATACAGCCCACGCGACGCATACCCTCACTCTCTCCGCTTCCTGCCCGACACACATGCCTGTTTCATCGCCTGGGGCTTAGTAGACTTATGATGCTTTGTTGCAACTACCTGTTCGGTTCTTTTGTTGAATCAAATCAGTTAAATACAAGCTTAAGCAATGGGTGAATAACATTTTCTTGTTAGAATAAGGTTACCAAAAAGATGTTTTGAAGAAAGTTGGTAACCGAACAGCATCGGATTCGGCACCCATGCAATTCTGTATGGACACAAAACCAATGCAAGTGAACAGGTTCAGGCTACCAACATTTCATCAAAATGTGGACAACAAAACCAGTCTTATGGGTCAATTTTTCTAAATTGAGATTTCTACATAATCTCAGAGCTGAATAAATAAGGTTTCTATTGATGTATGACTTCCTAGAATAGGTCAATATCTGGCTCAGATACAACCGTTTAAAACTCAGGAATCTGAGAGTGCAAAAAAATCTAAATATTGAGAAAATTGCCTTTGAAGTTGTTAATCAGGGGCACTGAGGCAGGCCATCCACTCACAAAAATAAAGTTTTTATATATTTAAGGTAGGAAATTTATAAAATATCTCTACTTAAAATCCTAATGATTTTTGGAATAAAAGAAAAATCAATAATTTTGACCCATACAATGTATTTTTGTCTTTTACTAAAAATGTTCTCATTTTAAAGACTGGTTTTGTGATCCAGTGTTACGTATCGTCTTTTTTAAAGAAAGTCATACAGGTTTGAAATGACAAGAGGGTGAGTAAATGATGACAGAATTTTCATTTTTGGGTGAACTATCACCTTCAGGTCACAACATGAACATTTACACTTGCTAGTTTCCATCCCAATCATTTTTTAAAGAGCATTGTCACCTGTGATAAAAGCTGGTAGAAAAAAAGGGAAATACAATTTCCCGAGTGAGGGGAAATCTTGACAGATTTATATCCGTGTTACATGTTTGGAGTTGGAGTTGCCTTTCTCTTTTGTTTGGAAGGAAATCCTGAATGGACAAACTCGCCTGATAAGGTCTGTCCTCCCTTCCTCTCTCGCTCTATACTCACTCACATTCATTTCGTTTCATCTTTTAACTCTTCCTCTCTTCTTCTCTTCTGCACACACAAGCTCACACAGTGTACGTCTGACACAGTGAATTCCCTGTAGAGCGGTTAGTGTCAGGCCGGGAGAGATCATGCGTGCGCCCTAGCCTCTGCTCCTAATTAAACTGATTGTTAACCTTTTCCACAAACAGATCCTTAGTAAAAGTTAAGGTTCTAATAGACTACAACAAAAATATTGCCCTAACCGGAAAGTGCTCAGACTCGCGGGTGATCCAGACATGCAGAACCATCCTGTCATCAGGAATGTGCGATCGCCGTCTGCCCATTGGCCCATCTTGTTCTTACAAGACTGTCGATTGGTTTATTTCTCACGCCGTAAATCAGTCATCGCCATGCCAGTCGTTACTCACAATGCGGCGTGCTGTGTTTCACTGCCAGACTGCCCAACTGTAAAAAGCAGCTTAGAGGGTAAAGCAAAGTTGTAAAATATGTGACGCGAAGTTAGGCAGGAGCAAATGAATGAAGGCATATTTTATAGCTTGTCTGATCAAATGACCGATAACAGCTAGAAAATATATGCCATGAGATATCCATTATGGTGACATGTGAAAGAGACATTCAAGTTTTTGAAGTCAATGGTTTGGATTAGGACTGAGAAATATATTGAATATTCAGGACTGTATTTGCGATAGTTTATTTAAATTATTATTTAAGTATTATATTATTATAATAAGTATTTTAACATACGTTTTATTTGCTTATTAAATTAACTAATCTGACTAGTTTCACAATCCTTCTTTCACTCATTAAGACAAACTCAGATACAAAAATGTATAGTATAAAGCAATTAAGCTTTAAAGTACTGCCAAATGCGTAAATGTAAATGTAAGACACATGATTATTTGAGCATTTCTGAGTAAAAATTCAGTAGGAAAGCGGCATTGAAGTTGGTTAGAGTACTTTTGTGAGTCAGTTCTATTTTTTGCATAATAATTAAATTATTAAAAGTTTGTATATACATTTTTTTATATTAGCATTAAATTCATATTTTAATATTGCAGTTTATTCATATATGTAAATTATAATTATCATACATTTTATAAAAAACATTTTCATCAGATTATTATTGTATTAAATAGTGGTATTTAGTTATTAGGTCAGCCTTATTAACAGTTGGGTATTATTTTGAAGGAGCATAGGTTTTTTTCACTGCCCCAGAGCTCCTCATGGCTCTTTTTCTCCTCTGATGAACTCAAATGTGATGACAGACTCAGTTTGCAGGCAAAATTTCAACTCTTCCCCCTCCTACTTTCTTTGTTGCCATCACCAGAGACGGCCGTAATGTTCTTCCACCGTAACCCTCACCTCCTTACGCCACGTTTTCCTTCCCTTCTGTTCTCCTGGTTTGAAAACTCATACGTTGCCAGCAGAAGCCGTGCCGGGCAGTTTAAATTTGGCCTGTGGCGGGGGACAGTAGTATTATCTGAGTGGGCCAGAGCCCCGGCAGCAGAGCTGAAGCACAGGCTCCTAGTGTCACTGCAGGCTAATGGGAACCAGCTGTGGTGGAGGTTTAAATTTAGCAGTAGCTAGCACAGCCTTAGGGAGGAGACTTTAACCCTGTCCCAACCAGAGATCTGCGGAAGCAACTTGAAGTGCAAATTCCCCCACGTATAGTAAGTTTACACTGTGTCAACTTATACGAGAGCACGGGCCTGCAGTGGTTTCATGAAGATTCACGAGTCTTTGTTTGTTTTGAGCTAATGAAACCATGGATCTACCGTAGATGAGTGTGACACCTGTTATGAATCGCTCACTGCTTTCACCTATCCTCTAGTGTGCATCCCTCAAATAAACACTAAAATTCTCCAGTGGTTTAGTTATTTATTTACGTATCACAAAGGATGCTAAAGAGAAGCTGGAAAGTACAGGGAATTCCTTTGTGTCTGGCTCAATCATTAACCACTTTTCAATGAAAAATACTCTGTTATGCTTTTTGATGTTAACTTTTGATACTCACACAACTCGTATGAAAAACACTCCATGGTGAGCTTAGTTTAGTAGCTTTAGGCAACATTCTGTTATGCATGTCTCCACCACGACAGACGGCTAGAGAAAGACTCTCTCTCTTTCATACTGCTTCTGTCTCCACCATTTAAACTCAATCTTGTTGAAATGCGATCTCCTCCGAGATGGAAGCTTCAGCTATAAGGCTTTAAGGAGATCTGATGCTTGGCGCTCTCTCCTTCTTTCCTCTATTCGTTCGTAGAGCCCGCGTGTGGTTTGTACTTTTTTATGCAATGCAGAAATTGGGTCCGTCTGCTCGGGCCATGCCAAGAGCCTTGAGTTTGTCATTCCACTTCGGAAGGGAGAGCAGTAAGAGAGTTATAAACTGAATGGCTGAGAGGTTCTAACGGCAGCCAACTTCTGCCTGAGACCCTCCACAGAGCGCTGGGTGGTGGGCTATCGGTACGCAAGCCTGCATAAGGCAGTATGCAGTTCATTGGCTTAATGAAAGAAATGTTCACATTATGAGAAATCTGGTAGAGAATAAATGTGTTCATTTTTGTGTTTTACACAATGCCTTTATGTATAATGCATTATAATGTGTTTTAAAGGGTGTAATGCATTATAATTGTTCATAATGTGTTGTAATACATTAAATGTTCTTTTAAAGAATTACAACCAAATAAAAAATGCAAAGTGTAAAAATGAATTGATAAGTGTTTTAACGTATCAACTGTAGCTACAATTATCCATGAGACATGACAACGCTTTATAAGGTGAATTACAAGGAATAATTCATATATTAAAAGTACTTTTATAATGCATCATACATATATGCTTTAGGTAAAGTGTTACAGACTTTGATTTGGATTGTTAGTTTATTGCATGCAATAAACATTGCAACAATAAACATTGCAACAAATGATGTTAATGTAGACGTAGTCATGAAGGTAAAACTTTCATTTGATAATTTTTAATGTACTTTACACATAAGTTACTTTGAAAAGAATTTAACTTGTGACAAAAATGTTCAAGAATTGAATCAGATATGTAGAATTAACTGAATTAGAAGCAGATTTTTTGGAGAGGGACAAGGAAACTTGTTTGTGAGTATTATGTATTTATGTAAATGATGAAAAATGCATGCATGTGTGTGTGCATCTGATGCAGGGCCAACGCTCGGGTCCCTGTGTTGGAGCCACGTCGGGGCGTGGTGTTTTTCTCTCTCAGACTATATAAATCTTCGCCGTGCTTGTGTGTGTAAGAATGTTCGCTCGGGGGCAGATAACACGGGGAAGAATCGGACTAAATGACTCCATTATGAAAAGGCTCCAGTCTGAAGTCTCACCACAGGAATTGGTGTTTTAATAGTTTTGCGTTTCCAGAACTTTTAAGCAGTATCCAAGTCTGATGTGTGTGTGTATAAAGATGCCGAGTGACTGTGTGTGCTTTTGATTTTACACCCTGTTTGTTTGCGTATGCATCTGTTTACATGAGTCCATTTATTCATATATGTATGTGTCTGTTTATTATAGGTTTTCTTGTGTGTATGAATGCATGTGTGTGCATGCTTCGTTTAGCACATATCTATATTCATGAGTAGTCATGTGCCACGGAACATGCCGTGGCGCCAGTTTGACAGTTAACTCCAAGACACGACACGTGGGGGTGGAACGCTGATGCTCACAGCAGAAAATCAAACGAGGAGCAGATGAAGGCCTCTCATCTTCCTCTCTCTTTTTGCTCGTGCAGTCGAGGTGAAACATTCAAGGCTATTCTGCCATTTTTAGGTACTTGTTTGTCGAACTTTTTTTCGATAATGATTCAATTGAACTGATAATGAAAGTGTTTGTAAATCACTTGACTGTAGTGAGGTGGATGACAAGTTAGAACTTTAAACAACACAACATGTGACTTAATCGAAAACAGCGTTACACAACAGTTTCTTCCAGTCCAGGAATCTGATTGGACGAGTTACATTCTAGTATTGCTGATATCTGAGTTTTTGTTTGAACGGCAAAAATATACAAAACAGTGGCCAAATTGTGTCTAATATTTTATGAAAGCAATATTGCACAGTTTTTGAGTCTGACAGTGCTTTAGCCTGTGTGAAAATCTTTACATTTACTTTAATAAGAGTATTTAACCATTAAAGTAATTGTAAAGATGTTTACGACATTGTTATACTTTTTAACCGAGTCATTAGGATGAAAAAACCAAATAAACCTATTTCCTAAAATGACAAACGCCACATTTCAGCTATTTGTCATCACATTACAACTGTTTCAGGTTAGCTTTCATTAAACATATTGATGCTGTTCTGAACTCTTATCTGCGTGACCGGTTTGTAAAGTCAGACAGGATGATAAACTACGGTTTCCGTAAAAAAACGGTGATCTGCAGAGGAGGCTCACGTTTCTCACGATCTCAAACGGAAGCAGCCATGCTCACCGATTACTTGTCAATGACATCATCAAAGCAAACGCGCTAATTGATTCCTGCTGCTTCCATCTTACTCATTGTACTTCAGACTCCACCCCCACATTCATGTCTCTGATCTGATCCCAATATGTTAGAAGTATATGCGAAAATGGCCTCTTTGTGTATGGCCACACAGCATTTTTGCTGAATCAGAACTTTACAGAAGGCAACAGCGTTACTCGGTTAAGATGAATCTAAATAGAAGAAAATGTGAGAGAAATACAGAAAGGGATGTAATCGTCGGGTGAATGCTTTGTCCATCGTATACTTGCCTTGCCCCATAGGGATTCAATTATAGCGCCCAGCTCGGATTTCTCAGGCACGTCTCTCTGCCTTCCAGTCACACCCCTCTGATCAATAAGCTGTGCAGGAACACAACACATCATCATCACATATTTCTTTGTGCCCATTCCATATGGCCGCGGTCGTCAGATATCAGGCATCCGTGGATCAAACTGCTTAAAACTTGACTGATAGTCACTTCAAATACCTGTGATTTGCCACTGCACAATGGCCATGTTTGTAAAAGGTTGTAATGCTCAACACATTGCTAACAGAAAGTTAAACTCTAATATGTTATGTCTAATATGTTTGTGCATATCTAATCATATAAATAACTGCAAAACGCGAGGAAGTGTTGAACTCCATATGGCAATATCACAGTTTAGTCATTTTTAAAGAGATTATAGAAGATTTTTGCGGGACCTTTTAGCTGCAAATGTAGTAGTTACTACTGAATGGCCAAGCAGAACTTGCATACTTTGTTATTCTTATAACATGGTCCATCTCATTTTCCTCGGAAAGGTCTGCTCAGGAGACCAACTCTGCTGTTTGGCTTGGATCATAGTAAGTAAAAAAGAAAGATAATTTCCCCCCATTTCTGGTTTTAAAATTAAACATATTTTTTATAGGGTTTTAAGTATTTTTCTGTTATTTATTCATTTTCAAAACTTTTTATAGTAGAAATAAATATAGAAATATGTTTCCTTTTCCACAATATTACGTTGTTTTATTTAAGGCAAAAAAAGCATGCACTTTTAGGGGAATGCCCATATCAAGTAAATATGTGATCTTTAAAGTCATTTGCTTCGCACCAATTTATGACATGCAGCGAAAAGGAAAAAGAAAGAAATTGGCAAACCCCAGAAAAAGGGGACACAGCAAAATGCAGTATGCTTTTAATATTAGCAGACGTAATGTTAGCAGAGTGCATGGGAATGGCAGGTCCCGGGTGTTGGTGGTATGTTGAGTGTTTGTGAGGGCCCTTTGCTTTTGATTCTGTGTCAGACGTCGCTGTTACAGGATCTGGGCCAGATCTTTTTTGGGTTGTTTTCTGATTCTTCACTTGTACAAGGGTCCAGGTGAGAAATACAGCAGCTCTGTGCGGTTTAACATTCCTGTTGCTTGATTCCAGGATAGAGCCTCTTCTCAAGACACAGGTGGGGCATAGCCACAGTCACTGTCCACTCTAGTGACGTATGTTTACAGATGTACATACTTCTGCTTGCATCTGTGAGTGTGCATGTCTCACTCAAACAGCTTTGGATGCTGGAAATGCCAAATTATGCAACAGAGGAGGGTTTGTCCTCTATTTATTATATCTTTCGTAGCACATGAAGATTCACATACATCATTTTGATAATCTGAATCGATTGTCTGTACAGAAGTTCAAGTGAAATTGAATTTTTGAGAGTAGAATTTAATCTTTGTTTTCATGTTTTCTGAGATGTTGGGAAAAAAAGAGAAGAGATGGAGACAGCGTGGCTGGGTTGTGTCGCCAAGCTCTGGCCTTTTCTTTCCAAGATATTTTCTTTTACAAGCATCAGTGTCAGCAAAAAAACGTGTTGCTTGGAGACCTGACGTTATAAAGCCAGCCACCAAACTTCATCCCAAATGCCATTTAAACACAGTTAAAAGGACAGTTCACCCCCAAAATTTGAATACTCACTCAAACAGATCTCATCCCCCATTTACTCCTATAGTATTTATTTTACCTTTAATTTTGGGATGAGATCTATTTGGTTGCTGACATTCTAACTTATATCTTCCTTTGTTTTTAGCAAAAAAAGAAATTTATATTATTATATAATTTATATTAATCTGAGGGTGAGTAAATGATGGCAGAATTTAAATTTTTGAGTAAACTGTCCTTTAAACGTCCATTTTATAGTCTAGTCTAAATCTACAAAAAGTTACATTATGTGCCATATGTACTCTGATAATCAATTGAATAAAATGTCGCACTTCTTTATAATTTGTCACAAACGCTTCATTTAAGAAAAAATGTGAGCCTAAAAACCTTATTTACACATAAACAGGAACCATTAGTATTTGTATTTCATTTCTGGCCAAGGTAGACGTTCTTGTTCTCGTATGCATAAAGGTGTAACCCTAATTGTAGGTTGTAGGAGGTTGTGGGCGGGGAGAGAACGAGGGCAGTATGACCCTAATGGACTGACACTTCTTTGTCTTTATGTTAGTGGCAGGTGGCGTGGGCAGAGAACTTTAGGCCTGCAGGGCTTACGCTTTCCTCTGCGAGCGAGCGAGTGCATTAACAAAAGAGGGCTTTTGTCGGTTAATTTGGATATGTGCACGTGGGAGTGTCTGGAGTGCTTGTGAGCGTAACAATACTGCAAACGTTTAGTTTCTGGCTGTCTCTGATTACACAGAGAAGCATGCTCTATCTCTCCGGCTGCTTTGCCTAGGCGTGCTCAACACCTGCACCGGGCCGCACCTGTTTTGTGTGGGTGTGTTAGGTGCTCAACTGCAACTCGACACATCGCATATTTGCGTCTGCACGATGTCACCTGGACAGAGAAAAAACTAAGCTGGACAGGGCGGCAGGCATACATTTATACATGTATCAGTCAATATATACCATTGTAGGATGTATAACTAAAAGAGCAAGTAGAGATTGAAAGTGAATGTTGTCTCTTTCCAGAGTTAACCTTCTCTCCCTTCTTGACGGGTTGTAGCTCTGCTGTATATCTTTTTGTCTGTCCTTGGGCCCTGTTAGTATCTCTTTATTGAAAGAACAGCTGCCATTTGCTCTTACTCATAAACACTTACACACTCAGCGATATGACTCAGTGTCTGTGAGGGTGGATGGAGAGTCGTATGTCATGTCTTTAGCTGTGGAGGAGGATCCGGCTTTCAGGGCCATGAGTCAGGCAAGCATATGACACCCGGGATGGACAACAGGGAGGTTCTCACACCGAGGGGTCCTTTGCTCTATAGGAGAAAGATTTATTTTAGAGTCTTATGACACGTTGACACATGGTGCTCTCATGGGGACACAGGTTTTAAAGTCATTTTATACACCCAAAAAAGTCTGTTTTTTAAATCGAGTTATAGAAGGCATGCTTCAATGCATCAGCTGCATAAGTTTGATTTTTGTGAAGTACGATTCGCTAGACTACCTTTGTCATCCATCTTCACCAGAAAGAACATTATTTTTGGCAAATTTGAATGTTTTTAGCAATCAATAGAACTCTTGCTGTGTTTAAACCCCCAAACCAATCCAGAACATATAAAATACGTCCACTTATTGTCTGAGTCTGAATGTGAGGAGTGGGTCACAGCATCAGCCTGCCTTTGTTCTAGCGCCATGACTCACACAAATCTCAGTGAATCTACAGATTTGAGTCACAGAGCTGATACAGCACTTACATGTGAAATTAGGTTCTCATGTGCTCTCGCTCTCTTTTCTCAACATAAAGAGGGAAAGTCCAGTAAAGGCCTTTTGAGGTCACTGACTCACATATGTAGAGAAACATACACAGGCACGGTTTCTCTACTCACATTATGTCTTTATGTGTGAATAATCCTGCGATCAGCGACTGCAGCATAATTAGCACTTGTGTGGGATCGCACACAAAAACACACACACACTTGCTCACAAGAAGCTCCACTCATGAGGTGCGGGGACACAATGGCCCTCTGTCAGCGTTTGTGTAAGTGTGTGTGTCCATGCTCACCCCCCGACTCCTGGCTTCAGACGTTTCTGGTTTTTCTTTTCCCCTCGCATGCTTACAAATCTGCCGATGATGGTCTGGCACGTGGCTAAACGAAGGGGCAGCTTGCCAGTACGCCGGTCACCCACCACACTGTTGCCACAGCGACAAGCATTGGATCTCCCACTGTCCGGCTATTTAATTCAGTTTTGCTTCAACCATGTCAGCTTAGCTCATATTTTTGTCAGTCACCTCAACAAATAGATTGTTTTAAATTGGATTCATAGGTACAAATAAATGTTTAAATGTGTTCTTTGGTGTAAATGAAAATTGTAAAAAGCGCTATATAAATAAAGTTGAGTTAAGTAAATGTAGAGAAAAACATAGAATAAAAGTGTAGAAATGTAATATGAAAAATGTAAAATAATCTCTCTTATGCTATTTAAAATGTTAAATATACTTATTAATAATATAAAATAATGTACTATTAACAGTTTGTTATCCAAGTTTTTGCTGTATGTCACACTATAGGTCACACGTTCGATATATGTGTCAGCTACCCTTATATTAAATCCATTTCAGTCTGTTGTAACTGTTACACATAATGAGATACATTTTTTTTAAAGACCAAAAGGTGTGTGGATATTTGACAAAATACCAAAGTGTGTGATCAAAGTCTATGATTGAAACATTTGACATCAAAATTTTCCAAAACCAAATCAGCTGAGCTATGCCGTCCATTTTATAATGGAAATTGTATAACTCTTTATGTTCAAATTGGTCTCCTTTGTTTCTGTTTTCACCATAACCGAGGTTTGGAGAAACAAAGTTGATACTTCAATTGTAACTCCATTAAGTCTCCTAAACTATGAAAGATGTCGGCAATGCAATTTTCTTCTCTTCTTGTGTTGCTTTCTATAGAAACTGGGAAAGTGGAAAGCTGATAGCAGAGAGCAGCTAACATGGTTTTGTGTGTATGTTGCCAGATCCCTGCGTGCACCGCTCTAGAAGTTTGTTTTTGCTCTTCTGCAGATGCTGTAGTTGTGGTAAACAATTTCCCAATCAGACTTTCTTCAAAGTCCTTTAAACTCTTCTTTCAATTAGTGCCTTCCAATTAAAGACATTTGTTTGGGCCTACCGGCAATGTGTGTGCTTAAATATTCCCAGTAGAGCCGATGGAGTGCTGTGTGTGGCCTGTGCGTTCCTAATGAAGGCTTTTCTTCCTCTGCTTCTATCCCTCTCTCTCTCTTTAAAGAGAAGAAGGTACTTGGCTGCCACGATTGGCCGCAGTGCAAGTAACTTTCTGCTGGTTTCATCTCATTTCCTGCGTAGATGTGTGGACAATGATGCTGGCTGAATTGGTAGCACTGCGTATGCTTCGTAGTGATTCTGGACATTTACAGTAAATTAAATGTTACGGGTTAGCGGGTTCCTTTAATTGTCTTGAGAAAGAGCCAGTTTTCCGGTCACAAGTTGTTATTCTATATCTGGAAAGTTCATATTTTTTTATATTATACGTCTGAAGATGCATGCAGGGGACGAGTGCGTGTCCTTGCGCCTGCGTTCGTGTGTGTTTAAGTGTCATACGCCAGGGTGTGGGGGATGTGGGAGCTGACGTTTCGTTTTGAGGAGGAAGTCTGTGGTCGAGCCGTTTTCTACAACCCCAACCCCCCAACACACACTTCTTTCCTTCGCTATGTAGCTGCATTTAAAAGAGCCTCACCATCTCTACAGATGTGGAAATCATTTTAGAGTAGTGTGTGTTGGAGGCGGGGCTTCATTGGTGAAGCGTGGGATTCAGACTGTGTACTGGCCCATCTGAGAGTGCACTGCAGCCTCCCCTCGGCCCAAAGCACCATGGGAAGGCCTTGGGTTTGGCCCGGTCGTAAATGAAACCCCTGTGCTAGTCAGGCTGGAAATAGCCCTGCTAAACTGCACTAACGTGGGACTGCACATGCATCTTACAGAAAAACAAACTCGGCCCGGTCCACATCTGACAACTCCTTTCAGCTCCTGTTTGCATTTTCTAATTTATTCCAGAATATTTGTTTACCGTGACAGAAATACCCCTGACCCTCAAGTCATAAACCAGAAGTTCTTCTTGCTGGAAATATATGTGGAGTGTTGTATAAGTTGTACACAAGCACTTATGTATGAGTAGATCATACTACTGTAATTGACACTTTGATCATACATAGCTGTTGACTGCACATCTGCCTCTTATGTGTCCCTTCCCCCCATGCCTTTTTTCTCCTCCTCCTCATGACTCCAGCTCCCTAGAGAGGTGCATGGTGGGAAACAGGATGTCACCCACTAGGTGGCACGTCTCAACACTGCACTTCCTGTTTTCTGGGTCTATCTCTGTTTCGGTCTTATCTCTAACAGTCACATTTTTGTCATTTAACGGCCTGTTTAATGAAGACTCGCATGGGTGAATGAACCTTCAGGTAGTGGTGATCAATTGTCCCTGCTGGGTCATTTAGTACAGTTAATTTCATAGGGGAACTCCCTTCACACTTCAGTATAGGGGGTAATTCTCGCTATTAACAAACCATTAACTACGACATTTTCCCCAATAAACTCTTAACTTGTTCCTTATTAATAGTTAGAAAGGTAGTTGTTGGGTTTAGGTATTGGGTAGGATTAGGGATGTAGAATAAAGTCATGCAGAATATGTGCTTTATAATTACTAATAGACAGCCAACATGCCAATAAAAGGCACTTTATTAACAACAAGATTATAGTGAGAATTGCCCCCTATACTGAAGTGTAACAAGGAATTCTGAATATATATTTTTATATTTTTTGCTATCAGGTGCTCAGGTATTATGTAACATTCAGATTTTTGGCTTTGAACTCACAGAGGTAACACAGGTTACATTTAGATTTAACAGGTTTTAAAGATGATTGTGAAGATGAGCTCCTCGACAAGATTAGACCCTCCTGTTCTTTGCTATATATATATATATATATTTTTTTTTTTTTTTGAATCATGTTTTTTATTGTTTTATTGTGTTAGTTATCTGTATTTTTTTGTTAGGGTTAGTTGTGTCTTAAATAGAAACAAACAAACTGCAGTTTGATTGATATTAATTGGAATGCACAATAAAAAACATGATTTAAAGAAAGTTATCTCATTTTGGAAATAAACTCTTCAAAAATCTAATGCAAAAACACATAGGTAACTAAATAATACGTATAGTACTTGTGTATGATATAAGTAAATAATAAGTACTGTATACTACTTGTGAATGATATGATATGATATACGATATGATATGATACGATAGATTCTACTATTACATGTGCTCCCCAGTTCATGTCCTTTCTTTATATCGGTTGGTTTGGTACCAGTTTCAGTCACTTGCAGAATTACAATAGATGACAGACATTCAAAAAATTGTGGATTAACATGCAAATCTGTGATATTTGAATGCTGGTTTATGCCACACACTCCAGCTGGGAGTGACTGAACAGCTGGTGAATCTTAACAGTCGCTTCAAGCACAAAATAAAACGTTTCGTTCCATACAGAAGAATCAAGCCACACAAGACATCAGATACCTTCTGCGTATAGATGTCATTCTAGGAATAAGGAGTGTGTGAGTTTGTTTTAAAATGAATAAACATAATTTGCTGTGCATCTCTTCCTCATGCCTCAACAAAGCAGGACGTGCTGCTAAACTCCGGGGAACAAGCATGTTCAGACTGCTCTCGGTAACTGCCCTATTGTGTGTGTATGAAAAGGGAAAGACTTTGAAGTTGCTGTGACTCAGTCATGGCACAGGGACACACACAAAACACATGCTTTCATGCTGAAAGGCATAAGAGCCGCGGATTTATTCTACAAAGTATTAAGAGGCACCGGAGTGCGAGAAAGAGAAATCACAATCAAGTTCTCTGTAGTATCTGAAAAGCTTTTCCTAGACAGCGGTTTTATTAAATGGAAAGCTTCTCGCTTTTATATCATGTGTCTAGAATTTCAGACAACATTTCAACTATATTTCAAATTGACAGATTTGCTACCAAAGTCAAAAATTTCTATATGAACTAAACAAAAAATTCTTCCAAAGGATATAATCTGTGTTATATTTATTACTTCTAAGGAGTTTTTGGAGAAATCTGAAGAAGTCAGACATAACCAATTGCTCATTTAGTCTTGTGAGCTATGAATAGAGCACAAGAGATCTACAGTACAGAAGGCAAGAGAGAGAAAGCGAGAGGTGGCTGAACAGATGCATGTAAACCCGTCTGTCTTGTCTAGGGCCTATAGGCTACGCGGAGGGCCCAGGATTGTTTTGGCTGTCTAAATCAAAAGCCTCTCCGGCTGAATTCAATCCCAGTGTTTACTCGTTCTCTCGCACGCCCCTCCCGCCTCTGCTCAGCTCCACAAACACACACAGTGTCTTATCCTTACAGCCGCCCCACCCTCCGCTGTCGTCTACCTCCACAGTCTTTCCCCACACGCTTGTTTAATAAATATGGCCCGTGGTCTACAGAGGTACCACATTTTATTCCCACAACCGTTGTTGTGATGTTTTCAGAACGTTCCTTGAGCTCTGCAATATTTTGTCATGGTTTCTGCCTTCTCTTGTCATTAAGAGCTTACATTGTGTTATTGTCAAATGGTCAAACAAGCACAATCATACTATACACGACAATGCTATAATATCATAAAAGTAGTAGATACCACTTTTCTGCCAAAAATCCAGAGTTGAATGGAGTTGTATTATGACAAAATGTTAATTTTGGATGAATTAACTGCTTTAGCATGCATGCTTTCTCTGTTTGAGTGACATTCTCTAGCGTCACAGTATCACATCAACATGCAATTACCCATCGCTTCAGTGTTTTACCTGGACCTTCTGATCATTGGGGGGTATCGGGACTACTCGTCACCTCCGATATAAAATACAAAATGGAAAACAGAGAGAGAGAGAGTACTGCTTTTCTCATTTGTCAACGTTGTTGGCATGGCTCCAATGAAAACTGTGTGTTTAGGCTGATGGAGTTATGAATGTTCTCTCTGGATGAAACCCAGGAAGACTTTTTAAATGTGTTATTAATGGCTATAAGGCCTGTATTTGTTGGGAAAAGAAACTGTTTGAGTTGGACAGATGAGAGCGCAAAAGAATCCGATATGATAAAAATGTAGGTTCGGATTCATATTTAGCATTTATTTTTATATGTGTGCCACATTGCTCGGAAACGGATGATTTGCCTTTCAGTGTATTTCTGTTATGTTTGGAGGAATGCGCTTTTTCTATTCTTCGACAATTTGTTGTAAATTTGCTCTGTTGTTTTACAAGCAATATCACTTTTTGAGTATTTATGTCTTCTAAGTTAAATTCATGCTGTAAATACAGATATGATTTCAGACTGTTGACTCGTGGGCTTGGTTTGTGTTTAGTTTAACTGCTACAGAGCTGAGCAGGCTTTATTTTCTTACCTGTGTTTTACTGCTGAGGGGGACACAGATCACAGCCTACAGAATATCCTGTAGAGAAACATTGTGGAAGAGTTTTCAGGGGGGCAGGTGTGGGGGTGGAGGAGGCAGTGAGGCGGAGGTTGTTTCGAAAGGGAACAAACAGTAGTAATGGCAGAAAGCCCTACACTGCTGACAGGAAGCCTACCGTTTCCTCAGGTGCGAAAACACTGACACATTTTCAGTCGTGTGATTTGTGTTTTCATATCAGTTTTTGTGAGTCAGATGTTTTTACAGAGGTGGGTAGATCGTTGAATGTCTCTTCAGATCATCATTTAAGCAGTAGAAAAACGAGGCAATTTTTTTTCAAGCTGTTTTTATGTATTTTCCAACTGCTTTATTTATTATAGAGGGATAGAACATTTTTAAGAGAAACATCAAGTGATGGGACTCAAACCAGCCTGTTTGTGAGAGCAAACAATGATTGACAATTAGTTGTGTCGGATGTTGATGTAATGTTGTTTAGACCTACAAAGAGTAAAAGACCCACAACAGTAAACATCTTTAAGAACTTCACTTTTACTTAAACATCTGTTTTGATATCTCTCAAAGGTTTGCTAAGAACAATGTTTTTAGGTTTTTAAGATTTTGTCATTTCTGTAGCTTGAGTTTACTCTTTATGGTCCTTTAAATAATGCTTTTATATTCATATCTTCTCAGTCACCACAGCAAGCAATAAACTCATTTAATTCATTTCGGGGCGCGTTCACGGACAAGGACTATAGCCAGGACTATGCCTTTGTAAATTGACTAGTATACAAAGTCTATTGAAATACTTTCCAAAAAATATTACTGCTGTGCATCTCGAGACAACACAACCACACTGATATATTTTAAGATATGTCAGTGTAAATTGTGTTAGATCAAGAAACCTCTAACATTTAATGGAGTCTGTAGCTAGGCTAAACCCCTGTGCGGGAAACCGCGCCTAGATTTATTAATTTGATATTATATACATTTGTATGGCAGATATTTCTGCTTTTGTAACTATTCTTCTATACAGTAATAAATATAGAGCTGGGTGGTTAGGAAAAATGTCCTATTAATATGTGAATCTTTGATCCCTGATTTTTTTCTTAAATCTTTTATTTGATTTTTTTCTTTTCTAGTGACATCTCATTTTTGATGCAAAAATCATATACGTAACTCAACAAACATTCACATTGCAGTGGTGAGTTTAGTGGGTATGAAACCAGGGCAGACACACACAGCTACACGTCGCTTAAAGACTGCAGTAAATCTAGACAAAGCCCATGTTGTGTCTACTTTGCTGGGGTGTTAGTCTGGCAGGTTTCTCCAGCAGTCACCACTGACCTGTGTGGGACTCTTAGTATCCAACAACACACTGCGGTGTGATCCAGCATTGAGTGTTCCTGCGTTTTTTCTGCTCTTGAGGAGAGCAGCACCATGAAACTTCACTCATATCTGGTGACTCGAGTGCCTCATTGGTTTTGGCGGGTAACACAGAATACATGCGTGCGCGTGTGTGTGTACGAGTGTTTATAGCCGGCCTCTTTCACTGCGCTCTCCTGCAGATACAGAAATAAACAGCACCCACAGACCGACAGACTGCACGCTTTTGTCTCAGCCTGGATTCCTCAGTGACAGAGATGTGATATTCCTGTGGCTGTGAGCCAGACAGACAGTCATATACCCCCGTCTTTCACTCATCCCACTTTCTCACTTACTCTCTTTCTCTTTTTTACTCTCTCCAGTCAAACAGAGGCACATTCTCCACGTCTCTCCAGCTCTTGTATTTTTGTATTTTGTCTGTTTCCTTTTGACAACAGTCGGATTAAATAGAAATCAAATCCTTAGGTTTTTCTTGCTGCCTTTTCCTTTTGTCACGTATTCCTCCTCTAAGGTTTAAGAAGAGATCACAATTGCTTTATGAGAGGTATTCTTGAATTATGACAGATGTCTTATTTTTAAGGGGTCTTAAGTGAAGAAAAAGTTGAGACATAACTGAGAGCTCAATTAAGTAGTCTGACCCCCCACCCCCTCGTGCTCCCACACACGGATGTAATCATGTGCCCGCCCGTGCTGCTGTGTGCACTCTATGCTCAGTATAAATAAATTCAGACAGGCTTTGCCTGTCCCTGCAAGGCGAGCATCGGTGTACCCTTACTATACTACGCTGGCCCCTATAAATAAATACCCTCATCACAGGAAGCAAACATTAGAGGCTGCCCTACAATATTTGGCTCTCGGCTGGTCTGAGAGCTTCGACAGGAAGAGACCGAAAAAAGTGTAATGTGTATATCTGTAAGTCTGTTTCCACAGTCGAGTTATGAAGTTCTGCCACAAAAACTCTTTTACTCCTTGGCAGACACTTTTATCCAAACTTACAGTGCATTCAAGGTACACAGTTTATCAGTTTGTGGGTTCCTTGGGAAGTGAACCCATGAGCTCAGCATCACGAGCGTCATGTGCTACCATTTGAGCTGCAGGAACATTATACATTTAGACAATGTTTTACAATTCAAATGACCCATTGTACAACCGGGTGTGACGTTTTCATATGCGGCTATGACTGTAGAGTAGGTGGTTATGCCTTTTCTCCTGTTCCAAAGGCCGTCGATCCGTCCGTCTGATGTGTCCTTGTTCAAGTGTGCTGTTTTTCACTGTGGTGTTTAAGACACAATGTTTTATTTTTCCCCATCAGAAAAAGAAATAAAAATCTAAATACTTAACATTCGTTTCTATCCTGATGCTATCCGTGTCACAACATCAAAGTATGTGTTTGTGTGCAGGTGTACCTGAAGGCTCCTATGATCCTGAATGGAGTATGTGTGATCTGGAGAGGCTGGATTGATCTTCACCGTCTGGATGGGATGGGCTGTCTGGAGTATGATGATGAGAGGGCACAGGTACAGAGAAGTTGCAATGCATCCAGCCTCTCATGCTTTATTAGCATCAGAAAATACTGACGGCGTTTTGTGTTTCTGTGCGGTTCGTGTTGTGTGTGCAGCAGGAGGACGCTCTTGCCCAGGCAGCTTTTGAGGAAGCGCGCAGAAGGACCCGGGATTTTGAGGACAGGGATCGCTCACACCGCGAGGACTTGGAGGTGGGAGTTGCCGTGAGTGAGGTTGAGTGTGTTTGCACTGTCTGTGTAGTTTAGATGAATGATCAGTCGGTGCATGCTTAAAATCTTATGCTCTTTCATTTTAGTCGTAATGGAGATCTGTATTTGTGTGTACATGTTTTTTATTTATGCATGCACAGTAATACATGTGCTGTGTTGCTTTATCATAATCCTCATTTTTCTTCATTGATAACACACTGTTCAATACTTTAGAGAGCAGTTCACTGTGCATAGTACAGGACAGTAGTCTGTTGAGTTGTCATGTTTTAGATGCTCCTGAGCAGAGAAATGACCAAGTGGTGCCAACAGCATCTTCTGACACAAGAAATATATATTTTGCAACATGTTTAGATCCTTTATCACTCCAAAATCTATAGAAAAACACTATAATCGCATAAAGAAAATGAAGCTTTTTATGACATTTTATTTTTTACATGTAGATTTACTGTATATTCTGTATTTCTGTTATTGAATAAAATATGTTAAAAAATAGATTTTATATATTATGTGCCAAAGCATCATAATAATCCTAAAATCAAAAGTGATATTTATTTTGGGTTGAAATGACCTGAAAATGTTTTTGACAGGTTTTGTTAGATTCAGCCGGTAACCATTGCATTAAATCTAAAATGTTTCTTCAATTCAAAAAATAATTTCAAACTAACTGCATAAGAGCCAACATTTCCAAAAATGTTTTAATTTTGACATTGTCACATCAACAACAGTGGTTAGTTATTGGCTTCTCTCCTTCACAAGACTGTAAGAGTGAGTAAATCTTACAAAAAAAAATGGCACCTCACAACTTTCTGTATCTCTCTCCTGATTTCTTAAGAGCTCTTGATGTAGCTAAACAGCTTGTCTGGAGCAACACTGATTTGATCACTTGTCATTTAGCAGATGCCGATGGCACAGCTCAGTCATTTAATAACTCAGGAGGTAAGACATCAGTTTAGGATTTCAACTAGTGAACTGCTTCCTTGATTTTACAAGTGTATGCGTAGTATAAATCATTTAGAACAAATGCAAAATGAATGTGGGCATGTTGATGTGTGCTTCATAGTATAATGTGTGCATGCATTTGTCTACTCAAAGCAGTTTGTGTAGGTTTAAGCTTCTGAAATGCTTTATTTGTATACTCATGGCTTAGTGCATGAAATATCTTTGCAATGTAAGTCCTCAAATACAATCATTTTACAATCAATCCAAACTGCGCTCCTAAGATGAAAACCAAATTGTGTTTTTTAGGACCCTGTGGCATCAAAAATCTGGGACTGATGGCCTTCAAGGACCAGGGTCTGTCTCCTCTGCTTCTCTCTATGCTTGTGTCATGCACTAAACTGTGTCTGTAAGCGTGTGTGTGTCAGGATTTCAAAAGGGCATTTGCATGAAAGAGCATCTTTATCTCTGTTATCTTCTATGTGTGCGTGCGAGACCATGTGTTTGTGTGTGATTCTTAGAAAGATTGAGAGATTGGCTACTTGAAGTAGGATTCTCAGTGTTAAAAAAACCCATTCGAACAGAAAAGCAGTCTCCCACCGGCTCAAGAGACCCCCAACTCTCTTGACTCCGACTTCTGTAATGGAGACCAGACTTCCATCCCAGGATTCCTTACTGCCCCGCCCACCCACTCCCATTGCTGCAAAGCCCTCTGGGAGCTCTCATGCACAGCTTGGCAGCACATGACCAGAAACATCCCCCTTATGAACCGCCGCCATTATATTCCTTTCTTCTAATCTACACCCTCTGGCACTCCTTTACACAATCCTCATCCTCTCCTCCAGAATCAATCTCACCAGGGTCTCTTTTTTAAATAGATCTCGCCGCTTATGAAAATCAAATTTCCTACTCATCGCAGTCAGACGATTTGTGACTCACGGGCCAAGTGTTTTTCCCTCAAAGCTCAAAGTCACTGCGAGCAGTGGAAAAACGAAACCCTGTAATTATTCTATAATTCATGCCTTCTCATCCCAGCAGCGTGGAGCCTGACCCTAGATCTGAGCTTGTTTTCAGATGTTCTTCTCCTTACGGTTCTATCGGCTTTATTTTGGATACTGAATAATGTTTGGAGCGAACATACGGCGGCCAAATCTCAGGCTCCATCAACTGTAATTCAATAAAAACTAGCACAATATCAGTGTAGAGCACTTGTAATGGAGAACCGCTTACTCCGGCGACTACTAAAGAGACAAATGCTCAGTAGAAAATTGCTGCTTTCCGGGAAAGGGGGCCTGGTTCATTGTGAAAGGGGGATTTCTAAATTATTTTTGCATTGTCCCGCCCGTTTACATTCACTTAAGACATAACACTCTATTCTTACATTAAAGCAATACTTCACCCACAAAGGAAAATCATTTACTTAGCCGCACATCCTTTCAAACCTGTTTGACTTTATTTCTTCTACAGACACAAATGAAGATATTTTGAAGAATGTTGTAATCCGGCATCCATTCACTTTCATTGGTTTTGTGTCCATACAATAGAAGTGAATCGATGCCAAAGCTGTTCAGTGAACCAACGTCTTCAAAATATCTTCTTTGGTGTTCTGGAGAAGAAAGTAGGTCATACAGTTTTGAAATGACAAGCGGGTGAGTAAAAGATGACAGAATTTTCTTTTTTGGGTGAACTGTCCCTTTTATTCAGTACTGAATACTACCCAGACACAAGTACCTGTGCTGTTGACATCCCCAAAGTGAGGTTAAAAACTGTGAGTAAGAATAAGCGGGGAACACTCTCTGCTTCTATGAACACACCGACTTGTCTTTTTAAGTGCGTATTGTGTGAGTGTTTGTTTGCAGGGGGAGCAAATCAAAGCCAAACGAAATCTGGTAATGGCCTTCTCCATGATAGATGGTAAAGAGATGGATGAAAAATAGATAGGGCATTTTTCATTAAAGCCGGGCCTTTACGGCAGGTGGGATTAGAGCATGAGTGATGTTGGCCACTGAAAGTATTAATATATCATTAGTATTGATCTTTTTCATTAGCAGCGCTGGCTGCCCAGCAAAATCTAAGCAATATTGACTTGTGGTACAGGAGAGTGCTGCAGCTGGGCTCCATATAATCGATGCTGCCACCTCCCATTCACACACAAACATGTTTTGTTCTGTTTTGGCCCATTGAAGATGCCTTATAGAGATATAAATTGGAGGTGTGCTTTGATTTTGCTGATTATTCTTAGTGTAATGTTCACATGCAACACATGTCTAGTTGCATCGCCGTCTGACCAGACACTCCGTGTACAGTATGACAGCTATAACAGCTTCATCTGTTAATGCGTACGCTTAAACGCAGGATTCCCAGGCGTCGGGGTCGAATAAAAACAGGCAAGGTTTAGAGCGCGCTATAAACGCCAGTTACACGGATGATGACCTCACGCTATGTGAGATAGACTACGTCTGCCTCCTTTCTATCTTTCCCCTCACTGTCTGCCTGTCTGTCTGTTCGTCTGCCCTGGTTGTCCTCAGACATCTATGTCAGGGAGAGATTTAGACATAGGCACATAAACATATGTATCTGTGACAAGGCCATCAGTCATATCTTTATTTTTAAGGCTAGTGATTTGAAGACTTGCCCCTGACTAATGACCATCTGCCACTTCTACCAAAAAAGCACCTCACATCAGTCTTCACTTAAACTGATCTCTGCTGTCCCCTGCTGGACTTATAGAGCAATTGCATGTGTATTTCAAGGGAAAAGGCATTGTGTCAAATTGTGTTTAATTTATTTTTTGCTGAAGATCACACGGAATCTGACTGCACCAATCTTAGAGGGAGTTTTGTGGCGTTTTGATGAATTGAAAAGAGTTTTACATTTACAGTAAATTGCAGACGTTTTTATTCAAAAGTGATGAAAACAAAATGCAATTTTTTTGTACATCCCTGGCCTCTTGCATAGTTGTTTATTGAGCTTTTTTAAGATCATTCTGTCATGATTTCTTTACATCATGTTTTTCTTTCATCTTTGGACCCCAAGAGGAAAATTTGTTCAGAAGGTTGAAGCTGTTCTTTGTTCCATACAATGAAAGTGAACGACGGCTGAATTATTCTGTCCAACTCCTATTTTGTTTTATTTGTATTGATTCGGAACAACATTAGGATGAACAAAAGAAGACTAGTCTAACCCGTTAATATTTTGGCTATTTAATATGCTTTCAGCTACAAATGAAGAGTTCATTTGCAAAAACGATTTTTTATTAAATACTATGGGAGTCAATGGGGGATGAGATTTGACCGTCTTTCAGATACATTTATATAGGTTTGGAACAGTCTGGGGGTGAGTAAAAATTAGGCCATATAGTCTGGGGGTAATTAAAAATGTTAAGAACTCGGTTATCTGTTTTTGCAAATGAACTCATTTTGAAAATGCAGAAACTCCATTTGACATTTTGAAGCAAGTCAAAATCTATTTGAAGAATTTGGCTTTCCCCCTTCATATCAGTGTATTAAAAAGGTCAGCAGATTCCGTCAGGGCCCGCACACATCCTATCTGTGGTTTCAGTAATGTGTTGCTTATTTCAACTAACTGTTATATGCACTGGAAAAACAGTACAACCGTTTTAACTGTATTATGTCTCTGTCTTGGTTTGTCTGTTGGCGTGTGTGTATCTTTGTGCACATTTCGCATGTGTGATTGTTTTTGTGTGTAATGATCCAGCCCAGGAGACAGCAGGACCCCAACATGGGCAACACTGACGATCACAAGATGCGCTAGCGGCATTCATCAATGTGGGCAGGGATAGGGTCATAAGACCTCCATCACCACGGCACTCATCTCCAGATGCCTCGCTTATCACAGGACACATCAAAGTCCACACTAGTGGGGATTTTCGGGTGGGATGTTTGGGAGGGGGGTAACGGTTTTACCTCTTTTAGCCTGGTGAAGGGGCTGGGTGGGTTGGGCTGGGCTTGGGCTGGTATTGATGTCAGTCAGAGATTCATTTGCATTTAATTCAGTCCCTCGTTTCTTCTTGGGAATTTTGCACTATGTGATACATTCAGTTCAAGTCTCCTTTCGGTATGCATGGTTTTCCTACCTATGTTAGCTATTGTTCCCCCTATGCAAGGCATCTTATTTTATTTTTTAGCCCTGTTGTAATTAAATGGCATTTTTATTGTTTTATTCATATTGTGTGTGAAAGTCAGGATGTTTACTTTTCATATTTCAATTTGTTCTTTATATAGGCTTGTCCGTCTTTGTGCTTTGTAGGAAACTAGTAAATGTTGTTAGCTAGATTTGTGCAGTATAGTAGAATTAGTTTTTTATCTAGAAGGACGGCGCTGATGTTGTGGATAAAGAGGTCTTTTTCTTCTACAATCCTCCATGTTCTGTGTCTTCCACACCGTTTCTGTAACAATCAGTTGAAACATGCTTTGAACATAAACCAAGCAGCAGGAAGTGAATATCGAGGTCAGTGTTACTCTGAGCGTGCTCTAAAAAAGGTGGAGATTTGTTTTTATCGTCAGTTTTTAAACTGCACTGCTCTGCTTTTTTTCCATTTATGTTTAATGGTTCACAATTTTAATGCCTTGACAGAAATTCAGACGGACTTTTGAGTTTTTCCTGCATATTTTAATTTGATTTGAAAATCAGTTTTCAGTGATTGCAGTGAACCTGAATTAATGTCTTAAAACTGATTTTTTTGCATTACACAATTTTTTTGATTGATAAAAAGTAAAGAAGGTATAACATAAAATCAGGTTAATGTATGACTCGAAGAAATTAGTATCATGGAAATGATGGCTATTAATGCTCTTGTTTTATGTATGTTAAGTGCATATCTCGTTAAGATGATCACGTACAGGTTTAGGGGATGTAGAGTCTGTCTTCAGGAGAATTTTTGATAGTGAGGCGATACAGGATGTTATTTGTTAAAGATTACTGATTAGCATAAGGTTTGAGTGGAAAAAGAAAGGATAGCGTATGGGTCAGTGTACATTGTAGCTCAGAAATGGGCTATAACTATGATCACAAAAGGCTTGCTTTTCATAAATTAGTAATCTCTGATGGTTTTTGTGAGTTTACAAGATTTTGCATACTTGCATTAACATAAAGTTTATTTACCACAGTCAATAAGAACATTTAAGGCCTGAGGTTTTTTTCTGATGCTGCGTTTAGAAGGTATGGCCTACCTCTAGCTTAACACCAAATATACCCTAAAGAGAGTTATTTATAAAGAACAAGTTCACATTGTCTGAGTGGTGAGGAAAAGCTAATCTTGTTTTAGCAGAATGTCAAAGCTTTATATAGTCAGACAAGGCATTTAGGCAGCAATGAATGCTCAGAGATTGAGTACCAGGTCTGAATATATTTTGTAGATGCCAGAGACAGAGAATCTAAACAAACCGGAATCAACAAAACAGTCCTGCTTTCATTATTCTGTATAGGTGTGTCTTATGCTGTTTATCAAAGAAATACCCTTTGCTGGCCCCCCATTAGATTTTTTTTACCCCTTTACTTAATGCAGGCATTAAGGCAAATACACAACAGGTAGTGAATGGCTTTTTTAAATGAATGAATAAATAAAATGTTTATTTTCTTAATTGTGTTAAGTTATTGATGCAGGTATACCTTTGTTTCATTATCAGGATGCGCTATGATGAAATGTGTATTTCTGTATTAATATTGCTTACATTTCCCTCTGGGCCCCGAAGGAACTGGGAATGCTTTTATATGGCCTTTGATTTCAGCTTTTTTCTCTGTTGTTAATTTTAAGTGAGGAGGACTATTAACTGAAGTGTTATGTTTGACTTGTTTCTTAATAAACTTGTTACAACTCGTATAATCACTTGATGTTGTTGTGTGTGACAGAAATGGGACATTTAGATCATTAACACATAACGCATCTTCATAGACTTTTATTTTGAAAACTACACTGCATAGTATGCTGCGATTACAGTATACTCCAGTACACTAGATGGCGCAGTCAGCAGTGGGATGTCAAGTGTGCTCAAGAAATACCAACGGATGAAGATACAAAAGGAGAAGCTTAAGTGAGAAAGCGGTTTCAAAATAATATATCTTATCATTTACAAACCTGTACTGAGGCAAAGGTTGTAATGAATGCACACTTTTGATGCCGTGGACTCATTTATGATTTTTCGATTTGATGCAACATGAGTGCACTTAAACGACATTTCACGCGATGGCTTTAAAAAAAACAAGCTCTTGAAACCCCTAACATTACACTCATTCAACAGTTAAATTGAGTTGTTCATATATTTAATTTAGGCCCGGATGATCAGACAAGATGATTAAACTTTAAAGAAACACCACTGGATAAACTTTGGTTATTAAAGTCAGTGAACACACATGATGATGATGTAACGTTATTTCTATTTAAACAGGTCACGATAGGAAGATACGAAATGTTCTCTCTAGTTCAGGTTGAGCGAGTTTAATCTCAAAGTTTTTATATTTTTTATGGCTAATATTTTAAAGTGTATTACTTATGGTGCTATCGTTTTCTCTTTGATCTGAGGACTGTCTCTCAATCATATTAATAAAGTCTTTCAACAATCTGTCTTGTTTGGTCGTCTGCCACCTTTGAACTGATGTGATTTGTGCTCTCCAGCTTTGACCAAGTGGATATTGCGAAGAGGAACAAAAGCTTTTGATTCTTTGTTCTTCATCTCTTACAAAACATAATTTGTCTTATGGTCTGGAGCTCATTTTTCAGCCATTATCATGATCACACAGTGGAAGAAATGTCAAAAACATCTTTTGAAATTAATATTTTTAAAGGGGTATTCCACTGAAATTCTGCCATGAATTGCTCATCGCTTGGTTGTACCAAACCTGTATAAAGTTCTTTGTTCGCCTGAACACAAAGAAAGATATTTGGAAGATTTCTGGGGCATCATTGACTATAGTAGAACAAATTAAAATGGTGGTCAAAGGTGCCCTAAAAAGTTTCCTTTCCTTAAGTTTTCAAAATATCTTCTTTGTGTTCAACAGACCACACAAACTATACAGTATTTTGTACTTTTTGTTGTTTCCTGTTAGCTAATGTACTTACTAATGTTAACAAATACATTCTTGTAAAGTGTAACTGCAAAACATTTCTTTGTCTCAGCTTTGAAAACCACCATTTTCCTCGATGAATTCTTGGTTCCTTTTTAAATGACCCTTTACACTTAAAAAAACTGAATGAAAATGAACTGAGACCGTCCACTATGCAAATGAGACATGTTTGTGCATTACAAACAAAGACCGCTAGATGTCAGCATATCAGTATTAATAAAGACTCCTTTATTACTAAAACCTTTTATAGCATCTGTAATTATGTGGTGCAATAATATTAGGCCATGGAAGTAAATCTTTTAAGTATGTTTCCTTCACCATGCACTTCACCTGTACCTGTGTAATGCAAAATTCGTCGCTCGAACTAGTCAGTATAACTATTTAAGTAAAAAGTTTAATTTAAAAGTAAAATTTGTATCTAAAACGAAATACATTTGTAATCATTTTCTTCTAGTGCATACTGTTAATAATTAAATATGACGCAATATTGTGAGTCATATTGCTCAGTGCCTCAAGGATGGCTTAAAACATGATAGATGACAGATTCGGGTCAACAGGTCCTGATCCTGGTCAGACCCTAGTATGTGCCGTGTCTTCTCTTGACGCCTCCAGAGGTCTAAAACAGAAGAACGTGTCCTGTGGGGAGTGAGTCTGTGTATGGGAAGTGAAGAGGTATTGATTTGCACTGAAGAGAGCCTCCCACACAGGCAGCGATAGAGTGAGAGATAAGCTGAATTCTTATATTCAGTTCTGTGGGAACACAAAGTTCAAAGCTTCGTTTGTCACCCAAACCTCTGCCTTACATAATCACCCTGTTTTGTGTTCATTTGACCGAAAAGTAATGAAGTCCACTGACATCGCTTCTGTTAGTTGTTGGTATGTAGGTATTTGCCTGTCTGTGGCAGAGTCCAAACTTGCACTTTCCTATAAAGGATGCATTATTGCTGTCTGTGAATGCCCTTGTACACCAGCAGACTCTAGTGTATTTGCCTTGTAAATACTGTGGGGCCAAAAAGACTAGATTGAGAATTTGAACATATTCCATTTAAAGGTTGAAATAAACAGGATGTTGGACAATTTATATGAAAGAAAAGGTTTATGATGTCAAATAAATTTGCTAACATTAGATTATTTTAATGTTCAATGTCAGATTTTCTTCCATTCAAGCGCTTTAAAACTGATAGTGTACGCATCAATTGTCACTAGAAATTTTGCGGCAAAACCTTATATTGTATTCTGAAAAGTGGACAAGAATATATTCACTTATTTTTGTACAAAAAAAGATAGTAAAATGGCAAGTAAATGACTATGTCTACAGACCACTGTCTGTATAACCTCATTCTTGTTACCATTAACTTTGTTTGTATAAAGGCTGTTTGTGTGTAGTAGACAGTGGAAAAGTTATTTCATCAAAAATAAACTTTGTTTGTTTGTTTGTTCTGTTTTTGGGCCTGTGCTTGGCCTCTGTTTCTGCAGGGCTCCTATTTCTGAGAGCTCTAAGTGGCTCTTCATGCTAGTGGCTGGGCTGGCAAGGCCTTCGGCAGCGCAGACCCTCCTTATTCTCCTCTTGGCAGCCACCCATACTTCTCGCTCACTGGCTTCCTAATTTAGTAACGGCGGGTAAAAATATGCGCTAACGAACAGGGTCTGGTATGTCAGGCTGGCGTCCAAAGGGGGAGAGTGAGAAAAAGAGGGCGAGTGAGGGGGTGGAGAGGAGGGGCTTTGAAAGCAAGACTTCCAGGAGATGGCAGTACAGCAAAACCACAACAGGAGTGTCATTGTAGATATATCTGTGATTATGAAGTGATTGTAGTCATAACAACACGGTTAAACTGATAATATGTATATGATAAAGAGTGTAGAAACACTGTAATAAATGTTTTTAAGGAAGATGTATGTAGTAACATTTATATTAAAGGGATACTTCAGCCAAAATGAAATTAATTTATTCACATTCGAGGTGTTCCAAATCTGTATAAATGTCTTTGTCCTGATGAACACAGAGAATGATATTTGGAAGATTGCTTACAACCAAACAGATCTTGCCCACCATTGACCCCCATAGCAGGAAATATTACATTAGCATTTTTTGTTCCTTTGAACAACAAAACACAAAAGAAGACGTTTTGAAGAATGTAGGACAGCAAACAGTTTTTGGGCACTTTTGGCTACCACTGTTTTTTTCCTACTATGGCAGTCCATTGTCTGGTTTTAAGCATTCTTTCTTGATGACAGAATTAAAAGAATTAAACAGAATTAAAAAAAAGTGTGCAAGAATTCAAAATATATAATCAGACTGAATCAATATTGACTACACCAACAAAAGTAACATTTTATGATGGAACCGGTGTGAAATTAAAAGGTCTTGAACCACCATGAAAATCTGGGGTTGAATTGAATTGTTTTTTGAGTAAGAATTTTTCATTGAGTTACTTTACCGTTGGCACCACCCTTTCAAAGCACTATGGTGCCTGACACAGGACAAAGATTCTGTCTCTTTTTCGTTTTTTTGAGAGAACGTATTTACGAAAGGCAATCTAGGGCTACTGTAGAAACCACTTGGTGAATTCCATAAAAGTCGACCCGCGGTGTTTGTAGATAGAAATGGATAATTCTAAGGTAAGAAAAACATTACACTGCATTGAGGTCTTTAAACACCTCTGAAGACATGTCAATAGATCCTCTAAAAAATGACACACTGGACTCCTTTGGACACTATGTTAGATTCTCAAATCATGTTGTTGTGAATCATCTGCTTTTTTCAAGCCAATTTGTTTTTACAATAATTTTTAAGAGACAAAGTATTTCTATATGCAAAATATGTATTTTCACTAGTGGTCTTTTTGGACCGCACTGTAGCACCGTAGCATTTTCTTTTTAGTGAACTTTGAGGATACAGCACTTTGGAAGATGTAAACAAAGCTGGTCCAACCCTGGTCCAGAAGAACCTGAAGTTTCATTTTTTAACCCACTACCCAAAATGTTTATGCAAAATACAAACAAAATTTACATTTATAACCAAATCAAAAAGTGTGTAAGAAATAACGATTTATCTCCAATTAAAAATAATAATAATAAAAATCAAACCAAAAGTGGTTTCGATAAATGTACATCTTGCGAAGTGGTCTATAAAAACATTAAATAAAAGACACTTTTGCAGGATTTAACAATTCAATGGGCCTGAGAGGCCGACAACACAGGTGTCATTCACACTACTGTCACATGTTAGTGGCCTCTCTCTTTCTCTGCCTCTGTCTCAAACCTGTGACAGTCCTTACTAATGAAGACAACATGAGTGCTAAAACAGCGACCTCAAGGACTGCACAACATGTGCATGTGGTTCTGTTTATCTTACAAATAGCCTGTTTTGCATAAATGTGTTATTCAGATGAAAGTGAACAGATCTTTCAAAGCGGATCTTTCTTGCAGATGTTAAACTGTAGATTGATCCACATTTCTTAAGCGCTCTTCTCCTATCATCAGAATGGTTTAAGCAAAAAGTGTACAATGTGAAATCTGCATGTATAGAGACACTTTTGTGCATTTATGTAAGCAAAAGCAAAAGAGATCCAGAGAGAAAGAAAAAGGGAGGGGGAGCTGGTGGCCAGAACGTGTGTGTGCATACATGTGCATGCATGTTTGTCCAGCCTTGTTTGCACAAATGTGTGTGTGTGTTCAGGATTTTCTCAGCCAGCATGTGTGTGGTTGGTCTGTCTGAGACCTCAGGCTTGGCTGGCTGTGTCTCGGGGCTCTGAGTCATCTGGTCACGTCTGCACAGCCGTGAGAGAACGGAGGAGACCAGCAGCTGACACAGTTCCTCAGGAGCCCCCTCTGAGGCGCAAGAATCTTGACTGGTGATTAAGAGCCACTGCTTGGGATTCAACACTCTTGAATCTTAACCTCATATGTTCCCTCTGAGGAACACTCACTGAAGCGTTTACGGGTGCTTTTGGTGGTTATGTCATCTTAACCTTTGACCCTATATGTGGGCTATTGAACTAAGTTCTCTCAGACTGAATGAAGTCACTCTAATAATTTTTGCAGTTTATATTATTATGCAAGTGTATTTACTTACTCTAAAATAAGGTAATTGATTCATTGACCATGGTAACTAGTGTAAATGTGGTGAAGTCATCTTTAGGAGCGAATGATTGTAGTGTGAACTGAATGACAAATGGCATTTTGAACACAGCATCAGATGGCTTTTGTTGATATTAAGTGTTCAAAATGCTTTGTATGCTCAATGGTCCAGTGTATAAAATTTTGCAGTATCTGGCGGTGAGGTTGCGAATCGCAACCAATGGCCTACTCCACCTCTCTCTTTCAAAGCACTACGGAGGCTGACACAAGACTAAGAAGTCCTGACGTTTTCCGTTTCTTTGCCAAAGGAGATAACGTATTTACAAAACGCACTCTGTAGAGCAGTTTGTCCGTTTAGGGCTACTGTAGAAACTACATGGTGAATTCCATGTAAGGGGACCCTGGGTGTATGTAGATAGAAATGGCTCATTCTAAGGTAATAAAAACATAACAGTTCATTATGTAGGGTCTTTATACTCCTCTGAAGATATCGTTATGTATATTATATTGCATTTCTGTCAATAGATCCTCCAAAGAATATACACAGCACCTTTAAAGGGGTCAAATGATATGGCAAATATAATTGGTGGTTTTAGATGTAATGCAATGTGAATACACATACTGTGCATGTTGTCTCTCCTCTTTACTCCATCTCTCTGAAACGCGAAGTGTGCTATGGTTGGCCAGTTAACCAGTGCGTAGTGATTGGTCGAATACTGCAAGCGTGTGTAGGAAATGTAATGGAACATCAGGTTCCATAGCAATTGAACTGTCAGGAACGCCCACGTTCCTTGCGTATACATTTGGGTGGTCTTTATCAAATCATACCACGAACTGACGTAGATTTGTGGAGGTGTGGTTACACAAGGCGTTTCAGGCAGGTCTTGGTGAGCATTCGCTTTTAGATAGAATGCATCTTTTGTTCCGCCACTCAGATTTTTTACAAAGCTCAGCGCTCTGAAAAGCGAAGTGTGCTATTATTGGCCAGTTAACCAGTGCGTAGTGATTGGTCAAATACTGCAAGCGTGTGACGGTAATGTAACGCCTCATACCAAATTAGGAACATCATGTTCCCAAGCAATTGCACTGACAGGAACACACACCTTCCTTGCGTTTACATTTGGGTGGTCTTTATCGTCCATGATAAACTGTAATCTGTACTTTCCTTAACAATTCAAGACTGAATCTGATCTGGAAAATGAAGATGATCAAACCGATAAATCAGCTTTGCGAGCACGACTTGAGTAGGGTGTAAATATGTTAAATAGTTAAAAACTATAGCTTACTGTTTTACCTACTATATACGACCTTATAAAGATATGACGTTAGTGATCAACCAGTGTTACGACATGTCTCGTCGCGACTCAATGAAGAAAACACAAAATTTTGTTGCCTCTAGATGGAACGTAATTGCTGATTATCAGGACTTATGTTGTCTTTTTTCACATTGCACGTTTGTCTGCATTTGCAGACCACACTAAGAAACAACATGTGCCTCAAACACACAACAAACTCAACTCGCGTAAGTCCATAACAAAGTCTTTTACAATGAAAATATATCTGCAAGCTGCGAATCTGAAGCGCCAGACTGTCCTTGGAAAGTTGTAATGGTTGGAATTGCCCCACTTTTTAATAAAAGCTTTTTTGGACAGCCGGCCTTGATCTTTCGCAGGTTTATGAAGCAATCATCTGTGAAATGCGCTGCACACACTTGAATATTCGTGTTCTGGAACAGTATTGTTAATAAAATGTAACTATTCGTTTTTAGTTGTCACATCTTTTGGAAGGTCAAACAAAGAGGCTTTCTTTTCGCAAACACACAGCGTCTCCACGACATGGCTGCGGCGGCGACGATACAATGAGATTTACAATTACGCCGACCTTACTTGCATATAGATTTGGGCGGTCTTAGTCAAGTCATACCACAAAACGTAGATTCGTGCGGGTGGCGTTTCAGGCAGGTCTGGGTGAGCATTCGCTGTAAGATAGAATACATCTTTTGTTCCAACGTTAATTTAGCATTTTAAGTGTCTTATACATGCATGTGCAACTTATAAAACACCAGAGACACAGAAAACACATATTTGCCCCATATGGCCCCTTTAAAGTCTTGTAGTGTATTCCAGCCATTAGTAAGAAGTTTTTAAGGAATATAGACAATACCCCTAAATGTTGCACTGTTGACTACCATAGTTGGTAAAGAAACGATGGTAGTCAGTACTGCCACAAAACTGTTTGGTATCCCACATTCTTCAAAATCAGAACAAAGAAATTTTGCACCAATTTTTGGGTGAGAAAATTAAGACAGAATTTTTATTTCTGGGCGAACTATTCCTCTTCAAATACTTCTTGCTGCCGGTTTATAAATAGGTTGTCTTCTGACTGTCTTCTAGTCTTTATCAAATAATAAAGACTCTTGACACATAACGACTCTTAACTGCAAAAGGGTAAATCTTTAAAGTCTCTTGCCTCCCTCTGCTGAACACTTCTGCCTACTTTAGTTGATTCAAATTGGAACCTGGTCTTACTTGGTGTGACTTTCATTGAGGCGTAGTGATAAACGTGCGGTTAGATGTACCACACAGTAGTCACAGCCTCAAATGAGTGTTGCAGCAGATCAACCACATGTGAAGAAACTGTGTATCTAATAGAGACACAGACATCACATACTAAACAATATGGTGGCGATGAGCTATATTATTAGTACTGAAAGATGTATCATAATTTCAGCTAATATAAAATGTGTGGCTGTGACACAAGGGGCCTGACTTGAGTACGCCCTGTTTCAACTGAGGCAGCTCGATAAACATTTCTCTGTGTCTCATCTGTAGGTGTGAAAACATCTGATCACAGAGCACAGCTTTACCAGCTAACTCCCCAGATTCCCCTTTCACCTCATCTGTTGTGATCCGAAAAAAGTCTCCAGAGTGATCTTAGACTGGCAAAAGGACTTATGGTTTTTGCGTCTAAAACGTACTACTTAGGAAGAGTCGTCTGACTGACATGCAGGATCGTTCAGAGTTTGTTTTGTAGCAAAAATAGCAGACATTTTATTTGTGATAAATGTAGATACTCAGAAAATAAGATTAACACATCCTACATCACATTTCAAGTTTATTTGCAACATCAGACTACTGTATTATGGGGCATCTCCCAGACAGGGCTAAAAGGGACAGCTCGCCAAACAAAGAAACTGTATAGGAATAACTACAATGGTAGTTAAAAGTGCCCCAGAACTGTTTACTTTCCTACATTCTTCCAAAGCTCTTGAGATATTGTTTATAAAGCAATTTGGTAGTCAATGGTGGCCAAGAACTGTTTGGTTACAAGCATTCTTTCAAATCTCTTTCTCTGTGTTCATTAAAACAAAGAAATGTATACAGGGTGAGTAACTGAAGACAGAATCATATATATAAAATTTAGTGGTGGGCATAGATTAATTTTTTTAATCTAGATTAATCTAGATTAATTCCAAAATTAATCTAGATTAATCTAGATTAAAATGGCTCATTTGAATTCTGCCGAAGGCATTCAGAATATGTGTGCTACCCAAATAATGACTAAAAGTAAGTCTTTGAGAACGGGTTTCTCAAGCCAGGTGGCGCATTAGACCAGGGGCTCATCTCCTGTTTCCAAAATGCATCACAAACTGCTTGAGAAAGCTGTTCTACTATGATAATTGGTGATGAAAATTAAATTATGTTCAATAAGATGAACTTGTGTTTACTTCCGCATTAGCTAAGGGATGATTTGCGTTTAGGTGGTACTTGAGACTGGAAGAGCTCCTACAGTACATTTACATTTAGTCATTTAGCAGACGCTTTTATCCAAAGCGACTTACAAAGAGTGAGGGAGCAACAAGCGATATGTCATACAGGAGCCATAATACATTAGATCTCAATACAAAGTTACTGGTTTCAACTAAAGCTAGACCAGTACCTGTTGAGAGAAAGAGTTTTTTTTAAACCAATTCCGCATTGCACAAGGTGCAAACAACCTTAGTCTTGTCGATGTTTCTATTGGGAAGCTTCTTAAAAATTAATATTCCCTGAAGCAAACCCGGCGGCTTCATAGCTGCATCCATGTTAGCACGTCACGTTTGATGCGGTAATTTCACAGTAACGTTATGTTGTGTTCAGACCAAACGCGAATGGCGTGTCAAGCGCGAGTGATTTATATGTTAATGCAAAGAGAAGATAGACCTACTTGCTGCGCGAATCGCGCGAATGAAGCCCTGGTCATGAGATGATGAGGCGGCTTCTGCTTCCGCGAATGACGCGAGTTGAAAAATATCGTTCTCGCCGCGTACAGTGCAGTTAAGTTGGTATACATCCGCGCTAAAATATCAAGGTGAAAGTCATCATAGCTTGCGTAGTATAGACCCAGCTCCCAACCCAACTTTGAGAATAGATTAACGGCGACATTTTTTTTAACGCGGCGTTAACGGCCCACCACTAATAAAATTATATATATTTTTTATATAGATAAAAAAACTATATGTTTTTCTTTGATTAAAAATACATTTATAACCCTTATAAAAAATAATAAATTACTCTGCCTACACAAATTATAAAAAAAGAAGACCTTTCCAATGATATATAGTTTGTCAGGATTTGATTAGAAATTACATGCACAATATTGACCCAAACTTAGGTGTCCCGAATACGGAACGGGTGACAGTTAACAGGCCACAGACATTTGTTTAATATTTTGATTTAGTTATAAATGTTGTGTTTTTCGTAAATAAATGCAAAATGTAAAGTTCTTTGGGACCAGCGTTGGATCAGCATTACTTACGTTTTCCAAAGTCGTCTTATTTCTAAATGAAGAAATGACACACATTATTTGCAGTTTAACTTCCCCTTCTCATTGTGTGTATTTTAACAAACAGCAACCCGTGAATATAATTGCTATTCATTCAGTGTCTATTTAGAGGTGCATTTAAACTCCTGAACTTAGAAATTGTGAAATTCTCATGGTTAAAGAACTGTAAATGCGAGTTGTGTATTAACTGTTTCCATGTTAAAAATAGCATAAACAAATGACTCTGTGTAAATGATCCGTATTTATGTTATTAAGTAATTGTGCAGATTGTTTCATTTTCAAACGTTCATCTTAATGCACTTTTATCACGTAATACATATTCACACATCTGTTCCTTATTTTCACATGACTGATGTAATAAATCTTTGTCTTATTATGTTGAATTTAAAGTCTATTTTGTATGAAGCAGACATTTATTGACTAGTTCTGCATTAAGGATGTATCAAAGTATGTATAACTTCTGAAAGTCAAATCTTTTTGATTCTCCAAACTTTATGAAAGACTTTGCATATCCACTCGTACAGTACAGTAGATATTTCATATGATATTATTGTACGTTTTTTGTTGTTTAACAATATTTGGTTTAGCCCCCATAGATTTATTCGTTTTATAACATTACCCGCATTTACAGCAGTTAAAGCAAAATCATCTGGACATAAAAGCCTTATTTTCTGGCCTAGAGCAAAACAAAAATTTCAGTAGGAAACTCCAGCTCTCCGAAACACAATGACCTCGTATCATTGCACCAATCCCTTTTCCGTGTCTATCTCAATCTTATGATTATTCATAATGAACTGCGACACAATTTTGGAAAGAGAACGGTTAGTTGGCTGTAAAATTGCATAAGTGGTTTAACACTTCAACAAAGGTGGCTTATTCTGACTCGCAGCACGTATGCTAATGCGTTCACAGCTGCCGCACTTCTGATAAAGTCTGTTATTCACCGAGCTAGTATGCAGTGTTTCACCTATGTTTTAAACAAGGTGTTTGTGCAAGTGATGGGGTAGTTAAGAGGAGCAGAATCAGCCGAACGGGCTGTCACCAACCCTGCCAGGCTGCTCCAAGTTCTGGTTTTGATAGCTACAATGAGATAAGCTGTATTTTCATTCCATTGCTTCAAAGCTTTGCAACAGTTCAACATTCAAACTTGAAAAATGCCCAAGTCTTAGATAGCTTACGGTGGTGTTTATCTGCTAAACCATATCCAAAATTTTGAAGCGTAAGCGGAGAACAAATACCCGATTGTTTCCAAACCAAAGCTTCTAACTCTGTCATTCGGTTCGTGTGAGAATAGAAGATTACAGAGAGCTTTCAAGGTACCATTGTCTTCTTGTATGCCGACAATGGTGCAGTGAAGCATACGCCATGATTTGTTCTATCTCTGTATGTAAATTCTCTTGTAAGAAATGCCATAACATGCTCGGAGACGCGCAGATGTGTACATCTTGTCAGCAAGGCGACGGTTATTTACTGAAGCAGGGCTTTGTTTTGCGAGAGCCAGCCATCTGATTCTGCACCTCAGGCATGTCTAGCAGCTACAGTAGTGAGCAGAGCTCTTCCCCTTTGAGTGTATTCTACTTGTCTGAATCCCCCACAGGCTCACGTCCAGGAAAAAGGGCAGGTCAATTCTGTGTCCTTAACGCACCCTGGCCCCCTTTCATGGCCCTATATCGCTTTAGTGTTAACCACAGGCAAATGTGAACGATGTTATAAACCAGGAATTCACAGTTTATTGTACTTGTTTCTCGCCGAAAGCACTCCATCAACATGCCATCAGAGCGGCTCATAGAGGTTCATTTGTTTTGCCAGGGCTGTCGAAATGTCCTGGAATTTTCTTAAAATTAAAGATCTTTTCCCCATGCTCTCTCTTTGGGTGACTTTTTCAGCGTTCTAGCTTTACACTCGGTTAGTTTAAAAAGATCTGAAGGAGAGATCCTATGCATGGCAGCAGTGCGGAGTGGTGTTACCAAGGAAATCAAGCATTCTCCAAGGTAACAAATTAACCCAGACTCTTGAGAAAACATGTTTTTTTCAGTTAATATGCCAGGTCTAAGGAACAGGCAGCGAAAAACAACTACAGCTACCTATAGCAAATCAATTCACCATGAAAAAAGAAAGGACAATTCATATTTTTATGGTATATTGCAGTATTTATTCTAAATGATTTATCCATGCGAGTCATACATATTTTTAATCATGGCAATCTTGAATAAAGCTTTGTTGGTCAGGCTAGTGGTTAGTTATATTGCGCTGACTACAAAAGCAGGTGATGAGTAGGTTGAAGTTGAGCTCAAGTTGTTGTGCTTTTTTGATGAACATGTTTGTGGTTGTGTAACTTTGTTACAGTTAAAGTAGTTCATCCAAAAATGAAATGCCCCCTAGTTGTTTGTTCTATGGAACAAAAAGAAATGCAGTTGGAACAATGTTAGCAACTGACAATTCTAAGGCACCATTGACTACCATGGAAGAGGAAATTAAAGTGTAAGTTAAAAGTGCCCCAGAACCGTTCTCAAAATATCTTCTTTTGAGTTCAACAGAACAAAAACATTACACAATCATTTGTCCTACTTTGGTAGAGTATCCTTTTAAATTTAGCCAAATAACGGTTATTTTATTCTACTGGTAACCCCCAAAAATACTGGCTAAACATAGTCTTAACTTGCTAGCTGTTGTAATTCACTTGTTGTTTTGCTTGATATCAGAAATGATCTACACTACAGGGCCTCTGTTGTTATTGATTCTTTGCTTAAGTCTACCGGAAATTAAGTCTGGGCAACACCGATGTTTGTTTATTTTGTTGCTTTTGAAACTGTCTGTACATCCAATCAATGGACATTTTTCACCTGTTGATGACACGTTAAACGGTCATCAGCATCGTACATCTTCCAAAGTTTTAATATTCTTTTTAACTGTATTTACGTTTTGAACACATTATTTTATATAACCTTAGCATATAAATTACAAAAAATTGTTAACGCTAATGCAATGGTGTTTCTAATAAATTGTCTTTAGAAGTCAGGGTAAATTTGAGATCATTTTGACTGCCGTTATCAGACTTTCTCTATTTCTTCAATTTGTTGTAAGTAGGAAAAACACTATCGTGGAGTTTTTCCTTTTCTATTTGAACAAATGAGAATGCAAAAAATGTATTTGTTGTTTTCTCCCATTCGACTCTATAGAAGTTTAATCAACCATGACATCTTTCTCTGCTGAGAAGCCCAGAAACATGAAAAAGGTCTATTTGTAGTGGAAAACACAAGCCATGGGCACTATTTTTCCTTATTTCATTAAAGCAATAAGCTCCCAAAAGCCTTGGTTTAAAGTGATTTTGTAACTAACACCTAAGGTTGCGCAAAGTGGAGCACCCCCACTTAGCTGTTTTAAAATTACTGTAAACCAAAGCTTCAGAGGGCTTATTGCTTTAATAAAGCGATTATTTAACATTTACCACTTCGGAAGATGTTGCCAGTAGAAGACATGATGTAGCACCACTTGTGCTGCACCTTAATTCTTCCTCCAATGAGAACCTTAACAAAACAATCAACTTTACGAATACCTTTCTGTTTATTCATCTCTCACCTTCAATGAACAATCACGGCCCATTCACACACGCAATGATGCTTCTGTTTAATGCCGTTGCATTTCTCTGCAGTCGCATGTAAATTTAGTGAGACTTCCAGGCTAAAACTCTACCTGGTGTATTCTGACCTTTCAGGCTCATCTGCTGTGTTTCTTGCGGTACGCTGAAGTTGTGTGATGCAGAGGTATCAATAATAGAAAAAAGGGGCCTCCCTGTTGTAGGGCTGCTATGTGGGTCATGGAGGCTCTCTACGGACAGGCGGAGATTGATGAGGAGCACGAGGGAAAGCGCCCGAACCCCAGCTCCAGCGTCACAAATTCACAGCCAGGCTCCCTGCACGCTCTCCCCCAGCTCCCCTCCAGCAGCACACAGCCTGACGCTCTTTAAACGACCTTCACGTTACCCTTGTTTTCGTGGGCCTATGAAATCTGCAGGGCCTTTCTAGAAAACTTGCAGGTTCTTTCAGTGGTATGTCCTTTTGTGCTATGTTTTGTGTCTTAATGTCCGTTAGTAATGTCTGCTCTCAGTTTCCTAGAGACTGCCCGAATGAGGTTATGTTAATGATTTTGTTGTCTTATGGGACTGACCGGAGGCCAGGCTGCAGAACCCTGAAACTAAGTCAGATAGTGTTCTCTGTGTCAATATCTGGTGAAGCAGATGACACGTGATCCCCATCACCACGCACACACTTTTGGGGATTATCGAGTTGCTTTCCCACCACATTTTGGAAAATAATCGTTCTATTTTTAGGGTTTAATTTTACTTGGCAGCGGTATGACAAGAAAGCAGAAGCCTCTGCCAAATGATTATTAATATTCATAAGCCAAGTCTTAAAATTGGGTTCCCCCACTTTTAAAGTCATTTAAAGTGAAATTTTCCGCTGAATTAAAGGGATAGTTTACCCCCAAAACCCCTTTTTTTTTAAATGTTTCCGATGTTTTTTGGTCCATGCAATGGAAGTTAATGGATGCCAGTGTTGTTTGGTGACCAGGATTCTTAAAAATATCTCCTTTTGTATTCTGCATAGGAAAGAAAGTCACACATGTTTGGACTGACACGAGGAGGAGTAAATGATGACAAAATATTTACTTGGGTAAACTGTCCCTTTAAGGAAGACTTGAAAAAATGGTCCTTTACTATTGTAACTTAAACACTTAGACTTTCTGTCATTGCTGGTTGTGTTTTTCCATTGTCTATATCAGAGCATGACACCTTCCCCTGGACAATTTTTTATTACTATTTAACTCAATAAGCCCCTCCCCCGTAGAACTAGGATTGATTTGAGTTTTATCCATTATTTAGATGATATAAACTTGAAACCTGATTCTCCATGGCAACAACATGAACTCTTTTTTTGAACGTTGTCACATCTCATTTCATGTTCTTCTTCCGATCTAAGCGTCTCTGTTGTCACATTACCGTCGTTCTTCGAGCACATCTCAGGTGGTCTTCTCCATCTTAGCTCAAGGGTCCCTCTGAGTTTTTGAATGGATAATTGTGTGCGAAACCGCAGAGAAGTGACTGTGCTCACCCGCTAAGAAGTTCAATAAACCACCCTCAAACGTAACCGATTCCTCATCTCCAGAGGTGTTTTGGTAGGACCAATGTTTTCCTGTCAGGATGAATATTGTGGTAGAGGCCTATCGAAGGGAGAAATTAGACTAGACGCCCTCTGTGTGCCGAGTTTACTTACAGGGTCCTGGTGCTGTGCGAGTCTACGCCAGACATTTGGAGCTAATTTTCCAGCTATTGAGATGGAAAAATCCAAGCAAAGTCTATCGTTACTCTCCATCGTGAAGAGGGAGAGTGAAAACAATGAGAAGGGGAAATCGAGCTGGTAGAAAACATCATAAGTCATGATGTAGTGGAGGAGTGAGAGGGATCGTGTGAGGCAGTTTGTGACGGATGAGTGTGGGGAAACTGGGTTTGTCTCTCCAGAAGGGCAAAGCCAGTCTGATTGATTGGTGCGCCTTACCAAAGGCCCCATGCCCAAAAGTGTTCCTGGGGCATCTCATAAATGTTCTGTTAATCTTTTGAGAAGCTTAAAGTCGGAAATAACTATACGAGTAGTAACAGTACTACTGGAAATTATAATCATTTTAAAGTAGTAAAAATCTGTTTGGGGATGCTTCTTTGAAACTGCGATCTGATAAAATAGAAGCTATGCATTTCTTGAAATAGATATATCAGAAATTGTGTTATGAGGAACACAAAACAAGATATTTTGAGAAATGTCCATATAGTGGAATTCAATGGGGGGGCCGGTGTTTTTAGGTTGTCAACGTTCTTCAAAATATCTTCTTTTGTTGCCTGCAGAATAAAGAAAGTCATAAAGCTTTGAAATGACATGGGGTTAGTAAACTATGAAAGAATTTACATTTTCATGTTAATTATTGTTTTAATTCTGATTACTATGCATCAACAGTCCCAACACTGCTACAACATCTTGGTGGCGATAAATTGTTATTTCTGAATTTCAAGAAACACGTTTGAAAGAAAAATGATTAACCTAGTTGTGTAACCTTTTACAAGTTTTACTTTGCTTTACTCAAAATTCTTTCTCTCTCTATTCGAGGTGTAAATGTATTCAACTCTCTTCCCAATTGAAACATGTGCATGCTGCCCTTTGGTTAGCGTGAAGCTGTGAGTCACAGATCTGATGGTAAACTAAGCTGACGTTAACACATGTGACATAAGCCCCTGGCGTACGGACCTCTACAGGGTCACGTCCACAACTTGACTTCAAGCGCTTTCGCTGCGCACAGGGGGACGTAGCTGTTTGCGCTTCTGATCTCATCCTCACAGGCGTTGTGTAGACCTATTGATTAAGAGACTGTATTGATTTAGGCATCGCTCATTTATTTAAACGCCCACTGTTGCCCACTCGCATTATAATACATTAGCATTGTAGTAATGTACTCAAAAGGTTATGATTTAAATACTCATGATCACGCTTTTTCCTTCTTTGAGGTTCATGTTTAATCTGTGAAATGGTTCTTGATTGCTATACAGTTCTGCTCCCGGCTAATGACCCGAGTCTATCTATGGTGTATCTATAGCACCCTTGGAAAACGTTGCTTTTTAACAACCCCCAGCTACTTTTCCCATTATGCTAAGTGAGATGTGCAGATTTTGAAATTACATTGAAACCTGATGTGTGCAGCTATTTGTGAAATGGAAAACAACTTTTCTTTTCACCGCCTATTTGCACGCCACCCTGTTCTTCAAAACCATACACACTGACATAATCATGACACTCCATTCAGATGGTTCTCTGACTTCAAGGATTGGCTCGTCCTAGAAAATCTATTTACTCTGAACGTCTCCAGCGCGGTTATGAGATTTTGGTCTTCAACATTCTCCTGCTCTCTTCTCAGGGGGAACGGGGGTGCATGTTAAATGGGTTGCTTCCACATTGTACTCTAAATCCACACTCATTCTGTTTGAAGCAACTTCAAACAAAAGCATGAGTCAACTACATTGAGTTTTTTTTTTCTGTGCCAGCCATGTGGATGGCATATGCTACTGGAATGAGGTGAAGAAGTAGTGTTTTGTAAAACTGGCCGCAGTAGCTACCGGTCATGGCCCGAGGGCACGGGGGCTTTGAGTGGCATGTGATGTCTGCAGAATAAAGAGAAAATGGATATGATTCAGATGTGAGTGGTGTTTTTCACAGTTGCCACATGAAGAAAGGCATTTGTGGCTTTGTGCTCTGATTCCTCTCCTCTAAGATGGACAGCTTCCGTCTGTTGAAAAATAATCATAAAAAGACATTTCCTGACCAGATGTGAGGCATAGGTTATTTAGGAAAGGAATGGATGAATGGGATAATTTAAAGTGTTGATGGTGGGCAATTAGGTCTCTGCGACATAGAGGTTATGTTAAATAAAATCTCATAACTATTTATGTTCTATGAAGAGCCATACATTTTTTGGGGGTATATAATTGCTTATTGCTTGTACATTTTATTTGGTAGAAATCTTACAAAGTATGTTGTCTCCTTTTTTGGTCACATCGATGATGCAGGGACATATGCTTAGACTAACATTTTTCTTATGGCTTGACTTTATCTTCAGGGGTTTTGTCAAATATAAACAGATGATTCAATATATTGGTAATAAATACATTCTCTGAAAATTTATATTGCAAGTTTTGATGATAAATGTCCGTAACGTTGGAATTTCCCACATACAAAATCCTGTATTTTATTAAAAATATATGATTTTTATATATGTAAATATGGCACATTAAGTTGAGTCAAATCAACAATAAATTCCAAAAGCCATTCAGGTTTTATGCAAAAAATACGCTTTTCTGTAAATAATTGAATGTTGTGTGCCTCTCACAAACCTATCAAATGGTTTCTGATAGTTAAGAATGTAGCCAAGAAGCCACATGATCTACTTTCATTGACGGTAACTAACAGAGTCTTTAGCGTTTAAACCCTGTTTACTAGATAAAGCCTCGATAACAGTAAAAAACATATTTTGATATATTGTGTTACTATAGGTAACGGTCAGTATGTTATTACTAACTGTTGTTTGTTATTATTTTGTCACCTACTGTTCAGACCATTAGCGAACAAAAGTCTCTTTAAAAACAGAGCAGGTGCAATGATGTTTAAAGACCCGGAACTGCTCCTTTAATTCAACATTGCTGGAGTGCTTACTTAAATCAGCTCATTCAAACATCATCATGTCAAGTCATTTAGTATTTATTTAGATTTTGACATGAGTGAAAGTGGAGGTGTTGTTTTCATTCATCCACCCAATTCATCCACCCAATTCCACAGAGGTTATTTTGACAGTGGTGAACATGACAGATGGGCATTCTTATGCCACGGTCAGACTCGAGTTTAAGCATGCAAAATTTGGTCGGACGGTGCTCTGAAAATGTGCAGGAGCGAATCCTCCATCTTTTACATTTCTGTACCTTTAGGTAGCGCTGTGACGTTTTGATCTTCTATTGGTCTCCTGCACTCACGTGACGTGAATTCGCAGGTCAGAGTTCACCAAACTTGAACTTTGCTACACAGCGAAATGCAAAATAACTTCGGACGGGCTTGCGTTTCCGGTCTGTCACAGTGGCATGCGTATGAATGGAATTCAATGGAGCGAAAAGTCAAGTGTGACCGCAGAATTACACTGACAGGGTGACCAGTCTCCTGTCACTTGTCTGTTAGCCCTCTCACATTCATGACACACATTACTTCCCAAAACAATGTTGTGTTACACGGTTAATCTCATCCAGAATAAAAGTTTACATAATACATGTCTGTGTATAGCATATTAATATTGTACCTATTACATATATTTACATGTACATATTACATGTAGGCCTATATATATTTAGGGAAATATATTTAGACAAATGCACTTATATTGGCCAATATTTGAAATGATATGTGTATGTGAGTAGAAAGACAAAATTAATATGCACAGTACACAGACATTAATCACGTAAACACTTTTATTCGCGATCAATTGTATAGCCCTAGCTGTTTTTATATTTTGTATCAAATATTTTAAATACCTCTGCTTTATTTCTTTCAGTCGATTATTTTCTCATCCCAATGTCTTTTAAGCACCGCCTGACTTGGCTCCTTGGAGATAACGCCCCTGCCCCCTTGCCACGGTACTAAATCTGACAACCAAGTGATAATAGTCCAAAACGTCCCTATTATGGCCTTTCATTTTTATCCTCCTTAGATTTGATGTAACACCAGAGGCAATGAAGCATCTAATTGCCTTACCTTCACCTCATGAGAAATTGCTCGGCTTGAATACACAGTTTCATGGCACCCTCCCCACTCATTGCCTGTCCACCAAAGCATATCGTTTTCTCAGGCCCTGGATGAACCACTGCCTCCCTGAGCCGGGATAATTGACTGTGTGGCTTAACAGCTTAATGGAGACGGGGTTGGGGAGGGGATGTGAAGGCGGTTACTCGTGCGAAACTCGGCGAGCTTTGCTCTGAAGTGTGCCACAGGTTGTCCTACTTTGCGTAGCTGAAGGGGGCGAGCTTGGAGAAAGACATGAAAAGGGTGCTTAGATCGGGAAGATAAGAATTCACAGGGAGATGGCTTGGTTATTTTCCCTGGGGTCTTTGCCTGTGGGATGCTAATGAGCCTGATATGCTAATAGGGGTGGAGCTTTCCAGCAGTTGTTCCTCCTCCTCCATCTTTCTGTCCTTGTCAACCTTCCCCACAGCCTTGGACTTCAAAGGCATGCCAACCCATACTTTCCCCGCACATTTGCATTAGCCGCCGCCGCTTCTCATGTAAAATGAGATGTCTCCACAACAAACATAGAGTCAGCAGTTTAGCTTTTGACATTTAGCGAAGTATTAGCGAGTATTTCACGCCTCCTGTCCTCTCGCTTGTAATTAGGGTGGTGAGGTATTACATGCGTACGGCGCTTCACAGGGGCATCAGGAGGAACATCATTAATGGACACCTGGAGATGAACAGCTTGTGGGTGCTGGTTGGTGTGACCCTGAGCTGGTAAAATCAAATGAGTTGACTGATGTTGGGGGATAATTTGTCAGATCTGGGGCATTCCCAAGAGCTGCAGTTTGTCTCCGTTGACAACTGCGCTCACCTGAAGGGCTACTCATCCTGTGTATGCGGTAATGTAATCGCACGCTAAAGGAGACTGATGTCCTCTACCGTGTGTGCCCTAGTGTCCTCTACATCGTCCTCGAATTCTGTCTCGCACTTACACCTCCTACACTGTTATACCTTTACTTACACGTGCAGAGTTACCGTATATCACAATATTTAACATATCCCTGCTGACCTTCTGAAACCTTGTATATCCATATTTTGTGTTTTTTAGTTTATATCATAAATCATTATTAGTCACCCTTTTTGTTTGTCACTGTTTTTTTTTAAAACATTTAGCCAATAAAGATTATTAAAAAGTGCTTGTCAGCTTTGACAAGACAGTATTTAATCATTTAAAAAACAATGTTTTTTCCATTTCCTGAAAAACAATATATTTGGACATCAAAGGTTTCGAAAGAACAGCACGATATGCAACTGAAAGATCGATAGTTTTGATGTGTGGTTCTTTGTTTTGTTTTGCTTTTAACTCCATGTATGTTAATTTTAGTTTTATTGGCGTTTATAATTTTCAGATTTGTTTCGTTTGATGTATCTAATAAAACAAAAGAGATTTTTTTTCATGCTTACTGTATCTGGTGTTATGTGTGTTTCTAAAAGTTTAAAAGCCTAACGTATATTACTTTAAGTTTTGAAGTCATGAAAATGCATTTTTTTATATTGTATTGTATGTTCCAACTTAAATACTTTGTTTTATGTTTTATTTCAGTTGAGGAAAATATTTCATTTATTTTTCCGTCTTTAATGATGATAGTAACACTAATTGTACATTGATTTTGAGGAGTTGCTTAGTTTCTACATGTGTGATCATCATTCAGAATTAGCTCATTCTAAGAAAATTCTTTCACTCCTTCAACAGAGTCCAATGAGGATATTAGAAACATCTCTCTACCAACAGCTAATAGTCTATGGATTGAAACTTGAGTGTTTTATGATCAAATTTCAGTGGCTGGAGAACAAAGTGAATAAGAGATGATGCAGTACGAAGGCCACGTGTATTCCAACAGGATGCATGCGAGGCAAAACTGCAGAAAAGCTTGTGTTTTGGCTTGGATGCACATCCTCTGGAAATGGACGCTGATCACATGTGTCCCAGTCATAACAACAATGGAATGATGTAATCCGTATGGGGAGAGCATTGAAACAGCTGCCCTTTATAGTCAGTTGCCACTTTGTGCTCACTACACTTTGACCTAACTTTGATTTTCTCTCTGGTGCGTTCCCCATTCCTATGCTATACACTCAGCAAAAGCAAGCGTATATAGATGTATTATTTTTATGATGGGTGGGTTTGAAGTGCACTGGGAGATTCAGTAAATACTCACACTCAGGGAAGCCACCTACAATAAATGCACCACTGTTGCTCATATTAGGATTCACAAAGAAAATGTTGTGTTTAGATTGATGTTTACTGTCCTTTAGGCAACCATCCCAGGACAGAATAAAATAGCGTGAAATGAAAAGTCCAGGCGGAGTGAGTTTTTGACCACATGTTGCCTCAATATGGGTTTTACAGGTGGCAGATAGTAGATCTTTGGCCACAGTGCTGGTACAGTGGTCTTCTGTAGCCTGGCCAACCAGAAGGAACTCATTACAGTGGAACATCTCATGTTCTATTGGGGAAAGGTTGTCTGGGAACACATTGGATGAGATTTTCTTTCTTAATATTGTCTGGTTTTGTGCAAGTGCTTGACAAGACCCATTAGATGTAGAAAGTGCTTTGCATTGGATGACAGCACTGGGGTCTTCAGATACTTGATGTTTATCCTGAACATTTCAGTTTTTCCTTCAGGGGTCTCAGATGTCATTCATTATAAAAGGTTTCGGTAAACGTTGGGTCAGACACCTCTTAAAACATTGAGTTGAAAGTATTTGCACTGTATCATATTTGTATCTGTTATACATGTTGAGGCTTTCAAAGACAGAGAGTCTTTCAATAACATTATTGTTGTCCATTGCCTTCATCAGGTGGCTCCTAAAGCTCCCGTGGTGTCTGCTGGGATACCCGTGTTTACCACCCTCCACCTCGGGCTCTTCCCCGCAGAGAACTGCACCCAACAAAGGTGAATCCCCCCTGATTCAGACGCACACGTAAACAACCTCCAGGCTGAACCTACTTTCCCCAGACTGTCTCCACCTTCACGCCGGCCCATTCCTCTAAAGAACACCTTAAGATGTCGTTTTATGTATTCCAGAAGGGCCATATCCAGTCGCGGTTGGGTTGTGACCTTATCTTTAGTAGAAACTTTTCCAACTATTTCTCACTGTGTTATGTATTAAAACTTCTCTGCTCTCTGTCACAGACCAGACGCGAGGACATCCGTTCATCCAGGAGACAAGGCACACCATTGCTCCCATCATGCACTGAACACGTCGACTACACACGCAAAGCTGGGCCGTGTTTACAAGTTCCGTGTTGACAGGGTCCCTGACTTTGAGGCTCATTACGCCACCTCTTCTCCCTTCGCCGCCCACCTGCTTCTTAACGCTGGTCCTTGACTTAGCGTAGCCGACACGTCGACTGTCTGGACCAGATGAAAGCTAATTGAAAGAGAAGGCTGCTCTTCACTGATCTAGACTGACAGCACCACCTCCCCAGAAGTGATTGTGCCACCCCATGCTGGCATTTTTCACAGTGAAAGAAAAGTGTGCGGTGGTGGTGAAGAACGCAGGCTGTTCTGCGAGTTCTTGGGCTGCCTGCCAAAGCAGCCGGATGACTTTATTGAAAAAAGCAGAGAGACAGTATTTCCGTTTTGCCTTTTCTACAGTATGTAAACTCGAGGAGTTAAAAAGTTTAGAGCAGAACTTTTTGAAAGACCCTTGTCAACTGGGAATCAGAGATCAAGTTGGGTTTGGGGACGATGCATGCAGCGCAACACACAGACTTGATAATTCGGCAAGCCGGGCCTGTCGGTTTTGATGTAATGAGCACTGATTTTGTCATCCAGCGCTGTGCGGATAGGTTAATCATTTTCATTAACACCAGCTCGTTGGAGAGACCTCTTCCTCTTCAGAGCTGTCAGTGGTGCGCTGGCTTGGCGAACACATGGACCTCTGCAGCCCTCAGATGTGTTAGTCCAATGCCAGGAAAGAGTGAATCGATGCGCACAGACAGGCGAGGACCCCTCAGCGGCCCCTGAGTGGACGGCTGTGATTACTGCTGACAATAATTTATGGGCCTGGCTGATTGAAAACATGAGAGATGTAGTTAGAGTTGTAAGGGTGTTTAGGCGGTACCTTAAGATACAAAGATGGAGCCACATCTGCTGATGGGAAATGTTCTGCTGCCAAACACCACATGCCTTTTGCCCCTGCAGTGAAAGAAGGGCGCCCCCCTTTTCTTCAGCCAGACATAGATAACACAATTTCTTGTATTTAATAGGAATTATGTTGTGTTAGTTGCACTATAAACCTGACTTTTTTATTTCACACAGAAATGGGATGCACAGCAGTACTAGCTAGCAGTACTATTTTCCATTATTTTTACTAAGACATTGTTTGAATGCAGGGACATTAGGGGTGTTGCAAACGTCAGGTTAGCCTACATTGTGATGACAGTTTGTTTGCTCTTACATAGGTGAGACATACATCATTTTTCTATCATGGGTTGACTTCATAACGATCTAATTATATTTGTATTACCTAACCTTCACACAAACATTTTTGCTTTTTTTTTAATTAAGACCTTTATTATGCCTACTAACCGTATTGTTTTAAGCATTATCTAGCTGGTTCCCACAATGTACTGATACATGATTTTCATTGTGGGGACATTTCGGGACACACACTTTAAAGAAATCTTACATGTTTAATATTGTGAGCCCATCATCCATATTGCCAAATGCAGATCTGCTTTCACTTTTACATATTCATTTTGTCTGTCTCGCCCCTAGAGGGAGAACCAAAGTGGCTTTAGCACAATGCCTGTAAATCTAAGACTAACATTGTTTTTATTGAAAACTCTAGCAATAATCATGCGTATTATATGTACATATAAATACACAGTTAAGTAACGGCTTATTTGATTATATTTTTTTATGTTTTAGGTGTTAAACTTAAATTTCTATTTCAAAAATGGTGACAAAATATAAAGATACAGGTGCATGTAAAAATCAGACTCATAAAACATCTCAAGAATATGTTTTGCATAAAAATATCTGTGAACATTTGAATGAAAAATAATTATTGCAAAAATGTAAGATAACAAACTTAAAAATTGTCCCTGTAAAATAAAGTGTATGTAGCATGAGTTAAAGTACAATCATTTTATTTTAAATAAATATTTAAAAGGTGTTTTAAATTGTATAAATATGGTTAATTTTAACAAATTTTAAACAAACAATTAGTCTTATCAAAATAAGACGAAAACATTTCACATGACATATTAGACTTTATCTGCAAAAAGATGTTTGAAAGCTTGACGTCAGTTGCACATTGAAATGTTTGTTAACCACAGCTGCCGGTGAGATATGTGTTAAGGAAACAGGAAATAAATTAGATCAGGTAGATAAAAAACAAGACACTTGTATTTGCTTGGGAATCCATGGTTTGTGTTAACATATTACAGTTATAAAATGATGAACCGATCCATGATTTCTTTATAAAACAATTGCCGACTGCCATAAAAACGGACTGAATTTTTCCTGTTTGTGTTTGATTTGAGGTTTATACATAACAAATTTCTATCTTTTGTAGTGATGGATCGAAATCAGGTCGAAATGTTTCACTTTTACAGCTTTGTCACAAATTAAAATTGTTACAAATGCGGTCAAGGTGGATTAAAGGGATAGTTCACCCAAAAAGGAAAATTCGGTTATCATTTACTCACCTTCGAGTTGTTCCAAATATGTATGAATTTCTTTGTTCTGATGAACACAGAGAAGCACATATGGAAGAATGCTTATAACCAGAAAGAATGTTCCCCCCATTGACTACCATAGTAGTCAAAAGTGTCCCAGAACTGTTTGCTGTCCAACATTCTTCAAAATGTCTTCTTTTGTGTTAGACAGAAACAAAAAATACTAAATATTTTTTTCCTACTATGGGAGTCAATGGATCTGTTTGGTTAAAAGCATTCTTCCAAATATCTTTCTCTGTGTTCATCAGAACAAGAACATTTATAAAGATTTGGAACAACTCGAAGGTGAGCAAAGGATGACAGAATTTTCCTTTTTGGGTGAAGTATCCCTTTAAGGTGAAAAAAACAATAACGCACAGTGCTTTATCATGACCAGAATACTGGTAGCCTGCAAGTTTTCATGAAAACAAATAGCACTTAATTGGGTCATTCATAAGAGCTGTTACCAAAGGTGCTGGCAAGGGATGAGAGATGGTCCATGCACAAATGCCTCTTTATTGTGAAAGTCTCTAGTGGCTTGGGGCAACATCAAACCCCCCCACCTCCAAGTGTACGGATTCCATTTAGCTCCCATGATAGAAAAACAACATAACTGTTCCTTTATCCACCCCTGTGAAAGTCAGATCATGTGGTCAAGACCACAAAGCAAAACTACAGTTCTCTGAAGATTTTATTAAAGTAATTTCAGTCCCAACTAAAGGGATAATACATTTTGTGTGAGGAAACTTGTGCTGAGCCTTTAACGCTAGCTCCGCCCCATTACCGCAGGTAATATCACGTCCTTGTAGACCTGAAGATGTAGCTCCCGTCTCTTACTTGAATACCTGCAGGATTTCCGCAGCCTAATCTCCCATGATTAGCCTTTGCCACTGGGTCCGGGTCATTAATCCCGTCCCCTACAGTGAGTGACAATAATCTCTGCTCACTGGGCAGAGGAGCCAACTCCATTTGTCACTCTGTCACCCAGTGGCTCTCACATGGGAGAGGACAAGGACCATTTATCTACAGAATGTGCTGGAGAAACTGCAGGACCGGCAAATAAAAAAAAAGCTTGATACTTCTACAGGAATCCTTAGTGGTGTAACAAACAAAATAAATATGATCATTATTATTATTATTATGTGGACGTGGATGTTTCACTATTGTAACACGTTCGGAAAGAAATGTTAAACCTGAAGTATGACTTACAAGCAGGTTGGTACAGAACACTCCCACAATCTTTAGTCATTCAACAAATATCCCCATCACGATCTCATATCATTGGTTGAGTCAACTTTGCTGTGGTCAGGATGTTTATAAAAAATGTATATTTTTTTAATGGTAATTAACCAATGCTGCACTTATAGTTGTCTTTGCATTTAAGATTAAGAATAAGAGAACATATTTTATGATTGAAAAAATGTGTAATCTCGTTTGGCTTTGCACTATGGCACACTTGTTCTGAGTCATTTTTCTCTGCATTTTCATCATTCAATTAACCTCAGATTGTGTGTCATTCCAGGAAAAGAATGATTGTAAACATGACTGACTCAAGATGTTGCCTATCTCTCACCCCCATGTGCTACCTGAAGCCACAGAGCCTCGGCAGACTTTAAGATGAATAAATTTGTATATTTTAAAGCACATCCCTCTGTGGCAATGAATTCTCCAGAGGCCTTTTCTCTCGTCTCGTCTCCCAAGTCTGCCTCACGCCCTGTGGAGTCATTAGTCGCCTTGCTGTATTGAATCTTTAATCATTTGAGTTTGAGAGAGATAAAAGGAATATTGCTCTTTAAAATTCCAGTTCAGCCATCTCCACTTCGGTTGTTTCTTTGATGTTCAACGATATTTCCTATTTCCTCTGAATTCAACATTTGCCAGACAGCGACGTTACACAATTGGAGTTGAGATTGGTGAGCTCCCAAAGGTGAGTGGTGGTCTAGTGTGGGCTTGCAGTTTTCCTACATGCTCTGCACTGCCAAACTAAACTGTGTTCTGCTATTCTCCAGGCAACAGTCATCTATCTGTGGATCTGAGGATTGGCAGTCATTCTCTAAAAGGACAGCTGGCAGCAATTGTTGAACTCCTCTGCCTGGATACTGGATACAATGGCACCTTTTCTAGTTCAACCTCATATCACCTTGGACTGTGAAAGGTAGAGAACAGCTGACCTGGAAACTCCCTTTAGGGCGATTTATGTTTATATGATATCAATATGTGTTCTTTAGACATTTTTATAATCAACATTTAAGGAAGTCAAATAGTGCAACTTTTCCTCCAAAGCAGAGCCCATTCATAAATGAAACTGTTATTGTACTCACTTTAATGTCACTCCAAACTCATGTTCCAAAGAAAACAAAACACTTATGTTTGTTTAATGTATATTGCATTTTTTTATTTTTATTTACATCCAGCTTGTTGTAAGCTTACTTGACAAAACATAATTTTAAAAGTGCCCTTTTACACACACACCCACGCACGCACACACACCCATGCTGTACACACCTCAAATTCTTCCCTGCCTTTGCACTCACAGATGTCAGGAAAACACAATAATAATGTGTGACCTCGTTTTGGTCTGATCTTACCGAACAATGGACATCAACGGAGTAAACGTTGCATTCCTATGCTACAGACAAGCCTGTCAGACCTGCTCGAAACGTCACATACACTCTCACTAACGCAAACAAGCCGACACACAATAGCTGGATGGCAACAATAGTAGCTGTAATAGGGAATTCTTATAGGAACAACCTGATGTTGTTTTGGGTGACAATGATTCTCAACACAACAAAACACGAACATAACAAGATGACTTTCCTTTATTCATCTTGTTCAAAAACACATAAAATAACACGTAAGGGGATAACTCACCCAAAAATGAAAATTCTGTCACTATTTACCCACCCTTAAGTTGTTCCAAACCTGTATACATTTCTTTGATTTGATGAGCAAAGAGACCGATTTTTTCAAAATATGCTCGTAAAAATTGGATGTTTTGAAGAATTTAGTAAAGCAAACAGTTCTGTACCTTTAACTAATTGGTCCCACTATGCTAGACAAGGATTTCTCAGAAAATGTATCTTTCTCTGTGTTCACAAACCAATTAATTTATACAGGTTTAAAACAACTTTCGGGTGAGTAAATGATGAGAGAATTTTTATTTATGGATAAACTATCGCTTTAATTTCAACATTTACTCTCCCCATCCTGTGTTATACAAAGCATGCTGGGAACTGGAAATCACTAGTCCAACCATTCAGAATTTTAATAAAAAAATTGTTAAATTGTTATGTGGTCCTAATGTACATGAAAAAATGTGACTTCTGTTTTTACAAATATACATCAATTTGCATGCGATGGAAAATTTGCATGACATATAAATTGAATAAATCAAGCAAATGCACAAAATTATTTTGGGTATACGTTGCAATTGCTAATTTATTATTTACAACAGACCATTTGTTCTTACCTGTGCGGTCTGGGGAAAAATGCTGTCATTGTGCAATAGACTATATTCTTTTCTATGGGGATATTTGCATTATTGTAATAAGTTGCTTTGGATGTTGAAGCTGCATCATTTTTAAAAATAACTAAGGATATTTAGCTTAATATCAAGTCTTTTATATTGCAGAACTGAATCGCATCAAGCCATGACATTCCCTGATACCGTGGGTTATTGCCGTGGAGACCCCGGTCCCTGTCTCTCAGTACTGTCTCTGTGGCAATCCTGTTTGCCTTATCTGTGTGCATTCTGGTTCTCCTCATTACAGAGAGTGAGAGAGGGAAACACACAGAGCGAAAAACCGAGAGCGCACAATCCATTTTCAACACTCATGCCTTGCGCTTGTAGAGCTTTAGACACGACATTTCTAATTTTGACCAGAAATCTAAGCCTATTTTCATCTACCACAGCACATTTGCACAGTTGCAAAATCTGCTTAAGACACACAGGACGGAGCGAACAGTTTATAAATTGTTTGTGTGTAAATTGCAGGAGCGAGAGACAGAGATGCCTTAGAACTTAACAAAACAACTCATAAGGCTATATTTATACATACGTGCCTTAAATATCGACACTAATGGACCTATCTGAATGCTGGAAGGCGGTATACCACACAGACCTGACGACTAACTCAAGACCCCACTTGCCCTGTGCGATCTTCCTAATTTAGCTTCTGAGTTTGATATAACGCTGCAAATATTTGCTGGCCTGCACGTTAAATCTGTTTGCTCGGGATGTTTTGACAAACAAACCGCAATGGTATATTAAATGAAGTAAATGTTCAACAGTGCATGCAATTATATGCTACATATATCTGACCTTCTTCGATGAAAGAGTGTCTTTGTGTCCTTGAGTCTTGTTTAGACATTCTTCTAATCTCCTAATCTTGATGTTGTGGTTTTTTTGCATTGAAATGTTCAATATAAGGCATATTTGTCTAAAAATAAATTTTTTATATTTCAAATATTATATGTTTCAAATGCTTTAAACTGCTACATCAGCCTCTCATGTGCAAGATGCATGTTATAAGTAGAAAATGAGTTTCCTTCCATTGTCACAGACTTCCTTCCTGCTCATATTCATCTATATTTATTTATTTCCTGCTTAAGGTTCCTCCTATCAAGATTGTCAAAGATGAAGAAAAAAAGGAAGGTACACACTTCATCTCAATCTTGAGTGACTTTATCAGTTTCAAGGTTCAGGGGTTATTTGAAACACTACTTCGAGTATTTGTGATGTGTTAATGAGATTCTCCTCATTAACTGAGATAAAATAACATCCTTTTTTGTTATCAAGAGATATGTTACACGTTCTCTGTCAGAGTTTGAGAGTGCATCTGCTTGTTGTGACCTGAATTGTGCATTGATATCTTCAGGATCCAGAAATGCCATTTGTAAACATTTGAATCATTGTGCTCAGTTCAATTACAGAGGGACATGCATTTGATTTAAATGCTTTACAGGGATCTTTTAAAATGGCAGTGAAGCATAAAATGTAATGTGACAACAGTTTACATGAATACAGCTGATGTTGTTTGGAATTTTGTACTTTTAATTTAGAGGATTTGTGAGGATTTTTATTCAGTTCAATTTGAGTCAAAGAGGAGTTCGTGAAAATAGTACATAATTCCATATTATGAAACACATTTACCATGGTTTGAATGTATGCCTATGCATAGCAATGCACATCTCATCCCACTAAATTTCCAACTGTGAAACATTATCACCTGAAAAATCATATGAAAGTCATCTTATCTCTGTAGCATTCCTCCTTAAGTTCCTGCTATGATTCTAAAGAACTATGGAGTCAGCCTGGCTATAGACAGTTTTCACGGCAAAAACATAAACAAACGTTACTGTGCATGCACGCGTATGTGGCCCATATTTAACTTCCTGTACACATACACAGAGAATAGTCCCTGCAGATTATTTCTGAAAACATGCTTAAGAAATAACAAGTAAATGACATTAGCTAGCAAGTTTAAAGTATGTCTGGCCAGTATTACTTTGGGTTACCAGTAGAAGAAGTGTTTAAATACAACACGACCCATTTGACAAATGGTTAATTTATGAATAAAATTAAAGTTTTTTTTATTTTATTTAATACAAATATTATACAATAGAATATTCATATAAATTAATATTATTATAAATTGATTAAAATATAAATGGCCACTAGCCAGACCGATAAACTAACAAAGACCTGAAGTTTACTTTGATGAAACCGTCTATATTGGGGCGATTACATTAAATATGTAGAATTTAAGGTATGAACATTCCTGTGTTTAAAATGAAAATCCATGTTTTCTTTATCCATTTAATCCTGTAACATTTTATTTATTTAGAATGCATTTATTTTTAATTCATACGATATATAATAAAAATAGAAAAGTAAATCTGAGCAGAACATTTTACTGAGTCACATCTCTGATGGCAAAATATGTTCTATTTGTGTTGGAGGAGCTAGAGGAAGACCTGTCTTTGCCTTCGACCAGCTTGAAATATGCATTGATAGGATCACGGGTGATTAACTTTTCAGGCCTAATTTAATATACTTTCTCAATCATTTGCACAGAGTGACAAATTCTGGCAGATATTCAGAACGCCGCCGGTCGTCCGTGAGTCAGAAAAACCCACAGGGAAAGATGAGCAGGTTTTCTCTCTCACGGCCTCACTTCACGTCTGTTATTCTTGCTCACCTGGTGTGCGGTGAGACTACACCGACCATAGTGAGCCTCCCTATCCTTAGGGAGCCGTAAAGGGCTTCCAAACACCCAAAGAGGGCGAGACCAGACTGAAGACTTTGTTGCAGTTTCCAGGCAACATGTCGAATGAGCCTGTGGAGAAAAGGTGGAGGAGGTGCACCTCGGGCCCGGAGGCTTTGGCGTGATTAATGGCAGAGGTATGCGTTGCAGCAGGCATCCTCCGAGAACCCAGAGATCAGTCTTCCTGTAATACAAATCCGACATTTGCCTCCCTCCCCTGTCTCCACCCCACCTGCTCCTGCTATACACCATCATCAAAACCTCAGCTCCTCACTGCCAAGTGCATCACTGGCATCGGACTCATAAATCATCCCCAAACAAAACACGCTTAATCTGTGACGCGCAGGCCTGACGCGTAAATTTATTATTTGTGTGAGATATGCGGCGACTTGTCCTGAGAACCTGCTGTCCGTCTATTTGAAAATAAATAAATAAATACACACGGATGGGGGGAAAATGCTTTTTAAAACTTCTCGATGATGGAGAGGTTAGTTATGGATGATAGAGAGACAAAGCATTTACATGGCTAGTTAATTTCAAGGGTTTAATGTGGCACAGACCGCTTTCTTCTGCAGCCTTGTTCTTGCCAAAGGATTTTCTCCAGCGCATTTGTAAGACATGAATACATAAGTCCTTTTCATAGATTAGGTTGGCAATGAGATGAATGGTCTATGGTGTGAGTCAAATTGCCTGATCGCAAGTGGGTTTTTTAAATGGCGCCATATGAGGTTAATGAAACAAAGGATTACCGCTCTGTAATCCCAGAACAACCCAATGTAAACTTGCCTTACTGGCTTATCATAACTCATGCTCTGTTTCATTCTACATGTACTGAAGCAATACTATATAGGAATGCAGTCACGCCAAAGTTCCTAACCAGGGGTAAGTTAACCTATCAATTAATAACTTCAGAATAACAAATGTAATGTCTTTTTTCTTCTCACCTCCCTAGATATCATGTTGTAGGAGCTCCATCCTTTACATTGTGAATATTTAAAGTATCATTCCTTGAATTCAGCATTTGCAATATACAAGTGATTCTACAGATCTTATCACCACACAGGCTAGAAATCGCAGGGGAGTTTTTCCTCTGTTAACCCATTTGTGATGAATGCTACTGACATGGTGCAGATTGCTGTCAGTCGTCAACATACATCTGACATGAATCTGCGTAAATCACCATAAGCACCTTGGGGTGCCTCGGGAGGTAAACAAACTTTGCTCATTTACGGAAGCATTACTCTGGTTTATGCTCAGAGTTTATGGTATAGAAATGGAAAACAGGTCATGAAAGCAACTGAACTGAATATCTTGCAGATTCTGTAAACCTGACGTGCCTTTTGTTTGAAAACAAGTCAGGTTGAATTTGAAGAGGATTACCTGCAGCATCATCAGAGCAAAATCTTTGGAGTGGCAAACAATACAAGGTAATGAGTAAATGAACACGTTGAAGTGCAGTTGCTTAATTGCTTACGTAAAAAACTCATTGATATAAACTCAACATCTGTGATATTCCAAATGTGATGTGTACTGTAAATCACTAAGATCTAATGTTGACATAATTTATTCGCAAATTATTTTAGTAAATTTCAAGCAAAGGCTGGATGTTTTGGGGGTAGCGGTAATTCAGGGGGTCGGTTAATAAATTTATTGAAAAAAAAATATTATTCAATTTTTAAGTATCACTATATACATTAGAGTAAGTAAGCATTGTAAATACTGTGTATTAAAGTATAGCTGCTAAATGCATGCATGTTAGTTGCGATCACCCTTAAAATGAAACACCCAGTTAAAAACAATAGATAACATGTTGTCTCTGCTTCTCTATCCATCCAGGTCCTTGCCATGAAAACATTTGAAGACTCCATTTTCATTATTGTGTACAGGTACACTAAATTAGTTTTTTAAACTACTCACGGTGGAAGTTATGATAAAATGATAAAATAGAGGGTTATAATAATTGCAAAGCTTTATGTGGGCATTACGAATATAAAGGCTTTGCAAAAGTATGCAAGACAAATACAGAAACAATATTTGTAAAATATAAATGTAAATGTTATAGTGCTGGGGAATATACAGTTTGTTTTTATTTGTATGAAACAAGCTGATTCCCTGCATAGATATTTGCTATTGCTCATATTTGCCCTCTCTTTCTCTCACTCTCTCTCTCTCTCTCTCTCTCTCTCTCTCTCTCTCTCTCTCTGTGATGTTAGTGTGCCATTACAGCTTTGTTTAGCTGCAAGGTTAAGTGGTAAGAGATGTACTTATGTCAGGTGTTCAATGAACATCTCTTTTGGCAACTCTTTGGTTGTATTAGGCGTGTTAATGATTTTAGTACAAGGTCTCTGTGAAGTAAAAAAAGTGTCTGTGTTTCAGTTTTGTATTTGGCCTTATTGATCAAATGCTTTTTATGGTTTCTGTCTTACTGTCCTAACTTAAGGTACTGTAAAGTGCAAAAGGATATTGATTGTTCCGGTTACACTTTTTTTTCTTTTTAAAGGAAGGTGTTCAATAGTTTGACTGATTCCAGACTGCATTAGATAGATAGAAGGCACTTTAGTACAAGCGCAGCCCATCCGATGAAAAACATTATCATGAAGGTTACATCAAGGCAGGCATGAATGATTTATTATGTTTTGTGAAATACAGATTAGGTTGTACCTCAAAATAAGATAAGCAGTTGTATAATCCAAAAGTGTTGAAATTTAAGAAAAGTAGAATTATTAGACCTGTTGCTTTGAGTTGTATTGCATAAACTACTTTAAGTGGACAGATAAGCACCGTTAGACCAATTTCAGTTATTTGGTTCAGAGCTTTGAAGGAATGTGAGAAAAACACGAGATGAAATCTCTGGATCCTACAGTGACTTTACCAGAAAAAAGGTCCGTTGATGCTCAATCTTGTTTATCAAGCAAATCTGGTACCCGACAGCAATGTGTCAAACTGAATTATATGAGGCCATTTTGCAAGATTAATTAAATGATTCTTGATACTAAAGACCTAATGAAAAATGGGAAGAACAGTTTCATTTCTGACCTTGCTCAATTTTTAATGAACTCTCTGATTCGTACAAAATGGCTCTCTTTTATAAATGGTGCTGTGCAGAAACTTCAACAAATGGTGAGCGAATTATAAAGCTTTTATTGCGGCTTGAAGCAGCTGTCTGTAAGTCAATGCAATAGTACAGACACAAAGTAGGATACACTAACCTTTTGAAGATATCTTTCTGGAGAAAAGCCAAATCTTGAAACCCACTGAAACATGTAATACAATTACATGAGTCATTTGTGGACTCCCTTTATAAGAATAAAACAAACATTGCTCTGTTGCTTATGTGTGTTACAACAAAATTAAACTAAAGGATATATTTGTCATAGGTACCAAGATGAATTTTGGCTCAGTGGGCAAATGGTCAAACTGTAGCTCAAATCAGACCAAAGGAAGATAAAGTCAAAGTTGTGAGTGCATCAAGCTCAGGGAACTGCAGCAAGAACAAAAGGAGAAAAGTAGTTAGTTGGAACTTCTGAGGTTTTGATTAGATATGTAACACAGATGCATAAGTATGTGACAGTTGTGTGCGGTGCTGGCAGGGCATGCTCAGTGTTAATTACGCACGGTAATGAGAGAACAGAGCCAGACTGTGAGACACAGGGTATTTTTAGAGCCTCTGCGAAGTTATCTTATGCACAGTCTCCTTCCACACAGAGACAAACTACCGTGCTTTTGAACTACTCCATTTTTTATACCTTTTTAATAGATACTGTACTTCTGTGTTCTCCTAGAAAGACTGATTTTGACTAGCACTGTATGTCGATAGTCTGTGCAAAATTTCCCCAGATTCCTCTATAATTTGTTAAAACTTACAGTAGTTAATAATTCATTTATTGACTTTGAAGTGTATTAGAGGCCAGATTATATTTTAATATGCTAAAATGATAGAAAAGCAATGAACAACATACTTTCACAATATATTTGAATCTTGGTTCATGTTAATTTCTAATACTTTTTCAAATTTCAAGTTTAATTCAGATTTTTATGTATAAATTAACATCATTTAATGTATTTGAATGAAAGTGATTTTTTATAGGCAGCAGTAAAAACCGGGCTATGATAATAATGCATGAAAGGGGGAGTGGTTGATTTGGAAAGGTGCTAATTTTAGCCTGCTAGCACTGAAATTATAATCCCACCCTCTATGCGATTCCACGTCCAAACCCATGCCTCCTCCAAACACATAAATGTATTTCGTAAATCCACGTAATGAATAACTAAATCCATAAAATTCCACTCGAAGCATGTACATACCTTTCCAAAAGAAAAAGAGCAACCATGATATCGTCTTTCAGACCCTTAGCCGGAGCTGTCTCCATCGTGTAAAAACTGAACCGATGTTAATTTGAGTCCTTACTATTTCATGATCCAGACGTTTTTTCATCACTGCTTATTCAAAAACGGAATTTTGTTTTGTAAATTGACTTGTCGATTCCAGAGAAAGTTTGAAAGTAGCTGATTGTCCTCCATTCTCACTACATTGACACATCGGACGAGTGTGTGCTGATGACGTATGATGTCTGCGTGAACATGGTGCAAAGTGGGATGCAAAATCTGTGGCGGAAAAAGTATACATGACCAGTCACAGCGTTTGGCCAGAAGGTTTTGATTGGGCGTACGTGTTTTGGTCCTTCACCTTTCACAGTCGACATATAATTATAAAAATTATACTTGACAACTATACTTGTTGATTGCTATCAGGATGTAAAGAGATTTCCAACCAGCGTGACAAAAATATTGTTGGACAGGATCACCTATTCTGCCTTTAATCTAGAATCAGCTGTCATTACAATGACCGAATGTGTTTATGAGTACCATGAACCCGTTGTTTAGAAAAAAACTCCATTCTCTAACAAAGTTCATACAGGAAATCTAGCTTGACTACAGTAATCTTATAGTCTGTTATTGTAGATATTATAAGTTTCTTTATTTAATTGGTGGCCTGGTATCACAGAAGTCTGCCATTATTTGTGGTCTGGTACAATGCTGAAAATGTCAGCTGTCTCATTTGAGCATGCTTTAATAAACCCTACTGCAATTCTTGGGGACTACGTGAATTATCAATCCAAAACTCCAGCTGAAACTTTAGGTTGATGGGTTCATTTTGTCAGTATTCTATTGAACCTAAAATTTTTTGAAAGTCTACAGTATAAAATTCAAGAGATTTGACTTCAATGTTCTGATGACTTCTATTGGGTTTAATTTAAGTGGCAGTAATATTAAGAAAGGAGTTGACATGGTTTTATTACGAGAAAGGTAAATGACAGGGGTTCATGGTTTTAGTCAGGCAAGGTTTATTGATCAGCTCAATTTTCCACTTTTATTATTAATCATATCACAAAAAAACATCCAACATGCTCAGTATTGGTGAGTGACAGCTGCGGCTGGTCCACCACTCCCCTGAGCCAAGCCCTGCCACATTCACGCATGCCCAGCATGTCAGGGTCCATCTGGGATCCTACCCTTCAAACTTCTGTCGTCCAGCTCCCTTCCGGCAGAAAGACCCAGGGACGCGAGTGTGAAGTCAGGCCTCACAGGGGCAAGAAGAAAGCCGTGTAAAGCCAGCTGGTCTGGCTTTGAGGAAAGCAAGAGAATTATAGAGAGAGAAAGAAAGAGAGTGAAAGAAAGAAAAACAAAGGGGAACGGAAGGAAGGAAAAGAAGAATAAAGTTAAGTTAGGAATGTAGGAAAGCAACACCTGAGTGAAAGGCCATAGCAGCAGGTTCTGTGAAGGTGATCGTGCAGCTCGAGAAACAGGTGAGATACAGCCATTCACTGAATGGGAGGGGCAATAGGGGAGATGTATTGTATACCAAATATTAATACCTACAGTAGCATGACCTCATTGGTTGTGGATTGTGCAATTCAAATTATACCATATCAAACTATATATTTTATAAATGCATGCCAATAGAAAATAAACAAACTAAATATTTTACTGTATTGTACAGTCACATATTTCTATGTAAAATTTAGCAATACCATGTGTAAACTACTTGACATGCAATGTACATTAATTAAATAAATCTAATAAATCTGACCAGAAGAGTCTACTTACTTGGTAAAATTTGTGCTATAGCTGATTAGATACTAAATTAGATAGAAGAAGAATAAAACATGTCTCTTTAGTTAATCTCTAGACCACAGGTGGCTGGGGTTCAGTGTGGTTTGTTAGGGTTTTGGTGCCAATGGGTGTTTGCACAGTGGATCCAGAGTATTTGCCTAGCCCTGATGGGACTATTTTTATGTACAGCTCTGGCTTTACAAGGCTTTAAATAGAATGTGAAAAAATCTGAAGTCACAGAGGGCACATAATTAGGGATTTCATCCATATCCATTCCATAGCTATTTTCCAGGACTAAGTTATTTAAAATGTTAGTGTGCTGTGGATTCGGTTGCAATATTTATAAATTATTGCTGATGTTATACATTTACGATTTAACTTCTTGATAATTGAGATGATGATGCAGTTTTTAATAGATAACATCCTAATCATTGAACATTTAATCATGCTGGCATTTCTGAATAAAACAAAAAACAGAATAAAACTTGAGGAAAACATCTACATTCAGATTAAATATACATATGTGTTTTTTATTTTTATTACAATACAGTCAACAGCCTCAGACTTATTTTCAGAGGAGTGTTTTTCATTTTTTTGAACTGAGGAACATTCAATGGTATTCAATTTGGTAAATATGAAATATCAAATCAGAAATATGCCACAGATGTTGTTGATAGGGCTTAAATTGTAATTAAACCACAATATTTCTTAAAAATATTACAAAATATGTATTACACTAATTTAGACAAATTCTGTTATCCGTAGCAAGCCTGATAAAAAAGAGCATGAGGCAACTATAGCAACCTAATTCCATGAAAATACTCCAGTGTAAATTATCGATGTCAACTACCCAAGCTGCCAAAAAGGGTACTATTTAAATCAAAGATCTTATTGTGTTGTATATATATATATATATATATATATATCAAAGTAATGCAGAGCAATACAAATGTTAGATTTTGTTGATTATATGCATATTTGCTTATCTGCATCACTGTTCTGTAAATTCTCGTATTATATTAGTAACTTGTAAATATACACTTATAATATATAATTGCTGTTGGTCTAATAAATCTTACCGTGATTAATTGTTAATGTTTTGCCACAAAATTCGAAGAACTGATGGTTATGCAGTCCCCTGTTTACACATAGCAGCTGCACAAATGTTTGCTTGTAGCTAGATTTTGTCAAAATAGATGAAACAGATGAAGTGGTCAGTGTAGGCTTACAATTTTAAATAGATGTTTAGCACTTTTGTGGCCCTGTGGTGGTAAAGGATTGCTTGAAATGCTTAAAATAGTTTGAATACATATTATTTTTAATGTTGTGGCAGTAAGTTAAACAGTATTTCTTAATTGTACTGCAGGTATTAGTAATCGGAAGCGTTGTGGGTGTATTTTGTGTCATTCATATCTGACTTAGGGCATGTCTTGAGTCCATTTCCCCTTTATCTTCATTTATCCTCGTTTCTGTCTATCCAAAAATATGAGAAAACAACCCCTAAACAACACAGACTCAACAATCAAATCACTTTCATAATTTCCTTTTATTTATTCTAATATAAAGACATTAGTTTCTGACTAAGTAATGTGAAGAACGACTAGGCCTAAAAGAAGCAGCACGACCGCTTGTGACTTTTTCCCATTTGTCTTTTGCATTGTTTTAAATGAAATAAAATGTGATAATTTTGTTATCCAGCAGTGGTAAAAAGTGAAAGATATTTTCCCTTCAAGTCCCGGCAAAAACAACAACTGTTCTGCCACCACACCTCCTTCATAGATCCTACAACTACACGTGACCCTGCCACATGCTACGTAAAACGCGTCCGGCCCCCTTTTTCTGATTGGCCGCTAACAAGCGGCTGAACAGATCATTGGATAAGAAACATGTCACTTAAAAATCGCTGACCCTATTGTTAATGTTGTTCAAAAGAACTTACGTCAATCGTATCTGAGGTAGCGTAAGCGTAACCCCCACAATAAATAATAAAAGTGAACGACACAAAACGGGTTTATTGCAAGTAACACGCATTCATTAAGTTAAACATTTTTTTATTATTTAAAATATTGAATTATTGAAAATAAAACATGTACATATGACTTGGCCTACTGACTATTCAGTTTGCTTTCTCGATTTTCAAAGCAGATGACATCATGAAACAAGTTCTTTCCTCCTCAAGGATCGTCTTTATTTTTCACCAGTTTATACCTCACTTCTTGTTTTTTCCTCACATTTAAGTCGTAGTTCTCGAGTTTTTCGCATTTGTTTTCAAACTGGCGATGAGACACGAGTAGAGTAGGAGGAGGATGAGGAGGCGGTTGACTTGACTCTGTCTGCGTTCGTCATATTAGGGGAGGAGCTTGTGTTCTGACAAGAGCGACTGCTGCTTCTTCTGAGTTTGTCAGCCCAGCTCCCGAAAATAGAAGCCGTGTGTCAATGTGACTGAAAATACATTTATGTCACAGCGTATCCACGGGAGTCACTGATACACAGTATCTATATACAGCGAGGGGAACCGCGAAGAAAAAAAGGTGAGTCGCAAAAATAGCAACAATGTTACACAGCAGCGGAGTCTGGGAGAGTGAGGGGAGAAAGCGCGAGAGGGAGTCGCGGAGTGAGATTGGAGAATCGCGAATTAACGCTTAACAGTTCGTTTGGAGGTTAAACGTGTTTGTCATGTGTGTCTCGGTGGTCGGCAACATGATAGAAATGTCTGGTGTCGGGTCGTGAGCTTTGGAGTACAGGGGAGCTGTGTTTTTCGCTCGTGTAATTCTCTAAGCTGTGTTGAGCTCGCGCGGTTTTGGGTATAGTCCACTTTGACAGTTGGCGAATGTCTTTCGAAGTTCGTCGTCATCCTTTTAAATCGCGGTAATAAGGAAAAGACTAAACTGAAAGCAAGGAGCGTTACTAGAATACATATTTACCGTAAAGTTAGACATTTTCTGCGTATGAACTGTATAAACCCTTCGTTTTTGTTCATATTCAGGTATCAGGGGTAGAAAAGGGGCACCTGCTCAGCCTTCACAGGCAGAACTTCAGTCGGGTCTAAAGTTCTGTATCGGACGGGTAGTCCAGGCGCAGACATGCTCTTTTGAAGCTTGATGAATCTGGTTAAAGTTGCTATTAAATCTTTATTTTATGCAATGCGTTTTGCTCTGTAACTGAGCAATTTTATAGCATGGAAGGTCGTATACACGAATCGTTAAAAATATATAGTAGCCTACATCTGACTCTTCTGTATTTTATTACACTTTCAGTTAACAGGGTTATAATGTTTGCCAGCTTTCCAAAGCACGTCCGACCATTGTATTGTTTTTATTTTGGTGCCGCACCGCCACGTACGAATAACCTGGGTGAAGTTAGTGATGTTCAATGTTTTTATCTTAACTTGGAGTATCCTGGTGAGTTGGAAATATCCACTGGAAGTCATTCCAGAGACCTTTTTCCTTCTGAAATCTAGAGGGTGCTGGTCTCTTTCACAGCTTTGTGGAGTTGACACCAGCAGCCCGAAGTGTCATATTGGCGAAACGTCTGCATGGTTTATTGGAGTCCTTCATGCTGTATGATAGTGAAACGAATACAGTTTGAGACAGGTGTAAATTGATGCCATCAATTACTCTAACATGTTCATTTCACTTTAGATTTAATGTTATTAATGAAGTCATGCTTTCTAGTAACAAACTAGTGAGAGGTCTAGCTGTTGTGTGGTACATGGTTGTGACTCATTTACAAGGTCATTATTGCCATACGGTTATTTAATTAAATATAATTTCATTTATGATATATTGAGTTTGTTTTATCATTAAAAACAACAGGCACATTACCTTATGATTTTACTTTTGTACTTTATAGTTAAAACAACATTTTCCATTGACTTAATCAGTTTGGCACGTTATAATAATTCATAATTTGCTACAGTTTTTTTTTCTATTTTATTTGATAATCCTGTAACTTGATATTATAACTCTTTGTGAGACGCATTGGATAAAAGCGTCTGCTTAATGACTAAATGTAAATGTAATCGTGAGCTTCGGTATTGGTCTGAAGCAAACTGGCAGAAAAAAGCATTATCAAATTAGCTTGTGATTTTTAACAATACACTCACAACAATAAGTGTTTCATGGTAAATACAGCCCATTTTGTTGCATTATATGAACTCTTTGAAAGAGAAGCTGATTTTGAAATGCCCAATGAGGGAACAGCCTAATCATATACAGGCAAAGAGTGAAGTACTTGTGCCTGTAAGATTACACATGCCTCTGTAATGGCCCTGTACCCCGCCATTTAGTTATCAGTTAAGTGCCACAGACTCGCCATGTCTGTTCTCCTTTAAGGCGACAACATGACATATGTCATTTTGACCTTCACAAATTACACAACAATATGTGTAAAATACAAAATTTTCAGATGAATCATAATGTAAAAATATAAAAAAAACATTCAAAAATACGGCATGCTGTCTTGACCTGTTGTTCAAATGTCAAAGGCCGAATGGGGCTGTTTTCTTAAGATTGGTCATTGCTTGTGTCTGACAAGCTTTGTAATTACAAGCCACATGAGACAGACAATCAAGTCACGGTACATCATCATGAAAATGACCTCAGGAAGAACGTTTGTCTGTCCCACTAATTTGGCTTTTAAAAGGCTTACAAGCAGTGTAACTATAAGTGATAGTTTTACTTATTATACGTAACAAATTTATTCTTAAAAAATAAACAAAAGAATAAAAACAGTGGTTCTTTGTATATTTGTTTTGAATTTGTTTGACTGAAACATGTTTTTAATGTGTCTGAGCATGACAGTCAATGTAAACAAGAAGTAATATCACTATTAAACATCAATCTGCTTAATTATACAAGCAAAAGAGTGTTTGTGAAGGGCAAAGATTTATTCAGTGTTGTCAGAATCTATTTAGTTAACTTTTCTGATCCCTCTGCACTATGAAGCCTGCACTGAACGCTGTATGTAAAACACCTGTTTTTAATAGTTTGTTAACATTGAAATATATTTTTTCATTTGCACCTACGGTACAATATAAATATTATTTCAGTCCAAGGGCCAGCGCATTTCCCCCTTCTATGTAATTTCATTATAATTTAATAATCCCAAAGCATGGGTGGAAGGTCAGCGCTGAAAACATCACACTAAAACTAACCTTCTATTTACACACTTGACAATTAATTAGTGAGTAAAGGATTTGCTTTAACATTCTGGATGTTGCTGTTCACCTAACATTACAATATAGAATAGCATCTCGCTTTTCCATCCTGCTGTTTTCTGTTAAATAAAAATTATTATAAGACATGTCTTTATCAGTAAATATAAATCGCCAATTTTACGTGCAAGTAAAACTTTTCAGAATGCAGAATGATTCAAGTGCCATTGTCTATTTATAGATATATTTGATAATTCTGTATATCAAATATGTGATGCCATAAGATTTTTCATTTACATGTCAATTGCATTGACACTTCTGCCCCATTCGTCCTGATGTGCTGCTTTTTGAGGTGAATAAAGTTGCATTGACCTGTCTTGTGACCTTTGGCTTGAAGGTTCAGTAGTACGATCTGAAAGTGCAAATCAATTGTATATTCCTACCGAGGCCTGCTTCTCATTTCATACATATGCTTGTCTATAATACATCATGGGATTTTAGTTTACAGTGCATTGTCTCTTACGCAGACAATTTGTATTGTGTGCTATACACTGCATTTGTACCTCACTTTCAGTATGCATGCATCTTCCCATGGGCATCTGTCCATGCCTTCTGTGAAATAAAGTCAGCTATGGAGAAGTTGAGCTCCAGAGGTGGTGATTGGTGTTGTGCAGGGTGGGGGTTAGAGCGTCTCCCACTGTGCTGTTCATAGCACTCCAATCTCACAGCCTGCTCTCAGCTCCTTCCAGGAGAGAGTGAATAGAGAGAGTCTGGAGTGTGTGGGCGAGTCTGATCTGCAATTAACGCTGGTTGTCAGAAAGAGAAGGCTGGCGTTTACACCATGCTTCTGAATCACTGAGCGAAACACTTTTCCTTTTCTCCCTTCCCCCTTTTACAGGGCATTTTACCCAAGGAAGAGAAAGCACCAGGAAGATCCAAGTAGAAAGAAGTGTTGCAAGAAAAGGAAGAAATCATAAAATTGAGACTTGAGCTGGACATTTGGGGTCCAGGACTGAGGATTCTGCTGTATTGTTTGTCAGGTAAGCTCAGTTTCTTCTTTACCTGTAAAACCTAAGTGCCTACATTTAATGCACAATATGATATCTGTGGTAGAGCGCTTACCGGTTGTTTGTCCAAGTTAAGCATTAACAAGTTTTAGATTCTAATCTTCATTACAGTCCCCGTGTTTTAGTAATTGTTCACCCTGTAAGCTTCAGATAGCAAAGGATGCATTTTTTAGCCACAAATGTTAATTGGCTTGTGGAAGGTTAACCTTAGAAATTATATGTAGTTTTGGTCTCTGTAATTTCATGAAACATTTTTTATCATTCAGTTTAGATTATTTTTGGTACTGTACAAAAAATACAAAATCTGCTATAAGAAAGATATTGTTACGGCGTCCGCTTTTGCTGTCATTTTTTTGCTAAACAAATAACAAGTAAAACAAAATCGTTTACTAACTTCATTTAATGACACATTTGTGAAGACCGCACGGGAAACAGGCAGTTGTCAAGGGACGTCATTGACTCTACATTTGATGCGTCATGCTCATTACTGGTTTGAACGCTGCTGTTGTAGGCCCATTCCTTTTTCCCATAGTGTGAAGGCACTTTAGCAGTTCTGTTCGAAATATTTTTCAGATCAACTCTGCGGAATGTGCGCAGTGTCCATTAAATCACACTTACTTTTCTTTTTGTTCAACGGCTCTTTTTCACGCTTGCTCAGAGCAGCGTGATTCATTGTTTATTGGAACCCTATCATTGAGCTGGAGATTCCAGCATTCCCCCGTGAGACCTGGAGGCAGGATGCAGAATCTTGAGCCCAGTAGATAATGTTTGAGCCATAGTTTGCTTGTGTGGGCACCACAGGCCTTTTTCTCTCCTCTGGGAAAATCACTGAGGATTTTTTATTCAATAAAAGGCGTATAAACGGACTGCTTTTATCACCATAAAGGGCAGAGTTATGAATATGCATTCGCATGAATATATTCAGTTGATTTAGTCCGCACTGACTTGCCTCTCTATTATCTGTGGTTTTTGGATAGGCTCTCCAGTCCGACGGAATGTACGATGTCCCAGCGGGGTCATCCAGCAATTGGCCATAAGTAGCAGCTCAAAAACCAGAAACCTCTGGCTGCCTCCTTTCCCACTACTGCGCTACATTGCCACACGTTTGATTCTAAATAAGTTACTGAAGGATATGAGAAACATGTTAGGTAAACAGAAAAACCATCGTTTGAATCGTGTATCAAAATATTAGCTTCTCACACACACAGAGCTGTGCCTGTCACAAGCCGTAAATAGGTTTCCATAGCACTTGCCAAATAAAACCATCTATCAGGTTCTTAGGCTCCTCAGTTTTAACTTTATTAGGAAGCTCTTTAATATGTAGCGATGATGACTTTCTAACCATTGGCTTGCGGATTAAGTTGGCACAGGCCTCCGCACCACATGAAAATACTGCTCACTTTTTGACACATGGATAAGATTTCAAAGTTAATATTTGTTCAATCATATTTAAAGTGTAAATCCAGTATTTGTAAGTGGTTAAAGGGTGGGGGGAGGCAAACACACAATTATAATTAAAAAGAACATGTGGGATGGACTTTAACTGAAAATTATCTAGCTAGACGCATGTCAGCTGAATGTATTCTTGTTCTACTATTTGTAGCTACATAGAAAAGCCTTTGGAATAGTAAAGCATTGCTGTCCGTCTGGGCCATCTTAAAATGAAAATGCAGTATTGTAAGCATGCTAGGTGAAGTGAAGCCAAATACTCGTAAACACAAATTTTGTACTTCTGTTATCTTCTGTTGAGCTTTCCATTTGTGAATGTGCAACAAAAACATTATTTATTATGACAATGGCATATTAAACAATAATGACAGTCGGAAGTTAAATGTAGACTCAGTGTAGTCTCAGAGTGCCACACTGTATTACATTTCTATTCACAATGACAAAATTTAATGTATTAGGCATTTAAAAATAAAAAAATATGAGAGAGGGGGTTTATTATTATGATTTTCACAATATTAAACAAGGATGTTTCTCTGATGTGTCATAAACATAAAGCTCATTTTGTATTCCTGCTCTGGTACCCCCTAACATACAGTACATTATCTATGAATGTAACAGCATTCTTGATAGCAGTTGGCGTCTGGTGTGAATAATCATCCACATTACTGCTGCGTTGTGGGAAAGCCACGTCTGTGTTGTCTAAGGAAACCGCTTATGCTGACCTTTCAACTGCCCTGCCCTTGACTGTGACCTCTGGTGGTAAGCCACCCCACACGATCCACTCAGCACACGTGCTGCTGAGAAGAGCACAGCGGCTTAAAGATCGAGAGCCCATCTCCTTTGCCCTTCCTGAAGACGCGGTCATGTGTGAGTCCCTTGCTTCAGGTGCCCTTACCTCTCCTCTCTAGGCATCGTCTGGGTACACGGCATCACGAGTACGAGGCTGAAGCCAGAGCAGCAGGCCAAAGCTGCTAATCCTCTTTCCTCATACTGATCCTCTTCCTCTCTGCCTCCTCACCCTGCCACCACGCCTCTTAGGGTTAAGAGGGCAGATTAGGCATGAGTCCCATGTTACTCAACACTCGAGCAATACAAAAACCTTCAAGTGCTGAGCATTAATCCGGGTAGTCCGTGGAGGGTAATTTACCGTAGGTTATCTGTTTTTATGGGTCAGTGATTAGCCTTAACATAAGCACCATTATAAACTCTATTGAGTTCAGGTTTTACTCGAAGCACCACTGTGATCCATTTTTTATCTTTCATATCTGATGCCTTTTCATCAGAGTGCCTCTTTATAGTTAAGTTCAACTGGAAATTCTACATACATTTCATAATTATAGTATTGCGTAAAATAATTAGAATACTTTTACATGTTTTCTGAAAAACTCACTCCCATGTTCCTCTCGACAAGCATTTTCACAGATTTCATATTTAGGTCTTTTCTTTAAATAAAGCTACAGTAAAGTTTGCTCGTAGATTACAAGTCATATGGTTCGATTAATCATAATTTTTTATAATTTTACAGGATTGGGGTTATAAATGACCCTTTTTATTCAAAAAATGTGTGGGTAAACTATTGCTTTGTGGGATAGTTTTCTCAAGCACCCTAATGAGAGAGTGACTTCGAGGGAGTGGAAGAGTTCACATAGAAAAGAGGTTCAGGGTGCATGTCAGTGAGTGTGGCTTCTGAGGTGGGCTCGTGTGAACATGTGGTGGAAACGACTGATGCAGTCTGCAGCACCTGTGTTCCGCCAACCCCCCCCCACACTGTCTCTCATTACCTCTGCTCTGTGGGCATTTAAATGTTAGCTAAGACCACAGCTATGCTCTGCTGTGCATGCTCAGGATACAAACATTAAATGCTATCATCGGCACAAAGTATCATGTCTTAGTGCTGCCTGTATTGTTTTTTTAGCTCGCAGACATTCTAGCTTGTTGCTTTTTCTCTTATATCATAGTGGGTGGATTTTGAATGTGACGTTGTTTGTCACATTATTGCTTTGCATCATCACTGTGTTTGTTGTTCAGAGGAGTTAATCTTTGCATAATGGCTCGTCATCTGTCATGCGTGATGTTGTGGTTTTAATGCTAATCACACAGATCTCTTTATACTATAGTTTTTTTTTTGTAGAAATTGATTTAAATAAAGAGCAAATGGGGCTGTTTGTCTTCTGCTTCTCACACTTTAAACTCATCCACTGTGCAGGTTCTAACTTTCCACTGGACTCACAAGTTCACAACAGGTGCATACATTTGATACCTAAATGAAACATAACCGATAACTCAATAACATTTTCTTATCTGTGAAAGTGCATCCCCTGAGCAATAAAATTCATCTAGGGGTCTGGAATGCTTTCAGCATGTCTTTTAAAGAGGAACCGCCATTTTTTTCTGTCAAGACCAGCATTACTTCCTTCACAACACATGTTGGCAAAACACAAGCAAACAACGGAACAAACCAAAAATTATCATAGTATATGTATTGCGGTCACACTGTGGAACACATTGAGATTTTATCAGTTCTCTGGGTGAGCTGGTGAGCTCTCAGGTATCCTGAATTGCAAGTTTATATCACAGTGAGCAAAGGCATGTTTGGCAAATAAATCGTAAAGGCATAACCACCTACTTGTCTTGGGTGTGTCTCTTTTGTTTAACAAGACTTTCCCCTATTGCCAGAAGCATGATTCTCTCTTTCGACTCACTTGAACCTGACAGTAAGTAATTTAAGGTCCAGAGTAAAGAAACACTCCTCTTAATAAGGACTACAATTTACTATTTAAACTCAAAGTACCTTTTTTCATTGACCAACCTCTTTCCTTCACAATGACAAAGTAAGATAGACTAACGCTTTGTGTTATTAATAACTTCTGTGATTGATTAATGAATTAAATCTTACAAACAGAATAATAACAAACAGAATAACAAAAGAGGTGTAGGATATTTTTTAGAAAGCTTTCGGAGGCAGCATTTTAAAGTAGGAAGGCAAATGTTTTCTTTACTTCGTGTCTCCTGCCATTATGGTCAAACGGTGTCCCGGAAGTCAATACCTCATGAGGCAGCGAGGAAACAAGTCAGATGTCTAAGCTTTCGGACGCGGCCTAAATCAGTCGATCATAAATTAGCTCCTAATTGTTGTTGATTAAGTTAGAAACTTTGCTGCAGCAAGAAAAGGGGAAGATGTGCTCTTTAAACCGGATGAAGAGGAGCCTGTATAACATTTAGCATGTATATTTTTTATTAGTGGAGTTTAATGTTTTACACTCCTTTGCTTTTCTATTTTAGATTAGATTCTGAGCATCAGAGATTTGGAGATTGGCCCATTATATCATTGTAAAGACAGGCAGATCTGTTTGGAATACAAAATGCCAAATTACTGTCTTTTGTACAGTGATTCCTCCCTATAAGTCTAACCACATGTCCAAACTGGCTGTGAACCCTGCCGGTGTACTTTTGGCACACTGTCACAATTGACTGTAAGGGAATTTTAAATTACCCTAATCCCTTGAATTTGCAAAGCCGTAATTTCAGTAATAGATGACTCCAGTGATTTGTCAAGGCCACCTGGAATATTTTACATCTTTCTACTGTCTGTAACCCACTGATAGCAGGATGTCCATGTAAAAAGCCCCATCCTGGATTTAAATGGAGCTCTTTGTCTTAACTGCACTGAGAGGGAAATTGCCCATGCTCTTAGATCCATATTCAACATGACACTATTTCAATGGGGTCTTTCATTTTACTAGTGTTCAGCTGAAGAATTCAGCCATAGCTGCCTTCTTGATTTTTATTCTGTTGCAAGATGAATACACTCTTAAGAAAGAGCAGGCTGATATTTTTGTAACACATAAGGGCCACAGGATTCTATTTAGCTAGACAGGAAAGTTTAATTTAGCACAGTTTATTGTTGTACAATGAGATGTCCCATACTGTAACATTATTACAAAATATTAAGGATCCACCAACATTTTGGCAATGTAATTTTTGAAGCCAAACAGTTTGTTTAGCTTTTTCATGCTTTTAGTGACAGAGTACACTGGAGAGCTGACAGGAAAGCTTGAGGTGGAGGCAAAGGACCGTCGAGGCAGGAATGATAATATAATAGTACAGAAATGATAGTCATACAAAGATTTTTAAATAATATTCAAACAATGATTTATATAATAATGCAAACATATTATTTAAATACATGACAGAATACTAATCTCAAGAAATGAAAAATTTAAATTATATACTAGTAAAGAATTTGGGAATGAATCAGGCTTAATTTGACAGTCCAATTCTTTTCTGTCTACACACTGTGAGGTGCTTTCAGGTGCTTTGGACAATAAGGACAACCTTTGCTGAAGTAGTAATAGATTTTCATACAATTATTTTTTATCATAACAAAGTGTCCTGGATAGTTAAACATAGTCAATCTCTATAGAATTTGTACACGTTTTACAACATTTTGTATTTCTGTTGAACAACATTGATCTTGCAAACATGATCACACATCGATTAGATTAGGTCAGGTCAGCTTCTGTTCTGTCTATTTATCAATTGGCATGCCATGACAATACACCAATATTGTAAAAGAGCAGATAAACTCGGTAAGAAGAGAGAATGGCTTGAGGTTGTTCGGGGAACTGATACGAAGCAGTTGACCTCTGCCATGTAAGGAGAAAGTAGTGGCAGCCAGGACAGGGAGGTATCAGTTTTACAGGCATGACATGACATCACCCTCCTTCTGCTGTTGGCACTTTTCAGCAAGGGAAAACATGACGCTACTTCAGTAAAAGTCTGAGCAATTAAAACACAGTGAAGCACAGGACAATAAGGTGGACGTCTTTGTTTCCAGAATTTTTATGAACATAGTAAGTTGGTTAGTCTTGGCACCTCAGTTATAAATAGTTCACCCTGGTAACAGTTTTAAAGTACATACCATTCAATAAATAGTGAATAATTTAAATTATTTATCCTATACAGCAATGCGATTAAATGAAAAGGATGCTAGGAGCTTTACTTAGTGCTTCTGTTTCTAAGATTTTCTCCTGGAAATAAACGTAGAATGTTTTAAACAGTGTCACACACTGTGCTAAGACATACCAAATTATGAAAGTCTGTAGTCACAACTCAAACATTTCTGTTTTCAAGGACAAATTGTCTAAACTATGCCAGCCACATCAGTTTTATACCGTAGCGCAGTGTTTGTTTGTCGGCTTTTGCTTCATTTGTGTCCATTTGATATTTCTACTAAGGAATTTCAGGAGAAAATGAAGAAAGACTTAAAAGCTGCTTTCAAATAAGGCACATTGAAAAAGCGCTGTAGACATAAAATTGAATTTTAATTACACGTAATGAATCTGGGTTTTCCATTAAGACTCCAAAGCTGTGAAAGAGCAACCATTTATGAGCAATAAAATGTCCAATATATATATACTGTATATATAAAACTAGGTACACGAATTGATTTAAGCACAATTTCTCAAACTCTTTGCTCGTACTACACTCGTATGAGTAAGTGCTTAAATTCAGATTGTTGCCATTCTCTCTCTCTCTCTGCTGATCCAGATGAAATAGTACTCGGGGCCTGGTATCTCAGCTGCTCTGTGGCCATACTTGGCCAGTGTCTTTGACTCCCAGGTTCTTATCTCTCGCTCGGCCGCCCCCCTTCCCCTGTTCACTGATCGGCTGTCTGTCAGTGGCTTAGCTGCTAGCCTGTATCAGAGCACACATGGGAGGAGAGCTGCGCCGGCACTTACCCACCCAGTTAGGCCACAGGCTATCAAAGAACAGTTGGGCTGAAAAGATTCCTGGGTAGGCAAACAGCAGGGCCTCTCTTAGTCATGTCTGTTACAGTGTTGCACTTGATCGCTATATTCTGTTTGGTCAAACTCACTTCCATTGTTACTGCTTTTTTTGTGAGGCTCCTTAGCCACTGTTATTGAAGCAAAAATCAAAGAGCTGCAAGGAAAAGTGTTTGGTGAGCGATGTGGAACGTGATCGGTGGTCTAACCGCAATGCTCTTATACTGTATCCTGTGGACCTCAAGTAGCACATAAACACAGCAGGATGTAAATCCTGATGAGTTTGTCAGCGGCTCAACGGTATCTCTTTACTAAACTAATGTTTACAGTTTGTTTCTCTGCATATTTCAGAACTAATTATATGTTCAGATGGGGGCAATCGAAAGATTTGCCTTACCTAAAGAAATCATTATTTGTTATGCTTTACTAAATAATTTTGCTAACCATAAACCACACGAAGGCAGACAAGGGGTATCTGTGCACTACAAACATTAGTTCATTTTGCAGAGCTAAGAGAGTCTGCATTTAGAGTCCATTAGTTAAAGAGCGGTGTTCTCTGAAGAAGTGCCTACATTGTACGGTGCATTTCATAAACACCAATGCTGCTGCGAGGAGACGTTTATGTAAGAGGATATCTATATTTTAAAATTGTTTTCCTGCAGAATAGAGGACGTAGAAATCGTCACAGGATCTTGTTTGGATTTTCTCTTGAGCATGGAGGTTGCAGTGACATTCTTGACTGTCGTGGATCTCTATTTTCTCAAACCGTGTCTTATCACGCAGTCTTATACCATAAAAAAGTGTCTCTGTTTTGAAATATTGCTAAATGCATTCTTCCATTTTAGCCGAGCCCATGATGGAATGAAAGGAATAGTTTGACTTGTCAAATAAATGAAGGGTATTGACAGTCTTCTGAAATTTTAGGTGTGTAATCTGCATTTGTCCACAAGGGGCCCAGAGAGAGATATTGCTTATAGAATTCTATCATTTACGCAAAGTGAAGCATTTTATTCTGAATGACAACATTTGTTAGTGTGGCTGTATGTCTTTCAATTAATACCTTTTTTATCTGCTACTCTGTCCATGCTTATGTGCTTGGAGATTATTGTACATCAGTCTTTCTATGAAAAATCTCATCAGTTCAAAACCTTTTCCAGTTTATGAGTCATTGGCATCCATGCTGTCTGGATTGCATAAAGCTTTTACATAATGGAGTATTGTAGAACAGTGGGACTAAAAAGGATTGAAATGTCAAAGGGGAAGAGCAGAGTATCAAATATTTATTGTAAGCCATTTAAAGTTTTCCTGTAAAAAGCAAAAGTATCTCACAGGTCAGGCAGAGGTAGGCCTTCTGTGTCCACTCGTGACACTTGGAGCATAAAAGAAAGGGATTTTTTGATGTATTTGACTTCAGATTAGCTTAGTCATCAAAGATGGTGGTGCCATATAAAATATTTATTTTGTTATCTCAGGGTTTATACAAGTAGAGGATATTTATTTCTGATGCGTAAAAGAATTGAATGATGCTTTTGATACACAAAAAGGCTGTGGAGATAGCACTTCTGAAACAAAATACCTTAATAACTCAAGCCCATTTCACATTGAGTCTGAAATTTGCAATCCGATATTCCTGCAAATTTTAAAATAAATATTAACCAATATAAATAAATAAAACCTCACGTAGTGTCAATCACATTTACACACTGCCTCCGTTATTTCCGTCCGTCATAAAAAAATTAGGACCGGGTTGGATTTTCTGCATTTTTCAAGCGTTTTGAGTGGCCTTTTTTAACTGTAGAGACACCGTACAAATGAGAGCCAAATACGAAAAAACCCATACGAAAATTTCGGACTGTATGAGCAAAGACCTTTACTGTACATAAAAGCATCCTTTATAGACGTTAGAATTTCATTAATGATACTCATTCCCTCCGCATGGCGGTCGGGGACAGTGCCTTTGGACTGGCAGACCGGGGTGGTGGTCCCTCTTTTTAAGAAGGGGGATCGGAGGGTGTGCTCCAAATATCGGGGATCACACTTCTCAGCCTCCCCGGGAAAGTCTATGCCAGGGTACTGGAGAGGAGAATCCAGCCGATGGTAGAACCTCGGATTCAGGAGGAACAGTGTGGTTTTTGTCCCGGTCGTGGAACACTGGACCAGCTCTATACCCTCTCCAGAGTGTTGGAGGGTTCAGGGGAGTTTGCCCAACCAATCCACATGTGTTTTGTGGATTTGGAGAAGGCATTCGACTGTGTCCCTCACGGCATCTTGTGGAGGGTGCTCTTGGAGTATGGGACCCTTTGCTACGTGCTATCCGGTCCCTGTACGACCGGAGCAGGAGCTTGGTTCGCATTGCCGGCAGTAAGTCAGACTTGTTCCCTGTGGATGTTGGACTCCGGCAGGGCTGCCCTTTGTCGGCGGTTCTGTTCATAATTTTTATGGATAGAATTTCTAGACACAGCCAGGGGCCGGAGGGTGTCGGGTTTGGGGACCACACGATTTCATCTCTGGTCTTTGCGGATGATGTTGTCGTGCTGGCCCCATCAGACCAGGACCTTCAGCATGCACTGGGACGGTTTGCAGCCGAGTGTGAAGCGGCTGGGATGAGAATCAGCACCTCCAAATCCAAGGCCATGGTTCTCGGAAAAGGGTGTCTTGCCCACTTCAGGTTGGTAGAGAGTACCTGCCTCAAGTGGAGGAGTTCAAGTATCTGGGGGTCTTGTTCACGAGTGAGGGAAGGATGGAACGGGAGATTGACAGACGGATCAGTGCAGCTTCTGCAGTAATACGGTCGTTGTACCGGTCTGTCTTGGTGAAGAAGGTTTACCGGTGAATCTACGTTCCTACTCTCACCTATGGTCATGAGCTGTGGGTCATGACCGAAAGGACAAGATCCCGGATACAGGCGGCCGGAATGAGCTTTCTCCGCTGGGTGGCTGGGCGATCCCTTAGAGATAGGGTGAGAAGCTCGGTCACTCGGGAGGAGCTAAGAGTAGAGCCGCTGCTCCTCCACATCGAGAGGGGCCAGCTGAGGTGGCTCGGGCAACTTTTTCGGATGCCCCCCTGGACGCCTTCCCGCTGGAGGGACTATCTCTCCCGGCTGACCTGGGAACGCCTCGGTGTCCCCCTGGAAGAGCTGGAGGAAGTGTCTAGGGAGAGGGAAGTCTGGGCATCCCTGCTTAGACTGCTGCCCCCGCGACCCTGCCCAGGATGAAGCGGAAGAAGATGGATGGATGGATACTCATTCTCTCCCCCCCACAAAAAAAGAATGTGAAAATGTAAAAATGTTAAAGCTTTGGATTGAGATTTATATGCAGGTTGCAGTGAAAATATTGCAATACTTAAAAAAAATACGATAAGTTCATTTATAGACAATATATTGCAGGCAGCTGAAAAGGTTTGGACACATCGATTTGTCTGTGTAAAGGAGGTCATGTAATGTGTTTTTGTATGTGGATGCGAGTAGCGATGCATAAATGCACGCCATCTTTAATATACCCATTCACCACTGTTCCCTCAGGAGGAAAATATCTATTCATCTCCTCTGTTTATCATATGTGTATTGAGATCTGTGCAACATCAAAAGGCTGCCATGCCAGTTAACACAGCTCGCAGGGTGGCTCTGGGCAAAAAAAGTTGGGGATGGGCTAACACTTCTCAGTGCTTTAGTTGGATTAGTTATCTCTGGCGATGAGTCTCTTTCTCTCTCTACTGATGGACAGCCATGCAAAGAGAGCCAAGAACACATGCCATTACTTCAGACAACAGGCCAAGAAGAATGCTTTCATGCAAACATCTAGAGATCACACTAAGTGTAAGCATGTATAAAACTGTTATCTTGTACATCTGTGAGTTTATGAGTGTGAGAAAAAAGGAAGTTCAAAAATCGTGATTAATAAATAGCTTTTAGCATGCATGTTGGATTTAGTGACCAACTTGTAAAAAAATTAATGACTTAAAGAGATACTCTTTTCTAAAAACGGGAAACTCTTATCATCATTTGGTCACTCTCAAGTTTTTCCAAACTTGAATTTTTTTTTATGGAACACAAATAAAGATAATTTACAGAATGTCGAATATCACACAGTTCTGGGCACCTTAGGGACTAGCATAATAGTTTTTTCCCTCACAATGGAAGTCAATAGTGCCCCAGAACTGTTTGGTTAGAAACATTCTTCCATATATCATTTTTTGTGTTCAGAAGAACAACAAACTTTATACATGTTCGGAACAACTTTAGGGTTGACAAATGACAAATAAAATTTTATGGGTGAACCGTCCCGTTATGTGGATGTGTCTGTATTTGTTGATGTGAAAAGCCCTAATAGCAACCAGTAAACCCCTATAGTAAGTAACATGTTCCAGAAAAAGTGCAGTTAGAGTGGTGTTTATTATGGTCACTAAAAAACTAGTCTTGAAGAGTGAAAAGACTAAAACCCAAAGCTGACTTTTACGTCAAGACACTCTGTCGTACATTGACATACTGTCATAATGAATTTAGTGATGACATTATTTTAGACTCGCAGTCCTTTTTTATTTGTGCTTTGACGGAGATGTTGAGTGAGCTGGTGCGATCTCTACTGTGGATATGATGTCAAAGATGATCACCCATCAGTCACAGACTGATATTTTGTTCATGAGTTTAGCTAGGCTGAAGTTTCTTGATGGAAGTACTCGGTCAAAAATGGTTCTTATATTGCATTGTGAAGCACCCTTTTAAGTGTGTTATATTAATCGATAATATCATAGACAACATATTTGACCCTCTCAATTCTTACTGGGTAAATCAAGATCCATCCTGCATTTCCAACTTAATATTTTTGTCTCATAATAGAAGCATCAGTTTGTTGCAAATGCCATTTCTGGTTCAAGATTGTCATTAAGATAGATAAGGTTAACTCTTCTTACTTGTTCCCAACTTGTTACCGAAAGTTGACCAATATAGTTAAATGTTTTTCCATGACAATGTGCTTCAATTCTTTAATTGTTCAGTTGATACCCGTTCAAAGGCATTTGTGTTAAGCTGATGGCAAAGAGTTCCATCACTTTTATGAGAGACACCGAAATCCCAGATTAGCCACAATTAACACGAACAAATGTTCCCCCACCCAGCACAGTGGTCTCCCCACATGAAATGGATCTAACTGTTCGAAGAGGGTCATCGCTTTATCCTTGAGAAACTGAGAATCCATTCATCGGCTCGGCTTGGAAACCTGACTGACGCAAATGGATCACTGGGAATATGAGTGTCCCAGCAGTAATTATGTTACAACGCTGCTACCGCACACGACCAGAGGGTTGGGGGTGGGTGGCGGTGAAGAGAATAGTGATACTTCTCTTGTTTCATTACAAGTTTTTTCTTTTGTCCTTTTTCAATGCCTGTCATATTCACACACACAAATCATGTACAAGCAGTACATACTTTACATCAGTCATGACATTTATGTGCTGAAGAGTGAAATTCACTGTTGTCACATCGCACCTAACAACATCCAGTCAAAAGATACTTTTAAGTGAGGCCGGTTGCAATTTAATTTCTTGAAGTTTTTCTCATTACTTTATATCTTTACAAATCTTTCTTGTCGTTTTGATTTTGCCCCCAAAACATTTGGTGAGGATTGAAAGAACATGATGTAATGAATGATGAAGAAATAGACAGTAGTGGGAACAAGAGCCATATTGAAGTTTCCTCCATGGCTTTTTCTGCACGGCCCCCAAGGCATCTTCTCTAGTCAAAGTCACCTTGTGTAGTCCGCCCCCTCTCCCAGCTCTCGACCTTGCTTGATTGATTGTGGGCACGTCTAATGTGTTCTTGACATTCTCTTACATGTAATATATATTTTATTACTTTTAAAAACTGATGTCTTGATAGACTTATAGTTTCTCGCTGTCTTTGAACTGGGAGCTTTTCCGATCATCCCATGTCATTATCTCTAACATACAAGCCCTTAAGAAATCGGGCTGATCCTGGGAGAGTTTAGATGTGGTGATCGCATTTTGGAGGTGAGAAGTGGCTTTTTTCTTCCTCACCTCCCTGTCGCTGACATCAGGCACTATCAGTATAGTTGTGCGCAAACACTACGGAAGATTGTCTCGACTGGCATTGATCTGGTCGGGGAATATAGCACGGTCAGAGGAGAGTTGTTGAACGGAGCTGGCAATCATTAGCAGAGATGAACCACCCAGTGACTGCCTGCTCAGCAGTATCATAGAGCTACCCATCAAACAAACAATATACGATTATCCATATCAGACAAACACACACCTAAACCCATACTTCTGATAGCTTCTTACATATTCATCTGATTCAAAGATAGTGAGACAGATCGGACTGATCAGAAGAGGAAATATACTCTAAACATTGGAAGGGAAACAGTCCATACTGCAGTGTATTGAATGGCGTAAGGTTGATATGTGACATGATATGCTAGGGAATGTTATTGTTACAGCCTTTGTGTTTTATTTCACTGCGCTTCAAGTTTCTTAGAACAGCACTTCCATGTCCAAATAAAGCTTTGAAAATACAGAAATACTCACATCCCATGCACAGCAATTTTGCACTACAGCGATGCATGTAAATTGTGTCTTCTTTTTAAAGAATATTCATCAAGTCGGTTTTAAGAAACGAAACTTGGTTATTTTTAATCACATCCTTCCTTTTTTGTTACGCAATGCTAATGTTTCCTGATCAAAGCATTACATCAGTTCTCCGAATGACAGCACGATGAGTTTTACTTTAGTAACATGGTTGTCAGTCTTTGACTTAAATATTCAGTGCCAACATGGCTTTCTGGTTTTTACTGTCTGCTGACAAATCTTGAAAACTTTCCGATTAATCCCGTTGTCGCTAAATTAGTTATATTTCTCTGAAGCAGTATACATTTTTATTTTAAATCATTCAGTTTTTCTCCTGAAGCATCATCCACACTGCCAGACCTATTCTTTTATTCTGTTCTCTTATTATATTTTGCATAATGAAATGCTGTAATGTTAAAAACCTCTAGTTCATGGCTGCGTAAATTCCTCATATTTCAGTCTAGCCTCCAGGGCTCTTTTTTTGTTGACATGTACATATGTACCATTTTCCTGAAAGAGTGCTCATATCCTGATCATCTCAGTTTATGAGTAATGTGTTTGGAACTAATTTGTCCTGCCGCGTAACATCACCTTAAGCCATGTTTTAAAAAGGAAGTTAACATAGTGTAAAAAGTTCGTTACGAACGAATGCGTGCAAGCCTTTGTGCGCGGTTCCATCTGTACTGGCATGTGCTCCCTCTCAGAGCCTCATTTTCACTCATTTCTTCATGCACACCCCTTTGCTAGATCTTATTAATTATATCTCATTAGTTGCCTTGGAAACAGAGGTGAGGGAATGAAAAGTGGAGAGAGGAATCTGAGAGACTTAACAAGGCAAAGAATGAGAAGATGAGAGCCGGAGAGAGAATTTAAAAGAAAAAGAACAAAAAAAGAAAGGAAGAATGCGTCTAAAGTGTTAGCCGGGAGAGAGGAAAGTAGTGTTGTCAGATTAGCATCTGGAGACATCAACAGCAGTTGAGCTGCCGGGCCTGGACTCTTTACCCTGGGCTGCTGGAGAGCAAGATAAGCACACACTCACAAAAGCAACCGGGTAGCTGCAGACACCAGCACACCTCCTCCCCATCCAGACCAGGGCCGCCACATCTGCAGGTACACATCCACCCATAAGAGCCCAAGAACAATAGCCATGGCTGTCCTCCCTCCCCTTTTCCCCTTTGTTTTCAACGCTTTTTAAAAAATGAACCTTAAAGTCCTCCCACCAGCCGTCTACTGCAACACCACATTTACTGGAGGCAAATTAGCCCCTTTGTCTTCGTGAAACAATGAATGTTTGCTGTCTGGTCGTTGTTGGTTCTTTTACAAAGTTCTACACATTCTGCAGTTTACGTCTACTGTAAATCTGTCCGTTTAACAGCTTTGTCCTTCTTTGGTGCGATATGGAATGGTGATTCATAGTTATGTAAGCTGGGAAGATTTGAGCTCCTTATCAGCGGAGGCCAAAAAAAGTAAAGCCCAGTGCTACTTGTTTAAAAAAAAAAGCAGAAAGATTGGAAAGAGTAGAAAGGGAGTGAGAGGCCAAAAGAGCGCCTGTGAAACGGCACTTGTTGTTGAAATAATAAGCATTGGTGGGAGAATACACAGGAGATGATGTACTTGTGCTGTTGTTTAGTCTCCAACATACTGGAAGATCAGAGCAGACGCTTGTCCCAGTGGCTCCTCCCCCTTCTCTCTCTTTCTCTCTCGCTTGCCATTTCCCACCCTGTCTAGATTTGTCTCATGTTTATTGGTCATCTGAAGGGGTCTGAAAAACAGGAAGTCAAGGAGCAGGATGTAGGGAGTGCGCTCTGCCCATAGCTTGTTCTGGTACGCTGAACCGTCAGGGAGACTGTGGACAGGAAACAATGCGCTCATGGTGCTGCTGTAAATTCTGGACACTACTGTATGTAAAATGTTTAAATTAATAAACAATTTTCACAATCACTGTTTCACTTTATACCTAAAAATCTGGGAAAGCAACAGCTATTTATTAATTTTATCTATAAGAAACTGATTTAATTCAGCTGTGTTTGTCACCTTAGTCAAATATAAATAAGCACAATTCACAGCAACAATGCTTTTCAAACCAGCCTGTTTATAAATGAATGCCAGATGTAGTGACAACGCAACACTGGCCTGATAAGTCTGAAGTCAACCGGCCCATAATTCTTTGCAACACTGGCATGGGGCCATTAGATCGTATTTATGGTTGAATTTATTTATTTGATGAGACACTTTATAATGTAGAGTACCTTTAACATTTAGTATAATCCATGTACTTTTTATATGCCCCTTACGTTCTAAACATGTTTTCAATACAGTTTTTATAAGTCAAAGGATTACAGGACCACTCTCCAAAATGATAGGTTTGTGTAAAAATGAGGTAGTAAAGGTTTGGCAGGCATGTCGTGTGTGCATGTGTGGTAATTACAGTGGGAATAGGGCATGTTTTATTGAGTGTGAAAAGGCCTGACCCCAGTACCAGCCCTCCCACTCTCACACTGGCATGTTCCAAAGGGAGAGAGAGAGAGAGGCATACTTACTAACACAAGACCCGTTTTTTCTCACACCCTCACACCCACTCACATATACACACACGCATTTACATTTATATATACCGCTCACCGTGGGATTATCTCACAATTCTTCTGAGTAGTGCGAAGGACATGGGAGTTAACATGTTTATAAGACAAGGGGGTGTCAGAATGTCAGGTGGGGCCTCTCATCTTCAGCTGCGTGCGATAAATGCATGTTTCATATATTACACTGGAAACCAAACCTACATTACAGAACACCAGCAAATGTTTTTTTACTGATCTACATTGTTGTGGTTTCTGTATTTGGCCCTGTGTTTGCACCTGTGTACAGAACGACCTGTACTGCAGGGTCATGGTCATCACAGCGAGCACATGCACATGTCTCACTAGAGATCGGCTTGGTTTGCACATTCTGTGGGTCATGTACTCCTATTGATTTTCATGTCAGGGCCCAGCAGCCTGTCCTATAGAGACATATTCCCTGCTTATCGATCACACTGACTACAGATGTTTGGTAATGACCTTTCAAAATTGCTGGACTGGTTTAAAGATAAAGATATACAGTACTGTTGACCAGGTGCACTGCATCAATGGCCTTGAGTGTATAACATTACTTATTTTACTAAGGAACTGCAAATGGTTTGTTATTATTGCATAATTCGTTTTTTTTTTGTAAATTAGACTGTTGCCATAAATTACGACAACTGTTAGTTATATTATATTTCACTTCAATTTATATTATCTCCCGGTAATTTTCTGGGTTAATAGTGTGCAGTGAAAGAGAGTGTAATTCAAGAGAGCTGATGTAATCAATGGTGGTCATGAACTGCTGGCTCTGCTGCCTATGCCCTGGAGCACTGAAGTGAACCAACAGGCTTTTATTGGATCTCACCCACAGCCAACAAGCCCCACTGCCATCCACCCTACTTTTCTACATGAAACCCCAGCCTATGAGGGTTTTCTCTGTCACTTTTGAGTTTCTGAATTGCCACACTTTACCCAGTCACAACATTTTATGGAGCAAAAGATTTTGAATTAATGTTTACAAAATTCATATCATACACTGCTCAGCAATAGCATTCTGATGTGTTATTGCTTGTTCTCACAGAAATTGTCAAGCTCACATTCCTTGCGTCCATTGTTGAACATTTTAGGCAGACAGTGCTTATCTTATATTTGAGTTTTTACTCATTTTGATTTTTACTTAGTTTTGGTCAAAAAATAAAAAAGAGATGATGGAATAAGCACCCGCTTAGTTATTTATCTAGGAACATTTGAAAACTCTATTCATTGTGGTACTCATGCTCATGATGCAAGCCTACTGCCAAGAGATTCTACATCATGTTCGGACTAAAACTGCAATTGGATGTTATACTGTAATTGTTTGCCATGGACAGGTGTAAGGTTGCGCTTTTATTTTGCATGTTGTAATTTGCATTCCTCGCACAAATTATAATTTTACTGTTACAGCTATATGTATATCATCATTGGCATTATGACTGTCCGCTTTAAATGATCATGAGGGTACTGAACTTCCATTCACTGATCTGTAAAGACCATCCTTCATACAACTAGAATGTATAGGGCTGGTTGGACATTTGAGTACTCTTCAGGCTGATATACACTACATGGCTTTTGCCCCAATTTGCAGTCATACACACAAAATGCCTTTGTAGATAGTGATTTAGCTAAAAATTGCAAAGCAAAATGTATTTTTTCTCTCATTTTAAAATTTTACTTTAGAGAGTGTACATGACGAATGTGTGAATGATTTAAATGTCTGGTAGTGTGAGACACTTAGTCATTTACAGAATGATGCCGTTTTTCTATGTAATGGTGTACAAAGTCAACAAGTGTATCTAAGAATTTTAAATGTTTTGTAATGTATTCCAGGCATCAAACGTACACATGTCAGTTTATGGTAAAAAAGAAATCGAGGCACTCTTTCTCTATGATATAATCAGATTCTCCTCTCAGTACAGCAAGACAATAAGAAAACAGGTTGTTTGTTGTAAACTACTGTATAATGGACCAGACATCAACCAGGTCAAGAGAAACGTATAAATCTTTAGCGTAGTTTCCGACAAATAATTTTCTTCAATTAGTCATATAAAAAAACGTGGTGCATGCTGCAGTATATCAACATTTCTTTATGTAGGCGCCCAAGACACTCAAAGTTCTCTGAGGAAGTGTAGTTTATGCCTGATGGCTTTTCAAGCTCTGTCAAAGCAAAGGATCATAGACGTGAGATAAACCAGGCCATGTGACACAGGGCCAAATGACATCCTTCCACATCTCTCTCCATACATGACACTAGCACTGCGCAAGGTTGCCAGATCTTCTCAGTAAACACAAATAGACAAAACCAGCTAAACTCACCATTTGCACGGTAATAGAGTGCCGTTTTGGCCTGCGTGTGTGCTGTAGGACTCAGCTTGTCTATGTCTGTTAACTTGACAGAAATGTCATGACACAATGCATTATGCTTCCAGACCTGCAGTCTCTCTGACGGCCATGACAGCTCACAAATAGGATTTAGAGCAACAAGACTGGATACGTGTAATTATGTTGTGCTATGTTTGGATAAGCAGAACAACATTGTTATGTGCATACAAGCACAAGATAAGGCCCTCCTCTTCAACCATGACCATTTTCAATCAAGGATCTTGGAAGCTTTAGATGGTTAGTCCAAACGTTTTCGCTGCAGTTTGAGTGATTAAAAGGCAAACAAGGAAGAAATCGGTAGGTTTTTATCCCCCATTTTGCAATTGTTCATCCGTGGTAAAAAGAATGTTTTAAGACAGTATGTGTGGGCTTTTAAGAAATCAGTATTCGGTCAGATTTTAGAGTGCATTTGCAAGGGTTAATTAATTACTAATTATCATAAATAAATATTGTCTTTGTTCATCCAGATTTTTCAGATCTCCGCATACTTTCCCCCGTGCAAATTATTCTGTAAAACTCAAAACTCTGGTTAAAGCAGATGTGTTTGAAACATATTTCCGACAGGGTTCGTATATGCCCAGCGCTCAAAATAGGCGTTATGCACATGTCGTGAGTGTGAACACTGAAGGAAGAGCTCATTGTTTTTCCTTCCTGCTGGGGGATATGGTGACTGAGAAAGAACAGTGTCACTCTCACAGGCCTAGCGTGATGCGGTATAGGGAAATGTCTCGTTTTGCCTGCCTGTTGTAAGAGTTTCCTACTGCGGACAGACAGCGTGAGTTCACTGCTAATAGAGACCTGCAGACACCTTAATACTTGTTTCTGTTCAGCCAGTAATTATAGCATTTATTTCCTGCGGGTCACTTGCCTCCATCCTGGTCATCAACTTCCACATCTGGTGCAAGTCGTTGTCTTTTTGCTGGCATCGTATGGCTACAAAGCGTGTCGCACTTTCCCGTTCTCTAGAGGAGAGAGTTTCTGCTCTCCCTCAGCGTGTCTCAGATGTGAGATGTGGTTGCATAGGCATTTTCTATTTACGTGTTCATCTGTGTCCATGCTGGATGGAGATGATGAATGCTTCCTCTGAGAGGTAGCTGGCTCTTTGTGGGCAGGTTAGCAAGGGGAGATGGGGACAGAAAAGAGAGAGGTGGCGATTCGCGGGCTCCCTGGAGGCAAACTGTGCTCTGAACCCACTTGGCTTGGCTTCCACGCTCTTTCTCACGTGTGAATTGCCTCATCTGGCCCAGAGGATTTAAACTAATGTCAGCCCGATACTGGGTGCACTCTTAATCATCTTAGGAGCAAGAGCTGGCAGCAGCCGGGGTTATGAGTGGAAGAATAAGGCCTGCTTACTGTCTCCTGAGACACAGTGCAGAGGCAGGGTGTATGTGCTTGTGTCCTAGGTTGTGTCAGAAATGCAGACAGAGAGATATGTGGGAAGAATGGAAATGAGTAAAGAAAACAGGACCAAATGACCGAGAGACATTATGCACCGCATGCATTCTGAAACTAGACAGATGACTTTATGACCTGCTTATTGGTGTTATATCAACTTATCTACTAAATCCTGCTTGCCATCAAGCCTGAAGTCAGCAGTAACCTTCAAGTATCTGGGGGTTTTCTTTTTTGAAGTATTAGTTCTGTGTTTTTGTTAACGATTGTTAAAGTGTGTGAATTCGTAATATGTAATGTTTTGTTTTGTGGCATTCTTGTCCTTTTTTGTTTTCAATAAAATCGAGTAAATGTGTAAGATGTTTTTATGTTTTGAGTCTGATAATAAATGTCACAAATATGAGAGGGCTGATCTCCAGCTGTTGAAGAGAAGCAGGTAGGAAGATAAGAAATCATTGTGGGTCTCAGTTTTCTATCCTTCCTGCATGTATCATGCAGAGGAACACGGCACATTGGGCCGCTTTCATCTGCATCAGACCTCCTTGAGTTTTCATGTTCGTAACATCTGTCTTTTGGTTCTCTCTCTCTCCCTCTCTCTCCCTCTCCCTCTCTCTCTCTCTCTCTCTCTCTCTCCACAGAACGTGGTTTGGACACCTCAAGAGAAAGATTCCGAAAGAACGAAACAGAGTGAGAGAGAAAGACTTGAGAAGAATAAGTGGAGTACAATGTGCTAGGGGAGTGAAGGGAGGCAAACTCAGTGTTTTTCTGATATTCTCGTGGTGTCAGAGAGACCAAACAGGACGGCAAGGATGGGACGGAAGAAGATCCAGATCACAAGGATAATGGACGAAAGGAACCGGCAGGTCAGTAGCTCCTCTCCCCGTCTTTTTCTTTTCTCCACATTGCTGTGGCTGCCTTCAGGGTAACTAATGGGCTGTGTCTCAGAAACCTTTGTAATGCCTAATTTAACCACATTTTCAAGCATTTTATTTACTTCTGGAATGTTTGAACTTCAGTGTTGAAGTGTTGCTCATAAATGTAGTCTGGGAAGGCAGTTCACTAGGTTTCGATACACAGTCATAATATCTTTTATAAGCTAATTTGACACAGAGTAAAAAATCTGCACCTCAATAAAGTGCAACATTGTTTTTTTGAAATGTGTTGTTATGAGCTTTTATGGTGTTTTTTGTATGTAGCTCAAAATAATAGTTGTTGTATTAAGGAAGAAATATTTGCATTGCGATAAATTCTAAATGGAATATAATATAAACGTCTTCGTGATGGCAAATGCAACAGGCCTAAAAGACCATTTGATTATTGCTTGGTCCATCTGTTCGTTAGCTAAACATGTTGTCCCAGCATTCCTGGACATATGCACAGAAAGAGCCATAAAAAGGGACCGGGACACATTTCCAGCCATATTTACAGACGCGGCTCCCTCACACCACCTAGCAATTTTCCTCCGGAGAAGCTGTTGTGGCAGCCAGAGCTGGTGAAAGCCAGTCAGTGTGGCAGCAACATGGAGCGGGGTGACCAGGGTGAAGTGGGGTGACTGTGGCCTCTCCCTTTTCCATCTCTCTGTACACTGGTGGGCTTGTGCTGGGGCCTGATGGGGGCCCTTGCTCTCTGCGGTTGCAGCTGCTTGGTAGTAATTAGGAGCAGCCACTGCACCACGGCACCCTCTCATTACAGGGAGGGACAGCGGGACACAAGGTGCCCAGTCTCTCTCACTCACACCCTTTCTATGTGTCTCTCGCTCTATATCCCTCGCCTCTCCCCAGAAAAGTGCCAATGCTTTGGCCAGCGACAGAGACGGACTGGAATTCACCCTTGTCTACACACGCTAAATATAAATAACACAACACAGCCCAGTCTAGTCGCTTTATATGTCATAGACATTTCTTCTTTTTACTGTACCCAATATGAAGTTAATACATGTATGAAATAAATGTGTGGCTCATACAGTTCCGTTTGAGAGTACATGACATTCATAATATCTGTCTTATAGGAAAAGTCACTACATTTTCCATGTTTTAAAATTTGGTAATGAAAAGAGAATGCGTCTGTCCGTGACTCTCTTGCTAGACTAGATGCACCCATTCACACTCGCTCAAAATATCATTTGCACTGTCTCTTTGGTGAAATAACTTTCTTGCCATGCTCACGGAAAGCTAATTGAGGTTTTGCTCACTCTCCTGAGGGTGATAACATAACAGCCCATGCCCTCCTCCCCCTTTGCCCCCAGCTCTCCTCCCACCTCTCTGACAGTTACTGTGGAGGTAGCAGTTCAGCCGAGTGAGAAACTCGAATTTACAGGACAGGCCAATTATCAGCATAACACCAGGTCCTGGGTGGGATCCAAATAGAAAGGCAGGCAAAGAGAAGACGTCTACTGGAAACATCAGAATCTGCACTATCTGGCCCAGCCTACGACATCAGCAAAAAGAGAAAAAAGAAAGTATGAGAGAAGGAATTAGGAAAAAAACAAAAAAGCTATACTGTGAAATTACTTTGCGAGCGGCTGATCTAAAGCAGGGGTCGGTAACCTTTTTTAACGAAAGACCCGTTATTCTAGTTTTGTTTAATTCATTTTTTCAAAAGACCCAGTTCAAAACTACTATTATATATATAACATCTTTCAATGACTTCAATACTAATAACTTGATTTATGTCCAGAGACCACAGTCTCACTTATGGTGTCTGTGGGGATCAATTGTTATTTTATTTTGATAAAATGCCCACAGACAACTCAAAAACAGTGAAACAAACGAAACAGTGCATACTGGGGCTCCGCTGGGGCTTTACATTAGGTCTTCTTTCAATTAAACTTCATTAATTCCAACATTTAACGATTAAAAAAATGCACGTTCCTATAGTACTGACAAAATACTGCATATGTGTCTTCTGACTTTGCGTGGTTTTTGAAATGCTGCAGACTGATCGGCGAATGTCTGACATCAGAGCAAGAAAGTTTTGAAAGCACACGGAGCTCCTGCGCAACACCTCACGAAAGAGACATAGCTAGCGTCTTGCTAAACGCTCTGTAGTGTAGTTCATAAGTGGTCACGACACTTACATACCGGCATTGAAACTCTTCTGTCAACATTGACCTTATGGTTGGACTTCATATGGTTCATATGCGAGAAAGACTGCTTACACGGAAAAACTAAAGAAAACTTTGCCGGAGATTTGTGTCGTGACGCTTGTCCAGTATTGGACAGGACGACCTGAAATATTCATGTGTTATGAGTTTCAACGATCAAATGTTGGTAAAGGCTAAGAAACCAGCCACAGGTTCCCGACCACTGATCTAAAGCAATGTATACAGTAGAGTTTTTCCAAGTTTACCCCAATTTTTTATTTTATTATCTTAATATTTTTTTACTATTTACTTATTTTTTATATTAATGCTCACATAAATTATTTTGTAGACTGTGGAACACATTAAGTGTACTTTAAGTACAAGGGCAACAATACTAGTAACAGGGTATGTGAAGATGTGAATAAAAGAACATGAAAGTATGTTCTCTGCATAAGAAAGTAGATATTCAAATGTCTACTTTTGTGTTACACAAATAAAAGAATATAAATAATTTTCAGAATTTTGGGGTGAACTGTTCCTTTAATTTTTTTTACGACTTGTGATTCATAGGCCCTAATGACAGCGTTATTTCAGAGGGTTTTTCTCGTCTGTTGTTATTAGCATATTCACACAAGCTCGAGAGACAATACACCGCCTGGTAATTAATAGCGCTCTTGTCCGGCAGAATTCAAATTTCACGGCTCTCATCGGAGAGAGCGGTTATCAGTGGCACACAGGCTCGGCTGCGAGTGTGGCGCGGCTTGCTCAGCAGAGAGTTCTCGAAGAAGATGTAAGACGTAAACCCTTCAGACTCCTTCATTAGAGAGCTTGTGTATACTCGCACAAAAAAGTTCTTCCCCCCCACAAGCGTGAACCCGCTCTCCTGTTCGCTCCAGGGTGCTCTCCTCACCCAGGGGAGATGGCCATTAGCATACTAGGCCCGTTGAAAGAAGACAATTAAAATCCTTATGTGTGCGGCTGCGCCCGGAGCTATCTTTATTCGCTGCGTTAGAATGAGAGAATGCCTTAAGTGGCCTAATTAAATACAGTGGCAATACTGCACGCCTCACAGGCTTCAGCAGGGGCGTCTCGTATCATTATGAGGAGGGCTCTGGAAAAACTGTTGACCTATCAGGATTTATTTAAGAGAGCGTAGCAGGGGTTAGGAGGTCTGCGATTGCGATATCTATCAAAACAATAGCTTTTCAGGAGAGCCGCAGGGCGCTCATTGTGCCGGTTCTACACATATCTAACAACATTTTCCGGCCCAGAGGGGTTTTGAAGATCTCAGGGGGGCATTTCTGCTCTTCTATCAATTCGGCTAGAAATTCGCACAACCAACGGCACAACAGGCATCGATTCACACATTGATTGAGTCCTATCTGTGAAAGAAAGAGGTGAGAAAGATACATTGTTTTATGAGACTACATCTCGGCTCATATTCAGCTCACACCATAAAATATAGAGGAGCCAGAGGTCCTGTGATGCATGCAGCCCCATCTTTCTACAGCTTTCCACCAAAAGCCCCTTAAGTGCGGCCTGTAGGAGAATGAGGGGGAAGGAAGGAATGACAGCGAATGGAGAAGAAGCGGAGAAGCTTCAGTGAGCCTCACTGAACAGCTCAGGCTGACATGCTAATTGCAAAGCTGTGTAAGGAGGGCGACTGCCATAATAGCGCAGGAGGACAGAATGATCCTGAACCCCCCCTCCCTCTAGTTCCCCACCTGTCCATCGTCCACTCGGTACAATCTCAGATTTTCTCCGAGCCTATAATTATTTGTCCTGATGATGTCGCACACCTGTCTCATTCGCAGCATGTACGATAGTGCTAGTAACATGCTGTTGAATTACTCCCCTAAAGAAACAGTAAAGAAAAACAGTATGAAACTTTAAATTACCGTGGCATGCTCAAAGGACCCTAATGAGAGCAGCCTATCTGGGTAGGGACAGCATCCCTCCATTGTGGCTGTGATTGTGTTGTGACAGCACTTTGATTTATGAATGATGGAAAGTATTATTGCGAACACTAAAGTAAAGACCCAAGGGAACAGTTCTGCAGAAGCACGCATACGAAAACGCTCCTTGTTAAGAGAGAACTTGTTGGATGCGATTATATCAGGGACCTCTTTGGCTTTGTTTCCATACAGTCGACATGCTCTCTCACAGCTGCGTTTGTGCGCGAGTGTGTCTTTGTGTGTTTGGACCTCTGTGCCTAACGACGTCCGCTGTACGCCATTAAGCAGGCTCACTAGGGGTAATTACCCAAGTCATTAAAAGTTTGATGATTTCACTGCTGGGCGGAGTGTCGCCCGCCCTTTCTTTGGCTTACTTTTGCTTCCGTATGTCACATGCACCGAGCTTCTCTGTTCTTTTTCATCCCACTTATTTTTTTAGCAGGACGCTCATCCCTGCGTTTCATCCCTTCACACTCTCTCCTAAAAGGTTCTGAGCCAACACCATTATTCTTTAATGATTAAAAACATGGTTTAGGTAGCGAAAAATGGCTTTAGTGGAGAGATGGAGTTCGCTCAATGTGGCCCTTCCATTATTGGGTGTCTTTAAATGATAGAGTGTAATTGCAGCTAAAGTGGATTATTCGAAGCAAAGGGAGTTTTGTTTTTGGTTTAACTGCATTAGAGTGTAGCTGTAGAATTGTAAGGGGAAATAGTGTGGGTGGTTTTCTGTCTGTAATTCATGTCTGATGACAACAACAATGAAATGCTCGAACGATGAAAACTCCACCCACCTCCCTCCAGTTATTCATCATGGTGGCGGAACATCAACAGAACAAACTGATAAAACGTTTGTAATGCGCATGATCTTTATTTCCAAAGGAATGTTGTTGTAGATATCTTCCTGTCAAGCCTGTTGGCCTCATTATTCATTTCAGAAATCAAACATGACGGCACAGATCAGAGTACTTACTTTACACTATAAACAGGTTCTTTTTTCTTGCTTGTTTGCTTTGATAGCTGACATTGAGCTTAGTATAAAATGCCAATTATTTAAGGTGTAGTTCATGTTGTGAATGAGGGCAAGAGATAAATGTATAGAGATCAGTCTAATTACAAGGTCACACCAGCACAGCCCCAGCTGGATTGCCCAGCCCTCAGGATACTTAAAAGCTCAGAACCCAACAGTGAACCCTGGGCTTTTTTCGTGTCCTGTGAAAGCTGATCCGGCCGGACAGGAGGGAAGGACCGCTGCCTGTCTCCCAGGCCCGAGTGCTCTTTGCTGGGTAGCAGAAGCCAGGGGGCTTGGGTCACTCTGCCAGCTGGTGCTATGGCAGAGACATTCTCTGGACCACACAAGTCTCCTGCCACTTGTTATCGCGATCATTCAAGCTGACGTGCCGGTTTCATGATGTGTCACCCTCCACACTTTCAATTTGATAGCAGAGGCTTCACCCTCATGGCTTGTTTTCATGTTGGCTTCTCTCCCAGAGGACAGCCTGTGTTGAAACCCTCGGATTGACAAGCCGGATCTTTTCTTTTTTCAAAGTGATTGACAGGCACAAGGAAATGTACAGATAATCTTGAATGCTCAAAACACATGAGTGAACGTCCTTATGGTTTGTTCAGACACATCTCCACATTTTTGAGCATATACGTTTTTATCCACACATATTGCCCATTTCGTCTTTTGTGGGAACCATGATTCATTTTTACTTACATCCTTATTTGCTTTGATTCATTGGTTTCTTAAAATTCTAAGAAGTGAGCACACCCGATGATTGCATTACGAGACGCCCCAGTCCTCTGGAAGTAACAAAGGCCAGACTGAGAAAAGTAAGAGATAAAACACAAGAGAAGAAGAGTAGACTTACCTGATATGCTGAAAAAGTTGTGAAAAGGTCAGCATTCTTATTCCCTCTGTACAATTAGATGAGAAATGCTAATATAATTACAGGACGTCTAGGAAAGAATGACCTTATCAGAGACTGCCATAAGTGGGGGGGGGGGGGGGTTGGAGCACAATAAATAATAAGTTATAATATCACCTCCCGCACAGGAACTTTGTGTTGCATTAAAGTGTCCCCATGATTTGTTTGTGCATACTGATTCAGAGATGGATTTTCTCACCAAAATGCTTTAAGCCCGCAAAGGAGAGCATAACATTTGAAATTCATATGTCTGTGAGACATAAGACAATAACTGGATCAGAAATTACAGTAATGTAGATCTGGGGCAAAAGTCTGAAATCAGTCACACCCCTCTTTAGAACTCAACTGAGTGTGTGTTTCTCTGAGAGCCAGTGGAAAAAACCCCTGCAGCCTCCCACGTGACCTCAGATCTCTCTGTGGCTTTCCACTGTCTTAGCAGTGACCCGGGAGACTGGGGTTGTTGTTCAGGGTGATCACCCAAAAGCTCTCTTTTCAGTTAGAGTACTCATTTGTGGCGTTCTGATGTTGGTATCTTGTACTTAACATATACATGACGATGGCATTTGTCACCGCTTAAGTCACAGACGTGCATTATGCTGCCCAAGAATATCAAATATATCTTTTTAAGATGAAGTTCAACTTGAGTTAAAAGTTGTTGTGTGGATGTGGATGTGTCATACAATCCATAGCACAATCTATAGCACACCACACTTTCTTGCACTGCAGCAGGAATAAATGGTTGCTCAGGGTCAGTTAGCAGCTACTCGGAGTGCCCCGAGTGTCACAGCACGAACCGTACAGCATGGCCCACCCCATGCTAAAGGTGACATTTTCTTCTGCTGCCTCAGAGGTCAACTCCACACCAAACTATGCCACCTACTTGGACTATGGCTTCTATATCTTTTTCTCCTCTATTCTGTTGCACAATTACATCTGCCATTTATGGAACATTTAATGATGATATACTTGGAAAGCGTTTGTCAAGGGAGTGTGCCATGCCTTGTGTTTGCTTTGCAAGAGAGGCAAGAGGAGTCTAATGACAACTGGGAGGGAGCCGCTCTTCGCGGCACTGGGAATTCGCACTGCTGTCTGCCTGAGCTCAGCTTTCTCTCCCTGGACTGCTCGGGTATACGGTCCTGCTCCACTGCCACACTCCATTCGTTTCCTGTTTTTGTATAATGAAAGCTACCACGTGTCATTGCCTCATGTCATTGTGTGTATTTGGGTGAACGTGTGTATCCACGTAACATATGTCCGTTGCAGATTTCATTAGGCTCATAACTTAAAGGGATCGTTCACCCAAAAATGTAAATTCTGTTTTCATTTGCTGAACGCAAAGGAAGATATTTAAAAGAATGTCAGAACCAAACAGACTGACTCTCATAATATTTATTTTCCCTACAATGGCAGTAAATGGGGAATGAGATCTGTTTGGTTACTGACATTCTTCCAAATGTCTTTCTTTGTGATCAGCAGAACAAATACATGCATACAGGTTTGGAACCACCTGAGGTTGAGTAAATGATGACCGAATTTTCATTTTTGGGTGAACTATCCCTTTAACAGTTATTTGGGTCATCTAGAAGTGTCTTCCTTTATTCCAAATGTAAAATGCCACATGTATGTGGATTAAACGGAAAAACAATAAATGTATCAAAGGGTACACCATGATCCGTACGTTTTCAATTTGTAATCACCTGTAATGCAGAACATGTGAAGCTCACAGCTGGACTGAAATCTGTATGGATTCAGAGATGCTGTGCTCTTCATTGGATTACATTGCATTATGCCATTTGAAATGAGGGTTCCTGCAAGCTGTGACCAATTAAAGTTGAACAAAGCCAGCTCATCTGCTCAGCTCTGCTTAGTAGGTCAGTGAAATTGGCGGAAGTAATTGTACAGCTCTCTCTCTCCCTCTCTCATATACAACGCTCTTCAGCTTCTTTTTGCCGGAGGCACGGCTTTCCACGGCATCTCTGTAAGTTTTGCCATGTGTCCCACACGTCGTGCTCATCTTGACTATTCATATGCTCACTAACGATGTTTTACTTGATGCTTCTAGATTATAGGTGTAAATGCACTGCTAGATTTGCTGTGTAACATTTGTTAAACATGAGAGCTGAACAAATGCATAATTCCTTCTCATGCTTTTGAAGGCTCCTGAATGAGCGTCTTGTGGATAATAGAGCACATGCTCGGCTTGGCTCGTTGTATAGCCGAATCAAAAGCAAATCGAATAGCCGGTCATCTCACGGAAAGTCAGATTGTTAGGGGTGTGTACACAGGTCCTGCAGAAGCGTACAGCTCGGCTCGTGTTACAGCGGTGGCACTGCAGGAAGAGGCTGTCAGAGGATGCAGGCAGGAGTGATGGAGCCCGCTGTCTCCCTAATGGGCTGATTGCACAGGCTGTGGAGCCTCTGTTGTGTTTCTCTTTCTGACCTTCTGTCTGACCTGCCATGACATCAGTATGGCAGCACCGCTGTCTGCCTGACTCATTATCTCCGGTACCATGGACCTAGATAGATGGAGAACACTAAAACAATTAGACTTTATCAGATTCTGATGGACAGTCCAAGAACATCGGTGGGATTTAACTGACGCATTAGCGAGAGATTTATGGGTGCAGATTAAAGCAGAGGTTGGAATAATTTTTTGCTTTCTATTAAAGGAATGTTTCCAGATTCAATACAAGATATGTTTTATTGACATCATTGGCCATAATGTTAATAAATGGATATAAAGAAGAATATTGTCTAAATAAATAACAATAAGAATAATTTATTTTACCTATAACTATTTATATAAACGATAGCAGTTGGTATTTTACTCTGTGTCTTCTAAGAGCGTGTTAATTTGACAATGCAACTGCATTATTGTCAGAATGATGAAGAAGTTCGAGTATGGCTGTTACCATTTTACCAAACCGTCTTTTCTTGTTTTCTGTTTTTTACAGGTTACCTTCACAAAGCGAAAGTTTGGCTTGATGAAGAAAGCTTACGAGCTGAGCGTATTGTGCGATTGCGAGATTGCCCTCATCATATTCAACAGCTCGAACAAACTCTTTCAGTATGCCAGCACCGACATGGACAAAGTCCTGCTTAAATACACAGAGTACAACGAGCCCCATGAGAGCAGAACCAACTCAGACATTGTAGAGGTAAGGAACAAATTACTGATGATTGATAACAATGATTTTTATTTCAATTATATTGATATGTATTCATTTGGGCAATTTGAGCATTGAGCACTATACAGGGACCTTGTACATCAGATTCTGAGGTCAATGTCTACCAAATATTTAGTAATTTCTGAATGTCTAGTAAAGCAGTCAGTCAGACTACAATATATGCATGCCCCGAATTTGTTCAGCATGTGTGTGTTTCATACTTCCGTATGGGAAAAACGATGTCTGGACAACATGTAACAGTTTCCTTCTCATCCGTGTGTAGATAAAGCTCAGGACGTATGCTGCCCCTGATAAGTCCAGTCACACATAAATAACGCAACTGACAAAGGGCCGCAGATCGTGTAACGGGATCTTAACTAAAATGAGCACATGGCACAGTAGAGCCATTTCCTTGTTCACCATTCATGTGTGGCACAATTAATGAGTGTGTAAAATGTTCCATTTATACAATTCACATTAAATTGTTTGCTCATCATAAAGCTATCCCAGCTGGCCATACGAGTGCTTCGCAAATCAAAACCATACCGCTATAGTGCTCGGCACACAGGAAGGACGATTTGCCAGGCACGCACTGTCCTCATTTGTCAAAGAAACATTACTGTTTTATAGGCCAAGACCATCGGTAAACCGAGAATAAGAATTGATTTATTTCTTTATGTCTGACATTGTTTCGATTTTTTTAAATCGGTTTACAAAGCCCTGTGCTGGCGGCTAATGCACATACATGTTGCCAAACATGTTATAGTAAATCTGGAAATAGTAATGTTTTAAATTTGCTTTATCAAACTCAGTTTAATGTGTGTAAATAATCGTATTTCGTCGCGAAAGCATTTTCATGCATTTATTGTTAGTTTTAAATCGCAATATGACAAAAGAAACTGCGAAAGCAATACAGTGAGATGCACAAAAATTCTAAGAGTTTGTGCCACTGCCTAAAAGTCTTTACTAAAAGCAAAAAACTACATAAAAGAGTCAGCTGGTCCAAGTTATGCTTTATTCATGCTGATGACACTGCTGGTGAATTACTTGCATGGTAGAGCTGCAAAAGAATGCCCAGCCATCCACAAGGCCTCAGCCCTCCATCAGTGGCCCATCTGCTCTTTTTCCTGCACAGAGTGGGACCTCACCTGCATTAAAAATGAATGGACACGCTCTCCTCTTATGTAACAGCCACCCCATGTCAGCTTTACCTCTTTACAACAGCTTTTAAAAGAGATGCTGTGCTCTCTTTCAGTGGCTTTGTGCCTTTCCCTCTGTGATTTCAAGAACAGCAAAATCACTGTGCTCTGTGTTGCAAAACATTCTCACACAGTACTAAAGAGCCTCTTTACTGCTGTAGATTACCCTTCAGCGGATTTTTGAAGTGAAACATGGTTAGCGCTATCCTTTAAGTGTCTTGTAGGACACCCACGAGCCCATGTAGAGACATGTACATCCACACAATCACCATGTTGTCAGCAGATTTTCTGCCGTTTACTGATGTGAAATGCAAGCTGGTGGCATTCTGAACCTCAGCCAGTGCATTGAGAGCCCAACAAAGCAGCCTTGTCCCTGCTTAGTCGGCCAGCATCTACACATGGCAGCAGAGATCGCCAATAGCTAGCACACTTTTTTGTAGCCGCGATTTAAAGAAGCAGAGCTATAAGCTATTCGGGCCTTCATTCTCTCTCTTCATTTACTGTATAGTGGTGATGAAACCAGTCACAGAGACTTTGATTCTGTCTGGAGGCAGTACGTTGGTATGACTCCATCGAGACGGAATGTAAAGATCTGCGTAGGAGTTATACAGTACATCGATATAGCCAAAGGATATCAGGATCCAGCAATATTGATCTATCTGTAAAATCACAGGCCTGTGTTCTCATATTCTACAGTGTGCCACTCCGAAAGAGGATACATTAGAGAGATATTATTTATCAAAGTGCATGTTCAAGGAGGAAGTAACCAAAAGTCCCTTTAAGACAGGTCAATCCACTCTCTAGACGTATTTGCAGTGCAACCTAGCAGCTATTAGCTTTCTAGGCATTTACAGCCTTAATATAATTGAATGAGACAGAATACTATTTCTAAAACTTGTTGGACAGGCTTATAATGTAGTAACATGTTTTAAAGGTCAAGCGTTTAAGATGTCTAAATTTTACAGTAAATTATTGTAATTGTGTTTTGTGTGACACTAAAATCATATTTAAAGTGATAGTTTAACCCAAAATGAAAATTCTTTCTTTAATTATTCAGTTTCAAGTCACTGCAAATTAGCATTTCTTTATGCAGAACACAAAAGAAGATATTTTGAAGAATGTTGGGAACCAAACATTATTGGCCTTCATGGACTTTCATTATATGGACACAAAACAACATTTCTGAAAGTATCCTCTTTTGTGTTCCACAGAAAGTGTCATATACAGGGTTTACATTAGTGTACATTAATTATGACAACATTTTTCTTTTTGGTTAAACTATTTCTTAATCACTGCTATTGTTTTAAAGGCATTGTTATTGGCAGTGTTATTCGAATCCATTGTTTTTGTCCTATTGCTTAAGAGATGGTTTCCTTAAAAGAGGTGAGGAGTGTGAACAATTATTCCAATCACTATCTCGTTCTTGCAAACACATTTTAAATCATTTCTTCTGCTGAAATGTGCTTCACATGGAGACATTTAAACTTATCTAAATAAATAATTTGCCTTAACGCACCACACAAAAATGGCAGATTTTTCTCATTTGTCATTGCTCCAAAATTTTCTGGAGCAATCACATCCTCTACTGCTTTTCTTTTTGGGGAGCATGAATTCCCATTCCGTGTGCGATGCTGAATCAAAAGCCACATTCCTGCTCACCACCACCATCTGCAGATAAAGGCCTGGCCTTTCCATGTCAGTGGAACAGATGTATAGCTTTCCACAGATGGATGTGTGACTGGGGCACAGTGTGTCAAGCAAGCTCAGGGCTATGGACATTGTCTCAAGTCTGGCCCACAGTTTGTACCGGAGTACTACACTGAGATCACTCCGCCTGAGCGAAGGGAAGCGTGCGCATGTGTGTTATAGGTGTGTGTGCACGCCTGCTGCATGGTGGTTCAACTTCAATAACACTCCAGGCGACAGGTGAAGCGTTCCGTGAAATCTCCCTTTGTGGATCCTGTCCACTTCTCTGTCTGATTAAAAGTGGCCGCGATCCCATCTGTGTCTCCCTTTTCAAAGGCTGTGGGTATAAAGCAAGCCCTTTTTATTTACTGAGTAGCAGTACAGGATTGATGGAGCGTTTCCACAGAGGTTACAGGATGTCCATTCATCTGCTCGCAAGGGTCTGTAAGGACCACCGGTGTTCCACAGTATCAGGTCTCATCCAGCACTTTTTGTCCTTGCGCTCACCTTTATCATTTTTCTGAGTTTGTGAAAGGATTTGGAGATGAAATACATGTTCATGTGTGATAGACCTCGGTCTAAAGATTGTGTTTAATAGCATATCCGCACCAATTTCACTTTTATTAGAGTGTGAATGTTCTCTGACCTTTTATAAAAGCACATGTTAGGATATGGAATATTTTTTGGTACATAAAGTTCATCACGATGTTGATGTTTATAGTAGAAAATTGGTTAAAGGAATATTCCAGGTTCCAAACAGGCAGCTCAGATGATAGCATCTGTCTGATAGTTGCTGTTGATAACCACAGACAAAAATGTTCCTCAATGTGTTAAAAACAAACAAAAAGGTCTTTAAAGTTTTGCAAATGCAGGAATGCAAATAATTGAAGTTTAAGGGCCGAGACAGGCTAATTTTTTTAATATTACAGTTACAGTAAATTGCTGTACAGTACTGTATATAAATGTGTTATTTAAGTTTAACATGCCTGTGCCAAAAGAGTTTTGCAGACAAGGCTGCAATTATATTGCAAAAGTCTTTCCTAGATATTCCTTAATATTCCTTAATATCAATCAAACTGCAGTTGGTTTGTTTTGATTTTAAGCCATAATAAAAAAATACAGCTAACTAATAAAATAAAACGCAATAAAAACATGATAACATAATAAAAGCATGATTTTGGAACCGAGCTCTTCATATATTTCCAAAAGCATATATTTTAATGTTGACCCCAGAGCAGGGCCTTAACTTACAGATCATCTCATAGTTTGTATAATGTGTAAAGCACATTTTTGCTTGTTCCTAAAGCAAAGAGAAAAGTTGAAAATGATTTTCTGTACTAATAGAGCTTAACTATTATACTCTGACCATTCATTTAATTCCATTAAATTAGAGTTGTTATCGAAATCCCCTTTACTGTACCGTACATTACATTTTCTTATTTTTTATAAAGGCAGACAAACAAACACAAAACGTCTTTACGTTGTCTGAAGAAAGCCCTTAAAGTTCCGGTTGTATTACAAATTGAATTCTACTTGTGCTCCAAATGAAAAAGCTGCTGCAGGTAATTAAAATAATGAAATCATCCTTTCTCTTGTTCCTCTCCAACTGGATGTAATGAAATCTCCCAAAGTAGCCCTACTCTGGTATTCTGAGTACAGACCTGTCAGTGTACACAGGATTCCTTGAAATCAGATAGCAACTTCACAGCAGATATGGGGTGTCCATTTGTCCCTTCTCCATCCCGCCTCTCTTAGATGCTCTCAACAGCATTACTCGGCCATGCTGATATCATTCTATTCTCATTAGTGCAAATTATTATTATTGAATACACTAGCAGTCCCAGCTAACAGCTATTATAATGAATGTCAGAAGGAGTGTTTGGACTACAGACTTGCATTCACATGGCGAATGCTTGCTTTGATTAGATTTACATGTATGACTTTTCCACTCTGATCGTGTTGCAAATAACCAAACCGGTGTGCGTTGGTGCGAATAGATGGCTGACCTTTTGTAATACACTGTTTGTTGTCTGTGGTGTCGTTTACTTGTACCTGGCTCAAATAGTAAGCAAATCAGTGAATGATACAGGCAAATGTTGCGTCCGCTTTTACGCCTCTATAAGGCTTACATTGTTGTGTGTGGCTTTCGAAAGCAAATTATTGTTTTCTTTCCTGAAGAAATATTCAAAGGTAGAGCAGCTCAGTAGACGGAGCACTGTCGGTATTGTAAAGAAAAGAATGTTGTCGTAAATAATGGTGTCAGTTATTACATTCCATAATGTCATTGATCAGATATTGTTCTGTCATTAACTGGAAACTTTGTGTACGTTTTTATTGACACTATTATACCCGGAATAAATGTATAAATGATTATTCACTAAGTTAAATGCTCTCTAAGGTGCTTTGGATAAAAATCCAGAAATTGAAATGTAATTTAAATACAATGATAATACGATGGACGGATATACAGTATACTTGAATTTTTGATGCATGGCTAACTAAAGGGTTAAATTACGCAATTCTTGAAAATTGTTCTCAAAAAGAAATTCTTCTGAGAATTACTGGCTGGCAAAGAAAACATCTGAAGTTCGCAGGATATGTAAATCTTGACCATTCCCAAATGTCAGCTTTTCTTCTTTGCCTTTTCTCTGAGACTCCAGTTTTGCTCCATCTGAATAACAGCATTGTTTTACCACAAGCACGGGACAAAAAACAGTCACTCTTCCTTTCATCTAAACCTTTGAAGCTGCACAGTGCAATCGGCATATGAACTGCTTTAAACAGCCGTGCAAACGTATTAGCTATGCTATGCATATTCATACAGAAACACTTGAGCTCGCAACAAGCTCACTTCAAGCTTGCGCACAGTTTCTGTTGGCCGTCGAGGGGGAAGTAGTAAGGAACTGATGTCTCAGGAGGAGAGGAAGGAAATGAGGCTATGCTGTGGGACTGGGGGAGGGAGATATTTTTGATAAGGGGCTCTTATTCATCACCGTGGTGGGGGAGGGACGGCTGATGTCATGTGGTCAGGGGATTTTTGGGACATTTACCACAACACACAACTCAGTGTTATGTCTGTAATGTTGCCAAAGCTGTTAAGTCACTTACTGTTTATCTGGGTACCAGGTACCAGCAATACAACGCCTCTGTAAAAAGTTTGCCAGTAAATACGCACACCTTGTCAGAAGATAATTGCATTTATTTATATAGCTGCGGAGCTAAATTTTACTGTTTTGTTGGAGACTTTGCGTTGAATTGTTTGTGCTGTCAATCAAAGCTCACGCGGTGATTAAGACCCGACTCTGTCTTAATGAATGCAAATTGGCACATCTGCTTCTGCGAGCTAGCTGGCCAGACTGTTCAATTAGCGTGATTGATCAATTATCCTCCTCCTGGTGATGTGAGGATAGAGAGAAAGTGTTGGAAAGAAGAAAAGCAACAGTGCGAGAAGAAAGAGATGGTAGGGAATGCTTCCAACCAAACCCCCTAAGCCTGCCTATTAAAATATGTTCTTTAGATTTGATTAGTCTAAATTGATAGTGATGGAATGATTTAAGTCATGCTTACACGTAAACGACACATTTGTTAAATTGGGTTTGACAAGAGAAATAAAAAATTTGTGGAATAATGACACTGTGGTCATTTGAAACTCAAGGGGTGTTTTAAAAAAGCCCCGCCATTCATTACATTACGGGCACGGATGTTGTTGTGTAATTTCATTATATTGAACTTCTTCATTTTAAAAGGAAATTGGCCTGTTTGTCTCATTTTAGCAATGATTTTGTCATTATGTGTTCTGTGTGTATTGACAGAATGGAACAAACAAAATAAATCATCAGTGCATTATCAGTTTGGTTGTTAGTTTCATTAAAAACACCGGACGCACATTGACTGTTCACGAAGTACAACCTCAAGTGTCTTATGGCTTTATATAATCACAATTTTTTTATCATTTTAAACCAAACATAATTTCATCAGGCAGATTGAAGTCATCTTGTCATACTGAAAAAAATTCTTTGGTTTTACATTTGTAGATTTTAGCCTGCTACTTTAAAGTGGAAGCTCTGTTGTCTCGTAGTATGTGCTGTTAATACCATGAAAATGACAAATTTATCCCTCTCCGAGCAGGCTTAGGTGGCAGTCTAATGGGAGTATTATTTATATGGCCCTGTTGATTAAGACTTAGCTGCTAAGCTTATTTTCCAAACCCTCAAAGGGGCTTGTCTGGGCTGTTTCAGCAACAAATCACGGCTGGAGTGCCAACATCTTTAATGGTGACATACCCAGATAATGGGGCCATGCTTACAGCCGTGTGCGTACTTGTTAAACTTATTCTGGTGTAGGAAAGCTAGACTTAAAGTGAGACTATAATTGATTTTGTGACCTTGTCCATATGTGTAATTTGATCCTTGTAATTTTTAAATAGTGTTGTTAATACTTTCAGCAGTTTGTGATTGGCTGTGGTAGGGCCAAATCTTCAGCTGAAGGCAGAGGCCTCTGAGTCCTTGCTTCAGGTTTTGGCAGGCGTTGCACTGAAGGATCACTCACTCACACACCTCATGCACTGGCACAATCGACGACCCCTACAGTTCTGGACTATTAACCTAGTCTTTGAGGATTCATTTAAAAGGGGTCAGGGGCTTCATTTGCGTTTGATATGCACAGACGACAACACGCAAGAGAAAGATTGCATTTTAATTGGCCAGTGCTTAACTTAGTGGCTTGACTTTGGGCTGGCCAGGGGCCAGACTGACTGTGTGATCTGCTAAAGCCGTGTTTGACATTTTAAAAGGCTGGAGGGGAATCCATGGTCAGTTTAACTGTTCAACATCCCGGGTGGCTGTAAAAAACAAGGATCTGGGCTTTTCATTAAATATATTGTGAGTGATGACATAGATTTTTAGGATTAGATTCTCAAGTCTTCCAAAAAAATACATTCCTTTGGGATTGTAACACTTTGGGCAAATCAAACTTTGACAGTATCTTCTCCCTAAATGAAATAAAAACATTAGATTTATTGGGCAAGTTAATTTTGTTATCTTCATTGTCCCTATTTAGCAACTGTCAGTTTTGTTAATATCTGATTTTCACACTGTTTTGATAAACTACTTATTAAATCTGATCTAATTTCCCTCATGATCTGTAACATATCACTTCATTTCAGCGATCTCCGTTTCTCTCTATTCTCAATTCCCACTGCTCGCTCTTTAATGTCTCATCTACTGCCACGCTCATCCTTTCCCTCCTCCTTTTTACATTATGCCGCTCGCTCACACATTAAACTCTCTTCATATTAAACCATTTATTAATTCAAACCAAATGTCAGCACTATTGACATAAAGTGAAGGTGTCTTCTTTAAGATATTCAGGATATGTGGTGCATTCTTTCAATATGATTTTTAATATTGCTCTGAAACCCTACTTTTAATTGTTGTGTACACATATTTTATGACATACTTTATTAGTCTTTGGTTTGTTTGATTTTCTCTCTGTTTCGTTTCACATTTTGATATATTTTTTGAGGTGTGAACAACAACAAGTTGCGGTGCACACAGCTCTTTGAAAATTGGTCGAATAGCTCTATCTTGGTCTCAGTTGACCACAGAATCATTACCCACATTGCAACTGGGTCACCATTATGCTTTTTGGCAAACTCTAGGTGTTCTTTCTCATGTTTTTTTGAGAGATGGCCAGAGCTCTTGATATGGTTGACCGTTAATCTGTTCTCATCTACTGAACTCTGGAAGTCCTTAAAAAATACAGTTGGCTTCATCTTGTTCGGCAGTGTTGTAATAGATGCTGTCTATGTAGGTTTTGGGTGGTTTGATGTCGTTACCATTTACTTATAATTGAACAGTTTTGTTTTGTACGCTTTTCAGTCTTTTTAGTCATTACAACCTGAATAATAAAAATTCACTGTGTGATTTTGTCTTGATAATGTGGTGGTTATTTTAATGATTTGGAGGTAGATGTAATTGTAGAAAATTTCCATCTGTGGAAAGCTTGGCAACACAGACACTGTTTACTTATGCTTTTGAGTTTTTTTTAAAACGTTTTCTAATTTAAAGTGATGTTGCACACAAATTTTTTTTTAGTTAAGGTTTCTGAATGCATATTTTATATTTTAAATGGCATTAAAATGAGATTATCAATACTGAATAAAATGGAATTAAAATGAGATTATCAATTCTGACACATGCGATACCGTAGTAAACTGTTTTGTCAATCTGATAACTGTAAACTAAAAACAAACATTCCTCTGAGTAAGCAAATTTTACAGTAATTGTTGTCAATTGTGCTAATTATATTTAGAGGAATTATTAGTTTATAGAGGAAAAAGTTTTGAGGGTGCATTAATAATAATAATAAAAGTGACCCTGTGGCAGAGAGCACTTCTTAATTTTAACAACAAACATTAAAGGGTTAGTTCAGCCTAAATTCTCTTATCATTTCATGTAATTTCATATCTGTAAAATTTAATTTGTTCTGATGAACACAGAGAAAGATATTTTGAAGAATGTTAGCAATTTTCACTTTTGAGACATCATTGACTACCATAGCAGTAACAATTTAATGACAATCAAAGGTGCCCCAGAACTGTTTGTTTTCAGAAATTCTTTGAAGTATCTCATTTTGTGTTTAACAGAACACATGTACTATGTTAGTGGTTGATGAATTGCCTATATGATGAATATCTTTCTTTGTGTTCAACAACACAACAAAATTTATAAAGGTTTAAAACAACCTGAGGGTGAGTAAATGATGAACGAATTTATTATCTCTTTAAGATTAAACCATAATTGTATTATCACATGATAAGTATCTAACAAAAACAGTATTTTTTTGCATTTAAATAAATAAACATCTATTCATATAGCACTTTTCGTACATAAAATGTAACTCAGAGTGCTTCACAGGTACAAAAACAGTAAAATATTACAAATTACATAATATAATAATAATAATACAAAAAAGTAACAATTAAGACAAGGATTAAACACAGCTCCAACCACTATTATCACAGGCAATTTTAAAGAAATATGTCTTGAGCCGATTAAAAAAAATAAAAATACTTGGTGATTCTCTCACTTCATTCGGCAGACAATTCTAAATTTTTGGAGCTTAATAACTAAATGAGGTACCATCAGACTGCCTAAAATTAATTGTTCGATATTCTTAAAGACCAGTAATAGAGGATCTTTGAGTATGATTTGGGATATGTTTTGACAGACAACCGTTAATGTATGTAGGTGCCAAGTAATGCAGTGACTTAAAGACTAATAATAATATAAATAAAACCGGTGTAATATGATCTCTTCCCTTTTGTTTTTATTAATACTCTGGAATGCTGCATTTTGTATTTATTGTAATTTTGCTAGAGCCCTTAGGCAAACCAGTACACGTAGCATTACAATAATCAAGTCGAGAAAAAATAAATCGGCATCATTCATGGATAAAATGGACAAATTCTGGCAATGTTCCTCAGGTGATAAAAACAACTTTGTTACTTGATTAATGAATGACTTAAAACTCAGATCACAATCCAGAATAACACCATCATTTTTTACCCATTTCTTTTATTTCAATATTGATTTTATTTTCATTTCTGCACACAGTTTTTCATGCTGCATTGTGCACATTTGTGTAACCATGACATTTTTAGGATTGTAAAATTTAATATGAGATGTAAACAATAAATAATTCATCCTCAGTAATGACAATTTACTCTTTGGTGGCCTATTGAAACGGTGACGTTTGTAAACGAATGAATGACTATTGACTCTTTTGTTCTAGGGTGAAGTACATATGTCAAGTAAAAAAAGCACTGTCTTAATATACCACACTAAGTGCTGCAACACTAATGGTGTAGAATCAAGCCTCCTGCAGCTTTTCAAAGTGCCCTTTTTTATAGGACAAGGACTCCCTTTCCTCTGGGCTTTCAGTCTAGAACAAGAGCACAGCCCCTCTTTGGAGAATGCCATTTTCTCTCGTTCCTCTCCTCTCTTCTGAAACAAAGAGCTACATTTGGTTCATTCTTTCAGTAGCCACTTTATAAGACCTTGTGTCTGTGACAGCTCTCTAGATGAAGGTCTGAATTTGTGGTAATTGTTGTTCTTTTCTATCTCACATGTTAAGTGTGACCAGGTTGCTGTGGAAACACTGTTTGGTGTTTACCTCACAACAGAGAATAGAAAGAAACAGATGCAACAGAATATTCGTCTTTCATTTAAAGTATCACAGCGGAAAAATCTCTGTTGAAAGGTAATGCAAAAGAAGCACAAAGGACATATAGCATTAAAGGATTTAAAGTAGCGCTGTGTAATATGTCAGAGCTTCGGGCTTAAGTGGAATATGGACTCTATACGGCCATATTATCAATGACACATCAGTTATGAGAGCATATTTTAAAGACCTCGCGCGGCATCCAGGGTCACTGTATGTGTCGATGAGCACGGCACGCTGAAGTGCATGCATCTCTTATCCACTCTTTCTGAGCTCCATCAGAGCATCCCTGCTTCCTCTGAGCATGATGCTTGTTACCTGGTTACTGCCAAGAGATTCTTGTTTTCAGTACATGTCGTGCCTCATTGACGTCAGTCCCTCTTTTGCTTTCTCTCCCTCTGTCTCTCTCATTTTTTAGTAAGGCTGATGTTTCTTATTTCAAAACCAGGCGTTCTTCAAGAGGTTGAAATAAAAGGGAGACAAAGCAACAAAAGGCCCTCAGCGAGGTGGGTCTTTGGTAAACATTAGTCTCCAATGAGACTAATAAGGCAGGCTCTAATCTCAAGTGCTTGAACATAGATGCGCTGACTCTGAGCAAATAACCCTGGTGCTCATTCACCGAGGAAACAAGAGGGGGACAAAGCACGGCGCAAATGAATGACTAATTCTGAACTGTAATTTTCGCTCTCAGCTCACTGGAGTCTGCATCTCATCGTTGTCCAGTAAAGAAATACCTCACAAATGAACTTTTTATGAATGTTTTAAGGAACTGGTGACTTTTTTGGTTTTTATCTGTCCCCATCTTTATACAGAAATTGATCACTAACCATAATCCAGTAGTTGGTTCCCAACCCTGGTAGTAGTATCATAATACAGTAGTTTTCTGCACACTGAAATTTTTTTGTAACAATTTGAGAGTTTCAAAACTTATGTAGTTACTGTGGAAAGCTGAAAGCTATCAGTAGGCTACATGTAACAGTAGGCTGAAAGCTTAGTCTATCAGTAATACTTTTCACTGGAGAATATTAAGCAAACAATGTCCTATACTGTAAATGGAGTGCAATAGTTATAGTTGGTAAAGAAAATATTTTTATTCTGTTGAAACCTTTTTATTACATTTAAAAAAAATGTTTATGTAAAAATATACATTTTGAACATACTGAAGCCTTTTAGCTTTAAGGAAGCTTTTAGTATTGGGTCTAGATTTAACCATGTACAGTAAACAGTGGCAGATTAGGAAAAAAAATTGGGGGGACAACAGGAACAATAACCTAAAAATAGGAGTGCAATAGTTGTAGTTGGTAAATCATTTCTTTTATTCTGTTTAAACCATTTTATTAAGCAGTTTTAACATTTTTTTTTAAATAAAAATATACATTTTAAACAGACTGAAGGCTTTTAGCTTCAAGCTAGCTTTTAGTATTGTGTCTAGATTTAACCATGTACATTAAACTGTGGTGGCTGGTTCAAACAAAATGGGGGGGGGGCAACGGGAACAATAACCTAAAAATAACACCATAAATTGGACTAAATGTAATTGTTAAATATGCATTTCACAGGTGATATAACCATTTATCATCACCTCTTAGCTTGAAGTCACCATGAAATCAAAGTGTTGCAGTGATTATTATAAATTATTTATCCACGCACACCTGTGTGAGGACTGGGGCTAGGGTTGGGAATCAAAAATCGGAATCGGAGGGGCAGGAATCGGGTCGGAATCGAAATGAATAGGAATCAGATATTTGAAATTTTAATTCCTCTTATCAATTCCTTTCTGCATATTTTCAGGAATGTGCTTGAGTTAACTTGTGATAAAGCACAGGAACCACAAATTGAGTTTCATTGTAGCAACTAAAGTTATACCATGATGTAATTCAGGGTATGGTAATACAAAATAAATCAGACAAAACATGGTTGGTGTGTATATACTGTATATAAACAAAATGGTGCTCATTTTCACACTAGTCAATAAGAAGGCTAAATGATCATACAGGTCGATAACTTAATGTTTTACTTCAACTGTAAAATCGAAACTGGGAATCGATAAGAATCGGAATCGATAAGCAGAATTGGAATCGGAATCGCTACAATTTAAACGATACCTAACTTAACTGGGATTGTTAAAGAGTGCTGTAGCTGCCACATCTGTCGGCTTTGTTTTTACTCTGGTGTTCTCAGTTCTGATAGGTCCCCATGATAAATCCGTGCTTGTTCTCTCCTCTCTGGGTCTTCTCTGTTGCACCAGGAAAAAGAATTGTGTTGAGTGACAAACAGGAAAAGCTTCAGTTTGGTACATCTCTCATGTCATGAGGTTGGGTTATATTTCAGATATTGTAAATATTTCAATGTTGGTGTATTTTCAAAGAAATGGCATAAAACGGATTTTAGGTAATCCATCACTTCTGTTCACTATTGTTTTTCAGGAAGTAGAAATCTGTAGTATAGTATTAGTCTATATGTTTACCATTTGCAACATTTTGAGTGATCAGTCAGTGACACTTGCAAGCTGTGTCTCAGTGGAAACGATCCAGATTTGTTTTGCATGGTATCGGTACGTAAGCCTTTCAGCAGTTTTCAATGCTTAGATAAAGATGTAGCAGTGTAATGGAAACAAAATGAAAGCGTCATTCTACTTAAACTTAACAAAGCTCTCTCTCCTCCCTCTTTTCCTGGTTACCATCAGAAACAGTCCCTAGATAGCGAGCGCAAAAGCTAATGGAAGTGTCCTCTTTGGCTATTGATTACGCTCCAATGGGAGGGGGGAAAAGCATCTCCAACACAGGCAAACATGATTGAATGTAATTCAATAAGAGCAAGAATGGGGCCCTTCTCTATCTCCCTCTCTCAGATACTGTTCCATGGCTCTCAGCTCTGAGATCTGGCACGTGTTTGCCGATTTCAGTCATGAATTATTCTCTGATGACGTAAGTCCAACTAGCCTCTAATGATTTCAACACTGATGTGAAAGATTGTGTTTACTTGCTCAGGCTTGATTTGTAATGTAGAGGCGAGCCTTTGCTGAAATTATTGTTGCAAGATATTCAGTACTCTGGAACTGGTGCATACAGTAATGTTATGCTTTCAATTAAAATTCTTTCACTTTTAGTGATGTATTGTTTGTTCATAGCACGAGTGGGTTAGATTGTTCTCAGTGGTGATACGGACCGCCTGAGGAAGGGTTTTAAATCAGTTGACACTGCTTATGGTTTGCTTTTGCATATGCTTTGATTCATAGTTAAAACTTGGCAGCTCACCACAGTGCTGACTTCAAAGAACGCTTCATGTATAACACATTCCCAAATGTCTGCGATGTGTTAGTGTTACATGTAACTAATTTTACTGAGCTAATTTACAAATGCAAAACAAGAATTTGTTTGGAAGGTTATATGCATGCTGGTACACTTGATCAGAGAAATTAAGACATAATGGTAATAACGGACAAAAGGTGAGTTTATAGAGTAAATTGATAAACTCTCCTTTTGCGTCCTGCCTTTTCGAGGAAACCAACTCTGAGTCATTTGAAGAAGGTTTGTCTTCTTTCTAAGTTTGATTGCAAATTCCAGATCAGCCTAAACAGTCATTACAATTCTGTTCACTTCCCTTAAAAGCACATCATCATTTCTGACACTGAAATTATGTGTATCTTTTAAATTGGTTTAATGGACTAAAATATTTGATTTACTTGGCCTAACGTTGTTCCAATCACGCATGACTTTTCCCGTGTGGTAGAAAACGAAAATTTGAAGAATGGTAGTGGGCGTCTTTTCAAAGCTGTTACGATAAATAGGGACAACGTTCACTTATCATCACAGTTTTCAAAGTTACCATCGACCTAATTTGATTTGCAACCGCAGTGGCATGACAGGCTGGTTTCCAGGAGATTTTTTTCACCGTTGATGACCTGAAAAATAAAACCATCAACCCACTGCATGAACACATGTCTCTGTTAAGCAGTCCACCATAAACCCGTTCAGTTGTTTGTTAAATATGATTTCCAGCCCACTCACCACCTCAGTGCCTAGTCCTTTGACCGAACACACCGCACAATGAGGGTATCAAGGCCATGGTCAAGGCCGGCGGTTTTCAGGGCGGATGGCAGGAGGCCGGAAGGCTGGCGAGGTGCGTGAGGAGAGGTGCGCTCTCACAGATTGATGAGGCCTGCGCTGTGGCAGGGGTATAGAGTGTTACAGAACAGACGTCCTGCTGGCACGACCTACCCTCTCTGCTTTCTCCTCTCTGCCTTATCGGAACTCCTAATTGTCCTTATGAATATTTTAGAGGAGAGCAGGAACGGAGGGGTTCGGGGGGGCTATTGTTTCAAGGGCTGTGATGGCTAATGATCCAGCCTGTGGGTCAAGATGGGTAGGAGCGAAAGACAGGTAGGAGGGTGAGGAAGACGAACTGGTTTTGGAGGAAATGGGCGAAGGAAAGAAGGATGGGAAAAAGCGATATATTTATCTCAGAAACGTTCCCACTTCATCCTACTTTTTGTTCATCATTAACTGTAATAGCTTTACTGTAGATTTCAGTGTTAAATAGATGAGATAATTTATTTAGGCCAGTGGGACTAGAGAGCAACATTAGTTCATTGGAAGGAAACTTGAGCGATGACTTTGATATGCCTTCACCTCAATTTTGGTTTCAATTCCCAATCTGCTCTCGTGTCTCAAAATACCCTTGATTGTGAAAACGTTCTTTCCTTCACAGTGGCAGCTAATAGCTTGATCAAGCCCGCCAGTGTACAGTCTGCCAACATCTGCCCGTCTTTGTGGGAAACTATTGCTCGTGGAAGTGTAACACGCTTTGCTAACTAATGCTATATTCATATGAAAGGATCTCAGCGGTCGGCCAGTGGTAATTAACTGTGATACATGGCAAAACTGAGACGAAGGCGCCCTCCCTCTCTGAACCGACAGAGACGTGTCAGCTGCTAAAACTTCTGCCGTTATTTATGTGCCGTGCATTGTGCGGCAGCTTTTGTCTGGTGGGGGGGATTCGATTTCCCTGTATATTGTTTTTTCTAAACAGCTGCGCAAAGATCATAATTACCAAACGTTCAGCCGGACTCACTTGCTGTAAATGAGCTCCCGCCGTCCAGCTTCCTGTGAGAGGATCGCTCAGACAATAGCACAGAGGCAGGAAGAACACGCATGAGCTCAGATCCTGCTTTACAGCTCAGTAGCTCATGGAATGAGATCTGACAAAGTGCAGCGCATCTTTTTTTAGGTATAGACATTAATGATATGGGTCATTGTGGGAGGAGATGCTTTTTTGTGCCATTGTGCTATTAGTGGTTTGCTGCGTCACGTTGGCCTGCTTGAACAGGCACCAACAGCGAGCAAGTCAGAGAAAGAAAGAACTGATGGTTTTGGCTTGGTTTTGGCCATCAGGAGCAAAAATAAAAATAACAGCTTTCCACTTCTCTACCTACTGTCTAATGTATTATTCGGCTCTTTTAATTTTGCAAAATAACACCCTTCCTTCTTGTTGTTTGTCAACATGTTAGCAAGAATCAGCGCTCACTATGTGCTACTGAATGTGCTCGATCACATCAACAGTCAGAGAGAATAATGATCTTGTAATTGATGCACCATGTCTGTGAATTGGGGTGTAAAGTGCAAATCAGCACAACAGAAAACAAGAAACTGAGTTTTTACATGTGTGCGGTGTTTTAAAGTGCGCTTGGCTTAGGATAATGTACTTTATAAGAACAGATATTCCTATCAGTTTCATCTCTGCACAGATTTTTAGTGTGCTTTCTGCACTCAAACCCCTTTGATAATAATGCTAAGCAGAACACATTTGGGATGTCATAAGGCTTAGCATGCTGACTTGCTCAGTGTTGCGGTAGTCACAGCGTCTGCTTCACGATTCTGCAGGGCCAAAGTTACAGACATTTCTGCAAAAAAGGTTACGTCAGCCGCCCTAAGAAAATGGAGTATACCTCCATTTTACACATATGTAAAGCAATATATGGCTGCACTTGCAAGCAGACTATATACTGTATGTTATACCTTCATATCTAAACTTGAGTTGAAGAAAAGCTGAAATGTCTTCTCTCCACACACAGCTGCGTCACAGTACTGTGTGATTTAATCAGAAACGGAGGATAAGCTCTCCACCCTCACTCCACCCATTACACAGCTCGCAGTCTGTCATCATTCTCCATTCTTTCTTCTTCTTTCATTTCTTCTCCAGCTCCTGCTTTATTTTGAATGGTAAGCTTTTAGCCCACAATTTCCGTCTATACTTGAATCTTCCTTTTATCCACGTGCAGCACATGAATAAGTCAAATACAAAGAACCTTTGATAAAGCGGTGGATATGTGTGAAATGGTTTTTCTATGTATACTGTAAAGTGCTTGTGCCATTTCACTGTGTGAACCTCGAGTTGTAATGCAAAGTAATGAAAAACGCTTATGCAGGAGAGAGTCTTTTTTTACAGGCAAACTTATGATTTTAGACCTTAATGCTTCAGAATAAATTGCTAAATTCAATAAACACCTTTGTCTGGAAGTTGATATTTCTTGTTCTTATATTTCTTATTAACTTTATTCAAAGGGAAATAACACTATTTAAATATATTTGTTGACAAAATTGTCCCTAAAAGTGAGCCATCTGGATTCTTTATTTTCAAAAATAAAGGAAATAAAAGTTGTTTTATTTTTTTATATTGTTATGTAACACTTTTTAAGCAAACAGAAAAGGAGGTTTCCAAACTTTTTGGTTTTCTTGAATGTTCCTTAGTTCTTGTTTCATCTCACACACAGGCACAAACACTCAAAAGAAAATACTCACTACGTAGTTATGTCGTACTGGCTTGACGTCAGCCTCATTTTTTGTGCGTACTGCCAAATTTTTATCAATACAGGTCTGGCGAACCTTTTAAAATAAGCGAATATTGGCAGCTGTCCCACTGTCCTGTCTGTGTGCCATGCGGGACATGCTGAACAGATTACACAATATGAGTTTTCAGCTCCCTCTCCAGAACCGCTTACGCCAGCACTGCCCACTCTCCCTCTTTCACACACTCTCATAGTCCAGTCTCTTATACACACACACACAGCCAGCTCCACGCTCTGATAACAATAACACTCCTTTTCCCTTACGACATCTAAACTTGTGATATTAGATGTTCAGGTACAACAGACATAAAGACAGAATTTAGAAAGCCTTAAACACTCCTGCTCACTAGATTTCTTCTAACGTTGTTTTTATCAAGAAGATATAAAGTAAGACAACACTAGTTTGTTTTAGAAAGGTTGAAAGGGGCATGTATTCTTCAAACTCTACAGTCACCGCTCTGGCCTCTTGATGAGAGCGAATGGCAGACGCGCACTTAAAAGTGTAATTAAGAATGTAAATGATCCAGTTTAATCAAACTTGTGATCAACCTCATGCCCCCATCTGTGCTTGTATTTAATGGATTCACATCCATCCGAGTACATCAAACACGGCAGTGCCTTATTTTCTGCAGCACTGGCAAATTTCGATCGCGACACATAACGTGTCCTTCTATGGCCATGCATGCGCATGATGGCTCCTGATTGGCTGATTTGTGAGGTGAACGGGCTGACAGGTGTTAGGGAGAGGGACACCTGTTAGGACATGTGCTGATGTAGTGATCCATTTACTAGAGCTGCAGGCAGTATCTATGGGACACCCAAAACATGCCAAGCCATTTAAGATGGAACTTACGAGCACGCAATTCCAGTTCTTTAGTCTTTGAAGCACTTGAGGTCATGCCGCAGTCTAGATATATACAAATGTTAGCTTGCTTGTAAGAATATAGGCCATACTTTTCATATTTTTGCGGTTTTTATTACATTTTTTAAGGAATAATTAAGCTTCAAAATGAAAATTCTATCATTATTTACGCATCCTGTTATCATTTTAAACCTGTGTTATTTTCTGCCTCCTGCAAACCACAGAAGAAGATATTTTAAAAATGTTATTAACCTAGGTCCATTGACTTCTGTTGGATGGACACAAAACCATAGCAAGTCAATGGAGACCAAAGCTTTTCCTTTTGTGTAGAAAAAAAAAGGCATACCAGTTTTTAATGACAAGAGTGTGTGTAAATAATGACCGAATTTTCATTATCAAGGTGAACTATTCCTTTAAAAATTGTATTATATCCTATCTATATAGGAGTTTCCAATTCCAGACAGCTCTATGGGTTGAGACTGGCCACACTTTGTTTTGATACGTTATTGTGTTCATCGCCAGGACTGTATGCCCATGAGGAGGCCGGTCTGGCAGCCGCACTTTCCACAGGGGCCCCTCCCTGTCGACTCAGGCCCCAGCGGACGGGTGTGTCCCTGGGGTTACTGTGGAAGTCAGCAGCCCTGCCCTGCTCACACAGACCTCGCTGCCCTGCTCCAGCCACAGCACTTGCCACATAATGAGCAGGTTGGGACTATAATTTGCAGGTCCTGATGGAATCTGTGGCACTCTGGGGGAGAAAGTGCATAGTTTCACTGGTAAACACAGTGTTTCAGAGAGCCACATAGGGTCCTGTAAACAGGAAATGACCCGAGAAGGCGTTGCTCAGAAAGAGAGTGCAAGAACCACCTTCGGTACCGCACTAAATAGCTTCAGAGTTACAGAAGGTCCCAGAAAAGCCATATATCTGTAGTTGAAAGAAGTATAATCCTTCTCTGTTTTCATTAGACAGAAAGATACGAGATGGATTGCACAGCACTTACTTTATACATTGTGTACATTTTTTAACCTTCCTGTACACATGTGCCAGCGAGAGACCTCAGATGTAGTGCAGAGCTTGGTTGCACATTTTCTTAGATAAAGATCAACAAAGATCTCACCTCAGTGAAATACCAGAGGACAGCAGCTGCACTGCGAAGGCACTATCACACACACCCACACACATACCTACACACTCGCATCATGATCGACACAAAGACTAAGGGGCTTGTTAGTGTATATGTGCTGTGCTTCACTTCCTTCAAAACATGACTTTTTCATCTGAAAGAACATGTGACCTCTGCTGCCAAACCGCCCTGAGGTAGCCTTATTACAGGAGCTCCATCCATCGAGAATATGGACCAGGGTGTCAAATGAAGATTTCACATTTTCAAGCTCACCCTGACACCCTTTGCTGTCACCTTGTTAATGCAGTCAGCCTGATGCGTAACCAAAAGTGTGAAAAATAGAAAGGAAACACTTCCCTGAAAGCCTGTGAAATATATTAAATGAATACCTTCATATATATATTTACATTACATTTATTCATAATGCATTGTACTGTACAGGCTTTACACATTACACACATTTTTTAGATTTACGCTTTTGGTCACGCATGAGACCGAATGCATTAACAAGGTGACAGCAAATGGTGGAAGGGTGCACATTTTTTTGCATAATTGTAACCATACATACTGTATAATAGATTGCAATATATGTTTACCTAGAATTGTTTTATACCATGGGGTAAGTATTGTGTTTTAGTACGGGTGTTGTGTTTTAACACAATATACTTTTAAAATGATATTTTTACTCTTTTTATCTGCTGTATGTAGATATTTTAGAAGTGGTTATATAAGGAATGCTTACGAATGTTTTAAACACTTTAATAATAATGAGTTACATACACAAATGGCCAATAAAGTTTTATTAATTTAAGGCTACTATAACGGTCTCTGAAGGTAAAAAGAATGCTAATGTTACACCCGGTACTTTGCGCTTTGCTTTTGAAATAATCGGACCCGTCCATGCTTAAATGTTATGGTCCGGATATGATAATCCATTCATTTCGTATATTGCATTTACTCTGATAGGCTCCTGTGAGCGGCAGACATGCTGAATTACAGTGAGAGAGTTTCTAAAGCTCTGCACTGTGGGAGCCTCTTATGTGTGTGTGTCTTCCAGCTGGGTGGCTTATGATAACTGAAAGATAATGAAATATGCATCACAACACACATGCTGAGGGAAATGTATGTTCCAAAGAAAGAGAGCAAAGAGGAGGGAGGGGAAGAGAGGCAGAGAGGGAGAAAGACGATTTGGTTTTCCAAAGCCTAATGTTTTTAAAGGAAAGGATAAGGAGTGACAATTCAATTTCCTCCCTGGGGACTAATGCAATAGGCATGGTGCAGCCATCAGCGTGTTAGCTCTTAATGTATTTGCCGAATTATCCATTGAACTGTTACCAGTTCAGTTTGAACATCCCAATCGTAGCTCTTTCATGCTCTCTAGGCAGATGTGCTCAGTAGGCTAGACAGAAACACACTATTATATACAATTGTACTGAAGTTTAATAACTTTTTTTACTAAATGCTGTGTCCTGAGTGTTTTATCAAATTGGTCGGTCCTTAAGTGTTTCATGTTTACGCACCAATCAAATATTATTACATTGTTTAATTTTTGTCAATTTCCGCAGTCCATTACTGACTTGCAAGAGTGAATTTGGTTCAGATGTTATTGTTGTATATTCTGATAATTTAAATGGGTCTCAAAGGTAATGTTGCTTAGCTGGCTGGCATGAAATCAGTAAAATTTCTCATCATATGCTGTATTTTTTCAGCAAAGGTATGTGTAGCTATTATAGCAAATTTATCTTATCATTGATTTTTAGTAGGTCTTTTTATTTAGATTATTTGAAAAACCCTTATGCTAAATGAAAGTAGTCAAAAAACATTGCTTAAACATATTTTTAATTATGTCTTAATGTTTTTTTTATCTATTGGTCTAGTTAAATGCTGGCAGAGCAAGTAGAAATCCTGTATGGGCCAGTAGGAACACTCCTAGTGGTTGAGCCCTGAACTAGCTGTCTGGGTTTCATATGTCTATGTCTATGTGTGAATTTTCCAATTTTATTTTCAGAAATTAAGAAACAAAGGCCATATTGACTGTGCCAGTCCAGATCCAGATGACTGTTTCGGTCACAGTCCCCTCATGGACGACCGTTTCGGCAAACTAAACGAAGAGAGTGATTTAATGTACAAGCGCTGTGGTGTAAGTACTGCCTCCTTTCTCTGCCTTTTTGTGTTGATCCCTCTTTTTATGTTGATGTTCACTGCAGGCGCTTAACAAGAAAGAACACAGAGGCTGTGATAGCCCGGATCCTGACGCCTCATTTGTCCTCACCCCTCACACAGAAGAAAAATATAAAAAAATTAATGAGGAGTTTGATAATATGATGCGAAATCATAAAATCGTAAGTAAATGCAATGTTTTTGCTTGGCTTTGTGGCAGAAAGGATACACCCCCTTTTCATTACCTCACCCAGTAACCTATTTCAACAAATAAAGACTTTTATTTCTTGTTTCAGTGGAAGTGCACTTTTTCATGAATTTTGTAGCTTTTTCTCTCACCCTAATAAGATCACATTGTCTGTTGCATTCTTCTCTTGTTTTTTAAACTATTAAATTATAACAGAATAAACATATCACTGAAAAGTTAAAAATTTCATAGTATTTGTTACTTTATTGAAAAATAATAGTTCACTTGGCCCTGCGTCGACTCTACAAATGAGCCGATAACATTTACATCTTTGAATGCTATTATAAGTAAAAACATAAAGCGAACCGCCTCTCTGTGTGATAATACGAAGCTATTCCCAGTATACAGTTTCTTTAAAGAAAATTCCTACAAGTCCAGCAACGGGCTAGAATATTGACAGATTCATTGGTTGAGGTAATTGATGTGTTCTTCCCAGCACTTACCCAAACAGATCTGGAAATTGAATCTTTTCTCTCAGTACTGCGCCCTGTCCAGGTCATGTGATGGAGAAGATTTGCTGTTGTATAAAGACAGACTCACGCTGCTTCTCCTCCACTCATTACAACCAATTTCTTTTATTCTCTCTCCTTTTGGTGGGTGGCAACACCTGGGTTTGTTTGTTCATCTCCCTGGACAAATTATATTGTCCTATCAGAGCCCAGTATCCCACCGCAATCACAGATTGAAACGTTATTCTATTTACCAAAATGTGGACCCTTCTTTTTTTATTGACAATAGTGATCTTGTTGGTTGGTGATCGTAATATTCTGCACCTCAAAGAGGGTGCCAGGTGATTTTTTTTCAGTGCACTGAATGGACCTGAACAAAGCTGCAGTTAAATGTGTCATTAACTCACTAATATTTTTACTAACTGGCTCACAGCACTGTTAAGTGAATGGAGTGGCTTCTCACTGCTCCTGCTCTGTGTGGATAACTATGAGTAGTCAGCAATGCACTGCCTGTTGATTTGACTGAGACACTATCTATTGATGCAAATGCACGACTACATATGGCTTTTTCAGTTCATTAGACCAAAATGGGATTTTCCTCCATAAACAAACCAATGTATATTAAAACGACTTTACAGGTAAACAAAGAATCAAAAAATTAAATACATAGTATATGTGGTGTTTTGCACTTGTTTTTTGCTTTTTAAACAGGGCCAAGTGCAGTGCTGGCTATAGCCATGCTTGACTGGAGAGCTATTTTGAGATAATGCCTGAATTTGCATGCCTCTGTAATATATTTCATTTCAACATGTTGTTTTATGTATTAAACCTGGGTCAAAATAGGTGTTCCGAGCACATTGAAAACGACTCCCAGTAGGAGATTTGTTTTCCAGGAGTATTTCTCACTTCATGCCGGGGCTTTTTTGGACAGCCCAAGGTGATCCAGTGATCTCCCTCCTGAGATTACGTTTTTCCACCTGGCAATCTATCTCCCGTTTTACTTCATTGTATGATAAAAGCACCAAAACTCAGGGGTCATCTTTCACTCCTGTTAGAAGCCTGAAGATATGTGCAATCATTCTAGCTGAACGAATACAAACGCTGCTCAGAACCGAGTGCATCCTGCCGCCGTGTCGTTTCTTGTTAGCCGTTCTTGTAGAGATCTGAATCTGTGTGAATGTCAATTTTGATACTGGGATATTTGGATTAAGAAATTCTTAAAGCTCTTTCACATAAAGCCATGTATGTGTTTGCATCTGTTTCAGCCTACAGGCCTGCCCCAGCAGAACTTCTCCATGCATGTGGCTGTGCCTGTGTCAAACCCCAACGCCATGTCCTACAACCACGGGGCCTCTTTAGGCAGTCAGAGCCTGTCAGCCGCCGCTGCGTCTCTGAGTGATGGTGCCATGCTGTCTCCACCTCAGGGTTCCCTGCACAGAAACGTAGTGTCTGCCGGGCCCCCGCAGAGGCCCCCCAGTACAGGCAGCGCAGGTTGGTGCTGTTCCCTCCACATACTTGAATTTCTACCATGCAAAGTAGGGCAGTTTCAGTACAGTCACGTCTTGGATTTTTGTTTTAACAGTTTATATGTCAAGAGTGTGCTTTTTGTATTATTTCTTTGCTTTCAAAACTCAATACAGATGTTGTTTTTCTCCGTCTCTGATAGCGAGATCTATTAGAGGAAGTAGTAATGAAACAATCATGTTTTTCCCAGCTGCTGTGCACAGACATCTATACGTTGCTTGACATGCTTTGTGTTTCACACCTTCTCAGCCCTGGCATGAGAGAAACGGAAGTGAGATCAATTAGTAGTCTCCTGGAAGTGGTCTCCATGACGACAGCAGGCTTTAACACCGTCTGATCTGCTCTTTAAGCTGGTCTGACAGCAGTGGGCTATGTGGCTGGGCCACACCAGCCCTGGTGTGAAGAGGGAGAGACAGAGTGACATATCGAAAACAAAAGACTGCATTTGGATGTACTTCATAAAGATCTCCCATGACAACAAATGAAGATGCAATGCAAAGATACAAATAATTCAGTCTTCATATTTGTTTTTGAATTTAAATGAACAACCTGAAAATCCATAAATAGCGGATTTGAACTTAGCCCTTATGTGTGTGTTTAAGTTATAACTCGAGTGTAAAATGCATGTTTTTCAGTACTGGACACATTAGTCATCCTTTTATCTCTGTTGCTATGTAGGAGGGAGGCATGATCGTAGTAGAGTGCAAAAAGACTGCTGCAGTGCATCGCTGCAAAAAAGTATTTGATGTTCCAACAACACCCATTACTGACCTCAACAATACTTAAACACTCGCCCTTCACAGGCCAGCACACGCTCTCTGGAGTTTGTTCTAAACAGTACAAATATTGCTTGAAACCGCGATGGCAAGATCAGCTTTAGCATTTCTTGTAAAACTGCCTTTTTTGATTCAGATTTAATTGTATACTTTTTTGTACTTTGATGTAAGTGCGTTGAGATCACTTGCCCTGGACTGCCTTGGAGAAAAACAAATGAAAAACATTTGGTATAACCAATGCAGACAGTGCAATGCAGAAAATGCAAGCTGATAGGAAACGGTCTTGATTTATTTTTCTAATAAAAAGTGGAGCTTGCCCGTTCAAAAATTGCCTCTCCGTTGCTAAGGTGTTGTGGATTGTTTGCGAAAGCATTGCTCTATGGTTGCTAAAGTATTTGAATGCGCTGTTCTTTGGCTTCTTTGGTATTATAGGTAAGGTATTTTGACCGAGGTACATAAGCATATTGTTTTGCAGTTGCCAAGCCATTCTGGTCAGTTCCTAGGGTGTTGCTAATCTGTCGGATTCTTCTCTATCATTATAAATCTATGGTATTTTTTCACCAATGTGAAAATTCGTTCTGATTCTTAGAAAAGGTAATAACACACCTCTTCTCCACAACCCACATGATTTGACACGTCATTTGCTGTATGTCTGAAAAATTCCCACTACAGATAACTATATATAAGAATTAAATGAATACATGAATTGAGAAATGAATAAAATGATCTACCGGTGCCGTAAGAAAACACTTTGTAAGATTTCTTGAAATTAGAAAAAAAAACTAGGCAGGCATCTGACAAAAAGTATTTTATATATATATATATATATATTTTTTTTGCGTGCTCTTCATCTTAAAATTAGCACAAAAATCCGGTTGCATGTGCACAGCTGTGGCTTGTTTCTCATGTCGCTCAAAATGAGTTGACAAGTATTTGCAAACTACATTAAGGAACAATACATAAATGCAGATGTATTCTAGTGGGAAATGTGTTATATAAGACAAAGAAGAAGATTTATTATCTCAAATTCCTTAACTAGATCTTTTGATTATGATTTCAGTTTTTGCATTGCCTACAAACATTTGACTTATTCAATGTAGCACTAAGAGTTAAGTTTTTTTTTTTAGATCCCCAAGTATGAGCAATAGTTATAGAGATCCATGCATTAATAGTTTATCCATTTTGCATTCTAAAATAGCTGGGAAATTGAAATTTGTTTGAAACACTACTACGATCAGAGTGCTGTGTCTGTCACACACACATACATACACACACAGAGATGTAGGATGCAGATGGTTAATCATCTCATTTTATGCATCTCATTAGGTGTCATGCTGGGTACCCCAGAGCTCGCAGTGCCAAACGGCGTCAGCTCCAGTCCTGCGGGTAAGTCCTGAGGGGTGACTGCACCAGCTACGCTGAGCTCCTCAGTCAATAGATGCGTAGTTTGTGGATCTGTATATTGGGTGCCGGTTTTATGATTAAATCATTGATGGTTTGACTTGTAGTAGTGGATATCATAATGTTCGCTGTGATTATATAGTTGTGTCGTTTCGCCTGTACTTGGAGAATAACTGGCATATTACAGTAGAGCACACCACCACCACCCCCCTACTCTCCTGATATTTGGAAATCTAGGCCAAACCGTTATGAGCTAGTGATGGATGTTGAAGTGACTCTGCCCTTTATGAGGGCATCAGAAGGATATTATCAAGGGTTTTCTATGGCATCTGAAAAAAATTAGCATATAATGATTATCATTCAAAGAAAGTCTCAGAGGTTGTGTCACAGGCCTCCGAGCTGCATTGCCTACCTGGATTGAAGAGCATTAAGTTGTGTAAGTAGGATTCTGTCAGTCCAGCTTTGCCGGTTCGAGGGCGAAAGGAGCCATTAGATTGAGCGAGTGTAAACAGTCATGTGATGATGGAAAATGGCGGCAGCTGCAGTGGCTCTGCCCTGCTGCTTGTGTGTACACACACTGTCAAGTCATGAAGGACTCACGCAAGGTCATGTGTCCAACTGTTTCTCCCTGACAGTTACAAATACAAGGGTTGCTTCCATTCTCCAGCGGGCTGCTCTGTCTATGTCACCCGTGAAGCAGGGCTACTTTTTCAACATTACAAAGCACCCCAGCAAAAGAGCTTGACTGCTGGAACAACCGGGCCATGAGATTCTGCTCTCTCACGTGAACTTGAAGGTTCCTATTGGCCTAATTTGTTTTTCCTGGAAAACTTAGAGAATGCATGCATATGAAGGGTCGTCTTTAGGGACGAGGCTGTGCTCATTAGTCCAGAGGCTGAGGGACGGCCTTCCTATTCCAAAGCGACAGCCTTGTGCACACGACTCGGCATCTGCGTTTATTTTGCTTGGTGTACGAAACGGTTAACTCCGTTTCAGTAGCTGAATCAGACAGACAGGTAAATAAACTCAGCATTTCCTTTAAGGCCTCGGCCCCCTGCCTCCATCCCTCCTGCCCCCCCTTGAGTTGCCTTCCCCTATTGACAGGTGCATCTGTTTTCCTGGTACTGTGGCAGTCCTTATACGGCTGGCGTAAGCCTGCTAAATGCCTGACCCAGCAGAACCATGCAAGCATTCGGACCATGACATCCCTCTAAGGCACAATGACCAGGCAACCTGTCATAAGCATTCTGTGGTGCTGAGAGGCAGGGACAGGTGGGATTCAACAATCTTTTAGCCAGCTGCAATTATACAAACAGACATTTGCTTACTGAGTATGAAGTAACCGAATCACTCAATTGAAGTCACAATATGAATATTATTGAATTTTCTGGGAGATAATGTTAAACGGGTTATAGTATGAATGGTAGTAAATACTTTAGTTTTGTAGGAGTTACATGGAGCGGAATTCAGTGTCTTCACGCACCCACTTCTGTTAGTCTTTTAGTGATTGTCAGACATTTATGAGTCAGTCCTCACCAACATATTTCCTGTGGGGCAGTCTCATATCTCTGTAGAATTAACATTTAGAGATGCGAAACAGGGGCGTCGCTAGGCATAAATGAATCTATATAAATCTATGCTCTAGCATTTGCTGCTTTATCAAGTGTTATTCATTCAAATTAGAGAACTGGTAAATCAGCATTTACAGATTGGTAGGAAGGTAAATAAAAAAAAAACGAGGCCTTAATTATTCAAACACAAATACCGAAATTTTAAGGTAAAGAAGATTTACAAATCTCAGAGAAACATCGTTTTTTTAGACCAAGGAAAATCACAGCTGTATGTCAGTGGTATATAAATATAGAATATAAAGAACTTTAAAATGATCAAATACTGTTTTGTCAAAGTTGAAAAGCACTTTAAATACTTTTATTGGTGATATATCTGCAAGACCCAGTGACAAACATAAAGGGTGACTAATAATAATGATAAATAGAAAAAAAAAAAATCACGAAATATGGAGATACAAGGTTTGAGAAGGACAGCAGCGATATATTTGCAGCAGGGGAATGTTTTAATTTGTGATTTTATTAACTTGACCGCTACTGTTAGGTGCTTACATGAATGTCATGTATCCCCTATATCCCCTTTAGCCCAGTGTAGTAACACTCCCGCTTTGAAGTAAGATGAAACACTTGCGCAATGTATCTGGGGCGGGGGGATTAAGGTACTAGATGTACAGTGCTTAGTTGGCAGTGGCATTATGGGGTGTGGCAAGGAGCATTTGCCCAAGGGTCTCAGGGCTTTGGCTCTCTGGTCACATAGCGCAGGCCTTTGGCTCTCCTATCACATAACGCAGCTGTTGTTTGTTCCAAACAGCCCGGACCAGCGTGGTCGCTTTGGAGAGGAACCACTTCAGTGCTCCTGTCAGATGGCCATTCCTTGCATACTTTTGATTTTGCACAAGGCACAGGGAAAGCAGGGACATCTCAGAGCACAGCCGAAAAGGAATGCGACTCGCGGCACTCTTCCTCTGCTGTCTTTCCCTTGTGTAGAGTGACCTCATATTGCCTGAATGAGTTCAGCAGAACGCTCTGTTCACCAGTAAAGCTAAAGGAAGGGCGAAGAGGGTCCAAGTGTTACTCCAAGCACATACACTAACGCTCCACTTCAAGGAAAGGAAAGCTTTTTCTACACGTTGACTTACCCAGCTAGGGTGCAAATGAATCTTTGTGTTTGTGAAATATCAGGCTGCTGTCGTAGCACGATTCATGTAGCAATTTAGTGTGTTACCTAACCATGTACAGTTGCTGGAGGTCATGATGACTCATCAGGACTGTAGAACAAAATGGTTTAGTTTCCACTCAGAGTTCTGTGACATGGTAGAACACTATCGTTTAGGCAGAATGTTTGGTTTCAGATCATCGTTTTAGATTTTTATTTTCTTGTTGATTTTTGCAGGGAACAGAAGGCCTAGTTTCTGTTGAATCGGCCATATCCCATTGTTGACTAACAAACCATTGGCAGTGTTTTCATTGACGCAGGAAAAATCTCTTCCCACTTGGTGAATTTTTAAATATGAACCAATCCCATCCTTTAGCAGTCTGTATACAGATACTAACGTTATGCAGACACTTGCATTTATACTTAAAGTAGACAATATGGTATAATATGTATTTCTCAGTGTGGTCAGATGTCTGTATCAGGCCAAATTTTGTGTGTTCGCTGCTGTTTTAGTTGTAGTCTAGTTATAATTTTGTGGTTGTGAATCACATATTGATTTCAAAATGTGTGATTAGTATTATTTTACTCTATGCTAACAGTAACAGTAGGGAACAGCCTTCCCTTACATTTTCCCTTTTCAAATTGCTTTTACTTGAAGACAGTATACATTGTTTCACCGATATATTTTATACGGATCACCATGTACTTTCCCCTATAAGAGTTTTATGTTTGCTTAGTGGTTGGATGGCTGCCCTGAAATCGGAAAAGGTTGAAAGTTCAGTACATTGTAAGCCCAAATGAGCTAACTGACAGCTCTAGCAAGGCATTGCCAATTCTGTGTCTGGCTGACTGTACTCCATACAGAAGACGCTGATTTAGTTGAGTTTTTTGGTCAGTTGTCCCAGCTAAATGCAGCGTCTGTCCTGGTTCTCCAAGTAGGTTGTGTGTGTGTGTTTGTGTGCGTACCTAAAAAGCGGTCTAGCAAAAGCCAATTATGACTGAAGAGCACACAATTCCAGAAGGTGAACTAGTCCTTGGTGCTTTTCTCATTCTCTTTTGATCCAAAAGACTTTTCGAAAATTTCTGTATTAACAGCACCATTAAGGTTGGTCTAAGTTTTCGTGTTTCCAAATTGTAGAATGTCAAAGGTAGAAAAACTGACGACTGAAGAATTTGATTACAATATACAGTATATGGTTAAGAAACCAAAGTACTATATATAGTTTGTGTATCTTAACGGCCCTTATCATTGTAAACCTCATTTCAATGAATGGTGACATGTGAATATGCTACACGTGCAGACTTAAAATGCAGTTACTTAAATGTATTATTAAAAATGGAAATGATTTCTTTGTATATTTATCCACAAAGGGGTCTTGGTCCTAAACTTAACAGACCCTTAATATAGTTTATATGTTGTGAAATGTGCTTTTGTCATGGGACGACAGAGGTGTGGCTGAAAAGCAGATCCATGAACTCACTTTCAATTAGTGAATTACAATTAAATTGGCACTACAAGTCGATGTGTCAAAAACACCTTGTTCAACCTGACAATAGCCTGCTCTCAGCTTTACGGTTCATAATGCGTAAACGTGCACAAAGAGGAAGTGATCCAAACTTAATTGTTCCAGAAATACATCATTTGTGTTTCAATGAGCACCAATTAGCAATGTGATAAGCTGATCTTTGAGGCAAGCTGAAGTTCAGTTTCGAGTATGATGCAGATGTGCTTTTGGCTATTGAACACCTTCTGAGTTAAAAACGAAGCATTGTTGTACAGGGCTCCGCATAGCTTCCGTCATTAATACTGAAGAATATACGCTGTTGAGGAGCAATTACAAGCCTTGTTTGTGTGTCAGAAGAATGCTTCTCGAAAGAGCGTTTACGTGCCAGTTACTTCACCGCATCTTCCGGTCCACACCATCCCAATCCAGATCTCCAAATAGCGTCTACTTGTTCCCATTCTCCATAGAAGCATTATAAATGATATTTATTTTTTGTACAAAAGGGCTCTCCAAGTAAAATATGAATCGGATTTTCTTGGCACTGCCAGTTGGAACTCTTTTCCCAGCTCACATTGTTCCTGCGCATGGTTTCCGGAGCCAAAACAATATGGCTGCACCCGTTAAAGAGGTGCTGTTCAGCCTCATTAATTAAGACTATAATTAGAATTTGGACTCTGTTCTTCTTAATCTATTAGAGAGGCGAAGCTTTGATTCTGAAATTCATTAGTCTTTCCTCATTCATGCATACTTTTTCCTTTCAAAGACACTGTGCCTCTTAAGGTAATGATGACTTATTAACCGTTAGGAATCGTCTGGTGCCTTTTTGTCAGAACAGCCATTTCTTTGGAAGAAAAAATGCATTTGTTTTGTTAAAGCGGACTGTTATGTAACCATGCTCCCAAGGGATCTTGCATTATTCAGAGCTGAGTAAGAGATTTAGTTTAATAAAATAAACGACGTTGTATCTCTCGTCTATATTTTTTTAAACCTTTAGGTATTTTGACATCCTGCGCACTGTGTTGAGTGTATGACGATTTAAGACGTGTTCTTATAGAAGCAAGAGAGGTGGAGGCACCGGTTAAAACCCAGAACTCGAGAAGTCTCAGGAGGGCCTCAGTTACACAGTTTGTTTCAGAACATCCTTTTTCAGGAGTATTTCAGTGTAATGATATCATACTCCCTCCTTTCAAACATCATTACAGTAATGTACTGCTGATATGTCTTTTACAGTTATTGGATCATAATTTCCTCCTACTTAGAAGTTCACAAACTCCAATGCTTGCATTGATGATTTATTTCTTGTTAATCAAATCAACTTTTATAGTATCAGTCAGAAGCTTGGTCACACCATCTCTTTTATTATTGCTATTTTAGACATTTAAATAATGACGTTATACTTATGAATAACACAGATTGACATTTGGGCGTTATCTAGAAAGCAAAAAGGTAAACAAATCAAACAAATCTAATGTTTAAGATTCTTCCCATCCGCCGTCCTGTAAGATTACACCTTTGCACTCTTCAACTTCTTGAGGTGGACCTGAGATGCTTTCAAAATACATCAAAATACATAAAACCACTGTTGAAGGAGCAATGTGGAGACACTAGCTTATCTAATGGTGAGGTTGCGAATTGCAACCAACGGCTCACTCCACCTCACGCCCCTCCCCTTCGAAGCACTACAGAGGCTCACACATAACTAAGATGTTGTCACGTTTTCACTTCTTTGCCGAAGGAGATAAAGAATTTACGAAATACGCTCTGTAGACCAGTTTGTCCATTTAGGGCTACTGTAGAAACAACATGGTGAATTCCATACAAATGGACCCGCGGTGTATGTAGATAGAAACAGCTCATTCTAAGGTAATAAAAACATAACGCTTTATTCTTTATACAATCTTATACAACTCTGAAGACAGTTATGGGTATTATATTGCATTTCCGTCAATAGATATTCCTAAATATTAAACACAGCACCTCTAACTCTTACCCCGCCATTGACGAGTTATCTCGTCATTAAATAAACAAACGTTCTCCTGCCAAAGACCAGTTATTATGGTTTAATTATCTGTTTGTACTGTTATACAGCAGGTGGCGCTGTTACACACCTTTGGAAAAAATACAGATGCTCTGAAGCTTGAACGTAAATGTTTTATTCGTTTTTAATGATTGTTCTCAGTGTAATCTGGGTGGAGAACAAATGAAGATAGAAGAATACAGTTTCTTTTGTTTGAAAGCTGAGACTGTTCTTTCATTTGATATATTGTTGGTCCATAAATTAATTACAGAAAATATACTGTGAGCCATCAAAATTTAGTGAAAATGTTAAAAAAAAAACGCTGCCGCTGACTGGCAACTTTTTTTTTAAAGGCTGGCGGAGAAAGAGTTAAATGTTTTCTTTGTAAGGAGGTTTAGCACAACTTGTATAATTTTGTGCACAGAAGTACGTATCATTTTGTTTTCGAGTTTACACGCACTGTACTAGATTCAGATTTGGCCACAGTCCTGGTGGGCAGAGCACTTGTTCTGACAAATTGCATGGTGGTGCTTACGTGCGGGCGTTTGAATCTCGCTTGGATCATTTCCCAAACCTGCTCCTCCTGTTTACCATCTACAGAACTCTCACAATATCTGTGTCCACAAAATCGTCTTAAAGCAAAATAACAACAGCGAATATCCCTAGATTATTAGACCCTCTGAGGATTGTGCGTATGTATTCCTTTCTCAGCAGAGGCGTGTATAAGTCGAGACACAGTAAGTGCAGGGCTCTGCTCTCTGTCTGTCTGATGATGGCCTTCTCTCTCTCTCTCTGTCCCACAGCAAGCCCCCACAGGAAATGAGCGCTGGGTGGGGGGCAGAAAAAGCCCCATGACTAACATTTATTGTAGCTGCTATTACAGCGAAAACACACGGAAATGACATTGCACTTCTCCGTATGTGTGGTTACGAGCAAATAGAAATAAAATGGGCATAGAGGAGTTTATAGACTACTTGTTTGCTTTTTAAGGTTGTTTAGTTGCGCTGATATGGACGAAAGAAAACATTCAAATGGAGCTCAAGAGTAATTGTGTTTTTGGGTTTGAATGCCGGCCAATTGTAATTCCTGTGTTTGTCTTTAGAAGGTTACACATTGTGTGGGTAAATGACCCGTGATTGTTAGAGAATATTTCAGATGGTTGTGCGAAGGAACTTGCTAACAATGTGAGCCAGCAGATGGTAGAAAGACATCTTTGTAATGCGCTGACATTCATGTGAAACCAGAGACCCACAGTATATATAGTACACGGGTGCGAGGTCAGTCAGGTGCAGTCTTGATGGATTAGTCTGTTCTTTCTCACGTGATGACATCATCCTCACACTGATTTTCAGTATTTGTTGATGTTCCACAGAGTGACGTTTAGTCTGGTACAATACATTGTGCCCTTTACTGTGCCTTTTTAGGGCATTGTAGCACTCGCTAACATAATGATTTGATCCTGTTTGCTCTTAATTCAGCAGGAACGAGTTGAAAATAAAAGTAGCTTTAGTTTCAACAATAAACTCAGTTTGGAACTCGAATTGGCCAAAAGTACACCAGACGTAAACATGCCATCGACACCCCACCAAAGTTTTTAGATTTCTTCTCCAAAATGGAAGTTTAATTGCTTTTGATAGCAGCGAATGGCTGCACTCAGTTGTAATGACTTTAGCCATTCACTTTTTAAAGAGCTTAAGTCACACTACATTTGTTAAACTGAATTGCTTTCCTCATCCTGGGACGCTTTGACGCCATTGTACACCAACACAACCAAAGGCTCATCAATTTTAAAATTTATGTTTTATTTTCGTAAATGTGCAGGATAATTACCAGGGTCTTATTAGAACTTTCCCAGAGGGTTGGGAACACTTAACGTTGCGTGCTATGAGATGCTACGACTGCAGCTGGGAAATGGCATGTCATCAAATCGACTGATGGCTGTTGGGGATTGGTCGATTAGAGCGCAATCCCATGATGCTTTCTGCCTGTATGTGTGTCCCAGCAGGAAATGGCTTCGTTAACCCGAGGGGCTCGCCGGGGCTTCTGGGTACACCCAGCGGGAATGGGCTGGGTAAAGTCATGCCTGCGAAGTCACCACCACCACCGGGGGGCAACATGGGCATCGGAAGCCGCAAGCCAGACTTGAGAGTTGTCATTCCCCCATCCAGCAAGGGCATGATGCCTCCCCTGGTGAGTATGATAGAATCTTTCCTAGACACTTCCACATACACTCTCGACGTCTTAAGATCATGTTGAGAACTGAGTTGCTCTGAATCGACTTGATATATATTTTGTCATACTAATGTAAGATCTGGCTCCTAGTTTAGAACCACTGCTATAGATAAACCTTAAAAACTGTAATCGCTGACAATGAAACGAAATTAAACTAAAGCAGTGTCACAATAAGAACACCAGTGGAACCAAGTATCTCAGGTACCCTCATTCGTTCTATTATTCATATAGAAATTAGACGGCCTCTAAATTGATTATAATTAAGGTGCAGAGAGCTCTGGCCACGTTCGGCACCTGAGGCTACACCCGGCTGTCAGCCTCATAAATCACTAAAGTATAAAATGGGAAGCGGAAAAAGAATATTATTATTATATTTCGAAATGGTCAATAATTTGTTCATTTCAACAGAAGAAGCCTCTCTCTCAGCATGGCTCGGGTCTTGTTTATTAAATAGCATCGTGGGTTACATGGGGTTCTCTCTACTCAGCATAAATATATCGTATGCAAGCATGCGTGTGTATGGAAAAGCATTCGTGCATCTGGAAGCGCTACAGTCATGAATCAAAACAATTCCACATGCCAAGCTAGTGGTATCTGTAGTCATCACTAGTAAGAGGCCCAGAGGATTATTCATTTGTGTATATTTGCGAATACAGCCAGCGTCCTTTCTGTGTGTGTGTGCATGTGAATGAACCGCGTCAGACAGACAGACTAAAGCAGGGCCTGTTAATGTGCCTGCAGACAGGCTGTCATTAGAACATAATGGTATTAAATTAATCACATCGCAGTGTGACAGAGTTGGGATGAAGGCTTAATCAGAAGCCCAGAGTGTGAGCCAGATAATATCTTGTCACCCTTGTCGTGTCTCCCCACTGTTATTGATTGAGTGCCGATATTAAGACAGCACTGGCCCCGCACCACTGACGAGAGACCTTCCTATCTTCAGTAGTGTACAACTCCTTAATCAGAACAAAACAATACGATAAGAGGCCATCATTTAAGACCCTTAAATCGAAATGATGCGTTGTTTACAAGGGAGAAATACAACTGGGGATTAGATATGTGCTAGAACATTTAAAGTAACTGTTTAAGTATTGAACGAATAAATGAATTGAGAGAGAATTAAAACACTTAAAAACAGAAAGCATGACCTGAAAACCCCAAACAAGACTTTTTAGTATTTAAATGAACAGCATCTATTTCTTACAATTTCGCTGCCGAGGTGTTCAGTTGCTATTATAAAATAAATAATTTGTGTCAGAGGGAAGGATTTGCATTTGAGGAGATTATTTACTCCTGTTGTAGGTTTAAAGTAATACCATAATCCCCATACTGCTATATTTCCCACCTCTTATTTAGCACAGTGTTTACTGTCCTTCTCACGTAAACAAATAAATTAAAGCAAGCAAAAGATTGTGTCATTGAACTCAAAATGAAGGATGGGGCTATTGGACACACAAGCACATGTCTGAATGAGTCTGTGAGGTGAGGGGTTAAGTACATCTTAGCTGCGAGGCAAAGCTGTTCAAGGATTTTTGTCCATGGTTTTTTAAAAACACAATTACTCTCATCTACTTTCTCTTTGTCTAACATTTACCTTATTGCTACATGTCAGATTAACCACATGGCCATGAGGAATGAAAACGTTGCGCATTTAGTGGCATCGAATTTGACTTTTCATTTGAATTGGTCCCCCAATTTGAATTTCCAGTTTCATAGCAAGTAACCTGAGGCAGCGTTCGTTTCACGCTTCACTCTCTTAATTTGAATAAGTTAGTTTAAAAGCACATCCTGGTGAGAACGGTGGCCTAACCCCACTGAGCCTAGGTGTGCCACCTGGGCCTGTACTGACACCCTCATCTGCTCTTTTCTGTTGGAAGCAGTCAGAAGAGGAGGAGATGGAATTGGTGAGTTTTGAGTGACTGTGAGCTTTACGTTTGGCTTGAAAACCACATGGCATTAACTGACAGAGCCACACTAAGTTCACCGCTCAAACTAAAGAACAACTAAACCCAAATGGATGAACTCATGAGCGGAACTGTTGTGTGTGACTCACACTGCATGTTCTGAGCCTTTAAGGGAAGTTCATAGAAACCACAGTGTGTTATTACATATGTGTGTTTGTGAGTCTTGTGTGGAGTATTAAGAGTGCTGTGGGTGAATTTGAAGAAGGATGATAGTGACAGAATTAAACACAATCTAAGAATCATTTTAAGAAACAAAATCCAAATAAAACATTTGTGCTGTCCAGAAATGTGACAGTATGGGTATTTTCTAAAGTATTATCCTCTGTAATGTTTCTCATTATTTGGCCTGGTTTGTGATTACTTGACTTGGTATGATGTCATTGAGATAGAGTTGAGTCCAGAATGATATCATTAGACAAGGAGAGCAGCCAACTACAGTTGGGGAGAATGTTTTCACTAGCTAAAGGAATTTCAAGTAATGTGAATGCATCTGTTGCAACTTCAGGGAAAAACTAGTACTTAATGACCCACTGCTCTTCAACATAAATAAATGACTAACAACAAATAAATATAGATTTATATCAAAGTTTTTATAAGAACTTCAACTAGAACAAGATGTCTCAATTGTTCGATATGTTTATAAATAATACATTTTTAAAAAGAAGGAACTAAAACAATCTGCCTGTCAAACTCTGTGTTTCTAAACTCAACATTCATGTCAGATTGTTGTGTTTTTGAGCACCGCATGTCATTTGAGGTGACTTTGTAATTGCACTGCTTGTTAGTTTACTTACAGTATTTCATTGCATCACATTTTGGGACCTAGTGTAATAAACCTCAAACAGTTTGTAAAAGGTTTACTTTTTTACATTTTTGTGTTGGTCTGCTTATATATTTACATGTTGAAAAACAAACAGTATGTAATATTCAACAAAATAGCAGTGATCTTATATGAACAATATACAGATGTGTCTGATACTGGAGGCATCATAAAATCTGCTGGTTTATGAGCTTTTAAATTAAATGTATAGCTAAACGTAATCTGCAAAGCACAAGAAAATGAAATCTCTAATGAATCTACAGCGCCCCTTATTGGTTAACTATGATATTACCCACACACAATTTCCTGATCCAAATACTTGCCGTGGTTGGGTGGAGTGTGCATGTATGTCTGTGATGGGATTTGTGTCTCATCAACTTTTTGTAAATTCTCTCCTATGTACAGAACACTCAGCGGATAAGCATCTCCCAGTCCACCCAGTCTCTGGCCACACCGGTGGTCTCTGTTACCACCCCCAGTCTGCCACCCCAAGGCCTGGTCTACTCAGGCATGCCCACTGGCTACAATTCTGGTGAGTCTGAAAATGCTGTTAATTCTCTCATATATTTATTTGTTTCGTTAATAAAAGGATGACACTACAGAAGACACCTACACTCATAACGAATATACAACACTGCTGTAGAAATGTGTTTGTATGATTCATAAACAGTGTTGATGATTGTTGTTGTGTTGTTTGGCATTAGAATACTCCCTGAGCAGCGCTGAGCTCTCATCTCTGCAAGGCTTTGGCTCTCCGGGGCTCTCTATAGGCTCAATGTCGGCATGGCAACAGCATCAACTGGGCCAGGCAGCTCTCAGCTCGCTGGTGTGAGTAACATAGATGTTCAGTCGCACACAAGCACGCATCCACATACAGTTATCGAGAAACACTAATATGCTCAGACACGAGGTCAAATGCATTTTTCTTGAGATTTCACAATAAAAATTATAGTTATAAAAATATACTTTCAATAATAAAAAATACAGTGTTTTTGTGGCTTAACTGATATTGCAATTATTCTTCATTTATGTTGTGGTAAATTGTGACCTGGAAAGGTTTTCGTGATTGTAATCAAGCCAGACGTGTTCATATACTGTGACTAAAACATATGCCTGTATAACTTATAACTGTCAGCCTTCACTTCACTAGCACAGTTCATGATTCACAGGCAAGCATATTGATTCTATAAAAAGATTATTAAAGGTCTTGTCTCCACAGCCTGCAAACGAAAGGTTTTATTTAAACGCAATAGTTGGCCATCATTCCGTCGCGTTCTGGCGGGCATGCTCTAATTACATACCACCCTCTAAAATGATTCAGGCACTGTTTTTGCTCCAAGTACCATTAAGTAAACAGATGGAGGGTGGGATATTATTAATCTTGCTGTGTTAGTCTATGTTAAGCGTCTCATACTGTAGTAACCATTGAATTTCAGCCTACGAATATTACTGGCTTGTTTGATGTAAACATTAAGAAATGTATCAATTTATAAATGAAATTCTCTTTCAATTCAGAGGTGGCGGTCACTTACCTCAGGGCTCCAATCTCTCCATCAACACCAGCCACAACATCAACATTAAATCGGAGCCCATTTCACCTCCACGTGAACGCGTCACCCCGTCCGGCTTCCAGCAACAGCAACAACAGCAGCAGCAGCAGCAGCAGCCTCCCTCCGGGCGTCTGGACATGGGCCGCTCACCCGCCGACAGCCTCAGCTCCTCCTGCTCCTCGTACGACGGAAGCGACCGAGAGGATCACCGGCACGACTTCCACTCTCCGCTCGGCCTGGGGCGACCCCCCGCCGGCGGGGCCGAAGAGAGGGAGAGCCCCACGGTCAAGCGCATGCGCATGGACACCTGGGTGACATAAGGCTGTGTTGAGCTGACCGCCAGTCAGTCACACGCAGGGCTGGGCAGGGGAAAGGGAGAGAGGCGAGACAGCAGGGAGGGTCATAATTGTTATTATTCTATTATTATTATTTAACGTCATTTCACTTTTTTGTAAGTAGGTGGATGGTGTTTGAAGATGTCCTTACATATCGAAATTAAGCAACTAAGTAGAGAGAGAAAGAAAAGTCAAGCAGTCAGAATAAACGGTGTACTCAAAACAGGTGTTTTCAGGTACTTGCAAATAGGATTGTTTGAGAGTCCAAGACAAGAGATTATTGTAGTCACTGGTGCAGTTTGACACTTGTAGCTGTTTTTTTCGCTGTTGAATTAGCAAATTTCAAACAATCAAAGAAAGTTTAGGGCCGGCTTTCTGTCTAAAGGTTGTTGTCCGCTGGGCTCATGTATTAAACAATCTGTATCTGCACTTGCCCTTATGTCACTTATTAAATTATTTAAAGGTCATTTTAAATAAATGGTTAAATACATTTTAAAGGACAGTAGATCGATTATTATGAGGCAGAGCTTGTATCTGAATTGAGATCACGTATCGCCTCAATCAAGACATTAAATTATGTGTAAAACAATGTCTCTAACTTTACCATACACATTTTAACCAATTGCTAAATTTTCAATATATTACTGACAAACTTTTTTTGGAAGTTTAAGGTAGCCCAGTGGATTATAGACTATAGCTATTGGATATTCATGCAGCTCCAACAACTCAATGGTTACGCAAGCCAAAGTCTCTTTGTCATTTTGTTGTACTGTGGGTTGGAAATTTTCAGCATTTCTCTCTCAATGTTTGTTTCATATATTAGTTCTGTCATAGTGTGCATTGTTACAAATGTTGGAGAAACGATAAACATGCAAAGCAGATCTTGAAACAATATCTAAAGCCATGAACACTTGCTGTTCTGTTTGTAAATTAAAGATTTGAGCCAAACATTTTCTTTTGTTATGTATATAGCAACTTTAATATATATCACTTTCGGTGTAAGTACGTATGTATTGTATCTTCACCAGATTTAAGAAAAAAAGTATATTTTTGTGGATTACTGCCAAGTTTACAAGGCGAGATCCTTATTAAGTAGAGTATTCACTGGTTAATATTTACTATTTTGTTAACTATACTGTACTTTCTTCAAATCGGACTATTGTTGGTAATAATCAAAATGGTTTTTTTTGTGTTTTATTTGGTTTGTTGAGAAGGTTGTTTTTGGGTCGTTTACCCTTTAACGGTGGTGAATGTCTGTCCATAAGAAATTGTAACGAAAGAGCTGTTTTATTTAAGCTCGACCGTCCTTTTTGGTTTCGTTTTGTAAAACGATAATCGCCATGCTAAGAAAAATATGGTTGCTTTTCCTACAACTGTTTTGTGAGGGATTAGCCTGCAGCTGCTGAATACACTGCCTACTTTAAAACTCATTGCAGTTTAGATGCACTATTCAGTCATCTCCACTCAAAGAAACAATCCCACAGTGTGTATAGAAAGTCATCCCTCTTCGAATGCACATGTGCTCCCATATTGTAAATACCATAAGTAACCCCAGTACACATGCATACTATGTACAGAACATATTGCCACATATTTTGTGAATTGGTTCATCTACAGATTTCCTTATGTAAGACACCTTGTAAGGCATCAGACGCAATGCTCTACATTGCTGGACAAAAGGGGGCACTGTAGCTCTCTCTGCTGTTGCTATTTCGCTCTTCGTGCATATCCCTCCAATGCCGGGCTTTTCATGTATGACTGTTTGTTTGTGCAGCACAGATGTCTGGTATAAGTGGCCTCCAGTTTGCATCACACCTCACATCCCCTCAAGTGGGATTCAGCAGCTGAAAATGGAAATGCTAGAAATTGTAAACAGACTTCACTCAAGAATGCACAAAAGTTTGTACGTTTAAGTTTGCCATTGGATAAAAGGATGCTTTCCTCTTTAGATTTGTTATGTATTTGGATCACTTTTAGATACCTCCCTGTCCTTTTGAGCACCATAGCAACTGGCAATAAGCTGATATTAATCTATGCAGTCCCCGTCCCACACATAGCCAGGAACACAAAGCATTCGCATTGAAAGGAACTATTGGAAAAAGCATCTTATAGTATCACATGCCCATTTGTCATGAATCATGAATAAAGTGCTCTTTATTGAGCAGTTGAGAAATGACTGTTAACCCTTTGTCCCTAAGTGCTTGCGTATTGAGGTCACATATAAAGGCACACTAAATATGAAAACGAGCCATGCAGTCACTGCTTTAGGTATAGCTTTAGAATAAACCTCAGATGTACAAGCTTTGTTGTCTCAGCTGAATTAAACAACTTGGAAACCCATTAGAAAGTTTTATGATGTCCGTTGAAAATCAAGTTGTTCACAATCAAAGCTTTTCAGGGTAGACAAGCAATAATGCCAGCTCAGTGCTATAAAAGCACTGCGGATGAAAAAACCTGCAGTTTTTTACACTGCAATGCACACACATTCACTCAACATTAGTGCTTGATTAGGATTCAGGGAATTTGTAGAGTTTCTCCACTACATGCACATTTAGAGCCTTATTCCAAAGAGTTGCTGGTGTTCAAAATCCAATGTATCGCTCATCATTTCTTAAATTCATCCAAACAAGCCTCATATCTCTGGATGAAGTGTATAGCTTTGTCCACGAGTCCCTATACAAATGCGCGGATGAAATACATAAGAATCTAAAGGGAGGAGGCAGTTCCTATGGTGCAGAGTGCTGTGTGTGAAACTGTTGAATGTGAAAGGAAGGGATAAAGAGAAAACAACAATTGTGTTGCGTACTTTCTTCACTTTGCTGTGCAAGAGTACACTGCTTTGCTTATGGCTTTTCTAAAACAGAATGATGTATTTGGTAATTGTTTGTAGTTTATAGTTCACTTCAAGAAGCTGTTTGCGGTTTGATTGCTCGAACCGTTTGGCGGCACAAGCTGGACTTTGTTGCCATAAATGAAACGAGATGTTTCAAAAAGAAAAAAAAGAGACAAAAAAAGAGAGAAACCTTTAAGTTAATCTGCATTATATTTCCCTTGAATGTGTTGTTTTATCTTCATTATACAATTAATATTCTAGTGATCTTTTTATTGAATGACTTAAGATATTATGCTAGAGATTGTTGTACAAATTTGTATTCTGCATTCACTAAAGTACAGTAAAGATATTGGCTTTTATTGTGTAACATAGGTTCTCTCGCTTCTTCTGTGCTAACTGAAGTGAACAGTTCTCTGAATTTGAGTAGACTTTGTCCACATGTGAAGTCCCAAACATTAGAATCTGTCCGCTTTATTAAAAACCTTATTGTACCCTCAAATACTCCCTCTATGTGCCTTCATACTGCATCCCTGACAATCACACAATCAATGCACATTTACTTTTTTTTCACAGACCTGCCATAGTTTAGTGGTTTCATAAAGCTATGAGAGATACTATTTAAATTTAAATCACAGAAACGTTAAATGTGTTTTTGTAGATTTATAGGAATAAAATGATACTTCAGTATCAGTGTATCTCAACTATAGGGGTCTCAAGATGACCTGATGTGACCCTGCCTTTCAATTTTTTGATAGTTTTCTATTTTCTACACATCACATAGAACATTTGGTTAAAAAAAGATCTGAAATCTTATTGAAATGAATTCAAAAATCAAACTTTGATGTCCGTTATAATCTCAGTATCTTCACCTAGTTTTCACAGGCAGGGTCACTAATAATATTTTAAATGAGAAAAATCACATGCATTAAAAGAGCTTCAACTAAGAGAGGTTTAGTACTGTACACATGTTTTTAACAAAAATATTTTTTTTCAAATATGCAAAGTTTTTTATTGAGTAGAAGGTCCACGTGCTTTCCTACATATATGCGCAATATGTAAAGCTGCCGCTAGGTGGCACTAACTTCGCATGTACTTGTTTAAATTGGCACACAGGTGTATGTGGGCCTGACAACACAAGTTCTGAGATAAAAACAGATTCTCTTCTGTTTGTACATTCCTGATGTTCTTATCATAATAACATAGTAATTCAAAGGTCTGTATACTTAGATAGCCAGCCAACTGTAAGGGATTAAATCTGCGTATTGTAACTAAAAACAGTCACTTGGATAAAAGCGTTTGCAGTCTAGCAATATTATGTAGGTTCGTATGTTCACGTTTCAATTATTAATCACGTAAATCCTTAAGTGCACAAACGCAAATACCGAAACTCTTTAAAACTGTGGTTGGCTGACCGTCTTTACCCCGCCCTGCAAACCGGTCGAAGCAGAAAGATTTCTACAAGCGCGAGCTGCTGATGACACCTCACAGGTGACAATGTGACATGCCTTTCACCTGAGCACACGTCTAGTCAATGGTTTAGAAAAAGGTAAGCGTTTATTTTCTTTACTTAAGTAAAAATGGACAAAAGTTTCTAGAAATATTGTTACTCTATAAGTGTAGACTAATTATTCATATACGAGTTTACATGACACTGCTGACATAACTCAGTTTGTATTAACCATAAGGCTACATTTCTCACTCTCCCTATCCTTAAATTGAATGTGGAGAATGTATTCTTTATATTAACCATGGTTTTACTACAGTGACCTTTTTACCATGGTTTATGTACCATATAAACCCATATTAACCACAACAATTGACTCACAACAAGAGCCATAGTTTAAGCATAACATTTGCTGTGAAACTAGTAATATAAATGGTACAGTAATCGGTCATTCAACAACATGACTGTAATATTACTATGGGTCATTTTGAACAATCTCCAACAGTTGCAGGTGGTCAAAACGAATACATGTTGCTTTATCTGTTGTTTATGGTTAAGCATAATGGATCAACTTTGTTAAAGTGAATGAGTTGGAAACATTGTATGACATCAGAAATAAATACTTTTGTTTGAGCTGCCAAAAAAGGACATCAACACAAGGAACCCATCCAGCATACCTCCCTCAAAAACGCTCTCAGATTGTGTCTTGTGTTATTTCGTTGAGTTTTCTTTGAGCTTTACAACGTTGTTTAATGGCACTGCATGGTAAAACCATGTGGAAGGAAATGAAACTCATAAAAGTGTTTATGCTTGGTGTATGAATGGTAATTTATTCATTACATTATTCTTTTGTTTTTCAAGTTAGTTAACTGAATTCATGTCATGTTTTTTAAGAACCGTTTTTTAAACCACCGAGGCAACACTGGTCTCAAACTTGTTAACGTCGACAACACTTCTTTCTGCATACTTTGCATGTGTCCTCTTTGCATGCGTGCATCACAATGATTTTTGTTCCTCCTTGGTCGTAAGTGAGAAAAATGAATTATGTATCGAAAATGATACACCACATGTTTACGCTGCGATCTTAGCTGTAGATTAGTGTTTTTCAAGCATGTCCTAATGTCAAGTGGTTATGAACAACGTGCAACAGTGATTGTTATCAGACTGCTTACTCTGTTTCCTCATGGTTGTCGTTCATTTGGCTTCCTTTACCTCTGGGTTTCCAGAGGTAAAAATGTGAAGCATAGATATAAGCTACACCATTGTTTTGAATGCTGTTTGATATTTTTGTTTTACGTCTAGCAGGAAATCCCCAAAATGCCTGAGAACTGAATTTTAAAGACTGAGGCTAAAATGCCTTGTTGTTATGTTGTTGAATGTAGAACAGAGTTCATCTGCTTTTGTCTGACAGTATTGTTTACATTTCAGCTGAAGAAGAGTCTCTTCTGCAGTCATAATGGAGCAGAAGAAGAGAATCTGGCCAAAGTTAAATATGAATATTGTAAAAAGGGGAAAAAAGAAAAAGACACCTCTGAAATACAGGAGGAGCATATCTGTTCCAGACCTCAGGGTTCGGACTCAGGAGATGCTGGCTTTGGATGAGTCCAGGCCACTTGATCAAGACAGTGTCTTATTTGTAAACCGCGTGATTCCAGGGGACCTTGATGAAACGGGGAGTGAAACCTCCAGTCTTGGTTTTTCCGACCATGGGCCATACTCGTGCAGCCCAGCACCATCAGAAAGATCGATTCCTGTGGACTTCCCAGTATCAGTGGAGAGCGCAACTGATAAAAAGCGGCCAAGAACCACTTTGTGGTATTTGAATGATTCAGATACAGACAGGGCATCACCTGCTCAGAGACTCAAAGACCCATCGGATAAAATGTCTTCAGCCGTCATTAGAGCCGGTGCAGGCAGACAAACACCTTTGGGGAATGAAATGTCTGCTCTGGCCACTACAGAGTCATTCAGCACTAGTGAGGAGCAAATTAATTGTCCCGCTGAGCAAGAGCTGAAGTCTCCATCAGAAATGTTCGTCACAGGGTCTGCGGAGGACATGGCATATGTGAGTTATCTCAATATTACTAATTTATTCTTTTGTCAAAATTACACCTATGCTGAAGCAGTTTTGTTTGAATATGTCATGGTGCAAAAAGTTTAATAATGACAAGGTCAATAATAGTGTATCAATATTATGTTAAAGTGTACACAAGATGTAGCATGACATAACAATGACATCTCAAAGACTAAAAAGTACACTTTAAGTACACTACCATAATGTACTGAATGTGCCCTGTTGTCACACATTTTATTTCGCACTTGGCATACTAAAAATATAGTTTTTTTGTACTTCAAGTCCACGGTGTTTTAAATACCACGTTTGAGTACACTTAGATCTTTTTAGGTTTATCTTTAGAAGTGCTGATTTTTTTTCTACATTAAGTACCAAATAAGTGCATGGCCAAATAGAGTAATGTAGAGTACGTTTAAGTTTATTATAGTGCACTTTTTTAACGTGGGGGAAGCGTTTAGGGGAATTACTATTAAAGATGTGTTTCTGTTTTACTTTTACTTAAATTGTGATGCTGATGGCTGGCAAATCTAATTGCATAATTAATTTTTTATTTTTAATCTAAAAAGTTAGCATTTTTGCAAGTTTGCAAGCTTGCATTTGCATTGAAAGAATAGTCTAGCCAAATATTAAAATTCTATCATTATTTTATCAGCCTCAAGTTGTTTCAAACCTGTATACATTTTATTGTTCCACTGAACATAAAAGAAGCTACTTGTAAGAATGTTTGTAACTGAACAGTTCTGGGGCACCATTGACGTGGTAGTAAACGAAACCACTGTACCATGGCATTCAATAGTGCAACCAGTGGTGTTCTGTAACTCGTCTTCAGGGAAAGCACTAATGCGAAGCTCGGCAAAACATGTATTTAGTCCGTCATGTGTGTGGTGCGTCACGTCACGTCAAAATACCTGCTTGCTGCAGATGCATCAAAAGGGTTTATAAAGCGATAACGAGCAACTTTTTGACCTTAAATTAATTAATAATCTCTAAAATTATTTTAGTGGTAGGACAACTTTTAACTGGACAAATTTTACTGCCGTTGTTTCATAAGCAGCCTCCTATCGGCTGAAATTGCACTTATGACTTTGGTGTTCGGGACGGTACAAGCCCCGCCTTTTAGGCATACGTCACGTTTTACTCGTACCCTGCGATAAGTTAGCCAATAGCTAACAATACGACGAAACGATCTAGTTCAACGCAAGTCTCCAAACCATCAGTATGGCAGAGCCAGCTAATAAAACAATGAGGAGAAGAGAGAGAGTGATCGGACACAAATAAATATCTGACGGACTTGCACTCGGCGACGCGAGCTGCAAGAGGCAACTGGTTGCAAAACGGATAGCCTTCCTGCTACTGGATTTGAAAGTCTTATATGTAAAAATTTTCTTACTGTCCTTTACTTTCGAGTATATTAATAATTTGGCTGTGCTCAGGTTGTTTATTGGTGCTCTAACGTTAATGGTTCACAATTTATAACCCTAGGGTAGACTAGAGATGATGTACTGTTGCCGGGTCTATATAGCTTTAATTTAGTGTTATGCTTGTAAATGATGACTACCAAACCACAATAAATGTTTTATGGTCAAAAGTTGCTGATTCCTTAGTTCATGCACGAAGACTAATGTTATTAGTATCTATAGTTACTGTGCTAGGCACTATTCCAATAGCGTTTAGAGTGTAAGTTATTGATTGCACCCTTTACACAAAGCACAACGCCTAGTCGCGACTGTGTTTCCGAAAATATAACTACAGAACATTAGTTTGTTAGTTACTAAACATATTCACGTCCATGCGCTGTGTTTTGGGCGACTACTATGCAGCTAGCACGCTTTGTGCTAACGGCTAACAACCAACTGCTACCTCAGAATCTAGTTTGAACTATTAGTATAGCCCAGTAGTATTACGAGAGCCAAAAGAGTAGTCTAGTACATGCACAGTTTATAAAGGGACATGATGTACAGCGGTTTCCGCCTAGTCAACAAATTGATTGACAAGGGCAAGTGCAGGGAATCTGGCCAGGACACCAGGGTTACACCCATACTCTTTACGAGAAGTGTGATGGGAGCTTCAATGACCGCAGGGAGTCAGACCCAGGTTTTATTTCTCATCGTAAGCAGCTTTTTACAGTATAGTGTCCCCATCATTATCCTGGGGCATTAGGATCCATATGGACCACAGTACCCTAATGACTGCTCTCTTCCAGCAACAACCTAGCTTTCCCAGGAAGGTCTCACATCCAGGTACTGACCAGGCTCAACCCTGCTTGGCTTCAGTGGGCAACCAGTCTTGGGCTACAGGGGGATATGGCTGCCTGCTATAACATGCAAAATTCAATACTCACATAATGTTAACTTTTGTATATTTACATTTACGCATTTGGCAGACGATTTTATCTAACATATTAGATTTTCATTAACATAAACTTAGGTATTTGGAATCCCCTGGGATCGTACCAACATCCTTGCGTTGTCATTGGAATGCTCTTACCCCTGAGCTACAGAAAGCTTATCTTTTGTAATATTATTTTTGAAATATTTTCTGTGATTTTTACCCCCTGTTGACAAATCTGTGTGTAGTTTTTGCGACTCGAACAAAACTTCTATTAAAGTACTCATGGTTAATTGACCTAGCTTTGTAGCAGACTCCAACCGGTGTTGAACTTTCTCATTCAAGCCTATTCAATCTATTTTTTTCTCAGGACACTCCAAATGAATCCAGTGACTTTGATGTCTTCTTATCAGAACAAGAAGAGCAGAAAGTGAGTATATAATAAGAAGGGTTGAAAAGAGCTTGGTCTTATAAGTGGAGTAGTTTTTCCTCTTATACTGTATCAGATTCTGTCACTCATATTCGGTCCTGAATCCTATTAAATGCACCGATGATTATAGACGGTTTCATCGGACAAACAAGTCGTCCTAAAGTTAACTTCCGGTCTGTGTTTGGTCATAATATAACAATTTATTTTATCTTTCATTTTTATTCATTTAAATTAATAATAATATATTACAGTATATCAGTTGTATTAAATTAATTTTAAACTACTCAACCGTTATCGATTCTTTGCAGAGCCCATAACGTTTATGTTATTTGATACTGTGTAAACCGTGTCCAACAGACATTGAGTTAACATTTAATTCTGTGTACTGTGCTTACAGGGCTCATCAGGATTGAGTGACAGCCACATTGGTCTGCCACAGCAAAAGGTCCAGCATCTGCTCACTATCAACCTGAAGGAGGGCAGGAATCTGGTCATTAGAGATCGCTCAGGTATTGGAAAAGACTAATGAAGACGATTAAACTATTGTCATGGTGGGTGGTGTCTTTATTTATAGGCGTTTTATGATCTTTTAGGCTTTACATGCATTTCTTCGTTTGAGTGTTTTGTTCTTTTGTAATAAAAAATCAACGAGTCATCATGGTATTAGTAGATTGAATCCTGTGGTTTAATAAAACACTTGATTCAGCGGTACTCTGGATGGGTGTTCTCACTAACACACTTACACGGTCTTACTCTAAAAGTAACAGGATGGTGGTGACTGTACTGTTTCTTTATCACTGATCACAGGTTATTGCTGATCTTTTTGTTGGGGCACGTCTGTATTTTGTTCATTCACTCCCCATTCTACGACATACAGGATGACAAACTTTTCTGTGGCAGTATTTTTCCAGACAAAAATACTCCGCAGGTGTGAAATTGTTTAGTTTTTTGTATTTTCCTGACCTCATATTAGTATATTTGAAGAGTTTGTTTGCGAAATGAGATTCATGATTTTTATTATGTTATCATGTTTTGATTGTGTTAGTTAGCGGTATGGTTTAGTTATTATGGCTTGAATCAAAACGAACCAACTGTAGTTTGAATAATATTAATTGGAATCCACAATAATAATAAAAAAACTTCATTTTGTAGTCTCGTTTTGGAAATAAACTCTTCAATGGTTCTTTTTTGTCATTTATATACTTTTGAGATCTGGATTTAATTTGGTTTTACTCATTTTAACATCTAACTTTTCTGTCTACCGGTACCTGGAGTCTATCTCAATTCTAGTTTGAGCCCGTAAATGATCAACTTAATGACTGATGCCTGACAGTAATTTGCATGCGTTTATTTTGTATGCGTTTTTGGAACTTTACATCAACTGACAAGACATTCACTGTTAAAATACAATGGCAGTGCACTTAAGGTTCACTATGCACCAATGGGAGTGATACACATGATTACCGCACAAACTATTACTTAAAGAACTGAAACATTACATTGCTATAGACAGGCAATTTGTTGTTGACTGAATATACATTTAAATTTCTTCATTTTGTGGTTGTTTTTTAGCACTGTAATACATTCTTTTTGCAAGTCTTGGTGAGAGGCTGTGATCATCTGTAGTGTTATGTGACCATGCAGTGCTGTTCATTTCTTTAACCAGCAAGTATGAATCATATCAGGGCCTTGTGCTGTCCTGTTCTTAATGTGTTGAAGCTTTTCTTAGACATCTGCTATTGTGATATTCACTGGTTTAAGCTCTCAGACATCGACATGATCTGCTTTTGAGGCACTTTTATTACATGGTTTCTTGAATACTTGATTCTGATCGGTCAGTTGCGGCATTCTGAGGTAGAATATTTCCTGATAATATCCAGGTTTAACCTGTGTCATGTGTATCAGTAGTCCTGGTTTTGAAATAGATTACATAATTGAAATAAAATATGTGTTTTGAAATAAATGTAGAATTAAAGCTCAATCCTATCGGCAGACCTTCTTGCGACACCTTGGTTTGTGGCCTGTATGAATGTAACAGATCATGCAGGACTGCAGTCATTACACATGGAATTCTTCCAAGTTCCTCCAGCTTGTCTGGTCTTCCTAAATCTGAAGAATGCGGTTGGACCAGATTGTCCTTCTTTCTATCGCCTAACCTGTTTCCACATCACGCTACATTCAAGAAAACCGCAAGCTATTTTTGGAAGTATTGTTTGCATTGTATAAGTCCAAAACAACATTTACTGTTCACTATTCAAATGTTGTAGCCAGATGAATGCACAAAATAAACTTTTATCAGGTAAGCATATATAGTAGAAACAAATGAGCTGGCCTTGTGCTTTTCCTACTACGGTGCCAATGCAAATACTTAGAGTGAGGTGTTGTTTCTTAGACATACAGAGTCCCTTGTGTCGTGCTGCTAAATAAATTAATGAGTTGAGTTTTGTGTATTATCCCTAAAGCAAGGTTTATTGATATCTTACAGGCAAATGATATTACAAAATTTTCATTTGATAGGCCGAGCGGTTCTTCAGACGGAATGCCAGTGTATCTGGCAGGCCTGCAAGAGCTGATTGGGTGGCTCATTGTCATGTTCAAAGTCACAGGTGTATGCCCACAGGCCATTCATTACCATCTCTACCTCATTATTTTTCATAATTAGAATATATCCAGTGATGTCCCTCACTGCCAAATCAATCTGATGAAATGTTCATGCGCAAAATAGACTGAAGTCAATCTATTGGTGGCAAATGCAGACAGGAAATTGTGTATGGAATGCAGATTTTTGTTTTTTGTGAGTCTTTTGACATTTTTAAGGACCGCCCCCGAGAAAACTCAGAAGGTTGTTTCTCATTTCCTTTTAATGGATACATTTATCAATTTTTCTTATTAATTTACATTGGCATCAGTTTACATGAATCCAACAAATTAGAAATTGTACACATTTTATTTTTGTACATATATTGATCTTTTTTTTCTTCTATTATATAATATAACATTTATGTTTATGTCTCATAGTGTGTGCTGAGGGATGAGGCGTGAAACGTCTTTGTGGAGAAATTGTGACCTCCAGTGGTCTTTTAATAGAACTACACAATCTCATCTCTGCTGCCTGTTTCTGAAATATACAAAGTACTGCTCTAGGCACTTGAACTATTGAACAAATGTACTGAATAGACCTTTTTAAATATACTTAAGATTTTATATAATTGAAAGTGAAAATATTAAGTAAATTCTCATGGTCCTCAGCCAGTTGCATTGTTTCTTGTTTGTACCAGTTGGTCCTTCACTATGTCTGACACACGTCAGCTGCCTATATTTGCCTAACAGTTACCTCCCGGCTCGCTCCCCGACTGACGCTAATGCCCAAAAGTGGCCCGTAACATTCCCTCCCCCTTTTCGCCATCCTCCATCTTCCTTCTGTTAATTTCCGCAGTCACCGGCGGATCTCTTCCCCTGGCTGCCGAAGCCCCTTTCCTCCTGTCAAGCTGCCTGGAGGTTTCCTTGTCAGAGGCTGGCAGGGAGGAGCCGCCTCCTGGAGATGTTCATTTGGAGAGGGGATCTGACAGATCTGACAGTCTCTCCCCACAGGGCTTTTGTCATGTGATTCCAGGCACCCTGCAGGTTCTCTAAAGCGCTTCTTTATCCAGCCATACAAATGAAGCGATGGATGATTTTTTCCTCATATTTTTCTTTCCATCGTACCGGCCAATCTGCATAGCACAGCATAGACAAAGCCGGACCCCTCTCCCTCCCTTCTCTAACAGACAGACACAAGACAGACTTTCATAACAGGCTTTGCGGATTAACACTGCTTGCTCTTGGTTTCTGGGGTTTTAATGCAGAAGCATTACATTAACAGATTCACGCTGGCTATAATTTTTTACTCTTTCACGATCAGCCAGCTCACATAACTCAAAAGAGACCAAGTCCGCCCTTAACACGCTAAGAAGTGTCCTCTAAATTGTAAGTGGTATAGATTATTCACTGTAGGGAAGTTTGTGAGGGTATATCTGTGGGATTGTACAGTTAAGTTTATGATTGACAATGACAAATGTCTTTCAAGAAAAAACTGGATGCCTAATGTGTTGGTAATGTGCCGGTGTGTTTTTCAACAGGTACCAGTGACCCATTTGTCAAATTCAAACTGGATGGCAAAAACATCTACAAAAGCAAAGTTGTGAACAAGAATCTGAATCCCACCTGGAATGAATCATTTTCCTTTCCCATCAGAGACGTAGATCAGACTGTTCATGTCAAGGTTTGAGACCTATTTAGATCATTAAACATGATTAATTGTTAACATTTTATTATATTATTTATTTTAGATCTAATTGTAAAATGTATACTTCAGCTTGGGACTTATACTGTACTTTGGGAAGTATTTTTCAGAATATTTTGGACCAATATATTGTTAATAATTTTTATAAGTAGGATGTTTGCTGAACCAAATGGATAAATTATAATACCTACATTGATACTTGATCTTAAATTTTGTAGAACAAAGGAAAATAAAATGGTCATAAAATGTCAGTAATAAAACGGCACTGATAACCTTGTGGTTAGTGCACTGACATTTTGCCAGTGCGAGTTCGAGTCCCGTCTTGGAGGGTCCTTTGCTGATCTTGCCCCCCTTTCTCCACCAAACGCTTTCCTATCAGCTCTCTACCCTTTCACTAAAACGTAAACAAAAAAACATACATATAATTATAATAAAATATCAGGATTTCAAGTGTGTGAGGAAATGGAGGGTATATTTAGTGAAAATTTCTGAATGATACAATTGAATTACTTGACTGTGCTTTTCTCAATTAAAAAAGGTAAAAAGGGCTTTAATAACTCCAAAACCTTTGGTCTACCTCATCCCAAATTTCTGAATCAGGTATACGATCGTGACCTACGGTCAAATGACTTCATGGGCTCCGGCAGCTTTGCTGTCAGTAAACTAGAATTGAACAGGTGAGACAAACTAGTTTTATTGAATTTAAAGGTATTTGTCGCAATTACCTTGATGGTAGTTGAACATAAGCTGTTATACCCCTGTTGTACTTTTTCTGTATTGGTTCTATATATTGTTTCTATATATTCTATATCATTTGCGATATTCCTCAATGCAGAAGGGTTCTATTAACACTGACTTTGGAGGATCGCAACAGTGTGGAGGGTGATATGGGAGTGATTGTTTTAGAAGCCAATCTGTCCCTCCGAGAGGAACCTGCCAAACGAAATGTAGGACTTCTAAATATTGACTCAGTTTAATGTTAATCAAAACACAAGGTATAGTTACACAAATGCATTTAAAGGTTTTCTAACATTATCTATTTGTCACATATTTTTCAGAAGTGGCTAATGAAGAGAAGGGGAAGTTTTAGCAAGGTATGTCCTTAAGAAATAGTTAAAGACTTTTTTTCACATTCAAATATGGAATACATATTACTGCTCTGTCTTGTAGGGCCATACATATACATATTTGTTTTGTTTCACTATGTTTATTATTATTTATAAAACATCACAGCAGTATTTTTATATATCTAAGATATCCACTGGAGGGCAGTAGATCCTCATCATTATTCAAAAGTTTACTGATTCTATGTGCAACATTTATATTTAAGCTTCTAGAGTTGAAGTAACATCCACTTTCCCTATAGTTAAACAATTCTGTAAGTTTGATAGAGTGACAGAGTTATGGGTGTGATTTTTTTTTTTTTTTGATGCGCTGGACCAGTCTAGTACCATACATGAATCACAATGATATAAACGACTCTGAGCACTCTGTCTTACTTTATTTTCCGTAGGTCAGTTCATAATTGATAGTTTATTTACATCACAGCAGTAGGAAACAACTTTTCTCTTCAAGGCTGTGAAAGGTAGCAATTTAAGCACAGTGAACTTTCAGTGTACTACCATTGTATTTTAACAGTGAATGTCTTGTCAGTTCATGTAAAGCTGTAATAAAAAAAATATTTTCAGTATTAAAGTTTAACCAGTTATAACAATATTTTTGCCCGGTTTCACAGTCAAGACATATGGCTAGACCCAGACTAAAATTTTTAGTTTTTTCCCTTAGGCATATTTTTAAAAGCAACTTAAATATACTAATTTTAAGATAAGTCATGTCTGTGAAAACGGGCAAAAATATTTAAAGTTAAGTTAAACTTAAATAGTGAAAATATAGTTTTTATTACAGCTTTACATTAATTGAAAAGACAATTCATACCGTATATTGAGTTCATTTTACTGATATATATGTGTATAAATATGTGTATACATATATCTGTGTGTTTTAGTTTCATTTTACTACAAACTCTTCTTATATTCTCTTCTTATATTATTAATATTTCACCACAAATCAAGCTCCTCTATCCCCCCCAAAATACACAAATAAAATTATTTTATCCAGACACAGTTTTTATTATTACAAATGATATTTTACTAGATTAATTTCAGTACAACAAATGCCTTTAATAATACCTTTCCGTATATTATGCTGTACTGTATATTTCATATTTTTCTACATCTTTTTCCTTTTTTACAACATCCATTTTTACATCTTTTGTTTAGCATTACAGTAGGGAGTACTGAGCATTGAATTAACTATCGCAGAAATAAGGTCAGAATGACCTTTTCTTTATTGGTTTCTAAAAACAGGCTTTGGTTTCTTCACTTCAACTTATTTTTTCTTCATATTGATGTTAGGGCGATTTATGGACCTGGCCATTTCGTGAGATTCGCCCAAATAGATTCCCACTACACTATGCGATCAGGTATAGATCAGTATGTGTTTCTGAAGCGCTAGCATTGATGTTTACACTCCAGCGTGTCCTCTGCCAAAGCAGCTGAGACCTAGTTCTATTTGACACCTATCAGGAGAAGCAGAACATCTCTCAGTTCTTACCTCTCCTCGCACTTTCTCCGTCACGCCCTCACGGATGGAAACAAGCAATAATGTTGGCACATAGCATGTGGTTCTTTCTTCTGATGGAGTCGGGAGAGAGAGTGTGTGTTCATTTTGAGGCACTATGCCAGTGTAAGATGCTGAGGATATCTGTGATGGCTCATTCCCAGGCATGGTGAGCTATAACCCAGATGTTGGGATGTAATATCACAGCTGTGGACGGACAGCACTGAAGCTCCAGCCAAATGGATACGGCTTTGGGCTTGTCCTCGTGTCCCCATGCTGCTCCACCATATGGAGGCAATCCCCCAGCTCTTTTAGCACCAGAAATAGCCTCTCTTTAGGGGCCACTTACTCTTAAGCGGAATTGTTTTATTGGCCACGCCAATCACAAATTTGTCCAAAATAAACACTTGGGAAGACTTGGCTCGAATGAATATTATATTTCTCTCTCAGCTCCCTATGTAAGAACCCCCTTTATCTTCCCCTCTTTCTCTTTTTAAAGAGGCTTGTTTATGGAGATGCGGCCATTACGTTAAATGTTAATGCCGGTTTGTCTGCTGTGTGATTCTAATGGAGAAAAGGCCCTGTCACACTCTCTAAGCAGCCAGGTGGGAAAACAGCTCTCTGGTCTTTGATTACTGGCAGAACAGACCAGCCTCTTCCTGATGCTGTGTGTTTCCAAAGTGCAAGGGTATCAGCCCACAAGTCATCCCTGTACTGTGTACTTATCCATCTGCATTCTTGTTGATTGCCCTGTTTACTCTCGCCGAGGTGCCAGAATCACCTGCAAATTTTGACCAGCATGTTTTGAATGCTTTCCGTTGCATAATGTATGTTGATGCGACCACAGAGCAAAGAAATAGACTTTCGTTTGGTTTTGTTCGAATTTTCTTAAAGGGACCATTGTTTTATAGTATATACCAGTGCTTCTTTAAATATTAGTAGTATTCCAAATATATATCGTAAACGCCCCGAAAATACACTTTTCACCATTTTGTTGTGTTTACTAGCAGTATACAAACATAGATGTACTCGAATCACAGGAGAGTCTCGTCATTTTCTAATTGAACCAAATTTTTTTACATTATTTTGTGCTGGAATTACATTTGAACATTTCTTTTTTTAGACTCTTTTTTTTTAATGTATCCTTAATACAATACTGTATTTTCACACTTTTTGCACAATTTTGGGAAATTACTGCTTTTGTTTGGTAATGAAAGCTGCAATCTTTTTTTGCTTGGATAAATTACAAGCAAAAATTAAAGTCTTCAAAACGTACCTTAGCCAGATTTGCAACAGTCAGTTTATAATGTAAAAATTTGACCCGTCAGGTGTGATTTTGTGGGAAATGTTCAACTTCATTTGACTAGAGCACACACAAAAATGCAGATGGTGATATAGATGGATTCAACGGAACGATGTGCCTGGCCCTAAATTAACTTTTGGTCTGTGTTTGGTAACAATAACAGTTCATTTGATTTTTTGTTGTATATTTACTTTATTTAATTAAAACTATTCAACAGTTATAGATTATTTGCGTTGATCTACCGGAAGTTAAGTGTGGGCCACATAACGATTATGTTGTTGGTGCTGAAACCTTCTATTTTTCAGTTTCATGTTATCATGTTTTTCCATATTTGTTTTTTGTAGTTTGTATTGTTAGATCATTGGTTCTCAGACTTTATCATTGTAAGCCCCCCTTTGTGTAGAGTGTAGCGCTTTGTGCCTCAACAAATAAAAACGTAAAATCTTAAATTTAGAATTTTATTTAAACCAATAACATATTTGGTACAGTAAAATGTATACAACAACAAAAGTGAGAACTTAACTAAGTAAGCCATAGTAAAACATTTACAAAAAAATGTTTATGTGTTCAAATAATATATACACGTAACTGTGTTGTTGATGTTAAATTATGTAAAATGTGATTTCAAAATAAGCATCCAAATGATGCAATTTTCACCAGCTATGTAAATCTTATGCACGTCTACATGTTGGCTGTTTCAGCCGTTCAGTCCGACGCAGGGTGGGCGGCAATCGGGTGGACAGAGAAGTCAGGTCTGGAGTGGCATTTACTCTGTCAACCTGGTCGAAGGGCAGGATATGCCCGACACCGGTCAAGGAGACATCTACGTGCGCTTCAAAGTAGGAGACCAGAGAGTTAAGAGTAAGGTGAGATCATCGGCCGCCTCATTCTTTCTCCATTTGCTGTAATTGTTACATCATCATTACAGCTTCACTCATCTCTCTCTTTGTTTCCAAACCTCTGTCCTTTGTTTCTCACATTGTACTCTTTCCTCCTCCCATTCTTTCTTACTAGTTCACATACCTTTCCTCTCTCTCCTGCTTTAGATTTCCATACCTCTATCCCCCTTCCCCTCTTCCCCCTTGGATCACTCCTCTCAGGCTTCAGTGCTCCGGTGACAGAGGAGGCTACTCATTAGATCGTCCGTGTCTGGCAGGGCGTCTCTCCTGATGCTTCTGTTACCGCGTCTTGTTCAACTCATTTGCATACATACCCAGAATGCCTTGCTCATCTACCTCTTCATTCGGCCCCCTCCTTCCCCCTCGATGGTTCCGACCAGCTAGTCTTGTGTTCTCATGTCATTTTTTTCTAGAGCCCCCTGGCTCTATTTGGGCATGTTTGCTTGTTGAACAAAACTAGTTCTAATTGGATGCTGTCATAGTTTATAATCCCGGCGAGAAGAGAGGATATGTTCTCCGAAAGACGGACGCCCCTCCTCCACCACATGTCTTATTGAAGTCTTACTGAATAAGGCTTAATATACCTGTCATGTTAGCTGTCTCTGTCCTGAGAATCCTTAAAACATATTCTCTCTGTCTTTTGCTCTCCTTTCTGCCATAGAATCTGTGTATTAAGGCAAACCCGCAGTGGAGAGAGTCATTCGACTTTAACCAGTTGCAGGATTCACAGGAAAATCTGGTGGTTGAGGTCTGTTGCAAGAGGGGCAGAAAATCTGAAGAATGCTGGGGATCGTAAGTGTGACATGAGAGTGATATATTTTGTACATCAATAATATATGACATACAGGTTGGGGAATCTTTTGTCCTAAATATGTTTCTTCGACATAAGTAGAGATGCCATGCAGAAACTGTTGTTTTTATATTAAATGCAAGTTTAAGAAAAATATTTATCACCTCCATAACTGGTATAAATCTGTGCCCATGCTGACCAAATTCTAATAACTTGAATTATTCTCAGGCTAGTCATTGAACTGGCCGGACTTTCTGTCAATCAGAGGCAGTTATATACTCGTGAGCTGGATCCAGGCAAGGGCCGACTTGTGTTCCAGATCACACTGACCCCGTGTTCTGGTGCGTCCATCTCAGAACAGCAATCTGCTCCATTAGAGAATCCCAAGACCTACCAGAAGATGATTGAACAATACGTCAGTATTAAATCTGGATTTTTTCGTTTTCATGTTTTCCATGTTGTTTTTTGTAGTTTGTGTGGTTTAAATCAGTGGCTGGTTTTCGTTGAAAGGTCCCGTTATAGGCCACCCAAATAAAGACTTATAGTCTTAAACTTAGAAATTTAATTAAACCAAAAACATAGTTACACAATGCTGGAACATCAATTCTCTTGGTTGGTCTTTTTTCTGATGTTTGATGGCATAAAATGCAATGATGAATTTCTTTATATTTGATAAAATGCCACGAAATCTTTGCCCCCCCTTGGATCCATCTTGCCCCCCAACCCTAACCACTGGTTTAGATGGATTAGAAAATAATAATGTTTTGATTGTGTGATTTAATATTTAAGATGAAAGCTCAATTGTTGCTTTTGCAGAGTTTGACAAACACTCTGGGAGATCTGAAGGACGTTGGCTATCTTCAAGTCAAGTTGATAAAGGCCACAGATCTTCCATCAACAGATTTAAGTGGTACGTATATGCTTTAAATCCATCTTGGTTTTATATCGAACTATTATTGAAAACTTGATCATGTCAAAATATCTAATGTCATCAGGGAAAAGTGACCCCTTCTGTATCCTTGAGCTTGGCAATAGCAAACTGCAAACCCACACCATATACAAAACACTGAATCCTGAATGGAGAACAGCCCTGACATTGTAAGTACAGTAACATGTAGTGCTGTATCATGTATCACTGCAAATGATCATGTTATAAAAATATTATGTGATATCACATTTATTGTGTCTACAGCCCAATTAAGGACATCCATGATGTTTTGGTGTTGACAATCTATCATGATGATGGGGACAAAGCTCCAGACTTCCTGGGAAAAGTTGCCATTCCTTTGCTGAGTGTAAGTATCACACCAAGAACCTCATTTTTAATGGATATGTAGGACACACCTTTTTAACATTCCTCAACGTTGCCTTAGATTTCCGATGGTCAGCAAATCACCAAAATGTTGAAGAATAAAAATCTATCCAGGGCAGTCAAAGGAAGCACCACACTAGAGCTGAATGTGATCTACAATCCAGTAAGTTTAAAGAGGGCATTACATTACAATCCAAGATCATTTTTATATTTTAATATTAATAATAATATGAGTCGTAAAACGTGTCTCACTTTCTGATTCTTATGAGCACAAACTATATTGAATGTTTATGCATAGACACATTTTCTCTAATCTTACTGAAAGTACAATCTGTAATAGTATTTTTCTTTCCCAGGTCAGAGCAGGCATTAAAACCTTCCATCCTAAAGAAACAAAGTTCGCAGAGGACAACCCAAAGTTTAACAAAAAGGTAAGCTTTATCTGCAACTATTATAGCATCATTTGGCACCATGTATCTAACTTTCTCTTAATATTAGGTTTGTTAGTTAGAGACTCATTATGTTCAGTTTTTCCTCCAGCGATGCCCGAAGCTCTTTAGACACCAAAGATGACTTGATTTATTAATATTTATCACCAATGAACCTTCAGTTTAAAAGCCTCTTTACACCTGAGTGAATGTCATGTTGTGAGCGTTACGTCCTTAGGCACATCTTGCTAACTACTGCTTTGTCCCCATTAGCTTTTAGCACGTAATATCTATCGAGTGAGGAAGATCAGCACGGCCATTCTCTATACGCTGCAGTATATTAAAAGCTGCTTCCAATGGGAGAACAAGCAGAGGAGTATTATAGCCTTCCTGGTAAGTCTCCGTACCACTCTGTTTATAAGATTTCAACTCTTTGGCCCTTTTAGTAACCTGAGGTCAGTCAACGTATTTGTGTAATCCCTCTTTAAAGAAATCACTTTGCTACTTAATAGCAACTTTTCGTAAGATGGAGACAGGCAGTGTTCATTCAGTCATGCCCTGTCAGGGTGCAACTGTTAGGTGTTGTGAAGCAATTATTTCTTTTCACATTCTTTTTCGTGTGTAATAAATAACAGAGCAGCCATAATCCACAAACGTACTGTAGCAAACAGTCTACATTTACATTTAGTCATTTAGCGGACGCTTTTATCCAAAGCAACTTACAAAGAGTTTCGGGAGCAATAAGCGATATGTCATACGGGAGCAATAAGCGATATGTCATACAGGAGCAATAATACTAGGTGCCAATACTAAGTTACTGGTTTCAACAAAAGCTAGACCACTACCTGTTGAGAGATAGGGTTAGTGTGTGTACAAAAGTGTGATGTGGTAGAATTACTTTTGTTCATATATATTATAGCACTAGAAATAATTTCCTTAATCTATATTTTTCTCTTATATTCTAGATAAACAATTAAAAATGTCTATTTAAACAAAAGTACATTTTTAAGATTTTACAGATCTGGAGTACATTTTTCCCACTCTATTGCCATTTTTGTTTCAAGAACAAATCCAGATAAATGTGAGTTTTATAGGTAAAACCAGAAAATATAACCCCATGTTATGTGCAAATTTGATCAATGATTTAATATTTGGGATTGACCCCACAATTGTTTTAATATGATTAATTACAGTAATAATAGTTATTCTCTTTCCTCTTAATTTACCTACCTAATATTTTTATAAAATATAAGAAGGCCTACATAGGAAAATAACTTAAAAAATAGAATAAAAAAATATTTTCTTGTAGACTATTTTTTAAGACTCAAAGTTAAATACAGCCAGATGCTTTTTAAAAGTCAAATGCCAAAGTTGCACTTTGGGCAAACATAACAGGAGGCTTAAATAAAAAAAAGGAAGAAGTCTCAATAAGCATCAGATACATTCACTAAAAACTCTTTAACTGAAGTATTTTCACGAAAGTTTATTATTTTTTGAAGATTTTCCAAACACTTAACTGATCAGTTTCTCACATTATCACAGCCACCAGCAACAATCCGACTGAACTTTAATACCTGATCTGTTCCCTACTCTGTGTTTTACTGTATCAAAGAAGAAGGCATTATAAGCCCAGGCGGTTATTTTTAGAAGCAATACTTTTAGGAAGCCATAGTGTAATCTGCAGTCTCCCGCGCCGCTGCATCACACTGCTGAAATGAGCAGTGCCCCCTGAAGGGGAGTCGCTGGAGGTGTGCGCGCCCATCCACCTGAGGAGACTGGGTGTCAGGCTGGGCAAGAGGCGTGGGACGTCCTATCGGCAGCCCTCGCGCTGTCTGCACACGCAGGGGTCGAAAATGAAAAGAATAGCTTCTCATCTCCGCTAGCATGTGGCCTGTTTCTGCACCACTGCATACAGAGCTATGCAGGTGATGCTGAGATATGGAGATGACAGGAAAAATGGAAATGGGGGTGAATCACGCAGGTTGTGAAACAAAAGGCCGGAGGGGTGGATCTCAACCATACACTGTTGATCTATTTTCTTTACAGCATTTAAGACTAATTGCGTACTTTCTTTTAACGTCTCATCATGTGTAATTACCATACACGTTGCAAGACGTCTATGAAACAATATGTAACCCTCAAGGCTCAGCGAACGCCTCTCCACCTTTCTCTTGCGCTCTCTAGGTATACGTATATCTGTATGCTGCAGTAATGAGGTAACAGAGTTAGACATTGACAGATGCTTACCTCTAAGAAATGCATAATTAGAGTAGACCGTGCCTTTCGTTCGCTTTACCAATCCATATCATCGCAATAGTCTGCAGCGTGTCGCCCATTTAATTTATAACGTAGGACTGTATACTTCATATATAACGTACGTGGAAAGTCAAGAAAGGATACTATTTACTTTACAAACATATATTTCAAATACATTACTATACATTATTCATACGGCCAGTGGAGTCTCCGTCCTTGAGCTTTTACAGTTTACGCAACTTATAATGCATTTGTGGTGCTGCGGTTTCTTTGTCCAGGTCTGTAGGTTGATCAGGCAGCGCCTGTTCCCGGAACACACTCCCACCCCTGTGCTGGAAATCCCATAGGTCATCACCCCGACCCGCACAGAGCGCATACAGACGCTCTCCCTCTCTCTGGCAAAACGCTGCTTTCATCTGTAGAGAGTGGGAAATATGTGTGTGGGTGCATGTGTTTTAGTTCGAATATCAACTGCTTTTGTGTATATATATTTATATATATACAGTATGCATGAAAACTTTTCGATATTGTATAATAGTTTATTCCTAGTTAGATGAAGAACATGCTTTCACAACTGTGTCGCTGGATAAGTGCACCTGTAAAGTCAGTCTCAGTTGATTAAATTTAGTCTCTGCATATTGTTTATGGTCCACCCTTAGTTGGATGTTGTCTTTACAGTACGGTAATATTCAAAATCACCTACCGTGTGTCAGCAAGTTGACACGCAAAAGTTAAAAGTGCACTGCTGAAATTGTAGTATTTTTGTTCTATTTTTGGTAAAATAATACTTGAATTTGAAGTTTCTATTTAAACCTCATAATATATGAAACAAGAAAAAAATATTTAATAAGAAAATTAATTCTTTCTTATTATATGATCATCATGAGTGTTTGTTTAAAGTCTTGGTTTACATGCTCCCCAGGCAGCGTTTACAAACAGTCCCATCAGGGATCTTCATATGCATTTTAAGGAGAAACTCATGATATATCTTCGGAAAACATGTGCAGCCGTGCTCTTCTAACCAGATGGAGCACTTACATGAATATTTTTTTATTGCTTGTTTATGCAACAGTAATGAGCCCAGAAACAGCACTTACAAAGTCCGACAACCGCAGTGAGTCCAAGAGAAGGTCTGCGGCGGATAAAATCTTCATAAAATAGCACAGTTTAAATGTGGCCTGCACTTAGACTGGGACAGATGAATGTGGCATATATCAGTGGAGACTGCAGAGAGGTCACGCAAAGTTCTCCGCTGCACGTCTCACTTCGGCCTGTAGATGGCGCTATAGCACCGTCAAAACCCTCTCGCCGAGTCTGAACGCTAGAACAGGTATTTGCCGAGAGAAGATCGACGACAATTGTGATGCTAAGCGTTAAACAAAGTCGTTTCTTACACCACATTACACTGAGCAAACATACTCCAAAAAGTTTCCACTAAAGTCTAAATGAGCATTACCCAGCCAGGCATTAACAGGCCGAATTTGCTCCGTAGTTTCGATAAAGATGAAAGGTACCTTAGGGTGAGGGAGAAGAGATTATTTACACATGAAAGGCGATTTGGAGCTCTCCTGTCATTAAAGTCTTTTTAAAGAGTATTTAAGTTGAATTAATATTTTAACATATGAGCTTGCTCCGTCCGTCAGTAGTCGTGCCTAGAAAGAGAAACCTGCGCATGCGTGTTTACGCGCGTGTTTGAATTTTTCCCCTTTTTGACACTGCCAGGTAGCAAGCGGTTCCGACATCATTTGACAGCCTGTGAAATGCTGATTGCTTCACATCACAGACTGTAAAGATGGCATCTGATGAATGTTTGATGTCCTGCAGCTGTAAACACAGTTGGCAGCTGTGACGGAGCGCGCGCGCTCTCTCTGTTTCCGTCTCTGTCTAGCAGAATGGCCATGATAGCGGGACAGGGTCTGCACAGGTTCATAGGTCCCGAGGGGATGCTTTAAAGTGTCTACGCTATTAACTGGTTTACTGGTACGGTCAGAATTAGAGTGGTAGCATTTTCACGGCCCGATTGGGGTACCGTTTAACTTGTGTGATGTCCTCTGGAAAACACAAGGCTCTCCTGATATTAAGTGTTTTGGTATTTTTTCTTGCATTGCAGATGCAAGTGCGTGGGCTTTTTAGTTTTTATATTTTATTTTATTGCAAATAGTTTTTAAAACGTTTATTTGATAATTCCCCTAATCTTGATTTTCTTATAGGCCAGTATGTTAAATATGTGCGTAAATCAATATATATTCTTTAAAACCACGTTTTTCATGTTTGTTCATATGTAGCTTACTCGTACCTCAATAATGTTTTAAATTATCTTTACTGAGATATTTTCTTTGCTAATACTGAAGTGTCCAAATATTTGCATTTCATTATTTAGTCAGCGGAGCCCTATTAAATAACCTCAACATTTTAATTGATTGACAGCTCGAACTTAAACACTAAAGTCCATGTATGACTGCGTTTCTTGAGTTTCTTTCTGCATCACCTTTGTTTCACTTCACTCCCAAGTTTTACCGGACAGCTGTATTGAAATAAATACAACGTGTGCGCGGGTCCCACTGCGCGTCTCGTGGGTTTTAAGGATCTGTCAAGGAGTTTGTGCTGGGAATATGACAGGAGGGCGAACCCTTGATAGTGATATATGTGCACGGGCTCTTCCTGAAACTCTTGAGGAAGGGATTAATAATTAAGGAGGTGGATTTGAGCGGCCGCTAACAGCGCAGTGATGGCTAGAGATGGCTGGAGATTTGACAGTGTGAGTGTTGTTATTGAGATGTGTATGCTCCGTGTCATCGTACCGCTCCTGGGGCTCAATGCGGAGTCTGCCGTGACCCCGCACACCCCCCTCTTATCATTCAGACTGACAGCTTCAACACTCACACACTCCATCCTTCACTCAAAGTCTCCACGGACCACTTCTAGCATTTTCTACATAAACATTTATGCGCTTTTTGATCAACTCGTGTAAATGTGCGGATGTTCATTGTATGCATGTAAAATGCTTATTTATTTGCATGTTCACATATTGCATTGTTTATATTGTATAGATTTGCATTTATATTTAATATGCTTGTTCCATTGGCGCATAATGTGCTGTAAACGACTCGCGCTACGCACTCCTTACGCGCTTATTGCCGATTTCAAACAAACGCACTCCGACTTCAACCCTGACGCATATGGCTGTGTGCGTTTTCGTGCCCGCGCGGTTGTATTGGGCAGCAATAATAACACGCTCGCCACCTCTCCAGTCACAGAGGACAGCTCTCCCCGGGCGACTGCGGCCTCGGCCCCGGCCCGGAGACGCATGCGCGCGTATGCCGTGAGCCGAGCTGACACTCGGGGTGCGTCCTGCCTCGGGGAGTAGGCTCGCGTGGCAGATCTGTCACCCAAGAGGTCGTTGAATGTTAACGCTTCCAACTTGGATTAAACACTGGTGGCCGATGCGGCGGGGTGGGGTCGGTATGCCAGCCGCTGACAGGCACCACGGGGCTCTGTACACTGCCCTCAACTCCGCTGGTGACAGAGAGACTTTATCTTTCTTTTTCTCTTTCCCTCTGGCGCGCAGTCCACTCCACCAGCCCGGTGATAAGGACACGAGGCTCAAGCGAGAACCACAAACGCATATCATACATTTACAGCCCCCAGTGCAAGCTGTAGGATCAGATCACATTCTAACAAAGCTGAGATTTATCTGTTTACAAAGATACATTTACAAGAATTTATACATAGAATAGAGTTTAGCTCGATTTAACATTTGTTTTTAAGTTTTCCTTTAAATGCTCTAAACTTTTAAATACATTTTGAAACATTCATTATCATGTTAAGCAATTCTAAGAGAAAATTTAAATTATTTTTCAAAACATTTCAAGGGCTTTAGCAAGAATACAATAAATAAAATACAAATGCGTGATGTATATATAGAAAATATGTATACAAGTTTTGTCTAGAGAGCAGTGTTATTTTGTGTTTGACATAAAAATACCCTTATTTTTATCATGAATTTGCACGTGTTTTTAAATAGATCTAACCACAACATGTTGCATGTTTTATTGGTCTGCATTTAAACATGACACAAGTAACCTTTGCAAGTGCATTACATTCTTTCTCTCTCCGTTGCTTACCAAAGTCGTGATTGTAATGTCCACTGGGTCCCTTGATGCGCTATTAATATTGTGTCATTTTTCTGTATTTTAACCAAGACACCAATGTAGGTTGCTTATATCGCCCTCTATTTCACCTTGGAAAAAAGCCAGAGAAAAAGTGAAAAGTGTGGCAACGCTGTAAGATCCTCCTCTGTTCACATTAAAGTTGCCCAGTTTCTTCTGTTCTTTCAAGCACACACATACACGCATTAAGCCTGCAGCCAGTAGTCAGCCTTGTTAAATTCGCACAGATACGTTCGTGTAATCTGGCATCCATCCACAGCCCTTCGTCTGACCCTCATAAGGCAGACTGGCACTGCTGAGGTTGTTTGCTCCTCTCCGAGTGCTAGGGAAGATAAATGCGTGAGAGGGATGCAGGAGAGTCAAAATCCCCTCTTGGTTTAGTTAGTGCTCACTTGCTTTAAGAGGGTATATACACATAATAGATTTCCCACTGTCAAAATGCACACATCTGAAGCGTTAATGCTCCGAATGGCTTAGATGCTTCTAAAAAAATGAATTAAAAGTTAATATCGTTTTATATCCTCTAATCAAATAATTGCAGTAAAACTTTCTTCATTTTGTTGTTATTTGGTTTTGCTTCATTATATGTTAAACGGATAAAGAAATAGTTTCTATTTGTCATGTTTGACTTCTACTTTTTGTCTTAAATTTGTTCTTTTCGTTATGTTTCCAAAGAAATCTCCCAAATTTGACCAACATCCCCATCCAGCACTCCAAACTTTGACATGCTTCCTGCTCAGCTTGTCTTTCTTCCCATGTTTATTAACACTGAATGAATTTATAGTGCTCTTATGAAAATGCTTTTAGCCAAACTAATCCACCTCTATTAGCTGTTTTGTTGGCCCGTCAGTGTGTATATGTGAGGAAGTTGATATATAGTGAGGTCCAAAAGCCTAAGCATGAGATATATGGGATTTGAAATCTAATTTAAACCTGGATAAAAAAGGGTGTTTTTGGAGTTTTGGGAAATGTAAAATAACATTCTGGTATACGAAATTGAAGTCCATGTACCTTTTCTAGGTCATTAATAAAAAGAAAACCAAGTTGTAATACATTCAGTATTTCTTCAATTCCTTTGAAATGTTCTTAAATCATGCTGCAGAAATATATAGATCGGGACTTGTGGAGTCAGTGCAAAAATGCAAAGAAGAGGGACATACTTAGAAATTTTCCAATTCAGCTCAAATTGTTATACCAATAAAACACTTGGCAACATCTTATAATAAGGTCCTATTTGTTGACAATTAGTTAATGCATTAGCTTACATGAACTAACAATGAACAATACTTCTACAGCATATTAAATCAATCATATTATATATATATTATAATTTCAACATTTACTTATAAATTATTAGTATCAAACGTTGTCACTCTTTACATTAGTTAATGCACCATGAACAACTGTATTGACATTGTTTACTAATGTTAACTAATAGCACCTTATTGTAAAGTGTTACTACACTTTTAATAAATAAATAAAATATTTCACTAATGCTCTCATGCTCTCGGACCCCAGTGTAAAGTCCACTTCGCAAGATGTAAATACTGGTCAAGCATTACTTCCATTACTTTTATTTTTAAATCTTCCATAAGTAATAAAATCTTAAAGATATTCGTTAAACATTTTGATTCAGTTGTAGATGTTCTGTTTGTTGTATTCTGTCCAAACATTTGTGCAATGTTAAAAAACTGAATCAGGAAGCTCTTCTGGACCATCTGCCGAAGTGGTGTATATGTGCTGTATGTACTTCATGGTCCGTCTTGAAAATTCAGATGGATGAAGGTTATTGTACTCCCACAGTGTTGCTGTGATGTAAACAGGCCGAAGCTGTTGAGTGTTTTTCCCAGCCCTCCACACCACTCGTGTGTAGTTTATTAGTAAGTAGTCTGGATTGGTAGCCTCTCTCCACCCCTTTGCCGTTTAATCAATTTGCAGGATTGTATAAACTCTTAGTGAGGGTGTCTTTGTCCTTTTGTTCCTGCTGTGGGTCTCCTCTCCCCCTCCCCAGAGAGCGTGGGTGGCGTTCTGCTGCCAGCCTGGCTTCAGCTCCAGGACTTATTTTATTCACACTTTTAATCGCTGAGTGCTTTATTATTAGGTATAGGAATTCCTCTGACCAGGGGATCATTTCCAGAAGCTTCAGAAATGCATTTAGCGGAATCATATTAGCTGCATGGAAAACAAATCCGGCAGGCGGTTCTTAACCCTGCTGCTGGAGTCGCCCTGCTCCTGGCTAGGTCTTCTGCTGATCCTTGCGTCTTCACCGCCCGGTTTACTCCAGCACACCACAGTTATTATTGCATTGTAGTATTTTTCTCTCCGGATGGTCCTTCGCATATCAAGCCAACATTTTTCAACCAATATGATGTTAACTTTGCTATGTACAGTAAGAGATTTGGTGTAGTGGTTATTGTCACATTAAGATCTATCTATCTATCTATCTATCTATCTATCTATCTATCTATCTATCTATCTATCTATCTATCTATCTATCTATCTATCTATCTATCTATCTATCTATCTATCGATTCTAGTTTGTGTCATATTTTTATCTCTCTTCTCTTGATTTTATGTCCTTTTAACCGTTTATGTGGATTAGAGCCGCACCGATATATCGGACAATACATATAATTATCGGTCGATAATAAACACTTTCAGCTATCTGCATCACCAGTTGATGTTCAATATTTTTAGTCATTATATTAAATAATTATATTAAGAACATTCAAAAATATTAATTTGATCAGTCGGCAGATATAACTGGCTATCGGAATAATCGGCTATCGGTATCGGTGGGGAAATTTAGTATCAGTGCATATTTAGTTAAAATATATACAGGTATGACTGTGTAATTTAAAGTGTATATCTTGGATAATTGTTGTATATATTGGGTAGAAGTCTCTCAATTAATATTATTTAATATAATTTATATTAATATAATTTAATTTAATGTTAAATGTGTCTTATATCAATCTTATATCTAGAAACAATAAAAATTGAAATAATTGTTTACAATAGTCTATAGCATTTTACACACAAGGACATGTTGACCACATGTTAACTACAATGTTTACTTAAAAATATATATAAAAGAGAATCAGCTTCATTTTATGATGTATGACTGCTTTATACGAGTGCATCCGTGTTTGCTTTTAATGCACTTGACAAGCAGTAAAACATCACTGCTCTCTTTAATCGATATCTGGTGCTAATAAAACATAAACAGCTTAGCAGAGGATTAGTCTGTTTAGCAGAAGCAGTGGAGTATTTGAGGAAACGGGAATAGTAAAGCGCAAACTCTGCTTATCATCCACAGGCTATCTAAAGTAGGACACCGTCTTTGCGTTTGAAGAAAGGACTCGGAATGGCTTTCCCACATGTTATCCGTAACATTTTTATTAGCACTGGGAAAAAGCATGTAAACCCAGAACACTCAGACACACATGCATAATCAGGATTGGGGACGCAATGAAAAACAATTGGCAGGTTTTGTTTATCCGGTCATTTAGATGCTACATTTAGACACAAGGCATTATATTTCCACATGCTTTTATCTTGTCCACCATGCCTGTGAGCATTTGAGCGGAAATTTGCATTAGCAGACGATTATGAATACCTGTGACAGATCCTCTCTCTAGACTCCCAGGCCGCAAATGAATGGTCTCCCACTGTTGACTCGCATGGGAAGACAGGGACCAGGCAATTAGACTTTAGTAGTTAATGTAGAAGCTTCTGCAGGCAGGCCAAGCGGGTTCAACATTCCTGCTGCGCTGATGCCAGTATTTTCCAACTCTCTCGCTCTCGCTCACTTGCTCACTTTCCTTTGCTACTTCTTTCAGAAGGTATCATTTCTGACAGCTAACCTGTTGATGAGCCCGTAGAGTTCATCTCTGGGTGAGCGTGGAGGAGGTAGCCACCCCTCAGCATGGGGTCTTAGAAGTGGAAGTGAATACAATATGATTTCTTTTACACCCAAACAGTATTCATCAATGTTCTTCATATTCTTCCTTTACAAGCTTATAATACTTTTTAATACAATTTTCAGATTACATTCTTACATGAGCACATAATAAATTAAATTATAGTCAGTACTTTAAATAATAAAGCATGACTACATTTGTAATGAATTATTTAGGAAACGATCCCAGAGTGTACGCTGTTGTTGAGGGTAGGTTTGTTGTCCGAGTGTTCTGTGCATTATGCACGATTCATATATTGCTGGTGGCTCTGTGTTTGCATGTGTGAGTTCAAGTGCAAGGGAAAGGCAGTAGGTAGACTGCCCTGGAGCAGGATGTCTGACCAGTGCTTGCTATGACAGGAACATGCTGAACTGTACTGATGCTAAAGTAAGGCCTGCAGGCCCAGTCTAACTTAAGCTTGTCACAGACTTTAGTCAAACATATTGTCTTCAACAAGCCTCCAGCTTGCCACGTAAATGCAAGCGTGTTCTGTGTGAAGGTACTGTGCGTTCTTTGTGATAGGTACAGTCGTTTTAAAGTACATGTATTTGTATTCAAATGAAACAGGATTTTAAATCTGTTTATTCACATTCATGTTGCAGACTGTATGTACTTTGTAACAGCATTGCATTGCGAAATACCCTAATGAAAAGCAATCATAATTTAATTGGTTGGCAGATGATAGATAATGCACAAAATACATCAGTGACAGACTGATATATCAGCATGGCTGATATTTGATATGTGGCCATTTTGGGATTATCACCGATATTATGTCTGCCGCGATGATTGTGTCTGTTCCAATCTACAGACAGCTCTATCAAAGAATACAGACATAAGACATGGATTTTCTTGGGAGTTTAGTGAAAATTGTGTTTTGTAAGTAGATCGAAGACATTTAAGCAATTTTCTATCATGACAAATCCAAACTTAATAATAAGGTTCTACTTGTTAACAATTAGTTAATGCATTGTCTAACATGAACTAACAATACTTCTATAGCATTTATTAATCGTAGTTCATGTTATTTCAGCATTTAATCCCTTAACATTAGTTAAGGCACCATGAACTGACATACATTTTTTTGGCATTAGCAGGGATTTATAAATGCTGACTATATTGTTCATTGTTAGATAATATTAGCTAATGCATTTACTACTGTTAAAGGCATAGTTCACCAAAAATATAAATTCTCTCACCATTTGCTCACTCTCAGATTGTTCCAAACCTGTATAAATGTAATCTTTGTTTTGAGGAACACAAAGGAAGATATTTGTAAGAATGTCAGCAACCAAACAGATCTCATCCCCCATTTACTTAGTAGGGAAAATAAATACTTGGTAACTGACGTTCTTCGAAATATTTTTTTCTGTGTGTTTAAAAATACAAAGAATAAATACACTTATACAGGTTTGGAACAACCCGAGAGAGAGTTAATGATGACGTAACTTTCATTTTTGGGTGAACTAACCCTTTAACAAATACAACCTTATTGTAAAGTGTTACCACAAAAAGGCTTGCAAAATGATCACTTTATTTCATTCCTGAAGATAACCCCTGGAAAATGTTAGATATTGATTTATTTATTGGAGTTTACTTTCTATAAGTGACAACAACATCTGTCAGCTGTGGCAGGCTCCAGTTATTCAACGCTCCAGTATATTTGTTCATTGGGCATTGCAGATGCTCAACTCTTTCATAACACATCATTTTGCAAACAAGAGATCAGGAATGATGATATCCTACTTAAATCCTATTTTGAGGGAAAATAAATATCAAGATATTGTTTTCCTTTGTGATTTAATAAGTCATGCATCACAGGGTTATTTACTGTGCTGGAAGCAGTGCATTGATCAAATTTGTTGACGTAAATACATAGCCGCAAAATGGACTACTCAGTTGCAGATGTTATATTACGGATTGGTTGAATCGTAATGCGCAGAGCGCGTTTTATAATTATGTTTTCTCTGAATGTCTTGTTTTACGGTCATCCCTTTGCGTATCACACGATTATTTCTCAGAAGTTGCCGCTAGCCGGGTTTAAATTCAACCATCCAATTAGTGGCGTACTGCGCGGTGCTGTAGGTGTTTTACTGTAAGAAATACCTATTTCTCTTACAGGATTGTAAAGGATTATTCATCTTATTTCCAGAGGTCTCGAGTGTTTGCGGTCTCTGCGTCGGATGAAAGGAAAAACGCTACCGTCGCCCCTCAAGCGGCCATATGTGTTTGCTATCGGTCAGGCGGCAGGAATGTGCCGCAGTCAGAAGGCATTTGAAATGTAGTACATCAGAGCAAGTGTGGGGCCTCGCTTCTAACAGACGCTGTGTTTTATCACATCAGAATTACACACCATCAGCACAGTGTTAATCGATGCAAATGGGGTTTTGAAATATTAAATTTCTGCCACTCCTATACCGAACACACAGATGCTGGCACGACGTCCCTTATAGTGCTGAAGGATCTGGCGAGATGCTGATATACAGCTTGGCACGTTGCGAGGAGGTTAAGAGGCCCTGTGTCGAGTCTGAGTTGTTTTTCCCGATGTAAACTCTTGGAAAGACATGTTAGAGGAAATGCCTATATGTGTGTGTGTGTGTGTGTGTATGTGTGGGCAGCACTACCAACTGTGCTGTTTGTGATTCTCATACCCTGTTTGATAACCTCTCTCTCTCTCTCTCTCTGTCTCTCTTAGATATTTGTGGTGTCAGTGTGGCTTTGGGAGCTGTTCATGTTGCCTCTCTTCCTCCTCCTGCTCATTGGCTGGAACTACTTTCACATCACACCCGGCATGGCCAGCTACAGTCAGGACTTGGTAAGTGCTGTGATCTCGCCCACTCGGCTGCACGGAAAACAGTCCTTTATAACTCAGTGCTTGTGACTCAGATGCTGCAGGACTGACAGGCATCAGTTTGAAACCTTCACAGATTCTATTGTAGAATAAATCTTAGACGAACAGCAGGTGACATTGCACTGCGTATTACCATTTATATAAAAAATGTACCATTTAAAGATCCAATGTGTCAATTTTTGGAGGATCTATTGACAGAAATGTCAATATAATATACATAACTTTTGTCTTCAGATGTGTATAAAGACCTTACTTAATGAAGTGTTATGTTTACCTTATACCTGAGAATGAGCTATTTCTATCTATATACATCGCGGGTCCCCTTGCACTGAATTCGTCATGTTGTTTCTACAGTAGCCCTAAACGAAAAATTTGTAAATATGTTATCTTCTTCGGCAAAGAAGTGAAAACGTGACGACATCTTAGATGCAATTTGAAATCGACAGATGCCATTAAATGTATACACTGGACCTTTAAAGAAATGATCATATAATGGTATGATTTTAATTTGTTATGAGAAATTAAATAGAAAATCTAGAAAAAACTGTGTAGTGGGGACAGAAATGTTAAATTGTAGAATGCTTTTATACAGTATTAGTGGAAAACATGGATTTGGTAATGCATGCTTTTTTTTATCCATGATGCTTATGAATCCAGCAATAACAAAGGTTAAGATTTCAATCACGTCTTGTATTGAGTTTAACATCAAAGTCACATTCTGCGTGACCTCCATCTCCGCAGGGCTCAGTAAACCATGTTTCAGGCCTTACCCACAATGCATCAGCTCTTTGTGTATCTCTTGCCCATCACAGGGCTATACTTGGGGCGGGGCTTTTCTCTCCCCAGTGTTAAAACCCTTAAGGCCTAGCAGAAAGAGATCACCAATCCACACCACAGTTACATTCAGAACCCAGAGAGGGTCAGGGCTGATTGATAGGAACAGATCTAGGCCCCCTGAACAAGCGAGATTAAATGTTTTCCTTTTGGTTTCAGGTGCATGTGCGAATGTGTGTATGTGTTTACGTCTTGAAGAAATGAGATTGCTTGGTTGTGACATTGCTCTTGCAAGGAAGGCCCCTCTCATTCACCTCCTCCTTTTGTGCGAGGTCACTCGAGAGGCAGTTGCTACGGCAACAGGGCCTCTCCCAATGGGGGTGTATATACAAGCGAAGGTTTCATTACGAGGTGTTTGTTAAAAAAATGCTCCATTGCCCATGTGTGTCACAATCTTAGTCGCTCTAACTCATTCTTCCCTTTATTCGCAGGAGAACATGTCCGTGGTAGAGGACGAAGACGAGGATGAAAAGGTATTTGTCTGATTTCATGCCTGGTTTTTGATTAACCGCTGACTTTTATAGAGTTCCCCGAGCTGTCCTTGGGGGTGCGGCTAAGCCGGACCGTACACTGTACCTTTAAAGACCACATTTAACTCATGCCTCTGACTTAAATTTGTTTCAAATGAGGACAGGCGATTCAGCATGCACATTTTCCTGTAGTACTTTCACACCGCTCCTCTGGGAATTCTCTCTCATACGACAAATGGATTTGGTTGCTTTGCCGTGGTTCTATGAAACGCAGAAATAAGCACAGAACGGCATCATTAATTGAAGTTTGTCTTCCACTTGGGAATAGAGGCATTGTAAGGATTTTGCAGCAGGCATGGCTAAATAGGGAGGATGGACTGCAGTTGAACTCCCGCATTTCATTTTTTACGTTTAAAATGAGTCATTAGACTAATTACAAATTCTCACAAATCTGCTTAGATCCAATTATTCCTAAAATATTCAATCATTAGGAAACAGTAGTACAGAAATGTAAAATGCATCCGTGGTTTCACTTTTTTGGTGTGTGAATGGATCCCTGACAACGGTCACAATGGTCAAAGTCTGAATAAATTCATAATGAGGTAGGGCAGGCACATAATCACTTTATTCTACATTGTTTGGTCCGGTGAAGAACGGGTTAACAGGAAGATAATGTGTTATTGCTTTCTGACTTTCTGATGTGCGGAAGTGCGGAGCTCTAAGCCTCCGAGCGGTGACCTCTGCGCTGTATGGCTAGGGCCTAGGATTCATATCCATAATGTGCTCAATATATTCCGCTATGATGTCCGCAGGCTAACTTCATCTGTTGAGAGAAACCCCTCTGTTAAAAACAGATCCCTCTTCTAAATCATGTCCAAGCCAAGCAGATAATTCACAGATGAAACACATGATATGTATGTGCGAGCACATTAGCTTACGCCCAGCAGCTAAATAATTGTAATATATCTTGAAATGTCTGTGGTCAAAGAAAATAATCCGAGATATGGGATTTATATTTGAGACCTATAAAATATGGGTTGTTTGAATTCAGCTATAAAAATGATATTGGTTTCCTTTTTAATGTTTTCCGGTGTAATCCGTATTTGTACAATTATTTTAATTTTTAGCCATAAAAACAGTTCCATTTTTGGACAGCCCGTGCATATATTTTTATTTATACAACGATTATTTTGATGATCAGAATGAATTCTATTTCTCTGCTGACATACAGTAATGTATCATGTTTTTACACGCTTTCACAGCTTGTATAAATGAAATATCTCCTTTCATTTATTTAATTACCCAGATGTCGAAGTTTATTTTAAGTTGTCAGCTCTAATTTAAGGTGGCTTGTTTCAAAGTCCTGTTATGTTTTTCCTCTTTGACTTCAGAGTTGGGTATCACGCAGGCAGATCAAACAGTGTAGCTTTACGTTTCCTATCAAAGTCATCACGGCTAATGTTTTTAGGGTGAAGAACGATCGGTGTTAAATTTGATAACTTCAAAGGCTGTGCTTTTTTCCCAGTCTTTGGTTAACGCGGGGATAAAGGCCGTCCCCTCTAAGAAGGTTACGATTACCGCCTGCTTTCGCTAGGCTTTCCCCTGGAGGAAAAGAATATGTAAACCTGCAGCTCAATGGCGCGGATGCGATGGAATGAAGCTAAAGAAAGCCGATAGGCGAGGCTCCGATACTGCAGAAATAACACACAACAGATCTGCTCTTTGGGCACAGATCTGTCCTGGGGGAGAAAGAGAGAAATTTACAAATCAAGCAGTGTGATGAAACCTCCCTTTGGCCTTCGGTATCAATTGTGTCGAGCGCACAGGCGCTAGTTTAATCGCATCAGAAAACAAGAGGGCCAAAGAGAAAAAAAACACCATGTGGATTCCCACATGACCGGGAGGCCCTGTTAGTGTGGCATAAGGTCACATGACGCTCTTTGGTCTGGGGAGAGAGGCCCACACTTTGCCCAGACCTGACCCCCTATTTTCATCCCTCGAGTACCATCGGTGAGGTCTTCAAACCCTCAACCTATTACTCTTATTCTAACCTGAGAGTGATGATGTCATGATCATGTTTTGGAGTATTTTGTGCTCACTGTGTTTAACGGTTCTAACAAACCATTTGCACCACATTTTGTGAACTAATTCCAATAAGGCAGGTGTTTTATTTAGACACATTCCTGTGGTTAATCCATTGTGGAATAAGCGAGTCGCGAATATATTTGCACCAGCTTTGAATGAATATTCAAATTTGACGGCATTTGCTCAATTAAAGGAATGTTAAATGAACCTCGCCTTTGCAGCGTTTTGATTGTGCCGAGCATCCCGGCGAAACAGCGGTTTCTGTTTACCTTTGTGCAATCTGTTCCCTATTAAGCCAACATAAAAGTTATTTGACAATTTCATCTGAACTGAGAACATGATCTGACACGGGTTTCCAATCAGAAGATGTGTAACTGGGATCATTTATGTCTGCTCAAATCTCTTCCACCGCAGAGGCACACTGGGAAAAAGATGAATGACTTTAAGAAGGTTCGGGGACATGAATGAAGAATTTGATTTTTGAATAAAGAGCAAAATAAAGTTTGGACAGAAACACACACACACGGTTGGTAGACATCTGTGTTGTTGACTGTGCAAAGAAACAGTAAGGATATTTAAGCCGATATCAAACACAGTTGATGCTCTGAAATAATACATCTTTTTAAGTGCAGTATCCTCCATTGACATTTTCCACACAAAGCAATGGTTTTAACTGACTCATAACAGGAGGCATGTTGATTTTTGCTTGATTTATATCCCGGTCTCTGTGTCAGGACACGCTGTGTGCTGCTGCAGTAGACAGGGTGTGTTGAGTGGAGGCATGGCTGGTTTCCTATGGTTTCCTGTGTCTGGGGCCGAATGGAGAATGACAGCGGGAGTCTAAGCTGAGCTTTCCCAGGGGCTGACTCTCAAGGGCCGCCGTCTGGGGACAGTCGCTTACATAAACATATACACTGCTTTATCACGTACGCCTGTCTTTCTCACCACCCCCCATACACGCTGTCTGTATTTCTGTCATTATTCCTGTCATTATTTCCTCCTTTTGATGTGAGAGCTTTCTCTCTCGCTCACCACATCTTCTCCTTTTGGAGAACTATACTCATGGGCTCTTATTCTGGAGGAATCTCTGATGTGATCATGTTGCTTTGGACGTTAGATTACCCTGGCAATCTTCTTTAAGTAAAATGGAATAGAATTTCCCTTTATTTTTTCATGGAAAGTCCATTTAGCCCATGTCTCTGAATTAGGCTGCAACCCAATACTGTGTGATGCATCAAATACAAGAAGGCAATGGGATTTCCCATCTCTCTTACAAGAAGTAAAAACATTGCTCTGTATAACAAGATTACATTTAGACAATGCAAGCTTTTTCCCATGAGCTCGGATATAGAAAACTCTAAATCCAATGATTTCAACCCTGTGCTCAATCGCGCCATAAGGTGGGCAACTCTTCGCTTTCATGTGCCAAAAACTGGTACTCGAAAAAGCTCGCACCCCAGGAAGCGAGCCAAGACTTGCCCAGCAGAGACTTGCGGATTAGACGACCTCACATGTCGGCGCACTGCGCCGTCTGTATCTCGAACTCCCGAGTCCCTCTTTCTCTGTGCTTTTTGATTGCCATTTTTACATCTTTCCCCTCCGCTCAAATTTTGATTGTGATGCATCTTTATTGTTTGCGTCCGACGGACGGATGCTCAGAGCTCTGTGACGGTGCCGGAGGAGAGGCAGAAATATTCTCTTCATCTTCTGAGATGTTACTGGAGCTCATTACAGGCCATTGACTAGATGAAATACTGGTGATGGCACTTTGGAAATAAACGGCTTTTTCCTTTGTGGGCTTCTAGCAGCTGACTTCCCTCATCAGTGTCTGTCCTCTTTTTTTCTTTCTCCTCAGGAATCAGAGAAAAGGGGACTGATGGAAAAAATCCACATGGTTCAAGAAATTGTGCTTACAGTTCAAAACACTTTAGATGAAGTGGCCTGCTTTGGGGAAAGAGTGAAAAAGTAAGAAAAGTAATCATTTTATACATCTTCTCAAGTACAAATACAGTTGTGCTCGTAAGTTTACACACCGGTTGCAGAATCTGTACGAGGTTTAGCATCCTAAAAATGCAAGTTGAAATTAAACCGATGGAAAAAGGATTTGTTAACCACAAAATTAAAATTCTGTTGTGACAGTCAGACGTTCTGGCCCGAACTTAACTTCTGGTCTGGGTTTGGTCATAATATAACAATCTATTTCATATTTAATTTATATTAATAATAATTTATAGTAATATTTTATTGTATATTAACTGTATTCATTTAAATTAATCTTCTCAGAAGTCTACCAGAAGTAAAGTTTGGGGCACGCAGTGATTGTTTATATTGTTGCTGCTTAAACAGTCTATATAAGCATTGAACAGCTACTAAAAGCTGCAAGTAAAAACAAAAGTCACAAATTAATAAAAAATATTATTGATGTAAACTTCCATCTGTAGATTTTATTATTATTTACATTTATTTTAATGCATAGAGCAGATGCTTTTATTCAAAGCGACTTAAAAAGGAGAGAAAATCTAACTTTTAATTAAAAAAATTACATAAAAGTAAATTATTGTATGAAAATATTAGTTATATTAGCTATATCATGGTAGCACTAAATAAAAAATATGCTATTTACATTTTTTTTAAAGTGGTAACATCTAAAAGATTTTACAATGAGTAAACTTGTGTTAACTTATTGGCAGAACCAAATGCTGTATGCATAGAATAATGTAAAATATATGTAAGGTGGTATAATGTGTATATAATGTATATATATTAAATAAGATTTATATCTCTATTGACAGCACATTCAACTGGTCTGTACCGTTCTTGTCTTTCCTGGCCTGCCTGGTTCTGTTTGTGACCACAACTGCCCTATACTTCGTCCCGCTGCGGTACATAGTTTTACTGTGGGGTAAGTAGGCCAGACACCATGTGTAGCCTTTTCACCCGATCACGCGTGATACTCCAGTGGTTCTGTTAAGCAGTCTCCACTTTCCTTTCAATGGAAGACATGCGAAGGTGATTCAGAAGAATCAAGCTTTACCATCAGAGCTGTGAGCGTGAACCCCTTTATTGACGCCTGACGAAAGCTATTTAAAAAGTGATCCATTTCCACAGCTCTGTCTGTGACAGCTGATCAGAATCAAGAACATGATCTGCTGTCGGGTGCCGAGAGCAGCTCTACCTTCACCCACTGACACTTTGGTATGGTGTGAAAGTTTGATATGGTATGATCCGTAAGAGAAAAAGAGCGAGCGAGTGCGGGCAGAATTTTATGATGTTCATGTCAGTTTGGGCCAAGGTCAAGTAAAGGTTAAGGTTTTATACCTACTGAAGATTGCTTTTATAGGAAACACAATGAAAAGAAAGGTGGTAGTTTAATTTATTAGTTTATATTCTTGTAAGCATTTCATTTGGTTGACTTAAGGAATTTGATCATTTTAATGAAATATGAAAATAAATGATGAAAGAATTAAACATTGTTTAGTGTAGTTTGTCCCAAAATTTATTTTAAAAAGTCCCCCTTAAAAACTTGTGTACAACATACTGTGTGCAAATAATGTAACATTCATTTATTTTGACGTTATACAAACAAATATTGTTTTAACATACAACCAATTGTAACAAAAAATCGTATTTCTTAGCAATGTTTTCTCTGTGATGTTTGTGGTTTAGACATGGTAAAATGTGTTAAATAGTACTGTGCTATTATTAACACATATGCATTCATTCATAAGACGAATGTTTGTTGGGTCAAGGTTTTTGTTCTCTGTTGTCAGTGAGATACCTGCAGGTGCGGCGGATGCGTTTATTAATGCACGCTTGTTTTCACAGGTGTTAACAAATTTACCAAGAAGCTTCGCAGCCCATATGCCATTGACAATAATGAAATACTGGATTATCTCAAGAGGGTCCCTTCTGATGTTCAAAAGGTAAGGGTCCAGTTTTACATTCAGAGAGAAAGAGGGAGGGAGGGAAAGAGACAAGGAAGGAATTCCCTGAAGGTGTCTGCATTATTTGCTCTAACAGAATTCCCAAGTGTTACCCAGGATATTTCCTCTGGCTGTGTTTGATTATTAATGGACTCGCGCCTTTAAAGGCGGCCCCCGGCCCAATTATTTCCCAGCATGTTTTGATGGAGTCACTCGGCTGCCTGGATGGGGTCTGCTCTGATCTGTCCTCGGCCGTATCGCTGCAGCCTTGTCCCTGATTATCAGTTTTGTCGGCCTGTGATAAAAGAAGGATGCTGTCGAGGGTTCAGCGATTGGCTAAGGGGTCGGTGTCTGCACACTGACAGTGTGACGGCCCCGTCACATCAGGTTGGAGGACTCGATTAATGAAGTGTTGAGCCAACGCCATCCTGCTGGGCGCCATATGCGATGAAACATTATCCATGGCTGATATGTCATTCAGGGTTACATCACAAGCCTGCGGACATACAGCCCGGCGCTGAGAGAGTGGCTGCTCGTCTTTCGTACCCGGGATACAAAGCGGGACGTGCTGTCGGGAAGCGTTTCGTTTAGGATGTGGGACGCATTGCTCTCCATCAACAATGCTATTAAACTCTAGTCAATACTTCGCTCGGCAGAAGACTGGATAGCTTGAGCGATTGGCTCAGACCATCCTCCTGGGACGAACCTCTGCAACTTTACGTTAACATATGTCTGTGCAGTTGGATGAAGCCAGCATGACACACTGGTTTTGGCATGTGGAGCAGCAAGTTGGCAAAACAAGATGGAAACCATAGCTGAGTTTTTAAGCCTTTTGAAGTATGTTTTTGTGCTTCGATGAACTGCCTGCTGTTCATTTAAATGGAAAGCAATGAAGACAGAATGATCTTTCGCAAAACGAAATGTCAAAATATGCCACTTTGGAAAAACAAAGCACCGCTAATATAGCATGACTGCCTGTTCTCCGTCATTAACTATACCTAGACAAAACCAAAAGGTATTCGAATCCACTACGGAGCCAGAGCCGTTTGTCGTTTCGTCCGTACCTTTATGCTAAAAATGAGCCGGCACAGATAAACAGCACATTACTAAAGCTCAAATTGACTGCTGTCTCGCGGCTCCCGAAATGACTTGGCAATTAGTGCCCGTGCGGTTCTTCAAAAGCAAACCCTCAAAACTGGACTTCATACGGCGGCCCTCTGTCCTAAAATAAGCAGCATCTGTCGGTTGTGAGGACAGTTTCATGTTCTGAGGCGACGCGGCTCTCTTTGTTCCTGTGTCCTCCATCTTCCATTCTCACAATCAGGGCCTGGTAATTAGTGTGCAGTCCCTACCTTACTGATACACCTCCAGGTTATTGTTTTCGAGAGAAACAAACAAGAAAAGGATTTGGACACATTCTTCATGCTTTTGAGTCCTGTAGGCCTCATACCATAGTTAGAAAGTTGTTGACGATGAGTCTAGTTTGGACTGCATGGTGGTCTGGGATGAGAAATTCCCTTTAATGCCATTTAAAATCTGGTCTTAAATGTTGCTCTTGGGTGAAAAAGAATATGAGAGGATAATGTTGAAGGTATTGTGATCTTAGTGCATTACAGTACCTGTGAAATGAAAAAATCACAAGGCCTATTTTTTCATGAAATATTGCAGCGTTTATTGTAAATACTTTATCTTTTTATTCTCTTTAAAAAAATTGTGTACCTTCATACTCTTTAATTAAAATCTGGAAATGCACTCCCTTCCTCTAATGAATATCCTTCTTAAATGACGTACGTCTGACGGCTTGAGCGGATCATTCGTTAACTCCTCCCCTCAAATGTCAGTCTGCTGCGATTTCCATTTCAAAATGTAACGACTGGTTTTATACATCCAATCAAATCGCATAGAAAGATGAAAGCCACGCCCGCTATCTTTCTTATTAGAAATTCCATTTCACTCGGAAATGCATCAAAATACGAAAGTTAAAACGATTGCAACTTCCGGTTCACAGGGACTTTAACGTTATGTAGGAAACCCCCATCCAGTTGATAAGTAACGCTTAATAATATGTGAACATTAGTTAATGATAACATGAAGTAACTAAAAGCAAAACTTCTACAACATTTATTCATCTTAGTTCATGTTACTTGAAACATTTACTAATCCATTTTAAAAGCCAAAAGATGTAACTTTTTAATGAAATTAAGTGAAAAATTATTTATCATTCGTTGACCCTCAAATCATTCAAAACATGTATATGATTAAAGATATTCTGAGAAATATCTCAGTGGTTTTGTGTCTGTATGATGGAAGTCAATGGGGGCCAAAGTTTTCTGGGTTCCAGCTTTTTTCCAAATACCTTCTTTTGTGTTCTGCAGAAGTAAGGAAGTCATACAGGTTTGAAATGATATGAGGTTAATAATGAAATTGAAATCTAAATTGTTTTGTGAACTATCCCTTTAATGCACTTAATTATCATGAACATTGAATTGCCATTAATAAAGATAAATATGCTGAAAAAATGTTGCTCATTGTTTGGTCATGTTAGCTGATGCATTTTGTTGCTGTCCTTCTGAAACCTTATATGTCAAAATTCACTGTTTATCAGAAAACGGAAAAAACACTGAACTTTTCAATGAATGCGTACTTTGTTGTTAAAGGAGCAATATGTTAACAAAACAATATTTTACTATGTTTGTAGACATTTAGGAAAAATGCTAAGTTCATATATTGGTTTGTCCAAAAAACAACGCTATAGCCAGTTATTACACACTGAAATGTGTGTTCCATGCTGGAATGTCTGTTTTTGTTTTGGTCCGTGTGACCCCGCCCACTGATGATTTACCCACTAGTGTAATTCGACAGCTCCGTTGCCCGTTGGCGACAATAACTGCATATTGCAGCAAACAACGATCTGGGTCAGAGCAGATTCCAACATTTCCTGTACAGTTTAATTGCAAATTAGAAAGGATTACAATATTATTTTAAAACTTACAAGTACGGCTGTTTTTACCACCACTTTCAGAAGATGTGCACAGGAGTGCAAATGAATAGATCTCTCTGCGCAACCGCGACAAAACTTGCGCGAGCTCCAACACAAAGCAAGTGGGTCATAGAGAGTTTTGATTTTATGTATCTGTTAATTTCACAACAAGATCCCTTGCAGAACCCGCAGAATAACCTGAGTTTTGCCGTGATGGCCCGCGCTCGAACAATAATTTCTGTGTTATTGTACGATTCTTTTAATAAAGCCATCCACGACTGAAAGGCTACAAATAGCAATCCTTATCGCAACTCTCATTTTATTACACTTATATTTGTCACAGTGATGTGCACTACCGCCTATGGCAGTTCACCACCAGGGGCGGACTGTGAAGGAAAAAAATCGGCCCTGGATTATTCTGTCGACGGGAGGTGTTGTATGTAACCTTTCATTGCGTTACATGCATACGTGTCCGACTTGCTAATGCCTTCGAGTTGTGTGCATTTGCGTTTATAATACGCCCACCATGAAAAGATCTGGTACTTCAGATGGCCAGTCTGCACCTGGACAATCTAGACAGATTGTCCTACCGGTCAGTCCGCCCCTGTTCACCACCATCATGGCACTTCACCACCACATTGGTGCGGTTGTGATGGCCACTGTCACAGTCCTACTTACTAGGAGTAATATACAATATGGCCCGTAAATGTGACCTCCGGAAGATGCAAATTCTGAAACACGCTGCTGATTGGGTTATATTTGCAAAAAACATAACCACTGCAAACGTATAAATTATCAAATTAACCTACAGTGTAAGAGTTTACACTTTCCATTACACTCCTGTAAAATTGACAAGCACTTTTTAATACTTTTTATTGGTTAGATATTTGCAAAACACAATGACAAACAAAAAGTGTGACTAAATGATTTATAGCAAAAATAAAAATCACAAAATATGAAGATGAGAGGACTTCAGAAGGACTGCAGCGGTTTACTAATGTTAATTGGTTGATTTTGGAAAACTAAACTCGTACGTTATCAGCGAACGGTGGCTTTGTATATATTTAACCGCAGCATAATAGTGCTACGCAGATGTGTTGTTTCAGATGCAAACTGAAGAAAAAAACTATTCAGTTTCTCATAGCTCGGTAAAACTCTGTTTTAGCAGGGGGTGAACTGGGGTGGAAGGTGAAGGTCGTCATAATGAAAGTAAAGTACACAGAATGTTCAGAGCGGAGGAACCGTGTGATCATCTGTAACCGCAATGCCCCAGTCAGTGCCGTGCGAACACTTCCTCCTGCCTACAAGCTGCTATAATTAGTCTCAAACAAACTTTTCCGAGGAAGGACACAACTCGCAAACTCCTCGGTTCGCAAGGACCTAAGACAGCAGGCCCGCTCGCCCGCCCAATCCATGTGTGCTTTCAACATAGTTCCCATAGAGTTGGGGGGGGTGTAGTCACCGCTGTGTCGGTAAGAAACCCTTGACTTTTCAAATCTTTCCTCCTTGTGATTAATCCCCTCTGCTCCTGTGTTTAAAAAATGATTCATTACAGCTTCGCCCGCCTGGCTTTCCCCCTGCACCAGCTCTCCTCAGGGGAGCCATTATTGTGAGCAGGGCTCAGCTCCGATTACCTGCCTCTGACCAAAGAGCTGTTTGTTTTTACAGGTGCAGTACAGCGAGCTGAGAGCCGAGCTCGGCAACCAGGGCCCGGTGAAAAAGAAACGCTTGCGCTGAAGCCCGCCAGACGTGTCGGATGAAAGGGACGGTCGACGTTTCAAGACACGGTCTGTTTAAGTCATAATGCCCCGTGCGAATGGAACAGACCCTTGTACGAAACCATCCGTGTTTCCACGAAGGTGTATTCTTTTGACTTTGTGCTTGTGTGTGTGTGTGAGAGAGAGAGAGGGGCCCCATATGACGGGGCCTTTGGCCCACACTGACTCACATGGTCACAGCGTCTGAGTGTATGATGGTAAAGTCGGACTCTGCATGTGGTCGGAATGGAACACAAAGAAATACCAGCAAACAAATGACTTGTGCTGTACTGTTCATATATTAATGTCTTTTTAGGGACCACATTCTGCTTCATTTAGCAAAAGAAAAACGATCCACATAACAAATAGCACGAAACATGCTTCCTGTAGTTTGTGTGTACAGCAGGTTCTTCAAACGACGGTGAAATATTTACTATAGATTTCTTGTAAAAGATGATTCTAATATTCAAGCTTTCAATCATTAAATGTCATTTATTTTAATAATTTTATTGTAAACGGAGCCTGATAGGTTTTATTTCCTATCAGTTTAATATTTATGCAGCAGATAACGAAAAAATAAAGGCGATAACTTAAAGTTTGACTTCTTGAGTGTGTTTTTCTTCTCTATCATTGTGTTTGTTGTAAAGGATGCCCTCGGCGAGAATACACGGCCGCATTATCACTCAGCCCACACTTCAGAAGAGGATGCTGGTCACTGTTTAGCTCTGCTCATGGAGAACACATCAAAGTCTCAGTGTGTCCAGAGCAGTCGGCTAATGCACCGCTTTTGTAGTTCGCTGACAATAACAAGGTCCAGATGAGAGAGCTCATCTCACATAAAGAGAGAGAGAGAGAGTGAGTGTGTATGTACACTCCACACCCGCACTTAGTGTTTCCCATTTTCATTAAAATCACCTTCAGTGCCTAATGGCTCTCTACTAGACCCATCAGTCTGTAGTGTTAGCACCAGTGATGGGGCTTCAAGTACAGCAAATGGAGAGTTCCTGCCTCATCAACTTATTTATTCATATTACAGACATATTCTACCCTCTCCTCCATCAGAGAGTCGTTTTTATAGAAAGCAACATTTCCAAAGTGATGTATCTTGAATGTGGGCATTCACAGCATTGATTTCAAATGATTATTAACTTGATATTAACAAATTAATTGACATCACAAAGCAGTGAGTGTTCATTTGGTCCTGGTATTAATGATTTTTGCTGTTCGCTCGCATTCGAAGACAGTTTTATCAGACTTAGTTGGAAAGGTTTATTTTATGCAAAAGAAAGAAAACTTTCCTGAAGTCATCCGGTTGTCTTCTCCTCTTCAATAATTTACTGAGCGAGGTAAATAACTGAGCGAACGCTTTGTAAAAATAGCCGTTCTGTCTGGTTCTCGCCATACAGATGAGCCCGAGACCCCAGCTCTGGGAGTTTGTTCTGACTGATTGTAGCGCTCAGCATCCCAGCCTGGCCCCTTCTTTTCTCTCTCTCTTTCCATTCACTCCTCTGCAGTTTGGTGCTGAACGAGCCTCAGTTGGTACGGCTTGAAGAGTTTGATTGGCTCTAAGGGACCTGCTGGAGCCTCAGGCTATCTCTTTTGACAGTCTGATAGAGACATCACGGTTCCCTCCCAGGAGCTGCCACCAGGGGTCCGTTTCAAAGCGAGGGGGAGTGGAGGTGACCCACAACTCTCCGCCAGAAGAAATCCCACACACAAGCTCCATCCTTTACACCCGCGACGACTTTATCGGAGGGCCACGGAGCGGGGTGGAGTTTAGTGAGCTAACCCTAGCTCACTAAATGAGACCCCATCAGATGTCTTCTTGTGGTGAAACCAATTAAACAATGCTTGCAGGAAAAATCTAGTCATTGGGTTAGCACCAAAACTTGAAAGCAACCCTCTTAATGGATGAGAAGTGTTTATGCTGGAGGAAAGCAGGGGTCTTCAAAAAAAGATGCTTGAAAAAAGTCTTGATAAGCCAAATGAAATGAAATCTTGCCAGTTGTCTTCTCTTTTAAGTTAGGAGAGACGCAGCTTTTATCACTGAGAGTTCATGTTGTTTTTTATTCTTATTACTGTTGCAAACTGGCTTTATAAAATTCTTACACTTTGAAGTTTTCAACAAAACAGTCAAATTGAAAGCCAAAGAGACAAAACTGCACAAAGTGATTAAATGTGTTTCCTCATATGCAGGGCAGTCCTTTCCATTTTTTTTTGTACAATATAATTCATGTATTCATTCAAGTATTCAGGTTTAAAGACTTGATCTGAAATATGTATTATATTATCATTTAAAATTTTAATAATTACATCATTTATATATGTACATTACTCATATTATATTATATGTAGTATGCCTATAATAATTGTAATCATATAATTATTTATACAGGATTATTAAATAATTCAAATATATCAATATCAAATTGTTTTATATTTATTACATTGTATATTTTATGTATAAATCAAAGCTTTTGTATTTATGTATTTACATTTCTTTGGGAATGATAGTTACAATATTACAAATCCTGTTCCATTTCTTTGTTGCTACAAACTGTCTTTGCGCTATTAGTATTAATTGTCACTGTCATTTTTTGGCTGTAATAATTGAACCCTGCGTAAACACAGCAGGTTAGATACAGTATATTGCGTATGCAGCGAAACAACTGTCTTGTTATTTAGTCAAGTAAGAGATAATTATAGTGCGTAAAGAAATAACTTTTTCAACTTCTCTGTTGTCTGTTTATAAAGCAAATCATTAAAAAAACAGATTAGTTTTCCTCCATCTCCTGGGAGCGAATCTCTATAGATTACTAAATAGGCAATATGGTCCCCAAATAGATTCTTGTATGTTCCACAAGCTCACTAATGAACATTTCATCCACACAGCAGTTAACACTGCTTGCATCATTCTCTCTCTCTCTCCTTTTTCTCCCTCAATAGTTGTTGTTTTGCTCTGCATGAAGCTGATGTCTTCATCAGCCTGTCAGAAAGGAAGTGCCTGCAGCTGTGGCAGGTCCCCCAGAGCCTGTCGCACTCCTTGTTTCCATGGTAGTCCTTCAGGCAGCACCATGGGCAGACTGTGCGCAAGGACCCCTGCAACCTGTTTTTTTTCTTTCTTTTTTATAAAGCAGTCACTGCTCTGATATGCAGCCCCGAAGCGGGCGTCAAACTAAAATGCGCCAAATACTGCGAGTAAGAAAGAATGCAGCACTCATTCCTTCGCAGGTGTGCCGCATTATCTTTCAGAAGGAATGCCAGACGTGTCTCATTTGAATACGGACGCCCCGTTCAGAACCCCATCGACAATTATTGTTGTACGGATGCTTTCGGTAAAGTGTAGTGGCCCTCCCTCGCCGCAGATGTGTATTCCCGCAGAGTTGTTGTAAGCAACTTGGCTACTTGGTTAACTTATAGGTGTCACGTTATTTCGCTTTGTCTATTTGTTTTCTTTAGTAGCGAGCCAAAATAAAAACACAGCAGAGATTCAAGGTGTTGTGGAGGGACTCCCCTTTATTAAGACCGTGGAGGTCAGACCTCCGCCTCTGACACCAATAACGTTCAGGGCTTTCCTGGAATCACACACTAATGAGATCCAAATCCAAGGCTGATTGTTTTTGCTTTGCTCAGGGTGGGCAACACCAACGGAAAACCTTAACCTACATGCTTAGACTAGCGAAGAAAACTCCCAGGTCTGTACTTTCAAAGTGAAAGCACCATGTCAACAGCGTATGTAGATAAACAAAGACTAGCCAACATGGACAACAAAGATTACAGACCGTAGGGAAAAAATCTATTAATTATATTAGAAAGTCACGACTTCAATTCAGCCGCAGGAAGCTTGTTGCTGTTTGCAGGCATCGTACATACTACTGTAAGTTATTTACACAGTGGGCGTATTCACGCTCGATGACACCCAGCCGTAATTTCGCGCAATACATCAAGTGTGCAGGGGTAGCCTTTAAGAGCTTAAATTAAGTCACTGGTCTTTAAAAGTATCTCTCTTAGGGGCCCGTCTGTATGAATAAATTCAACTGATTTGGCTTTAATATTATTCGGAGCGCATTAAAATGAAGCTAACAGCTGGGGTGGTGGCCAGTCTCGGGGGCATGGACAGGGGCCAGGACCGGCACTGAGATGTACAGCACGAGTCAGGCGGGCGTGTGCGTGGAGTTAAAGGTCCCTCCATTACAGGTGTGGCCCTGACAGGCTCGGCTCCAGGTTCAGAAAGGCCAGACACAGATGAAAGGATGATGAGTAGAGCCACTGACCGCCTCAGAAACAAAGTCACCCTTTTCCTCTGAGCTCTCGGCGCTGATAATCGGTCACGTGGGCCGCGTTTAGTTTTCCGTCTCGCTTATCATCACGCCAGGAAATGTTAAACAATGTTAATAGAAAAAGACGGTCCTCTCGGTGACACATTATAACAATAATCAAGAAACAATGTTGCTTAATAAACATGGGAAATCTCAGCGTATTGTCAACCCTTGACTGAACTGGCTCGTGTACCCTTGAGGGGGAACCTTGAGAAATGAGAGCTACAGAGGTGGAAATTGGTAAAACGATAGAGAGAGAGGAGATAGAAAACAGACACCTTTGTTAGCTATCTGTTGTTGCCTGAATGGTCCGCATTTAGCGCGTGTGCACCCGGTCAGGCAACAATACACAGAATAATTTAACCGCATATTTCATTTTAATTAACAGTGATATAATGCAATGTGACTCTCGGGCTCTAGAGAGAAGAACACAATACTTGGCTTGATGAATCTACTGGAGCCGCTCGCAGTCTCTCTCCTCACCTCATGGGATTCAGGTATCATTAGAGATAAGCAGAGATCTGCTTTTTGTCTCACGCTACATTGAAAAAAAGTGCAGACACATGGGTGACTGCAGAAGTGTTCAATATTAATAGCCTTTCATCAAGGACACAATTAGGACACCTCTATTTGACACATTCTATAGGACTGAGATGAATATGTATGTATCTGGTGTTCTGGAATGTGGCGTAGTGCAAAGCTACAGGGTTAAATAGCAAGACGGTAACGTAAGAGCTTCTACAAAAAAGGCGATTAGATTGATAGTTTTACTGTAGTTCTCGAGTGTGGTTTAAAAAGTTAACACAACACATATTTTCCTGTCAGAATTGGCTGGCGTCTTATTTGGCTACAGCAGCTTCTACTTAGTGACAAATGAATTGGTGCCAAAATAAAGTAGCTTAATTGGATGCATGACCTTTGACAATAAATTATGTGGAAAGTATTTTAAAACCCTGTTTGTTTAGCTGTTTCTAAGAGTCCGCAATGACATTTGTTTTGATTCATTTGTATTTTGCATTGTTCATTGACCTACCAATCATGATCCTCTCAGAACAAAAATGCAACTATTATACTATGAGGATAATTCTTATCAATTCGAAAGATTGTCTTTGTATATTAGGACAATTGCTTTTGCGACAGTGATGTTAGGGGCGGAGCATCAGTATTGCTTTTTTCCTAGTAATCTCACGTTTTTGCACGATTTACAAAATACGAATTCATAGGTAGAGCCCACTTCGTAAAATAGTTACGAATTCCCAGGTTGGTCCCAGGTTGGATTTTTAGGTTGGTCAGAACAGACCTGTGACACGTTTTTGGTTCAAGCAAAAAGTTTTTCCTTTCCAGTTTGTATCATGTTCATTAGACAGTCTCATTTTATTGTGCTGTAGGTACACTTACTGATAACTAATATGGGTTAGATGTAGGTCTAAATATGCAATTAAAAGATAATACATGATAAAATACACTCACCAAACTCTCATCAATCTCAGTACAGCTTACATTTTAAGTCTTACCTGTTGTCCAAATAATTGCGTTCACATATTCTTCCAGTGTGTAAGAAATCAGACCTCAATATTTTATACCACACAAAAAAAACTTGGATGCAGTGAAATTACCCTACATATCAGTTATAATTGGAAACGGAGGAGACAGAGGTCACTGGCCACCGCCACCGATGGCACAGTCAACCTCCGGGCATGATTTGCCTCCTCTTTCATTAACAAGGCCTGCTAATTACAGCCATATGAACTGTCCTCCAGATCTAAAGCGTGCCACTGCGCACATGGCAATTGAACACACCATTGATGTAAAAATAGAAAAAAGGATTTAACTTCATTTAAAGCTCCTGACTCAGATTAATTAGATGTGGTCTTGCATTGGAACCACTTTGCTCTGTGATCATAGTTTAAAGAGTCCAGTTGTGGAGATATTGAAATGGTGTTTGTTTTGCTCACAAGCCTGAGATGTCAGCCACCAGGGCCCAATTAGCCGGCAAACTGAAGCCTCTGTTAGTTTCTCCTCTTTAGCTTTGACAAGCGGTGGAGGCCGATGTGATTACATTTAGATACCACTGTGCTACAACTCTCTCTCACGCTGTTCAGACACGCAATAACTGTAACATGCAATGAAATTTGATTGAATTACTCGATTACAGAGATATCTGTCGCTCTTCATGTCTATACTTACTAAAACAGCTCATACTAGGAGTTTTAACTATGTATTTATCATGGCTCATCCATTTAGAATTTAGTGTTAACATTTTAACATTGATAAATTGTAGTTTTGAGAATGCCTGCCCAAGGCAACTTGTTAAATCCAATTTTGTAATTTAACATCACTTTTTTTACTCGAGTTAAAAAGAATAATTTAACATTAAAATATTCAATAATGAAAATTATTTATGTATAAAGGGACAGAGATGCGTGTGTGTGGGGTGGATGATGGCAGCAGGGGGAGGAGTCTAGGTGTCAGACAGACAGGGGGAAACAAAGCCATCATCTCCCTGTGCTTGCCCTCGTCCCCCCTTCTCCTCCACTGCACCAATTACTGGCTCTCCTGCTCGGGCATCAGTATGCAGCAGGGCTCGCACGCAGCACCACTCGCCCCAGGCCATTGAATACGTTACCTCTGCTATGGGGTGAGAGGCTCGAGGGCAGCGCGCCCCGTAACCCCGTAGATAATTTGGGATTCCTGCTCCCCGCTGACGAATGAAAGGAGTGGGAAAAAGAGAAAACAAATAAAGAGACACATAGCAATGAAGGAATAATGTCTGTCCAGACACCTATCCAGAGATCTGCTGATTTATTGATTCCTTCATGCTTTCATTTGATTTCTGTGAAATTGTAATTAAGCTCCCTATTTATGCTTCCTCCCAAGACGTCGGCTAACGCTTAACTGGTGCAGGTAGCCCCATCCATAATACATAATTAACTCTATAGTGTGCACACTGGAATAGAAAGATGAAGGTATGTGGTCTGACGCCATGAAAACTAAACTTGAGTGAAATGTTTCGTGTTTGAATGTGGAGGACGAAAACTTGACATGTCCTCTCAGACCAAATGCACCTCAGAGAGACTGCTGAGCAGTCGCATGGAATTAAGATATAGATTAAATCTGCTGCCAGTCCAGTTTAATTCCCTACATGAATAAAGGCTTCATTCTCACACGAAGTTAAGGTTAAAAATGTTTTGTGCATGCTCTACCGCCTTGAAAATGAGAAGAAAAGCTATTTCTCACTGAAAATGTAGAAGTATTGAAAAAAATAATATTTTCATTAATCGATTCAATAATAAATATTTGTGTTTGTGTAACATGTGGGTGCCATGTATATTATTATGTCTATATAAGTGCAGACACATGTATATAAAAGAAATATTTACATAAAACAAATCAAATACTACATATAATTTACATTATATTAAAAATTCCTAAATATATACATGCATGTTTGTGTATTTATGTATCCATATACTGTAAATATACATGACACGCATATATTCCATTAACACAAACATTTATTTTGTAATCACAGCACTAGTAATAATTTCTTATTTTTTATTTATAATTCTATATTTTTCAGTAATCAATTCATGAACAACATTTAATTTCGGAATGCTTTTACTGTAATCGAATCACATCTGTGCTCTTCTTACATAAAGCTTCTGTGTCGCCTTGAAAGCACAAGAAACCAAGAGATGATCAATTTGATGAGGAATCGCAAAGAAAAGTTTGTTTAAGTTGCTTTGCATAGCCCCCATATATAAGTTTGACTAGTGTCTTCAGATACAGACGTATTTGACTCCTACACGCTGGCCTTCAAACCCAGCCGGGTTCTTCCCACTCTCCAGCCAACAGATGCATGAAACAAATGCGGCCCCGCAGAGCTGCTGTTGTCATGTCGAAGTAAACGGTGCAATGAAATTCTGCAAAATGAGGAAAGAAGAGAAGCAGGAACTTTCCACTTCACTGTGCTGCCTAACTGAGTTACTAACAGAACAGAAACAGAGGAGAGGGAAAAAAAACGCTGGAAGCGCTTATCATGAGACAAAGCTCACATTGCACCCAAAACATTTTATAACAGAACGGCTGACATAAATGCCTTTTTAATATGCCTCTGTTTCTCCCCAAAAAACAGTTGATTATGATAATTGATTATTGCATTAGTTAATGTAGCGATGAATCAATGATCAAACGCGTCAGTCCGAGCTGGGAAAACAAGCGAGGACAAAAAGATGGTAGACAGTGAATGTAACAGAGCTGTGGGGAATTATGGGACTATTCAGAACGCTATATTCATTGGCTGCTGGAAGATTTTTTCGCTGTGTGCTGTGGTTTCAGCTGGGAAAGGGCAAAGCGAGGACACTAAATCAACTGGCCAAGAAATCTCACGGCACGATAGTTTCAAATAACTCTCCAACGTTTAATTGATGAGGTAAAGTGAGATGAGGTAATCCACTTTGAATAATTGAAAAGCCAGCATGATATGTTTCATAAAAGCGGCCTGTGTTGGAACAGCACAGGTTAAAACAAACACAATTACGAAATGTAGCTTCTTGTATTCATATCTCAAACCGCCCAAAATTAACAGTATAATAAAACGTTAAGTCCTACGCCAGGTGCCTGCAATGTTGAAATAACTACTGTGCTTGACAGCTAATGAATCAAGAAATTATTCCAATTGATTTTGCACGTTTTAAAAACTAGAATTAGCATTTTTAATTATTCATGTGCGTATTAATCAATCAGACAACAATAGAAAAAAGTTTTTGATTGATAATAAAAGTCTGCTAATAAAAAATGAAACCTAGAATTTCACCCAAAAATAGAAAGAGTAAAATCATTACTCATATGTCATTCCAAACCTGTATGAATTTGTTTCTCAAGCAGAATTATGACAGAATTATATTTTTGGGAAAAACTATTCCTTTAATGCTAAAAAGAATCAAATCTGCAATAGATTAAAAAAGTGTTATAGAAAAGCCACGCTTCCTGTGTGCTTGGATTAAACGTTTGCTTCTTCAGGACAAATGATTTAAAGCGAAGCAAAAACTTTGACATTGATCATTTTCCAGGTTGTCTCTCGGCGAGTCATAGAACAGCGTGACAGTAGGTAAAGTAAACACTGGCCGTCTGTGGTTAGACGTGTAGGGGAAGCTCTCTCTCCAGCAGAGGGGCACCTGCTTCTCAAAACCCAGCCTCTTAATCACTTTCATCTGGCCCCCCTGCTGCCGCACTAACCTGGTCTTACTTTAGAAACCAGATCCGTCGTTCCCATCCTAACACACTTCTTTTTTTCTTTGTAGCCGTGGTTGTTTTACCTTTCTAATTCAGCCCAGATGTGACAGCCCACTCCGCCGGCCCGATCTTCCCCCTCGCCTTCTCTCGCCCACCTGCTCGATGACCTGCGGACCCCACACCCAGGCTCTCATTTGATTTTCCTTCTCTGGAGTGAAAGGGCCGTTCTGTAGCTCGACGGCGTCCCTCTTTTTGCTCAAACTGTACTGCCTGGAGGGTCTGCGTCGAGCGTCGGTGCAGAGAAGCGCCGTCTTAGTCGCGAGCTTTCATGGCTTTTGTTACTCCTTCAACATCTCAATAAGAAGCTCCATGCCTCTGGCCTCTAAATAACCCACCTCCCATGTAGATGGCTCGAGACCAAGGACTCATACAAGCACTCTTCAAACACACACGCATACACAAAACCAGCAGCGTTACATTTAATACACTGGATAAGAACGCAATAACGTGCAATTTTCAGAAATGTAGAGAAAAATAATTTTGGAAACTCTTATACTCGGAGGTAATTTTTTCTCTGTGCCCAATTATCATCTAAAGGAATTTCATTATAGGAAAGAAAGAGCCGGTTTGTGGAATAATCTCAGATTTAATTGGATCGGTCCAGTTGGACATCCCTGCTTGATAGACGGCGCAGATCTCTCTAGACCCGCGTAAGTCTTGTGTCTGTTGGACAGGCCCCAGTAAATAATCTCTCAGTGCTAAATGCTCACTGTTAATTGTGTTTCCTTTTTTCCCAGATAATTACGACAACACCTCTGCGCCTCAGCTTGAAGGACGCACTCCGCCAGGCCCTAAGCAGGTGCCTCTTACTGACTGACAAGAGCTGTCAATCAGCGGTAAAGAGCTCTCCACTTTCCTTCAGCTGAACGCTGCGATATTCCCTTTTGTCAGTTTATACCAAACACGAAATGAAAAAGCCGGGGCTTAACCAGGTAGCAAACAGGCCCCAGACTGTCAAAGGGAATTAGAGCGAGCATGTCTGCTTCTCTCCGTTCTATCTGCGAGCTTCGCGCGGAGGCTTTCTTCGCACATGATAAGGGATTTTACTTATGGGACCTACAGTGATTAAGAGTCCCTGGGTAATAGAGCCTTGCCTTGCTGCCGTGTTTACAATTGTCAATGAAATTACAGCCATCTTTTGTAGTTACAAATGATTTCGCTTATGCAAGAAGGATGTATTGTAACCTGGTATGTCTAGGCCAAAAATACATCAAAGTATTTACAGTAGTTAAAAACACAAATTAATGACACAGAATGCCTGCAGTAGAGACAGTACACTAAAAAAAGGTTTTCTGATAAAAAATAAAAGTCTCACGCTCAACACCAAAAATTAACAAATAAATGTAATATAGATGGAAACAACATATAAACAAACATTATGTGGCCCAAACTAAACTTTGGGAAGACCTCTGCAAAGAATCAATAATTCTTGTGTAGTATAAATTGAATACAGTTGATATACAATAAAATGTTAATATTAATTAATATTAATATAACGTAAATTGTTGTATTATAACCACACACAGATTGGAGGTTAATTTAGGGCCAGGCACGTGTGTCTGATGAAACCATCTACAGAGTGTTGACTCTTTACAATGAAATTGCAATGAAAAGGCACCATAGCCTTTATAAAAATAATAAGTGTATGACTTGTGTTACAGTATGTTCTTGTATACAATATTCCTTTAACATAAAAGAAGGGCTTTTAAGAAAGAAGACAGCCATACAGGTCTGGAACAACACGAGGTTGAGTAAACATGTCCGAATATAATTTTGGTCTGAACTGTTCCTTTAAGAGTTTGTTAAGCACTTGTCCATGTAATCAACTCGGGTATGTTTGCCGTTTCTGTACACAAACGCCGGTCAGAAGAAAGCAAGCGGTGCAATTAATCAAACCCAAATGCGCAGCATCTCATTTCTGTGCAATAACTCACCACTATCATGCACAAGCACCGTTTTCACGGCCACAATTAAGAATGCTAATAAAACAATCCAGGCCCCGCCTTTGAGATGGATGGAAAGAGGCACCCTTATTGTTATTCTTATAGCTGACCCGTGGGGCACTGTCACGCTGAGCTGAAACAGCCGGCCTCTCAGGAGAGCATAATAAACGAACTAAATCAAAGATGGGCATGCTGGTGTGGCCTGGCACTCCTAACACTGGTCCTTGATCAGTTAGATGAGCCGGGGAGACGGAGAGCCAGCGGCCATTCGTGCAGAAGTGCTTGTGTCTGAGCGGGAAAGCAGGTCAGGGAGTCAGGGTCGCTGAGCACCAGTGTGCTACAGAGTGCCTTTGACAGTACACGGCTCACATGAGGGAACGGCACATGAGGTTCAGGCGGGATATTTAGTAGTGTACAGTAGACACGAGTTGCAGGAATGACGTTTTAGTAGTGTTTGCGGAAAACGTTCCACAAATCATTCAGTATTGCGGTGTAAGTGCACACTGATAAAATAAGATGCCACAATTTGTTTCACACTCCATCATTCACCATGCGCCTGTTAAACGGAAATAGATTGGTAAAGTTTTTAATGTGTTAATTGCTTTGAATTTCGCCCGCAACATTGTGATTTACAATTGGAAACACTTGAACTTGTCATTCGAGCATTATGGGCTTGTGCCCGTATGGGCACCATATGTGCCGTCTCTGCAAATCATATCAAATTTGCTTGTATTTTAATGTGTAGGTTCTAAAGAACTGACCGCTTAAGCAGCAATGCTATTCTTTTTGTGATCGGTCCTGATATTGATAACCCATTAAATCAACCTTCGCCAAAATGTTGCCGCGCTCCATCTCAGACACAACACTGGCGAGATTCCGAGCTCTCTCCGCAACCTAGCAACCCGTCACATGCAGACAGGATCTAGACAGGCACTTTGGGGGAATTCAATTCACTTGTCCGCAGTGAATAAGATTGAATCACTTAGACATGTGAGGTGATTTAATAGTGTTAACATACGTTGCGCCTCAGCACAATGACACGGGAAAAAAGGGGCTCTTAGGATTATTACATTCACTGCGAAATAAGTCACTTTCCCGGGTTGGCAAATATCATTTTTCTGGAAGATATTTCCCAGATAACAGCAGACAAATTGAGATACTGCTATATTTTCACTTCAAAGTGCAAGAAATATGTGCTTTGCCTCGTCTTATTGAAGTTAAACTGCATATTAAGCAAAGCACATGAAGCTAATGTACTGTTCTTACACCTGTTATCAAGACAGGTAGAATAGATGCCTGGACCAGAAATGTGATGCAGCCAAAGTTCTGCTGGGACTCTATGTAGACCATGAGGACCTAATTTGCCTATTTGACAAACAGATTTGGTTGAGATTGAATATTGACACATATTGTAGTCAGTAAAGGCCTCCATGCAGAATGTAGTTTTTGATACTAAAGAAATTAGTAACAAGAAGTTAAAAGTCTCAAGAATTTAAAGGAATGCAGTACTTAACAGCCAGTGTTTGTTGGTATTTGTTGAGAAAAAAACCCCAAGAAGTTACTTGAAATGTATTCATAATCTAGTCTAAAAAATATTTAATTTTGGACAGAATCACCTATTAAAATATGCAGCAGAGTGGAGAAACAAAAAACAAACATTTCAACAAAGTCATCAAAAGTTCTGTAAACACCTGGAGAGCAGGACAGCAGCCGCAGGACGTCTGTAAAACAGACCAATGAATAAACAAATGATGGATAAACAGCAGCAGAGATGAGAGGATATGAAGAGCGTAGGTGGCCTGGCCAAGACTTCTCACAGTCACTGTTTTGACCGTGGGAGGATGAAAATCTGGAAACATACTTTGGCTTTTTTATTCCATCATCATCGTTGTCTCTCTCTCTCCTATTTTCTCTTTCTCTTGCGTTTTCTTAACTTCTCAAGTAGTTTCAGGTCTGATACACCAACCATAAAGACGAGAGTTAAATAAAGTCTCGAACTTAACTACTTATCATTCTGCAGCTTAAAGTTTCAACACTTTATTTTTAAATATGGAGATGCACTCAAAGTAATAATGCGTACACAAATATGACATCAATATAAATCATTTTAATTTGTTCTTTAAATGCTAGATATCTCAATTATTGTGTTGATAAGAACTGTCTTAAAAGTGTACAAAACAGTTGATGTATTGTAATTGCACTTTTTTCTAATTTGCTAGTGTTACAGTTCTGTAGTTGAACAATTTTGAAACGCCAGTCGTTTTTATTTTAACCCATAGGTGGCAGTATGCCACCACAAAAAAAGCTGCAGGCGTTTCTCTGCACCACATGGCAGAAGCAAGTCTGAAGCTCCTTCGCCGATTTAATTAGACAGAAACAGATACTTACATGTTCAGTCTTCAGCTGCCATTCCTCATTATTTTTTCATCGTCTGCTGGGAGGGGGAGAAAAGCGTATCCTCTTTTGGTAACTTTTTCACCAATCATAAAAATAAAGTTGAGCGTTTTACTATGGAGCACCAAGTGTTAAAATGTTGCTTCACACCTCTGAACGATCAAGACGATTAAGGTCAAAAATGGCAAATAAAGGCGCAGATTCTATTATGAAAACAGAGGGGTTTTTATGTTTAAATTTTTTGAGGCGAGGAAAGTGTGCGAGAAGTGCAAAGAATAGCTTTTTCCCCTCTATTATTTTTGGCCAAGCCAAAAGACCACGGATAAAGTTAGACAAACACACTGCACAGCCACACACAGACACATTTGCGAAAATAACTACGATTACAGCCCACTAAAGTAATTATCTTTACAATTCTGGCCTTGGTTTAAATAATGCATCATTAGTTTTTCTAGGACATGATACAGGAAAAGCAAATGACTAGCTTTTAAACAGGAAGTAATACAATCCTCTCATTCGCCTTTGCCAGTGAAAGGATTTAGAGAAAGGATGTAAGGATATCGGCGAACTGAACTCTGTGCGTAAGGCAACCGTATTCAAATTAAAAGGGCCTAGCTGCTAATGAACCCAGACAATCTACTGCACACGTATCTGTGGCTTTTAGCAGAAGAATAGCGAATGATCCACCTGCCTACGAGGCACAGCAGACAGACTGTTTCCTTAAGCGGGCCGGAGTTTGATAGTATTATGACAGATAGAGATGACACGCAGACGGGACAGAGATACAGCCTTCCTCTTTCCACATTAATTAAAAAAAGGCTCAATTAACAGCGATGAAACCCACTGCAGCACGCTGACTAGCTGCTAGTCCAATCAAGGCTTGAAATGCAGAGCAGTTGGCATGTCTGCCGTTTCTCTCTTTTTTATCTATTCGAACCTAATTGCAATTTTCCAGCGTCGAATGACGTGATGGAAATGACCGGGTAAAATTAGCATCATATGAATAACTATTTACAAGCTATTGACAAAACACTTGCATTTGCTCATTTGTGATTTCGACATTAATGTGCGTCCAGTGCCGTGCTCCACGCTGGCGGGAGGAAATATTATGCGGATGGAAAAGGGCCTCTTCATTTCTGGGGCCGTGCTTCCTCCTCTTTTTTTCTGTCTTGGCATTCACCTTTATCATGGAAATTCAGAGCAAAGCTGGATATTAGCGACATCAGCTTCTGCTGACTTGTGAAACATCTAGAGCCGAGGACAATTTTGCCATTCTGGATAAACTGTGAACCCAATATAGGAACAGCGGTATTTGCAAACTGAGGATTCATCTCATTGAAATACCTCTTGTATAGGGAATATTTATAGTGGCCTTCAACATTTGCATCAAATAAATAGTGTTGATAAATAAATACAAATATTTATGATAGACGCCAGTCATATGCAAGTACAATGCAATAATATAGATAGCTGTCTGTTAGACCGATCTAGCAAACATTTAACTTCATTTAATTTAGTTTTATAGAATTTACCATTTATCATAATATTGTCACTGTCCTTTTGAAACCTTGGATGTCCAAATTTGCTGTTCTTTTAAAATCATTAAATACTGTGTTATCAAAGTTGACAAGCACTTTTTAATACTTTTTATTAGTTAGATATTCGTAAAACCCAGTGACAAACGTAAAGGGTGACTAACAATAATGAGTTATGACAATTTTTTTTTAAATGAAGATACAAGGTTCACTCAAGTCTCAAAGGCAAAAGGTATTGCACCATACATGCACTTCTCTGCATTCTGGTGGTTTAAGGATTATGTAGTAATGTATTTGCTTGTTTTTAATAATTCATCCAGTTATTATAACAATATTAGCAAAGATTAAACACAGGGCTTTGCTCATTACATTGGGAACACAGCGCACCAAAAGCTCATTTCCTGCGGAGGAAACCTGACTAACCCTTACTGACCCCTATAGATATTCCTATTACCATGTTCCAATGTTTAAGGCTAGCCTCAGAGCTACAGATCTGAGAAATGTACAATCTTTCTTTCTTAAACACGAAGAAATGTTACATCACAAGTTATATAATTACTAATTGAAGCAATGAACCTTTCGAGTCGTGTTTTCGTAAGATTTCATCCAGACAGATGGGGCGTACCAAAGCATTAGTAAAATCCTTTTAGTAGAGTTTTGAGGAAAGTGCTTATCTTCTGAGGGATTTGTATCATCTGTGTCTTGATGAATATTTGGTGCAGATCATGCTTACAAAGTAGTGTCAAAAAGGCAACTTCACTTTGAGGTATGTAACTCACTTATTTAATCTGTTTTTCTTTGAAAGCCTTTCCCTGGGGAATATTTATATCCACCTGCCAATGCAGCTCTGCGATACCAATTTAGTATGGTGCATTAGCCATCCGCACGCTCTTTAAAATAATATCTGGGGCTCCGTAATGAGTAATTTAAGAAAGCTAAAACTTGTGAGGTTATCCTGTACCTTGACACGTCTCCATCCACCATCCAGTGTCTAAAGCATACAAATACTGCACTGAAGATGTTTGATCTTTGTTGGTTTCTATAAAATGCGCAAGATCTCCAAACACAGAAACCACTATATTAAGAAAGGCAGAATAATATCTTTATGTAAATGTTAAATTTTGTACGCTGACAGTGGAAACAGAAGACTCTGCACCAGGAGAAACTTGAAAGCAGAAGCTACTATCAAACTAATTTTTTAGTCTTTTATTCTTGCTCTTCCTTGGAACTGTTGACAGGTGTTGCGGAAGCATGACGTATTCTTAAAATATAACAAACAATCGCCGAACTTATAAATAGGGCCCATCACATCTAGCTGAAATATGACAAGGGATGAACAGTTTGATCCAGTCATTTACATACAAACACTGTAGTTCTCCAACAGCCCAACACTTATCTAAAAATACCATGCATTGAGATAGAAGAAAATGATCTAAAGTCAGTGAGATACCTGAGACACGGCAGCAGAGAGACAGGCACGCTGACGCACGAATTAGGCTTCGACTCTAATGGGTTTGTCCAAGCTATTGCAACTAAGCTGAAGCAGAATGCAGTCATTTATTTCAAAATGGTAACATAATGCAATAATGGTAAGAAGCGGTTGTTTTGATTGGGGAAAGGATACCCACTAAAACCGCAGTTACAGCGTGAGAACATAATATTAGCGTCTGTCATCGAAAGGAGCTAACAGGGTTTCGGTTTCAGCTCTTTCCGAAATCAAATTAGTCAGCCAGACATCCAATTAGTGTTTTTGTTTAGTTACATGTCGGAGCCGTTCAGTAGGCTGTTAAGGGGTGCGGGGTGGCCATGTGGGGCTCTACCCTCTTAAACAAGCTTTAGGGGTTACATAAACTCTAAACACTTACCGTCCAACTGCAGAGCTGAGTGAGGAAAAGTGTGGTCACGCAGGCTTTGAATGATTCACATGCGGGCGCCATTATGGCACTAGAAGCGTTCGCTAAAGCCATCAGGCAGAAGAGAACAAAATAAATGCAGTTTGTCGGGAGCTTTGATGCCACAATTAAGGCGAGTCCCCAGTTTCTTAACGGCTAAATCATATCAGATAGAGTATCGACAGCCTCCCGTCAGCGAGCGGGTCCTCCGAGAGCAAGCTATTTACACATTGACTGATTGACTGTTTTTTAATAGACACATAATTGGTGACAAAGACCTTCAAATGGAGTGTCATTTGCCAGAACATTTGCGATAATTCACAGTCGGCCTAATTTTCCATTGGACACAGTCCCAATGACAGGGCTGCACGAACGGGTTGATAGCAGTGACATGAGCCCAGAAAAGTGCTAAAGCTGTACTAGAAAAATAGAAACAAATCAGAATTTTATATGGTAGTACAGAATTTTTTGTTTGTTTGAAAACGCTACTGAAAGCACGAATGCATGTGCATACAGTGCAGACAATAATAATGAATTATCTTGCGAATGTTAAAGTTCTACGTGATTCTTCAGCTTTACTGACTTTCACATCACCTTGAGCTGCCATGACAGCCACAACCTTTATGGCACGAATTGAAAACACCAGAATTACAAAAGGACCATAAAAAAACACCCGATACATCGCAGGGCATTCCAAATAGGCTTGGCTTTTCGTAGCAGCTGCTCGGAGGATGTTTTTAACATCTATTAATGCTGAATTACTCCAATTACAAGCTTTCTTTACACCCAGGCCCTCTCGCCTAGCCCATGCGAGATGGCATCCACCTCCAGGAGCCAATCACAGCCAGCCCCAACCACCAGCAGCAGATGTAAGCAATTTACTTTTGATTTCTTCATATTCAGTGTGAGACGAGCTCCTGATGACCTGTAACCTTGGAGCCTGCAGGATTCTAACCCTATCAAATTAAAGCTCTCTGCTCACTTATCCCCCAGCGCTCTTCTGCTGCTAAGCAGCCATCTCGCTGCATAGCAACGTCGGGCCAGGCGTGCTGTCTCATACGCCCTACCTCATCAGCTGTTATTAGGGAAAATATACAGTGGTCTAATTGGATGAGATTCAGCTAAGGAAGTGCAGTTAAAGGTCACCGAGCCGGCGTGTGTCTTCTGCTCTTCAGAATAATTTTCAGTGTTTCTCGACTAAGGGAGCCGTTAAACAATAGGGCCAAAGTTGCAATCTTTCTCGTTCTCTCCATCTTCCCGAGCTCCTGTAGGTGAAACGCTGGCAGCCGTGATGAAAGGAGAGACCTAGGAATCGTGTAAACAAGATGGCGGGGCCCTGACTGTTGTGCTCTGTGCCGCCCACTCGCTCGCCCGCTCCGAGCATCCAGGTGCTCGTGCCGCGGCCTCGACGTTAGCCAATTTTATACGTTCACCAGTGATCCGTAAGGCCACATCCTTTCTGTAATCAGTCGTTCTTTTTTTACAGATCCTTCATCCACGTTGCTAATTCTCAAGGCTGGGTTCTCCCGAGATATTTTCACTCAATTTCTGATTAAGGCAGTAACTCCAGTGGGTGCAGATGGGCTTGATGCGCATGAGTCTTTGAACAGAAACTAACCAAAACATATAAGAGGTTAATAAGATATTTATGCTCACAGACTTTCAACTGTGAGATTTCTTGCCTGATGCTGTACAGTCAATTTTAAGAATTTACAAGTGAAATCTGATTTGATGGAGACTGTGAATGTATTTGCATTAAGATAATTGTTTTTTAGATCTTTGCCACGCGAAAATATATTTTGCAATATGCAACAAGATTGACACAATTATTTTTTATAATTTAGTATGTTACTTTCTGTGCTTTCTATTAGTCTTAAAGTGAACAAAAATGTTGTGTAGGATTTGTAATTTGAGCCTTTAAAAATGTCTGATGATCTTTTATTTTTAATAAATCCTATTAGTTCATTAAAAGAAAGTTTATATTCAAGTAAAGGGCATGGAATGTTTAATCAGATATCTATAAAATAGCAGAAAATACATGCAATGTTCAACCTTCTACCCTTTTACTTAGTCTTGTAACTATGCAGTACAATATGTAAGTGATACTTTTGCTCTTACTTTATTATGTTAGAGCATTTCTTAAAAAGAATGCGCACACTGGAACCCCATTCCAAACCAAATTCACTTTGTTTTGCAACAAACAAAACCTTGGGCTGTATTTCCATGTTGCTATCTCCATGCGTGATAATGGTAGAGATTTGGGGAAAAGACATGCTTGCTTAGGGGCGCAATAGAGCCTAGTAAATACTGCAGTGGAGTGTTTACCTTTCTAAGAGTAGGGGGCTTTACAGTCTTGCTGTCAGCCAGTTTTACAGCTGAAAGCACAAGAGCTGGCCGACTGAACTGAGTGGCACAGAGCAAGCTGGCAGAGTGGGCCGCACCCACCCTCGTGCGCCCTCTCTCTATCTTTTGTTCCCCGGAGAAAAGCTCCTCCGCCCCACAACGCTTCACTAACCGCTATGTGTTTGCTGTTGGAAAAACCTGATTAAAGCAGGCAAGGCACACACATACACACTGATAAACACACATACGCCTCTGACCACACAAAACCACAAACAAAGAATAAGACTGTCAATGACTCCCAGCTTTCCCCTTTTCACCCCGCAGTCCCAGAAGACCCGGTATTGGCCCTCACAACGCTGGAGCTGCAGGAGAATGCCGGCATCCATTGATCTGTGCCTGATAAAGCCCTCGGTGTGGTGCGCACGCCGCTTCATGTGTTCCATTCCGCTCAGCCGAGTCCATTTCAGGGAGTTGTGCGAGAGCTAATGTGGGCTGGGCCGCGCTAGGCACGACCTCTGGGATTTGGCCTAAGTGCTGTTTGCTCTAACGCTTTGCAATGAGAGTCTGAGGGGCCGTGCAGGAGTACTTTCACACTTCCCCTCGGTCCCCTTCATTCTTTGAGATGTCTGCATTTACACCACAAAACTTAAATGGAAGAATCAGACTTAAACACGATAATACCAACCAAAAGCATCAAGTGTTTGGACACCTGTTCTGTATCATAACCTGGTAAAATCAAAATCTGAGGTGCATTGTTGATCTAGTGCACTCATACACAAGCAAATATTAACCTTTAGGCTTTACCAAATTTACGCATTCAAAATGTATTGTTTTGTTTATAAAACTAAAACTATTGATGACTTAATCTGGACTATAGATTTTTGTCTAATATTGACAATAGATTTTTGACTAATAATGAGAATGTCCCTCCATGAAATGGCAATGTAAATATCCCCCAAATAGCAATAAAAAAATGTGGGGAAAAACACTGGTAGCCGAACAACATTGGACCCCATTGTATGGACACAAAACCATGGAGACATTTCTCAAAACTATCTCTTTTACCCAATATTTATTAGCTTTCTTTTTTAATCAGGGACATTTCTCACCAAACGTCATGTTTCAATACGAAATGCTTCAAACAAAACTGCTGGTCGGTTTCATGTTGTTTTTAAAGGTCAGGATGTAAGTCTATCAACATAATATGTATGTATCCATTTATGTTAACATAAAACGCATTCAACGCCGCATTATATATTTTCATAAAGGTCATCATGTGATCCAGTCTCTGTACCCTCCATCCAAACTCTTTGAAGACATGATCTACAGTGCTGTATATATGCTGAGCAAACACTCCTGTCTGGCTGATGTGACACGCTCACTGGTCTCTATTGGCTTTGCTCGCGCTGTCTGTCACCTTTCACATCTCAGTGCTCACGGAGGTGACCCTCGCCGCGTCCCCTGGCTCCATACGTTATCGGCACTAACCCAATCGAACACAGATTTCTGCTGAGGGGGTGGAAGAAGAGGCCAAGCCCCGGAGCACGCAGAGAGCCAACCGCCACAACCCCTGTGACCTCCCACCACCTTAAGCGTGACCCTCATTTACAAGTGGGTCACCTTTGCAACAACTGCATTGGTGCGGGGTCAGCTTGCGATACGAGTCCTCAAAGGAAGCCTGACCAGAGGAGAGGTCTTAATTATGAAGGGCTTCCTGAGAGCCAGGCCCGGCCTGCACATGGGCACTCTGACAGAGCCAGTGCATGACCTCCATTGAGGTAAATTATAGTTGTTTAGATGTAAGCTCATCACGCTTAACTGAAGGTACCTCAGGATTCATTGTTGCAACTCATTGCTGTATTACCGTGGATTTTTCACTAGCACCATGTGGTCATACAAATGTTTTGAGTGCAATACTATAATTGGGCAGCGTGCACGCTGTATGTTTCTCTATTAGCGCAATAATTTGTCCCCGTCTTGATTTTAAAAGCTGAGAAATGTCCAGATGCAAGCGAAAAATCTACCAACACCACCAACTCTGAGCCAAGCACCATCAATCTGTTCACATATCTACTTCGTATCGTGACAAAATTACTATCAAACTATCAAAACATCGCCGATCCAAGACAAATGAAAGTTCTCCTCTACAAAGTACACGATTTTAGCTTCTGCCAACATTCCTCCTTTTTTCCTTTTTTTTCTTGCACGGCCACATCACAGACTCTTCAGAACATTGTGCAATGGAAGAGATGAAAGAGGTGCATAGAGGTTCATTGTGATAGTGGACGCTCTCCTGGAATACAGCTGTCCTGAAACAGAGCCCTTATTGCTGAGACGTCTCAATAAAAGTGAATATGAGGTCTTTTTTGTACTGACCTTCTGGCAACACTAAATGGCCTTAATAGGGGTGACATAATGCACCATTTTATGGTTAATCAAATTCCCACGGACCTTGAGAGCTGCAAATCAGCTCCTACAGTTGGAACTTAACAGATGTTAGCTAGTATTCATCTGCTTCACATTAAATAGATACAGACTCATTATGCCAAAGAATCTGAATGTTCATTTTCATTGGTATTGCAATAGATTGCCATGAATGAGTCTTAAATTGAAAAATGAAGGAGCATTTGTAGCAGTTCTAATAGACATTCAATCTGCTCTGCAATGGACCTCAGTAAGAATGGAGCGTTATTTAATGAATATGAAACGAGGCTGTAAGGAGTAAAGAGTCTGTTAGGAACTGTAAGTACAGTTCATTCAATTGGTTATAATTGAGTGTATTGTATACACCGGTGTCTATTGTTGCGCCATATACAGAAATATCTATGACATACTCATTTTGTTCATACAGTATATTCATACTCACAAAAAATCCCAGAGGCCGGAAAACATCATATATGCCATACACATTAATTTTACAGCTCTGCGCTCTTTCTGTGTCAACAATTGTGCATTTATGTCTAATACTATGTCTCCTTTTACATTTTAGAAGAAGCCTCCAAGATGCATAAATAAAACATCTCAATAAAGAGCAATCTCGGAGCAATAAAATTCTCCTCTGGTGTTACATGGCTAAATTTATTCCGATTTGGCACTGGATAGAGAGATAAATATTTGATCGCATTAATTAAACCCATGTTTAATTTTCTGAATGAAAGAGACAGAAATCGAATTCCAGCAACAAAAAAGAGTGACAGAGAGTAAGCTGGCGGGGAACAGACAGAGAGCGAGAGAGAGGTCACGACAACCGTGTGATGGTGGCTGACACGGAGGTTCACAGTGCGGTCAGGGTACGCAGTTGAGGCTGGAGCTCAAGGCACAGGCCAGGCTCTGTATGCAGGTGCCCTCTCGCTGCCCCGCTCACTTTCATCCCCCCTCCGCTCCCACACCGCCTCTGCCCCGCCTGCCGTCCGCCAATCGGATTGCGAGGGGGTGGCGGCACAGCGGGGCTACATCAAAGGCCCGGAGCAGTGAGAGGCTCAGGGCCTGATTCTGGCACACAACAAAGTCGCACACAAGAGCGAGGCAGAGACGGACAGTTTTAAAAAAGCCGTCCAAACGCACCCTTTCTCAGAGAAGGGCATCGGCAGAACAAAACATTTCATTCTCCTCCCCAAACTAGCATTGTGCCAGCCTCGCATCCAACAACCCAGACAAGATTCTTTTCTCTTTTCTCGCTCGCCCTGGTCTTCTCCTTTCAGCGCCTACAGCCAATGGCCCCCTCGAGTGTGTGAACAAGAGAGATAATTTAATAAAGAAAATCCAATCTTCCAGTTTGGGGAACAAAGTTAGATTTGAATGGGTGCAATAAGTTCCCCCCTTTCCCTCCCACCCCCCATCTTGAATTATAATTTCATTTTGAATATATCAAAGAAATCTTGAGGCTCCTTCATCTTTTGAAATAATACAAAACTGAAATAGTGCCACATTCGCTGCACATCATAATATGCATTCACAGTTCTGCAGGGCCCCGGGCTGGTTTACGTGTCCGTTTATTGAATATAAGCACAACTGTGATGAGTCATACATAAATGTATTCCCTTCTCATAATGAAATTCTCACATTATTAACTGTATATTATCATACAATAATGTCTGTTGAATCACATTTCAACTGCAATATTGAATGGGCTTCTTGCATTTTGTAATATTAAACATGGGTGCTTGTGTTCTAAAAATAGTCTTTTCACATCGTCTCTGTCAAACCTAACTGAACAATATAATCAATAAATGTATATCTCATGAGTAAGAGGCCACAGTTTTACACCCAATGTCCTGTAAACACACTGCCGGTTATTTCAATTACAGACTCCAAACTGACTCACTCACTCACGATATGATGTTTTTCTCCTCATCTCCCGAGACTGCCTCCTCACCAAACTTTGAATGAGTTTCAATGTAAATCATTTCGGAAGCCGAGAACTTTCCGAGCATGAAGCACCCTCACAGATGCCAGTCAGCTGCCAAGTCATGAGAAGTGGGCTGCTGAATGAAAGTGTGTCAAGTCCTGAATTGATTATGCTGTAAAACCAGCGGCTCTCGTACATATGTACAGCATGATGATGGGATCCTATGGGAAACTTGGACAAAAGCCTGAAATTGAGTTCGACTAGAGAGTGGAGGATGAATCAGACGTTGCGATTGTCATGACCAGCTCAAAGCGCAAAGAAATGAAACAAAATACCACATGTCCAATTACATGACACAGCCGAAGAGTAAATGACATCTTTGCAGTCACAATTGCTACTCTCCAAGGGATTACTGCAAAACTACCACTTTGCTAAGTGAGGAGGTAAAAAGAGAGTTGTTTAAGTATTGTTTTCCCCCTATAGATAGAACTATAAATCCAGCACTCAATCTACTGAAGGGGTGTCATTTCTGTCTTTCAAACACCCTTGTAAAAAAGACTAACACGACCCGTTATTTTTTTGAAAACTTGCTTTAGTTTCATAATCACACCTTTTCTATCCTTACAACAATTCTATCTTGAAATATATTTAAAATATGACCTAATTTGATTTATTAACACTTAAAATGTTAAAGGTCCAGTGTATGAAATTTAGTGTGATCTAGCGATGAGGTTGTAAATTGCAACCCACGGCTTACTCCATCCCTCCCTTTCGAAGCATTACGGTGGCTCACATAGAACTAAGAAGTCATTACATTTTTGCTTCTTTACTTAAGGAAAATAACAGTTTTACGAATGCACTCTGTAGAGCAGTTTGTCCGTTTAGGGATACTGTATAAACAACATGGCGAATTCCATACATGGTGACCAGCGGTCTATGTGGATAGAATATCTCATTCTAAGGTGATCAAAAAACATAACTCTTCATTATGTAAGGTATTTATACACCTCTGTATACATAATATATTGCATTTCTGTCAATAGATCCTCCAAAAAAAGTTACACATTGGACAGTTTCAAATAATCACAAAAGATGTAAAAGATTCATTGAATGACAAGACCTGAAATCTAGGTGAGAGGCCAAGACAGGAATTATTGCCTAAGTTTTCAAGTCAACTCAACTCATTATCGTTTAATATACTCTCCCATGAACATCTGCTGCATTGCTTCATGACTCAACCAAGCATGATGGTCTCGAGGGTCACCACAAACATTAAAGCAATCTAATGTCAGACACAACAAATAAAGACGAGTAGAAGTATATTATGCTCCATGAACACTATTCAGATCCAGTGGGTGGCCATTGTTACCCCATATCAATGACAGATGTCAAATCTATCTGTCAGGACAACACCTGAGGTGCTAAACATACAAGAAAAGCAAGTCTTTATTGATGGATGTCAGAAATACATACAGCAGATAAAATCCCTCAAGTAGAGCTGTTTTATTGTGCTGCTGCAGAGTGCCATATAAGGGATAATATAGACAGAGCTGTGTGCCATAATGAAGACTTATTGATAGCCTGTGCTGTTGTAATGATGCTATTGACTAAATGTACACAGCTATTATTTGTATTTCTTCAACAGCTGTAGGTGTGAATGTGGAATGAGGAGTGGCCATCTTGACACATGTCAGTCACGCAGCACAAAGGAACGCTGCAGATGACTTTCTGCCTGAGCCGGATGTTTCACAGTTCCTAATGTTTTTACATGGCTGTCAAAGTTAATGTGCTAACGTATGTGATTAATTATAATAATCGCTGTTAATTTTTTAGTGCTGTTAACACATTTATTCAATTTGCATTCTTTTTATGGTGATATTTAATTATCATCGAAGCTCAACAAGTCGAAATATCACCACATCATATATAGAAATGCTAATGCGAACACCGGCGACTGTGTCTTTACACATGTACGATTACGTCCATAATGTGTGACTGTTTTAATACTGAAGTATCGCTGATTTGCATTTGCGATTTTTACATGTCCTTAGAATTTTGACGCAGTTTGAGAAACAGCCGATATGAAAAGTTGATATTCGTGTAAGAGCGTCGTTGCATAAATTCACGCTTTGGTTCTCATCCTCAGAAATTGCTGTGCCTAATAATTACATATACTTTGTCAGGCTTTAATGCAGACCAACTATAGCTCCTTTATAATAGTCTCAAATGTTCAAGCAAAGAACTAAAAACCGACTTTTTTGTTGGCAGCTGCGTGAACCTCCATGATGCAACCTGCTAGCAGCTTCTACTTTTTACCACACAAAAGGCGTTGATATATTGGAAGCTGTTTAGTAGTTTGAATTAAAGCTGCTGACTTGCATTGGACGTCGCACGGATAACCTTCCCTGTGTTGATTGGGCCGAACCCAATTTGCTCCTCCTCTCGAACATATTTGTGCCTACAGTCTCTCTTGTCAACGGTTGCACGCACCCAATCCGTCTTCTCTTATTGTGCATAGAGGTGACAGCTGGCATTCAGCTGTTTGTAAAAAGCCCTTTAAAAAACACACAGGGGCCTTCGTCCTCGGCTACATTAAAGTAATTAGCTGCCAAGCAAGTCCAAAGCACCCCCCGCCAAGTGCCAGCAAGACAGTCGATTGAAGCAGGCATCCTGTTTGACACATCTGGGCATGGGAGAGTAATGAAAACAGCTGCTTCTGCCCATATGGCATCCAAAGGCTGGCAGAGCGGCGGAGCGCCGTGCCAACCATAGGCAAATTATCCATCATTAATCCCGGGATCTGACCGGCATACGAGTCGCTGCTAATCAAAACATCTGGGGGTGGAGGAATAAGAAGGGGGAGGTCTCATATAAAAGGGGCTATATTTTGCAGCTGAAGGGGATACATGTCGACTGCTCAACAAAAGGGCTCAGAAATATTAAAAGTGTGCAAGCCTGTGAAATCTCACCAAAATACGCGAGGGCGATAGCATCAGCCAGGGGAGTGACTCTTGGCTATCGTTGAAGCGCCTGATTATTGGCAGTAACTGCTACTCAATTTACTGTAAGGACTTCAAGTGAAAAACTAAATACGTAAATGATGCGTCTAAAGTATACAAACAACCTGTGTACAGTGCAAATATGTTCAGAAAAACTAAGGTAATAAAAATATTATGACCATTATGCCAATGCATATAACATGAACAAAAGTTATATTGTAAATCATAAAATAAAAAGATTACAACAATCTAAATCAGACTTCTGAAATGTCATTTTTTTACTTGACTTGCATATTTGCTCCATCTTGAAGACTTTGAATGATAACACTTCCCTCTTTGCCCAGCCAGTGCAGTTTACAGGATTAGGCACGGGAACATGACATTTGACTTTTAAATGCCGTCAGCTTTTGAAATCCATGCGTGGTAAACTTTTACTTATACAAAAATCAATGCTCGGACACAATTTGATTAGCTGCAAATTGCCCTCACATTTGTTTCTGCGTTTGTCTATTGCGTGTCCTTTTCCCTCATAGGCTGGCCCGTTCAAACCAGGGCTACAAATTCCCTCAGAAAGTCGGTGACATTAAAATGTCCTTTGATGTGCCTTCCCTAAGCAGGGAATATGAACAGTAATAGTGATTCTTTAACTTAATGCTTTTCCGGGGATCAATAGCTCTTAAATGCTACAGAGGGACAATTAAAAATAAAAGGGGGGTTGTTGGAGTTGGAATCAGATTATACGCTGTTGCCCCTAGCTGGACCTCAAAAGCACAGTATGGTTTCATTGCTAGTCACCCGCGCGGCACTCCTGGTTTGTCTGCGGCACATGCATATGCAAGTGGGACCTGCATTTAAAAGCTCTTAGATCCCAAATATGACCCGGCCTCTCATCTAAAGAGGGTTTACAGTCTCAAACACTGAAAAACTTCAAAATATACCCTAAAGAAGGTACGTGTGGTTTTACAGAAACTAATCCACCTTTATTTTTAATATTATTCCATTTTCCATCTCTAAAATCACCCGAAACCCAGAGACACCGAGACATTCCACGCCCGCTTTAAAATCAGCCCTGTTTATACGCTTATATAAATGTCTTCCTCATTCTTCTTAGCCGCCGGGTTTTTGGAAGCAGATCTGTCTGGAAAGGTGGCGGAAGGGGTCGTGAGGTGGCCCGATCCCCCCCAGCGGCTCCTGCTGTAATGTCAAACTGGGGTAATAATACAGCTGTAACTGGAGGCTGGAGCAAGATGAACGCCAGCTCCTGACAGACACGGGCATATCCAACACAATTAGCCTGGCGACAGCAGGTGCTGCCTGCCTCTGCCACGTTAGCACGTCTCCGGTTTCCCCCTTTAATGGCCACAAAGTGATCCTAACTTTCAATTAACACATTACCCCTGCCTGCATTGCCCCCGCCTGCCTCGCATTTCCCCACCCAGACCATTACCTTACATGTTTGGTGAGAAGTTAGGTAGAACGGCCTAGCGCTCTGTGTACGTGTGTGTGTGTTATTTCATCTCATGATGGGATGTAGGCTGTCACAACACTGCTAATGACCGCAGTTAAAATGACCTTTATGAGGTTCAACAGCTGAACACAGAGGAAATTATGGTATACCTGCTATGTAGATTGGGTTAAATGATTGATAGGATGCGATTCGATATGAGGTTTCAGGAGATAATACAAAGTTGGTAATTGTTAACAACCCTGATTCTTTAGGCGTTGTTTTACATGAGAGAGCATTAAAAAGTGGGTAATTATGACAGTGCTCGGAAGTCATAGTAAGTCAAGTTCCAGATATGATGCCAAATACCTTTTAAATTTAATTTATATAGACCGTTCAATCTAATAGACAGAAATAAGTAACTTAAAGTTAAGATTATTAACCAATAAATGAAAACACTATAAAATGTAAACAGTACATTGTAGTAATTTTATTTTACATACATTTACAGTATATTAGAAAATGAAGATGATTTAATCTATATATTTGATCGTTACTAATTAATAATACTTGTCTCACAGAAGCCTTTTGTGTTTTAGAGGTGAATCTCTCACTGGCCTTTAAGTGACAGAAACACTCAAGGACCCTGGGGATGACAAAAGACCGGCAGCTATAAAAGGTTAGGGTGAGGACTAACATCAAAATAGCAAAACTGTGATGATAAATATCTTGTTTGGTTTTCCACAATATCACAATATGTAGTCTGATCTCAAGTAATATCCAATGACTTTTCACGCTGACCAAACATTTACGGTCAAAACAGGACATAGATGAAGGCAGGTCAAGAACTTTATACTGTTGAAATAGAATAATGGTAGAATAAGGTAACGTGATGGTAAAAAGAAATGCAACAAAGCTGAACAAAGTTCAGTCTGAATTTCAGAACACACCTCATATTTTTTGAGAAACCTTGATTTTGCACTAAACAACCAGAATGACATTTTGGACAAAGTCCAAGCAATAAAACCAAATATTGCTATCAAATGATACTGTCAAACATCGCATCTGTCAGATAACATAAAAGTACATCATGCCATGCACCTTTGTGACAACGACTTTGCATTCCAGTGGTTGAGTCGACAGGCTTGTCAAAATACTTGGCTCTGACATCATATCTGCTTGCACATGTTGGCTGTGACTGAAGTAACTATATGCACAAAGATTGTTTTCCTATAAAAAAGCTACTCCTGGGACGAGATATTTCTGAGGCATTGTGGGGATTTTACATTCACAAACATTTTTACATGCACTAATTGCATGTTTTATAAAGCACATTGTTCTGTAATTAAGAAATGTAGGATTCTTATTGGCTTCTGAGAAGTATCCATATTTAAGTCAGGAATGTGGTAAATGTATGCTAACAATACTAATAAGCATCTGACTGCACAAATCAGACTGCAAAATTGAGATAATCTATAGCAATGTAACCAAATCTATGTTAGTTTGATCATTTACACATGATGCTTCACATCACAGAAACATTTCATTAGCATTCCTCTTTAGAGTAAAAGCATAAACGTATGAAGCTGCCACCATCAGCTGCGCTGAGTTAAAGCAGGTTGACAGTGGTGTGATGCAGCTTCAGAGTCTGTTTCCAATTTAATTGGCAACATGTTTAAAACTGTATTACTTCATATGTGTGTTTATTAAGCAAACCAGACAAGGTTAGCGGTCAGAATAGACTGGTAATTACGCCTACTTTTCAGCCGAACGTATACGCTGCCAAGACCGATCCACTGCGGTGCGGATCTGAGCTTTTAATTTAGTTCACTTAAACACAATATAAAACAGATAGACCCATCTCTGAATCGCAAAATCTCGTTTTTTCATTAGACTGAGGAACAAAAGCTGTAGAATAATGTCTGCATTGAAAAAGCTTTAAAGACATCCGCCTAATTCTGTGAAATTACCTGCACATCTTTCTATCGCATATCTGTATCTTTCTAAGCCTACGGTATGTCTCTTTTCCTCCAGGTGGTTATTAAAAGATATGCGAGAAAAGACGGTCTAGTTATGAATTCTTATTCAAATTATCTCCTCTATTTATACATTTCATCATAGCCGAGATGGTCCTTATGAGAGCAGATAATAATAATCAAAAGGACCAAAGGGTAAAATCAATGACCCTCCCGAGTGAACGCACAACACCGACTGGCCACATATATTAGACACTACTTATCTCCCACACAAGTTCCGTTTCTCTGTTTGCTCTGAAATCCCAGAAAGAATAACATGACGAACGCAGTGCACTTCTGACACAATATGAAGAACGTTACTCATCCATTGCATACTGCACACTGAGAATATTTTCTTTTCTCAGGGGAAACCCAGTCACATGCACCTCACGCGTCTGTCTCTTTGGTGACCTTGTATGTGAAGCGATGATCGTGCCAGCACCCTGTTCCTGTATCTTGGGAGCTGGATTAAAATTACAGGTCCCCGCAGTGCCTGGATAAACATGTGCTCTAATGAAAGTTGGGTGTAATTTGCTCTTTGCCATTTTAACTGTAGTTATTACTGTTTTGAATGGATGCATCTGTCTGTGTGTAGTCTTTCATTACCTTCACTCATTACGGGGAACAGCGCATGTCTCCCCAAGGACACGCCTTTTACGTGCTCATCTGCCGGAATGCCCATTAATGCAGCAGTCTACCTAAAACAAATTTGTCTGAGGCAATTAAAAATAGCACTATAGGATACAACCCCTCATAAAGAATGTTTTAGAAAATCTATGCACGGCACTATGAACCGGTCCGACTACAAACCTACAGACATTTATTGTCAGTCTTACAGTATGTTTTATACAGATATCTTCATATATATTTAATTATTTACTTTTTGCTCTCTACCATCTACCTCCTTTGCAAAATTGTAAAAAGCGCTTTAGAAATAATTTAATTGAATCTTTTCCTTTCTGGTCTTTTGAACCCATATGACTTTCTTCTGTAGAACACAAAGCCGTGTTTAGATTGTAAAGAAATGCGTGTGTGTGAATGAATGCAGAGTGAGGTCTTGGGTGATTGAAGGGTATCTGTGAGGGTCTCCCATGTCTAAGGGCTGTGTTTAGTTTCACTTGTGATCAGGGGTGATGGCCCAATGACATTTGCCATTACATGTGAGCGCTTCATGACATCATGGAGCTAAACGCTCACATGTGTGCTTTTTGGCTTACACGTTTATCCTTAAAAGAATCCAGATGAATCAAATATCACAAGAGGCGCTCAGCACAATAGCAAGATTACAAAGAAATCCAACATATTTTGAATACGGCGATTTAATCCCCTCGAGCAATTGTAATGATGACGGCATCACTTCATTTCAGACCTTAGTGAAAGTTCACCGTGCACTGGAATGGGTGGTTTTACTGAATGGACTCAAAATTCAACACATGCCTACACTTATAGGATAATTAGACTCATTTCACTGTATCTGTGTTTGTGTTTGAAAGAGCCGCATGACCACAAGGCCATCAAATAAACTGCCCCAAACAGACTGCTTGAAGTGATCTGGGGAAGGTCATTTATGACCTGTGTCTTCCTTTTAAACCCTTTCCCTTCCATTATTTCACCGAATTATTAGCTTCCTTTTGAAAATATTGGCCAAATTTATTTAATAATGTTTGTACAGCTGTGAGGATAGGCTGTGCACACTCGCTGACCGACCCATGGTTCCATATCCAGCCTGATCTGCAGGACCCTGGAAGCAAGGCACGTAGATGATGCTTTGATCTGTGTTCTGAGAAACACACATGAAAACACACAAAAAGGCTTCAAAAGAATGGATTTGTATTCTGATATCTATACATGCCTGGACAATATGAGGATCTTGAGTGTAATTTTATTTGAATTTAAACTAAATATCCTTGATCTAGAGCAGTGTTTCCTGACCAAATATAGGCTCAATATTTCAAGATCCATACTGAGTCACTAGATTTTTTCCTTGAAATTTGCAAGAAACATTTTAATAGCAGGTGTCATAGCCTGTTATTTTAATTTAGTGTATTTGCCAGTTCACAACAAGAAAGTGACTTTTATCAAATTAAGAATGGGGGGTGACAGTTCACCCAAAAACTCTGTTATCATTTACTCACCTTCAAGTTGTTCCAAATCTGTATACATAACTTGGTTCTGATGAACACAGAGAAAGATATTTGGAAGAATACTTGTAACCAAACAGTTATTGAACCCATTGACTTCCGTATTAGGAAAAATTACTTTATATTATTACACAAAAGAAGATATTTTGAAGAATGTAGGAAAGCAAACAGTTCTAGGGCAATTTTTTGATTTTTTTCCTCTTATGGGGTCCAAGAACTGTTTGGAACTGTTATGTAACCTAACAAGTTCTTTTATAAATGGTTTGGCTTTAAATATGCTTACAGTATGCAATGGCATTCGTGTATTTATTTTATTTTCTCCAAATACTTTTAAGTGCCATATCTAACCCATTCTTTTGCTCTTATTAAAATGTATTTTCTTTCATATAGATTTCTGATTCCCACAGAATGGATTAAAAAGTCCATAAGGCAGCTATGACGTATTGAGCTGCAATCTTCCCCTGACAGGAGACTGGATCTCATTGGTAAGTCTGATGAAATAAACACTGGCTGCTGACTCCTCCAATTTCACGGCACCCCTCAGTGTCACCTCGCGTGCCTTCCTGCAGATTGAGATATTTGCAAACTGTCATCTCCCATAAATAGCTGTCTGTGGTGACGGTGCTTACAGGGCCCAAGGTCTGGTTTTAAGAAGGTTTTTGCATACGTCTCCTTATCTCCTCTGTCAAGCCTTTCGGAGTTTGTTCAACACTATGACAAGGGAGTGGTACACGAGGACCAACTCGTCTGCCCACATGAACCTTTCCCATTCTATCTTTTTTTTAACACCCTCATCCACCCTGTCACTCATCCCGCAAAAACGCGCACACTCCTTATGGTTATTAGTTATCCGACATGCTGCAATCATTGAACTCCATTAGGCATGGCAAATCCCTCCTTCCTGTCTCACGGATGAAATGGGCTTTGCCATTCTTTTCCCTGCTGAAATTAAAATGTGTCATGTCTGTCGCGGCCACAGAAGCGGGACGTGTCCGCGTGGTCCCAGCGAATCGTTTCTGGCAGCCCCTTATTCCATGTACATTCCTATTAGCATCACATACACCAGTCAGATACTTATCAGTTATTTCATCTCTGAATGTCCTACAGACCCTGAGAGTAAACCGGTGTAAGTGGCTGCCAGCTACAGTAATTATTGCTTTTTAGCTAGCTCCATATCAAAATGAACAGGTGCTTTTGATGTTCAGCAATTACATATAAACTACATCTTTCTTCTCGCTTTCGGTTAGACGGTTTGTGATGAGAGGGCAGTGCTGTGTTTGAAGCATCTCTGGCTTGAGTTGAATGACTCTCCCAGGTAAAACTAGGCACTTTATTGATTCCCAAGTGTAAAATTAAGCTACAGAAAGTGGCTTTACACTGCGCTGTATATTCAACTTATATTTAAAACAGGAAAATGAACAATGTTAGACTTGTCTGAGGAACACAAAAAAAATCTTTATAAACATCTTTCTTTGAAAAAGCCAACTGCTAGTATTCAACTTGCTTAAGAGCATTCAGTTTAATGAAAAACTGTGTAGTATATATAATATATATATATATATATATATATAATGTGTATATATGTTAAAAACAAAGCTACAAAGCTACTAAGCCATGGACTAAGAGGCACATAACTCGGATTTAGTTTTTATATTGGTCTTTGAGCACTAATGATGGCTTGAGTTTGCTATCAGATGCAAAGCGGGAAGTTTAAGGAGGTTAATGAGGGAAAAAAGCCATAAAGGAAAAGAAAAAAATAAACAAAATTTATGTCAGTCTCCTCTAAAAACTAGAAAAAAACTTCTAGCAGATCTTTCTCAGATACAACAGGAAATGTTGCGAGGCTGTAAGCAACGGTCTCAGTGGTTGATAAACCGAGTTATTACAACTGCTCCCCACACTTAATAGCCACCCGATACACCCAGAGCACAATCAGCCTGGTCGCCATAATATTATAACCAAGTATTCACCAAGGAGGCGTTTAAGATTTCCCAGATAAAACTGAAACGCTAGAGGGCCAAATTGGTTAATATCATTAAACGATATTACCAGGAAACAGAGCTGACAGAATACGATCCCTCAAGACGCAGCGGTCTGTGGAAATAATTCATGATGCAACAGCTATCAAACATGTAAAAGTTATCAGGTTCAAGACCTCTGCCAGTATTTGTGCTCTCTGGTTACATGTGGCGCTAGGGTGAGCCGCGGCGGTGTTTAAACAATTAAAGGAAATGTCTCATTATAAATGTGACACTAAAATGCAATATTCTGCTTGCCTCATGCTTGAATGTGTGTAGATAAAGTATTTGACTTACAAATCCAATTCTACAGTCTCAGAAAAAAACACTTAAAAAAGCACAATAATTATGAAAAAACTATATTTGCATACTTTCTAAGTAAGGTTCATTCAATGTCATTATTTTGACATGAGATTAATGGAAAAAGCATACGCTTACCAAGCTCAGTCTTGTATGGTATGTTATAGCCAAAAGTTTGCTTTTCAGCTATATAAAAAGATTGAAGGTCAAATTGATATTCCAACAAAATCAATGTTGCGCATGTGAGAAGCAGCTTAGAGGCAAGTGGTATTTTTCCACTCTTTGTTATTGACCCATGTTTGTAAACTTTCCAGACCCACAGACTCTAACAGGTTTAGCTTCTGGGAATCGAGTGTGAAAGGTCAAGGGACCTCATAGACAGTCTACCATGACTGCTTACAGCCACCAATTACTGTACAATTTGTCTTACATTTGCATTTTAAATCAGATATTTGCATTCTGGTGCCGTCCACCTACCCATAATTTCCACAACACTTTGCGATGCATGTGTGTTGCATGTAACATATGTGTGTGTTTTGCTGTACGGTGTATTTATACTGCAAGGTGACAGTTGGGCGAGAGGCGGGGGCCGGTGACTTATCAGCATCAGCAAATGGACCGTAATAGTCCCATGGGAGAGACGAGAGAATGACTTCACTTGACTGCCACAGTGTTCCATATTGAGTTTATTTTATTCACAGTGGTAATGCGATATGTCACAGTGTTGCTAATACACTTCTGTGTGCTGTCATCTGCCTGTAATGCTTATCACAAGCCCTGTGCTGACGATTTGCCCTGCTGTCGGGGGCAATTATAGCTGAATGCAGCGGGTCTGAGGGCTCGGCGACTGTTATTACTGACTCGGAGGCATGACGTTAGAACGACATCTCTTCTTTCAACGCGGGGCCGGCAGGTTCTAAAGGAGCCCCTTCATTCCAGGGTTCATTCAGGGCCAAGTGAAGGACCCCATTTGTGTCTAAACACACCTTTAATAGCTGAAGCTGAAAGCACCTCCATTTACAAGATACAAAAGGTTGCCATGCATTCAAAATGTTGCCTTGCGTTGGAAAAGTCAAGTAAAACTGCACGAGCAAAGAAAGAGGAGCTACTCTTCACTGTTGTTCGGCGAAAAATAAGAAGCGTTGCAATCTACTTCTGAAGAAGTGGAAGATCGAAGCAACACTATCACACTCCCATATTTCTAAGATTTACATTCATCTTTGTAAACTTGGTGACACTCTGTATTAACGGATCAGTTTGACCTTGACAGTCTCAAGCTGTGTGCACAAAAACGTGACATTTCATTGAATTTCTTTAGAGTGTGTGACTGAAGTGACACCATTTTGAGAACGTGTCCCTCAATGCTCTGATTACCTATGTAAAAAAACATATTTCAAGATGCAAACACACGTGTTATTAAAGTAAGGTCAAAGGTGATCAATTTGTATGGTTTTTAAATTAATACAGTGATTGAGGACTGTGAAAAGGCACTAAATGATTCCTTCACCAGACTGTCATCAAGGTGAAATTCGCCACCTCTGGGTGAACAACCCTTATGAAAAGTGTGTGCAGTGGTGAACGACATTCACTTCAGGGTTTGCAGTCTGTGTAACATCTTCCTTTGAGTTTTTTTTATGCCATAATTTTTGCTCTTGAAATAAAACGACCTTCCTGTCTTATGGAAGAGAGTAAATCCTTGTTCCCTCTGCCAGAACTCTCTCATTACTCCCCATTTTAAAGCAAAGCTCTCTAGTCCTGAAGGCCTCATTACTGCTGAAAAAGAGACCCATGGGACAAGAAGTAAAAAACATAGAGGGGATCCCCTCCTCCAATAAACTGAACTTCCTGAAGTTCTACTCAAGAATTTAAAGAAAAGCCCCAAGTTTGCGTCTCTCCCTGAAGGCAGGACGTCTTTGAGGTGAATCAGCTTCATGGCTCAGGCACCTCCATTAATAAAGTCTGGCACCGGTTTGAGCAAGTGCCAGCTAAGTGAAGCAGTTATTGCAAAGACGCTTGATGAAGAAAAAGTGGCACAGTGTAAACAGAACATTTTCTAAAATCAGTTCTAGAGTTTCCACCTATTCATAGCACGCCGAATGTGTTTGGTGAACGTTTAAACTCAGGGCTCTGAGTACTCCCAGGAAGCTTCGCAGGGGGCGCCAGAGGGGGCCATTGAAATCGGAGAAGAAAAGGAAAATTCTAGATTTATATAGAGGGGATTTATATAGATTTGTAGAGTATATTTATTTCCTTGCAATAGCTATACAAATGGCATTACAGTCTAAAAATGTGTTGTACTTTACATGAAGATATATCTAGAGTTGCGGTCGGACTGAAAGCTTGTATCTCCCAACACTGACTTTTTCAATAATTTAACACTGCTGTCAAAGTTGACAAGCTCTTTTCAGTCATTTTTATTGGTTAAATATTTGCGAAACCCACAGACAAACATGAACGGTGACCAATAGTTATGATTTATAACAAACTAAATCATGAAAAACTGATATACGTTTCAGTTCGATTTTTGGAAACAGATCCAGAGGGTTTTCAAATTAGGGTAATGTAAAATGTTGAAATTTTTGAAAACTATCTTTAACTAATTGTTTTTTGAGAAAGCATTATTCGCAATACCTGAGGGCTAATTTTTTTTTTTTCGCAAATAGACTCACCATGAGTATCGGCGAGTCCTACATATCAGGATATTTATAGCTAATGCTCATTTAGTGACCTTGAAGGGAGAACAGAAAACACAGCTGTGCATTTCGTTTGACTAAAAATGTTATCTGAACTAACAAACTTTGGACCCATGGCTTTCTTAAGAGAAACAGGGTAAGGAAGCCAAAAGCACCCCACACAATTAAATTTTCCCACAAAATTCCGACAGACGGTTTTGTTTTAAAATTGCTGCAAGCTGTGATTCCCACGTGAAAGGGCTGGAGAGAGCTTCCTCCCCCTGTCAGTCACTTGTAAGGTTGGAGGGTTTGGTATGTTAAAGTCATGACCTCCAGCTTCAGGGCAGGAGTTTCTGTTCTCTGCTATCTCTGCTGTCTCGCTAACACAAGCAGCCTTTTAAGCGAGGAAATGTAAATTAATTAATGAATAAATAAATAACATCCATACACATCTTGGCCACTGGGTAGACCGGTAAATCAAAGATTTATTTAGCCATCATTATTGCTCATGTAATATTGAATGTTCCACATACTGAACTGAGGTGAGTTAGTGTCATGCCAATGGCCTGCGGCAGTGCCCTCGTTATAGAGTAGGAGTCCGTGTGGAATGACCTTATGGTCTTTCACTCTTGTCCTGAGAGTTGTTTTAGACCCTGTGGGGCCTAGTCTATTTGGCCTCTGCCATAGACATGTTAACATTCAAATAGTGGAGAAATCCATACCAGTACAGTATGTTAACATTTCAAAAGAATAAACCATATACCTAAGTTCACTGAAAGCTTCGCCAAACTTAACTTTTAGCAAGAGACTGTATATAAGAAATATACAGCCTGGGGCGTAGCCAGTATTTTGAAAGTGAGGGAGTGGACACTGTCAGTTGACTTGACCCTTTTCATATACAGTATTAGGGATACACCGAAATGTAAAATTTGGCCGATAACGATAACAAATACATTGGCTGATATACAGTATCTAAATATAAATATAAAATTCCATAAGACTGAAACAAAAGCCAGCTGAAAAAGTTTAACCAGAGGAAATGATTTATGATTTATCCGCTATAATGTCGGCTGATAATACAATTTAGGCCGATATTATAGCTGATAAATCATTGATTGATTACGTTCAAAATGACCATTTATCGGCCGATACCAATATGGCCGCTAATTTATTGTGCATCCTTAATATATATATATATATTTTTTTTTTATGTATATCATATATTAATATTTTGCATATATGTATATTTACTTAAGGGCAACAAGATTTAGCTAATTTTGCAGTTTCACCAAAGCAGCATTGACAGGAGTACAATATATATTTATGAGAAATAATATAAAAACTCATCATAAGCCATTAATTTTAAGACGCGTTAAACAGACGTGTTTTCTATTGCACATACAGTTTTTCAAACGCTATTTTTAAGCACAATATGTAAATCTATTTTTGTTAAAGATGCCCAAACTGCGCTAAAAGTTTACGCAAAAGCACAAGAATCAATCACTTTACTGGTGGTGAGTGACACCGTTCTTCAGCTCGTAAATTTGATCCAGTAAAACGCACCCTAAATATTGTCAGGTTTGCACACTAAACAGTGCTAAATTTGAAGTTAGACCGCTACTTGACACGTCCATGAAAGATGATTTGCCTCGTAACTCTCACTTGTGATTGGCTGAATGTTAGTTCACTCAAATCTATGTAACAAACCTGAGAACGTGGATGGGAATGGTGGCGGCCGTGTGTCAAATACAGACGGGGACAGAATCATCTTTTTCTTAAAATGAGGGGGACATGTCCCACCCATGTATACAGCTATTTCATAATATGGAAAAAATAGCACGGCATATCCTATACTATGCAAAAAACAATTGCAAGAAATACCTGATGGTCTTCTACTTCCTCTGAGATTTCTCAGTATACATTGGATGGTCACTTTCAAAGACACGTAGAATTAAGAGCAGCAGACACATGCGTATTCTAACAGACGCAGCATAGTAGGTAAATGGACACACAATGGTAAAAAAGATGCAATCATTTTAAAGTATGTGTCAATCTTTTTACTGTTTGCTACATGTCTCCAACCTTTTGACCAGATTTATGATATTTTATGAACTACATTTAGCATTAGCATTATTGATTTTCAGGTAAAAATTTGTGACCCTGTGAAAACACAGGCTAAAGTCTCAGAATCCAATTAATTATAAGATAACAAGAATCAAAGATTAATTTCAAGCATTAATTTCACTAAGATTTCAATCTTTAAATCTTTGGCAATATAAAGTAACTTTTGAAGAATGTTGTTATATTTTCAAAGAATATTCTGTTGGATAATTTTATGTAGAAAACAGTAAAAAGATGTTTGCTCGGTTTTGACACATTTTGTAAAGAACAACGTTCTAATTGGGAAATTATTTAACGATAGTAGTAGTTCTGGTATGAATGGCATGGAAAGGCTAATTTAGAAAGTACATTTGTTTTCTGTTTATAATGAGAGCATTTTAATTGTTACATGTAACATTGTTATTTATATCACAAATATTAATGATCAGACTTCTATGAGGGCATTCCCCTAGCCACAGAGCCTACAATACATACAATACATACAATACATATTATACATACACATACTGTTTATATCAAAATATGAAATAAATGGCCTGAAAAAAGATCATATCTTTTAAGTATATATATCCAAATGAGCTAAATTGATTAAATATTCATTTTATTTAAAATATCCGTTTGGAGGAAAATATAAAGACCGGACCTCTTGGAACTTTAATTGAATACTCCTGGCATAGCAGTTTCAGCGGCAACAACATAAACAAGCGTTATAATTAGTGGTGGGCCTTAACGCCGTTAACGCAGTGAGACTCTTATCGCGCGATAAAAAAAATGTCGCCGTTAATCCATTTTCAAAGTTGGGTTGGGAGCTGGGTCTATACTACGCAAGCTATGATGACTTTCACCTTGATATTTAGCGCGGATGTATACCAGCTTAACTGCACTGTACGGGGCGAGAACGAGATTTTTCAACTCGCGTGATTCACGTCATTCGCGGAAGCACAAGTCATCATCTCATAACCAGGGCTTCATTCGCGCGATTCGCGCAGCAAGTAGGTCTATTGGCTCTTTGCATTAACATATAAATCACTCGCGCTTGACACGCCATTCGCGTTTGGTCTGAACACAACATAACGTTACTGTGAAATTACCGCATCAAACGTGACGTGATAACATGGATGCAGCTATGAAGCCGCCGGGTTTGCTTCAGGGAATATTAATTTTTAAGAAGCTTCCCAATAGAAACATCGACAAGACTAAGGTTGTTTGCACCTTGTGCAATGCGGAATTGGTTTTAAAAAAAAACACTTTCTCTCAACAGGTAGTGGTCTAGCTTTAGTTGAAACCAGTAACTTTGTATTGAGATCTAATGTATTATGGCTCCTGTATGACATATCGCTTGTTGCTCCCTCACTCTTTGTAAATCGCTTTGGATAAAAGCGTCTGCTAAATGACTAAATGTAAATGTACTGCAGGAGCTCTTCCAGTCTCAAGTACAACCTAAACGCAAAGCATCCCTTAGCTAATGCGGAAGTAAACACAAGTTCATCTTATTGAACATAATTTAATTTTCATCACCAATTATCATAGTAGAACAGCTTTCTCAAGCAGTTTGTGATGCATTTTGGAAACAGGAGATGAGCCCCTGGTCTAATGCGCCACCTGGCTTGAGAAACCCGTTCTCAAAGACTTACTTTTAGTCATTATTTGGGTAGCACACATATTCTGAATGCCTTCGGCAGAATTCAAATGAGCCATTTTAATCTAGATTAATCTAGATTAATCTTGGAATTAATCTAGATTAATCTAGATTAAAAAAATTAATCTATGCCCACCACTAGTTATAATACAATTATTATAAAATAAAATATGAATATACATAAAAATTAATAATTTAATTAAATGTAAAATAAATTGTAGTATAATAACCAAACACAGACCATAAGTTAAATTCGTGCCAGGCATATGTGTCGGATCAAACCATCCGTGCAATGGGACAAAATTATTACCGTACAAATAAAACATTATTATCATACTTTCATTATAAATGGAGGAAACAGATCACTCAAATAATGTAAATAAATGAGATTTCATATGCTACATGAAAATTAAGTCTTTGTGATTGAGGCATTGCATCACTCATTAAGAAACAGATGTCTTTGCATCACCTTACAGAAACCAAGAGCCAATGCCTTTTAACTTTTAGAATTTGAGCACATTTCTAGGATGGCTCTGCTTTTAGAGTTTATTCCATTGGTGTAACCAATATGGCCACCGAGTGAACTGAAGCATCTTGATGAATAGAATCTCAAAGGTTGCTGTGTAAAAACCATTTCTACTCCACACAGTACCATTCAGAATCCAGATTTATTTCATCCACGGTGGAGTGTAACACAAGGTCAATATTAGCTTTGTATGACCTTAATGCCAACAGAGGTCACAGTTTCTAACAGCTTGCATGCAGGCAGATGGTATCTCTGAAAGATTTAGTAACACATGTCTAGTGAGGTTCCCTTTGGGGAGCACCTTAGCCCATTTATAGCCTGTTCTTTTAGCACATTCCTCCCAGTCATATGAACTGAATACTGCTCACTCTGCAGCAGTAAAACGTATTAAGCCATCGACAGCATCAGTGTAAATGCATAAAAATCAATGTCATAAATCATGATGATCTACAGGGACAGTGAGCTTGTCATGGTGTCATTTTAAGTCCATAAGCGGTGTCAATTCTACATTTGTCTACATTTGTCTTAGTGAACGTGCAGTCGTTGAGAGATGTCTGAATAGTGGTCACAATTGGATCGTGAAAGTAGGCCGAATTGTTGGTTTTGTCGGATTTGAAACCAATCAGTACTTTAAGAATAAAAACACTTAAACAACCGTTCCACACACTTCTGTTTAGCATTTCCATTTCTAAAACCCTCCAGTTATATGTGAAGTTTCTGGATGAGTAGAAGTGCTACTCTAAAACCAACTTTCAATTTGCATCTATTCCTGATGAGATAAGCCCAGCAACAGTCTCGGAGGTGTGAACGGAGACGCAGTGAAAGTAAATCAACATTTAGCTCTCGTCGCATCGATCGCTGGCAGTGAATTTGCTTTGTTTATGACATTGAAGCCCATTGATTGCAAACAACCGACTCGACGCATGCAGCCTGAAACCCTCCAGTTCAGCGTAGGCAAGAACTGTTGAGCCAGAGGGGAGCACTTATTGATGGGCCTGCAAATACTAAAGTCATTTTAATTGATCAGCCTTCTAGCAGAGCAGGCCATCTTTCAGAGCAAGAGGGAGGTGTGTTGGTCTGGAGGGTGGAACTTGAGAGCCATTGGGTGTAAGCGAGTGTGAACAGATTACTTCGGCTGGTTAAGCTTTAGAAAAACAGTGATAGCTGCGATTAACTGGGAACGACATGGGATCGCTGACACTTGCCAAATTCTTGGAAAGTCAATTGGTGAATCTTTCAGCACTTTCAGTCTGGAAAATGTCTCTGATACTTCCATCTAGTTAGACCACAATGTAATTCTGTCTGTAATTCAGATGTTATTTATAGAAAATCAAATAATTAGGATACACTGTCATACTGTATCTTTTTACATCACTGTATGACAGAATGCTGCAAAATGTCCGAGCTGGAAAGGACTTTCCAAGTTGTCTGCAAATAGAAAGTGAGAGCTAGACAGTGACTGATTTGGCAAATGTCGAGCAGTTATCTTCAGTAACAAGAGCCTCAATCATAATGTGAGTGACTCACTTTCAAGTAGTTGTTGAAAGAGCAAATGGATATGGAGAGAGAGAACTAAAAAACGTTTCATCTCATTTCCAGTCCCTTACCTCTGTAACTCTGAAGATTTCTGCTCTCTCGCTCCTTATAATAATGAGCTCACCTTGATTGTGTGCCATTGGATCACAAATGATACAGAAAGAGAAAGCCAAACAAAGTTTGCATGTGACAATGCGAACACTCTCATGTCTACACCTCTCTGAGATTCAGAGCTGTCTAAGAGTTGTCAGGATGCAATTGATTCATGTGCAAATGCCGCCTATTCCCCGGTTCACAGTCAGTGTGTATAAAACTCACTTTTGCCTCCTCGAGAATGACAGCCAGCGAAGGCAACAAAGCTGTCACGTACAGCTGTCTGCTCAGTAAAGAATCATATTTATTTACTGCCAATAATTTAACACGCTAAACACTGGGGTATCCAGTTGGTTTGGAGGGATGATGCTAATGAAGTTATGCGAGATACTCAGCAGGAGTAATCATTTATTGCCTGTGAGAAATCACTCAATTAAAACCGTTATGTAACTCCTAAAGGGAAATGGAGAATTGTGTTTTGTTTAGTAAAATGGCTGCTTACCACCAAGTTTGCAGAAGTAAACTCTGATAGATGGTGTCCACTACAGTGGACAGATCTTCGAGCCATTTAAACGGGATCGGTCACTCAAAAATGAAATTCTGTCATCATTTTCTCACCCTCTTTTCGTTTTAAACCTGTAGGCTTTATTTCTTCTGCAGAATACATAGGAAGAGTTTTTGAAGAATGTTGGTAACAAAGTTATTCACTTCTATTGTACGGCCATAAAACCAATTGTAAGTCAATGGGTGCTACCGTTGGTCGGTTCTCAACATTCTTCAAAATATCTTCTTCTGTGTTCTGCTGAAGAAAGAAAATCATAGAGGTTTGAAATGACAAGAGGGTGAGTAAATGATGACAGATTTTCATTTTGGGTGAACGATCCCTAAGAGCGTGACCCCAAAACCACTTTAATCTTATATTCGTGTTCTCAATTCTGCTAGTTTTCTTCAAATTTATTATATTTAAGACAGAAATAAAAACACTGATATGAAAAGTAATTCTCTATTTAGTGTTCTGCTTGTAAAATAAAACATATATACAGTACTCACGCCTATAAAAACAGAATGAATACAAAACCATGTGGTTCACATCAGGCCGTAACCTGTATTAGTCGTTTGCCATTGAAGCAGCAGAGAAGCGACAGCTTGGATGATCTTCTAATGCAGAGTGCACGGCCCCTAGAGTGACAGCTATCCACCCAGACAGACAACTAGTGCCCTGTGGTTAATTCAATAATCTCTCTGAATCAGTCCCTCATAAATGGTGAGCGTAATAACACTTGTAACCGTATTTGAACGGTGAAGAGTAGGAACAGCGGGACGCTTGGCATTTGAGGTGCACAGGAGTTTAATCTTTCTATGAAGAGGATGAAAAATACATTCTCTCCTCTCCTATCTTTTTTTAAATCATACTGAATTAGTGTCCTTCCCCACTGGCATCCATTAGGGAAGGTGATCACAGTGTTTGTTCCAGGCTATTAGGTCTGATCCATTTAGAGGACCCTACCAGGAGGAATCTGTTTGGATATGAGGGTACACACAGAGAGGTGTCTGCTCCCCTGCTCTGATCGAGGCAGTGAGGACAAGAGACCACCAGCTGACATGGGTAACAGCTTTCACAGAACAGCTTACACTGTGTATAGACTCAGATATAATGAGAATGGTGAGGGGCAGATAATCGTGGATGGAGCAGATTAAATAGAGATTATTTGATGGAGAGTCCTGGTTTAGAATAGAAGTAGACCAAAAAGAAGATTTGACTACTGGTTTTATTCGTTTTTGTGATTATTAAGTTTTTAAAAGGATATTTTTTGGTTATGATTATTAGTTATCTTGATGAACAGGCTCAATTGATTTTGAGGAATGTTTTTTTATTAAAAAAAGGGTTGTATGTAATGCAAACAATTTATAGTTAACATTGTAGTCTTTCTGCCATATTTGCTAGGATATTCTACTAACAAGAAATGCTGGGGTTTTTAGATGGTAGGCTAGGTGTTGTCAGGTAATACTGCATTCTTAAAAATGCTGGAATATTTTCAACCAGTGGCTGGGTAAGAAAGGGACAAACCCAACCGTTGGGTTATAAATTAATCCAGAAAATGTTCATATCTGACCCAACAATGTGTTGAAACAAACTGGCATTTCTTGCTGATCTGTTAAACATGTTGCTATCAAGAACATTTTTCTTGGTGGCTCTGGAAAAACATCTGTAATTTGGTTTTTGAATAAAATATACATGAAAATTTTGAAAGTTCAAGAATCGTTAACTAGTGTAAAAAAAGGCATGTAACATGATTTTCAGGGGAAAAAAGATAACTAATTGTGATCTTGTTTTCTGCAGTGAATGTTTTCAAATAAAAGCCGGTATCCGCTATTTGCCGTTGTTTCAGCCACAGGGAATTTTATATTAATATTTAGATACTGTTTATCGGCCATATATCGGTTGTCGGCTTAAAATGTTAAAGAATTATCGGCTATCGTTATCGGCCAAAATGTAGAGATCGGTGCATCCCTAATTGGACATTTCAGAAAAGTTATAACACATCAGTCCTTAAACCACACAATTTTGGGTCTCAGTACTGCAAACATTGTGGCATCCAAGTTTTCTCCAGAAAATGAAATGAAAGTATGACCGATTATAACTGATACCTACCTTAGCAAAGACCACTAAAAAAGTGTGTCTATCTTACCAGAGATCAATACAATTAAGTGACCCATATGACCTCTTTCAATATCCCCACAATAAACTCAAATAAAATAAAAAGGAATCAATAAAGAACATAGTGAACTCAAAGATATTCACTACCTTTACGACTATCTATGATGCCAGGGGATTCTGAACTTCCTTGTGATATGATTTAGCTCTATCACTGAAATGCAAGACCTCCTATTGTGGTCTTTGAAATGAAGGGCTTTTTCCCCCAATTGTATCTGATCCACTCATTGTGGCCCCCAAAGATCAGAGGGTGCGTTTCAGCGATTGTGCACACATCAAAGGCCTTTTGGACAAGATAATCCACCTAACTAGGTAATAATGTTATTTGCTCCTCGCAAAACATGTTTTCAATGAAATTATCACCACCAGATTTCAACCAAAGGGCTTTGGAGCTTCCGTTTCTGATATCAGTTAGCGTGTAGGAAGAGTGCATAGCTCTTTCAAGTAATTTAAGACAAAAAATCTCAGTACCTTGTTGAGCTGTCCAAGTGTATTAGGAGAGGAAGGCAAGAAGCAAAAATGTCCCTCCATAAACCAATTATCTCTTTTCTTTACCCAATTTCAGATTCAGATGCAAAAACTGTGATTACAATTGTATGTGAAACACTACCCATCTGAACAAATGGATGTTTGTTCCAATTTACTGGATTCCTGGAAAAAAACCCTATCGCAGCAAATTTGAGTGTTACAGTAAATAAGCACCTCAAAGAGAAGGTTTTTTGATGAAAAATATAAACGATGAATAACTATTTTCTGTTAAGAACGAGAGGCAAGGCCATGAAATAGGACAGTTTTGTTCTATGTGCAGGTGCAGATATGCAATATGACCTCCGGAGGACCTTCCATTCTCTCATTTCACTCTCATATTTGCCATCACTTCTCTCACTATGCAGTGCAAATAATACCCAAAATTAGGTGACACATGTTCATACCCCAGCCTTGCGTATTAGGAAGTAGTCAAACAGTGTGGGCGCAAAGATGGCATTTCATTTCCTTATTCAAATCAGTGAAATTTACAGGCAGGAAACAAACAGCGTGATGGGGAAAAAAGCCTGCTTAGATCCTGCAGTGTCTAGAGTCCTCATATTTATATAAGAAATCTGTCAATTGAAATGAAAAGCGTCATATGTTAATAATAAATTTTATTCGATGGGTTAATAAAACATCATTATTTCTTGAAGAGTGGAAGAACATGCCTTTAAAGAATCAAAGATAGTTCTCTGCATTCATTTCTAAACAACACCCCCACCCCACTCCAATCCAGTTTTTTATTTTTAGACGTAATTCTGTCCATCATTTCTTGTTACAGTCATCATTAGCACATTTCCATTCCAGTATGTGAACTGCCAACAGTTGGCTTTCACAAGCTTCCAGATAGCAGGTCTGAGCAATGACTATACAGGTCAGCCACCAACATGCATGCACACAATGTGAGTCCCAGACAACACACAATCTACTTAAACACTACCTGCATATGATATTGCATGACCAAAAATGGCTTTGATCGACAAAGAAACAACAAATCAATGAAAAAAGTACAAAGCAGAACTTAAAATAAAGCCTCTCATGCACACCCAAACAAACAGCTCTCAATTACAAACATCACAAAGTACAACTCTAGAAAGTTCGCAGTTGTGACACCGCAGGAAGCAGGCCAGCTTTCAACACTGAGTGCCTATTTTCCTGCTTCCATATAGATTGGTAAACAAATCATTCTAAAATTATGCCGGGATGGCTCATTTTCTTATTGACTCCTGTGCGCAGCTATTTTAATCATTACCTAATTGTCTAGCTGCTCTATCGACAGCGTGGCGGACCTGCTGTAGTGATTTGTGCTGACACTGCCAGGGGCCCATTGGATCTGGGTTAACCTTTTGATGTCCATCGACGCTCTGTGCACTGATGATGATTGATCGAGGTGGCCCTTGCCGTTAGATAATACCTAATCAGCGTGCGGAGTAATTTGTGTAAATGAGACCTCATTATTGATGATGGCAACTTCAGAAGCCTTCATGCACACTAATGCCAGGCCGCCACTGGATCTGCAAGAAAACTTTGTTCCCGAACGTCAAAAGAGAGTAAAGGCTACTTCTTGAAACGGAGGAGCTGTTTAGAAGTTCATGTGCTGATTTGGATGAAGCAGGTGCACTTAACCAGAGGGAGAAACTTATTCCTACCTTCTCTCCATTCTCTTTATAGTCAAAATTCTTCCAAATTATGAAATGCATTAAAAATACAAAACTCCAACTCCTCCGCTCAATTTTCCTTTTTATAGCAATGACACAAAAACTGTTGATTAGCTACATTATTCATCTCATAAAAGCACTTAATCACCATGGGTATTTCACTGGCCACCATCTACATATTCCTCTTAATATTACTCCATTATGTTACTCTAATCTTTTTAAAGTTATCTACTGGTGAACTGTGGCATAAATGATTTTCTCTTTCCTAAGACTACTTACTTTTGGAAATCATTTTGTCAGCAGCACGGATTGAAATAAGTGCGGCGGTGTATTAAAATGATAATGGGTGGTGCAACTGCTTTTTAGCATAGCCGTTCACTAAAACCTGGATTATAAAAGCAGCCAATTTAATATACCCTTTCTGAAAGCAATTCAATCTCCAGGCAACAATGAAGAGAAAGATACTTTAAAATAAAGGAAGCGGGATAAAGTTAATGGAATTATAATTATTTCCTAGGGGAGATTATGAGTAATCACTTAAATACATGCACATACAGTAATCAGGAACACTGTGATCATGGAAACAGAGGAACAAAAATAAGACTAAACTTTACCGCTTCAGTGACATGACAAAGGTGGACGTCTGCCATATTGTATGATATGATCTCTGTATATGCTATTTGTGCTCTGCAGCATCTGAGGTTCTTAACTGTAATCTCATAAAGTCTTCCCAATGTCAGAATGCTCACATGTGTGTGAGTGCTGGAGGGCTCTTGTATCTGGCTCCTGAAGATGGAGCTCTGCTCCAACAATGTGGGTGCAGGGCTGGGCCACCACCCTGACGCTTTACGACCTGATGATGATTGATCATGTTGTTTTCTTCATTACTTTAAACCCAATCATTGCTTGCTGTAATTTGAGTAATGATAGCTCATTATTGCCAATTGCACATTTAAGGGCTTAATTTACCCTTCTCTGGTGCACTTCTGGGACATATGCATACGATGGACACCTTCGGGATAAGGGATCGATAATTCTCTATTGCCGTTTTTAACTAGAATTTCTCCAGTTTGAGATACCTCTCTGATACGTGTCTACACATAGTATTGTACAAGGCAAAAATAATTTTCAGGTCGTTAGCAATAGTAAAGAAAGAGGTCAAGTGTAGTTTGTGGAAGTTAAACCGTGAAGTTGACGGTTTGTAGTCACCTATTGAAAAATAATGAATCACTACCGTCATGTGCAAAATGCTTTACTTTTCTTTATTAAGACCATTATTTTTTGTTATTAAATTTTACATTTAAAAGAAAGAAAGTCTAATCTAATTACAACAAATAAATAAAAAAATATGGATATGTGCAACATAAAAGATATGTTAAAAAAAATGTAATGGTTGAAGGTCATTTTAAGTTAAAGTCTTTAATGAAAAACCTGTAAAACACACAAAAGTTAAATTACATTGATTAAACAAACATATGTTCAGTGTTTTATTAGTTTAACCAGTTGACAAAAATAATTGTATTATTATATAAATGTCTGTAACACTGTTTATTAGCCTTTACTCAAATTCCATGTACTGTATGCCAAATATGACAACACATAACCTCCATATTACAATTACTGGCATGAAATATATTAATAAATATCATTTTATTATTTTGCTTGCTGCAGAAGATTCTGAGAAGAGCTTAGTTGTATCACCCTAATTTACATTACTTTTCTGGTAAAGCATTGACGATAATAATTCATACTGGAAAGAAGTCTTTAAATATCCATTTATTCATTTTAGAGGATAATCCTACATAAATATCCTCTTTTCACTCCAAGTATAATTAATATTAGATAAATCCTCCTATTAAAATACTTATAGACTAGCACAAGCTTGGATCGACTCTCCTACAAGATGAGGCACAGATGCAGAGGGGAAGACAATGTCAAGAAAATGGAAAAAGACGGGTCAGACCAGGACCAGAATCAACAGGAGACATTGAAACGGACGAGCCCGTCATCCTCCAAGAATCTTTGGGAGATAGAGGTGATTCATCATGCTAGTGCATTATTGCTGCTCTGAATTCTCATTGAGTTCCTAGGGTTTGGCACACAAGCTCGGTTTAAGGTGCAATCATCACAAAGAAAGAGGGGAAAAGAGGTGAAAACTCAATAGGGAAGCATTATTATCATCCAATCTTTACATATAACTGCTGTTTTAGCTATGCAAAGAATTTTCTATTGAATACGCCTGTGGAGGAAAAACAGCCTGTAGCAAAACAAGCTCATAATTGTGGTTCTTTAATGATCAGTACTGTTGGGCCTGCACCACAACATGATATAAAGATCACTCACCAAAGTCAAAAAAGGGGCTTCAAAGTGCTCAAAACTGCTACAGGTGTCTTAAACAAACAATGCTCCCTTTGAAAGTGCTCACAACAACTGTGATCTCGTGTCCTACTGATGTCCTAAATTGCAGGCGAAGAATGGAGCTTTTTATCAGGGCTCTGGTCCCTGTGATTCTGGTCTCAGTACGCACTCATTCCTGCCCTTTTCATCTTCCTGCCTTTGGAGAATTCCTCTAGAAAATGTTGCCTCCTTTCTTCTGGTGGAAATTTGAGTTCATCAAAAAAGAGGTGAATCCAAGTCCTCATACTGTGGCCACGGCCATGTATGGTATCATTAAAGGGTGAAACGGGGAGGGCCTACATATATGTCCAAAGACACACACAGATACAGAGAGGGCCATTTATGTTATCCTTTGCCAATGTTTGAAGCCAGAACCTTGTTATCTGAGTGGCTTCATTTCTTGGCTTTTTGAGAGCAGGTCAGAGGCTTTCATGTGAGAGGATGAACACTTACAGTGTCCCTCCCGTCACCAGCAGTGGAGGACCAGAGCTTCAGTGCTGCTTATCTGCTCTAAACGCTTGTGTTCAAAGATGATATATGTACCTACATGGTGACCATGGAAGTACAGAAGAACAACTCTCTATCTTGTATCCGACAAACCCATTGTGACATCATACTACAAGCCCAGATGAAAAAAGTCTATGGATATCACTTCTGTATATCGGGTAGCCATAAATTATTAATACTGCGAATAAATTTAGGTGAATTATTCTTTTAATTCTAAATTTGACAGAATATTTACAAGATCACTCAATGCAAAATGTGATCGCAGAAAAAAAAGCATTGAAAATCAAGAAAGATCAGTATTAAGGTATTTCTTGGTCAGTAGGAGCTCACACATGCTCAGCTTCAGTCAGTCATTTTCGGACTTTATGCTTTTCTGCAACCTCTCAACGTTCCGTTTCACATGCCTCTAAAATCAACCAATTACAGGCTATGTAAGCAGGCGTGTCACTCCCCCTCTGTACTGATGGTGTTATTTCCTGTTTCAGATTAGCTTTGCAAAGCCAGAACAGCGAGAACCGGGGAGGGCCTGCAGTGACACAGCACTATAAAAGCACAGCGCTGGAAAAGAGGGGTGGGGACGTGAAATAACTCATACATAAAAGTCTGCAGTAAAATATCCTTTTTATTTCCCTTTTTACACTGAAGAAAATGTAAGCAAGGCTAATCTACGGTAAGAAGTTACAAGCCCGAAAATCTTTCCCCTGTGTTTGTACCATAAAATAATTGGTGTTTAGGCCTATTTCACACTAGGAATTTGAACCATATGTGCCTTCAACAGGTCCCCTGAGAAGGGGGAAAAGGGGAGGAGGAGAGAATGAGAGAGGAAGGAAGAAAAAATAGAAACTTTATGGGTTGGATTTTCTATTTGACTGTAATCACTCCTCTAGAGGCCCATTGGAGTCCCCAGGCCAAAGAAAACAGTTATGATTGGAAAGTGATACAGCATGCTAACATGCTGATAGGATGGCTAGAATTTACTTTTCCTAAGCTGCACTCTTCCTTTACATCGCCTGTAACTTTGGGCTACAGCTTCTCTGCCATGAGGGAGTAGAGGCAGAGAGGAAATGGAAAAGAAGAAAAAGTCTGGTCTCCTAAACCCTTGAGCTGCCCCGGGCTGTTTTCTCTTGTTAATGACCACCTATCACCCCTTCACTCTTTCCACAAAGATTTACAAGATAAGTGAAGGGCAAATTACCATGAAATGATTTGGGTTCCTCCAGAATGTCAGGTGGTATTAGTGTGAGGAATGCGCATCTGTAATCTCTCAGATATTTTTTGACTACAACACAAAACCACATACTCAATTTTCCACGGTGAATTGAAAGATTTTCTGTCCAATTTCAAAGCCAAAAGTACAAATGCAGATCTGCATGTGTCACCTAGAAAGGCAGAGAAGGAAATAAAGCTTCAAACATAATACTTCAACTTGTGCTCTTGCTATAAAAATAAAACAGTTCTGACTTTTGTTCACCTCTTCCAGGGCAGACAGTTTTTTTCAAGACTTATCTGATAACTAAGACTGCTTAAACCAAAATAACATACCTCCAAATATAAATATTTGTTGGATTACTCTCACATATTTATACTTTTTAAGATTTTTTATTAATTTAATTTAATAAATTTTCCTTAAAATTATGACTCCTTACAAATCCAAATAGCAAATTGTGCTCAACAATTTCCAACACATTCATTTTTTACTCTCGCAGAACTTTTACAGAGCCTCTCTTTGTACACTTCCAGACTACGAAAGCAGGTCACCACAAGGTAATTGGAGTTAACAGATGCTTCAATTCCCACAGATTCCCTCACGCTGAAATCATTAATACACAATTGCAACCAGAAGGACAGCCTTCTCCAAGTATAGATTCATTACGACAAGAACTTAGGTTGAAACTATATTCACATGCCCCTCCTATTTGCAAATGCTACAAAAACGTCTACGCTATAAATACATGGATGCACAAGCAATGCAGTGTAACGGAGTATAATGGCGTTAATGAAATGGGCCTTCCAAACGTCACGTCTTCTGGAGTACAGTAACTCGATATTACAAACTCCTGTACCATTGATTCCAATTCTTCAGAGATATACAAAACCACGCTTGACAGACTTGAACTGACGGAACCTACCTAACAGCTTGTACAAAGGGCAGGCGTGTGTAGGCAGTCTGCCGCTAAGTGCTTACCATCAAATACGTTTTATCCGCAACGCCTCGTACCTCTCACCGCCCGCTCTGTGCCATCTCTGTGAGTAAACATTCAGTAATGGTGATATTAGTCTGCGCGCAAGCTCATGTACAGTAGTTTGGGCACAGACAGATAACAACAATTACAGGCCCACATAAAACGTTTAAGGTTAACTTAAAGCGCAAAGACGGAAGCGTGGAGTAAAAAGGCGCCGTTCTGGTCTTTTTCATACATGTAAGGCATAAATTATGTCCAATGGTGCGAGCGCAATGCCACTGTTGAACAGCCAGTCAATGGAGAGGGCAGGGAGAGGCAATGGAGCGCGGTAATGTGTAATCTTACTACTCAATGGGCTGTGCCCAGCAACGGGGCTCCGAATGCTGGAAGTGTCAGAGAGATAAATAGCAAAGTGTCCCCCTCGAAAAACATGATTAATACCCCGGCTAGTGACGCTGCAGAAGATGAAGTGGAAGCAGCTGGCTCAAGCAGCGCAGGCACGCAGGGAGAGGTGTGTGGAGGGGGGTGGATGGGGATGGGAGCGAGCGCAGCGGAGCAGAGAGGGCAGAGAGTAGGACACACCGGCAGCCAGGGGGAGGGAGGCGAGGCAAGGGCACGCTGGGCCGCGGAGAGAGGAGAGACCTCCTTATAACACTATCCAGCAACACTACTAGACCATTCTGTCGGAGTACACGCACATGCTAGTGCAGAACGTACATATGTTGCTTGGCTTACTGGTAAGACTCCATTCACTGCACACCTGCATGCAACTAGAGCTTCACATATACTGCAGGTATAGCTTTACAAACACTTAATGCGGGGGTGTTTACATAATCCACATGCATTGCACACAAAGTACGCTATCTTCTACACCGCTGTGGTCTTAGTCGCTGCTTACAGCCCCAGCTGCTGTCATCATCTTTATCGTTCCTCTCTCTTCTGTCTGATCCCCAGCATAATGCCGCGTTCCAAGCGAAGTTTGAGGTGGGAATACTCGTGATGAAATTCCCCACTCAAATTTCGACCTGAAAGCATTTTAGGCAATTATACATCACGGTCACATGCAAACAAAACAAGATGGCACCAAAACTCACCAAGACAATTAAGATTCCTTATGTCAATTATATATAGCCCAAACACCAAGCGAAAATTATTGCATTTGTTTAATCTACAGGGAAAATGTTTATAATTTATATATAAACACTCATATTCATAAGGATTAAATAATATTATTTCATTGGACACACATGCCTGGCCCATCTTGGAAATTACATCAAATGATGTTTGTCACAATTTCTAAGTTGTCTAGAAAACAGCATACAGCAATCCAGCAGGAAAGCAAATTACATAGCACAAGTCGCTTTTACATGCTGCTCTTTGCCTTCAACAGACCATTACATTACCTCAACATTCTAGAGTCATAAAAAAACACGCTGAGTGACTTTATGTGTTGTACACCCCTGAGCCCCCTGTGGTCTAGCACAGATAAACAAGTTGAGTTCCAGGGTCTGTCCTGTTGTAAGTAAACATGTCGAGGGGCGGGAAGCTTTCTCATGGTTCAGGGCCCCCCGCCCTCCCCTCACACAATTAACTTTTGCAGTGTAATGAGATGATTGATAAGCTGGAAGTTTGCGCTTCAAGAAGATATTAATCATTCCCTCCGGTAATTTTAATCATGCGTTCCATCAACCCCAGATGCTGAGGATCACCTTCCTGGCAAACAAAGGGCGGCCACACCACTCGCACAGTCATTTTGTTCTAGTTTAACTTTATTTTGCGCTGGTTTGTTCCTCCCATCTGTTCGCGCCAGCCTCGGCAACCCACGTTGCACGTCGATAAACCGAGGAAGCAGCATGTGGGAGTGCGCTTGCGAGTGTGTGTGTAAACTTTTGAAAAAACAGGCGTCTTTGAAATGGTAAACCGAATTCTCTAGGTTCGTGACTATCTGTTGTGCCGACACCAGCCCACCCTATAAGCACAAACACGCATATACACAAACAGTGATGTTACCACATGGTGTGGGCAATATGTCTTAGAAATGCACAATTTGGCATTTGAACCGCTCTTTATGATGGGGAGAGAGTAGTTACACGGCAGGGTAGAGTTGGACAGGAAAGCTCTGCATCCTTGACATGCCATTAAAAGCCTGGGAGAGAAAAACATTCTCGTTTTCTGTTCATGATCAATGCCTTCATTAAGGGTCAATGTAAGAACCTATGCACTGAGGGAGCCTTACACTTGGGCTAAATCAATGTAGGTGCCTGCATTCTCCTTTTTTTAACTGGAATAATTTGGACAGAAACAGTCACATTGGGTATTATTTTAGCTTTCATTGATTCAGGCTAAAGACAGTGGATTTGTTCAAAACATTGACACCAGTAATCAAATGATTTGCCTTATTCTGAGTAAGCCAATATAACGATTAAGGTGTTTACATGAGTTGCTATAAGAATATACCTTTCAAGTTCCGGTTTACATGTTACACTAAATAGTTTGATTAATGAAATACGTCATTACGTCCCTAGGAGACGCCGTTCAACATTCCCTCCATAATTTCATGTATCAACAAACAGTTTGTCTTCGCCATGGTAACACATACAGTTTTTGGTATTTCATTTACTTTCTAGAATTGTTGGCATCTTTCTTGTTTCCCGTTTGGAACAAAAATGTGCTTTCTTGCTTGAGGCCACGTTGTTTGCCGTAAAATGAAACGGCTGTCCATGCTACATGCGACTAAAATAGGAGTACTCCACCCCGCTTAATTCGATTTGTGTTTACTACGATTATGATTAAGCTAATCAAAAAGCTCTGATTACATGGTCCATTCTTAATTAGAGTATTGTCTTAATCGTGATAGTATAGGATTATTGTTGTCCATGTGAACCTGGGTCAGTATGTGCACAGGATGTACATTTCTATATGCATAGAATTGCCTACTATATCGCTGCTGTCCTTCTGAAACCTCTATCTCCATATTTTGGCAAAACATATTTTTTCTTTTTTGCCATAAATTGTTATTATTGGTCACCCTTAATGTTTGTCACTTGCTTTTGCAAATATATAACCAATAAAAAGTATTGTTTGAAGCTTGTCAACTTGTCAATTTTCTGCTTCATGTGAATTTGGAGATACAAGGTTTCAGAAGTACATTGACAATATATGTATATTGCATATAAGTATACAGCAGAGTATCAAACAATGCAATGCATCTGACACCGCCATAACAGGCTATATACAGTGTATGTGCATTTTGCAGTAGTAAGCTAGTATTACATTTCAAACACATTGACATTAAATATCATAATTCAACTTGTGAGGAAAGTAGATTAAATTTCTTGCAGCTAACAAAGCACTTAGAATGGTGCAAAAAATAATAATGTTAAAAAGAAAAAAAACAAGGAAAATTGCTGTAATGTAGTTACATTTACCACTTATTTCAGACATTTAGGCATTTCACTAGTCATTTTAAAAATAACTCTATGCACAAGAAGCATTGAAGACGACTTGTATTTCATATACTTAATTATACTTATACTTAAAATATTTAACTCTAATCATACACTCAAACCCCCCATAAATGGCTATATACCACTGCAATTCCCACTAAAGTTCTGTTTTGACAAGAGTCAAGCAGGCCCACTTAATCAGGTGCAAAATTAATAACAAGCAAATGACAGACATTTCATCATTGTGTTAAAAGTTTTCTTTTAGAAGTTACAGAAAAGGTGTCCAGGAACAAGAACAGATCCAAATGACTAGTCTGCTTGTAGAGGCCTTCAGTTGATAGGGCCGTCCCTGGAGGGGATGATAGGAGACATCCCAAAAAGCAGTAGGACTGCACTGCCTCTTACCACTATTAATTGCAAGCATTATAAAAAAGCAATTTAATTTTAAACCGGGCTTGGCATCATCTGTTATCAGCACTGCACTTGCGCAGAGCACAGAGAGGTAATAGAGGTTTTCAGGGGCTATTCCCTGCTTATTATCTAATAATGATGAATGAGTATCCCTGGAAGTGACAGCTGTTTGGATGCGTTGTTTGCATCTATTTGCAACTTTACTAAAAAAAAATTCAGTTTGACTTTGAGGACAAGACCACTAAAATAGCATTGAACAGACTTCACAGAACAGACATGTTTTGTCATTAAAACATATACTGTTCTGGAAGTGTATTTATACTTAAAGTGAAAGATTTTAATTGGTGTTTTATTGCCCAATATGTACCCCTTAAGAAGAGAATACTATATCAGAGTTAAAAACTTATTGGAAAAGTTAACCTACACAACAAAAGCTTGAATAAATAGCAGATTGAAATGACAACTAATTGTAACTAAACATATCCTAAAAGAAAGAAAACAAAATAATGCATCTCAAGTAAATAAGTTATATAAATGTATGTGATCGACACTTTGCAGAATGCATTTTCTTTTCCCAACACCATAAAAAAAATTCTATATGTACTCTACAGATCCATCAATAAGAATCAATTCAATGAGTGTAAAACAGAAATGTGTTTAATTTAGTCCATATAACGCTGAATATCATCAAGCACTGTTAGTATTTTTTTACATACAGTATATATATACAAAAATACTGTAAATGAAAAACAAACTCATTAGCTTGTTAGATCTGTGCTGTCCACACAAATCTATAACATTTACATTGTTTTTGTGAAGAAATAAAAAAAATAACCATAACACAAATAGCTGTCAATTTCATCTACTGTATTAATAGTTCTGTAAGTAGTTTCCTAAGTAACGTAAATCTTTTACAGCTCTTATTTGATTTTTTTTTTTTTTGGGTTTTATGGGTTTACCAATGTAAATCTTTCCAATTACCCCTAAAACCGTCTTAAATATACCCTAAGGTGCACGATTACTGGCCTAAGATACTGTTAAACGCACAACCGTACCTTGATCAAGGTTTCATGCTTGATATACGGAAAAAGGGTCTGCAAATAATACAGCCTTAATCATTCCATCCATACAAATTCCTCATTTATGTTTGTTTAAACAGTCCAGGTGCATTCTGTCATGTGGATCATAAGTGCAGCGACTGTAAAACCACTATAATCCCCCCGGAGCAATCCCAGACAAAAAGCTAAAATATTTCACGCTGCCGTTCTAAAACACATGAATCTCTGTCAGGATTCGCCTTCATGGGCGATCAAAGCCCACGCACAAAGGGGTTCAGGCTGTTAAGATAATCAAGGGCGATGACGTGCAAGAGGTCAAGAGGAACCTAATGAAGTGCAAAGGTCGCATTATCTCATAACTGCCTTTGACTTTACCAGGTGTTCGTTTGGTGAGAAGGCTTTTCCAATGCTATGAATATGCTATCATCATAAAACTGCCAGTGATCCTCTTAGGTATGCCTGTAAACTTGACTACACTTCTACAAACCACCATCACATTGACAGGCTTGTTTTTCTTTGGCACCAACTGCAAAGCTGAAGGAGTACAATTTCGGTGGTGTTGACATGGCTTTTAAAACATGCCTCTGTTGAAGCGTGGCTTAAGAGAAAACAATGAGCCCCCTCAAAGGCCCTCATTATCTGTGACTACCTCCGCTATGGCCAACACACTCTGACACACTACTAAAAGACAATTAATCCTAATAATCACGGCACCATGGCATCATTCCTCATTCTGGCAGGCCTTTTTCCTCCGTTGGGTTGACTGGGGAGGTGTTGAACCTCAGATCGGTGGCACACAGATGACCCCTTCGCAGATGCTGGGAGAACAAGCTGGCTGGATGAATCATTTCAAACAAAATGGTGCCATCATGAATGCCTTTGTTCCGCTGAGTCATTCATAGAACTGGACAGGCACAAGCATGAATCAGCAGTTCTTATCAGGATGAATCTATGTAACAATGACACGTGTTTGTAAAGGCCAATCAATTTTGTGCAAAAAAGGTACAGAAAAGAGCCAGCCATTATTTCGATTTCTGAGGAGATGAGCTGAGACCGGGAATGCGTCCAAGTGGGTAAAAGCAGGGAGAGTTAAAATTTGTAAATCTGTGTTGCTAAATTGTCTATGGCTTCAAGGTCCAAATCAAAAGATTTGAGTTGCCTTGAGTGTACTGACTAAAACCTATCTCTCATGGGAACATCGTTCACGTGTATCGCTCAGTGCGAGTTGCTTGGATACCCAATATAAAGACTTGTAATGTTCTGTTCTAGTATCTAGAGATGTATTGATTTGTATGGGTGAACAATGCGTCATGTTCTGTTTTTGTTTTTTCGACAGTTGCGCTACAACATGTCGGGGAATTAAAAACTAAATTGTTAAGTTTGTTCTAATAAATGACAGCAGGGATTATTGCTTTTGAGTTAGTCTCTACTGAATGGCACAACAGCTTGTGGCTGAGTACAGCTCTCTCACTGTTTAAGGAGCACTGTGTGTTAGCAGGGGATTGGCATTGTGAGTTGTTACAATTAAGCAGATGCTGGGGGCTTCAAAACTTAAAAAAACAACATCATCGTAGTGTAGCAATTATGTGCGAGCAGAACTAAAACATAGTCACAGTCTTCGTATCTCTCAGCAATCCACACAACAAGCTCATTAAGGCCTGCTTACATAGTCTTATTTGGGTTTGAAAAATTAATGTACTCGCACCTGGAATCCCACAGTCGTTCATTCTGCACACATTCCGGATATAGGCAGTCTCTGATTTTAAATAGAGGGCGATATATAGTCACCTCTGTTTGGTTTTTTAAGCAACATGCTCTCTCTCTCTCTCTCTCTCACTCGCTTTTTCTGAGCAGTTACAGCAGGAGCTGGCATATTAATCACACTCACAGTCGCTAATGCTAACAATCAGTCAATGTGCTTGGCCGGGCTCTCCATCTCATCTGACAGCGAGTTTTGTCCTGAGGCCTACTGATTTGTCCTGCCATAGCTGCCTGTAGGACAAAATATACGACAGCAGTCTCTTTTTTCCTCTTGAACGTCAATAGTGTATGGATCTTAGCGTGGACTGGCATTTTATCTGAAAACTCTGTAATATTAGTCTTCTTCAAGACTGAACTGTCAATGGACTGTGGTGGAAAATTTACTGATAATAGCAGTTGGGAAAATGTGTTAACGTTTATTCTCTTGAATGTGCAGTGTGGAAAATCTACGCTTACGTCTCCTACGCCTTTCACAAATTGTTGTATCGCTCCAAGACGGCCTCTTTAAACCATCTTTATAGTTTAGGCACGGCTCACCACATCAAATATTCAACCATTGTCTTTGAACAATATATTTCCAGACCCAAACAGCTGTCTGGTTACAGAGGAAGAAAAGCACATGCTGAGATATTCCTGGACTGCCATCCAAGTGTCTCGTATGAGGCAGGACTGGCATGTTTGCGTTCGCACAGGAAGAATGTGGCTCTTTTCTGACAGCTTCAAGCTGACAACTGTAACAGTGACACAAATCATATGAATTCAGTTCCAGGCTCGTTCTTTCTTCACACAAAGTGAGAGAGAGAGAGAGAAATTGTGTTTGTGTGTGTGGACATAGAGGACAGCCTGTGGTGAGCACTGTAATGGATGGAAGCATGTATGTGTGCATATTTGGCAATGTTTTTTCTCTCCCTCCTTCCCTCACTTAAATCCGGGTGCTAATTATTGGGCTTCACATAGCGTAAAATGTACAGCTGTGGTGACTGTCAGTGCTCCATGGGCTGTTAAGTTTGTGTGCATTTTGACAGTGGGTGGGTTTACCCCCCACCCTCCACCTCCAGCACCACTACCTCCATCTCCCTTTCCATCACTCAGTGTAGAAAAACTAGAAGACTTCACTGCCATGCCAGCCTCAATCAGCGGGCTGTTTTTTCTCCCGTTTCTTCTCTTATGAGTATTTCACGGTTGCATATAAACTAGAGGACAGCTCAGGCAGGAGCAATATGGAAAATGATAGAACTTGCCTGAAGGGAAAAGAGAGTAGCGCAGAGATAACAGCGATCAATTACAACTTTTTTACAATGTATCTTGCTGTGCAGAACATCTTTTGTAGGGAAAAAATAAAGATGTTCAGGGTTAGGAAACTGTCACATAGCACCGTCAATCTCATTTCAGAATTTACGAACTTTCAAACCAAGCACTCGACTCACAGATAACAGATGCATGTTGGTATAAATGATCGTGTAGGATATAAAACTATATGAAGAGCTGCAGGATTTGAACCAGACTGCTCTCTCTCTGGGGGATAAACTTCATAAAGCAGTTTGACATTGATTTTGATTACTTTATTTCTGAGGTGTTCCAGATGTTCTGATTTGTGATTGGGTAATTTTGCTTGAGTAAAACTGGGGGTAGGGTCCAAAAGAGGCCCGAACGTTTGCATTTGGAACCAATTACACATTCACCTAAGCCTGAATATCAGCTTTCAGTATTCATATAACATCATTACACACTTAACACATTTATATCATTATTTAGAGGGCCTGGAATACCAGGGTTTATAAGTGACTAATGTTTTCTGTATATGGTGAGTAAAAGTGGAATGATATAATTTCCTGCCCTGGAAGAGCTGAACATTTCACTGATTTCACTTTTGACAATGTTTCAACTCAAAAGCAGTCATGTTGCAGACATATTTATGTTATCATGTAATATATAGTCACAGAAAAAGAGACTGCTAAAAAAATATTTTCATTTTTCTATATTTACTCTTTATAGGTATGTATTAAGTAAAATTATCATTTTTGTTTTGGTCTGTGAACTACTGAAAACATATCTCCCAAATTACATTTTTGGGGCATTTATTTGCAGAACATTGATATAAAAACAAACTGGTCAAAATAATTTCCAGATCATGATATGAATTTATTGATTTATTGTGCTGATTCTCTGGCACACACATATGTTAGCTCAAGAACATCACAACTAAGGGCTATGAATCATAACCAAGGACCTACATTAAGCTACAGAAAATCTAAACACTGTGTATATTCCCTTTCAATAGAAGTGATGCTATTGATCATGCAGGTCAGGCAGCAAAAAATTGAAAATGTAGGTTTTACATGCACATGTTTTAAAGACACAGGGGTGATTTGTAGCCCCAGGGAAGCCCAGGAACACAAGCACTGAAATGCTCTTTGACCATGAAATGGCCTGAGCTGGTAATAGTGGTTAATGGGTGCGTGCAACAGCAGTGCAGTGGAACAGCAAAGCTCAGCAATGGGCAAAAGGTAGACTGACTCAAGGGATTCTGACTGCAGGGGTCCTGTGCAGTAAAGGGGACCGAGAGGTCAGCCTAGTGATGATAGCGTTCTTCTTGACACACTAAATGCCAGCACACCACCTTGTAGGAGCATCGGCAGGTTGAGGTAGAGGTTTTGACTTGTTCAACTTATTTACAGCTTCATGAAAAAGGAGAAGACTAGTGAACTTTCTGTTAATATTATTAGATTAATATCACTAGTCTATTATGACCTTTGGATAAACGTGTGTATATGAATAAATGGAAGGCAACAAATGTACCACGGTTACATTATATTTTGTAAACGTGTTTTTTTAAGCTGTTAATACCAATACTTCAGTAGTCACAAAGTGTGTCTTAGGACAATTATTTTACATAATTAAATGCTGAAGATGCAAATTAAGAATTTTAGAGCCCTTGTATGACCCCGTATGTTGCTAATGGTAGATGCGCACTGGTCTTTCAAACAGGCTCCTCGCTTAGATAAAAAATTAGGGGGCGTAAGTTTTAATGGCAAAAACACAGTGGACCACTCAATCAAAATGTATCGATTACTTGACCTTTCGGGTCACCATTAGTGTAAACATGCTTCTGATCTGGTGACTTAAAAAGAATCTCTCTCTGTGCAGCTTCATTACACCCTTCAATAAAATACTTAATGAACCATAAATCATACTTAAAAAGATTCTGCATGCTATTCTTTAATGTAAACGGGTTAATAATATATACATTATACATATACATTACTAAGTTTACATATATATGACTAGATGTCGCTATAGATAGATGTGTACAAATGTATTGGCTAATAATAAATCTTGTTTAATGTAATTTACTGCTGTAAGTTATAAGAAACCTAGCATGCTTGTTTATGATATAATAAAAGTAGTTGCGGTGCAGTAAATCAGACATGCTTAAAAAAATCAATAGAACACATTACAAGCACTGTCAGTGATTATTTTCTTAACTTTACTAAGCTCTTAAATCCTAACATATGTTATAAAAAGAAGGATAATAATAATAATAATAATTACAACTTTAGATCAAAATGTCAGAAAAACAGATCTTTGCAAATCTTTCTCAACAGTCAGTGTTAATGTTTTTCTATGGACTCTGCTTCTATCCACAGATTATAGCACTAATTGCAGTAAAAAAATCCACACATTTGAAATGTCTCTGAGTGACACATTGCCCTCATCCTTTGAAGGTCTCATCATCCTGTCCTCCAGCTAAATTCTGCAAAGGGCAAAAATGAAACCATTTGTCCCTCCACATGACAAGGGCCATGTCAGAGGCCAAGGGTGGCCAAAAGAGCCAGTTTTTGATAACCATCTCACCATATTGCCTGTGACAATGCAGAGGTATCACAAGTCCTCCATTTACTGGTGTCTCCATCTAAAGGTCATTACAGTGAAGGGGAATGAAACATGACTAGACAATGGGGTGACTTTTCACCTTTGACCTGAGGCTGGGTCTCTTAGGATAATGTCTGTGTTTTGGCTATGCTAAGAATTTTATGTTCAGGTAGATATATGATTGAACTTCAGTTTTACAGAATGAAAAAACGAGCGTTTATTATGAACCTTGTATAGGGTCATGTATACACAAACAACTTCAAAGAGCATAAAAGACTGTTTTATATATCCCGGTAAATATCTAGTCAACAACAACAGCCTGAATTATGGATTGCAGGTAACACACCTTAAGAATGTGGGATCCACGTTAAGTGATGCAGCAATACAGAATTTTGTTGAAGAGATTTTCTGAAAGAACAATGTGTGAGCAACAAACAACCATTGTCTAAAGTACCCCGGCGAGGGTCTCTCTAAACACTGCTTGGTATTGCTCACCTGACATGGTTCAGTAAAGCCTGACATCTAGGCTTAAAATGATTGTCGATTGCTGGTGAGAGTGGTGTCACTTTAATGTGCATGCCCCGTCATTTCAAGTCGAAGGGGAAATAGCTCTTAAAGGCACACTACATTTTTCCCAAGCACTTCATAAAAGTAAATTCCCATGACTGAAAATACAAGACCTGGCGCTAAATCTTCCTTACATTCAGTGCAGGAAGCGAGGCAAAATCCTGCCGGAGTCAAACACGCTCTTTTGTGCCTGTTGTTATGTATACGGCTACTGCGGTAGCTGAAGGTATCCCCTTTCCTGGTCCGACCGACTCCCCAGAAGAAATGCTGTCTTATGCCTCAGACACACCCTATTAACTCTGTTTGTCCCAAAACAGCAGAGAAGCAAATACAATAGAATAGAGCAGGATGTTCACATCCTCTGTTCTAGAGAGCCTGAAGTGTAACTTACAGACACTGTTGTGGTGTAGCGGTTCAAGTGCATCCAATATGAGCCTTTGATCCATGCGAGTCGATGGTATAATGCATCCTTCATGCATGGCAGTTGCCTCCTTGCCCTTCTCTGACCCCAGGTCTACAGTCCTGAAGACAATTCAGGGTAGGTTTACACACAATGGAGCCAAGCGATATCGTTTTACCACCACCCCTGCTGGGACACGGGCTACAGGGGGCAAGAGGAGAGCACCACGGTGCTAAATTAAATAGTTTATACAAGGGAAATATCGTGATTAACTCAGCAAGAGGCAATGTCAACAACTTCTGAAAACCCAAAAAGAATTTGATGACCACAAGCATAATACTATCACGTTTTATGTTTCAAAAGCTCTTACAATTAATAATAACAAATTAGTAACAATAATATCAGCTAGCAAGCGCTTGCCTAAAGAACTGAAAGCCATTGACTGAGCACAAAGCAACACAGCTCTCACTACAGTATACCTCCCGCCAGTCTGGAGTTTGCACATATTCAGATGGATTATGTTTTCTGGCAGTTAATTTCATTCTTTGAAGCGCTTAAACAGGAGGTCAGCGTGGATCTCCATATCAAAGGCATATGAATTAAGCCATTTTCCGTCTACTCTTATTTTAAGGGAATACATAGAAGAGTAGCCCGCAGTGATATGCTATTGTCAGCTTCTACAGACTCTTGCTTTAAAGCGAGGCTAACGTTGCAAGAGAGGGAATCAGCAGCATTCTAGTGAAGCGGAGAATGAGATCACTGAGCTCTCTCGGCGAGGTCAATAGGAAGGCGCGGCATTGTCACGTTTAAAATTCAGCCCTTTACCTCACACACTGGGCCCACCACAAATCCTGCACGCCTTTATGTAAAGAAAAGCCGTCTTTAAGCCAATGTGTTTGCTTTAATGAATGCACTGATCTCGGGTGAGAGAGAGGCTATGTTTGTGTATATGTGCACTGTATGTGTGTGTGCGTATTGGAGGGCTTGCAAGTCAAGCAGGGGCAGGGTCAAAATCACAGAGGGAATAATCCTGTGTGTCAACATGAGGACTGTTAGCTCCCACCATCACAACCTGCAGCTAAATTTACAGTGAAGAGAAGGCTGGCATGGCGGTCGCCTTTGATGGGCTTAATCTATGCAGCAGTGAAGTATGAGTCTGCACACTAATGCCTGTGTTCGGCAGAGAAACTCGTGTGAGCCAACAATGTCCTACACTGTCTCGCTTCATCTATACACAACGTGCCTGTCCCCCCAGGTGAACACCGCTGAACATTGGATACGACAGTTGTAAACTAAAGCACTTCATATGTAACGTATTTATTTAAATTAGCAAGGAATGAAAAATAAGGAGGTGGAAATTGTTTTATACAATGATTGTTTGTATAAATGTGGAGAAATCTTCAAATCTAAAGTGTACAATTTCGACACCATGAACATCATATAAAACAACAGATTACTATAATGTTTCTGAATTGGGCTTGTCAGGCTCAAACAGAAATATTTTGGAAAAAAAACCCACCTCACTTACAATTATAATTATATTTTAAAGGGATAGTTTACCCAAAAATAACAATTCTGTCATCATTCACTCACCTTTGAGTTGTGCCAAATCTGTATACATTTCTTAGTTCTTGACTACCATTGTAATTTTTCCTAATATGATAGTCAATGGGGTCTAAGAACTGTTTGGTTACAAGCGTTTTTCCAAATTTATTTCTCTTTGTTCAACCAAACAAAGAAATGTATACAGATTTGGAACAACTAGAGAGTGAGTAATTCATGACAGAATTTTCATTTTTGGGTAAACGATCCATTTAAACTGATGTACAAGTTATTTAACACTTAAAAAAACGACAGACTTCAAAATCCACATCAAGCTTGAAATGAATACCCTCTACATTCCTCTTTGTCTGCCCTTCAACACAGGCCTGACCTGATCCCAAAGTTCAGAATTAAAAGCACAAGGACAGCCCTGATATGACATGTCAAAGTCTGTAGGTTTGGCTTTGGGCCTGCAGCCCCACTGGCTGTGTCCTCTGCCTTCCCCGTTTGGTCTGGGAGACCGCAGGGACATGGGGCCTGACATGGCAAGACTGAATCTCAGGCTGGTGCCCTCTTTCATTCCCACTATCACACAGCCTGGTCCCACTGAGACGTGTCCACGCAGGAACGGCTTTGACTGGGCCAAGATCCGATCAAGCCTGGAGGGAAGGGTCATCCTCCTCTCTGACTTCAACTTGCTATGATCTTTGAGCCGAGTCTAAAAAGGACCCCTGACTTGATTTGAGCAGACAGTGCCTTTGAAAGCTGTCTCTGCATTGGGTCACTGTAGCCTGGAAAAGGGAGGAGAGGGGTCAGGCTGCACACAGGCAGGAAAAAGCAAAAGCTAGGGAGGATGGGGAAATGCGGACGACAACCACGCTTGGAGTGCAGATGGCAAGATGTTTCATGTGTGGCCTCAATGGATAATGTCAGTCTGGCCACTGCGCCACAAAAATGCACAAGGTGCTTAGAGGAATCTAAATTAAAAATGTTTTAGAGGATAAAAGAAAACGCATAAAAAGAAATACATTTGAATATCTAAAAAATGATATGTTTGAATATGTCTTACAGGATAAATGTAGCAATTGTCATACTTTAATCCCCTTAAAAATATGGCAGCTTAAATAATGCAGGATGCAGACCAAAATATCAACATTCTTATTCTTCAGAACTATAAACAGAAACCCTAAGAGAGAATTACAACAAACAAATCTTCAGTCCTGGGGAAGTGATATTTTTAGCATGCTGTAAAGCAATGGATCTTTCGCGCTACAATTTGTGATCCGATCAAAGCGGACACTGCCTCCAAGGACTGGGAACCAGCGCAACCCTGAAAACCAGCCATGGTCAGAGGTCAGCAGAGGGGAAGTAAAGATCCAAGTCCATTCACGTAGTGTGACACGCCGCCTTCACCCGCTCGCCCCAGAGGCTTAGTATCCGCGTTAACACTTCAAACACTCGATATCTTCACTAGACACAAAGGACACTTCTGCCTGCCATCATCACCATTTCTTCCCGGGAAGAGAGATATAGATCTGTCCCAAAGGTAGCAGGCAGTTGAAGTCGCCTTGATTAAGTCCAGTGTTTTGTTGTCTGACTTTTCCCCTGCTGAAAGCAGTATTTTTCCATGCAAATGGCATCTCCTGCTTTTAAAACATGCTACATCAAAAACTAGCCACTACAAAAGATAGTATTGAGCATTGTATTGAGTATTGTAAATCACTGACAGCTGATTTTGAAATGAATATCTCTGGAACATGACAGCTATTTTTACCACATGTCCGCATGAATTCTTCTCTTTTTATATGGCCATGACAGACAAAAGTAAATTTTTCATACAAAGTTTAATATGTGAAAGTGTTTTGTTAGCAGAGACATGTGTTGGAGAACAAATCCAGCATCATACATCAATTTCAGGCTAGAAAACCTTACAATGACCTCTGATGTATTACAGATAATACAGAGCTGTTTTTGCACAGCAGTTTCCCACAAATAAATATCACAAAAAGATGATGTGATACAAATGTATCAATACAAATATTTTAATGATGATGATGATGAGCCAATGCAGTAAAAAAGCCTACACAAATAACTTGGTGGTTGGCTTGCAACATTTCCTTATTCCATTATTAAGTCATCTACCTATCAGAACCAGAAATAATATTAATAGTAATAATGAATAATGCAAACGTCAGTCACACATTTCCTGCACGGTCTACTGCGATGAACTAAAAATATGAAATAACAACATATCTGGCAAAGCCTCTCCATACATCTAAAGCCGAACAACTGCCACGGTTCATTCATTTATAAAACAGGCACTGTAAGATTGGTAAACCTTGTCTGGGATGTGCACCTGACTCGAGGGAGGTGAGAAAACACCTTATTTTATGGTTCACTTGATTCCGCCTGCACTAGCTGTCTGCATTTTCTCTAATCTTTTAACAGCCCAAAACCACAAGGCCGCCCACATTCTTACTGCAGCTTAGAGCTTCTATTCTACTTTACTCCCGCTACCAAAATCAGGTAAAGAATAGAGGTGGAAAAAATCATCAAAGGACTTGATAAAAAATATATATAATTGTGTGGTCAAAGAGTGTGTTTTCTCTCTGTGTGAGACCTCCCGAATGCTGCACAGAGTAGAACGCGCTGCAGGCAATCTTTTGATGGAAGGTCTCATTTTCAACCTCCTGCCGTGCAATATTCAAGCCAGTCTAAAATAATACAGGACTCATTTCAGGACTTAGGACCTCTCGAATATGCTGACAATAACCAACGGCTGGAGCATCAAATGAAAAACAGCTTTTCACAGGGAGGGCTTGAGTGGCACCCGAAACCTGGGGAGCAAAGATCCTGGATCCATGCTTAGAGATGTCACATAACACCACAGCTGTGTTATTACCAGGCTGCCGTGACGTAGAGACCCCAAAACAGATCAGTCTAGCTTGTGTTAAACGCTGCGAGTAGTCTGTGTTCATCAGGAATAGTGTGCTTACAATGGTCTAATCATGAAGCACAGTTTTGGCAGTGGTTGTGTCGAGTGACAAAACGCATTTAAAACAAATCTATCATAACATCATCTGCATAGTTGCCAAATTGATCAATCGCACACTTAAATGGAATACATGTGCCTTTGATATGAATTAATGTTGAACAAACCAGATGTTGCGTGTCCAACATTAGCCAGTTGGCAAAACTGCTGCCTGATGATGTTAGGATATTTTTCGTTATAGTGTTACACGTTGGCAAGTGACTAATAGCATCATGCACTAATAGCATCATAATAATATTTTAAAAAATTATGCTACGTAAAATAATTATAGAAAAACATAATTGTCAATTCATAAGCCGAAACAAGAGAATTAGCAGTATGTCCGTAGAAAGTTATAGTGAGAATACTTGCGTTACTGGTCATGTTACATTGGGCAACTTTAGTGTGAGAATGTTTTAAACTTAACAATCCCCTTCTCTAAAAATCATTCATCTTGGATAATCAAGCTTGGCCACAAACTCCTTTTTTGGGTGAGGAGAGAAAGCAATTCGCCTGTTCCTCCTTCACACATGCTGAAGACTGCCAATCTCTGCTGCACTTAGAGCTTCAAACACATCACTGAGCCTTTTTTAAACAGGCCGTTATCCTTTAAAGGGAAATCTTTTAAGCGCTACGTTAGATAAAGGACACTGATCTAATACAAAGTGAGCCCAGAGAAAACCAGACCACAGACACTCACACTAGCACAGATAGGAAAAATGCCTATAATGCCAGTTAGTGCCAGCTGTAGACAAGCAGCTCATCTTCATGGTTAATGCTGTTGAAGTAAAAAACGAACCCTATAACAAATACAATTTCTAAATGTAGAATAATATTAAATGAACAAAAAATATGTTTAGAAAATAATTTAAGCAATTACAGTCTTACAACAAAACATCAGCTACAAGTCTCAAAGCAATAGATGGTCTTTCATAGAAGGCTTTTATTTGCGTGTTTAAAGGCACAGACAATGTTTTTCACCATATGGCTTGAAACCATTAAGTCGGTGTGGCCTTATTCTGTATGGCGAGGTGTCAGAGAGAGGTGATATCAGACGGACGTGTTGCGACAGGCTGCTTCAAAGAGCAGGAGGCCACTCTCTCTTTTCACTCTCTCTCTCCATTACTTTTAAAGCACCCGGCCACCCAGCTGCACACAATTACAACCCCAGCAAGCATTCAGCCTCGCCCCCACCCTACCACAGGGCCAGTAATCAGTTAGATCTCAGCATGCATGTTCAATGATCTGTTATTAATTAATCAATCAAAGCTAATCAAGGTAAACTTGGCTTTTCAAGCAGGTCAGAACACACACTGTTCTCCTCTACAAGTCTTCCCCCTTTGCCCTTCTTGAAAAACAGATTTATCACAAAACATACAAGTTATTGTGAGGGTTTCTAAAATATTTACGTAAAGTCTTAAATATTACTGGATTGAGGTGTCGATTTGGCAATACATGAGAGTCATTTTAAACGTCCTACCCCACTTGCCTTGATTTATAACTGTGCTTACAGACAAAATGAGCAATAAAATGCACCACGTAATGTGTCCTCACACCTCAATTGTGTAAAATACATCCTACACAATTGAACACAAACAGTAAAATACAGGCCTTTACATCTTAGTAGTCCATAAATGTACATCCTTAAATATGTAAAGTTAAGATGTCTGTCAAGCATTTAAACGCGTCCATGAAGCCCCAAAATATTGCCTGTGTATGTAGGCAGGTAACATGGTTTTAAAGTAGGTTGTGTATTTTCACACCGACCTTTGCTATGATTTTTTCTTCACGCAGTTGTTTCTTTAAACAGCAATTACTCGATAGTTTTACACCGGTTTCGATGAGGACTTTGCTAGGCAGTGTAAACACAACACGCGTACTAACCATGAAGGGCACTGATAATATTGCAAAAACGCACGAGAATCACAAATTCTACACATAATAACGAATAAGAACAGAGATATAAGAAGGACAAGACGTTCCCGGTTGTCCTTCAAGGTCTTTATAAACAAAGTAGTACTGTACCTCTGCAGCGACGGCCCGGAGTTGTCCACTGAGTGGCGCTATAGCCCGCGAAAATGTTATGAAGAGCGCGCGAAAGCTCCAAGGTGACAGCAGAGCGAGTCACGTGACTGCTGCGCTAGCAGGGATGGAGAACTGCATCTGTCACCCCAATGAAATGTAGGTAGAAACACTGTGAACATTTCAAATTCAAATCTAAAATATCATTTCACACTTTAATGCTTAAAATGATATAATTCTCCTAATGAACTTAACCTTCTTAATCTTACATTTTTTAGATTTCTTTACTTTTCTAATAAATTATTTGTGTATGCCGAATTTAGCAATAAAACTTAAAACCACTGCTTTTATTTAATTAATGTTGTATTATACTATAATATTATTAAAAGTATTAGTATAATATAGTAAGTTATATCATATTATATACAAATATATTAAAAAGCGTATGTTACTGTTTTAATGATTACATTTGATAGATGGATAGATGGATATATATATATATATATATATATATATATATATATAGAGAGAGAGAGAGAGATAGATAGATAGATAGATAGATAGATAGATAGATAGATAGATAGATAGATAGATAGATTAGTTCAACATTAAACATTTATAAAAAACTTTACACCCCATATACATCACAATAAACAGACTAGTACCAGAAAAATAGAGACAAAAAATAAATATTCAGGTATCATGTTTTCAGGCAGGGTCTTATATCTAAATTGTTTAAAAAAAGGATGTCACCTATAGCTTAAATTGTGGTTAAGTGTCTGCTATACCAGTGAAGAAAAACAAAATATTACTGTCAGTTTATTGCTTGAAGAATGAAGATGAACACAGGTTAGGAGAAACGAGATTGGTACGGGTTTAAACCCATAAGAGCAAATCCATGATGGCCATACAAGCAGATGGGATGTACAGTCTGAGAAGTGCATGGGGTCGACTCTCGACTTAGTGGCAAAGCTGTGGGCATCGCTTGTAGCTGTGTTTATAAAAGTCGACTTAAGAAAGCAGATTGTTTGGTCAAATCAAACCCTTAAGACCATATTGCTGCAGTTTTTCCTTAGTCTTTGTCCAGAGTGCTACAGGCAGTGAGAGCAGACGCCAAATGGTCTAAAAATTGTTATCATTATGTTTGTCTGGGGATGGGAAGGGTGAGTTACTTAGGTTCCTGAAAGGACAGATTGTCCTCTTTTGTCCTGCTAGAGCTTCCCTTTCTAGCTGAACAGCTCTCACATAGGGGAGAGACAGAGAGGGTCAAATCTCTTCAGACACGTGCAGGTCTTCAACATGAGGCGGAACTGCTCTGGGCATTAGTTTTGTTTATATCCTGTTCATTATTATGCCAAAAACTTTACACAAATCCCATAGTGTTTTGTTGGGTTTTTTACTGCATTTTACCTTAAAAAGCCAACGCAACAAAGAAAAAGTCCAAAGAAAACAAATGGCTCCTCTTGTCTACATCCAGTTGTATTTACTGGGTACTCCTGTAAAAACACTTGCTGTGGTTTGGTGGATTAACAGAGAGCCCCCTAATGGAGTAATTACAGAGAGCCAAACATCTATTTTTCAAGCATGCACCACCATTACTCTCAGTTTCTCCAGCCACTCTATTGGAAGTCACTTACACTCCCTACAATGAGTTATCATTGACTGCCATTTAGGCGTTATAGAGCAATTTGTCTTACTGAGGCCATGGGCTGGCCTCATTGCAGTGAACAATCATTCTCTCTCCAATATATCAAACATTCATGGGGAAAAAGGGAAGAAAATAGCCCACAAACAGATAGTAGAGAGAAGCTAATAGATACTTCGAAGGTGGGAGACAAGAAAAATTATTGTTAAAGATTAATGAGGCAGGGACATGACTGCTCTCTGTGGCTGGGATGAAGAGGAAGCCGATAGCCTGCCTCTCTGGAAGCCATGACCTGTCTGTCCCGTGGGCCATGCTGGGGTGACCATATAACAGGCAGTAGATTTCACTGCTTTTGAATATCATATTGTGGAACCTACAATTTATGTCATTTAAAGTTAGATATAGTTAATATTCATTCATTTAAGTAAAGAGATAATATTGTGCACAATTTATGAAGTGAAGTTTTGTAGTATCCTTAATAAAAATCTTTCTAGGTTATTGTGAAGACCCTGGTTGATTTCAAATGTCAATTTAGTTACAATCAAAGTACTCTGAAAGGTAGACTGATTTTATTCTTACACTGATTTAAATTCATTTGCCTATGTCAGATCTGTTGGTGGGCGGAAGGGTTTTTTGCCCCAGAACTGATTTTCTGCCACAATGGCAGGGATTGATCTATTTCAAAGACCCAAATAATCGAAGCGTTATCCAAATTTTTCAAACCAGAGACATTTCGTTAATATGGTACAGCAACATCATGTCAAAGATCCTTGATGAGTAAGGTACAAGAGATGATGTGAAATAAAACCTCATTCTTAATTTGTCCAGCATGGAGACTGATCATTAAATGACGAATAAATGAACTTGAACATTTTCATTTCGTCATGTCCTTGGTTGCAACATCGTCTTTTCATATGTTTTATGCCTCAGGAAAATGAGATGCAATTGTCTGGTGATGTCATTATGTAAGTTCTAATTTGAATGATTGCTAACCTTGGTAATTTTTCATAGATTGAAATGACCCTTTGTCCTTTTTATGAGCTTCAATACTGCAAAAGAAAAGCAACGGAGCTGTACACAAAGCAATCTGGCCATCCTCTTCCCCCACTAAATGTGTTCCCGATGAAGGGTTAATAGTGTACTTAACTTTGTGTTTTGTTAGATTACTCTTTCTTTCAGCCTAACACAATGACAAATAACCATTATTCTTTTTCCTGCGCTGATAATCAGGACAACTTCAACATTTTTTACCAGCCCAAGTTAGACCATTAATCCTGGGCGATTTGGCCGATAAGTGTTGACTGCCAAGTAATGGCCATGTCACTGAGGAAAAGAAAAAATATGTGAACAATTAAAAACAGACAGCCATTATCTAGAGCATCCACACTTCCTATTCACATTTCATTGGTGTTATTTGGAATGATCATCACACAAACTATACACGCATTGTGGAATCAATGACTCTGTCATTTAGGGTCTGTTGGAAGTGTAACAGCAACTGATATGATACATTCATTATTATTATCAGTAATTGCTGTAATTGTGCTCTGTCTAAGATCTATTTGTTCATATGTAAACAATTACACATAAAGAGAGAGGCAGTGTAACCTAATAAAATAAATAAAAAAGGAGAAGAGGTGCTTTTTTTTGAAGTGCTTTTAAACAACGTAAACACTGTAATTAATATTGTTTTCTTATAAAATATTTCTTTATTATTTTCTGGAATTAGCTTTTGTTGGTGCACTTGTATGTAAAACTCGTCGCTTGTCAATCTTTTGTTCACTTTTTTTGTTGCTCAATGTTGATTACGGAAATGTAATCAAAATAAATATGTAAGAAATGAATTAAATTCACCCTGACTAAGACATTTTAACATTTAAAAAAATGTAAATGACTAAATTAAACCAGCAGTTTAAAATGTTCTTATTGCTATCAATAGACTGTTTACCAATATTATCAGGAACACTTCAATGGATTTGAGACTAATGCATGTTGTGAATATGAGGAGTACACCATTAAAGACAGAATACATCTTCTTAATGTAAATTATATATCATTACTGATAAATAATAGAGTATATACGACTTTAAGACAAACAATTAGGAGCCAGTGCATTATCTCTCTCTCATTTTTCAAACACCACGAAAAATTCCACCTACTAGAATGGACCGCTGAAAAAAACCCATTATGTAAACACTATTGAGCATTCTGTGAATTCAACATACCAAACGCAGCAAATGCCGGCAGAGTCGCAGTTCTTAGCATTTGATATTCTGCATCATTGTGGGCTGAAACTCTATTTAGATCAAAGAGATTGAGAAGCCCAAGTTTCAAATCCTCCCTAAAGCCCATTCTGGCTACTCTTTATTTAGCTCATTGGCATTCTGACCCCATGCCTCAGAGACTTTGAACCCTCAAAGTTTAAAAAGCTGAATTGCTCCTTTAAACACATTATCAGTGGGCCAGATTAAAGAATATCACTAAGCATCTTAAGGTTTTAGTGCAGTGTGGCGGCATGGACCGGGCCTCCGGAGCCACTTACTGCCATATACTGTATTAGGAATGGCTGAAAAAACACACCAGAGGGGTTGGTGGGAAAAAAGCCCTGCCCTCATGGTAAATTAAGTTTGGGTTAAATGAAATAGAATAGGAGGAATGATCTAGAAAAAAAGGAGTAAAGGTTAAAAGGAGACCGATTGTGGTGTTTATCATATCAGCGAATTTCTGTGGTTGCCGGTCATTACGAAGCACATGCGGATTTACAATGTAGCTTTTTATTTGTGTGACTGTGTGCTAAAAGCAATATTATCTATCCTAGAATGCTGATCTCTAGCCACCATACATTTCTATCCAGATTTCCCGAGGACTATCAGTTTCATACAAAGCGCCATCTGTGAGGTGCATTCAGTAACAATTGTCATGACGTGAGATACATTTTCCCCTTATTTGTTTTCTTTGGTATAGGCAAACAACAGCAAATGCACAAAGGGGATTCTGAGAAGTAAATCCTTCTTTTTTTAGGGGGTGGTTTGATAAGGTGCAAAGATGCACAGAATTGAATGTATGTGTTTGTTCTCCTGAGCGGCTCTCACACCCTCTCTTCTCCCTCCCTCCCTCCCTGCCTTTCTTTCTCCTCTTCAGTCTCATCAGCCACCGTGATTAAGATTTGGCACCTTGGACCACATTGTCTTCATTTGGAAATATTTCAGCTGCATTTGTGCCACTCGGAGGGGAGAAAGAGATAAAGGAGAAGAAGGGGAAAAACACACCCTGTTGTGTGAATCCCAGAAAGGCCTTGAACCCTGCCATTCATCCTATTCACTTCATCAGCTGAGTCTAATTGCTAGAGAGGACAGGAGACCCGAGGCCCGATTGTTCCTTATCCTCTTTGGAGCCTTCTGAGGCATGAAAAGCGAAAGGCCTGCTTTTGATCTTTTTTCTTCCCTCTCCCTTCCTCGTTCTCTCCCTCTCCTGATTCTCTTTCTGTGTCATCTTCTGCTATCCCTTCCCTTTGAATGACATTCCCTTTTCAGGCCATGCCCTCTTCTCCATCCACGCAAAATAATTATCAAGCTCTGCTTCATCAAATAATGCTGGCGATAGGAGGTCATGGCAGGGAGGGCCAGAGGTCTGGAGGGGTGGCCCTGAACTGTGGAGATGCTCCTTAGCTCAGGGCACCTTTATGTACCTTGACCCTGGTTTTCGTTTGCCTCTCTTAATGAGACCCTCTTACACAGCCGATGCAATCCTGGCCCTGCTCTGTTAGGGGGCCCTTTGGTTGGGGGGCCAAAGTACAATAAGACACAGAGGCCGTGCTCAGACAAGGGTGCATCTGTGCCGTCTTATTAAGGCTTGAAGAAGAGCTCATGCTTCCCAAAGTCCCACAGGCTCGGAGACCAGATCTATTGACACCTACTTGTCCTCTGCGGTCAACACCTTTCAGTGAAGGGCCAGCCTACGCACACAAGTTCTTATTAGAAGTAATTTCAGGCAGCTTATTTAGAGAGGCAAGTGCTTAACTTGTGAAAAAGCGGTGAATTCTGCAAAAAAAAAATCTTAGGCTCAAAGGATGACAAAGAATGTCAAAGGGCAGCACTGTCAGAGGACTAAAATAGTTCTTCAGATGAAGAATTGTGCACGGTAAGAATGCAGCCACTTCGAATCGGGCTTCAGGCACTCTCACAAGCACTTATTATGACAGTTGTTTAAAACTAGAGTGGGCGAATTTTGTTGGACGACACGATACTTTGAGTTTATGTACAAGAGGCCTGCTCATTTTACGTATAATTTTGTAAGTACTTTGAGATGGTATCATTTTTACGTGGTTAATAAAAATGATGCAGTGTTTGAAGAGGTCATCTTTTCAACGATATTAGAACTAAATGTGTTCTTATATAACGTAAAACATTAGATTATATATTACATTTACATTTATGCATTTGACGTTTTTTGTATCCAAAGTGACTTATATTGATTAAACTATACATATGTTTCTGAGTATGTGCAATACCTGGGATCGAACCCATGATCTTGGCATTGCTAGTGCCATGCATTAACCACTGAGCCACAGTGTTATATACAGTGTAATGCATATTACCAGAAAAAATATTATCATAACATGTCATGTGTGTAAAACTGTGCTTAGAATCCGTATGTACTTTTAGTCAGTATGTACTGTCTTTAAATACAAGCATTTCCCATCGTTCTTTGCAACTGAATAACTAAAGTCTTTTATTATAAGGTTGCAAAGATGAAACCTGACAACAAATACAATGACTAGTCCTAAAACCCCATTTCTACTATGCTAGCAAAGTGCATAATAAAGCATAAGCAGACAAGGAAAAAAAGAGCACAGCAAACAAACAAGACGGCAAACAAAAACCTTTAAGCAATCATGTAAAGCACGTTGAACATCTGAACACTGTGTGAGAACAAAGCGGAGCCCCTGTCAGCCCATCGATCTACTCCTGAAGGCACTCGCGCACATACACACACACACACACAAACACTCACACATCTACATCCACAAGGCTCTGACTGCACCCGTCTCTCCCCGCTCCTCTCAGAGAATGTGTGTATTGATCTGGCCCACTTCTGTAGAGTTAACTCACTGATAAAACCTGACCACAGGGCTTCCATGGGCCCAAAAGCGCTCGGGATGCTGTTGAAAAAAAAACACGGGGAGGAAAATAGACGGAAAAAAGAGAAATACAAAGCAAGTGGGAAAAGATCATTGCTGGAACGTCTTCTCAGTCTGGAGAGAAGCAGCTATTTGACAGTTGTGTCTTTTTGGCTGGAATTATTTATATATTTTCTCAGCATTGTGTGCTTACAATGCTGTCGACTGTATTGCATGGACTGACAAGCGTTCTGAGATGTTGTGCGTATTGACATCTCTTCAAGCGCACCCACTGGAATTTCGCTTCAGATTCACAGTGATGTTAAGAAAAGCAGATCTTTTTTATCCTGCATTAATGCACAGGGTTGGTCAGTGTGTGCGCGCCTACTGTAGGCCTATGTGTGCCTGCATCTCACAACGTGTTGCTTGTGTGAACGCTCGCGTGTGTGTGCCTGAGCGCATCCAACAGTATACGGCAGTGTGGATGTGTGTTTGTGTACGCGTGTATGCGTGTTGCCGCGTTAGAATGTGCAGTGTTGTCATGTTTGTTACATTCCATGTGGGAGGGTCTGCTGAGAGGCAGGCCATCTGTAGTGTTCTGAAGATCGACATGTTGTAAAATGCGATTGGAGAGTGTGGAGACTCGACTTGTCAAATCTTGGCACATAATGAGGCAGAAGGGAGTGAAGGCAGGAAAAAGATTCAGAGATAAACAATTAGATTAATCCCAGCGGTAAAGGGCACAGACAATGGGAGGACTCAAACCAAAAACAAAATCAATATGGCAACTGGCGGGGACACAATGGAGTACAGTGAGGAATAGACTAACACTTATTTCTCAGTTGAGAAGACACGAAGACACGCACGCAGCGAAGGAGTCACGACACGTTCGAAAATCAATACCGGTGTCAACGCCGTACCGCCTATTCACGTTTTCCGTCACAGAGGGTTTCTGATGTTCAGTCCCGTGCATACGGTACAGTCACACACATCTGACCAGACCCTAAAAGCACATCATCAAAAGTCTAAACAAAGACGCTTGTGGTAGGGAGAAGGGGATAATGAAGTGAATTAGGGGCCTTGCTCGCCTCCGGCTACAGCCAACTGATGATCTTTTAGGAAGAAAGACGTTTGGGACTGCAGTGCTTTCACACCCCCTGAGTCCAAACATAATGGAGCATGATCTGCAGCCACAGTGTGGGCCGTCCCAGTGCGCCGCGGCCCCTCACAGGCCCTGCCCAGACTCGCAGGTCTGAACCGACATCTCAGCTCGTATCCCGGCAAATCTCGCAGGGCCGTCCGTGCCAGAGCACCGGGGCCCAACTGAGGCTGGGGCGTCCTGTGGGCTAGCGTGAAGTACAAGCACAACAACACACACAAAAATGATGTGATTTGAAGGGAAGGGGGGTGATCGAGCGTCCCCGACTTACCCCACAGGGACGCTAAAAGGCGTTGACCAGAAAGGTGCGAGTCTGCGACGCCGCAACCCGCCCATTGTCACGTCTCCAAGGAGACCGGTATGCCAACGAATCGTCGGCAAGGTTCCAGCCAAAACCCAAGGCAGCCAGGAGTGTTGGGGACCTGTATGGACTATCAGCCCAGTCCCAGGGAGATAAGGGCCACTGCTCCACTGACCTCCAGAAACCTGTCAGTCTGTCATCCTCTCCTGGGGAATTAGGAGTTATGGGGGGTGATAAAAAGATTCCATGTATTCTTGCTTGCTGTTATTTGGACCAGCGAACACTTTACGTGAGGTGGGAAATGAAGAAAGATGGACAGAGAAGCAAATAAAAAATTGCTTATTTGCAGCTTTCTGCTTCTCTTAATTGTTACTGTCAACGTTTGAAAAGCAACTAAAAAAATGATGACATGAAACTAATATTTTCAGCATTTTATTTCATTTTGAATAAAATCATTAAGACATAACTGCATGGAGAAAATATAAACACAGTTCTCCAGCTCATTCGTCATAAAGCAGAGTTAATATGTTCTGTAATCTTTTATTGGCCAAGTTTACATAAAAATAATATACATAAAATTTTTGTCACATTTAAATTTTTGACTGTGTTTAACGGTTTAATATAGTAAATTAATACAAGAAAAAATACAAATAAAACATTGCATATTATTTCTGCACATGCTGAATTTCTATGAGCTCTAGCAGTGTGTTGATAAAAAAACGGTATTGTCAAAGACAAAGAGCATTTGGTGCAAGTTCCACCGCATTTGGTTGCTTTCCCAAGGGACCCTAACGATTCTGTTTCCCTTCTTCTTTTTCTCTCTTTCTTTCAGCCAAAGAGAAAGAGAACATTTAATGGTGTGGTGTTGCCTCTTTATATCCAGAGCAAAGAACGTGACGCCTTCCAGACGGAGAAAGATGGCAAACCCTAATAATACCAACCCATACAATGGCTCTGACAGCCCGGCTATAAAGCAATCAGGGTCCCAGGCATTCAAAATCTCTTTAACGCCCACCCTTCAACAGTCTGGAAGATGAGTGGCTGACCTGAGAGCTGTCAATCACGCTACCGTACCTGCTGGAGCCTGGGCGGAGTACAGCCGGGGGCATGCGGTCCATCAGATCTGTGTTCACACTCCTCAGACTAGCACTGCAAGAAATACCAAAAAAAGAAAAACTATGCACTACTGACCCACTCTTAATTAGGGAGTGTGGAGAAGAGGAAGGTTTGTTTGGCTTTAAATGGAGAAGGAGAGAGCAGGAGATCCAAGAGACTGTTGGTGCCCATGTAGATAGACAATAACCTTTTCCCTTGATTTCGGAATAAGGCATTGATTTGTTCTACGCTGTTCTGTATAAGCAAGAGCTCTCCCAGTGGTGCGATACTTGCTAGGGAGGAGACGAAGAGACAGCCTGGAAGAGAAACGGAAAAAAATGCAAAAACTAGTTCATTATCCGTCTGTAGCTCATCCATGCAAATAGATCACAATGTAACTGTGGTTATTAATGGCTCTCTCCTGTTTCCTCCAGGGGTTTCCCATCTAAAGCCTACTTGCTTAAACTTTTCAACTGTTTTTGTCACTTATCTACCTTTCCTGCAATGCAGTGAGCACTTCATGTTCTTCTCCATCTGCTTCATATAACGGCCACCAATGTCGGTGAGCAGGGCTCACGGTCGTCTACAGATCAGTAATGTTGGATGAATATATTTTATAGGATAATTCATTTTTTAATGAGAAACTGTACAATTTCTAGCACACGACACTGGGACTACTGTTTTTTACCCAGGTAATGTTTTGCTATGTAAAATTTGTGGTTTACAAGCAGTTCCTAAATAATGATCTACCGGGCATTTTTGTTGTGTTGATATAATTACCATATTAACATGAATTAACATTTACTCGACCTTTTTCCAATAACCTCCAATCTGACCCGAACGTGCTCATTTATACAGTGGACACATTGCATACAGAGTGATTGAAATTCTGCTATGTAGCTTTTATAATTATATATTGCCTACTGTACACATAAAAATAACAAAATACTAAAGTCATATTAATTCAATATTAATGCCATTCAAATTTATGATCCTGTTTAAAGACACACACACAAGCATGCATGCACGCGTTTGTGCGCACACACACAAACACACTTAGGACAAATTAAACAGATGCCAATAATGATGACTTTTCATGCAATTCATTAAAAGGTATTCATTTCTTGCAGGAAAACCTAACAAGCTTACAAACAACACATCAGAACTAAATATCAAAACAATACACGCAGGATTTATTCTCTACATATTCTCGTACATATTACAGATTTCTGAAAGTTAAGAATTTTTTTGTGTTCCCTCTTAAAATGAGTGACTTCTGATTCTCATGGACTGGAGATGAAACATTAACAAGATTTGGCAGCTGAAGGAAGATGAGTTCTGCAGAAGTGTTGTTTATACAATCCCATGGAGACGTTCCCTAGACTCTACCCTTGTGTTTGGCTGACCGGGTGTCACCTGGGGCTGGCTTAGGAGGCCTGCGTGTCGGGTCATAGATTGACCTGTTGTCTAGCGGGGTCCCTTGCGGTGTCTCTCGCGTGCTGCACTGATCCTGTGCAGCTGCATGAAAGGTCCACATGTACCTGTCCTCACCCTGAGGAACTGGGGGTCGGCCAGTCAGAGTGCAGTAGACCATTCAATGCTTTACATCTCATCCAGACCCGGTTGGAGACAAAGCTGTACTTTTATCCACCCTTGGTATCCCTTGTGTTCATCAGAGTACACATTCGACAAGCTAAGTTTGTGATCTGTTGCAGTTTTGAATATTTTGGGATATTATTTGTGTGTGAGACTCTGGTCATCAATGACTTTGTGTACCCTTACCCAAACTTTGAAAAGCAGTATTAAAACTGTATTTCACTTGCAGCTGGTACATTGTCAAGTCTCTGGTGGAAAAAAGCCTGCACTGAGTTGTCAGACCTCTGTGACCAATGACATAACATCCTTCACTCTGTCATGTTTAACTAAAACCAATACCCATTCAAAGCCGCATCCATCAGTGTTAGTTCTCAACAATGACAGATTGCCTTTGCCTCTGTACCCGTAGCATCTGGATCGTCTCTCTGCCCCCCTTTTTTCTGTTCTTTATGGTAAACAGGCTGAACAACAGCTGGGCGATGGGAATTTACAAGTTAATCAATTGTTAGTTAGGAGCTACTGCTGTGCCCTATATCCAACCATCTGCAAGTTAATATTCATTTACTATGCTAATTTTCCCAAAGGTAACAGTCTATCCATTTCTACTTAGGGGATTTCTTCATTCTTAAGAACAGACTAAATGACACACAACAGATAGTTGGACAGTGCCACGTCTTGTTCTAGAAGGATTTATATTTGAGTTGATTGACAAAAACTGTGTTAGTACCATTATACAATGCTTACACTTAACAAAATAATTACAATTACTGTTTTTTTTTTCACAGGCACATGCTTTTAGGGACTAGAGGTCTGAGCGTGTTGAGTTTCACAAGGTCTTGGGTAAAGCAGGTAAAGTCTGTTTATACAGGAGGTGAAACTTCCTGCTGAGGCAGTTTTGCTTTTATTTGCTGCTCTTTGCCTCCTTGGATCAGCCAGGTGTTGGTGAATGTGATACTGCTCTTTGTATGATGGCAGTGTCCTATGACATCCTCAAGGTATTACAGGCTAAAATCCCATATATTGTTGTGAGCAGTTTGAGATATTAACTAAATAAACTAGTAGCTAAAATAAACTTAACATGGAAAGTTGCATGTTTTGTCATCATTAGTCTACTGAGATATAATAATAATAAATATAATAAAATAACTATAACAAAAAGGCCTTTTGGTTATATTTAGTTTATTAATAATAATAGTAATAATATTGATCATAATAATAAAAAAAGCCTTTGCTTATACTTTTGTTGTTTAATTTTTGTTCCTTCTAAACTCACTGCTATAAAACTACAACCATGATTTTAAACTTTCTCAAAGAAGTTAAAAGTAATAAATAAAACAAACTGATATGCTGACCTGCTGTAGTAGACATTTAACATTTTCTGAAGGTTATGTTCCGACTTTCACTAACCATTAAAAAAAAACTATTTGTAGTCCCTGATGCTGTCCATGAACCACACCAGACAAAACTGCTGTTACACACAGTGACCCAAATGCATCCACTTCCCAAAAATGTTGTGCCTCTAGCCAAACAAATCATTCTTGAACAACCTCTTCAGTGACTTCCCATTCCAATTGACTCTCTAAAGTAATGTAGAAACAGCTCCCATGAGCTCCAAGACCTAAACTAAAGCAAGGCCATTTTCATTCGGACTGTACTCCCTCTACGACTCCACTATTGGAAAATCTAAATCTTTAATGCAGATACCACCTTTAACATTTGATATTGTTCACAAACTGACTTTGACTCAGGAAAAGAAAGGACTTTTTGGAGGCGAGGGTTAGCAAGCCTAGGGGACACGTTTTCATTACAGACCTCTACAGGGCATTTCTACACAACATTGTATAGAATAACACGCATCTCACATATGTTGCCCTGGTGCCTTGAGCCAAGGGTTTGGAGCAAGTGCGGGAGGGCTTTTACAACTCGGCTTCTAGAGCTGGCATTCACCTTTTCACTTCTCCTCATTGCCATGGCGAAGAGATCAAGCTCGGCTTTATTTATAATCTGGCTAACCTCACGGCATGACCTCTGCACAGACATCACACGGTAGGGTCACATCCCTCCTCTGCACTTCCAGGATTCCAACATGGCTCTAGGACAGCAGCCCCAGCAAAACTTTTACACACTTCGGCTCACAAAGAAGCCCAGATCAGAGCGAAACCAGCCTCGCTTTGGCCCTTCGCCAGGGCTCAGGCAGCTGGGGGCGTGCTCTAATAAGAAGACAATGAGAACGCACTGACTTCCTGCGCTTTGCATTGTTGGTCATGAAAGTACAATTTAACTGCTTAAGCCATGAATGTGCTTTTGAAAATGCGCTTTTGACATTGACAAGACATAACTCCCACAAATGTCCTAGAAGATTTTACTTTTATTTTACAGTAAATTTGCATCACATATTATTCATTATAGGTCTTTTGAATATTGCTTTTCTTTTCTTTTCTTTTGATTGGATTGTTTGATATTTGTATTTGCCTAAATTGGAACAATATCCACATGTATGCTAAATGTCATTCAATTCAAATTCCATACAGTCCAAAAAAAGACGGGTTAAAAAGGGAAAAACCTGGCTGTTGGATTAAATTATCTCAGAAAAAAGTTTTTATTTTAATATAATATACAACCCAACGGCTGGTATTGACCCAATTCTGGGTTACATGGGAATATTATTGTTGTCTTTCTTTCACTCACTGAGGGAAAATATGTAAATGAATTAGAGGGAAGGCTAATATTTTCTTTTACCCAACCAGATAAGATATATCAGAGTGATTTAAGCGGGCCAGGTTAACAAAGTAATAATTAACAGATCACGGGAAGGTAGAGGGAGGTTGTGCTTTCAATGGCTCCTGGTGGCCTCAAGAGTCCGAGATGATAAATCTCCACCAGACTTCCCCCTGTACAAAACCTAAAGCTCATTCAACATCACATCCATCAGTGTTGGCCTGAAAGCCATGACAAAGCACTTTCAATTACACCAGTAACTGACTCTGGAAGCAGTTCATAGCTGGTGCCCGGCTGAGCGAAGTCATAGGGGTGGGAGCAGATGGGAGAGGGGGTTAGAGAAGCTGGCCCGGTATCATCTATATGATCCCCCTGCAAAAAACAGGGCGGGGGCGGAGCGTGCGTTCCGGAGACATGCATGGTTCTCGGCCTGGGATCCCAAGAACAATTCACCTATTTTGTGTGCTGTCACCCTGGCCCTCTGATTTATGGATGGGACACCCTTCCTGCGACCCATGTGGTCCATCAGCTGGGCACCAGGGACGTGCCGGTGATTATAGACAGGAGTATGAGAGGCCCCTCTTCTGCTTGCCGAGGTCCTATCAGCAGGCCTATCGGCTCTCCAGTGGGGAGGCAGCCAGAGTTAGAGTGCCATTCTTAACCTAAAACCATCACGGGACATGCCCATGCGCTGTTAACGTCTGCATCTAATTTCAGGCATTTTTGGAGTAGATTCCTAATTATATTATGTGGAGTTGAAAGCTGAGTGCGAGCACTCTAAAAGTTAACACGCTAATGTTTTATTGGAGTGAATCTGTACATAATTACATGACCCTCTCTAGTACTTCGGGCTTTCACTTCGTTGGGATAAGTAATCTAACACAGCTATGTAAATGGTTAATTAATTCACATATACGCCACTGAGTGTCTGTAAAAATCTGCAATGTTTGACTTATAAACGTAATTAATTTGAGGGAAATATTAGCTGTTTGCCGGAATAATAAAAAACAACAACGCGATAGATTTTGGAAATCAATTTGTGTAGGGAATAAAAAAGGGCATCTACACCGCTGAAAAATGAGCTTACTCTCCGTATTTCTCTTAGACTGATTTATTATACACAAAACACAGTGCAAAATTCTCACAGGATGATGATCCTTTAAAAGATGTTCTGACTCCAATGCCCTGATGAAAGGCACCCTCCTCTATCCGAATTCACAGGCCTTTGCTCACTCACTTCAGGCAATTATGACACACAGGAGATCTTTGACTGTTCCAGGCACCCCACACATGAAAAAGACCAGGCTTTCTTTTCAGGCTGAGTGGTAAAAATAAGCCTGCTCTCCTCCATTGTGGTACACTCATGACCCCTGCAATAGTGGTAAGCATCTATCCGAACAAGCCACGGGGCAAAACAAATCACTTGCGATTTGTAGAATTATAAAGATTTTAATAGCTGTTATGTTTCTCTCTCAGATTGGTCTTTATTTCCAAGTGTCAAAGTTTTCTGGACGCCCCAGGCTTTTAGAAACCAGTAATTGGTCTACTGAGAGAAAACGCTTTTCCCTTAGTGATTGAGTGCATTTGTTGCTGTGAACTTGAGGGTATCCCTCAAAAGATTGTGGGTCTGGGTCGCTGGAGCTTGTAACATATCGAGCAGAAGCCAATTCGCATCCACACAACTCCTAGTTCTCTTTCATATGCGTTTTTTGTTTGGGGAGATAACCTTTTGGAGCAGCTTGAGATTTTGATTGCTAATTAGTTTTGTTGCCAGATAACACAGCATACACCGGGAGGGCTTTGCTTGTTGAACTTGGGCAAGAACCTGCATTAATTCAGAATAATTGTCATGGAGAAAGTTGCGTGTAGCGTAAACGCTGGTAGCGTCTACAATATCAAGGAAAAACGTCTTTGTTTTTTTCTATCTTTGTTTTAAGTGAGAAATACAAGCCCTTGCTTGCACTTGACATAGAGGATAAATACACTATCATATATTGAAACACATCCCTGTCTGCCATTCATAAAATACAGGTACGTAGAAAGTAAAGCGTTTAAAAACAAGTGGTAGAAAAAGGTAGGAGACCTGATCTCAGAAAGTACTTTCCCAAACTTTCCTGGAAATGGGTTTTTGGAGTCCCAACTAAAACAAAGTCAGAATATCAACCTTTGGAGCAACACAAATTCTTAACTCATTTTGCCTAACATATTGCTAGCAGATGAATGTCAATTCTAGGCCACGAAGCCCGCACCCCCACCAGTAAGAAGTCCAAAAATGTCATCCTAATAAATTGCCTTTTTTACACTTCAAAGTCACCTTTTGCTCCGGGTTTTCAGGGCCAATTACCACCTCAGCGTTTTTCCTGGGCTTTAACATTACATAGAGCAGAACACAAAACAAACCAGCAGAGCATTGCGGGGACCTCTGTAAACCTCGCTGACCAGTGGCTGTAAATCTCTCATTCATCGTGCTTAACCAGATCCACAACCTATTCAGCGCCACATCCGTCACAGCTGCGAAAGAGTCAACGATGACAGAGTGCCTCCGATTGTGCTATACAACAACTTACTCGCTGGTCATTGACTGAACCCTCCTCTGTGCCTTCAGACGTATGGCCTGAAGGATTGTTGATGTGATCCATTTATGAGCCTGTACTCTTTACGCAGGGCTGTCGCAGCAGGCTGAATGTGTGAGGTTGATGCATTGGAAGTGGACATGTGCTTTTGTGCGCATAGGGAACATTGTGCTTGCTTTGCCAGATAACTGAAACTTTGACTTGTCGTTGGTCGTAAATCAGCTATGAAGCATGAGAGTCACGGTGAAAATGATACCTCTGTTTATACACTTCTACTTAAGTGCTGATAGGTTCATTCAGCGCTTTGGTTATGCACCAGAATTTGTGGTTTACGAGCACACATTTTTATGCCTTGCGTACGTGTGTTTTGTTGATTATACAGCCGCAGAAAAAATTAAAAGACGATTCGAATTTTCATTTAATCAGCATTTCTGTATGTATTGTGTATTGTGGCCATTCCGGTTCAGTGTCTGTTGGATTTCAACACAATCAAACCTCAGGAGTGACAAAGTCATCCAACAGCAATGTGAAAGACTGACAGAATGACAAGCACATGAAAACAACATTGTATTGTATTGTATATCTACAATACATAAAAAGTATTTTCTTAACTTAAATACATATACAAATATTATTGTTGTATTGCTTAAAAGTGAATATGAACTTGCGTTCTTTGCAGTATTTGAGGTCCAAAAAAATACAGAGTATCCTTTCTTTTATTTTGTCTTGTTCCTCCAGTTTTCATTTTCTGCAATTCAAATTAGAAATTTGGGAGAAATCTTGTTAGAAGTTCATGGAACAAAACAAAAATACACATTTTACCTAAACACATACCAATGAACAGTTAATTCAGACTGAAGCTGAAAATGCTGCTTTACATACAGTATACTGTATATAAACATATATGCATACATACATACAGTATATACATATTATATGTAATGCTAATTATCTCACATATTACTTTTACAACTCACCACTTAGAAACAATGCTTAATGCCTTACTCAAAAAATGACGATAGAAAAAAGTGGTTTGAAGAGGGATGTGACAGTAATGTGCCGCCATTACACGCATAGACACAGAGATGCACATATTGGCAGACATGGCCACAGCAGAGAGGTAATGGAGTTGGCTGCAGCTCTGGTGGTCTTCTCGTTATAGAAGTGGAGAGTGTCAGCTGTGACAGTGCAGGTAGCTAAAACACCACTTAAGGTTTTAGCTGGAGCGGCTTTTGGAGAGAAAGGAGCGTGACCCGGGCTACCTGCTCCCGCATCCCACACACCCTTTCTGCCTGACAGCCACTCAATGGCAAGTGTCTGTCGGCATAGTGAGAGAGAGAGAGAGAGATGCCTGCCAACAGTGCTGAGATGAAAATGATTACCACACATCCCTCTAGTCTCACTCACTGCAAACTGATACCTATTAACAAGCGCCTGTCAACATGTACGACGAGCATGGAAGAGAGAGAGTAAGAAAGAAATGGAGTGAAATGGAGAGTGAAAGTAAAAGCAAGTGAACATAGAAAGGAATAAAAGGATTACACTTATTAATATTAATTATTATTGTTTTTATTAGCAAGCAGGGATACTGTAAACCATATTTCATCTGCAAAGTTAATTGCTTTTGTTACCGTAAAATTAATTCTTTAACTTAAAAAATAGACTCGCATTCATAGATGAACTTTTTTCCAGGTATCTTACCTGTTTCCTTTTTTTATCATTAATAATATCTACATGCTATATGCTTGAAATAATTCCATGGGGGTATATTTAGTACACATTGTTAGCTCCATGTATAAATACGGTGAGTTCACAGGGGTTATGTTCTTGAACTAAAACAGAAGACAATGTTATGAATTCCTGTCTGGAGATCTGCAGACAGATGCTGGTTTACAGTATAGGGGTTGTATCTGTCTTCTTACAAAATGAGGGGTGGGAGGGAATATTCGTCTTGTAAGCCTAATTAGGGAAATGGGAAAATTCTTTTATAAGCATTTCAGAAATCTTCCATAAGTAATTGCTATGCAAATGATTACCATTTTTACCATTTCGACTTCAGCAAGCTGTATTAAAGTTAAACATAGTATGCAGAAGAACTGCATTATCATTGTTCTAAAATGCATTTCCAACCGTGCCACTTTACTAGGCTCAAATATAAATGGAATGATTGAAAAACACAGCTGATATATATTTTTCTAATTGTTGCCAGGGAAAGTGAGCTGCATAGAGTATCTCTAATCATCAGTAATTAGAATATTGTTGCACATAATTACAAAAGATTTTGATTGTCTCAATTTCCGCCCTGCAGAAGGCCCATCCCAATCCCCTGCCTTAATACACATTTGTTTTTGTGAAGTGTCAGAAACAATTATGATCATGTGGATCTCAGCATGAGACTTTGCTTAAAACGGGAGAGAAAGACCTGCTCTAAAGACAAAATAAACACTTCCAGAACTAAGAAATTGCAGCATTTGTAATGACCAAATGCCTGGACAATCAAGAGGTTTAAAAACAGGATATATCAAGCAAACTTCTTTTAAAGTTTAGAACAACTCTAAAACAGAATCATTAAACTTAAGCTATTTAAAATACATATCATACACACACATGAAATAATGTCTCAACACATTCTCTAGCTTTTCTATTTTTGTTTAAGTTTAGAACACAATTGATCATTTGGTCAATTTATTTTAGTTTCAACTTTATCCTCTAGAAAACCATATGCAATAAAGTGACCTTTTAAATCAGCATAAACACAGCATCCACAGCACCGCTGTTGAAATTTGAAGCACAGGTAAAGAATAATATTAAATATAAACCATGCAAGCAGCTTCGTTTACGAGAAGAGGTAAAGGAAAAGAAACTCTAAGTGCTGCTTGGAGCCAACTTTGAAAGACTGGCAGGAAAAACCACCAAGCTTCAGAAGCACTTTATTAGCCAGCAGGGTGGGTCAGATGGACCAGCCCCATTATTGATTGTGGTTGTTGGATGCATCCACAGCTGCACTTTCTCTAAATTTCCAAGAGTAAATATGCACCTTTGAAGTGGGGGGTGCCCAGGAGCACTCCCCAGCCTGGATGGTGTGGCTTTGTGTGGAGGGCTGCAGTTACGGGAAAGATCAATGAAACGGGGGCATTAGGTGCACTGCTCTGCCTGGCCCTGCCATCAGGCAACAGAGGGGCTCTTAGTGGGCTAGTCTTATCGAGTCTCGGCTAGTCGGAGACTGATGGAAGCATGCCGGAATTTCCTTTTGCTCCCCGGTTGCCCATATGGGTCAGGATCTTATGTGGCACAAGCTCTAATCAATGAAGTTCCCATAAACAAAACCACAGTCATTTCAGAGGAGGTTAAGCTGTGCCTAAGTGATTGACATTTTGACTGGTGATATTGTTTTTTTTTTTACCTCTATAGAAGAACATTTAAGGAAGATGGCTATGCAATTTTAGTGAAAAGGTAACAAAGGCTGTACAAAATACCCTTGTGATGTTTTACTGTAAACAGCAGCCTGCATCACAAATAAATAATGCATGGGGAAAGTTACCTCACAGTAGCCAAAATATATGAATTGTTCTATTGGAGTTGGGCCTGCGGGGCTCAGGTTCAACCCAGAGAGGTATGAGCATAGAAAAGACAGAGGGTTAATGGGGTTAATGTGTAGCCCCGAGTTAGATGGACATGGTACAAGAAGACCAACAGTAAAAATTCAGCATCTTATAGCTTCTCTTAATAAAGTAATACTATCATCACCATTACCACCACCATTACAATCATCATCACTAGCACCAGCATTGCTTCATGCAACAGACAAATATGAATGATGCAGAGCAGGTAAGTAGTCTTTGCCCTTCGCAACAGGTTGTTCTCGAACAGCCTATAAAAGTATTAAACTTGTGCGTTGAAGGAAAAGATCAATATCAATAGTTCATTTGTACCTTTTAGAACATATCTTCATTTTCTTATTAGGATAACAATCATTCAAGGACTTCAGTTTTAGCTTCTGATTCAACGATTTTTGACGGTGAAAATGTCAAATCAATATCTACGCACTTTGTCCAGTATGGTTTTGCAACCCCAGTGTCAGCTGAGTGGTCAGGCAGGCAATTTTATCTAAACAATCATGCGCTGGCTTGTCTTCTTTAAGAGCAAAACGTTTTTTTGCCTTGAACTAGGAATGTCCCGATCACGTTTTTTGTGCCCCCGATCCGAGTCATAACATTTTGAGTATCTGCCGACCCAAGTCCCAATCCAATACTTGTATTTTCCTAGGCGCACACACACTAGGAATATTAAGGTTATTTAAATATTATTATTTAACAGGACAGCTTAATCCTGCATTATACAAAAAAATATCGTAGAAAACATGCATGACAGAATGAGTTTTTTCAACTTATTCAAATATTAAGAATAGATTGAACATTAAAATGGCCCTCTTTATCATAATTAAAACACTTTTTTTTGCAGGTGGACAAGAGTTTGTCCTGATGAGGAGACAGAATGATAGCTTCTTTCAACACTGTTTTCAAGCTAAAACACTCAACACAATGCTGCAAGTTCACTCTATTCACAAATATATCTTTGAACTTTCACTTTCACATGAAGGAAAATCAGCACCTCTATTGTGTAAGCGGACAGCCACTAATGCTTCTCATCTGTGTCATTGAAGGGGTCATATGACACAGTTATAGTTTGTTTTAGTTGAAATGGAATATGTATACACGATTTAAGGTTATAAACACTGTATTTTCCACATACCGTGCATGTTTATATCTCCTCTTTCCCCACCTCTCTGAAACGCGCCGATTTTTTTACAAAGCTCATCTGTCTGAAAAGCGAGGTGTGCTATGATTGGCCAGTTAACCAGTGCGCAGTGATTTGTCGAATACTGCAAGCATGTCACAGAAATGTAATGCCCCTTACCAAATTTGATTCCAAAGCAATTGTACTGACAGGTACGACCACCTTACTTGTGTATACATTTGGGGGGTCTTAGTCAAATCATACCATGAATTGATGTACATTTCTGTGGGTGTGGTAAGACGAGGTGTTTCAGGCAGGTCTGGGTAAGCATCCGCTTTAAGATAAAATGCATCTTTGGTTCTGACACTTACATTTTTGCAATTTTACGTGTCTAATACAAGCATGGGCAACATGTTACATCTCAAAGACAGAGAAAAACACATATTCACGCTATATTACCCCTTTAAAGACCTCATGAACTGGAAGTTGCGATCGTTTTTACTTCCGTATTCTGACACATTTCCGAGTGAAAAGGAATTTCAAAGGAGAAAATGAGTGGCCATGACTTGCGTAAAAACAGCTGTTGCATTCATTTTGAAATGAAGCTGGCAGCAGACTGACATTTGAAAGGGAGGAGTTAACGGATGCTCCAGCCATGCCGTCTAATTTACGTCATTTTAGATGGATTGTCATTTAAGAGCGGAAGTGCATTTTCAGATTTTAACTGAAGATTATGAGGGTACATAACCGTATACCAAACGAGACGTGATCGGAAATGATCCGGCATAAAATAGCAGATCCTGATCATGTTAAAAATGCCTTGATTGGCCCTCGATCCAACAGTGTTGTAGTCAAGGCCAGCTCATTCGAGTCCGAGTCAAGACAGAGTCCAGAGAGGGTCGAGTTTGAGTCAAGATTAAGTCCAGAGAAGGTTGAGTTCGAGTCAAGACCGAGTCCAGAGAGGGTCGAGTGAAAGTCAAGTCCGAGTTCTAAGACAAGAGGTCTGAGACAAGACCTATAGAGATCTTCAAGAATATGTTCAATGTTTGGTGGAAACAATAAAACTGGCCAGAGCTCATATAGTGCATTAAATATACTATGGCATGTACACTTTGTTTTATTTACTTGGACTGATATTAGTTTAAAAGTATTATTAGTTGAGGTTAAAAAGGACTGATATTAAGTGTTGTAAAGGTAATTTTATTACAATTATTACTTCCCCCTGACCAAAGATATGTCCAAAAGACATCTTTTCTGCATCTTTTGATGTTGAAAAGATGTCCCTACATTAGCCCTTTATGACGTTTTCTGAATGTCTGATCTTTGTACAATGTAAAAGCTGGTTTATATCTGGAGTTTATCGGACTACTTTCAGTTTTCACAAAATAAATTAAATGAGACTCCGAGTTGAACGATTTGAATGCAGTAAGATAGCAAAGCAACCATAAAAAATGATAATGGCTTTAAATCAATATCAGTTTTCTGATCAGTGTTTGCTTTAGTTAGGCTCTCGGCTTGATCCTTGACTTTTGTGAAATGAATTGGTTTGAGTCGTGTTATAGTGTTTTAAAAACAGAGAAACTGAGAAAGACAGAGATGCTTTTACAAAAGATGGGGTTTTTCTCATGTAAATTGATAGGCTGTAATAAAATGTATTCGTTTTAAACATTATTGATTAATTGATGCTCTGCCTAGTCAATGCACAAGTATTGAGAGAAATATCAAAACATATTTCACTGACACACTGTCACCGCACTCATCATACAACCCTCAACAATGGTGACAATAGTCAACATAATTCAGATAAACAGATAAATTGCAATGCATGCTGGGAGTCATGAATGAGTTTTGTACTATGTTGATACCCAGCATGCATTGCAGCATGAAGTTTTCATTTGCTGATTGTCACCAGTGTTGAGTATTATATTCAGATTCTTGATGTCTTTGTGTGTTTAGCAGATTGTGAATATGTGAATGCCTAAAAAAAAAAATCACAGTATATCAAACTACGGAGCCACAGAGCTAACAGATTAAAGGCAGAGGATGTTCGATTTCCGAATTACGCTTGTTTAGACAAAGTCTGGCCAAGTACCAAAACAACCTTGTAGCCAATCAGCAGTAAGGAGCACAGACCACAGGTTGGACATGTGTCGAGCCGAGCGCTGACAAAAGCAAAAGATGGGGGTAGGGGTGTGTCTGTTTTGGTGATTCCATCAACAACGGCTATGAGAAATCAGTCACGCTGCCATTAATAAAACAAACCCAATTATTAAAAGTGATCCAAACAATTTCAAAATGTATAAATTACCATTCAGAATTAATCATCTCTTTCCCACAACTAATTTATTTTAACACACAGTTATGGCTAAAGGAAACCCAATTTAACATTAGAGGAGCCAAGAGCTCAACTAAAGCTAAAAAAGATCACAATAATGGTGATTTTTTGCAGGTACAAAAGTGATACTGATTCAATGCAATGAACATTGACAAATCATCAATTTTTAACCTTGATTCAATGGTTGCTTGCTTTCTTACCCAATTCAAATCATTCAGCTCAGTTTATTTCAAACAGTCTCACTCATTGAATCCATATATGAATTGAAACAAGTCAGATAAACTCAAAATTTCAACCAGTTTTTACTTTGCACAGACTGGACATCAATATTAGATAATCAGGAGACGCCATGAAAAGCCGTAGAAACAACTTTCACTTTTGGCCCTTAAAGGGATGTCCTTTCAATGTAATTAAAGTTGTCCTAACACACGGGGTTATCTCATATTAATCTTGAGTATCTATAGAGTAGTATTGCATCAGTCATCTTTGAAGAGTATTTAGTTTGGTCACATTTATAAAAGATAGATACAGCTGTATGATTACTTCCGAAATTGGGGGTGGCTCAACTAAAGCACATTGTCAACAAAACAAAGACATCAGTTTCACTCACCTCATGCAGTTCATGTGAGGCATCTTTTAGCACTGGGACAGCTACATATATCAGTTTCAAACGATCTCCAAATCCAGCGATATATTCATCACCCAAATACAGTGAACAAACAAACACCTGGACTTCTAAAATATATGGTCTCTTTCTCCTGTACACAAGTGAAAGTGACGTCTGCACATACTCCTTCTCCTTTTCTCAAGGCTGCCGCATAGGCGTGCCGCGTGCAATTCCGGGAGAATTGTCCAATAAGGGACTAAGAGAAGTTGCTACTAAACAATTTTATATGTTCGAAAAAAACTTTCCGAAACCTGTACGATCGCTGGGGGAGTGTATTGAGCACAGAAATACTAATATGCACAACTAATTTTTTGACAAGTTGACCATGTTAAGCATGAGAAGACAGCACATTTAACATTGTAAAGTATTCAGAATGCATGACACATCGTTGCAGCACCCCTTTAATATTTTGATGGGACTTGAGTGGACTCGGGCATAAGTCCAATTCCGAACATGCTCGAGTACAAGTCTAGACCGAGTCAAAATGCACACAAGTCCATGACAAGACAAAGACCATTAAAATAGGGTCTCGAGACCGAGTTCAAGACTGAGTCTCGAGACTTCAACACTGCAATCCCAATTTTTGCACTCGGCTCGGGACATCCCTACCTTTAACAGTTTATTATTACCATTTTGTCTTTGTTAAGGTAAGTACAGCACAAAGGCTAGTCAAAATTAATTAAAACAATAGATTTGAACTCCTCTTAAAAAGTACTGCATCCTCAGACACTGCGGCTCCCTTTCTGACTGGAACATCTGTCTGCTCACTTTGTGAAAGCATGGAAAACCCATATCCTGCCCATTGTGCCGCGTGATGTGCTTACTTGTGGCATGCTTTAAGTGCATTACAGTTGTGCTGAATGTACAGCTTTTTATATTGTGGCTTGAAGAGCTCAGTGAGAAGGCCGGGTGCGGTTAACGGTTCATTGGGGGAGGATAATCTCTCAGACTGAGGTGGTACAGACCGATAACTCCGTTTAGTCCTACCTTATCACAAATGTTCTAAAACATGGCTTAAAAAGTGTCCACATGGCTGCGTGGCTGATACTCTTCAGTCCACAAAAAATTACATGGATGACATTCTATCAGGTTGTATATTTCATCATTCGGTGTATTTCTGTACTGTCAATTACTCTCATTTTGAGAAGATGCTGGCTCACCTCCAACCTCTTGTTGTTAAAAAAACTGTAAGTTTTCCCACAATATAAATGTGACATGATGCTTGTATTGAGTCATTTGAGTGTAAGCAGACAGGTAGAGGACAACATCTGTGTGTGTTCACTTAACGTTTGTGTCTTTGGGGGTTCCTCATTCCCAAGAGTCATCAGGCAAGGCTGCTGCCAGGCCACGAGAGGCAGCCAGCAAGAGTTAACATTTACAACCCCCGTCACACTTCACAAACCCCAGTGTCACTCAAGCACAGCCTGTGTGGCAGGCCCAACATTAATGGAGACATTGACATCTTCCGGCAGCGTGTTTATCTGATGCTAATGCTAAGCAACCGCAGCCAATAGCCTTCGCTTGGAGCCATCGCATTGAAAACTCCCCAAACAAGGCTTGCTGGCAACAAGTTAAAGCTGTACTTTTTCTTCATCTTATTTTCAATGTGCCGCTCCGGTTGCTAGCAGACCCCAGAAATCAAGATGCACTGCTTTTCTAGCAAGCTTTATCTTTTGGACACAATCACTGTTACATGCTAGGTTGCATAACCGTGTTCCCGTAAGAAAAACAGGAACGAGAAGTGTTATCAAACATTTCTAAGCAGACAATCTCAATGGTGAAAGATGCAGGCGTATTTCACAGATGTTTAAATCAAAGTGGAGCGTGATATTGACATACAGCGGGGAGCTTGAATACTCTGCTGGCAGTAGTCTTCAGCGGAGGGCCTCCAACAAAGGTTGTTTACATATTTCCACCGCAGTGTTTTGCTCCATAAACTGTCTGACATTTTTTCCCAGGATTCCAGAAACAGCACAAAGCCACGGGTTCCCTCCTGTGATGAGAGGCTCAAGCTTGTGTCTTATGAATAGAGATCTGATTCTGGCCACCGTTTTACGATCATTTACCCATAGTGCTTGTGGTGTTGTGTAAATTGCTATATGTTATGTGAATTGTGGCATTGTATTATTTCCGAAATTTCCAAATGATAATCTAAATAGAAATGATCCATCAGTGCAACTCAATGTATCAGTTGCTTCAAAATAAACTTAGCAGGTTCCATTAACAAGTGCTTCAGCTATAAGCAGGCAAATCTGTCATCTCCCCTCAAAAATTTGTTATTTAATACTTATTTCACACTGGATAATTCACACCTAATTACGTTAAATATTATCTTTCCCTGTAGTTAGATGTAGGAGATAGGTAACATACACATTAATATGGGTGCAAGAGGTTCATGACTCTCAGATGCCTTCATTTTAGAAAAGTTACAAAATTTGACAATTTAAAGCAATAGTTCCCCCTAAATACAAGCATTCTGTCCTTATCTACTAACCTTCAAGTTGTTCCAAATCTGTATAAATTTCTTTATTATGATGAACATAGAGAAAAGATATTTGGAGGAATGTTTATACTCAAACAATTCTTGGACCCCATTGACTACCATAGTAAGAAAAATTACTTATCTTCTTTGGGTTAAACATAACAAAAAAAAATGTTTTTTTATAATGTAGGAAAGCCAACGGATCTGGGGCACTTTTGATTACCAATGTGATTTTCCTACTACGGTAATCAATGATGGCCAAGAACTACTTGGTTACAAGCATACGTTCACTTTCTCTGTGTTTAACCAAACAAAGACATTTATAAAGGTTTGTTACAACTAGAGAATGAGTGATTCATGATAGACTTTGCACTCATGACATTGATCCATACACAAAGAAACCCGTTTATATTTGAAACAGGAAATATATCTAGCCTATCATTTCTCATGGAAGCTATTTGCATGGCTACTGCTTAATAACATATGTTTATATTCTCCTGCTAATGAATATAGACCAATTCGTTTGTGTATCTAGACGCATTGATAGTATTACGAAAAAAAACATACCCAAGAAGATATTTTACAATTAACAAACATGAAAACAGTATCTATAATTGTCCAAGTGTTCTCACAGGGTTCTCCAGTGTTCATAGAGGGAGGATGATGATGGGTTCATGAGGTAGAAGATGAAGCTATCTTTAGAGGATTGATTTCCCATACTTCCATTCTGCTGGCTGGATTTATATTCCATGCCCGTGTCTTTGTGACCCCTGATTCTCCTTTGAAGTGGCGGGCACAAGCACAGAACAGACAGCAAGTCTTATAGAAAAGTCAGAGCAATAGCAAAAGGTCGCCAAAAAGAGGGGGGGACATTTGAAATGATGAAATGATTGGTGGTGGTTTTGAGGGGGGGGATGTGAACTGATCAAACCATCATCTGACAGATCTTTGAATGTGTATGGAGTTTGCTGTGGGGGAGAGGCTGTGTGTGTGTGTGTGGTGAGGAATGACGGGAGAAGGGCACGATGGTGTCTTGGGTTGATAGAGACGTCAGCTTCGCTCTAGTAATCTTAGGATGCCTGGGCACAGCGAGGGGCCAACACGGGGGCTCGTGAGAGCAGCGGTGTGACAGGGCAGACCACCCTAACCACACTGGAGGGGGGTCTGGCGGGATGGACAAATCAAAGCGGCAGAATGTAATTTTTGGGAAATTATCAAAATCTCCATGGAAATTAGCATGGCGCAGTTTCTAATCTCCTATTTTTCACCATTCATAATAAGGGTCAATGCATCAAATTCTCTCCTTCGCTCCATTTCTCCCTTGCTCCTGTCACTCTCGGTTTTCCCTCCCCCAGTTCGTTCTCTTTTTGATGAATTTTTCATTGCTTTTCCTACTTTATTTTGCATTCAAGCACTTTTTTTCCAAATGCCCCTCCCACTTAAACCCTTTTTTATCCACCACAATTAACCATTTAGCATTCAAAGACAAAGAAGTGTGAGACCAGTGTCCTACCCTCAGAGTGACACAAGATCAAGCTGTTGGTGCTTTAGAGGTCTGGCTGGGATGAACTTTCAAAGATGTGTCCTCTGCAACCCTTTCCATCAGCAGCGCTACGTCAGTGGTGGTCGTTGTTGTTGTCTGTCGGAGGCGGGGGTACCTCCGCTATGAAAAGCGTCAGCTCGGCCCCCCAGGTGACACCAAGCTGCTCCACGCCAACATGAGAATTAACACCAGCAGAATGGAAGCTTAAGCTACTCCTGATTTATGAGTCACACTCTATACATCTTTATCCCTCTAATTGTGAGATCAGATTGGTTTGTTTGAAGACCATTTAGTTTTTAGCAACAAAGAATATTATGTAGGTGTTTTAGTATAGTTAAAAAAAACTTACCAAGAGGCAATACACTGGAGTAGATCACAAAGGGACAACATTTATATTTTTTCAATACTGATTTTCTTCTCCTGTGGGCACAAGTTCTTTTAATTCACAGCATAGTACAATTCAAATATACAATTCAAGAATAGCCTACTCAATGGAGAGGTTTCAGATGCAGTGTGGTCTAATGATATCCCCCAAGCTTCTTTTAAAACCACACAATATTATTCAGCTTCTTCTGTTTTAGAACACACTTGAGATAATTGGGTCATTCTTCCTAAGAAGCCATTTTATACTGCACCAAAGATGGCTGATGAATAATCAGAGACCAGGCATGTGACCATTTTACTGAAGTACTTGACTGATGGAAGAAGTTTAAGTTAAAGCTACATTGAGATGAAGTGGGTTGTTAGCTTCTCATGGTCAACCCGATGTCAGCACGCGGGCATCAAGCACCGTTTGGCATGGGGTAAGAGTTCAATCACGCCGTCGAGTCAACGGTGCCATTTTCTGTGGTCTTTTTCCATCTGGAGTCACTTTGATTTACGATTTTGTCACTGAGATAAAACAATTTCATCACCACTTCAGGCCAATCGGTTTTCTGATTAATGCAAATCTATAGTGCCTAAATACGCGAAATGACCCATATTTGTTACAGACCCTAAGTGCAGTAAATGCACTGATTATTACAAAGAAGGACCGAATCACACAAAGAGCAGGCTGGATTACATTTACATGTCTACATGTTTACATATGCTTTGTGGTTATGGCAAAACAAAGTGTTCTATGGGAAGTTATGTTGGAAAAACATTTTAGTATAGAGAAGTTTAAGCAAGGGCTTAAGAGGGTCTTGCACTCCTGGGACACTGTTCACTTGTCACATCAGAATTCTCTTATTCCTTCAAGACACAAGCAGAGTGTGCCTGAACACAAACGCTGCCCAGGTAGCAGTGCTTTGAAATGATGCCAAATTGCTCTGCTGTTTATTCTTCCCCTTTGGGTCTAGGCTGATGGTTCCATGCAGAGCAGACAGGCAAAACAAAGAATGCAATTTAAGGGCTACCTTGAAATGAATGGAGCTAATGAACTATGGTTTCTACTCTTTATTATTACAACGTGTTTAGTGCCAGCAAAAACTCTACGTATGGTAAAAAAGTATTAAACTTTTCAATTTTTAATAGTTACTTGTTCAATTTGTAATTGACAATATTTTTGATATTGCATAAAAAAATGGTAAACAGCAGTGTGAAAAGAAAAATATGCTAATAAAGTGAATTGATTATCTCAATTTAAAAAAAGTTTCCTTCATATTCTTGAACTTGGTTCAAAGGGTTCTTAATAAATTATAAGATAGGTAAGTGTTTTATAACCTGCTTTGGAAACATGGGTCTTGATCACAAAGCTGACAGCTTTACGGCTAAAGAGCCAAAGGGTTCAGCATGGTGAACTTAGAACTGGAGTTTCCCAGCCAACGGATACGCTACTGGGAGACAGACAGGCATCTACGAGCCAGCAAATTCAATTCAGGAGAACCCAGAAGGGATCGTGGTCTTGGGAGCTGTACAACACACAAGCTCCAGAGAAATACACTAATTGGGTCAGAATGGGTAGCCTTTTGAGTACAATTCACTGCGCCCCTGCCCAGCTCTCCAACATTATTCGACATGCAATCAAAGTCGTTATTTCTTGTTTATCACATTAATAAAAGTATTTCTTTAACTCAAATGAAAAAATAAATATGTTTAGGTTCTGGAAAAAGGCTGTTTTAGGTTGCATTTGGGGATTATATTTATTTATTGACGATAAACATATTTATATTTTTTTACCATAAAAAATAATATGGGTGCATATCAATAAACTAATATTTGGAACGTCATTGCACCGGTTGTCTATTGCAATTATGAAAAAATAGAGAAAAAAATATTTAAAAACTACGTATGTAGGGGAAAAAATGTAAGGCCTCGAATTATTTCTATACAAAAAGGGACGACAATAACACTTTATGATTATGATAATGTTGCATGCTGATTCATATAAGGCTACATGTATGGAGAGTTAATTAGGGAAGCTTGCCGACTCCGCACAATGTAGCCTACTGACAAGCGGCAGAAATGTGTCAGGTTTGAAAACCTCTGTAACCTTTTCTCAAACATTCTCCCACCTAGTCTACGAATTTGTAGCTGCTAATTAAGCGAGATGCAGGTTCCCTGAGTAGACAACTGTATTCTGAATAGTTTAAAACCATGAGACAAAATCATTTGTTTATTTATTAAAAGTGAATTGTCAATAATGTTAATATCATAAGCAACTAGACTTGACTAAGAAGATAACAATATAATAAAAACAGCGCATATTTCTGTTTATCTTCTTACAAAAACGTAGGCTTTGTAAATTGTTGAGAATTAAATCAAATGGAGACGGTACAGAACTAAGTACCCTTTCTATTTATCTCCCATAGTAACATATAGGCTACATGAAAAGTCGACAGACTAACCAATACAAAAAATAATAATAGAAATCACAATATTTTTGATATTACGATAAATGGTAAAATTAGGCTATATTTTTTAAATATTGTCAAAACACGATAAGGAAAAAGCCACAGACATTGGACAGCAGGTCTACAGGTAAAATAGATAAAAGAAGGAAACAGTGTTTCGGAAAACATTGTTCAAAATGAAATATTTTAGCCAACTCATAAAATCCCTGCAAGAAATATAGGCTATAAAGCCTGTCACTTAGATTAAGTGTGCATTTAAGGTTATATCATCTAAAAATATTTATACCGTAAAAGACTAACCATTTTTTTGTACTGGTAGGCTTTTTGTTCACATTAACTTGTTTGTTTCCCAGTTTCCAAATTTCACGCGCTTTTCATTTAATTTGAAATGTACGTTTATTAGTACTGCATCTTAATTGACCTCAACATTTTACACTAGTTTTTATTTTTAAATAATTTAAATAATTATCATGCAGTTTAAATGGGGAGAAATAATTCCTAACAATCCCAGATTATTACTAAAAAGCACAGCAATTTCAACACAATTCTAAAAATACAAAGTATTGGAATACAACTTCATGAAAATTACTTAAAGAATATTAAACGCTCGTTTTGACACTTTATCGAAATGTTGGTGAACACAAGCAGCCGGCTGCTGTAGCCAATAAGCAACAGATAGATGGCGCTGCACGCAAGCTATATACCACATTCACCCTGCGCTTCTGCTGCAGTCCGTTTGCTCCTCTTATTATCGGCTCCAAAATTAACCTGTCAATTTCTCAGTCACCACCATCTTGAATCTCTCCCTCCTGCTCTGCGCCCTGCGTCGAACCGACTTAACTTTACAGATAACTGTGGGCGCTTGTTTGTTAGTATTGTGAATGAGTGTATTATCGCTTAAATGACCACTATGAATCACTATAACGCTGTCTGGATTGCGATAAGGCTCTCTCTCTCTCTCTCTCTCTCTCTCTCTCAGACAGCATGTTGTCTGTTTATTCCTTTATAGGCTAGGGAAAAGAACATCTTTGTAACATCGCCAGGATCCTGTGTTTGCTGTCTGCTCTACAATACTATGTAATGACTTTGTCTCGGGTTTGTCATGTTAAGACTATTGTGAAAAACGACGAAAAGTAGGTTACTATTTATGAAGCTGAAAATGTAACTTGACATTAATGTTTTAAACACTCGCAAAACATTTGACTTCTAAAACATTTAATTTATTATTCTTATTGACTATATTTATTATTTTTAATACGTACCAATAAATAATACATAATAAACAATGGCTATCATGTTTAGTCAATAAATAAAAACAATGAAACAATTATTCCTTTCTCCAGAGTTGCTTTAGAGCCATTTTTCTTTTACTATTATGTTGTGATAACAAAAAAGTTATCTACATTTCTCAAATATTATTTTTGTAGCCTACTGGGTCTCTAATAGAATTTAAATGTATTACTAAAATAAACTTTCAAAAGGGTACAACATCATTTCTTCTAGTTTTAGTGTTTATATTATGTTTGAATTGAATTTGGTGAAATAAATGATTAATTAAATATGATGAGAATATATTACAAAACAAGCAAACTATAAAATGACATCAAAGAAATACTCTCAAATAAAAATTAAGCAAAACATGGAGCAATATTTCTACCTCTGAAATAAACCTCAAGGGTTTATTGTGAATTACATCTTAAGTCAGAGATTTCAAAAACACAACATGACCTTAAATTTTCAAGAAAATGTTGTGGCTGAGGAGCCTAAAAGTGAAAGGAACATCAATGCTTCAAATAGTCGTTAGATGAAAAGAAATGAAAGAGGTGTTTGTACCCTCAGCAGGCTTTCGTGTTGTTATAAGTACAGGGCGCTTTTTATATGTCTTAATGGCTAATAATGTGATAAGCTAGGCTTGGTCCTTCAAAATTCCTACCAAGTGTAAATGCGACAGAGAGACCCCAATTGCCCTGGTCCATTCTGTTTTCTTTTTTCCAGGTATTTTCCTTTTTCTCCGTTCAGGTTATTAGCCATCACATGACTGCACCATATAAAAAAACAAAAGGGAGGGAGGTGAAAGGCGCAAGATAGATCTCCCCAAATGTGGGTCTCTCTCACTTTTTTCTTTCTGCCTCTAATTCTTTTATTTTTCAATTGTTGTTATTTGCAAATGGTTATATTGTATAGAAGTGCTAGAGAAGGAGGGGGCGCTAGCGAGGGCAGAGTGGTGGTGGGTCTTTAAATGCACACGCACATGCAAAAAAAGGGAGAAAAAGGAACACAACATCTGGTAATTAGTTTCAGCAAGCTTAGCCTAATGATGTAAGCAGATTATTTTCCAGCAAAAAGACGCGGGTGGGGAAACCAAACCCATATTCATTTTTTAAGAGAAGTCTTTAACATTTAAAGACAGAGAATGGTGTTGCTGCAGGCCGAAAAGCACAAGATAAAAAACACAATTTTGAAACTCTTTTTGTTGATGTTGGGTGAGAGGTGTGAGCGACATGTACGGCTTCTAATCTTAAAGAGCAGCACACTAGATAAACTACACTTCAGTCAATTTCTGAAGTGTGTTAGAACTTTGCCTTTCATTTTTATTGTAAGATAGACCTAATAGAGCAATATACTGACATTTTCACACCCGACCTGGCTGTCGGTGGTTGTGGGTTTGTAGGGGGCACGGCCCTTCGGTCCCTGCCTCTTTGGGGCAGCTTAGAGCAATGGGGTAGGCCACCGGCACTCACAGAGTGTACAGGGGCATGGATAAAACACTATATTAAGTGCAGTTTACTTACTGGCTTCTAATTTCAGCAGGACTGATCGATTCTGACAGGGAGGGCATCATATACCGCCTGCCAGATCACTTAAGCCAGTGCCTCCCCAACCTTGCTTTTTTTCTCTCTCACCCTGATTAATGTTATGTCATCGGCTCTCTGTGCCTGCGATTCAGGGGCACAGATTCAGGTAAGATTATGCATTTTAACACTCCGCTTATCAATCAGGATTTTGTTTAAGATTCTATAATTCAATCGAGCCATTTTGCATACGCTTTCCCTCTCTTTATTTGTCCGGTATCTAATCTAAAGTGATAGCTATTGAGAATGGCCATCTTGCTGCTGTATTGATTTTTTTGATTCCTGCTTTGAACCCTGAACAGAAGAACAGGGGTGCCATGTGCAGGGCGGATAGAGCCGTCCCTACCTTAACCTGAGGCACTTGCTCCTATGCAGCATTTTATTTTTTGATCAAAATATTTATTTTGTAAAAACCACACTTAGTCACATCAGTCATTTACCACAAGCAAAGAATTTCAAGTACATTGCTCCGAATACACACTGTCAACCATGGCAACCACAATTAGATTTAATTTACCAAGATGACCCCATGAGGTGAGAGTCCACCTTCCTCTATACAGTAGTTTCCCCACACAAGCTTGGCTGACATTCTACAGCAGATATATATTTATTCAGCCATGTGTTTATTTAAGTCTTCCAGGTTAAGCACCTCGCGGAAACATCTCACTCGGACGTTTTAACCTGCAACCTTCTCGTCACCATTTCACCTCCCTGACCGCAGCTCCAGTCTGGCCCATCGGAAAGACGAGGACTCAGGAAGTGCATCGGCACACAGAATATAGTTAAACACACACACACGTACAGTATACACACTCTATTCTAATATCACGTTACTCTGTGTCAGTGACAGATTCAACAGGCACAGCCGGTACCACATTATTAGATCAGTAAGATCTAAATCAGACTGAATGGATTTTGAATAAGAAGAATAGCCCAAATCTTCTGCTCCCAGAAAAATACCACATGGGAACACCGCCTGAATTATTTGTGCTTTTCATATGTGAATTGTTTTTTTATAAGTCTTCAAGCAATACCGTATTTTGTGACCATCAGTAGCTTAGCGCACTGCAATAAAAGTAATGATGTACACAATCAGATTTATACTCCATTCCCATCAGCACAGTCCACACTTGTCTGACAATATTTTGAAACGTAGGGAAAAAATATCCTCCAAAAATGAGAGCAAAAATTAATCCGTTTTCATAATTTTTTTTATGATCATATCTGAAGCCAATTTTTTTTTCTGTCTTTCAGTTGAGACCAGGCCATTTACCATAAAAAGGGATGAACGTGCCTACCCGGCATGGTGATGCCTCTAATGGATTGCTTTCCATCAGGGGCCGTCTGTGCAACCAGCTGAGGTGTTAATGTAAATACAACAGATCATTTGTAAGCTAACGTGTTTTAAGCTTTACTCCCCAAAAAGTGTGACTGGCAGGTGGGGAAATATGGAAGGAATAATTAGATGGTGTTGTCACATGTTCTTGATTTGTACTGCATGGGAGAGCGAGAGGGATTTTTTAGAAGAATAATCTTTCCCTCTGTGCCTATTTAAAGGTTTTAAGACTCATCTCTGGAAAGGAAAATGTGATTCATGGGTTTTAAAAAGTTAGGGCTGGGTTGATGAAGCAATTTGTAATGTTATTTATTTCATGAATAGAAAATTATTTCATAATATGACACTTAACTGTAATTCTAAATTAACAATGTTAGACTACAGTACAGTTTTAGACTACAAAATATTGTCTTTAAAACATAAAACTTTTTTATTACATTAAATTAAATAACTTTTGCCTTATTTTTAACTTTTTTGTGTGTGTGAAAATGATAAGCAGGGCTTGCGCACACACAAAAGTCCAAAAATTGTCCCACTTAATAATTTGTGATACCACACATTTTGGCTTTAAATCATAATCAGTTCGTGGGACAGATTTCCCATGAGCCTCTGCAAATCCTAACCAGCAGCCCCTCCCTACCAAGGCAGCTTTCAAGAGTTAGCACCTAGTTTCACTGGTCTCCCTCAAGGCTGTCCAGAGAGTCAGCATGCCCCTCCGCTCCCCCCCCCCTTATACCCCAAAGCAAGGCCATCGAAGAGACCTGCTGCCTCAGGCAAATGTGAGAGAAAATGAATGAGGCAGATGGCTCCAGAAAAGCAAAACATATCTCAGAGGTAGGTCTGAAATACAGCTGAACATCTCATAGCTTCTGGACACAAAAAACCAACATAATTATTTTTCAGGGGTGAACACACCTTTTATCAACACGACACGTTTAAAAACCTTTTCTCGCTTACTCTCGGAATGAATTATGCAACGTGAGAATAAAGAATAAGTCGCATTTTACCGCCGGTATACAAACTCTATTTAATAACCAGGCCACAGGTATTGTTTAGAAGCTTCAAGGAGCACTCACTTATCCTGCCTTACTGTAATAAAACGGGGAGTGTGTGATCAAGTTCATGGTCATTTTTAAATCCCTTCTTGTTGGCGTGCATATGTCAAAGCAAATCGTTTTTCACAGAACACACTTCCAGCAAAACAACACGCCTCTTTGCCTTCGCCTTCTCTTCAGGTGAGGTTCTGTTGTATCTACGTGTGAACTGTGCCTTCTTTCTGTCAGTCAACAGCTAGAGGTGATCTGGCGATTTTTAATGCCCCTGGCCCATCTGGGAGAAGGACTCTTTTCATTCCACATACTTGGCTGCCTGTCGCCTCACCATAATGGCCCCGTTCAACAAGCTCAGAGGCAATAGCCAATTAAATACCTTGAAGGGGGACACTCAGAGGCCCCCGCGTGAAAGGCTTCAGGTGTGAAACGCTTGTTTTTGAGAGTGCTGTAAATGTATGGCAGCTTTCAAGTTTGCCTGTGCCCCCCTGGCTAGCCTGAGCCCATAGCCCCTTCTCATGGAGAACCAGAGGAGCAGCGCTGGGTGATGGGCTGGCGAAGGCCACTTAAGTGCAATTTTCTATTCAGCGGTCCAACCTGTGTTCTCCACGTTTTTTCCCTCCTTTTTCCCCCACCGATGCCTGGTGAGCACACACAGAGCCTCAGATGATGCAGACAATGGCTTTTTAGCACACATTAGTAGTGATAAGGAGAAAGGGAGAAAACGATAGAGGGGAGATACGGAGGAGTCGGGTGGGGGTAGGTTAGTTGGGGTTGGTCAGGCTACAAAAGGAGGGTTGGATTGTTTGCTAATGATGGACATTTCTGACCAAAGCATGACAAGTTCAAGGACTACTCCAAACACATTCCCAAGCTCAATGAAACGCAGAATAGAACTGGCGCAATGAAAATCTGAAAGCCTTTTATATGAGAAAATGAGCTGAAAATTTGTGTCTAACTTTGCAAAGAAAAAGCAAAATAAAAGAGAAATGATTGAGTTTATTTTTAAGCTGTGTCGGAAATGGCCGGTGCTTGCATGCGAATCGTTTCGACCATTTTAAAACGCAAAAAATATGACAGCACTCAAAAATAGTATACAGGCATGTAAATGTCAAAGATTTGTGTTGTTTAAAAACAAAGCAAAACAATGGTGATATTCCTCTTTACATAGAGCATATGTAAACCCAAAGTCCTGCGATCGCTGGAGCAGAACATTAGAGGCACTCTCTGCAGAAAAAGGGAGGGGAAGGAGATGAGGGGATATTAATCTTGTTAGGATTGTGTATCTCACTGTGTCAGGTGAGAAGGCAAACGAATGGGCCGCTGTTTATCTGAGTTTAGCTGTGTGGTTTACCCACCACTCGCCTAGGGAACATATTGCCTCTAATAAATTGGTTAAGTCAGCGAACGGTGATGGTAATGAAGTTAAGGAGACTGAGCTCTGGTGTACTTACTCCTGTATACTGCCACACCCCCACCCGTGCCCCTCCTTTTATCAGCCGCAGATTGGAAGAGCGCCTTGATAAGACAAAGGGGAGAGAAATCAAAATAAATGGAGTCTATTAAAAGCAGCAATGCATCAACTGCTTGATAAAGTGATTAATAAACAGGCCAAGATAGTGATTGATTAAAGCATTTAATCAAACTGTTAAACAGGCACTATTTGCAACGGTGAATTCACCAAAAAGAAAAAACTATATATTTAAGGTCTATAAAAATGGGAAATCTTTTGTCTTTTTGCCTTTTTTGGAACAAACATTAACCTAACCTTTATGCCATTACAGGCACTGGTAAAGGTGAAACCTTTTTCACTTAATTGTTCAGTTAATAACTCAAGCCAATCCTAAAGCCTACAAACACCAATTATACACAATTCCATTAGTTCTTTTTTTACAAGAATATCAAGTCTACAAGCTGCTCTCCAAATCCATTCTTTCCTTATCTTCCTCACTTTACAGTAATTTCTCCTCATTAATATGCACGTGAAGTGCATTGTGGGAGACCACCTGCAATTATAGACCATTTTCCTGCTGCTGTACGGAGGCAATTGGCAATCTTAGCATTCGTACGCTAAACACTTTACAGTCATTGACGGAATCATATACAGTTAGAAGAGTGTAAGTAGTCTGTGAAAGGGCAACAGCAACACTTGTAGGATTTAAATGTCATTCATGCTCGCTAATGCAATGACAAACAATCTCAGAAGTGATTGATGTGTTCAGCTGTTCAGAGTTCGCATTTGATGTACGTGGCATTAAAAGCTAAGCACTTGCAGATAAAACGCAATCACTAACGCTTCACCGTGCTTTGTTTCCCAATTTTAAAGCTGAACTATTATAAATACAGAATTTGTATAAATATTTACTATGGTTAACATGAATTCTCTTTAATAAACTTCTTAAAAAAGATATTACATTTAAAATATGCTTTGTAAGATTAAGTTTGTCCGTGCAAAATAGAAATGTTAAAAGCAGATTCCTTAATAAAATATTCAGAGGTGACACTATACAACTGACCGCTGTCGAATGCAATAGTGATCTTAGACAATCACATTCATATCAACGATCCTCAGAAACGACTTTCCCATCCAATACATGATATCTTTAGTCTAGAACTAGGTACACCCATTTACCGAGTCAAAACATTCAACAAAACATGAGTTCTCAGTATAATATAGAACATGCACATATTACTGGTTCCCCCATGGGCCTGAAGATTAGATTATTCTAAACCCCATCTTGTGAAGATTCCAACAAATGCAATATTCTTTACCACATTATGGATTTGAGCTAAAAGCATAAATGTAATTTTCTGAAGACTGAGACAGAGAGAAAGTCTTGCTTTGTTATTATCCCTGTGCATGCACCCCATAAAGTGTGCAAGATACTAGGAAATGTGAAAGGGAGGACAGAGAAATGGATGTCAATGACTGCTCTGATCCATGCAGGTGGTCAGGGATAAAACACTGTTTGGAGCAATTTTTCAAAGTTTGCGACGATCACTTTGCACTTACGTGTGTGCATGAACGCACGGCTTCACCCCCTGAGCGGCTAGCATCATTGATGGAAAAGAAAAGCAAAATAAAAGCGCCAATGTCAACCACCTCCATGTAGCCCTCAGAGGTGCTCGTCACAATCCATTGGCTTCTTATGGACCCCACACCTGTGAGAGCCCTATTAAAGTGCTATTTCTTGGCTGGGGGATGAGGTGAGGTGTGTGGCAAGCAGGTAACAGCAGGCCTGGTGTCAGATCTCAAATACTCTTTCACAGGAGCGGCACGAGGCTTCGGCTTTAAATCAGGACATTGACAGGCCCTCACCCTACAACCACAGCCCTGCCAGGGAAGTGCCAAGTACTGCGCAAATGCCATGGTGGCTATGTGATATGGGCTAATTTCACTGTCAGTGATGCCAAGGTCGCCATCTGCAAACCCACATTCCCATTTGAGCAGGGGTGCCAGATAATAACTCTTGGCTGCCAGAGGTGAAATGGTGCTTGGTAAGAGAAGCTAGACAATTTCAAAGAGAGGTGGTAGACATAACAAACATATATACATCTATCTATCTATCTATCTATCTATCTATCTATCTATCTATCTATCTATCTATCTATCTATCTATCTATCTATCTATCTATCTATCTATCTATCTATCTATCTATCTATCTATCTTGCCATCCATCCATCCATACATACATACATATAAATAAAGCACAAATTAAAAGAGCAATCCAATTTTTTATATATTTACTATAATCAGCATTTATAGATATTGTGGCCATCCCAGTCTGTTGAATTTCAACAAAATCAAACCTCAGAAATGACATACAACAGTAATCCAACAGCAATGTGAAAAAAGGACAGCATGACAAGACAAATGAAAACTGATAAAAACATACGTTTTCACATTAAAAATAACTTTCAACCTTTCTTAATACATGTACAAATATTACTGTTGCATTGCTTAAAAATTCATATGAACTTGTTTTCTTTCTTTTCCTTGCATTTGAGGTTTGGAAATGAATTGCATATTTTCTGATATTTTTAACGGTTTCTATTTTCTGCAAATCAATGTAAATAAAATTTTTATATTTTTTTATATTTGGCAGAAATATTGTAAGTACTTCACGGAATGAGACAAAAACAACAATTTTACTTAAACACATACCTAAGAATAGTAATATCAGAAACACTGAAAATAATTTTGCAATGGTCTTTTAATTTGTCAGCGACTGTATTGTCTGCTATTGTAGGTTTAAAAGCCCCTGGTAGTCAAATATAATCAATAAAATGATTTTAAATTTAGTACTTTATCCCGACAAGAAAAAAAGGATCTCTGTTTAAGAGTTTACATCTGTTGTTTTTTTAATGTATCGTGTTACACTTTGAGAACATTTTTCCTGTTATTGTTGCATGACTCCCTAAATTCAGTATAAAATGCTGAATCTCTACATCATGCATGGAGGAGCTCAAATACAAACAGTCATTGATCAATGAGGAATCTACAACATACAGTACCATAAAGAAAATGTTGATGTAAAATCAAAATCAAAAACAAAATAAAACAAACTGCAGTTTTAATGATCCCTCCTTTTATGCATATTCCTAAAGGGATTGTAACGTGAATCAGATATCTAGAAATACCTTGCACCATTACTGTTGAATTTACCACACATCACGTTATGCACATTCAACGCTCAATGTGTTTTTACATCGAAAGCAGCGAATGCCAGTTCATTCGATCACCCCGAGAATGTATGTAAGTTAGCTGAAAGAGGAGAACTGACTTGTTAATTATGTAAATAGAGCAAAGTGAGGAGCCTGGTAGGTTACAGGAGCTCTGTCATATTGAATGGGTATGGTGGAGCGCGATAGTGAGGCAGTCTGGCGAGAAACCCTTGATATAATGACAGGTCAATTTGACTGGCTTTGTGATCTGGACCCTTGCAGGTCTGTTCAGACTCCCCCCTGGACTTTGATTTCTCCTTTGTTCTACTGGTCTCTCTTTTGACGTCTCCCAAGAATGAGAGATGCCACACAACTGTGACCCCATTCACACCCCGGTGGCGACCTTTGGCTTCGCCGAAGCTGACCTTTGACCCCGGACCTGACAGCTTGATTAATTGCAGAATGTTTATGATTTATGAGTATCTTCTCTGCATGATTAATGGGGCAACAGGTGGCACTGCCACGCATCAAAAGGGGAAATATTGCAAAAGAGGGACAAACAATGTAAGGGATTGTGTAGGGGAAAAGCGTTTTGTCTGAAAATGGCTCCCACCTTGGTGGAACCATACATCATCTTGACTTTTCTGAATGTGGCTGGCCTGTGGTTATCAGTAGCATTGCGTCTTGAATGGATTCTCTTAAAGGTCCTCTGTAGATTGATGCATACTAAAGAGTCACATGCATTAATCTTTGTAAACCCCAGGCATTAAGTCTTTGTGGAGTTCAAAGGGAAACATAAAAACAGTTGGCCATGCTATACAGATAGAGACCCATGGGAAGTAACCCATGCCAAAATTTGTCCCTGACTCAGGATACCTCATTTACTTCCCCCCTTTCAGTGAAGGAATCCTCGCCCTTCACAGATAAGGGTTGAATTATTTAACTGCTCCTTAGTCTGTATTGTCCCGCATGCCCACATAGCTGTGGATAGCACCCCGTAAGCAGCCCCGAAGACCCTGTGTTGTCAAGCAAGTCATGAGGCCACTTCAAAATGTCCATTTAAAGCTAAAGGCCTGCTTGTTTAATGACCTGACAGGTTAGCAAGATAAGCTAAGTCTAGCTTTTGGGCAAGACACTTAGCACACAACAAGACCAAAGGTCTGCCACAGGTGACAAACTGACATAGCTGCTGAGGAGGTCATTTGTGACACTGGTTACTTCCATGCAGGGTAGGTTGATTGGAGAAAATAACTGGGTATCTGGTGGCAGTCCCTTTGCGGCAAGCCCGTGTCAGTCTCACTGTCCGGAGTGAAAGCGCATGGGGAGAGGTGGCTTTCATCTTGACATGTACCAGCCTTGACCCCACACTTCAGCGCTGACAGCTGACGAGAGATTGATGCTGCCATTTGGCCGGCATCAATGTTCAGTGCAGTCACCTTAAAGAAAATGAAATATTGACCCATGCACACAAGAGGACCGGTGGTTGTGTATACATGGCCAAAGAAAAAATATAAAGGGAAAACAAGCCACACTGCCAAGTTTGACACATGATTTACCCATGGGACGTCTTTCTTTTAATGTATTTGGGTTCACATGTTGCCTGCTTCGACCAAATCAACCAGTCTCCTTAAAGATACAAATATGTTATCTCATTTCAGAAACTCAAACAATGTTTAGTCTTATAGTCTAATACCTCTGCATATGGATAGAGGTTAGTCAGTGTGGCTGCCAAAAAATTAAGTTAGAAATACAGAATGTGCTGTGAGTTGGTTAAACTTTTTTTTCCATTAATTTAGTTTTTTTTCCATTTATTTTTAGACCTTTTTCAGTGTTAACAGTAACATTGCCAACATTGTTTTGCAGGATTTCTTAAAGGGTAGGTTCACCTGAAAATGAAAATTCTGCTATGAAATACTCACACTCTAGTTGTTCCAAATGTCTTTGTTCTGTTGAACACAGAGAAAGATATTTGGATGGATGTTTGTAGCCAAACAGTTCTTGGACCCCATTGACTACCATAGTAGGAAAAAACACAACGGTAGTCAAAAGTGCCCCAGAACTTTTTTCTGATTCTTCAAAATTTCTGTTTTGCTCAACATAATTTTTTCCTACTATGGTAGTCAATGGGGTCAAAGAACTGCAAAGGATTCTTCCAAATATATCTCTGTTTGTTCTTCAGTACAAAGACATTTATACAGATTGGAAACAAGTCGAATAATTACAGATTTTTTTGGGGGGGGGTGAACTATCCCTTTAAATAAAAAAAGATACTTTTACTTTACGAAGAAAGTGACAAAAAGATATGAAATCTTGTTTTTAGAAATTATAAAAAGTATAAGCTTAAAAAGCAATAATAAAAAATAAGAGGTAAAACTTATTAGTTTAACTTTCATTTTTACTAAATAAATTCATTATTTCATTATTTGCAGTTCACAAAAATGTAATATGGTAAAAACAGGTAAAAACTTTATTCTTTTAGTTTTTTTTATATTTTATAAATTGAACATGGTGTCCACCCTAACTAAGTTCTATACTCCCACACCACCATGACTAGCTCTGTTTCCAAATGATTATAGAACGCGTGCAATTCCAGATATTTGCTGCAGTTCTTGATGAGTGAAAATTAATTATCTAATGTCACAGAGGTTAATTTTGGTCGCGGACCTTTCGATCTAGAGGACACAACAGTGTTTACACCTCTACGGGCTTTGGGTGACCCATGCGCTGAACTGTGACACAGACAGCGACAGTAATGGGGAATGTGGCGTTTGCCTTCATTGGCTCCGCCTCACAAGGGCCCGGATGTCCTACAGCTGAGTCCAGGAAAACGCAGCACCCAATCTGAGCTCTCCATATAAGATGCCCACCTCTATTTTCCAGCCCCGCTGAGAGAGTGTGGATAGCCCTCCACTCCCCCACCCCGATGCCACAGACACCCAGCTATACCCACCGCTGGCTGGCCCATATGTTTGGGCTGCACACAAGGTGGTTTCTCGGATACTGTGGTTGCTAATTATAAATTTAATTTGCATTTTAATTAGAATGGTGGAAAATTAAAGCCTGCCAGCTGGAGAATTTCAAAAAGCTTTCTCTCCCTCTCTTTTGCTCTCTCTCTCTCTCTTTCTTACTCTCAATAGCTTCAATTTGAGAAAGTGTGTTCTGCTCTGTGTGATATATTTTTTTTCAGGGCCTACACTCTTCCCACTATATCTCGCTTCCACAAACAGTCTCATAAGTATTCACATTCTTTTTTATTCATTAAAACGGGTTAACCAGGTTTCCATACAATCCCTCTCATTAATCAAAAGGTATTTTTTTCATACGGAAATACGTGAGCCCTCTGTTTAAATCCCTTAACCTACCGTACGGGGCTGGTTCAGAAAAAACATTGAAGTTGCTGTAGTTACCAATAGTTTTTATATGATTTCCAAATGCACAATGCTTCCTAAATGAAACTTTCATTTCAGTGTTTGTTTACATACAAAGTAAGGCATTTTAAATGAATCCGTGGTGCAAATCAGTCCACGAAAACAAAATTAACAGCCTAATGAATACTATCTACATGTGTGGCCTGTTCTTCTTCGGGGTGGCTGTCATTATTTTCCAATCTCCTTAATTTATCCTGCTCTCTGTTCTTTTTCTCCACTATCATTCTCATTCGCCGTATCGCCTCCCCTGGGTGTCCTTGCTCAATAATTGTCATTAATTGATTGACAGTCCTGATAGACCCAACTAACCTCAGCCCTGCTCAAATGTCTATTTTTTTTAAATGAGAGCTTGTACATCCAATGACCTTGTCAGGTTGTCAACTGTCAGCCAATCAGGGGACTCAGATGAATGAATTCTATCCAGAATACATCTCTCTCTCCCAAATCCTATGCAAAGCAATTCAACTCTGAATGACACTGACAACAATGGACAGGACAGAAGGTGCTCGTAACCAACTTTGAGAAACACAGATGAATTTTAGAGGTTAAGAGAATATACAGTATATCTTTTTTTTTAAGAAGAATTTGATCAAAACAGCATTGCCCTTCCATATAGTACTGAAGTATAACAATCACGGCGATTATATCAGCGTACTTTTAAAACTAAATAAACTAATTTTTAATCTGAGAAGTTTAGGCTTTGAATGCTGATTTATGCCACGTGAAGCATACAAAAGCCCACATTGGAACTTTTATTCCATGCGCATTTCAAGAGCAAATTATATCAGCTGAAGAGGTGTGAGAAGGTGACAGTGAAATTTGGGCTCTCGTATTTCACTTAACTTTTTTGCGAACAAAGCACCATCTTTTCCTAAGGCCAATTTTGAGCAAAGCTAAAATAAAAACAAAAAAGTGCCCTGCATTTGGTGCACAGCGTAAACCTTGGCATGATTCAGTATATTCAATGATGTGAATAAAGAGCAGCCACTGCTAGCTTTGCAGTTTATGATGCTGATGATCATAAAAAAAGAAAAGCCATTGTTCATCGATGGTTATTGTGGCTGCCACACTTTCCACTGCTACATGTGTTAAGTAAATGTAATGTATTGACGTGCTTCCAGGGTGTTTTGGTTTGGGAGTCTGCCAGCCGCGCTTTTGCACCTCTTTGTAAGCTTTAGTTTGATCCGGTGTGAATAACATTTAGACACACACACATGCTCTCATTAGCATTCATTGGGCGGGCGGCAAAACAGCTCACCCGCTCTGCTCTGAAGGTGGCATTTGGCAAGGCCCAAATACACCTGGCGAAACTCGAAACCTCCCCCCTCCCACAGAATGACATTCATCACTGTTACCTTTTTATTCTCAGTCAAGTGTGTTAGTTTACGACACCGTTGTGTGGCGTTATCTCATCCACCGGACACCCGCTGCATCTGCTGACCATCACCTGAGACCATTTGTTTTTTTCCGTCATCAAATACATTTTTATAAACAAAGATATGATTAGCCAATTTGGAAAGTTTACTTTTACATTGGTCAAAGTTTAATTCTGAAGGAACAGATCTCACAAAAATCTACATTTGAAAATTCTGTCATCATCTACACACCCTCATGCCATTCCAAACTCATCTTCTACAAAATACAACATATTATATTTTCACGAATATGGGAGCTGTTTTATTTCCATAAAATAGAATTTCATGAGACTTTCAATATCAATGTGGCACAATAATTATTTCTTCATTTATTTAATATTTTTGAAGCCTTCTGAAGGGATACAATCACCTTTATGATAAACATAGTGACGCAAGAACTTCAATAACCACAATGGCTGGTTACGAGACTCGAGCACCGTGGTGGTGAGTGAATGACAACATTTTCCCTGTTTAGTTGAATTATTCCTTTAAAGTGAAAGTTCGCCCAAAAATACAAATACAGTCATCATTAACCATCATTTGTCAAACCTGTATGACTTTCTTTCTTCAGCAGACAACAAAAGAAGATATTTTGAAGAAAGTTGGTTACCAAACAGCAATAACACCCGTTCACTTCTACTGTATCCACACAAAATCAACGCAAGTGAATTGGGGTCAGTTAACAACATTTCAAAATATCCTCCTTTGTGGGGATGTAGTAAATGATGACAGAATAATTTTTTGGGGGGGTGAACTATCACTATAACCCTAATTGTCTTAATGCGTGTGTGCATCACATGCCTAACAAAGCCCGAAAATAATGAGATAAAACAACATTGTCAAAGTGAAAGTCAATTGGTTTCTTTTACCTAACAGCTCCCAGTTAAACTGGCACAACGAAGGCCCTCCTCCACAGGGTGGGCATGCGTCCACACGGACCTAGAGCAACAGTGGCTATGTGTAAAGGCTTGGCAGAGGCTGTGCACACAATCTCCAGACCCTCGTGTGGACTGCTGTGTCTGTCACCCTCTATCACAATCTCTCAGTCTCTGGAGTTAAGACACATACATTCTGTCACTCTTATCACAGACTCCTCTGATCAGTTCCCTCCAATCTGTTAGATCCATGTTTCATTCGTCAGAACTGGTGTTTCTGCATGTCGGCCCAAGCGGCAAAGTCAACACTGAAGATTAAATTCAACGTATATGGCACACATCAACTTTTTGTATTTTAAAGAGATAGTTCATGCAAACATGAACATCCTGTCCTCATTTACGCCCTCTCATGTTGTGTCAATCCGTGTCACTTCTCCCAGAGAACACAACGGAGATGTTAGTCAGAATGTTACAGGCTTTCACAGTATGAAAAAAGGTTTGCCAATATTCTTTAAAAACGTACCAAATAAATTTGGGATGAAAAAGCCAGATGAGTTTGGAAATAAATTTGATAATAGAAAATATTTTTTGCATAACAATTCGTGACAGTTTCATTAGTGCATATGATGCACAAAGGAAACCATTAGGCAAAGAAGACATGAGGGTAAAAATGTGAAATAAACCACTATGCTTCTTTCTGAAGACCACAAAACAATGCTCAAATTTCTGGAGCTTCTGTTAACTAATGGAAATCTGCACTTTAGTTTATCTCCTTCCATTGTCAAATATTTGAGTCTATGAAGTAGTGAGATGAGGTGCAAAGACAGATATTTGAAAGGATTTTAACTAATTTAAGCAATTACATGCTTAACTGGGCCAAGATAATCTGCCGTCCTTAGCTTACTGTGTGCCTTTTCTTACCTGCTTCATCCTCTCTTTCTCTCTCACTTTCTCTCATCTCTCACTCACTTCTCTTTTTTCTTTGAACAAGAGGGGAGGCTTAGAGAAGCAGGATTTAAAGCACAAAAGCCTCGCGCTGAATGAAGGAAAAGCAGCAGAGAAATTAATTGTCGCTAACAAACAGCATGACTGCTTACAGCCAGTCTGTGCCACTCCGTTACCTACCCGAAATGGAAGGGTGGGGGAGGTCTGGCAGACGGGCTAGTGGGTCAAGGCAATATGTTTTAGGGCACACTTGATCTAAGGTGATTTATGTTATCAAAACATATGCCAGGAGGTGCGGGTTTACACGCCTCATCTGGAGAAAGGAAACTCATTACCATTTTTATTGTGCTGGAGGACACTGGCCGGCTAAACAACCTGCAGTGATGCGGCAAAACAGTGTTATTTCGCTGCATTTTACAGGTATTTAACACCACACGGCTTGATTAAAGAGTTGGTCATGCTGTACATATTTATGTGGCCTGTGTTTGCTGGTAAAACCTTCTGTCATAACATTACTTTGCATAATCTCACACAATCCTTGAGCCTAAAATATTGCAATTATTCCACTTAAAATGCTGCAAAATTATAATATGGACTGATGCAGATGTCAGAACTTCAATGATGCTGCACACTATAAACAACTGATCTTGCTTTATTCGTATCCTGAAGTTTACTTTAAATGCTATTTGTATTCTCTACACTTTGTGTTCTTCTGGCCCGTTAACCATGCTGGGCTGCCTCGTACGCCAATTAGCGTGACCAGGGCAGCTGACCACTGCACTGTGCTTATCTTACAGCCGCCCATATCCCACTTTATGACCCCACTGATGACCCGATGCCAGGAGTCGCACACAGGCCGGAGGGAACTTCTTCCCCATACATAATCTTGCATTATGCTCACTCCGGAAACTCGGCGGCTGTGTTGTTTAGACAAGAGGTCACCCTATAACAGTACAGTAGCTGTATGCATAATCTAGAAGTGATTTTTTCTAGTAGACGCCTGAACCGCCTCTGCAGCTTTCCTCACGCTCATATTTTAAAGTTTTCACATATCATAAATTGACTCCATAGGCTTCTCTGTCGTTACCAATTAGTCATCCTTAAATGCCGCATCAGAGGGCGTTTACACATTAGCTGTTGCGGTGGTGAATTCGCGTGTGCATGTGCGAGCATGTTTTTTCTGGGAGGAGTGAGGTGCATTTTGCCCTAATTCTGTTCCCTGCTTGCTTCCACTCCCACATGACACCGTGCAGTCTGCCACCGTCGGCGTGGTATCTATCCTTCAGCACAAGTGGCGTCACGCCGGACAAAAGCCGGGCTGGACGGGGCTCAAAGCCATTTGCATTTTTGCATCTCATTTTGCTGATAATTACGTGGCAGTGTAAGCAGTCCCCCCTCCCATTATCTCGCCTAACATTATCAGTGACGTCTGAAACGCACGTTTAAATGTCAATTATTGACTACAAAGAAGGACTGACCTTTGAGAGAGCACGTTCCCTCTCTCCTTCTCGCTCCAGGTTTGTGTCTCCTTCACTTTATTGCTGGTGCTAATGGTACCCTGGTCTATTTATTCCCTTTAATTCGAACCCCAGTTCTTATAACCATCCTCGTTTTTAATCCCATGATTACTGAGCCCACACACGGTCTGTCCTTTTCTAAAATTACAGCTGATTTGTGTACCTCTCCACCAAGGTGTATTAAATGGGGGCAAAGCACAAGCACGGGATGCCTTTTGTACCATGAAACACATAATACACACACCCATAACATTACTGATATTAACAGATGCGATGTTTTGTGTTATAGTTTATGGGATAGTTCAGCAAAAAATAATGTCTGTCATCATTTATTCACCCTCTTGTCATTTCAAAGCTTTATGGCTTTAACCTGTATGTAAACCGACCAACGGCTGTACCCATTGACTTGCATTGGTTTTGGGGCACTACAATAGAAGTGCTTGGGTACCGACGTTCTTCAGTTACCAAAATATCTTGTTTTCGGTACTGCAGAAGAAAGAAAGTCATAAAGGTTTGAAATGACAAGAGAGTGAGTTTTCATCTTTGGGTGAACTATCCCTTTAACAAAAATAAAACATTATCAACTTAAACAGCAAATTAACCTATTTATTCATAAGGTTCATGGATTTTACTCTCTGGACAGGTCGATGAGACAAACGTAGTGAGAAAGTCTCCAAAACGATCCCACAGCAATCCCAAACTATTTTATGAGGTGGCTATAAGTCGTATTAATTGGTACGATCTGCTTTGTTTGTTTTACCACAATTTGCTTTTGCAACCGTGACATGCTTTCAAATAACAATTAGTTTTGCACAATTTCACATCGTACCAATTCATAAAAATGAGCCACCTTGTAAAATGGTTAAGGATTGCCGTAAAATAAGATTAAAGCCGCTATGGTTTTTGCTCTAAAAATGTATTCCGTAGAGCTGCTTTGCAATCATTCAAAATTAGAGTTTTCTAAAAAAGTCAAAGTATAAAGCTTTTTTCTTATTAAAAATGATAACCTTTTTTAGTTCCAAACCCCAAACAGAAATTCCAATAACAAGCAGTATATATTTTAATAATAGAACATTCCCATCACCAATATAAAAATGGTCACATTAAATGACTCAAGTCACTAATGTAACTTGTAGGATGACATGGGGTAATGCGCTTGTGCACTAATAAGATTTCTACATCTGGCCACTTTTAGTGTTGGGGTCACATTTTCGACATACACAAATAACAATATTTTATCATGCAACACAGTTCTCAAACGAGGCTATACTGTATATAACATCAGCAGCCTGTCTATTCTGGTGCTGGATGGTTTTTTATTGCATATCATGTTAATGCGAGAGAAATTCAATGACTTTCTAGTATCTCCATCTTCATTAAATATTTACTCCTTTTAGCTGTGTTTATGTTAGTGTGATAGGCCGACAAGGTATGTTTCATCTGCAGTTTCCTGTTGAAACTACAGCATGTCCATCACGTAACTGGTGCCTTTTGTTAAACACAGAGAATCATTTCTATGCAAAATCAGATTTGCAACACACGGCACTCAAGGTAAAGTCATACTCCTTAAGACAATTACAGTTGAAAATTAATGTACGCAGTGATATTCTAACATGATCATTCAATTCATTTGAATAAATAGTGCAATAAATTGAATGCACATTGTTGAATGTAGCACAGGCACTTGTAGCGATGCTAACACATGTTTATTTGACCATTTCATCTCTATTACAGAGGTGCTTTCGCCTAGGGTTGCTATTAACAGGCTAAAACGTTAAAAAACGGAGGCCACTGTGCAAAAATCAAGAGTAAATTAGCTAAGAAGTGACAGCAAGTGGTGCTAAAGGAGTTTAACAAACAACTGGCTCATTCTAATTAATGGACACACAACCTGACAGAATACATTTACATTTGATTGGACCTGTTGCAAAATGAGAGGGTCCTTATTAGTCTTCCTCTTGCGGAATATGACATTAATTGCGGTTTTATTCCAGGGCTGTTAGCTTCCTTCATTTGAGCAAATTCTTCACACTTTCCCGGTGCATTATTACTGCCCCATCTCGCCTTGGAAAATCAAATAAATCACTTAAGCGATTAAATTAATTAAGTCAAAATATGAATGCTGGAGCTAATGTATTCCCTAGAAATACCCCGGGGTCTACAACTTCAACTAATGTTTTTCTGTCTAAATATGGCGTGCCCCATTATTTTAATCGTAAAATATCATTACGTGAGCAAAGTATATGATTTCAAACCTTCACCTATAAATATCAGCTTTTATTTTGCCTGTCTCCATAAGAGCGTGAAACAGTAATATTTGCGTTTACTTATAACCCTTTAATTTCTCTATCAAATTCTTAAAAACACAAAGATGAATATACTTTATAACATCAGGAAAACGGTATGGGATGTGAACATCTACAATGAACAAAAAAATGTATGCACAAAATAAATGTGCCAACAACTACCAAACCAAAAACACATTCTAGCTGTGAATTTTTGAATTAGCATCCTGTCCCTTTAAACCCAGACCATGAGAACTGTTGCCCTGTAGCTTCACAGATGACAGTAAATGCCCCCACCCCGTCTCAGAGGACCAACACTTGATCCACAGTTCCTGCAATCTTTCCCTCCCCTCTTTGGCCTTTGGGCATGCGAAGACCCCGAGCCACCCGTGCTTATCTGACCCTAACCTTGGCGTATGGCAACCTTGACCTGTACCTCACCCCTTTCCCATCCTTAGAGCTACATCTGTTCCTGCGTCCCCAGGACACCCAAGTGGTTAGCTGGATTGAAACATCACCTTGAGGTTCCATTTGTTTTCTCTAGAGAGGTCAACTCTGGGTCGTCATTAGGACTGAACTTGATCCTCCTCAACATGATGAAAGATCAGTGGGTTTGTGCAGAGCGGACACAGAGTGGCACGGGGCTAATGAGCAGTTACTGCATACTGTTTGTGTTCAAGCTCATTTCACATACCAAAACGTTACAAAAATGGAAAAAAGAAGAGTAGACTTTTAGACACTGTCATTTTATGCTAGCAGTATATATGATTCGTTTTCCTAAAGCGGGCCATTTAAATCATAATTGTCAAGATGCAAATCTTCTCCAATTATCCTCATTGTCACCGTTTTTATCAAACTATTAAAATGTCACCGAGTACCTACAGCCCGCAGCAACAACAATACTTTTCATTTGAAAGAATGCATACATTATCCTGCGCTTTTCAATGCAGCTGAGCTCTCTGTCACAACGCGCCGGTGGCTCGTCCCGATATGATAGCTTGATTGTGATGCCCTTTATTATTTTGTCGAGTGTTGCAGCAGTTCCGTGATTCCTCTGACCTTTTCATGAGTTTTTCATCCCCCGCTTTTTTCCCCAGGAACAGAAACCTAAGTCCATGCCACATGGTAATACCACAGAGTTAATATTAATGAGCAACACGGGCGATGTCCGCTCGTAATGGATATTAAATTAGAGCGACCAGCCATTGATTGTTAACCGTGCATGATCAGAGAGCACCGCCTCGGGCAGGATGCTATCTATTTTGTGCCTGGTATTTTGATAAATCATAAAAGACTGAGCACGAGTCATCCCCCGCAATCCTTTGCCCCCAACCCCTGGCAGGCAGATCAAATTCAAGACACAGTGTCAGAAAGATGAGTTTCACACACAATGTGCCTGGGAAACGAATAAATACATGCAAAGGCCTAAAGCGGTATCATGTTCACTAAGTACTTTTAAATGTACTTTTGTTCTCTGTTTCAATCCCATGGTATTGCGTAGCCTCTGAGGAAAGGGACAGGGTAAAGGTTAGAACTTCAGAGTCATCGGATTTGAACCTGACTTGTCACATCACTCTCTCATAATTCTCTCTCTCTCTCTGGTAATACCAACATGGTGTAAAAGCTTTGGCGTTGCATTATAAATTACACACCTGCAAAGTCCTAACAAAGAAAAATCTGTGGCTCACAATCAAAAATGATTGTTTTTATCCATCCCTCCTATTGGCCGTTTTCAGATATGCTTATTAGAAGTTTGAGAACAGCTATTTTAGAAGAACTGCTTCCATTGTGTATAACAATACAAGGCAGGAAAAAAAAAGCTTCTGATAATGGCCGCCCATATCAGATTAGATTTTCATGGATATCAAGCACACCTTCTTCTTCAGACCCCACAATAAAAATCCTTACCAATGGCCCCCTCCACACAAACACCCACCTAAAAGCCATATATAAAACTCCAATGCTTTATGCATTCTATAATCCCGTACCTTAAAAGGTCTACTGACATTTTTTACCCCAGAGCGAGTGAATATGCTCTCCCCCAATCCGCAGTGGGGCCTTGGTATTTGTACGGCCGATGCGACCTTTCTCTCTGGCCTCTTAGATTAGGTGCACAACATGGAAAATTGTGCTTCTGCTGCAGTCCATAAATCATACTGGCCATCTTTTCCTTTCCCTTTAAAGAGGTATGTAAATACCAGTGTACTGGCTAGGTAAACAAGACTAACCCCTGCACAAATGGCTCGAAAATTGAAGAAAAGCACCTTATTTTTCAGCTGAAATTGCTTTTGAAGCCCCGCGCTGGCGCATGGGATAGAACAGGACGGGAATGATTTGTGCTGGCTGTTTTTGTGTGCGTGTATGAGGAGAAGGGGGGATAGAAAATGGGCTGATGATAACCACACTCAACACACTCCCAGGCTGCCCGAGTTCTTACCATGATCAAAGATATCATTGTTGTATATTATTTCTCCCATGAGGACCCCAAATGTGGCTTCCAGTACGACACAAAAAAAGCACATGCTTAAATCTATACACAGTGCACTAAGAGTTTGCTAACAAAGGACATGAACACAAACCAGCTTTAGATTTGGCTGCATCACATACATATGAAGGGATTTACCTCATAACTAGTATCATGTTTAAATTTGCACTAACTGCTAAAACAGGTTTTGCTGGATTATAAAGCACGCCGCTACGTTAAAATTGAACTGTTAAAAGGCACAGGTCATAGTTCAGAGTGATCTTAATTGTAGTTAGGCCTCATGATCTCACGAACAAGCAAACGCTCCAACAAAAGCTGTGTGCGTTTCACTGCGTCAGCCCGTGTGTATGTGAATGAAGGTGAAAGGTCCTTCTATCGGGTTCATGAACTGTTTAAATAACATGCAGTCCAAGCGCATCTGTAAAATGGCTCTTAGAAAATCAAAAAATGAGTTTCTTTGAACAACAACAATTAATGGATGCCTTGAAATTAAACCCAGACATTGACAACAATAAAAAATAATACTAGCAGCGGCAAAAGTCCGAACATGAAACGAAGGAATGAAAGGAGATTGTCTATTTCTAAGTGAAGGGAAGCATGACTGTAGCTCCTGGTGATTAGACAAACAAATCAAGCCTTCTAACATTTTGGCCTATTGTTTGCACAGCTGCGTAGTTTGAACACTGTGGCCGGAGCAACCTTGTTTCTAGCCAAAGGCATGATTCACATACCTTCTGAATCACACAGCTCACTCTGCAAAATTCATTGTGTTTTACCATTGCCCGGTTAATGCCACATGCAGCGAATTCCTGAAACTAATTTGATTGGTTTCACTATATATTTACGATTCTTCTCTTGATCCAGTTTGAAATCAGTGTCCATATTCTTTGTTGTCTCCTATTAGTCAATGGATTTCTTCTAGCAACAAAAGTGCATGGAGGGGGTCTTGATCTGGTCAACACGTTAAGCAAGCATAATGAGTAAGCGAGGCGGTATATTTAGGTCCACTCAGCATTATCGGAGCCAATGAAAGCTCTGACCCTCATCGCTTCTGGCGCAGTCACAGTTTCAAATCTGAGGCAAAAGTCAGGGAGGAAAAAGCACAACAGAGATGGCCTCACCCTCTGAATAAACCATGCTGGCTTCCCCAGCAACACCAACAATGCCACACAATCTGTCCCAAGAAGAGAGAGGTGCTCACAGGCTCGGATTGTCACAGGGACCGACTAATTCCCAGCATCTGGCGCAAGCTGCTGCCTTTGCATGGAATCGGCAGAGCCACGCCAGTTTGGCAGCGTTGCGCGTCAGACGGGCGAACGGTTCCCCCATCATACTATAGGCGGACCGGACGGGCGACCGCTGGGTGAACCGTTTCATTTCAGCATGGTGGACCATTGATGCCGTCAGAAGTAGGTCCTGTTATCTAATCAAACAGCTCTGGTCAGCAAGGATGCCAGCTCCCTAAATCCACGACCGTCTGCAAAGCTGTGGGGGGAGATTAACTGCCACAAGCTGCAGTGTCCTACATTCAAAGACTTCCTAGTTTTTTTTAAGAACCACTCCTTTTTTCTCCAAGACATGCAGTCATACAACCAAAGGCACATCATTCCCCCTGCACGCCCGAACGGGCATCAGAACGCCCTTCTTATGGAATCCGAGTGTATCAAAGGAGACCTCACAGGGCTGGCTTTGAAAGATAGCCGTTTTTCTTTGATACACACTTTCTCTCGTTCTCGTCCCCAGGACCGGCAGTGTATCTGACACTGGCGGCGGAGCACGAGATAGAGGCTCGGAGGAAACCACTTGTCCATGATCAAGGTGTGAGAGGCTAGAGATGGCTCTTTGTCTGGACTCTCCGCGGAACACAAAGGAAAATCTGTGAGAGTCTAACAAACAAAGCGAGTCTGAGACATCTCTCTCTCGCTCTATCTCTCTCACTCTTGCTCTTTTCTCCCCTCCCTCTCCCATTGAACAGAACCTAATAAGAGCTTGCCGTCTAGAATTACACTGCTGTGTATGTGCACCTCATTACGCCGTGAGAAGCAGAGACCTTCCCAGAGCCCAAGAAAGAGCTCTGGGCACTTTTTTAATATTAATATCCCACTCTGCAGCCATAGTAATGATATTAGGGAGCTGGCGGAATTCTCCACCCAGCTGGACATGTTAATTGAGAAGGCAGGATTTAAAGGCAAAGTTCACATTGGTGCAGATGGTGGGACAATGCAGAATGGTAGACCTAGGTCAGTGTCATTCCCAAGCCACACCTTAATGGCTCAGGCTGGGCTCTCTTTGTTCACCTAAAGTGTAACACGGGCCGGTCCCCGAGATACCGAGAGGTCTTTGGGGTCTGCCCTGCTAGCATTGTGCCCTTGACAGAGGACTACATCTTTAACTGGATGTATAATGACACCAATTATTAACTTTCCCCTCATGTCATCATGTCACTAACAAATCGCAAACATTTAGACCTTCATAACCAGACAGGGTCGACCGGTTAAATTGTAATTGAAGGATACAGATTCCTAATACAGTCCAGAAATATCAACACATGCTTATTAGGATGTGAAACATGATGAAGACTTTTCTTTCAAAGCATCCATCACTATTACCAGATACTATAATGTAAATATAGACCGCAAGGTCATGACAGCTTATTTATACAGTCCCATGCATGTACATGCACATACACAAAGTGTCGTCTAAAATTAACTCCCCGTGCAAAATAGTGACAAATCATACAACCGATTCCGGACTGAATTGTTTCACCCACTGCAGTCAGAAGCCACTAGGAGCTGCTCTAATACAGTGTGGATCTTTGCCCTGCGGACACACACCTGAGCATCCTCTCCTGCCACTGCATTTACTTCTCACTGCACATTAGATAGAGCATGAAGTAATGCCCTTGGAGAACACAGCCAGGAGAGCACAGTTTATCTCATATAACTACCTGTCCCCAACACCGTAGAGCTGTCCAAACAAATAAAATGGCACGGTAAAAGTGTGCGAGTGTACATGCTTTAGCGAGAGCGTCCGTGTGATAGAATGTAATGGATACAGTCTGTGGCCTTCCTAAATGTCTGTGTCTGTTACCTTCTTAGACAAACACACTTATAGTTAGAGGCCAACAACAAAGCTCAAGACACAATTTTGCAACCTTGGTGTCATAAAATACACTTTTCACATTGGCTTTTCTGATTTGTCGACAAAAAAAACGCTCCCTAATTATTTTTATAATCATAAAATTGTTGACTCTTTTTACGTTTTAGACCGTAAAGTAGCACATTACTGTAAGTTTTCTAAATATTCACAATCAAAAAATAATTTTACACCATTTACCAATTTGACAAAAGAATGTTTTGATTGGATGCATAATAAAAAAATATCTCCACAGTTTATGTCCACCCACGATTTTTCTTTGTTTCTTTACACCCCTTTTATTTCATATCAAACAAGCTGTTCACTAACACTCTCTACTTGGAAAACGGATGCATGAACTTTTGAGAAAATTATATATATAAAGCAAAACTGTAATAATGGCACCAGTTGCCATATTTACAGAAACTAAAATAGTTTGCTTATTTAAATGTATTTTTAAACAAATTATTTCAAATTCTTATGAAGGTGTAGGAAGGGAGTGAGAGTAATACTCGATAGGCTAGAGAAAATCTGAAAAGTATTAAAATAAATTAAAAAGGCATAGAAGTGTTCAAAGTTGTAATGAGATGAGGTAAAAAGGTTAACAAACAACAAATTGTCCAAAGTTGAAAATCCAATGATATATTGAGAATGATTTTATTCTTGTGAAGTCACATTATGTTTGACTTCTCCGTGTAATATTATTGTTGTCAAAGCAATACTGGAGGATTCAGATCAGAGTTCACTGACTTCAGGGCACACGAGAAGAGAAGATCAGATCTCTGATGTAGACAGTAGATAATCCATACTGTTGCACAGATGGAATCCCTCCAGTCGGAAGACAGTCACAGTAAACATTTACATCAAATTAAAGCCCTTCTTCTCTCTTTACAGCCACACCGGAAAGCAGGTGTCTGCTTAATAAGTTGGTCAAAGATCAGCAAGTTAAAGGTTGAGGCCGAGGCCGGTGAGAGAAGGAGGTCATCTTGCTGGTTGGAAGCTAGTGAGATCTGATCTCCCCGAGTCTGGAAGTGCCTAGCCACAAGGTCATCCATTAGTGCTCCGGCACCAATACTGCTGTAGCATCCACTATAAATTTATGGCCCACCCTTAACCTTTTCAATACAGTCAGTGACCCACAAAGTAAGGATGCCCCCCCTTGAGGAAAAGAAAGTGAGGAATATTGTATTAGTAATATGTCATTGACAGCTTGTCAACTTTATGCAGCTCACATGTTCCGCATGGCCGCTCTGCATCTTGAATTTTAATTAAAAATATAGGATCGTGGACACAATATGATGAAACAACTTGTTAAAAAATATCAATGTGCAATAACTACAAAACATCTTATAATTAATGATGTCATCTGGCTAAATTATTCTTAACAAAAAGACCTCATGATGCAATCCCTTGCAAAAACTGAGCAATTTTTTGACAGTCAGTGATAGTTGGCAGTCATTTGAATGTATTAATAAAAATATTACACTATACGTATTAAATAAAATAATTAAATATGGTTAAATAATTATGATAAAGTTAATCATAATAGACAATGCAGGATTGGTGTCAAAAAGTTAATGGGGACTTTACAGCAGTGCAAAACAAGCAAACCAATGCACACAGATTATTAATTTATTCAATAATTAAATGAGTTTGTAATTATAGAACAATTACTTAATTTAGTTTTGGTTCTACATTTTTATTTGAACCATATTCAAAACGAAGACTTGCAGTTTTTCTTTATTGCGATCTAAATATTATTTTAAAAAAAACAATCAAAATTAGTTTCCACTGAAGATCTCATTGGTATCCACATGCTTGGCAAAACTAGGCAAAGATGCTTCAATATGGATCATTATTCTTACTGCCGGCACTGTCTGAAAAATCACGCCATAAACTGTCACATTTCTCTCCTTAATAAGCAAAGGACAAAGAAGGCGAGACGAAAGAAAAGGAATGCCATTTGTGTCAACCACTCCCTTTAAATAAGACCTTCTCATGATCCTGGTCTACCGTCGTCTCGCAGCACTCCCAGGTGTCAGAGCCGAGTGTCAGAGAAGAAATTAAAGTGACAAGGTGGTGGCAGGAGTGAACGAGATTCTGTTTCTCACCCCTCTCAGGACAAGTGAAGAGCCATCACCTCGCCTGAAAACAGGGCTCTAATGAAGCCAGTAGCACCCGAGCTCCTCGCGCGCTGCTGACTTCTGACCGCACCCAGGTCTTCCTATGTCATCAATAATGGGGATCTTGTACTGCACTACGCCCTGATTCGATGGCTCTCTGAAGATTTCTATAGGCCCATCAAGTTGACACGGGTTAATTTTGCCTTGTGCTTGTAAAAACATGGGCTACTATGTTGAGGCGATGTAAGGCCACTGCCTCTTCTCTTTTCATCTTTGTCTTGTTAAAAAGACCAATAAGCAGAGATCAAAATGTGTCATATCAAAGACAGCTCCATTTAATGTACTGTAAGGGTCGAGGCAAGTATAATTGGTGACCATGAGAGTATATATATATATATATATATGTTCAACCATGTACTGAGTCTGATATTACAAGAAAGAAAGAAAGAGAAAGAAAGAAAGAAAGAAAGAAAGAAAGAGAGAGAGAGATTTATTAAAAAATAAAAATAAAGTAAGACATTTAATGCCAACACATCACAGTCTGTTAAAGCCACAATATAGACGTGATACCTTAAAGGGACAGTTGACCCCCCAAAAAAAATCTGTAATAATTTACTCGCACTCAAGTCACTCTAAACCTGTATGACTTCCTTTCTTCTGAAGGACACAAAAGAAGATATTTCAAGAACTTTCGTTGACGTCTACTGTATGGAGTGGACACAATACCACTAAGACATTTCTCAAAATATCTTTTGTCATCCACAGAAAATAAGAGTCATTTACAGTTTTTGAAACACATGGTTGAAAAAACGATAACATAAATTGTATTTTTGGGGGAACTATCCACTTAAACATTCACATGACTACACTCATCCTAGTTTATCAACACACGCACAAACAGACATGATTTAAGGCATAAAACTCTCTCCTTCAGAAGTCTGCGGGGAAGATAAATTCCCACACACTTGCAGTCCTCTCTCCTCTGTACAGCTAGATCTTTCGGGCAGTCTTTCTTCAGGACCCACCCCCTGTGAGCATGGCTGGTGCTCCCTTTGTGCAAGCTGCTCTCTCTCCGCTTCAGCCCTATATCACACCACTAGCCATTCACTCCAACAATCCCTCCTCACGTCTCAAAAAGGACTCCCTCTCTGCCTCTGCCAACCAATTAAGGGCCATCTGGGCCACAACAAATTGGCATAAATATACCAGAATGATTGTACTCATGATAACGAAGTCATGATAATAATTGTCAGTCAATAGCTAGGTAGAGGGTGAATACATTTAGTGCTTACAAGTAACTGCAAGATTCTTCTGTGCAGATTCAAATCTCATCTTGTAAAGAAGAGTATGTATTTGCTACATGACAGCATGGCAGTGTGTTGGTTTGGTACTACCCTGGTATCGTGTGATTCCCGACGCTCTACAGGGTCAGGCAATCCCAGCGGTGACGTCGAACAGAGAGTTGAGAACAGCAGGGTTCGCCTCTCGGGTCACTGCGGCTTCAGAAGTGGCCGGCCAACTTTGTCCTTCAGGGGAGGGGAGATGGTGACAGATTCTGGTGTTTTCTCAAGGTCCACTGAACCCTACAGCAAAGATTGAGCAGAGGCACACAAAAGAGAGCGCTTGCTCAGCTCCACTTCACACAACTCCAAAAGAGGGGAGAAAGTAGCGAGGAGAAAAGGGCTGGAAGCGCTCCAGGTTGCCTAAAGACAAATAAAATCCAGCCCCAACCTCATGGTGGCAGTGCCAAACCTCATTTTCCTCCACTGGATACAATATGTGCTAGGCAACGTGGGGGGAAGAGAGGGACAATACACTACACTATCTCTTTTATTCTTAGCAAAATCCAGTCGAGCACAGCACAATCATCTCATTTTATTCTCAATTAAATGTGGGAGGTTAAACTCAGCAGTAATCAAGATGGCTGCCCTATGGCACATCCCAGCTGTGGTCAGCGGCTCTCTGCGGATCACACATATCCAAACACAGAAACACACAGTCACACACGGACACTATTTCATTACAGAGCTTCATTTTTAATGGTGCCTATTGCCTCTCTAAAACCAAACACCAAAAGAAACTGACCACCTGCGCATTGATCTCTGAGCTTTGACAGAAGATATGTTTGGGTGACACTAACAACTATTTCTGGAGTTTATGGAGAATCATTTTTACTTGACGAAAAATAAACCACACTTAAATCCCTGCTATTGTTTTGCTATACAATTCATTCAGATCAAGGCTAACTCATTTTAAATGTATTGCATCTCATCTGAAAGGTTGTTGTTTAATTTTCTGAGATTTCTTTTTCTAGTATTTAATAATCATTAACATTACTGGGATCAAATCAAATATTTATCATCATCCAGCTTAGATGGAGAAGGATATTGTCGGAGGCCTCCATGACCAGAAAATGATTTTGAAAGTTTTTAATCCTAAAAAAGAAATTATTCGAATCCAAAACAAAGGTAACACTAATCCTTTTGTGCCCTAAAGGTAGTCCCACCAAATCTCTACAGCATAACAAAAACCTGATGATTCTATTTCATACGCAGCTGTGCTCTTTTCAATAAATCAGTTTAAATATCTTTCTGGGCATTGTGTTTCACATTCTGGTAATACTTCCTTGGCCCTGTCAACCACATAGAGCTTTTCTTTAAGGTATTCTTTGGAACATACAAAATTTCTTAAAAAGACGTCATTTTTCATCCCCCCTCCAAAAATCCCTTACACACACATTCAGCACAAATACAAGCCCCCCACCCCTCCATCTTTTAAAACTGCCTCTCTCCTCTGTTAGTAATTTTTGTCAAAAGTTGAAAATGTCTTGATTTGGTTGTCTGGCTGTTCCGGACGCTTTGCTTCCCCGCTGGGCTAATGTGAACAGGACGTCCTGCTGGGAACCAAAGAATACCACTTCACGGCAAGCCGCATAGCTGGCTGCTTTTATTTATGGGCTCCCTGAAATGAATGGGTATTAGTGTCCAAACATTTCACCATGCTCCTGCAGCCGCACACAAAAGCCTCTGATTTCCAGCAAATCTGCACTTATTTCATTCAAGCAGACTAAGCCAAAAATGAAAAAAATCATAATGACTTAAAAGACCTCGGAGAAGAAGGGAAAAAAGAATAGACTTCTCTCATTCAAAATGATTGAGTTGAGAGAAATCGAACATAAAACACCACAATTTCACAGCAACGCAGTTAAAGTTAAGATGTTGAGCGGTGACAGATTGTCGAGCTCGCGGTCTTATGAAAAGCGAAGAATCTTTGCCTTGTACACCTTCTCTTAAGTAAAAGAATTTCGTCATACAGCCTGAAATATTTTGACAAGATCATGACAACAGGGCATTCACTCCTGCTATAATTTAATATCAATGTTATAATTATAATTTAATTCCATGTTCAATTCAAACTGCCTAATACAGTTTAACATAAATACTTAACATCAGAAAATCAGGCGCAGCCGAGACTAGGAAACGCTGCAGCCTTCTCTTTCCCAGCCCGGACACATGGTGCACCAGCACCTCATCAGCCTCAAATACTCTGCTCGGTTTACACACCTCATCTGTCATTTCTGCCCTTCTGCAAACATGCAGCTGACATTTGGAAAAAAAACTCTGGCATTCACCCATGTTATGGATTTTTGTTGATTATAGCTTTCTGTCCCCCCAGATTGTAAGAATTATTGACTGCGTGAGACGGTGACTATTTACACAGCTTTGCTGCCCCTCTGCGCCACGCTATAGCTTGCAATGTCCACTGGGGTCTCATTCTTGTTTTTTATCATAGTTTCTCCTGTATTTTCAGTTCTCTCCTCTGTTTAGCCTATTTTCGCCCTGTTGTGTCTCATCCACTGCCACCAGAGATCAGCGTTAGTGTGAGGAGGTGGTTAGCAATGTCACCGATATTGTGATGTGATACTCTTATAGCCCAATGGGTGGATGCCCTCAGCCTCAACCTCCTCGTTGTCCTTTAATCTCAAACGGCAGCTCGGTTTCACTCGCCCGCGTAAAAGCCCATAGGTTAAAGTTCTGCTCCTTTTCATTTCAATTTACATCTTTCGCGGGCTGCGGCCTTCATGTTCATGGCGGGTGGCTGGTGCATAGCTTGGGGCAGGAGAGGGGATGTTCGAGCAGGGAGTCTGGGGCTCGTCAGCTGCCCACTTCCCATCTTTTTGGAGGGTCAGTGGAGAGCAACTCCACTTAATGGGTCAACGTGAGCAGGCCCCGCCCTTCTATGGAGGGGAAGCTATGGAGCCCACCATTACAGACTGACCTCTTATCCACACCACATAGCCACAGCTGGGCTCCACTGAGCAGGAGACAGAGTTCTGCCTGATGCCTCATTAGATCACCAGAGCCTAATAGAGGATTAGTAGTCCTAACTACCTCCCCCCACACTGTTGTGTTCTATCTCATTTGTTTGATTCCCTTTTCGCCTTCTCAGAATTCCTGACTTGTGTCTTCACTCACTCGCCATGCTTCTGTGTTTCCTAACATTTACTGTTTCAGTTTGGTTTCCCGAAATTCTACTTCCCCTTCCCACCCTGTTACATTTAGGCCTAATTTTACTATTCCTCCGCCTTTGTAATTAGTGCATTGTCACATCTTGTTTATGCCAATATTTTTATCTGAGATAAGGTCATTCTTGCAATATGACAATAAAAGAATAGAATTACAGGTACACCCAAACATAAATAAACATTAATAAAGCTACGAGTGATTATCTCAGACAGGCACAACGGTATCCATTTAAAACACAGATCTTAATAATAAAAAAATATTTTTATTATTTACCATACATTAGATTTCAAGTTTAAGATTTTAATTTAGACATCAAATACTTGATACCGAACGCTGCAAATGTCCTATAAATTTGTTGAGGGCGGTTTAAAAAAGAAAACCATGTGCGCAAAAACATACATAAGACACAACCTATACAGGCACACACATAAAGACTCAGATCTCTATGGAGGTTCTACCCTCAGCCCTTTTCGCTTTCCCGTGTTTCCTTACATTTACCGAAGCTTTGACTGTGGTTAATACACAGTGGCGTGACCCATTTACTTGTGTCTCAATGTTTTGAAAGAGCAACCCCATTTACTACTATGACCTCTATAGCACCTTCAGTCCAGTCATGGCTGAACAGAGGTGTGAAGGTTGGTGAGCACTCTGAAAGAGAGACTGTGGCCACACACAACCGCACACAGGTACGCATAAACAAGGCACACAAAAATCAGGTAACAAACCAAACAAGCTCTACACTGCACCACCATGGGGATTTAATTCATATTTTATGTGCTATTACGGCTTGAAAGAAGAAGCTGTGTCCCTGGGCTGTTGATGGAATAGGGGTTTCTGAATAGAGGTGCCCTTGTGTCATCAGGGTGTGCTGCTTTTCTGCATGTTGGTGATTCAATTCCTATCATCTATTTTAAAAGCAAGATCACACAGACCATAAGAGATTTAAATCCTTAGCCTCACAATATTTTTTTGATCATCATTCCTTTACACTTTCGCTCAGCTGTTCTCAGATAACAAAGACAAAGAGGGATTAGAGATCTTTAGAAATGCAGATAAATTACAACACTTTAAATTTTTTGCTTTTGTTCCCTTAAATTGATGTCGAGTCACCAAATCTAATAATAAGTGTTAAAAGAACACTAGTTATTTGTTTAAAGACAGGTATTATTTTAAGTAATATAATTTCAAGTAATCCGATTATATTGTGAATTCTTGACGACCGTGCTGCTGTAGCTGTGTTGAGCGGCGCTGCGCCGACATATCGTCGTATGACATCAAAGTACCGCGAGAGGGATTGAAAAAGTCTCGAACCGCTCCGTCATTGATGTCATGTGAATGACAGGTCTGCGCAATGCGTGAGTGAAGTCGAACACACATCAGATCACATAACTTGTTAACAGGCGATAAGGGATGCAAGCAGCAACTATGTATCAATACAATATATTTCAATATATACCGGTAGGCCTAGACCAACGCACAACATCCTATTACAACAAGTGAAGATCGCACCACGGTTATATTTGTAGGCTACAGTAGTAGCTAAATGGCAAAAATTATAAACAAAATAAGATAAACAGCATGATGATGCAATGATATTTTATGAGCTTCGTGTAACGTTACCGCTGTTGTGAACAGAAGAGAGGCTTTTACCTGACTGACGCCTTCACGAGCTCTACAACTACCCGGTGTTGAACCGACTGATTCTTCAGGCCATAATCTACATATCGCGTTTGCAGGTTATGCTTCAATGAATTGTAGGTAAATATTGCACTTTACCAACACTGTTGTGTTCTGTTTTATAAAGTATCTCGATATTGTTTTACTGAACACTCCAAAGATTAAATCAGCGAGTTAGAAGTCCGAATGATTCAAACTAAATCGCGAACCGACTCCCGTATTTGACCGATTCGTTATATCGATTCTTTTTTTTAAAGCGGCCATAGTTGAATAATAAATGCCGTCGGAAAAACACAGAAAATTTGATTGGCAATAGTTAAATATTCTTATTCCAAAAATGAAAACTTGTCAACAGCCAAATGCTGTTATGTAAATTTGGGTTTTGATCGTGCTTATTTTATAAATACCATGCAGGTATTTTTTTCTCAAAAAATGTCTGTCTAAATAACAATACATTACGTGAACATCTTAGATTTGGTTATTTATCTAAGCAAGTGGATAAAATACATTTACTTTGAAATCCATTTCATTTCATTTTTTATATTATTATTTTATTATCATACATACAACATTTTATGGTCAATAATTGCTCACTTTCATGTTGTCCCAAACCCTCAGGCTGTTTCTTTCTTTTCTACATGAAAATGAGAGCATGCAGTGGCTGTCAAGCTCCGAAGAGTGACATGTAAGTAAAAATCCTTATTGTCATCTCTATGTAGCAAAAATCATTATGTATCAAATAACATACTAACATAATAATAAGTATTTAAATTTTGATACTGTTGACTAGTCAATTTAGGCACTTAAAGACATAAAAAAAATTGAATTCCAATAAACTTTAAAATCATATTTTAACTCGAAAAACTGCTTGGAAAGCGTTACAGTGCACTGTACTAATCTAGTATGTTGACTAGATTGTTCCCCATTCATTCAGATGTGGTTGGTTGGCAGAACAATTGTGCAAACATAGGGTTGTACAAAGTTACATATGAAGTTGATACAAAAAGTATTTTAACAATGAAAAAAGTATACACTTCAGCTTTAGCAATTGCTTACAAGTTTAAACTGTCTTATGTCATACATGCTAAATTGGCGATAAAAGAAATAAATTAGATGGAAATTGCGACATTGTTTAAAAAAATCACTAAGACCAGATATAATCTTGGTATGATAGAGACTTGATTGTCCAGCCGCATAAACACTCAAGGCAGAGAGAAATAATTAATTTGCTTTCAAAACAACTATGGAATGCCTTTAGAGGGCTGTCAGATACAGGGTAAGAGAGAAACAGAAAGGGAGAAAGAAAGCAATTGGGAGAGGCAAGAGAGAAGAAAAAGTGAAACTGTGTAACAATCCAATTAAACTCTGGTAATGAGGTCAGACATCATCTCCAGTGCAAGCGATATCATTACATGGGCCGGGCGAACTGCTCCAGCTGCCATGCCAGCATCGAGGGATTACGAAGCTTCCACCCGGCACCTCCCTGCGTGACTTTTACCCTCATCCGAAGAGAGGACGTTCCCTTGGCCTGACCCTGGCAGGCTCCTAGGGGCTTTGCCCACCCCCCACCTCAGCTGCCCTGGTGCCACTGGCACCCACAGGCCTGGCGGTGAGACGGGGGGGGTGTGGGTGCAGGGCGCTAGACAGGGGCCACCATGTGGGAAGAGACCGAGTTCCGCTCTCACAGAGACAGACCGGCACCACAACCCAGTCGCCCAGCCAGGCCATCTCCGAGCGGCACTATACTGCTTCAGACAGCTCGCCTCTGGAGAACAATGCCAAACTTTGATGGCTTATGAAAGAGAAAAATCTGGAAAATTAGGCTGTAAAGGAAGAATACAATACTGTTAATTGCATCTGAGTGACAGAAAACAGTCACAGGTACTTTAAGAGTTTGTGGTGTAATGGTAAAGACAGCATTCTGTGATAAATGTGAAATAGACAGTCTGATGTTGCTTAATGCTTTTTCCTTCGTGTCAAATCGAGTTTGTACGGTCGCTCGCAGGAGTCAGCCTAATTTGTCCTTTTTGGGGGGTCTGCGTGTGTGTACGGTTCGCCTTCTTGTTCCACAATTACTTTGAGGATATCATTTTGACATTTGCCAGCAACAAGAATTCTTCTGTTCTAATTTATATCAATTAGTCGGGGACAGTAATTCGAGCTGACAGTTCGCTGTATTTTCAAAAGGCTCGCAACCATGTAGTGGTGGCAATGCAGTAATGCAGCCAAAAGGCATACAGTCTCCCTCCAATTCTGTTTGTCATTCCACTACGAAGGGTTCCAGGCAAAAGCGGACAATGGCAGCTAGAACTAGTACTTTGATAATTAGTTATTGATTGAGAACAATGCCACAGCGCACTCTAGCATATTAGCAAGACGCCAGCGGGTCGCGACACAAAGGGCACTCATCAAGAAATAAAGGCTAAAACATATCTGACTCTTCTAATAAGATGTTCCCCTCCTATATTGTCTTTTTTCTTTCCTACACGTCAGTGTTTGGACAGTTTAAAGTCAAGCGAGTTAATATTGGACGATTATCACTTATGAGATGAATCTTGTCAAAAAAGCCCTTCTAATATTTTTGAGCATTTGTGCAACAGTCAGGATCATTTGAATAAAACAAAACGTAACAGGACCTAAATAGTCTCAGGGATCAACTGAAAACATAAAACGTACAATTAACTAACATAGCAACATTAAACCAACAATGTTTACAAAGCAGAGCAAAAGGCAACGATTTCATGCATATATAAATTAGAAAGACCTGAAGCTTTGTCAATTGTTTTTCTATTTAAGTCTAATAGGAGAGAAGCCCTCATGTCCACCCCACCCACGCCCTGTACAGACGCACCTGGCATTAAACTGGTGGGGCGGCAGTGGCGGGTGAACAATAGAAGACTGTCAGTCTCGACAGCGGGGCACGACTTGAAGCTCACCGCACTGACAGCCCGGGCCTCGGAGGCTAAACTGCTTTGCTGGAACTAATTAAACAGATGAAATTACGACATGAATATGCAGATGTTGTTTACATTTTACCATATGGCATTATCTCAGGTAATAGCGAACGGGATAGAGACGTGTCTTCTTCGTCAAGGGGACGGACTGAGAGAGCCCGGTCCATCAAGACATTCTGTGAAGTGAGGAGACAGAAAATGCTAATTAGGAAAGAGCCCGGGTACAAACGTGATTGCTTCATGATACACTTCATGATGGCTAATTTGAGCGTCTTATAATTAGGAAAATGTTGACAATAAATAATGCATCATTTTTTTTATAAAGCTATGAATTTTCAACAAATGCGTAAAATAGAAACAAAAGCTACAAAATGTATACCAAACGATGCAGCATTTTTGTTTCTTTCTACGGAGCTGATCTGCATTTTAAATGCGGGCCCATAAACATAGCACCCTTTTGACACCTGGCATCGCGAAAACCCACGACAAAAAAGCATTTTGAATAATGCAAAGCACAGCACTAGTATGAAAATAGTTGACCCTTTGTTCGCAGAACACGTATCTGGAACTAAACTCACTCTCTCAATCTCTCGCTCTCTCACTGGTTCCCAGTGTTTGTTGAGCCTAATGCTGGCTCCCTGGGAGAGGCTGCCAGGAGGTTAAGAGGGAAAGGGCCAGACGAGGTGAGTGGGCTGAGGAGAGCAGGATCATGGGGGCCAGCTGGAGAGGTGATAGGGAGCGTAATTGTGCCCGCTGTGTGGCTGGGGCGGGGGCGAGGGACTGGGTTGAGGAGTTCGGTAGAAAACGAAAACGAGCTCGGGAGGGGACTACTCAATTACCTGTGCTCTCACTGACCTCCCTGGCTCTCTGTCTTACTCGATGGGCTCACCTTCCTCCCCCTGCCCACCCAACACACCGCTTCACACACGCTCAAAGAATTCAGCTGAAAGTAAAAGTTTTAACATTTTTCTGCTATTTAATTTAAAATGTACTATAACATAAAATGACATATACTGCAAAACTTAAAAATAAGCTTAATAAAATATTTTTCAGCTTTTTGTACTTTGTGTGATTAAAAAGATACAATGTTACATTCAACATTGGTTGGGCACTCTCAGGCTGCCCGAATTCGGGTCTGTTTTGCTTCGCTATCACATTATGTATTATGCAAAATTTGCTTGTTTTCTAGATTTAAGTTATTTTAAATGGGTGACTCCTGTCGTTCAGGTCGCACTCGGTTGTTAAGTCAATACTTCGCTGACGTGTGATGTCTTAATACACTGCCCGTGCTGTTCAGACACGAAGGCCACGCATGTTGGAGGAAGGCTACGGCTCCAGCTATTGTGAAGCTGTCATGCCTGCCCCTCAAAAGAAGATGAAGCCGTCAGATTATTAATATATGTATAGTGACAGGCCCCCACGTCCACCCCCTCCAAAACGTCTCACTCTCACCTCTTTTTGTGTCCCGCAAACCAAACCCAATCAAAAAAATATGCTGGCATTCAAAGCAAAGGGGCGAGAGGGTGGACTCAAAGGGTCATAGGCCAAATAAAATTTGAAAGCAAATTCTTCTCCCTTTGCATTGCAACCTGTTTTTGCTGCTGTCCACTCCCCTTCTCATCCGCGTCCATTCAGCCACGACTTAAAGCTGAATTGGCAGCCGCTTTCAAAGTGGCTGGCAGTGGGGTGATCCTAGGGAGCTATGGGGCTGACATCTCTCTGAGCGTGTGTATATGGCAGGGTCAGCCATAGCCGTGACTCCTAGGCCTTCGCTCACTCAGCCGCTACCTCCAGTCAGTCCCGGGGAACCCAAATTACAATGTGAAAAGCTGGCGAACCGCAGGCATTCTTCACCCCCCATGGCATTTCTCCTTTCTCATGACAAGTCCTCCGAGACTGTGTTTTTTTTCTTTCATGTTTCATTTTCTTTCTTTCTCTGATTATTTAACAACATAGAAACAGGGTTGCCAAAGAGCAAGGCGCTTGATTGACAGCCGGAGGGAGTAGTGCAGTCTGCACAGGGTTAAATTCGATTTTCTGCATGTTCACTACTGTTGTCTGGAGGCATTTAATGCCTGTTGTGAGACTTTTTTTGATGGATCAATTATCCATTTTAACATGAAGTGTAGCTAGAAACCAAACAGATGAAATGTAAGACACCTGTCAACATTCGCTATTAGCAGAAGGAAATTGAACCGATCCAATGACAGCTAATTAATTCTTTCTTCCAGTCTATAATGGAAACATTAGTTACTTTGGGAAATAAAAATGCAAGAAATTGGGAAAAGGGAACGTAAATAATGACCTAGGAATAAAGTCTTGTTCAATTTAAAATTAAATTAAACACATAGGCAAGTTGTTAAAAAAAATCTAATCTAGTTGAGTTAAGAAGCATATATTTTTATTGTAATTTAACATTTACAATAGAGGTAATGTTTAAAGCAATTTTTTTTTTAAAGAAATACAAAAAGTAGTTCAAATTACACAAATTAAGGAAATGTCTCTCCTTACCTGCATAAACAATTGAATAAAAATTATAAGCACGCACTCTAAACTTAAGTGCATGCAATGACTTAGTGTATAAGCCGTGTGGGAGAATCTTAGGAAAAGCATGTATGAGCCTCCATATGACAAGAGAGAGCTTTATTTTGATTACGGATGGCATAAATTGACTTACTATCATATGGAGAATAGAAGGGAGGAGATGCTTCTTAATTTCGTCTCAGGAATACACGGAGCTGTCCCCAAAAGCCTTTGAAACGGAGCCGCCCGCCTGCATTAGGGCCCCTCGTTCTATGCAACAATCTCAGACTTAATTTAAAGATCAGACCAGAGTCCAGAATGTGTGTGTATGGAACGTGCGTAATAGATAGAGCCGTCATCCCTCAGATGTTTGGAGGTAATCTTCAGCTAGGCTTGGTCTAGCAGGCCTCTACCCTAAAGGGATTGATGCAATGTCAGCACCTTTGGCTCAGGGGTCACCTACTTCTCTAGCCTGCTCACTCTGACAAAAGCGTATTTCTCCCTTCTCTCCCCCCTTTCTCTCTCTGCTTTTTCTTATTCCCCTCTATTGAATTCATCGGCCAGGGAGGCAGCAACCACCTTCATTTGAGATGTGAATGAAACATTTTCATTAAAAGAGGCTGGAAAATTCAGAGCCATAGACAAGGCCAGAGCCCGAACCAAGACAATGACGATTCTGAAGATTATTTTTCTCTCTCTCCCACTTCTCATTTTCGCCTGCTGTCGCTCCGTCTGCAGAGTGGCAGGCTGATTGAAATCAGCACCGTGTCACGGCTGTCATATCTTCCAGAGACATAAAACATGCAGAACCATAAATAAGCAACAGGCTTCTGTCAGATCTTCAACCTCAGTGTCTGAGCAGCGGATAGGTGGCGGCAGGGAGAGATAGGAAGGTTAGGGCTCTGGGGGGTTTTCAGAAATGCCTAACCACTGAGGAGTCTTCGCCGGCTTTCCAGAGACCCAGAGTAGACAAGATAAAGTCTATCAGGTTATCGCCTGGTTCAAGTCACTCCACGGACAGCAACACCATCGGGATGGGCTGTCATAAAATTATCAAATATGTGTGTCCTTGTACTTTCTCTCTCTCTTTCTGTCCAAACAATACAAGACACGTGTAAAAGATATGAAAAATCTTAAGAGATTGTGTACCGTCAAATAGTGCAGTTTGTAAGCTAATTAGTGCATTAGAAAAAATATATTGAAATTCTCTAGAGGAATATGTGACCCCGCGCATGCACGCGGATACAATGTCCGCTTTTCAGCCAATGAATGCTCTGGAACTTGTTCATGTAATAGAATACCACTGCTTTGAAGGGTGTGAAGGAATAAAATTACTCGCCCACGCAGCCTCTCACAAACTCTACCTCACACTCTTACTTATAGGCACAAGAAAGCTGTAAGTGGGATTTTCTCACTTCGGCAGTGTGATATAATTGCTGAGCAAAACATCCAGTTCACTCAGGTAGCTAATGGTCAAGCGACAGCAGTGATAACACGATGAAGTGCAAAGTCATAATCACGTCCACTGCCTGTCTCAGCCGCTGCCTTTAAGACACTAATAGGACTCAAGAGAGACTGAACGTTTCCTCACAACCTGACTCAAACCTGTTAGCACAGTTAATGAGCAAAGTTAGCAAAGCTCGCACGGAAGGCCGAATGATGCTTCCTTGGGCCTAATAAAGCTCTTCCTATTTAGCTTGACTGACAGCAAAAGTAATCAGCCGGGGCAGAATATTTTTCTACAATGTCTAACAGTGACAGCGCTCGGCTTAATGCAATTTAAGAACGATTACAGACAAATTGAGATGGTACACAGAGATTTGGGCATTTAACATAGCTTAGCCACAGATGGTGGAAAGTTTCCTCTGTGGCAGCCCATTGTTTACTGGTGGTGGCGAGAGGAAACTTTTCTTTGTGGATGTGAGCCCATCTGCCTGTCACGCAGGACTTTATCTCACTGCGTACAGAGTGTTTCACACTGTACTCTCTCTCTCTCTCTCTCTCTCTGTTTCTCTCACTCTCTCTCTCAAGCTCGTTCTACTCCATCTGCTTGCTGTCCATTGATCTGCCTACTCAGGCATCAGTCTGTTTAACATCTGCTACAAGTAGCTCGAGCTCAGGTAACTAGCTCTCCGCTCAGCACCGCTTATTGATCTGTGTGTCCACCTGCGTTAACATCTGTTCCTCCATGTCTTTTGTCAAACAAACATCCACTTTTTACGTTCTCCCCCTTGGCGCTGACAACTCCTCTGCTGCCCGTCCAAAGTTTCGCTCCTTAGATTGTGTGAGTGAATTGATGGATAAGGTCAAGCACCTGCTTGAAGGGAAGAGGAGAAAAAACTGCAGTTTTTGGTTCTTCAAGCTATATATTTGGGTAAAGTGGTAAATGTCTTTATTTGGCAAGCAAGGCAAAATATTGCTCGCTGATTTAAACATGCTTGCTGTGCCACGATTGAACGTTTATTTGCAAAAAGTAAAATCATTGCAGATTGTAAATAGGTCTAATTTAGTCAAATTAATGTATAACCTCTTGACTACACATTTGTATGTACCGGCACTTGAGGGAAATCAAGAGTTTGAATATGAAATGATTTCAATTTGAATATGTGTGCATAAAAGCTAGAGCAAAATTATAACATGTTGTCGGAGCTGTTTTACAAGTTTGTTTTTATTTAGAGATCAAAGACGTCATGCATATTTCCCTCATCATTGAATTAATTTCAGTGTCATGGAAATAGGGAATTTCTGTTTTAGTCTAGCATTACAATATCTTGTATAATCCATCCCTGCCTGTGGTTTCTTAGTGTACACAGGTGTGTGTGCTGTATGTTGTTTGTGTGTAATGGAAAGTGGTTGTGTGTGTGTATAAAAAAGAGGGAGAGAGGGAGAGAGGGAGAGTAATTCAGGCATGCAAGCGGAGCATCTTAAAATCTATTTAGAAACTTACCTTGGCAGGCATACACTGCAATAGGAAACACTGTTGCAATTTTAATTTGCTCTTTTGTAATGACGGGGCGTAGGTTAGTTAATTTCAATTTCTGATTTCAAAAGCTATCAAATAGCGCTCAGATGAGAAATCAATTTTCTCAGCTGCTCGGGCTTTGTGGCAAAAAAGCCTTCTGCCATTGGAGGACAGACTATCACATGACCCAGCCAGGGATTAGTTCAGTAGGCCCATGTTGCAGCCACCTCAATTACAGCCTGCCTCTTGTAATTTACCTTTATAACATCTAATTCCCAGACAGAACTCATATTTAATTCATGAAAGCCTCCGCAAGAGTAATTGTAAAATAAATTGCCATAGAAAATATCAATTTGTGACTACAGTTTTTATTAGGTATGCTAGCGGCATGCAGCACTGTGTCATACCCTTCATTTTGTGGTAAACAAAGAGAAGAGAAATGCAACCCTTGCGACGATTCTTGCCAAGAATAGTTTTTTTGTTGAGAAGAAAATGATTTTAAACAGTGTACTTGAGTCACAATCGCGAGGCCCGTTTGGTACATTGAGAGCAGATTGGCCATTCGTGCTATGATACTGAATTGATTTATTGTGAAATAAATTGTAGCATTCTTGACGGATCAATGAAAAGATGTTAATGCAACGACAATGATGCCAGTTTATTCACAGTGCAATCAAAATAAAAACTCTTTCTTCAATGGATGAATGAAGGATTTAAAGCAGCTGATGATATGGGTTCTGAAAGCCTTTAACAAAGTAGCAATTATGTAAATGGTTTATACTTCGTTCTTATAATACATAACTGAACGTATGTTATTTGTGCCTGAATGGTTTTATGACATGCTCCTCCAATTCAAAGAATGGAGAGTAGAAAAAAGTAAGGTCATTAAGGAAGATGAGTAAAAATTGCAGCACGTTTTATATGAAAAACACTCTTGAATCTTACACAAAGACCTTGTTAAATGCATTTTACGCAGCAGATGTCTTCATGCACGAGCATCACTAAACCTCAACTATCCTTAGGTTTTATCAGCTTGCCTCCCCCATGTATAATTATTTGACTGTAAGGTTACTCCATATTGTTACCATGACAACTGTTTGGGTGAGGCCTCTTCCTCTTTCAACCTCAGCTGTCATCTCTTTACCTAAAAGCTTTGTAATTGCTCTCATTTGCATACTGCAATTAAGTGTGTTAGCTCACAGCAAGACAAATCAACCTCTCCTCTCAGATGTGTGGATAGTATAATTATATTATCATAGGACATCAAAAAACACATAATGTGAAGATTCCAAGTCATTCATTCCTTCATTCCTTTATTCCTTAATTCAGTCATTCCTTCATTTGTCCAATCATCAAGTACAGTATCCTATCATTTACATTTTACATTTTTACATCTTTTTATTTGTCAAGCTAAATAATTTTATCTAAAAGTAAAGCCTAAAAAGGCTAAATATATAATATACAGTACTATATAAAAATAAAGCGCTGACTTAAAAAATATACCAAACAAGCATTTCTATTTTTATACTCTGCAATTTAAAGAACACGTAATTAAGTTGATAAAGTTAAAATCACTTAACATAACTATACACTTCATTAATGACCCATTGAATATGATGTGTTGTTGTGATCGTAAGGCAGCAATATTTGAGTTGATCCACAAAAGACTCATTGATCTTATAAAACGGCGACGCTGCTCACAAGACCCTGTGACATGCCTGTCAGTTATAATATGTGACTATTATTGCAGTGCATTTCAGTTAATACACAGATATTTTTTTTCTCTGATTTCATGGATGTTTAAGACTGCATGCTACTGGCAGGTATACACATTGTTAATTATTCTACTTAGAAATTTCACTCTATTCACAACTATTTAAAAGCATATTTTTCAATAACAAATTTCACTTTATTCACAACTATTTAAAAGCATATTTTTCAATAACATATTTTTTGTATTGCACGTCAATCCTAATTGCACCAATTATGAGGTTTCTAAACTCTGAAAAAATGTATGTTGCACTTAAATAAAATAACATGGTACCTCATTGTAAATTACAAGAAAATATAGAAATTATTTTCACCTTTCTTTATCCTCTGGATTTAATTTTGAAACGCAGCATAAATTTGAAAACATTTTATATTTTGTTATGTAATTATTATAATTTCGTTTTCAATAAATGAAATACATCAGATAAAAACGGAATCATACAAATAGTATTTTTATTGTTATAAATAAACAATGTCTTTAATTATATATGTTTTTTAAGAAAAATAAATATAGAAAGAAAACCAATGCATGTATATCTAGAAAATATCCATAATCATTTATAATTCCCATTGCATTGCAATGAAGTAAATAACTCCAGGCTATTGAAGAGACGTGATATTACTTTTTAATAATAGTGCAAGAAAGCACAGTGGCAGTCAGAGGTGAGGTGAGCTGAAATCCCGGGCGACTGCCTCATTTGCAGTATACAGCACTGCCGCCGAGGGAAGAGGTCACTGGAGCAGCTCTGGAACTTAGACAGCAGGATTAATTTGCCTTTTGTTCAGGTCTCATTGGTTTATTAAAACGGTACCTTATTTTCTCTTTATATATCGGGCAGAGACAAGAGTGAATGATATGAGTCGCAATATCTCGACAACAAGCTTTTCCTCTTTAGAGGATGTTCTATAGATCTTATCTGTGTGATGATGTGGGGGTTCCCGCTGTCGGTTGCTGGCTCACTCTCTCTCAACACCTTTTTGTCTTACATTTCTCAAAGCAGCCGAAGTGCACTGGCATGCAATCTTAACGTGTGAGTGATGCGACAACATTTAGTAGAACAGAATTAGTTTTTTTCCTGTCTTTTAAAAAAATATGAAATGGATGGTTTTTCTTTTTAAGATAAATAATCAGCACATTTATGCATTTTGCAAGCAATAAAGGAATTGCCTTAATTCTTTTACTAATTTACATACACAACACTTGTGTTTATCGTATAAAAATAGCAGTATTTGATATGGTACCCCATCATGCTTGTGAAATCATGATGCATAAAACATAAACCGCTAATTGAAGAGCAAGCACAAGAAAATGTAAATAATCTACAAACACAAATTACATAAAATAATATTTGTGCGGTTCACCTCTTCTGGCAAGCTCCATGTGTTTGTAAAAAGCATCTGTTTGTGTAAATAGGCACATTTAATCAGTATATGATTTTTCTCATAGGTATGGTATATGCATTGCAACATGTGTTATTTAAGAAAATGTCTGCTAAACGAGCTGTAATAAGACTTAAATCTGCTTGTGTCAGTGTGACACAGGGAACGATGTGTTAGCCCGGTCAAACAGGCGGTTGTTTGCCTAGAAGTCTCAGCAGAGCCTTGGAAACCAGCTCCCACGGTGAGGAGAGACAATGCAGTTTCAAACAGTGATTAAATGGGAAGGTTACAGGTCCTGGGCCAACCACATTGTTTTTCTTTGCCATAGACCCAGCGGGATTCTAATGAAGAGCTCTTGAACTGCCAGTCACGCGAACTGTGACAGTGTTTCAGACAGGACTGTCGTCTTCTGGGTCTTGTTAGACAGCTCACACACATTCTAATATACACATACACCTATACGGAAATTCAAAGAACACAGACTCGCATATCTTCATCTACGTATGCACACACAAACGCTCGCAAAACACACAGCCTTCTATTCAGTAACGTTCCTCCACAAAATGAAGATGTCACTCATGTGACCTCACACAAATCAGCAGCTGTTCATTTCTGGCCTTTTCCAACTGGAACAAGACAAACCCACATAACGACAACCAGAAACTAGCGGGAGGAAAAACATCTAATACTTACAATACTTGTTTTGCATTTCGAAATTTGTGTGTCGAAGGTCATATTTTCCTCCAATAGTTTTGTTTTGTTCTCGGAACAAACATCTGGCATATCCAGCTTACACAACATATACCTCCATCAAAGCACAACAAAGAAAAACATGGTAATAAATATGTAGCGCTTTTAAAGAAAATGCGACAAATGTTCACAAATTTCCAACAGAAAGTTTTTAGAAATAATCATAGCTCAGGAGTTATTGGAATCAATCCATCCTTAAGATGTTTAAAGTAATAGAAAAACAAAACATTGTTGACGTGTAAAAATATGCATGGCATTGTGTATAATTTTTTAACAATTATATGTTCATAATATATTATGAAACAAAGCCCACATTGCTGAAATATCCTCTGAAATCTCTTTTGAGAGAAAACAGAGCAAAGCAATTTAAAAAAGAACATCCAAAGCATGAGCCAAAAAAGAGAAGCATTTTCCCCAAACACTTGAAAACCTGCGAAGGAAATCAAATCAGATTCCACAGATTATTGCTTTACTTTTATCAGTTATTTCCCCTTCAGGTATCAAAGGGTGTGTAAATGGTGTTTCTGACAGCCGCACAAAAAAGACGTCCTCCTGTCTATCTCTGACTCCCCAAACAGCCTGGTCAAGCAGAAATGAGCCCCACATCAATTTTCATTCGTATTTATCCAGCCCATGACCCTGTTCTTTTCACAATGCTGCAGAAGCCACAAATTACACCCATCATAACTCACAGTCCGACTGCCCGGCGCTCCCGCTATCAGAAAATTAACATGCTTATGTATCAGCCAGGGGTTCAGAGTGTCACGGCACAATTATACAGTCATGCTACCTGCCTGCCTGGCTGACGGGGTAGAGCCTGGGGCTTGGCACATGACACACACACACACTCCTCCGCAGAGGGATCCTGGAGGGCTGGAGTGCCTATCACAGAGGCAGTCTAGATAACTTTGGTTTAGGTGGCAGTGCTCAACGCAACATTATCAAACATCACAGGATGATGTACTGTGCTTGCAGCAATGCTCTTGTAACATGCAACATTCACGCATGTTTATCATATTTTTGTGTGGGGACATCAAAGAGAGAAATTGACACCTTGAAAAAAGACAAAATATAGAGTGATGTTAAACTATTTAATTGTACTTGAAGTTTTTACTGTCTCCATATGTTTATCAATAATGCTGGACAAGCAAAGCCGGGGATACAAAATGGTACACAAAGTTCGGTGATCAGCAGAATGTCTGGTCTGCCATGGGCTTACATGCCACCCCCATCATCTCCCACCCGGGAAAAAAACGGAGAAAGCTTCCGCGCTCGGTACCCCGGTGTGCTCCGAATGTCATGCCATTAGAGGCTGTGAAATGAGGTGCCACTCATGAGTGATTATGCTGCTGGGAGAGGAGAACATATACACCCTCACTGTCTGGAGCTGCTAGCGCCTAAACCCTCATATAAACACATACACACACACCTTCATCTCATGCTGATACTGTTTCCTCTGACAACTTCACTGTAATCCTTTTCAGGGCAGCTTTAAGTTTAATGGAAAAGTTAAAAGCATGTGTGCATGTTCATGTGTGAGGAAAAGTGAGTTTTTTTTTTTTGGAGAACATATAATACAGGGATACTGTCAATCTCTGGGTTTGAGAATTTGTGCAGATGGATTTTATGGTTATAAAAATGATGACTAATAGGGGATATTATATATTAAATATAATATAAAAATTAAATCAAAATTAAAATGAACTTAACTCATTTCACATTTAAATTGTTAAATACAATTTAAGAAGAAACCAAACGTTTTGAAAAAGATTATGTGCAATAATTTTAGTAATTTAGTACTGTAGGATTTTTTTAATAATAACAACAACAATAATAACAATAATGTTATTATTACTATTATCAGAACTAATTATAATAATATAACATATGTTAACAATTATTTTAGAAATTATTTTCACATGTAGTTTATAGCCCATTTTTAAAAGCTAAAAAGCTTGGTAAAAGAAGGGGGAATAGGAATCCCAGAGCTTGTTTCTTAAGAAAAATATCAATAGAACATTTTACAGTAAAAAAAAATTACTATTATTAAATGTAAAAAAAATCCAAGCATGTCAAAGCTTTACCCAACTCAAAATCATTGGGTCCTGCTGTTTACCAGGTTCTGATGCAAACAATGTCTTTTCTCAATTCATTCTGGTCTTATCTTCCACTCACCATTCGCACTGAAAACACTGAGTCTGTTGCCCGGCACATACGACGTGTTGTGTCTCCTTTTATCCCCGCAGAGGGAATACGCTCAACCCTCACACTCTATTGGGTATTGCAATGTTTTGCAAAACATTGTAATGTTTCAGCACAATAACATATTGCAAGCTGCCATTGTCCATACAATCTGTGAGATCCGTTTCCCCGCAATGCGCTTAGTACTCAGATCGCGAGGTATGAACTTGGCATGACTTACAATGTAATTTGCAGTCTATGCGGTACCACGTGGATCTTCTCACTCCCCTATGCTCTAGTTCCCTTGACAAAGTCAATAGGGGGCATTTCTCATCTGTCCAAAAGACAAACAGCAGAATACTAATTAGATCTATATTTGTCACCACTGCAAACACTTGTCTGCAAAGTCCCATTGGTTTCTTTGTCCTCTGAGGTTGTAACTAGTGGTTTGCTCACCTAACCTGACCGTCGTTCAAAGAACCTAGAGGTTACTACTTTGCTCTATGTTTTGTATGTTTGTTCGTTTGGGTACTATCTCCACCGGCTCCAAAGAGACGGAGCAGACCCTATGCTGACTGCCTAACCCAGAGGGGAGGCAGCAGAGCTTGCTGAGTGGAGCTCTGCACAATCTGGGGGCCAGATGGCTGTAGGCTTTGGGCAGGTAGTGGAGGCAGAGAGGCTGTGAGTGAAGTATTCAGGCAGAGCAGATTCCCCCAGCTCATCCTAATACCCTCTTATGCCACAGCCGTGGGCAAAGGCCACAGACAGGCCAGAGCTCCCTAACTGAGTCTCTATTCATTCTGTTTGTCTCTCACCAGCCCACTCTCTTTTTTACTCTTTCTTTTGAACTCTCTCTCTCTCATAAATAGGTATGGACAAGAACTAACACACCAACTCATAACTCAACTTCTATTCAGATCAAAGATTTTATGTTGCAATAACACAGCACAATTATGCCATTCTTATTTAAAAAAAAAAAAAGAAGGATACCATTTAAAAATATAGACTTTTAAATCATGAAGAAAAACACTTGTAGGTAAAAAATAGAATAACTTTAAAGACCTTATTTCTAATTTGTAGAACAGAACATAAAACATATTAAAATAATGTGCAAACCAATAATAGCGATAAAATAGCGATACACGTTTTTATATATTATCCAATGCAGATGCAGAATGAATGCAATACTGTGTGTATTATATCATGCTAGCTTATCAAATATTTTACCTCCTCCTTAAGCGGATAAAAAACATGTGTTTATCAAATAACATCTAAATAACTGTAATTTTGCATCACACATTTTCCCATCTCCGCTAGGCCGCTCAGAGATAAGCACAATGGCTTAGAGCTAAACTTGCATGCAATACTGTGTGTATTATATCATGCTAGCTTATCAAATATTTTACCTCCTCCTTAAGCGGATAAAAAACATGTGTTTATCAAATAACATCTAAATAACTGTAATTTTGCATCACACATTTTCCCATCTCCGCTAGGCCGCTCAGAGATAAGCACAATGGCTTAGAGCTAAACTTGCTCGAACGGTGTAAAAATTAAATTTGGTAGCTGCATTATCCCTCCCAAAGGCATGATTTACATGAAAGCAAATGGATGCATCACAGGCTCTAATAGAATATTTTGCCTTTGGCTCGGCTCACGTGTGTATGTTTATATGCTGGTGCTTTCCCCTACCACCTGGGCTTTAATCGGCATGACTGGCAGGGAGACTCCGGCAGGATGTGCTCAGCGAGGTGAGTCTGGCGCCACCCTTCCGCGCACTCTTGCCTCCTTCTCCCTGCTCTCCCTCCCTGCATTATATAAAGAGTGGCAGCAGGCAGAGTGTAAGACTGCCCCCAGAGATGACACCTGTCACAGAGGGGAGCGCTGCTAATCTACAAGCCTCATTTTGTTTGAACTTTCTGTCACCTCACTGTCAAATCCTCATCTTCTCAGTCACTGCCAGCATCCCTCCCCTCTGCCTCTCTCTATTGCTCTGGCAACCAACCCCCCCGACACCCCTAGTCTTCATCGCCCGGGCTACTGGCGGTCTGACCAACATCACCCTTAAGACGCAACTTCCCACCCGGCGCACACACACAAACCAATCAGAACTCGCTATATTCGCAGAACGCAGCAGTACGCACGACATCATATATGCACACGGACGTGAATTACATGCATGAGGATTGATTTCTATTTTTGTTGACATTTTTTTCTGCACATGTCTCGTTCAGCGTTGATGGGGTCAGGATTGTTGTGCCACTCACAATAAGCAAGCATCAATGCACAGAATACTAATTTTTCAGAGCAACGTCAGCAGTCTCTATATTTTGACTAACAACATGCAGTTGTAACATTCTTTTCAGCATACAAAACTCTGCAAAAGTGCTTATATCGCTATAGCAGTGCTCTTACTCCAGACATGTTTAGAAAATCAAGATAATGTGATTTCGTCAGAATTTAAAGTTGGCAGTCTGTATCCTCCCAATGCCCTCACATTTAAAAAAAGACTGAAGTGCCCTGCTAGAGTGTGCATACTGCGAGATAAAGCCCCATTCATGACGGCAAAAGCTAGTGTGCAATCGCGTTAAAGAGTGTGAATGACCGCTCTCTGAGGCCGAAGTCTCAGTGGGACAACCCTTTCCACCCCCTGCTCAAATATCTGTTTTGTTCCTTTTGCGTCCAGCCCGTATTATAATTATAATGTAATTCATTATGTCTCTGCAGCACATGGCACAAAGCGAGACTACTCCCCCAAAGTCCCTCCTCGCTGTTCTTGCTGACCCAACACGTCGTACCTCACCCTACAGCTCCTACTTCCCAGGCATAAATGCGGCCTCACACCCCCAACCAAATCATGTGTCCCTCCCTGTGTTGATTAAGATATCAACACCCCGGTTGACAGCTGTGTTCAGACCCATCTCATAAGGCACACTTTGAGGTCCGTACTGTGAGTAGGTGCGCTGCGGACGCCCTCAGCTCTTTGGGGTGCAGTAACGGAGTCAAAGCAACCGCCTGGGAACAAGAATAAAATTTGTTAACACGTAAAGACAAATTGTTCGTTTTGAAATGTAAAAAAAAACAATAAATTTTTTATGCGCAATACATTTCATAGTGTAGAAATAAACAAAAATATACATATCATACTAAGGTCCAGTTGGGCTCCAGTCAACGTATTCAAAAGTGTCCATTAAGAGGAATTATCTTTTCTAGACACATGATTGTGTCCCAAAATTACTTTCTTTTGGAATGTTTTGAGCTTAATTAAATCCTTTTGCTGAAAAGGATGCTGCATTTTCGACAATGGTGAGGCCGTTCCCCATTGAACATAATGGTTCTGAGGTTAAATTGAAGGTTGTGTGAATTCTGAAGAGAGCAGCTTTTGCTGTACCCGGTAGGGGCATTCATATTCAAATGGTGAAAGATGGACATGTATCCTGACTAAAATGCATGCATGTTGTGCCATAGAAATATTATAACATAATAAACTATATAAAAGATAATAATAAAAAAAGCAGGACAGTCATTCAATGTACTGTATTGGTCTGTCCACCGACTGAAGGACATAGCAATGCATGCCGCATACATGTCGCATTTCTTTTTCAAGGCAAATGGTGATCCATGTCGCATGCAGACGTGCAGGAAAGTGCAGCAAAGCACGCACAATATTAGCCTTAGAGTATTTGAATCTCTCGCTTTCACACACACTAAAATTCAAATAAGCCATTACCCAGGATCACAGCTCACCATAGCGCTATTCATACCGAAATCAGTGTGGGCCATGTAACACGTAACAACATGCCTTAGCAGCATAATAAGTCTGTTTAAGATTGAAGCAATGACTTCGGAGATTCAGAGACCATGCACGCTCCTTTCAGCAATGGGACACCCAACATCAATCCACCACTGCACCTGCCCAATTAACACCTCGCCTGGCAATCGTTCGCAGGGCATGGGGCTGACTCCCCTGGCAGCCGCTACCTGTCTCAGCTCCTCTCAACACGTGCCCACCTTCAATATGGAATTAACAGTGCAACTCACCCCTCTCGGACGCAGCGTGCCACAGATTAAACCTGTGCGGGTCTGAGATATGCCAGTCCTAACGAATGAAGGTTCCTCGAGGTTAAGATGCCGAGTGCAGAAGGGGGGCAGTGGCAACTATTGTGTCGCCATTCTTTTAATAATAATTAAACTCCTATATGAATAAGTTCTTAACTAGAATCCCCATCCTAATTCCACTTCGAATGAACACCTGATAAGAGAATAATTTCGATGGCCACCTGGGTCCTTCAGCATATCGCACTTGATAAGACCTTAATAAATGTAATAAGTTGTTTGGGCTTAGCAAGGGGCCTTTGTGTGACAGGGAAGCGCTTCTCTCTCTCGCTTCAATTGAATATAGTACATTTCCATAAACACAAAGATGGTGCATTTTATCAGCGAGCATCCAGCAGAAATATTATAACGGAATCCCTATTTGTATTACGCACAAAAAGCTTTTAAGATTTTATTAATTATAGACATGGCATTGTGTTCAGTGGCTAGATATAGTTTCACTTTTAATAAACATCTCTCAAACAGGAGGAAGACAGAAAATCAGGTGAAAATTCATGCTAGAAAGTTTTATAGATTAAAATAAAATAAAATGTTAAATATTTTTTTCCCTGAAAACAAAGTTAAATACATATCCTTGTAAAACCAGCGAAGATTTATGTGTGGTAATCTCAACGATTATTTTTTAACAAATATTTTTGTGCTCACTGCATTTGCAAGGCTCGACTATTCAACCTTGTTACACAAGATATTGTAAAAACAAAAAATCTTCAGTTTAAAAGAAAAATACAGCATGAAATATCTTTTGCTACTACTTTTTCATCATTATTTATTTTTTTATTGCTGGAAAAAATCCAATCAAATCATACAATGTGTTTAGACTTATTCTGATTTCTGGATTCGGAATTAAGTCTGAAATTCTGAATTTGGACTGAATTTCCATTGATAATAAAATGGCTCAAATAAAATAATTCATAAACTGTACAATTATATATGTTTTTTTCCCCTTGAGGTTTACAAACAACATTTAAATTAAAAGTAAAGTGTTGAAATGTGCCAGTAACACTCACACAACCATCATTCTTGGAAATCTATCAAATGTTGAAAGATGCTCAGTGCACCAATGCACCCAGTAACCTCTCCTAGTGCAGAGGATGACCCTGCTGGGTTGCCTATCAAACATTTCAGTGATCATATGACACTTGAAATCCTCAAGGATTTAATAGATCAGAACTTCAAACATATCATCATGATTTTTCTTAAAACTTATTTTTATCTGCAGTAAATGGATTCACTAACTGTCGTACTTGTATCAAAAAATACATAATTTTTCTGATATTTTTCATTTTATGACAACAAAGAAAGTACAACTTTTTTCTATGATACTGTTTAATAAAAGCACACTTATTGCAAATAATTTTGTAATCAATATTTAACTTCAAAACAAGCATATTTAGTAGATGGTATTATGATTATAATATCTCTTACTGTGGGTTTGACATCATTAATCTATCTACTTTTCAGAGATATTATGAAGTGAGGATCTGACACACGGGCCTCCGTGCTGGAAGACACCATCACTAAATTAAATTTCTAACCACACTAAATAGGCAGGTGAACAGCGGTCAATTACAATCTGTGATCATCTAAATTCATAATTCATTTCAGGCACATTATAATAGTTTTTCAATTTGAGGCTTTTTATGAGTGGTAGCAGCAATTAGACAAAACAACTGATATAAACTGGTGCGCCGGTTTAGCACCTGCAACTTAAATTTGATTTAAACCTGTCAAAACAATATGTCAGTCACACAAGTTGCATCAGCTTCTTATTTGTAAACTTCTATTGTCTGATCATCTAACAGAAATCAAAAGAACGAAGAGATGTTAGAGGTTAAGGGCAATAAATTCGTGAAAAAGACATGGTGGTGTTCCATAACTCAAGGAAATGGAAGTCATAATTAACATGAAAATGATACTATAAATCTGAAAATAACCAGCCTGGCTGGAAATAAATCCAAACTCAAAATGAACATGAGATATAATTTAATCATTAAGAGAATGCACTTTGTTGCGAAAAAAAGTGCATGTCTAGAATCTGCAGAGCACTTGAGGCACAGGTCACAGCCTGAAAATCCAAGTGTCCATTTACCCATGTGGAATAACAATAAAGCATACAGTAGCCATGTTTCTGCTGCTTAAATCTGTTGCACCCACACTGTGTTCTGTTCAGACTTGATTGACAGGAACACATAGTGAGCTATTAGCTGATTATAAATACAGGCTAATCCCACATTTGTCAGTTTCCAGCTGATGTCTGTTTATGGAAAAATGAGGCCCAACTTTCCTCTTCTCTTTTCTAAAACAAGTGGACCGCAATCTCTCGCACACCTGTAACACGAGCGAAAACATGCCACACGCTGGCGTCCACTCTCTCATGCCCCACGACACGCAGATCGAATAAAGCCATCATGTACTTATTAGAGGATGGGTTTGGCACAGCGTGACAGCTTTTAAACATGGCTCTCTTTTAAATACTCCCACAAATAGCACATAAGAACTTTGAGTCATTCATAAGCACGACACAAAATACCTTTTTTTGTCAATTTAAATAAGAACATTTAAAAGGGAAGAAAAATAATATTTACAGAAAGAAACATGAAGTACAAATTTCCTTGACATACTGATTGTGGGTTGTGATGTTTGTTTGAATATGCGATTAGATTTTACCATCTTCCATTTTTATTTCTAGCTATGACACAATTTGACAGATGACCTTGTCATCCATGTTGACTCACTTTATTCATAATCTTGTGCTGGCCTTGTAAGTTTCACCTTTATATTCTTGCACAGAAAGCATTTATAGTGTTGCTTTTGGGTGCTTCAAGTCATTATGTATTTCAAACCACAAAGTATTCTGACTGAATCTTAGACTACTTCTGTCACTTTGATTCTGGACCTCAAAGTTATAAATAATGTATTAAAGGATTTTCATCGGGCATTAGGCAGCCCGTCATTATAACAGAAAAGTGAGAGAAACATTATACAAATACACTGAAAAAAGTAAGTAGGCTCCTTTGTATTTAAAATTATAATTCATCCATATATATATATATAATTTAGGTAAAGCTTTTTTTAATCTACGAGCGCTTATTATTTTTGCAGAGAGGTGTTTCGGGCCTACTGGGACCACTTACGCAGAGCACCGGCCAAGTTACACAAAAAAAGCCTTGAAGTATGCACACATAGCGCCTTTTCTCTGAGCCTCTCAGGCCCAGCCAGGGGGAGTGTTGTTGGTTTATGAGAGGGAAAATAGCCCAAGCTTCTGCAAAAGTGAAACGGGATTAAGGCCTTTGTGCGGCACACAATAGTCGGGGGAATTAGCAATAGTTGTAGGCACTTAGAGGGGCTCTCACACTGAAGCTTATCCCAGATTTTGCACAATAATCATTTGAATATCAACAGTGTTTTGCAACTACAGCGCTAATGTATAAACTTCTCTCTTTTACGTTAGCCTAAATCCCCCAGCTGATGGTGCAAATGAACTCGTTGCAAACTCTTAGCCGAAAACTCTATGTTTTTCTAAGTTCATTTAGATTTATTTTATTCACATTTAAAACTTTAGGAAATAAAAGCTCTTTGGTTTTGTTTGCATTTTATTTTGGTTTCCATTTTGCATCTTATTCCATCTTTTCTCTCGTGCTTGTCTGACTTTTTTCAGTTTTAAACTAATTATAAACTTTCTGCAGGTTGTCAATACTGTTCCAATTTTTTTTCTTTTTGGCTTATGGATAATAAATCATTAGGTTGGTGTGTGGAAAGTAGCAGTGGGACATAGTGTGGAGTCTGTTGGCATCTGCTTATCTGCCTCATTAGACTGTCTTTTACGGGGGCTGGGAGGGAGGCAGCCACTGCTGTTAGCAGGGAGCTCACAGAGGGGAGTAATCCTGCACTGCTACCTCACTACAATCACACTGGCATGCCTGGAGGAGTGTGATGGTTTCAGCATTTTTTTTTTGTGAGAGGGAGAAGGGGCGAGAGACCTAGAGATCATTATATATATAGAGAGAGAGCAAGAGGGAGAGGGATGGAGAAAAAGAGAGGGAGGGAGGGGGGGAGAAAAAAGTATTGTCCATATCACAAAACGTTGAGTGAGATCAGCGGACTTGTCAAGAGGCCTTGGCTTGAATATGAATGATGAGAGAAGAGCAGGGTGGTCCGGGCGGCTCGGGCGGAGGCGGGCGAGAGAATAAGCCCAACTGTCCCTGCCAGCGACGCAGCAGGAAAATCAAACACAGTTGAGACACCTCCGCTCAAACCCTCTGATGACAAAATAAGAGAGGAATGCAGCAGAATTTCACAGAAAGCCGCGTTCACAGCTCTCCGTGTCATCCGCTGTGGTGATAATGGCGTTAAGGAAAGTGAGCTCTCGATATTTTATAAAAGGAAAAAAGTTATTTCAACATGGTCTTTGTCAGCAACAGTCAAGTTTTACTCAGTTACAGTTAGCAAAGCGACAAGTAGCCGGTGAAAACATCTTTCTGTCAAAAAGAAATAGCAGGGTCAGCCACAAGTGAGAAGTGTTTTTTTACCCCGGTTTAAATGAAGACATTAAGACCCCCCAACACACACACAACCCTCACCCCCGGCCTTCCCCAATCCCTACAGACTTGTTCAATTCACTAGAGTGTCTGCATAGTTCCCTCATTCAACTGGATACAATGATGCGCGAGATGAATAAAGTTATCTCTGGTGTGAATGGGATGTTGCTGAAGGAAGAAGACAGGGAGGACCCAGCGGGGGCCTGAAAGAAGCCCTGTTTGAGGGGCAGATCTGAGGGGTCGGGACCCAGCTGCCTGGCCGGGTGAAAGGGACACCAGCGGGCTGGACAGGCCCAAGGAAACAACAAAACAAATCCCCTTCCAATAAAGACATCCCACGCTGGACTTACGCAAGTCGTGCAGCAAAGTTGCTGATCACACACATTTCACACATTGAAAGTTTGCTCTTTAGACCGAGTGCTATACATTTAACTGGCAGTTAAATTTGCAGTCAGCTAGTTTTTCCCTCCACTTTTTAAGGGGGATGTAGTCAGTCCCCGTTAATCTGATGAAAACAACAGGGCTACAAAGGTAGGAGCTGTTTCGAGTTCTGTTTCTTGTGGTGTTCGTATAACTTAAGCTTGTTAGTCGGTTGTTTGTCACCATTTTGGAAATTTGTAATGTCTGACACCCACTTCAGTGTTTCAGGGGAATATGTCAGGTGAATTTTTTCATTGTTAGGAAGGAATAAAACATTCTGTAGCATGTTATGATAGAAAACGCCCAAAATACGTTTTATGATTTTACTATATCACCTTTAATGCCAGCAGTTGTGTTAAAGTTGTTTATTCATGTTTGAAAAATTCCTAGACCTACCGAATATATCTCCTATTGGTTAAAAAGCACATCAATTGAAGGGGTCACGTCTTTTCTGGGGTTACACCATTTCCTTGATGGCACTGAATTGCTCTAAGTTGGAATTTGCAGGGGGTAAGTAGGATGATAATCAGGCCATATTATAAGGAATTGATGGTTCATTTTCCCTGTCAGCAGTAGCACTGCCTCACCCAAAGATGTGCCGACCTGTGCAGATGGGGTTCAAAGCCAATTTCCATGTTAAAAACTCCACACGCTCCAAAAATCCCCTCTGAATGAGGGCTTGCTGATAGGAGCATGTGACTGCACTATCTGTTCTTGTCTGCATCTATGTCAGCCACTACTCAGAAACCCGCCACCCCCAAGTCTGTCTGTTGGCATGATAAAACACATTAATAGCGCAGATATTTTATGCATAAGTCGCAAAGGAGTAAATTAGCAGGTAATATTTTTTGCATTTGCGTCGGACTGTCAGATCAGAGAGACACACCACTGACTTGTGTGCACTGCTTGAGCAATAGACTAGAGCCGTCTCAAGATTTTTTCTTATTACATCTCATTTATTTCTCTTCTGTTTTAACTGCCCACATCAAATATGAGCCGGGAGTCCTCTCGCAGTGATCCGGCTGCCAGAAAATCAGTTTCTCCTCATTCATCATCTCCAACATTAAAACCCAATTGCCTTCAGGCTGCTATATTTTTATGTGTGCAGTTTAGACGCAGAACAAAACCTGAGGAAAAAGAATAAAGGCTCCTCGTAGACGCCGCAAATTGTTTGATGAGTTATGAGATGAACTCGTATGAAAGGAATGATAGTGCCAAGTTACGCTGCCTGTATCCCGAGGACAGGACAATCTTGCTTTTTATCCTCCTGTCTGCCAGATCATTTGTTTCCTGTGATTGAGGGACAGTAGTTTAAAGCTAAGCTCCGTATGTAATTATCCAAAACCCAGATTCCACTAATTTCCATATTGTGTTAGGCCTCCTATCTTAATTGCAATCAAACATTCCTGTATGAAAAAAAAACAGGACCTGAAATCTTTTTTCTCATACTTTGTCAAGATTATTAATATCAGAGAGAGACTGGCATAATGGTGTCAGAGAAAAGAAAAAGTGGGCGCCTGTTCGTCTACTCGAACCCTACGGAAGATATACTTGGAAGATAGCATTATCCCAAAACATAAAAAACTTTTTCTGTGTGTGCCGCAATGCTTTGCCATTCTCACCGGACATACTGTGGATAGTGATATAGCCATGTGATGACTTACTAAATGAGCAAACCTGCTGCTTGGCTTTTTCTCATTACCTTTTCGCTCTTTTTTGAGCCCATCACATCATCAGCCCTGGGAGCCAATGAGACCAGTGACAAAGCTCCCACCATGCAATTCACTCTCCCAGCCGCTTTCATCAGTCGATTTGGTGGCGAAATATGAAGCCGATTTTATCTCATTTTATAAATTCACAAAAGGCCCCCAGAGTGGCCCCGCGGACGACATACCGCATCCCAACCATGTGGCATCGCTATCAGTGATCCCATGCAATTGATAACGCCACCTCTCCTATTTAATGATTTGACAGGCATCAGACGCCAGTCCAGCAGCCACGCTGAGTTTTTTTTAATACTTTTCTTCATGTCACTGGCTGTTTACACAGAGTGGGTCAGAAGAAAGAAGGTATCTGCTCCATCTCCCCTTCTGAATGTGAGATTTATATTAAAATTGGGCTTTGATGCAGCTGCTCTCATGCCAGTGTGATGCTATTCTTGGCTGTGGTGGAAATATTTTGCCCAAAATTTACGGCAAAGGCAACTGTTGTGCTTATCACTATCTTTTGTTTTTAAAGATTCAAAGACTGAAGATTCTTTCTATTATTAAAAGATTCAAAGAAAAAATGCAAACAATGAATGTTTAACATTAAACAATCTCATTTGCAGGTTTATTTTGCAAAAAATACACAGAAATTTTATTTTAAATTTAGAAAAACTACAATATTAGAAAGTGTCAAGAAAACAAATAGAAACGTATGTTTAAATTATAACAGTAAAAATAAAAATAATTGTGCCAAGTTCACTTTTTTTAAATATTTTATTTAAAGATGTTGAGATATCAATTAAAGGTAGAAAACAGATGAATTTATTATATTATGAATATTTAGTATACACATAGGCAATGTTTTTTTATTATGAGATATATATGGTTAAGGTATTTCCAGTTATCTTTGTCTTGTATTTTATCTGTTTTATGCTCTTTAAACTTTTTCCACATTTCACAAAGTGAATTTACTTTTGATGCCAGATTTTTTTCAGAAATGTAAATCAACTAGGCGGTTGACAAAACACTCATTTATTTAACACTTACTTATTATAGTAAGAAATGATTACGACTAATTTACCCGAAATTGGGATAATTTATTATCAATAATGTAAAGGATTACAAAATAAATATGGACCAACAATTTAAAATTCACTTCATTTTGGGGCACTTGGGTAGTGAGAATTTTTAACATCTGCACAACAAAGTCTCCAGGACACTAATAAATCATTCATCACTTAATATCTGATGTATTATTTATTGGTATTCAATTTTTCATGTTTTGGCTTATTGATCCTGAGGAGGTGAAAAAAAGAAAGGAAACAATGGTTTATTTTCAATGGGGGATTTAACAATTTGACTACAATAATAACAACAATAATAATAATAATAATTATTATTATAATTATAATAATGTGAAAAAATAGCACATAAACATTGGTTCAGGAGGAGGTGGATTATTGAGTTGTATGACTGAACACATGGCTGTGCAAATTAACTTTTCGCCTCCTGTGCTTTCTAGTAAAAGCCAGGCAGCCTCCCCCCGGGGAAAGAAGTCAGCAAGCTCCTTTGCTACACAGTCTCTGGTTCACAGGGCTCCAGTTTGATCAGCCTTCCATGAAAGTACACTACTCTTGATACTCATTATGTTTCCTTCATAAAAAAGTTTGATGTTTTTCACAAATTTTATCTCTCTTATCAACTAGTGAAAATTGCTAAGCCTTTACACGCTGTTCATGATGGAAAAGCTTTAAATCAACAGGACCTATATCCAAAAATAACAATAATCATTGTCATTATCACAAATCTGCTCTTGGTCTGTTGGTCCTAAATAACTAATTTACCTGCAAAACAGCTTCATCTATTTTGCCTATTCATTATTCTTCCCTATCATATATCTAAATACATATCTTCATTTTATAACTGACAGCTTATTACCTCTGAACACATGCTGATAAATTAAATTCCAACGAGTTAGCTTCAATTTTCTATCCTATTACCAGCTAATATTGTACCATGAGGGACAACACTGCAGCTGAAATAAAATCAAATGCAAAAAAAACACGTTTCGTTTATTTGTTATTATTATTATTTTATTTTTTACATTTTAAAGATACAATTATTTTGCGTTTTTTAATTAGCAAATTTTGCGTTATGTTCAATGGGCATCTTATTTGCTATCTGTCAACTACCGTGGAATCTGTATTTCAACAAACAATTCTGTAAAAGTAATTTTGATTTTGATTTTATTTTTAGCCTGAAACAACTGTAATAATAAACTCATGAGAGAGAAAAGGATTCTTGTGAAACAAAGGAAATACTGTGGCCAAGCTTTAAAAAATCTGTTAGCAGGAATCAGCAAATAGCTAAATTGTTAATTTTATACATGTTAAAAAATCTAACATCAATTGTATTTTTGATTTATAATATTACTTGCAAACGCCTTGGTCAAGCTTTTGTATTTCACACACACACCAGCCTCTCTGCTGCAGCCGGAAAGAAAATGCGCTCGTGGACAGCCACTCTCTCGGCTCCGTGACAAAAGACACGGGAAGTTGTTCAAAGAACAGAAATGCAACTGAAACGCATGCCATCAGAAGAGAAAATATTATTGCGCTTTAAGTTTTTAAACATAATGGCACACAATGAAGTGGAAAACTAATAAGCCCCCTTTCGCATATACCCCCCATGAAAGCTGCATTTAGAGCACTGTTGGGTCTCTTATTTGCCAAAAATAAATAAAGGCGCTGCATACTCTTCTTTTTAGCTTTGATGTTGCCCTGAATAGCACTCAATTAACAATGTGGCTAATGAGCCCATTAAGGATGAAAGACTTCTCAACAGGTATGAGAGGAGGATGCTGTTCTTGGAGTTTAGGAGCTCACTGCTCAGTGCAGCAGGAGATGCACACTGGCCCTTTACAGAGGCTCTAGAAGCAAAGCCCTTGTGCTAATATCAAACAGAGAGAGGAATTATAGGCGTCTTTCCTCAGCGCACTTCAATGACAGAGTAAAATAATCTTATATCCAGGCAAACATGAGCTGAAGCTACAGGATTTTATACATCTATTTTGCACGCGGGAGGGCCGTGTCTTAGCATGTTTGACCACATACTGAAAAATATGATTTCGTTAGAAATAAAAATATTTGTGCATACTTAAACCCGATAAATGACTGGATCAGTTGGAATTGATTATTTTCGAATCTCATATACATCAAATTAGGAATTTCGATGACTGCGATTACATTTTAAATACAACGTGGGAAATCAGGGACCATGAGCGAATACAATCGATAACTGTGTAAAAGTACAGCCTTGTCTTGTGTATACACGCTTTTTCTTGCTGTGACTATAAAACATATTTCCACTCTCTAAAAATAAGCAAAGACTAATTTCTGTTATTTTAAAATCTATAAAATGACTGTTTGTCGACAAATGTATTTATCGAGTCTGAATCTCAGAAAACAAATAGTCAACGAATGCCGTCTCCTGTGCGCAGCCATAAAATATTGATTTATCTCTCTCTCTCTCTTTCTGTCTTGTCTTTTTTTACAAAGCTGCACTGAATAATCAAACACTCGTGTGTTTTGATCATTCTGTGATTAGGGTAATGATATCAGAATTATCATAAAAACATTTCTAATCATATGATCGTATTTTGGTCCGTTATTAACGAATCATTACCTCCGTGTGTTAAAAATAAATCCGCTTCCAGTCAGCGCGCATCCTGCAACAATCTATGACGCTTTATTCAATGTGTGGATATTTTGAAATTAAGAACTACTGTGTGGTCGTATGATTAATTCGATTTTAAGTTGGAGAATTGCATATTTATTCATTAATATAATTTAAATAATTAACCTGTTTTAAGTGCGATTTGAGTGGAAACCACATGTTGAACATATTTTAAAATCAATGTTTAAGTTAAAATGATAACTAATCCGCCAGTTTATAGTTTCTAGTATCTTGAGTTTAATTTATAGGGTTATGTTTATTTTCCTCTAAATGTAAAATTAGAACGATAGACATACAGCATCGCATACAGAGGCTTTCGATTATATCCTATACGTTTCATCCAACAAATAGGTAACAGCCTTAACATTTATATTAAAAAAGGAGAAAAATGTTATAGCCTGGCAATAATGCAATATAACGTGCAATCGAATCAAATTATAAAGATATTAGCAGACTAATTACATTTTTATCTGTCTGTGAATGAGATGATGCTGTGCCAAACACTGTGTGGTGACAAATGGACTGATGCAAAGGATGGGGCCAATGTCTGACCAAATGGGGGGGCCAGTAAACTGATTATAAAAATGTGCATGGCTAGGGCAGCACTCTGTTTTAAACTCCCAACCTCAGCACTTCAGCTTGAACACATCTCTTTCTGAATGCTTTTCCACCATGGTGAATCTGCAGGCGTTCTCCTGGATACTTTCCAGCTTTTGTTGTGCTGATGTGCTTTACTCCTCAATTATTAACAGAATTTATTGTATTGCACTAAATGTGGGCAAGCTTACATTTTCCCACCAGAGACGCATTCTTTTCTGATTGAAAAGATGTTAAGGCATAGTTTGCAAACACTGTGCACGGTCATATCTTCAGATATGTATGTGCACACTAATTTACTCACACAGCACACTTGCTCTGATCGGTCCCTTTAATGGAATTAATTTTTATTGAGTAATATTTAATAAAATCACAATATTAAGCCTTCATGCTTGATATGCAGTACATTTCACAACCATCCACCAGCAGGCAATTTTCTGTTTCAGCCTACCACTTACTGTACATTATTATGCTCCCGGTATTCTGAATAGACTGAATGGAAAACGTACAAGAGAAAACCGGATAGCGCCATTTGCTTTCGAAATAAGTACATCCATTTGGAGGAGCAACAAAGCAAATTATATGGAATTCACTGTCCTGCCCCTGCAAACACTGAAAAGCTAATAAATAAATAAGCTGCTCGGACGTGGAACAAAGTTATTGAGATGTTAAACCTGCCTGTCCAAGGAAGTTTCCGAATGTTATCTGTAGCTTCAGCTCAAGAATAGCTCGAGGTGTTTGGAGTGTGAATCTCCCTAAAGCCGCCAATGCGGACAAACATGGCGTATGCTAAATACAGATAAGGGTGTTATTTAATAGATCTAGTGAAAAGCCCCGTCCACATGGCTCAATGAATGTGCTTTGAATGTGCATGATAAGTTGGCTTAAGCTGAATGAAGTATCCACTGCAACACCGAGTTGCTGTTTGAGCTTGTGACAAACTTGCTGTTTAGTTAAGCCTGCATCCAGGGGAGGGATTAGAGAAAAGCCGTCAGGATCAGCCTCTGTCTCCCAAAAATTCTCATCAGAAGTAATTGCATACTCCCGAACAGGGCCAAATCAGCTACTTAAAGAACAGCAATAATAATGGATGTCTGTCTTTTCATGGGTCAGCTGTACCATGGTTTACTGTTTATGAAACAGTTATGGCTTGTGTGATATAATGTGTGGTTGAGGGAATTCTTACCTAGCACTAAAAATTATTTTAAACCTACAAATTGTCATGAAATGTCTTAACAGGCACAATGTCAAAACATTACCAATCAGTTGGTATCTGCTGCAGTTTGCGTGCTGGATTCTGTCTTATTAGAAAAGGTTCAGCTTATTGATATTTTTAAGTATTTGCAGCAAATAAGAGGTAGTTTTTCTTTCAGGTTTTTAACTGCTTTTGAGTACAAGGGTGACGAGAAGGGCAGCTAAGCCTTTTTTAAGCTCCTCAAACCTCTTAGAAGTCTCAAGCTTTTGGGCATGTGTAGCTATAAAAGTAAAGACTAGAAAAACACTTCTCATGCCATAAAATGGCTGCTTTAATTGTTGAATTGTAGTTCATCTCTACAATGAGCAATTGTCTGAAATTTTGGTAATTCTGTAACTGTCAAACAGCATAGGTATGATGCCTCATCGTCGACACCAAAAAAATTGCATATCCATTGTCCTAAAGATCTTAAACTATAACATATTTCCTACATTTAAATCATAAAAAAACACACCATAAATTATTTGGTTTCTCCCTTAGGAACGATTACAAAGCTTTAAAAACTTAGCTACCAGAACTTCCCATTAATCAGGCCAAATTGGCTCTAAGGTATACACATATCTGGGGGTGTTGAGAGCCATATCTCTAAAGCAATGCTGCATATTTCCGGAGAAATTCTGGCATATGAGTTGTCTTGTCAAATCAGCCCGTCTCAGCTTAGCTTCTTTAAAATTACACTATTTCAAAAAAGGAAAAAGGAGTCTGATTTGCGGGACGCCTCGGGCAATGGGTTTGAGGAGAGCATGATAAGCAGGGGATGGGCGCCCGTACTGATCCATGTCTAAAACATGACACTGTGAGCGGTTCTTGGTGGAGCTGTTATTTCATGATTTTTTTTGGACACAGGTTCTCTTTGAAGTCACTGTCACTCACGGGAAAGCAGTGAAGGTGATGCACTAGGGCAACATGGCCTCTTGCATAAATCTTGGTTCTGGCTTACTTGAGGTAACCTGGCTAGTGCGTATATGTCATGGCAGATAGCAGCAACATCTGGTAACAGACAAAGAGATATCACAGGTCTGAACCTGATTAAAGGCTTCAGAAACATTTGTAGTCCATCCTTTTAGTTCCAGAAGCAATATTCTATCTCGCCCTCGTTCACTCACTCACTTTCTCTCTTTCTTTCTCTTCTCTCGGTCTCTCGGTCTCTCTTTCGTCTGCATTCATGCCGAAAAATGTAGTCGGAGCAAGAGACTTTTCCCCTGAAATATTAAAAATAAATAGTAAGACGATTTTTAGATAAAAATGTAATATTTAAATTTGAAAAGGAAAATGAGAACCAATTATTCTCCTTTAGATGTGTTACATTTTACAGAATTTTGTCAAAACACATTGTTGTATTTAACATACGAGCAAAAATGAAGAGATCTGAAAATACCTTTATTTAGATTCAGTAGACGTTCGTGGTCAAGTAACTGCTCATCGCTCTGGGCCGTGGCCTCTGACTTCACTGTGTGCGGTTAATGAGCTTCGGTGGCTCCCCTCATCACACATGCATGAAGCCTGTTAAAACAGACTGTTAAGGATATACTGCCCGCATCTGCTTGCATTAAAAGCAAATCGCAGCTCTAAAAACGTGGATAGTAATCAAAAATCAAAAATTATGTTCCACACGCAATCCTCACAATCCTTTATCTTGACTAGATTATTATTTCTTATTTCCTTTCATTTTATAACACAATTGTGCGAATCGAGCGGTCGAAAGACATCATGCAGCAGCTGCTTTTCATAATACAGTCTTGCTGCTCAAAACATTTAACTCTAGAGTGGGTTTTTGAATTGTTTTTTATTTTAAATTAATAAAGGACGCTAGACATTTTATGCATCAAGTTGAACTCTCAAGTTCCAAAGCCTTCTCTCTTTCAAGACCATCTTTTCATAAAGCAAAATTACAATCTGTTAGCTGTCGTGACTGAGGTAATGTTTGTTTAAACGGGCCAATTATTGACTCCTCATAAAACCTTGGATATTAAAAAGGCAGAGGAGTAAAATCCCGACTTAAAGTAATTTATTCTGTAATATGGAGATACGTGCACCGCTTGGAAAATATGTCAGAGGTGCATCTCTTTCACGCCCCCACCTTCTAATAAGGCAGTTCGGCTGGCCTCAACTGTAATATCTTTTCCCAATAAAGCAGCAGCAAAGCCCGGGTGGCCTTTTGACCAAGGCTGAGCACTCGGAAAGCAGCAGGCAGTCACTGCTAACTAGGCCGTCTCTCTCTAATATTAGCTACCTGTCCCCTTAGCTCGGCTCGACACGGAGAAGGGCTCAGCGCTCGATATTTTCCTTTGGGCTCTGCCAAGATGCAACACCCCTGCTTTAATCTTGTGTTTGACGTTAAGCTCTGTGTCAGTGAAAAAGCCAGACTGAACTTCAACCTTAGGGTGGTGCTGTCATACAAAGATGATGTGGCTGGGGAGTGGCAGCGCCTGGTCCGTCCTTGACCCCGACTATTGGCCAGTCGAAGCCTTTCCCCTGCCCTCTTCTAACCAGGCCAACGCGCTGACAGGTGAAAATTTAGCACCAAGGAATCATAGCTAGGCCGCTCTTGTTCTGCCTGTTTCCGGCAAAGTGCTACAGACAAAGCGCCATTGCGATTTTCACTTGAATGGGAGAGGACAAATCCCCCTAAAAATGACCAGACTTTGACAGCTATTGACCTTCGATCTCTGTCACGCACTTGTCATCCACGGGATTACGGACAGTGATGTCTCTATTTCAATTCAAATTCGTAACTTTGAATAAGACGTCACAATTTTACGGGATATAGTCGCCATTGTTAGAAAAAGTGTCACATGTCAACTATGAGAACAGAGCTGGAAAGCGGACAAAGAAAGAGGGGGGAAATAAAGCTTCATTATGGTACAGATGTCTCTATTTGACAAGCGGCTGAGAACCGCGAGAGGATCTGTCTATTAAAATATGAAGAGGATAATTGTTTTAAATGAACAAAATTAATATCGGCACTTTAATTTTGCATAATGGCAGTAATAAGTACAGTGCTTGATTGATTCACAAACAGTTAAGGCACTTAACTTGAAAAAAAAATCACATGCACACACACACCAAAGGCAACACTATTCTATTTTTACATTACATTCAATCTGTGCTGTTGCACATCCAAAGACAAGACAAGCTTTTCTACTCTGCAGCTTCACACACACACACTTTGCCTCTTCTCCTTCATAATTTAGTCCACAGCCCACCTGACTGTTGCCGGAAAACCAATTGTTCGCCATAGCATCAATGTCAGTCTATTACTCTGTTGGCATGTAATGACAGCCTGTCCTTTTGGCACAGATTATAGTGCTCTGTCTCAAAGCACCAAAGTGTGGAGTTTCCCTGACCTGCACGGGGACGAGAGTAAACACCCTCATTTAGCCACCAAAACAGAATACATTTCACTGATTAGGGAGTCATTTTCTGTCAAACTAATCACAGAGCGCTTGGTGCCGGCATCAGGAAAAGAGTGCATTATTGATCTACTCAGCTGAAGCACATTGTTACAGAATGTGCATGCGGGGGGGTCTTTACAGGAGGCAGAAGAGGGGTCAGTCTTTGCGCGCAAACATCACAACAAATGCGGGTTATATAAAGTCTATTTACCACACCAGATGTAAATATGCAGTTTTTCCCCGAGCTCTAGCGCACTACAAAGATAAAGAGGGAAGAAAAAGTGCTTTCGCTATGCGCGGGCGACATAATACATCATTATAAAGCATACGATCGGAGGCAGCGGGCGGCATTCGGGAGTCATTACCATGCCCCGGGGTCTGCTCCATTTGCCATGCCACATACGTGAAGCCTTTGTGGAGGTAGTACGTTAAGGTAATCTAGCTTTTCAGGCATGACTTCCACTGCACTGAAGACAAACCTCTGGGCTTTTTTGTCATTACAAGGGTGACGGGTCTACCTGAAAGAAAGCATTTTCCCGACTTTCATTTGCGCTGTACAGATATTGATTGTAATGGGAGCAAATTTCTCCCTGTCATTACCGCGCTGACCAATATCAAAAGACTAAAATGGCGCATTTAAGAGTCTCCTGCATAGCAACGGAAGATAAAGCACATTGTCCTGACCCTCATTAAACACAGCCAACGGCAAGCTGCAAGAGCCTTTGATCAGCCATTTGAGCCCGTCTGAAAACTGCATGTTCACGACCACATAGTATCTCTCTGAACTGACTAATTGAATAGAGTTGGCCGATTCTATTATGGCGTAATAAAGCAGTCGGCATATTTCCACAGGTTGACCCTAATCACTGGAATGTGCAGTTGATTTAATTACCTCCAGTGAAGAAACCAAAAAAATATGGCGGAGATCAAGTGAATTACGGGCCCTTTCTGATACTGTTCTCTATACTTAGTGCTTATAGAAGTAGGTGACACCAGACTTCAGTCAAAACAAAAGCCAGAAGCTACTAATGAGACTTGTTAGTGATGCTAATTTATGTAAATGTTATTAATTACAGACACCTATCTTTCATCTGTGCCATTTGGCGGAAAAGTAATTAAAAACAACAATGAGAATCCCAGCAAACATGATCAAAAGGGTGCACAAGGAACCACGAAAGCCCCTCTTCCTGAACTACGCATTGCCACGGGCAACCGAGGCCTCATTACAGTCAGAGACATTCGGTTGATCGCCAGTTAACCTGATTTGCTTGTTTCGCTTTCATTGTCATACAGGCCCTGCATCCCACCACCGTCCCCTCTCCCTTTGATTGACGGAGACTCTGTTTCGCCACAAGGTTATAAAGGCCCCCATATGATCAGTTACAGTATCATGTCAGCAAACAACTTCAAAATCACCCCATGTTGGGCGGAAAGCCACGGCTGTCTTTGTAGCCCTGCAGAAGGGCCCTTTGATAGGAACAAGGGCAGGAATTGTGGCATGTATCATGTGAGCAGAGTTAGAGCGCTGGAAACAGATACGGAGAGATCAATAGTCCTCTCTGCTGTGCCAGCCCTCAGGATATTGACCCAGTCTCCATGGAGGACCTTCCATTTTAAAGAGTTCACTGAAGATAAGAGCTACTAAGAAAAGGAGCCCTTTAGTACTTTCCGTAGCTTGCCTATGACCGTGATTTCCTCAGGACCTCCAAGGTGTTATTGGCACCACCGGATTTAATACGTTCGTATAAATAAAAAACTTTCATGCTCAGGGCTGGATCAAATACATACAAGATAGAATAGATCCATGAGGCAGATCAAATGGATTAAAATGTCCTAATATTTAACTCTGAGGATTAGATGAAACGCCCAGTTCTTTTTTTCCCCTGCAAGACTGGCTACTCTTTTGATATTTATATTGATGCAAAGGACTTGGAAGTGGATATGCAACATTTACACAAAAATTACCATATTCAGAAATAGATTTGAGCTTGCAGGTTTGTGGTGCTGATGTGAACTTCTTAGTTTTGCAATACTTATTTTGAGGCATCTTGTTAGTGCCGTTCTGTGTCCAGGTGTACATTGTACAACACACTTGTTTTGTTCTTTCGAGAAGTGGCAGCACTTTTCTTTTGTTTCATATAATTATACTGTAAATTGCTGTTAATCACTGTTCTACTCCAATAATGAAGAGCAGCAGCAGGCATGTGAGGACAGACTTTGGAATACAATGTGGAAAATGAAACATGAAATGAATGGGATCCACCTTCCTGGCCCCTTCTCTCACTCAGTAATTTGTGGCATTTAATGGAGGAAATCATTGTGATTTTCTGCAATAATCTGAGATGGAAAGTGAAAAGAATTAAGACTGAGATCCGTTTTAATCACACAATAAAAAAAGACTACACATATTCAAATAATTACATCTTATTGTCTTTTAACATTTTTCACTCCTAATTAAAGTTTCTATTATCCCTCAGGTCCAAAGACAGGGAACACAATTGTACATTTGATATTTGTATTTTAGACAAAATCAAAAAGGAGAAAACCAGAGAGAGAGAAAAAGTTAAATGTTGTAAAAGAGCTCATTTAGAAATATAAACACTTGTGATAAAAATAATAGTGAGGTCAATGGCTGCATTTGTAAACAACTAAAAACCAAAAGCAATAGTATATAGGCTTGCAAAAGCATGTATCAAGAAAAAGTTTGTTAAAATTTGTTATCATTTGACCTAGGTAATTTATCAAATTCAGCCAATATAACGAATTCAATTCAAACTTGAATTCTGCAATGCAAAAGTTATATTACATTTTTAATTTTTTTCACAAAACACAAACAAGTTTAAGGCTTTATTTTAACTTTAAATGTGTGCATCTAATCACATTGAAAGGTAAACATTGAATGCTCTGACAATTATATACTAGCAATGGATTCAAATCAAAATGTATTGTCTATACATTAGGTGACACCTATAATGTAACATTAAATATGTAAAGAAATAAAGTATAAAAAGATGATGAAAATAAAACAACCACTCAGTGAAAATGCAAGGGGTTAGGGCGGTGTTTAAAATGGGAGATTAGCTACTCATCACAATATTATCCTCTACCTGCAATGAAAGCAAGTCTTAGGTCTGGGTCGATAAGGTTTCCAATTCATTTTCCTCAGCTCTGGAAGCCAGACTCAAATCTAACCATTGATCGCACTGTTAATCCATAACCTAGCTGAATCCATCCCCATGGAATGTACCATAAAATAAAACCGATAATAGGGAAAGGAACTCTTGACTTTCCAAATAACTGGGGAAGAGTTAAGCACAGATTAGACGTTGGTTCATTTAATATACACTTACGTATCTCACTAAAAGCACTCAGGATTGACACGGCCTTAATTTACCATGCTGCACTGTTGAGTATAATAGTAAGCACTTTGTTTGTAGACAGGGAAATATTCCTGAAAACTCTGTTATTTTAAATGTCACAAAAACATTGTGTAGCACTAATGCGCCAAATATTCAATCCTCTACAGTTTGCACAATAATTTAAAAATGTTACACTGATTTAAAAAAAATAACTATACAAAAACAGCATGCTATTTACTCTTTTCTGCTTTTGTCTTTCAGCTTAATGGCCTCTTCTAAAATCTGGGGATGACTCTTGGCCACAAGTTTTTTTTCTCCAGTCCAATAACCAGCAACAACTTTCCCGATCACTGGAAATGTCAGGCGGGTGGTCACACCGTGAATGATGGCATGACACACATCTTAAATCACATTAATGTTTCCGAAAGTGAGCTGTTGTCAAAATGTTTTCTCAGTCTCTGCTGTATAGGGGGACTTGCAACAGAATATAATATATTATAATATATGATATGATATGATATATATGATATATTAATATATCACTGAATATTATTATTATTGACAGCAAATTAGTTATTAATTGAAAGATTGTTGTTGTTTTTTACATGACATCGTGATAGAACTGTTAATAGAATGTATATGCTTGTAAACAAATGTGTAGATAAATCAAAACACTTGTTTCCCCAAAATGTGCACGTTTTCAGAAAAAGTAAATTTACTATTTCATTGACACACTTTGAATGTGATGTACTTAATAAAAATCTGATTCAAGGACACACATTTTATCAATAAAAGAGGCTTGGAGGGTTTTGTCTATAGACATTTTCTTCTCCCAACAAGAAACGTGTTTCAGCAGCCCCTGACAAATGTATGATTGATCCTTGAAAATGACCCAATCCAAACAGAGAAGCTGATAATGGTTTGAAAAGATGGCTCTATTATGGGATAGTATTTCATGTTGTGGAGAAATTGCTCCTAATGAGCCTTGTTCTAAAGGCCTCCAGGACTGCCATCCCTCCCCTTACTCTCCAGACCTCCAGGGGTTAGTGTCTGTGCGTCAGGCCCCCATTGTTGCCTGCCGACGGATAATGTCCTTATTAATTGTACCTCTTTGTAAGGTGTCAGCTGCAGCCTTCGATTGAGATGGATGGGTCCTCTGGAGTCTGCTCTCTGGCCCTCTACTGCTAGCCTATCTTTAGACAGCACACAGGTGCACCATTTTTCATCTTGTAGCACGGCACTTGCCCAAGGCACTCACTACAATTTTATGAGAGGTGAAAAATACTACACAGAGAATACTTTTGCATTTGTAAAGGTCAAGCGAAGTCATTGCTTCAGTCAACAACAAATACAGCGTAATGAACAATGCAAATTGTGAGAGAAAATTCTAACCAAAATTACATTTGACAATGAAATACAAATGAAAGTTCCAATCCAGTTGAACATGCGTGCAGAAAACATATTTAAGTTAGTATTTTAATGTACATATTCAGTTCTGACAAGGACTATTTTAACTCATTTTAATATTGTTATATTGTTCTTTGTGTAAGTGAACGAGATGACGGAGAGAGAGAAAACACATCTCTTACATCATTTATACCAAGTGTACTCTACATCTACACACCAATGCTTAAAGTGAAATGCAAAAAATCTTTATCTATCAAAACACTGTCACCATTCCCCCAAAACACTTTTTTTTAAATTCTTCAAATAATGTGTTATGTGACCGTTGTACTATACTTTGCATAACTATTTGTATTTTAGGAGTAACATGTAAAAACACAATGTTACACGCATATATAGGCATTTAAAATTAAGTTTGTAAACATATATTAGCACAATTGAAATGGAGCCTTTGACCTGATAACGTAATAAATAAATAAATAATAATCCTCTTAGCTTTTGATTAATGTACATGACTGCAAGCAACCCAAAGTACAGATGTGGGAAGCTGGTGGGGGGGGTCGCAAAGGTGCTCAGGTCCAATGGTGTGGTCCAGATTTTTCATAATTACCTCTCCTGCTTATCTTAGAGGAAGTCCTTTAAAGTATGTGGGCCATAGTTACAGTGGGACTTCCCAACAAATGCCCTGTCCCATGGCAGCATGCCATAAGCCACTGTCACTTACCTGGCCCATTTATCTCTGTAATTATGCTCACCTGGACTGCATGCCTTGGAGTAATTTAGTCATTAGTTTTGAGCGCAGTTAGTTACTGTTCAAAGTCAGCTCTGAAACTTCACATATCCCTCAACAGTTACTGTAATCATAACCATTTACTCTTGAACAAAAGCAGGTCAGTGATTGTGCGTGATTAAGCACAGGCTGGAGGCGCACAGGCAGCTATGAGCGCTGACATGCGCACTGCAATGCGCTTCCGAAAAGCTTGTTTTCATGTCACCTTCATGATGCTGTGTAAGAAAGATACGTTTACACGTTGTTCAAGAATGTTGTAATATGCCCGACAATCCATATGAAAAACGAATAAAATGATGTCATGTATGTCATAAATAATGCTGTTTTATCAAGGTCTGTTTACATAGAATAATAGTTTTACAGCATCGATTTTAGCTTGTTTCCTAACTTTTACCAAGTAAGTAGCAAAAGAGAAAATAAAAAATAACATCACTCGCAAAAAGAATAAACAGGATACCAAAAAGGCTGAAACATTTAAAGTGACGTACCTGAATGAACGTGAGTGTTAAGGAAGCGAATGAAAAACCCTACGTAATAACGTGTCTCTTCCGGTCACGAGACACAACTAAATAATTTGAATATTTAATAATCAGATTGTTTAACTTAAAAATATCTATGATCTATCTATGAAATAATCATTAATCCTTTAATAACAATTTCCACAAAGCTACGCTGCTCCCGTAATGGTGACCTAATTTCCACCGCGACCAACAGCTTTACACAAGTTTAAAAGGTTTACGTAGAGAAGGCAGTTTTGTTCTGCAGCATTTCTAAATAATTATGGAGAAATAGAAATGAATGATTTGATTGCTTATACATTTCTATCAATAAAATTTGCCGTTCCTAATATATTAAAAATATATATTTTCCATCACGCAACATTATATACTATCTTGAAGATGACATAATGTCTTGAAGATTTCAATGACAAATATTAATGGCGTTTCAGCACAATTGACAATTTTTTTATAATGAAATACAGATAAATACAATAAAACATAAAAATGCCTCTAATGCATTTATTTTCCACTTTTTATTGCTTTCTGTGCATTGTTTGTGGACAAATTGAACTAGTGAGTGGGTGAAAACATATATTTAATATGAATGCTTTAACCCAAACGTGAATAACTGTGTTTACATGAAAAATGATTAAATAAATTGTATGTATATTATTTTCCCATCAAGTCAGTAACATAGTCTTTCAGACTTCAAGGACATTTTGGTTGGATAACACCAATAGGCCAACGTTATTTCCCCATCAATAAATGAACCTTCTTCTGAGGACCATATTATTTTAATAAATTGTGGTTTTAAGTCTGGTGGTAATAACTTGCTATAATGAAATATCTTTTTCATTGATTATTTTGGTTTGTTGAGAAAACACAGTTAATTAAGTGGATTGAAGCCTCTATGAAATCACCAGCATTAACATCAAATCCTTTCCTCCTCATTAAAGGCAACACAGTCAATTTAATTAATGCATATTAATCCCAACTGATGCTCATTTCAGCTTTAGAAAAAAAGGATCCATAGCAGGGCTAGCTTGACTTCAGATCACTTTGTTTCAATCATGCAAGTTTGATTGCTGCCTGAATTTGTGGGCACCACATGGAGGGGCTTCCATTTGAAACGTTCTGCAGCATTTTGTGTGATCTTTCCATGAGCTAATTAAAAGAGATGAATCACAGCTTTCAGAGTGCATGGACACTGGTCCAGGATCTCTAAGTATTCTGATGTGTCAATGGCGCATGTCTGCATTAAAGGAATAGTTCTCTTAAAATACAAAAATTCTTATCAATATCAAATAAATCTTATTTAGAAACCTCTCAAAGCTATCTTAAGGCTTTAGAGTAATTTTAATGTATAGACCAATTTTCTATCTGTCCATTGTGAACCCGACAGCGCCTGTTATCTTCACTGAGGATGCAAGTATTCTTCAAAATGAATCATTTGTCTTTTTGTGTGTTCTGAGAATAAATAAATAATGATGGAATCTAAATATGGGTAAGTAAAATACAAAAGTAACATAAAATACAAAATGTAATCCTGTATGAAAGTGTGGTGCGTAAACACACCACATCCTATGTTAAACAATTCAATACTTTGCAGAGGCCTTAGCTCCCCACACTAAATGCCTTTGTATGGCATTCTGCAAGTAATGTTCACCTTTCAAATATTTGCATAATTTCAAGCTGCTTGCTATGTCAAGCCTTTCCTTTTCCTTTGACTGGATATGTCAGAGGTTATCCACAATGCCCTTGGCTGTGTTTTCAGAAAGAAACACACTCTCTCTCTTGCCAACACATTACTCCCATTGGTGATAGGGAAAAGCAAATAGCTGCTGCCAGTGGTCAAACATGACCCAGGCTCTTTCTCATGGACATTGATATGCAGCAACTGAACTTAAGTGGCAAATTTTGTACTCTCTTGTGTTTTTATCTCCCTGATAGCGAGTCTGTTAATGATGAACAAAACAGTGGCGCCTGGAATTGAATTGAAAATGAAAAGAGAGTTGCCCCAAAATGGACCTTTTATAGAATTTCTGCTTTCTGGCTTGTAACATACCACTCAGCTGGTGTTTAAAGAATGATAAGCAAAACAATGAAAGGTGAATACTTTGCACTTTGGCAAGTAATGTAAATGCAAAAACTGTAGGATTGTGTGTGCATAAACAACAAAACAAGGAAATTGGAAAAACTTGCCGTTCAGTGCTTTCACAGGTATACACAGGAGTGCACTGATTGACTTCACCTTGTGTATTTGGTGTACAGTCTGACACAAAATAAAAAGTTATCTGGTGAAATAAAATGCTGCTTAGCACTATCTACGTGCCTAAGATTGTCTGATAGGAAGCAAAAACTTGTTTTAAGACAATTTTGCATATGCTCACTACAAAAAAAGATTCAATTAATTCAAAATCACAACATCAAAATAAGAAATAAGAAATAAAAATACCAGAATGCCTAATGTTAATCGTTACAAACGTTTGCGCCTTTCATTTCACCTAGTGTACGATCATTGCAGATCTCTCCTATTAGCTGCTTGAGGCAGGTGTCAGTACAAACATGACCCCTGTTTAACATTTGCTTCTTACAGACAATTATGTGCTGTGGTCACTCACTAAAGATGCACAGCAGAGCTTCACAACACTCATAACAACCTCTCACAGAAACCCAGTCTGCTTCACAGAAGTGTGGCAGCACAGGCTTGGATGAAATGGGAAATAAGGCATGAAGCAAGAAAGGAGGGGAGCATCCAGCTTCAGATTCCATTAAGAAAGGTGCTGCACCTTTTCTAAGTGTCAATTGTTTTTGTGTCTCCTGAAGTATAGATGATGTTTGAATTCAAAGTATTAAGTCCTGAGCCTGCTGTGTTAAATTATGGTCTGTGAGCTACAGGGTGGGGATAATCAATGGAAATACACACTGGCAGTGTGTGATGTGTGTGCCCCTAGCAGCAGGGACGCTGTGCCCCCCTGTTCTGTCCCCTCAGCGGGTTAAATAAATATGACAGTGTAAGTGAATGCACTAGATTATATGATATCATTGTAGAATCAAGCAATGCTATTACAGTCCCTTGCCCACTGTGAGGGATACTGACGGAACTAGCTTCAAATGGTGGCCCCTCCATACACATACACACCCCAAAATACCAATAGATAAAAGAAAAACATAGCTGTGTAAATTGAAAATATGAATGACTGTGATCACAGGCGATGGATCTAAAGAAGTGACACTGGGTGCGAGTACATATTTTATTTTCTGGTTTGCCTCCATCCTGGATTGTCAAATCAAGTGGAACTGTGCTGCAAAGGATCGGTCTGCTGATTGATGTCTGCCATGCAAAACTAATGTAGAACTATGATTCTCAAGAAAATAAAACACACAAATCAGTCATCACCATTTTAATTGAATTATTGAAAGCATTATTAGTGCTGTATAGGAAATGTATATATTTCAATTATTATTGTCAATCATGTATTGATTCGTAATCAAATACTGTCATCATTAAAAATAAAATCACAGTGAGAAATGATTAAGATGATGATGATATTTTAACTTCCATCATAAGAATAATAATATATATTCCTCACAAATCAAACAACCACACTGTCAAATCTAATTAGTTGATCTTACTTAAAAAATGTAAGTCGCTTTGGATAAAAGCGTCTGCCAAATGCCTTAATGTAAATGTAAATGTAAAAAGCATGCAAACGATTGCCTTAAAAAAACTAAGTAAAGTGAAATGGTATTGTTGAGTTCAAGTAACTAAAAAAATTTGTTCAGATGTACTCTTGACTTAGTGTGGAGTACTCAGAATTAACTATTATTACCAACTTAAGAATTTCCATTGGATTTATTGCACTGTAAACCCGGACGTTTGCAATACTAAATTTTGATTACTTCATAGCTAAATTAAATTTTACTACAGTTTAAATATTTAATTTATCTATCATTGTAGTTTTAAGTTCACTTAATTAAATTCTTTATTTAAAAAAAAGCTTCTGCCATTACAGCATTTTTTCAGCATTTTCTCCCTTTAAATACATAAATACTTTTATTTTGGTGTTGATGCGTTGAAAAATAAATTACACAACCGTCGTCAAATCTACTCAATACAAAAACCTAATTCTGAGCTTTTCAATGTCCAAGCCCATCATTACAGAATGCTGGAGTTGGAGAACTGATTTGAAGATTCAGGCCGATAATTCCTTTCATAGCAGGAGTGATGTATGATGAGATTGATGAAACGTCATACTGGAAAGAGGCAGATGCAGGGAGAACAGCTGTGGAAAGATAGGTCTCTGCCACAGATAAAGGTTGATGAATGGATGTGCTATTTTCAGGTTGACCTGGTGAAATGACAAAGCTCAATTAGCTGGCTCTTGAATGTGGGTGAGCCGCTGGTGAGCTGGCTGTATAGTAACCCCAGAGCTCTGATCCACTGCAGGTATTGATTAAGCCACTCTCTCAGCCAGCAAAAGGAATCAAACGAAGCATGTGTGAAAGGCATTATCAGTGACCACTTCAGATAACCTGATACAACCCGATACAGCCCTCTCAAAAGGTTGTAACCCCTTCGGCCCTCTGGCTGTCATTATTTTAAAACCTTTCTCCATTCTTCTCTCTCCATTTCTCTGTCTCTCTTGTTGACTCTCCCCTTCTCTTTTTCACTATATATATACATTGCTATCATTTGGTGTTTTCTATGGTCTTATTCGTCTATATGCCCTATACATGTACAGCTGATATCTGTAGTTAATGTGACGGTGAACCTCAAAGGCAAAACACAAAATTGCTATCGGCCTTTCCTCGCAAACATGTTTCTCAGACTCAACCTCCTCCATTGTCAGCTGTCTTCAGCCGTCTCTGGGGCCTTGTTGGTTTGCTGGAAGGTTTTAGCAGGTAGTCGTGGTGTTGCTTGTTTGCGGAGAAACAAGTGTCAGAGGTAACCCCTGAACCTCCACGCTGCAGCTCAAACAGATTCTAAAGACTGATGTAACAAAGCCCAGCGGAGATCGTGTAGAGATAGAGAAAGACAGAGAGAGGGAGAATGTTGTTGGCCTGAGGGAAGACACACAAACATTACAGGTTAGTATGTTTGTGTCAGTGCAAGGTAATCAGCCATCTCATGTTAATTGCTTCTGATGTCTATGTTTGAACGGGTATACAGCTTGGTTTATCCGAAAAATATGGATCACTGGATGTGAAAGAAAGAAAGAAAGACAGACAGAAAGAATGAAACCTTTTAAATGGTTTCATCCAGATGATTGGGCAGTAGCTTGGCAGGTACAACAGTTCGGAATGTCAATGGACTGAGATGTCTTTAGATGCAGTTATTTTAGCTATTGCTGATCTCAATATTTCATATGGAAATGGCATCTTTGCCTCGAAAGAAAAATTCTATTTATTTCAAAGACTTTGACTAAAGCACATTACGCATTCATATAATTCAGAACTGACTACGAGGCAGACATCCACTCTCTGTCCATGTACGGGTAATTATATGAATACTCTGCATACTCCGCCTTTCTCTGCTCTGATATGATCTAATAACATGCCACAAATTATTGCATGCCTGCCTAAGCCTGGCACATGTCTGATTGCTTGGATACATTAATGTGCCTTCATAGAGCTTTTAGAGAGCTTGAAGAGATGCAATTTGAGAATGTAATGGGAGTGGGTGCTTTTAGCCTTGGACATGTCGCTTACTGGGGCTTAGGGGCTAGCTGACATTTGGAGGCATGTGTTCATTGTGAAAGCTTTATACGCCTTGCGTCTAATGTGCGGTATGCACGTATTGTAAATTTCCCATGCGCACCCTATTCCAACATTAAAACTAACAGTGAAATATCACAAAAGCTTGTTTTCTTACTGTCCGTCAGAGGGGATCATCATCTTCTTTTTCAACTGTGCCGGTCTCTTTTCTCTGGTGAGAGAATGGTCTGAAAGGGAAGGCTTGATGCCAGGTATTGGTGACACGGCAAGGGGAATTTGCTGCCTTTGCCACAAAAGATTTGGGGAGCCACATTTGCATAAGGTCAGAGCCTGCCTCCCGATGGAAGTTGTGCAGCATCTCGCGTCTCTTAGCAACCCTCTTGCTCTCTTGGTCCTTGCGTTAAATTGACTGGTCCTTTTCTTCCTTTTCAGCAAGAGGCTCACAATAAAATGCCACCCTCCAACCTATGTCTGTCACCCAGAAGGTCACCATTCTTTTTCTCCCTCCCCACTCATTCTCTTTACAGCGCTTTCATCTCCAATTAAATGATGGGAAGAATATTTATTTGGTGGTCATGGATAAGAAAAAAATCTTAATCCGTTTTAAAAAATATGCTTCACATTTCTAATTATCTCAGACTAATGAAGGTATAGATAAAATATAAAAAATACATCTGTATTTTCCATAAAAGCAGGAAAAGAGCTATACAACATTGTCTGGCCAAAATTTTGAATCTGGATTATACAGTAAAGAACAAAAAATAATCAAATGTAATATAAACAGGAGAGCAGCAGACCAGGAGAGAGGAAAGGATGTGTGATGTATTTTCAGTCCGTTGAGTGGAACAATGCTTGGTCAAAAAAAGAAATGTGGAATTGGGTGTGTTGACAGAAATTGGTTGCCCCCTGGCGTGGTGGTGGGAGGGGTTGAAAAGATCCAGATGCTGAGAAGTCGTGTTAATAGAGGGTCAAAATTGGACAATAGTATCCATCACTGCTTTCAGAGCTGCCTCTGTTATCCAGACCAATTTCTGACTGCTCTATCAAACAGAATTGGAGGGATGATTCAATTACTATGGTTTAGGCATGTCGGCAGCACACCATCATTTTGACTATGCTCATGTCTAGGGCACTTTAAACACACACTCTCTCTCCAGTCTACATCTTTGTCTATTCTGGAGAACGTTTACTCTAATGATCGTTATAAAACGTCGTGCATTTTAAATGAATAACTTCGGATGAGGTAATAAATAAACTGTGGTAAATAAAGAGTTAATGGCAAGAACTAAACATAAGGAGGCAATCTACACCGACAGATTTAAACCAGACGAGCTATGATTATAATTATGATAATGTGGTGATGTTGATAACAGAGATGATGATGACGGTCAAAGTGATCATGATAATCATGATTTCTATAATAAAGACACATATCTTTGAATGTGAAGTTATTTTAAATAACCTAAAACCGAAGTTTCTTTCACTTTTGTCGTACATGAATATACAACGACGTCGTGATGTTTCTTGTACAGGTAAGGATCTGAAGAGCTGTCGAAATTAGTTTACGTAGTCATGGTTGTCATTTACCTGTAAACTCTCTAAGCGCTGCGTCAATCGTCTCACAAAAAAGACGCCAAAGCACTCTGACCCTGTCAGATTTTATGTCAAAGAAGCTACAAACAATATATATGTTTTTAAAAATGAATTTTTAAATCTTAAATTTGCAACATTTTTAAGAAAATGCAGTGTACTCATCATCTGAAATAAGCCAGCAAATATTATGGTTATCAATATTTTTATAATATGATTGAATAATCTAAGAATAATTATAATAATAATTGTTATTTTTATTCTTAACAATTTATATCCTGTAATATTGTTAGTGGTAAATATTGTTAGTAAATGTCGTTGCAGGACAAAATCGAAAATAAAACAGAAGGCTATGTTTGTTTGTAAAAAACGATATTAAGACTTTTTTACACTTTTGTAACCTAAAATCAATGTCAAATGAATCGAATATTATTTATGTATTCTTCATTTTGTAGTGTAACAACGCTTTGAACATGGTGAAATGAGATGAGCGCACTCAGTCATGCTGGCAGAGGTGGAGGGCAGTCTGAACTGTTGCCAATGAAAAGGGAAGCATTAGTGTTCCTCTCTTGTACTTAAAGGTGCCGAAAATGTCCCTGAACAGCTGTTAGCCACAGTGTTACACCTGTGAAGTTTGCTCATGTGAAAGCTGCTGGAAGGAGGGCGCCAGGCAGCCCGAAGTCAGAACAGTGACCCCTTCAAATTTTAATTAACTGCGAGCAGATGCACTAAAGACAAAGGTTCAATAAAGGACAAATTGGGAAGCAAGAAGAAAGGAGAGAGGGAGGTAAAGAGGTGGCAAAACATACATGCAGCCAATCTGATCGTTTTGCCCTTTAAACTTAGTCCGACGAGCCACCCCAAATATAAATCATGCTACAAATGATATTTCCATTAATTCGTCAACTTGGTGGTCCCATTGCTCTTGTTTGTGGAGAGAAAAGTTTAAATTTCATTAGAATGGTAAGGCTAAAATAATAGATCAAAAACTGCAAATGGTGACGATCTGATGGCAAGATGAATATTTGTTTAAACATTTTAAGTCAACCTTGATGTTTTTGTTTTACAGGGAAATTGTTCGCATAACTTTTCCACCTGCAGTAGCTGCTCTATACCTGGGGGGTCACAGCCACCTGTCTGACAGCTTGTGACCTGTTTAAATGACCATTACACTGCCGTGACCAGTGGCACAGAAGATGCATTCATAATAACACAGTGAAAATGTAACGTTGTTCTGCATGCTGCGGTAAAACGAAAAGTGTAAATTTACACCGTCTAGTTGTAAATGATGGGACCTTTTGGGTAAACCTTGACATAACATCATTATCTTCCACATCTTGCTTAAATATATTCCCAGCAAATACAATGTTCTTCCCTAGATTTAGAATTATTACATCTTTTTATCATTTTGATTAGTATTACTGCTATGGGCTGCTGGAAATCATGCTTCCAGCATTGTAACACTTAGCCTATAGTGTGACTGAAAAAAGTCTGTCTTGAATTAAAATATGTATAAATACCTAAAAATGAATGTAGTTATTTAATATGCTATAAATTAACTGTGACCTCTACATAAAGAATAGAGATTGTTACTTTGCTCCCTCTAATGGAATAATTGTCATTTTAAATGCCTTGACCCTCTTGAAATAAACCAAACAAAACAGACATCGACTCAAGACCTCCGGTGTAGCCTATTGATTTCGATTTCTTAATTGTATTTGACTGCATGAAAGAGAACATTACACAGAGATTTAAGAGGAATACATCTGTAGCACCAGATATCTCATACTTGTGCCTGTGAGCATAGCCTAGTCCACTGGGATATCTCATTTTTGATCGATATAAGAATCAAGAGTGATGGGCTTCTAAAATCGAGTTCCTAAATGTGATATAAGGGCCCCTACATCTCCCAATCTGCGCCTCAAGATTGTGATGATGGAAAACCCTTGGAGTTAGAGATTACATCAAAGAATCCCATGCTTATAGCTATCATTTGAAGTAATCTCTAGCCCTCTCCGGTCTCTCTCCTAAACATCCAGCGTTTCTCATTCCACTTGTCATTTTCCCAACGCTCCTGTCTCTCGTCTTTTCGTCATAGCCTGTAATAAACTGCCCTTTTTGTACAGAGTTAAAGTCCAAAGGGCATCAGATTTATTTCCAAATGACAGAAGGGAGGACAAGGGACAACCTCGCATATCGGCTGCTCCTGTTCCTTCTTTATCTCTCTCTCTTTCTGTCTGTGTGTGTGTGTACCACTTCTCAGAAAAAAAACATCCATCCTTAGCATTGTTTCTAACATTTTGACAGTGTTTGTGCTTAAGGTTGTTCAGGAAACTGTTATCATTAATGCTTAACAACATATGCTGTCTCCAATTTATCCTAACAAACTATGAAGAACACTAATTTTACCACTCAAAAGGAGAGAGGCATAGCCTAATGCCTTAAACGTGTGCCATCCTCTAGACACATTGCTTATGTCTTTTAAAGATTTTAAGAGAAGCACCCTGCCTGAATAAAATATCTAGAGCACTTAATCTTTTTTTGATTGTACACCCCACTGCTCATTGTTATTGTAGGAACCCCTGCTAAGGTTCCACCTCCACCTCTTTTTTCTTCGCACTGCAGCAAACAATGATATTAATACTCACAATGCCATCTTTCTCTCTCTTTCTTAGCCCCACCCCTTATGCATGTTTTGATATGTCTCTGATATCACAAGGGTGTAAAACATCTGTGCATGCGCTGCTGCGTGGGCAGGACTCCCACCCACTGTCAGTGACCTGCAGCAATTCCTCCTGGACCTGCGCCACACAGAGGCTGTGAAACGTCAGCTCAAGCTCTCTGAAATGGCTGCCCTGTCATATCGCTTGCCTTTTCTAGACAGCGTCATTCTAACACGACCGCATCTCCTGCTTCAGTTCGATCTGGGCCATGGCGCCGTGTACAGCTGAGCCTCCCACTGCTGCTCCTGTCTGTTATACAGGGACAGTTCTGTCAAACCACCGACTGCGACACAAATCTAGATCAGCGACAACGCTTTGCTCTGTAACATTTCCTCTTATCCCATTGCAATGTAAAACCAAAATATTGCTTGTCGTCGTTAAAGAGGGTCAAGATGACGGTGAGCACAATAACTCAGGTTGTGTCCCCTAATTAAGTATTTATGTAGCAGCAACTGGAGATAGAGATATACTTTTACACAACACCAGCCGCTCAGACGGTCTTTTATCCACCCCCACCCCCCCCTTTCGTGGACGTTCTGCTTTCCCCAAAGGCAGTGAGACCATTTCTTGCACTTCCAGCAATGATATCAAAAGGTTTTTGGTCAAGCCACGGAAAGGTCATTCTAATAATACCCAAGGTCATTGGTGGGAGCCAATGAGTCTCCCAGTCATTTTTCATTTGTTGGTGGAGCTAACAACAGTTGCAGGGGGACTGGAACTTGGAGCCAGTAGCCATGTGATGTCACAAACACATGCCAGAGGATTATAAGGGCAAGCAGGGGACAAGGCCTGTGGATTTAAATTCGTTTTTATTTTACATTTTCATTTAAAATAAACTAATTATAAAGTAAATTAAAGCAATAGTAAATAAAATAAAATTCTTCATTTAATGAACACAACACAGAGAATGGTCAAAAGGTGTACTGAGGTGCATAAGCACTATAGAACGGAAATTGTGAATCAAAAAGTTGTATGTGTATTCATATATAAATATGTGTATTCATATATTAAATATATGTACAATATTTAATACATTTTGAATTAGAATAACGCATATTCATGAACATTGTCCTATTTAGAGGGAAATACTAACCTTGAAACATGATGGTCCTTGACACGACTTGCATCAGAAGTGATACATACAGTAAAATCCTTTAACATATTTTATACACGTCAATGTAAACGCATTCATTTATAGACGCTTTTCAGTTGTACCACAAATGAATCGCTAGATTTCAGTTTCTTTTGATGCCACAGTGCGACATCATTGACCTAATTGCTAGCAAGCCGGCACATCAGTCACAGCCCTCATACTGCATAACTTTAGCCTGTGATAATGATAAGGAGGGGAACATTTTGACAAATTCCTTTTGAGGAATGATCTGCACTCCGCTCCCCTATGCCTCATTGGCCTGCATGTAGATAGCACTGTTCCTCTAGCACAAGGTCATAGAGTGTAAATATGAATTGCATTTTGCATTACTTCCAGATGAGTGAAGCTGTCAGACCAATAATACCAGCTTTCAGTCCTGCATTCTGACACTTCTCCCCCATTTTTTTGGCCAAGGGGTCATGGGCAAATTGAAAGTGGCAGGCTGGCCAGCATGTTTGACAGACTAATACTGTTAGAGTACCCTGTCATAGCTTAGATCAGAGCTGCACAACACATACTGTCTGCAAGGGGTCTCCGTGTTTTGGCTGTTGGAACATCACAGACCCAGGAAGGAGAAAAAGAAAAGACAGAGGACTCTCTGGCTTCAGGGTTCAATAGTAATTTGCTTATTATATAATAAAGAGGCTGTTGAGTTCTCTTTTTTCCAAGTTATTACGTTATCAAGTGCCTCTTAAAGTTACTTTGCCTAACGTTCCATTTTGCAGGTTCTTCAAGTTGAACATTTTTGCTGCAAATGAAACATTCATAACATTGCATTCATTTTGGTTGTTTTTATACCAGTTTATTTTTCCGCTCTTAACCCTAAAAATACATTAGGATATTGTTGGCATGATTTGACATGTTTCACTTTATTTTTTAAGATAAGTACAACCAACCTGTGTACATTTAAATTGTGTCTTTGTTTCAGTGCGGAGCATATCATTTTTTGTTACTGCTTTGTTTTGTGTGTAAGGGTTTATGAATTTAAAACACCATGCATTGATTCTAATTGAAAGATGATTCAGAATCTTTCTTCAGAACACTCTACAGATGACTCCCAGATGATTATCACGGTCAGGTGCGCTGAGGTTTAAATACCGAAAGGTCTTTTCTCTTTTAACTGTCAGTCTATTACAGGTCCAGGAAGACACCTGTCTGAAATTTATTATTAATTTATTCTAAGTCTTTTTAATATCTACTGTGAGATTTATATATTACTTATTAAAAAATTCTTAGAGTTCATTGATAACATAATTTAGTAAGATGCCTTCACATCAAAGGGATCTTTTTACGTTTGTCCTCAGACGCACAAAACATATATTATGTCTTGCCTATTGTCACATATTTTTCCAATTGTACTACCAACTGTCAGTCTAAGCAACCATTCATTATAACCTTACAAGTTATAAGTAATGTAATAATATAAGTTATGAGTAATCCCCTTCAGTAGCTTATGTGAAAAAAACTACTCTTCACCAAAGACCTTAAAGAGAAATATGCAGCAGAAAAACTCAATGTGTAGATGTCTAAAGATGGTAATGATTATAAATCTATGGGGATTTGAAAGTCCCACACGCAATATGCCACGGGACAAATAAAAAACATATGAAATGTAAAATAATGGTACCTGTCACAAGTTTAATAAGAGATACAGTACAACTGCTTGAGGCTGGAAAGGGGTAGGTTGTGTGAAAAATGATAAGAAAGAAATGCCTTCTCAAGGAGTGAATATTCATATCAGTGTTGTCATCTGCAATAACAAGAGGTGTCAATTTCACATCATTCACAGTGCACCCATGTGTCTTAGAACTGATCTTTAGGACAAGAACAGAGTACAGCCAGCCATTCAACATGGCAATAAAAGATGCAGACATGCTCAGGCTGGCCCTGTGGAAGACCCTCTGATGTTATCAAAATATCAAAAGTAAGTCGGGCACAAGAGCTTTGACAGGGGGTCAAGGTCCATGTCTACATCTTCACGTGTGTCAGAATAGGTCTGGGTAGAAGACCTGTGGTGTGAAATGGGCTTCTACGCCTGTCATCCCCTTAATAGACTTGTCAACCAAAGGCCCAGTCCAAAGAGCAAAGCTGGTGGCATGTTGTGCCACGACCATATGTGGAGAGGAATTATGAAGTTATTGAGAAGACGTGCAAAACTTCACATTACAAATAAAAATAAGAGCATTGTGTCAAATGATCATTTTAAAAGACCATTACTTGTCAAAAATCGAAACATTTTATGTCGAAGTTAAAATTCATATACTTGCAAAAACTGAGGAAATGGGCATCACTGCAGAAATGAAGTAGGCAATGTTTAATCTTTTTTCGAACCGTAAACTGTTGCAATTTCGTCATGGTTTCGTAAAAAACTGTACATTATTATCTCTAAACTTAGTAAACTCTACCTCGATTCCGACATTGTTTTTGACAGGATTATTATCATTGTTTATTATTATCATTACGGTTGTTATTATTATTACAATTATTGATTATATTAATAATAATAAGAATGTCTTTTTACTTGTCACTTTAAATTATTTCATGACAGAAATTTAGTTTTATCCAGACGTTTAAAAAATCGATTTTGTGTCTTATGTTCTAATTGTATAAACATGCAAGTAGTTTAAAGGTACGGGAAGACGGCTTTTGATTGTGGCATTTTTTGGATTTTTAACCATATTTTTTTCTCATATGAATCCGTTTATCATTATCAATATATTTATAAAACAATAAACCACCAAAACAATGCACTGTCTACGGCTCAAATTACAATGTTCATAATTCTGTGATGGCAGTCCTATACTTGACTGTCTGTGTGGTTGAAAATAACATAAAGAAGCTAATCATAAAACAATTTGGGCACTTTTAGGACACAAATTTACACGCAAAAGCGGTCTAGCGTTGAGTAACACGTGATAAATTATTTCGTCATTTATAGTTAATTAGAATGCATTCCGAGCTTATTTTGTGCTGTATAGTTTTCACACTATTCAAACACCCACACAAACTCACTGAAGCTCAGCATAATTAAACAGCGTTCCTTTAATTGTGTTACAGACTACAATGCCTGTAATAGTTAAAGAAATTGTATTATCATCTCTGTTCTCTTTCTGTTGACCAACACAGATTCACTGTCGTTTTCCAAAATGTCTCTTTCTAGGTCCAATCCTCTGTTCATCATGAATTCTTTAACGGAGCTCTGTCTTATTCTCTCACTCTGCCTCTCTCTCCCCCTCTCTTTTTCTCTCCTTTATTTCACTGATCTGAGCTTGAAATGCGAAGGCAGCACAGCACTAAGCCTTCAAACGTGTGATTTTTTCAAAAGATCTCTGGAAGCAATCTCAGCTCGCCTGACCCCTGACAGCTGCACATCTCTTTATTTCTCTCTCTGCCGCCACTTCATTTGGTCGAAAAGCTCTCAGATTCACACCTCTGTCGGTCAACACAACTGTTTAAATGTGCATACACACTACACGCCCAACATAATGCACAGATACAAATAATAATTATATTATAAGCAGCTCTCTTTCATATTTTCTTATAATTGTTCTTGTTTCTAAACAAGGTACTTAAATGTCTCCTATCTAATTTCCAAAAGTTATTCCGTCAGCTTTATATTAGATGAAGGCAACAAGCGTTGGAACATTTTATTGTTCCTTTTTGTCTAGATTTAAAGGCAATGTAAATTGTTTAAAAAGTCGCCTTTAAAATAAAAGAATATATATAAGGAAATAAAACGTCACATGCAGTCGATTAAAAATCATTACAGTACTCATACTTAGCACAAACGACACAAAAGTTAATACAAGTAAATAAATAAATAAAATGTTTATCAAACAGAAAAAACGTACAGGCCTATTACAATGCAATGTAAGTTGCTTTGAATAAACGCGTCTGCCAAATGCATAAATGTAAAATGTAAAATCTTCAACAGATTTGAGTACGTGAATGAATATTGCCCGTACTTTCTTTCTTCAATGACTTGTTCAAATCTGTAGGTTATTAGTCAATAACTCAGCAGATACACATTTCGTCTCGTATGGTGACTGTCACAGGTTACACTGCTAAGACCTGAAACCTGAGCTCCAAATAGACCACGTGTCATGTGAAAAACTATTTTCGAACATATTTGCGATATTTATTGTGATTACGTTTCCAGACAAAAAGTACTGGATACATCTCAACTAACGGCAAAATAAACTTCCAAATAAACATCTTTGTCTGGGGCAATTCATATTTATTTCATGCATCCGAATATTCAAGTGTTTTTTTATTAAAAAGTCATCATTATTTATTTTTACTGTATTCAGTAGTATGTACGTCAGCGCCTCGACAGTATGTTTGCTTTTGTACCTTAAGCCTTTAGAAGCCTATGCACCATTTTATTGAAGAAACAGTCCATTTTTTATTTTCAAATAACGTAAATACAAGATGATATCAAGAGTGGTTAGCAGTGCTGTTAAAATAATCGTTAAAGTTCTTTCTTTTCATGCTGTTCAAGTTTAAGAAAGTTTCAAAACCGATTTTATTTTGTGCGTTTGGTTGTTACTTTGCAGTTTTAAAGCCCATACTCAAAATGTTTTATCATTTGTTCTGTCATGGGGTTTTTGACATATTCCAAATATAACATGTTTTCTGTTTTCTTTCTATTGCTACTATTACTGATTCAACTGCATTTATACGTTCATACAAACGACACAAAGACCTATTACTGTTAATTTGTAGTATACCTTGAATTATTATTATTCAGGTCCCCTCCCTCTTTTTAGGGTGAATATGTTGTGGGACCCACCCTCTTTTGAAATGAGACTGTAGGCCCTATCATTAGATCGGATGGCAAGTCTTTATACAAAGTGTTTTGCATAATTATATACCAAAGCCAGAATAGCCACCCTCAAATTTTATGGGTCACATAGCATTCACAATTGCCACATTATTGTCCTCCGGAGTCTTGTCCAACCAGTGACAAGGAATGAAAAAATCTCATCTGACTAATCTAAGATTGGGAGATTGAATTTTCATTCTAATAAAAAAAGCAAAGAAGATTATTTCCAAACTGACAACTTGTTTACATAAAGTGATAAAGTTCACAGAACTGGTCCAGATTTGAGGGAACATTGTTGGACTCTGCTTTAGCGATCACACAAGGCTTCTAAAAGCAGAACTTGATCATTTGTTCTAATTCATGTGGCTGCACCTCTATTGTGTTGTGTGGTAGCATCATGTAGCTTGTCTGATTAAAGAAAAGTAAAATACTGTGAATAATAATAACAACAATAACAACAACAACAACAACAGTTTTTACATAAACACGGAAAGGAGGAATAGAGTTTGAGACAGCAATGAAAATGTAAATAAAAAGATAAAAGATAGATAAATAAATACATATATTTAAAAAAAGAAAAAAAAAGAAAGGGGAGTCAGTTACATTTACAAATGTGCCAAACAAATGATTTAAATAAATAAAGCTCAAATTGGGTTCCCTAAGACCCAAAATGGTACATCTGGTCAGCAAACCTTGAAAAGTGTCAAAGATTCAGTGATTTATTTTGCGCTGTACTCAAACAAATCAACAAGAATAGAAAAATGCTAAATGTGTACACTAAAATATGAAACATGTCTCTATATTCGTTTAATCAAACTCATTCAGAACAAAATACTTATGCATTTCATTTTTTTTAAAGCTACAATATCATCCATGTATGAAGCAACAACTCCAACACGGAGTAAAAATAATTATAAGAATTTGTGTTGTATCCAGCATTTTCTTGTTTATATTATAATATTCGTTCTTAACTGTTCAGAAAAAACGTTTAGTGTCTTTGTTAGAGCGTAACAATTTAGATTCATTGATTTATTTAATTATTTATTATTTGGAATGTCGACATGTTGAAGAAAAACACGAAAGTAAAGTTCACATCATTATCATTTAATAAATCTTACTCGACAAATTTTTAAATTACAAAAGAATAACGCAACAAATGCAACATTAACGAATTTACAAAACAACTAAATAAATAAATAATTTAATAATCCAAACAATACATATAATAATAATAAAAACAATAAGTAATAATAATAATTATTATTATTAGTTATTTTCATTACTTTATTCATAATAATGGGGGAAAAATGGTCTGCAAAGAATCAAAAAGGTAGGCTGCGTAGTACTGGACTTTTACAATAAGAAAATGCTCTGGTACTGAACATTTGTCTTTTCCAAAGGGAATTGAAAAGGAAGGCAAAGGGTCTTTAAGTTTGATATTTGAATAACGTCACGCGTAGCTGCGGAAATACGTTCATATAATTCGTATATTGATTTTGGGGTCAAAGGTTTAATACCTTATAACCAGTTAATTTACAGCACAAAATAATTGCCGAAAAACAAATTTCAGTATATTTGTAAAAAATATTTACAGATTTATGAACAACGTTTTGTTAGGCACTCAGTCAAACTGAAGCCCAATGGTCTCAAAAAGCCAAATACCCACAACAACAATCGCAACATCTCAATAAACCCTAATATAAATGCCATACATTTTTTTATTGTATTAAGTGTGGGAAGCATGAAAAGTTTTGATAAATTAGCTAATATATCATTATCCAATTTAAAACCAACCTCTAGTCATTTCGACATGTGTGAAAGAAAACCCAGAGGGCAGGAATAACTGAGCTTCTATGTTGACAGATGTACAAAATAGCGCCATCTTGCTTTTAAATGTTGAAAAACAGGCTTAATTTTTTCTCAGTCTAAGTGAGTTGTCTTATGCCTGCGTTTATAATGTACACAAAAGAAATAAAGTCAATTCGAAGACCAGTTTTTTAGAATCTCTAAATGTTCTCTAAATTAATAAATCCTTTTTCCAAAAATGTACATGCACCTTTAAACACTAAATGCATTTTAATTTTTGCCTTTAACTACTGGAGTGGAATTTCTTCTTTTAAGCATCCCCACATTGATGTCGACAACATGCTTACCTATCTCTGCATGACTGGCACCCGCGCTTGAGAATTTAATGCACCCGTGTCTTATTGTTCAATTCATGCAAGGATCGGAGCTGGAGGGGGCCGCTAATGATCTTGAAAAAAGAAACAGGGAGTATGTGTCTCTAGAACTGACATCGCTCGCTATCCTGAAAATGATGGGGAGTGTGTTGAGGTCTATGTCTTTCTGTTTAGACTATCAACTGTGCACTCGTTGTCCGAAAATGTAGGCAGACTCTTCATCTCAGATTGTATGATGCTGGCCTCCAAAATTTGAAAGTCTTGAGTGCAAGCTTTTCATTTGTTTGTTGGAGGGATTAAATAGTTGCTCTGTGTAATGGTTTAAGCATCAAGTAAATCTGAAACATATATGGAATAATACAATTATGTTTACAGTTTATCACAAAACTTTCAACGAGTGAATGGAAAATTATACTGCCATGTTTACCCACATGACGTTATTAATATTGTTTGTATTCATTTGTACACATTCGATTATTTTTCAAACGAATTTCTCAACTATTTACTACTATTAGCCTTGTTACTACGTAGCTAAAAAAATAGGGAGGGTGACAATTAATCTGCAATAAATCGTGAGAACACATATTTAGCTCATACGTGCTTTCAAAATATACCCAGCATTTCTGTATGGGTGCACGGCTCTTGACGGAGAGATGAAGGAGAACAATATCCTGACAGTCAGCGGTCGAGGATAAAGATGTCCAAGGCCATCGTCACGAAGGGTCCTTTTTTCACTGCTGATTTGTCGAAGGATGGATCTTTACATCGTGTTGGTACACGTCTGTTATCGGAAATATAGTTTGATGTTTTAGTTATACGGTGAAATAATGGTTGCTATAATCTACCGTATGTGTTTGTGCTTAACGTGTGTATAGCACAATGAACAATGAACAATAAAAACAGCAACAAATACATGCACTATATAATTAATCATTAAATAAAAAAAGCTTTTACTGTCGAGCCCATCCCACGAAGAGCTGAGCATTGTTTATAACTAGTGACTAGTTTACAACGCTCTTTACTTTTCTGGTTTATTTGTGTACCCTGGAGGTTAACACAAACTTTTAAGTGTAACAAAAACAAACAAAAAAACGCAAAAAAACGATATTAATAATTATAATAATAATAATAATAACAATAATAATGCATTTAAACAAAAATATGCCCATTGGCGTATAACTGCTTCTACTATGAAGGACTCTGTTGCAATATATAAAGCATGTGAAGTATGTAGCCTATCGTATGTATTAGTCCTTGATAAATTCATGATAAGCTCAAATCAGGTTGATGTCATAGAACGTAATGAGAAAAACTTCCTGTAGTGATTCAAAAGACAAATAGGATGTTGTACAAATCATGAATGATTACAAATGAACAAATCCGAAATAAAAAAATATTATCTTTGACTAACTGCATATAAAATTTACTTATGAAAAAAGTGTTAATGATATCGCATTCGTTGAATTAAATGGTAAGCTTTAGTCCAAATCAAAGCTTTTTTTATTTTACGTGACACCATGAGTGCCCTCTTTGCTCTTTAGACCCCTCTCTCCTCCTATTGGTTCTTGTTTCACGTTCTGTGAAGCGAGTTCATACTATTCACACTAGCGCTGAACTATAGCTACAGACATTGTCATTAGAAGGCCGCTTTAGGCAGTTATCTTTGTCAGAGATGTCGTTCATAAACTCTAATTTTTCATATGAGATTTTTAATTGATGGACTGAAATCAAATAAATTGTTAGTTTAATTGTGTTATTAAAGTTCCCCATCGCATAAAGATAATTAGTTATTGACTTTATCATGTCAACACAAGTGATTCAATAATAACACTTAGAATAATAAATAAATAAATACACATTCTTACAATCAAACATATATACACAGTGACCTACCTCTTAAAAACTGCGTCTCTCTATAATGCAGTGTTTGATTCAATGTATTTACAATTTAAATTTCTTCCAAGGGCCAGGGAAGAAACATTTCGAAGCCATGAGTATCATATCAACCAATTAAAAATCTTAAAATGCGTGGCGCAAGATGTTAACTAAAATGTACTGGCTTTCGAAAGAAAAGCAAAACGCATAGATTGTGTGTTTCTTATGAAACAGTGAATAGAAGTCATTGTAAAGACGTGTGGTATACGAGGCATATGTCTAAGAGGAACCCCTGTACTGGGAATGCTAATGAATGAACAAGAATTAACTCGTCTATTTGAAACTGTGCTAAAGATCAGAGTGCGACCCGCTCCTCAGCTCCTAGAAAACTGACGGAGGACGAAAAAATCTTTAGATACTTCACAGGCTTAATTTACGGATAATTACTGACGTTTCATTGAAGAAATGTGTCTGATTAATAAACGGGAAGATTTAAAAATAACATGCGTGAGACTCTTGAAAGCGTTAAACAGCTAGTATAACCCTTTACTTTTAATATATTCCAGTCAATTCATAGTCTTTTTCCTTAATATAAATAAAACTGAGACTTCCGGACTCAAGAATTTGACACGTAATGCTATCCATGTCGTAACAAAGAATATTTTATATAAATATGTCTAAATATATGTTGCTCAAAGGTTTGCAAATGTATGCTATGTAATCTCTCATTGTCTCAGCGACATTCATTCGACTGAGACACCACTACACTGTAAGATGTACCACAATATTATAAAAATCTTAAAATATTTCTTGATATTGATTTAATTCTTGTTTTTGACCAGACAAAACAGACTACATCGAGGCATTGCACCAACCCCCTCAGTCTCTCCCTTTGTGTTAAAGTTGGCTCAAGGTCTCGGAAGGTCCTGGAAGTGACAGTTCTTTGAATAGCGGGTAGATGGCACAATTTTCTAACATTTAGAGAGAGGAACCAACCGAGCCGAGTGTAGCAAGTCTATTTTAAAGCACTTTATTCAAAATAAAGACGGACAGTCGAAAATGCACATATGATCTCAATAAAGCATTTTAGATAGCCTATGTTTATTTAATACGACTATTTGTATGGGTCCATCTGTAGGCTCCATAGACTAGGCTCCATTTGAAACCAACACATTTCGACTCAATCGTGCATTTGCCGAAAATATAAAAAAGGTTCATATATTGATTTAGAAACAATAAACAGTGCTCGAAACAGCTGAATTAAATTAATAATAACCAATTGTAAGATACGTCACAAACATTTTCCCTGACATTTAATAGATGCTATTAACCAAATGTTCTTAAAAAGTATTTCATTATTACTTTGGTCAAAGCTCTCAGATCTTGGCCAGGGTTTTTCTCATACAACATGAAATAAATCTACGCTCTTAAATTATGGACAGGCCCTGTCTACATTCACGATCAAGTCTAACGAGGAGCCGTAAATATTATGAAACAAATATGTTGGTACTCAAGTGACGTCGAGCAACAACACAGACGTTAAATTGTCTTTTTTTAAGGGAGTGGGGGTCTATGCTTTGCTTTTTATCGCTGCTCTTTGGAGGTCGCCATGGAAACCAATTGCTGGCTCTTCCTTCGTCGAGCTCATCATACGAACACAAGCGAGCATACGATAGCCTATCTTATAGCTATGATGACTGTTAAGGAGTATAACAGATGTATGACCGACCGTCCAAACCACACACTATTGAATTCATAGAAGGGTTTAAGGCCATGAGAGGTCATCGGTATATTTACTTAATTTTTGTTCAACAGAAAATCCCTAAATAAATCATTTATATCTATAGCAGTTTTGTTGAGACATGGGAGCATGTGTTTATTTTTTAATTGTCTTTATAAATTCAGTATAGACGATGGTCGATGGCGGAAATCGCAGCTCGTGACCGTAAACACCTTACACTAACAGCGAAGGTATATTTCGGACAGTTTTGCTAAATCAAGACATTCAAAATAATAAATCCTTTATGAAACAAAGCCATCACACCTACAAGAATTTCTTATTCGGCAGGTTTAAAATCTTGGCTATAGATAACAAACGGTAAACCGGTTAGAAAACCTTTAACTCGGTCGGCCAGCCTTATCCCAAAGTACTTTTTCCACGAAGAAATAAATAAAAGTGACATTGTAGGCTACTGAGGGAGACCTCATTAGTTCGTTGTCCAACGCTAATAAAAGAACAGAAGTGCAAATTATAGAGTTCAGCCTCAACACACGCTGTGTCAACTAAAATCAAGTCTGTGAAGCCATGATCCAAATTACCACTAACCTGCTCTGGTAAGCCTATCAAAGGTACTAACAATCCCTCTCTGACAAAAAATAAATAAATAAAACATCCGTGAAGTTTTTGTTTGACGGAATTTGAGCAAGACTTTCATTCTGGGACGTTTTTATTTGAAACCATGCTATGTACATTTAATCATTAAGCAATTATCAATAGTATCTGGTGTAGTTAACAAGTATCATCACAGTGTCATAATTACAAGCCTTCCTCCGCAATATGAATTAACTCTGCTATTAAACGTACGTCCTGGACCAAGTTTAAAACAATAACAAACATCCATCAATCATTTCCGGTCATCTAAGAAGACCATAAGCAATGGCCCCAAAACGATTTCATTTTAGTTTTCCCTCCTCCATTAATAAAGGAAAGAAAAACAAATAATTGAGAAAAAGTTAACTAAACAATACATTCTTTAGTTACACAAAAATATATTCAGCTGTAACTTATTTAAATAATTATAATAATAATAACAGTAATAATAACAATATCTTTATTGTTGTTAATACCATTAAATCGTTTGAAGAGTTGAACCAAAGTACTAGTCGGATTGCTATGCCTAATAAAGTTCGTCGCATTGACATTTACATTTAGTCATTTAGCAGACGCTTTTATCCAAAGCGACTTACAAATGGGGTTAATAATGGAATCGCATGGAATGTACGCTGATTTCCACGGCCTTCGCAGTATCTAGTCTGCCTGGCCGGTTTTTATACCACAGTATTTAAGAGTTTCACTTTCGGGAAGGATGCTATTATATATTTTCTTAAATATCCTACATAGCAGTTTTTGTTAAACGAGTCTGGATATTAAGAAACATTAAGACACTTATTGAGGTAGCCGTGGTCTCGTTAACTTGGGCAACGCAACCCCACGTATGAAGAAACTGAGTTTTAATTACAGTGACGATAAAACATCATTGATTTTTAGGACTTCTGACAAAAAAGTTTAACACGGTTGGCGTGTGAACCTTTCCAGACCTTCGGTGTCGATTGAGGGGGTCTTTCTCCAAGCAATGTGGTTTCTATTACAAGACACGGCCTTGCTCCGGGGAGCCGTAGCTTGCTTTGGATTGCAAGACGCCATATTGACTCAACTAATAGGACACCAAGTTGAGAGCAAGGTTTACGGGATAACTTCACACGCTTGGTGTCCTCTAACAGATAGTCCCAAATGTGGCATTTAAGGTATTGCTTTCGGGACACTCCCGAGGGCTGCGAGTCTATAACAAACAGTATTTTACATTTACTGTTATTTGTCACGTTAACAAAAAGATGCCATTTATTTTAAATGTATTCATGGATTGAATGTCCAATGGTGCATTTCATAGCGACTTTGGACGTGCCAGTACTTGTTCTAAGAAGATTTTATATATTTAAATAGAAAGCGATACCCAGCAAGACAGTGAGAAGGATCCTCAGTGTCTACACACACTCTATACCGAGGTCAGCAAAGGTGACATGATACATGGTATTTCCTTATTGTGTTATCAAAGATGAATGAACGTTAACTTGTAAAAACCACGAATTAGAAAGTAAATCAAAAGCGTTCAATCTAATTTTAAGCCGCTCCACCTTGTACTTGTATTAACATTTAGAAATAACGTGGACAATTTCCTGTGCCAAACCTTGGAGTCACCCTTGCACCCTCATCCCACTCTCTCATTCGCAGTTTCTCCCCATCTCTCTCTCTCTCTCTCTCTCTGTCTCTCTCACACACACATACACACACACACGCACACACGCACACACACACGGAAACCCAACCTTCATCAATTTAAAACAAGCATGAGTTAACTGTCCGATAAAATAGACAGATTTGTCTTCAAGTCATGAATAACGAAACATCAAAAGCCATTTGATTTCAAATTCATAAATTATAATTTAATACCAAGAACAAATTTACAGCAGAATGCTTGTTTACAATAAGCTAACACAAACAAACAAGAAATGTTTTCAACTATAAACTTCCACACACACTCACGTTTATCACTTGCAATTAATAATAATAATCAATAATAATAAAAAAGTATCTATACGTTATCAATACCCTGCAGTAATATATTTTATATATTTATATAAAAACGTGGGTCAGTTTAAACTGTTTATAATTACAATCATGTATCATTCACTGGTCCATATGTGGCATGAGAACAGCCCAAAACAACTGTTCAATCGACTACACAATATGATCCCTTTTTATCCAATCACAACATGGTGTCTTGTGTGTTGAAGAAAAGCCTCAAAACAAGAACAAAATTGCAAGCTTTCACACATACACACACAAGGCATCTGTTACAGACCGAAAAGGAGCAGAACACCAAGTCAAAATAGCCACCCCTTTCCAAACCAGCTCACCCTGTTAAGTGTCAACCTATCGTCGAACGTTTTTTTCCATTTTTTTCTTTTTTTAAATACAAGGGCTAGTGTACTGAATGCACAGATTATATCTATACAGTCAAAAACATTTACATTTATATATATATCAAAGGTAAAATAGGTTAGCGACCTGTGGCCATGCATTCACAGTCTAAATACATGAAAAGAAAGGAAGAAAAAAAAACATTTGTCTTAATATGTATATACATTACAAACAGAACTTTCAGTGCTACTAGCTAAGTCTGTCACTCATTTGAAGACATTTGTATTACCGAAAAAATTGGCAACCACAGTTTTATTCTTAATCACATATACGTTGTATAAAGAAAAAAGTCCTTGAAATGAATTGACCTATATTTACAAGAATACTGCCTCTACTTGTTTTCTCCATAAGTGAAATGAACAATTATAAGACTTTGTAAATTCTAAGCGTGTTCCCCATGGTGTATAGACTTCAGTAATCGTTAATAACACATTTGCGCTGTACAGGCACTTTAATGCTGTAAGTGGTGAGGGACATTTGTACGGACGTCTTATTAATACTGCTGCTTTATCATTAAAAGAACGATGACCCATAATTTTTCCCACGTTCAAAATACAGTTTACTGTGGCAAAACACTTGGGCGAGAATTCGCATGGGCGCAACCCAAGGTGGGATACTGCAATACATTTGAAAATATTAGGTGGGGTTTTCCTTAACTTTGAAACACTTTGTTCTATTGTTTGCATTACAACCTGGCGACCATCTACCAAAAACCAAATATAAATCAATGGACACAGGTCATAGCTCTAAAAAATGTACGATTACACCTCGCAAACACTTCTGAGACGAGTATAGATAACTATAGAATTGTGCAGAGTAAAGTATTGCTCCTGCATCCATTTTGAGGAATGATTCGGGGTTTCTATGTTTTAGGTAGAACAATGGCATGAAATGTAACACACACTGTTGCATTTCGAGTACTCTGACATTTTGTGAAAATTGTTTCGAGTGGATCATGAAAATAATCCCTACACGTGTTAATTTAGGGACACCAATAGAGTAAGTGCGCTTGCAGCATTAAGCATAGCCTATATTGCTGTGGGTTTAGTTTTAATTCTCGAATTCTCGAAGAACGTCTTTACATTACTCAATTGTTAACGAAGTTATGGTTATTAGAAAAAATAAACAACAACTGCATACTACAGAATCACATAGGCCGGTTTGGAACCAGAAAGGAGAAACAAAAAAAATACAAAAACAGCTATAGATACATGGACACAGGACAATATAGCAATTTGGAAAAAAGAACTTTTTCTTCTCTCCCTTATCTTCCAAATATTCGCTTAAATGCACTTTATAGTTTTTCTATCCCAGAAAGGATGATCAAAATCCTTGAATAATTTTTCTTTTGTCTTTTTTTTACTTAGTATTAATTTTAGTGGGTTGTTTCTTTCTTCATTTTTATTATATTTTATTTTTTTACAAAAAAAAAAACACAACAACAACAACAAATAAAAACATTAGAACAAACTGTTCAGAATGACACTGGGAGCAATCTCTGGATTTCGAGGGTTCACTGAATGTCTCAATTTTGAAATTCACAGTCATTTATGAAAGTCTTTCTTCGTGAAAGTAAACTCGTGTAACAGCCGTTTCCTTCTACAAAAGAAGCGCTAACTACTGTAGTCACAGCCTCTTTGATCATTCCTTCTGCCTACTGAATCGACATGTAAGGCCAGTTAAAACTGCTCCCCGACAGCAACATATCCCTGATGAGGGTTTCAATTGGGGTTTTACCTACCAATCGGACGAAAAATAATTGCTCTATGACCGAAGACGACACTGTACGGAGAGAGGGCAAGCGCAGTAATAACTTCCCAAATCGAGTTGGCTGGTTGGGATACTGGCTCCGAACGTACTCCTCCAGAGCGCACTGGGACTTCTCTTGCAAACTTTCCACATGGGCCACGTCTGACAGGCCGCAAGCATCTATAAGCAATAGAGAGAAAAATCAAATGTTTATTACAATAACATCATATCCAGATCATGAACTAAAAATTGGCACACACTGCAATAATACACTATTTAATTTCCCTCTGCAATGTTTGCAGACAATATGTATATATCTGAACAATATATGTAACTATGTCAGGAAACATGAGTGGTTTGGAAAAAAATAATGTGGTGCCGTTCTTTATTTTGTTTTTATTTTTGTAATTAAACTCATATACCCCATATTAGCTCAGAAACACTACTGAGTTGTTTCACGTATTTTCGTAACAGAGAGCCGAATTCCAGTATAGCCTACTTGTTACAAAAATAGTTTTTTACAATTTTGATGCTTGCAATCTTGCCATCTCCATAAAAACACCAAATTAACAGCATATGGGTCATAATAATCTATTTTATATTATTCTATTATTTTATCTTTTATTATATTGTTTTTGGAAAAAGGGACATAAAATGTAATTGTGATCACTTTTTTTAAAACGCCTGTTGAGGAATAAAAGTGCAAGTGTTAATTATAATAATTGAATATAAAAACTCTGTTTAGTCCAAAGTTTTAAAAAGTAACATGGCTAGTCGTAAACAAGAGGAGAGAGTATATGCAACAACTTCCAACTCAATAAGGTGATTGCGAAACGCTGACCTTCATGACAAACTTTAACACGGTTACGGCTGTTGCATTACCTCGATATTTCTCATTTGGGTTTTGATTAATTTCTATTTAATTGTTGTTCATAAAATTATCTGTAGGAACACTGCGTAATTGGATTTGTATTGAGCGAGCTTCAATCCAAATTTTGCAATTGGCAGTAAAGCTTTTCTAATCACGAATATTAAACAGAATATATTCGACATCAGGTTTTACGTCTTTAAAACTTTTTCGCTTTAGCTCTGTGATAAACAAATAAAGAAAGGAAGTCAGGGTCATGACCCAGTTTTGGAACGAGTCCAGCGTGTGTCTTGGATCCCTAGATCATCCTAACAAAACAAGGAAGAAACTACTAGCCTCCTAACAACGCAGAGATTTTTTCTCGACCGCCACGATAAAACACAATTAAACATACCGGGCCATTTATATTTATCATGACTTGATAGATCTATCAATTTAAAATATTGTTCCAGCGTAAAGCTGGCCTTTAATATGTGTAAATGGTGCATTAGGCCTTGCTTGCCTTTCCTACAAGCCTCAGTCCCCCCACACCCCCACCCCTCAGCGTGACATCCTTAATATCTGTCATTCCAAATAAATACAAATAATTGATTGCCTTTCTACATCATATTACTTATACGTATTGTAAAAGTGACATACCTATTGTATAAATACATTTAGGCTTCATGTGTTTTAGGTACTCTGGGATTGTTTACATTATTATTATTATTATAAATTTTTATTATTCTGGGTGTTTTGGGGTTTATAGGCGATAGGGAAACTTATATCATCGTATTCCTTAAAATTACGTTTTTTATTTGTTGACTGTTACGGAATATTAACTCGGTCACCATATAACCTTTATCGCATCAATCAAATTTTAAACAGATATGTTTTACCTTATTGTTGATGCCCCGTGTTAAAAAAAACATTCTGCCATAAACTTAATAATTTGCTCGAATTTACACGTTTAACTGGGTTAATTATCAAGGGCTTCGTTGAATATTTACATTTACGTATCTATTGATACTTTTAGATTTTTACAGCATGATAAACCTTAAAAATTGTCACACAAATTACTTTTAGATTGGATAAAAATACGTCAAGATGCTTTACTCTTCAAAGACTAAAATATAAAGCAACTGATTAAAAACACATTTCAAAAAATAAAACTTACCTGAAGTGAACAAAACGATGGCCTTTAAACAACTGTATTCAGCAGAGTCAACGTGTAAAGCCTTGAGCTTTTCTACTTGTTCTTGGAAGATCCTAATGTGGTCCATAAAGGCGACCACTCTGTCCGCAGACATGGGGGAGGCATGGAGCCCAGCCGCTGCCAGAAGTGGAGCCACATGGAGCGGCATGGAGCACTGAGCAGCGTTGAGCACAAACAACTCACTCCAGGTCAACCTCAAAAGGGCAACCTGGTCGGTGATTTGGAGGTCTGGGAAGAAAGGAATATTCCTAGCCCACTCCACAGCACTAAACAGCATCCTGGCTGCCAGTTCACAAATGTTCTCGATGCCCATGATGTTGTTGGGCTGCATGCATTGACTGCCATACCGAGATGTTGGGTAGGGCTCCGCTCGTAGTAGTAGAGAGATATATCCGGATAAGTAGGAATGGCAGTGCAGTGGGTCCCCATTTGTCAAGGCGAACTGACCATGGTGAGGCTGTGTGGGTGGCATCCTTCCTCTTTGCACTGCTGCGGTAAAAAGAGAAACTGTATATATTGATACTTGAATTCTATAGAACACGTTGTACAGTACACAATTCCAAGATTTGCCTTACATTTGCTTTACTCTGTGTGATGTTCCCACACATTTTTCTTAGTGATACACACGGCCATAACATTATTAACGTAATTGTTTCATTATTACAATAAATGATTGTGTTACTGGACACTTACAAAACTTTTAAACTGTCAAAATGGCCTTCGTGATTCCACTGATTGTTGAGATAATTTAAATAAATCAAACCAGGTTCTGATGTGTTCAGAGTAATGTTGTGTATTGTGCATTGCGTTACAAATCCACAATGTAATTTACTAAGACAATCCCCGTTTTATCCTCTTAGAAAAAATATGCATCCGCAGTTAACGCTATAGCAAGATATTGGTAAATGTTTGGATTTTGGTGTAACTTTCAAATAAGCTGTGCTTTACGTTTCATAGCAGTCAACATAAGTCCAGTGAATACATGCACAAAGAAAGACATGAATGCTAACCCTTAACCTACTTAGCTAGCGACACAGTCAGTTCTGCTGTCTACCGAGTATCTGCGGCTGAACTGGATTTCTGCTGCTGGAATATTTTATCAAATAATCAATAATAAAAGCGTAACGGTAATTATTATTCACTTTTCTATCCGAGATAAGCGATGTATAGGGAGACCAAATGTAGCCTAGTGTGTGTGTGTACGAGTGTGTGTGTATGATTTTGACGCTGTCTCTCCATACACCCTCGCCATAACCGCGCGGCATATCTGCAGTGATATTATAAAAAAACAGACGCATGCCGTTTTTTCTTCGCTAAATAAAAACTACAATCAATTTTACGTCTACGAGAAAGACGTACGATGCGAAATAGAGAGGGCGCTCATTATTCTAACGTTAAGAGCGCCGTGATAGCGCTCAATCTCGAGCGATAAAGGCGGTTCCTTCGCACGCTGTGGTCGGGCAGCCTACGAGAGAAGAGCCGGGGATAAAACACAGGGAAGCGTATCACACACATTTTAGACACATAAGACAAAGACAGCAGTAAAATAACAAATTCCGAATACCTTCCCGTCTCATGCCAACTTTGAGGCATTTTTTGAGGCGGCAGTACTGACACTGATTGCGATGGTGCTGGTCAATGGGACAATTCCTGTTGGCACGGCATGTGTAAGTGAGGTTCCTTCGTACGCTCCGTTTGAAAAAGCTCTTACACCCCTCGCACGTGAACTGGCCATAGTGTTTGCCACTGGATTTGTCCCCACACACCACGCACTCTATATGCTGAGGCTGTTTTTCCGACTGGCTCTGCGTCGTCTGGTTCGTCGGGGTGGACTGTGTGTTGTTGTTCGGGGGTCCTTGAACGGGTGTCTGAGGGGTCGGAGGGGCAACCTGAGAGGCCGTCAAACCCAGCTGGCCTGGTTGAGGGGTCGGAAGGGATAGTCCTCCTTGGGCTTGCGATGAGAGGGTGCCCTGGGTCTCGGCCACATCGTCCTGGGAGCCTCTCCACACTACCATTGCCATATCTATCAGTCAACGTTAATAAAACTTTTTGTCCCCCGTTTTTGGTTTCGGAACGTTTTGTTTTAAAAATATATGCAGCACGGTGACTTAATCACTTAGGACGGCAAAATAAATAATTCAAGATCGATACGGTCGGCTAGAGTCTGATTGTCCGTTGAAAGTTGCGCACCGATGTCAGAGTAGCCTATTTCTTGACTGAAATAGCGTTACCTGGTATGTGGTTAAAACTGAAGCAAAGACGAGCCGAATAGCAGCCTTGCTCTCAGAGGCCAAGTCCAGTGGCACTTGCAGTCATCCATCCAGTAAACCCATCAAGGAAAAATGGAAAATAAACACGGCGGAAGAGGATACTGACAGAGACTGACGGATAACTTCACGCGTGCAGCGATGTTCGGACGCAAAGAAACGCGCGGCTTTAAAGACACTTGCGACGAGCACGAAGTTCCTGCGTTAAGTCTTGAAGGAAACCAACTGGCAAAAAAATATCGCCGCTTCTTCCTTTTCTTCAAATGAGGCAGCGCTAGCAGCCGCGCGCAGTTGTAGCCTGGGCTCGAGTCAAATATGAAGTCAACTCTCCGGCAAGCAGGACCGATAATAAAACAAAAAGATCACAACCTATAGAACCTCCTTCGTGCGCGTAAAAATAATAAGAGAGAGAACAGAGAATCAAAGTGATCAAATATGTTAAAAAGGGGGAGGTTAGGAAGTGACTGCGATTTGCAGGCGCTGGGCTGGCAGAATGCTTTCTCTCTGATCAGCTCACTGAGCTCTCTATATAGTGAACTTTGACACGACTGCTGCAACTTAGCACACGTTACCATGGAGATGAGTTGCCATATATGGAAAGTGACTGTGTTTGACTGGTCAGAGCTCACGGACCTCCCCCTGAACTCTATTGGCTAGTCGGCACTTGTGCTACTTGGTTCTTTGCCAAAGCCAGGAATAAGGGTCGAGGAGCCGCTTGGTCCTAAAGAGAGTAGGACACCATTTTTATGAAAAATGATCGCAATCAATGTGCATGTATTTAAAATAAAAAACACGATTATCATATATTTTGAAGCAACTTGTACTCAGTACATTGGTTCAAGGCTTATCACATTCAATATTATTCAAATGGGAATATTTTTAATATATATATATCTTTCCTGTTATCCGATAACTAAACAAAGAAAATGATTCTCTAAGAGCACCGTTATAATGATAATTCTTTATTTTTGAGTTTTCATCGTACTACATGCATAGAATACCAGTTCGTCACATACATTCTGCAAACTGGCTGCAAAGTGCGTGATTTGGTCAATCCATTTATCAGCACGACGGCTACTAATAAATCATGAAACTGCATCATTTATCAACGGTCAATAATGCTGTGACAATACATTTAAAACAGACTACGCAAGGAAATAAGCAAAACTCGCTAAAAGATATACTGATAGAAGTCGCAGAACTCTACGCTATAACCAATGAAGGTCTTTGTGTCAAATATTAGTTATAGGATCGAGATATGTGATAAAACTCGTACTTTGAAAGTAGGTGTAAAAGCCCACCAAAAAACAAATAGCCTAATAATAAATCAAAAAGCCGCACGGGTGAGAGTTTGCGATAGCTTTTACATTAGATACCATTAGAATTGTGTGAATACAGAATTGCGAATAGGCTGCAGGATTTCTTTGACATCAAACTAACACTCAAAACTATATGTATTACACAATATATGACATGTTTATATTATTTCAAACACAAAGTACACAATTGCTAACATGTATACTGTACCTTTCATATATTAATGAATAAATGTATTCATTTTGTTAACTTATCATAAGCACCACTTGCCATACGCGGTGTAGTTTTGACTTCTAAAAGACAATTGGCATAAAGTAATGCAGTCGCACATTAAATATTAGTTTTCTTTATAATCTTCCATAACAATAAATTGATCGAGGTACAGATCGGAGGACAAAAGATTTTTCAAAACCCCGTGATATTTAGCCATTTTGTAACCAACGTTATTGTTCTGTTACAGAAGGTGAGTCTGAGGCTTAGGGGCCTTAAAATGATACATAGGATACATTTTAACGACATCTCAATATATTATGTATGGATGGCTGCGTTGAAAAAAATACAATGAAATAGATAATTATTTTTCAAAATGTATGCACTCGTAAGCTCTGATGCTTTGTGAATAGGCAAAAGCTTAGAAGTATGATGTTAATGATGTTCGCTGTGAACCTCAGGGTGGTCAAATGAGGTGTCTCCCATTTCGCTCCTCGGGTTATAAGTCAAAGCAAAATTTTAAAGCTTGCTTGTTGAAGTCTACTTTCTGTATCACCAGGGGTTGTCAGAGTTGGGTCCACTGAAAAATGTACAGTGCTAAATCATAGCATATGCTGCCCAAGAGGAAAATGCCGAAGACTGGATGTACAACAGTATATGGGCGCCCCCTAGCGTATGGATTATTTCTGCCTGAAATCTTGCTTTAAGGTGGAAGAGCCATCTTAAATGGAAACTACATCGGTCGCTCGCCTCTCACATACACCAAAGTAACATGCGCCTATTTTAATCTGATTAATGCTTTTGAGATTTTCTTCTTATTGACTTGGACGTTGCAGAAGTACGTTTGTATGTCACTACCACATTTATTCTATAGAGTGTTATTCGCGCACGGAAGTATTGCTGCGTTTCGGTTAATTTTGGCAAATATATTGAAACGGTCAAAAGTGAGAACCGTGCCTCATCTCCGACCATTCAATGCAACGTATGTGAACAAGGCAGCCGAAGGCAGCACTGCAGAAGTAAATTACATTTTACCGATGCTTTTTGGATTTTACCTTCAGATCAAGGTGAGTGTTTTTTCACAATTTAACTAATAATAAACGCATGTCTGCTACTAGGTTCTCCAATGCTGGCAAATAACACTGGTTTTAGATGCACAGACAGACAAAGCAAAATTGAGCATCCCTTTCCAAATTAGTTATTAAACACGAATGTTAAAAATAAAATAATGTAAATTTTAACCAAGACAGGAAGAAAGAAAAACTGCGTGAAAAAACAAAATGATTAATTAATTTAAAAAAATGTTTCAGACTGAGTTGTCTGTGGTTGCAATGACAGTATTTTAATTTTTTTAATGCATGTTGATGATAATTACACAACACAAGAGACAACCAGGTTTACCGTACAATCTATACGTAGACATGCTAAACGAGATTAGATTTTTAACAATTATAGCTCAAACATACCAAATGCATATGATGTCGATTCGTCTTCCCCGTGATGCATCCTCTCCTATATGAAAAAATATATTTTGTCTTCTCTCTCTGTGCGAATTAAGGTTCTGTTTATTCCTTATCCGCTGACGGAGTTATAAACAAAATTGCATGAATTGGAATAATTTCTAATACTTTAGTGTGGTAAAAACACAAGCCGCCAAACTAAATCAGTCAAACTTTTCTACGATGCTTGAATCACATGTTAATATTTGGTGCATATCCTAATAGAAGTCATATTGATGATATTGAAGATTTCTTCAAAATTTCAGAAGATGATCCTGTGCGTCTTTTTCTTTTCCACAGTAGGTAAAACCCTCTTAGTACAGCTGCTTTGTGTGGACTGTGTGATTGAAAGAGGGAGGGGGGGGTCAGGAGAGACACCTGTCTGTTTATGTGTAAGCTACTAACAGTAATATATGCTTTCGTCGCGTTTTCAATTGTCTAATGTTAGGACTTTATTAGTTCCATGAACTTCCATCACTGATGCTATAAACTTTTACCGATATGCAAAAAATGCTATATATGGTAAAAGGTATAGGTAGCAAAAAGATGTATAATAAGAAGAATGCACGTGAAAACGGTTTGTTATAACAATTATTACAGGCGGTGTCCTAATAAAAATACATCTAAAAGTACTTAGATAGACAATTGCATTCTTAAGTGACGTCAAACTGCCACTGACCAGAAAATTACAATCGAAATAATTTAGTGTAGGCCTTATTAACAGACTAGTTTTTAAGAAACTTGCTATATGGTCATCATTACAGACCGCTTTAATTGCTGCATACACCAGCTATACATTATAATCAAACTTCTGGACTGTAGTGTAGACTGTAACTGTCTGTAAAATATGTAAAACTCCATATAACCATTTGATAGATGCTAGACAACTAGGTTAAAGTAGATAACTAGATAAAAGATAAAAAAATGTCCTGAAAGTGTCCTTAATCGTTTTGGTCACTTCGCCTGTTTTAATCACAACATTTTTATGTAGCCTACAAAAATAATTTAAAGTGAATTAAAGCTAGCCAGTATTTTAAGCGCAAAAAAATCTTGTTTTTAATTAAATTAGTACACATCCTTCATATAGCTGTCTAAAATGTAACATTTTACATACATGGCTAATTAATAAATTAATTTATTTTGACATCCCTAACTTTATGCTCATTCTTTTATATCTAAATGAGCAAACACCAGCCTCAAATACATCACTTAAATCACGCATAAATCGGTGGTTCATGTTAAGTAACGTCATACGAAAGCATACAAACAGCCGTTTTCAAGCATCTTGATCAGTAAAGTGTACCCTGAGTCGTCCGGGTACATTCATCATCGTAAAACGGACTGCACAAGAAAGAGTCCTTACACACACAGAGCTCAGCAAGCATCCACACACACAATAGCGCACCCCCATCGGGACCTTCATCGATTAGGACGAGACACTACACTAAATATTTACTGATCACACACAAATAGCAGGATCTTTAACGATTTTCCATGGCTGGGACGCGAAGAAAAGGGTAAATCACTTTATTATTGTTTGTGAAGTAAAGTATGCACTCTGGGACACGTTTGTATAAGATGTGACTCCTTTAAGGCGAGTTATATGAATGAATCAATAGACTTTAAATAAACAAGTCAAATATTCAGCCCGTTACAGCAAATCTTTCAACGAGTGTGATTGACAGATCAAGCAAGGAGATCACACGACTATATTAAACCAGATGGTACAGTTTAAAAGAAACCCCTAACATTTGGGTAATTATGATTAAATTAAATGCAAACTATACAAACCCTAAAATACTAAATTATCCATTGCTTTTGTACAATAATGCACAGTGAATATACTTTCCGCATATTAGATCGTGGCCACGAGTTCTAATTCTCAAAGCACTTCGCGCGCAGGTTATGCAGGTGTCTGTTGCGCTTTGATGGGCTGGACGAGGAAAGTTCACCCTAACTAATCTTATCTCTGCCTTCACCGTATCCTTCAAGCGAGAGATAGAGAGAATCTGACCCTCGGGTCACTCAGATCCCGGCCTGATTAACCCTTGCAGACCCAGTATGGAGCAAAGGTTAACCAGGCTAATCAACATGAGGAGACTGATTAAGCTGAACGATCACAAGGCAGAATGCATAAATGCAATTTATTATTTCAAATATATAAAAAACGTGACAAAAAAGGGGTAAACCCCGCAAATACCTCAATTCAATATCGGCCATTATTGTAATTAGATGCATCATGCTTATAGGGTGCTGAAACGTACAGGATCACGACATTTTGCCAACCCATAACACTCATTTGAACAGTTAAGTTTTACAATTTTCTCATAGTAATATAACAATAATAATTATAATAATTATTAACTAATTAATATTATAACTAATTGTATCTTGACATTCCAATGACTTTGTTTTTAGTGTTTATCGGTGTGGATTAAAATGCGTCTAAACGACCACGTAATAGACCTGTCAGCTGCTGTGTTTGCAGTCTATATAGCACATCTGTTGTGATGTTCAAGAATTTTTCCATATATTTGTTAGCAGTCAGCAATTACCATTTTCTTCAGTAATAAATAGCAATTTATTTGGTCATAAAAAAGCTGTATCCCTTTTATATTTTCAGACTGGTTACAATATAAACATGTGTGTGTCTCCTAATATACACCAGTACATGTCACTGTCAAAGTTTTATCATAATTTTAATACAAGGAACATTAATTATCATTCAAAGTAATAATATGCAACATCATACTATGCTACAGACCGTTTGAATGATATAAACTAAATAAATAGAAGCATCATTTCAAAGCTTTTTCTGGTTTTGTGAGGCTGGTGCATTGAAAAGGACGTGGTCAAACAAGTAACAAATGACTGATATCATGAAATGTTTCCACAAACTAGCACCTAATGTGAATTAACAAGCAACAAATGTTCCTAATGTCTTAAATTTAATTGAATCAAACACATGATTATTCGTTCTGACACTAGTTTATATGTCAATACCAGTGCATGTGGTCATGTTACTAAAAAAGGAAGAAAAATACAAAAAACAGTAACTATGAAGCTTTTTCTCACGCAATCTAGCCGCTTTTATTGTGTGTCATTTAAATAGACTCCCCTTGACATAGTCTTTAAAGTCATTCAAGAAAATCTCATATCGGTTACGGGCAAATTGAATAGGATTATGGTTTTATTCTGTACAGGAGCCTGGCTCTGTGCCCAAATATGGTGTAATTTGTTCAGCATTACCTTCGGTCCTAAAACAACACCATAGCCTTGGGAATTTAGAAAACTTCTAGTTTCTTCCGAGGATAAGTTCTCACTGTGTTTCACTTTCTAAGACAAGAATTTGGACCATTTGTTGCCACAGTCTATGAAAAAGATCTTGTGGAAGTTACACCCATCACATATAGCATAGACTTCAAAATGTCCTTTTCTTACTTCTTACAGTGTAGTAATAATACCAGGCTGCAGCTAGACTTAAGTGATACCTACGGCAAGTTACACGAAGTGCTGTGGCATAACGAATTGTACTACCAAATAAGAGATAGTTTTGACAGTGGTTATGTTGGTGATATAAAAAGGCAGTAAACATAACAATGTAATCATACAGGTGAGGGGTCATACTCCAGTTTTGATGCAATAAAATAGTTTAAAACTGAGTTTTGCTGTACTGTTATTAATCACTAACCATAAAATGCATTGATAAGAGACCATGCAAATTATTTTCCATATGTATCTAGTCATATTTTTGGTCTTTGAAGTTTATTGTTGGTTTTAAGATTTAATAAAAAAAATATGCAAGTCAATGGTACATTAATGCATAAGATCTTAAAGACGGTTACTCTTTTATACTGATGCGTTAAAGTGCTAAAACTCCACACTAAATTTCGCTCAAATCCGTGTGTGAGATTTTTGTGTAACGAGTGCAATATTTCCTAAAGCTGATGCAGAAGCGCTTGGACTTTTCAGATGAGGGTCTGAGATGGTTCACACCATACAAACGGGAGCTTTAAATAACTACTTAGTTACTTAATTACTTAAGAAAATTTCGTATAAAAGTAATATGTGAACAAATCTGTAGACACGGAACTGTTTCTGAAATTGTCAGACACTGGAATGAGAATGTGTATTATGAGAAAACATATTTGTTGCAACGGCTGACTACAGTATTCATTAAAAAATATTAATTGTACTTCTGAAAATTATTTGATTTAATTGGACTATATAACAAACAAACTAAGAAACAAGGATGGTATAGAAAACAATTTGCATGATAAAATATATATAATTTAAAATACTGTGTACAATTAAATTCTTGTAAGAAAAGTCTTTATGCCATTTGTGTTTACTTAAGTCTGTTTGATTGATTCCTGGTGCAGGTTACCCTCTCCCTGTCTATTTCTGTTTGCCCTCAGGGACAATCTAAGAAGCCAGCAGAATCATGATAGATCACAGAGTTTGATTCTCTAATGATGGATTACGGTGTCAATTTAACCAGTAAAAGTTTAATTTGTTTCCATAATCTTTTGTTGGACTGAATGCCAAACTTCCTTTCATTTTCCACCTCACCACTTCAAGGAAAAACTTTGCTTTGCAAAAAAAGGATGTTTCAAACCGCAAAATATTTTTTGCATTGTTCCATTTTGACAGTTCTTTTCCCGAGGTGAAATTTATGTTAACTTTTATGTAATTAGAGCAGTATAAATTGAAAAAAAGCACTTAATAATAAGCAGCTTAACAACATATTAAAATGTATATTGTGTCAAAGCCACTTTTTTATGTAGCGCCATATTTCATTAAAGCACACTATAAAAAAGAACAACACACAATATGTGTAATGGCAAATATAGGGTATCTGCAAAGTTTTTCCTTAAAGTAAATTAGACATTATAATTGTCACTTTTAACCACTTAAATAGTATTACCACTTTAATAGTAGTAGTAGTAGAATCTTAAATAGCTTTTCCAAACCTTAAGGCTTAATAATAGAAATATCAATGGATGTATTCTGGGAGATTTGTACTGTGCACTGTTTTAGACCTCTGCAGGCATGTGAAGAGTGCAGAGGACACTGTGGGGACCAAAGAATGCTCAGTGGTGACATCAACACCAAATGCATGATGGGAAGAGGAACCGTGCATGATGATCGGACAATGACAAAGCAGGGAAGGTAAGCTTTGGGATAGGGTTGACTTAATGTATGCTTTTGAGCTGCCTAATTAACTAACATGTGATAGGTATTCTTTTATAGGCGAAACGATCCGTGGCTCAGTTGACAGCGGGCTGATTGAAATCAACTATGGTTTGCGTGGTTGTAAATTTTGCATGTATTCATACGATGTCGAGTAGAATCGTGGTTTAAAGTGACTATTGGAAGACTCATATTTTTTCTATATAATGATGCATTATAAGAATGGATTTTCCTCAATCCTTGATATAAATGTAACTACGTATACTTAAAATGTGGAAAAAATATTAAAAAATAATAAAATAAATAAAATAAATAAATAAATGTGAGTATAACTTATTATTATTTTTTGTTATTATTATCAAATAAGAATTCTTGTTTTATGAAAGCAGTACATGTTCCTAGTACCTTTATGAACAGGCATTTGGGATGATCCCTTCCCATTCTTTTCCAGTCTACAATTCTCCATATCTTAATATGAAGTTATAGTGTAAAATCTAATTTCTAAACATTTTACACCGGTCATGGTTGAGCAGTAAATCTTCATTTAAGGTCGAACTGTAACTGACATTTTTATTGTTAAAATTGCTGTGTGTCCAATTCTTAACTCCTATTAAAAATATTTTTTATTATTTTCCACTTATACTTATATTTTCCATATATACTTATAATTTTGCTTTTACCATTCCAGTCTGGATTCAATCATGGACCAGACTAAACCCAAGTTATTAGGAAATATAAATGTTTTCAGAAGTAAGCAAAGAGCCAAAGGAAAAGACATGGGAAAGAGAGAAACAGAGAGACGGAGAAGGTGGGAGAGAGAGATATTAAGAGTATATACTGACCGTAATTGAAAGCAGCTTGTTTTCTAATGAGGACTTCTGGGAGACATAAGCAAAGGTTTTTAGTTTGCTTTTGCACTTAAAACTTACACGCTTCAGAACATATTATGAGCACTACTGTCTGTATATCAAAGGAGGATGAAAACATGTAATTGGTGAAAAATACCATCACACTATTATTTTAACTGCTACATTTTAATACTACTGTCAGTCTAAATTGATCTACATTAAATGAAATGTATCAATGTTATTGAAACTTTTTACTTTGATGATACACGTACAGTATATATGCTTGTTTGTGTGTGTGTGTGTGTGTGTATGTAACATCAATTAAAATAAAAAATAAGTAGGATATCAAAGGAAAGCGAGGTGCAAAAATGAACTGAACCACACACACGAACTGGCAGTGGAAGGAAGGGCAAAGAACACTCAGCACAAGATTTAATGAGTGCTGAGTTGTTGTGGTATTTGCAACGCGGCCAAAAAAGCTCAGCTATGTTCAGGAAGCATGTGAAGTGTCTGCAATGAAAAAACGTTGTCAAACAAGATTTGGGATCAATTACCCAGACAGAGAGTGTAATGTTTACGCGAACCCCCTGAAAGAGGCAGTGTCCGGGGAAACTTCAGCTGCAGGCCCTGAAGTGCTCATGTAACTGGCTCTTGAAGTCCTCTCTAAGGACGTTCGTTTTGTCACCTCCAGTAAGAGCTGTTTAGTCGCAGCCACAAAGTATTACCCTGCTCCCTCTTGCCCTCAAGAAGCACACGTAAAGTACTTTGTCTCAGCTATGTATTGCCTAATAATAAAATAATACATTACAGGCTAAGTAAGGTTTTCCTTACAGATGACAGATTTTCAAAATGTAGTGTCTGTGTTTTTATTACTTGCAGAAGTTATAATTTCCACATGTCCAAACGTGTTCTATTGTCACTCCCGGGAATTTTCAAGAGTGAGAGTATCATTGTCTTGGAAATGATGGACATGTTGTATTTCATTACATGTTATATTCAATAATGTACTGAAAGAATCCTTTGCGTTTTTTTAGATGCCTGTTTAGACATTGTAAACACATAAGTGCTTAATCTGTCTTTAGCCTGCAAAGGGTGTTAATGATATCAATCACATTCTTTAACCTTGGTTTAAAAGGTCTCGGTATGTACAGCAGCTGCCAGCTTGCACCTTTTAAGGCAATTGAGGAATTTACATTGAGGAAAGTAAATAGTAGTGCCTGAAACCGGGTGCGGAGAAATACAGAGACGTTAACACAGACTACAAATAAACTTCGTAACGCTGCCAATTGGTCCTTGTCTTTTTATTGATTCTTCTTAAAGAGACATTTCAAAATCTTTCCCTACTTGAAGAAATTTAGGTTCTGAGGACAGCCTTTCCTACAGAGCTCAAGGAAAAGTAAAGGACTTATGGCCTCACTATGGGTGTCTACCCATATGGTAAGTTACAAACAAACACATCTGCATTCCATTCAGGGAAAGAGAGAGGTGTGAATGTCAGTGAGACGGGGCAAGAGGTCAATGCTTACAACATGTCAAGGACTGTTTTTTTTCCAGGACGGCAAAAATACTCCATGGTACATGAATAAGTTGAATGTGTGAAAATAAACTCAGCTTTGTTTGCTGTTAGACACAACTTTAAAAAAGGGACGTTGGTTTTGTATTCGCATACAATGTTTTACAGGATAAACTGATATATATATATATCCAGTAATAATTTAAGCCAAAGTTTCCCAACAGAGAACCGCCCATTTCATTTTATTTATTAATGTGCAGGAACATCAGCTTTGATATCCACATAATGCAATGTACTATGGCGGTCTAAAGAAAGAGATAGTAAATCTTTACAAGGATAAATGATGGCTCTCCAGGCAACAGTTCCATGTTGAAGCGCATAATGTAATACATTTTTCTTTGGTTTCACAAAATTAAATCTGTGGTTCACCTCAAAAGCCAAGCAGCGTGGACTGTCCTATTCAAAGAGTAAATGTTGGTTCTGTAGTATGTGTTCCCATATGTCACAATATACAATGAATCTATGGCATAAAAATCTTTTTGAGATAGGTACAAAAGAAGAGTCTTTCTATGCAAAGAAGGAAAATAAAATACCATGACCAGTTCAATTGGTGTCCTATAAATGAATGCAGTTCACATACATACATTATCAGGAAAATATGCCTTGACTGCATAAAAGCTCGATAATAGACTGTTTCAGCAGCAACAACATAAACAAACGTTATGTGGTCCAAACTTCATCAAGTAGTTTTATTGTCATTTATTACAATTAATATACCATAAAATATAAATACAAATGAATATAAACTAAGGATAAAATAAATTGTTATATTTTAACCAAACACAGACCAGAAGTTAACTTCGGGCTAGACAATTGAGTCTGACGAATCTTTGATGTTCCAACTTGGATTGTTGCAACATTGGGTTTTTAGCTTAAATTAATATATGAACTTTCTAAATACACTCTTAAAAATAACGGTGCTTCACAGTGCCATAAAATAATATATTTGGCTAAATGGTTTCATAAAGAACCTTTAACATCTAAAGAACCTCTCTGTTCAACAAAAGTTTATTTTTGTCAGAAAAGAACCAAAAATAGTTGTTTTATGGCATTGCTCTGTAGCACCTTTATTTTTAAAAGCGTAATAGTTTTTGGTATGCAGGTCCAATGATGGTACTGACCATGGACACTACATAGAAACAACTATGTAAGTGTCACGTTATGGACAGTGTCACATCTACCTGCATTTCTTGCCAAATTCGAAGAATTATTATACTGCTGTTATTTAATTCAGGGGGTTTGATAATATGTTACTCATTCAAAGGGTCTGATGTGAAATGATAGAAAAAAAGTACACATCCAGATGACTATTAGGTAAGTTTAAAGCTATTTAATCCCTTATTGAACACCAGCAAACACTCATGGAGGTTCAGAGATGTAGATCTAACCCTCACAAATGTCAAGGCTTAGAAGGCAAAATCCTACAAAAGTATCTATCGCTCTATCTAGTAACATCTCAAAACATAACATGACCTTGTTCTTCGCGGCACAGCTAGCACCCTGAATCAGCTGGACCATTACATCAAAGTCACCAAAGCTCATTAGACTGGAATGATCAGTTTAGACATTGCAGTCTGACCCAAAACACTCACTGGTCAGCGGCACTCATTACTGCTCTTGGACGTCCTAACACGTCAGGTCAGGAACTGGCTAATCTCTCCCTCAGCCTGCCCGATGTTCCTATCTGAAATTGTGGACCGCCGCAGACGCACGAGGTGGACCCGATTACATACCTTTTGTCTCAACAGTGCAGACAAAAAATTATAATCCCTTATGTAACTTACGTCTGAAGCTTTTCCTCTTTCATGCTTTTTTGTGATCGTTGGATAATTGAGTATAGAGTGTCAGCTAATATGAGCATTTGACCCAGGCCAGTCTAGACTTTTCTTTGGAAATGAAACATAAGCAGAGTGAAGACTAACATGGGTGTGGTTGCTACGCCACGCTCGGCAACCAGGTTTTTCCCCATTTCTCATGTCTAGCATCATGCTAAGTGTTTAGATTCACACATATACCCATCTCGAAACTGCCGGAGAGTTGCTGAACTCACCCTAAACAGCTCTGCCTTCAATTACAGGAAGGATTGACTTTAATGAAATTTCACTCCACATAATGAACCCACAGGAACTCAGCAATCTCTCTAAAGATAAATAGGTGAAATGACCTTATCGGCCTGGTGGGCTTGCATTTTACATAAATAACATCTGCTTATACTTTGTCAGCCTCTTGAATACTGAAGAGAGGTGTCAGCCACTAAAATGATCTACTTCAGAAGTGCACACATGAAATACACCCAGTAGTCACACACAACGCTATACTTAAGTTTCCTCACTATTCCACAGAAAGTCAGCCAACGAGTTTACAATCGTACGCTTGTCTGTCAAAAAGTTCAATAGAATCCAGCCTGTTTTTATTGAATGAATGTGCAGAGTCACACAGAAATGTTATAAAACAAGAGGCCGGTGGTAGCATATCTGCAACACTATGTAACTCTAGGCATTGACCTGCAAATGGAAAACATTGTATTGCATTCCATCACAGTGACTCTCTCACATGTAATTACTTCCACATTAGATCCCTCGCTCACTCCCTTTCATGAAAGCAGATCCCCTCTGACATCTCCAGGAATACAGCCATGTGTTAGCAATGCACTTGTGTTACACTCGCATTGCCGTAGAATTCCGCTTCGCTGCACGTCCCCTCAAAACAATTGCGCAGGACTGCCCCTTCTTATGCCTGCAGAATCGATTTGAGACGCAGGAGCAGGAAACCTTCCACTGAGCATTTCTTAGCATTTCTTTGTTTATAGGGAGCAAGTGGGTACGGTGAAAAGTGAGCTTGCGACATTACAAACTTTGTAAAAGCAATTACACATTAAAAGTTCTTACTTCTTATTATCTACAGGATGGTTAAATATGTAGCTCGAAATCAAAGTTATGGGCTCCATCCCAAGAGAGCACACATGCAAAAAAAGTATAACTTGGATAAGCGTCTGCCAAATACGTAAATGTAAATCTGGAGAAAAATATCTATTGAAATTGACTCTAAAAGCTTATCTCACAAACATTTAGTGTTTATGATGAAAGTGTGTTATATATGCCAAAATTAAACCGAATAACAGTCTTCCCAGCTTTACAAATACAAAAACGTGGAGACAGGTGAGACAAAAAAACACAATCCCTGATAAAAATATACTGCTACCATATAAAAATAATATAATAAAATTTAATGCATCGCCCTGCCCCGCATGAGAGAGAGAATAAAATATTGAGGTAGGTGAGACTCCTGCTGTGGGCAGGTACAGCGCCAAGACTTCGAGCTCACTACGCCATAATTTCTACGAGGCATATATAAGTTCTTTGTCACTTTGTCACGCAGACAACCACTATACTATGTTCACTCCCGTACCTTCATCACATATGAGAGCCTGCTTTGTTTCTCGTGTCATCTTGGTTTGCATTGCATCTGTGGTTTAGCACCCGCCAGGGGTCTAGTTTTGCGGTGTTTTACAAGACAATGCTTTGTGTACACCATAACGCCTCCTCCTGTTCGACTCAAGGTGAAAATAATAGAACAAGCAGCCAGCTCCATTATTATAATATCAGTTTACATAACCAGGGCACAAAACAGTGAGGGCCATTTCATCAAGCTAATTGCCTGTGTGTAAGGAGGGAGCAAACTTTTTCTTCTATCTCTCAGTTACCGAGCCTTTATTCTTAATCACAAATAGAGCCCTCGTATCCCAGAGGGACTTGCATTCTAATTTACAATTGAACCACAGAGCAAAGCTATCAATCTCTTCCAGACAGTTTTTCGTCGCCCCCATCCCATTTTTTCCCTACGCTCTTGTATAACCGTGTTGAAAGTGGTAATGGATCAAGAAAACAGACGGAATAGCAGAGTTTTTCCACAAAGCCGCGCTCTGAAATCCAATGTTTGACAGAGGCAAACCACAAGAGTCAAGGCCTTGGCACTGTTAGCTATGAGCAAAGGCCAAACACCCTGGCCTTCATAAGCTCCTGGCAGCAAAAAGCCCTCGAGTGAAAGACCTCTGGAGCTTAAGAGATCATTCTCTGAACTTGCGTGTCATACGGACCTACATTTTCTCCAGTCAGGGTGAACGCTTGTAGTTAGCAACAGTGAGTTCTCGCTTAAGTTTGATTTATTCAGTATTGGCTTGTTTACTAAAAAAGGGGTCACTTGTAGCCTGTTTTCATATCATGTTCACACTCAGTTCTGAGCCTTGGACTTGACTGGCCCATCCCTCAATCACTAAGACTCATATCAAAGAGAGCGAGGGAGAGAGAGAGAGAGAGAGAGAGGGAAGGAGGGAGGAATTTAACTGAGCCTACATTCCTCCATGCCAAGTGTCACCCATTCGGTGAAACACCCTGCCCCTCGCCCTCCCTCTACTCGATCCCTGTAATGATGAGTCTTGTCGTTAATGAGTTAATGCGAAAACTCTCAATGTCATCGGCAAAGATAAGATGGAAGAAAGCAGCGCATTGTACACATAATGATAGACTCCCTGACTGCCCCCAAGATGTCACGGGTCAGCCATGTTAAGAATGTGTGCGCCCAATCATCAACTGATCCTTATCTGGCTGGCCTGCAGCTAACCAAGACATGGGCCCGATCAGGGACGCTAATGAATGAACAATGGAAGCCGTGGATTGTTCTGCCTGCCACATGACAGCTTTTATACCAACACATGATGACATAACCAATCAATATATCAATTATCCACCAACTTATTGAACCATAGGCATGAAAACGCACATTATGAAGCTTGTCTGGTGCTAGGTTTGTGCGAACTACGTCTAGTTGTTCAAAAGAAAAGGGAAAGCCAGGGTGTGACCTTACAGTGAACCGTATGAACTGTTATTACCTTTGATACCTGCCATCTCCAGGTCACTGTTTGCATTCAGATGAAACTGAAGCATGTAGGGCAACAGATGTACAAGAGATACATGCAGCTTCAGTGGTGCGGGGAGATTCTCTCTGTGAATTGTTTTATGACAAGATGTGAGTGTCAAACAATTATTTACATTTCAAAGTATCAATATTTAAGTAAGTAACAAGTCTTAAAACAAACGACAAACAAGAAATAAAAAATACAATTATTATTTAAAAAATATATAGAGTACACACATACACACATATATATATATATATATACATGCACACACACATTTGTATATACATGTAATAGAATGGAACCTAACAGTATCACACAGACTAAAGTAGTTAGAATATAATAATCAGATAGTGATATTGTTACCAAACTTATCAAAAATATTTTAGATTGCAAATTGCAAAACACCAAAGCATACACAGAATACCCTACTAGGCCTACTTACTTATGTTTGTGGTGTTGTCTCCCTCCAAAATGATGTCACGTCCTGGATGAAGATGTCACTTCCTGGACGATGTCACTGAGGTGTGACATCATCTATGTCAACTATTGGTAGGTATATTAAAGACTAACAGGATGAAAAATGACACAGGGAATCAATTATATTTCCTAATAAATCAAATTCAAATGTAATAGTTAAATATACAAAAAAGCAAAAAGAGACTTAAAATATTGAAAAACTATAGTCATTATGACAAACATATCACACATATTAATTAACTTTATTGGGTTTATTTAGTAAAATAATGACTCAATAGGCATGTCCTTATTCTTTACCTATGACCCCTGGTACAGAATATACATTATATATTAGCATGTGTGTGTAATATAAATACATCCTGGACACACTATATGCACTTCTTGCACTGCCCTCTAACCCAGATTTTAGTTTACCTATTAGTTGATATATTAACAATGACAAAATAATTTGTTAAACACATATAATTTAACCCTGAGGAATGAATTTCTAGGTACCTATATACATCATTTACTTTTTTTGCGTTTTGAATTTGGTGGGTTCTCTGCTCCCATGGCCTCATGGGATAGAAAAATGTCTGTCAAAAGCAGTGAATCTTCCGCACATTTCTCACCTACTACACTAAACACCGAACAACTATTTCACGTACTGATTTGAAGTATGTATATTCGACCACAGGAAGTGTGGAACACAACTCAGTTATTTGTTCGTGACAAAAGTGTTTTGCTGTAGCTTTGATTTTGTGTGTATGGAATGGAAACTGCATAATAGGAATGGCATACATATAGTGTAATCTACACCCACAGACATATGTTGACTTTTGTATGCAAAGAAAATTGTTGACACAGAGTAAGAATAACTTACATCGATAAATGTTTAAGTTTGCGAATGCATGATCTCACTACTGCATTTGTGGACAGCACAGAAATTACATTTTTAAAACTTGTTATGTCCACATTTTCATCTTAGGTATGTCTTATCATTAATATGTGAAGAACCTTGACATAATTCAATACACAAACCATGAATGTTTAACAGTTTAACCCTAAAAGGATCTTGGCTTAAGAAATGATGTTCCACCCAGAGACAAATGTTGGCCTCGCATGGCATAAAGATCAGAAGGTTAAGGTTATGAATTCCAGCTGTCATTGACATCATACAACTTGACAAATTGTATTATAACAGTCAGTGAAATCTACACCTCCAAGGTGTTCTTTTCCTGCAGTCCCCAGCGTTGTCTCCAGATTCAGGTCTCTGGCTTAGCCTGCCAGTTTAGACAATAGGGGTCCTGCCAAGTCCAGTGGCATTTTGTCTGGTTGTACATTATCTGAAATCAAACGCTCTATTCTGCTTCCACCACTACACACGGAACAATCAGCGCTGATGTGGGAATGCCTGTTATTCACACAATAGGACGTTGACATTTATACCCAGCAGAGAGGAAAAACGGAAATATAAGGGAACAGAATCCCGGATTCTATTTCTGCATGGTACACAAGACAGGGGAGGAGATAATGACACTTTAATACGGGGCTGTTAGTAAAGGTAGCTCTTTATAATGGGAGGTGGAAAATCATTCAGAACGGACACCTGTTGGCAAGGCCACTCGGCATGTGGACAAATAGACGACAAGGCATAGTGGGACTAATAGATTTTATACACGCTTTGGAAGGGATAAAAGAGTGGCATTATCAAATACTAAATCAAGTTCTGGGCATTTATCATTTTTTCTCTTCTCTATAGATAATTGTAGCTCAATACATATGCTTTATGTAAGCAGATAGATTCTATTGCTGTGCACCTGTTCACAGAAATATGGTTGCCAGATGCATACACACCATTAGTATGCGTTTTACAACCGTTTACCATGCAGGAAAGATAGAGACAAATGCACAAAGTAGTTTAAAAAGGAGAAGACATCTTGTTTGTGTTTATCTTCAGCGAAGTGTGTGTTACTAACTGTGTACATTGATATCCCCTGCAATAGCTGGGCATCTGAGCCTGTTATCCAAGGCCTTGACGCAAAGCCAATTCTTTATCCAGTAAGATCTCTCCTGTCGTATAAATCCTATAACACAAGATTAGGCCTTTTGACCACACAGAAGAGATAATGACATTAGCTAATGTCCTGCTGTTTAGTAAGACTGTGTGTAGCACATAGAGATACACATAACCTCCTGTTGCACTGGTTCAGGTCCAAATAAAAGTGTAAACAGAGACACATTTGATTAAACTGCAACACGCAGTATGCTTTGAAGATCATGCAACCTCATTGTATGCGAGGTATAATGGTATGATATGGTTGTTTAGAAACTTTTCAAAGCACAACCAATACGAAATCTTTCTTTAAATGTTTGCTTAGCAAATGCCTTTGCACAGACCTAAAATGACTGCGACTGTTTCAAATCATGCTCCACCACATAAGTACATTTAGAATTTGTTCGGAGCTCTTTGGAAACCAGTATTAATGGTTTGGTATGGTACATTATGCAGTTGGTTAAATATTCCTTATGTAGGGAGTTTCCTGTAGACTGCAGGACACTTCAGGTCAGCGTGTACAGATTGGTCCATGTCAGTAAGGGATGACAGGCTCTTTGTTGGGAGTTTTTCTTGGTTGGCAGTGTGGAGTTGGGTTAATTCGGTTGACCCGTGTTTGTTTTCTTTCAGGCTAATGTTCCTAAGAGCTTCAAGCTCCCATCCTGTGATAGCTCTGCAATGCTTTGTGCCTGCAGCCTCGGTGGTGTAAGATTTTACCCCCTTGAAATTGATGGAAACCCAACCCTAAAACAAGACAAGCCTATCAAGATTGTAGAGTCCTCTTACTTTGCCGACTTTAGTGAAAACTCTGGTCTTGTGCCAGCTTGTGAGGTTTTGTATGTGAACATTATGCTGAATGATGTTTTGAATGCACTTTAATACCAAAAGAATTATATGTTGAGATTTTAAGTAAGCATGCATTAAACATGGTCTGTTAAATCACACTGAGTACAATTATCATGCATAAAATAATTGTGGGACTATGCAAAAAAAAAACTTCATTATGTTACAATATTAATGCTACATTCTAATTAGATATTGTATTTATATATAGACATATACTTTAAAACACAAGCTTATAGGCGCCTGTTCTCAGTTATATAATAGACATTTTTGCAAAAGCCATTTCGCATAAATTTACCACACCATTAGTTTGTTGCTGTAATCTGTGACAATTTAAATATAACCTTCTACACATAGCCAGAAAGAAAATGAGAAGTTTTCACTTTGCAGGACTATAACATGAAAATGTCAACATGTGAACAGCAGGCAACAAGTCATAAAAGTCAGTGAGCTGGCTGATACTTATCACTCAAACGGTTCATATAATCCCTTCTTTATTTCCTCCTGTTTAACTGTAAGCAAAACAGAAGAGCGTGTACTGTGAGTGACATTTACAGAAGCAGTCAAAAATTTAAACACACTTATTAATTCCTTCAAACCTTTTACATCTTCTATAACTATGCATATTTTGTAGACACGAAAAAGTATGAAATCTATAAAACTATGAGTGTGGTGAGTAAAAAAGTGCTTTGTAATGATGAAAAGGTCTCACATGTGGATATAGATGGTTGAGAATGCTGAAGGATCTGATCCATTCAAATTCAGTCTTCTGAAGAATCTAAAACGTAAGAAAATATTTGAGGTCACTACATTATTCTTTATTTACATTTTGTTGGTCTATAGTTCTGATTACTATTACTTTAAATAACAACATTTTAAAATATATGGACATTTAAAAGGCCTGTTTTTTTGTTTAATATGCTATTTCAAATATCACTGACTTCAGAAGTTCAGAAATGCAATAAAGAGTTAACCGCCCCTAGCCATTACTCTTCATGACCCGGGAGGCCTTCTGCACGGCCTCCTCAATGCACAATTCATTTGGTAATTTGAATCAAATGAAACTGTGTCGTGAGACGCTACTCGCGGGCAGCGGCAGCAGCTACGAGCATCTCGCCGCTCCAGATGTGAGCGGTGTTTTATTACAAGAGAAAAGAAGCTGATAGCTGCAGGTGCTGGGGCTGACATAGCAGGACTGGCTTTGCTCCGTCTTGGCAGAGAACGGGTGGGGGCTGGAGGGGGATATCCATTGCCTGTGTTTAATCAGGGCCAGTCGTATGGGATGGGACTCATTGCTCTTTGATGGAGAACACTGTTATGAAGATGGACAGTCACTTTGCTCTCTAAGCGAAACCATCGTTTAGCCTCAAATTCGGAGAGAAAAGGCCCATTTGTTATCCACAGGGGAGTGATGCAGCCATGGCCAGGCGATGTTGGGTGAGAGCAACATGCATTTGCCGAACAATTACAACACTCAGGCATATATTTGGGCGCGGGATGGAAGCAAACAATATGAGGTTTTGAGCCAAAGAGGTAATTTTGTGTGTTAACATGTTTAAGGGGGGACCGTTGTATGAAAATGTCCTGACAAATAACGTGCGAAATACAACTACTGAGGCCATTTTAGGTGATCCTCAATAGTAAAGAGGCCAAAAAAGTTGTACTATAAATGAATATGGCAAAGAGTTCGGTTTAGGGTTAGTGGTAGAATACAGAAAAACACTGAAATCAATGGAGGTCATGACATTTTCTTACTAATAAAGTACAAAAAAGGCTTTGTGTGTTTGGTCTACCCAATTCAGTGCACCAAGAGCCAGACGATAGGCCCATAATTAAACTCACTTATTGGTCATATAAAATGTTTATCCCAATCTAATGCCTCTAACCAATCAACATGATAATTCAATATGACATGCAATAATTGGGGGGAGACTCCGGTTCTTTGGTCAGGTGACACCGCCACCTAATTAGAATGTGTTTATTTTGGGGTATACTGGCCCTTCAACTCTGAGCTATTGAAATGTCACTCTGGGTGACCCTGCGACAGGGTGAGAATGTCCTTTGTAAACACACCGAGACTATGAGACCCACGGCTAGATTATTAGTAATGACAGCTGACTGACAGGACCAAGGGAATACTGCAGCTCTGAATTAGTGGCAGCTATGTCTCATTTAAAATCGGATTATAAGCTCCTTTTGACACCATTGTTTCTAATAGTATCACTTGGCATGGCTCGCGGCTTATTACACCGTCATATTCACTTCAATTTACAGGGATAACAACATCAAAGTATTAATGCCCTCTCAGCATCACTTCTTTGGACAGTGTACACCCGTACTTGGCCAACCAATGTCACTCTGATAACTTCATGGTTACTTTACACCGGTGTGATTTATTAGCAGATCGCCTGACTAACGGCTGAAGAATGGGCCTTGCCCCCAGTCAGACAGTGCATGGAAGACAAGTGTATCTGAAGTCCTAATTCTTAACTCAATCATCTGCTGGCGATGTGAATTGCATTATGGATCATTCTGACAAGACAGACCGCCCCAGTCCTGGACATGAATTTCGACAGGGATTCCAATATGCTAAGCAGTGGAGTGTCAGCGAGGTTAATATACATGAGAAAGAGCTCCTTAAAGTTCCTATCTGTCTTCCCTGTCTGAAAGTCTAGATATTCTAATGACCGCTGCTAATAAAAATGCAAAGGAATCAATTAGTTTAATTAAATCTGGCAACAAATACCGACTTCCAGTGTTTAAGGTCTTTGAGTAATTCTCAAAGGCACAAACATACACGCTGATACAACACGTACAGAAATATGCACACTACATTAGGCAATGATATAGCGCTTAAAAGTACTGTATAAATGTTGTATTTTATGAAAAGCATAAAACGCAATGTTATCAAATACTTTCTGGAAAATCCCTTAAACACACTGCATTTAAAACACTTATAAACATTGACCCCCACCCTGTATTCATAAAAATACATCTCCAATAGGGTTTTCATTCAAGTCAGGGCAGCCAAAAGAAACTAAAAGTACAAAAACAAAGAAATTGAAGAAATACAAGACTGTAAACTCTAGTATAAATACATTTTCTCATTTGTTCCTTAATTCACAAAGCCCACACACCGAGGAAAAAAACTGCAATCATTCAAGTCCAGTTTGCTGTGTTTTCACAGAAATGTTTTTGCATAAAATAACACGAGAACAAAAGCTGAATCACATTTCCAAAGTTCATGAAAATACATACGTTTCCATTTTTAGACCATTCACACATCAAAATATAAAGAAAATGTGTCATGGAGTCCCCTCCAGAGACTTTTCAAGAAATATTTAGAGTAAAAGAATATGCGGCCATCCTCCAGGGACTGATAAGACTCACAGGCCTTTCTGATTTTTTTGGGCCAAACTGACATTTTCTCTCGGCCTTTCAGCCTCGTTCCCAACCGCCTCGATAGGACCACTTTTATGTTTTGTTTTCAAATTCCTTTTTTGTTGCTAACTAACGCAGCTTGACAGGACGGTGGTGAACTTATCTAAAGGAGTGTGGTTTCACAGTGCATGTGTCTTTTCAGCCACATGAAGCACTTAGCACAACCAGAGGCAGCGAGGGTGGGGTGGTGTCCCCCCCCGCCACCCCACCCTCGCTGCCTCTGGTTGTTCTTTCTAGCCTGTGGCAGCTATCAGGTCTGTGTTATGTATAATGCTATCTCAAGCTTTGGACCACTGATACCAGCCTGAGCGGTCAGAGTGTTAGGACTCCTCCAATATCTATTACAATTAGTTTTTGATTAAGGGCCCCGACTTGGCCGTTTGAAGCCTTTAATGTCGTGTCAACTGGTTGATGATGGAGAGAGAAGCATGGACGCCTCCCAGAAACAAAGAGGTTGGTAAAAGGCTCCAAGTGAACCATTTTATCTTACTAATGGAAACCAGATGACCCTTCCTTACTCTCCATTTTTTTAAGAAACCATTTTTTAGGGAGGGGGGGAGATAGACAGCTCTCCCACTCTTAGGTATTTATGTAAGGATTTTGGCAGTTAGATCATTCAGACAGAAGTATCTTTTGATACTGTTTTGAGGGAGGTTTCGGGTTTGTAATGTTGAGCTGGAGCGACGGTGAACAATAAAATAATTTCTTAATTAACACTGACCCGAGTTGCTAAGGTTACCCCTGACCTTTGGAATTAGCACAGCGATAGATACCAAATGGCGGGTATTTACTTAAAGCGTTCTTGAGAAACGCCAGCTTTAACCGAAATAATGGTGACAGAAGATTAAAGTAGACCAATTAAAAGCACTACAAAGTATGAAAAGCCACACTACAATAAATGACCTCTAGAAAAGTGTGGGGGAAAACAAACAATTACATTCCACTTGCATATAGAAATGTTAACAACGTTGTGCATTTACTAATAAGTGTTTAATAGTGCATGTTTCTGTTATTATAAAAGCACTAGTTAAAATGCCATGTTGTTAATAGCTAAGCTGTTACTTTCATTATGACTGGAATTTCTGAATGTCCACGACACAAAGTAATTGATGGAAAAAGGTCAAAGCATATCTTTTAAAATTCATGCTTGTTTAGCAGGAAATTCATTTATAAATATCTCTGTTACATCAGCGTAAAAGCTTATCATATTTTTCTACAATAATTTATTCTTCTAAAACACATTTTCATGATGCTTATGATTAACCCATGAAACTGCCAAGGACAGAAAAATAAACTCAAAATGAGTCTGGGTACTAAGTGGAAAGCCTTGAAGTAGCCTTGAATCTCTTTTATCACGCTGAAGATTTTGTTCATTAAGACAAGCTTAAAATGTTTTAAGATGCGATGAATGTACCAAACCAAGACAACAATTCATTTAATAACACAAAGCGAATATTTCTTCCTTTCAAGGACAGGGTTTAAGTTTATTTCAAATGGGGGAGTTCATAAAGTCTAATTCCTAATTACATTTCATAAATATCTACAACACTACCTGGCGGACGGATTAAAATTCCTGTTAATAACAGACCGAATCGTGAGAAAGTTTATGATTACAGTTTCTGAGCGGAGGAAGATACAAGTACTCGAAGCAAAAACTATCAGCTTGTTCTGTTTTGTTTTCTGAAACGCACACATCGCACACAGAAGAGAAAGCTCTGGCATGCAGGCGGGCTGATAAGTTGCAGCTTGTGCAGTTTCGCTCAGTTTACTTTATCCCTGGGCTGGAAATGACCTTGTGAACTTCAATGTTTTTTTCCCCTTTTCTTTGGTTCTTTCTGTGTCTCTCGCCCTCCCTCTCTACCTCCATCGCTCTCTCTCTCTCCCGTTCTAACCTGCGCCGTACAGTCAACAAGCCACCCACAGTACAGTACCTGCATGAATGTGCTAATGGCTGTTGACAAGTGTGGTTTGCTTGACTAACACAGGTGTGTGTGTTTCTTCTCTCACAGAACGTTAGTCTGACACATAACAGCTCACAGGCTGTTGTCCTATAGGCATAACTATTTGTTTCTTTAGCACCGACGCAGACTTGAATTCGCCAAACATGCTTTTGTACACACATGGCCTGTAACCCAGCGAGCTGTGGCTTAATCATTACCGTGACCCGCTTATCTGTTCGTCAAGCAGGTAACCATTAATAGGTGTTTATTTTCCGATGACCTCTGCAAATGTGCACGGGCCCTTTGCCCCATGAATGTCAACACAGGCCTGATTTCTTTCTCCCTTACTTTTTTTTTCATTTTTTTAATTCATGACCCAGCTGCGGTACTGACATCGCAAGGCCACATTTTTTTGCCTTAAAAAGACAGCGAAGGAGTTTGAAAACAGCACGAAATAAATGAACTGAGGGTCAACCACTAGAAAGCAAAAATGCTGCACAAATGTAAACACGATAAGGGAAGGACATTTACGGCTTTTCCTATTTTTTAATAAAACTGATGATTCTGATAATGAATTCAGCCCAGACTCAAGGTGTTGTAGAATTACTACGAATGCACACCTGGAACGTGGCATTCTGTATTAATGTGCCAAGTTCCTGTGTTGCCTAGCAACCGCAAACAGCCTACAGGAAGTACACTACTTGGCGGATGAATTGTTTATTCATAATATCATTAATAATATATTGAACTGCATATTAAACTTTGGTGTCTTTCATCATAGCGCTGTTGGCATTGTTTTAATAAAAGCCACTCAGCTCCGCTTTGCATTGTGCCTGATAACGCCTGCGGCGAAATCTTTGTATGAACAACCTCTCATGGCTTTTTGCTTTATTATTTGATGGGTTTAGACTTTAAAACCTCCAAAGCCACAGTGACCAACAACACACGGCACAGTCCATCCAAACATCAACCTCCTATATATTCCCAACATTCGGGTATCGTTTGAACTTGAGCTTCATTTTTTACGTCGACCCCACTTTAAAAAACAGTCCGCCCCCCGACCCCAGCGCTCAAAACCCCACCTTGCCTGTGTCCACATGTGTCTCCCTCCCTCTCTTTAGCTGCCGCCCAAATGATAACTCGCCCTTTGTCTCTCTTACTGAGCTGGGTAATATATAGCTGTGAGGCGTCCTGACATAGTTATATTTGCTTGTGTCCTAGAAAAGACAAGGAGACTCAATTACAATGGCAGCCGAGCGAGTGCCTTTACGAATGTCAACGCTTCGCCCAGACGCGGCGTGATGAATAACACCTGACCTCACACCAGGCGCCCATTTCTCAGCAGCCCGCGCACAAGTGTGGACTAGTAAATGAGAAATCGGGATGGGGTAGGCAGCGATGGTGCGTGAGGTGCGAGGGGGCTCTGTTTTTGAGTAGCGTATATGTGTGTGTATGTTTGTTCGAGGCCAGAGGGCACGAAGATGAGACAAACATTGGAGAGCCTGCAGACGTCCTTGCTTTCGCTGCCTGTTGAGCGAGGAGCGGAGCGGATGCTGTGGAATCGTAAGCAGTTGTTTAAAGATTTCGGTCGGGGGGTTCAAGCGCGATCCGCTGGGAGGGTCGACGGCAGGTTGGCCGTGGCCCTTCTGCGGCCTGTGATGCTCTCCTGCAGGAGCAGAGCTAACCTGGGTCATCTTCATCACACGCTCTGTTTATCCACACACGCGCACACACAAGTGCACACGGCACCGGCTGCCTGGCCGCCAGCAGCCTCCTTTCACTCTGGGCAGAGCATAATCCTTGTTGACAGAGAGTGAGTGTGGATATTAGGTCACTTGCGTTTTCATGCTGTACTGTAAAGCACTTAGCGGCTACAGTCGGCCGCGGCGTCAAGACTCACACCAGCACCGTGGCAGTTCAGAGCAACTCTCCTCTGGGAGAAGGGACCTCTCATCCTGCCACTGCACCATCTGACCCTGGCAGGACGGCGGGCTAGGAGTGGTGGGTGGTGGGATCAGCGGGGGCTGTAACCCTGCCCCTGGCGAACTCAGAGGGCAGGCAGGGGAGTCCCTGGCCTCCTGGGAGAGGGAGGGATGAGAGAAGGAGGGAGAGAGAGAGAGAGAGAGAGAGAGGGAGGGTGGAATGAGCAACAGGCAGACACAAGGGCAAAGGCAGATGTGTGCAAGGATAGATGAGAAGATAAATCACAGGCTGTCAGAGCCCTAGGCATTTGCATTCCTGAAATGGATCTCGCGACGGCAGTGGGGTGGGGAGACCTCTGTGCACAGTCCAGCGCACCGTCAGAAGTGGATAAAAATCAGAGGAGTTAGGACATTTGTTCACAGTATGTAAGACGTCACATGAATTACAAAGGAAAGAGTCACGGGTTGAGATGCTGTCAATGTTCTCAAAGGCATACAGAATACATCTTAAATGAAAATTACAAAGTAGTGAGCAGTTGAATAAATAATGCATCTACGTGATGGAGAACTAAAAACAATTTGAACAAGATTCACTGTGTTTATTTAGCTGTAACAAGAAACTGTCAAAGTTCAGAGGACACACACAATATTGGAGGTTGAGGGGAGTCATGCAATCATAGTTTATGGTTGGCAGGCGGTTTGTGATGTATCGTACCTGTGTCCTGGACTTATTCAATGTCATACAGAAGGACGGGTTATCCTTTTGAGAAGTGAGTGGTCTCATCAGCTAGACGAGATGATGTTTGGTTGATATCTGTGAAAATATGAAACAAACTGGTCAGTTGGCAATACATATTATATATCAAAAGCTTATAATACGTATGCCTAAAGTCATAGAAGCCCTACAGCAGAATATAAGCAAAATAAATGCAAAAGAGATCAATGAAATTCTACTTAAATACATTAATAAAAATATAAATCATAATCTAGCAATATGTTCCCAAATTCCAAACGCTGCTAAAGCACTTGCTGTCATTTGTAAAGTATGAAAAAGTATGTTCCCTGACCAGGTTTTACCTCACCGTGTGCAAATCATTAAGCTAGTACCCAAAGTGTCAGTGAAACAGTTAGGGAACATCAAATGATGACATTGGCTTTGCTGACCTCTTTCCATGATGTCAAGCATAGTGAAGCTTAAAGAGGATTACAGTCTAAATCTATCGTGAAGGCTTCCAACTAAATTGACTTGGCATACTGCATACAAAGGACTAAACTAACTTTTTTAAACTAACATTCTTCTTTTTTTGGATGATAGCGAGAGCTGGGCCATTACAGCTGCCGTCTATAGGGGTGCTGGGGCGACCGAAAGCCAGAAAAGGAGAACGAGAAGAGAAATCAAGACTCGTGGTGGGAGGTTCGTCGAAGAGTGGAAAGGGTGGGGAAACTGTCATCAGGAAACCCTTGTCGGCCCGGAATGAGGAGTGTTGAGTAACTAATGAGAATGTTTTACACAAGAAATGTATCACGGCTGAGGAGACACATCTGGGTATGCAACTCATACAAAGAGTCATCCAACTCCAAAAGATTTTTTATTGCTCTAAGTGCAATCCTCCCATTTGAAAGCCAGCCAGAAAGCGAGAGGGAGAGAGTAAGATTCAGAGGACAGCAGGAAACAGCTGGGTTTCCTAAGCAAAACCGCTGGTATGGATGAGGGGAAAGAGGGATGAGTTTCTTTAGAGAATACGGAGGAGGAATATAAACTCGGAGAGAAGTTGCTGGGAAGCAAGCCATGAAACAAGCGAGCGAAAACAAAAAATAGAGGAAAACCAAGACAGACAAGATCAAGATCAGGGGCAAGGAGAAGAGATTATGAAGAACTAATAATGAAACATTGCAAGAGCGTGAAGGGAGGGGGAGTATTGGCGGTTTAGGAAAACAAGTGCGAGAGAGATAGTGGCCAAAATAAGCGGAAATGTAATGTGAGAGAGGCAGGAAAAGGGATGCATGGCTCTGATTTGTGAGATGAGATGAACTGAAACGGGATGGAAGCAAATTCCAGGAAGACGTCTGAAAGCCAGAAAATGAAGTCACCTGTGCAAATAACACTCATATTTACTCATTGTGGAATAATCTTATGACAGTTCTACGTTTTATCTGTCTTGGTCAGGGCTCTCAGGAAGAGGCCTCGGTCCAGGAAAACAAACACGACTGCTAAACCACAGACAGATCATGTGCACATCCTTGGTTTTCTGAAAATGAGGCGAGCAGCAATCGCTGCCCCAATAAGCATGACCTTGCAGGACTAACAAACTATGAGGAACAGATAAAAATATAACAAATCACGACAGTCGCTTCGGTGAATCATTCTTAACAGTTGTAATGCTCCCTGACGTTTTCCTCCCATACTTGTCAGAATCACTGAAATACGCTCACCAGGAATAGCATCAGCAGCAATAAGAAAACCAACCCATGCAATCTTTAACATGAGATGTGAACACATGTTCCCAACTAGTCTGCCAATTACACTACCTCAGATTTACTGTTGTTCTCAATTAAAGAGCCGTTTGGCAACAAATAATAACATGTGTTGTGATGCTGCGGTTCAGCCAAGTTAATGTTTCATATTAGAGCTCGTGTACGACTCGCCAGGCCAGAACTCATGCTGTTTAGTACTTTATTTAACAGGGTATTCATAAGTCATTATACATGCCAAAGTTCTGCTGGGCCGTAATGAGCGAGACAAAAAAGAACAGTCCTTTCCCCCCAAAAATCCCTCCGCTTATAGACGACAATTGAAGGAGCTCTTTCCAAATATTCAGACTCATAAACATTTCAGAAACTATTACAGGGTGCACAGGCTTTACAAATCCAAGAAATTTCATCAACTACTGCCTTTAGGGATTGATTTGCTAGTATTTTAATGGATTTGATTCAAAGGACGGCAGTATGTTCTCGACTGACATTTATAGTACACTCTGAGCTCCTTGTTTAAAAATTTCTTTTTGTAGGACTCCAATCGAAGTGTTTCAAAAGGTGATGAGTAATGAGCACTTCATATGTCTAAAAGACACGTTCTATCACCGCGTAAACCTGGTACGAGCTGAACACTCCGATTCACGGGGTCTTAGGAAATAATTAAGGGCAGCGTAATATTTGGAACGCATCAAACGGAAGTCACATATTTGTAGTTGAATGTCTGAGCTCTCTTTTAAGCCACTTAATGTGTGCAATCTGATATAGTGTTTGCAAACCGTTTACTCATGACCTGTGCTCTCTCTTTCCTTAAGCCATTCAAGAGAACCAGCAAAAGCAAAGTGCCTTTTAAGGCCCTGAGTATTGCCAGAGTCCTCCTTATATTACTGATGATATCTTTACCGAGGGCTTCACTGACAAGAGTCCAGGGATCAAAACTGCCCATAAAGCAGATGGGAAATTACATCTCATCCCAGGCCCAGCACTCAAATGGCCTGTCTGTTGATGCAGCGAGCTCGTGGTGTCTTTAAACAGGGACTTAGCCTCCGACCCTAACTCCACACCCTCCAACCTTATATGATGGTAGTAAGGAAGATACCGGAGGTAGTCAAAGTGGCCTGACTACAACTGGACAACTGCACTGACTGGAGATCAGTCTCAATGCTGGGACTCTGATGGCTGCGATGTTGGTGGATATCTAATATGGTAGATCTGTCTACATTGCAGGTCTGGAAACTTTGAAAACTATCATGTGATCTGTCAATTATAAATTTTTCACTTTACTATGTGTGCTATATTTGTGAATCTACAGTAACCATCACAGCCAAGACATAAAATGGTAAAACAATATTTTACTGTCCTCGATTAGATATTGCGGGCAAATGACAATATTTCATCCCGCTAGGTCTTAGTTTGACTAAATACCAGCCCGAGTTGGAATGAGCGAGAAAATTCATTGTGCCGTAATCTCTTAAGCCCTTCAGGGATGGCCTCTGACCAGGGCATATGAGATCCACTACCCAGTGCTAATCTGTTTCCAACACTGATGAACCCAGAAAGTGGCTCTTGCGGTTAACAAACTGTCCACGGATGGATTATCCAGTTTGCAGCGATGCAAAGTTCAGAACACAGCAGCTGTAATCCCAATGTCTCGATGACACACGTGCCGAGGCCTTGCGCTCAATACGCACAAGCCTGGCCCTAAGAATTGTGTTTATCCATTCATCCATGTTCATTCCCCCCCAGTCTGTGACACAGGCACTGATCACTTTATCCCTCTGTTCTAATGGCAGAAAGACAGAGCGAGCACACTTCTGTCACGCACGGCACAAATCCCTGCCAGCCCCGCCTCTCACAGACCAATATCTAAAAGCCTATTAGTTGCAAACATGTAAATATCCATAAAGCCCGATGCAGTATCAAACATGACTAAAATACTGAACTGCTGTTCTCTTATGAGTGTTGCGTAACCCTTAGGCACGATGACTGTGCAACGCGTACATCAACGCCTGAAACCTGATAATACAAAGAATATTTTTTAGGAAAAATTTGTGAAGAAAATCACACAAAAAGACAGTAATCCATTACCCTTTGCACTAAAACATTCAACTGAAACTTGAAAATGGTAAGACCCTCAAAGCTTATTTTTTATTTAACAAATGAATAACTGATCTGACAAAGGCTCCCAGTGTGGATCTGTGCTATGCTTCATATGAGACATTTGAAGAACAACCTCGCTCTCCAGGTAATACATAAAAACCAACCTTGAGAGGCAGACACTTATTTCATATAATGAGGTATTGGTCTTAAAATGCGAGGTTTGTCATTGTTAATGGACACGTGATCAAGCAACTGCAGTATTAAGTGTTGTTCTTCATTTCTAAAGTGTTATGCACTAATATTCATTGATGAATGTGATTAATAATGAGAACACCCCCCACCTGGCCCATCCAACCAAACGGATAAGCAAAAGTGTTTGTCTATGTAGGGGGAAGTATCAGGGACTGTTCAATAGCTTTTATTTGCGGAAAAGGCCTTCAAACTGCAAGGCGCTTTAAAAAAAAGACCCACTGGGTTCTTACTTAGTGAGTTGCAGTCCTATAAAGAGAAAAATACAAATAAATAAGCCAGCTGTCCCATCATTTTAAAAATGGTGAACTGCCACATCGAAAGCCTTGAAAAACCTGAAGGGTCCGATTTCTATTCACATGGTTCTTTTAAATTCCAACTCAAGTTTTAAATCAGAATTTCTTTATTCCATCAAAGTCATTTATTTACTAACCCCCCAAATGTTTCATTCCTGCAATCAGAATTCCAAATAGTAAATAATTATATAGACAAAACAGAAGCGGTAATCTTGTAGTAAACCTGTAATGGTTACCTTTGTTGGTGGCCTCATCTTTTCCTGTCTTATCTGAATTAAACCGAACTGTTTTAGGATGCATGAGTCACTCCAGATGCACTTTCCTCGAGCACTGGTCAGATCCAGAGTTTATTTCACTGTGCACATTCAGTTTAGGAGCTCTGTTGGAGATTAACAAACCTTTTTCATCAGTGACCTTGATCATTTCAGCCATGTCTGTTAACAATAACAGCTATGTGTTTAGAATGCATTAATAAATTCCATTTGACAAACTAAAGCCAAGAGATGAGACAATTCAAGTGTACGTCCTTGACGTGACTAATTGATCTGATGTTTCAACACTTAAGAGAGTAAAACGTGTATTTTCTGAATAAAGAGTGATATTCTCCCCGTGAAAAGTACGAGATAAAACCAGATATTGAAATCAACATCATGTCACAAGTGACTGACTTAAAAAAATGATCAGAGTAATATTTACCAATATCATAATGTTTCATCTTAAATGGTTCATATGCCGCGAACACGTGTTTTTCTGTGTCCTTGATGTGTTTTAAGTTGCCCATGCATGTATTAGAAACCTGAAATTGCAAAAATTAAGGTGTCAACACAAAAGATGCATTCTATCCAATAGCAAATGCTCACTCAGACCTGCCTGAAACGCCTCGTTTAACCACACCCCCACAAATCCACGTCAGTTTGTGGTCTGAGTTGACTAAGCTTTGTTAAAAATCAGTGCGTTTCAGAGAGGCAGGTCAAAGAGGAGATACAAACATGCAAGGTATGTGGATAATACAGCGTTTTTTAAACTTAAATCGTGTATACACATTTCATTGCTTCTAAGACAAACGATAATATTCATTTTATGCGGGTCAAATGACCCCTTTAACAAAAGATTTTAAGAGTAACAGGATGGGTCACTCATCTCTTCACTCTCAGATCTGCACTTAATGTTTCTCAGGTTCTTTAAGGCTCTTGTTTTTGAAAAACGTCTTTGTCCAAACAGATACTTGACACCTGCACTGCATTGCAATGGAAATAAACAGGGCATCTCACACAGGCCGTAATAAGACAATGACTTATCAACAATATGACCACAAATAATATTGATTTTCAGATTTAAATATTTGACCTAAGAATTGTATATACACAAAACATTTAGCATTTGGAAGTATTGGACATTCAGGAGCTTTATAAGTTATTCTCTCATATGTCACTAGTATCCACATTAACTCACACGCGTTTGCGCATGCGCGCATTCACACGCATTCGATTATAAACAGGTTGGCTAGGAACCAGACTGTGCAAAGAAAAAATCTCCCCTCTTGCAGGCCTGATAGAGACCATTGAGTAGGGGACCCCACACAAAGTCCAATAGCGATGGGAATCAGCTGCAAATATGTGACATAATCACATTAGTGTCTTAAAGGACACAAAGCGCTTAGTCAACTTCCCTTGATCAAGGCACATCTGGAGAAGCGGGGGACCGGAGCGCTGGTCCTGGCTTTCCCCGGCTAAAATGAAAACAAGCTGTAGTGCCACGATGCTGGGCCGCAACGGACCAAGAACCATGACACAATAATGGATTGCTCCGGCAGCGCTGTAGTAAATGTGACGCTTGTGAAAAAGGAAGAAGACAAAAAAGGAGGAAGAAAAAACAGTGGATGGATTTAAGAAAAAGGTTTGAGAATGACGCCCACAGCTTTCCCATGGAGAGTGAACTATGACCCAAAGAGGGACGATGGAAATTTGTTGAATGTGTTTGGGGGAAAAAAACAAACAAGAAAACAGATCATACTTCAGGGCAAAAGCATTGTATATGTTGTTTAATAAATACTATTCAAATACATAGCAAAACTAAAAGATTTTGCAAACATAAAAATGTGTTGTGGATTATTTTAAGGAAGCATCAAAGATTAGCATTGTGATTTAATTTTACAAGAGTGACTGAAAAGATGTGTTCATACCTATCATTTCACCAAGATGTCTTAAAAACATTTCCATCCATATTACCTACATACATTTAGTAGCAAACTCTGCTTGCTTTTCATACAACCTCTCGGCAATATTACCAGTAATTTCCAGGGCCCCTTGACATAGCGTAACCCTCATTTTTTTCCTTACCCTGTAATAGGAAAAAAGGCAGACCTTTGTTTTAGCGTCACAGCCGCTGTGAGAAAGAGGACCTGCTCATCATATACACAGGCACCTCAACATGCTCCAGCACGGCGCTAGGAGCTAATTACAAACACCGCTTGTGCTAAAACCCCACTTGTAGACAGCAAACAAAAAGAAAAAGCTGGGGGAGCGAGAGGGTGAGAGAGAAAAGTGACAGAAAGTGAAAGGGGCCCCGGCAAGGAAGAGGGGGAGGTGGAGAGTGGTGGGGGGATTGAAGAGGCTAATGAATCTATAGGAAACACCACTCCGCTGACACGTGAAACGCTCCTATTCACCGCCCAACGGGACTTAAAGAATGTTCAGCCTTTTGTCTCTTCTCTAATTCCTCAAGAAGAGATGGGACGTGAAAGGTGTGTGTGTGTGTGAAGAGTGGGGGCTTCCTTAGCAGCGGTGCTTATCCCATGAGCTTTAGCACCTTTCAATAAAATGGAAAAGAATCCAGTATTAAAATTCAGACTTATTTAGAGTCTAATTAATCTTTGGGGAAATCATTTAAGACACTCCTTAGAAAGCAATGCATCTCATTCTTACTTTTCGGTTAACATAAATCAGATAAATAGCAATGGTGTATCATGAGTGGAGGAGGACACTGAATATCTCATATTTAATTGCATTTCAAATTTGCTTATTTTCTTAAACTTCTCCAACAGCGGTAAATATGCTCGAGCAAACACGTTCTACAATAATAAAGGTTATAGTGTGTATCTTAACACCGCAGCATTTCTCTTAGCTGGGGGCAACATCGTCTAATCTGCGTTTGACCACATGTTTGTACTGAGCATGTTGTGTGGTAATGTTGGGAAAGCCACATGGCCGTAGTCCAGACCCCGATTCCGTCCGTTCCCCCCACCTGCTTCCACCCTCTCCTCTGCACCAGAGCTTTGATACAATCTGCTGAATTTACCCCCAGGCTTTGACGGCACTTGTTACGCAGATAAAGCAGGGAGCTGGGGCTGACTCAAGATTCAAAACAGTTGTTCCTCTAACCACAGTTATTTTGTGTGTGTGTGCGCGTGAGGGGGGAACACATACGGCAATTTATTTAATAAGTAAATGTAACAAATTGACAGAACATTACAGTCAACAATCTATATAAATAACAAAATAGTACGTTGACCTTTCGGTTCGCATGTAAATATGCATAAATCATGAGGCAGAAGCCAGCACGCCCAAAGCTCGTGTCCTCGCTCACTTTCACCCAGGGCAGAGCTGTGGTTACAGTGCGAGCTCCCATATGTAATTTGGCCTAATCAAGTCTCGCTCATAGATGCCCGGAGCAGTGAGATTGGCCTGATCTCAAAGTGCACCATCAGCCACAAATTACAGGCTTTGATTTTGGGTTAACTGCATGCCACTCCTATAAGAATAACAGTGACAGTTGTAATATGGAGGTAGTTAGACACCTGTAATAGAATGTAACCAGAGGACATATGCTGCTAGAATAACAAAGCACACAGGGGATCCTATCCAGCGAGCAACCACAGGCTTATAAATGGCATGTCTATCGTTGTAAGTCACTAAAGAACCATGGATAATGTGTAAGGAAATATGGCAGATGTAAATATAAGTTACAAATAAAGTTGTTATCTGTAATTTTTGCCTCTATATTGCCAATAATAACAGGTAACAGGTTAGATTATGTATTTGTGTACTTAATGTAATTGTTCAAAAACAGAATACTTATACTTAAATAATGGCACTACAAATACAACAATAGGTTTAAACTATCTGCCCTGTTTATTGAAAACCTACCAGGTTAGATCAAAATCAGACAAAAGAAAGACAAAATTGAACTTAAATCTAACAAAGAATACTGTACGTGTGTGCGCTGGGAGTGAAGGGGTGTGAAAAGAACAAAAGTTGTGCCCTAATACAGAAATGTCGACCATTTGTACGCTTTTGCTATGTTTTGAAAATTGAGAGTGTTAGGGATTAACACTAGTGCATTGGCTCAGTGCTAATATGACAATGTTCCAGTTAACACCAAGAGTTTCAAAAAACTACATTCTGTAGATTTGCATACAAAAAAAGAGATATATTGTAAGTATAGACCACTTCGAAAAATGTAAACCATCCCGGTTTAAAGCTAGTCCAGAAGAACTTCATGTTTCAATTTTTAACACTACACAAACGTTTGAACAGAATACAACCAACAGAACATTAATAACCGAATCTAAATGTTGAACCAATATCTTTAATATTTAATCATGCATGTAATAGTTTAATAATTCTATAAAAACATGAAACAGGAAGTGCTGCTGGACTAGTGTTTACATGTCCATCGCAATCATTCGAATCCTGAATAAAAGTGTTTACGTAATATGTGTCTGTGTAATGTGGATATGAATTGTGTTGTTATAAACACAAATACACACATATATATATATATAGGAAATGTTTAGATGTATTTATTTATATTTACCAATACTTGAAAGTATATATAAACATTTATTAAATATACAGTATGCATGTAAGTGTATGTGTTTATAAATACAAAATTGATTTGCATAGTACACAGACATATATTATGTTAACAGACTTTTATTCTGGATCTGATTAATCGCAAATAATCATTTGACAGCACCACTATACAGAGAGTATATAACTATATATCTGGATTCTTTGTAATTCTTTGTTTTAAAAAGAAAATTACTGTAGATAAATTATTTCTTGTATCATTAATATGTAACTCCACATAATTTTGTTTGGACAACCGTATGTTTTGTTTGACTGAAATTACAGTAAGAAGAGTACAGAAATATCAGTGATTTTAGGAACAATAATTATATAATATATTTTGTCACAAACGTTGTCAAAATCGTTTTTACCCGGGGGAAAGATACAACGAATGCAATGTCAAGATTTTTAAGCATGTAAGAATTTGCTATACTGTATAGCCGTCTGTTTAAACGTGTTTTCTGAGTGTATTAAAACAAGTCCGCCTATGAGAAGCACAAATCAAAACACACGAGTGAGGTTGAACCCTGTAAAGTGGTGTGAAGTATTAAGAGCCATAGGTCACATATATTTCATTGCTCATCAAAAAACAGCGGTCCACCACGTTCAGGTTTGACATCAGCTCATCCCACCTCAACCCCACATTTCTCACGTTTCCCTTTGGAAAGAAAACGAGAAATTACAGTCACACTAGTTTTGCTGCGAGAAAATAAAGTGTATTTACGGCAAAGCAGATACAGTAAGTAATAGCTGACAGATGAATAGCATGTTTCTGTTACATCTGGTGAGGGGTTTTACAGTAAAATCGGACAGCATGTTTGGCAGATGAGTTAAACACTGCAGCCAACAAAGAGGCGGAAGGGCAAACACCAAGGTTTTTTGGCCCTTGCTCGGGGCATGTGTGTGTACAGTAAACTTAATTTCTTGCCACAGGTCTCATGCCATACAGCCAGGAGACAGCTTCCAACAAAGTTGATGTCTCTAAATCCTAAAAAACCTCAGAAGAATACTGGAGGTATTTTGGAGGGGAGGATGGGGAATGTGTGGTTATGGCTTGCAGGGGCCTTTTACCCTATATGTGCCAACCCCAGCTCAGGCGTCTGGTGGGCATTCTGCCAAGCGCTAAAGGCCTCTTGCTGTTTAACAACAATACATTTTCTTCCTCGCACCATATTGCTGTTATATCATATAAACATGGCTAATTCACAACCTTAAATGAAGCTGCTAGTGGCAGAAGCTGACCTTATTTGGGCAGACCAGGCTGCTTCAGATGGCCTCTTTGACCGGAGATCTATGAGGGGGGTTGACCGTCACATAACAAACCAGTACAAGGAATTTGTGAATGTATTTAAAACATCCCCTGACCATCGATTTTACACTTTCTGTCCGTGAATTTAACAGACACATCCACAAAATTGCTAACCTCAAGGACGGAGCAGTAAATGCATCTTTGTAATACAGAACTTCATTTCTGAAATATGAAAAACTCGTTACGTTTGAAGCAAAGGATGGAAGTATATAAAGAGCAGAAGAAATGAATATTTGTCGATAGCACATACTTCACAGACAATGATTTACGTTGAGCCTCCGATTATGTTCCCTAATTTCATTTCACTCTGGGGGCCCCCACTCTTTCTTTATACCTTAAAAAATGTAAAGCCCTTCAAACATCACCTTGAAAAGAAGGGATTGTGGCTAATTGAGCACTGTAGCAGCGTAATTGGGCCAAAGGACCTATCCACATGAAGAGGGTGACCCCTCTAACCTAGTCCTGAAAAAGAGACAAAGCCAATGGGAGGGGTAATGTGAGCTAAGGGATTCTAACCCACCCTTGTGGGAGCTTGTTTCACACACACTGCCCAAAGAGGGGCTTAATAACTTAACACGCTAGTATGTTTTTCCTCTTGAGGAGGGGTTCTCCTTAGAACCTCCAACATTCTCACAGACCGTTTCATAAGGACTCTTAAGAGACCAGCTAAGCCTTGTCCAGACATATACAGAGGACAGAAATATAGGACATGTACGCACAGCTTTCCATGGCGTGGCTTAACTATAAACCATGTATCTATCAACACAACAGACATAACATTTTTGGCTCCTTAACCAGTTTGTTAACAGGAAACAAAGATTCAAACTCATTTTCCTGAATGAGCACCATCACAGAACTTGTCGAAGCTCTAACCGCAAGGCCGCAGCTCCAACAAGCCGCCACAGATTTAATAACAGTTATAAAAATAGCGTGGTCGGTAATGATAAACACATTTAAAAATCATTTGTTGGCAAACATCATAAATCGTGTTTAAGGGCGGAGTCTTCTGCAGACGGGGGAGTGGAAAGTTGCTGACGCACGAATGGGCTCATGGCTGTCAGCCACAGGCTCTGTGTTGTGTATACAAAGTTGACACTTTGGTTTACGGTCATGAAAGATCGTGACATTTGGAATATTCTTATGAGGCCTTTGCATATCGTCTTGATTAACCGCACAAGCTTATGAATATAGACGCATAGATCAAGTATCACTAACATTTAACCAGAACCAAAAAAGGTTGCGTGCCAACCAGAGGTGGTCGGTTTTGTTTCTGCGTGCCTGTCAGTGGATTAAGTGTAGCGGTGTTGAACACACACATCACAATGACATCACACCCGAAGACAAGAAAACATACAGACAAGTCAACAATTCCAAAGCGCTCCCTCGCTCACACACGCTAATGATCAGGACACGCCGTTCTGCCCTTGACTCCGGCGGGTCCTGCAACAGTGCCCTCAGCCACCCCCCAACACCATCCCACTCAACCCCCCCCAAGAAGTCTGCCCTCCTGATGACAGCTTGGCAGCAGCTGGCCAACACTTCCTGCCTGGCCTTCTCTGCGCTGGGCCCACGCTGGTCCTGCATCAGGCCTACACTAATGACAGCAGCTTCAAGTGATTACATGCAACAGGCCTCATTGTTCCATGCGCCCCCACTACCTGCCAACCCACCGCAGGTCCCCGCTCATTAATTCCAGCCGTCAGCTTGCTGGCCGTCCTCTCAGATGGGATTCTGAAATCAGCCAGAGTTTAAGGACACACATGGCAAAAGGGATGATGTTAATAAGCAGTGAATGAAGCCACTCAAACGGGTCAGTCCTGGTTTCAAACAGAAAACAAGTTAAAGCGATCAGACAAGCTTTCTTATTTCTACTAAAACACAATTATACTTTTTTCAACTATTTATTCACTTTTAAAGAGGTGGTTCACCCAAAAATGAAAATGATGTTATAATTTACTCACCCTCTTGTCATTTCAAACCTGTATGATTTTCTTCTGCAGAACTCAAAAGAAGATATTTTGAAGAATGTTGGTAACTGAAGAACCCCGGTACCCATATCTCATATCTATTGTATGGACACAAAACAAAGTCAATGGGTACTGCCATTGTCACCAACATTCTTCAAAATATCTTCTTTTGTCAGAGCCGATGGTCGTGTGGGGCGTGCTCCGACATATGGTGTCGGTGCATCCCAGACAACCCAAGTTCGAGGTGCTCGTGGTCCTTTCCCCGACCCTAGCCCATCCACTTCGCTTCCTGTCCTCTCCAAAATCACTTTCTGTCCAATAAAGGCAAAAAAACTAAAAAAAAAAGTAATAATATCTTCTCTTGTGTTCTGCAGAAGAAAATTGAACAGGTTTGAAATGACAAGAGGGTGGGTAAATAATGACATCATTTTCATTTTTGAGTCGACTATCCCTTTAATTTGAATATCCAGGGAGGGTATTTATTTAAGAGATCAAATGATAAATAAGCCACAGATGAAAACAAAAGTGATTTAGGTCACAGCATTATTTTTTTAAGTGTAGTTTTCTTTCTGTGGCTCAGAGCACTCTGTTAAGAAGCTAACGCAGTGACTGTCAGGTCTAAAAGAGCGAACACCGGTTCCTAACACATGCATTCACTCACACTGTCAGCAATCTCATGTGGAGGGAGAATCCACGTTCCTGTCCGCTCTGATTTGTAAGCTCGGAGGATCCATCAGCACAAAGGCTGCGATGTTTACACCGGTCTGATTCAGCAAAAGATGGTTGTAATCGTAGCCACATGCCAATCAAAAGCAACAGAATTCAAACAACCAAACAAAACGAAAACAAACAATTGATCAACTAATTATGATATGACATTGGTACCAAAAACAGAAAAAAATAAAAGCATCAAACAAATAATCCTTTTGCTCAAGTTTTCCAATGTAAAGGAAACACAATGGACCAATTGTTATTTGTTATCTTTGTCTGCGCCGAATAAATCCTTCAAATATCAAGTGACATTCTATTGAAGATGAACTGTATGTCCACTCTGGGAGAGCGGCCAAATATTTTTGAAAGGCCACTGATTTGTTCTGATTAAATTCACTGTACTTTTGGCTCATACACAAATAGTGTACAGTTACTTTTTCTTTCGCTCCACACTGAAATAAAGCTAAGCCTAGTGTATCATGGGATTGACAGAAGTATTGATTTAATGCACCAAAACCACTATGACACCGTGAACTCTATCTCTACAGCAATGTTAAGTGGATCATCTTCCGGTCTTCCATCAGGGTTCTTAAAACAGCTTTGAGCTGCTTATTGAATACACAATGGTATGAAAAATCAACAAAATAAAACACTAAATATACCATGGAAAGTGTAAATGGGGGGTGCTGGGGCTAGTTGTCACAAGGGTCATATCTCAGTAAATATAAGGTCAAGAGTGAAATGGCCAAATACACAAATGTATTTAGCACTAGTTTTACGTTGGTTAAAACTATTTGATGTGATTTGTTTTGTAAATAAATTCTCCATGTAGTATGATAACATGCCCGACTATTGGGATATTGAGTTTTTCCTCACTTGATAGATACTCACATGATAATACGAGTAAATAACATGCATACCAACAAGCATCAATGAAGATTATTACATTTGTATATATCCAAAGAACACAGACCGGATAGTGATGTGTGTGATGTTGGTGTGAAGTTACAGTATGGGTGTAATAGCGTGCCTATGTGTACACACTGTATGTCTGACATGTTTCACCCAGGCCTTGTTTCTGGCCTAGCAGTGTCCGGCGGTTAAACCACAGTAGCAGAAAGGTTACTACACGCAGCACATGTTGCCTTCCACAACAGGTGGTACGGCGCGCTCGACAGTTCTCAGCATTCCTGCCTCTCTATGCTGGTGGCCCCTGGTATTCCAGGATTTATGCTGCCTCCCTCCCTTCCTACTGCACAGGCCTGACTGACAAGCTAATCGTTGGGCTGGGATCCCCTCAGCTATTGATTCCACTGCAACACAACACCTACCAGTCAATGAAACTGCAATATAATGGTTGAGCTGCGAAGAAAAGGGGAGGATTAGCGCGTCGAGCAACTGGAGGAAATTCGCTGCCACCGCCTCCGCTACGCAGGCCCCGCTCCTCCTTGCAGCTGCTAGTAGGTAGAAACAGGACGGCACATATGAAGTGAGGGGCAGAGATGAAAACGCAGAAAGAAAAAAAACGTGTCTCAGGGGGTAGTGGCTAAGAAAGGCAAGTTATTAAAAGCCACAAAGCGGAGCCCATGCTGGGTGCGGAGAAATAGCCGCGGTGCGAAAGAAAGCACATTTGAAAGGATGGGGGTGTGCTTTTTAAATTGTTCTAATCCTTTGAGCGTTTTATTTGCTGGGTTTTGTAGTTTAGCAACGTTAGCCTGAGCGATGGCCGACACCTTGTTTGGGCAAGTTCGCGTAGGGCCCACCAATGCCAAATGCTTTCGGCGAATTTTACAAATTCGAAAAATCAACATGCGCAAAATAATTAAGTGAACAACAGATCGTAAAACTAAATCAACTTGAGTGAACATCACATTTGCACTGTGGAAGTTCTCACACCCCTGACTGATTCAGCTTTTCAGACTATTTACTGTGCGGAAAGGGATTCGTACAGCTGAGCAACGGTTATCGATTTGCGCACAAAAAAACAGTAACAGCAATTAGTGGCGTTATTGTTCCAGCTCCAGTGTTTCAGTCAACGATCCAATTTCTCTTTTGTTTGCACACTTAATTAAAACAAATCTGTTACATATCTCTCAGGAATCATTGGCCTCTACCGCCTTCATGAGTCAATGCGGTAGTGAAGATGAAAAATCTATATTTTCAGGCGCCAGTGCCATAGGGAGACATTCAAAACCAGCTGAATATTGACACAATCAAGCCGTCACTAAAACGCGATCCTTTCCCAGAGGGACAGGTGAATTACGGTAACATCTGAAACAGTTCATCTTAGCAATCTCCTAGCTTAGAAATAAGCACAAAGTCTTTCAGGAAAGATAAAACGGGTTAATACTTTAAAGACGAGACGGGGAGTCCGCTAAGTTATTGAGTTTTAAAAGTGACACAAAACACATGACCCCATGGCCTTTTCCCCCAGGTTCTCTCTGTAATACTTAAGATATTGTTCAACTTTGAGGTTTTAAGCCTCCCTCCCTCTGGGCAGCTTTAATGCGCTGTAATGTGTGTGCACTTCTGTTGCTCGACTGCCTGACCTATTAACCAAATGTATGGTCGATCAGTTCGGCTGAAATTTGCAAAAAATACTGATTGTGGAAGCTCGTGTTCTGCACGGTAAGTTCCAATGATGTGCTCTCCGCCGCACCTTTTAGCAATTTTGTTTTTATGCTCGCTCTGTTAAACACAATGGTTGTATAGTCCGTAACACTTCATCTACCCAGAGGGGGTACATAAAATCTCAAAGTCGTTCAATAGAAAGGATCCAATACCACTGTTTTACCTGTTGTGCTTGGTTTTATTTTTTGAAGTGGAGGATCTGTCTTTATTGGACTGACTTTGGTAAATCCCGTAAAAATGTAGAACAGGCATTGAAAATAAGCAACCTTCAGTGCCTGAAAACAAAGAGCTGGTTTCAAACTAAGCCAAGCATTCGACACCCAGTGTGTAAACATCTTGTCCAAATGTGTCACTTTCCAAAACAAACATTTTAATGCAACATGTTTTGAGAAACTTTCACCTTTTTTCCTACACCAACATTTGTAGCTAATAAATATCAAATTAGACCAATGCAAAATACTGATTGCTTTTAAAAATACACACATTACTACGATAGATTCACTTAAAAATCAACATGTTTGATTCCTATAAATCATTCAATGGCTAAATAAAGTTTACTTGCTAACCATACTCAATTCAGCAAGAATTTATATCGCCATAGTTCCCGAAACTCTCATCTCAGCAATTTCAAGAGTATGACTAGCTCACCGATTATTTCCACTGTTTCAATCTGCCACTAATTGATAATAAGGACGAAAAAAGCAAAAGGGACCTGAGGTGCACATGCAGAAGCATGCAAACACACACGCAGACCCACACACACAGTCTCTAATAACAAAGTCAATTCTATTGGTGACATTTGCAACTTGATAGCCCTATACACGGCAGAAAAAGTAATTGGCACGAGAAGGCCTCTGCATAAAAATAGAGGGCTAGTGTCACGGCAAATGTCAAAGGTTTGACCTTCTTTACCCTCCATACAACCGCCCAATCCTGAGGACTGCTGACCACCCCTAGAGCCATAACTGTGACTTTAGGCATGCAAGGCCCTGATTGGTCTTCACACCATTCTTGTGAGTGACATGTAAAGGCGTCAAGAAGGAGGAGTAATGACCTTTACTCTAAAGTCACATTTCCCCAACAATGTCATGCTGTCAAGAAGCTGTCCGTCTGCATGGAGACGTGTTCATAGAAAGAGAGCAGTTAATTGAAATTTTCTTAATTTGATGTTTCATTTAAGCTCTAAAGCTTTGACAGCATTGTTAAAAAGTTTGAATGTGGAGGCTACCTTTGTGTCCTGACACTCTTTGGGGTTGAATATCTATGTTGGTGTTGCAAAGACAGAAAAATCACAGAAAAAATATATTTTTTGACATAGCTTAGTATAGCTTCTTTAATATAGCTGGGGTAGGCGACACTGTCCATTAAATTGTTAAATGTTTAATTTTTTTAAATTTTAGCAGGGTTTTCACAAACAGGTTCATATATAAAATAAAACATGTGTATAAAATTTACAATTATATAAGTAAGTAAAGTAAATCCTTGATTTATTTTCCATACAAAGTGACAAATTATTTAAGACGTTAGCATTGCTTTTATCAAAAACACAAGATGACACATCTTTAAAGCAAGTTAATATGTGGTGATGTCATGTTTGGTGACATCTAAAGATTTCTAAAAGGAGGTTGACCTTCTGCGGAAAGAAACATTTCTTCCAGGTCAATGTGTAGCCATTTGCCTTCTGACATGCTCAGTAAACACAGAATACAATAAGCTTGCATGCACATGAACTACTATCCGCAACAAAAATAAAAAGTAAGATGTGCAAATGTTACCTTATAACACAGTATCAATAACTAGGAAAAGTATCCTGTTCTCCACCTGAAACTTGATAAGCCTAAAGCCCAATTCTTCTACAAAGAGCCCCTTTAACCTCCCTCTACATAAGACGCAGGAGAGACCAGGATGTGATCAGACGCCTGGTTAAAAGGTTTAAACCATCTTGCAGAACCTTCAAAGGTTTCCTCACACAGAACGTGTGGGTCAGTCAATAAAACTCTTACAAAGAGAAACCTCAGCTTCCCACCCCTTCACTCAGAAAACAGGCACTTCAGCGATAAAGCTGAAGGCAGTTATTACACGGTGACTTTTAATACAGAAGCGATTTGCGGTCGCCAAAGCCCAGGCCTGCCCCAGGCGAGCCTCGTCCACTGCTGTTCTAATGGGACCAGTTTGTTGACTGTCAAGATAATGGAGAAATCAGTAGCAGACGGGCCGAGCACCGTAAATAGCAGAGGTAATTAGAGAGGCTGTCACAAATCCAGGAAGGTTTGATGTTCTTGGTGGCATAAGAGAGAAAAAAAAGGTAACAGGTACCAAAAGTGATGACACACAATAAACGTTTATGGAACCCGTCGTCTGGATGTATTACAGGACTGTTGGCAACTGCTGACATGTGTGAGCACTTTCATTTTCTAGAGTTTTCCTGACTGCTTAAAGGGGTCATATCAGACCGTTTTATTATTTTTTCCCCACTTAAAATGTTTAAGTTTTTTAGTGCCAATCATTTGGTGTCATGCTGTTGTGCCTTTAGGACTTCTATAGTAATGTCCTCTTTGCATGCGAATATGCTAACCTTTCTGTCAAGCTGTGGGTTTGTGGTTAAGTCTAATTTAGTTTGCACCGCTTCATCCGAAAATAGCCACCTGTTGGCAAAGACTTCATTACGTGTGACAGGTTTATAAAATAATACACATCGAAATTGATCCAAAAGTCTGGCTGGAGACCATCAGGAAGTGCATATCTATGTTATTAAATAAAAATTATTTTACATGTATTTCCTGTAGCTCAGTGGTAAGAGCATTGCGATAACAATGCAAGGTTGTGGGTTCGATCCCACGGGATTGCAAATACCTATGTAAAATGTATAGGATAAGGCAATGTAAGTTGCTTTGGATAAAAGCGTCTGCTAAATGCATAAATGTAATGTATTGTATAATATTTTGGGAAATATGAGGGCTGTTACGGCACATCAAATCAGACCACTCGGCTGCAAGGTTACAGAATACAAAGTAGCAAGAATAATGTCTTTGGATGTGTGAAACCATTTAAATATGCTGTTTCATTATTTTCTGTGCTTCTCACCTGCCATTAGCTTGGCATACACTACACAGCACTGCTCTGTTGCTCTTGGTGTGTTTTGGCCTGCGATAGAAGACAACACAAGTTCAGTAACGAAGGTGCTACGAAAGATCTAAAAACGTACATGATATTCAAGCCTCAAAGGCATAAAAAATGTGTGTGTGCACTCTCTAATGAACAAACAGGACAATGCAAAATAAATGGTCCAATCAACTTAACTAAATACATCTTTTGCGGTCAAGCATGAGTGTGCATGAGTGTGTCCCCATTCACAATTTTTTTATTTGTTATTCATTATCTGCTTTTGCACTTCCTGATTTCTGATGTGTGTCTTATCGTAGCATTTTCATTACTGCATCGTAATGCCTCTCACGATGCCAGAGCTTTGCGGCTTCGGGACGGGCAAGACTGTTTTTTTCGGTGCCTTTGTCAATCCCACTATCCAAACTTCAGAGCATGGCATGCGACCTTAATAGAAAACAGGTAAAACACTGCAGTGAAAACGCACAGGTAAATAACATATCCATAAGGGGCTCTTTTAAAATTGAAATGCAGATATATTATAAATTGCAGTATAAATACATTCCTCACTAACATGAAGTACAGACTTGGTACGGTTTTGTATAAAATCTGTTGAAACCCACTTTTCTCATTACAAAGTCTTTTATTTAAAACAAAATCATACTCTTTGAAATAGCCTTACATGAATGTAATGTCTGTATTTGAAAACAGTTGTACAACAATCTCAAACTGTGACCCCAAAACCAAGGTACGTATCAAAGTATGAATTACCAATAGTATTAAGTACTGTTTAATTGTATAACTGTACAGTTAGGGGTTCACACACAACATGAATTATTGCTAGTCATTTGCACTCCTTTCAAAAGCAAATTACAGATAATATTTATTTTATTATAATTTACTTTGATTATAGTAAAATATGTTTTTATTATTTCAGAAAATGAGAAAGAACTTCATTTTTTTAAAGAAAAGACCAAGACAAGGAACAGATTCACCTATTCATGAATGGTAGACTATTGTCTAAATACAAGACAAAGAGATGCAATGTAACCCCAGTTAGCTGGGCAGAACATTAAACATGATTTTCCATTGATTTTCATATTTTCATTCTGGTGCCTAGTATTTCTGTAAATAGGTGAAGGTTTAGCTCTTATGGGGATTTGCTATTTTTTGTTTCTCTGCCGTGAACCTGAGGTCTGCATAAACAGTGCTTCTCTCATAATATTTCTCAGCCCTCAGCGTTTTCTGGGGCACGTTCCCTCTCTTGGGGGTTTACAAAAATATCCCAAATATAAGAGCATCTGACTCTTTTGCAAGACTTACCTTTGCTGGTTCAAAGAGCTACAAAGTCAAGTGAAAGTGTTTGACAATTGTTAGCGAGGCAGAATGCAATCAAAGCAGCGTTTCGTTTAAAAGAACAGTTTATTTTCATTATTGCTTTCTTTGAAATGAACATATTTAACATCTAGTTAGTTGAAATAGCCGTGCCTTGTTCTTTTTAAAAGAACTGTAAACTTAAATTACAGTCTGCTGTGCAGTTAGGCCATGATATAAAAGTAATGCCATTACATTCTTGAAAAAAGAAAGACTTCGTTCATTTGTAATAATAGAAAAAGTAATAAAACTCCAGTTCAGCAAGCTATATTTTCCACTGTAAAAAATATTTTTATATGCTTTGGCTTCTGCCAATTTATGACGTTTAACCTTGTTATGACAGGTAAACTATGTACAGTATGTTTTCTAGCGAGACAGTTTTAAGAGACAATAAATAAACTTATCAAGGTGAGTTTAATCAGACAAAATGCTCTTAAGCATGAAGATGTGTTTTAGGGAAAAATAAAAATAAAAATGTACATGATAAAATGTTGCATACTTTGTATACATCCTTCATTATGATCCAACTTTGACAAGGTTAACAGTGTATTTTGTTTTTTACACATTGATATAATATTCTTAAACATACATGTGACACATCAAAGTTTTCAGAAAAGTGTTGCTTCAATCTATTTAATTGACATTAGTTATAAAACTACCAAATCTGTCATTTAACACAATCATAATGAAAAGCAGACATTAACTTTTACTTTCTTACCAAGAAATAGTTTTTGTCTTGTAAATCATTTTTGTTTTTACACCCACTCACTCAACTTTCACACACATGATAGGAGGGTGGTGGGCATGTACGGTAGTGATATCAACCCTATCTATTATCTAACAGGTTAAACTGTGTTAAAGTGTTCCTAGCCTCCTTCTACGCCACACCTGCGGTACAAATGTTACATAATCCTAAAATTCATATTTTATACTGTCAGACTACAAATGGGACGCATAAAGAAGAAAAACAAACGAGAATGATGAAAACTGTGAGACTTTTGGCAAGCACACCTTGCATGAAGAAAGATCCATCCATCACTTGGTTGCAATGTAGAGCTTCTTAAACAAAGCCAAGCCCATCCTTTGCTGTGGTAAAGTAAAAGTTGAATGTTTGCTTTGAGTCGTTTCCTCTCAGTGTCTGTGACAGTAGGAAGTCAGGACGTATCCTTGCCGTGGCCCCATGGGAAGGAAATGGGCAGAGTCCTGTGCTGTTGCTCTATGACCCTTCCATGAGGAAAGTCACGACTCGACCTTGACGCTCTGCTGACAGCTCTGGGGCCTCCGCAGCTCAAGACAGTCAACACAGGCAGGATGACTACACGCAGACACTCCCAAACACAAATATGTGTGTGGACTGACTGAAAAGCATGTGGCCTTCACCAAATAATCCAACATGTGGTGCACAGAAAACTTTACCATCCAGAGAGGACATGTTACTTTACTCGTAAACCTTTATCTCCACTGCTAGTCAACCGTGACAAGCCCTTTGCTTAAATATACACAAATCTAAAATAAAAAACGATGTTATATTTTAGTCACCTTTTGCTTGCTTGGCATTTTATCAACCATCTTCTTAAGGTCTCACCTTAAGATATGTCTAAAAGTACTGAAGGAGTTCCCATCTATTCTTGGCCCATATCAGCTGTCTATTCACAATTTCATTTATTTTCTAAAATGTTATTTTAATAAAGGAAATTCATATTTTATTTGAAAAAAACATTTAAGAAATACATTTAATCAAAAGCTTTTTAAGATCATAAAAAACATTTGCTCGGGGCAACTTGTCATAGTCAAACTAACTCTAAAATAACTTATTGTGTGCCAATTGTTATGCTGTGTGTTTAAAATTTTGATATGGAGTACTTACATTTCAAAAATCAAAGTGGTTTATACTATAAATGAAAGATGCATATTTTGTGAGTGAGTCATTGACACTTGACCTAAGGAACTTATCACAGCTACAAAAGCGCTAAGCGACCAGGTGAAACTTGGCAAATATTTGACAGTGCTTACACACACTTCTCTGCAGTCTAGTTGCTTAAAAGCATTCTCCCTTACTGTAGAGCCATGCAAGAGTGCACCTCAAAAGACCGGACGCCATTACATTGGCAAAAGCATCATTACAGTGGCCAGTGAACTGGATGGCATGCACTCTCAGTCATGCAACTTTAGTTATACCTCAATTTATCAGTTACGTGCTGGTCCAAAACATTACCTGTCATGTCCAAATTCAAAGCTAAGAAACCCAACAAGATACAAGCTGTTTTCTTTTATGCGGCACCCTGCAAAAAAGATAAAAATAAAATAAAACGATGTACAATGGCACCTCAAACCTTTTCACAATAAAAGGAGAAACACAATGAAAGACTCTCCCAAAACCATGAGTCAGGAAAACTAAAGTGTGCAACAAAGTCAGTTCTGACCCATCCTGCGACCATATGTGCTAGTCAGTTTGTTGGTGAATCCTTCCATAAAAAACACCCGCATTCACCCAAAACATACACAGCGACTCCGTCTCCCACCCACTTGCCACAACACATACGCACATATTCTCTCCGCGTGCGCCGGATCATAAAGGTAAATGGTGACTCCCCGGATTTACGAGCCCAGAAAATAGGATGAAACCATTTGGATTTTATTATTCCATTTACTCTTCCCCCGGACCACAAAGTGGTTCTGAGAGCCTGTTTTATGTATTCAGCTGCTTTCCCCCCCTCCACAAGCATGTGGAGCCGCTTAAATAAACCATCAAGCGGAGCCCAGCTGCAACAATAACCGATCGATCGGAGGCAGGTTTCGCGTCTGAGCGCTGCGCCGCCAGCACGCTGGCTACAGCAGGTGGGGTGGGAGTAGTAATTTGCTGCCGAAGGGCTTTTGTGTCTGCCTGACTTCAGAAAAACTGTAACTTCTGCCTCCCCTGATAGATAGCCGTGCGGGCTGATAGAACGCGTGTGTTTGGAAAAGATTCACTGCTGTATAAACAATCGACTCCCTACCTTTCACAACATCTGGGAACTCTCAAGCGTCGGGGCCCCGAAACAAATAACTGGGGACTAGTTAGTCTCTGATTAGGTTTTAAACAACACATCATGCTCCAAGGAGAGCCCGGCGTCGCTGCTTTTGCCTCATCAGAGACCAACACAGAGAACTCAAATAAAACAAAACAACTAGAACGAACTTACAAACAAGCCTATTGCACTTTGTTAAAACTGTTTATAAGTCTATAACAAGTTAGAATGAACTGTAGCTTGAAGCTTTAATCTGCATAGTCGCCACTAAACAAGTCATATAAAAACAAAAAATATGGCAACCATAAAATTCATTGCTGCTTGTTTTGCACCCATTCCAACAAAACCGTACGCATATACCACCAATACATAGATTGTTTTTGTTCTCACATGTTTTGCACTTCTGAAAAGACTTAATAAAAAGTGAAACGAGATCTGGAAAGGACGCGAGCCAGACTCGAACTTGCCTAGGCCACAGAACTGCTGTAATGCAACATGTCAGAACGTGTGCTAACTGTTAAGCCACGGTGCTTAAAATAGCACATTTAATCCTGCTTCTCAGATTCCTCGCCACCCCTGTCAGCACCTCTGACTTGTTGGCTTGCTTTTTTAGAGCGAGGACTCCCCACGTTTTCTGTAATCCCAGATTCTACTTCAGACTAACGCTAAAATGAACTCGGCCTGAGATCTTAACCTTATTGAAGCTTTCAAGTGAGAAAACAGAGACGTATCAAAGCATTCCACACTGCATCAGGGATTTCCCATCCTCTCAGCATCCACACCTTTGTAATTTTATCCAGGGATGTGTTGTTGTAAACATATGCCGGCCTCCATGAAGTGTTTTAGTGAATGGTGGGCGTGTATCTGGGTGTGTGTAGCCCTAAAACAATAGATGTCCAGCCATGCATGCAAAAAGATAAACTTAAAGCTGATCTAGAACTTTTTGGATTAAAAATAAATTAAAATGTAAAAACTTATTTATCCAATTTGCAATGGTAAACCCGTAATAATGATTTATAAATAGAGCTGTCAGGTACAATTTCACAACTTTAAAAACACAAGAAAATATAAGTATGTAAAGTAGCCTGCACTCTTGTTTTTGTAAGCAGAGACGGTGATATGAAGGCTAAAGTTAAGGGTGGCAGCGTTAAATAAACATTTTGAGAAGAAGAAAATTAAAGCAAAACTTTTAAGGAAGTGCTCACCCCAAAATTTGTCTTCGTTATTTTATGGAACACATAAGAACGCCTGCCTCTCACACTTAAACGTTATGTGGACCGCTTTATGACCCTTCAATAATGCTTTAGCATGCTTTTTAAAGCCAAAAAGCTTTGGTTTCTTTTATACAGTATGTAATCGCATGCAAAGCGACTGGTGAATTCAAAATGTTCATTTTGTGTTCCACAGAAGAAAGTTTAGAATGATACACGAGTGAGTGAACAACTTTTGATTTTGTCCAAACTATTTCTTTTTTTAATAATAATAATGCTCACCTAATGACTATTCTAATATCAAACAAATACATTTGTAATCCTTGATATTCTGTACACAGGTGCACTCTATTGTGATTGGAACACCTGCCATACAATTAAGCAAAAAGCTGTGTGTGCTTGTAAAGGTACTGTGATTAATCCGTTCTTGATACAGTACGCTGTGCCGACCAGAAGCTACTCCTTTCCTGCAGTGAACCATTAGATGCAGTGCCTGCTCCATGATTAATCTTTGTATCCCTGCTGCCTCTTCAGAGCTCGCTTGCTTGTCTTAGTGAGAGCAGATAAGGTGTGGCGAGTTAACAGAATCCCCGCCTGCTCTCAAAGAGCCGAGAGACCTGAGTGCCGTTCCTCCGCCTGGCGGACTGCCAGTGAATCAGCCTCTCTCTTTCCCTCTCTTACCGCTTTAAAACTGATTCGCGATACACAACATTTCTGTGAGAGTTGGTACTTTATGCTAAGATTTGCACAATATATATTCAGAGATGAAAATGTACAAATGCACACAAACACACACACACGACTGAACTTTTGTACCGCTTCGGAGCACCGAAAGACCCTCCCCTCCCGCATAAATACACACACCTCTGTGCACACAATCACACACCCAAGCAAATCCAGTTCCGAGACAATTTAAGCCAATTACAGAGCGAGGGCAAATGGTTAACCTCCATAATATACATTTCCCAGCCCCTAGCCCCCTGCACTTGCCTGTCATCCCCACAGCAGAGTTATGCACCGCAGACGGGTGTCCCTGGCGACCTGGTTAGAGTTGGCTCAATTCATTAAGCCGGGGCCCGTGCACAGCCCCGAGTTCACACGGTGAAGGCACTTGCAGCAAACAGCTGCCACACATTCCTGATGGGAGGGCCAGGCAGATGTCCAAGGACAATCAAAGGGAGAGGCAGGGGAAAGTTTACGATCTAGCGTTTGCCAGGGCCTCAATGAGCCGCCTCTCCATTCGCTCCTTAAAGACAGGCTGCAGCTGGTGAGACTCAAGGCCCTGTCCTGGCTCTGCTTTCTTTTTCTCTCTCTCTCTGGCTCAGCCAATCAGAGCCCCGGAAACATGTCAATATCAGCTGCCTCTTCAGCTACGGCGGATGGGCTGCCTCTTTGGCACTGCCACGAGCAAACCGGGGCCAAGAGGGTGAACATAAAATGATAGTGGAGCTTCACACCCAGACACAATATGATGGCACACACTGAGAGCGGGAGATGGCAGTTGTGTTAAACTCACTCAGGGATAGCAATCAAGCATTATTACAATTGGCATCATGCAACTTTTTTTATTTATAGCTTTAATTGCGGATTACAAAAGACATATTTCCATATTTAGAAAAAGTGCATATAAAAACTTTTTTTATGTCTGGATCGCTTGGTGAACCTTTATTTATGTTGAATTATGCACAAATTTGAACTATTATGTACTATTATGTATTATCTTACCTAGGGCATTTAGTGGGCCAAGACTGCCAATGATGCCTCACAACACAAAAAAACGCCCCCTATCTGTAAGCAAGCCTTTCATGCATGTAAAAACTGCAGTGAGCGAGCCAAATTTATGTTATTATTTAGATAGTGTGCATACAAACAGTTATTTTTGTACAACAAAGCAAACTGGCTTTCATTGACTGATGGGTTTTCTCAATCAAACTGAATAAAAGTCTTACCAGAAAAACCATTACTAAACCCCATGGCGTATTACTTCAGTGTAGTTTCAGCTTCACCTTGGCTTACCCTCTGCATTATTCCCCCTACTTACCCACCGCTGCCTGGATGCTACGTGTGTTTGCACTTCTGCTCTTAAATTCCTCATTACACAAAGATTAACAATGCATAGAAAGCTCCTATAGCGCAGAGCCAAGTCTCTACCCCCATAGAGGCCCTTAGCAGTTTTCTTACTGAAACAGCCTCTTTCCCTCTATCTTCACTCTGCTTCTTTTCTACATATTCCTTTATTTTGTCAAATATCTTTATTCTGGAATATGTGCGACACAGCAAAAATGTAAACGGCATGCAAACATTTCCCATTTAACAGTGCTATTGAGTTGATACTTTTAACTAAGTTCCTTTCAATTAAAGCTAATCGCAGCCGATCCCCAAAACTGCTTATCCCAACTTCAATTGAGCGATAACCGTTAGACTCAGTCATTGATTCTAGCCCATTTTCCTTGTACCTTGCAAAATATTTCTCTGAAGAATCCCGCAAGAACAAAATAGAGACATTGTGAAAAGACGCTTGTCTCCAGCTCTATTGGACAGAGAAGAGTCAAAGGGAGAGACCCCACTGGATTTCAAAAGGGGACTGACAGCTCGTGAAATCCTTACTGAGATGTGTGAAAGACCACTCCATAAGCATGGGCTTCCACAGACACTGAGATACACAGACACCCCCCCTCACCCGGGCCCGGCTCTTAACATGCAGCCCGATGATTAAAGCAAAGCGAGCACACACACATTTCTCGGCGTCCTGCGTCTTTCTTCTCTCTGTATCTTTTCACTTTTATCCCTCCGTACTCTCTACATCTCTCTCTCTCCTTCTCTCTTTATTGTACACAGGCACAGCATGGCTCCGGTTGTAATCACTGTTGGACACAATTTCAGGGACAATTTAAAGACTATTTATTATCTTCAGTCAATAAGACTAGGGATAGACTGACTCTCTGGATGTTCATTTGAAACCTAATGGATAGAGCTTTAAATGCTTCCCAATTGGTTTACAGTAGGAGAGACTTTGTGCTTAGTTCCTCGTTTGTTATGTTTCCGAGAAAGGGGGAGGGGATTTTTATTTCACGCAGCTCCAATTTTCTATATTTCTTTTTGATCACATTTTTTTATACTCAATTGGCTAAAGTGTAAAAAAACTGAAAAAAAACCCTGAAAAAGTATCGGCTTACATCGATACGTTATTATAGTGCTACATTTCAAAAGCAACAAGATGCTCAAAGATTTGCAATAGGACTGTCAAATGATTAATCCCGATTAATCGCATCCACAATAAAGGTTTGTGTTTATATAATATATGTCTGTGTAATGTGCATTTTCATTTTGTATTTATAAACGCACACACATTATATGTAAACATATTTCTGAAATATTTACGTGCATTTATTTATGTTTACCAATGATTAATTCTGGATGCGATTAATCTCGATTAATCGTTTGACAGCCTTACTATGCATTATGGTGATTTAATCACAATCTTCATCTAACGATTGGTAAAAACACTATTGCACAGCTCACTGCAATACTTGATCGTGACACTCCAAGTTATGTTATCCAATGAGAACAACTAGTCGTCCGAGTACTTCAAGTCATCCTGAACGGCGCTTCTTACATGTTTAATGTATCAATCAGTTGATACATGCATCACTTTTCTCACACCAGGTTTGTATTAGTAATAAGCTAATAAAATATTTAATATATTTGTATCCAATTATTTACTGGTACTCAGTCCTGTAATATGCAACATAATGTACATTTAGCTGGTTGTTATTGCTAAATCAAGCTCTTCGGGTAAATTGCCCACCGTTTTGCATTGGGGTCTTATTTAGCGACAGCAACCAACTAGGTGTCCCTTACTTTGCATATTACCTCATAACAAAAAGCCGCATCCTACCCCCTCCAGTAGAGATAGGTGACGCACAAGGGAAAAGTTGTCGAGCGGACCTCCTGATGACACAAACTCTTAATTACACATGAGAAGGCGGTAAGGTGTCTGTTTAGCAGCATGAGGCTATATTTAGACAGAGCCGTATCATGGTTTACTCCTCCCCGTACTTACAATCGGCCCGGCCCAGCCCACTCCCTGTCTGCTGTTTACACACGTTCACAAGTACATGATAGGTGAACTTATTTGCAACCTGCAGATTTGTTTACCCCAGCATTAGCAAGTAATGGACTGGAAACAATAACAAGCTCATTTAGATGTAATACCCCCCTGCTAGTCATTGTATCATTAAATTGGGTTCTTACCATTGTAACTGTAGGAGAAACCTTGTGTGTGTGTGTGTGTGTGCGTGAGTGTGTGTGTGTGTGTTTTTGTTGGGGGCCAACAAGACATTCATAATGATAAGTGTGACTTAAAAGATTTGTGACTTTTAATTAAATTTCAATACTCAAATTTCCAAATAGAAAAAACTTTCCCTCAGTGAATACAACTGAGCAGGCGGTTTAGTCCTCAAATACCACATCATTTTTCATTTGGCATTATCAGAACACATGTGTGGGGGAAACATGTCATCAACTAGTCGTTTGGAGTTAAAACTTAAATGCCAGCAGCTATTAGCTGTGCTAGACAATTTGATGAATGAAATACCATTAGATGTTCAGATTTCCAGACATCTGAGGCATTCTTTTATTCCACGTACGGCTCCCTAACCCTTACAGTGGAGAAATTAATGGTGTTTACATAGCGGCGCGTTTTTTTACAATTCACATCGGTCACGCTGACCTCTTTTTGTACGAGATCAAAGGTCACTGACAAGACAACACAGGCTGAGATTTGATTTATTGTGCTGGAGAAGTAATGGGGGGGATTTCTGAGTTTACCAGACTTTAATCTGTCTCGAAGTAGACTCTTGTTTGGACTGCTGGCTGCAATTTTGACCAATGACTCTCTTGATCTGACACAGAGGCTAAAGAGGAAGACTAATGGATGTCACAGAACCTGTGTTCTGTTTTCTGTTTAGTGCCTCACAAAGATCAATTCAACAAACCGCAAGCTATTATGAAGCATCATGCGATTCGTGAAACCAACGTGAAACTCTTTTTGTTTAGGTTGTGAATGATAGCACTGAAAGAGAACTATGAAAATGACTGCACCTGTGTTTCGCGAGCGTGTTGGCAGAAACATAAATATTTCTAAAGAGAGGTCATCACATGACCCTGAAGAGGCATGTATGTGTGTTACAAGCAACACTCTAGTGCCAAAACACAGTATGCTATTCTTTGGGCCGACCTTCTGCAAGTGTTATTGAATCTCCCGTGTCAGATTATATGGGAGGATGTTTCAGGGGACTGCAGCTTTTGTTGACACAAATAGCTAGCGTGCATTTTTTTACTGATTTTATAACTGTTCTTATGATTGCACTGTCCTTTTGTCGTTTTATTATAATCGGAATGTATTATATTTAAAAATAAATATTTTGCCTTTTCTTAAGTCGGATCAATAAGAGAATAGCTCAGATCGATGAGATCTAGACAGAAAGAGACTAGTTTTCAATATGCCTGTTTTTCAAACTGTATGCATTTAAAAGTGTCAACACATTTGTTTGTGCAGTGGGTCAGCCTGTTGTGGAGAGATTGCTGGATTTACTATGCTGTTTCACAGCACTGGTGTCACAGGGAAAGTTAAAGTGGAGACAATAACTTACATAGAAATATTGAATATCGCTGCTTTTCTGAAAACCCTTATCTCCATATTTTGTGATTTTTATTTTTTGATATAAATCATTATTATTAGTCACCCTTTATGTTTATCACTGGGTTTTGCAAATATCTAACCAATTATAAGTATTAAAAAGTGCTTGTTAACTTGGACAACACACTATGCAAACATTGATAAAGTGCTTTTTCTGAGAAAGAGCAAATTTGGACATAAAAGGTTTGATAAGGACAGCGGCGATATTAAATGTATAGCATTATATAGAAAAATATATTTGTCGTAATTATGCCATTTAACATACACAGTTTAATTTAACATTACAATCTTATCAGTTCTATATTCTTATTTACACTTTTGAGTTTATTGTTGTACTATTTTTGTCAGAGTACTATTCACATCCTTAGCTTATGGTTAAATGTCTTTATCACTTTATCAGTTCAGTAAGAAAGCATCTCATAAGGCAAAAAGAAATGCGTAGCACACAAGCATCCTCTATGTTGTAAATGTCTCTCTACCAAAAACAGAAAACTGTCTTGGATGGTTTTAATATTGATGAATCGTTCTGAAACTTAGTGCACAAATAAATAATGTTTTTATTGCTACCTTGATGATTTTTTTTCTCTCTGAACTTGTATTCCCCAGCCACAGATGTTCAGGGTTGGGGTGAATTTTAAGACCGGGGGGAGTTTTGACCATCTGCTGGAATGCAGAGGTAGGCCTGTAAATTAGGGTCCCTAATGAAAACTCTCTGGTGTCTAACTCCAACAATCATCTGGTTAAAATCAACCAGTAATTCCACAAATTTTCTTTAGCCCTCTTTTAGCCCTCAACGCCTAATTTAGAGGAAAAGTATACGTTCCGCTCTAAACACCTGCATTTTGAACTCTACAGAAACGGTGATCTGTTCTCCGTTGCAATCAGTCTTTTTTTTCAAAGAAGCTTAAAATCCACAATTTGTTTTAAAGCAACAATTACAAAAGCAATTAATTACAAATTGCAATGACTGCGGGATTACTGAAATCTTCTAGGCTGATCTAAATCATCATATAATTATGCGTGCAATTATGTGCGAGCATTTCCACAATTCATTTAAAAATACCAGACCGCAGAAATGTACATTAATTGTGCGCACAAAAATCTCTGAATAAACACAATATAATAATACAATTATTTCAAGCAAAACCAGTTGAATTATAAAGGTCATGCAAATGATTTCATAAAGAGGTCATTGCTCGAAAAGAAGAAGAACTGAACAGAAACAATGCATTCAGAAAGGGAGCATACTGATTCGAAAAGGCTTCCATAATTACAGATTCAATATTTAAATACAGAGAAGTTTTTTTCCCTTTTGGCTTAAAACAAAGAGAACTGGAGAAGTCTTAACCTATTAAACATCTCCACTCTCAAACAGTTACAACTTTTCTTCGAGTTATTCAACCTTTCACCCACTGGGCCCTCTGAATCTGACCTCTCACCACATGCCATTTGCTTAAAAACTACTTTGCCGCCAACGACCTCTGGAATCTGCAACACATTACAGCGAATAACCTAGGATAAGAACCAAGCAGATTGGTGCTTTGCCTGCTTATTAGTTTGCTGATATAGTTTTACTGGGGTCAAATGCAATGGCTGAAAAAACAGGTTGCAGGGGGAAAAAAAACACTGCGTTAACAAGCTCTCATCCGGACGTCTGATGGTGTGATAAATCTGCTTTGTTTTATACAAGTCACGCTTTTTATACATACTGTACTGAACAATGAGTCAAATCACGCTTTTCTTTCAGAGAACACAATAGTGCCTCAGAATATTTTCAGGTATTTCAATTTGACTTTCTCCAAACAACATAAACAATTGTGATGATGATCTCAGATGATGTATGCAACCGTAGTTTTGTAGGAAAATTCACAATGTAACAATTCCCTCCAGTAATCCAGCAATGAGTATGATCAGGCGGTCCGCTACGTCATTAGCTAGTCGTTGCATGCTGTCTTTTCCTCCGTGTTTTCTTTAAAACCCTTCACAGATCTAATTGTCCTTCCAACTCCCGTTTCCTTACGTATAAAAGGGAGATTTTTTTGTTTTGTTTGTTTGTTTCTGTTGCTTCACATAGCAGGGGGACAGTCACAGCGGGGAAAGGCGCTGATGTATAGTGCACAGTTGCTTGTCTATCCTGAAAGCTTTTGTTTCCCTCAGGCTTTCCATTCATTACAGAGCCTTTGGTGAGAAGAGACATAAAGAGAGGCCCTGACCCTGGTGTGAGCCCTTTGACCTCTCTGGAACCAAGGGGTCAGATTCACAAGCCACTGGGCCATCGCCATTCGCTGACCGCAGGGCTCTTGCAAACGAATGGCTGTGGATGAGGATGCTGAATGGAGGAAAGATGGTGGGAAAATGTGGTAATTTATAGAAGTGGGGAGTCCATTTCAAAAGAGGCCATGCTGGATCAGCTGACAGACGGGTCAGAGGTGCTGTTTGGGCTTGATTTCCTGGCAATGTTACTGTAACATCTGCGTGTTAAGAGACTTCTGGGACCAAAACTTTTTGACCCCAGCGGGTCACAGAGTGGGAAAAAGCAAGCGTTTAGATTGTTGGATGTCAATGGCCAATGTTTGACTTGTAGTCCTCAAGGGGTGTGTGTGCTTTGAGCTTGTCCCCTTACTTAGGAAAAGATATTTAGATCCTGATCCCTCTTGACGTTAAAGCTCACACGCTGACAATAAAAACCGATGAGGGAAAAAGTTATACAGAAATTGATGTGAAGACAAAATGCTAATAAATGCCAATAAAGTTCATCAAAGATAAAGCTTACCTGAAAATATACTGTAAATGATTACTGTAAAAAAACTCCTGAAAAGTATAATAATAATGACAATAATAACAATAATAATAACAATAATAACAATAAATAAAAATAATGTATTATTATTATAATATTGTTAGCCCTTGTATTAATTAATACTTTTAATTTACCATTATTATATTTTTCCATGTTTTATCTCTTGTTATTATTATTATTATTTCAAATTTGGTTGTTGTTAACATGATTAAAGACACTGTTATTTTTGTCGTGTGCACGTCGCATATTGTCGCCATGGGAAATTTCTGAATCTCATTCGAGACAGTCTTGGAAATCTCAGTCCTCCGGGCCAGCTATTAACCCAATTGGCCTCTGTGGACCTGTATCTGTCCTGGTGGTTCTCTGGGGTTACAAAAAAATTGACCTAAGGACAGGAGTCCAGTATTGACCAGCTGTTGAGTGGGCTCTTCTCTCTAAGCCTGGGAAGACTCTCCTAATTAGCCTCCCACACCCATAAACATGTCCGATGAGCTGGACACCCAGAGCCTATTGATTCAACTGATGGCTCTAATTTTGCGTGTGACTTGACAACGTGTCAACGGGCAGGTGACGGACACTGCATCGACTCTATCGTTGACAGATTCTACTGATCGGATGTCTGTGCGAAACTCCTGTGCAAATTGGGTCGGCTGAAGATGGAGCGCCACTGTAAACTAAGTAAATATGATGATGCCGGTTTCTCCTCCCAAGCCAACTGTACAACACAACAACACTTTTGGTTTGCAGGTTTTTCATCCTTCGTTGGTGTTCCCTCTAGATTTATGTGTAATGCATCTCTACCCGCGTTGTGACCCGGTCAACACATCTACAGTAACAACCGCTGCTTATGACTCTGATGATAAATGGGTGGAAACAGACTACAGGATAGTCTCCAGTGTGACATGGAGGCTTCTCTTTTATCGAGGTCACAGGATACAAGTCTTGAGGGCCTGCCCCCTCAGATCACTCCCTCAGATATTTTTTCTCGTCCTTTGCTGCCCTCCCCAAGTTGTTTTTCTTTCATTTAGCTGCCCTCCTCCTATAAAAATGCAAGCCAATTTTCCAGCACATTAACCCGGGAGATCTTTAATACACAGGAGTTTTGGTACAAAGGGGACAGCGAGGCCTAGCAGTAAGATAGATGGGCCTGCCGACTAAATGTGGGCAGTTTTCCCACTGCCCTGGTCTCAGTCCCGGACAAAGACCTCATTGAGTGGGATGCTTGACATCAGCATCATAAACTAGTCACGGCTACAAAGGCTTTGACACTTTAAAGCACCAGCTACTGCCCCTTTTCCTTTCTCTCCCCTGCTTAGGGTTTCTCCGTCTGCTCCAATCGCCAACAGTCGCCGCCTTTATTTTTCTTTTTTTTCGGCAGAGGACATAAAGACAAAGGGTTATATGTTAAATAATGTCAACAAGAAGACCCTAATGCAGCCTGCTTTTCTCCATTCCTTAAGAAAACATTTCCTCACAGGTTTTTTCCATTGGAGACACAAGCCTCGCTGACCGTTTTCCATCTCCATAAATGCCATCCCACTGCCTTTAACTTTCCCATCTTTCTGATGTAAGACAACATACTTCAAAGGTATTTTTAGAACAGCGACAGAACAACACCACTAATGAGGACAAAGTAGAGAGCACTGTGTGGAATATGAGAATGTGAGTTAGATGCTTGTTTTGTGTTTTTCAAAGCATCATTTGAACAACCCAGTAAGTGCCCAGATTTTTGCTTTTAGCCTGTTTGCCATTATATTGATAGCCACTGCGTGAGAAGAGAGAGAAAATAAAGAAGGGGGAACAGTACCGAGACTCAAATGTGCAGTCAGAGCATGCGCACTAACCACTCTGCTACGTGTCCAACACTTGATCTAAAAATAAAAAGATTTCATTTTAGTTGTAATTTATTTAAACATGATACGCACTTTCACAACCACAAGTGCTGCCAGCCAAAACATCAGACTACACATTTTCAGACAGCACTGTTGATATGTTCCCAGTCACAAGTGATATATCTTCTGCATTGTACGTCAGTGCACACAACTTTCTCTTATCACAGCTTGTCAAGCATGTTAGCACGCAAACCACACCGCTCCCAAACAGTCACCTGCCCACTAAACGCCTGTAGACATTTTAGTTATAAATCCCACTCCTGCTTAACATGTGCAGTTATGGGAGGTCTTTCATTAACTCTCATTACCAGAAATGGTTGTTTAGACAGCTCCTCTGTCAACAGGTAGAGCTGCCCTCATCTTCTCTTTTCACAAGGAAAATCTCTGAAACGGGGTAAGAAGCCCCGATTCTGTGACCCGAGAGTCAGGGTATTATTGAAAGAGGCAGCGATGGCAATACCGGTTGAATAAAAGGGTGATCTCTGTGCAAGATGTCAGCACAAAGTTAGATTCAGCCTCTCAATGTCAGGCCGGTGAGAGAAAGGGTGCACTTTAATGGATTAAACTCTGAGTGCCAAAGCGCTTTGCAGACAGGGACCGCTGATGGATGGAGTAATATTGTACACGTTTATTCTGGGATTTCTGTGTCAGTGAAAGGGTCCTGTCGACCACTAAAGTATTTATCTTTTAAGCAGAAAGGGATGACTTGAATGAGACAACACGTTTATTGTCATGCAGGGGTGTGAAAAGTAGAAGCAAGTGTGTCAGAAGTACAGAAGAGTACAGTTTTCTATTTAAATAGTATTCAGATGGTCCTTAGCTTTGGAAATGATCTGTTAAAATCGAGAGACAGTAGATATTTCCTCATTAAAGTAACTTTGATGCATAAACTGGGAAGTATGAAAAAGTTGGACAAAACCAGTATTTAATTCAAATCTGTATTCTGAAAGATGGCAGAGGAAATGGTTAAACGTTAAATTTCGATGTAGGCTAATATGAAGATATAAAATAGAATGATTTGTGCCTTTTGAGGAAACAGTTTTGAAAATCTTTTTATCTGAGTACTCCGTTTAGAAAGTTATGGTAAAGTACACATTCCCAAAATGAAGCTTGAGTACACTAATGTAGTACAATAACTTAAATAATGTTGCGAAATGCAATGACATCATGCTAACTCACCCAAATTTGCATTAAACTATATAACTGAAAATGCATTCTGAGCATACAATAATTATGCAAATATAAATGTAAAATGTTTCTTATCTTGTGTCGTTCGCAACATATTTTCTAAATGCATCTCCTCGTCACACTGCAGTGTTGTGATGTTGTGTCAGAAAAGCCCTGCGGTTGAACCTTTGAGCGTGGAAATGGCTGCTTCACATCACTTACTTTTAGACAAAGTCAAGATAGGTAACATTTGGACAAGTTTGAGTCCATCATCAATCACAAGGTCATAATACATTCAATAAAAGACAACAAAAACATTTGAATTGTCTTTCCCCATATAAAGCTTAAACCACCTGTTAGCAGGATTGTGAGTTTGATCTTGAAATTAAGACTTTCTTGTAACCCCCTACCCCAATACAATTCTCCACCTGTCGCCCATGTCACAGGACCCCTATGAAGATAAGGTGACCTCCCTTTGAGGCTAGATTGATTCAAATCTTAGCCATAAGGCAGTGCAATACAGCTCAGTCACCATAACTTTGCAGCTGCCCTGTCGATCCATAGGTGAAGTTCACCGCGGGGCTTTTGTCACACAACCGCTCAGCCATGTGTAATCGATCTTACATATATATGTTCACAAAAAGAAAAAAGTACAGAGAAGCACTTCAAGGTCCAGAGATTAGCGCCCCAGTCAGCTGGTTCACATGTGCCCTTTGGTCTAAATTTAAATACAGTAATGGCACAAGAGAAGAGAAAAGAGAAAGAAACCGTAACGCAGGGCAGGCCAAGGGCCAGATCCTGTTCACACTAAAGGGAGCTGGTTCACAGGGGCGATTACAACTTGCAGGTCAGCGCTTCAATGCCTGACTCTGATTGATTGAGAACCTCAGCTTCATGAGCTCAAAGGATATGTGTGACAGGAAGACTTGAAAGAAAGAAAGAAAGAAAGAAAGAAAGAAAGAAAGAAAGAAAAAAGATGTATATACAGTATAGGCAATCACAGAGATTAGGCTATGTATGCAGCATATGATTATATACAGTACTGTATACACTATCCTATCATACTATCATTCAGATATTTACTTAGTGTACTTTTCTCCCACATATTATGAAATAATAGTAAATTCATCACATCTATAAATACATAATTTATACACAAATATGCTATGATTGTGAAACATTTGTGTTTACACAATGTATGCCTGTGTACTGTGCATATTCATTTTGTGTTTATAAAAACATACACATATTTATATTCACATATATAAGTTAATAAACATTTATATATACTTTAAATGATTGGTAAATATATATAAGTACATGTACACAGACATATATTATGTAAACACAAAGTTTTTTCTAGAAGCAATTTATTGTAATTAACCATTTGAGAGCCCTAAAATATACTTGTTAGACAAATAAGAATTAGGCCTATGTTTAAAATATCCAATAAATACATAAAAACTAATATGTGTCCCTGGACAACAAAACCAGTCTCATGGGTCAATTTTTCGAAATTGAGATTGGCTGAGATACAACCGTTTAAAACTCAGGAATCAGAGAATGTAAAAAAATTGAAATATTGAGAAAATTGCCTTTGAAGTTGTTAATCATGAGCACTGTGGCAGGCCATCCACTCACAAAAAATGAAGTTTTTATATATTTAAGGTAGGAAATTTCCAAAATATCTTCATGAAACATGATCTTTGCTTAATATCCTAATGATTGCTGGCATTAAAGAAAAATCGATCATTTTGACCCAAAAAGTGTATTTTTGTCTTTTAATAAAAATGTTCCCCTGCTACTTTTTTTGTTTTGTGATCCAGGATCACATATTTATTATATTTTAACATCTTCAGTGTCACCCTTTGTCTAGAATTTGTAGAAATTTAGTCATTATATCATTATACTCATCAGAGAATTATATAAACTACCTTTTTGCGGTTTCGATCAGAGGTTTTCACAACCATTCTTTTTAAACCATGTTAAAGAAGTTTTAGATCTACACTATGCACTTTTCTTCAATATTCACTCAAAGCCATTTCATATAAAAAACATTTTCATAAAACAACGTGTAATACATTTTTTTGCACAATTACATTTTTTTGTGACATATATCTTTAATATTGACTGGGAAAAGCCATGTCAAAGATTGTGAAAGCATTCTGAAATGAATGACTGAAATCTCATTATGATGCTCCTTATCTCATAATTGGATTTGGATACTTTGGCCTGGATTTCACAAACAGGGTCACAATTAAGCAGAAACCTTGAGAGGGGCGACCCAAAATTCACACAAGTGATCCTACACTTCCAAATAGTCGGAAATACAGTATATAAAGCATCACATAATCATTTACCAGCGTGACTGTGATTTAGACATAGGTATGTGGCCTCAGGTGAGTGATCACCTTCGTCCTTTGAGAAGAGCAGTAACTCTGTCATAGTACTATATGGTTTCAGTGGTTACTGTGGCAGAGTGAAACAAAACAGTAAACTTCACACTGCATTTCTGGTCTGGGCCATTCAGCACAATTCTGTTAGTTCCCGGCATTTGAGAGCCCAGCGAGGGAATGTCATATTTCATTACCCCAGGACTCTTTGTAATGAGGTTTGATCGGAGTTTCTCTGCTGCTTATTGTGGATTTGAAAGTGATATGAAAGCCCTGGTCAGGGTCATTGTTGATCTGAGTTTAATGTAATCTGCTCCCAAAATGTTAGTGCTGGTAAGACAATTCAATTTGATTCAAAACTAGAATTCTTACGAGGAAAAACAAACAAACAGACAATAGTGGTTCTTAGCAGTTGGTTTATAAGATTATAAATGCTTGTGTGTGTGTGTTGGGATGAGGCGAGGGTAGTAGAAGAAAGAACCAAAGAGCACAGCCTCAATCACCTCAACAAAGCTAAAGCTTACTCGACTGGAATAAGTAGAACGTCCTCCAAGCTGTCTGAAACCCTTACATTCCAGGTCAGCAATGAACTGTTAACTATTTGACCACTAACCTTCATAGATTTGATGCTAAGTTGGCAGTCATTATTAATGCTGTTTGGATTTGGTTTTCAATGTGAACTAGTCATGACATGCAATTAATTTCTACGTGTAGGGGTACTCTTCATGTTAAGCATTAGCAAAAAAGTAAACCTATTGGATAATGGATTTTTATCATTCTTTCCTCTGTGCTCTTTATCTGCTCTTCACACAATAGCAAACCACACAATCACACTTAGTGAATGTGGAAAGGATACTGTTGCCTCTTGGTTAACATGAGGAGGAAGTGTATCTGAGCTCAGGACTTTGGTGTTGTCTCCTGTGTCTTGGCTCAGTTCATTTGTATCTCATCTGATAGCCTCATTGAGATGCGCCAAAAACAGTCTCCAACCAACTTCCCTCAGATTGCAACATGTTGAGACCGGTGCAGTTTGTCAGCGTAGGAGAGAGAAATGTATTAGTCTGGATAGTGGACTTCATCAAAAATCCATGAGCAATCAGCCTCAAGGCAAAAAACTGGTTGGGTCTGTGTTGACATTGCTTGCTGTCAATAGAATGTGACGTTAAATCAACAGTACTACAAGACATAAGGACAGAAGAATCTACTAATATCCAAAAAGACTTCTTGTGTTATTTTGCACATTTTTAACGTCACACGCTTGGCTAGTTTAGCATTTAGTCTAATGGGGCGTTTCCACCCTGCTCATGAGGTAGCACGTTTTCAGAGTTCCTGAAGATTTGTGGGTGGGCCTTGGTCGTCGAATATGCTGATTGGTTGAGTTCACGATGTATTTTCATTAGTTGACTCTACATCATGCATCGTGTTACGGAAAAAAACAAACCACCATTTTGCAACTTGCGGTGCAAGTTGTTTTAGCAGTTTACAGTTTGAAATGGATAAAATATACAACAGATGGACTGACGACAAGGTCCAGGCTTTATTTAGTGTTTTTGCTGAGGACAAAATTCAACGGGAAATGGAAAAGATGACCCGCAATGAAACCACATTGAAATTATAGGGACATTATTCCCCAAAAATGAAAATTCTGTAATCATTTTCTCTCCCTTATGTTATTCTAATCCTGTATAACTTTCTTTCCTCTGCAGAAAACAAGATATTTTGAAAAAAACGTTGGTATCCAAACGATTATGGCCCCCGTTAACTTCCATTGTATGGACACAAAACCACTGAGACATTCCTCAAAATATCTTCTTATGTGTTTGACAGAGATAGACAAAAAAGAGACAGTGTTTGAACGATATATTAAACAAATAAATGACAAAATTTTCATTTTTTCTTTAATGCCAAAGTTCTGGATGGGCTCATTTGACCAAGCAAACACAACTGTTCATGATGCCTTCAGGAAGATGCAATTTGCCACCAGATGGTGTAGCATCTTCCAACAGAAGCTAATGGGCCCATGCTAACCAGCCGAATCTTGACCCGTTGGCACTTGCTGAGCAAGCAGACAACAACAGAGTGCACATGCAGAAAAGTAAGTGCTATGTGCTTTAAGTCAATAAATATCAAAACTTAATTCGATACAATTTACTTGACTTACTAATGCTCTTGACGTTTTAGATACATACACACTTTCTAGAGCTCCCTAAAAATGTCAGTTTTGTATATGAAATATATTATGCACATATACACTCCTGAAGGTTTTGAGTAAAGAGGCAATTTAAGAAGTGTGGTATATAACAGTGCACTATAATTAATATTTGTGCATAGTTAATTTCAGAGGTTAAGAACCATCAGCAACATGCCCCCTATCAGACTTTATTTGTATGACATGTACTAAAAGACGGTTTCAACTATTTTTCTTACTTAATTTATATTAATATCCATTTATATCAATATTGTATTGTATAATAATTGTATAAAATAATCAATTTGTTGAATTGTATTGTATATTAAATTAAAATACCACTTTGTCGCAATTAGGTTTGGCCAAGTAACGGTTCTTCTACTGGTAACCCAAAATACTGCTGGCTAGACCTACTAGCTCATGTAATCTACTTGTTATTTTTTTGCTTGTTATCAGAAATAATCTGCAGGGACTCTATTTTTGCGGATGTGTACTAGAAGGTACGTCTGGGCCACAAAAGCGTGCTTGCGCAGTAACGTTTGTTGATGTTGTTGCTTTGAAACCGTCTATACATGTAGCAGGATTAATTACAGTCTACGCATACTTAATGTGGGTTACATAGCCTACATCAACAGCTTACATAAAAGCCTGCACGATGGTTGCAAAAGCATTTTTGAGGAGGAGAAGAGAAAAAGCAAAAATACGGAATGATCTTGTTAAACGTTGTGTTTATGCCAAAAACTAAATATTTTACAAATGCAAAAACACACAAACATATACTTAATAAATATGCCATGCACATTCATTATACTGCTTTTTTCGTGCAGTTTTAAGGTCAAAACACTCAACTTTCAATCAGGTACTGCAATTTTGCATGTTTCCTGTATAGGCGTCTTTATCCAAGGCTACAAATTTCAGCCTATGTTTAAATACATTCAATGTGGCACGGCTCCACGGTTTCATGCAGCCTAGGGAGTGAACAGTGACGCTTACATGCATTAGATACATAGATTACATGTGGAGGGAAATAGGAATGGGGTTCCACTGGGAGACCAGAGCTCTCATAAGCGTTCATGCTCTTTGATCCTTGCTGTGTGGTGAAGCAAGAACCCAATCATTCTTAATCACATAAAGTTAACAGAGCATGGCCTGGTATTTAGCTTTATGTTTATCTGTGTTAATATTAATGGCAGCGATGAGAGCTCGACTTGCTCAGACAGGTCAGATAGGCAGGTGCTTCGTAGGCTCAAATATCTGTTTTTGTGACACTGTATAGACGTGGTCATCAAAAGGCTGGTTTAAAAAAAGCTTTTTTTCTCTGTATGCCTGTTCCCTCAATGCTTTACTTTGTACATAACACGTTTTCTTTCTGGTGACGATAATGAAGTCTAAATAACACTTACGGCAGTGAATTAAAAGTAATCAGCATGGTGAGATTCGAGAAGAGAGTCTTTGATCTGCAGCTCGGCTTTCAGGACACCGATAGTGTGAGTGAGTCTGAGGTGACGGACTGATAAAGTAATGTGAACTGTCTCTCCTTTTGAAGCCTCTTCATACCTCACAAGGATCTGACCTGAGTGACACTCAAAGCATGTGGTTAACCTGCAGACAAGTATGTGCAGACAAATGTTGCCATTGTTAGAGCAAAGAGGCATGAGTAATAGGTTTTTCGCCAGTGGCCATTAAGATTAACAACAAAAGGGATAAGATAGCTTTGTTAGGTACATTTAGGCTTATATACATTGGTTATCTTCATTCTGTAATCGGTTTTTATTGTATTGAGTGTTTTAAAATGAGCTGTTATTCTGCATTTAATTGGCATGAAGTTAATATCCTTTTTTTGAAATAAGCATGCCTACTGTGTACAGTGTGGATGCTTAAAGGGATAGTTCACCCAAAAATAAAAATTCTGTCATGGTTTACTCACTATTTATTTGTTCCAATTCTGTAAACATTTTTTTGGTTGAAAACAGAGAAAGATATTTGGACGGATGCTTGTAACCAATTATTTCTTTGACCCCATTGACTATCATAGTGGGGAAAATGACAAGGGTAGTCTAATATCTTCTATTGTGTTCAACAGAACTAAGAAATATATTAGGTATTTTTTCTACTTTGATAGTCAATGAGGTCCAAGAACTAGTTGATTTCCAGCATTCTTCCAAATATGCATCTCTTTGATTTGGAACACCTCGAAGTTGAGTACGTGATGACAGATTTTTTTCTTTTTGGGTGAACTATCCCTTTAAAAGTCAAAAATACTGGACTGATCATGTGACTATAGACTACTTCGCAAGACGCAAACTCTGGACCAAAAGCACTTTCATTTTTATTTTATTATAATCTTACGAATATAATTACCCCTTAAAGATATTTGTTCAACATTTTAAATCTGTTATAAATGTTCAGTTGGTTTTATTTGTTTAAACATTTGTGTACTGTCCAAAAACCCAAACAGGAAGTTCTTTTGGACCAGTGTTGGACCAGTTGATTAATTGTTCCGAAGTGGTCTATAAGTGGAGACCACCCTTATGCCACTGATGAACTGTATCTACAGTTTAAGTTGCTTTGAACAAGCCAACACCGTCTGAAAGGCCCTACAGACTAATTGGTAAATTATACAGACCCACAACTATACATGTAGGCAATTGTTTTGAAAATCTTGAACTCCACATTGGGCAGCACTGTGCCATCTGTACAGCTTCTTTATGAATATGCATGCAATGAGATACGATGCAGCCTGGCCCATTAATAATCCTGTCATCTGATTGGAGGGCTTTTAGCTTTTCCCCTCCCTCTTTATCAGATCTCCCCGTTGTGTCCCAATTTAAACCACATATATATGGCAGAGGCCACCAAAAAGTGCAACCACTGACTGATTTTCCTTTTTAAGGAGCAATAAAAAAATAGAGCCTCCATGTTATTTTTCTCACCTCTTATTGGGATTAAACGGCGGTGCAAGATCTGGCAACAGTGCCTTGCAATTTCGTGTGTAAATAAATGCTCGTTCTCTCCGTCAAGAGGCCTAGAGCGATGCCAGAATACTGGGGTGTCAGGGTATGCAAGCTGACCTTGAATAGGCAAGAATCTATCGACGTGGGGGAAGGGTTGTGTTAGAAGGCTGACGCAAGGTAGCATTTGCAATCGGGGGTTTGGGTTTTGGGCCCTCCAGTCATCAATCATGTCGGGCCTATTCTGTTCTTTGACAGCTCACTACAAGGCTTGACATTTAACACTCAGGACCCTCGACTAGGATCTGTCCAAAGCCCGGGGACTTCAAGCCCCACAGTCAAGAGAAAAGAATGATTTTCTTTCTCTCTCGCCCGCTCACTCTCTCTCTCCCTCCCCACTCATTGCCTAAGTAGTCCAAATGAAGCTAAGCAGATACAAATTAATAATTCCCATCTGTAATAGTTGGGCTAAATAGCTCTCCTTATGCAGCGCTTCCACGCACAAAAGAGCGAAAAAGAGAAGTCAAGAGGCCCAGAGGCCTATTAAAACACATGAAAGTGTAACGCCCGGAGGTGTGGATGAGTGGGTGGGAGATTTGATTGCTTCGGTGAACCAGGAGAAAGAGAATCCTTAACCTCGGCGACTGAAAGGAGATTATTCGGTTTTATGTAGTCATTTATTTATATCTACATTTACTGACATTTGTTGTCTTCATTATTAGCGTATCGGCTTTGGATTCTTCATATTTTTGTATTAAAAGTTCCTCCGGCTCGACTGATGCTATGTGATCCACAGCTTCAGCTGCCGGTGGTGAATATGATCAGTACATAAAGTTGGCATTTACAGTCATGACATGTTAGCTCATTGAGGCTGAATAAAGAGTGCCAAATGTTAGATACAAAACTGCCGTATGTTACCCTCACCAAAATACCGACACAAAAAATGTAATATTTACAGTTTATTTATTTATTTATTTCTGTCCCATTAAATGTAATTACAGAACTAATCTGTTTTTTCATATCTCTCACAGTAAATGAGCTTATGCTCTTCAGCCCTGCGGTTGGCTTTGCCGTTTTATAGGTCAGTAGGTCACATCAAATAGATTAACATCCCGAAAAAGGACTAGTCGAATGAAATGAAATATTCTGAGTTTGTTTGGAGACCCAGACAGTGTGTTATCAGAAGAGACTCGTGTCAGATGGATGCTCTTCAACTTCATATTTGTCGGTTTGAAGAAAAATACAGTCATTGTAAGTGTCACTAATCGCAGCATTTTATCCCCCACAATAAAAGTGTGTGGCTATATTGTGTGGGAAGTTGAGTTTCACCCTTCTACAATGTAAACACACACACCAAATATCACACAAGCCATACATGTGCTAACACACATGCTCAAACAAGAGAACTACATAAGATCACATGTACCGTGCCTGTGGCGTATAAATTCTTCGCTTGTTGCCCTGTGCTTCGCTATCTGTTTGGGGAATTTGCTTGTGGATGCTGATACCATCTTCTCACTGCCAGAGGAGTCTATTCATACTTGTATGTTCGGGGCTTGATGGCTTCTTTTGGGCTTCCTTGGTCTCAGAGATAGACATTTCCTCTTTTATCTTTCCACGCTCTGCTAGCTGAATACTAAACTGCCTCCAGACAGACCAAACGTCTTAACAGCAAAGCTGGCCAGCATTGTTTGCCCCACCATTGAACATGCTCGTCAAGATTCTGAGGGGAAGCTAACAGCTTAAAAACCAGCTTTCCCCTCCATACATGTGGCTAAGCTCTTTACCGCTATGGAGACTAGGGAATGTCAGGGCCCTCGGTAACGAACAGACTGATCACTTTGATATGTTGGCTGTAAACTCTCGCTGTTACCATGCAAACAATCTGTGTTTAGAGGGGAAAAACAGCTGTAAAAAATACTCTACAGGTGTATTTTCTTATTTACAAGGTTTCTTTTAACCACCACTGAGATGTAATAAGGTCCAATTTGCAATAAGGTGTAATTTGTTAACACATTGATTATGTCATGAAATAACATTGTGCAATATATTTATAATGCTTATTTGAATCGGTTAATGTTTATTTCTACATTTAATAATACACTTATTTTTTTGCATAAATTAACATTCATTAATGTAGTGTGTAAATGAAAAAATGAACAGCGGTGTATTAAAGGCAAAGTTCACCCTAAAGGTCTTTGCACAAACAGTCCGTGTTTTTCGTATTTGTCTCTTGTTTGTACGTTGTCTCCGATTTTTTGTCTCTTTTTGTTTAAACTGAAAATGCTTGACGGATGCGAAAAACGCATGTGACGGATGGAAATATCTGAAGCAGTGTGTAATGTGATTGACACAACGTGAGGTCGTATTTATTTTTTAACGTGCCGAAATTTTGGACTCAAATTTTGGACTCATTGTGCAATGGGCTTAAAATTTTAATTCCGTCATCATTTACTCACCATCAAATTGTTTGAAATCTGTATGAATTTCTTTTTTGTGTAAACACAAACAAAGATATTTGGAGGAATGTCAGTATATAAACAAGCTCTCATTCCCGATTGACTCCCAAAGTATTTACTTTTCCTACTATTTGAACTGGCCGAGTATTGTGACCAACATAATTTACAATATTATAGATATTGTAAACAATATTGCAATATTTATTGATAAACTACCAGTCAAATTCTGTTTTTTTTGTGTTTTGTGTATTCAGCAGATACTGGTGCTGAATTTTTAGAATATTATCATATTTTTACATATCAATTTATTATTAATTGTGGTTGTTAATTCAACCCTAGTAACAAGCATCTTACTATGTGATCTTTAATGTAAGCTGCATGTAAACCAACAATAAAACCTCAACGTATAGCACTGAATGAAAAATATCACACACTATTACATTCTGTGTTTTATTGGGTCCCCTAGGTGGTGCCACATCAGTGAATCTCTCTCCTCCAGCACATAATACCACACATACACACACAAAGCTTGGCCTGGTTTAGCAACCGAACAGACACATTTCCAAGAAAGATTCATCAGATCATAGTCATCCCGAGCTTCCCTATCCACAATGAAACAGCACCATATGGTTGTGTCTTAAAGCCTGGGTATGTACAGCTTAATAACTGAGCGGATGTTCAAAGCACAGAGGGAGGGGATGGAGAGATACACACAGAGACACTGTTAAAATAAAGAAGAGAGCAAGCAAAACTCACTAACTCTTTAACCTGTGAATGTATCATAGGGGTCAGCAGAGAAAGGAATTAAATGTCAGCAGGAGAGAATATACCGCGGCAGGTGTTTCTGTCTTTAACACTGATCATCTGTAAGCTTTGGAGTAAAAGGTTTTAGACCCATTATTAGAGGATATGGGGGGGGGTGAAATGCAGGGTTTTAAAAAGTATATGTATATATTGCTAACTACGGATCAGACTTAAAAAAAAAATGCTTGAGTGCCCGAGCAAAGCTTTCCACCCAAAGTGATGTAAAGACACAAAAAACACCCAAACATGTTCATCCAGGACCCATTCCCCTCTGCAAATATACACAGCTGCTTGCAAAGAATCCTGGGATGTGTCTACACAGCCAGCTTCACAACCTAATGAATGTTTACTCAAGCTGATTCAAACTGCATGACATTTTCATGATTTGGAGCCACCCATCGGCTTCTAGTGATCCCTAAACATTGCCGCATCTATGGTTAATGACCACTTATGGCACAATGACCTTTCCATCTCGTAAGATCTTGATTTGATTATTGAATTGTGAATGGATATTAGGGACTATGCCGATAATGCTACGGGTAAATGAAGTAGCAATGGCACAACACTCAAATTTATTGCTTGAGCATTGCTGGGTTAGACGGCGTTTAACCGTTTTGCGGTCTTCCAACATCTTGCGGTCTTGCTGTTGAGATCTGTTAAGCATTTTTAGCCAATACGGTATATGTGAACGTTTAGGACCATAAAAGCACTGTAAAAACTGTAGATTATCGAACGGTTAGTCATGGCTCTCTAATCTGATTGTCCAAGCGCCTTTCCAATGCTGCAGACATTCAGTAAAATAGAAAAACAAAATGTATGAATAAACCAGCCATTTTTTTCAATTATGAGATATTAATTTCTGTCTATTTTTGTTTATTCTTGTCTAAATTATGCTAATATTCAATAGCAACTGCACTCTTCAACTCGGTCCTTGGCTGGGTTGTTTGTAATCTCGGCTGCTCTGGTGGTTGGACAGGTGGTGACTGGGGGACATGGGGCAAGAGAAGAGCTTGAAAAAGATAGCTATGATTGATGGAGTCGAGCTTGGTCTATATAAAGGTCTGCAGAGACTACCGAGAGATAATCACAAAGTAGGTGTTTGCGGGCTAACCCTCCTTAACGCGCACACACACACAAATTCCTCGTCTGCCTGCAGCCAAACATGAGCCCACCTCCAAATTATGAAGCGGTCAGGAACACCGATGATGAAATTCTGAAGGTCGCCCGTAACAAGAGGCACCTCACAGGGGTCGTGGCCTCTCGCTGGCTGTGTGTTTTGTTCTTTGTGCCCCCACCCACCCTACCACCAGCGTCCGACATCGCCTCCCCAACCTTTTTGTTTGCGAGGAGGTAAGGTTAGAATAAGGAGGGGGGAGTTGCTTTATACCCCTGTTTATCTGCTCCTGACCTCTAGCCAGCAATTCTGCTCTTGATAAGAGGAGAGCTGGCCTCATGATGCGCGCGCTGGCGGATATCAGGCCTGTATCCTTGTGAAATTGATTACTCAAACCCAGGGTGCGTGCAGAATATAATAAATAGAGATGACACCGACGGCACACGCAGAGGTGGCGGCTGATGGGCAACCGCCTCGCCAATTACCTGCTGCCCACTTAAAACAGAGGTCAGCCAGGCGGAGGGAGGGGAGTAGGGAGTTATGGTTATATCTCGGTCCCTCCCAAGGAGAGAGGGCGTACTGTGTCTGGAGCCCTGCTGTGTGTTTTTGTGCAAGCGTTTCTGTATGTGCGTGTCTATACGGGTTTACGGATGTGTGAGTGGATGTGTGTACGTGCACGCAACAAACATGCTGTGAGCAAGCATGAGGCCTCATAAGTCTAAGGTCTCTGCCGCTGGTAATGTTGTTAATGAGGAGAGGGCACGGAGATACCTGGAGGGTTCTGGCTGCTAGGAGAGCAGTGTGTGTATGTGTGTGCGGAACAAAATGCATTTTTCAGGTAAAGACCCCATTAAATCAAAAAGTTGGTCTATACATACTCTGAAACTTCAATATATTCACTTTTAGCGAATGCAACATTGTAAAAACCGAAACACTGTGAAAATATTATTCATGGTTATAAACTGAAATCATATCTATTAATTTCAGTCTACGAGCATTTGTATGTATAGACCGATTCAACAGCATAAACAACTACTATGTGCACAAACTTAACTTTAGGTAGACCTCCACAAAGAATCAACAATTTTTGAGTAGTTTTGATTTAATTTAAAACATTCATATTTAAATACATTAATTATTCATATCCAATGAAAGTTTACTATGAGTTAATATTAATATGTAATATTAAATGTGTATATGTGTACATCTACAGATGGTTTCATATAAAAATAACATACATTCATACTGTACATACACCCACACCCACATATACAGTATATATATATAAATATATATATTTTTTTTAACAGCTGTTATATAACATTAAGCAGTGTCTTTTCATTTCTCAATCCACTAATGTAAATCAGTCATATGGTCTGAAGTACCCCTCCTTCACAAAGTCTGTGTTATCACTTTCATGACGCACAGTGGCTTCCATTCAGGCCTGGCCATTTCCTGTTGTCCTCACGGCCAAATGTCAGTGCATGATGATCAAGGACACTGACACGACTGTCTGGCAAGGTTACAGTTTAGGTCATCTAATTCACTTTGCTGGCAACAGGATGGCCTTCTTTTTAGTCAGCCCACATTCTCACAGTACTGTACTGTAGATCTCTGGGTCTTTAACAGATACTGGTGGTCAATATGTCAAGATCTATAGGTTAGTAAACACATATCGCAAGGGGGATAATAGATTGTGAACACATTTGTATTCCATAATTGAATAACACAGATGACATGATTCATGGGATTCATTTTTCTTGGAATTATACTGTACCATACAGTAGCTGGCCATGGAGCTTATCACAGGAATAGAAAAATAAACACAGTTAAACAGTTAAATCAAGGTGTTTGTATAGCCATGAATTTTGACAACATGACCTTGTATATAGAATGCGTACAGATTTAACCTAGAGCTTTGCTCGAGCGGTAAAACTTTATGGACTAATTGAGGCATACAGACTTGTATGAAGCTGTCAGCAAAGCTCTGTGATGCTATGCTGAGATGTGATTATGTGACACTAATCATCATTCTAAGCAAATAACTGCAAATAAATTAATATAATATAAAATCATACAGTTCAAAACAGCACAACACAACACAACAGAATTATATATAATATAATTCTGTAATTCACTTATCAGAATTACTTTTTATTATTATTAATAATAATATTGTATAATATAATATTGTTAATATAATAATGTTTAGATTCTACCTCAAAGTTGGACTTTCTGGAAAAGATAAACATTTATTGGCAACCAACCAACTAGATAATAGTTCTGAAGCTCTGCTATCCTGGGCGGCCAAACAGACCTTCGCTTCCCCGCTTACAAATAAACAATGGGCAGATGACGTTCTGCTCAAGCACTTTTACTTTGATCCTCTATTTGTGAAAAATCCACGTCGAAATGACGCTTGCCTGGCGATTGACTTGTCTGGAAGGTGGCATTTTCCTAACATTCCCTCAATTACACACCCAGTTATAGCAGTAAGCAAACGCATTTATTCAACACTGAACTCATTACTAAACACATTGAGTTTCCCTTCACAGGGATGAATAAAACATAATTTAATTCCAACTGTGGCCATGTTATCAAATTTATGAAATTGGATTTACAGATTTTAGATGTGCCACAGCTACATTGTGGGTCTTGGTGTGGTTATTCATACAGTTAAGGGAGCTCGGGGCAGAGCTCTCCTGCAGGGTAATAGTGTAGAGACAACCTTTGAGATTTGGAGCTGGCAGTTTCAATGAAGAAATCTGTGCTGCTGTTGGCTGCCTGGCAGACCTTTGTATCCATTTGTTCCACTTGCCTGCCTCTCAATGAGTTTAATCAGCTGAGAAAAAATTGTGAAAGGGGTGTTACCCAACCCGCCCATACCTAAGAGCCCTCACAGCGCCAGCACACACACACGCACCATTTCCATTCTCCGTGCATCGGTGTTAGAGTTGAGGGTCCCTCTCTCCCCTGCTTCCTTGCGGATTATCAAGTACACTTCAATTACAGCCGATCGATACACTTCTGGCTGGAAAGGGGAGGGCGAGGGAAATTAGACAGACTTTAGGTATGGCTGTGACTACAAAGCAATGGATTAACGCTGATATGCATCTCTTCATTTACATCAGGAATGGGCTTGTTGCCCCTTCGCCACAACCCCCAACTTCTGTACGGCTCTGACGCGCATCCGCGCCGGCTCTAATTGAAAGGCGAGTTTTTGAGAGATTGCCTCTTTAAGTGCTTGGCAAGGTGAGAGCAGCCCTGTCATATACTGTAAGGAGGAGCCAGAAACTGCCTTACACAAATTTAGCATAGATCTAACAACCTTCCTCAAACTGAAGACACTCGGCGATGGAAGAACTCGCTAAAGTAAAACTCGCTTCATGGACCGTGCTACACTAAAGAAGCCATACGTTACATTAGCATTTTGCAGAACGGTATGGTAGTGAACAGAAGATAAGAAGTAACTGGGTCCCCTAGTGGCAGAAGTGAAGGTCTATGTTGCCTGGCCCCGGGTCTTGTACCCTGCCCTCCCTTCCTCTGTGTCTCTCTCTCTTCCTCCACCCCGTTTCTCCACAGAGGCCATAAAAACAGTGCAGCACCTGAGTCTCCCCCTGTCTGCACATCCGGGCCTCCCCAGCCCACAGATGCGCTCTATTTATACCCCACACACGCTGAGCACATGGACCGCGCTTGAAGCCTTCCAAATTTAGGATTTTGTTTTGTAAGCAAGATACCAATTCTGATCAAAGCTGCATTTGTTTCTATGATTACATCGATCCCTTTTCGTCTCTATTGAAACCTCCGTTGAGGTCAAGCAACACGGCGCATTCAGATCAATTATCCCAGCGTGAAGAACGTCAAGCCCGTCTGAATAGGGACTTCCATGTTTTTTTCACCGTTTTAATCAGAAAGTGGAGACGGAACGTGAAAGGCCAAGTGGACGAGTTAATCCGGGAGTGCATTCTGTAGTTTGTTGTGATCACTTTAATTTAGTTGTCTGGGCGGTAAGAGGCCTCAGGTTGCAGAGACTGTTGAACCGTAACCCCTCTGTCCTGCTTGGGTCAGAGTCCTATTACACCCTCTTTCCCGAGTGCAGGAGAGTGGCTTTAGAGCTCACGAACAGCCTCTGCCTTCTAAAATAAGGATGGCTCTGCTCTGAAAGGCTTTCTCCGCATTCCCTCACCACCACACAAACCCCCCCGCCTCTCGTCTCCCCCAACCCCCTTCCCGCTGCAATCTGTCCTGCCAGCTCCCACGGTTTGTCTTTGGAAGTGATCCGTCCCCGAGCGTTCGGCAGAGCCACTCCATGTTCACATCCCCCAAGGGGCCTTCCCTGCCTGCCCACAACCCCTTGCTTTCTTTTGTCAGCCAAATGGATACCAATTAAATCAACTGTTCTCCAATTAGGATTTGGAGAGAATCTATCTTGTTCAGTGTTTCGAAAATCCCAGGCCCTGGCTCCCTATCTTTTTTCTGTTCCTTCATTCTCCGGTACCAACCTTTCCTGGAATCAGTTACTTAGGGAGGGTAAGTGCTTATTTCCTGCAACACGATACTCCCGAGCTGTTTTTTCTTCTACTTTTCCCATTCTCTTTACTTGCGTGTTTGGACAATATGTTAACAGAGTGTTTTGCCAAACATTGGCGAGATCGTATGTTGGACGCAACTGGAACTGTTTCGCTTAGTGAAATTACTTTCGTGACCTCAATTACCTGTTAATCATAGCGTTGCATAATGGGCAGTCTGTAAAGTAACTCTTGTGATCTGCCCGAGTACCGCAAAGAGCCAGAGAGCCCTCGGTTAACTTTTTACTTCGTTGGAGGGTTCTGAAACGGCAATTTTCTCGCTCTGCAATAACAACAAAGGTCAAACCTACACACATTAATAAAAATAAAGCATTCTGGGAATGCCAGTGACTCCGCATAAAATCTCACCACGAACACATAAATTCTCCCGCAAGTGGCGGAAAGCAGGACCCTGTGTGATAAATGAAGTGATGTAATAAATGAAGGAGTGTGCGGTGGGCCTATAAGGGTATCTTAATTTGAGGACGTGGGCCACGGAGGTGCTTGGATGCCATCCACGTCATTATTGCCTATTAACGGAGTTGAGAAAGTATGCCCTATTGTGCTCCTCATGACTGGGCAACACCCCCTCCTGCCACTCGAAATCACATCCAGCTAAACAAACCACCCAGCAAAGCTTCCTGCTGTGCACAGATTGAGACCCGTGGCCCTGCAGAATTTACAGGGCCCCTTTCACTCTCTCTCTCTCCCTCCCTTCTTCCTTCTTTTTATTTGACTCATTCTTTCTCACTTTCTTGATTAAAAACAATACTACCAAACCACATGTTGAGGCATTTAAGATTCTGTTATTGGTAAGTAAAGCAAAACAGAGCACAATCTTGGTTTGCTTTTAGTTTACATTCACCCTCATGTTAGAGGTTAAAAACACTACTTTGACTTTGCAAGACTTCCTATAATTATTTCTGACTTCATTTATTGAAATCAAATATGTGGCACACTGAATACTGTATAGAATAATACAGAATAGTGAAGATGGACCCAGACGTAAGACTTTAAATGCCGTAATATAATGGCGTTTTCGTTTTACTGTTAGCAGATATTAACAAATATTGCAATAAAACTGTCCTTAAATGAAAAAAAGGTTTATTGTTTTGCCTCTATAATTCAGTTACAATGTTTGTTGACCTTCTCAATGCACATTTCACATTAAAAGAAAATCAGAGAAAGGGCAGAATAAAAGGTTGCTGTGCACACTGCGATCACTAATATTGCTTTTACATTTTGATGTTTTTTTACCCTTTTATTTAAACGATTGCATTGCCCAAAATGAAGATGTCCTTTCAGCATCAGAACAATGTCCAAAATCTGAGTTAAATAAAGTTATTAATAGTGCACAATATAAGTCCAGCCCACCTATGAAGGTGCCATTCTCTACCCGGCTGCCTGGGCGATAGAGACATTCACAATAACAGTCTCAATCCCACTAAGGCGGGCGAATTGACAGCTGAAAATCAGAAGGCGCTCCCTCTTATTCATAGTGCCGGACAATGTGCTAATACAGTTGCTTGGCTGCTGATCCCCCTCATCTCTCCTGATGGCCCCCCACCTTTGATGTGTCATGCGCCTTTAATATAAGAAAGGAGCCTGATTGTGCGTCTGCAATAAAGGACCTTTTAAGTCCATTTTGGAACAAAGATGGTAAGTGACATTGTTCAACAAGAGATTGACCTCCAGTGAGCCCCCGCAGGGTGAAGTTCTACAGGGGCTGTGGAGAGAGATGGTGAAAGCCATGTGTGTGTAGGGTCTCTGGGAGCGCTTTACATTTCTTGGCCCTCCTGTTTTTTTTTCTCGCTTATCATATATAGGAACTGACGCCTATGGAGGAGTTATTGGGGCCGAATAGAATAAAATGTCTTGCAGTGTAATTTTAAACCTAAAGTGATAGTTCACCCAAACATGAAAATTCTGTCGTCATTGACCCTCGTGTCATTTCAAACCTGTATGACTTTTATTTTTCTACAGAACACAAAAGAAGATATTTTGAAGAATGTTGGTAACCGAACAACAGGAGTACCCATTCTATTGTATGGACACAAAACTAATGCAAGTCAATGCATTTCTTCAAAAAATCTTCTTTTGTGTCATACAGACTAGAAATGACAAGAGGGTAAGTAAAGGATGACAGAATTGTAATTTTTTTTAACTTTAACTGAGTTGAGTTACCATAAAGATGAAAATTGGGAAAGAAACTTTGGATAAAACATTTTCACATAATAAGCGTCTGTCCATGTACGCTCTTCTGTTACTTTCATTTACAACTCTCTCATGGACTACGATCATCAGCGCTCTGTCTATCTAGGATAAAAATAAATCAATCGTTAGATTTCAGCTCTCGGGTTGTTGCGGAGAGAAGGATGCCTGCGATAAAATCGCTACAGATCAGGGGACGCACAAGCCAACCAAAATAACATCTGTCTCCAGACATCCATGAACTTCCAGAGGCCTCTACCTCACAGCTGAACTCCACCACTCTCCAGTCAGGAAACCATCTGATTGTGCATTTAATGAACCCAAAAGTACAGTGTGTGTTGTTCCAGCTGTGTTCCGAAGCAGGTTTTAAAGTGCATAAACATAGAGTAAATATTCACCAGAGTTGTAAATATGCGTTGATTGATCCATTGTACAGCACTCAATGGCATCTGATTGTATACACACACACACTTCACATTTGCACAATCATGCGGCCGGCTAAAGAGCCAACTGGTGTAAGTTATCGTGATACGCAAGTTCAGACCATGAGAGAATATTTCTACCAATACGGGTCACTCAAGGGACGATTTTTAAATGTTTCACACACACAGTTCACATGGAGTCCCACCCGATGCGGTGACAGCCTTGGTGATATCTCATGCACACACTTCATCCTATCCACGGATTACACGACCGTGGCCTTTTCAGCACAAATCCTTAGCCCCGCTTTTACATAAGATAAATAAATGAACAATCACCGCATTTTTCCACTGCCCAATTCCAGCAGAAAAAAAAACTAGGGAGAAAAACAATTAAAACCCCTTCTTCTTTCCATCCAGACCATTCCCACGCATTTCTTGGCAGAAGATTCCTGACGATCTCCAGAGGCCTTGCTTCTTTTCCAGTCTGCGAGGAACTTGTCAGGAAAAGATCTACATTTCCCAGAGAGAAGTGTGGGCGAGAGTGAGCGGCACACAGTAAAAAGGACCAGCAGGGCGAGTGAAAGGGGGTGGAGGACGTTCATGCGGGGATAGACGGAGAAGAAAGAGAAAGTCAAGGAGTGCCTTCTCCGAGAGATACAGTAGTGTGGGGCGAGGCAGCTAAACTATCCAAGTGGGAGCAATAACCACAGGACGCAACCAGAGGAAGGGTAGGGCTGAAGAAGAAGGGAAACATTCAACGGCGAGTCCTGCAAGACCTGCATCATCTGACTTTTGCTCTTTTAAGCCAAAAACGCAAGCAATGAAAGAGATCTCCATTCCATAATCAAACTATTGTTCTTCCAACTCTGACCCAGGGAGCACAAGAGCATGGCTAATCAGTTTAACCCTTCGATGCTAGACTTGACTTTTGACAGTTTCACATGATCTGTGGATGACAGCAGTTTCTGGGAGCACACCATTGCTCGCCGTACCGCAGGGGCAAAAAGCCCCGACCCTAGAGCCGTACTGACCTGCCAGGGCCCACCTCTGCCCGAGGGCCTGCCTTAAAACTTCAACACAAAGGCAATCTCTTAGACAGCTGCTCCCGCTCTCTCCAACTGGCACTTCTTCTTTAGAGGTGACATTATCCTTATTCTAATGAGGGGTTTACAGCTTTTGTTTTTGGATTGGTGCTGAGTTTTTGCTTTTTGACCCTAATAGGATGGTCCAGGTCAGTAGAAGTCTCTCCAGGGTCAGGGAAAGTGACAGGAGTGTCAAAACTGATTTAAAGTGACGGCTGAAGGAACAGGTTGGGCACACTGGTACACATTTCGCTCCCATATTTTCTTTTGCAGGGAGGGACGAATAGCCTTTACACTTTTTCAGTTCTGATGACAGCGTTTCAAAAAAACGTCTGGAACTGATTGACGTGAAAGAAAGTAACAAATGGAGGGATTCGTTTTAGACTAACAACACAGTTTTGTTTGCATGTGACCCTGTCATATGGCAGTTCGATAATGTCACTTTTTGGTTCAAGTCTAGATTGTCAATTATAACTGGTATTTCAGTTAAATAAATGGCAGGAAAAAAAACATAATAATAAAATGATTATAACTTTTTGTCATAAATCATTATTATTAGTCACCCTTTACGTTTGTCAATGGGATTGTATCATGAAATATCTTACCAACAAAAAGTATTAAAAAGTGCTTGTCAACTTTGACAACACAGTATATATATGCCAGGTTATATATATATATATATATATATATATATATATATATATATATATGTTTTTCTATTTCTGAAAAAAAGCAAAGTTGGACATCCAGGGTTTCAGAAGGACAGCAATGATATATAAAAATATAACAATTTCCATACTTCAGTAAAACAAACTATTTCCAAATAAATGCAAATTTTAAATATTTCTTGTAATATAAAATATATATTATATGTAAATATAAATGTGTCTTCTACTGTAGACACCAACTTAAATTACATCTAGCTAAATTATACAATCGTGATGTTATTTCAGTCAAGATCAATATAACATATCTGGTTACTTTAATAGCTGTTTGTCTTGTTACTTTTTTCACAGAAACAACCAAATTACCCTCAATAAAGGCATCCAGGGAAAGCCAAGTCCACGTCCCACATCTTCAGCCGCACGGTCTCCAGCTACTATAGACCCAACACACTTCAGTTGTTTGTCTTTATTAGGCAACAAGCAGGTTTAATCAAAGCTGGGGAGGCTGTGTACTTTCCTCCTTCTAATGTGCCATTAAGCCCTATTCGGTGCGACTGAACAGTTGTCACACAAAGTGGAGAAGCCCAAAGTAATCAATGGTAGTTAAGAAGTGTAATTTATCACCATGCCACAGGAAGGGCTGCGCTGAAGCAGGTCTAGTGCCGACCGGGTGAGGCTGGATCGGGAAGATCAAGAAAGGTGGAGGCAATGGTCTTATATGGGTCAAGGCACAATTAGTCTTCATCTGCCTCTTGCCATGACCACTGACAGAGGCCCAGTTCAACGGCTGCATTATCAAGGTTTATCAATAGAACAAAATTAAAAGCTATTGATTTCCGCATAGGTGTTTTTCCTGGACTGCCATAGCTTGTAGCGAACTTGGAAAAAGTTATAGAATGTGTCTCAGTTAGGGGGAATTCCCAGAGATGTGCTTCTATGTCAAATAAAACATAATAATAATTTAAAATAAAAAAAATGGTGTTGCAATATTGCTCTCTCCTCTCAGCACAGATACCTAGTTCTCCCTCTAGTGTTTGAGACCAGCACTCTCAGTGGAACCACAGCATGATGATAATTCCTCAGACAAAAAAAGAGCGGATCTATATAATTGAAGGGAAAGCAGCATTAGAATTCCGAACATAACCAACCAGGTTGTGGTTGAATTGTTAGTACATTGTATACTTTTAAATGTCAAGCATTAAACTGCACAAACTCAATAACAATACAGGAAATTAAAAATAAAGAACCACAAGAAAACAATCCTTCAGGGCTAACTGAGCATCACTCAAACAAAAATAAATGTTATGAAAAGCTTTACAACAGAATATAATCTTATATAAGAGTAAACAAATCCAGTAGCCCTTAATATGAAAAATTATAAATGTTGACTGTAGTTCTGCATTAGGATATTAGTTTTTAGATTAAAAGCAGTTTTCATAAATGTTTACGTAACTCTTCAGTAAACAAATTCTTTGGGTAATTAAAATCCCTAGATTTTAAATTGATAACTTAAAGACATCTAAAGATATTCAAATAAATGTATCTCTGTGTGTTTGCAGATATAGGAGAAAAAAAGCAAAGAATACAATATAACCACCAGATGCAATGTGTCACAACTGAACGCTCACAACCAACTTCAAATGTCAGAGAATGACAGAGGTGCTTTAAGCTGAGCGGAAGAGATGCTTACGAATCGTCTGATACACACCAGCTTTAATGGCTAAACTAGAACAAAGTGATTTGCAGTCTAACCCCAGAAATGTAAAAGCACTGAAACAGAAGTGACCCTGACGTCTTTTGCCTGCCTTGCTGTCATCGCCTGAACTGCACTGAGAGAAGAGGGTCAGTTCTCAGCACGTCGGTTAATGACCTTGATTTTTACTTAATTGCATCCGTTCTTTGCGTCTCATCGTTCCAACATATTTGGAGTGTTGTTTGCGTCACATACAGTAATTTGGATTACGGGACAAGCTGAGCACAAGTAATGCAGGGGTGAGGTACTGTCTCCGAATGCGGCGTGCACTCGGGGAACTCAAAACAAATGATGTCCTGCAATTACCCACAAATCAAAGTGCACATGAACGGTCAGAGCCAGAGGTGAAAGAGGCGTATTAAAAAAAGTTAAAAGAGGCCGGGAAAGAAGAATAAGAAAAATTTCAATTTCAAGTGCATTATTATTTTCATTAATCATAGCCCTGCCTTAGCTCTTATCCCTATGCCTTAGCTAGAGATCTATTATACGCCCCATTTAGCTGAGGCCATATTACCTCATATGTTTTCCCGGCCGACCAAATAAGACTTAAGAGATAAAACAATTTACTGTTCATTATGAGCCATGTCACTGGAATCAATCTATTAACCTGCGTTAACTGGGAAAGGGGGGATTGCAGGGAGCTTACAGCCTTGCATGACAGGAGAGGGAAATGGATATTTATATATTAGATATCCACAATCATAAAGAGAGGTGGACATTCAATACCCCCTGACGTGCCCCCCACCCATCCAGCAGCCCAATCCCATCCCAGCTCCCTCAGCCTCGGTGGATGGCTTTATTTTCCCGGTGGCCGTTGCGGTCTCCTCTCGCCTTCACGCAGCCCCTGACCTGTGAAAGATTCTAACAAATTAGCTTCTATTGTGGAGCCAAAGGTGCCATCAATGAGGGGACGCTCGACTGAGTCTAAAGTATGATGGGAGAGAGCGGGCGGCAGAGCAAGGAGCCCTGACGTGATTGAATTAACCCTTTGTGGAGAATGCGCCTGTTAAAATAGAGAAGGTTTAGGGAAGGGTGAGGAGAGGCTTTAAAGGTTGAGACCGAAGGATGGCTCTTGTGCTCCGAGTGAGATCTGTGACACGGTGCCTTGAAAGTCTGTTTACAAATGTCGTCCTGCTTTTGTTAGGTGAGCATTTTCTGCAATAGCGATGAAAAACCACAATTATTTGTATTTGCTCAATGTTCTACAAACGCTTTTTGTAGCTTTCATTTTTTTTACAGATTTTTCGGTAACACTTTGATATAGGATTTGTTAACAATTAAATAAAGGGAAAGATCACCCAAAGTGCATCATTTACTCACTCTCTTGTCGTTTCTTACCTGTATATTCTGCAGAACATAAAAGAAGATATTTTGAAGAATGTTGGTAACAACTGTGGTACCCATTCACTTCTGTTGTATGGACACAAAACCAATGGAAGTCAATGGGTACCACCGTTACCAACATTCTTCAAAATATCTTCCTTTGTGTTATGCAGAAGAAAAAAGTCATCCTGGGGGCATAAATTATTACAGAATTTTCTTTTTTAGGTAAACTATCATTTAATGCATAACTGAACATGAACTAACAATGAACAATACTTCTATAGTATTTATTAATCTTAGTTTATGTTAAATTTAGCATTTACTTAAAACATTTTTAAATCAACTGTTAACATTAGTTAATGCACCATGTACTGACATGAATATTGTATTGACTTTAAAAAAAGATTAATAAATGCTGAAAAACTATACTTGATCATTGTTAGTTCATGTTAGTTAATGTATTTACTACTGTTAACTAATAACATTAGTGTAAAGTGCACCAATTTTTCTCTCAAATGTGTCTTAACTGCATGCATTTGTGGTTTTATTTTTTATATACATTCAAAAAAAAAAATATATATAAATGTACTTTTGCTAACTACCTTATATAACTGTTTTGCTTTTTATAAACAAATTGTAAACAAGCTGGCCATGAGTTTCACGCAGGATCACCCCTTCTGACATTTACCGACACCCTCACAACGTATGATTTAATAAAGCACAATATTGCTGAACCGGTGCTTAATGAACTACAAAGGCACAGCTTTCCCACAGCCAATCAGGTGCTGCGCTTCTCCAAGCCTGAACTTATTGACATATCCATGTATCGATGGCCCACTGAAAAGGCTCATATTTGTATGATAATGAATGTTTGAACTGTGTGTATAAAAGGTCAGCCGTCACCTGACACCCCTCTAAGTGTCTCAATAAGCACATTCCTATTAAAAGGCGAAGGGTGATTGTGTTTGCCTACTGTGTATTAACCTTACAAGCATGTGTGTTTGCATTATTCATATCAGCCCACACTATCATGGCTATCCTCACCCCCAAGTTTGTTTTCCATTCTTGTCTCAAACATTTGCATTGACCTGGTTCTTTTCTAATATCCAAAGGCCCTGTTTGGTTAATTTCAAAAAGATGTACATGGTATACTAGAGTATCAAAAATAGACTAGAAAGGGAGAAAAGCTTAGCTGCCACAAATAGAAGCTTTTAATGGCGACTTTCTGATTAGAATTTAAAATAACATCAAAGCGGGATTCAATAAAGTCATTATGAAACAGTACTAAACAAGTTCAGTGAGTGGGCTTTAGGGCATGTCAGTACAACTTTAATCTGTAGACCGTTCACCCACACGATCATATGCATTTGCGTGTAGCTCTGCGATTGATGATTGTTGGAAGTTGATGAATTGAAACTTCACGATTGTCAGAGAAACCTTAGTCATAAAGATCAATAGCTGTTAAAATGAACCACAGATGCAGTCTTGGGCAGTGGGTGTGTGCTCTATATATAATTAGCATTAGCATAACTGTTTCTTTTAATACATGTTAAACAAGAACGGAAACGGGTATAATCATGACTGTTGTGTGAGACAAAACCATTAGTGATGGCAGTTTCAATTTAACTGAATCCTATTAACATAACATGCATTGACATTAATTTCAAAGCCGGCACAGCATATTGTGCCAAGAATAAATCCCATAATCTGCATTAGTGTATATAAATATAGAATGCCGCTGCTGTGTTAATATACAAAATAGAGTCAGATATTAAGGTTTATATATTACAGTAACTGATTAAATAAGAGACCGTTCCAATTTTTTATTTAATCTGCATTTCTAGATGTATTGTGGCCATTTCACTTCACTCAGGAGTCACTCAACAGCAATTTGAAAGAATGATAGCATTAAAAAACGCATGAAAACTGTGATAAAAATATAAATTTCGGAACTTTTCAAAAATACACCCTTTTATCGCTTAGGAAAATATATGAAATTGTTTTCTGTGCAGTATTTAAAGCCTGTGATGATACGGAGCATAATTTCTCTTATCTTCACCTGTCTCTCCAGTTATCATTTACTGCAAAAAAAAATGTGAATTTTTTTTTTTTTTGGGGGGAAAAAATATTGTAAGTAGCAAACACATATAAAGTACATATATATGTGGGAAAAACTGAAAATAATTTTGAAATTTCTTTTATTTATTTATTTATGCATTTGGCAGATGCTTTTATCCAAAGCGACTTACATTGCATTATCCTATACATTTACACATAGGTATGTGCAATCCCCTGGGATTGAACCCACAACCTTTTCGTTGTTAACGCAATGCTCTTACCACTGAGCTACAATGTACACTTTGTATATACAAAAGTGCAGTTATGGTGAACACTTCACACTTCTTTTGAGGGCTCTGAACCAGAGTTCAACTGCAGTCCCATGCAACTAACCCACATCTTTTTACAATTTTTACCTTGTTTTATTTGGCTCTGAACTACGGCACATTTGTGTCATCACTGTGAGGAACATAGTTAGCACTTGCAATGGCAACTTTTCACCACTCTGGTGATATTCTGGTAATGACTCAAACGTGTTAGAAGTCATTAAGTGTGTTCCTGTAGCTCGGTTTGTAGTGCATGGAGCTAACAACACCAAGGTCATGGGTTCAAGCCCCACATAATCCAAAAAAAGTACACCCTAAAAGTACTGCAAGTCGCTCATAGATGTCAATTTCAAATGCGTAAATGTTAAGTGTCCTGACGTCTCCGTGATGTTAATATCAAAAACGTTGTCATGCGTGTTGGCGCACTGCAGGTAGACTGCATGACTTGTTGGGTAAGAAAAGTGAAACAAGCTGAAGTCAGAAGTCAAATGCACTGTGAAAACACTCATGGGCACATGTTGAAGAGATACAGTTCAGCTCAGAGAAACACCAAGACAATCTTGTGTAATGAAGGATCACAAGACCTACAACAGTGAGAATTCATTCTTGGACTGTGACATTATTAGTCCATCTACACTTGAAGCCGTTGGCCGACCAAGCATTAAGATGTTGACTTTGACTCTAACAGAACAGCTCTGTCCAGAAAGTTCACGTTCATTTTGCCAATTAACTCAAACGGATCCTATAGAACCACCAAGCGTGGGAACACTGTGCAAGCGCCCATTTATTCACCCATTTATTTTTCATCCTTATTTCTCTTAACCAGAAGATAAAACCGGGAGAGGCCAGTTGAAATAAATAATCTTGTTTACTCGAAAAGGTTAAATAAGCAGCGGAGCGCTAATCCAGTTTGCATGGAGGAATGTTGAAAGAAAATAGCAATATTTCTGATGTGAGTTCCCACAGCTGAGGGACAGTGCGGCAGACATTTATTTTTGCATGGCTGGGGAAGGTGACCTCTTGTGATCGTCTTATTTATTCATTTAATGCTGTAATAAATTTGCTTAAAATGGATGCTCGCTCAACTTGGGAGGTTACACAAAAATGTGATCCACAGCAGGATAAGATTATTGTTTTTTTGTCGGAAAGTAATTTATTTTTTTTAACCTTGGGATAGAAAACACGAATAGCTTAAGGAAAGGATCTTCTCCAAATCGAACAGATTGTATTCAAACAAACTGATTTAACCTCTTCATTAAATCTCTGTATTTACATATCCTCGCAATGAAGTTGTGCCGTCTCTATCTTCACCATTATTTGATTTGAGATTATTTATTCAGCGGGAAGGTTCTGAAAGGTTCATTGTGCCACGCTTCTTTTGCCATAATGTCAGTTTGAGTAGTTCAAGGTGAAACACCTTACAGATTCCATGTTTTTTCACTAGCTCAAGAGTCTGCTCTCTTTTGGTTTGTGAGCTATTGCGAAAGCCATCTCAGACGACAAACCAAATGCAAAGTGTGACAATCAAACAAATTCAAAGGATGGAGTGAAGCCGTGGTGACATGAAATGGCTTTTGACGCAGCACTTTTAAGAATGACGATAAGCATCCTCTGCCGGCTGTCAAATGTATTCAGGCCCGTGCATCTGCGCTTTTTGTGAAGTGTAACCAGAGTTGTGGGAAATGAGTATGAAATGACCTTTTTGTGTGCCTGTGAATGTGTGCATATGTTTGAAGATGAGACAAGGTGCTTGCCTAATCCCAAGTTCCTTTGCGATTGGTGTTGCAAATGTCTCCATCTGGGCTAATCTTCTTTTTCTCATGCCTTGTGAGGCCTTCAGAGTTAACGTGACATTTCCAGAAAATTAGCCTTTCAAGTGACCTAAGTGGCTGTCTGTGCATTTAAAGATAGGGGGGCAGATAGTGCTTTTTGTTTGTTTATTCAAGACGCCTCTGAAAACCTTGAGGTTCTGTCTGTCTATATATTCATATTCTTTTCTTTTTATGAATGCAGAACTAGCATTTGTCACGGGTGGCAGCACAAAAATGCACCCAACTCACATTTCAGAACCTAAGAATTTAGTGCATAGTTAAAATGGTTGCTAATGTTCGGTGTGAATATGTGGTCAGAGAGTGCACAATATCCATGGATTACCCATGAACTTCTCTCAAGGTTAAGATGCCGATGCTGGAAATGAAGAGTGTATGCTATTTATTACAAACACTTTGAATTTCTTTCTGCTTTTTGTCTTTATTCTTTAAAGGCTTGAAGGTATGTGTCCCTGACTGTTCTGCGTCCCTGATCACTTCCGCTCTAAAATAATTCTAAAAGAAGAGTGTAATTCAAAGCCATTGCCAAAGTCCAGTGTGTTATTTTTTGGAGGATCTATTGACATCTTATAGTCCTCTCTCAGCCTCCGTAGTGCTTCTAAAGAAAGGGGTGGAGTAAATCGTTGGATTCAATTTGCAACCTCACCACTAGATGCTGCTAAATTTGACACACTGGACCTTTAAGTTACTGTCACCTGATTGTATAACATTATAAAGTGATTTGTACATTATTACACCAGATGATAATGTCAGGTGTAGAAAAAGTGAATTTTACAGCACAATGTCAAATTAAAGACATGATTTAGCGATCATCTCAACTAGAGGGTACAGCCTCCCCCTTCAAACATTATTTTATACGTCTCTGTTCGGCCGCGCAGGACCCCAGACACTTATTACAGTTGAGCGGGGGATGCGGCACATGGAAATGGGTTTAGATAGAAAATTAAGTTCAAAGGTCATGCGGCCCGGTCTGAAGGGTAACAGCAGATGAAATGTGGCTATTTGTTTTAAGCCAAGACTGATTTCATCTGGCCGGGAAAAGGTCAATGTGACATGAAAAAGGGATTCGTTTTCATTGGTGCTAGTGCTTCTGCTTGGCTCTCTAGGCGCCTGTGTTTACTTGCATATTTACACTTGGGCTTACTAACCATGTCATTATTCACTCCACAACAGCTTCTTCTCTAGTCTGCGAGCTACGGCCATCTGCTACACAAGCAAACGTGTTTGTACTTTCGTACAATGGCCCGAGCTCTTTGATCCTAATGCAGGACCGCCGTCTGATGCACTTATATTATTTTCTCTATATCTGTGTTTTCTTTGGGGTAATGGAAAGAAAATGCTACCCTATTCACACATCCACTTTCCGATAGCCTTCATTCCCCTTTTCAAACGCTCCCCGTCGTGATATTCAGGTATTATTATTAGCAAACATGATTTAAAATGAAAATGGCTTCAGACTCTGAACACAGGTTTAGTTTACCCAAGGAAATATATATGGCTTATGCCCTTAGCTTCAGAACCACAAAGGGGAAAATAAATAAGGGCAAGGTAGGATCTTGCACTGCTGTCTCGCCTTTAGGGGACTGGGAATGTGGAGAGGACACTGGGGTCAGAGCGGTTTGATTTGTATCTGGGCTCCTATGGGACGGAGGAATACACCAGACCGATGTATGTGAGGTGCCTTATAGCAACCCCAATGCACCAGAACAATAAGCCGGGATGCTACTAGATGAATGAGGCCCATGTTCGGCCATCGCTTGCTGTAGGGTTTAGGTGAGATGGGAAGCCTTTGAACGTAGGCATAGCAGATGTTGTTTAAAAATCAATAACTATGTTTCAAAAGCCTTTACTTTACCACAACTATATATGCATACATACACTACAAACACATGAGATGGGGTTTTAAACTACAAAGTATACACTGTCTACAATGCCATCACAATCTTGTTACTATTTTAACGTTTTAGTGAGCTGTGGCATATTTGTATAAATTTGTACGACTTCGGTTGTATGTTAATGCTTCATTTTTTTTACATTTTTACGCATTTGTCAGACGCTTTTATCCAAAGTGACTTACATTGCATGATACTTTAAATTTGTAGCTGAGTATGTGCAATACCTAGGATTGAACCCATGGCCTTGACGTTGCTAGCGCCATGCTCTAACCACTGAGTTACAGGAAAGCTTTATCCACTTTCAGCATAATTCAGCTGTTTAGAGGTGTGGTTAAGGGTGGACTTCTTTTGTGTTGTTTTTTGTAACCATGTTCTGAATGACTAACATGGTACAAAATTCATACAAAACTGCCACCTCATAAAATAATTACATTTTACACAGTATACATGCATATATCTCAACAATACATAGTTTCCCCAAAAATGAAAATACTGTCATCATTTTCTTGCCCTCTTGTCATTTCAAACCTGTATGACTTTCTGCAGAACACCAAAGCAGATATTTTGAAGAATGTTGGTAACCGAACAACACAGGTACCCACTGACTTGCATTGGCTTTGCGTCCATGTCAAGTGAATGGATACTGCTGTTGCTTGATTTCCAACATCCTTCAAAACATCTTATTTTGTGTCCTGCAGAAGAAAGAAAGTCATACAGGTTTGAAATGATGACAGAATATTCATTATCTTAAAACAAAAACAATTCACTGCCAATACACTCTAATCTAATGTCTGTTTTGTCCACAATTACGCAAATTAGATGCTACATTTACAATGAAACTAATATTAATCCAGCCAATTAATGAATGTAGGGGAAGTGAGGGTTTGGAGAAAATCGGGGAGCCCAGGCAACAGCAAAACTAGGCCAGGCTGGCAGAAGAGTGATTTGGCACATTAGACTCCTGGTGGGATGTCTTCTCTGAAATATGCAGCCACACACTCTACCTTTTTGTGGTTCATGCATACATTAGCAAGTACAGTAATCAAAGACAGTTTAGCCCCAGACCATCCCCCAACTGTAGCCTCCTGCGCACTTTTTACCCCACAAGCCACCCCGTACGGTAAATCCCGGTGACTTTAAATGTATTAGTCACCAGCGTTGTGAAACAAGGGGAGTAATTAACAGCACAGAAGGCATGAGTGCGTGAGTCTGTGGTCGCTTTCCTTTTAATTAATAGAACGCCGTGAGAACATTATTGAAAAAGGTACAAAGAAAGGTCAGCGTCTTACTATACAAAGTATACAGTTTACACAGGTGTCCCGCTGGGTACTGAGCTCAGCAATTCCCACACATGCAATGAGAGATCTTACCTCATCCTCATGTCAAACCTGCATGACTTTCATCTACAGAACACAAGAGAAGATGTCTTAAAACCTGTTATCTGTCGGAGTCCTTTTTGAGCCTTCATATGAAAACGCATGTTGGAACTAAAATGGCGGTAACTCATGAATTCTTTGGAATACAGACTTGCGATTGTTCTCGTTTGAAAAAAGAAAAGAAGCTGCTTATTGAAAAAAAAGAAACACACACACACACACACACACACAAAAAATAAAGGTATGCTGTTTATTGTATAAAAAATAAATAAAAAAAGTTATACAAAAAATCGAAGCACACTCTTTTAAAAAAATAATCAATTACTCTCCGTACATAAATTATTTAAAAAAACACCAAAGAAATCTGTATTCTAGAGTCTTAGACCTTTCCAATGATGTATATTTTGTCATGATTCGATTAGAAATTGTATGCACAATATTAACGCAAACTTAGGTGTCCCGTATACGGAACGGGTGACAGTAGAACTTTTTGAAGAACGTCATTAGCCACCATTGACTTCCATTGTATGGACACAAAACAATGTATACATTTCTTAAAATATCTTCTTTTATGTTTCACAGAGGACGTTCTATTTGCTGGTTTCGAACAGCATGAGGGTCAATAAATGATGATTTCTACAGATTTCCATTCAGCAGTAAACTGGGAATATACCTATAAAGAGCCTGCCACATCATATTCTCTCACCTTATCTTCGAACAAGGTCATTACAATCCCAATATAATGGCACAAGGTAATCAGAGGGCGTTGATGAAGATAGCAACAGTAATGATATTTTATGTTTCTCTTTGCTTGTGTGTTGGAGTCATTAGCTTCATGTTGACATCATTCCATCAGGACCTATTGAAAGCTGGCTGGAAAATCAATAAGAATAAGATTAGCTGGTTGGGGTGAGGTTATGAGGTTAGCGGGCAATATGCAAGGTTCACAGAGCAACACCTGTGCTTTTTTTCAACTTCAAACACAAAGCGAGAGATGGTGGTGTAAACAGAGCCGAGGGCTGGTTTTACATGCCGGATTACACCAGAGGTGGACATGGCTGCTAACTGGTTAGGATTATGGCTGTGATGTGGCAGACGGTGACCCTTATAACCCCATTAACCATAAACAAACATTCTCTCTGCTGGATATAAACACAGCTGGATAGACTTTTAAACCACCAATAATTTTGTCTTGTCTCCTTATGAAAAACCTATAGTGAATTCACTCCAAGTCACTTCGAATAAATGCACGAATGTAAATGTGTTGCTTCCATGGATTGTCAGACAGATGTGAAGCATAAAAGACTCAATTTGCCCTGTTACTATTTAAAAACGTTAAATGGTAAAATAAAGGTAAATTGAGAGATTTACGGCCAGTTTTGCCTTCATGAAGGGATCCCCTTTAAATATAAATAAAAAGCCGATAAACTCATGCAACCCTTTTACATTGATAGAACTTTAGCCACATACACTCGCGCACATACACACACTGGATAAAGTAATTGATTTGAGGGAGGTCTGCTTATTTCCCATCTTCTGAAGTGGCACTTGAATTTTGTGTTGGGCATAACTGCATTAGGGGTCAGAGGAGGGCTGGCTAATGCTGATCTCCTCATCACTTCTTTCTGTAGCCAGCAGCCTTTTCATTAAGTGTTTCTGGTAGTTAGCAGCGACTTAAAAGCTGTAAAATGGAATTAGTCCTTCATTCCTTTAAGCAGAGCAAATGGATGTTTTTAATGTGATGAAATAAAAAGAAAAGATCCTAACGGTAGTAAAAAATGCTGGAATATAAGCTAATAGCTGACCACTAGAATTAGTTCTAGTTTCTTAAATAGTCTCTAAAGCTATTAATAGTTTATAGAATTATCAATGACAGCGAATCGAAGCACTTAATCTAAATAAATAGTTTGAATACACACTCAAAAGAAAATCTGTTATCATTTACTCACCCACACGTCTTTTGAAATATTCATTCTTTATTGCTTAACTACAGTTTTTCTACATTTTTACTTTTACCTTCCTTTTTTCTTTCTTTCTTGAAACTAAAGAAGATTTAGAATAAATAATCAAACGGATCACAGGCATATAAATACAATAAGGAAGGTTATAGGTTGAGATCGATGTAAGGTTAAATAAAGCAATTAATGACAGAAATTTCATTTTGGGGTAAACTATCCCTAACTGTGCTATGTATTTTGACGGGCTAACAAACTCTTGCCAAGATCACTCGAAAATAACATTTCTTTAATCAGTTATTCGCCGTTGTGCCTGACTTCCTCACTTGTGCAGAACACAAAATAACATATTTTGTAACCAGACAACACTGGAGACATTTCTCAAAATGTATTTATTTCTTTATGCATTTTATTTATAGGCTTCTTTCATGGCACTCAAGGACACCGTACATCAATAATATCAGAGCATCATACAATCAATCAAAACCAACACTGCCCACCTACAACTAGAAAAAAAAGCTTGCCTAAATAAATACGTTTTAAGTCTGGATTTAAAATATTTTCTTTCGTGTTCCGCACAAAGAGTCATGTACAGGTTTTGAACCCCATGAGGGTAATAAATGATGACAGAATTTGTCTTTTTATCTGAACTGTCCCTTTAAAGAAGACCATTTCTTTCTTTCATATATTTGGGTCTTGCGTCTTTTTTGGTCTGTTTATGCCATTTGAAGTAACAGGACGAATCGCTGGACAGGAAACGGGGGTGGACCTACCTATTTTTGTGTGTAATTGGCCATATTGTCTCTGGAGTTAATTGGTTTCTCCAGTAGAGTTCAGGTAGTTACTAAATGTTTTGGCAGCATTAGAACCTCAGCACTTTTCCATTAATGGTGCGTGAAATGAAATGTTTGATACTGCAAATAAAATCAGTGATATTCAAGGATGTTATGGTAGGTAATGCGTTGAAACAGCCATTTAATGGGTCCTAGAAGATTGGGGTAGTGTCAGCTGGAACCAGCAGGCCCTCTCCTGACATTGCTAGTTGCCTCTTCATTCCCTTAACGACTGTCTGCACTGATTACACAGCCATCCGCAAGCTTAAAAACTACACAGACATGCTCTATTAGTAGTCCAATTAGAGTCATTAGCATATCCAGCCTTCATTCTGCACCGATGACTGTCTGACACCAGGCAAAGAGCTGTGAGAAATCCAAGCCACTGTAATGACCATCTTAAAAGATCCATCCGTTTAGCTTCCTGTGGACACTTTCAACTGCTCAAAATAACTTTGGAAAAAGACAACAGCGCTTTATTTATCTTCGTTGTTTGTGTATTTAAAAGCAGCTCAATATAACTGTTGATATTTTTTGGTGATTGATCATTCATTCGGTTCTTAATGAGAACACAATTACCTTACAAATGGCCTCTCCGTGTAAATAATAAGTGGCATATGACATAAATACAGTATCTATATACAGTATATATGATATTGTCTTCCTCACAGTGACGCCCACGGACATTCCACGTCCTATTAATACGCATTAGCCGCACCTCTTGTTATTTTGCATCCAAAGTGTGCATCTCGTAATTGTCCCTTTTCCTCATGTGTGAAACTTTATTTCACATTAGCCGGTGACAGTTTTGACGTTGATAAATTACATCGGCGGTGCGCTGCTGTGTGTGGGGGGGATGACTGACGGGTTTTAATGAGAGCTGTGTGACAGTGTCAGGTGCTGATGGAAATGAGGCCTGGTTTTACCTTTGCAAAGGTTACGTCCCTTTTTCTTAACAACGCAGTTAACTGTTGACGATAAGAGCTCAGCTGACAATCATATCTGCCTAATTGATTTTCCCATTTTTGAGTTTGAATTTACACATCACATGTTTGCTTTCCACAGTGATATCTCCTCGCAGCGACAACAAGGGAGGCCACATCATGTGAATACGAGCCGTTTTTCTTTTTCGCTTTTTTATCCTTTCGCATCGCTGGATGTGTTAACAAGGAGAAATTCAGTCATCTCTAACTAACCCTACAGTGTCACCATCGCAACGCTAAAAGGCAAAGACAGTAATATATGGGGTTTTTCTTATTTTAACAGTTATCTGGTTGTGACAAAGCATGACAATTACCCCTCTCTCTCAAGCGATAATCTAATTATATCAAACATAGGCACTCAATCAAATTATTGTGCTCTGTGGCTACATAACACAGCAACATTAATGCAATTTGCGGGGAGCTGGGATGACTGAAGCAGTATGTATTAACAAAATCTAATGGGACTCCCATAGGTAAATGAATATGCTAACAAGCGGCGAGGTTGCTGCTAAATCTAATATCTTTGAGATATTCAATTCCAAAGCCATATCTTGTACATCAATCGACTACGATAGCTGAAGCATCTATCAATTACCAATGAGGAAAATGGGTATTTCAGATGATGCTTCTGAGAGGGCCCTGTAAAGACGGATACGGTCTCAACTATGGTGTTATTCTCAGAGTCCACTGAAAGGAAGCATATTATTTCACATTACTGTAATACAGTAAATCCCTTTTCCCCTTTGGCCATTTTAGATGATTTAATGGTAAAAACAGCGCTCAGTACATGACTTGTCTACTGATACAAATGGATGTCCCCAAGGATAAATTTACCTTTTAAAAACTTGCTGTAATTTTGAACATATTCTCACGGTTAAAGTTGTTTTTTGAGCCAACTCATATTTGACCAAATTTTTTTGGAGAGGAATGAACTGCTGAACCCGCAACATAAACGATGGTCGCAAATTATTATAAAGTACTAATATCAAAGAACAGTCTGGTGGGCCAAGGTTACCGCTCCATATTGCAACCATGGATCACAGCGAAGATGTCTTGCAGTGTGGCTTGATGGCCTGATGAGGCCTTAAAATAATAGAATATGTCAAGCGGGTTGAAGTATACAATGCTTTGAAATTGAATGCCCGGACGGGTAGCGCAAGCTCACGCGTTTCATCGTCCGTTATGCAATATCAAAAGCACTGCATTTGCCTTGACTTGGTGTGCAAAAGATGCTGGGTTTGCAAAAGCGTCCCTCTTACATTGGTCATACTGTGGATGTCCATTCGCAAAAGTTAACCCAGCCGAAAACCTCAAGGGCAAGTCCAGCGCTCGCGATATATTTCAATTCCGTCCGTTGTTTATGTGAGAGCTGTATCATTGCTGGTTTCTCCTCTGTGCTGTAGTGCACTTGGTAAACGTTCAGGGCCAAATTCCTTATTCCCGCTAGTTAAAGGAACAGTTCACGCAAAAATTCTGTCATCATTTACTCACCTTCAAATATGTATAAGTTTCTTTGTTGTGATGAATACAGAGAAAGATATTTGGAAGAATGTTTGTAACCAAACAGTTCTTGGCCACCTTTGACTACCATAGTAGGAAAAAATGATTTGTTCCATTAAACCACAAAATAAGATATTTTGAAGAATGTAGGAAAGCATACAAGACTGGATTCCTGAATAAGTACTAAATAGTATTTTAATTTAGTCCAATTTAAAACGAAAATAGAAGTGGGATGAAAATGAGATGAGAACTTGACTCATTGACAAAAGGTAATCGAAGGAAGTTTTTTTGTTATCTCGTTGGTATCACATAATAGTGCTTCTCAGCTCACTGTACATCATGTGTTATGGATGGGATGTCAGCGGTGCTTTGAAAAAGCCCCGTCATTTAACCTGTGGTAAATCTTTAAACGATAGTCCCCCCGTTCTATTTTCCTCCCATCTTATGACTTTATAAAGCTCTCATATTAAAGGCAGTACAAGGTCTAACATTAATTTGGTTTATGTTTGACAAGAAAGCGCTCTCTTGCCTACGAGGGCATACTCCGAGACCTTTCCCTTCCCTGAATTTATCAGTCACTCGTGATTGAGCTGCGGCGTGATTTGACAGAGTAAAAAATGTGCGGATTTTGATTGTTTTCGCCTCTCTAAATGGTGTGAGCAACGAACATTATGGCAGGAACATTATACCCCATATATCACTTCCACCCTATGGTAATGATATTTTTAGAATGTGTTTTAAGGTATTTCCTGATCGTTTAATAATAGATCATACGTATGTATTATTTATACGTGACCTTCCGACGAATAAGAAAAAGAATTTCTTTCAAAATACCAGTCCTAAACAGCCTATCGAAAAATGCATAAATACACATGACCTTCCACATAATCAGTGGGAATCCAGCGGCTAGATTGTCTTTGAAAAACACTGATGTATTATGATCCAGCAGCAGGCTTTGCTCACTGCCTATCTACCCTGCGACGCTGCATTCATACATATACTATCATTTACATTCACACAATGAAAAGACAATCCATAGAGACAGCGGAATACAGTGCATAATAGTTTGGGGGTATTTGCGGACTCTTGTCAGCGCGTATTGTGCTTACATGTATTTGGCCCCTGTGTTTTTATAAGATTGAAGGAGGAATTGTTCAATCCTGAAAAGATTACATGTCCCTCGCTTGTATTAGCTAGTAAACATGCAGGCGGTGATTCTGCAATGAGTCTGTTCCTTGTGATAAATATTCACTTGCTGATGACTGGCTCCGATAACCAACGTGTCTCCCGAGGTTATCTGCCGGGCTGTCACATTAGGATATTTTTATCACTACTTATCTTTTATCAGTTTGGCTAGTGGCTACCTATAGAAATCACAGAAAGAACAGGATTTTTCCCCCCTCAGAGTTAAGCTGTATCTAAGGGAATCCGCGCGACTTGACATAACCTTTGAGTATCTCGGCGAAATGATTACGCATCGCTTTCCCCTACACCACGTATTGGATAAATGTTAATAGTGAATTTTGAGACCGGAGTAAATATAGTAATGAAAGCCATGCATCAAAGCATGTCTGCTATCGTTTGGTTGTATTAAGAAAATGTCAATGGCGCCCAGGTAAAACCCCTTGATAATGTCAATATTCATCTACACATAGTGCTACGTTCCATGCGCAATGCAAACATGTCGCAACATTCTCATTTCGCAAGAGGTTAAATGAAAATTACCCACAATCTATCCAAGCATCCGAGTAGGTCGGTTCTTGTACGCGAAAATCTGTTTTCGTGGATTATCCCTAAAGGAAAATAAGTGGATGAGGAACACACCGAAATATAAAAGAAGACTCTTTGTCATCACCCACACACAGGTTACACAATAAAGCCTTAATTAATGAAACACTCCAGTTGAATTTAAAGCGACTCATCCTGTGCGCTAGCAGGCAACATTGCAGATTTATTCTCTCCTCCATCTCTCTTTGGCAATTAGGCCTGTGAAGGTGGGACCCCCTTTGAAAGAGGCTTTTAGATTAATCATATTATCTGTTGCTTCTGAAACACGAAGCCTTCTTGACCTCCTCTTCCATAAGAATCCATTATCTTAAACTATCACCGTAATCCTGGCTTTAGGAGGGGGAGAGAGGGAAGGCGGAATCAAGCCTAATAGATAGCAAATAAGATTAATCTATGATCTAAGTGCCGATTACACTTGGACCTGCCCTTGAACACTCAGGTGTAACCTTGAGATCTGCATCCATTCCGGGCCAGCAATTGGATTGAAAGTCCCCGAAGAGCCAAACGATGGTGGAGAGGCCCTTTGGCAGGACCTTACCCCAGAGAGATCAAAGGCCAAGCAGCTTAACCCTCGCGAAACCTAAAGGTGTTAAACATCTCCAACTAATGGCAAAACACAGTTGCATCCAAGATACGTTTACCACCTCCCTAATGTCCGTTCACTTGTTAGAGATATTTGAGATATGATCACTTCTGCAAATATATATATAGCCTATCATTATGCTATTTTCACAGCTTGGTACACAGAAATCCAACCCGATCTGATTGTTTGTATACCCTACATTTGAAACGCCACACAACATTCTAGATGATATCTCTTACACTTTATATTTTGCATAATTGGCTTACTTTAAATCATAAAGCCCAACTCAAGAGTCTGACACTAAATAATTGTCCCAGAATTGTCTTTGTGTTTAACATATGGAGATCAATAGTTGGTGGGTGTCTTTCACTCAAAGTTCAATCTCCCCTTCCCTCAAATCCTTCAATGCACCCAGACCGCCGGATCGATGCTCTCTTCGGTTTGTCTCTAAAGCTGACTATTTGATTAATCTGCCCGGGCAGTCGGCAAGAAGGCCCCGCCACACCACGGCAGACAGTTTCTTGCCATTAGGATGCCTGGAGTAATGAAATTTCATTTAATTTGTCAGGAAGACAGTGCTAATGTTAAAAAGCTTTTGGATAATAAAAAAGTCGGGAGAGATCGGAGGGAAAGCTTTAAGTAATTAATCCGAGCGTCTCGGGTCCGGGCGTTAGAATATTTACATTACTGTCGTGGAGGTCTTAAGAGTAATTAAATTAGTGCGGCACCTAAGTTCTTTATTTCGCAGGTTTTCTCCCCTCTCGTGAATGTATATTAACTATACTCACTTTGACTAAAGAGGCTAACGTACAGTGACAAAGGCTTTGTCTCCATGTGATAAATTTCATTGGCACGGAGCGCTGCAATAATGGACGACTTTCCTTTTCTTATTGCTAGTCCCTGATAATGATAATGACTGGCACACCGAATGGTGTTGAACCAACAGTTATTAAGTCCTAAAACAATGTTTCGTTTCTCTAAAGTATATTCATAGTGAAGTTCAAGTGCTTTCATTTACACCTGAATAATTATATGTAGGGTCAGTACTTTATATTATTCGTTTGTCATATAAATGATCAAATACATTCTGATAGTGAAAAACGCTGCGAAAAAATACTGCTACGTCTCTAGTTTACACTTCATATTATAGGCTCCCGGGCTGTTAAAGAGGTCTTGGGAACAAAATAACGATAAATCGGAGGATTGGTGCATAAAAGCTGACATCTCTATCAGGGTATATCAGCATCCTTCCCCACTCCATACTGGCCCCTCAAAGATAGATGAGTGAAATGGCCTGGAAATGTATCTGACCGCTGGCTTACTCTAATGAATAACCTCCACTTTAGGTCTTGCAATGTAAGCAGAAAGTCCACCTCGCGAGCGCTCCGAGGCCCTGTCATGAATCTAACCCGACAGCCGACATAATATCAGGGCGACAACACTTGTATGACTTCCATTTTCTTTGCTTTCTATTGATTTTCACTTAATAACTGGGGGGAAATACTAAACGCCTGTGCTGAGTACCTAATAAATCCTGTCTGAGCTTTTTTATTGAGGAGAATTTAATAAAAGCAGCAGGCAAGGCATGGGGATTTGTCTCTGGCTTGAGAGGACAAAAAAGGAAAGCGAAAGGTAGGAGAGAAGTGCAGAAGGGAGAGAGGTGCAGAAACGGCCCGTGAGCTCACATCCTCATTAAGTCGCTTTGTATCAATGAGAGATCTTAAGTGCTGTATAGCACAATTTGCCAAAGGTCAAACGACCTCTTTTTGTGGCAGGTGTTTGATATTATCTCGCCGAGGTACACATGCTGTTCGCAACAAACTGCGCATATTAAGATAGCCTTGTCAGAGGACTGCGCACGTTATAATAAAGGAGATTTCGTAATAAATAAAGCCTTTTTTTGTGCTCAAGTTCTTGTTTCCATTTAAAAAAACAGTGCTACCTAATACGTACAAATTAAAAGTGATGGCATGAATGATAAATTGATATTACTATAAGGGGGAAAGCCAACAATCCCAGAATATCCCATCTTGCCATGGGCTATTAGAGGCAAACATATGCTTTGTATCTCTCTGTCTGCTTTGCAAACCATCAAACCACTCCATTTAATTCTAATATGAGAGACATGGACTTTGGGAACACAATGATCATATAATTAGAAGTCAGTATAATAGGTCTTCATTAGGGAATGTTTCAGCCCCAGGTGTTCCCAAGTTAAACTGGGCACCATATTAGAAACAAAACAGACCTACAAACAAACAAAAAAAACAAAACAGGATTTGTTCAGTGACTTGTACAAAGTTACAAACCATAGGCTAAATGTTTATCAGCTAGGGCAGATGTTGATCTAAACAAAGGTCTTATCTTCGGTTAATAGGATGCCCTGTGGCAAAGAGTTTGACTTTAATCCTCTACAAAAGTAGACTGTACTGTTGAATTCATTTAAAGGGACAGTTCATCAACAAAAAAAATCCTTCATCATTAGCTCACTATCGAGTTGTTCCAAATCTGTGTAAATGTCTTTATTGTAGTATTATTAACACAGAGAAAGATATTTGGAAGAATGCTTGTAACCAAGCTGCTCTTAGCCACCATTGACTACCATAGTAGAGAAAAAATTGAATTGTTTGTTGTTTGTTTTAGTACATTCTTAAAAATTTTATTAAAAAAAAACAAAGACAATTATAAAGCAATTTTTCCTACTGGTGGTCAATGGTGACCAAGAACTGGTTACAAGAATTCTTCCAAATATCTTGTTTTGTTTAGATTGTTTAAACAGATTTGGAAATTGAGGGTGAATACATTTTAATTTTTGTGTGACCTATCCCTTTAACTCTGTAAATGATTATAATATGTCATTATTTTGAATATATAGATACTGTCTTTAAAAAAATGTAAATAATATTAGAAATAAACATTGATATTCGAAAAATACAGAAAATCTGCATACTATGTGCTTAGTACACAGTACATTTTTGTACTCCAAAGTGTAGCATGCCCTTCATACGAAGTTTATGACCTGAAATGAATGTATTTTATTTATTCAACAAACAGAGCTCCACATGTAAGCATTTTCAGTGTATTTTTATAAAAATAATCCTCAGTATGGTTTTAGTCGGAAATTAAGAAATTCTCATTACGCCCGCGACATTAAAATTAGGATCCCCAGGTCGAAAATATAAACCAATGGCTGGGTGATAATTACCGCAAAAATAACTGAAGTCGCTCTCAATATGACAGTATAAACCAGTGACAACTTATGAAACTGCATGACAGAGCCAACATGCCTCTCTGGCCTTATAACGACGCAAATAGCAATAGAGATGTGAACGCTTCTTCACAAGGCTGCCAAATATCGTAGGAAATATGTGTTTGAACAGAAATGTCACCCCCATATTTCCTAGACTTCCCTCCCCTTTAGCATTTCGGCCCTTTGTTTGTTTGGCTCAGGCTGAGCCGAGATCAATAGCAATAATTCAGTTCACAATTAGCAGCTCATCCTCTGTAATAGCACATCTCCAGTGCTAAGCAGAGAAACCTTTGAAGAAGATTTAAGTCTTTTTAATAAAGGTTTCTTGTTCTCTTTTTCATTTAGTTCATTCTATGACAATAATTTACTAGTGTACATGTGGGTACGTTGCATCCTTATTAACAGTGTGAGGCCAGGTTTAAATCGAATGCTCTGGAAACATAATCTGATGATGATTTCTGGATATTGTAAAATGAAATTTGGGCTTTAGGGGAGGTTTACAATACAAACATGTAGCACAGGATAGTACACACACATACTACATACTGTTTAGTGGGGTCTAAAGGCCACTTTAAAATATTAAGCGTTTCCAAACTTTCACATTTTTGCCAGGTTTTCAAAATGAATAGAAAATATTTACTGTTTTGCATTTTTGCTAGGTTATTCATCAAATAAGCACATTTTTTGACCATGCTCCTTGCATGTCCTTGCATCCATGCTCCTTAGAACATCCTCAAATCATACCAGGAAAACTGTAATATTGTAGTAATATTTTAACCTCGTTAGTCAACAGATTCAATACAGAAGCAAGCTCTGTATATTTCTGCAGGGGTGAAAATACTCATAACTCTTTGCAACAAAAGATCTGCAATAGCTATGATGTGTTTGATAATATGCAGGAGTAAAACAAGAAGGAAAACAAACCTTTAAGATTTTGGTTCTGAAAATCAAGGTCTTCAAACAGCCATCTGGATTGCTGGTTTGCCGTACTGGATATACATCAGCGAATTTCTTGTCTCTATGTGTCTCTATGAACTTTGCCCAAATGTAAATTGTGTGTCATTATTATGTGTACACTACGCACATTTTATACATTTGCTGCTGTGTAGTTAGATGTGAATTACGTGTCATTCGTTATACTGTGGTCATTACACTTGCACAGAAAAGTTTACTGTGTAAATGTGTACAAGAAATGTCTACTGTAAAGTATTGTAATTCTTTGTTATTTGTTATCTACACATCTGTCATACTGCCATGTTGGTCGGAACTGCTCCAGTTTTGCAGTTTTTCACCTTCTGTTGTGTATATGGTTGAGTGACAATAAAGGGATTTTTAATCAAATTATTTTGATGTTTCTTTACTGTACATTTGCAGGTATACAATGAGTGGCTAATAAAAGTTTAAAATGTTTTGACAGTTCACTGACCACTGACCACAGTTATTATTCAGTCTAAATATTAACTTGTGACATGCCATCATTTACTAATTGCATTCCTGGTTATTGCAAACACAACTAAACACTTTTAATGGTCACCCTGAAGCTCTCAAAACATACTAGCTCAAATAAACAGCTAATGTATAACACCGTAAATAACATTGTGATCAAAACCTCATAATATGCAGCACAAAACAAATTCATTACAATATTACGGTATTATTTTTCTGCAAATGGTTTTTAAAACACTGCTTTCTCCAGTGAGAAATCCTTCAGGGTTTATAAAGTACAGGTGGGCTTTCCTCGTGGATATATACGCCAAAATGTTTCATGAGACATTTTTAGCTGTTTGTTCCTCATTTATAAGATGCTAAATCATTCCTCTTGAAGCCAGTTCAATATAACTGTATTTCACCTTCTCTGGCTTCAAGGAAAACACTGCGTGCCTTATTAAAAGCGTGTTGTCTGATTGGTTTCCAGCAGCAACACTGAATATGCTGAGATCATCAATCTTCAACGCAGGACTGATTTGCATAAAATATACATTTATTCATTAGACAGATCAAGTCTCAGCCAAAGAAGATGAACAGTATTTTGCATGTGGCACACTTACACTGGGATAAAAGTAGCCCATAAATATTACATTTTGGGGTGCGAAATTAGAAATAGACTTTAGAGTTATGCATCAGGTAGAAAGCCAATACTTGATTAGGTGTTTGATGCATCAGATACTTCAGGCAAATTTAAATTACCTGTCCTAACATATTTTACAACATTATAGAATCACAAAGGTACTCGCATACACATGTTATTGTTGTTACACGAAGAAAGCCTCTGTATAACAAAAAAAGCATTGATTTTTGTGGGAAGTAATTTGATATTTAGTTGGCTGAAATGATTCTGTTTAATGGGTTCTCCTTTATTGTAGTATAGCACAGCTATCTGACTGAACGTAGGTTAGGCATTATCACTCTGTTTATGTTCATTTTTATATTTTTCTATACATATTTATGGTAATTAAATTGTATCAAAAAAATCTAAACCTTATATATGCGTATTACACCATATGTGTTCTATTCTATTTATATTTATCTTTCCATTGGTATTTAAGAACGCAGTTAGTTTATAAAATTCAACACTGAGATTTACCAAATAAAATCATATTCAGCATTAAGAAAAAATACTGTACATCAATAAGAGTTTGTCCTTGTTTAGATCCAGCCATGAGATCATTTATGTGTTTCTGAACCTGCATTAGTTGTTAAGAACGGCAGCAAAATGTATTCACATCCTTTCTTAGAGGGCAAATTAAACATGCAAGTCCTGACCAAAGTTTGAACCTTGGTACCCTCGGTTTATGGATCACTTTAAGCTTTCAGTGATCCTCTTAACCAAGTTAACAGCTCATCATTCCACCGCCTACGTGATGCAAACAGGCAATAGGATTGAACGCAAAGGTTGAGGCATTCACAGACGGCTTTTGTTTTGTCGTGTTGCAGCTGATAGAGATCCAGTTGAAATTATAATCACCGCAGCACTTCAAAAACATGCACTTTTGATTTGTTTGTCTGTTTACTGTTGTCTATTTATTATGCAATGGCAAAGTCATACGACTTGTAAACTGTTATAAGAAAAGCCAGCATGGCACGGTATCCAGAAATACTTCTTAACCACTTCTGATATGTATATATACACACAAATAAAGTATATATATATATATATATATATTTATACAGTATATAGTCTAATGTATACGTATGCCTGAGATGATATTAATCAGCATTATAGTACGTTTGTATTGTGATACATGCAATGTCTGCAAATATAATTTCCAACAGTTAAGCAGGTTAAGATTTAAAACATTAATTTTGTAAACAATCTAAGTACCATTTAAACAACCCACAAAGCAATGCAAGAAAATCAAAGTAAGGGACCTACTGCTAAATGTTTAGAACACAGGCCACGGGTAATGAGAATCTCACTAATGTGCAAGTGTATGGAACCACAGCAATTTGTGGTACACAAAAGCGTTAGAGCTGCTTTAGTGCTTCAGTGGCCGTGAAGCACAATGTCTTTCTTGCATCAGGGCTCTGTTTCACCGGGTGGCTGTGATATCTGATACTGTACTGCAAACCACATTCTGTTGTACAACTGATACAATGATCTGGAGGCCCTCAGTACATGCAACAAATCGTCCTACTACAACAGTGTGCAGTCTTTTGCACACAACCATGTTGTAGGTTAAAGGGATAGTTCTCCCAAAAATAAAAATGTACCCCTTATTTGGTTCAACACATGTATATGACTCTTTCTTCTGTGAAACATAAAAGAAAACATTTTGAGAAATAGTTTGTGTCTACACAATGGAAGTCAATGGGAACCAGTGTTGTTTGGTGACCAGCATTCTTCAAAATATCTTCTTTGGTGTTCTGCAGAAGGAAAAAAGTCATACAGGTTTTAAATGGCATGAAGGTCAGCACGGTTTTGAGTAAACTATCCAATTAATGTTTTCATTTAGGATTAGATCTTTGCTATTATGACCTTAAATATCGTGTATCACAGGAAGTTTATGCCAATCTGCCAATTTATCTTGAGTGCATATACAGTAGTATTGCATACGTTGTAACTTCAAAGAGTATTCAGTTTGATCAAATTTCTAAAAGAGAGATACAGTTGTACGATTATTTCTGGAAAAACATGAGCTGCTAGAGGTGTGACTGGTGGAGTGAGTGGGACGGAACTACAGCACGAGCAAGCAACACATCATCACATCATCCCTTCTTGTTTTGTACATTATGCACGTACACGCCGATTGCCAACAAAACACAGACGTATGATTTAGTTTGACTTGCCGCTTGCAGTTCATGTCCCAGCACTGGGACCACGTCATCGATCAGTTTCAAACGATCTCCAAATCCAGCGTTATAACCACCGTTTATATAACATCCATCACTGAAATGCCATGAACAAACAGACAAACCTAAACTTCGCTATCGCAAGAGTAACGAGCTGCAGCGCAGCCCATCTTGACACAGCGCAGATAAACTTGATGGTAAGCAAGACTAGCTCGTCATTGGCTCGTGGGCGGGCTCTTTCGCCTTCGCCATGCTTTTGTCAAATAAAAGGAATAGGATCCCTGTGACGGCACAGGAATCCAGAATTAGAAAAAACTTTCAGAAACAAGTTGGAGTGCTGGAGGAGTGTATCAAGTACAGAAACATTACGTCATACGTCCAACTCGTTTTTTAATAAGTCGACCATGATAAGCATGAGAAGCAGCACGTTTAACAATGTAAAGAAGTCAGAATGCATAACATAGCATGTTACCCGATCTTTAAAAACAGTGCAAGTGCAATAAGGGCGATATTAGATGCAACTGTGTTTTGTTTTACATTAAAAGGCATTGATATAGCTGCATAGTTTGTTCCCACAAAATCATAGACGGCCTCTGGAGACATGCATCCTAAAGCAATTCATGAAAGCCAAGTTTTCGAAGTTAAATGCGTCAACCTTCCTTCATATTAGAATGGCTCCTCTGTCTTCTAACCTTTCTTTTCTTCTTACCAGAGAGAGGACCATTGGGTCAAGTGATTAAACTGGGTATATTGTAATGGATACTTTTTCTCACAATTGAAAGCTGAGGTAGAAGATTACCAGACAATTGATTCGCTGGAAAGGGGGAAACTGGCTATGTGAAGACGATAACCCACACAGGTCAGGAATCAACCTTTGCGTCCATAAACAGAGCTGCAACTAAAGCTCTCCGCACAAACCTGCCATAAAGAATAAACAGGCATGTAGTAAGATAGTGAAGCTAAAATTACCCCCAGGGTCTTTCTCACGGTGAAACATGAAAGAATTAATGTGGTTTTCTCAACATTTCTCTACAAATGACCCAAATTTGCTTTTACCATCAAGAAATATAGTTGAAATATGCCACTATGTCAGCCTTACGGAAACAGGCCTATTAAATAGCTAAAAGAAAGAATTCCCCTATTTAATTTGATTCATGGTTAGTTTTATTGGTTGTCCAGTTCAGAACTCAAATATATGATAGAAAGACATAATGAGCTGTAGTCTCGGGAATCGAGTCTCCTGTAATCAGCAGTCAGGACATTTTAATAATCCCAGTTATAAACATTAAATACATCATCTTACAGGAGTCACAAACATATGGTAATTAACTTTTACAACACGGATAAATCAGTCCTGCATTAACATATTGCAAAAGAGGAATCATTTGCTTGATTGAAAACAGCTTTTAAGACTGCTTAAAGAAAGCACTTACATGACTCACACTGACACACACACAGACCGATGCCTAATCTTAAAACTGTTATCCTCACTCACACACACACAGCTGCATTGTTGTTGGATAGCAACACTTGTAATGTAAAAACACACACAGACAAACACTAAAGTGAGTACGTTTACATGCACAAAATAAAATGATATCTATAAAAAATCATCTTATCATTTTCACGTGGTTACATGCATACTGTATCAATATAACAAAATAAACGGTTATATAAAAAGTTTTTTACGTGTTTACATATCGATGAACGGGCTATGCAAACCGCATTTAGATGGAAATTTGAGACTTGTCAGGTTTCTTACATGCAGTGACCTCACCATCGATAGTCCGACTAGTAATAAAAAAAAGGCAGCGGGAAAACAGAAGCTGTGTTTTTATATCTCTTCTCATGTCCGCAGTACCTGCACATACAACAATAGTATTTAATTTTGCCATTTCTATATTAACTGCATGATTCGAGAGCAGACTTTTATACATTATTTTACTGTTACGTCCGTTTGGGAATTGTACCATTGCGGCGTCAGACATGTGCACATAAAGAAAAAATGAGAGAAAAACGTTTTACGCATTTACATGACCTTACAAGTTATCTGCTTCTTAAGCCTAATCGGGGTAAGACTGTGCATCAAACGCACTCAGTGTTTGGCTAGTCTCTAACAACTGCATGATGTGGCGATTAATGTGGACGTCTTCTACTACCTTAAATGTCCAGTGTATCAAATTTTGCAGCATCTAGTGGTGAGATCAACGGCTCACTTCACCCCTTCCTTTTTTAGCACTACGGTGGCTGATACAGAACTATGTTGTGTTCATGTTTTCCTTTCTTTTCCGAAGGAGATACCATATTTGCGAAATGCCCTCTGTAGAGAAGTTTGTCCGTTTAGGGCTACTGTAGAAGTAGCATGGCGAAGTCCATGGATGGGGACCCGCTGTGAATGTAGATAGAACTTGCTCAATCTAAGGTAATAAAAACATAATGCTTCGTTATGTTAGGTCTTTATACACATCTGAAGACATAGTTATGAATATTATGTTGCATTTCTGTCAAAAAAATCATCAAGAAAACTACACACAGCACGTAAAGACTAGGAAAACATCACTGTACTGGAGCTAGGCATCATGACCAAACAAGAAAAGAGGATGAAATGTCTTATTATTGAATCATTTTCAACTTCGCCAACTGAAGTGTTTTGCGCACTACTCAGAAGTAAAAGATGGATCTGCACGTTTTCTCTAAAGTAACGGGACAGGAGATACAGAGCGTGATCTTGGCTAGATAAATGCATTACATCATCAAGGCCAGAGTGATGAGGAGAAATTAGCTTGGTGAAATATGAGAGGAGAGAGTGACTCACATCTTGGTTAACCTCTCTTAATTAACATCACTCGGCTCAGGAGTCCTCATTAAAGATGTGCCAAAGATTTATCAGGCCTTATTTGCCTAATAGGGACCTGACTAAAGAGGTCTAGGGCCCAGTTGAGGTCGGAGAGGTTAAAGAATAAAGGTCTACAGAAATGAAATGTCAAAATATAATCTTTTTGCTCCAATTGGAGCAAATGAAAATACAATTCATGTAAAGGGTTACAAGATCATTTTTCCATCATTTTATTGTGGTATTCTAAGTAGTTTAAAAACTACTAACCCTATAACACTAATAATAATAAAAATAATAAGACTCTTTACTCCAAAAATTTGCACTTTTTTGTTATATAATATGTTATATATATATATGTATTGTCAGACTTTTATTATACTTTGATTCATTGCAAAAATATCTAATTCAAATCTTGGGATGGGATTGATAGCCTTTTTACAGTTCATTTTAAGTTCGTAAGTCAAACATGGCTCGATACATTATTTAAATGTAAGGAGCCTATAAGGAACAGGCTCGATGCTTTCACAGTGCTTTTAATGCATTTTTTGTGTAATAAAGAAAAAAGGTACTCAAAAATGTAATGGAAAGCTACTTTAGAACAACAAGGTAATGCTCTAAATAATGAGCCTTTTGATTTTAAATAGTATGAGCATGACAGTATTAAAAAAAACGATATAATTCACCCTTAAAGATTTGATTATGTATGTATATAGGTATAAATGTTGTTATGAAGGGTTTATTAATCTGCCAAGCATGAAAACTCCTCCTTCGAAATTAAATTATATAGTAAACGAGAGGTTTACAATAGATAATGGTAAAAGGACTTTCGAGTTTGTCCAGGGAGGGCTGTGAATATTTATGAAGGTCAGAGATGGATTGTTTATCATTGAGTCAAAGGTAAATGTACCACTATTCCAAGGACTTATAGCCGGCTTCTCTTACTGTCACTTTTCCATGTGTCTCTATGCAAGATAGTGTGAGAGGCCTTTTTGTGTGGCATTAATATCTGTACTTGTGTGTGTGTTCGTGTGTTTGTGTGTGTATGTGTGTGAGTGTGCGTGTGTGTGTCCGGGTGCTTTTAACTGCTTGAGCAGGCAGCCGGACAGTTTCCTGTGTTTGTAAGCGAGCGTTGTCGGCCTCTCTTTTTCTCCAGCGATGCTATTATTCTGTCAGGGGCTGCAGTGTTTTCCTCAGGAAAGGAAGTTATTTCATTTCCAGCTTTTGTCTGGGCCTGAATGCGAGCGGCGCTCTTTCAGCAATATTCGCTCGTTTCAACTCCCTTCTCCATCCGAACAAAAATATACACCCCCTGTCTTGGCCCAATAACTCACGTTGGTCCCTGAAAAATAGCAACTTCCTCAATTGGTTTAATTTCCCTCGCCACAATCTGGACGGCCGTTCTCCTGGTCTCAGCGGATCCTTATCTTGCTCTTTCCATTAGGTCTAAAGGACCTTGCCAGTGGAATCAGCCGGGAGAGAGAGAGACCCGGATGGGTGAGTCTCAGGCTGGTTAGCGCAGGCCAAAAGGAAACCTGGAACGGCACAAATTATGAATTGATATTCAATTATGTACAGATAAGCCTGTTCTTTTCCAACTAGCCATGTGCAATTAGTTAAATACATCCTGGTTTTGTGATCAAGGGAAGTCTAACATCTTTGATCCTATTCAAAATTCAGATCACACTGTTTTTAAATCAAATATAAGAATGGTAGGAATATGAAATTAGAGCAGTATGTGCTTTTATTTTTGTCTGCTGCTTTGACTGTGGGGTTACGTTGGCCTCTTATTAAGCATGGCTCATTATGTAACCAGTGCTTGACCCATTTCATGCAGCTCTGCATTTCAAGGCTTTTGACCGCCTGTCCCGATTTCACAAATCATCCCTGTCCACCCGCCACTCTCTTAACTCCTCCTACTGTCAGTAGGAAATCAAAACAGTGCTTTGTGGAGACAAAAATCTTCATATGAAAAGTGAAAGAAATCTGTTCTTGGTAACACTTTAGTTAAAGCCTTACAGTGCATTATAAACTGATATTAAATGGTATGATGCATTAGAATTGTTTATAATGTGTGCTGCAATACATTCGATGTTGTTGTAAAGAATTATAACCAAATTAAAAATGCCAATCGCAACAATGAAATGATAAGCGTCACAATGTATTAACTCTATAGTTACATAAGACATTGCAATGCATTTTAAGGTGCATTACAAAGCATAATAAATACATTATAACTACTTTTATAATGCATTATACATATAAGTAAAGTGTTACTCTATTATTATATTAATAACAAAAAAAATATGTTAATTTGGAATAATTCTGGGAATTATTATGAATTATTGTTTTAGTATTAGTATTATATTTTAATGTTGTTGTTATTATATTATTATTTATTAAAAAAATATGATTAGTGATATTATATATGCATGATAATAATAATAATTAGTAATACTATTAAATAGTAAATTACAATATTTTTATTATAACATATGTATTTTTTTTCAAACTACTTTGAATAGGGAATATGGTGCTTAAAGTTAGCCTTCGCACAGTGCTAGTCTTTGGTTTGATTAATTGCTATCTTCCCTTGTAGCATACAGCTGTTAACTGGGTCAATATGTGTTTGCACAGGCTTTGCAATATGCCATTAGCACTTAGCTTTGCGGCTGTGCCAGTGCTGGAAATACAGTGTTGTCTGATGCTAATGTGAAAATATAAAGTATCTGAAGGTCACAGACTTCGTTTTGACAAGCGTCTGCTCAGACACTCCTCTCTGATACTGGCAAAATGTCAAGGCAGTTACCCATAAAAACAGATTAAAATCAAGAGGGACATGGATTATTTTGTGTTTCTCATATGTTAATACTAAAATACAAGGTTATGGAAAAGCATCTCATGCTCTTATGCTATAACAATTGTTGCGTTGCATTATTTTTGCTTAATTTACTGGTGTAGTTGCACTATACCAAATTATGATACTGTCATAACTTTTTCATGACCTCTGAATAGTTCTTGCAATAATAGTTAACGTCCCACTGAAATGGGCAAAAATAAACCACCCGGCATTTTCTTCCCTTCTGTAATTCGCAGCTCTCAGCTGCTGTCCACCTATTTGCACAATATATGACCTGTCTTGCTACGGAGGGGAGCAGACACATTAAGAGCAATGAAGCTAATGATATCAGAGCACTCTGCAGAGCACATCAGTGCACAGGGATGACAAACCTGTCAAGTGGCATAATCTAAGAGGCAATCGTAACATCCTCAGAAAACCATAGAACTGCGCCCCTTTCCTTCCTCCCCCTCTACCCACAATCCCCTAATAATGGAGCGTCCATAAATTCCAGGTCTGCCGCACGACAGCAGGTTCACACGTAATAGCCAATGGCATGGAGGGATGATAAATACAGAGGAAAATGGTTGTCAGGCTGGGAGCCCGGGACCTTGTTACAGAGTCTTAATTTTCGTCCGTGCCCGGGAACCCTTTATCACCGGCTTGTTGCGAGCTGATGTCTGTTTTATTCTCTCAGTGATGGAGTTTGGGTGTCATCTGATGTCCTTTCAGTGGAGCCCAATGTCTTGCTCTCTCAGGGCCCTGAGCTTCAGATTTATGGCTAAGTGTAGGTGGGTTTGGTGGGGTGGATGAAAGCTAACCTGGAAGCCACTGTAAGGTATAAGGTGAAGCTAACATCTGTGGTATCTGGACTTCCCACACACACACACTCTCTAAAAAAAATTTAAAAAAAAATTGAACCCGGCTATTGGAACGTATTTCATAGCTATAGTTAACTCAAAAATTCACAAAAGATGATATCTTGAGTCGTAACTCTAAGGTTTTGTGTCCGTTCAATGGAAGTCAATGGGGGCCAATGTTGTTTGACCAACATTCTTCAAACTATCTTTTGTGTTCTGCAGACGAAAGAAAATCATACTGGTTGGGATGGTTAGTAATGGAGATTAAGTTTTAGGTGAACTACTCTTTTAAATCCTCAATATCGCCATCTTTGTTTGAATGACATTGAAAAACATTTTAATATCTAATAGCTCAATTTAGAAATCATTATAATAATCTGACCATTGTGAATTGAGTTAAGGTAAGACGGCTTTAAACATTGATTGTTTAAGTACTCAATAACTGATTTTTATTTATTATTAATCGAATTTAGCTGTTGTGTACTTTGCATCACCAAATGTACCTACTGCAAAAATAATAATTTCTAAAGTGCCACAGTCTTCCATTGTGCAGACAATAAAAAACTAAACAGTTCCACTTTTTACATGAAATACCAACACAATGGCAAGCTTTTAAACGCAGCCAGTGTCAAAATAAACAACGCTATAAATGGGTGCAATTCATTCTTAGCGAATCCCTCTCCACAGTGTTTAGACATTTCCACTTACAAACAGCTTAAATTCTCTTCACGTTTATCTTGGATACAGCCAAGGATTTTTCCATCAAATAAATTACAGTGGTAAATTGCTCACGACTTCATAAAACACACGAAAAGGCAACACCACTTCTTGACGCTAAAAAGGGTTTTGTGTGTCTATAATGACAGAACGGTGTATGCGTATGGTGTATAATGACCCGGCTTCAACATCTGAAAGCACAGTGACAAGAAAGCGGCAAAAAGCCGAGACTGGAGCAGAGGGAAGGTTATCATGTCACCAGGTGTCAGGACTCTAGCCCATAAAGCGCATTACACCAGACCTCAGAGAGAGAGAGAGAGAGAGAGAGAGAGAAAACGAGGGAGGGAGAGAAAGGCTAGAGAAAACTGCTATTGACCTTTGTGGAAGAAAGCTGACATCATAAAGTGCAGTCTGCTGGCGACCAAATGGGAATGCCATCGCAGATTAAGGACTTTTTAAATTATGCATTTGGTTCAGACTCCCAGGGCGAGGAGGGTGTATGAGAGATGGAGCCGTGAGAATATAATGCATTTAGTGGCAGTCTGCTAAAGTAGGAGATACTCCAGAGAGCGGCTAACTAACTGGGGTTTGCACAGGGAGGGCGAGTTAAGTGAGGTTGGTCATCAATAATAGTGTGTTAAACTATATGGGGTGTTTCACTAATTAATACTAAACTGTCAAATTACGGTGAAGCAGTGATTTAACAACACAGAGAGGAGGTGTGTGTGCATGTGTGTGCCTTTTTTCGGTGCATCAAAAGAACCATGGTTTTCTTCAAGATGAATGCCGAACTAAACTAATTAAGCTCCCAGCATGCGTGCCACACACGTACCTGCTGTTTATATTGTGTTTGCTTCTTAGAGTTAAATCTTCAACACAATATTTCCTTTATAGAGTGTATATTAGGATCAGTATGATTTCATAACCTAATTTTGTAAGGCTGCTTCATTTAGTCTTATAGAAACTGTGTCAGGAAAGATCCTATTTCAACTTTATCCTTTTTATGTTACAAAAATGCTTGTTTTAGAAACCATCATGGACTGATAATATACAGTACAAAATACTGATTAATCTACATAAAACCTAGTTACACTATAATAAACCACAGGTAAACAAAATAGTCTTTAAAGGTCTAGTGTATGTAATTTAGCAACATCTAGTGGTTGCAACCAACGGCTCACTCTGCCCCCCCTCCCTTTTGAAGCACTACGGTGGCTGACACAGGAATAAGATGCAGTCGCGTTTTCTCTCCAAAAAAGTACACATTGGACCTTTAACAAAGATCCTGTTATTTTTAATATATCAGTTCAAGTACATCCACATTATTAGGTTATTTCTAAATAACCTCCTATTAATTAGTGTCTTATATGCATTATGTTTTTCTGATAATACAATACTATTCCTCAATTAATGGTCCTAAATCCAACAATACCTAAAGAGTTGATCAAATAATATATTCCAGTCTATTATTATTAATATAGTATATTCACATATTTTTGTTAATATTATTACTGATGTTTTATGTAAAAACTGGCAAGTGTCTGCTGCTATTTTACTACGCTCCAACTATGGTTCAACTGATGAACAATTGTAAAAATATATGATGAGAAATATATTTTCATGCATGTTAGCACAATTCACACAGCTATGCAGCAGACCTGTGTGTGGGGTAAAGTACAGTTCAGCCGAGCCAGAACAAAGGCTGCACATATGGGTTGTTGACCTCTGGAGAACAGGGTGAATTTTGGGGTGAGGATAATTGTTACCATAAAGAAAATTAAATGTATCTGTGGCGTACAGTAATTCATGACCCTCCCACTGCATGCTGCTCCGCTTCTGGCGGACAGATCAGCTGGGAGTCACTAGGCTTCCGGAGGAAATGAAGTTCAATATGTCCAGTTCAACTCCAAAGCAGCCAATTACTTCACCCTTAACATACAATCGCATTCAAAACGCACAAATATTCAGCCAATTTATCTTCTAATCCTTCTACATCTTAATAATCTTGTTAATCTTTGGAAGCCTTTAGTTATTTTCAAAAAAGATTTATAATTTACACATTGAACATCATAGTGGACAAATTATTTTTACGGGACAATGTGTGTGACTGCGTATTGCTTGCTATTCACAACAAACTGACTGACTGTGTTCAAAGACACAATCCAGCCATATTCCCTTCTATCAATGAGAAGAAGTTTTGCAAACATTAACAACTTGGATGTTCAACACATGTCTGACCTTTCTAAATGCCATAAAGAAGTATGGATTCTAGTAGAAAAGGAAAAGAATAAAAGCTCACCAAAAAAACGAAAATGTGATAATGTGATATCTCTGACTTCTGGGGGTGTCTGGCGTTTCAGAGGGATTTCTAAAGGTCACCATGAAGGCGAAAAGTATATTCCTCTGATGAAAGTGGCCCGGAATTTATAACATCCCTGGGATCCAGTGACCAAAAAAAGAAGAATAAACTTCCAATCTAAACTATCCCCTCCATGTACAATCAATACCATGAAAAGCAAAATGTGCACTCGTAATTTATGGTGAATCTCACCCTCCCTTTCTCTCTCTTACACATATACACAATACATGCTTCCTGCAATGCAAGAGAAATCTCAAGATGTATCTCCTTAATATATTGCATATAGATTAACTATATTTTTGTGACATTTGGCCAAAATGAATAATTCCTAGGGTGATGTGCACCCTGGGGATAAATCGAGGAGAAATGAATGGGCTATTATGGGAATATAGAAACCCCTTAATTCATACTTAAAGAAGAGCTGGAGTTTCTGTAAACAAAGAGCGGGTTAAGAGGAGACCAGGAGCAGTTAAGATTAATTTATTGACTGCAACTCCATGGTATTCTCCGTTCATAATTTACAGTGCTAATTAAAATTGTGAATAACAATCCATAATCGCGTATTCTCCCTCTAAAACGTAAAACAAAGGTGCGATAATGATTTCTAAATTAGGATTTATAACCATTTCAAAATGTCCCTAAAGTGCCCTAAATTCAGTGAATAGTGTAGAATAATTAATAACAGTAGAAATATTTTAGCAGCCTTATTTATTTGACGAAGAAGAGAGGGAGAATTTTACTGGCTATCTTTAAGAGTCATTGTAGTTGTGGGAATTAGCAGAGACCTGGCAATACGATACAGTATTATGTCAATAACTGGGTCATGTTACTATAATATCCTTATGCTGTGTATAAATATTTTAAACTGTGATATATTGTGATATTTCACTCAGTTGTTATTCTTATCTGTGCTGGACCTCGGTGCTTTGCTCGGTTATATTTTTAGTACGTTTGGATTTCGGTCCAGTAAAAATAATTAAGTTTGAGTTGATGTGATGCTACAGTGTGTTTAACAGATTTTAAAACTTTCTTCTTTTCTCCAAAACTCGAATGAAAAATTGAAGTACGTTATGTTATGCGTGAGACTATCAATACTTTTTACCAAAACAATGCAATACTGAAATATTCCTATTCATGCTCAATTTCTCAAGTGTTTCCTTCGCTAGTTTTATTTGATTATTTTGCATCCCAGGTCCAACCTGGGTGAACAAGATGACTACATTTACGCCAGGGTCGTAGCATACTCAGTCTCAGTTGCTTGTTTTAGCAAAGACCACTGAAGCGAAATACTGCAGGTTTTACAACTCTTATGTTTGGTTTGTGTTAAGTGATGTTATACTCTCATTACAAGGTAGCAATTGTGCAGAAATGGTGCTAAGCTGTGGGTTTACATTTCTCAGGCTGCTCCACTGTGCACGACAAGAGCTGCCTAATATTTAATGTGTTTTTTATTTGGGAAGATGAAAGGGCTGTGGGATTTCTCACACGCCTGTGGGTTGTCAGTGCTAATAGAAAAGATTGGTGAATTGGTCGGAATCTGGGAGCAGAGTCGTTTTGTTAATCCTGCTCCTTGGTGCTGTGCTGAGACTGCTTGTATTTACATATGCAGAGAATCCCGCTGTTTCGAGAGCTCCATTCAGCAGACAGCGCAATTAATCATCCCCAAATCCTCCTGCCGTGCAACAGACGACCCCAGCCCAACGTGCTGCCACGGAGAGAGTGCAGGTGTGAATCAAGTTGCTTGAAAAACTCCTCCCCGAGTCAGTGCTCTCCTTCCTTAGCTCCTATATTCCCGCTGTACTGTCGCTCCTGTTATTTGTTTTTCAACAAAGTTCAATCTGAGAATGTCCTGTGAGCATTCACCTTGATAAGTTACTGTGCTGATGCAACGAACATTGTTTTCACACTAGTGTTAACATTAGCAAGCTAATAAACATGCTGCAATATTGATTTAGTTTTTTTTAGACGGTACATACGAGCAATTGTGTTTCTCATTTATTTTGTAAACTAAGAGTAATAGAAAATGAGCAGAAAACCTTAACATCAAAAAGATAGAAGGCAAATATTTGCACAAAATATTGTGTTAAAATAAATGAAGTATAGTAGGGCTGCATAACTATTAGTTGCGAATAATCGTTTGCTGAGAAAATGTTTTGTTTACATAATATATTACTAACACACAAATGCATGTATATATTTAAAAAATCTGTATTTACATTTTATATTTATATATCATTTATATTATATATAAATATTTAATATCTACATATTTTTCTACATAAAATTATACACACACATGTGTATTTATATATGCATAATTATTAAACACAGTACACTCATATAAATTATGTAAACAAAAACCTTTATTCTGTAAACGACTATTCGCGACCAATTTTCTAAAAACCCTAAAAAGACAAGGCTAACCAGAGAATACAATTTTAAAAAATTATAAAGTTAAATAAATGATGCTATATAGTTTTTTTTAGCTCTTGTAAAATACCACTTTAACTTAAAATAGTATATAAGATTTTATTTTTTCATAGTTTAGGCAAGCGATGAATGTAAGTTAAAACATGTGGGTTACTTATGTGTTGTCTGTCAGCTAGAGGCCATATACTGTACGGTACAGAGAGTAGATTATTTTATGGAGTTATATACATAGGCCGGTTACTGTAATAGGCCACCTATTGTTCACAGGGAGTGCCAAAAAAAAAGGTAATGGTTTATATTAAAAAATGTACTGGTTAATATGAACATTCCTGAAGCCTGAAGTAGTTTGTGGTCAGAAACACAATGAGAGTGACCAATAAAACAGCAGGTAAATTAAAACCACTGCACATATCCAGCGTCAGAACCTCAGTTTATCCTGGTGAAGAAAAGACATTTCATAGACTAAACCGCCAATTCGCGCAGCAACATGATACACTATCCTTAATTTTGTGTTTCTAATGTCTCTGAACAACATGATAACTTTCTGATAATGCCACGAAATAAAATAAAAAAACAGCAAGACAATATGAGTTTAAAATAAAGCCACTATATTATTCCACAAACGTCTCCAATCCAAACAGACATTTAAAATCCTTTTGACATGTTAGTGTGCCTGACAATAAAATCTGTGTTTTCTCTAGTACTCTCGTGTTATGGAGCCCTTTAATTCACCTTTTAACTGAGAAGCTGATCCCGATCAACAAAAGACACGAACCCCACCATCCAGACGAGAACCCTCGGGCCCGTTCAGCATGAGGAACGTCTAAAAAAAACAACAACCAGAGGAACGAGAGAGGGGCTGTGGGAAGATTCCCTCGAAGGACTCGACAGCGTCTGATGTTTTTTGCCGCTAAACTTCCTCCCAGTTCCTTTCCCACTGAGGCTCCGTGTCCAAACCCACTTTAGGGCCAGCTTGGGTAATTAATATATCTAATCATGTCCCAGTGCTGCTCCAATTGTGATGCTCTCAACCACAGCACCAGTATCATATTTCTGCCCCTGTTATTCTTTCCACACGTTCAAGCTCTCTCTCACACTCGGCTATTATGGATCCAGCTGTTATGTTTTCTCTTTTCCTTCGGCAATCAATAATTACTTTGATATTTGTGTAGAAGCCGTTGCGTAATCGATACAGGGTCAGGGAAAGTAAATTGCAGTCCCCTGCCTAATGATTTTGTTTTGCCTGGCTTGATGAGAAAGATGTTTATTATCTGATTATAAGGCGGCTTTATGTGTGTCGACTTTTAGCCTCGCCATTTATCAGGGGAGGTATTTTTGCGGCCCACTTCATATCATTACATTTTACAGTGACATATAAGAAGGTAGGCTGTGAAATTCACACCCTGACACTTGCCGAATTGTCTTACAGCTGTCGCCAGCCGATATCTTCCACCTACATGCATTATTTTCATTAGAAGTGCGGTGGGGGGGGTTTCACTTGGGCTGTTGCTCTTGCAAGTTCATCTCAAATCGCATTAACGTTGACTAAAATAGACAAAAAGTACTGACTCAGCCTTGAATATGAGAACACATGAGATACCGAGCACGAAAAATACAGAAATCCGATAATTCGTACAGCGTAACAGTGAAAGGCTAAAGGCTCCGAGTCAAACGACGTTTGATCATAACTTGATTGCTGTGTCTGTCTCACATGTACAGTCTGAGCCCCGCAGCCATACAACATGTTACAAAAAGGGCCCACCTTCCTCTGCCCAGCCCAAGGGCAACACAAAGCACAATAACAAACAGCCCAGGCAGCAGAAGCATCTGCTCTCCGGGCATGTGACTCTGCAGACAGATGTTGGAGCCCAGCTGTTAACACAAGATCATTTGTATGTTTGAGGAGATAGATCCCATTTGGGCTTCCTCTGATGATTATTTCCCCCCTTCTTCTCACAATAATCTTCCTACAGCTCTATCGCAGCCTGTTTTCCTCTTTCCCATCTTCTCACACGTACACACACACGAGCGCACACTCTCACAGAACACACATACTGTGAAAAAAACAATGGCTTCACTGTACTTCAGGCCCACCCTGCAGCATAAGCTCGGGATTTCCTATTATCTTCCATATATGCACATGCTCGCTATCTCGGAGGCTTTACCAATCATCTGTGCAGATATTCACAATGCCAAAACGCATCTTCAGAGAGGTATATCAGAGTTTCTGTAAAAATGTGTTTTTAAGCTACAACGCTGAGTTTGCAAGAATTGAACATGTGAGATTTTATGTATTAGAGGCTGTGTGGAGTTGCATACAAATGTTGACTTCAATTATGTCTTTGGAATCAAGCATTAAAGATTGATGTGATGTCTTTACATCACGCCATGAAGGTTTATTCATTTCTTTAAATAATACACTGCTGTGCTCTTGTTTATGATCACTTGTAAACAGTGCCTGGTATGTAAACAGTTACAGAATGTTGCTAAGCAACAAAAAAGATACAGCTACAGGTGATGGAAAGTGATGCAGATCTCGGTTATGGCTGTGTTTTATCATAAATAAATCATAGTTACTATCCAATTAGTGTTCGGCAGGGTTTTTTGTCAACTGGTTGGTCGCAAGACCGTTCAAAGAAACTACATAAAAAAAAAGGTAATTCTAAATGTTCATCTGATGCATGACTTTTATTTTGAAGGACGTGCGTGAAAGCTGTTGGCAGATGCCTGAGAGCGAGTGAGCCTTTGCTGTACCAATTCAATATCTGCGTTTAGGGGAGATGTTGTCAAGCTGAAAGTCAGTGTCATTATTCTATCGTTATTTTCTTAACTTGTTACAAAATAAAAAGTATTTAACCTCAGAAAAACAAACTATCGTGTGACTGCCCTGTCAGATGTTACACAGTGCTATACTCAAGCAAATGCAGAAAGTCTTTGACTGAAGCGCGAAAGAAACTAAAAGCATGGCATGCAACGTGTGAAGCAAATGTTAAGTTTGTTATATGTTTGTTATAACTTTTGTATATGTTTATATTACGGTGGTGGCTCAAATAAACAATTTTCTTAAAAAACTAGTTTGGGACTGCTACTAAAAAACCTCAACCTTCATTTAAAAGCTGTTCATTCATCAGTATCAGGCATACATTTGTGTTAGTATTTAAGTACTAGTCACTTGATCTTTTTGGACGAACAACATATGATGTCATATGTCCTAAAAAGTGGGCCATGGCTTGATGACCATGGGAAAATGTGGGTCCCATGGCCAAACCAGTTGAGAACCACTGCTATACGGAGACACAGAGATGACGCCAACCCGGAACTTTGCACTGCAGTGGTCCCTTCTGCATTTTTCCCATTGACTTTTGGAAGATCGCAAAAAAATAACCTCTGTGATTAATAAAGGTTTATGATATTTTCCCGTTTTTTCAAGATAATCTTTGCAAATTAACACAATACTCGCCAGAAGTAAAAAGCTAACATGATCTAACAGATTACACAGTCGCTCAATATCAAGGTCACCAACACCAAGCCTCGACAGCTCTTTCAAACTTTATTAAAAAGATGTTCCCTTGTAAGTAATTATGAAATCCGAATGAATGAATACGCATCTACGTTTTTAGAGATTTGCCAAAAAAAGTAGTCGCTTTTAGCAACTAGTTAGCAACTGAATCATGAAAAAATCTTGATAATTGGGTTTTATGTCATGAAATAAAACGAAAGAATATTGAGAGATTTTGTAACCACATTCTGTCTATTCTATTTCATCGATCATGTCAGAGAGCTTAAAGAAATCACCCAAAAATGAAAATTCTGTCATCATTTACTCACTATCTTGTCATTTCAAATCGGTATGACTTTCTTGCTTTTCATAAGAAGATATTTTGAAGAATGTCAGTAACCGAACAATGGTGGTACCCAGTAATTTGCATTGGTTCTGTGTCTGTACAATAGATGTACACTGTTCGGTTACCAACCTTCCTCAAAATATCTTCTATTGTGTTCTGCAGAAGTAAGAAAGTCACAAGAGGGTGAGTAAATGATGACAGAATGTTCTTTTTTTGGGTTGAACTATTTCTTTAAAGGTCCAGTGTGTAATTTTTTGGAGGATCTATAGACAGAAATGCAATATAATATGCATAACTATGTGTTCAGAGGTGTATATAGACCTTACATAATGAAGTGTTATGTTTTTATTACCTTAGAATGAGCTATTTCTATCTACATACATCGCGGGTCCCCTTACATGGAATTTGCCAAGTTATTTCTACAGTTGCCCTAAACAGTTGCCTATAGTATTTTCCTAATATTGTATTCTGTATTTATTCACACTGTATATCCTGCACTTGCTAATTGCACTTCTGGTTAGACCCAAACTACATTTCGTTACACTGTACTTGTATATGTGTAATGACAATAAAGTTGAATCTAATCTAATCTAAAAAACAGACAAAGTGCTCTACAGAGTCCATTTCTTAAATACATTGTCTTCCTCTGCAAAGATGCGCAAACATGATGACATCTTTGTCCTGTGTCGGCTACTGCAGTGTTTCGAAAGGGAGGTAGGAGGGGTGCAATTCACAAACTCACCACTAGATGTTGCTAAATGTCATAACCTGGACCTTTAAGAAACAAGTTTTATTGCGCAAACTTGAAAAAATCCCTTAATAACAACATAAAACATAAAAAGTACTGTTCAAAATATTGTTAAAATCATGTACAATAACATGAGACGCAGACTCATGGGGGCAGACATGTTGATATCACATGACTTACTGTACACCACTCCTGACACTCTTGCAAAACTGATCAATCATCATTGACTGTAAATAGCAAATGTCTATAAAGAAATCACTGAATTCAATTATTTGTTTATTTGTGACACTACATCTATGTTAGTACAGTACAGTATGTTGTATTTGAAGCTACATTGACAACCTAATATCCAAGCGATAACAATACAGTCACTACTTTCAATCTGAAACCAAATTTCCCCTTGAAGCTTAGTTTTTCAAGTCTCCTTAGATACTTGCTTACATAATCACTGACACAATATATTCATTGTCTCATACATTGTGCTGGTAAGGAAGCGTCGAGCCAGAATGTCATGTAAGTGTACTGATCTCTCAACTACTCCTTTGAATGAGCAAAGCCCTAGATTCTGTTGTTTTTATTCAATCTGACCTCATACATACAAACAGCTAGCAGTCTTATTATTCCAGTCTTTGTATTCTGAGTTGTGTTTAAACCACCTAATCAAGCTGATTTTACTCGTATTGTTCTCATGTCAGAAGACTTAATACCATCTATCCAGGACAGATCTCGACATGCCTAACGCTGTGTAATGAAAGACAGGGAATCTGGCTTCCAAGTTGTGCTACATCTTTGAACTAAACCTAATCTGTCATCCAAACCAAACAATAACACTGCAATGAAAAACTACAATAAATACTTAACAAAAATTGACTTTTAGTGAATCACAGCCTCTGATTCAGAAGTATAAAATGTCCCCCAAAAAAGTTCACGATAAGACCACACAAGTGACAAGAGAGATGCTGCCTGCAGTGACTTGTAAGATCAGACAGGCATCATCTACTGTACACATACATTTAGTCACAAGGGATGCAGATGACCATCTTCGAATTCAGCTTCCTCATAATATAATTGACTGACCACGTCACGAAGGCAATAAGCTAAAAAAAAGGGGGTTAAAACTGACCTGGTTAAGAACAGCAGCACAGCAACAAAGCTGAACAGGAATTCTTTCTATGGATAGACTGTATTGGTCAGTATTGGTTGATGTGTTTTTACTAGTGCTATAATGCTATTTATATCATAGATTCTATATATTCAAACAGGTTTGCCTTCTGAACAGAACATTAACATTTCTGTGTATATCTATGGAAGGAATGGACATTTTAAAATGTATAAATGTTGATGCGGACAACAATCTACAATTCTATAGATTTGTTGTTATGAGTATAATGTGTATATGTGCCTACAATTATATAATGTACATATTTGTGCAAACAGAGACTTTAAAGGGAGATTAATAGTTCTTTCATTATTTACTCACCCTCACATTATTCCAAACATGTGTTCATTTTGTTCTTCTGCTGAATACAAAGAAAGATATTTGAAAGAATGTTTGTAGCCAAATTGATCTGGGGCACTATAGACTGCCATGGTAGGGGGGGGGGAATCTATGGTAGTTAATGGTGCCTCAGAACAGTTTTTTAATATTGTTTTAAATGATGAAAGAATTTAAATGTTTGGGTGAACTACCCCTTTAAAATGTCACTATACAATGTACAACGACAATACAATTATTCTATTCTATTCACAAAGCCAAGAATCACATAGCATAAACAGACAGGGTCTTGGATTGTAAACTATGTATTATATCAATCTGATATAGCCTACTGAATGAAAGGTGCTATGATCCATGTTTTGTTTTGTTTGCGATAACAAAAGCATGTCATTTCTATCCTGACACCCCCTCTGTAGACTGCTGTATATCTCAGGCAAACACTCCATTACACACAATCCGATGCGCACTCTCCTGGAATCAGACTTAAGGGAACAGGAGCAAAGCGTGCCAGCCGACGGCTCACAGATGATAAAGAAACCTGGGTCAGAGCTCTCTTATTTCCCCTTTCCCTGACATCACCTCCACGAGGGCTTCCCTTTGATCCCCAGGCAGGGGGCGGGCGGGACGGGCCGAGGCGGGCTCTGGGGTTTCTACCTGTTCGTTCTGACTACTTCCTCGGTTGAGGGGGGAGCTTTAAATTCTCCCCTCCCAGGTTCATAGTCAATTTGTTATCAAATCAAGCGTCGGGAGCCTGATTCATTGCTATTCAGCACTCTTGCTGATTTATATGCAGAATGTAAAACAGATGCCTTATGCGATACATATTTATGGTGAGCCCTGCTCCGCAAGATTTATTATAGCTTCTTTCATCGGGGTGTGCATGAGCTGCAACATGATGACTTGTATTTCCTCTCAGCTCTCAATGCCAAACTCATTAAAAAGAGGTGTGACTATTAATATACATTGTAATACTGACAACTCCTAATTTATAACCCCTCTGCCGGGGTGGAGAGCATTTTTTCTCTGCTCTATCCTTGTCTAGGGGATCCTTTTTGAGGTTGGGAGCATATGAATGCTTGTGTGTGAAGGAGAGACGTGAAGTTTGCATTTCGTAGATATATGTATCAGTCCGCTGAGCCTGTATATGTCTGTATGTATCTGCTTACATGTGTGTGCGTGTGTGAGTTCTTTGGGCGGTGTTCCAGGGTCTGCGTTTCTGTCAGGGAGGTGTGCGTGGGGGGGGGGGCTTTGTTTCGGCCCTGCTGTTCTCCCCTATTGATTTATGGGGTTCTCCGCTTGTGTAGGCTCAGGGTTTATAGGCCTCAGGCCCAAGCATCTGAGTCTCTTCTCAAATGTTCTCACATCAGTCGGACCCGCACATGAGCTGATCTCCGGATAATGCCACGGTCCGGAATGCAAGACACACAACCTGAAGTGCGGGGACTTCATCACAGATCATTAAAATTCATTCTGAAAAGATAAAATGAACCCTACTGTAAGGCCTGGGCTTTAACAGTTCAATCCGTTGTATAGCTTGAGAGCAAATTACAAGCGGATCACATACAAAGATGACATTTTTAGACTTCTCTGTGAGGGTTTATTTTAGTTGTGTCCTGATATAATGGGCTGCGGATGCTTTGTGGCACCTTCCATTGCACAGTGCACTAATTGAGCTTGGGCAGCGCGTTTTTGAATCCGGATTCAGGCTAATGATATTTTAACCAGCAGCACTTCTATTGAAGAGACAGGGTATTCCCTTCGCTAAGACTAATGAGAAAAGGTGGGCTGTTCTACTCTGCTGGCAAGCTATTCATGCACTGGGGGAGATGAACGCAAAAGAGAAAGGGTGTTAAAAAAAAGTTGCAGTCCCAAAGGCCTGTGATGGGTGTTTTAGGCCTTGCCATTGTGGCCTAAACCCTTCAAATGAGTGAATATTGGGGTGCTTAACTCAGCCCATCATGAGGGCCTTTATGTGCGGTGGGTGACAGCTCGCTGTGAGAGAAACCTCCTTAGTCCATTTCTTTTCTGTTTCTTTCTTTCCTCTTTTCTCATTGGAGTAAAGCCGCCAATAGGCGATTGGTAAAATCCCCTTCGAAATGAGCTGGTTCCCACCCAGTATGATTAGCTCCTTGTAGCAGACTACAATGTTGAGGCCTACATGTACATATGGATTTGCTAATACACTAATGGAAGCTACTTTGTTATATATATATATATAACCTACTCTAAGGCCTGGACCAGTTCTACAGTATATATATAAATACACAGTATATGACAGTATAGGTAAATAATAGGGCTGTTCAACGATTAATCACGCTCAATCATATCCAGGATATAAGTTTTTGTTTACATAATATATGTCTGTGCGTAGTGCATATGACAATCTATATTTAAAATATGAAATATAAAAAAGATTAAATGTTTATGCATAATATAAATTATATTTATATAAACATTAACATCTACATGCAATTTTATTCTTAAATAAATGTGTACAGACATATTATTGCATAAACACAAACATTTATTCAGGATGAGATTAATTGCGATTAATTGTCTATTTTCTATATAGAAACAAAACTGGATGTGGGTGTGCATGCGGACATATATATACTTTAGAAAAACACTGTGTGTATATACATATACAAACTGTACATACACACACATATATACATGAATAATAAGCAACCTTTATATACATACATTAGAGATTATAACCCTCTAAAACCCCTTATAGCATACTTAAATTGCACGTTTTACTATTATGACTCTACATGATCAGTTACATCTGTTATTTATATATATATATAGTAATTATAATGGGACTCTAAACTTCAAACCAACGCGTCTGGTTCTTAACATTGTGTATACTGGTTTATTACAGCAGAAAATTAATGAATGCCTTCCAAGAAAACAGACATCCCAACACAATCACTCACAAACTCATAAGCGCACTAATCTCTCTTGTTGCATTTTGCTCATGAGTATTTCAACTCTCCATTCTATAATTGAAATTACAGACCAAGCTCTTTTAATCCCACACACAGCATTAATACAACAGGAAGTGGAACTTCAAGTGTGCAGTCAAAACAGACAGCATCATACAGTGGCCTGCCCTGTTTCCCACAGTCCCCTTGAGACATTCACACATGACGCCGAGAACACTCAACGACACTTTCATGATCAATGAAATTAGGTTACACATGTTTTTAGGTTAACAATGGTGTTAGGTTTTACAGAATAATAACAACTGCAATCATTCATCACTACAATATCTGTACCACTTCCTTGCAACTGGTGCGTCAATGTACGAAACAAAAGGTGATCTTTAAAATATATCCTTTCACTTGTGAACAGCCAAAACAAGGCAAACAAATGCTTTTCCTCTGAGAGCCCTTGAGCGGCTTTCTTGCTGCGCATGAAGTTTCCTGCAATTGATAAGAAAGAACTGATTTTGCATTTTCATTTATTTGGACGTGACCCTCTTAACCCGTAGGGAAAATAATGCTGACAAATTGATGTTCCGTTTACGGTTTGCACAAGCGAGGACCTGTAAGCTTAACCTATTTAGCTTCATCAGGTTTAGGCAAAACAAATTGTCACCTCAACGCATCTACTACAATGAATATGAATGTTGTATTATGGTCACAGCAAGACCTAATATACAGATTTCAACAGAAACAGAACACCCATCATATCCAGAATTCTACACATGCTCCTCCCCTTCCATTTTTATGGCCTATTTTATCTTTTTTTATGCTTTCTGCAACAATAAGAATCTACAATCAGCTATTATTCGTATTCAGCAGACTTTTAGTGCAAAACATGTATTTGATTGGATCAAAGTCTGTGTTGTGCAGCATGAGTCATCAATACCATTGGTCCACTTTTTGAAGTGTAAATTAGCAAACAAACAACCTTAAAGATAAATTACTAAATATTGCTAATATTAATATTAATATTAATACTAATTATATTTCTATGTGGATTTAAATAAAAGCGAAACAAAAAAGAAGAGGAACAAGCAGACAAGAAAAAGAGAGAGAAACAAGTAGAGAAATGCTTTAAGTTTAGTCCACATTCTGTGTCTAGCTCTGCACTGTGTTTCTAAGCCCACACTTTAGACGCTTTTATGTTACACGATCACTTGAATTTGAGCTCAGGAGGAGGCAATAGGTCTCTGGGTGAGAAAGCCCCAAACAAGCTATAGACCAGATGTATGATGTTATATGGTCAAACTGGCAAATACAAAAGATCCAAAAACAAAAGGCATGAATTAAGGGAGAGGATTTCAAAAGTGTGTTTTCAAAACAGCCCAGCTGAGAGCTCAGATACCTCTCCTCCCTCTCTCTCTCTCTCTCTCTCTCTCTCTCTCTCTCACACACACCGTCTGCATCTATGCTTTCACTCTGTTATATTCTCTCACTCTCTGTCTCTCCCTCTCTCTCTCTCTTTTCTCTTTCTCAATACCCCCCGAGACTAAACGCTTAAAAGGGGGAGGAAAAATAGTAGAAAAGAGACCATTTTTGCTAATTAGTCGAGGACTTAGCAGGGACAGGCTATGCCGCCTTAGTTTTTCATGTGCTGTCCACGGGCCGTCGCCCGGCCTGTGAAGTCGAGCCTGTGTGGTTAAGAGCCGAAGAAAAGGGAAGGCCTTTTACACACAAACGGCTCAGTGGATATCCTGAACAGGGCTCTGGTGGGGGTACCGCCACGGAGCTGAAAATGGAGACTAACCATTAGGATTTCAGACTTCAGAAAAAGGCTAAATAAGAAGTGTAAATGGCGCCCGCCCCCTACCACAAGCCCAAGACAAACTCTCACCGGCAATGACCAGGAATGGGTCTAAATCCAAGATAAACTGGGCCTTTTTTCCAGCAGTCACAGTCAAATGATCACAGACATACCTCTACTCAGGGCTCGATGGTGTGGGAATAGTGCATGACAAGATCCAAACAACCTTACCATGTCTAAAACATGCTGGATAATAAATAATGGAAAATATGTGAGGAAAAAGGCATTTTTTTATTAATTAAAAAGATCAAATTAGTATGAAGTTTTGTTTCATTAACTTAGTTTACAATTTGTTTTAAAGTGTAACAACGAAAAGATGCAAAATACAGATTCTTGTTGTCGATTTAAATGTACTGAACTTTTCACTGCTTTTAAATTTCAACCACATTTTGTATTCTTAGTGTGTCTTTAAAATGTTTTGTTGTTTTTATTAATAATAGTAATAGTAACAATAAGAGTTTATTTTAAAAGTGTAAAACAAACTATTAAGGAAAAATCCCAAACTACAAGCCTGAAGCCATCTATTGTACACATTTGTTTCCAAACATTATTATAAATAATTTATACTGCACTTTCGCTCAAACAATTTGTTTATCAGCACCATAGTTTGTCATTCACAGACTTCAAAGGTCACACTTTCTGATTTGATCTTACGAGTCAAAAGTTCAAATCTATCCTCGCAAAATAAAAGAAACTTTTCATTGCACCCATCTGTCAACTTCCAACATAACTTTGTTTTTAATAGAATTTGCCATTTAGCCCCTGATGAAAGACCTCTCTTATTTGTTTAACATTTTGAACGCATTACATCTGAGGTAATGCAACGTGCATACACAAGCAGTGCAGACAAAGAAAAATCTCTCAGAGATTTGGTACATTTCAGACCCCAAGTTTGATATCTTGCTCCTTTCCATCTGCGACTGCTAAAAACTTTGCAATGGTTTCCTTTCGGTGTTAAACACATTTTGTGCATAAACATTTAGACTACAATTACGTCTGCATTCATTTACTTCTGTTGTAACCTTTATTTGTAATTATCAGACCTGCTGAGTGATATTATTATGGAAAGTGCTTATATTAAAATATTTTCAATCCATTTCCTAAGCCTAATCCATTTTTACCCTGTTAGCAGAAAAAAAACACCACGAGAAAAACGAAAAAACTCTTTAGACTCCCACTCAAAATAAATTCATAAAAGGGGGGAAAGCAAAGTTCAGGGCATTAAATTGATTTACATTTTGGAAACCGTCAGGTCAATTACAAGGCTGTCCTTAAAATATGTGTTAATAATCACAGCGAGTAATATATGCGGAGAAATGGCAGACAGCATTCCAGCCTAAAACCTCTTAATACTCCTACAGTATTTCATGTCATCTATCAGGGAGACTTAGAGAGGATGTTGAATAGCACATCCTCAGAGGCCACAGTCTACACAGAGACACCAGAGCATGAAGCCTTAACAAGCAATCAGTCAAATGTGACACCAGCGAGAGCTTTTCCTGGCAGGAGAGAAGAAAAGAGTGGGAGAGAGGGAACACGGAGGCGGCGGACAGCCGCCGCGTTCCCTTTAGTTTGGGAAAGCGAGGACAGGAAGTCAGCGGCGAGGAAGAGAGATCATGAAAGCAAAGGTTCAATGATCACCAATGAAAAAAGGGTCAACGTCAACTACTAACGTGAGTTTTTTTTCTTTCACAAAAGCTTGTTCTGCAAAAAATTGAAAGAAAGAAAGAAAGAAACACTGATGTTTTAAAAACGTGGCCGTGGGCTGACTTTAAAAAGGGGTACACCTCAGATACTACAAATATAAAGACTTTTGTCCTGATTGTTTATCACAGAAAGGTTTGGCACCCTTTCTATTAAACCAAGGGCACCAGAGATATTCCTCACGCTCACTACAGTCCCATAAATGTCCGGGATCAAAATGGAGGCAATGCCATATGTCAATTATATGGCACTATAACAGGTTTTAAGAAGTGGAGTAATAGAGCTATTCACCTGATCCCGACAAACGCTTAAAAGCAAAAATCCTGTTTGGATTTTACTCACTTATGAAGCCTCCATTATTTTGTTGCTTACGTTTCAGCCCTACCTAATTTATATACCTGAATTATAAAATGATAGGAAATTGAATGGCGTGAGACAGACGCAGACAGTAACGCGCAGCCTCGCCATGTTGCCTCGATTTTCGTGTTTCCCACGAGATTAGACGAGACAGGAAGCCAGCGTTGAAGTGCCATGAAACGTAGCGGCACTAAGTCAGCCTCTGATTAAAATTCACACCGCTAATAGGCTACAGGACAAAGGACGCACGCGACTCGCCACCGGCGCGGATCAATTCTCGTGTAATTTCGTAGAGCATTGTTGACAATCCTGTTCTAAGATCCTGCTGGAAAGTCAGTGGCTTAATACACGCATCTGCAACATTCTCCACTGTCACCTCTCTACCGGCTCTAACATCACACAACATTCCCCTCGCAGACTCATTTGCTAACAGAAGCCCCGCTGCTGTCATCAGGCAGACCTGAGTAGATGAGCTCCTAACCGTGAGCGAGTGAGGCGCAGTGCTGTTGAAACAGGTAATCATGGTGGAGATGATGGTTGGAGAGCATAGTTCAGCAGGGCGTCTCTGAGCCACATTGAGCGACAGTGTGAAAGCGCTGAGTAATCCTGCCGCATTAAAAGCAGACAGGCACCAATATCACACCACAATAGGACATGTACAAAAGAGAGAAAATTCTAAACCGGCCACTTATGTCATCTCTCTGCAGCTGCCACTCAATGCTAGACCGAGCACCCAATCAAACCGCAGCCGGCGTGATTGACAGCCACTAACAAGGACTTTACCCGAGTGATGATATTAACAAAGACAGTGTTGTTGTTGTTGGGCTTTGCTCTTGATTTTTTCCAAGTTACAATGGGAGCTGATAGTGTTATTTCACAGTCCATAAATCAATCAATCTTTCTATCTGTCTATAATTGACAAAACATTACATTGCACTATTCTTTCTATTTTATACTGTGATCAAAACTATAATAACACAAAAGCAAGCAGTCAAATACACATAGTATACAATTCGGATACAAAATTACCAAAACCATATATTTTATAAAATGATGTATTTTAGCTTCTGCAAAGTAACTCTGAACTCTTTCCATCTCTCAACCAACCTATGAAGCATCAACCTGAGACTGCAAAGTAAAAAAAATATATACTTATTAATAACAGTGATAAAAAATGAATATAATGTGTACAGTATATATATATATATATATATATATATATATATATAAAATGTAATTTATGTTTGTATCATCATTTATTTTATATTTTTGTTTATTATATATCTATATACCTTTATTATTTATCATATCATTTATGTATAAATATAAATATATACACACTGTACACATATACACACTGTACACATTATATATATTTATATATATATATTATTTTTTTTAATAAACAAAAATATACAATTAAATAATATTATATATATATATATATATATATATAATTATAATACAAACATAAATTACAAATACAAAATTATCATATACATCTAAATTAAAAAGTAATAATAATAATGACAACACTACTACTACTACTAATAATAATAATAATTTTCTAAACAACTGTCAACATTTAAGCATAAATGTAGTCATATGATCTAAATATTAAATGACAGTAATTCAGTCAAGTGTGCCCAAAATGCAATCACACACACAAGTACACACACGCGTGCCCACACACATACACGCTCACACTGCAGTAACACTACTAGTCAAAAAATATATACATATAGACTAAATAAAATAAATCAATATTTTAAACTGAAGGAAAAAAATAAATGTTATGTGTATTCAGCACTGTCTAATAAAACGACTCCTCAAAAGGAAAAGCGAGGGAGACACCGGAAAACCTCAGACAACAGTGTATCTGTAAAACATCTTGCATCTATTTCCTTTCTCTCTCAAACTCTAGTGAACCACTAAGAACTCTGATACACATCCAACAGTATTTATTATTCCATCTCAATGCTGATTCTGTGTTTCATGGATTGCAGCCGCTTTCACAGCAGGAAACAAAGAGTTTGTGTGCCCTGACCGTAGACGCTGGAACTGCAGTATAACTGCTCCCCCTGGTGTACATTATTAGTATCAGTCAGACGGGGGCCACAGTTCACCAAGGGGTGTCTGTGAACCCAGCTGGCTCTAAGATGGCTGGGTGAAAGCTGGGAGACACTAATTCTGCTCAATGAATCCAATTAGAGTGTCTCACCCATTTGGAGGAATACGTGTCTGCTCTTCCATTATCCCACGGTTTCACACTGGACGTGCCAAAATGATTTGTTATTGTTCGTGGGTTGTTATTTTTCATGGGATTTATTTCTTTTATTTTTTAAACCGACAATGGTGTAAAACACAGGGACCTAGTTCTTAAAAAATAAAATGAACACACTTACACCTTCACATGCATTATTTATATATAAGCTGACAAACCTGCTACATTTATTAAGTATTAGATATATAGATTTCTTTTACAAATGATCCTCAAGTTATTTCTATGATTTTGTTTACTTTAAAATGGACAATGTAGATTCATTGATTTTCATCCCATCAAATTCTACCTATCAGTTACTTACCAGTATACTAGCACGGCTCAGGCAGTGAATCACATAAGACCGCTATTATGAGTCCTTATGCTTTAAACCCCATTCAGGGACTATAGAGAGCAGACTTAAATATGTCGAGCTGCTCAGTCCCTACAGGGTTAAATGCACATGTGCTCTCACCCTCTCTCTAACACACACACACACACACACTGCCATCCTGAAAGCACACCAGGCTGCCTGTGCATACAGATGCACTCATCATAATTCATTTAAGCCCATAATTCTCAGCAGGCTAATGCCCCACAAAAGACCCTCAACATCCTTAAAGAGTTAAATCATCACTTTGGGGAAGGAACAGGGGAATGGAGAGGGAGAGAGGTTGTATGCGTGTACGTGTGTGTGTGTGTTGTCATTTTCCAAGGATGACTAGAAGTGCTCGGTCCAGTCCTTTGAATCAAGTATGTTGCCACGCAAGGGATTAGTGTGTGTGAAGCTCCAGGTCTTGACCTGCAAGCCTGGAAGCCAGGCTGTAACCTGACCCCATACCAGGTGTATGCCTCCGGGTCAATAGGTTGGGAAAGCACGCAACTAAAGACAGCTCCTCCATAAAACCCCATACTGCTCCAATTAAATGTATTCCAAGCATTTCAAAACACCAGACCGGAGCTGTGTAAACTTAAGCTCCACCATAACTGCACATTAAACGGTCGTGTTGCACAAGTGCGCGGAAAAACTCCAAAGGTCACAAATACATCACCGTAAAGGCAAGAGGCGAATAAATTAAATGCCAACATTACACATTCTAATAGAAAAAATGTTAATGGTGAGATTACCCGCCCCCCCCTTTTCCAGCAAGACTTTGCTTTTACTTTCAAAATAATTTACAGCGTCTTTAAAAAGCCCTGTCATCTGCAGCCAGAGACCCATAACTGTCGTGAGAGTCGATCATTTACCCGGTGATCTCTTAAGTGTTAGGTGCTAATGGGAGGGAGCCGTGCAAAACAGAACGGAATGACTTACAGTACATCTAACACTACATCTTATTTAGAAGTGGAGGACTGGGTGGGGTGGAAGGGGGGGGCTGTATCATATCATAACACATTAAGCGTGCTGCAGCAATTTAATTAAGCTTTGGGCACTACATGAGCAGTGGTGTGTGGTGACGGGAGATCTCCAAACGCTGAAATACTGCAGGTCTCAAATATTGACCATCTATTACATGCGGTAACAGCCTAATACAGCAATGGAAACCGTGATCAGCGTAAAAACTGCTTGCGCATGTATCCTTAGTGGCTATATGTCTGAAATGAGTAATGCTTATATGCCACTGTAACGGTAGTCTTATTAATAGTATTTATGGAGGAGCCTAGTGTTAAGTCGCAAATTGACATTAAAATGAATATTGTATTATTTATACATTATGCTTACGGATGTAAATATGTCCTATTTCATATCGGTAAAAAAATCAAAGATGCCCTATGACATCAGCACCTTTGTTGGATGACTTGCAGTATGACAATAAGCCAAGAGCGTCAGTGTCATACTGTAACACACCGCGAGCTAATCTGCCCAGCCCTCTCCGGCCCCGGAGGGTTAATTGCAACGGCCTACCCTCGCTCACTCTGTTTGGATAGGTGCTTCTCGTTGCGAACAGTCAACCCTTTGTGTCACTTCGCTTTAATCTGTGACTTCATTAGGGAAGGAAATGGGAGTAAATACAAAACCCTATTGTCTTTCTTTAGGGAGGGAGGCTACAATGCTTGCTCGAGATGTTGTGTAACTATCTTGTCTGTAATATTCATTACACACCTAGGTCTCGGCCAATTGGTCTCAATTATGCCACAGAGAGGGGAGAGGAATGTGTGCGTCTATGCCAGTGAAATACACAATGTCCTGACTTGAGTCATGCGCTCTAATTTCTCAAGGAATGCCTTATACTAATATTCCTGTCTGTTGTTGGAGATGTACGTGTCAACGCTCAGCACAGCCTCAACAATAAACTCACACATGCGAGCTGGGAAGATTGGTTTTAGACGGAACCGGACATGGATTATAAACAAATATATTATTTTTGATTCTTGCTTCGGAAAACAAAGTGGCGGAGCAGTAATAACAGTTACACTAGTCGATTTGTTATTGACGTACTGGTTGCATTAAACAATAACTTATGGAGTATCCAAGATAGGAAAGGATGGCATATTATAAATACTTATTCACTGAAAAAGCAAACAGAATTAGTTGATGAAACAGGTGCTTTTTACATTTTGAAGAAAGTACAATTTTGAATTTTAACCATTCCGCAACGCTTTAGAATGGTAAGCAATTGAAATGGGTCTTTATAAATTGTATGTTTTATAAAAAAGTAATGTATCATTATTTTGGTACAGTCTATTCTCAACTTTTGTATCATCGTGATACAATAAAACAGTTGCTGTGCCTCCTATCATTTTTCATTAAAGTATCAATAACATTTTTAACTATTGAACTATTGAACAAATAAAATTATGTTGATAAATGTAAAAAAATCTGATCTGTGACAAAAAAGCTAAATATTGTTAAGAAATGTTTTAATTAGAATTTTCCACATAAGCTTAACTGACATTTCCTCCATAAAAAAATAGTTTTAATTATCTTAACATTTGTAATAAAGATTGTTCACACTTTATAAGCTGTTCCTCTTTTCAAAGACTCGACAATGAACATGCACATGAAGCAAATTTTGATAATTACTGTAAATTATTTATAAACACTGATATCTCTTTTGCAATGAAAGTGCCTAAAAGTATGACCAATGACATTTCCTAACATTATCCATCACATATACCCACAAAACAAGTATTTTACAGCCCAATATTCAGTCATTACTGTAACACTGTCACTTATATTATTAACTAAAAAGGTTAAAAGAGATGTCAATCCGTCGTAACCATACAATTGTTGCTATTCAAATTCATAATCTCCTTCTTGCTCCATCAACGTCCCTCTCAGTCCCCTCCTATTTCCTCTCGTTCACGCTCCCCTCGCATTCTCCCCTTCTTAGTGAAATGAATTCCGTGGCGCGCTTGCCAAATGACCCGTGACCATGGGCGGACAAGGTTACCACTGCTGACTTTTACTGCCTCTCTGGTCTCCTCTCCGCACAAGCCCTGTGCCTGCCTCAAATACGAAGGCGGATACCAATAATAATGAAAAACAGCAAGATGAGGGGAAAAAAACATACAGGACAAACCTGCTGTTCCAATACCCCCAAGGCCAGACCTGACAAAAACATCAGTGTGATGACAGCAAAGTATGTGAGGTGCATTTAAAAAAAATGAAGAATTGTGGGAGGAGTTAAAAGGTGACAATGCAATGAAGAGGAAAAAAGAATGATGGGAAATTTTCTAGTTCTCCGTAGTGACCTCTGATATGCATCTCCAGTTTGCACTTTGATGTAAACCTGCTGTCTGCATAGGCAGCTATCTAACTAGAATGGAACCTCATAAGTGAGCAAACTAGCAACATTTTATTTAGGCAGCAATGCTCTGCATTTTAACCTAATTTAATGCTTGCACTACAAGATGAGCGTCATACACCAACATGCATGAATACACATGGCCCACTCACATTTTGTGCAAAAAAGTCTGATTTTAAGATTTATGATTTGAGTATAGAATAAATTTCCATTTAAAAGGAACATTTCCCTCACTTAATCTTTATTTTCTTTGCTAACTGCAATGCATTATGGGATTACTTAAAACACAGCATCTCTAGGCAGCTCACCGGGATGAACTTATGTACAGTGAGGATTTATGTCCGATTCAGCTCCTGCTTGTACGTCACTCCCAGACAAATAACTCAAAGCAGAGCCGTCGATCAGAAAGATGATTTTTTATCTTTAATAGGACGTTATATACTCCTAACACAGGCCGTTGCATCCATACATCACACGCCTAATGAGAGAAGTGGCTCACAGATGTCTTGTATCTGAAAGATGTATAATAAGGTTAGCAGCTCTGTAACAGAGGTGGCATTATCACCGTGATCCCTAATGGTAAGGTATGGCTTTAACAGATGGAACTGAACCTAATGAAAAGATGCGTTTCAATCCAAACTCTGGAACATAAGGCACAGGATTCTGCAAGAATAATACGTTTCAAAATATGGTTGCATGCAGGCCTTTGTGTGTGTTTGTGAGACAATCATGGCAATATATCAAAATGTGTTTTTCCCTCTTCTCTCATCCTTTTTTGTATAATATGTTTTTTACTAGGGGTCACAATCTTTCTGTACTTTCTTAAAAGAACAGTTCACACAAAAAAGAAAACATTGTCACTATTTACTTACCCTCATGTGGTTTCAAAGCCACATGCTTCTATTTGTTTCTGTGTAACACAAAAGCAGAAAACCATCTGATATTTGATAAGGGCATATGGATCTTTAAATAAGAGAAACGTTATGGACAGACATAATGGTAAGTAAACAATAAAAAGATTTTAATTTTGGGGAAAACAATTTTTTTACACAGCTGTACACTCCTAAAAAAGAAAAACCCAACAATTTGGGTCATGAATTAATCTGTGCGGTTGTTTCAGCCCAAACTGCTAGGTTTATTAACCAGTGGTGTAGTCAGGTTTGATCCATGTGAAAGCCTCGCTATAGAGTAATTTATTTGTGATATACTAGTTCTACATAAACCCACCCTACAAAAATATAGAAACCATTACATAAATAAAAGTGGTTGACATTGACATACCATTATGAAACCACAAATCTTTTTTTTGTCTTTGGCATTAATGGGTGTTCTATTGATTCCCATATGCATCTATTGTTTGGGACAGGGTTTTATTACTTTTTCAGCAGGGGAACCAACAAAATATAAAGAATATCCTGTGAAAGTATAATCTTTAGATTTTGATTTAGTTTGATTGACTGACTAAGGCCATGATAAAAACTTAAATGAAGACATAAAATGGTTAAAATCAAACTCTCACATTTTTAGCCTAGTTTTCACACACTGGGTCACACTTATGAGTGCAAGTTTAACCTATTATTGACATTGATGGTTAACTCTAACAATTAACAATGAACATTCAAGCAGTTTTATCAAGCACTCGTTGGACTTATAGATTGCTGGCAGTGTCTCTAGCCTGACTTTCACAAGGCTGGCCAGGAGTTCTCCTCTCTTATCATCCAAAACAATTATGAACAATGTAGTATACGTTTTCTCTCCCTTTCTCCCTCATTTATTGATTCACCACACAAACTAACGTTTGTGAAGTTGGCTGGTTAGATGCAATTTTCATACCAACAATATCCTTATAGTTATGTTAATGATAACAAATATGCCCATTTTATTAAAGAATACGCAGTGGTTATAAAAGTGGGGGGGAGTTATCAGCAGAAAGTATAATACATGTATAATACACCGGTGAACAGAGAAACACGATTGCGACCCTGTGACCCAAACCTCATTTTCTGTACCACCTGCAGGCATCACCCGAAGCGGCAGTAGCTTTAGGGGCAAGCCTACAAAAATACTGAAATAGTGTAGTTTAAATGCTTGACTCTCATGATCTCCTTTTGTTTCGCTACTGTACCAATGGTCCACTTTCCTGACACAAAATGATGACACTTTATTAAGTGGGCATACGGAATCCTTTATCTTTTCTAGGTATACGGTGTATACCTGCGTATCACATTACATAGCTGGTTTTAACCCATTGTTGTGTCAAATATAAACCATTTGCTAGATTAATTTGACCCAACAGTTGGGTTTGTCCATTTTTGACGCAATGTTGGGTTACAATTACACAACATTTTTAAGTGTGTGTGCCCTCATAAAAATGAACCATGGTTTTACTACAGTTGAAACAAACAAAAAGAAGTAATAGTGGTAAAACCATGGTTTTGCCAAGAGTACTCAATACACCAAAAAACACAGTTACTACAGTATAAAATACATTTTAACTCAACCTTTTCTGCAGATATAGTCCATTTCCAAAATGATATTCATTAGAAACATAGCCAAAATTTAAATCGTACAGTTTCAAACTTTCCTCTCTACCTTGGAGCAAAAGAGTGGCGTGTGAGTGTGTGTTTCAGGCACCGCAGTGTGCTCTCTTAGCCTGGTCCTTTATGTAAACACGTAGAAGTGAAGTATTGGAGCTGAGAGTCTTTCATGTGTGTGCCTGCGGCGCTTCTCTCCCTGCAGAGTGCTTACATTAAAACAGTAATAAGACTTTAGAGGCCCTCATCATGCTGTAAGAGTTGTGTGTGTGCGGATAGCACACTACGCTAAGCTAATTATTATACCTGTGTCCATCCTTGTTAGCACGCCTCAGGCTGTCCGCTCGAACCCGGCAAGAAAACGCAAACTTCAAACGTTCTTCGAACCAAATGTATTTTTTTCCAGATGTCACCCAAACAGTCAGCCGACACAGGCATCTGTGACCGGCTTCACCTGAAGAGGACATGACTGTTAAAACGTTTGTTCGAGAATCGTGCCGTGCTTGCCCGGCGGAGATCTAAACCGATCAGCTTGTTTCTCTTTGTATCATGTTCTATTTCTCTCAACTCGATTTCGCTCGGCTGATCTGATGGCTGAGTAGCCAACAATCACAGCTGTCAGATATCTCTGTCAAATCAGCTTCCTCCGCAGACTCGAACAGCAGTCCTCCGTGGTTTGGCTGGAAACTAACCCACAGCCTTAAAATTGAATGTACAGTGCATTACTAAAAATATGTGGACGGCACATTTGCTTGCTGTCCCAACTGTTTTTGTTAGGTTTCACTCAAGAAGACGGAAGTCCATTTAGAAGTAATGGATTGTGACAGCACGGACAGAGTATGACATTATATGCCTGACGCCAGCTTCAATCACTCCATGCATGCAAGTTCCACAAAAATCACTTTTGTAGTCTCCGATGGATAATCACGTTTCAAATGGGGAAGGGTGCCTGCACTCATGAGATCATCATCAAGTTACTTTTAGATTGTCTGCTTTGACAGAGGCATTTGTGAAGTCATTTCAGATTAGGTATAGTGCCTGACGGAGGACACATTCTTACGTATCTGCTGGCCAACAGAGAACACCCTATTTCAAATAGATCTTTTAAAATTAACTTTTTTTGCCTCTAGGAGACGTCTGGTGCAAAGTAAAATCCGGTGCATTGTGCAGACCACTTTGCCAGATGTAAACACCGGTCCAGAAGCACCTCTGGTTTCATTTTTTTATCTTACATTTATAATTACATCTTAAAGATATTTGATTAACATTTTGATTGGGTAATACATGTTCTGTTGGTCGTATTTTGTTTAAACGTTTGTGTAGTGTTGAAGGTCTAGTGTATGAAATTTAGCGGCATCTAGAGGTGTGGTTGCGAAGTGCAACCAATGGCTGACTACACAGCTCAACCCTCCCTTTCGAAGCACTTCGGTGGCTGACACAGAAATAAGATGTTGTCACATTTTCACTTCTTTGCCGAAGGAGATAATGTATTTAGGAAACACTCTCTGAAGAGCAGTTTGTCCGTTTAGGGCTACTGTAGAAACAACATGCCATATTCCATGCAAGTGGACCCGCTGTGCATATTCAGAGAATTAGCTCATTCTAAGATAATAAAATCACAACTCTTAATTATGTAAGGTCTTTATACACCTCTGAAGACATAGTTATGTAAATTATATTGCCATTCTGTCAATAGATCCTCCAAAAACGTACATATTGGACCTTTAAAAAACTGAAAACAGGAAGTTCTTTTGGACCAGCATTGCATACATTTTTAGAAGTGCAATGTTTTCATTGCTAAAAGATTTGCGTAAATTCAAGCAGTCATAGTCTTTCGTACATTGCTTTACCATAAACTACCTGAAATTTGGTAATGCTTATGATGCAGAAACTACATATCTACATTCTTTTCAAAAAAGTTGCTTCAAAATGTTCTTCACAACCTTCAAGAGAAGAAACATTAACGCAATTTCTTTTAATCCAAAAATATAAATCTTACTTGTTTGTAATCTTTCCACTACAAAAATCTTCTAGTAAACAAAGTTTCTTTATACGAAAATGGTTCTTCTATGGCATCTTGAAGCACCCTTTTTTTAAGAGTGTATTATTTAAAATCAATAAACAAATCAATTACAACACACATCATGGCTAGTGTAATCCCAGTAATTACAGTTACAAATCCATACAACATGACATAACATCCTATAAAACTGCAGCTCTAATTATTTGGCAATAATTTCTGATTCTATTTAAATCATTTTCTGCTCCAACACCATCCCCAAAACAAGACCTATAAAATATGTATTATTGAGTCTAGTACAGAGAAACTCGACCGGCCTGCACAAAGCTCATACCTGAACCTCACCGAACACCTCTGGGATGAATTGGAATGCCAACTGCGAGCCAGACCCCACTGAAGCTTGTGCGACTGAATAGAAGCAAATCCCCGTAACCATGTTCCAACATCTAGTGGAAAGCCTTCCCCGAAGAGTGAAAGCTGTTATAGCAGTAGAGAGAAGGATTAACGCGGATGGTTTTGAAATGTTAACAAGCAGACGTGTGTATAACGTTGAGGCGTCCACATATTTTGGCCATGCAATGAAACACATTAAAAACCATTAAAAGGCACCAATGAGAATACTTATGCACTATAACAAGCAAACAACAAAGCACCGTTCCTTAGCGGTCGTAAAGTTAACCGTGCTTCATTTTCAGTGCCGTAAATCAACATGCAAACTGCAGATCTCATTTGCCGAAACGCAAAATCTCATTTCATTTCTGAAGTGGCCGAAACGAGCATTTGCTTTCTGCCGTGTTATTCTAAGCCACGACGGAGGCGTTTTCCTGGACTTCTGCTTCTGGATATTTTTGTCAGCATTAGATCAGAGTGTAATCTAGCGGCCATGTGCACCATGAGACCATGAGCATAATACAAAGACATCACTCCCGAGCCCCATCGGCCCTCCTCTTGTGTCAGCACTTGAGATCTCAATCTCCACCTTAAAGGGCCCTTCTCTCGCTTTCTTTGTGTCTAGCCAGAGAGGTTACATCAAGAGGGAGAAGGAGGGGGAAAAGGATTGTTGTATTCGAGAGGGAGATGGAGACAGAAAGACAGAGAACAAGGGGAGATAGGTGGAGAAAGAAGACAGAGATGGGGGGTTGGTGTACGTGTGTGCGCGCACATATGTGTGACACCGTGTGTGTGTTCTTCTAGGGGCTCCCTGGGGACCGGGATCCTGTCATAGAGATCACAACAGACTGTCATGCTCACAGCCAGAAGCTGGAGAAGTCGAGATGAACGAGAATAAAGACCGCTGGCCGGTTCTGTTCTGCCGCGGCCGTGGCTTGCACACAAGCAGTGCGACGGTTTCGAGAATAAAAGGCGGTTTTGAACGGCAACAACAGAGGATTAAGCGTAAGCACTTTACAGCTGGAACACAACCACTCCATGTGTCTACAAGAGCTGCATGCAGTCTGCAAGAGGCTGAAAGACACAACACCACATTATCTCCGGACTCAAAACCCAACGCCGATACATATTCCGACGTACAATCTTTAGTACGCGAGACACATTTTGACACGGGATATCTGATGTCCTTGTCTCCCCATATGTTTGATGTGAGCGGGGAGGGGTTGTTCTCTATCAGTATGAGCTAAACAGGATGCCAGAATGTTGACAGGAAAAAATAATGATGGTCACTCCTTTGATCTCGCACATATGTTCAAACTCTCTCGCTTTCTGGCAGCCTGGCTTTCCTTTCCCCTACACAAACAAAGAGGAAGAAAAACAGAGAGTCAGTCACTGAAAGCGACTATGTCATCTTATATCGACACACAGATCACTTTCTTCTTTGCTGGATGACGGACGCCACCGGCACAGACGCCGCGGGAAAACGTTCCCCGAAGGCAAAAGGCTTTCTTGGCGGAGTCGAGCCAGGGGGGTCCTCAAAGCCACCTAAGTCTATTAGTCTGTTCAGCGGTTCGTTCCCCGTTCTGCTTTATACCTGTCTGCTTATCTGGCGATGACAGCAAATTGCCTCGGCTTTACATCATTCAATATGCACAACTGTCATCAAGCCTTCCATCACAGCTACTTAGCATATCGTCTAACAAAAGACCCTCCGCACGGTGGGGATAGGTTTGTCACTTTTACTGGCTGACCGTGTCATTATCATCTAATTTACAAAGACAAGATGAAAATTACATGCTATTAGAATTATAAACCTGCAACGGTGTGTGCGGTAAGCCTCAGGTAAAACCGTAAAGAGGGCTCTCGCTGGCTCCGAGCTTGCCCCAAGTTTAAACACAAGGTTCCAAATTATCATATTACATAACACTTTACTATATCATTACCTACAGATAAAATGAGAGGTTTTACCATAACTGTAGGTTGAGAGTAGCGGTTGGTTTTAAAGTTACTGTTAAACTGAGAGGCATTCAAATAAAGTTCAGAAAATGCAATTAAAGGGATAGTTTACTCAAAAAATGAAAAGGTGACGTCATTGGTTCATCCTCAAGTCATTCAAAACATGTAGGACTCTTTTTTCAAACATGAAGAAGTTTCTCGTTGCCTTGGAATTATAAGGTTCTATCTGCATTCTGAGGAGGTTTGAGATATTGAGCTTAAAAGTGTTTCCGTTACTTTTGACTTTGCAAAATCTACCCATTGTAAAGAAATAAAACAAAATAAAAATAGGTATAAGAATGACATAAAAATTGAAAAATATTTCAGATAGAATCTTATAATTTCAAGACGACAAAATGTCCATACAGCGGAGGTCAATGGGTTCCTAATGTTGTTGGGACACTAATATTCTCCAAAATATCTTCTGTTGTGTTCTGAAGAGGAAAGAATGTTGGAATGACATGCGGGTAAGTAAATCATATTTTCATTTCAAAACTCCTAAAAAAAAAAGAAAAAAAAAATGTTTAAAAGTCATGCAGTTCACACATGAGTCCGAGTAAAAATGTTTAATTTTGAAAATCATACAGGTGTGAAATAACATTAGGGTAAATGTCTCAAAAATTGTGTTTTTCGGGTGAACTATCCCTTTAAGATACTAATGCAATAAAATGTAAAATAATAAAATGATCTCTCTCATTGGAAGAGACTGAAATATGGCTACCTGGTGGCCCACCCACTATTATGCAACAAAGCATAACCAGGGAATGTTGCTCCCAACCCTCGAGTCCAGGGGTCAACTGTACCTATTCACTCACTAAACCATCATGTTAGGAATTCTCCACAAACCGGTTGCCGATTTCATGGCAAATTTCCACCCAGGCGTACATCTGTATGGTGTATGTAAGGCAGTCAGCGGGTGTGGGTTCCTCTGGATTAGGTCTGCTCATCAGTTTATCATTCATCATTCAGCGGGGGACAGCAGAGGGCGGAGGGCCCAAATCCCTAATTCTCTGCAGCCGTACCTTTCTTTGTAGGGTCCAGGATTAACGAGGGGCCCTGAAAGAACCTGATGAGTTTAAAGCTGAGGATGAGAGAGGCCTGAAAGGCAGCACAGATCTGGACAGAGATACCATTGGAGACTCTCATAAATCACGGCATGCTTATAGTAGAGGACTGAAGTTTAAGGAGCAGCTGCACTTTTTAACCTCCACCTTAACTTCCCGCCCCATCCACTTCGGTTATGTACGACCAGAGGGGACAGAAAGCTATTCCCCCCGCCCGAACCTTCCTTCCTGGCAAACTGTGAGCAGCGTGGACATGGGGATTGTCTCCTAATGAGATCAACCTTCTTTGAGAAAGGTGGTTCTTATTGCTTTGGACGTTATTGAAAAAGATCTCAACCTCTCGTTGCTTCGGGCAAGATTTCTTGAAAGCAGAAGAAGAGTGCAATTACATAAAAGGCAGAACGACAAAAACAACTTTGGATATGTAAGAAACGTCAGCTGAATTTACTGGCTTGGCTGCCGTGAAGCCCGCTGAAAAGGAGAGCCTCGCGGCTGCCATGCCTCACGGACCGCTAATGACTGCGCTAGCGAAATTTACAAGTGGAACCAGATTTTTAAGAGAAACATTGATGAGGCACAACACCTTGCATGGCTCATGAATCAGTCTCTTAGCTTTTTTCATTGCCTGAAAGATTTACTGGCGCATTAGAAAAACTAAGGGAGTGACAGAATTAAGGAAACAGGAATGTAAACGGAGTCAGTAGGGAAATGTCACTAGATTTACTTTATAGTCTGCGTCTAAAACGCCGGCATGATTTACTTCGCTTTTGCTATGCCGCATCAGTTCCCTCGCCGGGTGGCCAGACACAAACTCCGCCGCAAGTTACCCACAATAAAGAGCAGTCTGCCCCTGTAGAGACACAACTGAGAGAGTGCCAAGAGTCGATAATAAGAGGGGTGAAAAAAAGACGTTGCACATCTTTTCACAAGCCTGGTTTAACATTGTGCTATAGGCAGACATCAAAAGATTATGACGGGTATGGCATCATTCCGCAAACAACCTTTAATCAAATTATTTTACTCTGGGAAATAAGCTTTTGAGGCTATTAGTCTGATCCAGAGGAACGGGAGAGAACCTGGGCTTCTTCCAGGAAACATCTCTCTGTAAATTTGAGTTGAGGAAAGTTCCCTTTTAGAGGACAAAGGAGAAATGCCTTTATGAAATAAAAACCAAGCAGGTGAAAGGGATGTGCAAAGTTTCTACTACAATATGGTAAACACACAATTATAAACTCAGAATAAACGAAAGTGATTTGGCTACATTTCCATTCGCCTCAAGTTGGGTTTCTGCAACAGACGTACAGTACAGAGTGTGCATGCTGAGGTCATTGATTTTGCAGATGTACTGCTAACCTCAAAGCCAAGATCTGGGTTTGATTTGCTTACATGACTGAGAGAAGGCAGCTTTATTGCCTTTTATTAATGCTTAGAGGATGCACATGTATTTCATGTTATACTAAACTAAGTTTACATTAGGTGCATAATGTATTACCCTATTAACAGTGTGCATTTGTGTTGATGATGTAAAAATGGCTGGAACACAGTTTATAGACCTAGTTTAAAAAAAAATAGTAATCAAAAAATGTATATATGTCTCATTAAGAATGCCAAAGCAGTGCCAAAATAGTTTTGAACGCACTTTCTTTCCTTAACGGAACAGTTTGCCCAAAAATGAAAATTCTTGATTTATTCACCCTCAAGGTTCTTTGTTCTGATGAAAACAGCAAAATATATTTGGAAAAAATGCTTGTATCCAAACAGTTCTTGGCCACCATTGACTAACATAGTAGGAAAGAAATCTTCATAAATTGCTTTGTTCGGTTCAAGAAGATATTTTGAACAATGTTCTGAGGCACTTTTGACTACCATTATCATTTTTCCAACTATGGTAGTCAATGGTGTCCAAGAACTGCTTAGTTACATGCATTCTTCCACATATCTTTCTCTGTGTTCATCAGAACAAATACCCGTTAACTAATCAAATTCCTTCATTACAAGGAGCCATGAATACTGATCAATCTTTACCACATTCCAATCTTTACACAAGACCAGTCAATGACAGCTTGGAAGGAACTCGGTAAGGTCAAGACACAGGATGAAGGGGAAATGGTGATGACAAACAAAGGTCCCCGCAGTCCATTGCCTGGCCTGCCGCCGTGGACGGCCACGCTCCAATTCCTGACTCCACTGGGAGATAACCGGGATTCTCCAGGCCCAAACCTGGCAACTTCCCGCAGACACCTCTCTTCACTTCTCCTTCCCTGATGTTATCAGGGGCCAGGACCCACTGTGGCCCTTTGTGGCTCACGGCCCCGGTTTCCGTCCGCACACGTGTGTGTCACATTATCTGTCAAGGGGCCAGACGCCATTTCCTGCATATTGGACGGGGTGAGTAGGGGACAGGAAAGGGAAAGAACACACAGATCGACATCCATGGGAGGGACGAAAGGAGACATTGTGTGTAAGCGGTGCTCAACGGCCCAGGATTTAGTTAAAAAAAATGTGACAACTTTGATGATATGTTTGTAAGCACATAATTCATACTGAGGTCAAGAGTGCAGGAAGAGTCGGCAGGAACGTGGCCAACATTTTTAAAAACACCATTGAATGTTAACATATTACTTTAAAGAAAAATGACATGTATTTCTAAAACAAATAAATAAAAATGACCTGTACTTTAATACTTTGAAAACAAACAGCTCGTCATTTTTGGTCCAACAAATTGCCAGTCATAACATCCTTGTCTATTATCAATTTTCCACTAGTTAGCTCTTACAAGTTCAAGGGCTGCATGTCATCGCATATTAGTGTGGAAAAGTAATACAAAAACTGTCAAGACTTCCCGAAAAACATTTCCCTAAATAGAGCCACATGTGCCATGAGGCCATGGAAAACAAACACAAACACAGTGTTCACAGCTTTACAGAAATATTCAACACTCCGTCCATTAGGTGCAACTTAATGAGCCTTCAGAGCTGCGACAGTTAGCTATACTTTGACCCCAATAAAAAAGCTATTTCACAGGAGGGAGAGAATGCGTTTGCCCCCGCCACACGGCTACCATCTGAGTTAAAGCCCGGCCGTGATCCTGCGCCATCCGCATCCTCGACTGGGCTCAGGGGTCTGATTTCAATGGCTGCCTAAGCAGAGTTTGACTTTGAAGGCTTTGATCCCGGGGCAATGCTATGGCATTTGACTTCTGGTGAAGGAAAAAAAAGCAGCGTTGTTAGACCTCTTGGGTCAGAGAGATCACTTAAGCGCTGCTGAAAATAACCAGTAGTGAGCTGCGATTTGGGGAATCTGAAAGTGGCCTGACATTAGCAGGTGCCCCGAGGTGGACTGGAGAGCGCTACAGAGCGGGTCATTGACCTTGGACCATGAAGAACATTTTTTCCCAGAAAAACCTGGAGGCCTGACTTCATTTTGCAGCCAACACTTTAACTGCTGCTTCGCAGCACCCTGACGTCCACTGCCAACCTTTCGAAAACAAGATTTGGAAAAATCCATCACTTTCTAAAAAAAATCCTTTAATTTCAAACCCAAGTGTTACTGAAAATATTTTAACTGTTTTTAAAGGCATAGTTCACCCAGTCATCATTTACTCACCCTCTAGTAAATTCAAAACTTTATGGCTGTTTCTTCTGCAAGCACAAAAGAAGATATTTTGAACAATTCTGGCAACCAAACCATGGCGGTACGCATAGACTTGCATTGGTTTGGTCCAAACAATAGACGTAAATGGGGCCGTTCAAAATATCATCTGCAGAAGAAAGTCAAACAGGTTTGAAATGACGAGATGGTGAGTAAATGATGACAAAATATTCATTTTTGGGTGAACTATCCCTTTAAACTGCAAAAAATAGGCCGCATGCAGAGCTAGAGTTACTCTATCAGTGACACACCTGCTGTATACTTTATATGTCATTGACTCAGTGCCAATAATATTCTATTAACTGCTGTAACCACTCCGATCTAAACAGGAATGTAACTCTAACCTATCTGACAAGCTCAAATGATTTGTTAACATTAGCCACCAGCTATCTTACCCAAGGATACCATTTAACCGAGAAGCAGAAAGCGACACTGTCTTTGCCTACAACGCCGCGAGACAGTATTCAGAGATTGAGCTGTCACTTCTCATGTGTGTCTTTTCTCCTTCTTTTAAAACCACAGACTGATTTAAGCATGAATGCATTTGATACACTGCCAAAACCTCAGCACAAACCTCAGCCGGGAGTGTAGGAATACATAATTATACAATGGGAGCTGGTTAAGTTTGGGGCTTTTACACTACAATCTCTGTCATTCTCTTATTGCAGTATTTCAAACATATTTAGAGGTTCCTCCCGCCTCAGCACAGGAAATTAATGTGTAGAAACGACATCTATTATGTTCTAGTTGGGTGCACAATGCAGATTTGATGTTGAAATGTTTGGTTAGAAAGCTTAAGTTAAAGTGTTTACTTGAAAAGGAATGTATAACTTTTTCCTGTGGGTCATCTTTTTTCATATATTGTAACAGTGACTGAGATTCATTCCCTGACTTTCTGAGTAACCTCTCCTTTAGTGTTCCAGAGAAGAAAGTCACATGTGGATGACAGAATTTTATTTTAAGAGTGAACTATGCCTTTAAGCACTACATTTGCCAGACAGATGACACCGTTTGATGAAGTAACTGTACGCATCCAACATCTACAGCACCACACATGTGGTGTGCACTAACCTCATGAACTTTGGCTCATTATTCTTTGTCAGCAAGCCCTACACCTTTTGAAGAACCAGGGAACCGCTCGCCATTTTTCACCTGCTAAAAAGTGAATGACAAGGTCTAAGCTGACGGAAACCGAAGCACTGGTGGTCCCTTCCAAGCACCAGTCACTGAAATGAATTCGCATTACTGAAAATAACCCCTGCATCCATGACTCTCCCTCAGACAACAACTCCGCCCCCCACCACCCGACCGTATTCCAGCCACCCCCGGAGCTCTGTGACACCAGCAGGTGCTCTTTGTCACTGGACCTGCGGCACATGCTCGCAGACTCCAGAATAGCAGCCAAAGGGCCCCTTCAATCGCCCTTCAGCGCAGCACTCTTTTGTTTCACACTGTAGCCTCGGCTCAATGCCATTTTTGTTCTGGCGTGTCAAGAGTTCGCGATGAAATATGGCTCTGCGGAATATTCATTTCAAGACCCATAAGAGGAGCACACTCAAATGCACATTAAATTGTGTTTTTATGCCTTCTAATGACTCTTTGATAAACTTTTGCTCCGTAACCTAGGGCTCAATGCGAGGGGGAATCCTAGTCTGTAATATGAGAAAGCCATTCTAAGCTTTACATCTGTCATGTACATAACAGAAAGGAAAGGAAAGTTTCAGACTTATGGCTTACAGGTCATGGAGATAAATCTTGCCTGAGCTCATGTCTACTGATGCTGTATGAACAGACAATGCGGTTTGTGTAAAACACAACACTTCTGGCATCTGTAGCCAACATCAAAATCTCTCATAACACAAATGTAATGCACACAAAAGCCAAATGCTTTGTAAAAGAGCACACAGAAAACAAAACACTGGGGAAATACTATAGAAGTGTCCACATTGTATATAATACAGATACTTTTTGAACAGTACTTGAAAGAGCAATGTGGAGATTTTAGCGGCATCTAGTGGTGAGGTGGCGAATTGCAACCAACGGCTCACGGCACCTGTCTCTTTCAAAACACTACAGCCACTGACAGAGGACAAACGTGTCGTAATTATTACGCTTCTTTACAGAAGAAGATAACGTATTTACGAAATGTGCACTGTAGAGCAGTTTGTCCGTTTAGGGCTACTGTAAAATCAACATTGCAAATTCCATGCAAGGGCACCCACAGTGTATGTAGATAGGATTAGCTCATTTTAAGGTAAAAACATAACACTTCATTATGTAACGTCTTTATACACATCTGAAGACATACAGTAGTTATGTATATTAAATTGCATTTCTGTAAACAGATACTCAAAAAATTAACCACTGGACCTGTAAGTATTTATTCTGTAGTTTTGTAGTTTATATAAGAATGGTTTTACTTTGATAGATTTGAACTTTTTCACTGCATTATAAAGCATAGCATATATCACACTTTTTATTATTTATTTACCTTTTATATTTTTATTATTTAAAGTTTTTATTTACCTTTTATAGATTACATAAAAATCTAGTACATTAACTCAAGTGTTTAACTCAAATATTTTTACTTGAGTTAAAGAAAAGACTACAGGATATTTAAAGTACATAAATATCAAAGGTAAATTAAACAACATGTATTTATGAAATGTAGTGGAGTAAAAACATTTACATTAAGTCATTTAGCAGACGCTTTTATCAAAAGCGATTTACAAGTTGGGTAAACAATGGAAGCAATTGGGTCAAACATTACGACAACAAAAAGCTTAAGAGCAATAAAAACATATCTCACAAAGCCTACTACAGTGTACAGAGCCAAGCTTAGTTTATCTAAGCTTAAATAAGCATGTTTTCTTTTTTTGATAATGTAGAAAAGAAATAGAAATCAGAAATGAAAGTATGATATATGCTACATTATGATACTCTCAGTGGTATAAAGTATTGGAGTAAATGTAATTAGTAACTGTACTTAAGTATATTTTTGGCTACTTTGGAGTTGTACTGAGTATCAAAGATATTAGCAACTTTTACTCTCTACTTGAAAACATATTTGAATAAGTACTGAATATGTATTCTTTACAGTGTATTTCTGCTACAGAAGAAGTAATATTGCCATTTACAGGGCATTAAAGGTACTATATCTTGTGCAGTTTGCTCTTACTTGCTGAACTTGTGGACATGGCTTAATTTATGCAATAAGGCCAAAACCAGCATGTCATGTGCAAAAAGGCTTTGACTTTTGTTATTTTCTTCTTAACATTATTTTATTTATCCGTTTTACTGAAGAGATCTTTTTTTGCACTTGAGCTTAACTGAGACTTGGATGTAATAGACGTAGGCTATGACCTTGATTTGTTGCAATTTTGAGGTGTTCAGTTAGATGCGTTTGCTCTCCTGACGAATAAACCGTTTCTGACGTATCTCTGACATAAGTGTTGAGGACTAGTGCTGCTTTGAGCCTACATTCAGTATGAGTAAAATACTCGACTACTGATAAAATCAGATACTCTAAGACTTTTTCTCAAGTCATTTTGAAATTAGTGACTTGTACCTAGTAATGGATTCATTTTCACTGCAAGGTATCTGTACTTTTACTCAAGTAGCGTTTCCATGTAAACGACTCTTTACACGTCTGCATACTATAATATTAAAGTACATCTTCCCTAATTTTTTCCTAATAAAAACACTCTGATAAAGTACAGATGATTGTACTTTCCACCTATGCTTCCACCTATGATACAGTCCACCTATGCTTCCTGAACATCGATTTTAATCTTTGACATGCATGTTTTATTAAAAACATTAAGGTTATATTTTTAAGAAAAGTTCTTTAAATTATATAGGATTATTTCATTTTAGAGAAGATTAAATCACCAAAATTACTTTAGCTGTATTTTTTACAGACAGGGTCACAAATGCTTTTATTAAAATGTAAAAATGACACTAAATGGTAATTTGACTTCTAAAGTGTATTTACAAGCAGTTTCACAGAATAATTTAACATAAATGTTATTATTTGCCATTATTGCTGTATACAGAACGTGCCAACTTTATTCCTCATTTCCTGCACTGATTTCAGGGAACATACTTGACAGAACGGATCTTGATGTAATAAAATATGTTAACCGGAATTAAGCACATTAGACTCTTATCAGTAGCTCAAAGCATGACCAATAAGCCCAAATATTATATAAACAGGCATGTGGGGAACGTTGTGTGCTGTTCTGTTTTAACAGGTCTGCTGTAAACCATGGCACAGATTCCATGTGGGCCCACTGTTGTAATTACAGGTAATATAATTAAAGTGTGACCATTTGTTAGCGCACTGTATGGCCCGGTATTTTTCTTTCCCGCCGCTCCTAGTTTGCCCTCTGATTTAATTTGTTTTGTTGGTTCGCTGTTCTCCTCAGAGAGCACTTGTTCCGACAAACACGCAAAACTAGGTGTTCTTGTAGCACAAGGGCATGAACACAGACCCCCATTCACCTTCTGTTTCAGCGCTATTTCTCTCACCCATAGTGGCCCCTAAAAATCAATAGAAGTTCAGGATCTAACTGTGTCTGGGGCACAGATGTACACAACTGTGTGTACAAGTTCAGCCGAGGACAAGCAGCCACAGAGGATTAGTCTCCAACCATATTATTTCCTACGTGACAACTGTACAGAGAGCGTGTGAGTGATTTGCTCACTCAGAGAGTAGGAAATGAGAAATTTTATGGCATCTGGAAAGCAACACTATTCTTTCCCCCTCTCTCCGTTCGTGTCAGTTCCATTTATTTACACCTCTTACAGACCGGCCTCACATCCACCACGCAAAATCCATGTAGCCACGAAATAGAGTCTGACCCTTTGGTATTTGCATGCCTCTTTATACACACCGCCATGGCCGACTTCAACGGTCATGAATAATTGCATACAGCGTGTATACCCTTGGTTAGCGCCAGGCGGATGGTAGAACAGAGCATGTAGCCACCGCTTTGATGTGGAACTCTTACCGCACAGTGCAAGAGCTCGCCGACTAACAAGCGATCGCAGCCCAGCGTGTATGTCATGGGGGGAGGGAGTCATGGCGCAGGCCACATTCATCAAAGAGAGCCTGAGCTGATGGAACCTAAGTGCAGTGTCATCACCAGGAAAAGGCTTGATAATCACTCATGCTGGAGTGGGATTCGCACAGGCCGGGGAAAATCAATAGGAGTTCACTGGACAGCAGCCTAGACAAAACAATCCAGAGGGTGCGTCTCATTCATCTGCCTGGTCACTCACTACGCAGTGAATCGCTATGTATTTTGGGCACTACCAAGGGCTTAGATTGCCTAAACTCACACTGATGACTCAATTATATTTAATATTAAAGGGAACGGTCACCCAAAAATTGCCTGTCATTCATTTATTCATGTTCCAATCTGTATTACGTTGTTTTTCTTAACACAAAAGATGTTAGGAAGAATGTGTGTAACAAGAGTTCTGGGTCACCATTGACTACCATAGTAGGGAAAAAATATTTTCTAAATATCCTCTTTAGTGTTCTGCATAAAGTCATAGTGACTGAGATTCAGTCCCTCACATTCGGAGTAACCTCTCCTTTTAGTGTTCCAGAGAAAGTCACATGTGTATTACATAATTTTATTTTTAAGGGTGAACTTAAAATAATCATACAGGTTTAAAACAACATACGGGTGAATTTTGGGGTGAACCTTTAAGTCATAAAAAAGTAAGTATGTATTCTTAATAACACACCTCGATCAATATTCCTCATGTAGGATTTGATCATCTCTCATAATTAGCCTAAAAAAGTACATGTTATTTTGAAACAAGTCATATAATAATGAATACTAATACTTTACATTTATGCATTTGGCAGGCGCTTCTATCTAAAGTGATTTACATTGCATTATACTTTAGATTTGTATGTGCAATCCCCTGAGATCGAACCCATGACCATGCTGTTGCTAGCGCTATGCTCTAACCACTTAGCAACAGGAAAGCACATTTTATAATTGGAATATTAAATTGTTAACATAATATTGTACATGTTATTATCGTTAAATTGTTCAAATGATTCATATATATTAAAAAAAAATACCTTGGGGGACCAAATGCATAAATCTAGCGACATTTTGAGATGGCTGTAGCGACCCCAGAGATAGCTGACTCGCAGGGATTTACACTTACTAGTGCACTAGGGTGTCCTTCAGTACCAAACAATTGCCTGATTGACCCTGGCTGCAGAGATAATAAATACAAGTTTTAATACTTCATAAACTCAATAGGAGGAGGTTTGTTAATCCAAATATGTATATGTATATAATAAATACTTCATAAACTCAATAGGAGAAGGTTTGTTAATCCAAATATGTATATGCATATAATAAATACTTCATAAACTCAATAGGAGAAGGTTTGTTAATTCAAATATGTATATGTATATAATAAATACTTCATAAACTCAATAGGAGAAGATTTGTTAATCCAAATATAATCCACAATTTTAGGATAAATTAAAATGAATTTGTAGCTGTGGGTAATTCAATTTTGTTTTTTAACACCATGCAAACACATCCCAATATTCTTTATAACCCAATAACCTTGCTCTTAGAAATCATTGTCACAAACATCAGCGAGATCCATTTTAGCTCCTTTGATTTATCTAAAAAACGTTTAGCAAAAGCCTCTATATTTTAAGTGGCAAGAAAAGGAATAAAACACGTTTCACATAACATCCCATCCCTTTCACACATCTCTTTTTTCCAGGAAGACTTTGTTTTGCTCATTCAGAATTCTCGTCTTGAAAGAAAACTTTGATTCAAGTGGACTGTACGATTACAAATCTCTCTGAGCAGTACATCCTTAACTAGAGCAATGGGAAAATGTGGAGAGGGTCTCTCTATTCTAAGTTGTGGTTGACCTCATTCGTTTCTGGCTTTCACTCGAAGAAAATAACTTTCATCTTTTCTCGCCATGGCTCTGCGCTTTTATGAGCAAAAAGAGAAGTGAACGAAACACTTGTGACCGACTGTGGCCTCTCGAGATGCCTGTTTTAAGATTATTCAACCTGTTCTTAGAAAAACTCTTTTCCGTTTAATGTTTCTTTCCTTGTCTTATATATGAAGCTTATCAAATGACCCTATGCTTTATAAAAGCTCATTTGCTACCAGTTACATGGCACAATCTTAATCTTTGACTGTTTAAATGCACCGTAAAGCAATATATTGTATGTTTCATTCAAGATTCACTTCTGAATCTAAAGAATTCACAAGCTCCCCCCAAGAAACGACTCCCTTAGTGATCCATAACACAAAAAAAACATTCAAACCAGCGCTGTCATGAAATGAGGCTTTGCACTTCCAATAGGAAACTGCTGTTGCGTGTCCCGTGCTGGCTAGAGACATGACAAAACGCTGAATGGAGAAGAAAAACGGGGAGGGGGGAGACGGATCAATACTGCTCGGGAAATAAGGTAGAAAAGGTTATTTACTTGACATTGATCTGTTGCCACGGCAGCCGAGCCGGTCCAGCGTCTCTTTTGTTAACCTTTAAGCCTGAGTGTACTCACAAACGATAGGGGAGTCCACTAACAGGTGTAAATTATGGATCGAAGGAGGTCGCCATACCTCTGTCACTGCCTGGTGCCTGTGTACTTACAGCCCCGAAGAAATTTAAACATCAATAGGGATAATAAGGACAAATTTATCACACTCAGGTCCTCCAGCCGTACTGCAAGGTTCGCCTGGCGTCCAGAGCAAATGTTTCTCAATCTGAGTTTCAATTGATTCAGACATTCTTTTCCCCCTCGGAAATGATCAATTGTGACAAAGCACATTTACTTTCACTCGCTGTGTCGGGGGGGAAACAGGGACTGATCATTTTTCCATTATTAATGCACTAATCATTAAAAAAGCGTGTAATTCAGGGGCATAATCGCACGTATGGAAACAGATGAAACATGCATTGTAATTTGCTGTGGGTGTTGAAAGGTCCAGTGTATGAAATGTATTGGCATCTAGTGGTGAGGTTACAAGTTGCAACCAACGGCTCACTCCAGCCCTCCTTTTCGAAGCTCAAACTCTACTCCCAGTATACAATAACAATAAAACCGCATTGACAGGAATTTTGAGTTTGGTAATGAAAGAAAATAAGGTGCTCCACAAATCCGATTAATTACAAATGACAAGTACAAAGAGATACAGTTTATTGAGCCATTAACAGAGGCTTTCATAAACTAATAAGCCTGGACACTTTCATTTCCAAAGCGAGCCTCGGGCTAAACGAGGCTGAATCAAAGTTTTGATCAATCTCAGACGACATAACATGCAAATATTAGCCACTGAAAGTAATTCCGGCAAAGGGCATTGGGTTACTTTTATAAAAACATCAAGACACCCTGACAACGGATATTTCTGGCAAGCCCTCCCAAGCCAAGGGTGCTGTAACTCTAACCCGGCTGTTAGTAACTATTGGCTGAGAGTCTTGCTTGGATCCTTCCCAGCCTTCATCTTCCAACATCCATCATGTTCCTTTTTTGTGCGGGAAGATGGCACAGACCTGATGCATTGGGTGAGAGACTATTTGTCCTTCCATATGTTGATCTTGTAAGCCGCTGTATGCTATCCTGCCAAATTTCGTCCCGTGCCAGCGAAGGACACGTTTTTACAACACAAAGTTTGGCAACTGGTCAAACAGCAGACCTGCAATTTAGGGCTTTGAAAGGCCCAACATGGCTGCAGAGGTCAAGAGGAACAGACTTGAAGTACGTACATGAAGTACACCTGATCAGTGGTAAGAGAATTGCGTTAACAACGCAAGGTTGTGGGTATGATCCCAGGGGATTGCACATACTTAGAAACAAATGTATAGGACAATGAAATGTAAGTCGCTTTGGATAAAAACGTCAGCCAGATGCATAGTGTAAATGTAATGATGTGAGACAAATATATATTACAGTACAACATGCTTTAGACGTCATACTTTCAAAGGACGGACATGACTAACAAAATGCACATCTATAGGGAGATTGGGGTAACTTTTTACATGCAAAACCGAAATAAGATAATCATATAATATTATATATATATGATAAGATAATCTGAATAAAATAAATGAATAATTAATAATTGTTTATACGCGTCTATAATGTATGGCTACAAAGGTATGCTAAACAAGGGCCACGAAAAGTCAAGGGTAAGTAAAATATCAATAATGCAAATTAAAACAAAATACAGCACATTATTTGTATATTTGTCTATTGTCTACCAATGACCAACAAACTTACAAATTCACTTTACACTTTCCCAAGCAAGATTGTAAACTTCCGCAAACACAAAGTAGAAGAAAAAAATATTAGAATGCTAACATGCTGTTGCTTCCCAGAGTAAATGCAGAGATTACCTTGCTATTGAGATCAACCCCAGCCACCCCATTTTGCAATAAAAAAGGGGGTAAAATCTAATATTAAGTGTCAAGGCCTCAGAGGCAGGCAAAGCACTTTGAGTATTCAGTCTGTGTATCCGGGTGATTCATTCTCGCGGAGAAAGCAAGCCCATGGGGTGAGGTGACCCCAAGAAGGCAAGAAATTCGTTTTTTCTTTCCTTCCTGCTCCCTTCTGGACCGCCTATATCTCACTTCCTGGAAGTACCTGTCCCTCTCACTCACTCTCAAGGACCCAGCCAATCTCCCTTTGTAAATAGAACTATGTTTTATAATTCTCTCTCTCTCCGAGATGACCGTATCAATAATGCAGGGGAACTGCATCTGTCCGGAGTGATGAGATTATTTTTCTGATTCGGCCTGACAGTTATGGTAATAGTTTGCCAAACAATCTACTCTGGCGACAATGACCACAGATTACAGCTGTTTTTAAAACAGCATGGCTGAACGGAGGTCCATGATTGATTACACATGAAGAGACGGAGGCGGGTAATTCGGCCCCGCCATCTCACTTGCTTTTAACTCCACTGATACTGAAATAATCTCTTTCGTTTATCCTTTTGGGGAAATGCGCAATATAGAGGATACAGAGGGACTAAAGAGTCTAAAACAGTCTGACGGCAACAAGTGTGCTGCTGTTGAAGAAAAATAGCATTGTGTTGATTTTGATAACCCATGATAAAGACGTGATAATAAACCTTGTAAACCTTGGAGAATCCGCTCAGCAAAGCCCGACACAGCTGGTACTGAAGTGTATTCTTTAAAAACGTTCAAATTAAAAACTTCGAAAAGGTTTGAGCTGTCCAAAAATACAATAAAATAGAATTGAAATCTAAAAATTATTTCATCATTTATTCAACTAAAACATGTAAGTCAATGGGACCAATGTTGTTTGGTTACCAACAGTATTTAAAATATCTTTGGTGTTCTGCAGAAGAAAGAAAGAAAGTCATATAGGGTTAGAATCATGAAAATGATCATTCCAACGATGAAAGAATTTAATTTTAATACAGTCAGAAATTCCTAGCCACAACAAAAAGACAGATCTTACCTCAAACATACATCATATTTAAGTATCATCCTTACATCTAAACAATGACATCAAACATTATTAATGTTTCACTGCCCACTGCTTCTTCACAATTTCTCAGTTGAAATAAAAAAACATACTAACTAGCCATATTGCAGTTTTGCACAACAGTACATCCATATTAATCGCAATGTCAAAAGAGCAATATGCAATAGTTACGCAATAACTATAAGAACAATCTGTGCTAATTAAATCCTAAAGGCAAAAACAAAAACCTTCAATTAGAGTTCCATATGCTTCTGTGTTGCCATCAAAGAATACAGACTTTGTCCACACGTACAAATACTTTCCCTGGCCTTTACAAAACTCTTTCATAACTGTGCAAACTTATGTACTTGCCAGATCCTTACGCTCTGCAAACGAACGACGTCTTCTGGTGCCATCCGAAAAAGATAAAAAAAAATCGCTCTCACGAACCTTCTCTGGATCGGTTCCACATTTGTGGAATGATCTGCCCGCTGCTAGAAGATCAGCAGATTCTGTCGCCATCTTTAAGAATCGGCTGAAAACAAATCTCTTCCGTCTGCACCTGACTGATCATTTCTGATTTCTATTTCTTTTCTACATTACAAAAAAAAAATGCATGCTTATTTAAGCTTAGATAAACTAAACTTGGCTCTGTACACTGTAGTAGGCTTTGTTAGACATGTTTTTATTGCTCTTATGCTTTCTGTTGTCCTAATGTTTGACCCAATTGGTTCCATTGTTTACCCAACTTGTAAGTTGCTTTGGATAAAAGCTTCTGCTAAATGACTAAATGTATGTAAATGTTTCGACACTCAGACAGATGTTTATATAAAGTCCAATATACTGCAATATGCTGCAATATACTGTCAATAAGTAATTAATTCCTCTTTGCTAACAAAAAAGCACATGAGAGCGTCAAGTCCAACACATGGCATTGGGAGGCTAAAACATCCCATCATTAACGTACAAACAAACACATCTTTCTGTGTCCAGCACTTGCGGTCTTGTACAGTGACATTGCGGGTCACAAGGTAAGTTAAGATGCTATAATAAGCCAGTACAATAATGTGGCTCAGGCCCGGTGAATAAAACATGATGACTGTAATCCACTTCCTGGCCTAAGAGGTCTCAAAAAGGTATGGATGACACTTGTCAGACATCATGACCTAATTACTTTCATAAATAAATGATTGTACTTTTCAATTTTATGTCGCATACTGTGCTGGGAACGGTGTCTGAATTAATATTATTGGGAGGTTTTGTGGTGTTAAATGTGCCCAACGATACTGAGTCCGAGAACTCTGCTTGGATTTATAGAAGTCAGAGTATTAGCATTCCAGGATGTTCCCTCCATCTCTGAATGTTTGTTCTCCCAAACATTGGCAGGCTGAGAGCAGAGAGGCTCATGTTTTATTAATGACACATTAGGAGTAACACCAATCGGCTAATATAAATTTGCATATTTATTAAAAAGAAGACATTTGTGATTAATGGGATTTTGCTATGCTACATGGAAATGAGGTGAAGACTGCTGGCGAGTAAATCCCTGATCTTTGCTTTCGGATGTGGCCCAGCGTTGCTCTTCTTAAGCCCTGACAAGATTTACAGTACAAATATATCCTCAACATTAATAATATGTGTGTTTAGTCAACACGGTCGCCTTAATAATTCCCTAGAACAATGATCCCGCGAAGAAAAAAGTCCAGCAATATTCAATCATAAATCATAGAAGACATAAATGGCTAAAATTATTTTTACCCATTTACTACATACTCTGTCTTTTGGCTGAAACTTGAAACGGTCTCACCTGTTCATTATGCAGATTTCACAATAAATATTCCACCCTCACTTCAAATGCTGTAGGAATATCGCTGGATTTACAGTAGTCTGGGGGCCGAGTCGACGACAGGGGCTGGATCGAGTTCTGAGGGCTCCGTCTACCATCGATTCAAATCCGTCCTATAAAAGAACAAAAACAGGGAGAGTGGGAAGAAAAAACTGAATAAGAAATTGTCTTGACGACAAGGACATTGTCAGATAAGTGGAGAAGGGCAGTCGGAGAGCTATTTAGAGCGCCGGTAAATGGCCTTTTTACCATTCCGGCTCCCTCCAACCCCCCTCGGCTTCCTCCACCTCTGTTTGGGGATGGCATTAGAGACTGGAGACTGACATACATTTTTTATAGCTTCATAAAGTCGTCCAATGACCAGGTCACCCTTCTCATAACTAGGGAGCAGAACGCTTGAAAAAAGCCATTCATCACTGTGAAAGGGCCTGCTTGTCCAAGCGCCTTCAAACATGCAGAGAGTCTGGTGAGAGACGCTCAGCGCAAATGCTAACGTACTTCTGCCGCTAATGCCAGATGACCTTCTCACATCTATTAGCGGGCTGGCTGACGCGGAGGGCAGACACGTGCCCCGCTTGTCTCCAGCAAAAATCTCAACCGCAAAGATTACAAATAGGGTGCGTGATTCCACATATCAGGATAACCATCGTTCTCGAGCACAAAAAGGAGTACGGAAAACGAAATAGTTACGCATGCTATCGATAAAACGAAACAAAAACAGCCTGCTCGTTTCACATTGCGTGAGTGCGTCGAGAATTCATTTGCAGCGCATTTGTTTTTGCCGTATGCGAATGAAACACACCGCTTTACGATTTATTTGGATTTTAAAATGATTTAAGAGAAGAGCATGACGTGCCTTTTAAGTATGTCCCCTTCGATTTGGCAAGCCAGAAGGACCTCCAGTACAGAATTGGAACGCCCCTCACAGAGAAACCATCACACCACCGCAGCCCATTAGTGGGCAATTAGTGACAGCTGGTGGGTTGTCAGGCTGGTAATGGGCTCAAAAGGAATACCGGAGGAATACAGAAAACAATAGAGCGAACACGGCGAGAGCCTAAAACGTGAGCGTTTAAGAAAAGGATCATGTTAAAAACGTGCCCGACGTATAGCGTGCCGTTTTTATTTTTGTCTTCCGCGCTGGGGGATCGGCGGCAGACAAATGTTTTAATTTAGTCATTGAGGCGGAAAGTGTTTCCAATAATCATGCTGTCACAACACCCAGACGCGAGTGTCCTATCCTGCCAGATTCCAAAAATGTGTAATTATCAGCTCGAAATGATCATGTATAAGATGCCTTATGCTACCATATTCATTCCAACTGAGTTGTGTGGGCTTTGGGAGCGAATGCAGCATTATTCCGTCGTATCACAAGTGTGTGTTTCAGCAGTTAAAGAGCGATCTACTTACATTACGTTTGCGTCAATGTAAATTAGCCCTCGGTAGAACAAAACAAGCGCTAAGGCGTCTAAAAAAAACATCATTCGGCTGCGATGGGCAGTGTAGTTTTCTCCTTTTAAAAATGTAATTCTCCCCGGTTCATGAAAGGCAACAGGGGACGACTATTCTAAAGTACTGCGCACATCAGATCTCTCGCTCCCTTTCTGCCTGTTTTTCATTTCAAATGGCAAGGCTGAATGTTGAGAGGCCCAAGAGGCAGGCCGACGGCTGGAGATAGAAGTCCTTTAATAATTTATTTAAGAGGCCAGAAAAAAGGCAGCCAAGGGGAACAAATAGTTGTTCTCCCAGAACCAGGACCCCTCTGACCCCGACGTGACGTACCTGCAGCAGCCCCGGCCCCATCACATTAGCGAAATTCTTATTTGATGGCGTTTTAATATTCTGCCTTGATGACTTTTTAGCAACATTTACTTTCGACGGTCTCTGGCGCTTCCCCCGGAGGAAATGAAACATGTCAAAACCCATTACGAAAAAATCAAAATTTAAATACCTCGTCCGTGCTGGTAGTAATACACACAATCCCCGCCGCTCAGAGGCAGGGGCGCACAAACACTCATCTGCTAGCCTGCTCGTAATGAGTCTGTTTGATGGGGAAGCGATTTGTGGGTCACCAAGCATACGTTACAGATCCAATTTAACCCTTGATTGCTTGTACTCTGGAGGACTGGGGGAAATGTGTTATTGAAATTTAATACCAGATCATTTCTGGGGTGTTTTCCCTACCTCCTCCCCGCCCTCCCCTCTCGTGCCGGCACAAAGGTGTGCTAATACGCCTCCCGGTGCGACGTGGCACCAGTGGAGGAGGCTGAGATGCAATGAGGGAGAAGTAAAAATGCGGCCGATGGAGAGAAACAAAGACAATTTTATGCATGAACGCTAGGCCAGCCTCCTCCCGGGGTCTTGCTAAACACCAATCCAATTAGCCCCTGAAGACGGCGCAACGGTTTCCAACTCAATTGAGTTTTGGCTTTTCCATCATGTGATTTATGACTTTTACAATGCTGTTATTTCTACGCCGATGTGATCTGCATGCAAGGACCGAGGGGCTTATACGACAGATACACCGCGTAGCAATTTCACAGACACGCGGACCGCTGCTGTAACAGACAAGATAGGATGGCGTCATACAGTAGGAGCTGTAATGTGGCAGCATGCAAATGACTGCTGCTTAGTCTTTAACCCAAGAGAGACTGGAATGAGAGACAGATAGGCCGGGATTTTTACGCACACAGACTACATGACATTTGGCAGGATGTAAGGATGACAGCAGACAACAATGACAGGAAGCAGTAGTGTTATTGAGTGAGCCTGTGTCAAGGGTAAAGAAAGTCAAGCGGAACTAGAAAGTTCTTTTCTGCACATCTGCCTGTCAGTAAAATCTGAGCAAAACAAACTTTTGAACTGATGAAACGGCAATAATGGAGGAGCTTGAAGCTGAACGTTGCAATTTATAAGGTAAAAATGTTCTTTAAAAGGCTAAATAGCTTTTAAATCAGTTTCCCAAAACGTGCGACATCTCTCATTGGTAGGACAAACAGAGAGCTCACACCATTGATTGGGCCGTGCTGGGCTGATCGAGGTAAACAAACAACAAAATATGAATTCAAATTAATTAAATATGTGTGTTTCTGCATTCAAAGCTGGGATAAGAGAAAGCACACTACTTCACCTTAAAACTACCCACGTCAGCTTTACTGACATAAATAAATCTAATATAATAACACAACATGACAACCCTCAGCCAACAAGAAAAGTTACAGCAATGATGACAACAACAACGACGACAACAAAAGACAAAAAAGAACATAAACTATTGTTTTTGAATGTTAACAATGAGAAAAGGCAAACACACCACACGATTCATCTTCTTTCCTGTGTCCTCTGTCTATTTCCTTTTTTCCTGGACGTTCTAAGCACATCTGTTCTTTTGAAAGCCTCTCTCAGTAAAACATCAAACAGTAAGAAGCTAGTTTTGTAGTAGGGGACTACAGAAAGTCGAGTCAGGAATATCTCTCTTGTTTCAGCATCCTTTCAGTTCTCTTTGATGATAAATCAAACAAAATGGAAAGTGTTCCTTTTTCCTACACCCTGGCTTTCTTTCTCTGACAAACCCTTTTGTCTCAATTACTCATTGGCTATTGTCTGTTTGTCCTCATCAAGTTGCATGTGTTCTTCTAGAACATCTGTTAAACAATATTCAGTGATTTATAATAAATCAACCCATACGCAACAATTCATGACAAACACGGGGCCTCATTTTCCCAAGCCGAAGAGGGAAGTTTATACTCAAAGAAGGGCTAGAGCAATGAAATTCTCTTATTTAATTCAATATCCATAAACATCCAAACATCCTGGCAATGTTTATTTTCCTCTTAGTTGTTCCTAATGGCCCAGAAGTGGCTTCGAGAGGGTGTGAGCGGCAGGCACGGTAGGGCGAGTTTAACAGCAGGGCCTCTAATTGAGAGCTCAAGCGAGGAGTCAGCGCGCTGCCTCACTTCATCCAAGTGTTTGTCATTAGACCTCTCCACCGAGAGAAAGTGCGCCCGTGCCGCGCTGCGGCGGCCCGCTCGTGTGTAACCAAGATTTATGCTAATGGGCCCCTGCATATGCTTATTCCACATATCTATATTAAAGTTAATAGACTGTTACATTGCTTCTTAACCCCAGCCTCCATACATGATTACCTTTTCCGATTTCTTTGCAAAACGCCATATAAACACGGGGCAGGGATTTTTGTCAACGTGTCAGTGGGTTTGTTTCCGGTAGCGGCCCAAGGCTCCCATAATTGTGGTCGGGGACTCCGTCATAAACGCCTGCCTAAAGAGCAGGGCAAGCCATCTCTTGAATGCCGTAATGTTCCCCTGGCTGCTGAATAGTCCGCTGGATTTATCACCCCGCTGCACCGACTGCGCACCAGCACGGGCCTGCCTGAGAAAATGAACTTGAAATTGCACATGTTATGGCGGTTAGTTATTGTTCGTCACCTCCGTGGCCTTTATGTGCTTTTAAGTTTATTTACCTATTACCCATTAATGTCAGGTACGTAAAGCTTACGTAAACCTTTCTTCCTTCCTTTGAGGGATCGCAAGGTACCTTGGGCATGCCAGCAATCGTGGATCTGGTATAGCGACTGATGCAATGAAAATGTTAACAAATGTATGTTTTTTACTTTCCACAATACTAATGCAATAATTGTGTCATTAGAATGACAATTTTAATATGACGTCTAGTTACACAGAACTGCAGGAGGTTAGTGTAAAAACTTTTGATAAAGCGGGCGCCACTGTTAGGCGAATTCGACGCCCTTTTGATCTGTGACTTTCAAATAACCTGATATATAAAAGCCTGACGAAGCGAGAAATAACAAGAGAGATAGAGAGAAACGAAGAGAACACTAGTGGACTTGTGAAGGACAGCAGGGCACTACACTGGGCACCGTTTCCCCCCATTGCCGAACAAAGACCCTAGAACAAGTGGTGGCAGTTTCAGGAGCCAATCTCCTCCGGTCTCTCTTCCCCCCCCCCATTACAATCCACTTTGCCAGGCTCTTGACTTACAAATTGCTGCTTTAGAGTTGGTTTCATTGTAACAGCTTTCTTGGGAGAGAGGGAGAAAAAACAAGCACAGAAAGCTCACTTATTTCTCGGCGCACTACAGTATCGCCGGGCCACGGCTAACAGTCAGCGTATTGTTTCTGCCTGTCCCTCAGAGAGACTGGCCGCAGAGCCGTCAATAAGCTCTCTCTCTCAATTCGCTTCCCTCCACATCTTTTCTACTCATCTACTTGGCCGGCTTTCAAAAAAGAGCCATGAAAAAGTAAAATGCTTAGGACGTAAGCCCCTCAATAGCTCTGCTTAATTCCTTCTTTAATATGTCAGACAAAAATATCAAGATTCTTTAGCATGCCAATGAGAGCGCTAAGCGAGAAGTGTTCCCAATGGAGCGAGAACAGGGAAAAGGGTGACTTGATTTCAGTATAAAGAGCTTCTGTGTGTTGGAGGGCTACTGAGAGAGGGGAGGGTGGGGGAAAGTGGGAGAGAATAGGTGTGTGTGTATTCTCCAAGAGTTTTACTTTGCCGTCTTTGACAGACGCAGGCATTTGTGCACACACACTTGTCAAGGCTTCCAAACGGTCTTAAGGAGTCAAGGTTGAATCATTGAAAATACCAGTAAAAAGTCACAAAACCTCTAAGACTACCACCTGTTACGACTGTAAAAATGTGGCTGTATGAAATTCCAAATTAATTGAAAACGTTACAAGTGACAGAAGTGCTACTTCATTGAATAGCTCGCAAAAACATTAGCTGTATGAGTGCTAATATATTGACTTAATCATTATGTGTATGCGTGTTATTTACTTCATTAAAGCACGTTATTTCCATAATTGTTCTATAAATTACATTTTCCACTACATTGGCTTTAGATGCATAATTAATTTTTGACTTTAGCTATTTTCAATTCCCATGCAGAGATTGCCGAACACTTATTTCCTCATGGACTAAGATTTTTTTAGGAGTGTACCAGCAGAGGCTAACTGGGCCATGCTAACCATGCAAACCCGTGCTGTGTTTGAAACTGCTCACTCGATCACTCCATTTCCATCATAAAAATTAAAGCCACACGAACATTATTTTCAGAATAGAAATACAGACCGTCTTGCACGATGTAAACAATACTGCAGAAGCACTTCCTTTTTTTGTTTTGTTTTCACATATAGAATTAAGACTTTATTTAACAATTTCAATTAAGTTCCAAATGTTCTATTTTATTTTGAAGTTTATGAAGTGAAACAGGAAGTTTACAGATTTGACAAAATTCTCTATAGTGTCATAAAACTTTTCCTTTATCACAATTGTCACTATTTATGCAAGAGAACAAAACTTGTTCTGTTATGTTAACTTAAAGATGTAATAAATACATTGTTTTACAAATAAAACGCATAAAAGCATACCTTGCCAGATTTGACAGAACAGTAAAGTTAATTTTTTCTCTGTTCATCACATTTGCCACCATTATTGCAATTATTTATTTATAAAGAGAACAAAACGGCTTGCTGCAGCATATATACTTGAAAATGTAACAAATAAATAAAATAAATAAATAAAAACACACTGACTTTATCAGATTTTGCAGAACAGTAAAAAATATTGTCACCATTATTTGTATTTGTTGTTAATAAAAAGAACAATGTTTACTTAAAAAACTAATAAATATTTTGTTTCACAAAATAACTGTGACAAAATAGTGTTTTATTCTTTTAAAAAATAAACATTTAAAAAGCAGAAAAAGTAAACAAGAAGTTTCTTACAGAGTGTTTAGAGATCATTACAAAACTGGTCAACCCCCAACCAAATTAAAGATGTTTTTTAATTATTAAAAAAACATTTTTTTTTAAACGTAGATAAAAGTAAAGAAGAACGATTTTTACTCTGTCAGAGGCCACTAGAAAATGTATATGCAATATACTGTATTGCCACTATATAGGAGATTTAGGAGATACAAATTTTTTATAAATAAAACCTTAAACCTAAACCCACACCAAACCCCTAACCATAACTTACCCCTAAAATCAGAGGGAAATGATAAGTGAAAAACAATTGTGTGGAAGCACTTAATCCTGGTTGTAAATTAAATTTAAAATATGTTTTATTTAATCTGATTGGTTGATTTAAATGTTATCCCAGGGTCAACATGATGTTGCCCTAAGGACATCAAGCACTTGTCAAAATCAGGAGAGCCATGCCAACAAGTGAGATCATTAAAAACAACATGAAACAGTTAGAATGGGTTAATGATTGGCTCAACTGTTTTCTCACCCGTCGCTTCATCTAGATAAAGTGCAGCCACCGCATTATCATTTCACAAGGCAAAAACAGACGGCGACATATGCCCGGAACCGTCCTTTAGTTTTGGATTCAAAAATATTCATCAAAAAGTCCCTGCTCTCCCATGAGCTTGCTGCCATATGCCAACAGAAAATGTCACCAGTGAAAGACATAATAATTCACCAGTTTCAAAACACCATTTGATATTCATGTCTCCCAAGTATTCTGACCCAAATACACTCCTGTGGTGTTAGATCGTGTTCAGCGCAGAATGAAACACAGCTGTTATCATGCCCTTTCTACTTTGTGTGTGTGGCATTCAAGAGTGTACTTGGGTGTGCTAAAGTAACAAATCTTTCCCTTGTCTGAAGATGTGACTCAAATAAGAGATAAAATTCAAACAAATAATAATCGTTAGGATGACAAATGCACAACAATGAACAAACAATAATCAGTTGCATTTGTATTAAGTAACATTATTATGAATGAATGCATATAATATTGCTCAGTGTTGGCTCATGTACAGTACAGTAAGCTAATGAATAAAATAATGTTAACAAATGAGACATTGTAAAGACTTCCTTTGTATGGCCTTTTTTTCAGCCTTTTCACAAGTGAATCTTTACCCAAAAGAATCCTCATTGTCATTCATGACCACGGCCTTCATGTCAATTACCCTTCGGTAGGTAACTGCGTAATAAAAATTATACTATTAATAACTAGTAATAACACACTTGGCACTTATCAGTTGCAATAACGGCAGATGGGAGATGATCGGTGTTATTTCTGTTAAATCATAGCACACTTCACAGAACAGCACTGTTCACATTTCATGTAGTTACACCGTTTTCTAGTCCGTCGTGACTAAAAGCCTTTGTTTAGGTTTTCAGCAGTAAGTGCCATCCGATAGCACTGTAATGGCGGGCAGTGAGAAAACACAGCTAAAATCCCTTTCTCAGGATTAGCTACAGTTCCTGGGAGGGTTGCATACTAGATGGCAGAGTACACGCTAGGTTATTCATTCCATTTCAAATAGCACTGGCAGGAGCTGAGTAAATAATGCTGTTTGTTACAAAGTGCTGCTAACAGCCGGCATCGAAAACCTCTCGAATCAAAAGGATGCAGATAATGTCCTTCAGACAGTCAGGGTTTTGTGGGTTAGATCCAGTTCAGTGACTTCATCGCATAAAAACTATCTCTATTCATCTGCCCCCTTCATTTTTCCCTTAGCTGCGCGTAACATAAAAATGTTCTGAATCTTTCTCGGCGTGACTCCTCTCCCCCCGATGCCCACGCACAAAAAAAGGGTCTTGTTTTGGGTGTCAGTGGGCTCATTGAGATTTCAGAGGGCCACCAGCTTTGCGGGGCCAAAGGGTCCTCCACAATCGACTTCATTAATCTAGCATTTCCGCAACCCAGCCATGAGTTGGCGTTATATGAACCTGCCTTTCAAAACCCAAGCACAGTGAAAGAGGTTTGACCTAACACCCAGCTGAACTCAGCCTGAGCCAAATCCCAAAGTTCACTCCGACAACAAAAAAGCCCTCTCTTTCTCTCCCCATGTAAAAACACAGATCACCCCGTGAACCTGAGCAAAAGAGAACGAGAGGCAGAAAGAGAGGGAAAACTCCGGAAGATTCTTGTCGGACTGTATTACGAACCGTCATACGACACCTGCCGCTGTGTTTGCTACCTTTCTCACCTCACCTGCTGGGCTGCGTGCTTTGTGCCCGGCTCTTACTAGCTTTCATACACACTGCTTTCCGACTGGGAGACGTCCAACTGATCTCCAATAGAAGGATTAGTGTGTGCTGCCAAGCCATTACGTCATCTTTCGCCTGGTAAAAAGAGAGATCACTGTGACCTGCCAGAATGTGTCAAAGCATTTTACAGCGCACACCAGGGGAAACTAAATGCATTTTATCTTAACAAAAGCATGAAGATTTCCATTCTTTCAAATATAACAAGGCTCAGATCCATATTTATTTTTATCATTTTGCGAAAACAGGCAATGAATGCGATCGTTCATATTCTATTTGAGTAGGAAGGGAAATGTGGACCTGGGTCTGCTCACTTATACTAAATATAATAGATATAATATATTAGACTGGGAATATGCAAACAGGTCCGATTGATTTAAATGAGTCAACTGAGCTATTATGATACACAGTGAACACAGGGTGATACCTCAAGAAGCTGGTTTATTTATTTATAAATGTATCCATTTATGTATTTATTTATTTATTAATGTATTGGTGCAATATACACCACAAGCATCAATGCAAATCTATTTATTGTTTGTGTATGTGCTTATGCTAGTATGCGTGGTTTGTTGTGTTGGAAGAGGATATGCAATCTTGTTATATTTTAAATGCAATGGCGATAAAGTTAAACTCCAAATTATTTTGTTTGTTTAAGGCATACAATAATATCATATTTTTTATATGCTTATACTATTTAAAAAATCTTTAAAACTATTATTACATTACATTTAAATTGCATTTGGCAGAAGCCTTTATCCGAAGCGACTTTCATTATATTACACATATAAAGAATGACTTTAGTTGTTAGTAATTAGTGTGTTTAGTGACAATTTAGGTAACTGTGTTTTCAAAATGTAACAATCGCGTAAAAATGTATCATATTTATTTTAAATGTAAACATTTTATAAAATTATGACCATTGCCTAAATCTTTTAAGTTGTCTAAGAAATGTTTGTACCCTCTGGACCTCTGCTTTTCTTAAAATTCTTTTAACATGGATTTACATGTACTGTTAACCTTAATTTGGTGTTATACTTTGACAGGCATTGATATTGCTATTTGTGTAGTTGTGTATGTTTTATTTAGAGACCGACATGTTTGGTTTGTTAAGAAGCTCTTGCAAATTTGCTGACTTTTTAAAACATTTTTTAAGAGTGGTTTTGATGCTCAAAAGTTAACTGTTCCGACAAGAAAAATCTTGAGCCCATAAAAAATGTAGATTCTGTTTTCTGGATCCTTATTTATATTTAAGATTGAATTATATATGTAAAAAATTATTCATTAAAATTAAAATAAATCAAAAGTGCTACTAGACTTATTTACAGCGTACACCAGGGGAAAGTTCATGCATTTTACCCAAACAAAAGCATAATTTCTTTCTGTCAAATATAACAGGGCTCCGATCCATATTTATTTTTATACAATATACTTTATATGAAGAGTTTGGTTCCAAAATGAGAAAAAAAACTAAAATCATGTTTTTTATTATGTTTTGTTGTATTAGTTAGCTGTATTTTTTTAGTTATTATAGCTTAAATCAACACAAACCAACTGCAGTTTGATTGATATTAATTGGTATGCACAATAAAAAACATGATTTTATAAAAATTCTCATTTTGGAACCAAACAGTTCATATATAAAGTATGATCAATTATATATCAATATAATATATTATATATATATACATATATATAAACATACATATAGGCATATGCTATATATTTCCAACACAGAATATACTTATGACTTATACTTTCTATATTACTTTTTAGGTGCCAAAACTGGAACTCTAATAACATGTTTTACAATGTGGTCTTGTACCAAGTGAAGGTAATATGCTGAGGAACCCTGGGTTGGAGAGGGATAGGGTGTATGTTTTTTGTGTGTAACTGGTCATTACATTATGCGTTTCCAAAATATTTCCTTATTGTTTTGTTATTCAGAACACATGCTTTCCTTTTTGCCACAGTGGCACACTTTGAGCCTGTCTAACTCCTCTCCATCTGGCAAAGCATTAGCTCAAGCAATCATATCAGCTCGAATGTAGACATCCCACGTAAATATTGTGTTTTCCCCTGGTGATTAGTTGAGGTAGAGCCTCAGTTTAATCATCCCATGCTTTTGTGTCTGGAGCGGGGAGAGAAAGAGTGCCGTGAGAGGTGCACGGGGGAAACGGTCACGTCTCATCTAGACCACCGAGGCCAAATATTACTGCATCACACAACCGAACACTTATCTCCTGATACATCCCTCCCCAGAGAGGATTTTACACTCCAGCTAACAGCGTGATTTGGAGGTATACCAAGCGCCCGACCTCGGGGTTACTGAAATCTACAACCGGGCAGGATAAGCATTCTCAGTTAGACCAGAGAGAACGAGGGAGAGAGAGACAGAGACAGAGAGACAAAGGCCCTCTCTCTCGCTATCACACACAAGAGCACGCACATACTAATCTCTGTCATCTAAAGAGGACGATCTTATTTCAAGACCCATCTGAGAAACTATGGTATTTTAATGCAACTTGTGTGGTCCTGGGGTCTTAAATATCTCCTCGCCACAAATTTGTAAGAGAGGATGTGGACGATAGAGTGTCTTCAGATATGAGGGCTGACATCCAAACAAACCGGACACTCTGCCTTTTAAGGCGATGTGATTAAACGGTGTTCTATGACCTATTTTTGCATCACATATAATGACTTGTTTGTTTTGGCTGTATTAACACCTGATTACTTTATGCTGTTTTACTTATTTATGTAAAAGACATTCCATAAAAAAAATGTTTTTTGCAAAACGGAAGACCTACTATCTCATGGCAGCATGCGAATAGAGCAATGTACGTTCTGTTGAGTTTTGTGGTGGGTCAGGACCAATACTAAACTTTAATAACCGTGTTCAGATTGCTATACATCGTAAAGGCTAGTCTCCCTTGGTCTTATCACACTCAAAGGGTAGGTGCAAATATCCCCTATTTGTTTTTATTAATGGGAATTTAATGTGGGATTTCCCCAATTTCTTCTTAAATATCACTGGTGTTTGAACAAGGCCAAAGGCCATTGTAATCTCACGAATGCGCAGAACACGCTTTCTCTTAGTCAGCAAATTACATTGTTTTCACCTCTCTTCCTGTACACTTTTCAGAAAGAGGTGTGAAAAGATCATTTAGTGTCTCAGAGGGGAAGCTTCCTCCGATATCCTCGCTACAACCCATTCCCCCTGGCCGATTGTTCTTCGCGTGATCATATAAAAAGATTTGGGAAGTGTTGCCGCTTTTTATATTGTTGTTGTTGTTGTGTTTTTCCTTTCCCGAACAATGGGCTTCCAGGACAGAGTCCCCTAACGGGCGTCCAGATCTCGCTCGCCGGGCCTCCACCACCCATCCCGCCTCTGCTATCTTTCTCTTCCCATCTGGTCCGGGCCCGCTTCCCCGGCCAGGGTCCATTGTGTGATCCGAGGCAGCACGCGCAGGGCCGAGGCCAGCCCAAACATATTCAGTTCAATCTCTGGAGGCTTGCCAACGGTAACCCCCTACTCCCCCAAAGGTGAAGTATGTGACATTACAGATTAATTGTGAAGACGTTTTTGTAAACCCAAACCGTAGCGTCCTGCAGTCGGGTCAGATAAAATATCTTGGTGCTGCCTTTGATGAAAGGGGTGGAGTTGGTTTATTACTCTCTCAGGGAGAAAGAAAATGTATTGGGTATTTCATTCAATTATGTTGCCTGGTATAGTGCGATTAAGAGCTATAGTTTCACAATTATCTTGAATGTTTCCTTTAAGATAAAATACAGTGGCGGTACCTAAGCACAATCCTGGTATCAAATGGTAGTAGCATGGTGCTTTAATACATTTCAGTGCAAAAGTTTAGGGTCTCTTACACATGCTTTACCATTAATCTTCAATGTGAAAAATATTAATAAACAATGGAATAAAAACTACTAAAAATGATGTGAAAAAAGATATATATTAGCTTTTTCCAAACACACTGTAAAAGGATCAATTTAGAAACTTCTCTGCTGCTTAATTTTTTTTAAGTTAAATCAAACTAACTAAGTCAATTGAACTTAAATTATACTGGTCTGACTAAGAAAATGTAATAAAATTTAGTTGTATTTAATACATACTCGATTTTTTTAGTTAGTACAATATAATTTAAATTGAACTGTCTCAATAAACTAATTTGATTTAACTTCGAAATATAAGGCAGCTGTAATTGGTGTTTTTTTTACAGTGAGGAGTTTCCATCTACAGTATGTTGGCTTTATATATTACTAAAGGAAGACCAAGTCATCCATTTTAAAAACATATGAAAAAAATCATGATTATAATTTATGAAATTAACATGTTGGAACAATTATAACATTTAACCTATCCAAGCATAAGCCTTCAAATCAAAAGATTATAAGATACCAATAAAAATTTCAGTCAAGTGACCCTTAACCTTTTTCTGGGACATAAATGAAGCACTCCACAGTATACTTCATAATAATCCCGTCCTCAAATGTCGAATAACTTAACAGTTTCATATCAAAATCAAAAATTGTTGAAACTACTTTTTTGCCATTTCAGCGTCAAATAATTGTATCCAAAAGGGTTTTTCTAAGGTCCTTTTTTGACCCGTTGCATTCAATTGCACTGCCCACTTTGCGTGTGTGACCTCTCGCACCATTTTTTTACACGTCTCCCCTGTGTTGTCTCTTTGGTGAAATATCGTGTGTGCATTTGTGTATTTGTCACCCCTGCAGGAAAGAGGCCCGGAGTGAGTGTGCGTTGCGGACGCACCACCTCTCGCCAAGGGAAGTGTTCCTATGCAGCGGCCTCTTTGTGGAGCGCTAATCGAGCTTTCCTGTCGGCCGACAGAGCTGTCCCCGTGCACGCTGCACTACGTGAGACGGGAGGACTCCAGAACTCCTTCGGGAAGTTCTGGGATCAGTAGATAACAGCAGTGCTCCCACCTCTGACATGCCGCCACTGGGCGGCTCCGTTCTCTGTCCATGTTCCTCTCCAACTCTCTCTCTCTCTACCTCTTTGTGACCTTCAAAAGCACTCTCTCCATGTGCGGCGTTATACTATCTCAATTGTCTTTCTACTGTAGGCCTGGCTGTGAAAGAAACATCCCCCCCTTCAGACTACACATGGGTCATTGTAACCTCACAGTTTAGCCTCTCTGTCATTTTGCCCGCACATATTGGTGAAGCATTGATTTTTGGATGGCATGCTCCGTAAGCTTTTAATGAGCTTTGCTTGCTGGGTTTTGTACAGGGAAGCACAGTCACACATTATCACCACTCAATGAAAAAGGCTAAATGACCATGATATAAAACTAGGTTTTTCTAGGTCCAATCTAAAACTCTATGTTCGCCTATTATAATAATACTTTTAGCAACAATATTAAAATATAAAAAGCACTGAGTTACCAACACGAAGGTCATGGGTTCGACCCCAAAGAACACATAACTGATAAAATGTATATCTCGTAATGCACTGTAAATCGATTTGAAAAAAAGTGTCTGTCAAATGCATTAATGTCTATGTATATGGCAATAGCAAACATTACTGCAACTCTAACATTAAAAAAGCTAGTGACTAAAAAAATATTCGCGTGGATGCTAGCAGAAGCGAACAAAGTTTTTTTTACCCTTAGTTTTGTAATAAGGAATAAAGGGCCGTTCAGATTGCCCGCGAATATTCGGTGCGAATGTTCATCACGATAACGTTCTAGAACAATAACAATAGATTCTTATTAGCCTTTCATATAGATCGCAAATATTCACACGCCGAAAATGTCAAGTTTTTTTTCGTCTAGTGCGACGTATCTTTCCTCATTCACAAAGCGAAGAAACGGACCGTCCAATAAGAATCGAGCATTTTACGTCACACGACTAGAGCCACTGTGGGGACGCAGTGGCGCTAAAGGCTCAGTAAGCTGTTGTGAGAGAATGGATGTCGAGTTGTTACTGTCGTTGGTGTCAGAACAGACAGGACTTTTTGAAAAAGTTACAAGCGTTCGTCCAAATATCTTTATTGATATGGAAAATGTATACAGGTTTTGAACAAATACAGAATGAGTATTTCATGACAGAATTTTACTTTTTCGAACAGTCCCTTTAACATCCGCTCTGGCTAATAATATAATTATGTTTATTTTATTCTATTTATATTAATATAAATAAATAATTTGTTGAATGAGTCATGTAACTTTGTCACATTTAAGTTTATCCAAGTAACGGTTCTTCTACTGGTAACCCAAAATAATAGCAAGACATACTTTTAACTTGCTCGCTCATGTAATTTACTTGTCTTTTGCTTATTTTCAAAAACAATTTACAGGGGCTCTTATAAATTGGGGATGTGAACTGGAAGTGAAGTTTAGATCACAAAAGTGTGCATGCACAATTGTTTATGTTGTTGATTTGAAAAAGTCTATAGTAATTTCTTAAATTTTCCTTAAGACATTTTTAGACAAAAATTATACTTGAACAAAAGTTAGAAAGTAACCGATTTTTATTGTAATTAAAGTATTTAAGTAAAAAACAAAGTGCATTTTTATAATGAAGTGAAGAAAAATGACTTGATTTAAGATAATGCTTAATAATTTTGAAAAAAATGATATATAAAAACTACAGACACATATATTTCATTACTATGAGTTTAGGCTTTGGTATTTTCATGGTTGCTTGACATGGCTAGATGAAGGAATGTGAACTGCTAGGTAGTCGCCAGGGTGCTGAGGGTGTTGCTATGGTGTTACATTACCATTGATTCAATACGAACATCAATAATAAAATGTACAAAAGAAACTTAATAAAAATAACTAAATATTACAAAAAGCAATTTTTCCTCTTTCTTCAACTCACATGTGCCCTTTTCACCCCGAAATCTGGATTCTAGTTTTTTTTCTAGTACAGTATCTCCATGTCTTCTGTTGAGCGTGAGAGCAGTGATTAGAAGAGACTATACATACTCCCCCCAGATCTAGCGAATCACCTCTACAGCCTGTCCTGCATGGCTCTGTTCCAATCTAATCGGATTGCAGTACTGTCCGTGAAAAGTGGCCTCGAAGGACCACCCCGCTCACATACTCAGTCTTTTTAAAGCATCTCAATGGACGTTCCCTTTCATCCCTTTAAATATTAAGGTTATTTGAGCGCTCAAAGATTTGTCAGGAGGGATTCTTCGAGGACTTCATTCTTTATGGCGAATCATGTGGGCTTTTTATTAGGATGAATATGAACCAAATACAATCGGATAAATTGCTCCTTCAAACATTTGTCTCTTGTATAAGTGCCTACGGTGTCTAAAAAGATGGAGAGAAAAAACAACATTTTATCTCCAGTCTATTCATCCTTCACTCATACGGTCTAAAGTAAGAGAGATAATGGTTGCACTTCTTTTCTGATGATGTGAGGGCCGCAGATGATGGCTTTGTTTCCAGCTATTAAGAGTTGCTGATTGGAAGCAGTCTAAAGGTTTCTGTACGCGACCAATGAGATGTATTGAGCACCCCGTCCGCACATCAGCTCACTGCATTAAACAGGCAAAAGAGGCCCGTTATGGACACCACTATGAAAAGATCCTTTAGCTCCAGCACTTTCTTTTTTTTCATATTTGTTCAAAGCTGGTCATCTCTCTCTCTGAGGATCATTATATTCTCTTCCTCTCACCACCCACCTTTATAAATGTCAGACAGGAATACATCTTATTTGAACTGATATCGCTCCTCGAAAATGGTACTGGAAAAAAGAAAAGTTTTCACCGTTGCGTCTGCTTCCACTAATATGATTTGTCGGGCAAATTGTGTCATTAATCTGTTTCTTTTTGACAGCGTGAGTGAGGGGTCCTAGAAATAAGGACCCCGAGAGCAGAGAGGCCCTCTTTCTGTCGTCGGTGAGAGGTTGGTTTGGCAGCACTCTTCCTTTAAGGTAAACATTTATTACTTCAGGGCTGCCCAGCGAGCTGGAGGCAGTCACTTCACAGGGCTGTAAATGTCATCTTCCCTTTGACATGTGCTTGACAAATGAGTCCAGGCTCCAGTGGCCTGGGAGATCTATCAGCTTTCTTCTTCTTCTCCTTGGCTGGAAGCTTAAAGTTATCAGAGCTGGAGAAAGAGCTCCACAGGCCCAAGATCAGCTATGACCGAAGGGCGTCGCATTACCTCATGGTGAAAGCATCCGAACACACGGGTGACAGAGGTCGGTCGTCTGTCTGTGATGCACATAAAAATGCATACAAATACACGTCATTTATCCAGTGGGGTCTAAAAAACTCAGAGCAAACTGAAAATCCAGCTTATAAAATTTTATTTAAACCTAAAAGAAAAGTTTGGAGATAAAAACCACATTGCTTGGTCACCGAGGTTAATAACTAAAACTATGTAAAACTAAAAGAAAGAATTAACTAATAGCAATGTAAAAAAAAGAAGAAAATAAGAAGAACGTTGCAAAATTGCTAGATATAAAAAAATGACTAAAAATGAATACTATGAAATGAAAACTAATATTGAATAATATTGAAAAGTGTTTATAAAAGTACAATAAGCATGACAACAATACTAGTATAACACACTTAAAAAGAAAGCAAACATGTGATGATCTCTAGAAAAAGTTTGTAACTGTTCTTCCAAAATTTTCAAATTAGCTGTTTTTCAGGAAATTGTTTTTTTTACTTTTAAAAGAAAAAATATTGTGTTTTCTAAGTTGACAAGCACTTTTTAATACTTTTAATGGTTAGTTTTTTGCAAAACCCAGTGACAAACATAAAGGGTCACTAATAATAATGATCACAAATTATTCAGAATGCTGATAATTTGTAATAAAAAAATATTTACAATCAATTTAAACCCCACTGTATATGTACAGTATCTGATTTGTCATCAGTAGTGTACCTGAGGAGAGATGCCGTGTCACTTGTCCCGAAGCAAATCTTCACAACATGATTGAGGTGTGCTGTGTAATGTTAAGTGATCTGTTGTGGGCCGGTTGACGTCGACTGTGCATTTTTAATCTCAGCCTTCTTCACGCACTGACGCCCGTCCCATTCGCACACTGTCAACTTATCATTCAATGATTTCGCTTGCTTTTGACTCTGTTTATATCAATGTCAGGTTGAGGTGAAATCCCTGACTGTCCAATCAGGTGATTGATAGCCCTTGAAAGAATAAGCAGGTGTGTAATTGTCCCGGTCATCACTTCCTTTGTCGTCAACGTTACTGTTTTTGGAAGAGGTCTTTAGAATCTCTCTGAGGTTGAGTCTGGAAAGTTTGTGCCGGTATAATGGGGTGGCACGGCGCAGCTTGCTGTGGGTTCTGACCCAGACCAGAACACAAGCCGTCAGCCCGAGCGGAGGCTCTCCGGCAACTGTCTTTCAGCGCCATTAATCAGCCTCACAGAGGACCGCCTTCCCGCCAGATGGGGAAGCTCTCCAAAACCCAAGAAAAATAAGCAGACTAATTAATTCTTATTGGCACAGGGCAATTAGATGGAAGGTTGGCAAGAGAAAAGGAGAGTGAGAGGAAAAATATGATGTCACCTTTAGTTCAGAACCGAACTTACGATACATTAGTGTGTCAGAGCTTGGGTTGGTTAGGGGACGATTTTCATGGCCTCAGCTGTATGGGAATATTGTGAGGTGGGAGGGAGAAGAACACTACAGATGGAGGTTAATGAATGATAAACAGGCTATTGCACTCTGAGATCAAGACTTTGACATTATAGCTATTTAAAAAGTACACGTCAGTACATGCACAACATCTCTACAGTAGCTTGAAATCAAAACCATTTTTCTGTGTAGTGCATACGTGCATCGGTTTTGTCTTGGTTGCAATAAATGTTTGTTTTAGTTTTAAGTTACAAACATTTTAACCTTCAAAGTTTTGTGTTTCTGTCAATTTTTTGAACTAAGAGCATAATCTAAAAAGAGTCCAAAAGTTTTGTGTTTTATTTATGCTTGGGCACCCAGAGTTATCGAATAATGCTAAAATGAAAATCTTGTATACTGGCACACTGGTAGGCTGGTATACTTCTGAACTGTTGCCAGGGTGGACTGACCAGTAGGACATTCTGTCAAAGTCCAGAACAGCCGTCTCACTGACGGCCTACGGCCGCGGTCACAGCGAATGCGCGTAACGCTAGCATTAGCGAGTCAGACACGTAATTGTGTAACGCAATGCACACGTTACATACAACAACACCCCCTCCCTACTTCCCTTAAGAAATGTGCATTTGCCATGATGGATACACATTTAGCAAATAAAATCATCAATCAAAATAGTCACCGAACAGCATAAAAGCACTACGGGACAGAGCGTCCCATATGCTTTTGAAACGCTCTCACAGAACATTGATATCATATTCCGATTGTTCTGCTCAGCTTGTAATGAAGCCGGACATGTTGGTTTCTGAACTGTCGTAAGACAAAATCCATGTTTCACGTGGCGCATTCGGAGAATATTTTTTAACTGAATTACAGCTGGGTGTGAATGTGCTCTAAAACATATTGCGTTTTCTTCCCTGCACAGTATTCCGCACATGCAGCTGACATAAAGCAAAATCCTATCCAGTTGAGGGTTTTCCTTGTTAGCTTCTATATTTTGCGATGTCCTAACAGCTTGGAAAAACAAACAGTGTCAATGTCCGCTGATGTCCGATTCCAGACTAATGACTAATTTGAACAGATTAATTTTGTTGAAACAACTCATATGTCAAACACTGAACTCACAAGACTCACTGTCTGTACCCATCAAGTCAGTCGCACAAAACACCTCAGAACACAAGCGGGCTTAGGCCATATAACAAGAGTGTAGTACATGTCTAGTAAAGAACATATATATAATAATTTAGTTCAGAGTTCTAATTTTATGTGGTAAAAATAAAGAACGCCAGTGGCAAAATTACAGCTTTTTGCAAAGAGGGCAAAAAAAGAATTGTGAAGAGTGACAGGTCATATTTGTGTCAGATAATTTTATAGCCAATATATACTGTTTAAAATAACAAAAACAAAGTTTCTTTGCATTTATTTTGGATTTAGTGGGCTCGCAAGTGTTAAAGCACAAATATGAAGCGGTCTATAGCCGACTATTGTAAAAGTCAAATTAACATAAGGATTCATCAACTGAGGTCACTATGCATGGTCATTATGATTACTATAAAAAGGGTGCGACCAAATTGTAAGTTGGTGCGACCAACTGAGAAAGTGGGACACACCAGTGCGACCAGTGGGAAAAATGGGTCTAAAACCCTGCATTAGTTTATTTTGAAAGTTGAAATTATAAATCGAAACATCATGAAACTTTAATTAATAAAGAATAATGCATACGTTTACAATAATTACAGAAAGCAGCTTGGGGAAAAAACTAATAAACGGATCCACATTGGCACATGGCAATACGTAAACAATGTATCTGTTCAGGTTAGGTAATACACACAATGTATCTGATGAGGTAGATTTCAGTCATTAAGATGCACTATAAGAAAGAACTGCTTTTTATTACAGTAATGTTATGCTTGTATTTGCATTCTTCCCACAGGACTTGCTTTGTGGACTCGGTTTTGTCCTAAAAAGAAAAATTCTGCTTTTGGACAGAGTCATTAAAGAAGGAAATTACATTTGCATCCTGTGTAATCAATAAGAAAACTCGAGGGACTGTACAACTCATTCTGTTCAGCATCGTGGAGATTCATACTAATTAGCGCAGTACACACACTCCTCGTATTTCCATATTGTTAGCATAGCACTTTTCATTCCTACGAATTTATTTACAATTTCATTACTTTATTAATCCATTAAGGTGCTGACATGGTGATGTGCTTTTGAAGTAAATTGTGGCTATAAACGTTACACCGAATTGCCCTACATAATGAGTTTTAAACAGCAATTGAACTTTATTATACTAATAAAACCAGTAAACTACAGTGAAAGATATACAGATAAAAAACAAGATATACTGTATCTTATCAGATAATAGAAATGTGGTGTTATTTTGCCCTTTTAATGTTTTTTTCACAGTGCACTTAAATTGAATGTGTCCGATGTTGTAAGCACAACCTACACTTGTGCATTGTGCAATGTTCTCCACTTCCCACGAAACGCACACAAAATTCAGCAGAATAACCGAGCCCTCATCAGTCACAAGCCCAGGTCAGCAAACAATAAGAAAACCCCATTTCTCTCAGCGGAGGCCTGCCTCCCTTAAACTTCACTGTGTCACAAAGTCATATTTAATTCAAGCTTAAAGCTTTCCTTCATGATGAATCACTGAGGGGCTGAAGGGATGATATCTTTCTTCCTCACCTTTTTTCTCACCAAGACAAAGACCTTCAAACAGATTAGGTCAGAGCAAAAAAGGTTACTCCCATCATGCAACAGTTTGTGTGAGACCCGGCACCAGAGGATTCTTTCAAAGGCTATTTCAGTTCACTAGGACGCGAGGTGAGCAGAGATGACTAGAGGATGGTGATCACATATTTACATATTGTGTGAGCAACCTGACAGGTATCGCTAAAACTCTGAATGAGGGTGCGGAAAACACATGTATGTACATATTTTCAAAGCAATAACATAAACACATGCTGTTGTGGGCCAAAGTTAACTTCCAGTACATGGATGAAAAGTTTGTGTAGATTATTTCTAATAACAAGCAAAATTCAATAACATTAGCTAGCAAGTTAAAAGTATGTCTGGCCAATATTATTTGTGTTGACCAGTAAAAGAACTTATGCCTAAACTTATGCGACAAAGATATAACTTACGTCCCATTCTACAAATTGTTTATTTAATACAATTATTATACAATAAAATATTAATATAAATATTATTATTATAAATTGAATAAAATAATTTGGAAGGGGAGTCGGACTAAATTTTTTGGCATCCCTATTAGCCATTATTATTTTTTACCAGTTGAAGACCCATAACTTGGTTAAACTTAATGTTACATGACCCATTCAACAAATTGTGTATTTAATACAATTAATATACAATAAAATATGAATATATAAATTATTATTTATATAAACTAAATAAAACATAAACATCCAGACTGAACAAACACAGACCGGAAGTTAACTTTGGGCCATGCGTGTGCATCAGATGAAACTGTCTATACACATCAAGATTCAGCAAGACTATATCGTTGCTGTTCTTCCGAATTTGCCCTTTTTAAGGAAATGGAAAAAACACTGTACTTTTTAAATGAATAAATACTGTGTTGTCAAAGTTGATAAGCACCTTTTAATACTTTTTATTGGTTAAATATTTGCTAAACCCGGAGACAAACAAGGGTGATAATAATTATGATTTATGACTACTGATTTGAAAAATCACGAAATGAAGGACACTCTTATAAAACTCTAAAATAAAAAAACAAGTTTAACTAAACTAACACAGCGAGACAGCTGCAATGCTCTGTTGTAATATCTGTGTGGATATTACATCGGTCAGCGTCGTAAACCTCAACCCCACCGGCTCTAGTCCCTGTCCTTGATGATGATAGCACAAACACGCTCCTCCGTCCCAGCTGTGGATGTGAGGGAATCTATTATTTCTCAGATCCCACCGGAAAAGAGAAAAAGGGCTCCCGCATCATTATTTTGCCTCCAAATGTAACTGACTTTACCACACAACCCTAATTTGCTTGCCGTAATTATAGGTCATGCTCTCCCTTTGTAATTTATAAAACCTTTTGTTCTTATCAATAATGAATGGGGCTTGGGTAATTCACGCCACTATAATATTTTGATATTATGAAAATGCTAATGCATCAGGGACCCCAAGCCTTATCGGCCAGGTCTGATGCTCTATTAAGCAGCCGGCAGAAGAAGTCGGACGCAAATTGCTTATGTTAATGCCCCTGTTGTACCCAGACAGGATGAGGAGTCTGCAATTAATTTCTTCCAGGCGGCGGATGGACAGGCAAATTTATTTCCCGTCCTCAGACCGGTGGCTCCCCCCACCCCCCCTCCCTCAGTTTTTCCCTGGAACTCAACGGAGGGAGCAAAGGAGAGGGAAAGAGAGAGAGAGAGAGGGATGAGACAGAACGAGAAGACTCTGGATCCGTGACCTAATTGAACAGCAGCGAAACGCGAGAGCGGCAGAAGAGCAGCCGTATCTTCATTCATTCGGCTGACATTGTTTTCGCAACTTAAACCTGTTTTATTAATTATGTTTGACATTTCCCTAATTAGTTTCATTTAAATCACATCAGCTCCTAGCAGATGATTGTGCCGTACATCAATTCACCACGGCCTTTGTGAATTAGCGAGAGAGGGAGAGAGCTAAGGCCTTGTATAATTACACAGAATAGGTAAGTGCTGAGAAGTAAAGCCATACATTAGAACAACTGGATTTCTGCGCAAATGAGCTACACCTTTCCTGCATCGTTTACGTCTGTTGTCGAGCGTTTACTGATGTTGTTTGTCTATTATGCAGAGTGGAACTGTACTCGTGTAGTTACATGAGACACTTCAGTGGTACCTGTGAACTCGATGAGAGGGGGTTTCACATAGAACACACCTGCTTTACTTTGCTTTTCTTTCGGCTCATGAGTATAGAACTTCAACTTTTGACTAAATTATATCTGGGATACGGCATGCATTATTCTGACGCATGCTGTACATACGCAATAATTGGTTTACCTCTGAGGAACTCGCAACGACTATGTTTAGAAAATGTGGGGGTCGTCTATTTCATTAATTTGGGGAAAACTGATTTATTAGCATAAGTTCTATGCTAACAAGTTCCCCTGAATCATAATGTTATGTCCCTCTGCAGCAAAAAGTGAAAATATGTACTTTGTAATTATATAGAATCATTTTGAAGTATGACAACTTTGTTACAAAATATAAAAGCAGACACACTTAACCCTCCTGCTATGTTGTGGGTCAATCTGACCACAAAGCAACTGTGACATCTTCTTTAAAGTATACTAATTGAGTCTTGAAAATAGTCACATTTAAGACTATAATGATAACAAAACATTTATGAAAATAAAGTTTTCAGTTATGTAATATATTCTTTTTCATATGCATTCATATGCTTTTCCAAAGAATTTCAAGCACATGTTAGAATCAACAGATTCTTATTTGTCCAAAAACTGATTTCATGTAACTCAAAGAACAAAATAAATACAACTCTGTTACATCTGCCTTATTAGTTTATTTACAATGTTAAGTAGATAAAAGGTTAAAACTTATCATATAATAGGTAAAAAGGCAAATAATTGATCATATATTAAGTAGGGATGCACCGACATGTAAATTTTGTCCGATAACCGATTGTTCTTTAACATAGTACGCCGACAACCGATTTATTGGCCGACATACAGTATCTAAATATTAATATAAAATTTTCTATACTGAAACAAAAGGCAAAAAGTGGAAAAATGTTCTTCCAGAAAAATGTTCTCAATAGCCACATGTCAAACAGGTCTCAAGACAGAAGGCATTCATACTGCAGTCTGATTCAAACAAAATGCTTTTGTTCCTATAATTTACAGATTCATAAAAACTGTATCTGATGATAATAGCAGTAAGTAAATGATCACGACAGAAAGACAGTACTGTACTGTATTTTAACTAAGAGCAGCGTGCATATGAAGTAGTTTAACCAGAGGAAATGATTTAAGATTTATCGGCTTTAATATATCGGCATAAATTGTATTATAGACCGATAACATTAAAAATGTCCATTTATCAGCCGATACCTATATTGCCGATAATTTATCGTGCATCCCTAATATTAAGTTCAGTTATCATATCGTCAATGTCCTTCTGAACCATATGTCTATATTTTCTCTTTTTCAGGAAATGGAAAAAAAAACATACTATCTTGTGAAAGTTGACGAGCACTTTTTAATACTGTTATTGTAACAAATACAAATATTTGTAAAAGATTCACTAATAATAATGATTTATGGGAACAAAAAATAATAATCACGAAATATGGAGAAATGAGGTTTCAGAATGAAAGCAGCGATATATTAAAAAATATATCATCATATAGTTTATCATATATTAAAACATCTGTGGGGTCTATATAACCACACACCTTTAAAAAGGTAATTAAAATTGCTTGTTGTAAATGCCCCCCATCAATAATGATGATTTGAAAACTAAACTCTGTTGACTGAACAGATGAATCCCACCTCAACCACATTTTTCCAAAAAGAGAACTTTAAATAAAAAGATACATTTGTCAGGTCATCTTAGGGGGTCTTTAAGCTAGCCATTGATTGATATGTTTTTTAATAATTAAAACCTACCGTATTTGCCATTAGCCATCTGAAAGTCTGAGAAATTCTTCAACAGTAAACTTATTGAGAAACAAAAACACCTTGTGGGGCAATCCAATATATTTTTTTAACATATTCCACTACAATGTTTACTCTCAAAAGTTTTACATTTACTAAATTTAGCAGGTCCCCGTTGAGACAACAGGCATCCAAATTGTCACCGCCGTGTTTGCCGAAGATACCTTGGGTACTTATTAAACTATCTTGCTTGGCCACATTTGGTCTTTGAGGTGCAATCCAGCATCAACAGATGGGAGCGCAAATGGGCACAGTGCTACAAATAACCCTCCTCCGAAAAAATACACTTTTCTCTTCAGAGGGAGGCAGACATTTCACAGAGAGAGGCCTGTAAACAGTTGACTAATTGACACTGCTGTTGCCAGTCATGTGTACGGGTCTACATTATGGTGCAATCTTTCCCTACTAGAGGGAAAAGCACAGCACTATTTTTATCCTGTCTCAACATCAAAGGCTTCTTCTCACAGGGACCCAAAGAGACAACATAACTGTGCCCTTAATGTTCATCTTGTTTAAGCCCCTTAGTGAAGCCCTTGGTGGAGCAGACATCTCCAAAGCCCCCATTTTCTCTTCCCGTCCACTTCCTTCCTCTCTTCTCCACTCACTCCTGTCTTTCAGAAACAACGTTCTCCGTAACTGAGACCTGGGGGCAGAAGCACCTGGAATCATTAAAGCGGGCCCTTTTTGACAGCGTGTGTGTGTGTGTCATCAGTTAGCACACAAAATGCACCGCTGTCTCACTTTTATCATTGGTAGGGTGAGATAGGTGCCCTTTCTAATCCCGTTTTCCCTTATTAGACTCTTACCAGGGAGAGCGGCCACAGCCGGACTGATTATGGGGCATTACCTGCTTGGCTTTGATTAGAACAGCGTTCAGAAAGGGCCGGACAGATAATATGTCTCAATTCAGGGTCAATACAGTGCATTGATGTGATGCTGATATGACTTAATGACTTTAAGCCTTGTTAATCACTTTTCAAAAGCCACTCTATTACTGCTAGTCAACAGTAAAACAAAGTAAGAGGGGAAGCCTCCAAACTTTGATCAACACTTTCACCTAATAAGCTATCAAAAAACACTGTATGAATTATGGACAAAATTCACAAGAAGTATGCATACTACAGTAATTCAGGGATACAAACATCTGTCATAGTACTATCAGTATTTCATGCTGTATAGGCAAACTTATGAAGCAAGCATTTGACAAACAGAAATCTGTTGGGTTTAAAATAAAACAATATATTGTTCAATATAAGGACAAAAATATTTGGTTCCTTTATGTTGTCAAACTTTGAAGAACATGTTGTAGGGCAACTCAGGCATTGCTAGGACAACTTCAAATTCACAAATTCACTAAAATGACTTTCAAATTCATTTGGTTAAAAGTAATTGCAAAACTTTGAAAAGGTGAAATTACACAATAATTTCAAAGTGTGGTTGAAGTGCCAAATATACCTTCTTGGGGAACACTACGGAGTATGGTGATTTTCACTGTACTTTTGTTCTGATATATCTGAAAAAAGCAGTTTTTAAGGTAAACTGCAGTGCAAGGCATTGTGATAAACCCAAGACAATTTGATCACCTAATTTGATTAACTCGCCCTGTGCTGTACAGACATGCATCAAACAACCATCTGTATGGATTCTAGCAGGTGTGCAGACGGATAGCAGGAGAAATGAGATGAGACGACCACCAGCGAGGAGGGAAGTAAAGCACAATGAGCTGCTCTTATAGAGTTACTCGCTTGGATAAAACTCGGTTTCAGTGATGCAGGTGGTCAAAACTGGGAAGACCTAGGTCAGGAACCACCACAGTTGCTTTAATGAGTAAAAAACCTCATACATTTTGATTGGAAAAGTTGACAACGTAATTGTAGGAAAAATTACAATGGTAGTCAAAAATGCCCCGGAACTGTTTGCTTTCCTGCATTCTTCAAAATATCTTCTTTTGTGTTCAACAGCACAAAGAAATTGGTGGGTGAGTAAATGTATACAGAATTTAGATTTTTGGGTGAACTGTTCCATTAAATCTTTGTATAATGAATTGGTATCCAAAATGGGTTTTGGAACAGCATCCCCGCTGGATAAAAGTCTCCATGCTTCCTATGACTAATCCCTTCCCGCCTCCAGCTCATACTGTACACATTAAAATTATTTTAATGGAAGATTAATAACAACCCCTTGTTTACTGAACTTTGCGTAATTTATAATAGATGTAAATAACAGGAGGCTTGTCAGAGTACCTTGCAGAAAGTCAGCACTTTAAGACTTGACTCCTCCAACCTCTGCTGTGTTTTCACAATCTTAAGACTCCACAATTGCGAGCTCAATCAGAATCAAGGCAATTCTTTCATTTTTAAATACATAATGTAAACGTATGAGGGGTTCCTCATAAAAATTTATACCTCAATTCACGATTCTAATTTATAGCCCTCCCTCCAGCCACATATTATTCAAACATTAATAAAGGTCCTATACATCAAAAAGCTTCGGGTTTTCACTTTTGCTTGCGTTCACAGTCATGCATATTACATATGGCGAGAGGCCTTGGCGGCAGCCGGTCTTATAACAATTATACATTGAATAACAGACGGATTGATTGATCGATGGATAACGTCTAAAGGTTTTGTATTCAATCTGCTAAAATTTTAATGACCTTTTCAACACCCCTGCTTAATGCCTTATATGTTTAGATAATACCCTTTATGCTAATTCTCTCATTCCATAAATTTTAGATTTTTCCCATCCATCTCATTCATTTTCTCAGATGTCCTAAATATCTGTCCAGAGATGTGATTAAAGCTTAACTTGAATTATTCATTTAGTTCCAAAGGTGTTTTTGGTTGAAAGTGGAGAAATCAGTGTCACGGTGAAATGACTGTACGTATTATGAAAAGTCAGGATGTGTTGTACTTGCAAACCCACTGAAAGGTCAATGAACTCAAAAGTCTTTTGCTGGGCACGAAGACACATCGCAAGAGAATTCACGTCTTCAAGTCTAAATCTGATCCCGCCATCATCAACTTCAATAGAGTCATGAGTACAGAAAATTCGAAGGAGTGAATTAACAATGGACACTATCATCAGTAAACACCATTTACCTGTCATTTCACCCACACTCTGCCCAAACAGACTGTTTGCTACGGGGGTCTAAACAAACACTGGAGTGGTGATGTTTGTTTTTACCATTCTCAATCCCTAATGTGTGGTAACCAGGGACGGTAAGTCATAAGACATCAGCTTGACTCTATTAATTACCACCTGATCCTTCCTTCCTGGATAATTAGGTACCCATTAGTTCTAATCAAGTAGTTACTTAATTATTGCAGTAATTAGTCTAATGGTCTAGCAAATTGAAGCTTTATCACTTTTGGATACTTAATGTTCTTGGCAGAGTGCATCACAAGTGTCAGGGCTCAAGCTTCGGCAATCAAGCAGTGGAGAAAGAAAGTTATTAGTGTTGCGTAAACGCTCTGAAAGATTAATATGGCTCGATGTAGTCGTGTTTGAAAAGGGAGGAAAGTTGGAGGATGGGTTCAACCGTGAAGCGAGGAGTGTTGTGTAAATCCATGCTAACCGCAAGTGAATCAGCCCACGGGCAGGGAGGTTGGGTGGTTTGTGGTTGAAGACAACTGTCTCAACTTTGTCATTATTTGCCAACCGCACGTGACACTGTATGACTTATTAGATCTCAAGTATTATACAGTATATAATACTGTATAATATATACTACTATTGAGTTAGCCTGGTTGCATAATGGGTTTGTAGCGTATGTCGTTTTCAATTTGTCAGAGCCGTGCTGAATGTAGCATAAAGCTTACTGAAACGCTACATTTTAGGACACCCATGCGTAAGCTCCTATGGCCTGTAATACTATACTGTTCAGCTCTGTCATTAACATTTCAATGGAAGCGCTCCGGTGCTCACGCTTAATTACTCTTGGGTATTTTATAAGACACGGTTGGAGGGTATTGATCCTCTCTATTGGAGTATTCAGCTCATAAACACAGCCAGCTCTGAGAGCAAGGGCAACCTCCATCAATTCAAAAACATGACAAACACGTGGGGATGAGGCGGCAAAACTGAGCTGAATGCAAAACAGATCCGTCTGAAATGACTGAATCGGCTTACTACAGTTAATATAACTTGCAACCTTGTAAAACAAGTACACTTTATTAAACTACACTTGCATAAAGTTCTCAAACATTCATTTTGTACTTAATATACTAAAACATTCTCGTACTTCAATTCGTGGTTGCTCAAAATAGCACACTTCAGTATACTTAGATCTTCTTATGTTTATCTTAAAAAGTACTGAAGACTTTTTTTTGTATATTAAGTACTCAGCCTCTTGTCATTTCAAAATTGTATGACTTACTTTTCTCTGCAGAACACAAAAAGAAGATATTTTGAAGAATGTTGGTAACTGAAAAATGGCGGCGAGTACATGATGACAGTTTTTTCCCCATTTTTCTCGTTAACGTATTATTTCCGTAGACAGTCTTTCGTAGCGGTTTAAAGCGGCTAAGATGTGTCATGCATTCTGACTCCTTACAATGTTAAACGTGCTGTCTTCTCATGGTTAACATGGTCAATTTGTCAAAAAACTAGTTGGGAGTATTACGTGGTATTTCTGTGCTAGATACACTCCCCCAGCGATCGTACGGGTTTCACATTTTTTTTTCCAACATATAAATCTGTTTCGCAACAACTTTTCTTAGTCCCATATTGGACTATTCTCAACAAAAAATCACGCGCCACCGCCACAGGAGAGCAGGTGAAGGATCATTCGCAGACATCACTTTCACATGTAAGCAGGAGAGAGAGAGAGCATACCTTCGCAAAGTTCAAGTGTATGTTTGTTCACTGCATTTGGCTGATGAATGAATTATAAATGGTGGATATACCGCTGGATTTGGAGATCGTTTGAAACTGATATATGGAGCCCCCCCAGCGCTAAAAGATGCCGGACATGAACCAAATGCGTTAAGTAAAACTGATCAAACTACTCCTCGGCGCAAGCTCCGTATGTTTTCGGAAACAATCGTAAAGCTGTATCTATCTTTTATAAATGTGATCAAACTAAATACTAGATACAAAGTTTGCAATACTGCTCTATATGTGCTCAAGATTAATATGAGTTTGGCAGAAACCCTGTGTGTAACATCTGCTTTAAACGCATTTGACCACAAGAGCGTCTACTTTCCTGTCAGGCTAGAAAAAGTCTAAAAGCAAAATATACTAAAAACGCAGTTATGAGCAGCAGGATGTTTAATATGAGTGATTTTTTTATTTTTGTTTTAACAAAGATTATGACCATTTGACTAATAGCAGTGTCTGCCAACAAACAGCATGCTTCAGAACAGTTTGAGGAGGTGCCTATAAGTTTTGAGCAATGTAGTATTACTATGAAATAGACTACTATCGTGTACCCGGTAATAGACACTTACTCAATCTTTCTCAATCAAGTGCACTGATTTGAAAAGACATGTCTTCAATGAATGTTTAATGTAAGCAATATTCTGTATCACTTCTTATTTCTCAATTAGACTTTATGAGATGAAGGTGGAAAAAAGAAAATCGGCCAAACATATCGGCCAAAAGAATCGTCCTCATATATCAGCCATTGGCTGACATGATTTGAGATTAACCCATATCGGTACAGCGTTTCCCTGCAATGGATTTACTTAGGTGGCCGCCCAGGTACTTTTGTGGGTCCGCCCAGGTATATTTATGGCCGCCCAAGTAAATTTTGCATCAAATTTTTTTTATCCATCCATCACTTGGCCGCGTGCACGTCCTCATCTTCCGTGTTCACATGCACTTTCTCTTCTGATCTCTTCGGATGAGCTCCATGTGTGTGTGCGAGCCCTCGCCCTCTTGTATTTTACTGTCACTTGCATTTAAAATCAAAGAAGCGTTCATCATATAGCAACAGATTTTCGAGAAAGGGCAAACAGCATATAGCCACTCTTTAATTTAGATGTACTGTATTGTGATGTTGCGTTTATAAATCAGAATTTTAGCAGCGGTTAAAGTGACTGCTGGTGGCATCCCGTTGTAAAATACAGCCATGTTCAGACTTTAACACCCGTTGGAGGATAGTTTTGTATAAATGTAAGCTTAATTTTCACTTTCAACAACTTCTGATTGCATATCTGTCGAGAAATTAGTATAGTAGTTTTTAAATATGTGGTTAGTTATTGCAAAGACGCTCTCTGATTATAATGCAAATAGACTTACGTTTAGCTGCCTATGTTTCTCTGGACTGCCTTCGTGTGCGAAGTCATGGCGTTTGGGTGCTATTAAAACCAAATGCTGGGTGGGTTTTATTACTAAAAAAGTGCTTTTGTCAACTTTTTCTCGCCAAAGATAGTGCTAACACTAACAGGACGTGATGACGTCACAAATATGCCAATTAGTTTGTGACATCACCAGGGATACAAGTCTGTCAAAATCCTGTGTGAAACACTGCGGTCGAACAATATTTTGCATTGCTGCAGTCGTCCTCATTCTAATTCATGTATCTCCTGTAGCTATTTCAGAAATTGAACATAATCAAATGCAACGGACAGTGTAGGATATTTCTCTTTAAAGACAGTCTACAGAAACATAATACACCTTACACATTTTTCAAAGATCTCTCTCCCAGGTGAAACATTATAAATTCATCTCATCTTACAGGAACTGCTACAATACAACAAGAAATGAAATACCCAATGTCCATAAATACATGTACAAATGGATTGATGGAACATTTGTATAGCTTATTAAAAAGCCTCCTGAGGGTTCACAATTCAAAGGCTGAAGTTGTTTCAATTTACACATTACACCACGTCTGGACTGCAACGACACAGGTAACTATCTTTCATCTTGCTTTCCATCACTGTCAGAAAGAGGTTGAATCCTACCGGCATGTATACGAGACAGAAAAAACCTAAGTATTTGTGAAATATTTTCTTGTGGTTATCCTGACATGAGCGGGATCATGATGAGGACGTGGGCAGGACTTGCTGTACAAGGTGAGCACGGTGTCTGGCGTACGAGCAGGGCTCTGTTGAGCTTCATAGCGAGAGGGAATGGGTCATCTCCAAAGCACTGCAAATTGAGCCGAGCTTGTCTGTCATCACCTCCCAATTACCTGGCGTTTACCGAGTCTGGTGGAGACGGTGCATGTTGGCAGGTGAGGAGAGGTGTCTGAAGGGTGCCGGTGCCAGCTTCCCAACCCGGCTGGGATTGACTTATGACCCTAGTGAAGATATGACCCTTTTCACATATAAAGGCCCTCCCCCTTTCCGCCCCGTCACCCGAGCTTGTCAAGGCATCGCTAGTAGGAAAAGGGATCGCTTAGGTAACCTTGAAACACACCGGAACGTCGCGTTTTAGGCACTGTAGCGTTTTCATAGCTCAATGAAAAAGAACAAGGGGCTAATCTTGTAATCTCAATCATTTGTGACGGCGGTTATTTCTGGGAAGGAAGGGTGCTCGGAGGGGTCCCGTGCATTCCCTGCCTTCATTTGTCAACCCTGCAGAAGCAGATTATTTATGTGTCATTTCGTGTCTCTTCGTAACCGCACTCGGAGCTTGGCCAAGGCAGGCTCTCCTCCCATGTGTTGCCAGGAATTTTGCCGTCCATTTGTTTAAAAACATGATCCGAGAATGATCTACGGGAACGGTGACCTTTGAAACTTTTACTTCAATGTCAATAACATTATCCTAACAGGGTTATAAAGTGCTGTTAACTAGCAATGTGGACAAGAGAAGCTTGAAACACCATAAAAGATCAGATGCGCAAACAGAATCGCACTACTGCCAAATGAGGTCAAAGAAAGGGAATATAATGCTGGGTTTGGAGTGCATAAATATTGTTCTTACTATTTTCTACGACCACTGCAATAGCACCTCTGAACCCAATGTTGGCTCTCTTTAACTTGACCTAGATGTCACATTCTGAAGAATCCTCCTCCAGATGCCTTCAGAAGAAAAAGGTTAGAATGGAAAAAGAAAAGCCCGCTCCTTGCCATATGACAGCAGCGTACGAAAACTGACACGCAGAGTTTTCAAATTGGGGCCCGGGGAGCTGAAGCATAAAATAACTTCAATCTCACTGGCTCTCTGAGGAATAGAGCAGAGGTGCGACCAACAACAACACAACAACGGCGAGGCAGGAAGGGGTGAAGGTAGGAGTTATTAGAGGATAAAACACGCCTCTCCATCTCACTCCCTCTCTCTCAGGAACCCCAAGGATGATCAATGGATTTAGTCAGAGGGATATTCAAGCAGAAAATTGCTGCCTTTTTGCTTTTCTTTGAAGTATTTCCAGAACACATACCAAAGCCCCAGTCCACCCAGGGTTGAAAATAACAGCACAAGAGCGGTCTCTAAGAGTAATCCTGAAAAGAGAGAAAAGGCAGGCAGAGGAGGCTGGGGGAAGCTAAATGTTAAAGGGGGTGGTTGAGGGCTAGATTGAAACTTTGCAGGTATAAAATTGAAGGCAGCCAGCTGAACGGCCAGAGAGAAAACGGGAGCTTTGTTTTGGGTTTCCACCGGCTTCGGGTCTTGCCTGAAACAAAGACCGGTGTTCAGGGGTTGTCTGTGCCTGAACGTAACATCTACAGCATAAGAAACTGCTCATTGATCGCTTGTCATCTATTGATTGGTGCACAAGTCCAAATGAGGGGCAATAGGATGAACTTCAGTGCAGACTACCGCCTCCGATCTCTCAAGACCGTCATAAACACATCATGATGAGATGTTGACCACATGGATAGATCGAAAGGCAAATCCCATAACCCATCACAGATACAAAGGATGAATTGGTCCTAGGGAGTGCAGGGACTTTTCCCAGTGGGGTGGTCAACTTGTGGGCCAGCTGTCGAAATCAAACTAATTATGGTATAAAGTGAGAAAAAGTTATCCTCTCGGCCCCTGAAACAAACTGCGTTTTGGTGGGTAGCTAGCTCCCGATGCTAGTATTCCCCAGCTGCCTTAACCCACTTCTACTGCTATCTATCTGCACATGGGTCTCCTCAGCTGCTAGAAAAGTAAAATAAAAAACAATGGAAAAAATGCCTGCCTAAGACCTAGTTTATCAAGAAAAGAAAATGTATGTGAACACTACATATTCCTCTAAACCACCTGAACATTTATTAATAAACATGACACTAATTGTATTTGTTCAATTAAACTGAACTACCTTTGCAATATAAAAAGCAATTAGCAAAACAGCAAATCAACACAGCACGCCATACTGTTCGTTCCTGGCTATTTTGAATCTCATTCGATCAATACATAGACACATTAGCACATCTAACCATTCATAATCATAATCAATGCATTGTACATCCAGAACACGCTGGTCAAATGTCAATACATCTTCCAATTATTTGCAATTACCCACAGTTCTTCTGTTCACAATTTAATATTCTGGAAACGGGTTCATTTTAGTCGGTCAACAACGGCTACCATGGGATTGAACTTTGTAAGACTATCTGGCTGACTAGATAAATGTGTGTAACTCTATCCACTCAGCGGCCCACAACGAAGTCCATTAATTGTTGAAAGATAATCATTTAAAAGTTTGTAGACAGCGCTGTATGAGAGAATGCAAAGCATTGGGTTAAATAAATGGCAGTTTAATGCAGTAAGTTTGCAGCAATTAAAACGTGGCGCTCTTATAATGGAGTGTGAATATACTGAAGATTCGAAAAAGCCTTGAGTGAAAGGAACAAGGCCCTTAATAGAGAAAGACAGACAACTAATTGTTTTCTTATCTCGAGTTAATCAATTTCATTTAATTGTTTTTTTCTATATATTATTAAATTATTACAAAAAGCAAAGAAACTTGATCTCTATGGAGCATGTTTTATTTAGTTTTTATTAACAATAAAAAACTATAATTTAATAAGTAATCAGATGTAATCATTAAATAAAATGAATTATAATTCACCATTTATGAAATAGAGTTTTTAATTCTTTTTTCATTGTTTACCATAAAATCTTTCTCATTGTCAAGCTACATTTCTGCTCATATGAACAACATGCTGCTCAAATATTTAGTCCAGCGTACTGCCATCATGGCGAGCGGCTTTTGTTTTCGGGCTAAAAGGCTTTCCCACAGCACTGCAGTCGAGTCCTTGCAGTGCTGAAGGTGTTCTAAATTGGGAAAAGCCAAGCAGTGCCAATGTGAGGTTGAAACTCTGCATTGGCCAGGGAACTCGTGTGCCGCCCCTGGGGGCCAGCATGGCACCGCGCGCCTGACAGCGGAAGCATGTGGCATTCGTGGGCCGTTATGGATAGAGCTGGGCGATGGGGGACCTCGCTCCGCCGCTCCCTGCCGAGCTCACTGACGGCCTCATCCGTTTTACCAGCCCTGCCCTAATAGATCTGCAACGCCTTCCATTCCAATTAAAAGGCCCGGGCGCCCTATTTGTCAAAGGACGGAAGGGACAACGAGAAAGGGGTGCTTAGCATTAGTTTTTAGAGTAATTGCCAGCCAAAACGTTGCAAATGGGAGAGAAAGGTTAGTACTGTAAAAGTGGACCACTCTGGTGATTATTTCTGCTCTTTTTTTGCCTTGGCTGAATTTCCTTTTTTCCCCACAGAGAGTCAAGCTTGAGAATTGTGAGATCATAATGCAATTTAACAGCAGTGCGATCACTGAGGTTTATAAGTGTTTAATTCTAATTAAAGAAATACAATTCAGCTGGATGAAATTTCATTGCAAAATAACTTGCACTCAGGGTGGAAGAGTTCATGTTTGCCAGACGGACTTGTGGTGAAAATCTGCAGAACAGACGAGTCGGAGCAAACCAACTGTGTGTGTGTGTGTGTGTGTGCAGTATGTGTTTGTGTCCCTGAATACAACAGTGCTGATTTAACCATGCTCATGTAAATGTCAGCTATCCTTTAAATATTAAGTCGTATCACAGTATTACTAAAAGAATGTAACAGCACAGAGAGAAGATGGATGACTACACAAGCGCAACTTAGCAATGCACATATACGCACAGGAGCACAACAAAGTTTATTACTTTTTCCTTTCTATTTTTTCTTTTGAGGTTTTTCTGTTCATGTCTGTGGTGGGGGGGTTTCATTCTATGGTTTAATTCAACAATAACATTTCCGATCAGGGTGTTGGGCATCTCAAGGGCATTCCTGCTGAAATTACTGGGACTCTGCACCATTTATCATAGCCTGACATGTGTCATGTTCCAGACTCCGGTGTGTAGAGGTTACGGCTGAAGACAGCTCCTTCTTTGTTGAGCAGCCATCAAAGACAACATCGCTTATTTATTAAAAAAGGAAAACAGAAAGGAAAAAATGAGAGTACTTAATCTTTCAAAGAAGTTATTACTGTACATATATCCATGATTATATTTGTAAAGGCAATATGAGATTAAAATAATTGAGAATAGTAGACAACATGTAAGAACAATATTTGAGACAAATAGCACATCAAGAAACCTTCAACCGTTTTAACCTCTGTGTGTATAACACTGTGGCAAACCCTTAGCTTTGTAATCATTAGCATATAACTGAATACTAGAGAGGTGATGTGCCTAAATGCTATCAAAAAAAAAATCACACAAAATACCTGTTTACTAATAGTTTTTTACTGTATTATATTAATTTAATCACCTAGATTAAAGTACACAGTAGGCTGTCTGATTGTCTGATTTACTACAGTGATTTATTTAAAGGTCATTTACAAGTAATAGTTTGCCAGTGTAGTCAATTAAATGCCGTTTGAAGCTGTAGACACAGTAATGAAAAAATAAAGAATGTTCCTCCATTAAAAGGTGCTATTGTTACAAATGCTTATGCACTTTTAGTACCTCTTGCCATTACTTTTGAAAAACAATGCACTAAACAAATCCTAATGGGAAATAAAACATCACACTACTGGTATTAAAGCACAGCGGTTCAAGAACAGCTCGCCTTGCAATGCATCAATTCCCCGTAACAATGTAGCCACACACAGGCATAAGAAAAGGCTGATTTAGGGACAGTCTCGGCCATCCTAACGCTTCATCTGGAATTTTGGCATTGTTCCCGCTCTGCAAATCTTTGCTGATGTTTTTCTTTTGGCGGATATAAATGATAATAATTAAAGGAAAATCTACAATAATTAATCACACCAGGTTTTTCCATCTGGTAGTACCTGAAAGATGTTATCAGTGGATGTCTCAGAGAGCAGTTTGAAAGACCATTGGAGGTTTTTACAAATTAAGCACCATCAACACAATGTGTCGATTATTTTCACAAAAAAATAACCTCTTTTTAAGAAAAAAAGTCACTGTTAAAGAAACATACATGTGATGTAGAAATTAAAATAAAACATACACATTCACAATGCAGTTTTCAGTTATAATCCACAAATCTTCAGAGATTTTTAAATTGTCTAAACCATCTATGCTTTTGGCAGACACATTTACCCTGTGACCTACAGTGCATTCAAGAATTTTTATGAGTATGTGCTTTTCATAAAAATCGAACCGACAACCTTGGCTAATATACCAGATATGCAACAGGAATGTATGATTGTCTGGTTAGGCATGCTGACATTTGTCAATGTAAACTGACCTTTTCAGGTGTCAAGCTAAAGTTACAAAGACGCCTGAAATGTCCAGGACAGGAACTGACACAGACAGTAAGTGATTCTATCACACTGGTCTCATGCCTACAACACATTTATAATCTCATGGCTGTACTTTTGAAACTCTGTGTATTTTAATGTTTGCTACTTGACCGTATGTGCTTTTTATATTATACTATAATAATAATAATACAAGTTTGTGTTTACATACTATCTGTCTGTGAACTGTGCATATACATTTTGTATTTATATACACATACTGTACATGTATACATATTTATGTCTACATTTATATTTATCAATAATTTAAAATACATATTATATAATATATGCATGTATGTGTATGTTTGAATAAAAACTAAATTATTATGCACATTTCACAGACATATATTATGTAAATGCAAACTTTATTCTGGATGTGACAAATCGTGATTGATCGTTTGACAGTCCTAATATATATATATATATACACACGGACTGAACTGCAAATGTTACAGAAGATCTGAAAAATAAAGTTGTTTTGTCTGAGCACACAGCTGATGGAAGCCCAAAACTAGTAGTCACAACAGGTGAGAAAATCATTACTTTTGTCAATGGTGTCAAAGTGATCTTGATAGATCTGAGATGTCTTGCATTGCGACCAGTCACTTTCTTCATAGGATTAATGAGACCTCTCCAGTCTGTTCAATACACGTGTCAATTAGGGACTTACAACAGTCTTACAGTAGCTCTCTACAGCACAACGCATTTTACACAAAACCCTTTAGGCATAAATTCAATATTAGTCTATGAAGATTAAATAGGAGAGAAAATATGACTTTCTTATTTTACTTTGTTTCATAATTCTTATAATTTTCTTACTACTGCCACAGATCTACAAGATGCATGACAAGAATCACCGGTTCATTCTGCAGGCAACAAAAAGGCACAGCTTATGAGTTATGTGCGAATATGCATGGGATCAAAATACATAAGTAAGCAGTACATTACTGCCGTCCACGTGTAATACGTTTAATTTTCCGAGTACTAAGTGATTTCCATACCGGCCCACCTTAAGAAAACGGATGTGATATGTCACTGTTTAGGAAGTACATCCGTAATAGCTGACATGGTGAAATGTAAAATACTGCAAGGAATTAGGGGGGCGGGGGACATATAAAATTAATTAATTCCACTGGCACATTATTTATAACTTAATATGATATACTGGCGCGTTTTAGAATAGCACTGTATGTGCACATTTTAGAGATACTAAAAGACAGATGACTAATTATGCATAAAAAAGCCCTTTTGGTGATGGAGGCATGTAAAATAAATTACGGGCTGAGCTTCTTTATAAATTACCAAACGTGGTTTTAAACATTGTTTGGAGGATTGCCATGGTGACCAAAGCTCGTCTCATATCTTTCTCTCGGCGAATAGTTCATTACATGACACAACAATCCTTTTTCAAAGTGCTGAGCACCAGATTAATATATATTAGGAATTGGTGAGGCAGCCCTCATTGTGATAAGAAGAATAGAGCAAACTTCTCCGAGGCATTTACATGTGCATTCAAATTGGGTGTCATTACAGAAAGCAACAGCTTAACAAATGCTAGACACCTCAGACTCTTTCTTTTCTAGTGGGCATGTACAGGCAAATGTAATGAAAGAAAAAAAAATAGAAACAGCATACGGATACCGAAAATAAAAAATATACGTGTTATAAAATGTCAACATGTCAGATGGTATAGAGGATCAACGACGCAAAACATTAAAAAGGGGTTAATCTTCACTGTCCAATCAATGGCTATCATGCAACATAATGTACGAGACTGTAAAAGAGTGTCTGTGTTTGTGCACACGGACGTGTATGAAATGAAGAGTGTATGTGTATGTGGATTTGTGTCTGTGTTATATGTGTGTTTTGTATTAATTCTGTGTGTGTGTTTGTTTGAGGGCTATGTTGTGTGTCCTGCAATGCCTGTTCGTGATTGAAAGATTGCTTGGGCTCAGGCTTAGGGGGATTTAAGCTTCTTGAGATCCGTTCTTAAAATCCTGGCAGTTTCTCTTTGTGTATCTCTTTTTCCTTTTCTCTAGCTGCAGCTTATATGTACTTTAATCTCAAGTACAAGAAGTGGCTTTGGTAAGAAAGCAAATGTCTTTCAAAAGAATGCCTCGAAAAGACAAGAAAAATAATAACTAGCAGAGCTTCAGAAGAGAATTTACTTTACCATTAGTTTTGTTTAGATATGATTTTTGTTTGGCTACTCCTTCACGAACAACACATGATATAAATGTAATTTATAAAATGCTTAAAAAATATATTTATTAATTTACAGTTTACTGTATACACTGTAGTATTTGCGAGGAATTTTTTTTATTATTACAGCTAATCATTTAATTTTACTTCTGAATATACAAATATTTTTATAATACAGTATGCAGTGGTTTCTTTGCATAATGCAACCTAAGGGCCTTTTATGCACCATTCTTAAAGTCAGTCAAACAACTTCTGCACAAATTCTGGGTGCAGTGCATGCCTTGCCTTTTCTAAACAGCAGTTATCTAACAGTGCCATGTGTCTTCAGTGCCCTCTGCAGGCAGAAAAGGTGAGTTGGATCAGGAATATTGCACAATAAAGCCCTCACTCACTCTCTCTCTCTCACAAACCAATAACAAAATAAGAAGCTCGATTCAAAACGGAAAATGCATAAATGTCACGCATCCATTTAGAAAAATGGATTTAAAACTCCAGCCTTCCAGTCAGCGCAATACTATATCTCACCATTTAGAGTGGTCATCTTGTGTTTTTTAACAACTAATGAGACAACAACGGGTTCTGTTCGCTCTTTACCTCATGCTGCCATCACCTTTGCTACTAAAGCATCTAACAACACATTATCAGCCATGAACCCAGTGACCTGAGTGTTGATACTGTATGACTCTGTATCTCACGAGCTCGTTGGGAACTTCTCTAAGCGTACCCCATCAGCTCCTCGAGTCTGTTGTTCTTACTCCTCCTTTCTTCAGCGCTTCATCTGGATTTCTGTATTCTCGTAATAGCCTTGACCTTCACCTGCGATTCTCTTTAAGCAACTGTGTGCTGCCATTGAAAGAGTCGATAATGGCAGTGTAAACAACGGTGACACTCTGACATTAGGTCACAGATAACTTAACCTCACCATCTGACACCGCAGCTTCACAAATGACCTGATTCGAAGTCTAAAATTCAGTTTTAAAATTAGGCACATAGAATATTTAAGACACACACACACAATTGTCAATAAAAGAAAATTGTAAAATAAAAATCTGATAATTGACCTAAAAGACATTTTAGTGGTGTACGTCCTTCAAAAATAATGTGATAGAAAGCAGTGTATCTATATATATAAAAAATATAAAAAAAACACTTTGGCTTCTGACCAGCACATAATGACCAGGAACAGCTCTGTTTGTTGTTGAAGACTCTAATGTGGTGGATAGAAGTTTGTCAAATGTGGGCTTAGGAAGGTCAAACAGGTCATTCGCACCAGATTCCCACCTCTCCTCCGGCACATCAATCAAAACAGATTGGGATGCCAATCATGCACACAGCTGGCTTCATTGTGTTACTGCAGGGTGACATATCTCTCTTCCACACTCTCACACACATGCATCGCTATACAAGTTGCCATAGTAACTAATATCCAAGTCTAGTTTTACTCCTGTCATGTCATCATGTGAGCTATCACTTGTTGAGTCTCCTGGTTGTTTGACTTTGGCAAACACTATTAAGCAACAGTGTTATCACGTTTGTTCAGTTCATTTACGACGATGTGAAGGAGTAGTAATTGCTATGTAATGGAAAACAGCTGTGTTTTCTTATACAGTATATACTGCACAAACTAAGCAGACAGACAGATAGATATGAGTTTTGGGGAGGACAAATTACCGTACACTGATTGAATTCCAGCAATCTAAGTGGGGGCATCTGAAGCGAACTGCCCCTTTAAGAGGTGGTGAAGAGAGAGTCACAAAGCAGCGTTGAATCAGATGCAGCATCTCCTTTAATGACATCATAGATTAGGTCAGAGCTTAGCCTCTGAAACCCAGGAAGACAACATTTGACTAAGTGAAGAGGCTCAGATATGGAACCTTGGCTTTTGGGTTTCCATAGACTCCCCACTCTTTAAAGTCTTCAAAACCATCTTGAAGAGCGGCGGCCTTCACTATACTTTGCTCTGTTGTTTTCTCACATGCCATACTTCATTCTCCCTATGGAACATTTTTATATCCCAGAAACCTGCATGCCAGCTCTAATGGTATTACGGTGCGATCAGACAGGAGGTCACTGATGTGTCATAAATAGGAATTTCCCCATCTATTATACCTGCTCCATTAGGCACAATTTTGCATACATCTACTCGTCCTATTCAAGCTAGCCTGATAACACTGATAATGATGTCATCCTTTGTAAGGCGCTACTATTCAACCTTCGTCCGTTTTTATAAATCTACACTTGAAGCACAGGTCTATTTCACCAATTGTACTGGCCTATAAGGCATTGTAAAGTAAAAAATGAAAATCATTGTACAAAATAATTAACAAATCTTTATGTTTATATGTTTATGTAAACCTTAATTTTGATCTGAATTATAAATCATTAATAATTATAATATTATATTAATTACGAATATTTTTTGTCCAGAATAAAAAAATTGTTGGTACGACTTATATTAGGTGATTATAGCAGATTTTGAACTATTTAGTTATCGTGTCCAAAAGAATCCACAATAATGACTATCAAAATAATGATATAAATAACCCTATCATTAAAATTATATTTTAGTTTGTGTGCTGCTTTTTTGGCCAATCACACACATAATATGAATGTAGGGTAGGCAGAGATATTGTCTTTAACTATTGTGGTTCCTTAAGCAAAATTTTAAGGTGTTGAATTATAAACGATATTTTCATGTTTAGAAATATCATGATGTCGCTAATCATGGGCTTTTAATTTCACAGTTATTATCGATAATGTGACACCCCTAGGTGCACTTTGAAATACTACTCTTCAGATACATCCACATTTTTCATAGGGCTAAAGTCTTAGCTCATTTCCGCTGGTATCTGACAGGAGCTGCCAACATCCCTGTTCCCCTGCAGGGCCCGCAGCTACCCAAGCAAAACAAGGTCCACTAATCTGAGAGGGCCCTAACCTCTCATCATGATCTTTGTCACTGACAACACAGGGATGTGGTTTTTAAGGACATTGATTGTAATTGGTTCTTTTGTCATGTGTGCTGTTCTTTTTAAACAGGCACGTCCCTGGAGCTGTGTCATCTGCGCTCTCACGTACAGCCAGTGTACAAACACCATCTGAGTTTATTCCTATCCATGCACTTCTCAACTCACTAAATGGATACACACAAACTCATACGTCATCTCATTCTAACCACCTTGTCCGGGTTCAGCAGGTCAGGTGGAAATAACCGGGCTCGGGCGTGGCACACGTTGGTCTTTCTGTACTTAACTGTGCGAGTAACTCAACGGGAACGTCTCCCCCCTTCCGAGCTGCATTTCCTGTGCGAGTTCCCACCGTTCGCAGTCTAATATCCTGTCCTGGATTAGAGTGTCACTTCACACCAGTAGGGGGCTGCTGGAAAGGTGTGAGATTGCTTACCCAACGCCACGTTGGTAAATCACAGCTCGCCAACCCTAAAGACAGTGCGGCTTTATTATAAGTGATCGCATCTATAAGTACAAGACTGTTTGAGATTACAACATCCTGAACAAGAGCAGCTGATTGTCTTTGGTTTTGGAAGTGGGGCTTAGCGGAAAAGAAGATCTGGTGTTGAAGAGCTAATGGAGAAGCCTGCTGACAGGTACTGATGGATATTTAAAAGATTCCAGCACTGTACGCTACCTCTACCAAGAGAAAATGCAAAAGGGGCGGAAGGGTATTAGAATGTAAGCGTAGGGGTTTAGGGCTAGTCAGATTTGACTACATGCTCATGGTCAGATCCAATCATGCCCCGAGTCCAACCCCCAACTTACCCTTCAAACAACCCCTGCCCTATCCTGTTCAGCTGTCCCAAGGGTTAATTCCTTGTCCTGGAGCTAAAACAACAGGATCGCAGCCATGGTGCTAATACTCAATAGACACTGACCTACTTTGCAGGATTTGTGTTGGGAGAAAATCCCTGATCCACTGCCCTAATGCCAGCGATGAAAGTGATCTAATGGTCCTAACTGCTCTGTTTAATCTGAAATCATGCTCATGTTATTAATTTCCCATTATGGGAATGCAGCTCTGCCGATGGAATTAAGAAAGCCTTGCTCTCTCTCTCTTATTTTCTCCATTCCAATGACCTCCACATGCAAACGTGCATGCTCAAACCATCTGGCACTCACAACCCTTATTTGTTTGTTTGTGCATGTGAACTTGATCTCCTGTGACTTTTTGCCCCTGATTTTAACTTTGTCACTATTCGCATACGGTTTAACTTACGTATATAATTCTATTCTTTTCTATTCTATAACTTTTTGCTTAATGTTATAAAATATTGTCCTTTCAAAATCTGTATTTTTTTCTCGACAGGTAACATATTGTATTAATACTGCAGGTTATGTCCACAAACACCGTTTGTAATTTGCATGCAAACATCAACAAACAGCCTCATAACTGTGTAACCAGTCAGTGATAAATAGTGTGAATTCAATTTGAACAGTCTAATTTCACTTTTACTCATTAACATTCCTTTGCCACCAGGGGGCACTTGTTTCCTCAAACAGGAGCAGATTAGATCAATTACAGACACATTCATCTTGGTGCAATAATGCAATAAACCTGACTCTTTAATAATATGTTAAACTCATGACCAGCATACAATTTAAATTACAATAGTCATAGTACACATGGAGAAATTACAATGCCAAAAACGATGTACAGACTGTTCAATAAAATATTTTAACATGCCAAGCATTGAGTGTTAAAAATTAAATCACTCAATAATTCTAATTTCTCAAGAACAACAAACAAAATAACACAACATTTTTTTTACAAACCACCATAAGTTATCGTTTTGGCTGAAAGGTAATTATAGTAACTGATAACATTCAAACATCAGAATCTCCTCCTTGCAATTACTATACATACACTTGTTTTTGCTTTAGATAGAGAAGCAGATACCTGTGTTACATGTGCACAAAGCAGTATGCCGTTTCTTGATCAACAGATGCCACAATCCGTGTTGCCAGCATGCAAAACCATGCCAGCCCCTCTCGTTCTCTACCCCCTCCCTGTTAGTACATGTTTTCCTATCAATCCATCAGAGTAATTTTGTATATGAAAGGCGAGAATTCAAATGGCTGAATAAGCAAAAAAGGAAAAAAAATCCTTATGAACGAGAGTCTTTGAGTGCGTATCTAATAATGCCAAGCTGACATGCAATACATCATATTACCCATTAGCAGTTACCGGGTAAAAGAGGAAACAAAATCTGCAGGCTGTTGACAGATCAAAAGAGCCATTTGCATCGCCTTGTGGTCTTTTCCATTCAATTTCACCAGAATCAGCCATCAGAGTAACAAATACTTCATAATGCTGTGCACGAAAACAAAAATCCCATATATACTGGCTTGTTTTTCCACCTGTGGCTTATTGGTTGAGGTAGCTGAACCATGCATGCGCATAGAAACAAAACAGGCTGAAATGAATATAAAACGACAATCCATAGGTAGTGTAGATGGAGATGAGAGACTAGTAATGCTGTAATTCATTAATGTAACATGAAAACAACATTTTGTCTATTTATTTTGCATTCTAGACTTAACAGTTTAAAGATTATTTGAAAACACATTTTATTTCTGACTCCGCTATAGACGACTGACTCAAAGATTCCCCAGCTCTACATATGTGAAAATAACAGTGTTAAATCATTTGTAATCTATGGTATGACCCACTAACATGCACATATAAGAAAAAGGTACGTTCCAACATTGACATTCATGTTAGCTTGACAGAGGCAGTATGAGATGTCTTACTCATGAGTCATTAACGGGATAGTTCACCCAAAAATAAAAATTCTGTCATCCTTTACTCACTGTCAGATAATTCCAAACCTGTAAAAATGTCTTTGTTCTGCTGAACACAAAGGAAGATATTTGGAAGAATGTCAGTTAGCAAACATATCTGATCTCAGTCAATGGGGGATGAGAACTGGCTCGTTACTGACATTCTTCCAAATATCTTTTTTTTCATTTTTGGGTGAACTATCACTTTAACAGTCAGAACCACGGGATGAGATAAAGCTGAGAAATACATAAATACTGTCTCCAATGGCAGTGTTTCACAATGCATCTTCTTTGCCAAACTGCATGTACTTCTCAAACAGCCATCATATTTCACTATTAGATCAATTCATTCAATACTGCTCTCTAAAAGCTGTGGGAATTGTCCAAATGTCCTACACACGGAACAAAACATCTTTTTGCATAGAACATGCCCTGGTTCAAAAGTTCGAGCCAGCAGCATCAGTGACTGTCAGAAAGTGCTCTTTGATCAGACAGCTGTACACGCACTGTTAAAGATTCATAAAACCACAAATGCGCAAAACGTATGCGCGAGGAAGACACGTGTATGCAAATTCAAACTGCAAACAAAGTTCATGTGCAAAGACTCATTCAGATCAATGAGGGCATTTAAGGCAGTCCTTTCCTCTATTCGGTTCAAGGTGGTCCTAAAAAGACCCCTCTAGTGCAAGTTACTCCAAGGACCTATATTTAAACCCTGTACTTTTAGGTTCAAAGAGCGATGCCCTTAGAAACTTGGCACCATGAATTATTTGCAAGGGAAAAGGCATGATGCATCTTTTAACATGTGCAGTCACTTCAGAGTGCAAAGCCTACAAATGTCATGTCCTCTTAAGATCAAAAGTAATTGGTCAGGCTGCACAACAAGACACAGGGGTAACGAGGCAGTTTACCAGTGTAACAGACTCAAATGACATAGTGTGTGGCGAGGCAATGAGCTAATAGACTCTCTACAAGAGAGGAGGGAGGCAGAACTATTCCATTTCTCTATAGGTATAGTACACCTTCCTTCAAAATTAAAATTCTGTTATTTTTTTACTGTTATTCTTATCATTTCATACCAGTATGACATAAAAGATGATATTTTGATGAAATGTTGTTAACAGAAAACTGTTTGACTTGCATTGGTTTTGTCAATAGGGACCAACGTTTTTCAAAATATCATCTTTTATGTTCTGCAAAAGAAATAAAGTCATACAGGTTTGAAATTGACAAGAGGGTGTGTGAATAATGACTTAATTTTTATTGTGACGGTGAACTATTCCTTTAAGAAAATTATCTTTTTTGTATGTATTTACATATTTGTTTTTTTCAATTCTGTCAAACATCCATGCTAAAAGACTCATGGTTCATAGAAGTAATGCACAAGCACAACTAAAGCATATTTTCTAATAAACAAAAAAAGATACACTACGCTCATCCAGTGATCACATAGGGTCTTCGAAGGAGGCAATTCACACAATGTTCTGAAGACGGAGACTGACAGAGAGCGGGAAAAGAGAGGGAAATACGGTGTCAAAGAAACAAAGGCAGTTCTTAAGGTGTTGACAGTTGTATAAGTTGGTGTTGTAGGTCAGGCTAGGGTGCATCTGGAGACCTCAGAGCATGCGAGGTAGATGAGCCTGGTGAGCGAGACTGTCTGGTAAGAAGAGAGAAGAGGAGGGGTTTGGGGAAGAACGGGTCAGTGGGTGTCAGAAGAGGGAACATGATGTCTTTCTCCACACTTGAAGGAGGTTATCTAGTGAGGAGCAGGTGTTGGCCTCTCAATGTCTATAGCCGGCAGCGCTTCACACTGCCCCAAGACCCCAGCTGTCATCTCTGACGAACAGCAACTCTATACACTTCCTACTTGGTATCAGAACTCTGTCCAGTCGTCTTTTTTACTATGGGTCATGAACACGATAGTTTGCTTACATCCAAACAATAGCTAGACCTATACAGAATTGTTACACTATGCTTTCTGCATTTATCGTGGTTGCAACTCTGCTATAAGATCCTTTCAGGGTAATTTGTCCCACTGACAGGAAAATTGCTGTGTGGTGCATTACAACTGCAGCCAACCAGAACATTCGATGCAACACAGTTATGAGTAGTGCGATTTTTGGATCAATTACATTTGATTGTTGACGGGGCTACAGAAATAAAACAAAGCATACAACAAAACATCCTGTTGCTGAATGCAGCGGATCTATTTGAGCAAATTTTCATAAAGAATGTTTTTTAAACTTCCTACCCATATTTTTAGCCTAATCAAACACCAAATGTTTCATACTGCTAGTGACAAATAAATACACATAAATAACATTTAATTTACTACACTCTTCCTGGTGGGTTAAAATCATAATCAAACTCGGAAGAGGTGAAAAAGGTGTCGGGGGGGTGGGGTGGGGGTTGGAATTTTCATTTTCGTCAGTCTTTTGGCCTGCACAAGTTTTTCAAGTGCACCACATGATACCTATGGAGTAGCAGCCAATCACATGACAATGATTTTGTGCTACAGGAAAAATATGGATTTTTGACGAATTTGAGATTTTCATAAAAAATAAATACATTGCCCTCGTGAATACATTGCCCAATGCACAAAGTCATAATTAAACCTCTTGAATTATCTTTATTTGTCCAAGTTACGTTTTCTGAGATGTGCATCTTCCTCAGTCTTTCCTAATAGAAAGGATGCGTGTCCATCGGAAACAAAGTGTTTACTTGTCTGACTGACGTTTTGGTTTTTGGTTTTAAAACATGCAGGAATGGGAAAATAAAGTGTAGCAACACAAAAGTAATCCACGCGGCTTCTGATGACATAATAATGTATTATTTAGCGAATTGATCGGTCTCTAAAATAAGTATTAAATATCATCTGTAAACTACAGCTTCCTAAACTGAAATGTCGGATGAATGTCAATCGCACCCAAGTACCTTACTCACATAGAAGGGCTCTAAAAGTGGGAGCTCGAAAGGGAGACTGGCAGCTGTCTCTCATAACTTAGCTGTTTCGAATCGATCACACGGGTGAACTGAATAATAGATATCGACGCCATTTTTTCATATCCGAGACGACACTTTGCGTTCGTCCCTTTCAGAAATGCTCTTTACAGGCACAGACATGACGTTTAGAACGCGTGATTCTGGTTGGACCAAGAACCAAACTTCAGAGTGCTTCAGGTACTTCAGGTATGCGAACAAGTAAAAAATAATTCAGCTGAATGTACCCCTCAAAACCTTTTTAAATGCCGATTAAAATTAGGAAAACCAAAAACAGCTATGAGGTACTGTAGGAGATGGTTGGAATATAATAAAAGATCAAAGTTCAGAAATGGTAATAGTTTGTGGTCACATTTTGTGAGGGCCTATTAGTAACTCAAACAGATCTAAAAGCCTCTTATACTTTCAGATATTAGCCCAAATGTCATAGCTTTCATGCAGAACCAATCCTAAGAACAGCACAGTCAAATTTCCATTTGCCTTTTCAATAAATGTCACATAGAAATAATGTCTTTTTGTAATGTAACATAACACATAAGTGCATTGACATCTATGACATTTCAATCTAAAACAATGCTTACAAAACTAAAATGATTTTATAATACAGACAATGTACACCCAAGTCATGCCTTTATTACACTAAAGGTGAAAAGGGGTTATTTTGTTTAATATCTCATTCAGAGCACATCAGTCATAGCGGTAAAGCCAAACTGGGATCAAAAAATACTCCAATCACAGACACATTAAGAAATGTGGGGCAAATTGTGCCGGAGAACGTACTTGCGAGTGGAAAAAAGAACAATCTCTTGCTTATTTTGTCATTCTGTGTAAACAAAAACTAGGGCACAAAAAAATGGCAAAAATTTAAGTGTCGGAACACAAGATATATTCTGTCTAAAAGCAAATGCTCACCCAGACCTGCCTGAAACGCCTTGTGTAACCACACCCCCACAAATCTATGTCAGTTTGTGGTATGATTTGACTAAGACCGCCCAAATGTGTAAGCAAGTAAGATAGCGTACCTGTCAGTACAATTGCTTTGAACCTGATGTTCCAAATATGGTAAGAGCCATTACATTTCCATCACAAACTTGCAGTATTCGACCAATTACTACGCACTGGTTAACTGGCCAACCATAGCACATCTCGCTTTTCAGAGCGTTGAGGTTTGTAAAAAAAAACATGTGTTTCAGAGAGCCGGGGCAAAGAGGACATACAAACATGCACGGTAGGCTATGTGGACAATACAGCATTTTTTAACCCAAAACAAACGATAATATTCGTTTAAGCCACCCCTTTAATTGTTTGTGAGAATGGTTTGTAAAGGATAAGATCACTAAAACTAGGGTTGGGCCGACAGATGAAGCCATCGTCCATCGCCGATAGCTGAGAGACATGACGATGTTGAGCCGGCATCGTAATCCAACACATTTTTCACTTTTGTCACGTGACTCTCACTGCTCTGTCCTGTGGGCAGCAGATCGTATTTTAAATAAATAAGAACATGGCTTAGGCCCATATAAGCTCACACTGCAAAGATCTTACTGGGCTGACTATATAACTGCAGAGTTCAGTATAAAGAGGACAAACACTTTAGGCAGCGAAGGCGCGTGTCTGGGCAACTCGCGTTGTATAAAGAAGACTCTCCTCACTTTATAACTTTTCTATTGAACATAACATGAAAAAACAACCTTTGGTTGAATAATGCAAAATTCTAATTTTATTTATTTTTTATTTTAGACAAACTTTCTATTTTTGTTACTGAGTTTGAAGTTATGATGGTGATAAAACATCCATCCATCCATTTTCTACCGCTTTTCCGAACTACCTCGGGTCACGGGGCATCAAGGCAGGATACACCCTGGATGGAGTGCCAACCCATTGCAGGGCACACACACTCACTCATTCGCTCACACACTCACACCCTACGGACAATTTTTCCAGAGATGCCAATCAACCTACCATGCATATCTTTGGACCAGGGGAGGAAACCGGAGTCCCGGAGGAAACCCCCGAGGCACAGGGAGAACATGCAAACTCCACACACACAAGTCGGAAGCGGGAATCGAACCCCCAACCCTGGAGGTGTGAGGCGAACGTGCTAACCGTTAAGCCACCGTGGGTGATAAAACATAATAAAATAAAACATTTTATAAAGTGTCTTTTTTTGTAGTTATGTATTTCCTACCAGGCAGGGGAAGGGAAGCGGTAAATAAAATGAAAACGAAAGTTTCTTAGCAGTTAAACACATCATGCTTTTTGGCATTTAGAATAGGCCCAGATAGATTTTAGCCTAATAGGGGTACCTGCACTGAATCACCAATTTCACATGTATTTTGTGTATTTTCAAAATACAAAATACTGTATTTGTATTTAAATACATTTTTCCACACAGTATTTTGTATTTGTATTTAAATACACTTTTCCACACAGTATTTTGTATTTGTATTTTAAATACATTTACATGTATTTATGCCCATCCCTGCAGAGCGATGTCATCATCCATCGTGATATTTCACTGTAGACATCGCCCAACCCCACTAAAAACAGTAACTGCAAAAAATGTTTTGTGTGTGAGACACATGCAGGGCAGCTGTCAGGCTCTTGTCAGGGCAGAAGTGGGTTACAGAAGCCTAGATGAACCAGACAAGTTAGTCACCCCCAGGGTCAGGGGCCAGTCAGGCATGCCAAGCCCTCACTATCATCATTCCACCGAACCACTGAAGGGAAAACAGGATTTGTCAAGAGGTCTAAAAGGACCCAAAGGGTCAGTATTGCACAACGAGGAAGAATACATACACAACTTAGATTGACTTATCACTATAAGGTAAACAATATAGTACTATATATTTTTTTTACACAATTGATGATATTCTGCTTTTCAAGAGACTAATTTGCAAGATTTAAACATTGGTTCAGAAGCACCTTTGGTTTAAAAAATTTTTTATATTACATTTGGTTTAATTAAATCAATAAACATTTTGATTCAGTTATAATGTTATGTTATAATTTGTTCAATGTAAAAAAATGAAACAGGAAGTTTTTCTGGCCCAGCATTGGACCTGCGTTCTTTACGTCTTCCGAAGAGATCTGTAAATGTCACGAATTTAGTCACGAATTGAAATGTCCTTTGTAGTTTAACTTAACGATAAAGCAATTTAATACAAATGACACTTGTCTAATAATACATTGCTCCTCCTTAAGACCCGGTTATACTTGACTTTCCGCATCTGTGCCCGTCTCGCGCACAAACGCGTTCATACAGCTTTTTGCACATACTCATCATGCGGACGGGCTGCGTGGACGACTACGTACCCCTCTGATGACGAAAATTGCATCTTGTAACACTCACGTTTCACAATATTAATTTATGAACTCATTTACCAATCAGTGTATTCCCATGCATTTCCCCACGACTATAAACATTCTGCACGGTTACATGAAGTATGTCAAAGATACAAGCTGTAACTGATAAAACTTTCATTACACTTTCTAATATATTTTTTATGGTCAAATAAACCATAGTAAGCTTACAATTCTGGTCATTGGAATGTCACAAGGCAACTAACAACAGAAAGGAGAATTTTCCTGCTGACTGCAGATCGCTCTGTTTTGATCCATAACAACTCAGTCCAAATGCCCTGTAGCACTGAAAATAACTTTGTTAATTACTGTGCTCGCTGTTCAATTAACTGTGCAAGGGAGATCCCTCCCAGAGCCATACTGATAACAACTTTCAGCCATTTGGAATTTAAAGAAATTCATTAAAAATGCCGACACCTGAGCAGATTTCCAATGAACCCCCAGGGATAAACTCATTTCCTCCCCTGTTTTCCCCATTTTCTTTTTTTTCCCATAAAGCCAGCAGTTACATTCTAATGCTTTCACACATACTTATTTCATCCAGAGTGTGTAAGACTTAAAGGGATAGTCACCGAAAAATTTTAACCCTGCCATGAATGTTCCAAACCCATATCAAGTTTGTTTGGTTAAACACACAAAAAAGAGATTTGGCAGAATACTTGCAACTGAAATTTCTGGTAGATCATTGACTACCATAGTAGGAAAAATAATTGTATTTTTTCTCTTCAACAAACAAGAAGATATTCTGAGGAACGTAGGAAAGAATAAAGTACTGTGGAACCTTTGACTACCACTTTATTTGTATATGTGCTTCCACTTTTATTTTTGTACTATGGTAGTCAATGATGTCCCAGAAATGTCAGTTGCACGCTTTCTTCCAAATATCTTTCTTTGTGTTCAACCAAACAAAGAAACTTACACAGGTTTGTGATATCATTTTTATCTTTGTGTGAACTGTCCCTTAATAAGCATATACTAAATGTGGCTTTCACTTTACCTGTACACAAGGATGTTCTGTCAATGTAGCATTTCAGTCTCACATTTAAGGCCACATAATCAAAATATTCACTGAAAACAGCCTTTGACAATCTTGATATGGTCTCTGGTGAATAGGGATGGGCACGAGTACTCGACTACTCGGACGAGACAGCAACAATTGAAAACGATGATCATTTGGGATGGGATTAAAAAAATATATATCTTTCTGATTGGTTATGCAGCACAAGTTTGCATTACGTTATATTAAATATACTCACAAACAAATATTTTCAAAAAACGATCTTGCTCCCCTCATATCTGCTCAATATAAGAATATAGTATGATGTATTTTTAGTTTGAACTGTTTCTCTATATCCTATGATGAGAAATAAGGGTCAGTAAGGAGGATTGATCCGATCGTTTTCCTCTCACATATCTAAATTAAGCCTTTGTTTTATGGTTAAAAAATATGATTTCAGGAAATCATGAAGGTAGATGCTCCTAACTCATGAAGGAATAAAGTTCATTTCCAGCCCTGTTCTGTATTTACTTAAATAATATGTATGCAAGCTACCTTCGCATGCTAATCAGTTGTTAAAGAAGTCTAACTTTGCAGTTATTATAGGGGTTATATAAATTTTGGTGCATACCGCCCAGCCCTACCGTAATATGTGATATGGTGATATTTCTTTTAAATCTTTACTATATTTTCAAACACATTGACAGTGAATTTTTAATAATCTAACAGTGTTGATTTAATTGTTTACTCAATCTTGTCCTAGTTTCATTAACATATATTTTTGTATCAGTGTTGTAATTAAAATCCTTTTGTCACCATGAGGGACACGCCTCGCCCCTCTAATGCCCGCCCCGAATTCATTGAGAACTCGTTTTTCAAACCTGTCCAGTATTCTAAATGAAATATGATCAAAAATGCCCATCCCTACAAGTGAAACTTCACTTATTCCCTGAGATGTTAAAAAATATTTTGTGCAAATTTTGACAGCCAAATTCAATGAGGCAATAACAGGAATTCCTGTGTATTCTGACAGGCGTTTTTAATGTTTCCATGGACACGGAGGACAGACAGTTAAAAAGCAATTATTGGCACGGCACACAAGAATTCACCTCTTTGTCAGGATTTCATAACAGCTGCAATAACACTGGCCTCCACGCTAATGTGAAACTCCTGAATGAATCTGCCTTATATGATGGCACATGTATCCGCTCTTCCTCTCCGAGGACAATACATGTTCTCAGGTGCCAAATCAGGCTTTATTATATTTATATTTTTTGCATTAAAATGTACTTCCTCTGCACAAATATTATTCTAAAGTTATTAAAATGCATGTTTTTTTTTCTTTTTGCTTATCCTAGCCTAACATTTTTCAATGCTATGCACAAAACCCTGTACGTCCAGTTGCTCAGACAAGACAACAGCTTGAGGTATATCCTTACTGATCCCATCAAATCAAATGTGTATCCAAACTGAAATAAAATGAGGAAGTAATCTCTCCTCTCCCTCAGGAACCTAATCCCACCATCCCTCCCAAATTTCCTCTGTCCCTTTTTTGGGTGAGCTGAGCTTGTGCCAACTGATAGACTTGGTTTACACCATTCCCTTCCTCCAGCCCTTTTAAAGACCACACCTGAACGCCGTAAACCCTACCTGAGAGTGACAGTCGCATTAAAATGCCATTAAAGTGTGAAATAGGAACAAAGCGTGAAAGTAGGTTTAACCCGAGCCGCATCTGAGTTCCCTTGGCTTATACAGATGAGAACATTAGGTTCGCTATTGCGGCTTTCCTCCTCATACCACTTTTGCAGGTTGCCTTTGTTCTATTTGTGCAAGGCCGATGGAAAAACATGTGCATTCGGGTCGGGTCCTGTGGGGGCCCATGAAAGAATGGCAAGGTTATGGCACGAGTGCATTAAACGGACATGTCTACCTTTATTCTGCAATCACTCTATTTACTTTCTGTCTTTTTGCAACTTCACCTCTCACTCCACACATGCATGTTTAAGCGACGGGGGATGACACCCCTGTGCACCTGAGGCTCGCTGTAAAAACAAACTGCAGTCAAACGTGCCAGCACCTACAAAAGAGCCTGAACAAAGACGATGATATTTGGGATTGTTATTCCATCACTGTAACAACAATAGTCACAGACCCCGACAATACAACGACCTGCGTTTTGCCTGCCGTATCTGACTGCAACGATCATTCATATTTTGATTTGATTTGAGTGCATTGTAACACTACAAGACTAAAAGCACTGTTGGGGTTGGTATAAGGTCACAAGCTGTTTTAAGAGGGAAAGGCACACTGATCTGAAGCGAGACCCTGGCTTGTGTCAAGTCAATAAGACCGAACACATTAAAACTGATGAGAGTGTACTTACACAGGTTAGGGCTCACCGAGTACTTGCTGCTTGGATGCACTAAATCAATCAATACATCTGTACACAAATACACAAAAACAAACAAGCCTGAATCTCATCTTTACTGCTTCCAACTCTATTACGATTTTTACTCAATACAATAAACTTAAAAAGAAAACATTGACATTGGTTTATACAGTGACTACGTAGTTTATTTATTTACAGAACAGTGAAATTCTTGAAAAAAAATTTAAGACATTTTTGTCTAGTTACTGTCTTGTAGGATAGACAATTAAGGTAGAGTACTGTGTTGTTCCACTGTAACCTCTGTGCTAGGGCACAGTACACTTTCAATATAGCCGTACTTTTAACATTTTAATTTGGTCTGAGATAGATTAAGATAAAAGCATTCCAGACGCTTTCTCTTTAATATTCACAATAAAGTGGACTCGAAAGCTTATATCAAACCACTTAAAGACCCCCTTCCCATCTTGACTGCCCAACTACGAAAGTTAAACTGCATGTGTGTCTATGGGGGGGTATAAGAATTCTTTCCTAATTAATTCCTCTGCCCCACGTAACCCTCACACTATTCGTAATCCAGAAGGGAACATCTTTATTGATCTTGGGAACGCTTGAGTAGACTCCCAATGCTTATCTCAGCATAAAAAGCATCTCTTGTGACGAGCCACGATTTAATTAGATGACAATCACTGTTAACAATGCACTGCCGACATCACAAAATTTGCACATTGGCGCTGGCAGTGATAAATTTCAGTTGCTCGGACAGGAACAATTCACATCCTTGAATTAACTCTTTCTATGCTGTATGAGCAGAAATTTCAAAGAGGTACTGCAGATATTGTTAACGGCGATTAACAATCATGTTTCATTCAGAATCTGTCAAAGCACTGCTGAAGCTCCTATTAAAGTTTGCTTAGTTGTAAACCTAGGTTACTTTATTATTGCAAGCTGAAAATATAATGTCGGTGAGCCATGATATTTGTCTGCTATGTCTTAAAAAATAAAAAAAGAGCATGTATTCACATTCTCTGCTATTTACTTATACTTCCACAAGAGGGCAGTGGACATGATTTTCGATGTTCTCTAGATGTAAAAGATATCTAACTAGTATTTGAAGAAAAATGAAATATAATATATGAGCTGAAAATACATAATTAAGTCATGTAATGCAATGTTTGATGTTTAGGTCATTTTAAGGCTTTATTTTTACCTGACATATACAGTGGTGTGAAAAAGTATTTGCCCCCTGGATTGGATGTTTTTGCATATTTGTCATGCTTAAAGGATTCAGATCATCAAAAAAAATATATATTCCTCAAAGAAAACCAGAGTAAATACAAAATGCAGTTTTTAAATGATGGTTTGATCTACCAAGGGAAAAAACAATCCAAACATTTCTGACCCTATGTGAAAAAGTAATTGCCCCCCTTGTTAAATCACGAATTAACTGTGATGAATTGAATAGCTGAGTTAAATTTCACTAGCCACACTCAAGCCTATTTACTGCCAGAACTGTTGAATCAAAAAATCACTTAAGTAGAACTTGTCTGACAAACTAAATACGTCTAAACGATTTAAAATAGCAACACATCATGCTGCGATCTAAAGAAATTCAAGAACAGATGAGAAACAAATTAATTGAAATGTATCAGTCTAGAAAGGATTACAAAGCCATTTTAAAGGCTTTGGGACTCCAGCGAACCACAGTGAGAGGCATTATCCACAAATGGAGACAAATGGCAAATATTGTTTCACACCACTGTATGTTCACTGTATGTCCAGTTTAAAGTTGTTGTTTGTATAGGCAGACATTTGAAAATAGCACATTTTAGTGTTGTAATAGCAATATTATACTATGAAGGTTTTCATATTGTCAAAATCTCATACCGGCCCATGCCTAGTACATACAAATGTTTGTGTCAGTTTTTGGCATTTATTTCCAAGTACATTGCTTGTAAACCTACTTGCTATTTACTAAAACTGATCCAACTGAAATAAGTTTTATGTAGGATCAAGCCTTTCTATTTGAGAATTACATTGAAAACAAATATTTAACTTTTTTTAACACATCCTGTAAACACTTTACATCTTACCTAAACCTACATAATTAGTGTAGATGCTTTGCTTACTAAATATAATGCATAATGATATTAATAGTTACATGATATAACAACAGCAGATGATGTGCTAGACAGTGGCTGTCATAAACATCTTCCAACACTTAAAGCTTGTAAACCCAGGCAAATGTGCCCACACAAGGGACATCTAGGCAAAACCTTTCCCCCATAAGTGTCATAAGTGACTCATATTCTGACCACACATCACAATTTCTCACCCTCCAATGGCCTGGCACTACACACGCCATCTCAAAAAAAACATTTTTTGCCCATATTTTTGGGGAAAGAGGGGCATAGGTGAAGGCCAGGGGCTAATGGCAATGAGGGATTTGTCAGTCATCCTAACATTTAATAATCCCTAGCTCTCCATTTTCTGCTGTTTGTTTATATTAACCTCTGGCTGAACCCACTTTAGAGGCAGCCTTTGTGCCAGAAAGTTCACTGAACATTCAGCATGGAAGCGGAGAACATGTCATCTCGAATCTATTAGCCCACAGGGGAGATTGCAGCAGTCCACGCACCGCACTCACACACGCACAACTCACACACACTCTAGGTAAGTTGCAAACACTCACATTTGCTGTACTGATGGCAACTGTAACTGAGATTATTGCATGCAATGACCTGATTCTGACCTCACGTTTTTGCTCATGCCGAATAATCTTATCAAACAATGCAGTACATCTCTCTGTTACCGCCTTCTACCACAATTTGCACAGCTCCCCTGCCACCAACATGAATGTCTTTAATAGACATGCAGTCTTTTCAAAAGAGCGTTGTCTTCATTAATTGACAAAATCTTAAATACAACAGGCATAGTTTTGAACAAACCTGTGTAGATTCGTATCTGAAAAAACAATAATAAACTGATTATCTTCATGTGTATTAGAGGACGTACATCACGAAAAGGAATGATCACCTTCATTATTTCAAACTCTATTTGTAAAGATTGTGAGCACAGTATAATGCAGAAGTTACAGTGCAGTGCAGGTTTGCATACCCACCATTGGGTGGTGACAAAGAGAAGACACTTTAAAAATTCAAATTCGCCTTGAATCGGAATTTGCGATTGTCTTCTTTTCCATATCCTTAGTACAATTCTGACATTTGAAATTTTTATTTTAATTGATTGGACCGTTGCAAGTTGGCCTGATATACCACCGCCGGTACCCACTGGACAGTCCGTATATAGTCCTACCTCCTTTTCAGACATTTCGCCATAAAGAGAGGAGTTGCTGTTTAGAGGCAGAGTGGAGCTTTATGTTTTTGATTAAAGATTACAACTGCAAATTAATTTAACAAAAATAAATATGTGCATGAATAACTCATTTTTAAAAATCACTGCAATGCTGTGTAAGAAATGTATTTAATCCTACCAAACCAACTTTCATAACAAACATTACATAGATGTGTCCACATTCTTTATGCCTAAAGCATGCCTTAATGGGATAATTTAGTCATTATTAACTCACCCACAGGTTGTTCCAAACCTGTATACATTTGGAAGAATGTTAGCAATTTCAGTTCTGGGACATCATCCACTACCTAGTAGGAATAAATATATTGTTTTTTATGTTCTGTTGAACACAAAATTAGGTATTATGAAGAACGTTGGAAAACAAACAGTTCTAGGGCACCCGTGACTACAATTAAATTTTTCCTACTATGGTAGTCAAAGATGTCTCTCTGTTCATTTATACATGTATGAAATTAGCCGACAGTGAGTCAATGATGACAGAATTTTCATTTTGGGGTGAAGTATCCCTTTAACACTAAAAAATATAATGAGTGTGTCATACTTTAGCTCTGAATTTTCATTGGTGATAAATCCCTCTAGTTTACCAACAAAAGGCTGCGTTCAGCTAAAGCAGCCCCAACAAAACATTGCAAAACTTTTTTTAAACAGAAACAGTGGTGTGGTTGAACACCCTGTTGTGATGATGTAGGAGCTGAACTAAGCCGAGAAAGCCATTCTTTGTGTTCTATTTAAAGAATTTTTGGAGCCTGATGAAATTGGTATAAATACGTGTTGATTAGGCTAAAAATGTATATAACAGTGTTTTCCAGATTATTACCGGTTTCCTGGTACATGGCGGTATTTTTTTACCACATTTTCTACTGATTGAGAGAGGAAATAGTGCTGTTGTTTGACTTAAAATGCCCTTTATACTGTCATGGTAACAGTATCCCCTATCATAACTGCAAAGTTTAGAATTATTTGATGAATAGCAGGCAAAGGTTACTTGTATACATAATATTTAAGCAAATAAATAGAGACAAGGGCTCAAAATTAACCCTTTTTTCCTTAGGGACTTCAAGAGTTAGTAGCATCCACCCAGAATTTAATAGTTTAAAACAAGATAGTAACAATTGTACCATTATAATTTGCATATGATGTCTGTTGTGTTTTACATGGTCAAAATGGATTCATGATTCATATTTTTTTAATCATAAAACAAAGGCTTAAATTAGATATGCTAGACTAGAGGAAAGCGATAGGATCATGCTGTATATCCTCCTCACTTGCCCTTATTTCTCATCATAAACATAGAGAAACAGTTCCAACTAAAAACACATCACATTATATGGTTATATTGAGCAGATATAAAGGGAACAATATAAGGGGGTCCGTGAGTTTATTTAAAGGTACAGTGTGTAGGATTTTGAAGGATTTATTCACCAAAATGTAATATATAATACAAAACTATGTTGTGAGTGGTGAAGAAATACCTTCCAAAATGAACCGAAATGTTTATATTACCTTACAATGAGTCATTTTATGTATATACACCGCGGGCACACCCTTACATGTAATTTATCAATGTGCACAGCCATGTTTCTATAGTATCACTACACGGACAAACTAAGCGCGTTTCGTAAAACGAAGGATGCACGGGACTATGTTCTTCTTCTTCGGCTGTGTTTTGAGGCAGCTTGCAAAGCGACTACATAGAAGGATTAGCAGAAGAACAACAACAACAATAACAGCATTTACTTGTCGTGTTTTTTATTAGAAATATAAATGGTTCTTTGTTGCAGTAAGAAGCAAAATTTGCGATAATGGCGGACCACACATACTCTGCACAAGAGCCGATAGAGCGTCAATCTGTTCGTTCAAAAAAAGAGAAAATACGATGCAGCAAGCCGAAGTAGTCGAGATAAAAAAAACGGCAGAAAACCCGAATAAACATCAGCGTAGCTTACCCAAATGGAGGGCACTGAAGCAGGACAAGGGTTTGCTAAGCGACGCCGAAGTTGCCAGCTTTCTGCTGGACCGGCAAGTTTGTCTAATTTCCGCAATGTAAGTGAACTGTTTGTTTGATAGCTTTAGCTAATAGATGAGCATGAGCATCAAGTGAGTTTTTCCTTGTTTTTAGCACTTTGTAATTGTACTATAATTCCTTTTTGCATGGCCGTGTGCAACTCAAATTAGAAATCATTTTTACAATCATAATTTGCATTAATCGGGTGTAAATTATATTATAATACTGCTTAGCTTCTGTGCATACAAATGTGTCATTTAATAATTGATAGGATAAAATCCAAACTTCCAAGTTGCATAGTTTATCAGCAATACAGTGTCAACGAAGATTTGAGAAGATACAATTGATCAATTGGGGTGATGCCAAACGTCTGCTAAGACTTTCGCGGTTAGATTACACGCCTTTAGCATTAGCAAGCGGTTTCAATAGGCAATAAGTTACGAACCAAGTTACCGTGCCAAAAAATTCTATGCAAAATAAGCGAATACACTGACACAATGCTAAACAAGTAACAATAATATTCAGTATAACGATTAGAGTAAATAATCAATTAAGTCAATTTAATATATTTATTTTCTTTGTAAATAAACCTCGTCACTTGACTTGCCAAGGTTACTCTCTGCTGTCTCAGACGACGACATCTCAGTCTTGTGTCCGTAGCTTCGGTCTGTTGTGCGCCTGTGAGACGTAGATTGCAATTATCAACACCACCGATAATGGCTGCTATCATTTACAGAACCCTTTTGTCCTTTGACGCCAACCGTAGCTTCTCTAATGGGAGGGAGAGGGCGGTATCGGAGCTGTATGTTGCAATTTCCTACATCGCCAATAGTATGGGATTCCTTTTGTGCCAATAAGTACGAACGCGAAATAAAAAAAAAAAAAAAAAAAATAAACAACACGAAAGAAGAAATACACTTTGAAAACGAAAAAAATGAACTCAAATTGCAAACTTTTAACATACTTTCAAACAAACTGCATTCATCATCAAATGTTTTCTAATGATCCTTTTCGAAAATCATTGTTTATTAATACGATGCCCGAGATTTCGTTTGCGCTTCATTATTTTTCGTTTACACTTCAAAAAGTTACGTTCGGCCTTTTGGCACAAACTCTCGCGTGGGCGGGAGTTAACAGTGCTTTACTCTCATTGGCTAGTCAGATTTTGATCGACAGGTCCGTGACCTGGAAGTGGAAGAAGTCTTAGTGGCGGCGCGCAACTTTAGAAAGCGATCTGGAGGTGGACGGTGAAGTTACTTGTGATTAGTTACCTTTGTTATTAAACGTAGAATCATGGATTTATTAAAATGTTGCATGAAGCATAAAGCCCTTATTTCACTACAGTTTAAAACATGATTACCGTAGTAAAATCCATGGGTTTGCCAATAATCAATACCCAAAAACAGGTGATCACTTGTATTACAAAAAACTATAAGCTTCGCAAGGGAGTAGGTTACCAGTGAGAAAAAATGATGTTTTGTCTCGATACATAAGAGAATTCAAACGGCACATTTACATTATTTAAGTATTTTTGATGCTTTGAAAGCGACGAGCATTGCATTATATTATACATTTGTTTCTGACGTTGTGCAATATACTGGATCGAACCAATCGCCATGTTCTTACCACTGAGACACAGGACATCTTATTAAAGCATAAAAATACTTTTGTGCCAGACAATATGATTAACATGAAAATATTCCTAACGAAGGACAGCATGAATCGAAGTGAAATTATGTTGGTCATAAAATCAAAACAAACATGTAGATGGTTTCAAACTTGTGACCTCCTTCGGCAGAACACAACATATAATTTGAAGAATGTTGATAACCAGAATACATTGCCCTTATTGTATAATAATAATTAGTATTATTAATATGATTATTATTAGTTTTAGTTGTAATAGTAGCCTTTCATGTAATGGACACCACACATTTCTCAAAATACATATTTTTTGTTCAACAGAAATTTAATGACATGAGGGTATGTATTCCTGCTATACAGAGCACTTTTAAGATTATTTTGGGACACATAAAACATCAGATGAATGACTTCTGTCATATATCCCTAAATTTGGAAACTTTGCTTTTGCCATAGATGAAGCTCCTCCCTCCAGCAAGTGGGTCATCATCTCCACGTCGTAAGTATCGCTGGATATCCCTAATTGTGCTGTTTTTGTGTTGTCAATAAATCCAAATAGTCCATTTCTACACATGTTTTTTTGACTGTCTTTAGACTAATAGTTATCCTGAGTTTGACACTTAAAATATAAAGGATCTCTTTATAAGGTAGACTCAAGTCAAAGTAATATTGAATTAAATCAAATCAGTCCATAACATATGATAAGGAATAAACAATCTGCGCTCAACAGTTTTAACACATAAGGGTAAACAGAGAGAGAGAAAGAGAGAGTTACTAGACAGTATTCTGTACAATGTATTTAAACACTGGTTCCTTTTATTCATTTACATAATTGACCGCATTTGAGGAAAATAACAGCACTACTTGTTAAGAATGATAAATGAATAGTTTCCAAAAATGTAAGGTTATGCAAAAAGACTAGCCGGGCTCCGTACATTTCAATCCAAGCTGTAGCAAAAAAAAAAGGTTTAATAACAAAGGTAACTAATCACAAGTAACTTCACCGTCCACCTCCAGATCGCTTTCTAAAGTTGCGCGCCGCCACTAAGACTTCTTCCACTTCCAGGTCACGGACCTGTCGATCAAAATCTGATTTGATGATGAATGCAGTTTGTTTGAAAGTATGTTAAAAGTTTGCAATTTGAGTTCATTTTTTTCGTTTTCAAAGTGTATTTTTTCTTTCGTGTTGTTTATTTTTGTTTTTGTTTTTGATTTCGCGTTCGTACTTATTGGCACAAAAGGAATCCCATACAATAGTGGCCTCTGAAACTTACACACAGAACCTTTAATATAACGTAACTTGCAATTGCTATACTTGTGCAGCTGTTCAGCCGCGAGGTGCGCGCTCCCACTGCGACGAGAAAGAAGTATCGATCATGCGCGAGACGCACGCAAACATCCAAACCCCTCAGATTAGCGCATTTATATATATATAGAAATTATGATAATGTAGTGCAGCGGCATAGAAAGACGCACTCTGTGTGAAGGGCCAGTCGCAGTGCAACAGTGTAAAGGGACCCCACTGAAACAGTGTCGCGCTGCGCCGCGTTCCGCACGTTGTTAAAGCGACATAACCGGTAATGCGGTATATTAAAAATTAACAAATACACACATCGGTATATCGCCCTGAACGGGTATATCGCCCAGCCCTAGGTGTTGAATACTGCAAAATAAGTATCTTCTAATACCTTCAATTGTTGCGTATACCGAGCTGCAGCGGACATATTTAAACGTCTTTACTTGGACCCATTGTGCGAGCTGTCTCTTTAATACCGCGTGTGTGATATACATGTTGCTTCTTATTGGACTGACATTCTTGTCACACACAGCAAAAAAGAGAAAACGTATCTCAAACACTGTTGCACACCTTTTCCAATAAACATGTTGTTCAACCCGGAAACCGCAGCAACACGTTGCGCACCGGTTAGAGCTTGAACCTTCCCCAGGTGTTGGACATTATACGAAGACGTGCAACTGTAAACACTGCGACTTCAATCAAATAAAAATGCGTTCTGACACTTCCACACAATGGTAAACACTTGCATCGGTTCTTTGGATGTATTGGTCTGGGGGGTTCAATGTACCATAACAAATTGACCCTGTCACCTGGAAATTTAACGAGCTGACTTCATGCGTATCATGGCGTATGCAGCAGCAACCGAACATATAACGGCACGTGACTCGTAGGTGGCGGTAACACCGCGGCCTCAAAAATAATTACTATTTCTGACAACAATGTCATTAGTAAAAAAAAAATCACAGATAACTTCTTCAAGGTAATTGTAGCCTATTTAACTGTTAGGAATGCGACGAACTCTCACTAAATTCGGATAATTCGGGCCCATACGATTATTTTTGTGTCAAAAAATCTTTAAAAAGCTAACATTACCAGTTCAGGGATCAGTTCTGAAAGACAAAGATGAAAGACTGAGGAGTATGCGGCGTTGTATCGAAACGGGACAGAACTGTTCGAACCAATTCGGTCCAATTTGAGGAGCTTGATCAACCAATTCAGGAACCGGTTCAATTGAATGAATTGTTCACGAACCGAACAAAAAGACCACGTTGTGTTGCGGCCTCTGACGTTTGTTTGTCTGTTTATTTGACCATTTTAACAATCACTAAGTTTTAGCATTTTAAGTTAGCTTTGGTAATGGCAATGTCAGAATGTCGAGAACAGAGAAAATATATCCTTCCTTATCAAAGAATAACAGGTAGGCCCATCTTCCTCTTAAATAGATCATTTGATGGCTGAAGTGTGGTGTATTGTTTTACCTTTTAATTCAAAAACTTAAGTCCTTAAGGTTACATTGACTGTGGCACTCATGAGTTCCCATTTCAACTACCACAAAGATAAGCCCAGTGTTTCTGTATTTATAGGCCTACATTAAGTGCTTAAGATTAATCTACTTTAACAGTGTTACATGGTTTAGGATTTAGATTGTGGTTTTAACACAATTATGTTCTTAAGTTTACTGAATGCCGGACTTTGTGCCAATAATTCATATAATAATAGTTCTTGCACACAATTATAGAATGTGTGGGTTATAAAAAATAAGATTTCACTCCTGGATTGGTTTGTGGTTGTAATATGAAGTAGTCGAAGAAACCATTTTTACTTTTATTATTCATTTCATATTTAAATACATAAATATGGCCAAACAGAGGTATTTAAAGTAACGTAACCTGTAAGATCATGCCAAATTAAATAAAACACACCAAATTGTGTTTTTCTGTGTATATAACAATGATAGAATTGTATTTGTAACAGAGAACATTATCCAGACAGCTCACTCAAAGTTTCATTACAGGTTTCAACTTGCAAGAAGTTGATAGGGTGCTGGATCTTCACTTCTGGTCCCATCTCTTTGACTGTCAAGAGCTATTGCAAAGGCAAGAATAAAAATAACAGGTAATCACATGAATTTTGCACTGGTTTAATGTAATTCTTCAACCTGATGTCATTGTTTGTTCGGCAATGTGAAAAATTACCTCAAACACATATAACTTTATTGTGTCCTCTAACATCACCAGTGGACATACAGTATGGCTACATGCATTTGCATGAAAATTCTGTAATTTTTGCACTTTTTTCAATGCCCTGAGCATAATTTCCACTATAATACTATTACCACCAATGACATTCTGTGTTGGGTATGGTAATGGAAATCACATTTTGCAAAAATTGTTTTCGCACTTTTTGCCTAATTGGACAATACTGCCTGTTTTAAAATGCTGCACAGGAAAAAATATTGTATTGAAGTGTATGTACCTTATGTACATTCTTTTCATTTTATCTCAAGGACTGACACTTTTGTCACCATAAAAGATACTATGACTTGGAAAATTGCTAGTGTGGTGGAAGTGACATTACAATCAATTATTTCGTGCTAAATTAATAAACATCACTAGTCCCAGACTAAAATAAAAATTTGAGCTGATTTATCTGAAATAAATTGCGATGACAATCTTAAAATATGTCATTGCCATTGTTTTGTCTCTAGATACACATCACTTATGTTTTTATCTTAGGCATTTTAGTAAAAGCGACTTATCCTAATTTAACTAAGAAATAGTCCTGGGTTAAACAAAGCTTTGTCTGTGAAACCAGTCCTAAATGGTATAGTTATACAATTCAATAATTACAATAAAACCTTTACTTATGAAAAGTAGCAAAAATGATGAAGGCATCCAAGACAATTCCAAGATTAAATGCTGCTCGTCTCATCTGCTTTTGCCAAAATAAATAAATTCATTGTTCTAAAAATTCAGACCTATATGTATATGGCCAATGGTACAGCTAAAATGGGTTTGTAAAGTTCTTGACTATAATTTTTTTTAACCAAAAATGCAATGAAAATCAATGTTTTTGTACCACTGAAAAGATTTAGTTTTTTTCTGAAAATGTGTTTTTTTCATATAAATGTGTCATGCAAGTTTCTAATTCATTTTATGGAGCTAAACAGCGACATCAGCGAAAATATTAACTCTTTACAATATTACAACATATGGGCTTTTTCCTTTGTTAGCATAGAGATTAGATTGGCGTGAAAATGTAATGTTCACAGCACTCTATATATTATGATTCAGAGGTTAAAAATACTTTCAAGTCAATCTGTTACTATAAAAAAAATCACAGCAACACTTTTTTGAATAGCAATACTATACATTTTATTCTGTCATTTTAAACTTTTTTTATTACTCAGCTAAGGTTTCACAAATAAAATTGTACAATTACATCCGTACAATATCATGCAGAATTGACCAAAACCAAAAGTTGCAAAAGGTTAATCTATAAATGTTACAAACAGTCTCTTAGAATCTTATGTTCAAATGTCAAAGCACTTTATGCACAATGATTAAGAAAATGTAACAACAACAATAAACAGTATCTTTCTTGAAACACCTAAACATTACTGAACATTTTGCTTATATACTGACTAACATAAACAGTACATGACAGAGACCTACCTCGAAATAGTGCATTCACAATATTTGTAACTTTCTGTGTGTCTCTGTAGTCCCATAAAGTGTATTATTTGACCAGTGGAGTCGTCTGAACTCTGGGTGCCCTGAATCCAGAGAGATATCTCTGGTTAGATTTTATTTGAGTTTGAATGTGCAATATTTATAAGAAATGTGAATTATTTAGCATTTGGCCATCACATACCCAGCTGTTACCCTCTAAAATGCATCACTGGAAAAAAATAAGGAAAGGGAAAAATGAAAGATGTTAACCTGTATGTTAAAATAGTGTAAACCTTCTGGTGATATGGCAACATTCATTCCTCACTGTGCTACAGGCAAGATATGTTTCAGAGAGCAACCTCCCGCTTATTGAAATCTTAAACATAGAAACATCCCTTATTCATCTTACAAGGTCATCATAAGCGGTCTGTCTTTTTGGATTGTGGAACAGGAGTTTAACATGACGGCTCTGTTCCGTCTCACCTCTGACGCATTTTTGGAAAGAAGTTACATCAGATACAGCGAGACAGATCTTTAGTAAATGGATCATCTAGTGTATTGATCAACATTTGGTCAATATCCTCTATTCCTCCCTTGTGTCATTTGCTATTAACAAAATGTAACTTCATTGAGTTTAGCTGTTTTCTCCATTGTTGTGCATGCTTGTTCAGTTTAGTTTTCATATTTGAGGAAAATTATGTATTTATATTTTGTGTGTTTTTAAAGAGTGTAGTTTCTTATGCCTCTTAGCTTTTGAAAATGGAAAACCGTGTTCCGCTCTCCTGGGAACGCAAGGTTTGGTGTTGGTGCTTTTGAGGCATTGATGTAATATCTGTGTCTTGAACCTGGGTATTTTTTTTATTTTGGTACTAGTAATTACGATCTGAAACAAGATTGTAATCTTGAGGATAGGTTGAGTCAATAATATCCTTTGGCAAAGAACTCAATTTTGGGGATTATGAACCCCTACTGGAATGTAGCATTCAATAAGTCAAGCCTGCCATCTACTGTTCAATAACAATTGATCATAGACTTTTTGAGGTAAAAATTGATATTATATTATGTACATTTGACAGATATGATGTATCCAGTTATGTAAGGGCCAGTCTGAAATATACATGTTTGGTGAAGTTTCCATGCACACTTTGAGTAATTGATACATTTGAATTAGGTACAAATGTGAATACTTTGTGGCTATTTGGTTACTCCATGAATATCTCTAGTCAGCAGGAGTTTTAAGGTTTTTTTCAAAATAAATATCGATTTATATTACTCCAAACTCTATAGAAAACTTAATTTAGTAGCTTAAAGGGATAGTTTACTCAGAAATGACTAGCTGTCTTCTGCACAACACAAAAGAAGATCATTCGAAAAATTGTGGCAACGAAACAGCTGTACCCATTGACTTGCATTGGTTTTGTGTCCGTAGAAAAGAAGTGAAAGAGTGACCGTTTTGTTTCGTTTATCAATATTCTTCAATATATCTTCTATTGTGTTCAGCAGAAGAAGAAAGATGAAATAACAAGATGGTAAACAAACAATGACAGAATTTTAGATATAGTTATCCCTTTAACCTGTGACTTTCGTCTATCTATAACTAACCTGAAGTGCAGACACGTGATGCCTTATTTTCTTTGTACTGTAATTTCCTGTTCCTTTTATCCACCATCATCTTTATATTAATATTACTCCCACTGCCAAGAGTCTAAAGCATGAAAATCAGAAATTCACAGTGGATCTGTAGATTTATTTACGGTTGCCAACTGTCCCGTATTAGCCGGGACATCCCGTATATTGAGCCTGCCTGATTTGTCCCGTACGGGACTTCGCATGTCCCATTTATTGACTGTTCTGCTGATCTTACCACTGTTTGAAGCAGCAGCAGCAGCAGCAGCAGCAGCAGCAGCAGCAGTGCTGCATTGCATGGTGATCATGACACTTGAGAATGATATCACCGACACCTGTCAATGACATAATCACATGTAAATGTGGCTTTGTTTCTGAAAAGGCAAAGCATGCATCTGTCACTCACAAGCTCCCTCAAACCTCCGCGTCACACACACTTTCAAATGCGCGCACAAGTGTTGCAATGTTTACCAACTTTTTTGACAAAAAATGCATGGCAACCTGAATGTGGTTTGTTACCCAATCGGAGTAGCTTACTATCTTATTATTTTATCCAAAGCGACTTACATTGCATTAACCTATACATTTATACTTAGGTATGTGCAATCCCCTGGGATCGAGCCCACTTGTTAACGCAATGCTCTTACCACTGAGCTACAGGAAAGCTGTATTAAACTATTAAAATACTGTATGTAACCGTTTAGCGAGTAATAATAATATGACGCAATGACGTTATGCATATGCTATTAAGCACGGCTGTACAGGTCAAATTTGGTCCCGTATTTCAAAGTGACACAACTTGAAATTCACTGGTAAGTCTGTTGTGGTCTAGTGGTGTGGTCTAGTGGTAAGAGAGTTTGACTCGTAGCCAGTAGGTCGCTGGTTCAATTCTCAGTGCCTCCAGGAAAATGACTGAAGTTCCCTTGAGCAAGGCATCTTACCCCTGTTTGCTCTGCAGTGATAGCTGCCCACTGCACCCTACTTGTAAGTCGCTTTGGATATAAGCGTCTGAGAAATGAATAAATGTAAATGTAAGATGCACAAGGGTATATCTCTGCTTTTTTCTGTTACATAATATAATAAACATTAGCCCCGCGTAGTGCAAAAGGTGTCATACAAATACAGCAACAAACTATACTACTAATATTATAAACAGGCAAATGGTGTGTGTCTGTATCAGAATACAAAAGCCTTGCTATTTGATCTATAGTCTCAAGTGCCCTCACACTTACTAAAGAGCATATTGCCAGTGAACGGCTTTTCAGCCATGCTTATACTTGCAAATAAAAGCCACCAGATGACACGTATGAAGTGGCCTCAGCTCATTACACACGGTGGCTTTAATCTTCCTTTTATTTACATTCCTGTAATTTGTTTTGTCCACTCTCTCAAGTATGATATGAAAAGCCTCCTGGCACCATTCACTGGCTTAGCAGAAAACAACAAAGCCATCCAGCTAAATAAAGAGAGTAAACATCACACTGAGGCATTACAATGCTGATAACTGCTGGAAGCACCAGGTCTGTGATAGATAAGAAAATTAGCTGACTGTCAACTGTCAGAAGGTGGTCTCGAACACACCTTCATTTCCAAAGCTTTGTTTGCCTCCAGGGGCTTAGAGAAAACAAGCAGGGTGCTGGAATCAAGGACGTAAGGTCGAAGCGTCGCGTTTCCAACAGTAGGAAACCTTGTGTGATTCCTGAATTACCGCTGTTCGTCTATAAGGGGCTAAGTGAAACAGCTGAAGGGTTATCTGCCTCCATACCGCTCCCTGCCACCATCACGCAACAATGTGTCTTCGAAACGTCAGCTTATAAAAGTTTCAGGAAACTCTGAGAGCTTTAGTGATCTTCCCCCAGCTTTGAATCCGCGTAGCCACCAGGATGTCTGCTTATATTAATTTCATGGAGTTTAAGAGGTCAGCAAACTCATTTGGAGGGTCTTATTCATTTATGACCTCAGCAGCCCCCTGTTCTGCACGCTCGTAGCTTCATGGCTTCAGATCCTAAAATTTACATGGAATATTACAGTCTTTACTTACTGTAGGTATGTGAACACTAGAGTGCACACAGATTAAGGGTAAGAAGTGTTCTCTAATAATGCCAGTTACCCACATTTAATGAAAACTCTATATAATGTGCATATCATCCAGCGTAGTCTCAGACAACAACCATGACATTTGTGCGCACCTGAAATCCAACTCATACCCGCTAACAAGATTAGGCTTCCTCTAATTTATTTTTTCTTCCATCTCCCGGAGCACTTTTAGAATTGATATTATGAGGAATAAATATTTTCAAGTTAATGCAAGAGAGATGCAATGATTGCTTTGAAGGGAAAGTCATGAAAAATGGATTTTGTTTAGTCCCAAAGCTAGTGGCACGAATAACCAGGAGATTTAGTCCATTAGTATGGTCTAAAAAGATCTAAACACAATGCCACATTGAAAAAGCCAAATCTTTGATAATCCTGTTAGAACCAAATTATAGAGGGATTTACATTTCATCTATCTTTAGTATGGCAAATAAGATAACCATACTTTCCACAAACTGATTTTATAGACATATATATTTTTTGTGAGACCATATATTAGATTGTTTTGAAATCTTTAAAAACTGTTTAGAAAGACAGTACAACAAAAAATGTCCTACTCCGAATTTTGCACAGTCATGAAAGGAAACTGTAGGAGATATCATGCCTGTGTGTGTTTGAAGAGCATGTAAACATTTCTCATAGGACACATGAAATCTCATTGTCTCGTAGGTTTTCTAGTGGGAGTTCAGTTCCATCTATCCGAGACTTTATTTAGTCTTGTAGTCCTGTCTAGGCTCTCTCTGAACTGAAATCATTCTGCCTCAGTCCCAGGGGACGACAGTAATGTCACATAGCAGTTTGCCTCTCATATTTCACAAACAGGACTCTACCTATTAAGGATGACTACTTACCATGGAAAAGGTGTGTCCTTCACATCTGCAACCTTCTCATTTTTTCATGCGTAGACATGTACAGTATGATTGTTCACAAAAAACACGCTCGCTCACACTAACACACCTGCAAGGAATACCACAAAGGCAAATACCGCATATATTGTGCACGCATACATAAATTGCCGTTTCTTCAACTCTGCATTTTTGTTTCATGGGGGATTTTTTTTCCTTTAAAACTAAAACAAACTTTTTTTGAATTGTTATATGAAGGTCACATCAGAAACCTGTTATTTATCACTTTTATTATTTTGCCCTTGTCTCAGACTTTAAAGGTCCAGTCTGTAGTTGTTATGGAGGATCTATTGACAGAAATGCAGTATAATATGCATAACTATGTCTTCAGAGGTGTATAAAGACCTTACATTATATGTTTTTTATTAACTTAGAATGAACCATTTCTATCTACAAACACCGTAGTTCCCATTACATGTTTCTTCAGTAGCCCTAAATGGACAAACTGCTCTGCAGAGCGCGTTTATTAAATACGTTATCTCCTTCGGCAAAGAAGCGAAAAAGTGACGACATCCTTGTTCCGTGTCAGCCGTCGTAGTGCTTCGAAAGGGAAGGGGGGAGTAAGCTGTTGGGTACAATTCGTAACCTCACCGCTAGATGCAACTAAATTTCATACACCGTACCTTTAAATACCAAAATTGAATGCTCTGTGTATCATATTTTTTTTTACATTTTTAAAATAATTAAAAAGCTATATTTTGTGTCAAAAGTATGTTCATTAATACTATACAAATAGCGAATGTCCCACAGTTGTGGGCATCATTTCCACCATGACCATAAATTGTGCTTCTAAAGTTTGTACATCTGTTTACTGGACATTAATGTGGGACAAAAAAGGCTAGAGGGTGTGAAAGTGTGGTGTAAAGTGCATTTTCTACTGGACATGCCAACAATGCTTAAGGTAGACTAAACAAACAAATACTTTGATACATTTGATAGCCTATTTTATAAAAGTATAGAAGTGTTGTTGTGGTATTGGATTACCTTTTTTGTATCTTTTTTTTATTTATTTTAGAAGACAACAGACAGGACTGATATTACATTGCAATAAATCCATACTTATTTTAGTAGGTATCAGTTAGTTGGTGAATTTACACTTGTTCTTGTAATGCTTAGCTGCTAGTCTATTTTGCATAAGATGATGCAAACTAATAATATTTTATTAAAATAATCAGCAAATGTTGATTGTTAACACTCAGAGGCTCTTTAAAAGTGTTTGATGTAGTCTGTTTTGAATGTATAGAGTTAGACATTAATATATAGTAAAAAAAGTAAAAGAAAAGACATTCTTTCATACTGTAGACTTTTGTGCAGCTGTATTGAAACCACATATTATAAAAACATTACACAAACTTATCACTTTTATTCCAGATGATTGCAGCAGATTGTAGAAGGTCAAGATGTGGCTTTGTGCCTTCACATGTAAAGACAGAAGTGTAATTACTCAAAAGAGATGACATGTCAACCTCATTTACCCTGTTAATGATGATAAACCTGCATAAACATGACTCTGGTGTATTGTAAAGACTTTTCACTTAAAAAACATTTAACTCCATTAATGTTTGTTCATTTCATAGGATTTGTTTTAAAACATAATATAACAAAAATATCTACTTGGGTATGTGTGTTTAAATTTGTGTTAAAAGCTTGTTTAGTCTAATAGGGGAAAATGTTTACAAAAACCCAACCCAAACCATGAACGTTATTAAAAGTGGAGAGACATCACAGAATCCAATCCATCTATATTCCCCAGTTAAGAAATAAAAGAGAACGAGAGCATGATTAATGATCTTACCTCTCTTTATTTCTCTTGAACCATGCAGAGGAACAGCTCCACCTTGACCGCTCTATTAAATCGAAGAGCCAAAGTTATCAATCGAGATCGGAGAGTCAGTCTTTCCATGGCGCCATGGCTTCCCCGGGCCCTAATGGCTCTCAATACACCGTAAAGCCAGAGAGCGAGAGAGATGTTGCGTCTACATTTTTGACTGATTATGCATTTTTTCCATCCCCTTTCTCTCTTTCTCTCCTTAAGCTATTCATAGAAGATAGATTCATCATTCCAATTTGTCAAGCCAGCGAAGTTTTCAATTAATTATGTTGCTGGGGAAGAGGCAGTGTGTGTATTAGGTCTCGCTGTCAGGACTCGTCTGAGGCCCCATTTACAGGACTCAAAATAAAGAGGTATCAGAGAGGTGCTTGGGCGCAGCAGTAATTAATTTGATGAATGCCTCAGCGGCACAAATAGTGGCAGCCGCGTGTCTCTTCATCAGCCGGCGTAGCGGCAGTCACCCTGTTCAGTGCTAATTTGAGAGGGGCCGTCTCATCTGTGTAGTGTATGTCCTCACTAGCGTGCCTATTCTTCACGTGGCTCTGCCCGTTCCCTCCCGCTGTCCGGGCTGCATGTGGGGGCCTTATGTTTCCTGTCAGCTTTGTCCTTGGTGCCAAGCAACTTGCTCCACTTAATGCCCAGTTCTTTGACTTTGTGGCCCGAAGTCGGTAATCGGGAGCCGACGGGATTTATGGGGCCCGGGGGTGCTGCGTCCTTTGCCGGCTCCTGTTGTCGTTCTCCCCAAAGACAGATTAGTAAAACAGGAAGTCTCGGTCTGGCAGGTGGAAGCGATGAGGAGGGGGAACCTGCACACCCCTATGCCAGGAACACCACGCTGTTGTGAGTAAGAGAAGAGAGGCGTGTCTATTCCAAAATGATGGATCATATTATTGTTGGTTAGGTTTGAGAATGCACGCCATCAACGTCAACAGTCGCCAAAACCTCACCAAGAAATAATTGGGCTTGTGCCACATAATTCAGGTTCAGATTTTCACAAGTGAGGGGACCTCATTATAAATCAGGTCAGGCTCTGATGCAACACCATAAATCAAAGATAGACGTGGCTGAAACAATTAGATAATTACCACAGCCCTGTGTCATCACTGTTTTAGAGAACCACTTTGGAGGTACAGGAGCGGGCGGTAAAAACGCTCCATAAACTCCACCATAATTAGTCCGGAGCAAATTGGAGAGAGAGGCAAGGAGAAAGATAGGTGATAGATGAGGAACAGAGGTAATTCCTATTGCTTTGCCAGGCGTGCGATTAGAATGATGTCGCTTTGTGCTTTGAATTGCCATTCAGAACAATAGTGGAGTATAATAGAAAACAATACTGCATGCATCATGATTATTAGTGATTGTTGTGGAGATGATGATGATAATAATGGAATACATCGCTGCAGTCCTTCTGAAACTATGTATCTCCATATGTTGTGTTTTTTATTTTTGCAATAAATCATTATTATTAGCAGTCACCCTTTGTTTGTGACTGGGTTTTCCAAATATCTAGCCAATAAAAGGCATTAAAAAGTGCTTGTCAACTTTGACAACGCATTTAATCATTTGAAAAGTACTCTCCATCATTTCCTGAATAACAGTGAATTTGGACATCCGAGGTTTCAGAACGACAGCGACAAATGCGATTGATGGAAGGTGTGGAGCTGGAAGCTGAACTTTTAATCAATACAAAAGACATGTTAACATATTTTTAGGAAACTAGCTTGCAGTTTGGTTTATACTTGTAATAATTATGTGGACTTCCACTGACCCCTAGTGTTTCACAGCCCTCTCTTGCACCTCCTGCCTGGTCCGACCATTCCTCCAGAAAGCCAATTATTTTCTCATCCTGAGATTACCTCTCGTCATGGCTGCCATCTCGGATCCCGAGGCAGAGGTCCAATTGACCCCAATTGAAAGTGTCATTTTCCAGCACTGCCAACCTGCAGAGATGTTCATCCCGCCCTAGACAGGAGGGCAGAGAGCAGCACTATCCTGTGCTGTTTCACAGGCAGCTCCCTGTCCGCACACATCTTCACACCCTTGCTAAGGTGGGGTGGCAGTAAGAAGGGCGGTCTCGTGCTTGTTTCAAGAGCGTAAGGAGCTTCTACACAGCAGTGCAGAAATCAAGGTCAAAACACTGCAGTGAATCAAGCAGGAAGATCGTCGCACAACTTCTAGGCTTCTGCAGACACGTGTTGATCGTGCCACAGTGTGTCCTGTTTTTTAAGTTACCCTTTTCCTCCTTCTCTCTATCACACACACACTTTTGCCATTTCACGTCTTCTCAGTCAACTCCCCTGGCTCTGGCTTTATAGAATATGAGGAAAATCTAAACTCTTCAACCGTGGCAGTGCCCCTTAAATATCTGCTCTACAAGCACTCAACACCACCCTCCCTGGAGGCAGCGAGCCGGATCTGCCAGAGAACACTGCATGCTAGCTCTTAGTCGACATCATCAGTCTTCATGCTAACTTTTAAAACACCCACTCCATTAATGTCTTGGATGTTTTGAGGTCTCCGAAAGCTAAAGATGCCACTACTCCCTTGACAAATGTGTACAGTGTACAAGACACACTTGAACTGTAAGGTCAATATTGTCTTTCCTAATAGAGAGAAAGTATCCAAGCCAGTTGCCGTTTATTTCCACTGATTTACAAATCCTTCGTTAATATAATAGATTTGTCTGTGCACAAAGTCAAAAATTTACAGTCCCAAATAATAAGGTAAAATATTGCAGGAAAAAAAAAAATTTCAGGCTGGTGTTCTTGAATGGTTAGATGCATTTTAGTATTTGCATTCATTTTTTTCTGACGTCCATCTTTATTCTTTTTTTAATTCACATTTAAATACATTAAAAATGTGGTATGTTTGTTGCAATAGTGTGTTTGGAGTACTTAAAATTTAAGAAAAAAAGAATTTACACAGAACACAAGATCACAAAAAATATACTACAGAGTTTTACCAAAAGAGCGGATCAACTATTTATTTATAAATTATAAGTCAATGTATGCTTCAATAAAACAATTTTGCATATAATGTTTAAAACTGTCATTTTACAGAAATTCCCTTTTTTATAGATGAAATACGGTAAAAAAAACATCATATTACAGAAAAAGACAGCACATGAAAGAACTGTTATTTTGCAGTTCTTTTTTGGGACCCCAGCTGCCAGAAAATGTTAGTTTTTTATGGTATTTATTTTACAGTGTCTTCATATTTTGCATATTAGAATAATATTTCCCAATATACTTATGGTTTGCCTTTTTTGACAAATAATTTGTCCCATAAATACCTTTACAGTTTAGCATATTGTCTCATATTTTGATGGTTTAATCTAAACTGAGGGTGAATCCAAAGCAAACCCAGTCCCAGCTGTTATTTTCAGCAACTACTGTATATAAATAAATATACAACCGTGTCAAACATGCTGTGTGTGACAATCAATCCACATGTTGTGCAATAAGCTACATCAGCACAGCCGTCACTTCAGCTCGGGTCAGGGTTTTGTCAAAGCCATAGGTTCCAAATGTGTTTGTCTGGCTAGATCATTGTCAGTAAAACCTCTTTAAATAGATATTAAAGGCGCGTCTACATAAGTCACAGCTGTGGCAGTCATAGCTCTACAGTGGGTAGGCAATGTTTTCCAGGCACAATTGATCTTTTAATAATGTCGTGACCATCGCGTGACCCTTAGCGGGAGCTGTATTTGTCTTCGCGCAGGGAGGGCTTCCGGGTCTCGCAAACATGTGGCAAGGGGTCAGGTGCTGAGAGTGGGAGGGATGGACACGAGTTCTCCTCTCCTTCTCTTCTTTACCTTTACAGAAGATATTAGACTTGATATCACTTGTGGCGTTCTGTCATTATTGTCATTTTGCATGAGTCCGCGGTGGTGAGTGGCGAAGACTCTGACAGCAGATTGACCCGGGCTGCTGTTCATTTGATTGATATCTGTTCAGACAATGAACGTTTGGACCTTTTTCATTCCTCCCCTTTGTGATGTGTTGGTTGGATGGGATAGGGAATCGTGAGCAGGAGGAGGGCGTATGCGGGGGGAAATGTCACACCAGGAAAGGCAGCGAGGCGTAAAGCCCTGCATGGGCAAGCGGAGGTCAGTGGCTTCTATCTGCCCTCTTTGTGCCCTAGGTAAAATGATCTAAGTGATTCTGAAGCTCTGCCACTGAGCTGCTGAGCGAGAGACAGGCGTAATGTGAGGGTGAGAGAGAGATTAGGTAGGATAACAAACAAATCTACAGCGTAAGACTGTACCAATAGCATCACGTGGAATCCAATGACCGCTCTGTCACCAATAGCAACTGTTTAAATGTCCATAAGGAGCTCCTTTCAGACAAAGCTTTGCCGAGCAATCCGAGGATGATTAACATTTCGCTCGCACGACTCTGTGAGCACAGTTGGGATTAATTCCGAGAAGGAGGATCCTTTTTAACTGAAGCGTTTGGCTTTTATGGTGTGTCCTCTGCCGTAAAAGACACAGATGTGTTTCATCATTTCCAGTGAAATGACTTAAAGTCCCTGATGATGGGTAAAGGGGAAAGGTTAAAATTACATTGTTCTGGTAAATTACACTCGGAGAAATGGCTGCGAGGCAAGAGATATATCAGAGAATGGCGCCAAATGCAGATGGAGGTCCTGTGTGGTTTAGCTTGGCTGCTGGATGCGTTTGAGCTGCCTGTGTTTGATGATTGCGATCGGCCTTAATTAAATGTGCTAATATTGCCCGCACTCCGTGTTTGTCGCCCTTCATTTAGAGCAACGGAGGTTGAAAATGCTTTTCTTTACTGGCTCTCCTCTCCCTCGTCTTTCTCTCAAACTGTCTATCCGCCGAAGCATATGAAGCAATTGACTCAAAAATGTTTTTAATTGATATTTTAATGTCTACCGCAATGGAATTGTGCTAAAGGTAGGTAGAGCCATGAAGAAACAGAAAGAGAGGGAGGGAGAGAGAGATAGCAAGTTCTGTGGCAAGCTCGTCACAGTGCAGGGTAATAAGGTCAATGCGAAAAACAACCCAGGGGCACATTTCCCAGTAAATGTGTGGAGCAGAAGCACACACGCAAACACGCACATACACACACATACACAGAAAATCGTACCAGCCTTATGCTGCAGAATCCAAACCCATCGAGTCAATTGCCAGAAAACATGACATGACCTTTCAGATTCACTGAGCATCAAGCGCGAGCGGGACTGGCGTGCTTTCCATCTCACCGCACCCCATGCCTCTTCCGCCCACCCTGCAACCCCCAGGGTCCTCGACTCACCACAAATAATTACTCTCCATCCAGTACATTCTCTGCAAGGCATGGCCAAAAAAACTTGACTCTACGCTTGACCCGTGCATTTGCGCATACACTATAGACAAATTATAACGTATACAACATGGACAGAAGTGGAAATTACTTAAGTATTTGTACTCTCAAGTACATTTTTATTGGAGCGTTTTTTTCACTTTCAAATTTTACTTCACTACATTACAAATCATGTAACACACATTTTATAAATAAATGTTTTTTACCCTTTAATACAGTACAGTTGAGTCAATGCTCAAATCTAGAACGTTTACTTCTTGTATTTTCCTTAAAGGAGCAATGGAGATTTTAGCGGCATCTAGTGGTGAGTTTGCGAATTGCAACCAACGGCTCAGTTCACCCCTTTCTTTCTTAGCAATACGGCAGCAAAAATGTTGTTGCCTTTTTCGCATCTTTGCCGAAGGAGAAAACATATTTATGAAACCCGCTCTGTAGAGCAGTTTGTCAGTATACATGTGTAGAAACAACATGTTGAACTCCAATCCATTTAAGGGGACTTGTGGTGTATGTTTATATAAATAGCTCATTCTAAGGTAAAAAAAACATAACGTTCTATTATGTAAGAACTTCATACACCTACGGGGCCATACTTATGTATATTATATTGCATTTCTGTCAATAGATCCCCCCAAAAATTACACATGAACCTTTAGGTATTTTAACCTTTAAAAGTAGGAAAGTACTAGATTTTAAATATACTTAAATTCTGTATTAAAGGTAAAAAATCATGTAAAAATGTATTAATAAAATGTAGTGGAGTTAAAGGCAGGATGTCCGCCTTTCATAGCCGTTGTTCAAATCACCAAAAAAGACACAGCCCTACCCCCATCTTTCGCTTTCGTCAGCGCTCGGCTTGACTAATGTCCATACTGTGCACCTTACTGCTGATCAGCTACAAGGTTGTTTTGGTACTCGGCCCAACTTTGTCTAAACAAGCGTAATTCGGAAATCGGACACCCTAGCCTTCAAAGTATTACATATGCTATGTTGTAGTGAAGTGATTTTTTCCAAAGTATAAAGATAAAGAAATGCGTGAGTATTGGGTTAAGAGATAACCCTGGGAATTCATAACCTGATGTTTCATACTGTACATCACTAAACTTTGGGTTAACATTCTTATTTGCATATTTGCGCTGTCAGCAGTCATGATTGGATAAATACTGCAGTGTCAAACTGACAGAATAAAAATAGTGCGTGGTCCCTTTAAATAACCAAATACCTCGCAAATCCTTTTCGGTTGTTTTAAGCCTCCTAAGATGTTACTTTCTTAAATAAGTAAAAAACTCAAAAGATTTTTTACACAGCCCACAGAGTTTCTGTGAGCACAGCTTGTGAAATGAGGTAAGCGCAGTTCAGTGAAGTCGTATCATTCCACACCCGCTTTGTTTCACACTGCACACGTTGGCACCGCAATGTCTGTTTGACCCTGCAAAAGCGGTTTCATAACCCCGGGTAAAATGCTGTTAAGAATGAAGATAATGGGTTAAGCGCACCGTAAAAAGGCCTGTTATGTATTTAAAGCCACAATATGGAATAATTTGGTCATGAAATATCCCAAAATCACTTGCACAGTGTGATATATTTCATGCAGTTGTGTTCATACATTATCCCAAATGTTCCCAAGAATGTGTAAATCCAGAGAAATTCCTATTTAAAATAATGGCCCTTCCCTTGTCTCCCTTGCCTTGTTTTTGTCGCATATCAGTGACTTAATATCCGCTGCTCCGCAGTAACCTATGTTTCCGGTTGTAGAAACTATGGCAACACGCAAATGCGGAAGTGGTTATACAACATCTGGGATGCAGCATCTATAGTTCTGTTATTATGGATCAAGATTACTCTTTGGCGAGTAAGGGAAACCCCAAAAAAGCGTTAACACATGCCAAATGAGGCGATATGGACAAATGAAGAAATAAAACAAGGATTGATATCAGCGTGTCGTTTTTAAATGTAGAGAGCTCGCGACCAAATTGGACTCGACAGATCCGCTCTTGCATGTGTTTCAATAAAGACAGGTAAACTTAATTGTAAACGATATACTCATGCACAGATTATTTGAATAGTTATGAATACAGCACCCTATAAAATACAATACATGTCGCACAAAAATATGTAGCAAATAACGTTACTTGTAAATACTGTGGGTTCGTATGTACTTTTTAAACGCGTAAAACCGTGTAGCATTGCGCTGCCAAATCAATTGACAAACTCCAGTATCAGTCGCGGGCTAACCTAGCTTTTCATTCCACGTTTTTTGCAAGCTTAATTCATCACGATGACATAAAAAAAATTCATTCTTTACCTCGTCCGTGAATATGATGGGCGATCTCTATGTGCCTCTGGATAATGAAAATGATATGTCCCATAATTACACTCTCCTACATAACGCTTCCGTTTCGGAAGCGCACCATCTAGCGGTCAAAATATTCCGTATTGTGGCATGAAGTAAAATGATGATTTTGGAATTGCATTCATTTGTTTGCAACAATTTATTAAACAGGACAAACTGGCCTTTACTTGAATCTTGTATACAGTGTTGGGTGTAAATAGTTACTAAGTAATTAGTTACTGTAATTTAATTACTTTTCCCTTGAAAAGTAAAGTAAGGGATTACTCATATGTTTTCTGTAATTTAATTACAGTTACTTTTGATGTACATAAACTAAAAACTTTGTGAAATATATGCGTGTGCAATAGTGTTATTGACATCAAAATTCAAAGTCTTACTTTAAAATCTGTGCTTTAATGTATAATTCTCACATTTGTAATACTTTGGTCAGTTAATAATATTATTTATTTGAATGAATTAAATAAGCCGTCTCATGTCTCTTAACTAATCAAGGTTGATGTAGGATATAGAAAGTAATTAGTAATGAGTAACTAAATACTTTTTGGACAGAGTCATTTGGACGGTAATCTAATTACACTATTGAATATGTAATGAGTAACTAGTAATTAATTACTTTTTCAGAGTAATTTACCCAACACTGCTTGTATACTTCAAAGAAAAAAAGTTAATATTTAAACCACACAGTATTGATATTTTTCCAATCTATTTTTAGATGAGTTCAAAAATGATTCAAAATTTGTGAAACGGAAATAACTATAATAGAATCATTCAGATTTTGTAACAACTTTCATGTGTCTTGGCATTCCGTTAGTCTTTGAAATGTTTTTTTTTTTTTGTATAATACTCATACATATACTTTTTTGTCTCTGAACCATGACAAAACCCTATGATGTAATGTGACTACCACCTACTGGTGGAAAAACAAGTCCCCGGTGCCACTGTTTCCACATGCCTTTACGAGCTGTAGCACTAATTGCCTCAGACAGAATTGTCACAGCTGGCTCTTGAAGCGGCCAGTAATGAAACCAGAGAAACCTTGTTTGTTTGTATGTTGTTTCGCCCTTCTACCCTAAGCAAAGTTGAAAGCAGCCTGCATGAACTCTTATCGTCCCACCCCGATATGATATTAAGTGCCAACATGCAGTGCCATCCTTTCGTTTAATTAAAAAAGCCAATCACGCTCACCTCTGTGCTGACCCTTCCGAGAGTCATTAAACTAACGGATTTCTAAAGATTGACGTGAAGGCAAAAGCTTCATCATTCTGTATGGCAGTGGATTTGGTGTAATTTTCTATATGTACCAACATGAGTCCGGAAGCAGACGTTAAGCTCTTTAGGCGACTGACCCATGTTATCAATCTAATGAGGGAGGGGAGCTCGGTCAAGCGGCTTTACCAAAGGCTATGGTAGCAATTCCTGAAACATGGATCACTGGCTCTGGCTTCTGCTTGCATTCACAGTGTTATAGTTTACCACTGTGTACTTGCACTGTTGTAGACAAAGACAGGTTAGCCTTGGGGATTTTGAAACGTGGTCCAATGACTCGCAAAATAACAAGTGCCTCTGCTGAATCTGCCTGCTTAGAGGAAGCTTGTTGATGGAGGCAGGGGAACAGAGCTCCCTGCGATTTGCCGTTAGAGCTCCGCTGTCTTGATGAGAGGCAGGTGAACTCGAACATGGCAGAGGGCTGAATTCTTGACCCAGGAGTGTCTCTATCTGAGCCGTGGGCTATTGCATTGTCTCGCCGGCTTGATAGAGATCTTCCAGCCATGTTCAGCAGGCTTGACCACACATTAGCCCTTGTTACCTGTTTCGACATGGGAGCAGGTGAATTCCGCTGCAAACTGGATTTTGCATTTGTGTCCTAAAAGGGTTGCAGTCAGTAGACCTGATAAATATTACTCTTAAAATCTTTTTGAGGAATTTTTTCCTTAATATGTTTTTGTGGGTTTTTGTTGTTGCTGTGTATATTTAGGGTAGGTTACATTTATAAGGACCATAAAAGGAAATTGTGTTGAAAGTGTTGTGTTTTCAACATTCAATCGATTTTTCTAAGTACTTTTAGTAATCATGATGTATCAAAATTATGGAAATGTTCATATTGTTATGGTTTAAAATAACAGAGTCAGATTTTTATTTATGCACTACAACAGTAAAACATGAATGTTTGCCTTCAGAAGTTATAATGATGCTTTCGTTTCCCAGAATTGGGTAAAATGAATGTTAGTTAAAAAAAATTCAGTTGTAAAATATATGCAAAACAGATGCAATGTTTGCATTCTGTAAACTGTGTAAAGTGCTATAAAAACAAACTTAAATTGAAACTTGAGTATCTTAAATTTAATATCTTTAATTTAATACTTTTAACAAGCTTATTTTCGTGGTTAAACAACACAGTACTTATGTTTTTTTGTGAATTTAATATTTAATAAAGATTCAAAATATGATTTTGGTATTTTATTAGTCTTTCACACTAACTTCATATTTGTCCATATTTTGTTATTTAAATTTTTGTCTTAAATCATCATTTCTTTATGTTTGTCACTGAATTATGCAAATATCTAACCAATAAAAAGTATTAAAAAGCACTTGTCAACTTTGACAACTCATTATTTAATTATTAGAAAAGTACAGTTCTAAACAAGGTTTTCGGAAGTACACAGACGAAGGATTGTGTATAATGCTGCATCAATCAAGACTATATGATCATTTTCTTGTATGGCTGAAATAGTTTAAACCTTAATTGTAGTATAAGCTTACGTAAAAAGCTGGTCAATTCTGAGACAGGAAAGTAATGGAATGGTAAACGATATGAATATGAACAATAATTCATAAATGATCCAGTCAAAATATATTTTGACACTATATATTTTACTGACTTTCTATTATTACACTATCCCCGTTGGAATGCTTGATTCTGATTGACCAGTTACGACATTTGCAGTTTCGTTATGTAAAGGATTGTTTATAGTCAGCCAGTTATTATTGCAGAAATAAGCCCTGACAGTGTGATCAGAACCCGAGGGTCTTGTATCACACTGAAGGGGTTTATTTCGCGATAACAGCTGGTTGCGTGTACATTATTAGTTTTAATTTGAGGTTTAAAACAAAATTGTTGGTCATAGATGTTACAGTAATTGTCCAATTTTATGGTGTGAAAACACTGCACAGTTTTGAAATTATGCTAGACGGACCGACGGTACAAACTATTTCCGCATCTGTCTACGTCAGCAGAGAAGGTAATAAAGGGTAACGCGGATATGAAACTTTTGACAGGCGACTAAACGCCCCCGGTCCACTGTTTAGAAAGGCCATTTTCACAGGATTTAGAAGCAGTTTGGAAACATTTGAGATATTGTAAGTACTCAGCTGAAATTTATATAACATTGGCCTAGTGGTTTTTGGATATTTCACTGCAAAATTCTTACAAACTCTTTCTTTAAGAGACATATTTATAATTTATTTTTGTGTAATATTACACTGCCCCTCTCAAAATGATTTGAAGCATTCGGGTTACAGGGAGTAATTAGTTTTGAGCGGTTGTTATTTGTCGCGACTGGCCAATCAGAATCAAGCATTCAAATGAGCCGTCCAATAAGTAAGGGATAATGTACAGGCAGCCCGTTGTTATTGCAGAAATAAGCCCCAACAGTATTATCAGGACTGGGGCTTATTTCATGATAACAGCCGGCATTATTCAGTTTATGACATGGCTACCTGGCACAAAAAAACTAGACATGAAATGTGAATTTGAAATATTTATTAGCTCATTGTACCGAATGTTGACTTTCCGCAAGGAAAAGGTTTTAGTGTGAGAAACAAATTTCACGAAAAGGCAATTTGGTTTCATCATTTGTTAAAATTATGTCATATTATGTCTATATTAATAGCACAATTAAATATAAATATGTCTTTAAATAACATATGTGACATTTTATTTACAAATGATGAAACCAAATTGCCTGTGTGTGACATTTGAACGTCCTTTCTTACCTTAAAATCGAATGTATGTGGCTTTTCCTCACAGAAAGGTCTGCATTCGGTAAAAATGAACTGTTAAATTCTGCTTAATTCTGCGATAACAACACTACCTGTACATTATCCCTTACTTATCGTTTTGCAAGTGTATAGATGAACAACTACAACTTATACAACTGGAAAAAAAGACATGAGCAGCCAGACACGTGTACCTTATTCTGATGCCCATTTCTTTTGATTAGATTGTTGCATACGGTATTGTTTTTGTAATCTTCTATTGCTTGGCTCACCTTTATTCCCTTCCCGATGGAGTGACCCCTGATAAGCACAGTTTTTACATGACCCAACCAGCCATGTCAAGCGCATTTATCATCTTATTCCTCCTGCTTGTTCCATACCAACATTCATCCACCACCCCCAAATCCTAAGCCAGTCTGCAACATAATGTTTCAAAACTCTTTGCCACACAGCAGGCGGGACTCGACAAGTTTCTTTTTTATTTAGCAAAAGAAATGATTGGGCCTTTGGGGCCAAGCTTCAAACCATGGCAATCCTTTTTCATGGAGGAAATTTCCCCCTTTTCATTGTCCTCCTGTAAAGTTGATTTTGAAGTCATAGCAAAGATCACTCTCGTGGAGTCTGGGTCAGACCAATTTGCCACCTGGAGAGGAGGGTAGAGTTGGGGGTGTCCATTTTTAATTGGGGGTCCGCTTGGTACCACGAGACCGCATCCTTTGGGCGCTGTGTCTGTCTTTGTGTTGGGCTCCAGCCACAAGAAATCCCTCACCTCATTAAGAGAGAAAAAAAGATTAATTGACCAGTTCACTAACTTTCAGCCCCAGGACTTGATCAACTTTGTAAAGGAACTCGCCAATTAGACCTTAGCTCAGCATGATCACTTCTTAGACCAGGAGTAATCCTTTTTATTATCATTATTCTGGGCAATCATCTAAGGGGATAAGAATTTGTTCTCCCTTATTTGAGGACACTATAGAGACCTTGAATTGTTGCCAAGTTTCGTCTAATGTCAAAGAATATCTGAGATCACTTCAAAATGAAATGTACACACAGGGGAAAGCCATCACATTAGCAAAAATCATTCAAGTCATTCAAAAGAGAAAGCAATAAAGACCACCAACTTTTTTCAGACCACCATAAAAAACACAGCTGGCACAAAGACTACCTTAACCTGAAACCATGTGAGCTCACTCCAATGTTCACCTCTTCATGTGAACAAACAGGAGGGCATGTTGTGCAAGCAACTTCATACAAGAGAGTTGTTATCGCACCCCAGGTGGCCTAACATATGAATTTAATACAAGTTGTGGTGGTGGCTGGGTCCTGCCTACACACCAGAGAGTTATACATCAGACTAGACCAGGGCAGCAACACAGTAAGCCCATTACAAATTTAACAACCTGGTATCTATAGAAAAACCCCATGTGGTGATCTCCGCCATTTCTCAACAAAAGGCCAGGCCAATTTCCTTTGGTAAACTGCTAGATTGATGTGACACTTTTGGCTCCAATTAACCTTAAAAGTGAACATTCTCCTCCAGCCCCCCTCGCTTTTGAAATGGGCTTTATTTATTTATTTCGCAAAGCATCTTCTATTCATATGGAGAAATCCATTTCCTTACTTTACCTCAACACATTTTTTTCCTCTAGCCTTCGGTGGAACACATTCTGGTGTGTAAACAAGATCCAACATTAACATGAAAAATTCCATTTGATACAACGCTTGGAAATACGTATAGATAAAAATTTTGCCTTCAGTGTGAATATAACATAATAGTATTACCACTGCTGACATTATAATGCCCCCTGAGGTTATTAATGTTTTAGGAAATGGGATAGTCTTAATCCTGTGAATCAAAAGTTAAAGGGATAGTTAACCCAAAAATGAAAATTCCGTCATCATTTACTCGCCGTCAGATTGTTCCAAACCTGTATAATTTTCTTTGTTCTGCTGAACACTAAGGAAGATATTTGGAAGGATGTCAATATACAAACAGATCATCCCCGTTGACTAGTATAGTATTTATTTTCCCTACTATGGCAGTAAATGGGGGATGAGATCTGATAAGCAGGGGTGCCGCCAGAAATTCTGGGCCCTATGGAAACCAAAATTTCTGGGCCCCCTACAAATAGGAATATAAAAAGGGGGTCTGCTCTTCTGGGCCCTAAATCAGCCTGGGCCCTTAGAATCGTCCTAACCTTCCACCCCTTTATGGCGCCCATGCTGATATGATACTGCAAACAGCACTAATATTTTAGTTTAGTGTATATAGTATATCATCGCTATCCTTCTGAAACCTTGTATGTGCAAAATTGCTGTTTTTAGGAAATGGAACAAACACTGTACTTTTTTTAATGATTGCACACTGTTTTGTCAAAGTTGACAAGCAATTTTTAATACTTTTTATTGGCGAGATATTTGCAAACCCAGTGACAAACATCAAAGGCGAGTAATAATATGATGGACAATTGCACCAAATATCAGCTATTGTGTGAGAATGTAAAATAAACATTAGAAATGTCAAATGTAACAAATGCATTACAATTGTTATTAACAATTGGCCGAGTCAAAGTTTAGACTCTCAGTCAAGTGGTTGGGCATACCAAAATGGCCACTCAAGATGTCAGTGACTTGTTTCCTTTAGCTCCTGATGCTTTTAAATTCCAAGGGCAGTCCAGAGACATAAAGAGATCCGAGGTCAGAAGCCCAGTTGAAGGGTGACAATAGGACCTGGTGGTGATATCAGGGCAGGCATTTGTTCCGTTAAAATTGTATAAGATTATATGAATACAGTAATAGTGTTTTAAAAACCTTAAACAGACAAAATGTAAAGATAATGAACTATATTACAATACATTTTTATATTGTTATTAAATAGATATAAAAAATAATAATTATAATAATAAATTATATTTTATTCATTTTATTTATACATTTTGGGCCAGATTTACTGAACAGGGCAAAATAGCGTGAGAGCGCAATAAAAGAAACGCAAATTGGAGTGGAAATTCCTGTGGGTGATTTACTAACAAGGCACATTAAAAAACACAGGTGCAATATCTCAGTCCCATAATGACCAACACAATCTACCAAGAGCAGTGCAAATTAGTGCAGGGTTTAAGACATGCTTTTTGGCTGTTAAATAAAGCCAGTACAATGAAAATCACATTTGTAAAGGTGATTTACACTAAGTAAATCACGTTGAGTGAATTATTTAAATACCCTCCTCCTATAAAGTTTGTGTCTGGAGACGAAACTCCTACAAATGCATATGCAATAAGGTCAGTTGCAAAGAAAACTTTGCCCATGCCTTTTCAGCTCTAATTTTCATTGCGTGTATTTAGCAAATACAGACAGGAGTTTTTTTAAGCCAAAAGAGGCGTTTGCGCTGCCGCAAGCTGTAATTCTGGCCCTTTGTCTTATTTTTTGATGTTGCTTGAGATTTATCAAAACTTGAGGCCACCTAGCCTCATATCATTTGCCTCTCATAACGTACTGCTTTTACAACATCTTGCTCGCATCGTAGCCATGTCCGGTGCTTTGGTAAATAGGCCTCTGTCATTTGGCAGTGGGTGATGGCTTTGTAACTCTGGGCGGTGAGATGTCACATTCAGCAGTGTGCCAGGAATATGGTGCTGCCAGCACCTTTCATTTCGGAAGAAGATTATGTGGCTAATAGCAGGCCTACTTCTAATAGACTGCATCTGCAGCACACACACACACCAAGTGCATTACACTTTAAAACATGCACACATTATATGCTTGTAGGAAAACAGAAGACAGCAAATCGTCATCTAAGAATTAAAAGGCATCTTACATTTTGATCAAAATTGAGTTATTCACATAGTCTTATTCTATGGAAACCTATTTAATGGCATATGTTTTTTTAGATGTGCATTTTAGGACCATTTTTAAGAAAACAAAAAGGTTCTGTCCACAAAATCGAATTATAATTTGGTGCTGTATGCTTCTATCTGCAAGAGCCAATCAGCACTTTGAATGCACACAAGAGGACCAATCAGGATCAGCTTTCTTTGTCACCGGACTGTTCAGTAACAGGGGAATATCTGAGGAAACAGTGCAACACTAAACAATGTTTAAAAGAAACCTCAAGGTCGACTATTTTATTGATACTCTTGTCAACGAGAGCATGCAGCTCAAACGACAGTATTTTTGTTTTGTTTTCGGTTTTATTGTGGAGATTCATTTTTTATATTTATAGACACTAGTCAGTAGCGCTAGCTTCCTGTGGTAATATAGACTCTCATAATGCAGTTGATGCGGCAAATAGTCAACAATGTCAAGAGTCTTGATTACGACAATAAACATTCTGTTTTTGCAGATATACTCGTCTTTAAAAAGTAATTTGATCTGTCCCACCTTCTGTGGATAAAACATGGATACAACAATTGTACGGCCTTTTATGCTTAACTAGAACAAGAATAAAGCATCCTAAAATATGAAATAAGTTTCATAAAAACGTGTAAATGTACCTTTTTTTTACACATTATTTTCATGTTTTAGCAAAAGTAAGTAAATTGTTTTTGTTGCTTGAAAATGTATAGAGGAAATGCATCGACGTCACTTTCCCACGTGAACACACAGGGACACGCTCCCCTTGAGCACCGGGACACGTTCCCCTGAGTGATAAAACAGAGTGGCAAAATGGCTGAGGAGGAAAGGAGAAACACAGAAACCGGGACTAAAACACAAATTTTTTGCTGAAATTACAAGCAGCTGGACTCAACGGTTACGGCCACTTACACTTACGGCTTCACTGCGACTTACAGAGGAATCAGATTTTCCTGGACACTGAAATGTTGCGCGGAATTGTGCTTCCTGATATGTAAGCAGTCATTTTGCTGAATGTTTTGCCACCCAGGAGGTTTAATGAATGTTTTGCAGATAGAACCTTATAATTCTAAACCGAAAGCGATTCAGAAGGTTCTATCTGCGTATGACCTGTTCCAAAAAAAACCATTTACAAATCTCAGAAAATGTTGATATTGTACATTTGGAATACATTCAGGTTCTTTGTCTTTTTCACGTATATAAGAGATTTGTTCCTCATATCAGTTTTGCAGAAACTTTAAAACTCAATACCTCAAATCTACTCAGACCGCAGATAGAACTTTATAATTCCAAGGCGACGATATGTCATTTCCACTCACTACAGAAGTTCATGGACACCAATGAACCTTGTTAAAGCTGCTCCTGGTTGGGGTAGACTATCTTGCCCTCTTACAGTTTAGATCGGTTCTCTTGAGTAAACTAGCATTGGGTGATGTTTCATCCTCCAATTAACCTTCAATTATATACATGCATTTTGTTGTGTATGTTATTTCTATTTCACTATCGCTTAACTGCCATGTAAATAACATGCTATACGATTTTGCAGTGAATTTCTTTTGTTTATGTTGTAGGGCGAGCGATTTAATAATGTGAAAATGATGAATACCATGTTTCTGTGAAAACAATGCATGTGTTATCAGTCGCGTGACATCAGATTATTTGACATTTTGTCATTTTTAAATATTTTTTTCAATCCATCAAATTCACATAATAATCATGAGATGATTTGTCTTGCCATTTGACTCTTTGTCAGTTTAATCAATGGTCTCATGTGAGAATAAAGATGTTTTATTGTGGATTACATGGATTACGATCATCTATTTCAAAGCCACGTCCTCCTTTTCACATCATTCCCTCCCATTTTCCGCTGGTTCATTCAAAGGGCACCCGGGCTGAGTCTCTTCATGCAAGAATTTTCTTCATTTCGACCGATTCTGACAATCCAAAGCTCTGGGCACTCTCTCTCTCTGTCTGTCTCTCTCACCTCCCTCCCCCACAACCATACAGTCTACCCCGGCCAGTCTTTCATCCCTTCCTGAACGGTGTGAAAGGTGTTTTACCCATTACCCGCACTGTCATTTGAAGCTGTGCTAAAAGTGGAATGACAGATGTGAAGGGTAAAGGTTTATTTTGGAAGAGCAGAGGTGCCCGAAATTAGGGTAAATATTTTGCCAGCCTTTTTGTGCAATGCTAAACATGAAATGTGATGCCACAAGCGGAGGGTTTATTTTTTAAGCTGATTATTTTTGCATGAACGAATTGGAATGCGCTTAAAACAAAGGTCATTCAATCTAACTATTAGATTATAGCTCATCACAAAATATGAAATTACTCGAAGAGTGCATTTTCTGTCATGTAAGGTACAACCACACAGGACATGTCTGCTTGCTGGAATGCACCCACACAGATTTTAGCCCTACACTGTATATCTTCGTAAATACTTAAATTATACAATCTGGTGATACTGTACGCGTAGCATTCAGACGCTCGGGCAGAGAATGTAAAATACTACCCAGAAGGCTGTACGTTACTGTAAAAGTTGGCTTCTGTTGTCATTTGCCAGTGACCGAATAAGGACCTCAGCAGAGAAGCGATAAATATTTAAAGGTATATGTTTTCCATGGTCTGAACTGTAATGTACAGCTAGAAGTGCTGAGGTTATGTGGTGGTTAAACTGAGGCAGGAGTCTTCGCCGCAGAGAGCTTCGATGCGATCGGTATGCATTATTAAAATCCTCTGGTCAGAACAAACTCTCATCCTGTCAGATGAAGAAGGAAACCAGTGATGCATCTGACTTCGGTTTGAACTCTCTCAGAGGGTACAAACCATTACAGGTTCAATAGTTCCTGCATTTGTCTCATACGCCGTCGATTTTTCTCCTGCGACGGTCCGTTACAAGCAGCCCTTAACCTGGATGGGTTTCGGCTGAACTCTGTGTGAATTAGTGCGTTCGGAACAAAGGAGAAAGAAGTCAGCATGCGTGATTCTCTGCTTTCATTATTAAATATCTTAACAAAGATGGAGGGTTGAAACTGAGCACATTACCTCTGCTCTTAAGAGTTCAGATTTCTTATTTATAAACTGGATCTTTATGCAGCCACTAAAATGTAAAAGCACATACATTTGACGCATGAAGTTTGTCAAAGTGTGAAAATGAGGCAGAACCTCTTTGCTTAACCCTTGTTGGTAGATGCTGTAACTACATCATTTGAGCGATTTGAAAATTTAAAATCTTTCAACGTATTTACAGTATAACTATTTATATTGTGCACTTAAGACTTCTACTCACCCACAGATTTCAGCACATAAATTATGATCTCCCTTCTTCCAAAATGTGTACTGAAGAGTATGCTGTTTATTTAATCATTACAAGATCCTCCAGCTATGTCATAATATTTACACTTAGACATGCAAGGTGCTTTCCATCCTCCTTTGCATGTGCTTTCTAGACCTGTCTCTATACCTTATGCGCCTCCAAGATCAGTGTCACAATAGAGCTTTAAACCTATTATAAGTCCAGATTTAAAGAGACCATTTAATTCATGGCATGAACTTTGCAATCAAAAGGAACGTTTTGGCAGCACGCTATAACAGCAGAAGGATTCCCTGTAGGAAAGAAAAAGTGGGGGCATTCAGCATATTAAAAGCCTGCTCTTAGTGCACACTGGCAGCCCAGTGCACCCGGAACAGCACACAACATTAACTTGGGAACTTAATGTTCATGATATCATTTCTGTATGCAGTGCGGGTCGTTGCACATTTTAATGGCAGACAGACTTAGATATTATTGGAAGTGACATTTTTCTTCTCTCCGCTGTCATCCATTTTTAATTCTTCTTCTGTTTGCAACTTGCAAGTCACCCTCACTTGTAAGTAGAATGAGAAGGCTGGAAAAAATGTGTTTACAATAAGTGGGCGTTTTATAAAATGAAAATTTTAAAGTTGAAAACTCGAAGATTAAAAATGCTGTCATTTACTTAGGCTTGTTTTGTTCCAACAAGACTTTACGGTTTTGGTTTCACAAATCATAAACACAACTACTTCATTTTTAGATACTCCTAATAAGGTATTTTCCATATACACTACCAGTCAAACGTTTGGAAACACTTAATCTTTCTTTATTTCAATTTCTTCCACCTTTCCAATCCTATAGACGGTAGATAGTACTACAATTGTTACAGTGGGATTCATGTTGCAAATGAAAACATCTTAATGAAACAAAAACAATGCAACATTTTAGCATCTTTAAAGTTCCACCCCTTGACTAGAATTAGCTAAATCATTCTCATTTTTGACACGACATAGATAGTAGTTGGTTAGTCAAATAAATCGGAACAAGTATGTTTTGAGCTGTTTTTTAAAAGTTGTGAAGGATGCTGCAGTTTGGGTGGAGGCTCGTAGTTCATTCCACCACAGGGGAACCGAATGAGTAAAGCTTTTTGCAAGCAATTCGGTGCCTTGCTGTGATGGAACCACCAGGCTTCAGTCATTTTCAGACCAAAGATGACGGGAGGGGATGTAGACCTGGAGCACTGAGTTAAGGAAAAGGGGCGAATTTGCCGTTATCGTTCTGAAGCCCAGTGTCAGCGATTTAAACTTGATGTGGGCGGCAACTGGCAGCCAGTGAAGGGAAATCAGGAGGGGTGTTACATGGCTGATTGACGTGCAGCTGCATTCTGGATCATTTGCAAGGACTTGACTGCGTTGTTTGGAAGGCCGGCCATTAGAGAATTGCAGAGGAAAATTCATATCAATAATACCATTTTGGAAACACATTAAGGTGAATAAATCATGACAGAATTTCCATGTTTGGGGAAACAGTCCCTTGAACAAATGTACAGTACATTAGCAAATGTTCTTCTTTGCACATTTGATAAATGCTTCTTTAGTGTGTAAATATATATGTGCACAATAAGACTCTGTCAAAAGAGGCTAAAAACAAGTTTTAGAAAAGTAGAACAGCAGACAAAGAAGTAAACCATAGAAACCAAGACGGTACAAACATGCCAGACTCCACAACTCAAAAACCTCTGAATCAGACGAAACGTCGACTCACATTTTAGTTCATCTGTACGAAAACCGCTCCCATACACAAAGAAAACTCACATAAATACAAATCAGCAAACAAAATGTTGCTACGGTCATGTTATACATTAATGTGCATGCCCAAAAAAATCTACAAATCAAAGCTGGCATTTGTAATTCTTATAACACGAGCGCTTGGCCTTGTAGGACACAGCTGAGGATGCCCTGCTTCTAGTGTCCTCGCCTGGTGAACAGTCAGGGCGAGGTTATACAGCGCCGCTAAACCCTCAGACTCTGCTTGGTGGGTCAACGTCAATCAGTCTAACATTAGCTGACACACTGGTGAGGGTGGTGACAGGGCAAGGTTACGTGTCACCCAGTGCTCCGAGGGACCGCAGTGTCCATTATGCCCTGTGAACTTGCCCCTAGGATACAGAGACCACGCAACTGAGGCTCTGTGGGTGCTGTGGGGCTAAACAAAGCTATGCCAACCCTTGTAGCAGATCCTCTGGACAGTTGAAGTCAGTGGATAACTTCTCCATGACCCCGAGGACGCCCACGTCGCCGCCAGCACCGCTTCACATATTCAACGGGGACCAAATGCAGAGAGTTTAATTTGACAAAGAGAACATGATCTTCAGAACTCTCATCCTGGCCCTTAACCCTTTCAATGGTTTCTATGTCAACACCATTAACCTTGGGCCTTGAAGTACACTTGTCAATCAAATTGATGCCTCATGCAGTGTTCTTGAGGGAACGGGTGGCTGTCTGAACAATTATGTCTTCTCAAATTGTAGAATTCAGATTCTTTTTACCGCTCAATAACCATTAATGTGTGTTTATTACTATTTGTGTTCATTTCTGCGTATGAATACTTATAAACAGAAAGATGCAAAGTATGGAAAGTCACAGAGCTTAAATGGAAGTCGAATGCTGAGAAATGGTGTAGTAATCCCATACATCTCCTCAGAAACCAAAATAGCCTACATCAAAATACAAAATCTTAATGTGCACTCCAAAAATCTGAGGCTGGGGCACCAGAAATAAAACGTAAAACATGATCTCATTCCAAAAACATAACTATTTTAAAATGTGGCTACTTTTGGCTAATTCATATGAATTTGTACAATATTCATCAGACATTTTAGTACAATTTGCTTCCATGCCAATGAAGTTAGGCTTAGGGGCGGAGTTAGGGGTGGGCTTTCAGTATTGCTTTTTTCCAGTAATTAATATGTTTTTAAGTAGTGATTGCTGCAGCCTGGAGAACGGCAGGTGGAAGGAGATAATGGCGCAAACTGCAAGTGGGAGGGGCTTAGGCCGCAAGTAGGCTGGATTTTCATGCTGTGATTAAGGGTGGCAGGAGGTAGAGACAGTAATGAAAACACTATTAAAAATTACATTTTCATCGCAGTTTAAAGTTTTGTTTAATCACAAATGCATCAAATGAATATACAATAAAACTAAATCGAAACGAAAAGTTTTTTTATGAGCATAGCACAATTTAATAACCGGAAGTTCAATGCAACATGAAGTTACGGCCAGCATGGAATAATGTAAATTTAAACAAATAAACACTCAGCAATGGAAATGTCTCTACAATGATATAAAAGCAGTAATTATGTATATTCTTGTATTTTAATGTCAGAAACCACAATTTCTCTAAACTGCTGCGAGCACTGCAGTTTCTATATATGTTACCAATTATTAAAATGATCATTCACTGCTGTTCTGATATTTTGTGCAACCATCAGATTTTGCTGCCCTGTCACGTGAGTTAGGGCTTGGTTTGGGGGAGGGGTTAGTATTGGATTTTTTTTACAAAATACAAAATATTCCAAGCCACCAACTGTTGTATGTGGATATTGATATTTGTCCAGCAGGGGACAGTAAGGCATTGTGTATGGGGCATTGATAAAGGCTGTGAAGGAGCGACGTGTGTTGCAGTGAATGCTTTTGTGTGCATGTCTGAAGGTGTGATGGGTCCTCAATAAAGTGACCATCGAGAATTATGGCCTTCTCTGAGTCTTATTTTTGTTAGTATACCAAGATACTACACCAACTGTGGATAATGAACCAATATTACAACAGACAACATTAAATAAACCAATCAAAATCCAGGTTTGGATTTAAGTCCCACCCCATTGCGGTTCACCCCCCATCTGCACCTCGCTCTGAGCTCCGTTTTTTTGTACTCTTTTTGTACGATTCACAGAATTCATACAAATAAGCCAGCTTGTAAAATAGCTACGAATTCCCTGTTTTTTTCATGCTATTTTACATCCACAATTTGCAGTTTATTTCTGTAATTTACCATTTAAAAAAATATATGACAATAATGTCAAATACAACAGTACAATTCTGTAAAATTAAAGCTTCTTTACCTGTGAATTTGAACATTGCAATAAAAAAACTATGAAAAAAAAATGTTTAAACACATAAAACTAGAAAAATGTCTGCAAACACAACAAAAGAGCAAGCTCTAAGCAACAAAACCTGTGGGTGAGGGGTTTAGGTAGACTTCTTACAGTAAAAGAAGAACATTCACACTGCAGCAAGCCCTATACACAAGTCTATTCCCTCTGAAAGTGTTTAGTCTATTGTGCAGGCTTTAATCTTCCTTTGGATATTATGTGATGGATCGTGCGGAGAAGCTTCCTCAGAGTTACGAATCACATTCACCTGGGTAGCTGACGTTTAATCAATAAACTCCTGACCTGTTGCCATAACCTAGAGCCACGAGGATTAATTTTGTTTCCCCACACTGCCTCCGTTGACCCCCCACAGACATAACGCCTGGCCTCACGCTGATGGGCAAATCACCTGTAGCAGCAACACAGACGGAGACATGCCGAGAGCATAAACAAACAACACATGAAGCGCAATTTCCCCCCTTAAATATATCCGGGTTTTTTTGTCAGAATACATTTTTTTGTATTTCTTTATCTGATATCTGATGTGAAATGTCTGAGGTTCTGTGAGTCTGTTAATGGAGATTTAAGGTTAGTCATAATAAGTTATAAACTATCTGTCAAATTTACATTCATCATTGTGCAGTACTGTCAACAATATTTGTCTATTGCCCTTATATTTCACTACACTACAGTGCCTGTAGAGAACAATCCATCATGAGCTGATGGTAAATATTATCTATAAATTCGAAGTACTATGCTGCCACCTAGAGTTGGAAACAGGATAAAATTGACCGAAATTAGAACAGGCACACCAACACTATATATTTCAAATAAAGGTTAGCATAAAACTGTGTCTTTGTTTTTTTTCCCCTAATGTGTTTCGTTTTGGTTCTATAAGGCTTATCCCTAAATGGCTTATTTGCAACGCAAATTAATTTTTACAGGGTTTAAAAAAAGAAAAGTGCTGAATCTTCCTTTTCAAGTTTCTAGAGTTTGTTTCTTATGTCATCATACTGTATGTCATTACAGTAGCCTACTTAATATTCCACACAATGTCATTTGTATACTGTTACTGCATATTGATCATCATTAGCATTTTTATGCATAGCTATGAATATATCTATACAAAAAACAGCACTTCTATACATATCAAGATTCTGTTGCTCTCTTGGCATATTATTCACAAATGATCTATTGTTATATTGTATCTGGCCGACCTCTCTCTCTCCCATCTCTCTCTCTCTCTGCATCTCTCTCAGTTTTTGTTCTCTCTGTCAGTTTGACAAGCTGCTCAGCGGCCCAGAAACACAGCATGTTATGCCACTCTGTTGCACCGTGTTCAGAGTCGCACCCTGCATTTGAATGTGATGTAAATGATATGATGTGCTACACTGTGCTAATTTTCGTTTTGTCACATTTGGACATGCTCCCTCTTCAGGGAGGTTTATGCAAAGTATTGGATTTGCAGATATTGTAAAGAGGATAATAAAGGTGTCTATCTGTTATCCACTGACTTTAAGTGACACAAAGAACCAACTTAAAAATCAATACATTTTTTGAGAAACTACTCTTTATAGAATGTATTCTTGGCAACCAGATTTTTTTTTTCCAGGTCAGAAGGAAGTGTTGAAACTCACAGTGCATTCATGTTAAAATAGGTCAGCTGTACTAAAGTGGCTTCCTTCATTGCCGCAATGTACCATATGGAGTCAACCGAAGGTCAGGCTATTGCTCATTTTAAGAGGGCACAGGAGGACATAAATTGTGCGTGTTTGTGTATGTTGGTGAACTGTTTACGTGACGTAAATATATCACAGTTTTTACTATTTATTTACAGCTTAAACCCATTTCCTTTGCAGCTATTTATGTAACCTGGGGTCAGCTACATGTCAGCAGTTCATTCAAGTTAGGAGTGTAAAATATGCAAAGCTTCAATTAGCTCAAGCTCCGCTGAAGTCTTCATACACATGCTAAGATATGAATGAGTTGAACTGTCAAAGGACATTTGGTGACAGTCGGTTTTTGCTAAGGAACGAAGGTCAATAAGCTCCGTGCAGGGAAACAATACAGATATGATGGATCTTTCAGGGCGTGAAATTGGAGACTAGCACTGACCCAGATAACAGCTTGTACACTCATCAGATCATGTCGTCTGTGTAATCTGCTACTGAGAGTGCACATATGCCCAGTTCTTGGAAGGATTGCTCTGGGAAGGTTAACTGTAGTGTTGGGCGTGAAAAGCAGATTCTGTTATCATTGACCATTGGGGGTGATGTCTAGCAGTTATATAATTACTTACAGGCCTGAAGATGAAAATTTAATTTTGTATTTAAATATTTTTAGTGTTACATAAATTCAAAACTCTGTTGTCCGTGTCATGTCCAAAAACTCTCATCCAAAAATCTTGTGTTGCCTGCAAAGCTGATGGTACAGTTTGGAAGTGTCAGTAAATAAACCAAGTATATTCATTTAACCATCGCAACTTGATGATCTACATTTACATTTAGTCATTTGGCAGACGCTTTTGTCCAAAGCGACTTACAGTGCACTTATTACAGGGACAATCCCCCTGGAGCAACATGGAGTAAAGTGTCTTGCTCAAGGACACACTAACATTAACATTAATGCACATTTTCTTTTATAAATATTAGTAAAAATCATTAATTTCAAACATATTGTACTGCACATGCACATATTTGCTTGTATTTATATGTATAATACACAGGATAACTCCCACAGAAGTGCAGATATATTTGTCTTGTGAGACTACATGTTCATTATATTAAAACCTGAATATACCACACATTAAAGAAACACATTATAGGAAATAAGTTCATAAAAAATCGACTAATATAATCTATTTTTATGTCAACTATATTACAAAACTGTTACCTCTTATCCCAAGTCACAAGTAGCTTGTATTACAATGTATGTTGAGTTATACCTGCTTGTCAACAATTATACCAACAAATTAATAAATAAAACTATCACTAAATGTTCAGGTAAACCAGCTTCAAATACAAAGATTATCTTACTCTTCGCTTTCTCAGGGATAACATGTGATCCTGTGGCAAAAAGAGGGTGTTAGTCTGCTTGAACCTTACAAGCAGAAAGCAAAGCATAGAGCGAACTGACAAATGTCCCAAGGCTCCTCACATCAGTTTCCCAATCTGGATCAACTACAGCAGATTCATGAACTGCTGAGACTGAAAGTTGACCTGTGTCACAGGAATGACAGCTTAAGCACACGAATGACATTGCATGCGACACATGGTAACTGAGTCTTGGGCCAGATCATGGACTCCCTCAAGGATTAAAAATAGCATTTTGACAAGGGGTGTGGAACTTTATTAAATAATAGTTTGCAATGCTTTGCATCAGCCTTGACCAAATTTGAAACTTCTGGAGACATAACGCCATCTTGTGGTTAAACGTAAAAGTACTTGTTGCTGGGTAAAATAGTGATTGACAAAGGAACATTTAGTAAGATTATTATTTAAATTAAGATTAAATTGTACACATGTTAATTATATTTAAATACAAGTTGTATCAGCCTATCTAAAGGGGGAAAGTAATCATTATAATTTATTGAAATTGTATATTAGTAAGAGCTATTGTAAATAAAACATGTTGAACAATTTGGAACTGATAACGTGTTTTACACCCATCGTCTTATCTAAGGTAGGCCACGCCCCTTTTCCCCTGCCGTGACACGTCGAGACGCCCGTATTTTCAACCACACTTAACACTGTAAAGCTGTACAGTCCTAAGCATTCACGGTCATGCTTTTTTGGCACTACACCATTCTAATCGGTTATCTGACACAAGATCTTTTCACATAGAAATAAAATGATTTTATGTAACGAGCACAAATCAGCGTGCAAAATGCAAATCATATAAAGAAGTGATTTCAATTACAACAGAGTCTACAATGGAAGATCCGCCCTTTAAACGCACCGATTGGGCAAAGTGTATAATCTAATTGGCCGAAGCGTCTGTCAATCACAAGTGTACTTCTCGCTAGACTAGCGGGTTCGGTTGCGCCTTAAGTTAAACATAACACCTGGCGATATTTTTCTCAGCTACGATGTAGTTGTTTTTATGTCTAGAAAGGTGAGTTAATTCCGATTCAGATGGATATTCAAGAAATGTATTAAAAACCGAAGCTTTAACCGAGCTGATACCATACAACTAACTTTATAAGTAACCGACTTGTGTTTACTGTTCACACATTCGACATTTTTTGTTTAGCTTAATGTGCTCTGTTACCTGTCGCGTTGTGAACACGTGTGATAAATACCGTTAACGTTAACTATGAAAAATAAATAAAACGTGTACTTTGAAGTGAGTCAAACTCAGTTTGTGTAACGGTTCATCAGGTGTGATTGATTATATTTATGCGCATGTAAAAACACTTGACTCAGCAGAGCAAAACTTAACTGAAAGTTACTGAACAATGAAGCATTGTTTTGTTTTGTTTACTTTCTGATTTTTAAACTTTAAGTTAATGTTAGCTGCATATTATACTGTATGGTTATTGTATGTTTTTTTAATGTAGTATTTAATTTTTCTAGACATTTGTCCAGTTGTTGTGATGAGGCGTGGAGATCCTCTCCCACAAGCCTTTCAGGCTCCAGTGGATGTACATGCCAGTGCGGATGGCCAAGTGTACATGTTCAGACATGGAAAAGAAAAACTGGACAACTCATCTGAAGATGAAGAACCCAATGTGATGGAGCTCTGGCCACGAAGCAGAGAGTCATCCTCATGGGAGAGAGAACGAACCGAAGTGCTTTTGCTGGAAAGAGACGTCTCCCATGAGGACAATCTCAACAAACTAGCCCTTCAATATGGATGCAAGGTATTTTGTGTGATATTGGATGATTTTTTTATTTGATTGAATTGACATTTTATTCAGAATATTTGAGCTTTTATTGTTTAAAATGCTCATATTGTAATTTTTAGGTGGCAGACATAAAAAGGGTGAACAACTTTTTTCAAGAGCAGGATATGTATGCACTGAAGTCCATCAAAATTCCTGTAAAGAAGCATGGCTTGCTGACAGAGGCCCCCTTTGAGCTCAGGGACCCTCAGCGAAGACCCTCTAATGATGTTTTATCACCCAGCCAGCATCCGAACGGTGCTGAAACGAGCATCTCGGGCAGACCTCAGGTGCAGGAGTTCACCAACTTTCTTAAAGAAGTGGACAGTGACATTGAACGTCTTATCCAAAGCACAGACCCACCGGAAGAGGTCTTTTCTGGCAGCTCTACGGGATCTAGACGATGGGGATGGAGAAATCATGGCTTGCGGAGCTACGGTGCAGACTGGGGTATTCAGTGGTGGAACGCTCTGGTTGCTATGTTACTTATCGGTATTGTATTACCTATATTTTATGTGGTATATTTCAAAACTCAAGATAGTGGTGAATCTGTAGTGAACAATGAAGTGGTCAATATTTCAGTGCCTACCTCAAACAGTACAATGAGCATGAACCATGGGAATATCCTCTGAAACCACCTTGGGGAAAAGCAAGTATGAGCGTTAGAAATTATTGTGGCTCCTTTATTTTCATGGTATTATGTGTATATGCAAGTTTTTCTTGGGTACTTTGCATAGTATTTGAAGTTGACAAGGTGCATTAGCCAATTTATCCACAATTTTAATGGTAAATGTCATGTGTAGTGAAGGCACAAGAGGCTGTTCATTATTACACGTCACACCTTGTAGCTATTGTAATTGGTTTATTAATGGGTGCTATTTTAATTTAAATTAAAATAGTATAATTTAACAAAATGTATAATGACAGTTTTAATATGTCTTTATATAACATATCTAGGATATGTTCTACTTTTATCATAATAGATTATTTTGCTGTGGTTTTGCCTTTGTATGTCATTTCTTGAATACTTATTTGCAAAGAAATGGAAAACTCCCCAGTGTATGTATACAAACTACAGGAAGATGTTTTGGAATATCAGTCCTGTTTAACTGAATGGCATTTATTAATGCTAACTCAAATCCATATCTATTTGATATTCCCAGCAGAACTTCATTTTTTTAGAAGTTCTATGATGTCAGCAGTGCCAAAGAATGGATGTTTTAAACCTTTGTTTCTGCCCAGTCCTTGAAAGTGCAATAAATGAATATATTTGAAAAGAAAAATGTGAAAGCATTTAATTTGAGATTATTACATCTTTATACATTTTGACCAGTAGATGGAGTCAACAAATCATTTGCGACACCTATTTACCTATATTCGCTGTGTGGTAATGATGTGAGCACTCCTACACAAAATGCATTTTTTATAAAGCCCTAGTTAATAAACAAATATTAAAAACCTACCACACCTGCATAGCAATCAATGGGTGAATAGGACATTGGCCACTGCAATGTTTAACAAACAGTGGTAGGCTGGGATTAATTTACATAGGGTAAAATACAGTGAAGCTATATTAAAGAAAGGCCTCATACGTACATAGAGAGCACAAAGATCTAATGTGAAACTGAAATCATGGCTTTGTAATCACTCCCTTATTTATGTCTAATGGCTTGCGTCTTACATGTTTGACAGGATATGAACTTGCATGGTCTACATGTGCTACGGTAGCATCGCAATGCTAAAGCTTCAAAATAACCGCAATGGCTCTCTATTTTTGAAACGGTAGTATCGTAGTACCGTAGTTAATGTTGCATATTTGCATTAATATTCATTTGAAAACTTGCATCTGCCTTTTTGCGGTGTTGCTCTTCTAAAAGAATGTGATTTGAATGACTCTGACGAGATTTAAATTAGCGTTTTGAAGGAGTTGGTTAAATGATTCATTAAAGGCGGGGTGTTCGATTTCCAAATTTGTCGGGCCGAAAACAAAAACAACCTTGTAGCCAATCAGCAGTAAGGTGCACAGGACGGACATTAGTCGAGCCGAGCGCTGACAAAAGCAAAAGATGTGGGTAGGGGTGTTTTTGTTTTGGTGATATGAACATCAACAACGGCTAAGAAAAATCGAGCACCCCGCCTTTAACTCAGTGGAAAATTTGGCCTTCACCTACTGACCGTCTTAGTCTTAGTTCTGCATTTAAAGTAAGCCTAATATTTCACTTTATAAAGACTGCTGTATCAATGAAATTTGACCCACATTTGAATTAGTTCCCATGTGAAAAATGATCTTGTGCACTTTAGTACACTAGTGTTTTTGAGTCTTACCATAGTAAATATATATATGTATACTACAGTATTTGCTACAATTTAACTACAGTTAATACAACAACATACTCTAGTGCAAAGTATAATAAAGTTTTCTAAAGTAAATACAAAATGTTTCATCTAAATCTGTGTTTTTACTATAGGTTTGAATTGCATGGCACAGCATGATGATACTACTTGGTATCGAGATCACCTGGTATAGTATCGTAAGACATGTTTATGGTACCTTGACAACCCTAATATGTATTGTATCCATGATGAGATCTTATGAGTTTAAAACCCCTGTCATACACTTATGCCCACTTTCCATGAGAAGTGCGGGCCACCAACAAATAGTCTCTTCCCAGAATTAGACTATTTGCTGCTATTTTCCATCATACACCATGTGTTTCCAATCATTCTGTGCTCCAGCTCCAAATATATTTTTCATTGTCCTTTTCTGTTTCCTTCCACATTAGTGTGAACCCCGTGATTTTCTTCACAAAAATAACCTTCAAAACATTCCTAGCGTTTAGTCTTGATGAATTTCTTGCTCAAGTGAATTCAAATTATGAGGAAAAAACTATTGCTTTTCTCCTTCAGAACGTTTTAGAAGTCTTGATATTAAATTTCAATAAACATACAAATAAAAACGTCTAATTCATACAGTATTTATTTGTCCAGACGGCTAATACAAATAAATGTGCATTTGAATTCATTTGCATCAAAAATCAAAACAACCTCACAGAAGAAAATAAATGATAAATTGTTAGCATTTGCTCAACAGCTGCTCAGACTCAGTCCCGTGTGATCTCACAACCTGAGAGCTTCATCTCAAGCACAGGCTCTGCTGCTGTGATCCTGCTCCAGGCCCCACAGCTTTGGCCTTGTGCCATGTCTCCGTCTGCTCTTCCACCGCTGCAGCGCAGACCGGGGGTGTGAGGACCACCCCTTCTTTGTCTGCAAACCCCAACCGCAGATATTACGCAAGCTTTAGAGCTGCCAGAGCAAGTCCTGATGTGATCTGCATGATTTGTTGTCCCAAATGGTGCCTGCCTTTTATGAGAATTCTTAACCACCAATGCTGTTTCTTTAAAATATGTTCCAAGTTTAAAAAAAAGTAATCTATAAACACGCAGAGAATATTGAAATCCGAATGCAATAGACCCAACAAATGAATCTGCGACGAAAGTCTGGTCAGATGTGGGTATATGTTTTTGTTGAGAGGTGATTTGTTTTCTCAGGGTCAGTAGTTCGTACTCGGGACAAAACTATGTCCCCTGAAACACTGGAGTAAAAATAACTCCTGCACTGCGGCTTTAAAGAATTTGCTCACTTGTGCAGCTGGCAAAATGCCACATGGCCACAAAAACAGCCCAATCCTTTTTCCAAGGAGCTTTCAACACTCATCTTCTTGGAAGTTTTGCCTCCAACTCATTTTTGTGCATACATTATCACCCCGTTGATTTATTGTATAAAATATCCACTAGGGGGCAGTCTTGGGTTAAAATTATTTCCTAACTCAGGTGTGTCTTGTTTCATTCGCACTTTGAAACTTTCTGGCCCCCAGGAATTTCAGTCTCGAGATATAAAAATAAATATGGTCAGTACACACACATAAATGAGCATATATAAATGTCATGTAAAAAAGGACCAAAGCGCCTGTAAATTGTAGCTATTTCAGATGCTTGTTTATTGTAACTTTTTGTATTTGTGTGTGTTGATAAGCAATGTTACAGTACAGTGGAAGGTGGAGAGTGCAGGGTTTTTTCTGCTCCCTGGGGGATTGAGCAGACACAGGGTAATTTGTAGTGAAATTTCCAACAGGGTTCATTTTGCAGGTGGCTGAGCACACAGGGCGTGGTGGGGAACGAGAGAAGCAATTTGCTGTCTGAAAGCTGTGAATATGACCATTGTTGCACAGCAGCAGGTTGGGCAGTTGAGGCGAAGGACTTGATGATCGGACACGTTTTCATGGCAGAATGGGTGGCGGCTGAGATGCACCAAAACAAGAGAGTGATCCTTGACACTGGTCTTCTGTCACTAAATGTGTTTACAAATAGATTACAATTAGTTTTATTTACAAAGCTGGAAGGTTGAACTACCAATGAGTATTTAGACGGCAATACTGTGTAAACTGAATGGACTGTATGTATCACCAAGCACTTTCATTTTTAAAACACTTTTGTTTTACAGTATACAAGAGTATATTAAGATATTTTCAAATTCTGTATTAAATATTGGAATTGAACATTTTTCATATGTGCATTTTAAAGTAAAAAATGTGTTTGAAATATAGTGGCATCTAGCGGTGAGATTGTGAATTGCAACCAACGGCTCACTCTAAATCACTACAGTTGCTGATACAGAACAGACATGTCGCATTTTCACTTCTTTGCCGAAGGAGATAATATATTTACGAAATGCACTCTGTAGAGCAGTATGTCCGTTCAGGGCTACTGTAAAAACAACATGGCGAATTCGTAGATAGAAGTAGCTAATTCTAAAGTAATAAATAGACATAACGTTTTATTATGTAAAGTCTGCATACACGTCTGAAGACGAAGTTATGTATATTTTATTGCATTTCTGTCAATAGATACTCTAAAAAAATACCACACTGACCCTTTAAGTAAAATGATGAGCACCAAGAACACACACTTTGTTTTGAATTAATATGTAGACTTGAGCATTAGTGTGTGAGGTGGTACGAAGCTCATACAATCAGACACAAGCGTGCATTTGGCAGTTTTATTCCAAGAGGAATTATGGTAATCTCTGAGGCTTTGGTTCCGATTCAAATAGCAATTCGGCTCTTTAAATCCCCTGCCAAAAGTCTCCTACATGGCTTAGGTCATACCAGAGGAAAAAGCACAGCGTGGAAACGCATATGGGGCACTGGGAGATGTGTTGTTTGATTGCTTTAGCAAATTTGCATTCTTGGCTGTGCCTTCCATCTTTTTTCTATTCTAAGGACCAGTAATTTTCAGAAAAGACCCAAAAAAGCATAAAACGCAATAAGTAAGGTGTGAGGAGACAGACCACAGCCAAGCTCACGGGCGAGTGCGTGTGGTCAGAGATGTGTTACCCTTTCGGGTGAATTTTGCTGTGCTGGTAAGCATCTTCCCTTCACTGTCTCTTAGGAATTTCTTTATGGAAAATCAGCAGAAGACACAGCTGGCCGAAGAATGTGATGTGTTGTCAGTCATGTTCTGGCTCCTGCGTGGGTGGGGGGTTTCTAACAGCCCACTGTGAGGGGAACCAATGGCATGGCACCTGTTTTACATTCCACTAAGAGGCCTTGGGTTCTGGAAAGCTAGAGCTGACTCAAGCCAAAGCCGCTCAGGCATGGCGTATGGAATAAAGCAGTCAAAATGAGATTTCTTATGTGGAATATCCACGTTTCTATTGCTGCTGAAGTTCTGTTGTATTCTTTGTGACAAATGCAGACAATGCTTTGCTTTCTGACAAACACCATTTGCTGATGACTGTAATTTTTTAACTAAAGCTCATGAATTTGCAAATAAATGTTTTTTTTCGTACTGTCTGCCAAAACATTATTGAACTAATGTATTAGTAAACATATTATTAATGCATTGATGGTACTGATCATACACATGTCTTTTAAAGGAATAGTTGTAATGCTGTAATCATTTTCTTGTCATTTCAAACCTGTCTGGCTTCCTTTCTTCACAGAACAAAAAATTTATATTTTGAAGAAAGTTAATAACCGAACAGCGCTGGGCCCCATTCACTTCTATTGTATGGACACAAAACCAATGCGACATTCTTCAAAATATCTTCTTTTGTGTTCTGCAGAATTTTCATTGTTGGGTGAACTATCCCTTTAAGGAAATTTTCTGCACCATACTCTACAAAGACTGCAAACTGTGGAATAGACTTCCAATAAATGTAAGATCTTTAGACACTAGTAGCTAGGACCTCTAAAGGATACTAGCCTATTTAAAAAGATGTGCGTTTATTTACAGGACCCTAATTTTGCACCATATCTGCAACATATATTAGAATCTTATCTATAAATATGTAGACAAAGAACACATTGAATTTCCATGTTGTATTTCATGCTCTATTGATGACACAAGCCACATCTCATAAAATATTCCCAGTGGTGAAGGTTATATTTTAAATTAAGATTAAATGCCCTTGAAGCCATTTCTGCTGAGGTGACAAGTTCGCTAAACTAATCCACAGGTGTAGAGAAGTGACATCAAACAATAAGACAAAGAGTCTTCAAGCTCCTTTCTCTGTCTGCTGGCTTAGATTTAAATAGACTCCGTTTTCTCGCAAATCCTAGCCATGGGCACTGCCTATCTTGTTAAGGTGTTTGGTTAATGGTTAAAAGGTGGCCGTAACTGTTTGTGGAAGTCGCATTCAGTACTAATTTTGGTGAGCCTGAAGCCTTCTTCATCTATTGTGGGTACAAAGGCCCATTGAGGTAATAAAAATCCCTAATGGCTTTTACAGTTACATCAGTGAAACCACAGAATACATGATGATATTACACAACTGATCCTTTCAATACACAAATGAAGAAAAACAGATTACAATCATGGAACAAATTCAAGATATTTGAATAGTAGATGTGTTTTATAACAAAGAACATCACATTAGTAATGCTCAGTTCTAGCCTATTTGATACATTTCAGCTGTATGACATGTGCTGCATTGGGTTGGGTGCTGAAACCTTTGATTTGGTAATTTATTCATTTTTTGATTGCAATACTTTCCCTCACCCGCCCCATTTGTAATGTGTTCACATCCTCAAGGCAATATTACTGTAGTGTTCAGCAGCTGTGTGCAAGTCCATCAGGATGTGACTGAGCCGGGGCTGGAAGCATGACAAGTGGCTCATGGTATGTCTCATGCTGGAAGAGCTCCATGTGCGTGTGGGGCAGGATTCATCCTTCTGTTCTGAAAGAAAACCCCCGCAGTGGCACACAATGTCTGTGTTATAGTCATATACTCTTTGTCTGAAACACCAATGAGCTCTATGGGACAATATAGCCACGTTTGACGAAAAAGTTTGCCCAAAAATGAAACATGTTTCATCAGCTACTCACCCTTGTGTCATTCCAAACGTGTATGATTTTCTTTTTCCTGCTGAACACAAAAAATATATTTTTGTTAACCGAACAAGACTCACATTGACTGTCACTGTATGGACCCAAAACCATTTCTCGAAAATCATCTTTTGTGTTCAAAACAAGAAATATACAGGTTTTGAACGACATAATTAAATTATATCAGAATTGTTATATTTGGTAGAACTATTCCTTGGATGTCTGTTCAGCAACATGAACATACTTTCATATTAACATTCTTGAAATGGGATCTTCACAAAACCCTGTTGGAAAACTTTGACCATTACTTTTTTCTGTTGATCCTCATGAGCTATGTTCAAAACAGCTGTGTCAGTCCAGGTGCAGTCAGTGCATTTCTGCTGTCTAGGGTAAAATTTATAGCATAACTCATGCTGGATGATTCTTACGTCTCGGCTGCCAAGGAAAACCAGATGAAAGCTGTTAATGCAGGGTGGCTTTGGGAAAAAAAAATGTCCTTCCATAAAGGTGTGGATTTAAAATTTTTTCTCAGTTTCAGGACTTCTGTCAGGTTGACTGTTTTAACAAGACAGATGCCACAAGACAGAATCACATTTCAATTAGAGAAAATAACATATTTTCTTTGTGATGTTTCCCAGGTTTCATTGTTGAACACTGCAAAATTTGTGACAAAGGCACACAGAGGTAATATATTAACATTTGGATACAGGAGTAAAGTGTAATGTGTTGCTTAGGTTCAGTTAAATGAACAGTTCAACCAAAAATAAATGTCCTTCATTATTTACTCTCCCCCGAGTTGTTCCCAATCTGTATAAATGACTTTGTTCTGATGAACACAGAGAAAGATATTTAGAATAATGATTGTAACCAAACAGTTCTTGGCCACTATTTACAGTATACCATAGAAAAAAAAATGACAATGGTAGTCAAAAGTGCCCCAGATCTGTTTGCTTTCCTAAATTCCTCAAAATAACTTTATTTGAAGAGTTCTTTTCCAAAACGCATTAAGTGCCAAATAAAAAAAAAAATGAGTTTGTGATGCCATTTTGCTGTGTACTAAACCTATTCACTGCGTCATCAATGTTTCATGCCAAATCGCTATATTTCCTTGTTTAAAATGTACTGCAAGATGCAGTTTCTTTCCATAAGGCTATAAATCCCGAACCTGTTTTTAGCGATATTTCCTCTCGACCAATCAGAATTCGCTCGTTAGGGGTATTTGTATGTGTTCTTACTAAATTATTTGTTGCATGTGGTGGAAAATATTGAAACATGAAATTAAAAATATTTATTTTATTTTACTATTTAGTTTGTTACTATTTATTTTATTTGGGTGTTATTTATTTCATGCATTTGCATTTAGATTTATATTAATTTATAGAAGAGTCCCTGATGTCATATGTTTCATGTTCTCTTGTTTGATTGTTTTTAAAAAGAAAATGGATTTCATTAAAAATGATGGATTTATTGCGTTTTGAAAAAAAAATTGAATTTATAATTGACAGTATTGTTGTTTCATTTAACAATCATTGTTTGACATGTTCAGACTGAGCCAACAGACCATTTTAACAGGATAAATTGAATATTAATGGATGGGTCTAGGTAAAAAAAATGAGATTTTCATGAAAACTATTAAAATGGATTTATAGCGTTTTGGAAAAGAGCTCTTCATTTGTTATCAGCATAACAAAGACATTTAAAAAGATCTTTGCTGATCTTTCCTGCTATGGTACTCAATGGTGGCCAAGAACTGTTCATTCTGAAGCATTCTTTCAAATATCTTTCTGTTCTTCAGAAGAAAGAAATTTATAAAGATCTGCATCTCCGCGTCTCAACTTTCTGAACACATACTTTTTTTATCCTAGCAACTTATGTTTTCGATATTTTTGGACCTTTGGTGTGCCGACGTTATATACTGCTCTGCAAGATCAGGTTTCATGTCCATACAGTGGAAGTCAACTTGAGACTATCTTGTTCGATAACCAAAAATATATTTTTTGTGTTCAGCAGGAAAAGGAAAGTCATACACGTTTGAAATGACACAAGGGTGAGTAGGTGATGAAAGAAGTTTCATTTTTGGGCAAACCTTTTCTTTAAAGATTGTTTTAAATTTACAAGAAGACATCTGTAAGTGTGTGCATATGGTTGGCCCCTTTCAGAAAGGGGAGATACTTCAGTTCTCTGAACTGAACTAAGCAAAACAATAAAGTAGAAAGAAAAATAAAATGGTTTAAGCTTTTCTAATTCAGCCAAACATGAGCACAACACAGGGGAAACAACACAGAGAGTCCCCATAAGCAAAGCCCCAGCTGCGAGAGCATTGCAGCAATTTGTTAGGAAGATGACATGCTTAATGAGAAACACTTGTTGCAGGACTCCATAAATTCAGAAGGGTTGGGGTGGGGGGGTAGCTCATCCTCTGAAGTGCTTGGAAAACATTCATTCCACGTCAGGCTGACAGCCGCTGAATTTCCTGCCATCCCAGATGTATCCACACAGCTGTGAACCAAATGTTACCCCTGGCCTGTTGTTTTAGAGCTGCTTAAAAACTCTTTGTGTGTGTAAATAAAAGATGTGTATTGTTTTTGATTCGTATGTGTTATATTGTGAACACAATGTATATTGTTGTATCATGTTGCATGTACAAGCATCTGTTTATGAAATTAGCCTCTGGCTAAGAGACATGATGGAAAAGGCAAACAAGCCATCTGCTTCAAAAGTGTGAGTCTCCTAATCTCAACATTCTCCATCTGAATGAGGGTGGTCTACAGGAGACTATGATTTTTCTCATACTCTTTTTTTTTCGTCTTCAGTGTATTCATCTGTAGAATTTAGTTATAAAGCATTTTATAAAGGATTTGTATTTTTTTAATTGAGAGAATTATATTCACAGCTAAAAAGTTAGCAGCAACAGTCTGGGAGGCTAGCAAATATCAAGCTACATTTTAAACCATAAACCAATAAGGTCCCGCCCCAAAAGCCACGCTTCCACCTGTCAATTACCTCATGTCTCATTCACAGGTATGACCGCATTAAGCCCACAACATTACAATAAGTAATGAAAATAAACAAATATATAGCTTATTAAAAAACATGCCCTACAAGTTAAAAGATGAGATTAATTACTTGACAAAAATGTTTCTCATGACCTCAAAAATCTTTTAATTTGAAGGTGTATGTTTCAATGTTTTAAACTCCTTTTGTTGAGAAAAATATAATAATTTGAATTTCTTTCATTCGAAAACTATTTTTTTTGGTAAAAATATTTTTTAATTGAAGCTTAAGGATAAAATGATCAAATTCTAGGCAAAAGGTGACGACCTTGAAGATGCTTAAATATATCACAGAGTTCATGTATTTTGGATGCTTATAGTCAACACATAATTTGCATTAAACTTTCGACTGGTATTGTCTGTACTGTATGAACATAAAAATATGTAAATAAAAAAATATGCTTAAGTGGCTTGCAATCCACAATTCACTTTTTAACAGGTAGATCATCTTAATACCTTCAGGACATTACATCTCATTGCCTGTTTCAGTGTGAATGCGCAATTTGCTCTCAACACTGCTGGTATAACCATCCATTTGACAACACACAGTTTCTGCCCTATCGCCGACTATACTTAACACTCTCTGATCTCGCACAGCCCGACGGTATGATGAAGATAAGTGTACAAAGCAGTGGTGACACAAGAGGCCAAACAGGGAAGGTTATCAGCTGGACATGATAGATGGATTAGCCTGCTCTGAGGATGGACACGGGATCCAGGCACATGTCTCTCATCATCGGTACGGAGATGGTCCTGTTTGAGACCTCTATACCAAGATCAGATAAACACCATGCTGATGGGGACTTTACTGGCTTTGCTGAAAACCAACCTGAGATTTTACTTGTGTGTATATTGCCCAGCCATGTTCGGCAGACACAGCATGTCATGTTTTATAGAAAGTGAATGGGGGCTCTGTTCCATGCAGTTTGCACGTTCACTCTTTCGTTGACCCTCCGGCAGAAGTGGAACTAGCTAAAGGCCCTCTAGACTATCATTCACTGTTCTTTAACATTCCTCTTAAGACGTTGGCATACAGCAAGTGCATGAATTTGACTGAAATAACATCTTTGTGAAATGACATTTATCTTTCGCTGATTATTATTAATGATGTTTAGATTTTCAGAATAAAACTCAAATCCAAGACTAATAGAAATGAGGAACAAGGTGTGAACAGGAGAATGCCAAGAGTCCTGCTAACTTCTCCAAGTAACGCCTATCATGCTCCACGATACAAACACTGGGCCTCATTCACTGAAAAATGCAGACAAATGTACTTATGCAGACAGAAAAGGTTCTTGTGAAAGTGTCTGCCAGACTCACATCAGGTGCGCAAACACAAATGTGTTTTTTGAATGTTGGAAAAGATCAAGAACAGGCTCACAGATTGTGATGAACAATCTCCATGTTAGAGTTTTACACAACCTCTCCTGTTTGGTTGCGCATCTATAAAAAAAAAAATACATAAAGGCCTAAATCCCCCGCTTGCAGTATCATATCTGCTGAGTCCTTAGTGACAGAAACTTGTAATCTAAATCCTGTGTGAGAAACCTGCTGCTGTGAGCATTCTGTGCTAAATTTCTCTCACATCACGTCTCGGCTAATTTCTGACTGATGAATGCCTGAAGTACTCTGTTCACATCTCGGGAGAGGAGAAAAGATTAGAGGAAAAGGGGAGATAGCCAGATGCCATCCCTGTTCCCATTGCATCCTCATTACAGCCATCTGTCTGCCCTGCAGGGCCTGCAGTGGTTTGCCGGGGCCACTGCAGTTATGTGGAGGCTCCTCTCAGCACTGCAATGAGTGAGTGAGAACAGACTGCTAGAGATAAGAAATGATTTGTGAGGAAGCGATATGATAGTGTGAACGTGTTTAAGTCGTACTCTCGCTTTTTATCATTTCCTTGCTTTCTGTTTTTTTACTTTACGTGAGCATGCGTGTGTTTGTGTATGTCTTCACCTATAGTATCTGTGTCAATGTATGTGTGTGTGTGTGTGTGTATGTCTTTATGTGGAAGGTGATGAGTGAGAAGCAGGCCCACGGGAGATCACGTCACCTCAGAGATAGCCACCATTGCCTAGCAACAGAGGACCCTAAGGCCCAGAGGAGGAACTGAGATGGGAAAGTCGATCCTCTTTTTAAAAATGATAATAATGGATCTTTTCAAATAGAGAGAACGGATTAACCCTTGTAACGCTAAAACTCATTCTTGTCTGCTTTAATTGGCAGACATAAAAGAAAACAAACCAAGTCTAAAAATGTACTATAGAGTATTACATTTAAAATCCAAAAAAAAAACTAATGCTGTCATAAAAAAACCAATTAGACACATATCTTTCTATTTGTTTATTTGTCTATTTTCTTACTTGTTTTGAAATGCGGTCAAAAAACATAAAGACACCCAATCTACAATTTACAGGAAAAAAATTGATTTACTGTTATTTCTTGTGCCCCAGCAGCCAGAAAAATTCTTTTTTATTGGATTTTTTTACAGTGTAGCCACAACTACAACTTTGTGGTATCTTTTTCTCAACTCAAACTGTACTTGGCCTTTCTCGTCCCCCTTTTTTACAGAACACACCGCCTTTATTAAAATTTCCTTGCTTACCGTACCAGTCTCGCACCAGTGTTAAAACATTCACATCCATGTGAGGAGCTCAGTAGAGCCCCAGACACTTTACCTGTCATATGAAAAATCTCTTGGTGACTTGGGGGGGTCCTTAAGATGAAAAATAAAACAACATCCATATTCATGAACACAGCAAATTGTGATGGAATGACCACTTTGCAGTGAATTTTAATGTGGGAGAGAAAATCTCTGCATCAGGCGTGTATACATTTGCATGAAAATATCTGTTCAGAGAGTTTTTACTTTCTCAACTGTATTTTAACTAAATAATAAATACATGCAATGTGCTTTCATAATGTTATAAGGAATAATGTTTTAGGGTGCTTTAAGCATTTTAACTTTTCTTGAAACAAAGATACACACTTTTTACAAAGATGTGTCCCAATTGATATAATACTTTACACTATGCACATACACTATAAAAAATAAGTGATCAATGATAAAGTTATGACAACACAAATTATTACAATACTTTCAGTGTATAGTTTTTTGGAGGATCTAAAGACAGAAATGCACATTACTCTTCAGAGGTGTATAAAAACCTTACATTATGAAGCATTATGATTTTATGACCTTAGAATGAGCTGTTTTTATCTACATACACCGCAGGTCCTCTTGCATGGAATTAACCATGTTGTTTCTACAGTAGCCCTAAATAGAAGAAAAATGTCTTACAGAACGCATTTCATAAATACATTATCTACTTTGGCAAAGAAGCAAAAACGTGACGACATCTTAGTCCTGTGTGGTGTTGAATTTCATTCAATGGACCTTTAACTCATCAAAAGAGTTTTCAACTTGTTTTTTTAAGTTTTATAAGTAATAGCACCTTAAAAGCCAAAACGCAATATGTTGAAATGACAATAATAACAATTTGATTATTTACAAATTTAAGGCAAACAAGATTTGCAGATTAAGAACAATAGTGTCATGCCAAATAAAACACTTATTTTACTAGAAAGACTACATGCATTCAATGCAAGCATTGTGTTCTGACATAGCTTTAGTGTGTTAAGCTCCGCCTCTTCTGCGCCTCTTCTGCTATGCATTGAAAGCTGTGACTGTGAGTTCATGTCTCACATTCTCTACTTACATTTTACAACACATTACATTACGTTATTTTGGCAGACACTTTTATCCAACGCGATTTACAGTGCATTGCATGCATAACATACAAATGTGTTCCCTGGGCATCATATCACCAGCCATGACCTTTGTGTTGCTAATGCTCTACCAACTCAGCAGGAACAAGAAAAGACTTGCATCTTTCAGGCACTATGTCTTTTTGCCGTTTTTTTGTGCAAACACACTAATCACATCATTTAATCCATGAAACTAGAGTATGTCAATATTGTATAATTGCTTGATGGTCGGCCCTGTTTATGTTTCACCATCTGTGCAACAACTTATTTTCTTTACCTCGATTTCTGAACACACATACTCAGAGAAAGCAAGAATCCTGAGCTCATTTCAGCCGTGTAACAGGACAAATGATTGTCTTCCCACTAGACATTGCGGACGATGGCTGTGGACACAGCAGGTGCAGCTGTGCCTGAAATTGCTTTGTTTAAACTTGTCAGGTCAAAATGGAGATTATAGAAAGGTTGCATTCTCAGGTACAAGCAACTGGGCTCGACGGAAGTGTGGCAGACATTTCTGAGCCTGTACATGTGTGTGTGTCTGAAATAGGAGCTGGTGTGTTTGAGCCCAGGATGAAAATAGCCTGTGGCTCGACAGTCTAATCAACTGAGTCATTCAATAATTTAGCGTGTTATCTTTATACACCATAGCTCTGATGTAGAGTGCTGAATATGTTTATGCTTGTCCTTGTCTCCTTGGCTGTTAGAAGGAAGTTAAGAAGAAACACTTTCGATGAGAGAATTTAGGTTGCGATTCTGTTGTAAACAGTTTGAATGATTTATAACTGGAGTCATGTAAAATGATACCAGCAATTATCCTTATTAATAGCAGGTTTATTTCATTCAACATTCCCCTCCTTCTGCCAATATTAAAGCAATGCAAACATGCTGAGTTTGAAAGCTGTCTCATTTGCAAATGGACATCCGACAGGAAAATATAGAGAGGGTTGAGAAATTATAGAATACACTGGACTGAGGCGGTATGTGGCTGCTGGAAAACAAACATTTACACTGCAGTTTAAGTAGGGCTGCATTTAAAGCTTGCAAACTTTTCAGCAATGATGATTTGATTTGAATTCCCATGGGAGCAAAAATGCTTGGTTGTTCCATCACAGCGAGGCACCAAATCGCTTGCAAAAAGCTTTACTCATTCGGTTCGCCCGTGGAGGAGTGAACTGTCAGCCTCCAGCCGAACTACAGCATCCTTCACAACTTTCAAAAAACAGCTCAAAACATACCTGTTCTGCATTTATTTGACTAACCAATGACTCTGTCTGTCTCTCTGTCTATAAAAAACATGTTGTTCATTCTCTCCTTTGCTAACTCCATCTTTAATCCCCATAGTAGCATAGCCTTGTAAACTAACCGTACTGTTTAGCGTCTCGACAAAATGTATATACTGTAAAGCGTCTGCCAAATGAATAAATGTAAATGTAATGTAGGCCTAAATGAACAAACTTCTCTACACAGAGTGTTTCGTAAATGTGTTATCTCCTTCAGTAACGAAGCGAAAACGTGATGACATTCCTGTGTCAGCCAAGACAATGCTTTGAAAGAGAGGCTGTACTTAATACCCCAAAAATAGATTGAGTACTTCTCAAGATAGTATACTCAACTGTGCTGTTTTGAGACACCATGAATACAAGTACAAAAAATAAATTATCAGTCCATTTTAAAGGGACAGTTCACCCCAAAATTAAAATTCTGTCATCATTTACTCACGCTCATGTCATTTCGAACCTGTATGACTGTACGAACCTTCCTTTCACAGAACACAAGAGAAATTACTTTGAAGAATGTTGATAACAGAACAGCGGTGGCACCCATTGACTTCTATTGTATGGACACAAAACCAATGCTAGTGAATGGCTGCCATCGCTGTTCGGTCATGAACATTTTTCGGAATATCTTCTCTATGTTCTGCAGAAGAAAGAAAGGCATACAGGTTTAAAATGACAGGAGGGTGAGTAAATGCTGACAGAAATTCATTTTTGGGTGAACTATCACTAAGCACAAAATGTTTCTTTGACATAAAACACAGTACATAATGAAAGCGTACTTAAATAAAGTGTACTAAGTGCATTTTTAACATGGGTATATGCAATTTTATTTAAACTTTGGGGTGTAAAGTTGGCATTTGTCATCATTTTTGTATGAACAATCAAAATTTTATTGAGCAGTCATCCTGGGAGTTAAGTGGACATGTTTTATTATTCTGTGCGTCAGGGAAAGCAAATGAGGGATCATATGCCTCATTCTCACAGCTGTGAAAAAGAGCAATGCTGCCTGGGGCTTTTTTACTGAGTTATAAAGTTGCTATTGTGAGCATTTTGTTCTCAAAGCCTGATAGGGGAAGAGCAGAATATTACATCTCTCTTTTCTTCTGTCTTCATATCTGTACATTTTCCTAAAGGTATCTAGGTAACACAATCGGCTTTCTGCAATTTGTTTTAATCTCGTGCTTAATTACTTTCGTGACTTTATTGTGAAAGGTTCTCTGTGACTAATAGAGAAAGCCATCAGCCAACGGTGTCTCAATTTCACTGGCTACTATAAAAGCTTTATTCTCAGTCTGGTTACTGTATGTAGCAGGCATTTCATCAAAAACTGTCACAGCCAACTGAAATGAAAGTACAAATCTCTATCCACAACATTTAGGCAGCGCTGGTTTAGCAACACAGGCCACTACACGGGTGTCGGAGATGTCTGTGTTTTTCTGAATGTTTGTGACATGTTGCTTAGTTTAACCCAAACAAATGGTGACATCTTTGTGTTTTGACATAAACCATTACCCGCAGGATTTTATTCTTGCACAGGTTGCCCCTGTCTCAGTCGGTAAAAATACATTTAGAGCTCAATGCAGCATTGATAAGATCCTAATCCTCCGTCAGTCTCTATTTCATTTCAAAGCTGTCAGCTATCGCATTCCATGAACAATGGGCATTGTGGAATGAATAATATTGCAGGTGTGGGTTTGATCGATGGGTCGTGCTCGGGGTGGACAGCAGTAATATGAAAGTCTGAGTTGTGCTTATGAGATCAGTACAGTAAATCAGAGCTCCTGAAAGAACGAGGGAGTCCAAGCCACAAAATTACAGTATCTTAGCTTGTGGCCGCAATGGTTTTCTAATGAGGACTTTAGACATGTCTCAGACCGCAGACATGTGCCGAAGCAACCAGCAGAGGGCAATATGTGTCCTACAGCTATTTGTGGCTATAGTAGGACCATAACTGCCCTCTTTTTCATATAGTCTGTGCATATGAGCATATGAATAACACAATATCAAACAAGTTTATTGGATAACTAAAGGATCTGTATGTAATTGAAAAAGAACACAAAGGTTTTTTTCTATTCAGTGCTGTATCTAATTTCTATGAAGTTAGGATGAACTAATGAGTAATGGGATTGTGAGTCCCGATTTGTGAATACAGTTCCGCCCCATGGACCGTCAGTTTCTTAACTCTGAATTTATGTGTTTTCAGTTTTGCAGAAGGAAATGAAAACCACAATAGAGTTCAGTGACATTGCATATTTTTTGTTGTGATGTTTTAACTAGTTTTATTAAGTTGTTGAAGATAAATCTCAGTTAGGAACCTAATTTATGTAAAAAAAAGATTTTAAAGTTATTTAATATCCTAGTCGAGACATGTTCCTTTTTAATTAATCCACTAGGAAAACATAACCTGACAAATTCAGTAGACCTTCCTTGTTTATTCAAGCTATATTTTGCAGAAGAAAGTAAAAGAAGACTCACTATACCCTACAATGTCTAACGATAAAAATATACATAAAGGTGTCTGGATGGGCTATGCACCTGCCTTTATGTATTATACTGTATGTACAGACAGAATCAGTAAATGTATTCAAAAGTGAATGCGAGTATTAAAGGTCTCATGAAATGTTTATTGTTTTATACTGTTGTATGAGGTCTAGTTATGACGCTCGCGTGATTTTTACATTCAAAAACATCAAAAATCAAGAAGGAATAGACTATTTTCTACACTGGTTTTTAGGCCAGTTCTACAAATCCTAGGTTTTAATGGGCGTGCCGCATTGAAGAGTTTTTAAGAAACGCCCACTGCTTTGATTGGATAACAGTTTGCGTAGTTGGAGCCTTCTGTGAATTTGGTTACACATTAGCAACATTCACAGTTTTCGCACGGCATAAGTATTATCTGGAGACCTCTTGTGATTTATAAATTACCTCCCCACATCAGTATTTCATGTGACGCATTCGGAAGATTTACTCAAATTTACTGACTTATTTCCCGGATATTCTGGCAAGGCTTTGCGTATAGTTTGTATAGCCTATACTTGTATGTCGTTTAATGATGTATGACCGTAACTGTCAGCATTTGAGTCCAGTGATCCCCGGCACAGGCTTAAGATCACAGAAAACCTCTGCAATTAATACAAATGACTAGAAGTCCCCATGTAATACTACTCTCGAGTGAAAAGTGCTCAGGACACATCAAGCGATATCTAACAAAGCGTAGTGACGCATAGTACAAAATGTTTTACTCACATAAGATTGCTGCGCCATTCCTATCAGATCCATTGAAAGCACAGCACTGCTTTTTAGTTTTATTCCAGTGTCGATCTCTGCCTTGTTGACGAAGGAATCCTCGGAGAAATGAAACGAACAAAAGTTATTCGCATAACGAGCTGGAACGTCTTTAAAAATAAACTTCAACCATGCATTCATAATATCGGAATCTGAAGGAAGGTTATGCAACGACTGTGTTCTTCCACAACCAGGGGTGACACAATATTTAGCTATTTTTAAGGGCATGTTTGTTTATTGCATGCAATTTGTTACTTCAGTACTGTCATGCACGTACCAGTGGATGAGGCTAGGGAAAAAGTCGTTGATATTTTTCTGTGGAGGCGGTGTTCAACCTATCAAAGTTGTCATAGATGGTGCATTCCATAACCTGCCGTTCGCTGGGCCTTGTGTCAGTAACAGATGTAATCTCAGTAACAAAGGCGTTTTCAGTTCTGACACTTACGAGATGTTCGCGTGAATTCGATTCCCTCTTATATAAACAAAGCTCGGGTTACAATTGTGATTTTAATTCATTCCTCCTTTAATGAATCGATATACAGATATACAGATATACTGTACTTTTACAAAAATACATAAAATAAATTTTACAGTCTTTTGCATATTTATAATATCTGAGGTGACTGTTACATCAAAATCGAGAGCATTTACTTTCTCTTGTAGTGCACATTATCTGCGCTGTTTTGTGTTCAGACAGCGAATGCCCAGGTGCTTAACAGGATTATGGCCAAGGTAACATACATTATATGGGTGTTTCTGCACCCATATCCAGGAGCCATTACATTCACACTAATCATGTACAAAATGTAAATGCAATAAGTTATACAGCAGACACGAGATGTCTTGTGGTTGTTGTGGTAATGTGTGTGTGCCAGTGCATGCATATGTGTCCATGTGTGTATATCTGAGTTAAAACAGCTGCTTCTACAGACCTGCTTCCAGCTGCTTCAAATTGGTCTGCCATTAAGTTATTATCTGTTTATGGCTCTATGACCAGGCCCGCCTCTGGCAGTTCTATCCCCCCATACAGTGGAATGGTTAGAGATGGGGTTTCAGGTCTGGTGCGATAATTGTCTGTGTCATACACAAAAAGGCTGGATACCATAATGACTTGGACCGGTTTCATGCATTCATAGTGGAGCCTCTAAGCTATATTGCTTTTGGTTGAATGTTTGACTCTTGTTTGTTTCCTCTATACTGCAATGGAAAGACCAGCAAATTAAATAAGTAAATGAATGCATTAATACTACAGGACCAAATGAACAGATCCTTTTTTCGGACGCATACTGTAGTTAGTGTTTTTGTCCAGTCTGTTATATAAACCGATCAGCATATGACATCAAAGTACCGCGAGATGCATTCGAACACAGTTCATTAGAACAGCTCTCGCGGTACTTTGATTATACGCACACAGGTAGCCGCCCTCCCCCCGCTTGGTCCACGCCTCGCGGTAAGTAACGTTAGCGTTTTTGTTCGTTCTTTGGGAGTGTTTCGCGGCTTCCTTAAAAAAATACACGCGGTAGTATATTGCTTAATTGTCAATCTCACACAACATTTGTGACACGCCTTAGACGTGGCGTCATAACTGTTTTAGCAGTTAACGATATTGGGTGTGTAACATGTATAATAATAAGATTATTTGATTAGCACATTATTATTCTAAGTGTACAAAGCTGCAGACTGCAATAATTGAATTAAATTTAAATGATACGTGTACTGCGCAATGCGCATGCTCGAAACATAACCACGCGGAAGTGAAACTAATAAAGCAATTTATCACATGCATTACTGTGAAAGACAAGGAACGTCCCTCAGATCTACAAATATTTATTATTGAAATATTATTAATATTTATGTATTGTCACTGTCACAGAACAAACATTGTCTTCATTTTTCTAGTATTATCTTTCTCCACTTAAACGTGCACTAAGTAAAAGTAACTCACTAAATAAGATAAAGAGTCGCACACTTGTTTAAAATGCTATTTCATGGACAAAACTCAATAATAATCTCCAAAACGATGTGAATTTGAATTAAATTTGATCTCTGCCTCCTAACCCGCCATGATTGCGTTACTTCCGCGTTTCAATAGAAGAACCCTAAGCAGTTTCCGGTTGGGGAGACTTAAAGCAGAGAGAAATGGGAAACTGGGAAAATAGTTAAATTTAGCAGAAGCTGTACATTGCATTGTAAACTTATGAAAGTATAATTTCAAATACGGTAGAACAGAACTTTCAAACACCATTGCAGTGTACAGTGTACAGCTTCTGCTTAATTGAACTATTCTCAGTTTCCCATTTCTCTCTGCTTTAAGTCTCCCAAACCAGATGTTACCAAAATAAAAGTCCTCCCAACAAATCATAGTTAAAACCATAACATGTCCATAAATCTTAATTAAAAGACATATCTCATAATCACTCAATCAACATTTTGTAATTACATTTTGTGATTAAACTGTTCACATGTCTTTAGATTGAAACAACTCCAGTGCTGATTCCACTTTTCACCCCATCACATACTGCTGAAATGAAGAATCTGTGTGTAAACAAATAGTCTAATGTTAGTCTGACCTTGATTTCATGCCTTTCCAGCTTCTAGAGATATGAATGCTGTGACGTGTCGCATCGCTTTGGCAGCATGCAAAGGAGACCAATCTGCCTGCTGTCACTACAGCGTAAGGTGAACATTCATAAGGTAAGTCATTTTTTGAAACAGCATTTCAAACCCCGCAGGGCTGTGACAGACAAGCCATTTTAGATATAGATAGACATACAGACTGACTAAATTCTCTGGACACCCTCTACTGAACTGTCTTATCACGGCATGCAGCCGGTAGATTAATTCACTAATGGAATCCTAATTAAATGATTTATGAAATGTCTACCTTGGGTATTGACATGTCGCGGGGTGTCCCGGGGAAAGGTCTAATCATCGGCAACCATGTTGAGAATAAATAAAGACTCAAGAATGAGAGAATATAGCGTGTTCATTAAACAATGAATGATGATTGATTATAGGTTTGCACTTTATTTCTGGATGTTTTGAGATTTGGGTGTTGGTTGAAAAGCCTGTATTGCATGCGTGTTTTAATAAGAAAGAATATGTGTTCAGTATACCTTCGCATGCTTCACGATTATGAGGTGTGCTTCAAGGTTAAAGGCTCATCGTCTTATTTGCATCTCAATTAGCTTTCATAAAGATCATCAGACGCACGTCATTCGTCAATTAGCATAAGTCGGTATCTCACCAAGCTGGAAATTCTCTGCTTGAAAAAATTTCATTTTGGCCTCTCTGGCAAGCTGTCATGGCAGCCTATGGGGAAGCTCTGCAGTAGCGAGACAGATTGGGGGTAATCAGTCCCACACCACCGCGGAGAACCTCTCTCCATACTTCATTCTACGGGAAGGTACCAGGAATCTGAATTTTCAAAGCTTCTGGCATTCCTTATCTGCCATCTGTTTACATAGAGGTAATAGAAAATACAGATTTCAATCACAAGCGCCATGTGCGAGATTGGTTTACGCTCAACTGGTTGCCTGGAGATAGCAATATAGATATGTGGTTTTTTACATATTTACTATCAGATGGGCACCTTTAAAGATGAAGTGAGTGAAGATTTTTAAGTGCGGAATACCTTGAAGACACAGTACGAAGGGAATATGATCTAGATGTGGGTGGTAACTTTTAATACAGTTGTTGAAAAGATTTGTTTTGCCTGTAGCAAGAAACATTCCTTTCTCAAACTGAAAGAAACTACTAGCCTGCGGATTTTCCATGGTCATTAATACACAATTTGTCTTTTTTGTCTCTTCTTCTGGAAAAGTAGCAGGTCGAAAGAACATTTATAGTTTCTCCTTCCATCCAAAGAAAGTAATTAGCCAAAATTATGCTGTACAGCCTTAAGAGTTTGATTTCAACTGGGTTCTGTTTTTACTAGCGCATTCCATGCACGCAATGACACGTTTGAATTGTACGAGTAGCAGACGCGTTTGAATCACTGTTCAGATGGAACAAATAGGAATGGGTGGGGGAATTCGCTTACATATTTACCGTAGTTATCAACAGCTCAGAAAACACTTCCTGGCAAGTAGCTTGCCACAACAAATCACCAGCCCTCCAGTAGAGGAGCTGTCTTTGTGGAAAGATATTTTACAGCGGAGAGTAGTTGCCTTTCAAATGAAAATGCACCTGTAATGCATGCTGCTAAATGTATTGCCTTTCTGCTGGCGACATTTCAACAGTAACTCTGTCAGAGCTGAAATTGCTCAGCATCATCAACTTTCATGGCGTAGTGGAAGAGAGCTGGGTGAAGGCAGTAACTCAGTGTAAGTCTACCTGCCTGCTGTGTTAACAGTCAGCCTGCCACAAATTTATCGCCACTGTGAGCTAGAGAGGCAGACAAAGAGGAGTTGGGTTCTTTTGGTAGTGGTATGAGAGGCTGAGTTTTATTTCTCTTACAGTATATTATGTTTTAGACGGGCTCTTTCATGGCTGTTTAGTAGCATCAAATAAATCGTAAATTGAAGTAAGGATTTTTTTCGGCACAAATCAAATGTGTTTAGTATTTTGTGCACTTATGTGGTTAAGTTTTATTTTCTCCATCATTTACTCACCCTCTTGTCATTTCAAACCTGTATTATTTTCTTTCGTCTGCAGAACACAGAAGTTATTTTGAGGAATGTTGGTAAAACATTTACTTCCATATGGACACAAAACCAATGCAAGTCTGCTTTTATGGGTCTGTTTTAAAAAGTATATATTTTTGTACGTTATTACAAATAAGATTCCACTGTGACATTACTTTTTACTGGGATCGTGTTTGTACAATGTCACGACAAGCAATAAGTGCGAAGGGCTATTTAAAACCACATAATACGCAGCCGGTTAAAATCTATTGTTTGACTTTCGGACAAAATGGCGAATAGCAACGTGGGGTGCATAATATTGGCGTTATGATTGGTCCGGTTACCTGTCAATCAAATTAACTTTGTATTGGCACCTAATGTATTATGGCTCCTGTATGAACTATCGCTTATTGCTCCTAAACTCTTTGTAAGTCGCTTTGGATAAAAGCGTCTGCTAAATGACTAAATGTAAATGTAAATGCAAACTTCATGCGAAGGGTCAATTGTGATGAAAGATCTTACATTTTGGGTGAACTATCATTTTAATTTACACTAGTTGCATTCATTGTTTTTATAAAAAGTTTTGATTCGTTTTTCATCTGTTTCCGTTTTGTTCCCTAAACTGTCATTATTTTTATGAATTGGATCAGAGTTTTTATTGTAATATTCCTATAATAACAAAACATTTCATTTAAATTCTTAATCTTGCTACAGTAAATTGTTCATAGGAAAAAATAAAGTGAGAAACCCTGTGAGAACCCAAGCACAACACTGGGCCATGGTGCAAAATAATCTTGAGATCTTAAGAACAATGATATCTCTGCAGGGCCAAAAGATAAAGTACAATGTGCTGTACACTATCATACTCAAAAAGCTTTTTTCATGCGCTTATCTGAACTGTGTTTTTATTTAAAGGCTACATTGGCACCTTTACAAAGATATCTACCCCAAACAATACTTCTGTGAAACATTACTCCTCACACTCATTGTTTTCATGGGCCTTGTGAGAGGAGATCAATGAAGTTTGGGTTTGTATTTAATACCGCCTGTGTAGGAATGGCTGGATGGCCTTTGATAGGTAATAGATCAGACCATATTGAATGACCCAAGACACAGATCATCTCAACGGCAGTCAAAGATCGATTGTGTGTGTGTGTGTGTGTGTGGGACAGGTAAAAATAGAGCACTGACACTGTGGGTTATGAAAATATTTGCACTTATTTAAGCTGCCAGTTGCCTGACAGATATTTATAAGTTTTAGAATCATCAGTTACCATGTAAACATCATAGTTAAATTAAATCTGTAAGGGGTTTTAGATTTAAAGTGCTTACTTAAGAGTGCATTCAAAAAACTGGCATGCATATTTCAGAGTTATATCAGAATTTAGATGGAGACATTTATGAATATTGCATACAAATAAAACTAAATCTTCCTGAGTGGGAACGAACTGCAAACTGCAGTCAGATTGAAACATGCATTGAGATGCTTTTAGTAAAATATGCATTTGACGGTGTGGGTTCACTCTGGATGTGCCGTCTGATGCTCTGAAGCTCAGTTTGCACCTGACAAATCCAGTCCAGTCACCATTATAATTCCAATAAACAATGAATTCAGTCGCACTCCAACAGCCTCCCCACAACTCCCTGGTTAGACAACAGCAGAGGCATGAATCTGACAAATGGCATGCCTTTTTGATCCTTCCATTCCAAATATATCAGAAAGTCATGGAATACTTCTAATCTAATTACAGGTCTTCTCAGGGTAGCTTCAGGGCTTACTGTCAGGTATTGTTCTCGCTCATCTTTGCGACTTTAGTCCATGCATGTGCAAATCTTCCAAATGAATGCAAGCCGCTGTCTCGTGGCAGCCCGGTAAACTCTGAATCCCTGAGTCTGTGTGTCTGGGCTTTGAGCGGGTGATGAGCTACAGAGGTATAAATCCCCTGTTATTTGGCACTCGGGATGGGTCGCTCCATTTGAGGGTTTGTCTCAGCAACTGCACCCCAAGACAGCGTGTGCGCATTCTTGGAAGGGTTGAAATCCCTGTGGCATGCGGTTCTGGGGCGTCATCCAGAGCTCCACCACCCGCTGAGCAGATTTATCTTGACATGCACCAGTACGACCGTGATTTTTGGCCCACTGGATGAACTTTATCAAACAAAATGAAATCGGAAAGGAATTTAAAAACACACACTCAGATTGATTTGTTTGGTTTAACTTAAACATTTCTTTATTTATATTTTGTATAGAGTATAAGAATAACAAAGACGAAATTGTAAGTTAATGTTGACAAAAGGCAGTATATATTATATATTCCTCAAATACTCAAATACACTTCAAATAAATATGTAGTGAAAGGTGCGGTTTTGTGGCTTTTTATATTTCTAATCTAGTTCTCTACTGGACAACCATTTGTGATTGTTTGACCGTGAAAAGCTGTTTAAACATATTTGTTTTTAGAGAAATGCTATATATCGACAGAATTTATTAAATTTAGACTTATTGATAGAAATTCTATATATTGTACTATGTGTTCAGAGGTGTATAAAGACCTTACACAATGAAGCGTTATGTTTTTATTACCTTAGAATGAGCTATTTCTATCTACATACACTGTGGGTCCCCTTACATGGAATTCGCCAAGTTGTTTCTACAGTAGCCCTAAATCAGGGGTGTCCAATGTCGGTCATGGAGGGCCACAGTCCTAAAGAGTTTAGCTCCAACTTCGCTCAACACACCTGTTTGGAAGTTTCTAGTCTGCTTTGTGAGACCTTGATTAGCTGTTCAGGTGTGTTTGATTAGGGTTGAAGCTAAACTTTGTTGGACACCGTCCAATGTCATGACATGTTTGTCCTCTGTCAGTTGCCGTAGTTCTTCGAAATCTTTTAACAATTTAGATAACAAGTAACAATATAAAAATATAAAGCTGGCAGTAATATTTACAACTAAATGAATATAGCAACTGCCAAATGGAAGAAAATCAAGTCTTCATAAAATATTAATAGACATCAACTTCTCTTTTCTCCAACACAATATTGTGAATTGTTAACACAAGGCACTCTTAAGAAAATGTGTTAGTGTTTAATTGCATCATCCTTATCAATGTGATTAATGTCGTTTTGATTACATCCTGGCCTTCCCAATAGGAGAGAAAGCAGTATTTATTTTTGGAGTATTTTCTCCTTTCAAGCTGTTTTTTTATTTTCTTTCACACGCCATAACAGGAAGATGACTTAGTTGATCGTATATGGCCTGCGTGAAATATGTTTTTTTATCAGGCAATTTTGTAGAGCAACGGAGAAAAGGAGCTGTATGGTTGTTTAAGCCCTCAGTATCATTATTTGGACAATCATGGTCAATCCAGAGAGGACTACGGCTCTGTAAAATATGATTGGGAGCAATAAGAGAAGATAGTGTGCAGACGGTGAGGGAACGATGAGGCAGTCTAAACTTCAATAAAGCCTTCTCTCACACGCACAAACACACGCACGCACGCACAGATTCTCTCATTTTCTATCAAATATCTCTTTCAGATCCCCTTTCCAGGACTACAGCAGCAATTTAAAGTAAAGTGTAGCCTATGGAAACGCAATAGATTGTGGTCATGTGACACAACTCTGAAGAATGTAAGAGCTGGTGTCTGACAGAATGAATGCATATATAGGCGTTGTTTTTGTTTTTGAACATAATGTCTTATGTTCTAGCTTTGGGGTTTGGTGAAAATCCCTGCTGTCTGTAACTTGGAGTAAAAATTTTTGAATTAAAGCTTTAATAAAAAAAGTGTGATAGGAGAATTCTGGGGTCGACCTTTGTGTGTGGCCGCCTCTGCTTTCTGATGAGGCTCATTGGGTTAAGATTCAAAGTCTGCTGAGGTGTGGGGTGATGGGTGGGAGGAAGGCAGAGGGCCAGCTGAAAAACTGATTTTCTGACTTGTGAGAGGTCAGCAGTGCAGGAAATACAGTCGATGTAGGAACATCACTGGCTGTTTTGGGCTTCACTCATAAAATTTTGTATTTACAGAACTTATTTTTTATTAAATATTTTGGATTAAGAGGTAACTGTTTTGATTGGATTACAACACATTTTATCTCAGGACATCAGTGATCAGCCTGATCCAAGTGACACTGCAGCTTTATTGAAAGTGCTTGCAATACTTCCGAAACCAAGCTAGATTTGTTTTCTAATTGTTTTAGTGAAAGAGGTCTAGTTCTTAAAGGACTTTGTAAGAGATTTGTGCTGAGGAAACAGAGCTGGAAATGGAGAGCTTGTTAAAAAGCAGTTTTGGTTATTAGCCGTGCCCTTCCCCATGCAAAAAGAACTATGCTAAGAGGTTTGGCAGAATAATGTATCATGTCTACAAACGGAGCATTTCTAGCATATGTTACCAATTTAAGGGAAACATTAGAAAATCCTCCATGGCCTGAATACAAATGAGTTTTGCGTTCTAATGGTGAAATAGACAAACTCACAGCAACAATTACTGTAATTGTGGTCCGAAATTACATTGGTTGGTGATGGTGAATAATAAATGATGATGTGAGTGTGGTGTGAATCGCTATGAAGTAATAGTAAAGCTGGATCCTTGGGCTGTGAGAATTTGCTTTCTTATGAGTAAATGCTTTCTGCACATCTCTGATGTGTCCAGAAAATCATATTCTCAACTATTTTAGATGCAGCAAAATGAGATTTGAAGACGTTTTAACTGCAGAATTCAGAAGTCTGGTTGACCCATTCGCTAAAATATTAGATAGAGAGGCAATTTATTTTTATGGGCAATAAAAGGAAGTAGCCCTACATTTCAGAGCTATAGCACCATGGTGAGTTAAACTTCCTTTATGCTAGTATTGTTTTCATTGAGGGTCAAGTGTCAAACCCATGCCATATATTTATCCCATAATATGATTTCTGTTGGAAAGCCTTGTTTTTAAGACTGGAGATTGGAGAAAAACCTGCAGTTTAATATAAATACTGACAATGTATTTTGATTGCATTGCAGAACCAGTTACTAATGTAAACAAAACATTGCTCTTTAGAATGAGCAAAACGTATATCTGAATAAAGGCATTTATATGTCAGGTTTCAGAACTCCACAAGTTTCTTGAGCTCTACAGGAAAGCACTTGTTGTTTTGCAGTTACAAAAAGGTCATAGGTTCAATTCCCAGGGACCTAAAAAATACATCAAATATAAACATTGTATCTCTTGTAAGTTAAATTTTCCAAATCTACATGAAGTCACCAAACTTTTCACATTATCACTGGGCTTACAGATGTCTAGAAGTCACAGCACCATCACTCTCAGCTCAAGGTTATTGAGAAAACACAGAATTAAAAAAAGTGTCCTTCTATCTATTCGTTTCCAGTCACTGTGAAAAAAGTAGATGACCTTGGCGCAAGGGCACCGTGAGCGATGAACGCTTGTGTCTCCTGTTTCTCTGGAGATTCCGGCAGTCCATCACTGTCATAAGCTTATTATTGATTAGAGTGGTTTCTGTGCGACGTGTTCACAAACTAGCCTGTAAATCCTTCAGTGCTACAATGCTACACTGTCTCTATCAAGTAGGAACATTTATCAATTACAGTAGGTCACTAATGCATTTAATTGGAGCAATTTAATTAAACGACTATACTGGTACGGTGTAGAGCAAAGCGATTTTGCCCGGGAGGGAGTCCGGATTGCTTTTCCAGCCTAACTCTTTAAACACAGCCCCAAGCTTTGTACAAACAGCAGCAGGAAATTGCTGCAAATTGTGCACACCAGTGTGGCCAGATCCCCCGTTTCCCAGTGCCACAGAAGGCAACATTCTCCCCCCTCATCCTCTGCAAATCTGCCTGCTGCCGCTAATGTTTGCTCCCCCCAACCATAACCACAAAGTCTGTTTAATTAGACTTCATCTCTGGGGGCAAGAGGCCCCAGCCCAACCCCAAGCCCTGCTGTTGATCCTGCGAACAAACCTTGAGGCATGTTTGTTTTCCTCTGATTGACTTGTTGTGCCATAATTATCACAAAGTGCTTTGGTTGCAATTAAAACCCCCTTCACCAGTTTTCTCATTTGCTTGCTCATTTCAGGAGAACATTCACTGAGCAGTTAAGATAACATAAAGCATCCCAGAGGAATTAAAATACAGTGTGGAATTGGTGTTTTTTCCATGTGCTTTTATAAATATCAGTAAAAGCACCAGTGACAATTGAGTTGGACACCTTTGCATACTGCCTATAGTATACTTGGGTTTAAATTATTCTATGATGGGTTGTGTCAACCCATGGTTTGGTCAAATATGGACATTTTTCTAGGTTTATTTAAACCATCAGTTGGGTTTGTCCATATTTTACCCACATGTATAGGAAACTGCATAATATTTATATTTAAAAAGCATTTTTATTGAAGAAAGCACATAATTGAAGGTGTTGTAAGTGATATTTAGGGGAGCGTACGTCAGACTTGACCATACCCCTTTTCCAAAAACACAATACTGATCTTTTTACATGTGGTTTTAGAACCAATTAAAAAATGTAGATATGATGGAAGAAGATATTTTTTACTTTCATGCATCTTTGCATTCTCTCAGTCTCTTACACTTTTTCATTCCTGAGGTTTGTTTTTGACACTGGACTAGAACTGCCACAATACCAGGAGAAATGCAGATTAAGGCACAACTGGAATGGTCTCATAAAGTGATACTTCACCCCAAAATGTTAATTCTGTCTTCATTTACTCACCTTCAAGTTGTTCCAAATGTGTATGCAATTATTTGTTCTGATAAACACAGAGAAAGATATTTGGATAAATGCTTATAACCAAACAGATCTCAACACCCTTTGACTGTCATTGTAGGAAAATTACATTACAGAAGACATTTTGAAGAATGCAAACAGTTCTGGGGCACTTTTGACTACTATTGTTTTTTCCACATTGTTCTGTGATTTATAGTTATGATTCATTTTGTGGAATGCAGAGGTGAGGTTAAAGTCCAGTGTATACGGGCTAATTTGATGAAAGTGTCATGGTTTCTCTGTGTGCTTGTAAGACAGTTATCAAAGGCAAAAAATCCAGATAGATCAAAGAGCAATGCACGCTCACACCCCCTCCAGTCCTCTCTGAATGAAGATGAGAGGTTTTTGAAAAATGCATTGCCTTTGAAGAGTGTTGTTACCTGGGTTACCATTTTCTTTCTTTGTATTGCATTTTGGAATTTAGTCCGGCATGGAGGTGAGATTTGGCCATAGAAGAATAAAGAACTCTGAAATAAGGAAATGAAAAGCATGACGATGTAACATTGGACTGGTTCAGGATCGATTTTTTTCATCATCAAGGACAAAAGTGGCTTGTTTATCCCATGTTAAAATACATTTAAATATGCAAACTGAACTACATTCCAGTTTTGCATGACAGACCTTCAAACGTTGAGGAGATTGTGTGCATGTGAAGAACAAGACAAATTAGTTTTTATTTAATCAAGTATTCAAACGTTTAAAAGGCCAACATTTAAAAATGTTAATACAACATCAATCTAACTGATTACAGGGGAAATATCAAAGGCTTGCTCATCTAGGACTTGCTTCAATAATATGATTAGACTTTAAAAACAACAAGGATGAGAACAAGAGAAAAGAAATGTTCTCCTAAAACACTTTCCTTTCTTCTTTGATTAGCACATGAATATATTTACGCCTTTAAGCAGGGAAAATGCTGTGTTGATTCTTTTTCTACAGCAATTTCACTTCTTCAATCCTTAAAGTAATTCAGCCTCAATGACAGAGATGCCAGCACTGATGATCTTTAATATTAATGTCTTATTTTTGCACAATGCTGCATTGATTTTGTTGTTTGACTTCGAGTGTTTTCAAGGTGCTGAAGCAGATATCTCCCAGTGGTAATCTAGGATGGCCGTGAGTTAAGACGACAGCCTCGGGCGATGTTCATCGACTGAGAGACGCTCGGAGACTAGACGCATTATTTGCCGTTCCTCTAAATGCCTTCATCTCAAATAAACACAACACATTCTGATAATTTATAGTCTTAAGGAGATTACACTCATTAGCTAAACCATCTTATTTGCTGAAATTTATACTGATTCGAACAATTGCCAACACGGTTAAAGGGACAGTTGACCCAAAAACGAACATTATGTCATCATTTACTTATCACCAAATCTGTATAAGTGTATTTGTTCTGATGAACACAGAGAAAGATATTTAGAAGAATGTTTGTAGCCAAACAGTTGTTGGCCACTATTGACTTGCCTGGTGGGAAAAATTGCTTTATAAATTTCCTGAAAACAAAGAAGATATTTTGAAAAGTATACAGATTTGGAACAACATGAAGGTGAGTAAACAATGACTGAATTTTTTGGGGGGTGAACTGTCCCTTTAAAAAATGTCCATGCGGATGACTAAAGAACAGCACATTTATTCCACATTACTTTTTACTGGTCTTTTCTCTTCCAGTGATGATGCAGACGTTTAAAGGGAAACTTCATCCAAAAGTTTAATTTCTGTCATCATTTACTCGCCCATTTATTCATTCTTCACATATCCTCTTTTGTGATCTGCAAATGTTAAAAAGTTAAGCAGGTTGGAAATAAAAGGAGGGTGAGTAAATGAGGAAAGAATTTTCATTTTTGGGTGAACTATCCCATTAAAAATCATCGTTGTTGTAATATCTTCCATAGAAACAGATTTGTCACCATAGAAAAACTATATCCACAGATAATGTTAGCCACCGTGCGAAAAAAAGACAACATGAAAATATAACCTCATCGTTTCAAGTAAAACAAAGCAAAGCAAAGCAGTATGACTCACAAGGAAAGCTTAAATTACGCTTCAGGTTTGGAGAGCAATTCAATAGGAAGTGAATCAATCTCAGGATGAATTGTCTCACCACATCCTGAGCAGAAGACACCTGATCTAGCCAGAGGGGAGGCTGCAGTAATGTGCTGGTAATACTGTCAACACAGGACAGCTGCACATCACCATCCACTCACACTCTGTCCCTTCTGAAAACTGTCATGTGTATTGAGCTTTGAAGGTCCATCCATGTCATAAATGTACAATTCCTTATTATCCGGCTGATTGCACAATAAACGGAGGAATGAGTCTGTTGTAACCATTGTGTCTGCTAACAAAACAGAACAATTGAGTACTGTACTAATACATCATTGCTCCGGATCGATGTATTCCCTTGAAATTTGACATCAGCATCAATACTTAAAATGACTTATAGGTACGCCAAAGAAACTCAGAGACGGTTATTGAACTCAAGTTATGCTGTAAGCAGATGTCAACCACATGAACATCTACTGAAAGCATTAGCAATGCATAGGATTATTTCCAATAGCAATCCAGGGATATTCATCCCATTAACCAGACTGCCAAAGCTTAAGTAAATTCATAAAACAGACCTAATATTGCATGTATGGAAGATCAGGGGTCTTAACCTTTTAAGTACGCTTAAGTGAAATAACAGAGACTGGGGAAAGACTGTTACTTTTTAACATGATCATATTCTGGAGAAAGAAATTGGGGGATCTCCTGAGAAGATCAAATTGCGTGTTTTTTATTTCTTTGAGTGTGGTTCAGAACGATAGACACAAATGTCCAAAGAGCCAATGACATTTGTATCTCGCTGTCTCTAGTTATTTTATGCTTGCTCGTTCGTGATCGAACTGGGCATTTAATAAAATATTCTGTTTAAACAGATGCTTCAGAACGCCCATGAACTGTACAGACAGCATAGTACAGCATGTGTCCATGCAGCAACTGTAATCGAACACACTGGCAGATAAATGTCTCGTGTAAGCCAAAGAGTCCAAGCCAGCTGAGCCAGTCGCTTCATTTCTCTTGAAGAAAAATGAATCAGAAAAGTGTAGGAGATGTTCTTTGATTTAGATTTGGACTTGCACTTGAAGGCGGTGGTCAAAAACTCTTTGTGTCCAAACCATTTTGAGTAACATTCAAGTAGCATGTAAACTTGATGTTTTCACTCGAGCGTTGATGCCATGTGCTGTTTGCTCACATGAAACAGATTTCAAAGGTATTTAACGGCTGGCTTAGATCATGTTTTAGAAGCACTGCACCAAAAATCAAATGCAAAAGATATGATTTGAGTTAAATGGCATGACTTTCAAGCTTGTCTGGTTTGCCAATTGAGTTGTCAATATCTAAAAAAAAAGATATATATGTTTTTATCCAACAAAAAGGCCTTGAGTTGTTTCAAATCATTTCTTTGTTCTGATAAGCATAGCGAAAGATATTTGGAAGAATGCTTGTAACCAAACAGTTCTTGGCCACCGTTGACTACCATAGTAGGAAAAATGACAATGATAGTCAAAAGTTCCCCAGAACGGTGTGCTTTCCTACAGATTTCCTATAGCTCAGTGGTAAGAGCATTGCATTAACAATGCAAGGTTGTGGGTTCGATCCCAGGGGATTGCAAATATCTATGTAAAATGTATAGGATAAAGCAATGTAAGTTGCTTTGGATAAAAGCGTCTGCCAAATGCCTAAATGTAAGTGCAAATGTACATTCTGCACAAATAATAATTTGTGTGCATTAGACAAAGAAATGTATAGAGCAATTTTCCTACTATGGTCAATGGTTTCCAAGAACTGTTTGGTTACAAGCATTCTTCCAAATATCTTTCTCTTTGCTTATCAGAACAAGGAAATGTATACAGGTCTGAACAAATTCAAATTTGGGTTGAGTATATGGACACAGAGTTATAATTTTTGGGTGAACTGTTCCTTTAAAAACAAGGCATTTGTCGTGTCGCATTGCGCCACTCGCGTTGTAATAAATGCTGAAGAACTGTATTGCTCATTGTTAGTTCATTTTAGCTAATGCATTTACTAAAGTAAACAAATACAACCATATTGTAAAGTGTTATAGTTTGTAACAACCAAGCTTATCGGAGGCATCACAACGTTAAAAGATGGGGTCAGATTATACTGTGAGAGATGTTTTAGTGCTAAAAGAATGACATAAAACAATATTAGACAATAAGTGTGGTTTTGTGTTTACAATGTTCACATGGAACTTTAAAACAACAAAAAATCAGGAAAACTCAGGGCGTTAAAAGTATACAGTCCAATGCTCCATACCCTAAAACAGTCCTTGAATCCTATAATGTGTTGTGAAAGTCGCAAGTGTTAGTGTCCACCTGTGTATATACAATCCAACAACAATGAAATCCAATGAAAAGGTGCCTGAAAAGGTCCCTTCAGAATTCAGATCAGTAGTTTGGTGAATATTGGAAGCTTCCTGACCATGCTGGTTTCAACATATAATACTTCCTGTTTCTGTCACATGATCCCCCTGGCAGATCTTAAAGACACACTTAAAAGGTTAAGAGGAGTAAAATGGACTGAAGAAAACATGTTAACCAATTAAAACTGTATAGTAGATAAAATAACTTTAATAAATAGAGCGATAAAACATGTCCCTTGTGTGACAGTGTCACAAGTTTGCCATTTTAAAAGATTTATGAAGAGTAAATCACGAGCTCCGTCATGTGGTAATGCCTTGACTTGATGTACAAAAAAAATCGCAATTATGTCCTCCTTTCTCACTTAAATTTCTCCAGATTGTACACCAGACAAGTCTAACCTACGTGTTAGACTTTCTCCACAGAAAATGACAGAACAGAAGACCATTACAACCTCACTGTCATAGTCTTTCAATTACATTACAAGTCACTGACAAGATTCTATTATTGTGTACATTTGTGCTGTGATTTAAACTCATATTGTTTCTATGTTGTGTGAGATTATATCAATATAAAAGAATCCTTGTGCACAAACAACCCTTTGAGGCATTGCTACATTAACCGAGTTTAGATTGTGTTGTGGAGGAAGTATAAGCGATGCCATCCGCTCCAGGGAGATTGAGAGTATCTCCAGATAGCAGGCTGGGTTGATATAAAGCTTTATGAAATGTAATTTGTCACCATGCTACCACGAACACACTTCAGACTTCTGCACACGGGCTGAACAGAAGATAGGTCTTAAAAATGATGGGCCTTGTCATGTTAACGGAAGGGACTTTAAATGAGAGTGCGCTGCTCTCCACTTTTCTTGTACACGTAATTTTTTATTTGGTTACTCCGGAGCGGTGATTGTAATAGCAAATAAAAAAGCATAATAATAAATGTGGGCCTACTAAAAGTCAACGTAGATGGGCAAGCTGATAGATTGCTTTTTAGCAATAAGCACATGGTGACTGTTGACTTCAGATATAATTATACCTCTAAGGAGAATTGACAAAGCCGTCGGGAAACTATTGCAATATATACTTTTCTTTAAGCACTGTTGGTCTCACATCTGGACATACGGTTCTGACTGTTATACATTGACATGTGCAACGTGTCAGTCCCAGATCACAAGTTTTGTCTCTGCCAAGTTGCACCATGCTAATTCTAAACTCTCATAAGAGACTTGCATTTGGGAAATGAAATGATGACCTCTGCAATCTTACTTTGAATTATACATTCCTCGTGCCGTGTGAATAAGCAACCATGGCAAATGGAGAAAATCAGGTCACGTCAATGCAAATTCCAATGCTTTTTCCATGCTGACATGTGCAATGTAATGAGCGGTACATCAAAAAAAAATGACTTTTGAAGCCCCAAGAGCACAATGGAAAATTCTGAGTAATGTGGTGAAAATGTGTGAACCAAGCAGGTTTGTTTTCCCAGCAACAAATTATGCCTAGTTGCATACCAATTTAGATATCCCATTAAGATTCACCAAGTAAAGTATAATTGAGACTTTGGATTCATTTGAGTTTGGGAGAATATTCAGTGAAATTACTGAGTGCATGTAAGTGTGGGCAATATTACAAGATATAAAATAAATTGAACATTTTTGCCCAAATAGTTTAGATATACAAACAGTTTAAATGACATACAAACAACTACAATTTAAACACAGCAGAGACACTTAAAGGTTTACTGTGTTTGGATTTTTTGCGGCATCTAGTGGTGAGGTTGCGAATTGCAACCAACGGCTATCAAAGCACTAAAGTGGCTTACACAGAACTAAGATAACAGGAAGGAGGAGATAACATATTTATCAAACGCACTCTATAGAGCAGTTTGTCCGTTAGGGCTACTGTAGAAACAACATGGTGAATTCCATTTGGAATTACATTGGACCTTTAATCTGCCAATAATCACTTAAAAAAGTAAAAGCTAATGCAAATTTAAAGTTTCATTTTATAGATTTTCTAATTTGGCTGGGCACTTTGCCCACTGTCTTTCTCCCTGAGTGAACTTTATATGCGTTTGTTGGGATCATAAACCAACCCATCCCTTGTTTACTTTGCAGGAGAAAGCATTTCTTAAACTTTAATTGAGGATAACACACATGCCAAACCAGTTTACTTCAGTATCCTCCTAAGCTTAATACCTCATACATCTCTGAAAGCTGTAATGGCTAGTTACATAAGCTATTCATCTCGAAATCATGAACCTTTGTTAATAGTTTCCAGTGTCAGATACTTTACATACTGCCATAAATACTACATAACAATTTAAGCCGAAGTAGTTTGTAAATCTGAAAGATAGCTATTACTGACTCCTTCTTTCTGTCTGATGGACACCCACACATTCGTACATTCACATTTAACAACTCCAGCAGCTACCCAACCCACCCAGGAGCACACACCCTTCAGAATATATGCAGAGCGTCGATGTCTATTTCAGTGTTAAGTGTTTCTTCCCTCCTGCTGAAAGTGAGCCTTGTGCCCCTGAGGATTTCCTCCAGTCAGCCCTGTTAATAAATAAATGACTTCAGGATCTCTCCGCTGCCCGCTCAACACTGTTTTGCACTCCAGTGTTAGATTCACTTCTGTGGAAAACATACATACACAGGTCTGATTTCAAAATCTCCTCTTGTGAATTGACTTCTTTAGAGTCTGACTAAAGTACTTTTTAGTCAGAGTGGGATTTAGTCCATTATGGGGAACTATTATTGGGTGGTAGGAGACATGTGTATTATGCAAATATTATTCTGTTGCATAGAGTAAATATGATGTTTATGACTACCAATTTTACATTCAAATCAAAAGCACACTCTAAGCAGACTAAATGACAACAAATTTGAAACGAATAATGAGATTTTGTCAAAGATTTTGAAGTACAAAGGATAAAGATATATTCTCTGGTTTAATTTACATTGGGTATTTTTCCTGTTAAATCTACTTATAAGTTTTACATTTTACATGACCTATTATTTTTCCGTATGAGTGGCAGCGCAAGTAAAAAGCCCAGCTTTTGCCACACCTCTGTGTACCACATTTTTGTGTCAACAGGTGACGGTTGTGTTTTTGTTGGGCGCTAACTAAATGAAAGTTTTATGGTTGCTAGGCACATGTAGGTTCTTACCACAGACCTGTCCAATCAAAAGTTTAGATTTGTTTGTGTCGCCGTGGCAACGGTATGTCCAGGCATGAACACCTATTTTGCCTAAAAAATAAGTCAAAACTAATCAAGAGCATTTGTTCATTGAAGGGTGCCGTTTAATTCTGTGCAAACAATATCTGCACACCAGCAAAGCGGCGTGCATGCGGCCGAATTAATCATATATCCCAGATGTTCATAGATAAAACATTGTTCTGAGTTTACAAAACCTGTGATAACTGTAAAGAAAATGTGTAAGCTGGTATGTGGTAATGTGTAAATGTGGTGATAGCTGATCCATTATATCAGTCCAAAATATGAATGAATAAATACAATATAAATCATTGCTTAAAAATGTGCTTCATTATTGATTTATTAATAAAAAGTAAGATAGTATGTGAATGGCAATGGCTATGAAAAGAGCACTGCACTTAGTTGTAGAGGATGATGACTATAGTGAAATAGTAAGTGTTCTTGAGTCTAGTGGTTCTGCTACTGCTATGTAAATAAAAGAAAAACAACTTTTGGCTACAGTTGTGGGGAGTAGATTGTAGAAAGGGCTTTCCTGTTGACATACTGAAAGGTAATGTACTCCTGTAAAGTAGATATTTCTTAAATACACTAAATTTACCAATCGAAGGTTTGAAGAAAAACTTGTTTATTTTAAAAAGTGTTTTTTGCTGTTGTTTAGTTTCTATCAAGTAAACTTGCTTGTCCTGGTTAGCCCTATGGGATTATGTATATTATTGCACCTGCTAGATTAATATTCTTCTCACATTCAGGGCTGTTATTGTGTGTGTGAATAAATTTCACATTTTAATTCCTCCTGGAAATGTATCTGTATGCTGCTGAAATCCAAAACAATGAATTTCCCAGTTGCTCCAAAGGTCATGACATCAAATAAACATCAACAGTTTGTATTGAATGGCCAAAACAAACTGGTTTGAATAGTGGTGCCAAATAAAGTAAGATGAAAATCCAAAAATGTCCTTTTTGTTAAAATAATTTTATTGATACAGTTAAGCTATAATAATTTATTTTGCTATGTTTTCATTACTGGTCAAAGACAAAATTGAAAACTGTCTTTTGGCATTTTTTATTTTAATTTAAGCCTTTGCAATAAAAGAATGAGTTTCTCCACATTGAAAAGAATAAGCAGGGCAGAAAATATTGAAATTCCGCTATTGCTTACAGCTGTGTCAGATGCCAGAGCAGTAAGAGGTGTCTTTCACCTTCATTTTTACTCCTTCATTTTCCTTTTTTTCTGAGTAATATTATACAGATACTGAGGGCTTTATTTGTTCTCTTGGTATTCCTAATATTCTACAAAATATTCCTGAAATTTATAACAAAGCTGAAGAGAGGATAGAAACTTTCCATTTTTCATGTTTCGTATACTATGGCCATCACTTTTATTTTGAACATTTGTCCTTTATAAAGGTCAAGGTGAAATTCATCCATGACCCTCTTATTGAAAGAATGACCCTATGAAAGAGATATTCAATGAGGTGCCTGACCCAAACACAGTCGGGTCACACTGCAAAACTGCTTTTCTGGAAATGTCAAATGTCTAGCATGCCTGACTGGCTGGAAAAGATCAAAGAATTCTGTGAACTACGGAATCTGCAGTGATTCTATCTTGAGCTAACGGACTCGGTCTCCAGTGGTTTTGTAAATGTAATTTGTGATTGTTATTCTAGTACTGTCAAATTTGACAAATAACTCAGTAGCATTATAAAATTGTATTTATATGCTCAGTCGGTCACTTCGTACAACACTGACCTTTTCGGTATAAGACACAAATAAACAGTGTTCATTCATCCAATAGAAAAACACAGTTTCATTTTCGGAGTTAGTTTTGTCCTTTGAAATGATGAATTGACTTGACCTCACTTTTTGGCACCAATGTGGTGATTTTTATTTCCAATTACATATGAAAATATGTTTTTAAAGGACAAGTAATCTCAGACACTAACTCATCACCACGTTCCAAAGCACAAGGTCAGACGATTGATAAGGCCGTTTTCATATTCGGCTCGTTTTCTGCGTGCAAATCTGGTTTGGTGTTGGTTTGGTTTCGTACTCAACTTGATTCTGTCGAACCGTGGTGTATTTGCGTTCATCTTACGTCATCAAAAATGTGCATGCCGCATGACAGAAAACTGAAAACTGTTCAATATATTGTGTTTTTATTGATTTGTTGCTATTATGCGCAGCAGAGTAAATGACATCTGGGTTTAATGTATACACGTTACATGCAGGCGACTTTCTGCTGCTTGCAAAGAGACTATTTTGAGGAAACAGTGGATTACCACTGAAGGCATGCTCTGATTCTCCTTGAAACGCAGATATAGGACGCAGGCTCACTCTTGCTCAAATCCAAGGTCAATCATCAACACTATCATCTCTAACATGTGTTTTATTGAAGGAAATACATAGTAGGTAGCTTAAACATATGCATGGGTCATTTTACTTCCTCATCAAGTGCGCACCCGGGTCCGTGTTGCTTTCATAGACTGTATAAATATGGACGTAGTGACTGTGACGTCATCTGTAGGTTTGTGAAGAGTAAAAATGAACCCTTAAAGTTTGTGGAGGCGCTCGTCGCCATCTTAAAATCGCAATAACGCGCGTAACCCCCGGATTGCTGAAACAACTTGTTACTCTAGTGGCGACGCACCTTCTTTGCAGAATTTTAAGGCTTAATATAAGTTAAAGTGAGTTATTAAAAAAATTCACCCCAACAGTTGTCATAAAGGGTAAAATTAGACATCTAGACCAAATACATTTTTCGTACCTGGGTGTAAACGTGTTTTTTTCTGCTGTAAAGTTGCCCATTTTAACATGGAGCTCAATGAGATTCTGCTCTCTTTTGGAGCCTCTAGCGGCAAGTCGATAAATTTCAATTGCAGTCACTTCCATGTTGGCTTCACGAGAGAGATCAGAAGGTTGCCCCTTGTTTGCTTTCATATTCATGCGACCGAGCCACAGTTCGAGAGCATCTGAACTCAGACCACCTCCTCCGTCTCGGGTTGGTAGCAAGGTGCGCACCCGGGTACACTTGACAGCTTTCACATTAGCCATTTTTCATGCGAACCATGCTCCGTTCAGAACTAAACTTCAAGTGTGAAAGCCACCTGAAGATAGAGGCGGCTAGTTTTATTTGATAATAATCACAGTATAGAAACAACCCAAAGGACATGATGTTAATAATTTTACTTCTAAAACGCTTATGATATAAATTTCATGGTCAATTCGTACAGATTTTCTGAAAATGTGCCTTTTCATTGTAAATTAAACAATATGCTTTTAAAGTGCAGTAGAGTACTATACAGTAAAAAAAGGGTGAGTACATAGAAACATTAACCGCAGAATTTTCTTTTTATATGTACAGTTTATAGACAATAATGTCTTTACTAGTCTCAACATTATATTCTAAGCAATCCTGGTGTTGTACAAGGTTTTAATGTCTCTTTTAGATCACTAAACTTTGATGAATAGGAGCTGTTAGCATGAGTCTGCTATAAACAAAACATAATCCCTCATAGACCTTTAGCATTCACCATCCCAAACCCCAAAATCTAATTTTCCCTTTCTAATATTTCAAACCTGCAGGGGCAAGACCATACATGATGCACAAGTGCTTGAAGATTAATTAGGTAAGAAGTTTGTATCAGTTGGCTCAGCAAATCCAGTGAAGAGTAAAAACAGCCTTGTAAGTAACCCATTGTAACTTTGCAGTTCATCCTCTTTTTTTCAGAATCACAAAAACTAGAACCACCATTTGAATATAAAGTTACAGTAAAGTCTGGTTCATTTTTTAAGTGATAAAGTAAAAAGACGAAATTTCACCTCAAGATAATTTTCTAACAATTACCTCAAAGGTTTAGCCTGTGCAATACTATACTCCAGGTTTAAAACATTGAAGCTCAGGATCTTTGGTTGCTTTGGTCTTTCTGCCTGAGGGGAACAATCAATCAGCGGTTATATTCATTAGTCATACAGGGACAAAAGAGAAATGAGTATTGGCTGGGTGTGGCTATTTGAGAGATGGAGATGGCTATTATTCCTTTATGCACTAGTAGTAATTGTTGGGAAGGTAACCCTGAACCTGCTGGTCTTTCGGTTTGGGAGCTGGGTCTGCCCACAATACTAAAATGATGGTGTAAATATCATTAATTATAACTTTTATTAACATATTCTCAATAGTGTGTATATACTAGGACTGCACGATTATGAAAAAATCCTAATTGTCGATTATTCAACTCAATGTTGTAATTTCGGTTATTATTGTTGATTAATAGATTTTTCTTTGACGCTTTGAAATGTTTTATAACTTTCTGTGAAACAGCTGTATGCCATATTCTTTCTATAATCATACAAAACTACCGTGTCAATACATGACATCACTCGCGACACGACACACAGCTTGTTCTAATGGGATTGTAACGTCATGCAGCGCTGCATCAAGTGTAAACATCATTTTAAATGATAATGGGTTCTAATGCGTTTCAATTGTCTTTGGTAATGTCGTGTCCAGGTGTAGACATGGTGTAAATAATATAATGTAGATAACAAATAATTATGTGAGTTATGTTCTTAGGAAAAATCTAAAACGAATGGCTTAAGGACATGTTAACATGTTATCTGATTCGCCACTGTATTCTGTGCCCATAACACTGCCGAAACGCACAGAAATGAGCACAATTAGACAGCTGTAATTGAGGCCTTTGGCGAATATGTAATTGTTTCACCCGTAATTGTAAACCCAATTAGTTTCTTGATTAATTGAGCAGCCCGAGTATATACTAAACATTCATATACAGTTTTTCCATTCTCAAAGTGTTCTTTTGAATGGGCCGTCAGTGTTGAGTTTTTGTTTTCATGGACAAGTGCCTTCTAGAGAGTCTATCAGAGTCAGCATAGAGTCTAAAGAAATATCTTGCCTCAATGTAATTCTAAAACGGTCATAAGGCCTCTGGGAATGATAAATGTCTTACACATTCCACATAACAGCACGTTTGATACTGATTGGTTAAGTAGAATTGCATTACAGTCCCTAACATAGAATATACTGCACTGCAGAGTATACATTGAATACTTATTATAATAGAACGTTAAATAGATTGAATCATTCAGTGATTCCACCTTTGCAGTGCTTTTTTCCATACAATCCTGAGATTATTGGGGTAGGCTGGGGTAGGCATCAGAACTCCCTCAGTAACTCTACATAGGAAATTGTACAGTATTTGGGGAATTAATGGATGGTGTGCAACATTTGAACAGTAGTGCACTGCATTACTGTCACATGACCACCTATTTAAATGCTCACTTAATTTTATAAATGCCGTTGACCTTTACATTTAAAAGAAAGTAATTTTTCATTTTTCTTACTAGTCTAATCAAATAATATGAATAAATCAAATAAAAAGAATTGTTAATTTATAGCTATGGCTGTCTTTGGAAGGGTTCTACAATGGTTCAGATCTTTCCTCTCAGGTAGGTCATTTAGAGTATCCTGGATAGATGATGTCTCTGAGTCCCAACATCTCGATCCAGGGGTGCCTCAGGGCTCAGTGCTTGGACCGTTGCTCTTTTCTGTGTACATGACATCTCTAGACTCTGTCATTCGGAAACATGGCTCTTCCTACCACTGCTATGCGGATTATACACAACTCCACCTGTCATTTCAGCATTGATCCAACTGTTTCTGCACGCATTTCAGCATACCTGAGCGACATTTCACTCTGGATGAAGGACCATCACCTGCAGCTGAACCTTGCAAAAACAGAACTGCTTGTAATCCCGGCCGACACAAAGATTCATCACAACCTCTCCATTCAACTGGGCTCATCAACCATCACATCTTCCAGAACGGCCAAAAACCTGGAGTGGTGATCGATGATCAGCTAAACTTCACATATCAGGTTGCCAGCAACAATCGATCCTGTAGATTTATTCTCTACAATATTAGGAAAATTAGACCTTTCCTATCCGAGCATGCTATGCAAGTACTAGTCCAGGCTCTTGTTCTGTCCAGACTGGACCGTGCAGTGCGCTACTAGCTGGACTTCCTGGTTGCACAACAAAAACTCTACAAAAGTTACATTGGCTCCCTGTAATCGCTCGGATCGAATTCAAGACTCTGCTCGTGGCCTACAAGACCATCACTGGTTTGGAACCCCTTTATATTCAATCGCTAATGCAGACATATGTACCCACCAGATCCCTATGCTCTACAACCAAACGACATCTTGTGGTGTCATTCCAAAAAGGTACAAAATCACTCTCACTTACCTTTTCTGGATGGGTTCCACATTTGTAGAATGATCTGCCCGCTGTTCCAAGATCAGCAGATTCTGTGGCCATCTTTAAGATTTGGTTGAAAACACATCTCTTCCGTCAGCACCTGACCGATCAGTTCTGACTTCTATCTCTTTTCTACTCTTTCTATAGAACAAACAAGAAAATCTTAGCTCTGTATACTTTGGAATTCTGTGTGAGACCAGTTTTATTGCACTTATGCTTCCATTGTTTACCTCATTTGTAAGTGGCTTTGGATAAAAGCTCTGTGTAAAGTTCTGTGAATTGTATTTTGGGATACAGTAACATTGTGCATAATGGTATAACCAACACATTTTAGCTACATTTTGTGTACCATGTACACAGTCTACTGTATATACAAAATGCTGTTCTTATGTTTCCAGTGTAGTATGCTATTCTTAACATAGCCACAAACTAAAAAAGCAGCACAGCTAGCATGAACACAAATTTACTCTTCAAATGGGGTCAACACCACATTTGTTGATCCACTTATAGTGTAATTATCTCCAAAAATAGTTTTGGTATGATAATAGTTCAAGCATTGTAAAATGAACTGTTGGTCTTGGTGTTTTTTATTTCCAATTATCGTGTGCACCTGTTTGCAATTACCTGGGCACTTAAACTAATGCCACTTACAAATCTGAATGCCAAATAGATGAAAACTTCTATCTGCAGTCTGTAATGACTGGCAGCACTTTCTTTTCACAAATTACATTATTATAATGCACTTATCATAATATATTACATACATTTTTGGCAAACACTGAATTTACTTTTTGCAATAAATTCCATCCTTTTCTAGCTTAACCATAGATCCTCAGTCGATAACTTTCACTTTGAAACAGGCGTGTTTGAAGAAACTTTCAAAGTTGGCCAAAGAGATCAAAACTATAAGTGAATGTCTCTCTGGGCAACAATGGGCTGGCATGCTGTTAGCCATAGTCACCTCTGCTGGAGAGACAGATTTGGATGAGAAACACTTTTCTCTCACTTTTCCTGCTGCTGGCAGACCTCAGGCAAGCTTCATCTATCCAGTGACCTTGCTGTATGGACCGCAGGTGCTCAGAGGACATGGGACTCCTGTGCCAAATCAGCTTTTTCAGATGGGACAGGTGTGCGTGTATGAAGGGGTGTTTGTATGTGTGAGTGTGTTCATGTGAGAGGGCTTCATGCCAGTTTACCCAGCTGGGACCTGTACTGTGTTGTCACTTCATTTTACATTCGTGGATGATGGGGTTTTCCCTAAAAATGTAGTTTTTGGGGGTGTAAATAGCATAAGTTGGTTATACTGATTTATATATAGCTGGCTAACTTGTTCAATCTCATTTATCTTTTTAAGTATGATATGCTTTCATCCCATTGATGTTTGTTTTTAGGTGTTGGGTGGAGCTTTCATTCTTGGGTTTTTTTCTAATACTGGTATGAATACTGGTACGATCCACATCAAATAAATTCATACAAAATTTCGTAAATGATTGAAGTTTTCCTGTTAGATCAGGTTGGGAAAACATTTGATGAGCATAATGGGTCACAAAGAGTTACATTTTTCATATTTCTGGCCAGTGAGAATGTTGGTAGGGCAGGTAATTCCCCTTTGACTGTGGTATTGTTTTTGTGTTTTTCTCACATTACCCTTTCAACATGATATAAACAAAACTAAGCCATTTTAGTCAATCGCTTCCTTATTAATAGGATTGCACCATTATTCAGTAATGATATGGACAGAGACATGCCCTGTGAATAGTAAAATACTCTTATGTAAAACGGTCTCCGAGAAAAAAACAGATCAACATACATTCAACTGAAATCGATTCAGCTCTTTCTCACAAAAATAGAATATAATTGCATAAAGTAATACAAGAAGGAATGTTTACCCGTGTCTGTGAGAGATTAAAAGATTTTTGCTATAATCCCTTTATTCTATCATAGAAAAACTGCAATACAGATTATTCTGCAGTGGTTCTCCCTGCTGAGTGAAGCGTTTGGGTGCCGGTCTAATTTGGAGGAATGCATTTGAAATTGTCATCAAATCCTGAAAGGTTTTTGGACACACAAAGAGATAGACATACGGTAATCTCAAGGGCTCTTACATGTGTAAGTGGAACCACTTGCATTTTCTCTAGTACCCAAACAAATGATTGAAAACACACCCACATTTAAGCCCATTTGCATTTTGACCATCTGAAGAGGCCACTAAATGAGAGAATTTAAATGGAATTCGGCACTCAAGCAATTCAATCCTTGCATGTTTTACAGCACGCTGCCCTTTCAAACTGTTGGTTTATAAAACAACATGCAGACTCGGCCTATAAAAAAGTGTTTCAAAAGCCTGCTGCATCCAGCTGCTGCAGAAACACAGCATTAAGTACTCATGTCGCATTACTACTTTACAGTCATTAAGACATAATTGCTTTTCTAAGTGAAGAATTAAATAAGTATAGGTATTAAATCTATGACACAAAGCCGTTTTAAACATTGGACAGCATTCTCCAGTGTGGCCAATCTCCCAGACATTTGTGATGTCATCGAGGGCTGTTGTAAGTGGAATATTTGACAGTTCCTTATAATAGTAACCATTAGCACTAACAAGGACTTCATTATGTGAGGTTACACACCATAGAGCACAATAATGAAACGCTCTACACATGCAGCCCACAGCTAAAGCATAGAAAGGCCCAGTATTAGCCCAGACCTAAAATAAAAATTCATTAATATCATTCAGACTTTCCACACCAGACTTAATGGTATAAAATTACACGCCCTCTTGTTGTAGACCAACACTCACAGTTTGAAAACATGAAATGTGTTCAGCGCAAGTTAGAGAATACAGATGTGCACTGAGGCATCCAAATTGTAAAGCGGAGTCCCTTAGCTCATTAGCATCATGGAGCATCACAACAGAGATTGTTGGCTGAAGTACAGATGTATCCTTCCAGCAGGATTATGCCTTCATATAACACTCTTCATTTCTTGCAAAAATAAAAAAATAGGGTGGGGGAATAATCTTATCATAGTATGTAAAGGATGGAATATCCTCTTTTTTATGTAATGCTGAATCATTTAAAGAACAATGAACTACATATTTCATGTTTGTATTGTAACAAATGTAATATTGTCTTAAAAATAAGCCACCAACAGATGTTAACAATGCCATGAAAATCAATCTATAAGCTTTAAAGAAACACAATACCAATACACTGATCTGAAGAATTTATAAGGCTATCAAGAATCTTTGTATTTAGAGAACCACAGATCTCTTTACAGCGAAAATGGTTCTTGATATAAAGAGGGTTCGTTGCTGAATGAAAAAGTTTAGAGTGTAGTCACCTGACATCTTTGGTTTTCATTCACAGCTAGAAATATCTTCTCTTATCACCCATTGAGTCTGATCTTTTCTATTGTCACTTGAAACAGCTCAGCTAGACAGACAGATTAATTAGAGGACCTTCCTTCCTCTCTTTCTCCTTTTCCTCACTTTCTTTTGAACAACAGGCACAGCTGCAGGCTGTCTCTCATTCTAGTTTCCTCACCGTTCCAGCGGTTTGCGGTACATTTCTCTCAGGTGTTCTTTCATAAAGCAGCAGGAGTCTTGGCTTTGCTCTGACAGTCATTTGGAGGCTCTATTCTCGCTACTTGAATCCAGGAAAGCCATTTGCTAATCTAACAAAAAGCTGTGGTGGAAATTGTGTGTTACACTGCGGTATACAGTAATCCCCTGTTAAAACGTCACATAATCCACAAATTACACTGCAAGAAGAGAATTGAGAAGGGTTCAAAAATCAAGATTTTTTGCTTTCTTTACGTATTCTAATTGACAGTACTTGGTGAAACCAATTTGACATTGATTGTTTCAATATCTTGTTAAGAAAATATATTCTTTTTATATTATATTTTGTCCAAATGATTATCAATTTGTAACACACATCATTTATATAGATGTATATATTTTTAACCTCTTAAACCCAAATTGATGAATTTGCATTGTTGTTGATTTGAATTTGCATTGCTACATAAAAGAACATAATAAAACGAATAATAAATAATGCTAATAATATTCAATTTCATATTATTGTGTAGCACACAAACTCACAAAACGTAGATGAGTTATACATCAAATGAAAGCTCTTATTCTTAAGAATATCAGTGTGTATTTCACAGATAATTGTCAAATTTTAGACAAATTGTAAAAATTCAGTTTATTCCAATGTATGCGGGTCAGGCACTCTTTTAAATTTAGCTAAAAGGTTAAACTATAAAACAATTCTGCCGTTTTTTCCTGATGAAAAGCAAATATTGAAAAGCTAAGATTTTGATACGATGCACACAAAACACAATGACTTCAATAATAGTGACAAGTCAACAAATGTCATTGAACATAAATACATGACCTCTGAACATCAGCGGTACCCATTGACTTTTGGTTTTGTGTGAGCCGGAACTGATGTTCTTTGGTTACCAACATTGTTCAAAATATCATCTTCCTCCAGAATTTTTATTTTGGTGTGAACTATCCCTTTAACATTTTTTCTAGAAAATATTATGTTTTAATCTATGGAGGAGTGAAGCATGTAGATTGTATCATGCTCTCTGTGCTTAACAAATCAATAGGTTAATCAATACAGGGCAATCCACTGACCTGCTCTGGTGAACCCATAATTTGTTGCTCATATTACATGCAGATATCTGACAGACATTAGTCAATGGTAAAGACTTGTTGATTTTCAGACCGCTTGGTTAGTGATGAATCAGCCAGTAAATTAATGCTTTGCCTATTTTGACACCTGAGGCTGTATGTGTGAACGATTTGTCCTACAGAGTGAAGACTATGACCCAGTATAGTGCCAGTGAAGGTCACTCCCTAGTCCCTAGGGCTAGCTGTAACTATGGAAACAGAAGCAGCTAGATGAATAGAGATCAATATAACACAGGTCAAAGCCCTAATGCTGTTCAAAGATCAAAAATCAAACAGACATTTTCTAAATATAATGGAAAAATGAATATGATCATTATAGCATGAATAGGATAATCAATTTAGAATGATCACATATATACAATTAAACTCAACCATTAATAATCTGTGCAAAGATCTACAACCTCTCAGTGACAAAAAATGGTTCAAGATGGTAGTAATCATAGTGTTTTTATGAAAAGTACGCTTTGAGACAGTCTTAATACTATAAATTGCTGTTGAAATGTGATTAAATGTTTAACAACAGCAGCTATGCACCTTATGCTTGTGCCAAAAGCCTCCACCCAAAGCATCAATAGGAAGAAATAAATACCGCTTTAGGTATCTTCAAGGCAATCTCTCTTTTTCTCAAGAAATGCGATTACATGTGTTCTCATTGACTTGCTGTTTTACAATGTGTAAGAGATCTTTGTTAATAGGATTATTGTGCAAAGAACCTGCTTTTTTCTCACCCCTACAGCCGGTCACATATCAACTGAAATTAGATGAAGAAAACTGCAATCCCTATATTGCATGGGTGTATTGTTATAAAAACAACTTAATCTTGTTTACGATCTCGGCTGAACGGATCTGTGTGCTGTTGCTTTGTATGATTGTTTGGGCAGAATTGAACAAACTGAAACACCAATAACCTGAAGCATTATATATAGACCACATCTCATCCCACTAGGTGTAAATGATGCGTCAAATCATTGTCATTAGACAAAATGTAAAATGCTGTTTTTGTTAATCGCTTTGGAAAAAGTGTATGCAAAATGAATATGTGAAAATATATCTGAGGACTGATATAACCGTTTTAAACAATCTGATGATTAAATGAGTAAACCCTAATTATGCATGTCTGTTAAAAGGGCAACTCAAAACATATCTGGGCTGAGAATATTATAGAGGCATTATGTGAGGTCTTTTGACCCCCCTTAGCAACCACTAAGCATCAGCCAGAACATCCTAGCAACCACAGAGGAATACTCTAAAAAACACTTAAAACACATCAGAACAGCATTCTTCAGAAAATAGCAATAGCTAATTTATCTTTAAATTATTTCACACTGCTTGTGTAAAATATTCTTTACCTCCGTATGTGAGTGTTGAGATAATTACATCATTCCTTTAAAATATTGTTTTTATTTTAGTTCACCCCAAAATAAAGATATTGTTGCAATTCACCTTCATGTCATTTCAAACTTGTATGACTTATCCTGAAGAACACAAGAAGATATTTTGAAAACCTATAAAAATTATGGCATCATTTCAATAAAATAATAATTTCAACATTTTTATGAGCAACTGCTTCGTATTTGATCATCCAATTATAACACTGAACTCGCAGTGAAAGGATCACGGCCTTGTCAAGCAGAAGCACTAATAAAAGCTACTTTCTCATTCACGATATGTATGAAGATGTTTCATTAAAACTCAGAGCTTAACTAATACGGTCAGTGAACCCGAAGACGATTGTAATCGAGCACGAGCAGAGCTGCAGAGTCTGACAGGGAGGGTGATAAAAGGAGCAGGTTATCAGAGGCACTTTCTCAATGTTTTTAGCATTCAGGCTGAGCTGCATGGATCCAGACTGCAGCGGAGAGGATGACCTTTGGTCAAGTGGCTGTGTCTGATGACTTAATTAGGGTCAGGATCTGGACTGGGCTGACTGAGGGGATGCATTATACAATAGCACGCTAGGATGGGTGATATCAACATGTCATACTCCTCCTTTGTTCAACTGACAACAGGAGCTATGCTTTTGTCAAGTTCCAGATAAGCAAAATAAATGTTTTTCAATTTGTTTCATGCTACCTTTTTTATAGACGTTATTTCGGACGCACGCACTTGTCCCGAAGTTAACGTCTGGTCTCTGTTTGGTTTAAATTTAACAATATGTTTTATGTTTAATTCATATTAATGTTTTAATGTGAAATAGTTGTATATAATTTTATTTAAACTACTCAAGAGTTACAGATTCTTTGCAGAGGTCTACCAGAAGATAAGTTTGGGCCAAATAATGTTTTTCCATGTCGTCACCGCTGAAACCGACTATAAAACATTGGTTGTTTATCATATCCTAAAAGGAGAGTTTACTCAAAAAATTAAAATGCTTTCATTATTTACTCACCCTCGTGTGATTTCAAACCTGTTCTAATTTCTTTCTTCTGCTGAAAACAAAAGATATTTTGAAGAATGTTGGTAAAAACAACATTGACCACATTGACAACCATTGTATGAACACAAAATCACAAAACAGAGACATTACTCAGAATATCTCTTTTACTGTTTTCTCTCTTTACTTGAAATTAGAATTTTATACATTTTCGTATAATATTAGACATTAGTACTCGCTGAAACATTATTATGAATTAAAACTATAGAAATATATATATTTATTAAAACTTGACTATTCCTTTTCCCCCTTTCAAATCCCCCTTCACTTCCCACTCCTTCCCAAAACCACAGGTCCGATCTCAAATACCCGACACCAAGAGAAAGCCGATAGCTGACAGTAGGAAATAATCTGTTCTATTGATCAGTATGTCAGCCAATGGCTTCAGTCAGCGAAAGGCCAGACACGCATCCATTAACCCGTTATTGTGACAGAAAGTGAATTTCCCAGGGCAAGTCTTAAATTTTACCCACTTCAGCAGAGTTTTGAAACCCCTGTAATTTAATTACCTTGCATAATGTTAATGATTCCCTCCGGTCAGGTGTCATGAGTATTAAACTGTTGTGTTAGCATCAACCTGGGAAGAGTTGCACGGCGAGCTCCGAGGATTGCTTACTGGTGTCGATCTCGCTAGTTTGCAGATCATAGCACATATCCCAGGAGACACTGATAAACGTCCCGACTTCAGCTATCACCGAGAATCGCTGCATTATGTCACTGCCGCTATAGCGAACGCGAAGAAAAAACGGATCCAATTGTTGCCCACAAGCCCAGTGCGTCATTGAATATTTATCATGTCCCTGATATTGGAAAAAGGTTCTTGAGCGGCTGCAGGCCTCGGGGGAGGGTAATTCAACACCCTATTATAGAAGAAGAGCAATATGGCTGTCATCAGCTTCCCCTCGGTTGTGTTTAATTAATTATCTGTTAGCCCCCGCTGTTTAAAAAGCTTCCCTCACTCCCAAAGACATGTCTGGACGCATCATTTTTTAGCTTTAAAGACTGTGCGGTAGAACAGTCTTATTTCCAGTTTAATTTAAGCTGTAGGTAAGAGCTGTATCAAGAAGGAAGGTTTGAGTAAATAGATTCTATTACACTATTCCTTCTTAAAATGACAGCTCATCCGTCTGTCTCTGTATCAATCCCTCAGGCACATATCATAATACCATTTCTGGAGGTTTCACGGTATCGGGATAAACAGGAGGTGTGCTGTTGTATGCACAGTAGGGAAATACCCCGGTAACTGCGGTAAAAGCAAAAAATCTGTTCTGAAATGAGAACGTTACCCATGATGCTCTAATCCTCCAGCAGTGTGCCTTTAAGTTCCAATCGCTGTGGTGTTACGAAGATCGATTTTCTACAACAGGAACATTAGCGATTTTCGAGTTGAGGGTATTACACTCCAATCATTGTGTTCTATTGTTTGGCATGTCATATTGATTATCTCCCGGGTTTCACTTGCAGGAGTGAAATATTGGAGCCCTCAACTAGCATGCAAACAAAGAATACTCTTGCCTCTGTAAATGAATGTACACTTTGGGACAGCAGGTAGGATTAAATACCAGTGGAAGAATAGAAAACACACCAAAAGGTTTTGGCGTCTTCAATGGTGTGTTTAAAGATAAGAATATCGTCTAAAAGCAACACTATAGAACTTTTGCACATAGTTCCCCCATGTGGTTGATAGCCGCAATTGTCTGTTACCAGTATTGTAACTTATGGCGCTGTATAAGCTTCCCTGCGGGCAGCACAATACACGTGAATTTGTTTATTAAGCTAATGGAATTCGGTGAATGCAGCAACGGTGTTTGGAAGCCATGACGCACTCTTTTGCAGGCAGATGATGGGCGGGTGAGTACCGACCTGAACACAGAACTTACAGAGTGTGGTTGTAGCCGCTATGAGGCTGTTCAAGGAGCAGCGGCAGTCAAATTTATCCATTTAAGAGTTGTTCAACGACTAAACAATCTTAATCTTAATGCGGAAAAACTACAAAGTGTTGCTTTAAGATGGATGTTTGTATTTACTAGGGAAGAAATGTTTAAGTCCCCTGAATGCACAGGTTGGTGTGTCCAAATCGAAATCTGATTCATGTATGTTTTCATGTCTAGAGCAAGATTTTACCTGAGGCGGTTGTCATTGCTGAGGGTGGATAGTCAGCCTGGCGTGTGAAGGTCAATACTGTACGTGAGTACACGAGTAGCCTGCGGCTAACCAGCCGGTTTGGACAGTGCGCAGCGGACAGCATAACGTGTTAATAAAATCCCCTGTAATATTCCACTGAAGCGGCGAGGGCTTTTGCAGGAACAGTTTTTCGATCATTAATATGCTCACCTCTAAACCCCTTATTATTTTATACCTGTTACAAGAGAGCTTGCCACAGGGGAGGCTGGTGGCGAACTTTGATCACACCGGTCGCATGGGATGCACTCTGCATGATAAAGATCAACTTTCTTGCCCGGACATCTATAGATATTGCAGATCCACCAGACACCTCTTTTTCTCCTGGAAAAAACTGGTGTGTGTTCTTTTAAAAATCTGAAGGCAAAGCATTGATAATCCTCCATTGGAATTACTCTGCATCTAAAGCATTTTGTTATGAAATAACCTTTTATTCGTCACCGTTCATGCGGATAGAAAGACAAAATTATTTATTTGGAGTAATTAATACCCTCATGACTGGGTATGATAATTAGATTTTCATGCCTTATAATTATGGAAATACAGTATGACAACAGAGAGCAGAAATATTATCTTTGTCTCAGTGTTCTGCATTAGGATGGCTTATATGAAGGATTGCATTTTAATTGCGGATATTATATCAAAGCGTACTGTGTGAGACCGCAAATACACCCTGAGACTCCTGTAGAGAGGAGATAAATAAGGAGGGTCCTGCAACATTTCACTAGAGGTTATGACATCATGACAAAGCGGCGTTACTGCTACGTATTACTATTTTTGATAACTTTCCAAATGTATAATTTGAGCAGGTGTATATGCCTACGACTTAAAAAATGTCCACCCCAATTTTAATATTATTTACACCTCATCCATACACATAGTTGCAACCCATCTACCAGAAGATATTAGCGTCAAGTGTTGAATATTGATGAAACAGAACGACCCCAAATGACAGCCTCTCCATGATGGCCACCCCTCTTCCTACAACTCTCGGCAGGACACAGAGAGAAGCTAATGGCCATGCAATGCCTGTCATAGTTTCAAGACCACTGCCTTTGTTCCAGCACCGCTTGCCACCGCACCCCCCCACAGGCCCAGCCCTTACTAAAAATGTCAGTGAATATTGATTTGGTGGGGAGCAACAAAGACTTCACTAAATGATAGCTCCCTTTGTGCTGCGCCGATGAAAGGGCTAGACCTTTCCCCACCACTCCGGAGCACTTCGATAGTGCTTAGCCCATCAATATTTCATATCCGTCTTACGCTGCAAAGTGAAGAAAAATTGAAAGAAAGCAGTTTAATACGCACCCGAAAATGTTTACGGTGGGCAAACATGATGTAGTTAAATACACTCATACAACAGGTTTGTTTCTTGCTACTGTTGTGTTTGCTTAGCTGTGATTTAATACAGTACTATTGTGCTGATAGGGAATACAGAGTACGTTCACACCTGCAAAACAAACAGCACAAATGCTCGCTGATAGTAAGGGATGCACAAGGATATGCAAATTCCATCATAGTTCCCACAGGCTCTTCGTGTTTTTTTTGCTGTAAACTTCAAAGGGAAAGAATTGGGGTTATGGGGGTTGGATTAGGGCAGCTACATTCTGTAATAATGCAAATTAAATAATATCTTCAATCCTCCCCCGGAATACCCAATGGTTTTATATGGATATGACCCTCTAGCATAAATGGTGGATTAATGTGATTTTGAAAAGTTTTTATTTCATTTTTATGATTTAATTATGAGTGAGATCCTACCATATAGCTGTTACTGATGGCGACAAGTCACAACAAGCCATTTACGTGTAATAGGATCACAGAGAAAGTTATAAGAAAGTGCATAGCCTTGTGATAAGTTACAAACAAAGTACAGTTTAATGGGCTATTATCATTTCTGCACTGATACAATATTATTCAAAGGTCCGATGTGTAGTTGTTTGGATCTATATAATATACATATGTCTTCAGAGGTGTATAAAGACCTAACATAATGAAGCATTAGCTTTTTATTACCTAAGAATGAACTATTTCTATCTAGATACACTATGGGTCCCAATGCATAGAATTCGCCATGTTGTTTCTACAGAAACCCTAAACAGACAAACTGCTCTACAGAGCATGTTTCCTAAATGCGTTGTCTCCTTCAGCAATGAGTGAAAACGTCTTTGTTCTGTGTCAGCCACCATAGTGCTTCGAAATGAAGTGGAGGAGTGAACCGTTGGTTGCAATTCGCAAACTCACCACTAGATGCCGCTAAATTTCATACCCTGTACCTTTATTAATCAATGCTTATCTGATGTTAAAACTGGAAGCAATTGTCTTAAAGCTCAGCATGATACAGTGCTTCCTTTCCAATGTCTTGCATGACCAGCTTTCAATTACGCCTGTTTGAAAATGGCAGGAAACTCATTAGAAATCAGCTGAGTGGAAATAGATGCTATCGTATTAATGGAACTTAGCATAGCACTTGTCCTACGACCTTTACATCTAAAATAAAATGTTACATTTTAATTATACTGGTTCAGCGTGCTCTGTGAGTCCTCTAGCGTGACACACTTCTTTGAAGGTCAACAGAGAGGACATCAATGTACAAACACATTAAAATAACTCTCCATGGCCAACTTTCTATTTGATTACGCTTATCATTCCAGAGCTCTATTAATCAAATACTTGATGCATATTTGTTCAACACCGACTTTCCTTTTTTTGCAACCCAACATGAAACATCTAAACTGGGTGCAAAGTAGTTGCAGCGACCTTTAAAGAGACAGAAGAAAGGGAAAACCTTTGGGAGTCAAGATGCAGGTAATGAATCGAGACAAGTCCAACGGCAGCAATCTGTATTGGTTTAACAAGATGCATTGTAGTGGGCCGATAAACTGCATCAGGTATCACCTCTAGATGCAAACTGAAGCATCGAAGCACTTAAATTGTGGTTTGAAGAAACTATCCAGGATACATTTCTGGGATTTGCGACTTTTCCATATAAACAGGGATCTAAAATAGTAGACGTATCATACAAATGGTGTTTCCAGATTTATTACCTTCATTCTAATCTCATTTTCTTTTGCACCAGATCAAAGGTTCCCCTGTAAGTGACCACTAAGGGCAGATCTTTTTTTACGGTTTTGTGGATGTAATTCAAAATAAAAAGCTACTTTCTCTTGAGTTTTCCAGGCCTAAAGGGGTGTTTCTTGGCACAGCACTCGTTTGTTTGACTGTCATTTATTTTGTTGTTTTTTTATTATAGTAAAGAAATTTCTGTTAGTATATTTTACAGTAACATGTATCAATCATTCTTTCCATCGCAAACCAAATCAAAACCTTTCATTGGCAGTGTGGAAGGAAGGTTTGGCTCCGCAAGAGCAACTTTCACAAAGAAATGAAAGAAAACACATTTGAATGACAGAACTAAATCTTGCCTGCAGTATAACTGCAATTAATAAGGACAAACCCGTAGAGGTCAAACAAAGCCAGTTGAAACAAAGCTTGCTGAAAAGAGCTAAGACATGTTTGAGAAGTGTTGAATAAAACAACAAATAACCGGCTTTGAAAATTGAAATAAATGATAGTTTGGAAAGACATACAGGAAGAGAAAGAGACAGTGACAGAGATTGATAATGATTTGCAATATACTGTAAATAAATAAAGCACCTTCTGTTTTATCTCTAAAGACTTCCTCAAAGAAAATCACAATTTAGTATGTAAATAGATGATAGAGAGTAGACCAACTGGAACTTTAAATGAAGTCTGTAATTGCTTGAGAAAGAAATAGATTTGCATCTCCTGAAGGAAACAGCAGCGCTTGTAAGGCAACTTTTAGGTTAGTTTTTGCATCACATTTTCTGTAGAAAAGCAGGCACGAATAAATTAAATGAAATAAAGTAAAATAATAATAATAAATTAAAAAAATAACGCATTAGATATAAGGGAAAGGAAATGGATGTAAAAAAGTAATGGATGGGAATGGATGTAAAAAGAAGCCAATGCCAATTGCATTTTTAACAGTTTACTTTTGTTGTGTGTCAAATAATTCTCAATAAATAAATAGCAGATTAAAGATTTAGCGCAACACATACTTAGAAGGGATCAATAAATTGCTTCGGTCTTATTAAAAGACAAAATACTAAAACCATATGATTTTGATTTCCTTCATTACCATTGATCTTTCGGAAACACATCTTTCAAATAGAACTTGGCAAGACATTCTGAATGAAAGATTGTAGTTTAAAACCCAAGAAAAACATCATTGTATTTCCATCTAATACATAATTTACGTTGTTTGTTCGTAAAGTGAAATCAATTCCTTCTTGTCTCATGGGCTCTACTTCTTCAATCCCCAAACAGTTTGAAAATGTAGTCACACATATCAAATCAAACTTAATTTGACAGTAGATTTTCCCTCACAGGTTGATAGCTAATGTAATTTTCTTGCATTCAGTAGCAAAGTGTCTCCAGGGCTTTCACGCATTGCCTGTTTTCTTTTCTTCTCAACACAAATGTTCTGTAACATGTAGCAAGGGATGGTTGGTATGCATTCGGACAGCCCTAATATTTATATCCTACAACTGTAGCTGCAGACTTTACAGTATGGATTTTTCTTTGTTACTGGGTACAGATACAGATGTCTAAAGAGCTGAAGTTTTAAAATGGGACAGAGAGGTGAGAGTCAATGGAGATTCCTGTGACAGATTTAGATCCATCACCAGTTTCACTTGGGACCTGCCAAAATGGATTGCATCTCATTACAGAGATCACTAAGTCTTTCAATTATTAATCCATCATTCATTTGAGCTTAATGTCATAAAATATAATAATTCAGTGTCATTTTACTTTAAATTAAGTATAAAGCATTTTAACTGTAAAGAAAATGTAATTTTCCAAAATTTTACTGTTTAATTAACAGATATTTTCAAAAATATTATAATTTGATCAAAAACGTCAAATTACAGAAAATGACTGCAAATTTGTAAGAAAAATAGGAAAAACTATACTTTTAAAGGAAAACTTTTTTTTATTGTATTTCTGGCGCCCCAGCTGCAGGGATTTTTTTACTATCTAAGATATTAATATAAATATGGACAAAAAACGTCAAATATCTGAAAAAGACCACAAATTTACAAAAGACTGAGAAAAAAATGTAATTTTATAGAGACTTTTTATTTTACAGAATATTTCTGTAAGACCAGCAGTTGGAGGGAACAGTTTTAAGAAGCACAGAGCTTAAAGTCACACTGGAGCTTACAGTATTAGGTTTCAGTTGTCGAAGTGCCAGGGACCGTTCCAGGAGCCAGGTGGTACTGAAGGCCTCTGTGTAGATATCTGTCGAACACCAGCCTAATGAATCCTTAACTGAGCTGCAAAAATCAATGGTGCTCTAAATAAATGGGGTTGTAGCACATTATGTTGGCATTAGTTTTAATTTAATGAAATGGAACGATTCTGTGCTGGTGGGATTGATCTTTTTAATTGCCCTTGAGAAATATGTTAAAAACGGAGACCTTTTCTCGACACCAGAAACTTTCTGTATAGATCTATGAGAACTTTAACTTGATTAAGGAAGATTCTCATGACACGACCCAGATAGATTTCGATCAGGTGCTGCTAATTGATGTCGTGCTTCATGGTGAGCAAAAGTGTCTCACAAATATTCTGTTTAAACTACCTCAGCAGACAGAGATCCACTACAGAGGACAATTGTAGGGCGTATTTACAACATCTCTTGTGTAAAATATATATAGCTAATAGCTGTCGGCAAAAAGCAAAAACAAACAGTTTGTTAGGGGATTTTGGTGCAGGACTCCAGCATTAGCACCATGTAATTGCAGCATTCAGCACTGTTGCTCACCTTAGGGGACACTGTGGTAAAATTACATGGCCTTTTGTCCAAGCAATCATAATTATCCATGTCAATTATATGCAGCTGCATAATCCCTTTACAAAGACACGTGAAAACCTAATATTGGCAGATTAGTGTCAGAATGCTTTTCCCTCGTGCTTTGATGGCAATGCTGCATGACAGCCGATCAGACTGCTTTTACTGTAGTCTATCATATATAATTAGGATTTCTCAGAGGAATAAAACACATGGCGTGACACTGGGGGCTGTATGTATTTGTGAAAACAGCTTATGTGATGTGTCTTACTTCATGCAATATGTCAAGCGATCACCCTGCTGTCTTTGCTTTCCCCCATGATGCACTGCCTGTGATGCCTGCAGCTGCCGAATGGATTGGTGTTTTTTTCTGGCACCTGGAGACCCAGTGTGAAACAATGGCAGAAGACTGTGATCTGATATTATTTATTCTTTCGCAAAAGTCTGTTTTGAAAGTCACAGAGCAGAACAGCTTGATTCTAACAGAATCTCCATGTGATTATTATTACATGATTTATATGTAAAGTATTAACTGTTTAAAATTGTTTATCTACCCTGGAAACGGGATCTAACTTTTATTGCATGTTGAATATTGTTAATTAATAAGGGAGGGTGAGCCATTGGTTGCAATTCGCAATCTCACTGCTAGATGCCGCTAAAATCTCCACATTAGTCCTCTGAAAAGAATGCAACTCTTTTTTTGCATGTGTCATTTCATATATTTTTTTTAATTAATCTTACTTATTCTTACGTTCTCATTTTCTACTGTTTTAGCAACTGTACAAAGTAAAAAGAGAGTATGATCTTTTGCATCGTTAATCCATATAAATATCCTCTCTCCATTCATTATTCCCCTTGTCTTTCTTTCTTTTACTTTGACAAAAAAATCCCTCATCCTGACATCCTCTGTACCTAACATACCATTTTCCTTCCTTTTTGTATAGGTTTTGTTTGCCTATGAAAAGAGGCCACTTACGAAGAAGTAATTAGTGTATTATGTCCACAAACCTGGCCGTTTGCAAACTCTCTCAAGTGGAGTTCCCACCATTACTGTTGAACTTTGTTGAACATACTATTTTAGATTTTCATCTCATTAGGGGCTCAGCGTTACACAACGATGTTTGCAGTAAAGAGATTGCTAATAAAAGCCAAAACAGTTTGTAAAGTATTCATGTATCCTCTAATCTAAATAACGTAACCCTATTCACTCGTGTCTAGACAGGACGTGATCTGCCAGCAGTACCTCACAAGCTTATTATGCTCAAAGCTTCACAAATGCTTTTGAAAGTGTCTTGTCAGAGAAACAAATTGCGCCCGTGTTTTGTGGCCAAACTATTGAATAGCCTTTCCTAATCTGGCTCCTTTTCTGATTCTTTCAAGTTTTTGATTTTAAATGTTTTTCTTTTTTCAAAAGGGTAATGAAAGCACACTGGAGTTTGATCAAGGATCAAGAAGAACTCTGTGTTTGTCTGGCCCAGCAGACCTCACAAGAGGTTGCTCATATAAACTCATTTGTGCTCACGAGAACTCTGCGAAAAAATGTGTCACTGTTTATTAGTTATATATCCCATTTAATGTGACATGACAGCAAAAAGATTGAGCTCCATAAAAGTCAGAACACATGTCTGTCCATCCGTCATCATCTCTGTTTCTATTATGAACACATGACATATATTGCATTCATTACTACTTTTCCTTTCCTACGAAATGAATCTTTTTCAAAAACCAAAATCAATCTTCCCAAAAACTCCCAGAGGTGATTAATTACCTTTGATAGATTTAAGTCTTACTGGAAGAGTTGTGTTTAAAAGCATTAAACAGTCAGCCAGACACCTTTGATGGTTGGTGATTTAAGCTTTCTAATGCCCCTGACAGTCATCTTTAACAGCCCTAGTGGGGTACTAACATAACATGTATGTTATTGACCATTGTTGGGTTGTGGCGCCCCTACCACCAGGGCTCCTTCACGTTGGAGATAAAGGACAGTGCAAGTGACCCATTCTGTTTGTTCCCCAATTTGTTCTGCAGGATATCTGGCTCCTGCAAGGTGCCTTTGGCCAGAGCCAGGATGGCGGTGGCCTACGCTTGCTTAACTGCCCGAAAAATAAAGATTTATCTGCACATCTGTGAAGCGCTCCCCAGACATAACCATGTGATGCATCTTAACTGCCCTCACTTAGAGGGTGGGAGCGGACACTAGGAGTCTTGGTGGGTAGATGACGGTGTGCTATGCACATGTACAGTAAATGCAACTCTCTCTTTCTCCCTAACGCAGCCACGAAGTGGGAATATTTACTGGGCAACAACAGACAATGATGTGAGCCAATTTGGCTTGTTTATTCTGTCAGTAGTAGGCTTTATAAACCCACAGGGGCAAACCACCTCCATTTCCTGTCCTCTTTGCCCTCTATCCCTCTATTGTGACTTCTCACACAGTGAACCCTATGAACGGACAATACTGGCCTTCACCACTGCCTCCAGGACAACCAGCTCTGCAGCTGGGGCTGTTTGCTTCTATGCTTGCCCGACCCTTAGGGCACACAATGAGATGAAGAAGATCTTTTGAATTCTGCGGGGCCACACAGATGTGGGAGCTTGCTCTTTTAGACCCTTTAAGCTTCCATTTTTAGGCACAATGAATTTAACTGTATGTTATATATAGGGGTAATTCACACTTTTATGTCCCTGAGGTTAAATTGTTACAAAAACAAATGATTTATTAAAGGTCCAGTGTATGAAATTTAGTAGCATCTAGTGGTGAGGTTGTCAATTGCAACCAATGGCTCACTCCCCTTCTCGATCCTTTTCGAAGCACAACGGTGGCTGACACAACACTTAGATGTCTTGACGTTTTTGTTTCTTTACCTAAGAAGAACGTATTTACGAAACGCACTCTGCAGAGCAGTTTGTCCATTTAGGGCTACTGTAGAAACTACATGGTGAATTCCATGCAAGGGGACCTGTGGTTAATGTAGATAGAAATAACTCTTTTAAAGGTAATAAAAACATTACGCTTCATTATGTAAGCTCTTTATACACCTCTGAACACATACATAGTTATGTATATTATATTACATATCTGTCAATAGATCCGCCAGAAAATTACACAAAGCACCATTCAATATTTTTCTTCTTCTTGTACTTAATTTCCAGCTTTATTTATGTTATATTAATGCAATAAATACTGTTGTTATTATATTAATGCAAATTTTAAATGTCTTTCACAAAAATATTGTGGTGGCCGCCATGACACCTGATAGAAACAGTTCTTCTTTGCTGAGATTGACTGGCTATACTCTTCTGGATTTAGTGTTAACAATGCAAGTGACTGGATGATGTGTAAAGGTGGTTGCTACAGATTTACTGTATTTTTAAAAGAATTTGTGTTATGTGTAAATTATTAAAAAGCCTCTAACATTTGCTTACACTCCTGAGGGCTTAATTGTTAAAATAGAGTTAAAGTGACTCACGATGTGCTGCCATTGTTTTGAATCCACCCATCCAGATATTTATAAAATGTTCTCTTTTTGTGTTCTGCAGAACAAAGAAAGTCAAACTGCTTTTGAATGACATGAGGGTGAGGAAATTGACAGATCTTTTTTTTTCTTTTAAACACAATATATCATTTGAAGTATGATGGATCTTGTGACAGAATTCTTTTGTGAGGCGTTTATGTCCACTATTGCGTGTTGATTAGCCAAATTACACAACTGAGAATATGGAAAAAAGTCCACATGGCCATAAGTGGCCACGTTTGTAAAAACCCCGTAAACAGAAGAGAAGACGGCACAGTTTCAGCATGGCTCATTAAGAGTAGTTATATGAATTTGTCAAGGTCAGCGCTTTAGATTAATCCCTGAAAAGATGAAAATGTTTATATATTCATAGAAAGTGGGTGATATTGTTTGCCATTCTCTGTATGTCCTTTAAAATGACTTGATGGATTGCTTGAGCAAACAAGATTATGGATTTCCTAATTGAGCGATACAATGCTTTATGTTAGCATTTCAGGGTAATAATTTGTCATTCCTTTCCTTTATGCAAAGAGTCCAGCAGCTTCCTAGACCTACGGTTGAGAAATCCACATATCACTCTATCAGTTGCTTTTTGTTGCTCTGTGACTCCATAAAGGTCGAGACTCTGGGAGGGAAATTGCTTCAGTCTTGTGGAATGAGCAAACAGAAAATAGGGGTATGCATGTCAAATTGCCCAACACACTGCCTCTTCAAGATATGTTTTGCTTTCTCTTCCCCTCCCTCATCCCTTTCTTTGAGATAGCACACAGTACAGGAGTCATGATGAAAGGCAAGGGTATTATGGGATTACTGAGGGGGTATCCTGAAAGGGCAAAGAAGCAGGCAGAGTGGTAAGTGATTCTTTTCAGTCAGTGGATTAACCCCTATAGGGATGAAAACCCTAAACAAAGTCCCTTGTCATGATGGACAATAATGCAGAAAAAATGGTTGTAATACATATTTTTTTGCTTTATTTGGTTCATCTATGTGTCCATGAATGCTTTGAGTTTGTGTATATGTCATATGGAACTGGAATATCTCTCCCAAACAGTATTTATTTGCATTGTCAAATGAAGGGGAAAGCTTTGATATTATTCATTCGTTATTGACCAACCAGAGTAAACAGACCGGGTGTGAACTGCACACAATGTGTGTTCCGGATTGCTGATAGCTGGATGATTGTATCCTTGTGTGTGTGTGAAGGGGGGGGGCTTGTAGCTTATGTTATGATTTCCTCTCAATTTACCTTCTTTTGGACTCAGAATCACACCCTGTTCTTTAGGGGCTACCATATGTCCTGAAAATCTAAAAATGTGTGTTAAGCATTGTAATTGCAGACAGATTTAAATGATAGAAGATTAATGCGCATCCGATGATGGTAATGTGAACCTCATTCTCGTTCATAAATCTCTTGTATATAGAAGATCTTTGTAGAAGAACTAGAGCGTGAGTGTTTGCGTTGTTTCGTCTGTGGCTCTCATCACTTCTAGCCTTTAGCCATGATCATTTAAAAATTAAAATTCCGTCTTCATTTTCTCACCCTCTTGTCATTTAAAACCTGCATGAATTTATTCCTGTCTTTTGCAGAACTCCAAAGAAGATATTTTGAAGAATGTTGGTAACCAACACCCACTGTCTCCATCACTTTCATTGGTTTTGTGTCTAAACTCCAAAGAAGATATTTTGAAGAATGTTGGTAACCAACGCCCACTGTCTCCATCACTTTCATTGGTTTTGTGTCTATACTGTAGACATGAATAGGAACTTCCTTGGTTCGATTACCAGCATTCTTTAAAATATATTTTGTGTTTTGCAGTAAATGTTGACAGAATTTTCATTATTTTTTGGGTGAACAATTCCTTTAATAGTACACATTATATTATTGTACATAATGCAGCACCCATTTAACAATTTCCCTTGGTTACTCACAAACATAAACGTTTAATCTGACATATTTTCTTTTAAATGTAAAAAAACATTTAAATGATGATAATACTGTTACTGTGAATTTTTTGGCTGCGTCAATCGTGGAATGAAAATCATGAATATATTGAAACTAATTGTCACATGAAACAAGATAATGTAACTAGAAAAAATTACACACAACACTGGTATTTAGCAAATAGTGCTACTTAAAGCTATGCACTTCTGTTTGAAATTTCACTGAAACGCAGGACTGAGCCGTCTTTTACCTTTCCTTTTGTGTGATGTATGCCTTTCGGCTAAAGCTGAATGGAGCTGATTTCTTTCTGTCTTTCTTTTTGTGTTAGTGTCAGGGTGGCCGATGATTGGTTCATTTGTGTTGGAATATTTCAAGGGTAATTTAGCTCCCTTAATGAGAAATGTTCTTTGGTAGTTCATCCCCCTCAAGATCATGTCAGAATGTTTCCATGACAATAAAAGTTTTTGTTGCTTGTTTTGGTGTGTGAACCTGTAAAATATACTAGGATGAAAGCTTCAGTTGTTTTGATTAAAATGATGATTTATTGCTTTCATAACAAAACATCAATAGTGTAATCTGAAAATAAACTTTGCTCAGCTTAAGACTTATTATCTACAACTTTTGATACAGTTTTAGGCAGTGTTCGAATTGTGTCAAAGCACTTGGGGGGTCCCTAAAAAACATAGACGGAACTGCCAGTACAGGCACCAATCACATGATAGTTTGGATCGCAGTAATGTAACCAAATTAAAATGTTGATAATCAATTAAAAGAGATCTACATGTGGGAGAGACTAAAAGATGTATTTTTTTGTAGTGACCATGCTATCGATCTTGTTGTTATTTTTTAACTTTACATTGTGAAAAAACACATTTCTTAAGATTTTGCCTAGGTTTAATGTCCTTCTTGATGAAAAATAAAAATATGTTTTTCAAAATGTATGATTTATAAAAAATTTCATACTAATTGAGATTTTCCTTTCCTTTTATTTTCCTTTCTTTCTTATTTATTTTCTTGTCCTTTGATTCTTGTTAGGTATATTACTGTAATAGCTCCTTTTTGAATATTAATAAAAAAATCCTTGAAGCGAGTGGGAGAGGACGTGTTAAAATCAAAAGTGGCTGTCTATACAGTTCTGCAAAACCAGCCAGTCATTAAATTTGCACAAATAACCAACAATAGTGTTTTTTTTTAGCGTGATAAATTGCCCAAAACATTTTTTAGGCTTTTAATCTAGTTTTAACGAGAAACCACGGGACCCCCAGGTCATCATTTTTTACCTTTGAGGGGTCCGGGACCGCCCTGTCAATTCGAAACCTGGTGTTGGGTCATGATTTGATATGCAATAAAGAAATGGATGCAGAAGCATAACCATGTGAAATCATCTTAGAATATCACCCTAATGATGTGTCTGTAAATAGGACATGACATTAGACTGGAGCACACTTATCCAGATCCTCCTAAGAGTTGCATACCCTGACACCTCTAAATGAGCGATCATTAGCATAATGTGGCACACTGCTGCTTAGTGATTTCTTTTCATCAACCCCTGAGTCGCTTGTAATTAGCTTCCAGTTTCTTATACATTCTGACATCCTTCAGTTGCGCAATAGAAGCCATTATACTGTGTTATCTCCCTGCCTGAATGCTGATTTGCATGCAACCTTTAATTTCAAACCTGGTCACTTTTTTAACCTGAGCTAATGGAATTTCTCATTCTCATTTAGTCTTCGGCCCATTGTAGACCATGATCCTTTTTGTTGTTGGCAGTGTACCTGCTTATTGCTTTAGATTATAGAGTGATTAGGTTGATGTCAGCAGATCAGATGCACGTTAATTGCATATTGTGAAGACAAGTGATTTATTTGTTTTTTATTATGACACTGTCAGGACCACTGTCATCAAATATTTAGCAATAGCATATATTTAGGGTTGGCGGAATGAAGCTGTTCTGGGCAAACTCTCCGCCCATCCATGCAACCTTGCATGGACTCAGCGGGTGCGCAGCAATGCATGTCCCCCCGCCTGGGGAACCAGAACAGTTCATGATGCGTTAGAGGATTAAATGAAATTATCCGACAGATACAGGCAGATATGGTGGAGATGGGGATGGAGGTGGGTTTTGATTGCAGCACGATAAGCAGCTGATCAGGTGCAAAGAAAATAACTTGAATTGTATGACCATTGGTTTACGTTGATCAGCTACACCTGATGTGATCGGCTGATGCAAACAGTGCCGGCCCGAGCCTCTTGGGGGCCCTAAGCAGAATTTGATTTGGGGGCCCCCATCCCATCACGCGGAGTCACCTGTGCTTGAAGATTATTGACATAAATGTCACGCTATAATGTAACATTATAAATGAATACAGTTAGGTTATGTATTAATACAAAATAAATAAATAAAAATACTCAATACACTGCTTAAATAAAAGACGTTACTCTTAAACTTCTGAATACAAACTGTCACAAAACAAGAAATAAATAATTTGCAAATGTGCAAATGCAAATGCAAATTAAATGTGCAATCTTTTAAATAAAACCAAAATAGACAAACATTCATATAATCAAAAATAGAATGTTACAAAAAAATAGATACTTAAATAATGAAAGCAAACATAAGAACAGCAAGGGTTCAGCACTGGTACATCACTCGCCATTAAATTGAATTCTATTTTCATCACAGAAGTCTCCCCACCCAACATGGTATTGGTATATTTTAACATTCACTTCAACACACACATCCCTTTAACTTAGAAGGTTAAGTTCCCCTTCGGCTGTTTTCTCCAACTTAAACTGATATCTACAATCAATACGTGAAATACACCTAGATAAATGTATATTAATAATGCAAGACATTTCACTGTTGATGGCGGGGATTTTACGTTAGCTCTGGTGAGGGCTTATATAAGATCACGAGTCATTACTAGCCGCTACCTCAAGTTACGTGAGCACAATTTGTCACTAATCATGCTAACATACCTTTATCTTGCTCTTTCTTCTCCTCCTCTGTCCTTTTCTTCTTTCTCTTTTCGGCACCACAGGGATACATCCTTTTTTGTGACATGGCTTGTCATTTATTAATTACAGTGACACGCACTTGCGCGCCGGCGCAAATTATCAATGCACGCGAAATGTGTCTAAGCGCAATTGTGCATGACTCGACCGCTAGCAGTCACAGCAGCAGTTATCGGCAAATCAGAATTTTCTTATCTTGAATTATTCATTTCATTTATTCATTCATATTCATTAATTTATTCATTCATTTATATAACTTGTTTGAAGTTATTTAATTGTAAAAAAAAAAAACGATTCCCAAGCAGCCGCTAAATTCGCTTATGCCTCGGGCCGGCCCTGGATGCAAACTAGACTCAGGTGACCTGCCAGAACTATATGATATGTGTCATTTCACCTGTGTCTATTGTCTGCGTTAAAAATCACGGCTGCTTTTTTGTTATAATGCTTTGAATAAGCGTAGATAATTAAATTATTCAAGTTTAATGTCTTCTAGTTACGTCTACAATACATTTATGAATATGAATACTTTTATCTGAAATGACTTACTGTGTAGTGCATTCAAGGTTCGTTTTATCAGTATTTGTATTGCCTGGGAAATAATCCTATGACCTTTGTGCTGCAAACCCGTTGATTATTCTCAGTTATTGACACTCTCAAAAAGTAATTTCAATAATTTGGTTAACTAAAAAGTGAGTCTGTTTGTTCTAACTTTGCATCTACTTATTATTTCTTTTACCTTTGTCTTTTTACTAGTTACTGTAACTAGTGAAAAGAGCGAATCTTACACTAGTTTAATATGAATGGCAATGGTATATTCCCATGTATACTTCACTAAATATCGTTTGTCGTCTGTGGAAATGGCTAATAATAAATATAATTTCCAGCTGTATCATACACACCCTTTAAGAGTATTTTGTACGGTATTCAGCTTCCTATCTGTCTAAGCTAGAAGCAGCCCCGAAGCCTTGCTGTCTTATTCCCATTTGTCAGAGAACTAATTTCCCTCCGCAGCCAGCCGCTGTGTGCTCAGAGCGATCCAGAGGATATTGTCATGCATTGTAGTATTCAGCTCTTCTGCGTCAAAGCTTTGTTTCTCCACAGGACATACAGTAATTGGAGTTCTGAAAGATAATAACAAGAAATAAATCCAGCGGCTTCAGAACGCGGCAAGAGACCACAGGGGTGGGGGGTTGGAGAGACACAGAAAGAAAGAGAAGAAAAATGTTGTTAAAATTCATTGGACGAGGTGGTGAATGATGAATGCATTTCACAGAACTGGCGGTCTCAAGGACACTCGGAGGTTAGGGTGTGTCTGGCTCATTGTCAAGATAACTCTGACATTGGTGCAGGTGCGTGTGTGTTAAAATGAAGAGCACTGGATCTACAGTAGGCAGACAGATTGACTTGCCACTGTCACATGATCATTACCTCAAAACATTGTGCTGTTGGGACCGTTGGCCATCTGTGCTTTGAGTTACAGCCTGAACTGTTTTCTCGCGGGCCAGCGTGCGGGTGTGCGAGCGCAGTTCTGACCTTTGCTGCTGGCGCATTGTCTTACAGCAACTGTGAGGTTGCGAGTGTTTATCAACGGGAGCACTTGTGTATTGCTAACCCATCTCAAACCATGACGGATGAGCTCTGCGTCTATAAGGAGAAACATTAATGCTTGGCATTTGTATCGGGTTTTCAATAAAACAGTTGAACAGTTAGTTTGCAAATCACATGCAGTGGAATTACGATGCATTTGAGCGTTCTGTGGAAAGAGCATAAGTTACGCAACCTCTTCTATTTTGTACTGACTTTGTGTGTGTAGCATTACACAAATTTTTTGTACATTATATTTTCCCTTATTTTCATCATGCACATAGTAATGTAGAAATGAGAGAGAAGTGGTTGACTTATCACAGTTATTATATTAACTGTATGTAGTTACATATAGAATTACATAATGAGTTTCCTACATAAGATAAATAGTTTTACTATTGCCAACATTTTTTTGCATTTCTAAACACTTTAGGTTTTTATTGCACACACAGAACAGCTACATACTTGCATAAACACACTTCCCCTAAGGATATATGTGCCTGTGTCTCAGCAGTACCCCTCCCTGCAGCTGTACACCTGGATAAGCTTCCATTCCAACACTTCAGTGAACCCAGACACCTGTTCACACCTCCACACACCGCTTACACCTCGACAACCATCACCCTACAGCACTGAACACATGTGGCCGCACAGACACATTCAAGCAACACATTCAAAATCCTCTCTGACATTCTCACGTGAAAGAAATTGGATCACTTGACGTTTAAAGCAATGAATGTCGGTCTCGTGTTTTGTTTATGGTTCAAAGTCAGATTTTATATTTTGTCAGGCGAGTGTAAGAACAGGTCAGACACGGGGAGATGACACCGCATAAATGTGTCTGTGAAATGCTGCCTGAAGCCTCAATCTAATTATGAGATTATGAGCATTTAAAGTTTCATAATTAATCACAATGACCTCGATCTTTGACATGAACTCACTTAGTCAATAGTAAAGACATCAGGTTATATTATATAGTGGGGTGATTTATGTCAAAAACGGTTAATCACAACAAATTAACTAACTTTGTTTTCAAAGGCAGGGTCACAAATATCCTAGTTTTTAAAACGTATCTAAATGTATCTTGACATGCAATGCTGATGTAACGGCAAACACATTTCTGCTTTCTTACCGCAACGTTGGCTCGTAAATTGTTATCGCTGACCACTCAAACTGACACACATTTTTTCTAATCGTGTGAGTTTCAAATACTGCCTTTATTTTTGGCCACAGTCCCCTATCTTCTGTGAGATTACAAAAAGTGATTCCACAGACGAATGTTCCCTTCAGCCGGGCATCTGTCTGACAGGCAGACATTGATGGCCCATTCTCATTTGGCCCTATTGTTTTTTACAACACTCACAACACAGTAAACCCCATCACCTGTCTTACACCCTGACATGCAAAGCCTTTTGTGTGACAACAGTTTTCCCACATGTTGTTACTTTTAGTTCGGCCAACGGCTGGTTTATTTTTGCATAGCTATCATTATTCAGAGCTTTAAAAAAATTCTCCAGTGAATTTGCTTTTTCGTGGTTAGCATGCTGTTTAGTTAGAATGCTGGTATGGTTGAACAACAAGTGAAAAACGTTTTCATTTTGTTGTGTGTGAAGAGAAAACTAATGTGCCAACACATTTGAGACAATAACGTACATCACTACACAGCATCGCCAAATACTGACCCTTGGATATGTTCATTAAAAAAACGTGGAACTGAAAATTATTCTATAAACCTATGTTCGGGTTAAACATAGAACAAAGAATGTGGGATTGCCAATGAGTGAAAACTCAAAACCTCAACTCATGGCCACATGTAAGACCAAAACATCAGTCTCTGTTGGTTGTGACACCTCCCAGAAGAGAAACAGAAGGTCTCATCTGCTCATTACCTTCTCCTGGTCCCACACAGAGGTGCTAGAAGCTGTTGACAAGTGGCCTATCTCACTCCACCATATGCTTCTCTTTTAACCTTCTCTGGACCTGTTTACGGCTTAAAACTAAATGGATCTAGCGTAGCAAACAGAAACATGTGGAGGATAAGAGCAGAGTTTCAGAAAGCTACCACAGAAAGAAAGACTGAGTCTATATGCATGTAGTCCATCCAGTTTTGTTAAATACATCGTTTAATATACTTTAACTATTTCAATTGTATCTATAATGTGTCAAGAGGTTTGAAACAGGATGACAACAGTGTGCTTTCAGTGCCGTTGAATGATTGAATAAGTGTAAGAAGAATGAATGAATGAATCGGTTAACAAATGAATGCTTCATGTTTGGTTCTCAGGGAAGGAATGTTCAAAGAAAGGCAAGGAGAGCTCTCCAATTCTTAGACTCTTGGAGCAATATACTTTCTCACACTCGGTTGGTCATTTGTACACAATGCTGTATATAAGCCTCGCCCACCACTATTGGAAGCCCAATTAGATTCCTATTGTCACAGGCCCGGCCTCAAGGTCTGCTTCCGTTCTTGTGTTTTGGGCTCACTAGTTGCCTAGCGCTGCCGTATTCAGCATGCTCATTAGGAGCTTTCTGGCATCCCGGCCCTCAATACAATTTTAATTCCTTGAGCTCGTCTCTGAATTGATAGGAAGGTCAGTTGGGGGATAATAAGCCTAGTCTAGGATTGGTGCTGGATCTACTCCACAGTTCCTCAGTTACTCTCAAGGCCCAGGTGCTGTGGTAAAGAGGGCTCTTAGGCACGGACGCCACATCAAAGCTAAATCAGCCTGTACCTAATTGGCAGGCTGATTTATTTTTCGGCTTGGGCAGCCACTTCTGCCCTCCTGTCAGAGGATCTGCTGTGTGGCTCCCCATGGCCCCAGTGAGTATGTGACTACGCATCTACCCTACCACATTAGCGCACTAGACACAAAGCGCTTCTCCTGCCACATTGTAAATAAGAAGCACATCTGCTCATTAACGGTGTCCAAAACCCAAATTTTCTTTTCCATGGGTTAGAGCAGAATCTTGAAAGTGTCCCATAGCAACAGTCGCTTTGTCTTTTATCAAATGGTAAGTGCTCCCTTGATGTGTTCTGTTACACACCATGAAAGTTTAAAGGAATAGTTCACCTAAAATGATAACTTTGTCATTATTTACACATTGTTAGGCAATTCAAAACCTGAATTATTGTAATTAATTGAATCCAAAACATGCCTTTTCTTAACTATAGTGAATGTGAATAAAATTGTGACTCAAAGAAATAGTTCACAAAAATGAATTTTAATCCATAATTTACTCTCTGACTTTCTTTCTTCAGCCGAACACAATTTGAGTAGTTTTTGAAAGATGTCCTGGCTCTTTCTAGCTTGGTAATGGCATTGTGCTTCATTTTTTGAAGCAAACCGTCCAAAGAGTACATAAATCTGTCATTAAACTACTCCATACAATTCCAGGGGGTTAATAGGTGTCTTTTGAAGTAAAAAATAATGTTTGTTAGGAAAAACATTTAGGATTTTGAGCATATTTAGCCTCGATAGATTGCGTTAGACTTTGAATATGTATAGATGAGAGAAAAAAACAATCATGAGAGAAATGAGAAAAGTAGGGATGCCAAATATTAATAATTTAAGTTTGGATCTAACAATGAATAGGTTCAGAGAGTTCACTAAACATAATGAAATGTAACACTCTTTTATATCACTTTTGGTAGTTTTGGAACCCCAGTTCCTTTTGTTATATGGGAAAGAGTGGCCAGAAAGAATAGTCTTGAAAAAGATTCGTCAGATATAAATGTTTTAGAGGTTTGGAATGATGTAAATGAAAGTGAATGTTAACTTCATTCTTGTTTTTGGGTGAACTCATTCTTTTAATGTGAAAAAACATTTCAGAATGATGTATGTCACCACATACAAATTTACCCTTTTCTCTGTTTCTGTGAAAACAAGTGATTTTTGGTGAGAGTGCAGCATATGGACTAAATACACACGGTGATCTTTCAAAAGAGAGGGCAGAAGAAAAGCTCTAACCTTTATTAGGCAGCCGTCTAATGGTGGGCTCTCTGGAAGAAAGGGCTGAACAGAGCATGGGGGTAGCCACATGAAAGAGAGTAGAATAAAGAGAATCTTTAATGTGAGACTGAATGTACAGCCTGGACAAGCCCCATCGTAACCAAGGAAACCGTAATGTTTCCAATGGTTGTCAGTCATTATGTCATGTGTATTCCATCACAATTTGTTTGGAGGATGCCATCAGAATGGCCAAAAATTCCATCCCGTTTCTTAGTAATGGCACATGTAGTTTCAGCATTACTAACAACCTGCAAATTAAGTATTATTTGCTTAAAGCGAAAAAAAAAATGTGTTTTTTTGTACAGTTTATGCACTTTTTACATGCAGTAATATACTGTTGAAGTCTCCAGAGACGCATCCAAGCAATTTCATTTCAAGTCTATGATGCATTTAAAACGGGTTTGTCAGGAACAATGCGAGCAGAACTATCGCTGATGCTCATATAAACAGAGATTCACTGAGGTAAACACATGCAAACAGACGTGCAAACACTCGCATACAGCCACATGTGCAATTTGACGTCGGTGTGTTCATCTTCTTGTATTGTGGAAAACCAATTGTTTCTGTTGGCCTCGTTCCACTGGGGATTATTTTCCACAGTTTCAACATCTGCTTACCAGTCACGTCTGCTGGAACGGCAAATTATCTGTAAGTCTGCCAGTGTCCGTGCATAATTTCGACTTAAAAAAATTCAAAATGAGGATGAACTGGCCATTTGTGAGACTACACTAGGAATTAATGGACGACAGGAGTGAAAAAAACGGAAATCCAACTGAAACTAAGTTGAAGGAACAGCTCCCCCAAAAATGAAAATTCTGTCTTTATTTACTCAGCCCCAATATGTTACAAACCTGTATACATTTATTTGTTCTGATAAACAGCGAGAAAGATATTCGGAAGATTGCTTGTTACCAAACAGTTCTTGGCCACAATTGACTATAGTGGGAACATTGTATTTGTAAATTTCTTTGTTCTGTTCAACACAAAAGAAGATATTTTGAAGAATCTAGGAAAGCAAACAGTTCTGGGGCACTTTTGACCACCATTGTCATTTTTCCTACGTTGGTACTATGGACCATTTCTGAAGCTAAATATGGTTTAATGAAGGAGGAAATGTGTTTGTTTATGTTGTAACCAGTTTAACAGGGAATGGTTGACTGTTTATGATCACTGTCATGGATGATGACGTTTTGTCACGCTCATCTTCACGCTTTGTAACGTCAACAGCTCGATCTACCACAGAACAAAAAGAGAAAGGGAAGTGTGGTAGAGGGATCTTGTGTGCCTTTTTAACGTTCTCCCTCAACGATCGAGATAATAATCAGGCAAATCCGCATCTTGCCATAATCAGGCGGTACTTATACATGTATATTTTTGCCTGGCTGCAAAAGAAGAGGAGGGCTTCTTATAAACAGCCAAAAAGAGCTGCGCCTCCCACCTTTATTGCTTTTTTCTGTCTGCAGGTAAGAAGCCACCTTTCAGTGCTTGTGCAGGAAATAGCTTTTTTTTGCTGCAAGGGTTCAAGGGTCACCCCATTCCCAGTGGGTATTTCTTTTCTAACACCAAAGTACATCAGGTATTATAGCTTCTACAAGAGGGCTTGGATCATTCTGTCTGTCTGTCTCTCTCTCTTTCTCCAACTTTAAATTCCTTCCTGGGCCTCTGTACCCCCACAGCCTCGGCTGAATGAGAAATCAGCATCTCTATAAAACGCCCTTTTACGCCTGACCCCCTCCTTCTGTATTCAACCCCCACCCCAATAACCCCTTACTGGCCTCTTCTCTGAAGTTAGGAATCCATAGGAGGTTTACTTAAGATGCACTAAGCGTGAGAACGACAGGGTTGGGAAAATTCATCCGGCCATGCTGAATGGACGGCATAGAAGCATCGTGCCGTCATTCCAGAATCGGACATCTCCGGGGTCTTTTCTTACACGCTCCCAGCACAACTGGGTTTGTTCTCAGTCAGCTCGAACAAAACCAGCTGTCGCCCATACAGAAACGCCATTGCCGCAATGCTGCTTTCCCCAATTGAGCCTTTCTGTGGTGTCACTGGAGCTCTTTTGTCAACATTTGTTGTCTGTAACTTGTTTCATGATTTGAATATATTAGATGTGTGATAGTGGTGTGTGTTTGAGTGACAGATACACAGAAGCAAGAAGCTGGCCGTAGAAGTAGAACAGAGGGCACGGATCACATGCTTTCTGTGAGGTTTAGAGAATGCTTAGTTACTGGGCATGAAAAGAGAGATGCTCGCACAATGAGTCCAAGCAATTTTATTCACATCTCCCCTCATTTGGATTTCCTACCAAGATTGCAGCTGAGACCCTGTTAGAATACCATTAGAGAAAATGAGCAAAAATAGCAAGGACTGTGTTGTTTTTTCCAAATTTCCAAACTAAAGCTGTGTGACCCGCAATGAGGGTTCAATTCAGCCATCACCCATATGAATAATGCACCATGAATTTTATTTATCTAGTCGGTTTGTCTCACTCTTTTAGACTAGTTAAAATATTCATGTGAAATATTAGCATTTCAAATTTTACTGTCTTGGCACCTTTGGGTAGTCAGTTATAGTGCTTAGAGGTGCTCGGGTGAAATCTTTGACCTGATCCATCATCTGACCCTAGACCTGCAAGATCATTTTACTGTAGTGCTGAAAAACATGGATGAAAGGGATCGTTCCGTCGTTATTTGCTTATCCTCAACGCTATTTGGCTTCTTCTTCTGCAAAAAAATAGACATTGTGAAGAACGTCGGTAACCGAACAACGGTGTTATCCCACAGACTTGGTTTTGTGTCCATACAGTAGAAGTTAATGGGTACCACCATTGTTCGCTTACCAACATTCTTTAAAAAATCTTCTTTTGTGCTCTGCAGAAGAAAGAAAGCCATACAGGTTTGAGTAAATGATGACTGAATTTTCATTTTATAACTATCCCTTTAACCTATCCAACGGTGCTGTTTTTTGAACTTCATACAAAATGTATTATTATTCATGTATTGTTTGCTCAGATCTGACATTTTTAGTTAATTAAACTCTAACTATAGGTAACATGTTTATAGGTAATATAGATACTTATCATCAAGATTCAGTTCAACCCAAACGGTTTTTGTCATTAAACTGGAATTGCTTTATTAATCATTTAAAAGTATGTGAATTTATGGATGCAGTAATGATGTTTACTGTATACCCTGCATATTTATAAACTGGTGTATTCACAAAGCTTAAACTTTAATTTGCATCTTTTTATTAAACAAATGACTTTGAGGCACAAACTCTCATTCAAATATTATGTGATTTCAAACGTTCATATAAATAATTAATTCACAATTAACATTAATAAGCATTTTAATGGGTGCACTATGGCATACATATTGAATTCTGTGAGTTTATACCTCTGATGTGTTTCATTTTTTTGGTTGTTCTTTGTCGTGCTGATTTCTTTAATTACTTGTTTTTCTTTAATGACTGTTTTTTTATGTTTATTTCTTCTTATTGCTGGGTTTTTTGGATTGCCCTACTATCAATTTATTCATTTCATGTATTTGAATATTATTACTGCTATATTCTTAGGGTTAGTATTGATGTGCACCAATGAATCTCGGTTTAAATTGAATTAAATTTGTTCAAATCTTATTTTTATAAAGTACTAAGAAAATGTAAAAAATATGGCTAGACTAAAACCCACAGTCCCTTTAACTGCTGCACTGAGACAGCTTTATACGTTTACCGGAACATAGCCAGAGAGATTTATAGCATTCCTTCCCTTTACAGACAGAACTCATCCTTGAGCAATGCCCCAGTCTTTCCTACGCACCTTTGATAGTGCACCTATACGAAGGCCACCGTTTTCCCAAAAGACCAGTTTTGTGACCGTCAATGAGACTAACCTGCATTTAACATGTTCGAGAGATATATTAAAATGTATACGACAGTAATCCTCCCAACAATGTACCGTGTTTTGCCCCCCTCCCCGTCGTTTTCTTCTGCAGAATGTGCTCAGACATGCCAGTCAGATGGCAGACTTGCGGAAAATGTGGAAAAACAGCTCCCATACGCACTGTCCCATTTCTCCCTGCATAACTCTTGATCCTTCATTAACATTTCATGGCTGACAGATACTGAAGCTCTAGCCTTTTCACTGCCACTATGTCAGAACAAAACAATATGTGCTTCATATCGGTAGACGTGTATATTAATAATCTATTACGTAAATGCAACATTGACAATAATACATTTACAGTATATGCCTGTGGCCATAGACTCCGTGTGTGATATTAAAAACAACTGTGTTGTACTTTCTAAACGCTTATTTAACTGATATGCTGCTGCTTGTTGGCCACAGAACTAAAGAACGAAAATCATGTTGTGTTCATTTTTACTTATGTAAAAACAGAGTGTTCGACATAAATACATTAACTACAGATTTACTATGGTGCATATATTTTGGAAGACATGGGAAATAATTTTCAGTGACACTAAGCGTTTTCTTACTTTATAAGGACATATTGGTCAACAATGCTGTCACGCTTCTGTCATCACTGGTAATAAACAACATAAGGATGTCAGTGTAGAATTGTGGCGGTATGATCAACCAGTTAGTTGATCGCTCAGAAGCCAGAATCCACAATGCACTTCAGACATGAATATCATTTGGCTACACACTTTAATCTGTCACAGCAAATTCTTCGTCTGAAAATAATGTGCATCCGCCATGCCTAAATACACACATGTTGCCAAAATGAACACTTATGAATCATGCCAAAATAGACATTTCCGACCCGCAAATTTCCACATGCTGCCAAGTAAGTGTATATGTTTCTGAAATTATGCAGAGTGAGGCGAGAGAGTATTTTGAATATGTGCAGAAAGGTTCATTTTGATTCAAACTGAGGGTGAATTTGATGGGCAATGATTGGGTAGGTGGGAGGGTCACAGGTGTTTTAACCAACAACAGGCAGGTTTGGCTGACTGGTAGACAGACGCTTCCGTGTCAGAGCAATACAGCTGACAGGTGGCTGGACTGGGCTGAATACAACTTTCAGAATTCAGTCATGGAGAAGAAACATAAATGTGGGCTGCTAATGACCAACAAAGCATGTGATAATGGTACATTTACATTTTTCATGCACAAAACAAAAGTATTATTTATAAAGAGTCGTCCGTTAACAGCAGTGTCATACCTGACAAACTAATTTAACCAAAATTTCATATCGCCGCTGTCCTTCCGAAACCTCGGATGTCCAATGTTGTTGGATGCTTTGAGGAAATGGGAAACATCTAGTTTTTTAATGATTAAATATTGTGTTGTCAAAGTTGATAAGCACATCATTTTTATTAGTTACATATTTGCAAAACTCAGTGCTACAAAGGGTGACCATGATTAATGAAATTTGGATATTGATATATCCACGAAATTTGGATATTCATTAGTTTTTTACTGTGGTTGTATTAATATTTTAAATTAGCTTTTATTTATTTTTTCAATTTTAATTTCAATTTCGTTGATTTTAAAATAATATTTTTTTTTAAACTGTATTTTATTTCTTAAGTAATTTTATTCATTTTCACAAATTTTTATTTTTTGTTGATTTGTTTTGATTTCATTTGTAGTTTTGTTAATTTTATATTTTATTTTGAGGATTTATTTGATTTCAGTAGATTTAGTTTTTATGTATTTTTATTTGCTAATTTTTGTGTCTCAATTTAAAGGCAACATAACTTTTGTTTAGTTAAGTTTTTGAAAATCATTTTCTAGCCTATTTTTACTTACTCAATTTAACAGAAAAGTGTTATTTGATTTAATAAACTACTACCAATGAGTTTCTAAGTTAAGAATATGGGTAGTTGACAAAGACATACGGTGTGACAGTAAAAAACTAACAATGAAGATAAATCTCTCTCATGCTATTTTATAATATACTTATACATATGAATATTAATAATGTAAAATAATGATACTTTTAACAGTTTGTTTTCTAAATGTTTGCTGTCTCACCGTAGGACACTGTACATTATTTCTGTAATGTAAACATGATAAAGCTTCTCTCTCTCTCTCTCTCTCTCTCTCTCTCTTCCATGTGACTGCATGACAGAAACGTATTGTACATGTTTGAGTATGCCTGCATGTGTACTACACACTAGGTCAATGTTTGCATGTGAGTGTGTGTGTATTGAAAATGTGTAAGGCCTTGTCTCTTCTCATTAACTGGATCCATAAACTGCTGTAGCTGAACAAATGGGGTTGTAGTTTCAACTTGCCCCAATCCTGACAAATGACTTATTCTCCTCATCCACTGCCTCCTGCCTGCCCGAGGTGCTGAAGTGACAATGATGCAGGTATTCTGTGTCTCAGCTAGCACAGCTTTGAGGTTTTCAGAAAGATCGCAAGCATGGACACCCCCAGGTGCATTTATGCCTACTCGCACACACAAACGAACACTGATGGAGGTAAAATAGGAACATGCACACAAAAGGAACACAAAATAAATAATGAAGAGTGAAATCATCGTTTAACAGCTGCACCTCTGTAACACCTCACTCAAGTTCATGGATCCAAAGAGCAACAAACAAACACGCATGCACACACAGAAAGCGTGCATACATAACATATCCAATTGCAATCCAGGCCCTTTCTGTCAAGATTCAAACAAACATTCTCGCTTATGATTGGTACGGTTTTGGAGAAAACCACAAGATGTTAAATAATATCAGTTTGTTTTGCCTGGATCTCCAGGGAGTTTTGTGTTTGTTCTTAGCTGGCCCTTAATCTCCCTCTCGTCAACCCAGATTTGCTGCTTTTGACGCTCTGCTTTGCAGTGGCACAAATTCGTCCAACAAGCTGACAAACCGGGTCAAGGTGTAAAGTGATCTTGCACCTGTGGCTCTTTTGTTCTTCCAGCACGCTTTATAAGCACACAGACTGCTTTGACTGTAAGCTTTGGTCGTTTTGAAAGCACCTTTTAAATTATTTCAAACATGTGAAGTCTATTGTTTTTTTACATTGCACATTTTTCACTTTTAAGCATAGTACAGATGCTCTTTTATAGCTCAGGAGACTTAAGTTATATTGTTATAATGTTTCCTCTTAACTTGCTAAATTGAATTGTTAACATACAGAAAGTACGTTAAGCTTTGGTGGTTTAAACAATAGGTCAGGATTTGGGGATATAGAAGAATTTGTGACTTTTGTGAGACCTCTTCTGAAACTACATGAGACTGGGATTTAAAGGTATGGGATGTGTTTTTCAGAAGGGGAGGATATGGAAACGTATGCAAAAGTTTCTATTTCATCTCATTTCTGTTTAGGAGAAACAATTGAGACATTACGGAGATCTCATTTGTGATTTCCTATGCTTGCATTGGTGCTATGGTCCTCACTAACCTTCCGGCCCACCCCACCCTTAACCCACTACCCTGAGCACCTCCATGTTGTTAGAAGATAGCCACACTGTAACCTAAGATTTCGTACCTGCCACAGTGTTGCCGCTGAACAAAGAAAAAAGAGGAAAAAGAAAATACACGTTAAGGCTTGTTCTGCAAGCCTGCTATTCTGACACACACAAAGACAGCACTCATCCAGGCTTTGTGTTAGGGATTACTAGAGCAGATATGCTAAATCCATCCAAACTAAGATTATGGCTTCTATCTTTCCCAGACACATCGCACCATATACAGGTACTGCCCTGTATCTTCACTGCAGTGAGAGTCATTCCTCAATCACAGAGACGATGTCCATGAAAAGAGTCTGGACACTAAATCTTTCTGCTGGCATGGTGGAGGGGTGTTACTGACAATATACGTGGGTTGGTAGGCGGGGCTGAGAGAGCACATAATGTGTAACTGCTGACTAGTAGTATTAGTTTCTTTTGAATGATCGTGTCTTACCCGTTTGAATAGAAATGTGCCTCTCCCTACATGCCCTTTAGAAATTTGAGTTTATGTTGTTGTAAAAATCATGTCGTTTAAATCCCCAGAAGGATTTAAGTGAATGTGGCATTAATGTCAATAGCGAGGCAGAGTTGGTATGTAGTGCTTATTGAATGTAACATTTGTAATAACTTAATGCAAAATAAACTTAAAGTCATATTAGGTCTGTGCACGTTAAATTGAACCTCTACCTTCTTTTAAAACAGATTTAGGTAGATGGCAAAAAATTGAAAATAAGAAAATCAAATGACCTCAAAGGGCTTTAGCTTTTTCACGTTGTTTGAGGTCTGATTTGGAAACAGTTTTACAATAAAGTGACTCACATTAGTGAAGCATGCCTTTAACCATTTATTCTTTCTGATGCATTAGATGGGACGCTTTTGATAAGTGGCTTCATTCTAGTCACATTCATTGTCACATTACTAAAAAAGCACTTTTGGCAATTTCAGCCTCCACATTGAGTTCATCAGGTAGACCTTACAAAGCAAACGATTCTTGAGGCTGATTTAGTGTATTGGGTTTATTCATGGCATGAAACCACAGTTGAGAGGTTATCAAGAGGAGCACAAGCTTGACTGAACACATATCTGTCATTTTAATAAATGTATTTGCACCTCAGATGAACTTTTACAAGCTTGTTTGGCAAAGGTGGTGAGGACGTAGAGAGATGAGGTGCTTTTAATGGTATGGCTTTCCAGTGTTCTTCTTTTGTCTATTACTCTCAAACACATACACACACACACACACACACACCCCTCATTTTTGTCTCTTTCCGTTGCATTGGTTGTCTTTTAAAATTGTATTTTATTCTCCTTTTTATGAGGGAGCCTCATTGCTTGTCAGTTTCCTTGGAGTGATTGAAGGCTTCACCTTTATGTCAGTAAGCTGCATTGTGTTAAAGGATTTGCAGGTGCAAAGGGACGCCTTCATGAATGGAGTAAAAGGAAGGGGGTGCTTGACTGTGTGTGAACCAACAAATGACAGCAAATTTGTTTTAGCCATTCGAGTTTTTAAAGGGATAGTTTACCCAAAAGAAAAAAATTCTGTCATCATTTACACTCCCTCACTCCCAAATTGGCGATTCGTTTCGATTCTTGTTTTTATGGTTCGGTTCGATTCGATTTCGATTCGATTCAATATCGATTAGTTAGTAGTACTTTGATTAAAATGCTAGTTTTGCAGGCATGGAATCCACATTTAAGTATACGCTTGGAATATAGTCAGGGGAGCACATACGTTTTTCTATCTGGTTCTCAAGAGAGCAAATGGAGATTCGGTTTGGTGCTCACATTGCACGTATTGTGACAAATTATATTTACCTATTAAAAATAAAAGTAAAAAAGTAGTTGCTTTTTAAATGAACAATAAACAAAATGAGAAAGTGGGATAATACTATTTTTATATTGTTTTAAAGTACACTTAAAAGACAATGGTAATGTATTTATTCTTGTTTTTCTTTTTTAATTAGTAAATATACCGAGCCACCCTTTTAAGCAGGTGTGATCAAATGTTGGTTTATAGTTAATAATCATACAGTACATTCTGCCTAAATTATACAAATAATTAAAATGTTTGATCATTTAAACTTACATTAACCTTTGTAACAGGGTTGAAGTCTGAAGGATGAGCTTGACAAATGTAGTCAACACTGCTGTGTAAAACTGAGACAAGGGTATGAGCCCTGCAGTGACATCCATCACCTGTTTAAATCTTAAGAAACGCAGTTGACTATAGTGAGTTGAGGTCTTTCTATCAAACAATTCAAGAACAGTGAAGATTCATTCTCCAGCCGTTTACTTAGCATCTCTCATACTTAATGCTACAAAGGCAGCCAACACCTTTCTTAAATATTGATAGAGATGCAAGGAAGAAGCAAGTATGGACAGCATCTGCAGCCCGGGCAGTTTCTGGCTGGCAGATTGAAGTCTATGACTTTCTTATCTGAAGCCGCTGTGTGATTTCAAATTTCCTCTGTGTGGGCTGAGACGGCTGAAAGCTCAGGATTTATTTTCAGAGCTCCATACTGACAGATATTGGCAGGAATGCCAATGTGTCACAAGAGCAGCTGTTTACACACTCGTGTGCAGACACATACATGATGTCATACACACATTTGCACAGATCAATAGGTTTGAATCGATAACGTATTTAGCAGAACTGATCTGTTTGTATAAGCCGAACACACATTTTACGTTCTCCTCCACCTTTTTGAAACTCTGCATTGCATGGTCTGGCAATGTGTTATAGCGTTCCTCCTCTTGCGGTTGGAGTGTGTGTGTGTGTGTGTGTATGCATACATTCCTTTGCCAAATGGAATAAAGGTGGTTGTTAGCTGTGAGTGGTGGAGTTTAGATCAAGACACTGCACTGCTAAAACAATATAGCTTGCCAAACAGACAGATATAGCAGAGACGGCTTGTGCAGATCACCTTACCATCAAAAAAAATAAACAAATAACCAGAGTGACTGACTGCTGCAGGAAAAAAAAAACATGTGTTAACCATCTGGATAAGTTGTAGCAAACGCTATGCCTCCTGCCGTACGCTTAAGACAAAGGATTTATTTTACCGCCTGCTAAGATTTTGCCAGTCTAATTTTTGCTTTCAGGGTCGAAACTGCTGCTGTCTGTTTGTGTTGACGCGAACACACTGGAATGGCCTGTGGTTACATAACATTATCCATCCTGCTTTTTCTCAGCTCTACAAGACCTAAGCACTAAGTGGGCTGAGAATATTTCTGCCGCACCGCTGTGTTTGAATTGGCATTCTGCTCCAGCTACGCCGAGAAGGCCATCTTGGCACTACAATACCCAAACACTTGTTTTAAACTTGTAGCGTGTTGCCTGAATACCAATCCAGGGGAATTTGTATTGGCCTGAAGGTCGAAGCGCCCACACTTTACTTGTTTTGGATAACAGAGTCCTTTTCAAAGGGATTTGCCAGGTATTGTTTCAGTGAGATTTTTTATTCATGGATTCAATGTTTCCCACATGGCAAGAATAAAACAGCCTCCATCTGGGAGGGGAAAAAGGCGTCTGCAGAAATCAGTCGTGTTATAGATGTCCTGCTTAACTCTTAGAGATGCCACATATCTCGAATTAGCAAGAACGTTTGGAAGATTCCTTAAACATCAAAGTCACTTTCAGTTGTTTAACCCAGTGTTTCTAAACCTTGAGGTGGTAAAGATCTAGACTAGTCTCTATATATAGTGTGTTTAATTGAAGTTCATGGCGAGTAGACTAGACTGCATGTTGAAACAGGAGGGAGAATGGTAGCGTGGCCTAAAGGCAACTGTGAGTCACTGGTATTATTTTGGCAATGGCAGTCGAGTTGGGCTTGTGCTTTTCTGTTTCAGCAACTTTTCACCGAGCCAGTTTTTGTTTCTTAAGGCGTTCTCGCTGCTCTTCCCTGATAAATACATAAGGCAAGAAAATATACTCATGCTGCAGATACGGTTAAGCCTAAAAACGTTAAGAGCGTTTGGGGTATGGTTATAAAACATGACTGCTATCTGCCAACATAATTGCACTGGCATCTGACACTACTTGTTATTACAAGGACATCTGCAACAAGTGGCTGCTATTTAAAGGTGCGCTGTGACTTATGGTATCAGGTTCGTCCGGTTCAACGTCATACCATTGTCAACAGACACTAGAATAAAACCAATTACAAGTCACTCATCAGCACATATGGAAATCGATTCTCTGAATTCTGTTGTAATCAGGGGTGTAGTAATGGGTGTAAGATCATTTGGTGTTATTTGCCCGGTAGGCCATGCATGCTGAAAGGGGGAATAGCACTACTGTAGCGATAGTATATGACATGTGTCTGTTCTGTTTACAGTTGTGATGAACAATTAAAGGCATAGTTCACCCAATAATGAAAATTCTGTTATCATTTACCCACTTACCATTTCAAACCTGAATGACTTTCTTTGTTCTGCAGAACACAAAAGAAGATATTTTGAAGAATTTTGGTAACCGTGGCCATACCCATTGACTTGCATTCAAAGCAATAGAAATTCCAATTGTCTTAAGTGCATGTTCAATAACCAACATTCTTCAAAATATTGTTTTAATGTCCATTTTTGGGTGAATTATTGCCTCTAAAGAGTCATAAAGTAGTTGTTTTAAGTATTTGTCTCTATTTGTGTTGTGGGTGATAAATACTGGTAAGATATGCATGCTGCCCATAGTTAAAAAGCCTGCTCTGCCCGTGATCACAATACTTGGTCAAAAATATTCTGATCTTTGTTACTCTTACGGCATGCAAAAATAAATGTTATTTTAATCTTTGATATTTTTCAGCCAAGCCGTTGGTTGATATGCATAGCATGTGGGGGTCTCGGATGGAGTTCAGTAGCCTACTACATCTTATTTTTAAATGCAAATCTTCAAGTCGTCTTCTCCACATTTAGATACATCTCAGGGGGGAGCTAACTGTACCACAAATTACTTTCACATGCTTGTCATTTAGTACGAGAATACCTTTTATGTTTTTTTGTAGGTTTATTCCATCTTAAGCAGTTCCATCAAAGAAGGCAAGCTGAAGCAATCACGTTGTAATATTACAGCAAGTGATCAATAATAGTGTAATTTAGCTCATCGGAACTTTGCCCATGAGTCAGGAATGCTGGTAGGATATCTGTAAGTCAGTTTCTAGTAATCATTTGTCAGTGGATTTAAATTCATCTGGACCTCCATAGTGACATTTAAGCTGCCTGTTTATGACTCAGAGAGCATTCAGTATAAACTAGTTGAACATCTCTCACTAAACTCTTCCCAGCCCACATGACATTTTAATCCCTGCAAATTATTCTATTGTTATTGTTATACTAGCTAACGCTTAACTGCTTCCTTATAAAGACTGTTAAACAACTACAAACTAAACCCATTTAAATATATATTTCATTTATTGGATCAAAACGATAAATGACCATATTGTTAGCAGAATCCAAAATGATAATCGTTAAAACAAATTGTTGTACAACCCTGATTAAGCTATTTTACATAACAGTTATTTATTACATATACAATAACATCCTTTTGTAATATGTCTCGCTTTTTACCCCTTTAGTTTCATATCCCTGCTGTCCTTCTGAAACCTTGTATCGCCATATTTCCATATTTTTATTTTGTTGCCATAAATCATTGTTAATAGTTAGTGTTTGATACGGGGTTTTACAAATAATTAAATTGAACATTTAAAAGTACTTTTCATCTCATGAAAAGCAGGACAAAAACAGGAATTTGGACAACCGTGGTTTCGGAAGGACAGCAACGAGATACAACTATGACAAAAAATGATATTCAAGAATGAAACAGAACCAAGGGGATATAAACTTAAATTGTAAATGGTCTGTTTATTTCATGGAAAATGTATAATTGTATTGTCTTTCAACAGTTATTTGAGAAATCATTTTTTTACTTCTTCAGGTGGATGAACATTTTTGTGACATGGACATAAATCTTGTGGGTGTAGTTTCCATAACTTCCTTGAAAACAATGTTTTATAGATATATATATACACTACATCATCCCTTCAACCTCCCATCTGAAAAATAACCAGAATTACTCCCTTAACAGATTTACAGGTTATGATATGAGTTGACAGCTTTGATATAACATTGTACAGACAGGGGTGGTAACCAATTGTATCACATTTATAATGTGAAGTGCAATGGGTAGATTTTCTAAATCACTTGCATTCTAAATGCATTTCCCTGATTTATATAAACTGAAGAAAGACTATGAAAGATTGCTTGGCAATGGACTGCATGCCACAGATGTGGTATAGTTGCAGTTGGGTTGGCAATAACCCAAAATATTAAGCTTACGTATACAAAAACTCCTGATTCTGAATTCAAATACGCATTTAGAAAAGATTTGACTCTGTTGAGATCAAATAGAGTAGAGCTGAGTCTAATTGATTGAATTACAGCTCTAATCCATATCAAGCACTATGTCGAAAAAGTGGTGTATCAAGCATACATTTTGCTGGTGGCGAGTGGAATTAACTTTTCTCATCAAAGTATGCAAAGTATGGGAGACTACCTATTCTGTTTCTTGTTTGCCTATAATTAAAAGTGATTTTATCCAAATTATTATGAAGAGAACTACTGGCCAGTTCAATTGCTTTGAAATCATATCCACTTTTCCACTTATACATAAATTTACAGCATTAAACACCTGAGCGACTGTAGAGCCTCTTAAAGTGCTGGTTCTTATTCAGAACCTGCCTACTTCATCTGAGGGCTCAGAGCCAAATACATCATTTTTGTCTATTGCAGCTCTCAGGGAAGCTGCCATCTTCTGTCTGCCAGAAACTGAAACTGTGAAGAATCATGAAGGGTCGATAATTGGCCCGCAGCTGTAGTCATTTTCACTGTGGAGCTCTGGCCTGTGACTGGACATTACAAAAGGAAAAAAGACTTACCCCTACAGCTGTGCATATACAAGACCACTTCACAGGACCCTCTTCCAATTTAACAACAGACCCATTAGAAACAGGGGAAAACTGACATGAACCTGACATGAATCACCACCTAGTTGCTTGTTGACGCCACATGTTGTTTATAATGATCTCTGGCTTTATTAGCACAGTTGTGTGTGTGATTTATTTTTGTTTTTTTTAATACAGTTAAATGTGTTCTGACAGATGTGTTACTACTTTTTACTTTCCACTAGATAGATATTTTGTAATGATTAAAATAACATTGTAAAACTCAATTTGAAAAATTTGAACATCCTACAGGTATGTTAACATATGCAAAAATTACTTTCTTATAGATTAGTATAAATAATAAGAGAAACCAATGTCTTTATAAAGGAAAGTAAAATGTAAGTCCTTTGTATAAAAAAATGCTTTGCCATTTATGGTTACTATGGTAACAAAGATGACAGTAGCCATTGTGTTGAGGACTCATGTTGAACACTACTTTTCGCCATGAGCACAGTGTTTGAGAATCTACTACAAGAAGCATTACAACAACAGAAGTAAATATATCTCTGCACAAGTAATTTGCTAGCTGGTTTCCATTTTTTTTTTTATGTCGTGTTGTCATATGGGTAGTTGACAAAAAAGCCACGTATGTGTCCTGTGGTGTGACATAGTAAAAATTTACAAGGATATTCTCTCTTATGCTGTTTTAAATTATGACTGTTCATATTAATAATATAAAATAATATATTTTTAACAGATTGTTTGCAAAAGGAAATTGATTGTTTTGACTGTAGTACATTACATCCGTTTTTATGCGTGGATTCCTCGAGTCCGTCCCCGATTTTCGCGTTGCGGAAATCATAGGGCTCTATGTATGTCCCGTGAGGTATCGGTCATTGGTATCGGTGTGTCAGTACGAGTACATGAGCTTGTGATCGGGCCGATACCCAATACTGGTATCGGTATCGGTGCATCCCTAAAAGAAAGGAGACACTGACGTGTCAAAAGTTTGCCAGTTCGAGCTCGACAGATAAACGAGACCGAGATACACATTCTAAAACTCCAAGGACCATAAAAAAGCAAATGAAATCCCCTCCATTCAAACTCTTCTTGTTCGGGCTTCAGTTGGCAAATGCCCGGAATATTCTCCACAACAATTCAAGTTTATTTATATATAACAACAGAGCGAATAGCATCCTGTGTCTCCATATCTCTGTCACTCTGTTTGTTGGTTGGACGGCTGGTGCGGAGCTGCAGATAATCTGAGAGCTGCTTTGTTTTATCATACTGAGTACATAAGCGTACTGCTATAAATTGTCTCACATGCTTATTTCCTTAATTAAATTGCATAATCTGGTAGAAAATGGAATACAGCGAAAGCAACTTAATGCTAGAACAGGACTTTTTTGATACACATGTTTTTGAAACTGCCCATGTAGTTTTAGAGCCTACTTTTGTTATGCACCTTACACCCAACTTGCTGACATGGAAGCTATATTCATTTTGATCATCTCTATTTTGCCTTTGGGATCATTTTAATTACAGACCGTACTTGCCTCTAAGTGCAAAGCAAGAATTATAAGCATGTACAGCTCTTGGTGGACTGATATATCTGTTTGAGAAACATCTAAGCGTACCAGCTTTCAAGCCGGACGATGTTTACATAATGAGACGCCCCTTTCCCCAACCTAGGTGTCTGCTTATATGCTCTGCTAAGGATTCAAATCAATCCTGTCAGAGTCTGATAAATTGAATTTAATAATGCCTCATAGGTCTCCCCATACAGTAAGAGGTTTTTGCAATGCAGACAGTGTTAGACAAACCCTCAATCGCACAGATAGATCACAATTTTAAGTCTTGTGCTATTCTTTGTGTTGTGGGTAGCGCCATGCGAGTGGCTCTTGTCTTCCTTTATATCAGTCATCTGTTTCTTTTTCATTTTCTCTCAAGGCCACACATTTAATTTTGTGTTTCATCAAGGAGGAAATTGCACGCCTGCGAGAAGAAGCCAAGGTGCTGTAAGTGCACTGAGACACAGTGCACCACTGAATCCTTTCCTCTTTAATTCAGCGAACGTTCCTGATGCATAATGCATGTCTAGGCAGTCATCAGTGGGGTCTCACCACAGCACGTCTATGTATTGTGTGTTTGCATGTGTGCGTAATATTTTGGAGGGTTTGGGAAAAGCAAATAACAATTTCTGGTTATTTGGTCTATGAATCATTAAAACAGATTTAAATGCTGGGATGTGAGGCATGACATTAAGTATAGCGTTTATAAAATACTGCATATAAGTGATGTAGATATACATGAAAGTAGAGAAAGTTTAATGTTTCACTTTACAATGAAATTGTATTTGTTAACATTTATAATTGGACAATATACATCATAGTTTAGCATTTCGTACTTTAACATTTATGCATTTGGCAGACGCTTTTATCCAAAAGCAATTTACATTGCATTGTACTATACATTTGTTACTATGTGCAATCCCCTGGGATCGAACACATGACCTTGAAGTTGCTAGCGCCATGCTCTAACCACTGAGCCACAGGAAAGCACAATGGTAATAATTGTTAATGTTAGTTTATGCCAATACAATGGTTGATGTTAGTTTATTGTGCATTAACTAATGGTTAAAATTTGATTGAACGACATTTTGTTTTCAAAACGTGGTAGTAAATGCTAAAATTAACATGAACTAAGACTAATAATTTATTTTGAAGTATTGTTCATTGTAAGTTCATGTTTTGAAGTTTTGAAATCTCTCAAAAAATATATTTTCCTTAAATGTTGCTGGACAATTTGGTGTCAATATAGTTAACAAATTTATAAAATTCCCATTGCTGTGTATAAGGATAGAGAAATAGGCTCGGGGCGCAGATGGTGTAAATGCACCATCCACCAGTAGGGAACAAGTGGGATATGCTAACCTGCCAAATCTTGATTCCTCCATCAGCTTTGGTTACATCCAACCCCCTCTTTTATTTTCCCTTAGGACCCACCTCTAAAGACAACTTGATGGAGCTGCCAATTTCACACTGATTTTTCCCCAGAGTTCACCTATAACCATTAAATGTTACCAAGCTTCCTTCAACTGATCACGTTTCCACTCAAATAGATTTTCCAATACTCACAGACAACTATGACACAAAAACGTTCGCCGGTTATGTATAATTAATAGCTTTCTATTTCATTTGAATATGTAAATCAATCCTATCATTAATGATGATATGTGCTAATGAAATAATTGAAACCCTGTATTTTTAGATATGGTCATACCTAAGCAATTATAATCACTTGCCGCCCATTCTAGAGGATTAGGTTAATGCATTATGCATGAAGTCTAAAGGAGAGGGATTATCCAGATCTGCGCTTTGGGAAAAAGAGATAAATGAAGGTAGTTATTTCACTTGGCACAGCAATCACAGATAGGGGGTTCCTAGCAGGCAGTTCTGAGATATTTGTTTGGAGTTTGTCTACGACATGCTTTGCTTCATTTCTTATTAGTTATTGCTGAATCACTGAAGTACCTCCTACGCTGGAAATGGCAAGAGGGTCAGTATGGGATTCTAGTCAATCTCTGAAGTTGTCGAGTCAATTTGCCTGAAGTGAAAGTCATTTTGAACTTTCAGACTCTCATTCCGCCACAGCAATTGTTTTGCAGATGAGAACAGAAGAGGGGCATTTTGTGTCATTGTGAACGCTGTCTGTAGAATGCTAAAAGATCTTGTGCTCTGTACCTGTGTACAAAATGGGGTTTCATGAATCCATTAAAAACGGCGAACGCCTTTTGCTTAAAAGCAATTTGTTTGATCGAGGTCATGTCAGGATGAGTATTCTTTGCTATTGTAAGTGATTAGAAGGGTGACGAATGTGACAAATCTGTTTGCTTAACAGTGCTGTACAGAAAATAACTATAAAAGGAATGTCCCTTAAGCACAAACGGGGCTGGCTGAGAATGTAAACAAACCTGATTCCATCAGTTCTGTCATCTTCAGAATTTATAATTAGGAATGAGATTCCACTGACGTAATAAAGCGTGTTTATTAGGACGCCTGTTGTGTTGGTCATCACGAACAGTCCTTACTGGAAATATTGTGAGTCCCTTATCATAAAAACTGTTTGGGCCAAGAATATCACTTTCATTTTGGATTAATTAACCCAAAAAATGAAAATTCTGTCTTCATGTTTTTACCCTAAAGTTGTTCCAAATCTGTATACATTTCTTTGTTCTGATGAACACAGAGAAAGATATTTGGAAGAATGCTTGTTACCAAACAGTTCTTGGCCACCATTGACGAACATAGTAGGCCATGGACAACGAAGACCAAATTTTTGGTTTTGGTTGAAGTGTCCCTTTAATTTGTTTCGTTATCTACATATGTTTCCCAACTTTGAATATAAAAGAGAACAGCAGAATTGGACCCAAAGCATTTCACAAAGCATTTTTCCAAGCACATGTCACTTGCAGTTTCAGGCAAGGTGCCCCTTTAAGCAAATGAGCATTTAAACTGTACACAAACTCCATTATTGCTGCATAAGATAACTGTGAAGATAACATGGCGACAACCCCGGTAAATTCTCCAAGCTGCTGTTTGAATAGCTAGTGTGGACATTCACTAGTCCACATATACGCTGATAAAACCTCTAACCTCTAACAAAGGGTCAAAATGCCTGTCCAGCCATTATTTCAACTTATCTCCCTAATTACACTTAACACAATAGAAATTAGATTAAACCTTCCTTTCATCATGTTTTTGGTTTTCTTGTGTCCGTTCCTTCAAAATGTGACCATGCTTTAGATTATAGCGTCCGTAAAGCAAACAATTCATTAAGATAAATGTTGTCTAGATTCAAGCGCTGTGCCCAATCTTTTTCTTTTACGAGACAAAGTGGAAAATGAATGGTTTTCAGCTACATCAGGATCACGTGGTCACTTTCCATAATTATGGGCTGAAAAGCTTCACTCTCTGGCAAGTCTCATCCTCACCTCAGGTTCTGTTATAGCGACCAGAGCTTTAAAATGTGCCTAGAACTGACAGAGCCCCTGTAATGAGTTACATAAAACATAATGAGATTGGCCCTGACAGGATTCAGTCAAGAAGCAAATGAAAGGAAATCAACGGAGAGCAAAAACGGAGGGGTCTTACTGATTTTTCTTTTTTTTTTGCTGTGGTAATAACTATAACTGATTGTATCTGTTTTTATGTCTGAATGAGTGACCACAGAAACATATTGAAGTGTCTGAGTCTTTGTGTTGGACCCAAATATAATAAATTGCTTTTTTCCCCCTCATTCAGTGCATGTGTGACACACTGATGTCAGACTCATATTGCATTTCTATTTTCATTAACTGTGTTTTCTCTGCCAATTACATATATGGCACTAAATGTAAAAGTTACAATGTCTGCCGAACATGGGTGTCAATTGAGCTTTTCTGTTTGCCCTTGCACCCCCCTTTTCTTGTCCTCACCAGCTGTGTTTGAGGTGAATGTCCAGCATCCGGCTGCTCTAGAGCCATTCTCTTCACACCAGGGTGGAAGCCTCTCCCTTGGAAACTATCAGATCAATGTAAAAGCGATACTCATCCAGCAACTGTCATTGTAATGTGGACAACGTCAAATCACTGAAAATAAATAACCATGTACAAATAAAGCCAAAAAAATTAGCGTCGTGGAGTAAATACTATTGACTCCCATAGTATTAATTAACCTTACTATGGCAGTAATGGGGTGTTGTTGCGTACATACTTTTTCATCTCCTTACAGTAAATGGGGGGCGAGATCTGATCGTTTACTGAAATTCTTTCAAATATCTTCCTAAGTGTTTAGCAGAACAACGAAATGTACAGGTTTGGAACAATCTGAGGGTGAGTAAATGATGACAGAATTTCCATTTTTGGGTGAACCATCACTTTAACTCTAAACAATGGTCGCGAACACACTTCAGGTTCCAGCACATGACTCAGAGAAGCCAGTCTTGTTTCTAGCACTTAAGTTTCTTTCTGGATCGATGCCATTTACATTTAGATTGTCTAATTACCTTTTTTTGTATCCTGAGTGCTTTTAGTGTCAAGAGATTTGAATGACAGTGTTTGTGTTGCACATGCTATGCATATTTTTATACGCAATAATAACAAAAAACATCTAGAAGAATATGGTCCTGTTAAAATAAGAATAATGATACATTTTATGTATATTGTTCTTGTTTGTTGTTGAAATAACGTATAATACATGTTGGTTGATGGATTAATCATTATAATTAATAAATATGGTGACATCAACGTGTTGAACTGTTGTTCATGTACACTTTTGGTTTGTTAAAGATAACCCTGAATTCAGTGGTGGGGAGTTTTGCGACTGCAGCGGCGTCACGCAGCGCTGATCATTGTGTCTCACACTTTCAAACGAGTCATTTCAACACTGAGGCGAGGAAACGAGCCTGCGCTATCAACAGTGCTGCCCCGAGGGCTCTTCCCACTGAAGTCCCGAGAGCCAGAAAACGAATTTGGGAATACCGCAGCAAAATGAAGAACACTATTGATGCGAAAAGAGCTCCGCGAGGTTTCCGTTTGAATCGTTAATGTCCCTCTAAACCGGTTGACGGATTCTACCCTCATTCCCTGATCGTCGGGACACGGATGAAAATAACATCAGACACCGCAAGTAGATTACAATCCGTAGAGAAAAGACTATCTGTCTCGCTATTAAAATGATCGGGGAGTGTTATAAACACAAGAGGGAGCAACATGCAGGGGCGACAGCAGAGTTTCACCTCTGTTTTAACAACGATGTATAGATTTAAATAGGATTTTGGATTACTGATACAAGACTCGCCAGCACGCGCTTCAGTTCGGATCCACACTGTAAAACTCATCCCGGTTCTGCAAAGAAACTCAACCCGAAAAGTGTTGAAGAGCTCCATGCATTCGAAAAGGTTGGTATGTTTTTAAAACATATGTAACAAACAACGTAACTTTGGTTCATTTAAAATGCATTTCTCTTGCAGTTTGCTACACACACGGTTCATTTGAACATCTCGTTTTGCAGCTATTTGTTAATTGACATTCACTGGTACAAATTATATAGGCAGCATTGAACTTTATAAATGCATCGAGCTGTTTTTATCAAGTTATTGATAGTGAGAGTTTGTTATTTAATCAGCTTTATATTACAAGCAGTCCAATTGTTTGTCTTATCTGAAAGGACAGCCTAGAATGTGGTTACTTTCAGTAATAATTCACAATAAATGACTTATAAAATGGAACAGGGAATTGGGTTTTATATAGGGTCATAAATGTTACCATCACCATGTATAGGCTTATTTGCTGTTTTGTGGTCGTGTAGCCCCCAAATGTTTTATATTTTATATTGTCTGATAATATTTTTTTCATCTCTCACCTTATTAGAAACTAAAGACTATATGTGATAAAATAATTGTTTTCCCCAAAACGTTAACCACGAGTTTGCAAATCTGGAGATATCATCCATTCTCCACCACTGTGCAAGCGCCATCTGTTGGATTGCAACAGCTGACCCCCAAACAAACCACACAGAACAGTCACTTTCCCTCCACTTCATAGACCCTTCAATTAGTGTCTTGGCTTGTAAAGATTCCAGAGTTTAAAAGGAATTTTAGGATCTCTTTTTCCATTTTGACTCGAGTTATACGTCATCTTTTTAGTGAACAGTATATCTACGATGTAACTTTTATAGTTTATATCCAAACAATCCAGTTTTATATGTACATAATAACAGTACAAATCTGTTTGCGCTGCAGTAATGTGTGTTTTGGACATATATTTTGCATGCTATTGTAATGCAGTGCATTAGGCCATAATAGAGATCTGTCTGATTCTTTGAACACTAGTTCTAAAATAGAGATTGGCTTTATTTTGACAAATATGTATGATGCTTAGAAAGTGCATTTAACATTGTAGTGCATTATGATGTTACAGTTTAGATGTGAATGGTGTAGGTATCTTTACCATTACTATTGTAAATACTGTTTAATGGCTGATAAAACACCATGCCCTCCCTAAAATCAATATACGGTTTGTATACATAAAGCATAAACGTCAATGTAAATTAACATTATGCAAAAAATAGTTTAAGCACTTACTGTCACTTTTTTATTAAAATAAACATTTAATGGTTCAACAAACAGTGCATAATGCAAATTTTGTATGTATTTGTTATTTGTTCACTTGACGGATCTTTACATTTAGATGTTCATCACATATTTCCACTCTTTCGCCAACTAGCGTCAACAGCAGAATTTAAAATGCGCACACATTGCACGAAGGTATTATTCGCATCTTTGTTTTTAGTATTAGGCTGTCTATTAAAGAGAAACAAGCGATACGTTCGTTTGCACGGGTTCTCAGCTTACAAGGCGAACGGCGAAGTAGTTTTCAAAGCTCAGGCGTAATTTGAAACTAGTAAAGGCTTGGTGGCGAAACAGAGACTTCTTATTGGTGCTCTTCAAAGTATAGGCTGCACCCTCTTGACACCAGCGGACTGGAAGATCGATGGCACGTTTCAAGCGAGTCTTTGGGAATGTGTGAACACGGAGAAGAATACATATGACAAACGTGCGGAAAAAAGCGACGGCATGATTTCGGGGTGTTGCGATACTTTTGCAACTCCTAATCAAAGTGAAAGTCGCAGTGCTCTGAATCCTTCACTTTGTTGGTTTGACTAGGGAGAGGAGAGGAGCGCTGTCCCGTGCTGGATGGATGGTTATGGGGAAAGGAGCAGGACTATCGGCGCTAGAAGTCTGCGAGATCCTTGTGTTGTTTCTCTGTCTGTTTCCAACAGGTAAGGAAAATGCATATCATAACAAATCTGATGTATCGGAGTCTGGATGTGTAAAACGAAGACGTGTTTATGTCTATGAATTTGCCGAGTTGTAAATGTAGCCAAGCGGCTACAACGTAACAGAAACAGCGCACACTCGGAGCAGTTAAACGTGTTGTAATAAGGCGGACAATTACATACTTTGTTACTTGGTTGCAAATTAAACGCGGTTGGGTGTACTTCGTTTTGTTTAGTCATTGCCCAATTATGTTGTAAGAAAACGTATGATTTAGAACTTGTCAGTGTACATTGCTTGATAAATATAGGTGATTTGTTGAATGATGTTATTGTTTGCAGCATTTCAACTAGTTTCACAAACTGAAATAAGACATGCGCCGTGATTTTACACTCAACGTTGTGTTAGGGAAGTTGTTTAAAATGTGATGTGATGTTATGGGGTTCGGTTCGGGTTTGTATTAATGCAATGTTTCCCACAGCACTGTTGTGTTTGGGGGAGGGGAAGCGAACCCGCGTTACTGGCGCTTTCTCAACATCTATAACATGCCTTCACTCCTCTTTCGTTGTATTTGTGAGGGCCACATTTACAGAAACACTGGCTTAGAAAGAGCGTCTTTACCATTAAAACAAGATTCCAAATGCGCTACAAAAATCGAAAAATACAAAATTGTTGTAAATACATTGTTGAATTACAAAGGCGTGTGTGTCCGTTTGTGTTTTAAAGGGGGTCTGGATTTTTGTGTGTGATTATTAATTCATGTGTATCTCAGCATAATGGAATTTAGATGGAAATGGTGTCAGGCGATGTCGAGGTTCTGGTCAGTTGTATGCATTGTTCAGTTTTCACACTGTGTCTCAGTCCCTTTCAAGTTATTTAATGGTCAACAAAGGACAATAGTGCATTTGTCGACATCTTAAATTAGCTCATTGTCTCTTATCAGATGGATGATAAATGCCTTTTGTTGCTGGTAGGTGGAAGGTGTGTGTGTAACATAGGCAGCAATAGGTGTGTGTTAGCATTTGGAAAGAAAAAGCTTGAGTTGTGAAGAAAATCAAACAAGTGTACCGTAGGCTCTTAAAGTTTTGTGTTGATGTTTCTTTGTAGAGTAAAGCGCCATGAAGGAGTTTACACAATATATGTGTTTTTAGTTAGCATATCCTCAGAATCACTTAATGCCATTGTTTTATTAAACACAAAAGATAATCTTGATAAAAACATGATTTAAAAGCGTTCAGCCTTCAACTCTTGTAATCTGAGGAAGGGGGAATGTGCTTTTGCCTTTGATTATGGCCTTTTGCTCTGGACAGGTGGCTATCTCATATCCAGTTTGACCTGTGGAATGGTGAGATCTACCATGTGTTCCGTCCATTGGTCCTGGAGCCAGTTTCCCTCCAGAGATCCTGTTTCTTTTAGGCAGACCTCAGCCCCCTTCTCTCCTGCCCTGCATGGCTGATGAAACTCTACCTAATCCCTTTACACAGGGCTAATTTATGACTCTGCTGGTTTCTTCTCAATGGCAAATTGCATTGTCTTCATTCAGGCTCTACACCCCTCCCACGTGCACACAAACAGCTACCCCCTTCTGTTAAAGCCTTAAGTAATTTTTTTCAGATGTGCATTTGCCCTCGCTTCTTGAGGTCAGTGACACCCACAGAGCTTTACCAAAAAGCACCCCCGCGGTCTGTTTAGCAATGCAAAGAGACAGCACAAGGTGTGAATGTGTGTGGATTTGATATGAGATGATTAGCACTTCTTGATAAAAGACTTTTGTCAATGCGAACTTGTCATGCTTCGTTCCCATTTGTTTCAGTGCTGTTAATCTGAACTGCACCTCAGACGATCTGTGAAATTACTATATATTAATCTGAGATCTGGAAATCAATCAAGAGGTTTTAAGAGGAGTTTACAGTCAGTATGCCAGTATAAAGTGATGTCATTCATGGTGAGGTAATGAAGTTAGATAAGCCTGTCAAGGGTTTATTACTTTGTAATGAGGCCTATTTAGATGCATAGTGCTTTAGGTTTTGTATTTCAATTGCTGTTAAATGTTGGGCCTTTACTGTTCTGTTGGCATAATCAGAATATCCCATTAACATTTTGAATGTTTTGCATAAAACCAACTAGGGCTGTAGCTATCAAGTATTCTTCCAATTATACCATCGATCACTCGAGTATTTGGATAATAAGTACTTTTTAAAGAGCAATACTAAATATACAAGAGAAAATAAGACAGGTCTCTTAAAATGAACATCTAATTTGTTTCCTTTTTAGACTAATTACATTTTTTATTGCAGAAATTGCATACATTAATATCTGTGAAAACTAAACCCATTCAGTGCATTCCATTGCCATATTCCATTCAAAATGCAATATAATACAGATAAATAAATAAGAAACATAAATTAAAAGAATAATTTCAAAGGTTAACAACTATCTTCAGTTTATACATGACGCATGATGCAGTTTACCTAAATAACTTTTTAATTTTGAAAGTTCTGTTTTTTAGTTTAACTTTTAAATAGAAATATTTTTGTCCACATAAAACTACTGTAGTTAGCCAGACTTTTATTTTGGAAGGTTAAATGTTACTAAACAAAGCTTTGAGAAAAAAATTGCCTCAATGATTTTTTGTATTCGAATTACTCGAGTTACTAGAATAATCGTTCCGTTCCTCAAATATTGATTGGCCTACTTTTTTTTAATTTTATTTATCTACAGTTGTATTTAATTTTTTCCTTTTCACGTCGTCATCTCAAGAAATATCTGCAGACACAAGAAACAGTTACACCGACTAAAAGCAATGTAGTATACCCGCCGAATCAGTATGTGGTGCTGTAATTCTGCCACACAGAGATACACTAAAACGGAGAAGAACACTTGGATAATGGCGCTGGGGTAATGACATCATCATTTAAGAAAATATACTAATCGACTGTACACACAAAAACGCAAGGGTGGGGTGCTATTTTAAGAAAATAGCAGTTTCAGGCTCCCCAATACATCGGATCCGTATGGGCGAAATGCCGATTTGATACAAAATTGTTATGTTTACAGCTAAACGTGTCTCTGTGTGGATGGCCTCTTAAAGGGCAACAGGACTACAATAGCCTTACTCTATTGTAAATGAAGAGCACTTAGACTAGATTGAAGTTGGCAAAACACAGTGCCTTGGAACTTGGTTTGGAATGTTGCGTTTTATTACCGATGGAGTTAAATCCTTGCTTTGTCCAGATGTGGAGAGAATTTGTGCCTTGTTATGAGCACCTATAGAACAATTGGCACTTATGAACAAAACACAAAAAACCGACCTGTATTTAAAGTTCAGTTCTGAAATAAGTTAAATAAATATGTATGAAATGAATAGTGTAATGTTTTCCTGCTATAGCCAAGGTATATCTATAAGCTACGGCAGACGCTGTGTTAAGAAAATATTTCACACTTCTGTTTCTCAAAAGTCTTTGCTTATTTAGTTTATTCATTTACAACTTTATCTGTTTTGTCAGCTACTCTACGTTGATCCTTATACTGATTTAGTTTACTCTAAGGTCGGTTTGCTCTTGGCAGTGTTTACTGTATCTCTCTTTTCTTTTCAGCAACTCTGCAGTGTAAGATCCTCAAGTGTAACTCCGAGTTCTGGGCCTCCACCTCAAGCTCTGGCCCAGAAGAGGAGTTTTGCATCGCTCTGCGAGCTTACAACAACTGTGTCCGTCGAACTGCCCGTACATGCCGAGGCGACCTAGCCTACCATTCAGCTCAACATGGCATAGAGGATCTAATGAGCCAACACAACTGCTCCAAAGAAGGACCTACTAGCCAACCTCGTGCCCGCACTCCCCCTCCCCCAGTCCAGCCACCTCCACAAATAGACATCCATGTTCCCTCAGATGGGCCAGAGGTGTGCCACTACGAGCGGAGCCTACCACGTAACGCCGCACCGCCGAATTACACCCATTGTGGCTTTTTTGGAGACCCACATCTCCGCACGTTCAACGATGACTTTCAGACCTGTAAAGTTGAGGGAGCATGGCCACTGATTCACAACAAGTACCTGTCTGTCCAGGTTACAAACACACCGGTTGTCCCTGGGTCTTCTGCTACAGCGACTAGCAAGGTAATAACTTTTTTTAACTTTCATTAAGTAATCTGAACAGGTGTATGTGGTCACATTTAGGAGGAACTCTTCAACCATAGCTTCATCAGAAATGGTTGGGAAAAGTATTCAGCAAGGAACTAGTTAATAGTAAAAGTGTGGTTTTACCAGTGGGAAGAATAGGCAGGCCCTGAGTACATACTCTAGTTAACATTTGGATCGGTTCCACAGATGATGTGATAAGCGGAACAATTGATGAAATCTGTCTTTTTAGGGAACGCCAGAAGTAAATCAGAGGTTATAACAGTTACCAGGCTCTTTCGTTTTTTTAGGCTGCCAAGACTAATGTTACTATATCTGTGGTAGTCCTTGCAATTGTTTTCTTGTAATTTACAAGCCTTGTTTTTTTAACTAAGTGCACAGTCCTTACAGGAAGCCGATATTTTCTCTGCCTAAGTTGGCCCTCATACCTCATAAATTATCATTGTTTTGCTTTACGGTACATTGGATAAAGTGGGGAGCTGCCTTAGAATTAGCCCAAGGTGAAAGCATGAGGTTGAGTTTACATGTTCGATTGTAGAATCTTTTTTCCCCTCTTGTCTGATGTCCAGTTTTAACTTTTTGAGCTCCTTCTAGAGGCCCTTGTTGTAAAGCAATGAGGGTGGGAGAAAAACACAAGAACTTTGTGCTCAGTCACATTAAAAAACAGACCAATTTTCCATCATCAGAAACCTCTAATGATTCACCATTAAGTAGATGGACCAAGAGTTTTAAAGGGATAATGATATTTTTCTTAACCTGGCTAGTTTTAAATAAATGATAGAGGTTACTCAGCTCGGACAAAAGTGAAAACAAGTCTGCAAGCAGATGGCACCTGTGCAAACAAGACGTCTCTTGTTTATTGATAGGCCCTTTGCTTTAAACAAGCTCTCGCTGTACTTGCAAAGAACTAGCCTTGGGTGGGTGGTGCTAACCGGGGGCAGATGACGGCACCATTAGTGATTATAGGGTGGTTTGGTTTAACTTACTCTCCCCTCAAATGGGCCACAAATGCACAAATATCTTCGCCCTCCCTTCACCCAAGATCAGAGCAGCCTGGACATCCTGAGGTCACACATGTGTCAGCAGTCCATTTGCCTCCTAATGGTGGCTTGCTGGAAGAGTCAGAGGTTGGAGCAGCCTTCTCTAATTAGCCCGTGTGCAGGCTGTGCTCTCTAGCTGGCGCAAATCCACTCCCTGGAGCTGAATCTGGGGTTCACAGGCAGGCTCTGAGCAGCATGAATGGATTGTCTTTGTGTCTGCATACTGAGGCCTGCTGTAACATAGACTGGACCTGTGTTTCTCCAGAGTGCGTTTACATTGGCCCCCTGTATCTTGAGCTGCTGTTGAAATGTGACGTTGCGAAAGCTGCTGGGTTGGAGGGCCTGCACTACACAATCCTTTGGTTTTATAAATACAAGGCACAGTTATGCTGCGTGTAGTTGAGTGTAGTACTTAGCCTATTTGACATTTGCAATGGTGCATGAAAAAGCGTCATGTCCTTGGCTTCACTTTGTTGTCTTAATAACTGTGGGATATTTCAAAACAAGTCAATACAATTGTGCACTGCAGCTAGAAGTATTTACTTCCAAAATAAAACTGATATCTTGTAAATAGTTTGTTCACAATTTCCTTTTTTTCTCTTTATCACAGCTAACAATCATTTTCAAGAACTTTCAAGAGTGTGTAGACCAGAAGATGTACCATGCGGAGACCGATGAACTACCAGCTGCTTTTGCTGACGGTTCAAAGAATGGAGGTGACCGCCACGGGGCCAACACCCTACGTGTGGTGGAGAAGGTGCCTGGTCAACATGTGGAGATTCAGGCACGATACATCGGCACCACTATTGTAGTTCGGCAAGTTGGTCGCTACCTCACCTTTGCCGTGCGTATGCCCGAGGAGGTGGTTAATTCAGTGGAGGACCAGGACAATCAGGACCTTTACCTCTGTTTGCATGGTTGCCCTTCCAACCAGCGAATTGACTTTAGGAGCTATAGAGAACGGGCTGTAGAGAGCCACGGCTTGGGCAAGGGTCGACCTGGAAGTCCTCCTCATGGCTTCACCTACCAGTCAGCCATGACCAAGTGCAAAGAGCGTCTACCTGTCGAGGATTTATACTTCCAGTCATGTGTTTTTGATCTGCTGTCTTCTGGAGACATCAACTTTACCATGGCTGCCTACTACGCTTTTGAGGATGTTAAAATGCTCCACTCCAATAAAGACAAGTACCACATCTTTGAAAAGGATACGATATTCAACTCTGCCTCCAAACAATTACGTTTTAGTTTCTTTGTCCTCTTCAGCCTTGTTACTGCATGGTTGTATAGTGACTTGTGTTCCATTTGTCTTTAGTCACTCATTGTTGAAGATAATTGTAAGAAGCTGTATGCATGTGATATGCTGCTCTCACCATGTTGCATTCCATCAACCAGAGGCTGGGCTTCTCAGCCAGAACCTGAGCTTCTGCCGAGAGCTTTCACTCTGGTGTGTCTTGTGTCACGCTCATCTCTCGCCATCATCATGTATGTCCATTCATCAGACCCCAGAGTAGGAGCGTTCCTGCAGATCCACTGGTCTCTATGGTCATCTTGCTGATCCTATAACTGATCGGTGATGGGGAATGCAGTGCTGAGAGGTCCTGAGACTCGGCTCAGATTAAACCCTGCTGGTTCCCACCAGGGTGACATGCCACTGACAGGAGTAAGAGGGCGATGATCCTTTGCAGAAAAAAAAGTTTGGAGATATTTTTCAGTTCACTTGATGCCAAGTGAGAGGTGAAGTATGTGTCCCGGAGAAAGACTGGAGGACATGACAGGAGCTTTTATTACTGTCTCCTAAGGATTGAGGGCCGCCAGGAGTCCACTCTTTGAAGAAGCTCCAGCTTTGGAAAAGTGTTGGCTTTTTAGAGAAAGCCCCCTGGCCAAGGCCATGTCAGACTATTTAGTCATGTTGTCTACAGTGGAGATTAATAGGCCATAACATCAGGCCTTTTGTATAGTTTGTCTGTGTGTGTGTGAGTGAGTAAATGAGAATGGTGGTGTGTGAGTGAGCAAATCATGTGTAATTGTGAGTGTGTGATTATATGAATGCTTGTTTGTGTCTGTATGAAGTGTTTCATAATAGCTGTATATTGCACCCAGGGTCCTACTGTAGCTCTGGTGTGGTGGTTCATTGGTCAGTTAGATATTTTACTGCCTGCCAAGAGCTCTTCTCTACACTTTATAAAACACACGTGTTTGTCATGTCAATCAAAGTGTCAGACTTAAATATACAACCACACTGCTTAGTTGTTAGAAGATTGTATTTTCAAATTGGATGTTTGAATTGAGTCCAAACTCATTTTCAAGCACACAGAGAACAATCTTTGTTTACAGAGTACAAGTAAAAATGCCTGTTTCATTAAAAACAAATAATCCAAGCCATACAGTGGTATGGTCGATGACCTAGTCGAAAAAAAAAAGAAATTGAAAAAATGATGTTGTCAGTATGCTGTAAGTAACCTAACCTTACAATCAAGGAGAGTCAAGTTTCACATACAGCTTGAGATGAGACCCACAAGCCCTATAGGCAGATCCATCAGTCATCTTAAAGAGTAACGCCTAGCTTTCCATTTCAAAATGGTGTAGATGTGGCTGTGCTGTAGGCCTCTTTAACACGCAACTCTGTAGATCTGTGAATTTATGGCAAAGGCTTTTTGCCAAAGAACAAGTTCTCGTGCCAACATTTCCCAAACAGCTGAATTTTCTCTTTCTTGCTTTCTCATGGGGCCTTTGTGGTTTACTTAAGTATTTGGGCTCAAACCAGATGTCCTGATTGTGTATAATATTGGAAGGTGCTGCTAACTACATTGTGGTGCAGGGAGCTATTGAGGACATCTGCCATGCATTTCTTGTGACAGTTTGAAATGGAGGGCATTCTCTCTTAAGCCATTAGCTGGCACAGGAGCATTGGCACTCAGTATTGTCTATAGCAGTGGCAGTATTGTGACAAAACATACAATGTGTACGTCACTATTTTAGGGGTGGGACGTACCAATAATGGCTTGTTTGTTAGATCATAAGTCTAGATCAATTCTCTAGTTAATAATGTACTCTTTTCTCTTCAGGATTAGGTTAAAGCGCATGCCCAAACTTAAGGGCCATGTCTAGAACGTTTTTGGCCCAACGCACATCTTAATGAGATCATCACGGCCCTTTTCTTCATGCAAACATTTGTCATGCTTATCTCTTAACAGTGTTTGTTTTCTCTTAGTGAGAGGTTTTAACTATGAAATTATGGTTTAGATGCAATTATACATATAGAATTCTTTGAGGGAGAGAGAAATGCTTCATGGTAATTTATTCTTACACTGTAAAGTTTTGCAAGCCGTACTACTGCTAAGAAATATTGTGTTGGTGTAGTTCATGGCTTCAGATAAATTTGAAAGTATACAAAATGATTGTAATGATGTGTGCTTAAGCGTGTTTGTGTTGCCAGTGCTTTTTGGATTTAAATGTGTAATGTGACGTATAAAAGTATGTTTTTTTATAAGAGGGTATGGTGAATTTTACCTTTAAATTTAAAAGGATATTGTGTTCACAAACACCACAATAACAATAGGATCATATTTGGTACGAGAATAAAAAGGAGTTGTAACGTCCTTAAGTAAATAATATGTAGGAAATGTGTGACTTGTGGTGTATATGTGTTGTTTATAACAAAAGCACTTTATGTTTCGAAACTTTAACTTAGCTCTTACTTGGTTGGCTTACTTGATGGGCAGAAAGTTTATCAGATTTGAAACTAAGGAAAAGTAACGTAATTGATAACATATTCAAATGTATTAACGTTGAATGGGAGATGCCAGAAAGCTGTTTTTGTATGTAGGAGTAAAGCGGTGCCACACACCACCTGTATATACTGTAAATTATTTATTTGAAGACAAAATAAAGTGTCATGTTAAATTGTATTTGATGTGTGTATTATTGTTTTTCGTTGCGCACCATTTGTTTGTTCATATTTTACTATGGAAATGTTCTCAAGGTTTTGCCTTGAAAGTATTTCTTTGAAAGTGCTGTACGTTTGGTTAATACTGCCATCTGATGGTATTATCGATAAACCTTTATATTTTGACCCATTGAACCTATAATTTTTATTGCAGCAAAACTTCAGAAAGCAAGCAAAAAGATGATTTACGATTTCTTCAATAATCCGCCATTTTTAACGAATAAAGTACATGCGAGATACATCGAAGGAACGTTACCATTACTCCAACGGACTTTTGTCATAATTTGACCGCAGGTAACATACAATCTAATGCTATTAGATTAAGTTAAATTGAGATATAACGTTATATTTAAATTTATATATTTAAAAATATCAGAAATATGGCATGAAACGCATTACCTCAGATACCGCAGCTGTTCCTGTGGTGGAGTCGAGCGCGCGCTGGACAAACAAAAATCTCGACAAACGTTGGCACGTTTTACCTCTTTGGGAATTCAAAGTCAATATAATTCTTAGAACCACTTCGATGAAATAATAAAAAATAATGCTGACCAACGTTGTTTCTTTTGCATCACAACGAGTAATAATGACACAGAAATTTCCATGATGTAGGAAAGTTTAATACATATAGGTCTATAAACATTATGTACAGTACAATTAATCTGAACAGTGGCTTTCACAAATATAAATTATTTAAATTGGCTTATCTCGAAGCTTAACACACATCTGTGGAGTGTGAGCAGGACCTTGATTGGGAAAAGGAGGAACATCTTCAGTATTTCAGAGCCCACTTCTCACTCACTTCACCATGATCTTTTGGATTTCAGCGCACCAAATTGTTCCCCACCCAACAGAGCTGTCTTAACATGCATTTCATTAAAACTCCATCCTGGCAAATGTTTTAAATACACAACAGAATAATACTGCATCTCATACATCCTTATACCAAACTGGTGTTTCAGTCTACACAAGATTAAGGCACAGATGGAGAAACACAACACAGACGATCAATGAATGGTATTTATCAGCATGCCAGTCTGAGAATGTTTGGCACGAAATAGCTTGTGACACCCAGTCACTCAATCAACACGCATCTTTCCATACACACAGTAATCATATTTCCACTTGAAGGTCAAAAAGATCGGCATTGTTAGAATATTCAACCCAGGAAAAGAACTTGAGAGGAAAATTAATTCAGGTAATGTCTATCATTACTACATATTCATAAACAAGCGAGTACTGTCCTTTAGTGCAATACAAAGATGCTACAGTACCGATTTATACGACAACTGACCAGAAAGTGGATTCAGGTGGTGACATGTGTTACAGAAAATAAGACAACGATAGCTTACATGTTATGATTATCTAGTGTTCTGACAAACAGCTCTTCATCGACCCTGAATACTGTTCAGCCTAATTTTCTTTATAAGGCTACTGTCCTCCGACAGGGTCTTTGTGCATTGCATTACAAAAAGAGGACCTGCACACATATTCAATTCAATAAATTGAGCAAATGTTCATTCTGCTACATCACAAATACAGAATTTATATTACCGGAGTCCGATTTGTTGTCTTCAAAATCATGTTTGATGACCGGAAACAGGGCAAACATATCCTACATGTTTTAAATAGCTCAACAGAACGATGACTAAACATCGGAAGGTGCAATTAAAACTATTTTCCCTACAAAAGGCTACTTTCTTGAACAATTTTTTTTGCACAAATGAAAGTTCACAAAACAAAAGACATGAAAATCAAATAAAGGTTTGCTTCTGGGATACACCCTTTTTGCCGATGAATCAACAAACAACAAAATACATGAGGCACTTCCATCTTAGGCATACTTCGACACTCAATTACATCATAGTCCACAGGACTAACCATGCCTTATTTGTTCATTATCCACAGTCAACAAAATGGCAGACCTAACCTGCCTGCTGAAACCTAGAAGACAGTGAGAAAGTTGATAGGCAGAGCTCCAAAATTTGGACCTGGTTATGTCTCCTCCATTTACTGGGTGGCACAGACGATGGCCTTTCTGCCAAGTGGCAGCACCGGTGGTCTCTGCTCTGGCCAAATATTTACTTCACGTTTTCCTGCTGTTCCAGTTGAAGTCTGTCACAGATTTCTGCTCACCAGTTCTTTCTGCTGGTGAGATTGGTTCGAGAGGGGATTTCTGGGCTTGAGGGGAACGAGGATCAATCTGGGGTGGGGGTTTGTCTGGGTGAGAGGGGCGGTAGTGATCGGGCCCCGCAGGACCGTGATTCCCAATCGGTCCCCTGTGATCAGGCAACCTCCTGAAGTCCTGTGGATGCCCTCCTCCCCCTTGATGGTAATTCGGGGAACGGTATTCATCCGAGCGCCTCCTCTTGGGGTCTGGATGTCTGAGAGCAAAGCAGCTTTATCTTAGTGGTCATGCAATTATTAACTCAACCTTTTGTTTCAAGACGGTCTAAAGAACAACAATGCTCACCGGTCATAATAGTCCCTGTGGCCCCGATGATCTCTGTCATTACCATATTGGTCATAGGGACGTTTGCGAGGTGAACCGCTGCTACGGTAGCTCCCTGAGCTACGGTAATCATTGTGAGGCCGGCGATCGCCATAATGGTCCCTGTACCTGTGAGCGTCGTATGGGTGATGCCGATCCCCTTGCCAGGGTTGACTGCTGTTACCTGGGTAGCCATATTTACGGTCCCTTTGCCAATCTCCCCTGTCTGTCAAAAGATGTACAAGCACCACATGAGAAGTCACAAAAATGGCATTTACATAATTTGCAACAATTTGATTCCAACATCAAACTGTATATAAACCAATGGAGGTCTGATAGTTCTGCAGCTCACCATCATTAGGGAAAGGCCTTTTATTTGGTTGGTTGTATGGCTCTCTGTGATGGACATGAGTGGGAGGAGGTCCAGGCTGGTGATTGGCTGAAGGGTGAGTGCCTGTTGAATCCCGGCTTGACCCTGATGGCTCAGGTCGAAAGGGCTTCTTCTTGGAAGGATCGTCCTTTTTCTTTTGATCCTTCTGTATGCAGCATGAGAACTGAGTAAATGGTGGATAAAAAGAAGTGTATCTGCATAAACCCTTTAGCCTTAAAGCTGAGCTTACCTCTTCCTCTTGCGAGCGCTTCTTTTGAGCCATCTTATACAGCTTATGCAGCTTCCGAGCCCCGAACTCAGTAAATTTGGACACGAAAATCCAGAGGTTTCTGAGGGAAAAATGTCAGTTAATGATTTTCTGCTCAGAGTTCAGCATCAATATAAAGCGATGGAAGGATGACGGTGGATGTTTAATGTGCTTGTGTGTGAGATACCTGCGCCACGTCTTGACGTGCTCGGGGTCGCTGTATGATTTGAGGCACTCTGTGATGCGGTCTCCAATCTTCAGCAGGCAGGTACGAGTGTGCTGCAGCTGTTCCTGTACTGACAGACCCTCATCTGGTTTATCCAACTGCTTCAGAGCTTTCTTCACTGGCCTCATCCTCTCCTTACACTATAACATCAAAGCAAATATTAATCACACAGTATTTTGTACATACTAGTAAGATGTCTTCTACAAGAATGACAAAATATCAGACAAGAAAATAGGATTTAACACTCACAATGCTGAATGTTTCCTGATCCAACTCATCGTCTTCCTCTCCAATTGGTATAGGGTCGTTTCCAGCAGTGATGTGCACTGGACCCTGAGACTTCTTCCCTTTGCCTCCTGGTTTGGCCTGAAAATTTTAGAAGTTGAGCAGATGAAAGACACAATCTCATTCACAGATAATATTTGGTTTATTTTACCCCTTTATACTGGTATTCAGGTTTACAGAACTTGGGTTCAAACACACCGAAAGGAACAGTTCACCCAAAAATTAAAATACGGTCGTCATTTACTTATCCTCAAGTTGTTGCAAATCTGTATACATTTCTTTGTTCTGATGAACACACAGAAAGATGTTTGGAAGAATGCTTGTAACCAAACAGTTCTTGGCCACCATTGACTACCATAGTAGGAAACATTTCTATGTTCTGTTGAGCACAAAATTAGACATTTTATAGAATGTAAAAAGCAAACAACCACGGCAGTCAATGGTGACCAAGAACTGTTTGATCACAAGCATTCTTCCAAATATCTTTCTCTTTGTTCACCAGAACAAATACATGTATACAGATTTGGAACAACTCGAGGGTGAGTAAATGTTGACAGAATATCTATTTTTGGTTGAACTGTCCTGTTGTATAGTCTTAGTTTTTCTGCTCGCTGTTATGTCTTTCCAAAAGTCTTAGGCACATTAGATGTTTAACAAAACATCTTATATATTTATTCGACAGTGAGCCCAAACTGATGCATTTGATGTATACATACTGCAACCTAGTGGTACCTTTTAATAATGCATTTCATCTCATGCACATGCAGACAAAATATTCAATTTGGAAGTTTGGAAAAAAAATCTGCACATGAGTGTCACTATAATTTGTGGAATACAGAGTGAATACAGCCTAAACTTAATGTTTTTAAAGAGAAAATTATTATATTGGGAACGTAGGAAATTAAGTTATAATAGTATAATTAAACTGTTGGTTTCTTAAATCAACTCGCAACCATTGAGCTTAGTATGGTAGTGAAATAAAGCACTTAAGCCCATGTGTCTAAAGGAAACATTATGCAGAGAACCAAAATACTAAAGATGTGATGGCGGCATCTGAAATACCTTCTCTTTTTTGGACTTGCAGCGCTTTTTGTCCTTCTCCCCCTCCTTTTCTTTTTTAGGAGTTCCTGTTTTTTCTTTGTTCTCTTTGTTATCCTTTTTCTGTTTCTTCTTTGTGGGTGATTTTTCTGCTCCGTCGTCCTGGAAAAAAATAGAGATTTGTAAAAATGCAGACTAACAGGTTAGGGCTGTTTATTTATATCCTTATGTTGAGTCTATAGTGTTAGACAGTATGAGATGTGGTGCACTGAAAATAACATACCTTCACTTCTCCCTCCTCTGATGGGTTGTCAGAGAGACGAGGAGAGGAAATCTCATTAGCCAGATCGTTGTTTGGGGCCTTTTTTTTCGTTCGAGGTTTCCTCTTTTTGGCTTTGGTCTAGTAAGTGGAAGGACATTATTGACGTTTAATCTTTAATGATTTTAGTCTGCAATTTATTCTTTGAGGTCCAAAACTTGTAGAACATGACTTGTTGGTATAGTAAATAATATGGAAATTTTTGGGAGGAATACCCTAAACCCCCAAAACCCCTCAGACTGATGATCCATGTACATTGGGTCTCGTTCATGAAACACGAGCAGAACACATTTTGTGTAAATCGTTTGTAAAGTCATTCCAACATAAATTTTCAGATTCATGAAAATGTTCATATTTTCAAAATGTTAGTTTGTATGAAAAAATGTACACCTGCTCCAAACAACGTGCAAATAGTACATAAACCCATGTTGCGTTCTGTATTATTATTAACTGATGACATTTTTATGCACTATGTCTCATAATGATATTTCATGAGTTCTTTTGGCCAATCGTTGATCATCTTTTATTTTTTAACTTTGGGTAAAACGCAGAGCTCGTCACTGTCCCTTATTACACAGCCGTCTAATCACAGTGAAGAAGAAGCGGGACAAACACTACCTTGACCAACCATCATACTCAACAATGGAGAAGTTAATATTAATGGTACTGCATTTTCATATTAAGTAATAGTACTAGTAACAAGTAGGCTTAAGGGGCTGTGTCCACCAAAGTTGAGCATTTTTCAACTCTGGGCGCCCAGTCGAACGCCGGTGCTGATGTGGGAAAAACACACCAACTGATGGCTTTTTAAAAAAGCGCGGCGTTACCATTGCAAACAATTGAAAAAACACGCCGGCCTGCGTATATTCTAAATCACAGCTGATTTAGGTTGAACTCGTCTATTCCTAAAGACGCCGATTAGTTTGTTCAGGTGTTTTATATCACAGTTGTGGCTAAATTCGTCAGGAAACTGGATCTCACAGGCCAGAGTTGAGAATCACTGCTCTATAGCCCTCTCAGGTGCCACCAGCTGGTTGTTTTCAGAAGAGCACTTTGGTGGACACGGTTTAATTGATTAATTTATAGGTAAGAATATAGCTTATTAGTCTCTTTTGCATTTATGCAATATAATGAAGCCAATCCAGAGAATGAAGTACAGAGGCTTCCAGCATTACTAGATACGTAATTTGAGTAGCTGTAATTCATATGCGGGGATAATGCTAATTGTGAATGAGCGTGCATGCTTGGTTGTAGATTGTTAGATCACCTCATCTCCTGCTTTTACTGTATCTTGGTTTTCCTGTTCTTTCTTCAGCATCTTGAGCAAGTAGTCCGCTCGCATCTGCAACTGCTTTGCCTGAGGTTTCTTGTTAGGGTCATCTGGAAGAATCTACAAATACGGACAACAAGAAAGTACTTAACGTCAATTACACAGCCAACCCGAGCATCAGAGATCTCTCTTTTTTACCTCCCAGGAATTTTTGAGACATTCATTGCCAAAAACGGACTCTGTACCTTCTCTGAGAGTTTGAGATCAGGGTCGGTCTTAATCAGGTCCCAGTTGCTGTAGCCGTGCTCGAAGATGCCCAATAACAGCTGAGTGTCGTCATTAATATCCCAGTCCACATCAAAATGAGGTGTTTTCACCCGACAGGTCAGCTGAAATCTGGCCATTTAAAAGAAGAAAGTCATTCATAACCATTGCTCATCTTTATGAGAAGTCAAGAAAAACCATCCAATCAAATTCAAGAGCTAGTAATAAACAGCTACTGAATAAGGTCCTACAATAAACAAAGATCACTATAATACAGCCTTGACATTTGTGATCTGGGCTTACTTGCTCCTTTCCGCAGGGTTTGAAGGCACAGATTTATGGAGCGGCTCTAAATCTTCCTCATGCTGGATAATGGACTTTGCATTGACCTGAACCCCAGAGATCTTGATGTTGATGCCTCGTCTTTTCCCAGGTCCTTTAGCTGCAATAAAAGTATTACATACATTAAGAGAAAGTGTCATCTTATATATTATTTTACTTCACACCGCTGTGGTAACAATGACAGACCTTCCACAGGGTTTTCCTTCATGTGTTCCTCGTGCTCTTGTACTGCAGTCACACAGCTGTTGTGCAGCAGTTCTCCCAATCGCTTCAGGTCTGCTATGGATTTATCTACCAGCTCAGAGTCACGGGCAATCGCCTCCAACCTGCAGAAAAACAGCCGTGACCATTTAAGAGTATTGCTTTTTACACCGCATGAAAATAAAGATACGTCGTAAAACAAAGAGGGTCAATACACATGAAGATCATTAATTAAAATTACAAGCCCATGTCTTCGAAAGCCATAAAAACCTTTGTGTGATTAAAATCACAATAATACACGTAAATCTCGGTAAATAAGTAGAAAAAGCCAGAACATATTTTCGAATAACAAGACAAAACTTTATGATTTATTGTTCTTTGTAATAAACTGGTGCATTTCTTACTTCTCAAGCGGTGCTCCAAATTTCTTGTATGCCTTTATGAACCTAAAAGCAAACAAACAAATAAGTGCTTAAACAGTTTAAATATCTCACTTTAATAAGAAACTGGATGTTCTGTTCTATTACCTGCGGATCTCAGCGTCTGTAAATCCCTCGACGTTGTTTTTGCGAGCTCTCGGCCTGCCTCTACGCTTGGGCCGTTTGTCATCCCCGCTGTCATCTGATTCGCTGTCAGACCCTGAGGTTCTCTGCTTCAGTTTTGATCCCACATCACTGTCACTGTCATTAGCTTGTGCCTAAAAACATCATTTCACTGTTTTAACAAACACAATCACCATGTTTTCATGTAGCCTCGCAGGCTGTACTGTACTTGTATCTGTTGGTTTTATGCCCTTAACCAAACAAAAGCAATATTAAAAAAGTGATTTAACTCAATATTTTGCGCTAAAACATCTAAGCGAAAAAATCAAAGCAAGAGTAATGAGCATGTGGTTATTAACGCACGCATTCTTATCGCTGGGGAGTCCACCACGCTGTTAAACTTAATGACTCATTTCCAAAAGCTACGATGCCACATATTTGCACATGTTTTGCTATCCCTGGGGAATGCAGCACTGGGCTATAAAATCTAATGAGTCATTGCGGTCTGTGTAACATATCACAGATCCAGCTTAAGAAGAGAGGATGAGTGTTGAAAAACCACAGGAGTCCTTCACACTGCCCTATCATGTACTTACATTAATAACATATGTGTAAATGTACACTGATTTGGATGTATGTGCTGTGCATATGGTGATGCTAATACATGGATCATCAGGTTATTCTAGAAACTCCTCCTCACCCTCTTGTTGGAGCTCCTACTTCTGGGCAGCATGTAGATGTCTTCCATTTCTTTCTGTTTCTGTTCCTCCTCCGCCTTCTTTCGCTGGTCTTCAGGAATGATGTCATCCCAGTCTCGCACAGGCTTCCCCTCAAGCTCTGGAGTGCTTTCATCCATGGTGAAGTTTGCCACCTGTCAGAAAAACATACCTATTTCACGCTCAGACCAATCAGAAGCCACGGAGAGAATTTTAAGGTTTGATGATTAACAAAACCCTAGAATAGAAATAATCCCGCACTTCATTTGAATATTTCAAGTACAGTACCAGTCAACTCTGGAAAAAGAGAGCGGTTAATGATATTAACCCTTTTTCGTTTTAATTTGTAATCAATATTGCTAAAATAACGTTTGACTTATAGTACTGACTGCAAATGTTTTTAGATGTTTCAGCATCATCTGTGTTTGCATTTGTTGTCCACAAACTCCTTAGTACCTTGAACTGTGACAGAAGCTCATCTGTGGCACTCCCTAATCCCTGGTCACTCTCTCTTGTTTCAGCAAGCCGCAAAATCTCATCGATGTCCATTTCCTGTAACAGAACTTAGGCTCAATACCAACATAGAAAATTCTCCAATGTCTATGACAAATGTGAGGTTAAACCACCTTATGTTTTTGATGATGATACATACCTGTGGTTCTGATTCCTCTCCCTCAGCTTCTTTGAACAAATCCTCTGCTCCAAACTTTAAGATGGCTGTCAACTCTTCTTTATTGAAGGGGTTTGAGCTGGAAAAAGTGAACAAGTAGGTATACATTACTTGTTATATTTTGAGTTGTAAACTCTTTTTGTATCCTCCCGGTCAATGTTTTCCACGTTTAGTTTGGAGGTTCTCACTTTGAATTTCCAGAGTTATTATCCAGTACGGTTCGCCCAGTGGTGTCCATTCTCTGAATGACGAGATGGTCAAGAACCATCTTCTTTTTTGCCCTTTCTATAATGTCCTCTTCCACCGTGCCTTTGGTGACCAGACGATAGATATTCACCTATGCAGGTAATCAAGTACATAAATTGAATTGCATGCATAGACGCTTGCAGTTAATATTCATTTATTTAATATGTTTTTGTATATTAATTGTGTTTAATTCAATTAAAACTACTGAACAGTTATAGATTTATTGTTGAGGTCTACCGGAAGTTAATGTTGTTGCCCCTTAATCCATGCCCCTTAGCTCATCCATACCAATGTGTGGTTAAACATTACATCAAAAGTTTTACATACTTGTTTCTTCTGGCCAATCCTGTGGGCTCTGGCCTGGGCCTGAAGATCATTCTGTGGATTCCAGTCTGAGTCAAAGATGACCACCGTGTCGGCAGAGGCCAGGTTAATTCCAAGCCCTCCTGCACGTGTGGACAGCAGAAAACAGAAGTCCTGAGGAAAACACAGAGACAACAAGTTGGATGATTACATTTTTATCACTGATTAGGCTCAAATTAACTGTATAGAATCACAGGACAGTAACTAAGTGCTTAAGATGATTTAAGGTGATTTTTAAGGTACTACATTGCTTGCTTTTATATGTGCAACATACATTTGCCTTTATGTACCAATCCAATGCAATAATTTAGATTTGAATGGCATTGTCTCTTTCCTATCTCCATAAATTGCTCTAGAACTGCATTTCCCATAGATCATGCATTCCCAGCAATGAGCTCAACTGAGCTCTGACGTAAGGCGTTGATGGACCATCACAACCAAAAACAAATGTCTCAGGACAGTGAAGTTCTGCCCATAAAAACAAACAGCCATGCGGCATATTGCTTCTTACCTCAGAGCCTTCAGCATTAAAGTGATCCAATGCTTGCTTTCTGATCTCTCCCTTGATAGAGCCGTCCAAACGCTGAACATTAAAAAACATAAAAAGACACAGTTAAAGAATGTCAAACCTGGCACCTCAACCAAACTAGGGCACCTCCGGCTAGAAAAGCTTCCACAAATCCCCAAACCCTCCTTAAACCAATATTCCTTTAAAGTGGGAGTGAAGATATTTTGAGAGACCAAAACAACATCGAGATGCTAGCTGTGTGAACGTTTAAACGATCGAAAAATAACCGGTGGATAAAAATAGGACCTTGCTGTCAGTTCATCCCAACTGCAAACCTGACACATGACTCCCTAAATCATTCGGGCCAAATACCAGCCGGCTCGAACACAAGCTACACCTCAAAAACTTACCACAGATCTTAAGCTAGAACAAAAGAGAACCTGCAAATAATTAACTCAAAAAAAAATCTAAGTAAGTTGTATTTTTCTCCATTATACCTGTTAGCACTATTCCTTCAGCACGGTGGTTATCTTAGATCATACCTGGAATTGATATCGTTTGAAAGACAGGTAATCTGCAAGTATGTCCAACATGCGGACCATCTGCGAGAATATGAGAACACGGTTTCCTCTCTCCTTCAGTCGTGTGAGCAGCTTATCCAGAAGAACCAGCTTCCCACTGCCACGCACCACAGCCTGAACATACACCAACCAACATTTTGAAACTAATGTTCTACAAAGACCAAATCACTGTTTTCCAATTTCCCCACATCTCAGTCAGCTGTACCTGCAGCCGCTCTTGTGCCGTTTCAGTCTCACTGTCTTCCGGGTGTTTGATGAGGAAACCATGATTACAGCATTTCTTCAGCTCCATCACGATGTTAAGAAAGCCAGAGGAGCTGCCCCGGTTGCCCTTAGACAAAGCTCTGTAGTTTCTTGTTAGGATCCACCTTAAAAATGTCAGAGGAGCAATGATGAAAGACCTGCATTCCAATTGAAATCTGGAATCTAGATTTGGCTCAATCAAAATATCAAATGCACGAGTCTGCAGACGTGGAAAGTGCTTGAAATTGGATGAAACTGTCCTTACTTGTAGAACTGTTTCTGCTGGGCGGACATGTCAACTCGGAGGATTTGCTCCACTTTAGCAGGCAGGGATTTCTCGACGTCTTTCTTGACACGCCGCAGCAGGAAAGGCTCCAGAACTTTGTGCAGGCTCTGATAGCCGTTGTCCCTGCCTTTACCATGCTCATCCTCAAAATCCTCCCAGGACTCAAACCTGATGGGAAGTCAAGTCAAAAGCATAAATGGCTGCTCTTTCATCATCTAAAGTAAACCTAAAAAGAGCAACCCACCCAGATCTTGGTTCCTGTAACCGTTTAAAATCAAATATGCAACATATTTTTTACATTAATAACATTTTCTAAGCCCTGAACTTTCATGTGTCCACCTACTTTTCAGGCATCAGAAAGTGCAAAAGGGACCACAGCTCCTTGAGTGAGTTCTGCAACGGAGTCCCTGTGATGAGCAGCCTGTGATTGGATCTGAAGTCGATCAGAGTTTTGTACAGAAGCGAGTCATCATTCTTAAGCCGGTGAGCTTCATCAACTCCCAGAAAGGCCCAGTTTATATTCCCCAACACTCCCTGCACACACAAGCAAGATCTTGCTTATTACGCAAAAGATTAAAAAATTAAAACAAAAGTGAATAAAATCCTATCACTTGTCATACCTTATCCTTCAGTAGAATTTCATACGTGGTCAAAAGTGCATTGAACTTGATTCTTTTTGTCTGCTGATGGATCCATTCGTATTCACGGATCTGGTCAACAAGAGATGGTTTTAGCTCAAGATGGCAAAGTAAGAGGTCGTTTCTGTATTTGAGGTTTAATTTTCTGAGCGTGGCTTACTGTCTTTCTGCTTGAGACATCTCCCAGGTAGACAACTACATTCATATCAGGTGCCCAGATATCAAACTCCCTCTGCCAGGAGGTGAGAGTTGACAGGGGAACCACCACCAGGAAGGGCCCATAAAGCTGATGTTGATGGAAAAGGTAAGACAGGAAGGAGATGGTCTGAATGGTCTTACCAAGACCCATTTCATCAGCCAAGATAACACTGTTACACCTGCAGAGACAGAAAAGAAACAATGAAAAGGTTATAAAATGTTCAGCCAAAAATATAATTCTAAGAGGAATCACTTTTACAAAAGCATTATAGAATCAAGTGGTAAAGGGGTTTACAAACATTTTGTGAGCCGAACGCCGTTGACCTAAATTATTCACTAAAAGTACACCCTGACATTTTAAGTAAGTACTTCAATAACTCAATGTCGCATTTGTATGTTTAACTTAAAAACCAATACATTTTAATCTGTTTTTAAGTTTCTTTATGTACGTTTTGTAAGATTATATCAAGTATAACATTTAATATTTGTGCAATGTACAATTACAAGGACAGTGTGTTTAATGTAAAGAACATTAAAGCTTTTACATTTACTTTATAATGAATAATTAACATTTCTTTGCAATTTCTTAGTTTTTGGCCAGAGAGTACAGTATAGAGAGAGAAAATGATGGGATGAGAGAGAGGGGTACAGGACCCAGAAGATGACCACGAGCTTGGATTCAAACTTGGGTAGCCCGCAGTGCATTTTGCGCAACATGTCACAGCATGTTAGCAAATCCAAAAAAAAATGTATCTAAAAAAATGGTCTAAAATCTGATTTTATGCGTTACATACCTGCACCAGGAATGGCCGAGCCAGTTAACTCCATCTAACTGGTAATCCCTGAGTTCAAGGTTTTCATTTCCAATGTAAGTAGGCTGTTTCTTCAGAGGTAAAAACCTTGGCCTCTGTTTCAAAACCTTGGAAATAAAAAGACAACAGGGTTTAAAACATTGTGTGGTGCAAATCACGCTCTCCTGGGGCCAAACAGAAACTGCACCCACAAAACTCCATAGAAAGTCAGCAAGATTTTAACAGAATTGGAACTCCAGTCATTTCCATCCGTGAACAAATAAATACCAGAACTAAAAGACTCTCTTCCTCACCTTACAGTCTTTGGAAGGGATGGTCTTACAGGCATTCCTGGTTTGGAAACTATCAACGCAAGCCTGGAATTTCTTTGTAATTAATGCTCCATCCTCCCAGGTGCACTCGGCATAGGGCAGTCCCATCCACTTACACAAGTACTCGGGCTCACCGGAAGTGCTTTTTTGGGCTGTAGTAAAACATTAGAAATGTATTACTCACAGGACAGAACATCCCCCTGGACTGTGTACATAATTTTTTTTTTGGAAAACTTACGTGAAAAATCTGAGGGTCCTTGTGATTTTCCTGTTCTTGTGGCTGGCAAATGAGAGAAAAGATGCGATGTCATGACACGTTTGTGGTGTTTGTAAAGGTACGATTATTTAATTCTATAACTTATTGACTTACCAATCACCCTCTCTACAATTTGGAATTGCCTGCTCAGGTCATTAGTTAGTTCTTGCTGGCAGTTGTAATACTCTAAATCCTCAGGTGAAGCTCTTTTCATCCTGTGAAAAATAGAAAACTGTAATTTGCAAGTATTTTTCATACGCAAAGTCGGCAGTCAAGCTTTGAGATATTTTTTAAACATCATATAGACATGCATTTGCAGTGTTCCTCACCAAGAATTAAGCTCTTCGTTTTTCCTCTTGAAGTTGTCTAGCTTCTTTATCCCTTTGACCTTCTGCTGCGTGAGAAAGTCCACACTTTCCCAAGTGTTGTGGATGTAGGACCAGCCTTTCCACTTGATGAGGAACTGAGTTTCCCCTTCCTCTTTCTCGGGGTCAAAGTCTGCTCCAGGGTCTCCGTTTTCCTCAACAGCATAAAAGGTTGTGGAAGCCCCAGTAGCTGTAAACAGAGAAAGGTGTTGCTTTGAATCAAATGAACATACTTCATTTAAAATGATGAGGTTATATGGTTCATGCTGTAGGTCAATATTAAACAAATCTTTTAATAGTTCAAGCAACATTTATAAGTATACATTTGTAAGTAGCTGAGGTCTTACCTCCTTTCTTTCCTATCCTGGTCTCAAGAATCTTCTCAATGGTCTCACTGTCATCGTCCTGTTGCTCCTCAGCACCTTCTGCCATTTCAATGAGATCATCCGAGTCCGTCTCAACATCATTCTGATCCTCCTTGTAACTGCAGACACATGCTTTATTATTATTATTCTATTATTTCTATCATTGAGTCACAATACTTTGTGCAAGAAACACACACAGTCACAACTCTTGCTGGTTAAAAACAATCCCCACCTGACTTTAGTTGCTGCTCTGCGCCTTGTTTGTCTTTTTGGAGTATCCTCCTCATCATCATCATCGTCATCATCATCGTCATCATCTTCTTCTTCGGAAGATTCTTGTTTCCTCTGTTTTCGTGCTTTTTGTGACTGCTTGCCTGCAGATGACTTGGTCTGTGGTCTGGAAGACAAAGGCACAAACTATGAAACACTTATTCTACACACTAGGCTACTTGCCTCTCAGTCCCGCATCCGAGATCTTGATCAAATCGTGCCTGATTTGCTAGTGTAGCGATTAATTTGCACGCCTATCAGCCTGACTCATGAGCCGGTGGCCTTGAGACAGCTTTCAGACAAACAAAGCAGTTTAAATGTTCAAATCAGAGCTATTGTTTACATTTACTTATTAAACATTTACCAATGTATAATAAATATTAACATTATTATATTTACCAATGTGGCAAAAATTGGAAGCATGCTTTAGCAAGTAATAATATGAGCAATTATATGAGCAAAAACATTCCACCAATTTCACTCAAAGCTTAGCAATCATTGTTATGGTTTTATTCGCATTGGAAGGTAATAAAACAGCTGGGATTATAATTCATAATGTGCTGTCTGAAGGCCAGGCTTCGCTACACTCTTACCTTCTAGCAGGAAGTCGTCTGGATCTAACTTTTTTCTCTTCCTGCTCACTCTCTGAACTGCTGGCCTCTTCCTCATCATCATCTTCGTCGTCATTTGAGTCATCATCATTCCAGGTTTTACTTTCAACACAGAAATACCAAAGATTGACCTACTTTGCCTCTAATAGCTTCAAACCGCTACTCTACCGAAAGGCTGAAAGCCACTCAGTTCCACCCATTACCCACCACACAGGAAGATCAGCATGCTGTGTGAGGTTAAAATTATTCAGTGAAATGTATTGCAACTATAATCTATTGTATTGAGTTCTATACAAATTGTGTGTAACTGGTTATTTCAAACTAGCTTTACTGTATTTTGATAGTTCTACAATAGGAAGTTAACTGGAAAAAAACTCTTTGTAACTTTTCCACTCCCTTTAAATGAAAATAAGGTCATCAGAACTACAAAATCAAATAAATGTAAGTATAGGAATTGATGAATGAAAACTTTGTTGGATTCTTTGTCGTCACTATCCAGCCGTTTAAAGGTTTTAGTTTTAGACATACATTTTACATAAGAAATATGCACACAATAATTATATTTGTCTTCTTTGATCTTATATACATAATTAAACATTTGAGTAGTCCTAAATAACTAAATGTAAATGTATTGCCTTTATACATGTACAAACACACATAACTATGTAATTGCATGAATTTACTAATTTAGCTGGTTTTATCGGGTATCTACGGTTTTATGATGTAAAATCGAACACACTTCATTAGCGTTTTGTTATTTTTTTTAGCAAAGCAATTGGCTCAAGTTTTCAAATATTCTTGGGTTCACTATTTATGAATATAAGCATGTAGTATGTGTGAAAAAAATTCCAAAATACATTTTACATGAAAACATGAGGGTGAGTTTATGTAGCAAGCAAAACAAAATTACATACAGTCAACATTTATGGGAACGAAAAAAAACACGCTTCTAATAAAATCATAGAAAACGAGCTGAAGATTAATTTTAGTACACTTACTCTTTCTTTTTCTGTCGTGAGCCTTTCCTTTTGGGACTTTCACTTTCTGAACCACTGCTGCCCTAAAAATCCATGAGAATCCATTTTTAATTCATGGCATCTTGCTTTAATCTTAGTAAGCATCCAAATAATTAATTATTAAAATGCAACAAAAAATCTACCAAATGTTTCAACAGTTCAGCTACTACCACACTAGGGGTCAGTGTTGACAATGAAACGTCTGTGCAGCCACCCTACCTCAGCTCCAATGTTGAGGCGGGCAGGCTCTTGTCTGCTGCGACTGGATCTTCTAACACCATACATATCTGGATGTTCTTCCCACATCTATGACCAGTAAGGATGCAGTTATTTTAAATGAATGTATTATTACTTAAATGCTAAATTGTAGAATTGGGATCTCAATGGGGATTGTTTGAAGATTTCCCAAATTTGTATTGATTTTTTTCCAGCACGCTGGCCTATCTTTAGTCCATTACCTTCTTCACATCTGCCAGGTTGTCTTTCTTTTTGACTGGTTTGTCTTTGCCCTGTGCTGAAGACTGGCGAGACTTGGACCCAGTGGATTCACTCTCCGACTCGGAGTGGCTCTCCGAATCTGAGGTACAGTTGGACACGGAACGCCGGGAACGAGGCCTATCACTTCCTTGCTCACTCTCCGACTGACTCCCAGACTCTGACCCAGTGCGGTTTGATTCCTCTGACGCTGAGATGCTACAACATTAAATATGTAGATGTTCAGAAAAAGTTAAACATCTCAGCTGTTTCTAAATCATCTAAGGTGCACAAAGTTTTAATTTCCATAGCCTCTAGAAAGACCCAATGATTCATCTTATTAATAACATCAGCAGGTGACCGTGTAAAAAGGTAAAACAGAGAAAATTAAATGTATGTATGTTTGATGGTGGACGTTTTTTGTTCACCTTGATACAATTTTAGTATTGTTGGGTCACTACTTATGTCTTATGAAAAATCTGGGTCAGGACAACTAACCTAAAGCACTTCATCAACTTACTTTATTTAGTAAATTGGTTACATAGTCAATCTGAATTAAATGTCTTACACCATGCTGTATCAGAAAACTGAAGCAGAATTTCTACAGATGTATAAATTAGGGGTGCAACAACACATTGATCTCACAATTCAATATAAAACACAGAACAGGGTTCACAATACACAATAATATGTTATTTTTATTATAATTTTTGTATTAGTTGTCTGTTGTTGTTATTCTGCTGGAATTTATATGTATAAGGATCCCCTTGAAAATGAGATGGTGCATCTCAATCGGTATATCCATAGAATACATTTGTTGAATGCGAATGATTTATTTTTAAAACAATATCATATGTACATCTAGTTAACAGCACTATCAACTTCTATGTGAGAATTAATTCAAATTAAACAAAATAAAAAGAGAAAAAAATTAAAACTGAGAAAGGAATTAAGCTAAACCATATCAGAGAACTAAATTAAAAACACATATTAAAGTTGAAGCAGGTCACGTGTTGGCTGCTCAACCAATAGGATTAAACAGACGTCATATATTAAACATATCTTCATAATAAAACAACCCATTATCATGATACATTACAGCATGTTACACCCCTAATATAAACTTCAGCAGTATGCTACAGTAACTTTTGACACCAAACCCGTTGAGAATTATTTATTTGACAGCAGTTTTTTTTATTTCACTGCTCAATGTTCAACAGGCACTTTAATATATTTGGATTATTCCATTTATTCAACTTTCATTGCAATTGGATCTACTAAATGGAAACTGATATATTCTCATTAAAAAAAAAAAATATTTGAAAAAAACTGTGAATGTCATTGTTGTCTTTCAAGTACACAATTCTAAATAGTTCAAAAAGTTACATTAAAAAACTTAAGGTGATTATCTTTCAAATGCTCAATTCTTAATCATTTAATAAAGCTGAATATGATTGTTATCTTTTAAATGGCCAAAAAAAAAATCTGTGCATTTGATTATCTTTGTGTGCAATTCTAAATAATTAAAAAAACATTTCTAAAAACTGAATATAAGTGTTCCAGTAGTAATATAATGTTGCTCTCATAGAAACATTTAGACTACACAATGAGATCAGCTAATCTTATGTGACCATATCATCTGCTCCCCTTTGAGTCTAAAACTAGGTGCAATGGCCTCTGTCTGAAACAAGGCACCCCCATCCTCAACTGTAAATGTATCCGACCTTTAAAATAGAAAAAAAATTCTTCCTTACATGGCTAAAAAATGAGCCTTGAAACTACGGTGTGAAATATTAACCATTATAGATACAGCTTTAGTAGAATTCATGTTTTAAATGCTTTGCTCATATAATTTTTTTCGATAGACTGGTATTGCTATGAAAACAATGCAAAGCTGTTCGTGATATCTGGCACATAAGGTCTGACAGAATGCTAGATACAACCCCTTCTGTCATTTGCTAGGCGGAGAGTAAGGCCTGCTGACAAAGCAGTCTCACAGGCCAGACTGTCCTTATATGGTTGATGACATCACATATGGGCAGATCCAACCTCTCAACTGAATTTTCATTGGTTGGTTATTGCTAGGCACAGGAAGGCCCAATGAAACAGCAGAATGAAATCACATGACCTCGCAAGTTACTTCCTGCATCCGCTTCCTGTAGTTCCAAGAACCTTTTATATAATGCAGCAACTAATACAAGCTATGCAGCACAAAGCAAGAGCCATTTTGTGACTTTGAGGACTTTCAGCCATTTAATGAAAGCAGTCTCATACAGTGATGAAACAGAACAGTGTTTTTTATGCGACATTAAACCATGTAAACACTTCAAAGAAAGTACTGGCATCAACCTAAAAATAAAATATCATGCATAACATGTTTTTCAGCCCTTTGTAATGATTAGAAAATGGCTGACTGTACAGCTGAACAGATATTACTTTTACAACAATCCTTCCATTAAGACATAATTTTCTTTTGACCTATGAATGTCAGCATGTTCTTTTGAAGCCATGGCACCATGACAGTTCTAAAAACACAGAAACACTGTTACCGTTACATTTCTACTTCAAAATACAGAAACAGCATATAATAAACCACATTGTTTAAAATGATTTAACAATCTGTTGTTTTACACATGTGCAGGAACTTGGGTAAAATGTGATTTCTTGACAGATACAACCATGATAAAAATAACAATAATAGATCAAAAAACAAGCATTACAGAACTTAGCAACGGTAAAGATTTCTTGTGCACTTTAGTGACACATTGACCACTATGAGATACACAATGATGCTTCAAAATAATTCAGCCTTTACATTAAAAGTCTACCTTTCATTTTGACTGTATAAAGGTGTATAAAACTTTTGAAATAAAATTCTTTTTTCAACTAACATTTTTTTTTAACATTTAAAATGTACTAAATAATAAAATGTGGACTAAAACTGCACCAGTGTTTTTACTCAAATTCCCACTAGAAAACCTCTGAAGAATAATTAGCCTTAACAAATAATACATGTACTAGATTACAAATAATTCTAAATTATTACTTAAGACTGTAATAAATACAACAAAAAAATTAAAACATTTGGAATTAACTATAATTGTAAGTTAAGTGACCATAATAATTTACTTCAATTACTGAATTTTTTGCATAGGGTTTTTAGTTTTGAAATAGATGATTGACTCCTAAACATTTAATATATTAATATGGGCTATAATATAATTAATATTAATGTGAGGTAGCATGACCCATGTCACAGGGGAGTTCTTAATAAATATTTGTTATCTTAAAGCCTAAAGCCAGAGTCATTTATTCACATGCACACCGTTTGACCCCAAAAACAGAAAACTTAAAAATGGGACACCACTTTCTGTAGTTTTTTTTTTTATAAAACAATTGACACCCAAAAGTGATTAACATTTCCTGTAATAAATGTTAGAAATTCAAGTAAAAAGACAATTGTACAGTAAACAATAACACACATTTCTTTGTCAAATCTAAAAAAAAAATCAAATTAAACGAATGTGTGTGCATAGTAAGAATTATTTTAAATAAAATGCAATAAAGTTTAAAACATTTCTAGTGATACATTTCAGTATGACATTTAATAAAAATAACCAAAAAACGAATTGACTCGGTGTCAGGTTGAACAAGTGTGTAAATGACTGCATCAATTTAAAGCCATCAAATACTAAACTGTATCACAACACCTGTAATGTTAAGAGTAAAACTGATAATAATATCATTATCTTTACATAGAATGGTGCAATGCAGCACATAGTAATCAGACAAGGTCATTTCACACAGTCACTTTAAAACTGAAAATATAATAACTCCCAGCAATGCTTAAACCTTAATAAAACACATGGCATCTTAAGTATAAATCTGTGTAAAGTCAATCAGTAAGGCCCATGGGCCTTGCATTAGGTTTTAGAAATGCAAGCAAAATCAGGGTGTGGCTATACATAAATCCCAAGGTCAATGATATGAAACTAGATCATTTCAGACACATTGTGGTTTAAACTTCTGCACAGGTGATCAACCATGCTTGTAAAGGTAAACATTCAAGACAGATGTTAAAAAAGAGAAAAAAATAGTGAAGATCGTACCTGGAAGCATTGCTTTGGGTCGAGCCTTCGTCTTCCTGCTTTTTATTCTTATTCTTCATCATGATTTTGTCTTGATCTTTTTGTTAATGATGCTCTTTTGTCCAGGTAATAACTGTCAAAAGTTTAAAGTGGGATGAACCATCAAGCGAGTCATTCCGCTTTCAAAGGACGGCAAAAAGTCTCGACGTTGAGGAAAAACACGAACGACTTAAGAAAATACTGTAACGTGTATTTACTTTAAGTTATAAAGCATCGGAAATGAAATGACACCTGCTCGATTCTATTCGATGTCATAAAAACCATGTGTCGATAGCATATCAAGCCAACAGATTCACACAGCCACATACATAAATTCCTACTGCGTCATCAGACAAAGGACGATTAAAACAACACGATGAAACACAACGAAATCGACAATAGAAATTAAACAATGTAAACATACCTATTCCATTGACAGGAGGAGGATTGAAGCACTACATTCACATCGGACAAAAAAATGCGATTTGTAACTTAGTCCATTAGAACAAAAAATAAAAATATTCCACAATTCAGGTGAAAATGAAAACCGGAATAATATTGGAAAATAAAAATAGCTGCTATAATCCAAGGATGGCTATTTGAATAGAGAGAGAGAGTGTGAGAGGAGCCCAGCAGAGCGCACTAAAAATGGAGGACCGCAATGGCTGCCAGTACAGGCAGGGAAAACAACGACTGGCCACTCTACGCACGCAGCACAAGGTTTTCGACGAAGCAAAAGTCACAAAATCTACGCATAAACGCCTGCATATTCCGAAACGTAAAATAAAGAACGAATTTGCGCAATAATTAAGTCCCTAGAGGGATCCAAAGTTCACCAAAGTTGAGAAACAAGTCCTATAGAGAGCCCTGCGAGGCTCAACGCTCTCCCCTTCCCAAGGTTCATCCGCCATCTAAAGCTCCTTCCCAGCTCTGAGAGCTTAGCCTTTGATTGACGTTCTCTCCATTTACCCAGGACTCAGGTGATGCACCCAAGTCCCACCCCTTTTATTTTAAAATATAAACGAGCTGCTTTACATTTATTTTAAATGTTAAAGTTACAACAACACTACAAGCATTAGGACAACTGACTAGTGGGCATCAAGATAAATCTTTTTGTGCTTTTTCTTTATGAAACATTTCTGAGCCTTCACTTCCTGCACAGACAGGAAATGAGGCTAGAGGAGCCATTTTGCAGTGTTGGACTACACTGGACACCATTTTAGACCATTTAGTTTTAACCCTTTACGCATGGCTCTGTATGTGTAATTGTATTTCATGTTAACAGGATATTTGAAGATGAATCGAATACTTTGAGGTTGTTTTGTGGTCATTAACTGCCTATTTTATTTAAAGAAATCAGTGGTCGGATTAATGATTGGTGCCATTAAGCCAAAATAATTAGCAAAAGCCTTGTTATTGTAGGGATAAAAACAAGCCAGTTTGGCTAAAGCCAACGAAGAGCCCTAAACCTCGGTTCAATTTAAACATCGACTCGCCACGGTCCAATAGATTGCCGAAAAAATTGAAATTAATTGTTGATAAATGAAGTAGCGAAGCAAAGCAACAAGGAAAGTTTTGTTCAATTAAAATGGAAACAAATTAAACCCGGAATAAGTTGAGATTGGATGTATACAGTAAAGATGTAAATATCTTTAAAAACGTAACGATTTTTTCTTCCAATAAGAGCAAGTCGAAAATGTTCAATCATGAAACTTTTATTTTTCTCATAAAAACAAAATAGCATACTGAAATACAGGCATAGTTTCAACAAAACAATAAAATATGATAGTGAGGTACATGTAAAAGAAAAAATACAAAGATTGCGAATTCTTATGTCACAGCAAATCAGAAATGATAAATCACAAGCAAATCTTTCCTTCCAAATCCAAAAGCAAAATCTGAGCCGCCATCTTCCTCAATAAGCAGTCGTCTCCACTTGACTGTCCAGAATAGGTTCTTTAAATCAAAAAGGAGAAGGGAAAATTTAAACCCCAAACGTATTCGAAGTTACGATGATAGCATTTTATAAAAACTAGCGCATAGCTAGGGACAAAACAATCCGCAACAAAAATTTTGGTTATAAAAATAAATCAAAGCGATTGTCCAGTCCTCTTTCAGGCAGTTCAACTAGTAATTAAAACTCATGGAAGTTTAAGATAATATCAAACCTCACGAGGTAGCTCAATATGCTCAACTGTCATCGGCAATGTCAACGTTAACTGACATGCATAGCTCCACCATAAAAGAAAATGATAGCAAAATGTGTTTTCCACATATGCACATCTGATAATAAAAGCATGCTATCTGCAGATTGTCATAGATGCTTTAACACATGTTTTGTTACATTTACCTACAAATGTATATGGCAATAAAATTGGACAATTTCTAAGTTACATATGAAACAACTCTTTGAAAACTTTCGAAATAAATCATAGTACTTAAGCCACTTTCCAGTTTTTACATTGGTGCTCAAAGTTTCATAACAGCAGCACAACACAATCTCAACGTGCATTACCAAAACAATAAACAATGAATATTTTAAATACTACATTGCTACAACATATGTCTGTCATATGCTAATGTTTTCTGAAGAAATTGGTAATTCGTAGACTGGTATTTTTCCTCTAAGCTTGATGAATTTGTTTAAAAAGCTAAAAACAGTTATTAAAAACTTTGTCAAGTATAGATGTATAGACTGACAAGCAACTTCAATTGTCAAATGTAGTGCATGGATGAAAGCCAAGTAAACAATGAAAATGTTTAAATATGGCCGTCCTCATCATGTTACAACAGCATTATTACAATGTGTAATCTAAGAAAATGTAAAAGATAGGAATGTTTTAAAAAGAGAATTGTACATAGTATCTTGTTGTCATTCAAGAACCTTTGGCCTCCAAGACTTGAGTGCCTCCAAGAGGTCATCAAGTTATGTTAAACCACTACAGAAATTGGGATGCAGAAAATGCTGGGACACAGGGAAAATGCGCCATTCTAGTGCATATATGGCATGAAACAACAAATGAGACCTTCAAAGTGGATGCTAACAAGATAGGACCCCCAAGGTATGTCTTAAAAGCAAAATGTTTGAAAAGTGTCTCTTAAAAAAATGGTATTGAATTGAAAATGAAAGTCACTTCATTCTCAGTGAACATGTCCTTTTTTACTCCATGGAAAAGTGAATAAACTGACTCAACAGTATGTAATAAGAGTTGACCGAATTAACCAAGAAATAAGTATGAACTGGAATTGGAATCCGTTATCCTCATTTGTCATCCAAATGTTATTGTACAATAATTAGAAGGCTGCTCGAATTGGACAGCTCCAAAGATGAGAATATGGGCTCATGCACTGGATGAGGCTCACTATTTTGAATTAAGTGGCAAAAACCTTGGTTGTCCGTTTCCTTTGAGGCTAAAGTAGTGGTTCTCCATTCTGATAAAAAAATGGTTGCGCCGACATCACTCAGGTAAAGAGAAACTTCAGCGTACTCCAGTAAATGCATCAAACGCACAAGTGAGAATCAAGAATTCATTTGGCGAATGAAGCAAATGAAAACTAAAGAAGAGGCCAATGGTGGCATAGAATCTAGAAAGATGTAGAATCTAGGAAGTTTTCAACAGAACAAGATCCAACGATGACAGCACCCAAGAATGATCAGGTACCCAAGGAAAGGAAATGTATGGTCAATCCAGAGCAGAACATGGAGGCTTTCCCAGCTTAGAAAGGAAGCTGTATTAATAAGTATTCCATTCCTCTGAGGTTTGAATTTCATTTCAGACACTGAAAGTTTTTCATTTTCAGCAAAATCAAAAAGAACTGCATCAATTCCAAAATTGTATTGGACAAAATGTTATTTCTTTGGCTGTGTACACGGCTTCAAATTATGAACTTTTCTCACAATAAACAAGTAATAGAGGCAGATATTTGTAGAGCTGTAGGATCTAAATGAAGCTATAAATGACAGACATATGAGGTAGCACCTTTATAATACAAATACCACTGTGATGACTTACAGAGCAGTCTTCTATTCCTTCGACTTCTGCTGCAGAGTCCTCGAGCGAACTTCTCCTGCATGGAAAAAGACACTCAATGAGATCGGATGTATAAAACAAAACAGATACTCTTTCCACTCTGTTAAGTGTCAGTTGAGAGTACATCATGAGTTGGTACTGTTAGCATCACTAACTAAATTACAACCTGTCTGTTGTGTTTAGTAGTGGACAGTTTTGTTTAAATGGGATAGTTCAAGCCCAAAAAAATATATATGTTTTTTATTGAGCCCTTATGAAATTCAAAACCTGAATGTGAATCTTTCTTCTGTGGAACACAAAAGAAGATTCTTTGAGAAATGTCTCTGTGGTTTTGTGTCCATACAACAGAAGTAAATGGGGGCCATGTGGTTAAAAATAAGTTCTGTTTTAGTCTGCAGAAGAAAGTCATAGAGGTTTTGCATGACCTCGGGGCGAGTTATTTATGAAAGAATATTCATTTTGGGGTGAACTATCCCTTTATGGAGTATCTTGTGTAATTTAATCATAAGGCAAGATAGAAAACCAAACAGTAAAAGACATCTTGTAATTGGATTTTAAGGACATGGTCTCGGATTCAACAGTATTAACTATGTCAGTAAATGAATGCATGTTTATAAAGCACATTTAAATAATAGTTTAATCAAACTATAGTTATCAAGAGGTATCCATTGAGATATCGTTTGTATCACTGTCCATTTGTACATCGTTTCCATTTATAGTGGTGACAACTTTTAAAAGGATCACTTTGAAATGCATTATAATACCAGGTATAAATGAGGATACTAGTCTATTTTATTCAGTTGGGTTGGTAAACAGAAATGATGGCAGATTCATATGTAAATTGTAAGATCATTCTTTCCGCTGATTGCATCTCACAGAAACTTGCTCACAAAAAAAGGGTTTAGACTTATGAGAGAAAAATTAGGAAGAACAAAAAATTTCAGCTAGACATTGTTTGAGCAGCGGTTTAGTGGAGTTTATGTGGTTCCCACTTTTCACCACACGACTTTTAACGTCATTTCATTGGCTGTTCTATATTGTTGCACTCTTGCTTGTCTGGAGAGTGTACACATCTGACGACTAGTCAGTTGAATTTCAAACTGATATGAAACCGGGTTGTTCTGATTGACGATACTATCGTGTATCGACGATACTCAGACATATCGGCGAAAGCTGAATTCTTCGAAGGTAGTTGGGGGTTTGCCAATATATGTTGCAAATTAATAATACAAATGCGCATTTCTTCATGCAATGCACTAAGCGCTGGCTTTTCCTCGCGCCAGACAATTTAAAATGTGCAGGCTTTCAGTTTTCTGCGCATGAGATAGCTTTTAATTCACGCAGCTCTGGCTTTTCATTGTGCCACAGAGAGTTTGTAATGTGCGGGGTCTGAGTTTTCCACGCACAAGATAGATTGTGATGCGCGAGTCTCTGGTTTTTCCTCGCGCCAGAGTGAGTTCATAATGGGCGAATTACAAGTTACAATCTTTGCGGGGTTTGAGTTTTCCGCGCACATGAGAGAGCTTGAGATACGTGCGGCTCTGGTTTTTCCTTCAGGAATTGCTATGTGCATGTTTAAGACTTGACCACAAATTGTTCCCTTTTGGCAATCAAGTAATAACAGCGCGGGCATCAATGATGCATTTGGATAAATTATATTGCGGTGGGAAGTAAAAATGTTGCAGCTGCACTGAACTTCTAATTGCAGTCACATATGAGCATTTCCTAGACACGTAAGCTTCTGTTTTTGTCCACAAATCCAGCTTGTCATTGATAAATGCGTAACTTGCCCTGCCCCTCGATACTATCGTGCAACGATCTGACTATAGAGAATATCGTCCAACACTAATCTGAAAGCGGTATAAGGGCATTTGAGCGTCCCAAATGTGAAAACTATTGAGCTTCAAATACATGCTGCTGTTCAGACTTATCGCAGAGTAGGCGCTAATCTAAAACTTTAAATGATAAACTTAAACGATATAGTCTGTTTTTGGTCAAAGTGAGACCCCACTTCCGATAAAAATATAACTTGAGTCAATATGTCAATTGAAAGTGTGAAAAAACGAAACAATTACAATTTGTAGTCGTTGCATCTTTTCATACTATGACCTTAAGGTATACTGTAGAGTGCGAAAAATTAAAAGTTGTCTGGTCTTAACAAAACAGTGAAAATATATTTTTCCTCAAGTTAAAATATAACAAATGTTTGTATAATTGTACGTAATTCGAAATGTACTATTTAAGATTGTTTACATAATTGGAGTTTGCAACGAGCTACAAAAGATATGGTTATCACAACGAATTCACAGTTTGGATTTCATTTAAATCGTAACGTTGTCTTACAACAACAGCTAGGCTAAATTTAAAGGTAAATAAAAAGGTAAAAGATCATAGAAAAGCTAAGCTAAACATTTTAAAAAGCTATGTTTAAATACTTACAGCAGAAATTCTTTTCCTCGTCATTCCTTGACATTAGGCAGAATGACCTTTAAAGAAAAAAAATATGTAATGTTAGATTGAACATTTATTCTACGATAATTTATGGCACAACCTAGTGGTGGCCAATGATAACAAGATAATTAAAGTGCACAGAACGCACTTGTGAAAAGAAAAACAAAAATACATTAACACTTACATTTACAATACATGACACTGAAGGAAACTCCATCATCGTTTGTCCAGTTGCTCTGATGCCTGTATATGCAAAAACATTTTTGAGAATTAGTTTTGATTAACCCAATTTAAATATGCAAACTCACTTGGGTGTTACACTATTTATATTTACTCATGCGGTTTCTATGCACAAAATACAATTTCTTTAGCAAGCAAGGTAAATGGAGAGTACCGTTCTTCATTTCTTTTAAAATACACGACATAGGTAAAGTAAGAGCACTTCATTTTCACCGTCAAATGTACATAAAACAGAAATCAAAGATAAAGAATCATCATTGAAAATTGTTTTAATTTCATATATTACTACATGTTATATTCTTAAACTCTTGCTGAATGGTTCGACAGCGATGTCGTCTAAAATTCTACATACATATTTTTTGGCCGACACCTCTTCATATTTTAAGGCAAAGATATCATATTTTTAAGAAAGACAAACTAATACTACAATACTTGTAGAAAAGCACATTCTATAAACTAACATTCTGATAACAATCTTTTGTGGAAAGGTCTACAATTAATATGATTTTTGGTAACATTTATTAATATATTTTTGGTATATATTAGATAATTTGGTACTTAAAACGGTAGGAATGAGGTGAAAACGCAATTCACATAATTCTGTGATCAAAATGAAAAAACAGAAGGAAAGACACAGGTTTCTGATTTTTCTGGAAAAATCCTTTGTGGATAACAAGGGGTTAATAGCCAACACCCTATTATTTAACGTCGAAAAATAAAGCATAAATGTTTTTCAAAACAATAAATACACCTGGATACATTTATTCAACTACATCATCTAACAGAAAATTTACATTAAATGAATAAGGATTTAACATTGCATTTTACACAAATAACAATAGAATCTTAAAATAAAGTAAAACATCAAAATTATCCACAAAATCCTAATGGAAGTTGAGATATTCACAATGTTCTTGCTATAATTTGTATAATATTGTACATCAAAAGAAAGAAAATCACTTTAACAGTAATTAAGACACAATAAGGCACTAAAATATTTAATAAAATGGTTATATATACAAAGATAGCATTTCAAATCATCAAGAAGATAGTCTAAATGTTAGGACTGAAGATGGTAGCCCCAAAAAGGCATATTTACAACATTATTTCTATTTAATGTATATTTTCTGCTATCGAGTGTTACAAGGACATTTGCCCTCCCAAGGACAAAGCAAATTTAAAATGCGTAGACAGTTAAATCCTCGCTTCTCTTCGTTGTTGTCAGCTGAAATCTTCGCAGTTTTCCTGTAACACAACCCTGCATTGTTTTCCTAAAATTTAACATTGTTTTAACCTGGAAACCGTCGATTTATTCGACGGAATGTCTTTAAACAGTTCTTGGCAATGGCCCCATCATGGCCATTTTACACCACCTCGTCGAGCCCGCTCCTTTTCCACCATATTGGTGCGTATGTACCACAACCTCTAATCCGTTTACAAGTTACTATCTTTAACAAAATCTTACCCTTATCCACCAGCTGCGATCCGCTCTTTCTTCTGAACCCATCGAGGCCATTCTCGTCGTTAATATTCTTGGTTTTAGCATGATCTTCTCGTTCAGATGGCGCCACATCACCAGCTTCACTCACCTCTGCTGTCTCTCCTCTCCCGTCTGTGCACGTCGTTCTCTCCGCCTGTACTGTTATACTGATCGAATGGACAGCCCTGTGTTTCAGCGTAAGCGCAGACAACTTCCTCTCACTGCGGCATTCTGGGTAGAAGAACCCAGCGTCCATTACTGTGTCGGTAAACCATGACTTTACAGCACGGACTTTAATTTAACAGCGAATATTTATATTACAACAACTAACAGCATTCCTATTCCTATAAAAATCTGGTTTTAATACAAACATATTTAAACATGCCTCTGACTGCTGTAATAATGGTACTTGCTGTTAAACATTATATTATTGCACATTAAACCATTTAACATTGAATCAACAAAACAAAAAGTTGGCTAACAACCACAAGTTTTATCAACAACCATTTTTTAAAATGGTTTATTATGCATTATTTTTAAAATGTTTATTTCTATTTCATTTTAAAATAAGACAATTATCAATGTGTTATGCTTATTTTTTTCTGCTTGATTATTAAATGATAGACTACATAAAGCATAATGAGTATTATTGTAGTAATTTGATGAGTCTGGGCAAGAAAGGGTCTCTGTTCAATGATGCTGTAGAGGATTTATGAATTGGGACTGATTTAACTTGTCTGATTAATTAGCCTTAAGAAAATGAACCCTTTAATTATAATAATCATATTAACAATAAAAGTGTATATTTGATAACAAAGTGGGTAACAATATGTCTAACATTATGGTGTATAGTCACAACCCTGTTTCTTACTGATGGCTTGATTTAGTGTAATTAAGCCTATAGCATTGCTTTTGTAATACAACGATCAATAGCCTACAATACATTAATAATATATGACAATAAAAAAAGTAATATAATACAATACAATTAACAATAATATAGTTTTACAGTGGCACAAAACACTGGATGTATGTTTCTACAATATGAACAACATAGGACTATACAATAAAACATTAGTTGATCAACAACCAACATATTTTAGGTACTAAGGGTTCTGTCCTAGGACACATTTTAATCTTCTGGAAAAGCTGGTCTACATACCACAGTTGGTTACTTAGCAACTGTAACTGGATCAACCCTTGGCTCCCTCCCACTTCTCAGTCCTGCCACGTAGGCACGAGGAAACAGACCAGGTGTTGTTTTCTCATAGGAATGGCCCTAATATTAACCACACTCTCAATTATTTGTATACACAGGCCTATACAAATAAAACCACTTTAAAGAACTTCAGTATATTCATAAGACAAAGGTGTTCACATTTAGATGCTGTTGTTTATTCTGTGAGTACTGGAGTATTGGAGCACTGGCTCCCATTACTGATGTGGTACTACATACATCTGACAAGATTTTGGTTGAACTGAAATGATAAAACAAAGAGCCCTCTTGTGGCCTTTTCTTTACAATCTGTGGTGATATTGACCTCTGGTGATATTAGTTTGTGGATGTAAAGTAGCAGTTTTGTTCAAAACAAAACTAAAAATAATATTAGAGTTTGAGACTTATGATAAAACATATCTCCAAAATTCTTTAAAAGTAATATAATGCTTATTTGGAAATAGCACAGATATTAGAGGAAAGGTCAGTCATACAGTTAAATAATTAAATATTAGAGCAAAATAAGCCTCACACCAAGACTTTGAAAAAATGAATTTGATTTCAACTTATTTATATTTAAATTGGACTACATACCTACTAGTAATAGCAAGGCAAACTGACTGAATCTGTGTTAATTGCGCCATCATGTGGCATAGTTATATAATGACAAAAAATACACATTCTTTCTCACCACTTCAACCTAACAATGAAGTAATTTCTTCTCTTTGACTTCATACTTATAACGTTTAACGGCTGGTGCATATTGCCATCTTAAAATAATAGTATTGACAAGCATGAAACCCTTTCATATAATGCACACAGACATACCTGCCAACACTTGTTTTTTTATCATTCAAAGCTTACAAGTTTATAAAATACTTAATGTGAGTGTCATGCATTCAGCAGTACAATATAATATAAAGATCAAAGTCAAACATGAACATTTGCATATGTAGCAAGTATATTTAAAAGCGTAATGAGTTTAAAGAGGTCTTTTGTGCAGATGTCATAAACTATGAATTGTTTTATAATTCATCAGACGTAAGAAACATTGCCACAGGTGCTCAAAACGCTTTTCCTACGCAAGCGTGCGCATCTTCCGTAACCACACGTTGGTTTATCATCTCGAGGGTCTCCCGGATGTGAATAACGCACATTTCCTCCTGCCGACAAGCATTCCCAGGAAAACATCCTGGATGCGCTGAGCGGCGTATTAGTGGAATACAACGAATCGGACAGAACTCGGACACCGCGCTGAAACAGATTAGAACCAAATACAAGCAAAATACTGAAGATTTCTGATGGCTGAATGTAGGATTTTTGTCTGAGAAAATGCTGTCTGTGATTTTTCAACATCATCCGTCTTCCAGCTGTAATTCACATTTCGAGTTATAGAGCGCAGACCTTCGCCATACTAACTTTTGATTATACAGGACATTAGGGAAAGTGTTGAATTTAAAACATTATGTCGCCGTATTGTTTTACATTGGCTCTTATTGCTATTGCGCAGCAGGTCGGCGGAGAACCGCGTCCATCCTCAGCAACGCAGCTGAATTCAACATTATCGCCTCCAGAGGAATATTCATTACATAATGCTACAGACGCAAATGTTGGATCTCGCATTTCTAGCATTTTAAGGGATCTTCCTACCATCAAAGCAATTTCGATTTCCATCTGTGTAATAACAGTCTTGCTTATCACGTGCCTCGTCATAAAAATATACAGGTAGGCTAACCTAGAATATGACACAATGGTTTAATGTTTTATTCGTTTCTGAGTTCGTGCAAATAATATGTTTTTGGTTTCTAAAAAAAAATGCATTTATTCTTGTCAACGTTTAATCGATTTATGTAAGCCTAGTACACTGCCATTGGACAGTATAGAGACAAATCTGGATTGCCTTTATAAATAGAGGTTAACTTTAGACTATATTGTTATTCCGTCCCTGACCTAAGGTGACTAAAGTACTCTAATCTCTATTGAACATACACATTATTTAAGCATTTTGCGTATCTGTTGTCTAATCTCAGTTGTTTTATTCAGATCTGGTAAGAAAGTCAGAAAAACTCGGAAATATGACATAATCACGACCCCCGCCGAGCGCGTGGAAATGGCACCTTTAAATGAAGAAAATGACGACGATGACGACTCAACACTGTTCGACGTCAAATACAGGTGAGTGACACATGATATAATCCGCTATAACATAACCTGAACATTAGTTTCGTTTTAATAAATATGGTTAATATTTCTCATTTTGTGCTGCTATGGCACATTCTAATTTACAATTGAATAAGAAGACCAATATCAGTTCATCAGTGGCCTGAGAATGTTCTTGGTGAGTGACCTCATAGGTCACAATGGAAAGGGTTGCGTTATTTGGAGGGGTTCCTGACTCGATAGCTGACTGCTCCCCTTCCGTCCTTTCAATTGTTCTTTGACTGAGAATCTGCTTCCTTTGGCTTAGCTCCTTGTTTGCCAGCGATTTATTGCCAGTGAGACTGTTTGATAAGCAAAGCAGTTTTACATGGACGTTTTTGCATACCTGAAACTTGATCATGTGTGGTTTTATTTTTTAAATTAATCCTATTAAATTACTGCCTTTGCTTGCTTGTAGGTGAATTAGGCTACATTGTGCATCCAGAGTCATCGCTGAAGATCCCTTTTAGGATACCCCTGCATGAGCACATAAGTAGCCTACAAGGATCGTGTTCCCTGCATCTTTGATTTTATATTTTCCCAGCAGCCCACAACATAACCTCCAATGGAATCATCTGACAAATTATATCCAACATTTATTGGTGTATTAATCTGTCCTATCAGACATGTCAACATGAAATCTGATTTTTTTTCCTTGTTCCTTTGCGATAATCCATTCCCTAAATGCTCAAATTACAGTCTTTATTTCCATTGTTTTGTAAAAAGGATTATTCAAAATGTCAGGCAGCTTATACACATTATGTATGTTTTATCAAAGCTGAAATTCAAGGTTGATTTTATGTGTTTTTGACAAGATTTAGATGTGCTTAAATCAACTGGAAAGTTTTACAAAGACTAGATCATAGGACCCATACATGATCGAGGTGTTTGTCTCATGGATAGGATCTGATTATAGACAATGTTAAATGTGTGTTCCAATACTGAAAAATGGTCTTTATTCTATTATGTGTATATATTGTATGCAAATTATTCATCCGAAATTGTTTATTTTTAGAAAACAAATCTTATTTTGATTTAATAAGAGTTATGTATTACAAACCTCTATATTTTGAGAATATGTATCTACTACCACTAATTGTGCAACACTGTAAGAGTTGAATGTATGTTTGAGAGAAGTGGGGTTGGAAGATTATTGTTGCCATATTGCTGCTCTCTGAGGTTGGATATGCACACCCCTGTTTTTTAAGATGAACTATTTAACAGTGGAAAACTGCTGCACCACATGACATGAAGGGTTAAAACATGTATTATGTTGTTATCATGTGAAATGCACCAGATTTAGAATTGTATTGTGCTTGGAACAGCACTTTTAAAACGTCTTAAAAGTGACATCATAATATTGATGTATAGGTTTATATATATGACCATATACAAGTTGCTCCTATATAAATGAGTTATGTCTTAGATCTTAGGGCCAAAAAGAATATTTAATGAATTCCCATTTGTTTATGTAGATATTCTTGACTGAGTAGAACCTATACTGGATTAAGAATTGAATATGTTTAACACGGTTGGTGAATATATTTCTCGCAAGTATAAAATGATACAATGTAATTTTACACTGTTCCAATTTGAAGGAGGTATTGAAAATAAGCTTGACAAGTTTAAAGGCTTATGATTTTTGTAGTGGCTGTAAAGCAGCACTCTAAAGAAGTTGTTTGTTGGACGGTTGCAATAATAGAAAATTTTAATTAATTTATATTGCATAAACCTTCTTGTGTTTGACATGTTTGCTATACACTGGACAATTTTCTTTCTAAAGACATATGTATCTTTGTATGAGCTAATTGTAAACCTTTAAGTGCTTTAAACCTTTAAATGTTATGTACTTTTTCAAGATTTATGATTAGCACAAAATAAATGCATTAATAAATACAAATTTAGCAGAATTGTGTGACAATATTTGTTGAACAGCGCTGTGCATAAACTGGGTTGACCTTGAAAATAAGTGAGTATATCTAAGATCCAGCACATATACATACGCACTACCGCTGTTAACCAGTAACCTGCATTGGCTATTAAGCAAAGAACAAACTATTAGCCTTTTTCCCTTTGGCTCAGTTTTTCCTCTACCTTTCCACCAAAAAGTCTGTATATGACCCTGTAACTTTTTTCTCAGTATTATAACGGAGCATCATATTATTTGCCAGACAGTTTGGCTTCATATTTATTTTCATTAGACTAGTACATGTCACTTCAATAGTAACAGAAGGCAGACACATTTTGTTCCAAATTTAAATGAATTCTGAGTTTTATGTGGAAATTCCGTGCTAAATGAAACTTCCATCCTGTGTGGCATCCTGTATTCCTTCATAAATGAAAAATAACTTGTGAAGAACCACATAGAATATTGCACATTCCCCAACTTAAAAGGGCCATTTATTCTGTTAAATCTTCTTATGTAAAAATAAAGCTGAAATCATGCTATGGGTCGACTTCTCCTCACTTGTTGGTTACCCACAAGTCTTTAAAACCCCACCACATTTCCAGAAATTAGCCTGACAATACACCAAATATATGCAAAATACTGTTATGTGGCTCAGAAATAATAAATCATGTTATTTTTCCTGGGCAAGAGTCATTCTGCGGCATCCTGTGTTGAGATTCTCTTCTCCTCAATTCCTGCTCTTTTTTTCTTTATAGCATAAATCTTCCACTAAGCAATATCACTTTCCTATAAGTCGCTTCAGCTCAGGGTTTTTAATATCACATCCACTGGCTGACCTTAAATATGCACCAGGCGCCAAGAATTTCACACAATCTGTTTGTTCTGTTATACAAATCAGACAAAGAAGCTTAGAAGTCCACAGAAAGAAATGCACATCGTATGAGCTATTTTGGGTTTAAGTTAAATGGGCCTCCAAACACACAGGTCATTCATAAAATAGAGACAAAAGGATCTCCACTTTTTCCACAGAAAAGAAAACACTGATAATCATTAACATATCTTTAAAGCGGGTGGACGGCTTCTGAATGTCCTAAAAACTGTGACCCAAAGCCGGCTGCACCCTAATTAAGTTGAGTAATATTGGTTACAGACTGTTTCTATTTTTTTAAAACACAGAGGTTCTTTTACGGATAAATGCATTCATTATGCCGATGGCCCTGTTGACGTCTGTGGTGAGACAATTATCTATTTTTAACTTAACTGGAGACATAATAAGACCAACATGTAGCGCAAGAGGCTTCATGTTTTCTTGACGGGTCACACGGTTTAGCGCACATAAGTGGATCCTCGCTAGCCTGGGTGCAGAAATAAATAGTTAAAATGCTTGACTAACTGAAGTACTTTTCTCCCTAGACTAGAGGAAAACATGCACAATTTCAGACCTCGAAGCAAAAGTAATACATTTGTATGACAGATCCTTTTGGAAAAATGTGTCATGGATGTTTTTAAACACGCTGGGAAGACAGCAGTATTTTCTTATTATAAGTTATCACAAAAACATTTATTAAACACGTAATATATCACATACAAAAGGAATCCAAAACACGTCACCCCCTGCCTCCCCCCTCAAGAAAAAGCACCCTTAGATACAGAAATACCGTCAGTAGTCAAGAAACATACTTTGTGGCTTTAACAAACTCTTAAGTTTACATAGTGAACGTCTCTAGACGCTGTTCACAGATGACCATCCTTTGGTACACACGAGTGTGTGAACAGCTGGGTGTGTACTGGATTTGGCTACACATTATCTTCCCAGTTAACATTCAGTGTGTGGTTCCATTCACTGCGATAGCTGCCTTACTATGCAAACACTAAAATCCCCTGGAAGGCTTTTCCAAGGCTTGTTCCACTTGTAACACAAGCATTACTGCACATTTCAGAGCTTCAGTAAATAAGACAACTTGTTATATGGAAACAGAGTACATTTAACAGCTGCTTACTGTCACAACTTAACACTACTACACCTCTTTCTAAGGCAACTTTATCAAGTGTCATTTTTGAGTATTGATGCAGCATAACATTCTTTTCCTACTTGAGGCACTACATTATTGTCATTGAAAAGAAATAAAGTGGTAAAAATCCATGTTTAAAGACTTAAATGTCAAACCTAATTGTCTGCCATACATTCAGTCATGATGTCTATGGGCTTAACAGACACATAGACTGTAAAGGCAACAAAAAGGACATTCTCAATATAGACTCTTTACAAAAACTTCCCCAAAAGGCTAATGCTGTTCTAATACTAAATAATGCAAGTTTATCCTTTTACAGAAATGCTTCCATCTTGTGGACAAATTGAAGATATACAGTACAAAAAAGTAAACTGTATACAAGACATTTAGTGAATCACAACAATGAAAATAAGACGTGAGAGTTTCAAACTTGTTCTGGGCTATGAAGAAACAAAATATCTCCGGGGACAAAAATGGCTCACCTTTTTAAGGTTAAACACTTCTACAAAAACAAATGCCCACCTTTCTGGCCATATTGCATTTTCACAATTGGTTATATTCACCTAAAATATGCAGGTGAACGCATTTTTTCACAGCATGTTTCTGTCATTTTGTCTATGTGGGTCTCATTCTAAAAAGTCCACAGGTCCTTCTCTTCCAGTGTGTGACACACAATCATTTAACCCCGACACAGAGCTAACCTCTTAAAAAAAAGCACCATCAAAATTGCTGTTGCAAAGCGAAGCTCACGTTGGAGGTTTACACGGCCCAGTGTGCAGTCGCAGTGCCCCCTGTCTGTGAAGAGCACTTAAAGTCCTGAATTCCAGAGGCATTGTATGGGGACCAGCGCTGGATGTGTACCGGTAAGTTAGAGTGTCATAATAGTGATACTTAACAGGTTTGCCATCGGGATCATTAGCAAAAGGCCAGAAGCCGTACAGGTGGATTTCATCACAAAAGCGTGTGGCCATGGTGTACATCAGGAGTCCGGTGGTAGGCCTCTTGATCTGGACATGATTGGTCAACCAGTACCTGCAGAAAGTCAACGTTTCTTAATTTGTTACACTCTAATGCTTCCCATACAAACAATAGAAAAAGATTAAATATTATATTGTTTTAAAATATTATTAATATATTAGTTTGGTGCAAAGTTTTCGAATACATACAAGAACCTCAATGTAGATTGGGACTAGGACTAATACATTGATTGAGATTCGGTGGTATGGTTTGATTGCATCATTTGTATTGCGTTATGGAGGGGGACTGGCACATCTTGTTTCTATGGTAACATCACCTGCTCTGATTGGAGGATCTCAAACAGTTGGGGTCAAAATGGGGTTCTCAGTCCAAAAATCTTTAAGAAATCCTTCTCTAATCACTGCATACTTATATTACATAATAGTAATATTAGTATTATTGTCTATTATTGTTTCCTTCATTTCCTTTTTTTTAGAAACCTAGTAAAGAAGGAAGAAGACACCTGTCACAGTGGCATGCTCATCTGTTTCAAATCCATGAGCAAAATCCATAATAACACGGAAAATGCAACCAGGAAGTTAAATAAACCTAGAGCTCATGTAACTGCAGAAGGAACTTCAGCCGCTGAATATAGGCTGAATCTTTTTTTCAAAATAGGCTCGTGCAACACTCCCCTTCACACAAACCTGATGGGTGCACAGCCCTTCTGCATTTAAATAGAGAAGATCAGACAATTGAACAATGTGCATTAAGATGCACTGAGCCCTCTCCAGTCTAAGCAATCCACTCACCCCTGAATAACCTTCACAATGGGGCTCTCTCTGTGTATACGTGAGGTGACATTCATTCAGAACTCCTGAGACCCGAAAAGGGGGGCTGGACGAAAAGAGCTAGAGATAACAGGGGGTCTCGGATCTGGTATCTCAAAGCGACATCTGGACTTTTCATTCACTTTAGTTGTACATTCTTAGGGCCGTGAAATCCGTTAGATTTTTTCTCAAATTTCGTTTGAATCTTTCTGGTGTTTTTACTAGGCCTATACAATAGTAATATATTTACCCACATGAAAAATAGCTAAAAGTAAGACACAGTATACTGTAGTATTTACTCTTTATATAGTAAAAAACCTTCTACAGTGTTATTAAACTTTATGGGGAGAAAATCATGCCATAAAATAAGGCATAATGTACAACTAGTACAGTCCATTCTTTTTTTTTCTTTTCTTTTTTTAAGTCTACTTAAATTTAGGATGTATTTTTACTAGCACATTTACTTTTATTTACAAGAAAATAAGATTATTTACTATGAAATTACTGTTATCTAAGGAAATTATATAGTTTATCCTACAGTTTTTAGGCGTGTTATAATGTTATAAATTAACCCGATTTCATTTCATTTCAGTGTGTAAATTAACTCTCTCAGAGCTGTTCTGTAGATTAAGTTTAGGCTACTTTCTACTCTACTTTCTGCTTCATAATTTTTTTACAAAATTCCACGCCATTCCGCGTTATACAATGAATTCTGTTTTAATGGCTGGATTTCACAATTTGTCCGCATTTTTATAGGACCCTACATTTTGGAAGAATGGCAGATTTGTTGAGATTGCTCAATGATGCTTAACAGTGTTTCAAAGCAGTTCATATTATAACTTAAAAAGTACATTTATATAGTTTAGCCATAAATGAAAACGATGTCGTCACTTACTCCCTTTTAAAGAGGTTATTGATTCATAATAACCCCCACTTTTAAGCATTTAAAAAGCTACCACATATTGTAATGGTGGTTTGCTATCAATAGAGCATACAGCGGACAGATGTCTTTTGCTTGACCTTTAATCTCATCCTGGCCACCCACATTATACAGATCTAAAGAAAAACCTTCCTGCTAGGTGTATTGTGAAAATAGTAGATTCCAGGCACTCTGCTCTGAGGGAAGCTTCAATAGCCCTCTTGAAATATGCAGGGGTCAATGGAAGAGGCAAAGATTGTGTTATTTAAAGAGAACCTCACAGCGGGCCAACTACAATTGAGCCCAGAGGAGGTGGAATTCACTGAGCAAATTTACAAAGACCTTCTGTAAGAATACAGATATATAGATGTTGGTGTGCAATAGAGAGCCAAGCTCAATCGATTCATGGGAACGGCCGCTTGCTGTGAGGTGGCGGGTTTGAACTGTATCGATAGTATACTTTAAATAGCAAGAGGTTTCATACACCTGATGATAAATACACAGACACATACCCTCTGACCGCATGCAGCAGGCGCAGGGAAGGAAATGCGGTGCGGACATTTACAGTGTGTAGAAGAATGAGACGTATAGCCCACTCCACTCTTTCTTCTCCTCCTTTGGCCATGAAGGCGGGGATCCACAGCACGCTTCCGCTGAGGCTCTGAAGCCTGCGGACGAAACGCTGTACCCACTCCTCGCTGTTCAGATCCTGGAAGGCACGCTGCACCACGGAAGGATTCATGGTCACCAAACTGGTCCGTACTCCTACATCTGCTGCATACTCCTCCACTGGAGCCAGGTTACACCTGCCAAACATACACACATAAACAGGCTTAATGCACAAATGTGATTATTTGTTAATAATTATTTTAGGTAAAACTGATCACATTAAACATAACAATACAGATCCAAAACGTTGATAAGCCCATTGATAGGGCCGAGTATGCCTACCTGTACAAATCAATTTTTTTGGAGGAATAAAGGTCCAGTGTGTAATTTCTTGGAGGTTGAATAGAAATGCATTATAATATACATAACTGTCTTCAGAGGTTTAAAGACCTTACATAATATAGTGTTATGTATTTATTACCTTAGAAGGAGTAATTTCTATCTACATACAGTACAGTGCGGGTCCCCTTACATGGAATTCACCATGTTGTTTCTACAGTAGCCCTAAACGGACAAACTGCTCTAGAGAGCGAGTTTTGTAAAATACTTTATCTACTTCCGCAAAGAAGCGCAAATTTGTGACGACATCTTAGTCCTGTGTCAGCCGCCGTAGTGGTTCGAAAGGGAGGGGTGAAGTGATCCGTTGGTTGCACTTCGAGACACTATTGCACTATTCCCATTGAGAGACTGCAAACGACAAAATAATTTTCTTTCCCAACATACCTTTAATTTATTCAAGTATCCAATTCTGCATTATCTTTAATCGTCTAACAGATTATCTCCATACAGAAGACAATTACTGAGTACTATAGGGAAGTATCTTTTGGATCTCATCTATCATTTCACTTCAGAATCCATAAAACAAGACAAAAGACACATTACGCTACTGAGACTGAGAACAGGTTTACTGACATTATCGTCTTACCTCAATACCTGGAAAAACCTTTCCACTCAACGCTGGCACCATGCCGGCTGCTGAAGCTCAGCTATCACTCTCACACATCCACACAGCCTCGTCCTTGCCGTAATGAACAGCCATGCCAACCACACAGGAGGGGTTTAAGTTCCTCCATTACCTAATCTGAGAGGCTCTGTGTGTTCCTGGACCAGGACTGAATGACATTAAAGCCATCAAAGTCACGGATGGACTGGGCTCTTAAAGAGCAACAACAGCATCTTTTTCTGTGGTAACAGGGAAGTTTGTGTTTGTATTTAAGCAATAATAATATTAGTTTCAGGGTGTTTCCTATGTTTTTCATATATACGTACACAATAATTTAATACATTTAAACAAAAAATGAGTAAATGAAAATAAAAATGAATTCTATTACCTACCAAATTCACTAACTCCATCCAACACTTACTCCATCCAAATCATCGAACACTACACTACCTATTGCACAAAGCACATTTCTGTAAACGATGAACCCCAAGCAACTAGGCAAGAAACCATTGTAGTCTGCAGGAAACACATTCAGAAGACAAATGAACCTTTGCTACTTTCAGGAGACAGTCTAATTGCATTTCCAGAGCTATGACTTAATATGACTTTTACAAATGTCAAATTTACTCAGCTGGCACCTAATTGCAGTACATTTCACCCTGTGATTCTGAAAGGCTGCGGACAATCAGCTATTGCAAGTTTTGCCAAAGAACAGAACTGACAGCTATTTCAAAAGAGCATTGTGTCATGTCCAGGTGAGATTTGAGCTTTAAAATCCAACCCGCATTTCTTTAGTTCACACATAAATGTGGACCATAACCAGCTGTAATAATACAAGTTACGTTGGATTATTGTTACTTTAAAAACTGGATAATAATGTAATAAAGGAATTGTTATGTGGCCCCATGGTAATATTAATAAATTAAGGCTGGACTGTCAAAGATACCGTTTGAAAGCACTAACACTATTACTGATGATGAAACATCAGTGTAATATTTATATTACAGTTACAAGGAGACTTGCTAACCACATCCATTTTTAAAAGGATAGTTCACCCAAAGATATTATTTCATCATTTATTCTCCTTAATGTCATTTTATATGGCTTTCTTTCTTCTGCAGAACACAACAGAATATATTTCTATTGTAGGAATCTGGCAACCAAACGACACTGGACCCTATTGACTTCCATTGTATGCACACAAAACCGCTGAGACATTTCTCAAAATATCTTTAGTGTTCCACAAAAAAAGAAAGAGTCACATAAAGGTTTTAAATGACATGGGGATAAATGATTGATGACAGATTATTTTTTGGGGAGGTGAACTATCCCTTTAAGAGCACAAATACTATAAGAGATCACAAAAATAAAGTTGGCCAGAAAAGGCTATTACAGAGATCAATTAGACAATTATATGCAATGTTTTTGGGGGGTTAAAAAGAAGTTTAGTTATTGATTCTCGAATATTTCATGAAAAGGCATTTTATGACAGCGTTTAAATTTGGTTTATCTCAATATGACAGTACAGGACATCGTCTCTTTGATAAATTTCATTTTTACCTAATGACAAAGTCGTGTGAATCAATCTCTTGACCACAGCTGCTATTCAGTAATATCCCAGAATTCCCTACGATTGCACATCGTTTGTGATGCTGGTGCTTCATTGGGGATGCTGTCGGCAAGAGGTGATACAGGTTCTCAGAGATGTTTGTTGTGCTCTGGCGGTCAAAAATATAATGAATGACATCTCCAGGCTTAAAGGTGCTCTTAAGAATTGAGATGTCCCTCTCAGCATCCAGGAACCTCAAGATGTTTTTCCTGGATAAGGAATCACAGCATAACTCATTAATCAAAGTCAGTTTTAACACATTCTGTATTCTTCAAAGTTGCCATGATGCACATGTTATACCTAATGAGGTTGGACAAGGTTCTGTTGAATGTCCATTCAGGTGAGGACAAATTGACTGTTTTGCTTTGTATGTGTGAGAGTGAAAGTGGAGAAGAAGAGGCTGTGACTCTTCTGTAGCTGACTAGTGAAGTAGGGTCAGCATTCAGAACTGATGTTCTGCAGGTAAGAAAGGCATAAAAAGTAATATGTGTGTGCAACTTCGACAAGGTTACAAAAACAACTTCTTGAAAAAATGCCTGCTATATATAAAACATAATACAACTAATTCTCAAAACCTAAAGGTCCACTGTGTCATTTTTTGGTAGATATATTGACAGAAATGCAATATAATATACATAACTATATTATATTACACAATGAAGCGTCATGTTTTTATTACCTTAGAATGAGCTGTTTCTATCTACATACACCGCAGGTCCCTTTACATGAAATTCACCATGTTCTTTCTACAGTAGGCCTAAAGGACAAACAGCTCTACAGAGCGAGTTTCATATATACGTTCTCCTTCGGCAAAGAAGCGAAAATATGACGACATCTTAGCTCTGTGTCAGCCACTGTAGTGCTTGAAAGGGAGATGCGAGCAGTGGAGTGAGCCATTGGCCGCAATTCGCAACCTCACCACTAGATACCGCTAAATTTTATACTCTGGACCTTGAAACCACATTTAATAGCTCAAATTTTATTAAACATTAGCAGATACAAAAAATGTAATAGGACTCTGGGTTCATTTTAATGTCAATAATTAACAAGCTTCTAAAGAAACAGGTCATAGCATAATTTACAGTTCAAAATCCTTACTTTAGCCTATAGGGCATAATAACAACTGAAAAACCAGGGAGTTAAAAATGTGCACATTTGCATGTGTCCTTATATCATTTTCTCTGAAAAGATCATAAATCATAAAAGATAAAACACATCCGATTACAAACCTGTTAGACTGAAGGACAAAGCGGAACTTCTGTGAATCCTCAATGATCCTATGAGCAGGGGGAATAAAATATTTATCATCAGACATTAACCAGTAATATCACCATTAATATTTTTTTTTAAATCTGATCAGTGAATAAATAATAATTGAATTTGTGTAGATGCAATTATGCTTATAATTGTAAAAACATTATTTACAATAATAATACATATTTAAGACTGTAATGTGGACCTTTTCACTTCTCTTTCTGAAATGTCCTAACACATTTCTAAAGTACAAAACTATTGATGGGAAACTATTGATCAGCATGTTTCGTTAAATGACAGAAACAACACTTATTTACCCATTAAATATTAAATCAATGTGGTTGAACATCAAAAGAACAAGCTAATATTGATTTCATCTAATAATCGCACAAAAGCTTTTTCAGCTATTGAATGCAAGATTCTTTGTTTAGAAGATTTATGCAGTGTTTTCATCTTATAACTACTAAAAGTCTGGTTGATAAACCTGATGAATGTGTATATTTTACTTGTTAACCAGTAATTTTAATGTTTCATTGAACAAATCAGTCCAATTTGTCTACAAACATAAAAATAACTCATTTCAAAGTCATGGCTATGTGCATTATTAACCAGAAGCTGCACTAAATCTCTCAAAATTCAAGGCAGCAGATTCGAATGCAATTTCTGTTTTGCCCCCAGGCTTTTTAAACTGCTTTCAGACTGCATTTGCACTGAGATACATTGTTTGATATTAAATTTTAGAATATAATCACTTCTTGACAAATCTCACTGATAATCTGAGCAAAAATGACATGAGGTGTTCTCTAATGTGTCTGTCAACTAGTAAATGAGGCGTGAAAACCCCAACTGGGAAGTTTACAATTAAATTCTGTCTCTGGGATATTTGGGGTAAATTAGCAACTATGAGGGAGCAATTATTCCCTTCCGAAGCTTTAATTGATAAACATTATTCAGTGTGGCAGAAAAATGAAATAAAAACACTACTTTAAAGAGCAAGCAAGCCTATACTTTGCAGTAATGGTAAAATGTGTTAAATCAAAGCATGAATCATTTGATAAATTAGCCACAATCTTATTTGAACCTGTAAGAGAGTGTGGTTTTTCCTCATGAATTTATTCTTGCAATTCATCTATCTATGCCTAAACATTCTGCTAACTCAAGAGCATTAAAGTGTATGTCCCAAATCGGTAAGATTTGCAATTATGTAAGCATGAGGATTTCAGCCACAAGGTTAAATTATAGCTGAAGAAAGGCAAACTGTTCATTTTTTTGTCTTCAAGCTGTAGCTTTAAATCAAACCGTGATCCAGATGCCACAAACCACAGATGAGACCGTCTTTACACTTGTCGGAAGGGAAAGCAAACAGGACATGGTCAAGTGCAACACAACTCCACACACCCAACATTACATCCAGCCTTTAGATCACCAGGATCAGCGACATTTATCAATGATTCTCATGCAAGATTTCTTAGAAAAGTCTGAAAATGCATATAATCTATTAAAAAACTTGATTTGTTAAACTTGCAAATCAATGGATGTGAGAACAACCCTAAATATTAAAGATAACACATTCCGATTACAATTCTACAGCTGAACCAAAAGGATAACTAAACCAATTGTATTATGTGTACCCTCAAATCTAAGTAAGGCTGTTGCTTTGCAAACAATGGTCCTCCTCAGGACCCAAACACATTGTCTCCCACATCCCCAAGTCTCTCCCTTTCCCTGACTTAGAAAACGCATCCAAATCCATGCTTGATGTCACACCGAAACCCAAATATACAAAATGCGCAGTCAAAATGAAACACATAGTTGTTATCTTCCGGCAAACATCTGTACGACATTCATATAAGCATGCCGCTTTAGATTGTTTGAAGTAAAGCGGTCAGGCTTCAACAAAGTCTCTCTGGCGAGAAGCAAAGCGCGGAGGAATAGGGTTAACACAAAGACGTATTGAAACAAAGAGGGAAAATGTTACACGGCTGTAGTAAATCCGGATGGTTTATTGCAGGTTATTCCCGAATTTACTTACGCGATTTCTTCTTCCACTTCCGATATGTCGGCTATAATGACAAATAAAACCAAGGCAGTCCCGATCCCAAACATCAATATCCTCAGTTCAATAGACATGACTTGAACGATGAAACCGTCTTCAGGTTCAACTATAAAGCGCAATCTCGTGTCTCCTTACGCAGGGCAGCACGCGCGGGTTCTCCTCTTTTATAGCGCGACCATTCTCACTGTCTATGCAGGAGAACCGGCAGAATATTACATTTCCCGTCCATCAGATTGTTTTATCCACCTTCTCAAAGTGGCATTGATATCATGCAAACACGGGCGTCCTCTCTGCTTCTCTACTTCAGCTGACACTATGGAGAGGTGGAGGCTTGCAGTTCCCTTGAAACTTTCACCAGCATCAACTCACATACAGACGCTGTTCACCACTGGAAATGGCAGAATATGAATATAAAATACCAACATATTTTGAATATGAATACAGTATTCACGCACATGTTAACTTAGGCTATCTAAACTGTCTGAGATATTCCACGGACATCTATTTTTAACTAGTTAAAAATACCATAACCCAATAGAAAACCTGCATTTTTACAATTAATATAACGTTGTATTTTTACTTTTATTATTTATTTTATTTATTTTTTACAGATTTTCTCACTTTTTGGAGCAAAGTAGTCCACAAAATATAGGCTATCCTGTACGTGAACACGGTTCTTCTCATATGGCCTATACTGGGAACTTTCATACACATAATAACTTTGATACTGTGCAGACTAGGCCTATACACAACATTATCCTCACCCAACCCTAATAAAAAACTTTATTTCGTTTTTTAAGTTGCTATTCAGACAAACTAAAAATAGCTGTATTTTCTTTGGATTCAGTAGAAATAGATGCTATTGATATAATTTGCACCTCAGTATTGTTGTGCATCATTGTAAATCATTATATTTATACAAATTATTAAAATGATGGCAACTTATTGAAATATTAAAGCCCTACCCCTGACCTTACCCCGAATCTATACTTTATTACTAAAAAGGAATTTTAAGGCTTAAATAAATTTGATTGAAAACAAATGTGATATAAATAGGTAAAAGAGAGTTTTCAGCGAGAGTTGTAATAGGATTTTAACGCAAGGAACCTGGCCGTGCTCGCTCAATGGATCCATGGACGAATTGACAGGATCACCTCCAGTTAAAGGTCTAGAGTGGGATTTATAGCGGCCACTAGTGGTAAATTTGAGAACTGCAACTCAGTCCGAACACGACGGTGGCCACCACAGTACAAAAATAGGTTGTCGGCTGAAACAGCATGTCTTCTCATGTTAACGCAGGGCATCCTGGAGGCTGGAGCAGGGAACATGGGACGATCTCTGCCAACAAGGCGGGCAATTTGTTCTCAGTGTTAATAGACACCCCGTTTAAGGAAAGTTTACAAAAATTTAATTTCTCAGCTGGTGTTTCAGTGATGTACAGGGCCAACACAAACAGCACGCCAGTCTAATTCTTTTATAGGTAAGATAAACTGGTTAGGCTATCACTAAAGTATCTGAACACCAGATGTTATGAGAGGTATTAAAAAAGCTTTTAAAAGAGCTTTGAATTGGGTGCTGCCGGCAGACATATGTGGAGAAAAGAGCTGACACAATATTACTCTGGGATATAATATGGCTGACAGTTTTCACTGACTCCAGGTTCAGGAATACACTAGGAATAATGCTCACACGCCATTTCTTAACATACAGATGAAGAAGATTCCTCCGGCTGTGAAAGGAGTACTGTTTATGTCACAGTTTTCTGACAGTTCTAGCCCTTTCACAGCTTATAAAAATATACTACTGCAAGCTTGGGTTAGGAGATACAGATTTAGTTTAAGACAGAGGCATTTAAGGACATGAATGATGGGCCACAAGCATCATTAGCTTTATAACCAAACCACTAATGAGAATACTTTATAGGAAAATCTCATTATTCAAAAAGCGCAAAATCAAAAAAGAAAACTAGTTCATGATCTAATCTTCATGATCATTTTCAAATACTTCAAGTTATCTTCTGCCATTTTTTGCTATTAAATAACTTTTTTTAAATCCGTCTCATTGCTGTTGTTTTGAAGACACGTGCAAATTAATTCACAAAACAGTGTTTGTATATGCTGATTAAAGGTTGTTATAAAGGCGTGCATGAATTTTTGCAAGAAGCAAAAGGAATCTTGATGGGATTATCGGGATCATCAGTGTGCTGTGTGCTGCCAGAAATGGCCTAGAAATTGTGTCATCCGTGGAGAACGGAATAAGGAGAGGAAAAAGGGGGTCATCTTTTTTCCATATTTTTAATTTGTCCTCACAATTGCTTCACAGGGAGTCGGAATAAATGACGGTTCTGGAGCCTCTCAGAGCAAAAACCTGCTGTCGATTAATATTGTTTATTGTGTACACATGTGTGTTTAATATCTGCTATCTGTCAGTGAAAATGCCAGAGTTACCTCGGTTTCCTCAAAAAGGGTTATTTATTTGCCAGAACAGGTTATAAGTCAAACGCATTATAAAGTTCTTGAAAGGTAACTTTAAATTTGTTTCATAGGTCTGCTTTCATTTCACCAAATTGGACCAGGCTACTGAAGCTTGGCTGCGGATAGTCAGTAGACCACCTGACTACAAATAAACAAGCAACATTTCATGTCAGTGAGTCACAGCAGTTGTTGAATGCCTTGAGCCAATACAATTCATCTGGTGAAACATTAGGGCAAAGAAATGTGCCCATGTGTCCTCTGGCTCTGTGTGCCATTGCTGTGGACTAAGTTTAGCTCTGAATGTGTATAAGAAGATATCTAGTGGAAAATTATAGCACGCTCCATATCCAATAGGATTTCATGAAGGCAAGCAATGCTTTTTTTGTAGTACATTTAAATAATCTCCTCTTGCTTTCACACACCAACAGTCTATCAACCAGAGGGTATGAAAATAGTTTTGTAATTAAATTTTTATGTACAACAATATCCAAAGAATAACAGAAAAAAGATCGCTTTGAGCCTTAATATAGAAAATATAAAACCATATATTATAGTCAAAATAAAGAGAACATAAACATAGAGAGAAAAAAAGAGAGAGAACATTGTACAAAAGCCATGAGGTAATCCCCATTTGAGTTTCTCTCACAGTTTATTTTGTAGCAATGTATACATTTTTATTAAAAACCATAAAGCATCAAGCTACTTTTTGTTCCTAAACTCAGCCGATGTATATTAAAGCAGGGCTTTAATTCTCCTCTCAACCTCTGCTTTGAACCAAACATCAAAAATGGAAAACATAAAGAGCCTAGTGACAATCCCAGCTCTCTCCTCTCGCAAATATTCTAATGAGTGCCGAGCATCAGCTCAGCTTCAGGGTCGTTCTTTTCTATTGTGTTACAAAGCCGCAGCCAAAACAGCTTGAAGTTTTTTCTACTTAAGATGACAAGTTATTCGATTATTATGGGCAATTGTCAGTGGGCGCTGGGTGGGAGGAATCATTTTCTCATAAACTCAGCATCTGCTCTTCATGGCTTTAGTTTAATGCTAAATCACTGCTGCAGAATATCGACTCTCTAAAATGTGACCCTGGCGACAAAACCAGTCTTAAGGGTCAATTTTGGAAATTGAGATTTTATCATCATCTGAAAGCTGAAGAAATAAGCTTCCTATTGATATTTGGCTTGTTAAGATAGGAAACTATCTAGGGGAACAACAACTGTTTACAAAGCTGAAATCTGAGGGTGCGAAAAAGCAAAATATTGAGAAAATCGCCTTTGAAATTGTTCATCTGAGGCACTGTAGTAGGCCATCCACTCACAAAAATAAAGTTTTTATACATTTACTTTAGGATATGTATAAAGTACCTTCATGGAACATGATCTTTACTTAATATCCTAATGATATTTGGCAAAAATAAAAATCGGAAATTTTATATTTGGCGATTTCTAAAAATGTTCCCGTGCTACTTAAGACTGGTTTTGTTGTCCAGGGTCACAAATGAGATATTTACATAAAAATATTGTGTGCATTCTAACACACCAATCATATCGATCTCCTGAGAAATCAGACTCTGTAATGAATCCCCAAATTAATTATGCCCAGTTTGATGGGGCAGCCATAGCTGCGATGGATTATTATGTGAAACAAAGCCAAACAGATGCATTGTGCATATCAACATACACACAACGCATGCCAAACCAAACCTTATTCCACTTTATGCTCAGGGTGCATTTCCATAGGGAAACACTGCCGATAATCCCTTATCTTCCAGTACAAGCATGATTTGAATTCCCGACGTACCTCTAAAAGAGAAAGACGTCTAAATTTCAGGAGGTTTTTTCAGTTCTGCTAGCAAAACACAGAAAAAGACTTTCAAATGCATGCAAAACATTTACATTCTAGAAGAAACGTGATTCAATTTCTGCAAGCTATTACGGTTTCTTTAAGGAGGGCTGCATAAGAAATTAGGGGGGTAATCTAACTAGCCCTCTCGACCCTGTAATCGGTACACATCGGTTTAAATAGCTCTCTATTTGCTGACAAAAATTACCCAAATAACAATGCACTGCAGTGTATAAATACACTGCATTAAGGTTTGAAAGCCTCATTGCTCCTGAGTTTGAGTCCTTGGAGTTTTGAAAGATGTACGAGTTGGAACCGAGAAATATCTAACATCGATGGCCTGATGATAATGTTGACAGCGTGTTCAATGATGCATATTTTTAACTAGAATAAACCTTTTGTAGTCTTGGCAGATGTTTTGTGTTCTTGCAGGTGTTGATGAGCGGGACACCTGCGTTATAAATAAACTCTTCAATCTTTCAGTCGCATATAAAATATTCACTGAATGTTGCATTGTTGTTCCAGAAATGTATCACATTCATTTTGGAAATTAATAACAGTCATTGTTATATGTTATAATGGATGTGTACAATGGATGTGTCGACTATGACATCGTAGAAACATCACTTTCTGAGATTTTGAAAACATAGACTCTTCTTCACAGGTAATGGGTATGCTTTTCTTCATTCAGTTCTTAGTTTATCTGTCAAGGCTACACAAGGAGATCGAAGGCACGTAAATAAAGACTTTAATCTTCTTAGCCAGGGCAGATTAACAGGCGCAGATGTGTCACCTCCGTTAAAGAGACACCGTTTAAAATTGATAAAGGATAAATACTCCATTAAATCAAAGAGGCAGGAGTTCAGTTTAAATACCCCCGAAATCTTTAGTCAACTCTGGTTCCAAAAATCATGACATTTGGCAGTCGTCTGGTTATATAAATAACTTCAAGGTTGTTGTATTTAGGTTGTTGACCTTACGTGTCTATAAATTACAAGAAAATAAATCAGACAGATTAGATGGCTTCTGAAGTTGGGGATGGTCCAGAGTTTAATTCAAAAGCACCACGGTGAAGTATTGTGCATTTCACCTTTAAAAACATGCAGCATCTTTATTTAGGGGACAGCCCAAGGTGATATTAAAGAAGACGGTTATTTGAAACGAGGCACTACGTGTCTACTTTCATATCTTTTTAATAATTGGGTGGTTGAGCGGCTTGGTTGGTACAGCTCTGAGGGAGAGGATAAAACAATTACCATAATAGTGGAAACAAACACACAAAAGCAATGCGGACATGCTGAATCAAACCTCTCTACCCCATAAGAGTACAAACCACGTCAATGACATATCATTTTCTCTCCTGTATTTTGTCCTAGATTTTATAAATAACCAAGTTTGGTCCTTTTACATCAAACGTTTAATACAGTCCCTCATTCATATTGTAATATGAATAAATTTTATGCAAAATTGTCTATTGAAAGACAATCCATGGGATGTTTTATATAATAAGAGTGTAATAGGGCAGACTGTATTTAGCACATCCAATGTCTGTTAGAAAACAGAGAGAGTTTTTGCTACCTGTGTGAAAAAAACTTAAGACCATCTAAGAGCTTCAATTTAAATGTCCAGTGTATGAAATTTAGCGGCATCTAGCGGTGAGGTTGGAAATTGCAAGCAATGGCAAACTCCAGCCCTCCCCTTCGAAGCACTTGCTGACACACAGATGTCGTCACGTTTTCGCTTATGTGCCGAAGGAGATAACGTTTTTACGAAACACCCTTTGTAGAGCATTTTGTCCATGTAGGGCTACTGTAGAAAAAACATGGTGAATTCCATGCAAGGGGACCCGCTGTGTATGTAGACAGAAATAGCTCATTCTAAGAATATAAAAAATTCATCATTATGTAAGGACTTTATACAATTCTAAAGACACAGTTATGTATATTATATTGCATATCTGTCAATAGATCCTCTACCTTTTGTGGTAGTAAAAAGTAAATTATATTAATAAACTTCTTCAACTGAAAAGTATAGAAAAATATTTTAAGTATTCATTCAAACTTCTTCTTTTAAACATTTAGCCAAAAACACACATCTGAGATACTCTGAAAAATAATTTATTTGCAAGATAAAATAAAAGTTATTTTGCCATTAAAAATGATATGAAAAGCACACTGCTTTAACCGGAGTGACATCTTTGCCTGTAAAACAAGTCTGATGTGCTATTACATTTTAGAGAAAATTGTATATAAAGTTGAAATTATGAAACCTTTATAAACAGTTGTGATCCCAATGTGACTTACACCACTATTTCTAATCTTCTAAAGAACCCACAGTGTCATATATAATTTCAGTAAGTGAAATAAAATCTTTAAATCTCAATCCATAAAATCCATAAAGTTACTTAACATATTTTACATGTAACATTACAACCGTATAAAATTCCATTCTCAAACTTTTTTTGTCTGTGTAAATACCAGGGCCTATCCTGATCCTCATAACACCATGTTATTTGCTCTAAAGTGAGGACCGGAAGATGAGAACATTACTCATATATGCCACTTAATAAAACAAATTTTTTTCTTCGTTCTCTTTCAGTCATGACACAATATTTCTACAGACTACTCCATTACATTTCAATATAGTAATCTGTATATAGAGGCATTCTCATAATCATAACAGTTATAGAACTATGGATAAACCCTTTGTAAACTAAAACATCTGTTTGTGTTCAACATCCCCCCCAAAAAAATCTAATGACAAATATATATTACGTCAGAGAAAAACATGTCTTGCTTTTCCCCCCAAAGATTCTCCCACTATTGCACAAATATAAAAGATAGTAACAATAAACATGATCTTCTCAAAAACCTTTCGAAATTAAGACATTTTAGGGCTTAATAAACGAAATAAAAAAAGAGAAGAAAAATGCTGAAAAAGCACTTAAAAAGAAAAGCACATTTCTCAAACACTTCAGAAAGTGATTTAGGTGAATGTTTTGACACATAACTGAAATTGTTTTCATATATAGTATAGAATTGCAGTATACACTGCATTTTATATTATTATATTTTCAATGATCTGCTTGGTCATGTTGTGACATACAGTATCGACATCTTCCCCATAATAATAATGGACTTAGGCTTGTTTTTACCTTTTAACATAAAATAAAAAATGTGTAAAGTTATTTTGTGTTTGCCTTTTAGTATGACAACAGCGCAGCTGAGTGGAGTTGAGCAAACAAGTCAATGAATCTAACAGTAAATAAGACGCTCAAATACGTACAACATTGTACTGGCACTGAACACATACCTTCGTTGAAAGTACTTCTTAAAACAAGATGGACCTAGTAGAACGGTGTGCGTGAATTGCGAGTAATGCAACAGTCCCATACATACTGGACGAAACACAATCCTTCAGCAGAAATACAGCACTTCAACCCACTATAAAACAGATTCGATGTTCTCGCACCACTCATGATCCTCCAGGTTATATATAAACTTAGTCCTGATGTCTTGGTTTTGACTGTCTTTTCCCAAACTGTCCAGATTCACGCTGGACGAGAACATTTCAGAGGGGGTGACGTATGCCTCAAAGTTTTTAATATATTTATTGTAGTTTCTCCGCAAGCATTGCCAGGTGATCGCGTAGAGGATAAACGCCACCACCTTGAGAACAATGGCCATGCTGACATACAGGTGTCGGTAGGTCACGTTGTCGTACAGCAGACAGGCACCTTTTTCCCCACACTCTGTGCTCCAGAAAAGGCATGTGGAGTCGATCCCCGTGCCAAATATCAAAGGTGGGGGAATGAATCCTGCAAGATTGGTGTTGTTGGGTTAATATATGGTACATCTAGTGATCGAATCTGAATCACATAACATGTTGAAGACGAACTTAACTGTGTACAGTTATTTCCACTCGTTTCAGACTTTGATCTTATGTTTAAATAATCTTCAAAGTATATGCATCTATATTTGAGCTCTTTTAAAATATCACATGTATTATAAGCAAGTTGATACTATTGCAAGCACCAAGGCAAGGAATTTCATATGATTGAATCAAATATAATGATAACATTCTATGGATACACATGTTTATTAACATTTTTATTGTAAGTGCATTCCTGTTACCCTGATTTTTTTGCATTTTTTAAAACAAGAGATGAGACGAAAAAGTTTGTCAATGCTTTCATTAGAACTTAACTTGTATTAAAGAGAAAATATAGTTCTTTAATTTTCAAAAATAATAAACCTTTGACATTTGAGAACTCTGATTTTAATTATGACAAACAGCTTCTTATTGACTGATAGGAAACAATTGTTTTCTTAGAAGAGATGAAAAAACTATGATTTTAATCAAACAGTCTTTAATTGACTGACAGAAAACATTTGAGAACTTTGATTTTAATTATGACAAACAGCCTTTAATCGACTGATAAAAACAATCGCGTTCCGCTTCAGGAAAAACGAAAGATGAGGCAAATGAACCTCAACATGTCCTTCTTTCACCGCACTTCGGATTAGCAGCCAAGCAAAGAAATTTAATTTGGTACAAATGCATTCTTAGCCAAATTTCAGTTACAGCAAAGTAAATAGATTACCCTAGACAATATATTGTGGAAGCATGAAAAATTAAATGTCGCTTCACTAGTAAATGTGTTGTTTTGTCATAAATCTCTCACCTAACAACCGGAGCAACAGAAAAAGAACTCCAAGGGCGTAAGACTTCAGCTCAGGGCTCACGGTTCTGAGAAAGTAAGAAATAACACCTGAGTCAATATATGGTCACGTGAACTTAAACACAATATTATAAAGAACTGGTCCAGAATGTTTTATTTCTTAGCTCATCCATCACTAATAAAACTTTAAAAGCATCCCTATGCACAAATCCTTTTAAATCATCTGTAGAAAACACCAAATGGATCATGAAGATTTGGTAAAGAGTGTGCATTCTGAGGGTGCTTTGAACATCATCACACTTGTTTTTGTATGGTGACAGATGACTCACCTGATGAGGATGATAACAGAGGGGGTCTGGGCCATGGCTCCAATCATACTGCAGGCACAGATCACACACAGGAAGGTGAGGAAGGCCTCCTGGCAGCCGGGCCGTGGACATTTGCCAGGCACAGCCGTTGCAAAGTCACTGTATCCAGAGATGCACGCACAACCGGTCAGGTTCTATAAACATGAAAACAAACAATACACATTCAAATCCACCACACAACCAGCAAATAAAAGCACCTAGAACTGTTAATAGAAGACAAACGGATATACTGTAAATATGTTATCTCCAAAGAAACAAAAAAGTAGGTCGGTGTCAGCGCTGTAGTGCTTCGAAAGGGAGAGGGGAATGAGCCGTTGGTTGCAATTCACAACCTCACCGCTAGATGCTGCTAAATTTCATACACTGGACCATTCAAACATGTATGACTTACTTTATTCTGCAGAACACCAAAGAAGATATTTTGAAGAACCTTGTTAACTGAACAATGCTGGCCCCATTGACTTTCATTCTATGGATACAAAAGCACTGAGAAATTTCTCAAAATATCGTATTTGGTGTGCCACAGAAGAGTCATATACAGATTTAAAATATATATTTTTTTGGGGTGAATAGAGAAATAGAATTTGAAAAATAATTACATCTCTGAATAAACTCTTTGAATGCATATGAATAACAATAAACAGTAAAAAATATTTACTGTACAAATATACAAATAATGTAATTGAAACTTGTTCATTGTGTTACTATGTGTTACCAAGGTTGCCATTAAAAAAGAATGGCAGTTCTTGAAATTTTAGGTACGTCCCAAATCGCGCACTAATGCACTATTCTACGCCATTTTGTAGTATAAAAAGTGTGAGTAGTGCGTTCACATTACAATTTCTCAAAAAAAAGTGCACTTTATGAACCCGTATGATGCACTCATTCAACCGAAAATATGAAGTGGGGAGATCTGTAAACTTCACGCACTCCACGGTCGCAGTTTCGCATATGTAGCGGAAGGGAGGTGGAGCTATCAGATGCTGCTCAAGCAAAGTTGCGATTCCTGCAGTCCTGCAGAGCGATTACGCTTCAATGTAATGCTGACCGAAGTCATGCTGAGCAAAACAGATTAAAATGACATTAAATGTGCGATGTATAAATAGATTTTTTATTGACATTGTGTAGCAAGCTTGACGTCATTTGTCCACGTCTGGAAAACCGCACACACTTCCGGTTAGTATAAAATTGTTAAGTATTCCATTTGGGACGATGGTTGAGTGCATAGTGCATAGTTTAAGGGCATAATAAATAGTATGTCATTTAGGAAACAACTACAATAACCCTGGTCTACACTTACTACATCATAAGTCAGAGTCTGAACTACAGAGACAGAGGCACTCAGAACCCCAGTAAGCTTCATTTAAACTAGCTGGTACACTCATGTTGGGATCCTGCGTTCGAATTAAGACAACGCTTGTGAATGTTGTCTTGGATTCGTCCGTTCCAGCTGAAACCATTTGCTCTGTATGGTAATGAGTGCAGGGGTCCATATTGCGGTACCCATTAAGATGCCTGGCGGGCAGAACACCGTGTCCCTTCCAACGCACAGTATGTCTGCTGTTGGATGTGGGCTTCATTCTAATGACCCAAGCAGGACATCAGCTGTCCAGGAAATGAGAGCGAGGGCGAGAGAGCGCAACACACTCCGACGAGAAAGATAAAGAAACAGAGGAAGACAAACAAACATCGGCGTGTAAATGAGATGGCTAATGACCTGCGAGAGAGAAGATTGTGGTCCAGTGCGGATGGCTCTGGTGCAGCCGGCCAAACAGGACGACAAGTAGGTCACGCCGTTGGAGCCGCAAACGGGGCTAATAGATGAAGTGTAGCAGTTACAATGACTCATGCAGGGGTGTTCCGGCCTCTGGCCTACTTGGAATGTCCTATATCCACAAAAACAAATTCACCTGTTTGAATCGAAGTTGGTTTGTACTAGTACATTTGATGCATTTGGTGTGAGAGAGCCCATCCAAGCACTGATTCAACATAAACCTCAGCATTTACATACCTGACTGGTTGGAAGCTAATGTCTATGGATTTAAATTGGATTTAAATACTACGCTGGAATAAGTGTCTAAACTAAAAAATAACCCATCTAAAATCTACCAGCTTGGAATATTTAGCTGAGTTTTGATAACCACCCCTCTGAAATTCTTTGTATATATTCCACTTTATACATTGAAATAAATGTGTCAAGATGTGGACTTGTCATTCTCTAGCCTCACTGCGAAGACTAAATAAATGTCAGAAAAACAACAAGGCTGCGCGGTGAAAAAGCAGATTAGCCCTCCGTACTCGTTGCCATAGGGGAAGTTCACCCCAGCGACAGGTCCTGTGTCACAGCCCAGGTAGAGAAAGGACACGTAACAGGCGGTGGAGATGAGATTGACCAGCATGGCCATACATATAGCTCCAAGAGCACTCAGGTTCAGCTTCTTCACCAGCAATCCTCCCAGAAATATACCCAGACAGGCGCATGGGATCGCTGTCATACCTGTTTACAGACAGAACATTGTCAAAGGAACATGTGATATATTTAAACGTATTAAAAACTTTAATAGTCTTGTAATAATTTATCTTGTATAAGTACAACCATTGTATGTTTCAGAGTAATTCTGGAGGACTTTTTATGTTTATGGAAGTTTATGTGTTCAACTGCTAAAATGAAGCATTTTCACATTTAGACCTCACTGTATAGACGGTTTCAAAGCAACAACATAAAAAAACCTTACTGCGCATGTGTTTGTTCATATACTGCCCTTAACTTCCTATACACATTCACGGTGCCTGTCGATTTTTGATAACAAGCAAAAGAAACAGAGAAGAACCGTTCCTTGGCTGAACTTGCCTCCCAAATATTTTAAATTTAAACTACGACACCAAGCTCAACTGCTAGATGTCAATGTCCCATACGGTTTCTTTAAATGCGACAAAACTACAGGACCCATTCAATTAATCATTTATTACATAAAACACAATTCAACACCATTATCGCATACTTTATACATCATCAGAATATACTGATAAACATAATAATAAGATGCTTGCGGTTTGGTTATTATTCTGTATTAGAGGATGAAGTGGATATGAATCTATATCTATCAAACAAAAACTGCAAATTTGTCATATTGTTGCCAGCAATGATAAATGCCCGCCATATGGGCGAGCGCTATCGGGAACTGTTCTTCAGACACAGCAACATGCGTGCGACCTTGTTACACAGAGACGTGGGCTTGCAGAAATATACATTAGAAGAACAATAACCCGACGGTTATTGATAACCCGACGGTAATTTTTTAAGAAAAATTGTCGACGGCCGCGTGGTTCACTGTTTACTGTGTGTTTACAAGTAAGAGGTTTTCACAACACACACATGTGATACAACATGAGAAAACATGTGTTTTTGTCTAAAATCAGTTTGTATTTCATATAAGAGAGAGCTGCAGATGTTCTAGATCATCTTAGGAAATGCTCTTAGTTTAGTTAAAGGAGCTGTGTCCGATTTCCGAATTACGCTTGTTTAGACAAAGTCGGGGCAAGTACAAAATCAACCTTGTAGCCAATCAGCAGTAAGGTGTACTGTGCACAGGACGGACATTGGCGAGACAAGCGCTGACGAAAGCAAAAGATGTGGGTAGGGGTGTGATGGTTTTGGTGATTTGAACATCACAAATTGAACACAAAGAAAAATCGAACACCCCGCCTTAAGGGCAGTGTAAATGCAAAATTCTGCATGTTCGCTTTAGTTTGACATGGTCTATTATTCTAAACAAGTTGTGTAGGCTTCATTGACATGAGATTCACAGAAATGCTTGTCTCCTGCGTGTGTAATTGTTATATTGCAAAGATATCTGCTTTATGATAAGAATAATAATTAAAAAAATATGGATAAAATATAATATTAAAGTATTGTAATTAAAATTAATTTTATGAATAGTATATAATCAGATCCAAAGTAAGTAGTAACTAGCTACTTGAGTAGTTTTTACTCTAGTTATTTTTTAAAAAGTGACTTTTATTTTGTGTTATATAGTGACTACTCTACCAGCCTCTGATAATGTTGCGTTATTATGTTGTTGAAACAGTCTATTTAACAGTGTAAATGTGGATATTTGTGCAATACACACCTAACAGTTGATTAGCAGAAGAGGTGGTGAGGTTAAACTGCTGCTCCAGATATTTGCCAAGGAAGGCAGCAAACCCAGCGACGACTGCAATCTCCATACAGGCAGCTAACACGATGCACGTGAACACCGGGTTTGACAGCAGGTGCTTAGTCACCTTGGGTATAACTGGAGTAAAAAATGGAAAAGCCAAAAATGAGAAATAGAGAAACAGTGAAGAAGAAAATGAGACAGGAATAATTCAGAGAGTGAGTCCTGTTTTGTATCCTATAGCCTATACAGTATAGCATTCTAAAAATGTTAAGATTGACTTTTGATAGAAGTTAAATAACAAAACAAAACACATATCAAGTGAACAACACACATTCACCCCCAATTTCCAGATTTCCGTTATAAATTGCCGCAGAACTGCTACAAGCTGAGGAGCTGTCGATTTGATTGATATGTTTGACGCCTGAAACTTTGTGATGGAGACTGTATTTACCAGATGCCAAAACCTTGCAAAATGCACCACCCATGTTGGACAAAACAGCTGCCTACAATTCAGCATTCCAACTTCCTGAATTTACGTTTACCCTGAGCCAACGTAGCATCTGCTTTGCAAGGTCTCTAGTAACACGTTAGGTGATATGCCATCAGGATGGCACATGATTGATGGCTGCTGTTTTATAAGAGCCTTACAATGAAGAATAGCATACTGTGTCAATATGGAACAGAAACTAACCACATTTACTCTTTGAGTGCATATTCCGGGTCTTATTTTGCATGTTATTCCAAAGATAAACATGTTTTCTTTCAAATGTTCTATAAGAACAACTTGCTCCGGTTCTGAAAAGCTTTCAGTTTCATTTTACTCGCAAATCCTTTCTCTTCAAACCGCCTGGATCCATGTCAGTATACAGATTTTCCCTACGTTAAGCCCATTGCACATTGATTCTAAATAAATAAATAAATACAACCTCACGTTGTGTCAATCACATTTACACACTGCCTCTGATATTTTTGTCAGTCATAAACAAATTGGGACTTGATTCGACTTTCAGAGTTTTTCGCATCCATAGCAAGCATTTTGAGAGCCCTTTCTTAACAATTCAGAGACACCACAAACGAGCACCAAATACGAATACGAAAAACGCATTTGAAAATTTCAGACTGTACGTGCAAAGACCCTTAGGCTATATCCTGTGTCACTTGGAAGTAAAACAGGATGCGAACTGACATTCTTGTTGATTTCAAACAAAGCTTAGAATTGTTCTTTAATAAATAACTAAATTACGGCGGTCAAATATATTAAAGAAGTTTGTGTTTAAATAATAGATATATGTGGCATGTGTATTTATATGTACTGTATATGTGACCCTGGACAACAAAACCAGACTTAAGGGTCGAAATGTAATTTTTATTATTAATTTAAAGGTGAATAATTAAACTTTCTATTGATGTTTGGGTTTTTATGATATGATAATATTTTGCGGAGATATAACCGTTTAAAACTCTGGAAATCTAAGGGGGGCAAAATAATCATAATAGTGAGAAAATTGCCTTTGAAGTTGTTAATAAGAGGCACTGTTACTAGCCATTCACTCACAAAAATAAAGTTTTAAATTATATACAGCATAGGAAATTTAAAATATATCTTCATAGAACATGATCTTTACTTAATATCCTAATGATTTTTGGCATAAAAGAAAAATCAATAATTTTGACACTTACAATCTATTTATGGCTTTAACTAAAAATGTTCCCGTGCCACTTAAGACTGGTTTTGAGAGCCAGGGTCAGATATATAATTATACAAATATGTATCTTTATATAAAAATGTGTAATACATCGTTATATTAATACATAATATAAATTATATTTACATATAAATTGTCATCAAATTTATATCATATATATCATTATATTAAAGTCTCATCATCACCTTCCCTCCATTTATATACACATGTAAACATGCTTTTATTTTGAACACAGGCTTTTATTTTAGAATCGATTAATCGATTTGAAAGCTGTAAACTGAATGCATAACCAAGCCAGCCAAAGTATTTAAAAAACATCTATGCAGGCATGAAAACCCAAGGGACAAGTTGCACTTTAAATACACCATTTGTACAGAAATCAGCAGAGCGTTCTGTTTTGAAGTGCGGAGTCCATAAGGGGTGATATGTAAGAGTTCAATCTAATTGTCTAATTGGTCTCCTGAGTGTAACTTTAAGACGTATGCTTGTGTTAAGAGACACAGTGTACAGTGGTACAGTTCTAACAGATCTTATTCAAGAACAACAAGCACATTTTAAGTAGACACTTATCATGGCACATTAATCAATAAACATAAGGTTTATACCCATAAGAGCTGTTATGAGGCATTTGGAGACAAGTGCAACCTTACTGTAGTCTAACTAAAGCAGACTAATTTCAATATGAGTACATCTAACATTACAATGCAAATTTAGAGCTCTTGGACTAAGTAAAAGAGAGGCATTGAGCAGTTGTGTAGTAATTGGAAATGGCACAGAGACCTCTGAGCTGTTGCCAGCAGGACAAGCTGCTGTTGTTGGGCTGGTCGTTCTTCAGGACTCCATTGCTGGGTTTGGATTTCTCATGATCCTGGGGTAAACAGGAGGGCAGCATGGCCTGTTCACTCTCAGCTCCTCCTTCCACCTCCTTGCCTGGCAGTGATTGGGGGAAACCGAACATGAAGAGGGAGGAGAAGAAGAGTAAGACGGCGCAGAGGAGGAAGCCGCCCCACCATGCACCGATCCAGCGGGGGTCATCAGGACTGATAGCTAGTTTAGCTGAGGAAAGTCAGGTGCACATACAATACGGTAAATTTAGTAAGTAGAATCATCTGTAAATCAAATAATTGTACATTATTGAACACTAAAATTATACACATAAAGCTATTCTGTTGTTTTGTCAAAACACCTCAAATTCTGGTCCTAAGTCCTTATTGGGTTGAATAGCTAACTACATTTACTGTATGTGTATGAATATAAAAAAATACATACAGGAAATAATTATTGAACACAATATATAATGTAAAAGAATATTGAAAATAACAAATGAATACTTGGATTGTAATGATGTGTGCTATTCGAATACAGTATAAACAGAAGATGAGCTGAAACTTACTTGTGTCGATGAACAAAGCATCCACATAAAAGTTGGTACAGACAGAACCCAGGATAAAACCACAAGCAGGTCCAAATACCAGTGTGGAAAAAAGTATACCTGAAATACAACAATAAAACACCATCAGAAAATGTTATTTTGGTGACATAATACAGTAGACATGCATGATTTAAACTAAACATAAAGTAACAAGTGTAACACTTCACAGTAAGGTTGTATTTGCGAACATTAGTTCACGTTAATTTCAAAATTTACAAATACATTTTAAAATAAGAATTTGTATCTGCTATTGGTAAGTTGATGCACAATGAACTAACATAAACAATTATATTGGCATTAATTAACATGAACAAAGATCCTGGATTTTTTTTTACAAAAAAAAACAATTTGAACAATTGTTGTATTGTAAAATGTATTTAAAGTAAAGCAGTTAAAGAAAAATGTATGGGCTAAAATGTTATTTTCCAGCCACAAGGTGGCACACTCAACTCAAGGCCTACTTAAAAGACCAAATATAAACCTCTTTGCTTCTCTTTCAGAAATGCAAGAACTGTAATTAATTGTTGTAGTTCTTACATTTATCCCCAAAACAACATCCAAGAAATGTCAAACAAAGACAGTTTTAGATACATGCTTGTAGCAGGTATTCCTTACGTCACTAACAATACATTATAAGGGAGAGCTTCTACAAACATGACCTTGCCAAACTCCAAATAAAAAGCCGCTTGAACCAAACATAGAATAAAAACTAAATTACATACAGTATAGCCGTTGTAATTCACCAGTCCTCAAGAGAAAAGGATTGCGTACAAAGCATAGAAAAAAACGGATTTGCTTTGGACCAGAATGGAGTGGCAGAGCTAAGAGCAGACAATGCTGTGCTGGCACCTAATAGAAGCGGCAGACATCTGGGTCACAAATTCCTATTAATATGTTGTCAAAAAGTGTGACAGCGACCCAGCAACAGCCCTGTGGGTCACATGCTGCTTCTGAGATTACCAAGGCTTTATCCACACTCTCATCAGCTTTGCCTGTCCCCTGCCATTCTCTTATTAAAGCACACACAATGTTGTTATCACAAAAACTGGACTCGCCCACTGTAGTAATTCAGAACAGAGAAATATTAGAGGTTATAAAAATGTGCAAAACGCGTGGTATGGATGAGCAGAAGTACGGTGTGACAAGAAACCAGCAAATTTTTGCAATTTATGAAACCTCACAGTCGATGTGTTCCAGGAGGCCTTAAAGACAGCAGTAAATACTCTGTATTTAAAGCATTAAATACAGAGACAATGACCGAGAGCTTGAAAACACAAAGCCAGACTGTAACTGTGAGTTCTGCTGAATGTTAGAATGAGTGTTGTGTTTGTGTTAAGGGGAAAGTTCACCCGAAAATAAAAATCCTGTCATCATTTATTCATCCTCATGATGTTTAAAATCCAACTCTATCTACTGGCACAAAAGAAGATATTTAGAGAAATGTCTTGGTGGTCTTGTGTCCATACAATGAACGTCAAAGAGGTCAATGTTGTTTGGCTACCAATGTTGCACAAAATACCTTCTTTTGTATTCCGGTGAGGAAAGAAAGCCATACAGGTATGATATGAAGATGAGTAAATGGTGAAAGAATTTTCATTTACCATATGGGTGAACTATTCCTGTGTTAGCCTTTGGTGTACCCAATGCACATTTTTATGCAAAAGCTATATGAAACATTACTGATAGAATATTATTTTAATTTGAACTATTATTTTTGAATAAATGCAAAAAGAAAAAAGGCAAAAAGCATACATTTTATAACTATCTAATGTGATTTCCTGTTAACGGATAGCATGTCAGTTTAAAGGATAATACAAACATTTTTGGAGACAAATAGGATGAAACATTTAAATTTTGCTGAAATGACACACCCAGAAGTCCAGCACATCTGTCACGAAATGTCAGGGGAAGAATCCAGATGCAGGCAGCAGTGAAGGGGTAACAAAATAAGACTTTAATAAAACAAACCAAAAACCCACGATGGGGAGACCCCAGGTACATAGCAATAAATAAACAAGAAAACAAACACTTCCCACGTGGGGCACAAACAAGAAGACAGAATAACTGTACTTACTATTTAAATAATGAGGACACGACAATCTAAACACACAACCTCAAACTAGGCACGGAATCCAGCAGGCTAGGGTCTATAGACTAGGTAAGGTACAAGGACGAGTGCTTGACATACAAGCGGATCAAGCAAAACGAATCAGCACAGGACAGCAAACAAAAGGGCATTAAAAAAGGGGGGGTAACATAGGATAGTTAACAAGGGACAGGTGTCGGGGATGAAACACTGATGGAGAGATAAAGGAGGAACGAGAGGGCAGGAACAGAGACCGGAGAGAGAGTATAGAAGGCCGTAAGTGCCAAAATGTCTCTCTCCACATAAAACCTAAGGCTTTGCCATGACTCTGCCACAAGATCAAGAAAGACGTGACATGAAGAGGCATCACTAAAACACATGCATTGATTTCTATAGAACTGTCGCTTTGATGTTCATGTTAACACTGCATTGACACTCATAACACCCTCATTAAAGGTTGCATCCAAACAGATATGTGTGCTTAAAAACACTCTCTTTTGTCATCAGATAGTAATTTGTGCTGAATGGACAGAGTTGGTGCATCTTTGAGGTCAACAGAGAAAGAGTCCTCACACCATACACATGATGCCTTAACCACTTACAGAGTCACAAGCAGATGTGGCTTATCGTCCTCCACCAGAAACCATTGAGCATGGCTGGAAAAACCGAGTCACTTTCTGCAGGTTCAAATCAACAATGCCTCCCATCAAAATGTGTTTGTCTGTGAAATAGAAGTCTGTTTCCGGCCACCTAAGGGGGAGTGTTTGCATACACATACGTACACAGTTCAAACCACAGAACCGCAACCACAAGTTCTCAGTTTAAAGAAAATGTTTCCCATGAATCGAGAAGGAACAGTGTGAAACAACTCGTCGTTGGATTCAATAGTAATTTCTGCGCAGTGGTAACTACCACCAAATAAGACATCAGTAACTGAGTTCTTGAGTACCCAAAATACTTTGATGACACACCAAGTCGGTTTACTGAGGAACAGCTGGGCTGGTTAAATTACTGGTCAAAACAAACTTCTTCTCTTCATCCAAAAACGTCAAATTAACGTTTGAATTATGTTTCAATTCATAAAGGCAAACAAGCTGTTAGTTTAACAGTGCATGTTTCTGCGATTAGCGTGGAGAGTATACAAACACCAGTAAACCCAGTACGACACAGGTTTCATAAAATCTGAATTTCCATCCTGCCGAGTGGACGTCACGGCTGTGTTTTGAGTGTGTGTTGCCTAAGAGATTGTGTGTGTGTTTGTGTCCATGTGTGCGCAATACTCATAGCAACACTACACCACTGACTCCCCTCACAGGAAACCTCAAAAAAGCAGCATCTTGCCATTAGCTTTAAAGAATTGTGTCAGTTAGCGTGTGCTGCGAAACCAACCTCAGTGAAAGAAAAGTTTCCATCAGTAATTTCTAAGACTAGTGTTTCTTGATGACCTTTTCTATGCAGATAATTGAAGCAAAAGCTTGTGTGATTTACAAGTTTTGTTTCCTGCGCAGAAAAAAAAAATGAGATTTTGAGGTCAATGGCTCCTTCTGTATGCCACACCTCATTAGCTGCCTGCCATGAAGATTCACAAGTGACTTCCTATCTTTGTTTTTTAAGAGATTATCTTTTTACAGAACCTCCAAAAAGTTCTATCAAAAATTTATCTTAGACCAAAATTGTCTTGATGAGAAATGTTTGATAATGTTAGGTAATAAGGTTTCTCAAGAGCTGTGTCTGAATTTGCATACGCGTTCACATGAGTAAACGATTTCGGACACTTATGTAATATAACCTGGGCCAGACAGTAATGTTGCATGTCATAACGCTTGCTTTATGGATTGTTTTGTAAAATGGTGAAGTTAATTTATACCATATTTGTCACGTTTTTGTTTTAGTTTTTAATTAAAAGAACCAAAACAACTGTTTGCCACGTTTATTCTATTAAGTTGAATAAAATGTAAATAAATCACCACTTTCTGTAGCATCCATTTTATCAGTTTATTCTCAAAAAGTAGAAAATAATTGTTAACAAGAACGTGCATTTGTGACATTAACGGTCCCTCTCCCGCAGATGATTCTAATCTGATCGTTGATTCCCGCTGTATCATGGTAAATAGTGAGTGAACGAATTTACATCGGATGTACACACAAAATTCTGATGCATTCTGGTTAAAAAGTAGTGAACAAATGTAAGGAATTAGTTGATCACTCAGAATTTGGAAAACACCGCAAAATTGCGGACACCCGATATAGTGCACTATATAGGAGATGGGGGCGAATTCAGACACAGCTAAGGTCTATCGGATGCTTGATTCTCACAGGGAAACATACAGAGAGTTAATAAAAACCTCTTCACGTTCACAAAACCGGGCCCGTAGTCACTGGGGAAATAGGCCTTATCCTTTTCTCCAAATATCAATGTGCAGGTAATTAAATCAAATTTACCACACAGGACAAATTCTGTGGCTTAGTATTTTTAACTTTGCAACTTAAATCTTCATTAAAGCAATAAGAGCAGGTGTTAAAACAGACATGCTGGGTATGGTCCATGATTTACCTAAACACCTTTGAAATAGTCTTTTCTTCCTGAAAGTCTCATTTAAGGTAGTAAAGAAAAGCAGGTTCATTAGGCTGCCTATTCCAGTATATTTTCATAATGGTGTAACTGCATCTTGTATTTTTACCTGCATTAACAAGTCAGAAAAGGACATTCAGAATTACAGTTAAAACAAAAAAAGCATTAAATCCTGTGCTAATAGTTTCCATATATACTTTCTAAAAAGTGAAATTGTGTTTAAATATACAGTATGCTCGTATGCCCATTCTAAGGGACACTTCTCCCAAAAATGAAAATTCTGTCATCATTTACTCACTACTTCGAGTTGTTCCAAATCTGAATAAATGTCTTTGTTCTGATGAACACAGAGAAAGATATTTGTATGAATGCTTATAACCAAACAATTCTTGCCCCCCATTAACTCCCATAGTAGGAAAATTACTTTTTTTTGTTCTGTTGAACACAAAAGAAGGCATTTTGAAGAATGTAGAACGACCATATAAATGATAAACAGCATTGAGGGTAAAAGTATAATTTACATATAATTGTGGGTCTGCTGTATAACTGACTTCACTTGGGTTATAAAATTAAAAAGTTTCAGACATATTATATGACACAATTTCACCTTGTATGAAAAATCATTCACAACATTGAATGTAGATTTAAGATTGTTAAATAAAAGTTAATTTCAAGACTTGTTTGCTATTTTAATGTGTTTTTTGCTGGTTTTTTGCATGTTTTATGAAATCTGAAAAGCAGCCCTTTTTCAAAGTCCTTTTATGGAAGTCGTGCCACACTGTGTTCATGTTTGCAATGCCTCCGGGCAACTACTTTAGCAAGATCAAAGTCCTATTGCCTTTTATGGGGGAATACAGATATTTCAGAAATTTCTGTTAAAATCACAATTAAATAAATCACTAACTAACAATTTAACATCAACTGTACCACAACTTTTATTTTCTGAGCTTATTGTGCTCATGACACATTTTTCAAGGTCTCTTCAGCTGCTTCGCATGCACACAGGTTGGCAAGAACCACATAATATTCCCTATTTTTATTCCAAGGCAGAACTTCCTTTTATCATATTGAGTGTAGCAATTCCTATCCATTCATATTAATATCAGTGGAGCATCTTGTTTATATCTATTTTTTTTACGCACTTGAAAATGTTCGCATATTGAAAATCCCCAAGAGATTACATTTACATGGTGTTATAAATATTACCTAATTTCAGCATGAGACGGAAGGGATAAATATTTAAGGTGCTAGAAACAATGAAGAGAAAAAAGTTCCCACATAAAAAGTGTGAAAATAATGGGCTTTACACACTTGACATTGCTAAACCTGTTTATTAAAACCCAATGTTAAATTCAACACCAAAGATTTAATGGGTGAACAAAATGAACTTGTTTCTCACTGTTCATACTTGACGTAATTGCACTGTATATCTTTTACACCATAACATGTGTTTTTATTTGAACCAGTGTGTGATATAGTCTAAAGGCCATTGCACATTGAGTCCGAAATTTGCATATGTAATATCCGCACAATAAAAAATAAATATGCACTTATGTTGTGTCAATCCCATTTACACACTGCCTCCGAAATTTTCGTCGGTCATAAAATATTCGGAGTGGGTTTGATTTTATGCGTTTTTTTAGCAAGTGCAAGAGCTTAATTGTGAAGCATTGTAGCTATAGGGTGAAATGCCCAGAGGTTCTTAATCAAAATAAAGCTGATAAGAGTGTGAAAACCTTAAAAGTAGCTGAAAAGTCAAAAAGATTTTATGATTTGGACCCCGTCCTAAAAGTATCAAAACATTTTTCAAAGTTCAAACTAAAATCAATTAACCATTATATTATCAACTGATCTCTGTTCAGTCTGAATGCATTTGACATGCTTGTTATAACCTGCTACAACAGACACTTAGGTTCCTGAGCAGGCTTACAATGCAAGTCCAACTGCATACTTAATACCACCAGAGCTTAAACAACAATACTGCACATTGTACATTAACACTGATCCCACAGCATAACGGTCGTGCATGGGCAAGCATGAAGTCATTTACTGTAGACATACTTTCAGTTAACAAACAACCAGGACATGCCCTGCGTGCCCTATGTATCACAAATCAAACACTGATTTAAGTAATGTTTATATATATATCAGAATCCTGTTTGAAAATACATTCTATAGATATCACAGCATGTGACCTCAAATAGCATAGAGAACGCTTTTAGTCAAGTAAGGAAACAATAAAGAATGAGATTCTGTGTGCCTTTAGAGCACACTGACAGACTGACAGAGAAAAACATTCAGGTTGACACTGCCGCAATGGCACTAGACATCCAGGCAGAGGTTGAACGCAAGAATTACGCAAACATTAAGCCAGATCAGGGATTTATTCATGTTGTCAGACTACATTCGACATGAACGCTTTGTTTTTACTGACGTCTTAAACCATGAGCAGAATCCAGTAGATTTTTCATCCACAGAGGTCGTGTCATGTTTCAGAATGCTTAGTTGCCAAAGTTCGTTTTCAATCTGTCAAGGTGGTCTGGAAAATTACCTGATATTTCACAAATTTACATACGGAGGAATCTTGAGCCATTATTATAGCTTCTGGCTGATGAAACGTCGGTTGTTAAATGCAGAAGGAAAATCAGAGTCTCTGAACAGCAGGATAGAAGAAACAGACAGTACGAAATGTCTTGTGTCGAAGGGTTTCAAAGACAGGCAGCGGGATACCGGCAGATGGCCAGCGTGTCCGACAAAGTTGATATGATCTTTTAACCGAAGACATTATTTCCGTAAAAAATTGCTGATGGGGGAACAAACGCTGAAAATCTACATATAAATCCGATGTCTGCGTTTCTGTTTCTAACCAGATGTCTCATCCTTGAATAAATTAAAATTTCAGTCTGTTTGTAACTCACAGTTTCCATTTACTTTCATTATCTAGAAAATAGCAACCAGGATAGTCTTTGAAAATACAAAATTTCTATTCATTTCATGGTTTGTTTTCATTCAAAATTTGATATGTCTGGTAAGTAAAGAAATAAATAAAAGGATGAAGCCGCTTCTTGTTTTACGTTGAGCATTTTTACAGTCTTGTGAGGTTAGTTTTTTATGCTTTGATGCTGTAAACTCCTGGCCAAAGAAATGCATCTGTCCCTTAATTTCTTTTCCTTGCTGTTCAAACACATAACACTGTCTGTCACTCAGAGACTAATGCTACAAGCCACTTACCAGAGGGCTGTCAGTTTGAATCCGAGTAGGATTCTGACGTTGTGTTTTTGACAAAGATATTAGTGTAAAGGTTATACCAGAGATATTTGAAGATATTTGTTAGCTTTGATGAACAAATCCTAGATAAACGCAATAATACAAATGCAAAATAATCAAGGCTTATGTAAAAAACAAACAGTGCTTCAGATGACCCAGGTTTAAGTCATCATGGTCTTTTCCTGACTACTTTCCTCCCTCTCTCTTTCTAAAGAAAGAATCCCTTTCATGTACAGTAAGTCAAATTTCAACCCAGCGCTAAGAACACACATAATCTTTGGGTGAAACAAATGCAAATAGGTGGGTTTCTTGTGGCAAGCAAACAGAGGAACATTCAGACGCCAGACGCATTTAACTTTCTGTTCAAGTCATTTAAGAACTTGACTTTGTCTGGCATCAGGCAAATGAAGCAAAACGGTGTTAAAGTATAAGCATTTATTCAGCTCTTGAAGATTATACTGTATAATTCACAGCTTGCTTGACACGCACATTGTGGTTTTACTCGTAAATGGGTTTCTATTTCACACAGCCCCGGCTGTTAGATGCTCAGAGATTTATGAGTCAGTCATCTATAAAAAAAAACATGGATGCGCAGTCTGTGAATTATGATTATATTTTTAAGCAACTGTAGTTTGTCATATCAACAAAAATGTATAAAACAGACCTGGAACACAATGTGTCTTTGGTTCATAAATGTTACTCTAGGCAGATGAGGCGAAACCGAGTACTTCCTGTCAGCACTGACATGACTCAATGTAATGAAGGTGACAGCATGGCACAAAAAACAATGTTTTCATTCAAAATGAAAGAGAAAGGAATGCACTGCAGGGGAATCTGAGATTGTGGTCCATAAGACACTTTTACATCACAATAGAGCTCTGGAGGATTCTCTGAACGTCACGGGCAGACCACTCCAAAATGCCATCCAAAGTTTATTTCATATGCAAGAAATTAAAACAAGAGGCGCATCTGTGTGTTTTTCTTTTTAACTTCTGTGTTATTTTTAAATAATACACATCATCACTACCTTTAAACTGAAGAGACAAACGCACACAGAGTTACACACCCAAATACAATCAAGAATTGATAAGTGCCATAAAGATAAAAAGAAAATATTTGTTTAGACTGCAAACAATATTTCACAGAGGCATTGTAATATAATCTCTTTCGATCAGACAATAAACCGTTAAGGCTCCAGGGTCTATCTATATATTCAAGTGCAAGAGAAGCAAATGCATTGTAAATATGGAAATAATTGTTTTTTACAGAATTTACTTTTAAAAGGGATCCATAATGTAAACAATATTTGACACATGATCTCAATCAGGTTATTTAACAACATCAAAGCAAAATGAGAGATATTCTTTTAATCAAAACCTCAACTGCATGTCTCTTGTCGGAGCATTTGTGTGGGTTAACAGAGTTCATATGAATGAATGTTCACATTTTCATTAAACCCACAGTTCTCCACTCCACCACAATGACCTTAACCCCCAAAACCGAAACCGCTAAACTTAAACTAGAGATGGGCGACATACCAATGCATATTTTTGTTATGATATGAATTTTTTAAATACCACATTACCAGTGTATGTTGCTTAAACAATGCGCGGAACGCAGCGCGACACCGTTTCAGTGGGGTCCATTTCACTGTACATCACATTCATGTTTTAATGGTAACATTGTTACTATTTTGTATTCGACTACTCAGCCAGACCATGGTTCTCAATTTTTTGGTGGGAACTCTTGAGCACCAGTGCTACCTAGGAAAAAAGTTAATTTAAAGCCCAGTTCTCTATTTATTTGCCTACTCTAGTTACCTTTGCATGCTAGTCAGTTGTTAAAGAAGTCTAAACTTTTCAGTTATTATAGAAGAAGGGGATTGTTGAAATTGTGTAGTTTCAAGTTTTCACAAGACATTTGCACAATTAAAAGGTTCTGTATTTTGACTGCAACTGTCATGCATCCCAATTTCTTCACTTCATCATCATGAGTGCAACCTTTTTAATCTTTATAAACAGCATCTTTTTTGTGGGACTTGCTATACTTGGACTTGGAATACTATATTCCCATGACAGAATAAAAGGGCATTTTAAGTCAATCAACTGCAGTATTTCGTCTCTCAATCATTAGAAAATGTGGTTTAAAAAAATACCGTACATACAGGGAAACGGGTATAAAGTGGAAAATACCGTTATATAAATGTATGGTCATATCACCCAGCACTTACTCATACCGTTAAATCCTATTACAGAAAGATCACCCCAGGACCTATCAACATTCAGACCAAGTGGCTGTCGCAAACAAACCTGTTTCCTGAGTCAATTATAAGGCAAAAATCCAATCACTGCATGCACATATTGCACCACATTATACATATAAACATTCCAAGATTTCTTACAAGACCTTCTTGCATTGAACTGGAACCTGGAAATATTTACCAAAAACTGGAGAATTTAATCAGGTCTTACATGAGATAAACCTCTTGTTAGGTTGCAATTTCACATTGGATCGCTGTATGAAACAGCACTGATGCTTTTTTAATGCACTTCAGTGCACTTAGTATATATCGCTGCTTGAAATACAGACTGCAATACAATAGTAACAGTAATTATACTTGAGGAACGAGGTCTTTCAAGAACAGCACACACTAACAGCAACTAAAGCTTTGTGAAAAATGAACAAAGTCTCCAAATCATTCCTTTATTACACAATAGTCTTCATGCATTATGTAAATGTTTTTTAAATAAAAAAATAAACAGAGTACATTTGAAGAACATACAACTAATGTTATTACACATGGAAGACTGATCACTGAGAGGCTTGGTGAAAGACGAGGCTGCAAATAAGATGATGGACGTTCAGCGGTGTTTATGCAAAAAGCTTATATACTAGCTTGATCAACAACACTTGTAAGATATATCTACAAATAAATCATTTGAAATAAGGTTTCGGTGAACCTTTGTTTTGTGACCTACATTCGGTTGTTTAATCAATTTGCTGTTACATTAGACAATATCATTATAACATTTTATGGAATATGGAAATTGTGACCCACATTGACAAGTTTTTACTATAAACGCTGCAATATTTCAAGAAAAAATAAGAATTGTATTTGTTAATTTCACTGGGACCCAAATATAGTTTAAGTTATCATTTTAGCCCCTTATCAGACAGTCATTACAGAATATGTGACCATTAAGAATGACGTTTTTTTAATAAATCCTTAAATCTTTGTAATAATTTTCACTATTTATAATGGCCCAATAGCCTCTAAGATAATAGCAAAGTATTTATTTTTTGCATATTAAGTCTTGCAATTCTCTATATAGAGTTTAATATGTAGTTATTTGTTTGTCTTTATAGAGTAAAATACGCATCTTGCCACTGTCATGGTTGCATTGACTTGGCTCGCTTTGGCACAAGGTTTTCGAAAGAAAAAAGTGGCTGTGGAAGTGACTATGGAATCGCGACTGGCCTAGCACGCCCGCTTCTGGCTCGATAGTGGAAAGGCGGCTACTGACACAACATTAATAAATACATTAAAATTAAGTCTTTACGCGTGCACACAATAAATAGCATTTGCGATGTATGGATTAAGATGCAGAATGGTGTAGTTATAACAATAACCTGCAGGGGCTTTAATCTGATGACTGTTAAGCATAACTTGACAGAACTGCTTCCTGCCTCCATGTGAAGTTAATAAAAATCTTGCTGGTGTCAATAGATTATTTTCTCTGCATCTTCGGCATCGTTGCAATTTCTTTGTGCAGTTCAGATAGCATTAGGTTGTATAATAATAGCTTGCATTGCTGCAGTCTTTTAACACAATGAATCTGCAAAATCAAATGTGGCATGTTTGTAAACAGATCTGCAATGTTTGCCTGACTACCTAAATGGCACCACAAGGTCAAAAAGAGCGTGAGCGCAAAATAACAAGAGATGAATATGTAGCGAAAATGACAAATAGAGAATCCTTGCTTGCCTGACCAGCCTGATGTACTTTGGCTGCTGTGTCAGATGTTTCCCTTGGGCCAGAGCCCAGCAACACAAAAAGCCCTCAGAACAGAAAAGCGGGCAGCAGGCGTGAAGAAGCCACAGGCCAGGACTCTCCACGGCTCTATTGGTGTGAAGCACCAGCTGCAATGGAAGAAGGGGGTGGCAGTATTGACTACAGCTGGTCGGCTCTTCTTCAGCAGGTGCCTTGGCCTAATTATCAGCTCAACGGCACCGACAGCGGGTCTCCTGTTACTCACAAACTGCATTCAGAGAGGAACCAGACCACAGCGTGAATGTGTCCCTTACGGCAAATCATGTCCGCTATTCGTAATTAGGTGCTAATTGTACCGCGTCCGGAAAGAAGAGGTAAATAGACAAGATGTGGCAAGTATAAGCTGGAGAATTGACGTGAACTTCCTGACAGTTGGTGTGATCTACAGTACTGAGGCTAAATTAAACATGCAACATTCCATTTGCTAAACAAGGGAGCAAGTTTATTCATGAGCGGCATTGTGGATGTCATTCACATTTGATAGCAGGTTTTGTTTTGAAACCTAAGCCAGCACTATTCTGTTTTTTTTCTTTAACAATAATATTAACAATGCTGTTTCTCAGCAACGCATTTATGGAGGAGAAAAATACAGGTTGCTGCTTTACCATCAATGATATCTAATCCTTACACTGATGCTGTGAACATCTCAGTCTGATGGCTGCACAGTCAGACAACGCTGTGTTGTATTTTTTTATGACAACCCCTGATCCCCACTTACCACCAGTAACTAAAAAAAGAAAGAAATCCGCTTTGTAATCAACAGAGACAGACCCAGATTTCACAGTGGATCACATGGATTGCTGAATGAATGGGAGATGATGTGTTTTCAGGATCACCATCAGCAACATCAGGTCGGTTCTCGCTCCCGCGCTCTGACCATTCTGAAGCAACACAGAGGCAGGCATTTGATTCCGAGGGTTTTCTGGACTCTTGATATTCAGAGCCATCTTGCTTAAAACAACAAGTTTGGGCTTTCCAAAATGCCACGTTATCATGATGAACTATCTAAGGCAATTGAGCTCAGCTGAAAAAGGTGCAGAGAGGAAATTTAGGCAAAGCATTTTGTAAACTCAGTAACAAATAAGCAATGCATGACCTAAAGTCTTACATACTGTACAGATTTCCGCTCAAAAAAAATTTGGCGACTAAATTTGCAGTCACAATAGCATTTAAATGAGAAAATAAAAAAAGAAAGCACAAGCTGGCTTTTTAGGCAAACCAAATCAAATTTGCTGTAAGGTTTAAAAAGGATGTTTTTTCTATCAAAATAAACTTTTTTTCTATCTAGCATAAAGGGGTAGTTCACCCAAAAATGAAAATTCTGTCTTCATTTACTCACCATCATGTCATTTCAAACCTGTATGGATTTCTTTCTCATGCAAAAAACTAAAGAAGATATTGCGAAGATTGTTGGGAACCGAACAAACCCTGTACCCATTTACTTCTATTGTATGGACATAAAGCCAATGCAAGTCAATGGGTAAAGCCATTGTTAGGTTACCAACAATCTTCGCAATATCTTCTTTTGTTTTTTGCATGTAAGTGATTATAGAATTGTCATTTTTGGTTGAACTATCCCTTCAATGTGAAATTTAAATGTCACTGCATTTTCATTTTTACATTTATTCATTTAGCAAACGGTTTTATCCAAAGCGACTTTCAAATCAGGCGCATTTTACATTTTGTAAAACATCTAAACAATCATTGTAGTTTACTGAGGCATGTTTCTCATTTCATTTTCATTTCCCAAACCTGTAAACACTGTCTGGCACTATCAAAACATTGCTCTGTTTGTTCATGCATCAACTAACACAACAGAGAAACATTGACTCAATGGCGTGAGTTAGGGCAGGAATGATCCGTTTAAGTCATCCTGTTTCCATTTATAATATTTGCCATTGCTTTTGCAGACATGGGAATCAAAAATGAGATGGTTCATGAAGGTATGCAAATGTTGATTATGCAGATACCCGTAGGGAAAGTAGCTCTTTATTACCTTGGATTTGTTTAGTCTGGTCGGCGGTCAGGATTGGTCAATGAAAGGATTAAGAAAATGAATGATGGCAGAAATCAAAGGATGTTGCTCAACTTCATTTACACGCACTCTTAATGCTAATCATTACCAAGTTGTCTTTCTTATTCTACACTTTGTTCATCACACTCACGCTCCTGTAAGATTGGACGAGCTTTCTCATCAACATAATCATCTTTGTTCTAATTTCTGCCCACACGATAAGCTTCTCTTTTTAGTCTTCACAAGAAATTCATTTTTGACTGCGATAACTGTAAGTGGTATGCTAGGATCTATATCTGCATGCCACCTGTCAGTTATCAAAAAACTTAAATAGAGTAGCACTTGAGACTTGAAGAGACGGTTTCTTATATTTATCCAGCAAAGTGAGGACAATAGACATACAATAGATTGCAAAGAATAGTATTTTTTTCACCTCTGCAGAAAAGAGATGACAATTTGTTCTCAAATTAAAGAGGAGATGGTAAAGCGCGGTCTTGGCACAGAGCTTATCGACGAGATGGAAAAACCCATTTAGAATCTAATCCTTGAAGATGACATTACATGTGCAGAGTTTAAGTAGCTTATGAGCACTTCTGGGTGCCGGCAGGGGGTTAAGTCAAAACATTTCAGCAGCAATGACGTTATTTCTATTATGGATGCATTTGAGGTTTTAAGTGGCTTCAGATAACGTTGCTAGTGTGAGAACACAAACTGCCAAACAAAAAGATTGTTTGATTGTATCTGCCAGTGTTGTTAATTATTAGCACACATATATTTAGCATACAGTACATTGTTATAAAACACTTTTAAAGTAATTGTTTGACTATTTTTTTCATGTGTTGAATCATATTAATCATATTAAGTGATTGTCACCTTTAAAAAGAATCCAAAATCAAGAAAAAAATATTTGACATCAAAGCTGTGAACAACAACTTGATAAAAGATAGACGGTTGCATGTGTTGATAGAGGGAGGGACATTCCCTTTCTGGAGAATCTGTGTGGTGCAAGATGAGTCATATATCGGCTTAAGATTCATTCTCTCAACGTGATGATCTCATTTACAAACATACAAGAACTAAACCCTGTAACACTTCAATTCCATATATGGGGTCTTCATAATAAAGGTTAAGAAAAGTGATGACTGTTTCAATGATGATGACACAACAAAAATAACACAACATATTCCACAAGGTCAATAAATGTTCAAGACCGTGTAAGGTGGGATTGAAATATGTGTTTTCCGTTTGTCACAAAACAGAAAACGGCGCTCTTGTGAAATGGGATGGGCCATGCATGCTTGGAAGCTCCATTGCGTCATCGATCAACTGTATTCGCCCCGCCCAAAAAATCCCAAAAAGAAAATTGGTGGAAACATTCTGTGCAACATACTTCTGAGTCTTTGTAATGTGTTCCAGCAATACATTTCTAACATCTATTATCAGTTAAGAAAGAATTCTCAGACTTCTCTTAAACGGACTTTCACATAAAAAGAAGGATTCCACTGTAATGTGTCAGCACTGTCTGGCATCTAATCCTACAGCAGAATAAACTTTGCCTCTCCTGCCTGCATCATCCACTTATCTGTCATATCTTCTTTGGGTTGGACCGTGTGATGAGGCCCAGAGCAGGTCTGGGTTAAGACTTCCCAGAACTGTCTGCTCAGACTTCAAACAAACAAGGCTTTCTATCCAACGTTTGCCATGGTTAACATGTAGCTACAGCCTGTGTTGGTTTATTGGGCGTATTTAATCTTTTATGAGTTTCTTGATAGCAAAAAAACATTTGTTCATTCGACTCTTTAACGTATAGTTCACATTTCTCTAGATAATCCAATGGGCGCGCTTATTGATTTGATCTGTTGCTTTATCATCAGTCAGCTAGTATTCAAACATGTGCAGGCTAATGTGTTTGAATTAGCTCTCTCTCATTCTCTCTCTCTCTCTCTCTCTCACTGCAGCTGTTGTCCACTCACTATTAGGCTACATGAATCCAATCATCTAAGTCAACTTACTGGGATCATGTTACTGTAAAAAGCTCAAAAAGCATGGACAGCCAGTTTGGTGGGGTTGAAGCAGTCCTGTGTCATGGCAAAAACCTGTTCCCTGCATGTACGTGATGTGTATTTTTGAAGTCAAGGCCCTGTGGGAAGACCCAAAATTATAAATGGCCACTAAAAAGGTCACAGAAGCTCTGGGAACGATGTCTGCTTTGAGTCCGGGACCCTAACTGTATTTGTTTGTTTAAGCACAAAACAAATCCCCCCCCCAAAAAAACAAGATAATTAAATAAAGTTTTGTTTATCTGCAGTTCTGGTTTAAATGCATATTGATATAGCAGCAAACTGTCTTCCATTGTTAGGCCAAACAGATAGTTCCATCTCAAACTCACATTATTGGTTAAACCAGTGTTGCTGTTGTCAGTTTTCTAGAAATGTTTAACCTGAGAGGAGTAGGGTCGGTCAATGTGAACAAAACTTTGAATCATGGTATGGGTTATTCTATTTCATCGCATTATACAGAATGTCCACCCCACAGATGTCATACCTCTTTTAATAATAAACTTCTCATCTTGCTTGGTATGCATTGTGGTCTTCTTGATCTGTGCTTACCATCTCCATGTTTCTTTGAATCGTGCAACGTTTCACTCTGTCTAACATGCAGTAGATCTGTGCATGAGCTAGCCAAGCCCACTTATTTACATACCACTGTATACATAGAAAAGACAACCCAGTCCAGTCCTAGGAGAAGGTATTATAAGGTCCGGAAAATATACATAGGATCAAAAGTAAAAAATTCAACACAAATATCAGCTAAAAAGACGTCTATTGCTTGCTAATAGTGATCTTATAGCGTTAATCTGTGTGTTTCCTGTTGAAAATTGCCTTGGCACAGCATAGAGGTTTGTGGGAGTCTTACTGTAAGGAAGCAGGAAAAGCCAGACTCACCATGTGGGAGTTGTTTTTCATTAGGCTGTATGGTATGCATGTGCTGCGGAGCCCGTTCAGACCCACTTCATAGCTGGCCGGCTGGCTGGCTGGCATTCCAGCCTTTTTCTGTAATTACATCTACACTCCTACAGAGATCCTCCTCTGAAAAGTCTCAGTTCATTCATATAATAGTCTCATATGAACAAGTTTGTTAAGCATTTACTGTAAACTGTACATTCAGTGTTTGTTTATGTCACGTATCTACTACTTTCATATCCTAAAACATATATAAAAAATAGTAGGCAGTCATATCTTTGTTATTTGTGTATGTGCAAAGATGTTACATACTGTAAACATTATACAATCTGGCCCTTATTGAAAGCTAATATAAGACAACAACTGCATTCATCTTGTTGTCAGTCTTGTTGATCAAAGCAATCCGCATCGCAGTTCAGTGTGTAAATCTCTCTCATATGTTGCTATGACCAACAGGTGTTGGTGATGTCATTCAACATTAGCATATTTCTCTAAAAGCCTCAGAGTGAATAAAACCTTAATTTAGTGTTCTTATCAGATTTCAGCATCAAAACACTTATCCTAACAAAGATCTCGCTGGGTAGGAATAGAGAATGAATGACTATGAAGGTGTTTATCTCATCATTCATGCACGTTCCTTTCTTTGCAGATTTCTTTGAAAGCATCTTACCATAAAACACTGAATCTAATGATGTGCCATTTAAATGAAAAAGATCGCTCAGCTTGTTTCACAAAGGAAGACTGTTTACGCTGAATGCAGTGAACATGTGAGTGCAATGAGATGCTTAGGTCAAAACACAAAGATAAGAACATCACTGTGGTTTCAGACTGACCTGGATGCCATATGCTGATGGGCAATAAAAGGCACAAAGTCTGCTCAAGCATATAAATGGTAAGGGGCAATAAAGACTATTAATATGCCTGTATGACTTGAACCACAGGGGCATTAAAACATTTGAAAGTTTTAATGTTGGTCACCAGTCTGTTACACTAGTTACAGTGTAATTTATTATTAAGCTACATGAATTTTGACTGAATTCTTTAAAACATATGAGATGACACATGTGAAAATGTAACAAAACAATTTAAGGCCATTTTTGTTTTTAGGTTAAATTTAATTAAAGATATTATTTAAACGCTGTATGTTATTATAACTGTATGGCTTTTTTTGATGCTATGCAACAAAAAAAAGCTCTGAATGAAAAGAACGACAAAAATATAAAAATAAAAAAATCAACCTATTGACCTTTAATTGCTTCAGAAGGTCCTTCAAGGCGCCATTACACAAACCTTAAGTGTCAAAATAAATCACCCAAATTCCCAGCATCAATGCATCTTACCCTGTATATGCACTTGCTTACATTTAGTATCTAATGCATTTAAATGCAACATTTAGCTTGTGTTTGTGCATTGCAAATGACACCAAACATTCTAGAACAAAACAACTTCTCAACCTCTGTTGTTGTGTTGTTTTGAGCAAATTGAGAATATATTACCAACACTCTGAGATGTCTGAACAATCTGGCCAATTCATGTTGCACATGCCATGCCTGCAGCAAAGGGATTTAGACGATCAGCTGAGTGCAGCCTTCACTCAATACCACATTGTTCTCGAACGAAACAACGTTTGTTTGCCCTCAAACTCTGCTGTGCAGCTTATCTATGAAGCACAGCTCAAAATCTCCCTCTGAGCCTGCAAACTAAAAATCAGTGTGTTTCCGTTTCCTACCTACCAAATCTTCAAGCCCTTGCTACCTCAAAAGCTTTTGGAAATGCTGGTTGGTTACAATTACAGGAACACAAATAAGTAGCAAAAACGGGAATAGAAAGGATCTGGCATAGATTGAAAACAAACATTTAAAACATTGAAAAATGATTGAGAAATGCAGAAGGTATACTTATCAGTTCAATCAGAAATTTTACTTTGTTAATATAAGACAAAAGAATGTAAGATGCCCAGATATCGCATCATCTTCACCTGGCTGCTCAATCCATAATATGGAGCATCAAAGCATTAAACAACAAACATGGAACTATTTCATTTAAAACACTTATCTTCTCTCCTTTATCACAAAGATATATGCATGTGAGATCAACAACGGCCGACCTTCTTTGAGACTTGGAAATCTGTGCGCTTTGATAAGACTTGCTGCCTGTGTCTGAGATACGGTTTCTGTTATCGGTGAATATGAATAGAAAGGCTACATGCGAGTCAAAACTATCCAATTAACTCATAACATCATCATCTTGTCACCCTAGCAACTGAAAAATCATCAAAGTGAGCTGAAGTTACACACTTTATACATCTAACAATGCAAGAACTGAAACTGTATAGGCAGAATCAGAGCCATAGAGAGAGAGAGAGAGAGAGTTGAACAGAGGTAAACTTTTAACCATTTAAAGACGCAAGTTATTTAATGAATAAAAAAATAAAGCATTTAAAGAGAAAACATAAATTCCTGGAACTATCTGAAAGCTCCATGAATCACGTGACACGGGAAAATGTTGAATCCGTTGGCGCAGCTCTCTCTCTCAATTGCTCTGGACAGAATTATCTATCGAGCCTAAAACCTGCTGATCAGGAATAAAGGTATCCTTATCTGTAAGTAACTCCACAGAAATGGATTAGATTCATTGGAATCCTCCATTCACTCCCATTATGAAGTGCCAAAATAAACGGTATTATAACTCCGACTATATTCGTATGAAAGAAGAATATACACCTAGGATGCCTTGAGGGTGCATTAAACATGGTGTCATTTTGTTTTGCCTCTGAACCATCCCTTTATTTGCTTTAATAGGTCATCAAAGTACAGTGGCACAGAATAGATAACAATAACTAGCATAGTGAGGAGCTATGGAACAGTTGTTCCATACGGTAAAATGTAGAAACATCCTATGACCCCTGCCCACCTGCAGAAGCTGTAACTTACGTTCTCTATTACCCCCACTCCAATGCCCTGGTCGACATCTATTTATTGTCTATATGACCCACCCATATGACATTATTCAGATCAGCGTACACACCGTCAAAACCTCCAAAAACCCACCGTCTACTGTTCCCGCAGATGCCGTCATTGTTATAAACTTTTTTCATGGCCTTCTTACCCCCACATACAAATAAAAGTGATTATGTTAAACCCTTCCACCTGCTGAATACACTGTGAGGATTGTGTTCCCAGACAATTTGAAACAACGCACACACACATCATGCACACAATCTTTTTCCCCTAATTGACCCTGTGGTTTAGCAAACACACACCGCTTTCCAGCACATGACAGCCCACCCATTTCTTGTTTGCTGTTTCACTTTAATACATCAGTGGTATTTGACTTACGATCGGAAGTCCTGAAACCACAATAGATCATAATAATCTACTTTTAACATATTAGGCCCTAGAGGAGCGGCAGTAGACATACAGGCTTTTTTTCAAATAATTGAATGCCAATTTACTCTTGAGAAACGATGCCTTTAGGTTTAAAACCCAAAAAGCGTGCTAACCCATAAACCACAGAACATAAAACACACGTACCTATATACAGAGACGAGTCTTTCTTTCGTACGTGATCGTCTATGTAGGACACACCCAAAGGCTGCACGGGTGTGGCCCCGATTCCCAGCAGGACCTGTGCTCCGATCAGAAGCAGGTACATCATGTTGGTGTTGGCTCTGTTCCCACACAGTTCCTCTGCTTTGGAGGTATTGGAACACACATCTCGGCCCAGATCTTTGCTCCAAGAGTCTATGATCTTGTATTGACCGGCGAGGAACTCGGGTAATGCAGACAGCAGCGCTCCCAGGGCCATGATGATGCCCCCACATCCAATTAATCGAGGACGGTGGGCTTTGGCACCGAAATAACTTACGAATAAAATGAGGGCCAGGTTGCCGATCTCAAAGCTGCTGGCAATGACGCCCACATCAGCGCTCTGAAGATTGAAACGGCGCTCCAGTGTGGTCAGCACACTTAACTAGGAAAGAAACAAAACATGGATTAATGTCTTTACAGATTGTACGATCAAACAGCAGGCAAGAGCAAAATAAGAAACCTGCTGTCAAGTCTAACTCCATGTTTTTTGTGATACCACCAAGTGCTACGCGAAAAATGTTTGATTAAAATATTAAACCGCAATTTCAACAATAACGAAATAACATAAAATCAAATAATGAACCACGGTAGAACAATTATTTTCACAAATCTTTTAATTTGTGAAACCTTCAACATGTGTTTAATCACAGTCATTATTAGGGCTTATGGCAGAAATAGAGCCTGTGAAATTGAATGAAGCCTTAAAGAGCAATCACAAGCATTTAATGGATCATTTTTGGAAACAGGAGCCAGACAAATATGGCATAACTGTGAAAAGAGCAAGCTATTGAGGCCACGCTCTCTACAATAATCCTATTCCTCTGGAACAGACTTTCTCTTATTCTGCAAATCTCTGCACACCGCACTAGAAATGAATTTGACTGCAGATATCATTTGGGTTTGATGGGCAAGATAATATTTAATTCTATGATTTCACTCTCTATAGACGACTGTTTCAATTTCTCTCTCTGCAGGTTTCTCTGTTTTTATTGCAAGTGATTAGATTGAAAAATGAAAGGTGGAGTCGTTTCTTAGAAAGGCTGTTAAAAACTAAAATCAACACCCAGTAATAAGTTTCGTGAATATTTGCAGGATGTCAATGTTGCGTGTGTGTGCTGAAGTGTTTGTACATAATCATGGCTGTGTAAAAAGGAGAATAAACAAAGTGAATCGAACTGATGAACACAACATCGAAACACTCATGTAGCCAATAAGCAACAGGGGACGTAAACATTCGCGATAGTAAGGAGACAATGAGCAAGAATTATTTTGAGGGCGAAGAATAGAATATCGCAGAGACGACCTATTTTTGTAGGTTCTGTTGACCGAAAGCCTACGCATTTTCCTTCAGACTTTTGAAAGATCGCAAAAAGTAAGATCTGTGATTAACAAAGGTTTATGTTTACACCTTTTGTCTATGAAGATAATCAGATTTACACAATATTTGAAGCCTATATCATAAAAAATCGCAAGAAGTAAAAAGCAAACAAGAGGCTATAAACAGACCACAATACAGTCGCTCGATATCAACGTCATTACCATCACACCTCCGACAACTTTTTCTAAAGGTGTTCCCTGTAGGTAATTTCTCTGTGAATGAATCCCTGTGTCCCCCAAATCTGTCCATGTTGCATTATTTGATTTCAATGAGCGAAGATGTTTTTTGTCCCCACCAAAGGATAAAGTCGCTTTTAGAAACTTGTTAGCAACCACCGTTTATAAGAACCAATAAAGCTTTTAAGATCACAAGCGGGTTAAATAGCTGTTGTGTTTTATGTCATATAAGGGGAAAACCCATTCATTGAAAACCCATGTGCTAAAATGCTAACTAGCATTCAGATTTGCCAAACAAAAATATATAATCTCTGCGAAACTCTATAAAAACAGTGGTGTATTCGTCAGTGATGATTCCAAATATCAACTGCATTTCCAAGAAATCCCATACTGCGACTTTAATAAATAACCAAATTCAACATTCCCCCCCAAGCGGAAGACACCTACTCTAAACTGATGGCATTCCTTGACAGGTCTATCCAGTATTTTCCAGTCGTTTTGTGAATAATGCAGATTCCAGAGTCAACTGACCTTTTAAATAGCATTGCACAATTATAACATTAGCCTCCTGAATCATATTTATCTGACACTGTCGGATTCTCTCGATTCATTTTATTGTGAACCTCTGAAAAGCAGCTACTTAGCAAATCATCTTCACAAAACTATATTGTGCACAGCAAAGTACTGGTAAACAATTAAAAACCATCATGTGAATAATTGGTTTTAGTGTCACCAGCCCTTTCTTGATAAATGGCAATGATGTTGCACAAGAGTGAATAACTAAATCTGCTTTAACTCAATTTCCTGTAGTCAGTAGCCTGTTGCATTTTGCCTTAGTCTGTGGCACATCTGCAGTGCTGCCTTAAAGGGACAGTTCACTCAAAAAAATTCTGTCATCATTTATTTTCCCTCATGTCGTTCAAAAACTAAATGACTGACTTTCTTCTGTGCAACAGAAAAGATATTATGAGAAATGTCTCAGTGTTTTGTGTCCATAGAATGGATGTCACTCTGGGCCAATGTTGATTGATCGCCAACATTTTCCAAATATCTTCTTTTGTGTTCCAGGGAGGAAAGTAAGTCGTACAATAATGCTCATCTTTAGCTAGTAACATAAAACATGCAAAGCTCATCTCACTTACTGTTTAATGCATGTTATATGACTTAGATAAAGTATTGTTGATACATATAATGACACAATTTGCATATGACAGTCAAAGTCGTGACTCACACCTTTCCATTTAAGTACCTTTCCATCAGAGTGCCTGTGTTAATGTGTGTGAACAAAACCTACATTTCAAAAACATTTCCGAGGAACCAATGGTGCAATATTTTAAAATGAGGCCTAAAACTGACTAATCCCAAAGCCTTCCTAACATTAGTTTAAGTCAAGCACTCACAGAGTGAAGGATAATCGTGGAAAAAGGCTTTTAGCTTTAACACAAAGATAACTAAATAGTAAAGCTTTGCTTGCATTCAAAAGCATGGGAAAATTGGGAAGTATTTTAAGAATTTATTTTTGAGAAAGAATGTAATTGTCTGTAACCCAAAGGCCTGTTTCACATAGCACACACACTGTAAGCAGCATGTACAGTACAGTAAGAGGCACAGCAGCATAACTCTTAACAGCAGGCTCTCAATGTTTCCAACTGACTGTTGCAGAACAAAGCGGATATGCAGATAATATTCATTTTTGAGCTACAGGGAGTATTCTCTTTAATAATGGCCATAAATGAAGAGTGCTCGGAGTGTTCCAGTGAGAACTATAACAAACTAGACTGGCATGAAATCTAGTTTACATTAAACGCATTATTACACGGCTCGTTGGAATGCTTGAATTAACCTGCATTTGCAGGTTCGTTATTCCCATATAAAAACCTCTCAAAACTAATAACACACCGTAACCCGGATGAAGCAAATCATTTTGTCTTTTAATAACATACTGTATATGACATTATATTTACAACGATTAAACCAAATTACCTGTTCGTGACTTTTGAACGTCGTTTCTTAACTTAACTTTTCCTCGGGGAAGGTCAGCATTCGGTAAAAATGAAATATTTCAAATTCACGTTTCATGTCAAGTTTTTGATCATCTGTAATAAGCGGGATATTGTACAAGCGGCCACCTGTTATCGCCAAATAAGCCCCTTCAATGTGAAACAAGACCTTGTTCACACTGTCAGGGCTTATTTCTGCGATAACAACCGGCTGCCTGTACATTATCCCTTACCTCAGATCCTGCTGGTCCAAATTTACATCTACCCAAAAACGTGGCGTTAAACAGGCTTAATCGACTGGATTTGGTCAGATTTATACAGAAAACAGAAAGTGCTGTTTGTGTGACTATCAGTGCATGTTACTATTGTATGTTGCTTCAGAGAAGCCAATAATGGGAAAATTAAATATTTTTTAAAGAAGATTTTCTCTTTATGAGTTAACACGCAGCAATAATACATTTACATAAACAAACCGCTACAATCTTGTTCAGCCACATTGCTGTGAATGCTGTAATATTTTGGTGGCGTGCGAAAAAATACTTCGCAATTTCTTCATTCTGAATGAATGTGGGGGTGCATGTGTGTGTTTGCACACTATGTCCTGTACACTGGCTCTGCTCGGAGATACGTGACAGCCTGCCCGTTCTGGAACCATGACGAAAGCACTGGACAGGCAACACCCCATCTACCTCCCTTTTCTGCCCCAGAGTCAGAGCCAAGCAGTTAAAACCTGTTGACAGAATAGCTGGACCTCCCTGCGTAGCATATATCAGTGCACACTCGAGAACTGCCACAAAGATTGCCACCTTATTGCATGGATACATTCAAGCATGCCAGCGGCGTCACCTAATTCCAAACATCTCCATCCGACTGCACCCTGACTTTCACACTCACTGTCCTATAGTCTATCTGCATGAAACCACAACATCATTTCAAGACTCTAATTGAACTTGGGTTGTTGCTCTTAAAGTTATGTTTGCATAACATAAAATATAAAGCCAAATTCTGAGTCGGGAACAACCATCCCGTGGCATTCAAGTGTGTAATGGTTCTTTCTGGAACATGTATGGCTACCAGGCAGCCATGTACAGTGGGCCTTTCTGAATAATAAACTTCACGGAGAGACTGCAGCCTCAACATTCCCAAACTGTTATGAATGAGCGGAAACAGTCAGCACCCATACTTAAACTTTCCATTACAATGGTCTGTGGTTTTCTGTGAACACTTAAAGAGGATGGGTTGGTAGCAAACATATAATTTGTAGATCTCCCTCAGGGTCCAGATCTCCTATCTGACCCAGGGTTTCAGGGCGGGACAGACCACCATTGTTATGGGAATGTTTAGAGTAATTTACTGCACACAATTGTGCGATAAGAAGACCTGAAAATCATGACAGTCTATTCTGAACTAGTCTGTCTACTTTGACACTCTATCACAACAGTCTTGGTCTATTTTGTAATTAGGTCCATCCGTTAAATAAAGAACTAGGAACTTGCTATAATTGTGTTTGTGATAGTACTATGTGGTGATAGTGATAGGAACACTATTTTTATGCATGGTATGAGATAAGCGACAGTTAAATATTCAGCAGGTCTCTCTGCTGAAAACATCCAGAGAGTGTGACAGGAAGACAGATGAGATATGTCTATTACATTATCAAAAGGTGAAATTGGTATTAAAATACTTTCTCATATCCCATAAGCGGAGCCTACTACACGCAAGATGATTCCACTTGAAAAATACACAGAGGATGACCTTGCAAGAGTATTTGAACTCTACATCATTTTTGGTTTTTATTCTATTGAAACATAACTGGAGCCATGTGGTGGTCTTGTGTGTCACACACACATCTAAAAGTCTCTGTTTAGTATCATGCACAAGAAAACCGAGCAGCCATGAAGTAAATGAGTTATGGGAAAGAAGGCTCAAGAGCTTCTGTGAATCACACAGATTTGTTTGGGGCTGTCACGTGGCACATCAACCATGGGAAATTTGCAAACGCATTCCAGCATTTTTGCATCACACCTTAAAAGGAAAGGTTGATGTAAAGTGAGGATCAGTAAATGGATGCTAGCTCATTAGGTATTTTGATAAGCGTTTCTGTTTAAGCATGCTGGACATGATCGTAGTACTTCAATATATTCACACTGAAACCTACATGAGGATGTGCCACATTATGAGTTTTTACAGGAGATGAAATAAGGACATTGGGTCTCTTAGCACATAGGGGAAGTCCAGACAGCGCAAAGTCAAACTCAGGGCTAGAGCTAAACATAGGAAACTGACACAATGCCCAGGAATGAACATGATGCCTCATAGCAGACAGTGAGTCAGTCTGTGAAGTAGGGTGGAGACCCCATCCCAAAATGGAAATACTTTCTCTGGAAATACTGACATTTCTCACAAATGTCTGTTTGCCCAACCCATTTTTTGGAAAATTTCTAAGCTGTTTGAAAGCTAGGAAAGAAACTACTACCGTGTGAATTCCCATGGAGGATTTGTTTTGCTCACCGCCCTATCAAACTGTCAAAATAAATCTGAGCAATCTGCACATTTCACAGTCTCACAAAGTTTTGGAAGGCATGGGCATCAAAGTTGTGTTGCTTTTGGTTTCCAAACACCAAAATTTCCATAAGCTGGGAACAAATCCAGTCCGCAACAAGGGTACCCCTATGAGACTGTTCCCATGATATATTATGGCTTTCTGGCACAGGTCGAATGATTCATGTTTCCTTTCCAAATATGGTCTGTGTTTTCACTGAGATCAGACATCCCATGGGTACAGGGGACATGGCTGGACAAATCTTTTCCTTATCAAAGATAGTGATGCTCTGTATAGAGCACCAAACCATCTCATTTACACAAAGCAGTGTTTTCGTCATCTGACACTACAAACAAAGCAGGGCTGTTTTGTTTACCATTTACAAGCAGAGTTTTAAAAATAAGAAAAAGCAAGCTTATTGTGAATGATGTGGCTTGTGGAGATAAATACAAAACCCTCAGATTGTCCCTTCGCTGTAAAGATTCACTAATTGTTAAGACTTGTGAAATATTACCAAGAACGTATTAAACGATATTTTATATAGATAGGAATATAAAATGATTCGGATATTTCTCACAGAGATATACTTGCTCAGAGCTGGCCAGGGAACTTCTTTCTCAAGAGTATGACACCTATCATATCTGCTGAGGCGGCTTTACTACATTTGCAATTTTCCTTTTTACCAAGGCATGGCATGCTTAAGGGTGCATTATAATGGTTTGGTGGACAGTCTTAACTCTTAAGATCGTTATGTCACATCTGTGTCACGTTTTCTGCCATTCACAAAGTTGTATTAAAGTACAGGAAGGCTATGGATTAATAAAATAATTACCAAAGCGCACACAGCCTCAAGTGTACAAGCAAAAGGGAAAGCAAGCTTCACTTACCAGGTATGCGCCCACCGTGCCCTGTGCCAACATCAAAGCGCATTCCGCTACTAAGAATATCTTAATATTTGAAAAGCATGAAATCTTTTTCTTCATGTCAACCCGCTGAGGGTCTTCCGAGGTCGTCGGTTTCTTCACATGCATCCTGAGCAAGCAAGTGCGCTTGAAGCAGTCAAGAAATGCAACGATAAACTATTGAAAACGGAAAGTAAACGCATCCACCAAACGACCATGTGAAACCGCCGGCGCCGTGTTTCTATATCAAGCCCGTCTTCATGAATCTGTAAAACTGCGACTGTTACAGTCAGACTGTGCGCCGTGTGACAGGTTGGAGACTTTTCATTGAAACTCCGCCGATGAAAGAGGACGAACTAAACTCTCCTCCTGTGCATTCTGTCGCAAAAACGCCGGTTTGTGCTCCAAACGACATGTTTAACTTCCGAGAGTGTCAGAGCCGCCGCCGTGTTGTGTTCGCTTCGGTACTTCTCTAGTCCGCGGGCTTGATTCACCGCCTCGGTTGTTACTATCGTACATGTGAGTTTCTACCGACTACCGGTTGTCTTGTAACTCTGTGGAGGCGCTGTTTAGCACTCACCACACACCAGAGATTTAAAGGAATAGTTCAAACAAAAATGAAAACATCACAGATTAGTTTGTTTGATCAGATAACACAAAATAGTAATTCATACTAAAATCCGTGTATATTACAGTGACTTATTTAACACTCAAAATGATCAAACATCTCTAGTGGTTAATGTTTTCTAAAGAGAGAAAAAGAGAGAAAGCTTTTATTTTGAGCTCATTTAGCAGCTGAACAAGAACTTATGACCCTGGACAACATAACCAGTCTTATGAGTCAACTTTTTGAAATTGAGATTTTTACATTTTCTGAAAGATGAATAAATACGAGTTGATGTATGAGTTGTTAGAATAGGACAATGTCTGGCTGAGATACAACCGTTTAAAACTCAGGAATCTGAGAGTTCAAAAAAATCAAAATATTGAGAAAATTGCCATTGAAGTTGTGAATCGGGGCACTGAGGCAGGCCATCCACTCACAAAAATAAAGTTTTTATATACTTAAGGTAGGAAATTCACAAAATATCTCAATGGAAAATGATCTTTACTTAGTATCCTAATGATTTTGGGCATAAAGGAAAAATCAATCATTTTGACCCATACTATGTATTTTTGTCTTTTACTAAAAACGTTCCTGTGCTACTTAAGATTGGTTTGTGATCCAGGGTCACATATGGTTTAAACTTTTCTTTATATTGATTGGGATTTGAAAGGATTCATTTAAGGATATTTCTCATAGAGATATACTTGCTCAGAGCTGGCCAGGGAACTTATTTCTCAAGAATATGACACCTATAGTATGTGACCCTATGTCTTATGGGTCAATTTTTTTAAATTTAGATTTTTACATAATCTGAAAACTGAATAAATAAGCTTTCTAATGATGTATGAGTTGTTCGAATATCAAAATATTGAGAAAATTGCCTTTGAAATTGTTAATCAGAGGCACTGTGGCGGGCCATCCACTCCCAAAAGTAAAGTTTTTATATATTTAAGGTATGAAATTTACAAAATTTCTTCATGGAACATGATCATTACTTAATATCCTAATGATTTTGGGCATTAAAGAAAAATCTATTATTTTGACCCAAACAATGTAGTTTGTGTTTTACAATGTTCCCTTGCTACTTGAGACTGGTTTTGTTGTCCGGGGTCACATATCTGCTGAGGCAGCTATGCTTTACTACATTTGCAATTTTCCTTTAAGGCATGGCATGCTTAAGGGTGCATTATAGGGCTGTAATGGTTTGATGGACAGTCTTAACTCTTATGATCGTCACATCTGTGTCACGTTTCGTTAAGTTATTCATAAATCTTGTATATAGCCCCTGCTTGTGTCTCTTGACGAAATACCCTATTGCAACAAGTCACTATTAACCATGTCATAAGGAAGACGTAAAGATCAACTTTTTTTGGTATCTTCGCAGCATAAAATAATTCAAAACTAAGTATTTGTGACGTGAGTGATTGATGTGTGTTTGACTGAAAGCATTAAAGGAACAGTGCACCCCAAAATGAAAATTCTGTCTTCATTTACTCACCCTCAGGTTGTTCCATATTTGGAAGAGTGTCAGTTACCAAACAAGTCTTATCCCCAATTTACTGCAATAATAGGGAAAATAAATGATATGGAAGTCAATGGGATGATGTCTGTTTGGTTACTGAAAGTCATCCAAATAGCTTCCTATGTGTTTAGCAGAACAAATAAATTTAAGGCAAATTATGACAGAATTTTCAATTTTAGGTGAACTGTAGTGGGACATTTTATGTTAAATATTACAACCTTTAACATAGCCTCGAAACACTGCAATATACGTCTTGGATTGCATGAAGGTAAGTTAACGTATTTGTAATAGGATGTTTTCATGACCACTCATAAAGCTAAAGCAGAAGCCCTTTATTGCAATGATAATGTTGTAAAATGTTCATGGTTTTTATGTACAACACATACTTCATGGGAGTAAGTGCTTTGAGCAAATATTTTTAAATGAATATTATCAGACAGGATTTGCATAAAATGAAGCATAACAGTGTCTTTTATCTGTAATGTTTTGAGAATTATTAGCAAGTGTGAGCATCTAACATTTACAAATTTAATCGAGTTTAAATGTGTAACTGTGCCAGTAACCAAATGATGAACATGTCACGCATCACAACTCAAAGTCATAAAATGGTGTAAGCTGCACAGTTTTGTATTATATTGTAAATATACTGCAAGCTTATTTGTCTCTTTGTGATCCATCTGGTGATGACTGGCTCTATGACTTTGAACAGCTGAAGTCAGATCACAGTACAAATACACTGTTGTGAGTTCTGAGAACGAAGAGTGTGAAATTGTGGGCCAACTCATGCTACTTTAGGTGCGGTCATGGGCCTTCCTCTTCTCTTCTTAGAGACTGATGCTTGTCCTCCCACAAAGCTGCACAACATTCTGATGACACAGGTCTGTGTTTGGTTACCATGGCAAAAATATAACAGCAGCTGTTAACCAATAAAAAGTTCTCTTTACTTAACTTTTCAGAATATTTAACATGGAGGGGTGTGTTGTTAAGGTAACAGTGAGTATGTTTTTGTGCTTTTGATAAAAGATCATAATATGCAAATATGTGGTCATGTTTTAACAGTAAATACAAGTTGATTAGTTAATACTTAGTTAAGCTGTGGCTTTTCAGAATGTTTGTGTGTATTAAAATATTTTCACAAATATTAAAAGGGTCACTTGTAAGACACTTTCTGTAACCTATTGTCCAGTAAGTTTGTTGTTATGCAACACATTTTTTTTCAACATGAGTACTGTAGGTGTGCTTAAATAAAGGTAGATACTGTCCATACAGTTTGAGTATTCCTGTCAATCTATAGTAAAGGTGAAGTGTCTCTTTTTATTTTAAACATTTGGACTTAAAAAGATCAGCAAAATGGATCATACATAATGTATAAAAAACAGAAACAATTGATGAGAAAGTTAGTGTAAGCGTACTGCAAAAAACATAGATTGTCCATTTTATTTAAAATATGTTTCATTATTAGAAAAGCAATGTGGTCAGAGCAACTCAGGTGGTAAAATCCATATGAGAGATCAATGCAGTTCCTAGATTGTTGGGATCACATCAATGGTCTTAAATGCTATTTAATTCTCATGGATCCAGAGGTATTTTTCCCATCAGGACAATATTTCAGCACCACTGTGAATGTAGCTATATCATTGAAATCTAAATCTTATGATGTAGTAGGCTAACCACACATAAAAGATTCAGTTCTCGCTGAGCAAATGATGCCTTCAGCAAATCATATGAACACCTGAGCTCTTTTAATCTAATATCCAATTATGATGGGATCAGGTTAAAGCAGAATAGCTTACTTACAGTAGTTTAAAACAATTGTGCTTATATATGGATTCTGATGTTAGGCTGCATCTCAGAAATGTGCTACTTTTAATCTCTGTTCTCTATTTTAATTTCTTTTAAATGTGATCTAAACATCCAGCATTTCCCTAAATATCTAATGTATGAAAACAAACTCATCATGCACTTGTTTTATGCATGTGACTTTGGTGCATCACTGGATATGTAAATCACATTGAATCGCTGTTTCAAACAGACCTGACATGATCGCATCCATTAGCAGATGCAAAACATGCATTAAAGCATCATGCTGGGGAGAAAGAAACATTTTCACGATATAAGCAACCCCTCTGACAAAGTTCCATATGGCTCATGCATTTTTCATGTGGGCTCTAGAAACATGTGACAAAAGGTTGAAATACAGCTTTAATTCTTGTTGGGCTCGTGTTCTTTATTTATTTTAGTTCAAGGTTACTGTGCATCATATATTGTAATACAGACAGACTATATGCTAACAGCTGTATAGACTGGTAGACTGCATTAAAACAAAGCAGTTTGCGTTTTCTGGGAAGTGGTAAGTTATCATGATTGTGGATGGTGTGTTTTACGTGCATTAGCACACAGAGAATTACGCAGACAAACCTTGCAGCAATAAATTTTTTCCAAACGCACAAAAACAAAAATGATCAAACAAGATAATGGCCAACACATTCAAAGTGCAAACAATTTTACTGTTTACACTACAGGCTAGATAACGTGCCGTCATTACATAATTTAACAACAGCTGGCCTTGTTTTAGTATTAGAAGAATGCAGCTCTTCACAGATAAGGGACGCTTATGCAGTGACCAGCCCAAAACACATCTGAAGAATAATTGAAAGAGTCAGGAAGTAGATTCCACAAAAGGTTCACTTCTACATTGACAGCATTGTTTCAAAACAAAGGCATTTTTATGCAAAAACTGTTGGAACAAGAGTTGCTTGGATAAGCTTATCAAATCATGAGCACCAAGTGAGCACCAAGAGCACAGAACAGCAGGAGCACACACTCCCTCGCCTGAAATTTTCCACTCCTCATTCCTTGGAGACTCCCTTTAGTTAAACAAAACGAATCAAATTCTTATCATGATTCTATAGTTCCTGCTTTATGGACGTGTGAGTTTACAGTCATTTATTGATATAGTACAGTATTTTTGCCATAGATTATCAATAAAAAGAATTCCCCACACATTAAATTAAAATCAGATTCAAATTAAGCATAATTTACATTTATATTTACATTTAAACCCAGTTTCACAGACCGGCTTAGTTTAAGCCTGGACTGTCCCTTAGTTGAATTAAGATCTTTATGTTGCTTTTATTAAAATGCCAAAGAATACCTCATGTGCATCCTGAGACAAAACAATGGCACTGAGGTATTTTAAGATATTTCTTGGCAAGTTATATTCCGTTAAGACACGTCACACATTCATTTTAGTTTGGAACTAACTGTAAGCCTTGTCTGTGAAACCGGGCCTTAATCATTTAGCAGACGCTTTTATCGCAGGAGACTTACAGAGAGTCCTACAGATCCTAGCAATACAATTATTGAGCGCAACAACTGTTTTTTTTTAAGTGTCAGATGCTGTTCTCTAAATGTGTTAGTGTATATCCAAGTATTTCATTGACAGCACACATTATGGGAGAAGCAGTCAGCAGGACTCCATGCACAATGAAGGCTTCCTCATTACACTAATGTGCTTCATAGTGCAAAAAGCAGCATGATATTATGACAACACCAGTGGCCTTATATATAACTAGTAAGCACAAATGAAACACAGGCTCACACAGCTAAAATCAATTTACTTTTAATTAAATAGTCTGTCTTTTGTCTCATAGTAAACTGTGGTCCTCGTTTTTAAATAGATGTGTTGATCTGTTTGTGTGCATGGCATTACATACTATCCTCCCAGTTGTTACACAAAAAAATAGCTGCTGAATACTTTTGGGGACACTTGTTATTCTAATGAGAATTTAAAAAGTACACAAAAAGACATGATCTGTCAAATCAATCTTGATATTATGTTTCCATAGATAATGCACATGCTTACAGAGACACAGAGACTGAGTGAGAGAGACAGAGAGAGCCTTTCGAGAGGTATTGGCCTAGATTTTTCTAGCCTTCCTTTGACGCTTGCTTGAAGCCATCCGTAAGGTGGCGAGAAAATCTGACTTCATTCACAACATAATTACTTACACCTGGAGACATATGTGTGTGATACGTGTGTGATCTCTCTAGACGCCAGCGTTTGTGATGCTGCAGGCTCCTGCCAGTCTCTGCAAGAATATCTTATAGTCCCTCTATTGCATTGACACAAGTGCATATTTACTGCAATATACAATACAGTACATTTTTGATTGAAATGCAGTTTCATTTTATCAGGTGTGCTGTGCCTGTATACATACAGTACATGCATGTTGGACCAACAATTCTGCACCAAATGTCTTATAAAGAGTATGTGGTTGGTTGCTGGGAAACCTTACAGTAAATAATATCAGTACACTCTAAAAATGCTTTAAAAGTTCATCCCTTCACATTGCATAAAATATAAAATATAAATCAAGACTATAACAAAGTTTTATGATGAGAACAAAAAATGCCTTGTTTACTTTGTTACGTTTTAAGTCCTATTTACTTCAACATAAGAAAACCTCACATTTTGCATTTTATGAACTTAAAATGCAAAAGCTTTTGCCTTGAACAAAACTTTCTCTGGACCAGGTTTGTCGTGTAAGTTGAATTGACAACACATGCATTTAAAAGCTATTCACCTTCTTAAGCACATAAAAACCAGTGAGGCCTAAGGTGTCTGATGGAGTGAAACCAACACGGGCAGGATTGCGCACACACACATACACACACAAAACATATCCTACTACTCTTCGGATACATCAAGTGCAAACATATCAAATGTAATGTACAAAAAACAGATCTGGTTTAAAACCGCAGGGTCCAACCCTATTTCAAAAGCCATGTTAATACTTCTTCCAAAGCAACAGCTCTCTTGAGAAACACAGATTATAATGATACCACACCGGCATTTAAAGGCTTAGCAGATGTTGACTGAGAAAATGTCAGGAGACGTTCTTTTTCAGTTTCGCCATATACCTATTAATAGAGAGCCGGTATCTGTTCTTGGTTCAAATCACCCACCACACACGCAGAGACCTCTACCATTTATTTTCACATCAGTATCAATAGAGGAGCCAGCGTGCACTTTGAAAGGTCCAGTGTAAGATGTAGCGGCATCTAGCAACCAACGGTTCATTCCACTGCTCCCCCTCCCTTTCAAAGCACTACGGTGGCTGACACAGGCTCATTATTTTTTCATTCTTTCTTTCTGAAGGGCAGTTTGTCCGTTTAGGGCTACTGTAGAAACAACATGGTGAATTCCATGCAATTTCTGCATTTTTTTGAGGTACTGCAATAAAGCGTTTCTAAAAGAGCTCTATATGTGGAGCGATGTGTTGTGATACCCAGCTCTTGGTCAGTTAGGGGTTATGTTGTCTCATGCTCTATAGAGGAGAGAATGACATTAACCATTCGCACCCCACAATGCAGTGTTCAGACGTACAGTAGTGCGGTACAGTAGGTGTTATGTATGTTTTGTAAACTGGAACAAACTCCTCTCTAACTGCTTCACTGCCTCTGATCCTAATCTGAACCTTTAGTTCCAAGAACAACAAAGGTGCAAGCAAGCAAAGATGCAACGGGAAAATCTTCATCTACAGATTCCCTTAAAAACACAGCAAAGCAAGCAAAAAAGCCAGGATGTGAAGACGTGGCGAGGAATCTTCTACAGGTGCAGTTGTATGCCACAAGACAGGCTGAACAAGTTTAGCCATTGTGTGGGTTACAATGAAGCCATTTAGGTAAACTGCTTGTGAATTATCCATCTTGTCACCCATCCTTCTGCTGACTAAAATATTCACTTGAACAGAAACTGCAGATTTAGTAATTTTTATTCAATTCAATTATTAACAAAGTTCTAGATATCATCACCTTTTCAGTATTTGTTTAAAATTTCTCTAATCTGATGTAAAGTTTTAGTAATGAATAAGAGCATACTCTTATTTACCATGTGTAAAGTAATAGTTTACCCACTTATGAAAATTGTGTCATCATTTACTCTCTTGACATTTTGTTTTTTCTTCTGCAGAACACAATATATACTACAGAATATAACAGCTGTACCTATTAACTTGAATTGGTTTTGTGTCCATACAGAAGTTAATGGGTACCATTGTTCGGTTGCCGTCATTTTAAAAAATATCTACCTTTGTTTTCAGCAGAAGAAAGAAAGTCATACAGGTTTGAAATAACAAGAGGGTGTGCAAGTGATGACAGAATTTTCATTTTCTGGGTGAACTGTCCCTTTAAAATCTCTGGAAAAGTGTCAAGAAATCTGCAGGTCCCATCTGGGGCTGCAGATCTCAATCCAACACACACTAAATTACACCATTTATAAAATATTGTTATCAATACGACTGCTTTTCAACTTCCTAGGTCAATTTATTTCTAAGTCCCATCCGTGCTTAACTGGCTTTTCTAATCCCCATATCCTATCATATTGCTCCTGGTGATTAAAAGCTCTCAGTAATGAAACTTCAGTTAGATCAAAAGCTGGTGGCAAACGAATAAAGTTGTGCTGGTAGCATTGGCACTTCTCTAATAACATTGCCACAATGCGAGTCTTGGATCAACTCCCAGGTTTAAATTTCAGTGGGTAAATGATCCCTTTAATTAAAACATTCTCTAAAAGCTGGCAGTTACATAGAAACGGACATTTTATCAAATATCTCGGCATACACTGAAGTCTTGAAATGTTTAAGTATGGAAGAATGAGAGTAAAATAAATCCTCCTCCATCTATTTTTACATGTGATAATATGATGATAGCAGAACAGTGCAACAGTGTGAGCAAAAATCTTTATAATGCATGTAAAGGTCTGCAGATTCAACGTAAATTATACTACCACCCAAAAAGGCCCATAGCTAGATTGGGACCAAATCTCATTTTCTTATCTCAAGTAATATAATATTCTTTGTATTCTAATATGATGCATTTTTTTACTATTACTTTGGTAACAGGGCTGAATGGTTGAGCTTACTTGATTTTTTGTTAATGGATAAAAGAAAACGTACATTATGAGAGACCTTTATATTGCACACATTCTCTTTAGTCCACATACTTCTAATAGGCTTTGTAATGAATAGAGAGGAGGCATGGCAGCCTGTCTCTAAACTTCAGGCAGTGGCAGGCCTGTGAAAGCAAAGTCAGCAGCTTTTCAACTCTCACTAAATTTATGGGGTTTTCCAGACCGAGACACTGAATTGCTAAACATGTTGTTTATCCTGCATCTGCTATACAGCAGAGAACTCACAATTTTACATCAGCATAGAAAACACATTCTGTGAGCTCTTAAATTGGACTTATGATTATAAGTTTTCACAAAAATGATCTTCGCTGCAAAAACTATTTTAGTACTACTGATGTCATGACAGAAACTCCTAAAATAAGTTTATTGCTCAGAGGTTGTTCTATCATAGCTCAGGAAATGTAATATTCCTCAGTTGTATTTCATTAAAACACGTCTCAAATTGCTCAGGAGAAATATTGTAAAGAAATAAATTGGGCAATTGTTGGCCTAAACCATACATTACGATATTGAAGCTGTGAAATGAATTTACATCGTAGCTACATGTTAAATAATGTGGATTGGGATAAATTTGATGAAAATGTATGCGTTAAAGAAAAAAAGAAATGTACATATTTGTGAAGTTTCTGTGTCTTTTTCTCAAATCAATGACCATAAGACTTGAGCGGTTCACATTTCCTCTCCTTTAAGTCTAGCTAGCTGAAAGATATAAAATACTCTCAAGACATATTGTCAGTGATAGGTTAAATCCCACATCTCTCATAGAGTATCTGTGAACCTTAAAGGGATAGTTCAGATGAATATTCTTAAATTCAGAATTTACACAACCCTGTTATTTCAAACTTTTATGACTTTCTTTCTTCTGCAGAACAAAAACAGGATATTTTGAAGAAAGTTGATAATCAAACAGCACTGGCCCCCATTCACTTCCATTGTGTAGACACAAGACCAGTGCAAGTGAATGGGGGCCAATTACCAAGATCCTTAAAAATCCTCTTTTGTGTTCTGCGGAAGAAAGAAAGCTATACAGGTTTGTGATGAGAAGAGGGCGAGTAAATGATGACAGAATTTTCATTTTTGGGTGAACTATCACTCTAAGAGTAATCTAGTCTTATCTGACAAATGTTTAGCCACTGTGTTTCTCATGATCCACTGAATTATATCATTTGAGCAATAACTTTAATGTCCATTTTTGTATTTAAAGTTGTTAACAGGAATGTTTTTATTTTTTTTGTTTATATAATTGCATTCTGCACACAGTGAAAGCACTCGCACCCATCCTACACACATCCTGTACACCTCTAAAGAAGGAAAAGTTTCCTTGATTTCCTTTTTCTTTAAAACAATGCAAGCCATTCATGTACTTGCCCTTTTGTCATGGCAACCACCTCGGCTCTCATTCAACAAGTGACATTCTAGAGATATTTTAATGTTAAATCACTCTCTCTGTGGATACAGTCAGGGACAATGAAATTCAAATTAGGGTAAATGTGTCCTCTGAGAGGAATACTGAAAATACAAAGGCATAAGGCACTGCTCCACTTTGCGCAGTAATGAATAATACTGGTGTGCTATGCAATATGTGTATGACTGCATTCATCACAGCTGGGAAAGCATTGAGATAGAGAACCTAAATCTACAGTACAACTGTCTAGCCAATTCTTGTTTACCAGTCGAGCATCCCTTCTCATGTATTAGAACCATAACACTTGGAGTCTTCAATATTTCCAGGGTTTACCAACCAGAGAGGAGTATTGGAGTGTGCGATAATACTCTGGTTTGAGCTGTTGTCTGATTTGCATACTTCTATCAGTGAATCAGATGTAACAAATGACACAAACATGGCATGCAAATAAACAATGCAATTAGCAGATGCAATTTTCACCTTCCTACGGAGACGAATGCCTCTTTCACTGTAGTAAACACTGTGAAATGATGAAAAGAAAAAAAATCAGTGTTAATCTGAATCGATCATGCTTGTTCAGTACATACAGTAGAATACATGAGTTAGTAAAAAAATAGGGGTCTGAAGACTTTTATCGTAGTTTAATTGAACATTTAGGGACCATTTTAAGGCCGTTACCATATTTATGTATTAAATGATTCATTTGTTGCCTTTTCTCTGAAGCATACATGCTTGTTAGTTCAAATTGGGCCTAAACATCCGATGACAATTTAGCAATAAGAGGCTGGACTGATATCTTGTCTTTTGGCTTATCTTGTTCAATGTAGTTCATCACATATCAAAGACTCGATGGATTGCTTTTCCTGTCATGTTCTTAAATATCAAAATGCATATCATTGATGTATATCAAATAATAAATGTATTTTTTTGTAACGAAAAGAATAATCACCGTAAATTTGCCATTGCTGTCGGCTTGATATGATTTTTGCAGCGTATTATGGGAATTTTTTGAGTGCCATTTTAGTGCACTTTAAGTTAAATGAGCCACTACAAGGCAACAACCACCCGAAAAGCTCTCATAGGAATCGGTGGACTCATTTATGAACACAATTGTAATGGAAATTAAGATAAATGTGCTACTTACAACTGACTTGCTGGCACATTGAGAAATGCAGGGAGCAGACATTTAGCAAACTAGTTTCCACCCCCTTCCCACCAAACTACATCTAGTGCCACTATAAGCAGCTGTCTGTGAAAAGATTGGGCGGAGTGATCTTGCCTCCTTGTTGCGCAGCTCGTGGCTCTAGCAAAGCAGCTCAAGCATTTCCTTCCTGAGGGGGATATGAAAACACAATGGTCTCATCTTTTCCTTTCTGAACGTTCCTCCACAGATGCCTTATGAAGCAATAAGCACCATCAGCTGTGCTTCAAAAGGACAGAGCTTTCGATTAGCTCACACACTATATACTGTGGGGTCAAGCAGAGATTGGTTATTGACTAACGGCTGATAGGTTTATCAGTCAAACAGTTATTGACCTATTCTGTGTTCTTTTTTTAAAAGGTAAAAATATGTTTTGTGTATTTTCCTTGAATGTTAAACTGCTTTTATATGTTCTAGCTATTTGGAGATTAAAGTAGTTTGTAGACAATATGTTGATTCCACTGAAAATTGGTGATTTTATTTCTAACTTGACAGATCCTACTTGGTCTGCAAGTGGCAAATCTTATGCAATTGTCAAGTAAGGTGCAGCTGATGTCAAAACACCTGCTGCTTTGTCCACGTAACCAGCAATATTGGCCCAACAACACTGGCTCAACCAATACAGATGTAGGGCGGGACTAATTGTGTAACCAATGATAGAAGAGGTTTGTGGAAACCTGTTTTTTTAAATATTCAAAGATTCATTATTCAAACGTTTTGGTGTAAAGGTCCAATGTGTCATTTTTTTGGAGGATCTTGGACCGAATTGCAATTTAATATAAATAACTACGTCTTCAGAGTTGTATAAAGACCTTACATAATGTAGCGTTATGTTTTTATTATCTTAAAATGAGTCATTTCTATCTACATACAGTCCCCTGGCATGGAATTCGTCATGTTTAATAATAACGGACAAACTGCTCTACAGAAGTCGTTTTGTAAATACGTTAACTCCTTCGGCAAAGAAGTGAAACGTGACGTTACATTTTGTTTATTTAAAGGGCACTTTTAAATAAATGGGATATATTTCTGTACAAATTTTGATGTTTTCCAGTAATATCAAGGCTAAAGAATAACTTTAAGATGGACTGGTTCTAAGAGGTTATAACCCATCAGAGAGACATCCATAAAGACCACAAACTATCTGTAAACAAAAAAGATAGGAATATAAAAGTTGGAAAAGTTTTAATGACCCGTGCTCAAAGTGATACAAAGTTCTTAAAAAAAAATTCTTTAAAGATTTTTCTATCTGCCACCAAAATGTCATTAAATTCAGTCCCTCACGATTGAAGGGACAGCTAACTGGATGACTCCTTCAGCCAATCTATCCAGTTGAATAATTCAAGTGTCAGAAAAAGGTCTATGAATATGCAAAAAGTCAAGGCGTCTTAGTCTAAATTGTTACATGTGACTCCTCTGGGAGTCAACAGCATCTGGGCTGTTGAGACGGCTACACTCATCATACTGCAACAAAGTCTTCTTCATCAGCATGAGGGTAATTACTTCTATGAAATGAAATGAAACAAAATGACATTAGCTGGTAATGGGATGACTGTGCGTGCTACTGTCACATAATAGATGTATTGAAAAAAATGTAGGAACCAGAATAGTTCTTTAACTATTTGTGTGTTGATCTGATTTGTCAAAATTATCCAGAAATCAAATCAAAATGTTTATGACTTAAATTAAATCATTTCAATGTATCCTGTATACAAAAGGCTATAAGTCACTCTATCGTTCTGGGAAATTGCTAATCCACCATACATTTTAGAAAGACCTTCTACCAGAACTGTTTAATCCAATGCCTCTACTCACCTAGTATGTATACCCATGAATCAAGAAAGATGGAAATTATCAGACATCGAGGGAGGTTTAGCTTAGTCCATGAGGATATCTGCATAAGCACCCGCATGGGTTCAGCTGCATTGCGTGAATTGGCTTTGAATGACAAAATGGTTGAGTGAAAGTTCTGTAAGTATTAAGTTCGTAAGATATCCAAATTCATGCAAAATCCAACTGCAAATCATTAGTCTGGTGTCTGTCAGAATTAAAGAGCCCAGTACTCGCTCCTTTAATTAACATTTTTTGACATCCCATGCCCTCAAACCACCAATGCAATTACATGAAAGATAAAATAGACCAAAGCTAGCCTACTCTGTGGGCTAAAACCCTCTAATATCTTTGGATTCTTTAAGAATTCAGACATCATAAGTAAACTTAGTCCACCAATTTTTAGATCTTTAACTCATTCAGAGCTAAATACACTACAATTAGGGACCAACTATCTCACAGCTTTAGATTACTTCATGGGACAATTTAGAAGTACAAGTATATGCTAGAATTTAGAAGATCGTGTGTCTGTTCCCAATGTGGAAATGAATGGCACCAGACAAAGAATAACAACTTGTTAAAGGGGTCATATGGTGCGAATACATGTTTGTCTGTGTCTTTGGTGCGTTATAAGTTGCCCATGTATGTATTAAACACGTAAAATGGCAAAAATTAAAGTGTCAGAACAAAAGACGCATTCTAACTAAAAGCGAATGCTCGTCGGTGGTCAGTGCTCCGACATATATCGCGGTTGTGCATCGGGCAACCTGAGTTCGAATCCCGTCCTTTCCTGAAACCACCCCTCTTTTCTCTCCCTCTTCACTTCATGTCCTCTCTACCACTAAAGTGTACAATTAAAGGCAAAACGCCAAAAACAAATCTATAAAACACATTCGACCAATCACTACACACTGGTTAAATGGCCAATCGTAATACACCTCGCTTTTCAGAGCGATTAGCTTTGTTCAAAATCTGTCAAAAATCTGTTTCATTGAGGCGGTGCAAAGAGGAGATACAAACATGCACGTCATGTGGAAAATACAGCGTTTTTTAACCTTAATTCATGTATACACCTTGCATTTAATCTAAAAGAAACCATAATAATTGTTTTAGCCGTGTCACATGACCCATTTAACATTGTTTGTGAACAGGTGTTGAGGCAAAGGGTCTTTCTGTGAGTTTGCATGGACTTGTGTGGTTTAAATATGGGGACCAATAAGTTCAATAAAAAAATTAAATAACTTGAAAGTTTGATTTTATTAAGTTTATTAAAGAATAAAATCTGCCCTGAGGATAGAAGATGTATCCAACACACCCCTTCAATATTTCCGACATATGTGCAACAATTAGAATAATTATTTGGGTTTGTACAATATATCTAGATTTTTCTGGGTATGTATATTCAATATTTTCCTGAGAGAAATTGTGATGACCTCACATGCATTTAAACCCTGGAGCAGAGCTGAACTGAACACAACATTTTACTGTCAGTCAAGCATGCAATGAGCCTTACGTCTCATGTATAATGTGCTCATTTGACCTATTTCTTCTCATTGTTTGACCTTGACTTCTTCCCTACATTTTCAAAAGATGGTAAAAAAATGGGAACATTCAACAATTCAGGTGAGACTATGGGTCATTAATATTCATTGCAATGCATTGACTACAAAACGCCACTATTCAAAAGAGATGTTTTCATTCAGCACTTTACACCTGTTACATTTTATTTCATCATGACACTGCATGAAAGAGTGACCTAGAATTGGTTTGACGCAGTTTACTATTCACTGGAAGTACACCAACCAAATAGTGCACCTGGCTTATATGGAAATACATCTGTGGGTTTGGGAAAGAGCTTTGGGTAGGTCCAAAAGGCTACGTAGGGAGATATTTCTCTATTATAATGCTTTGGCCTGTAAGATTACTTCATCTTACTTAATGCTTTTAGGAATCTAAAGAATAATTTTATAAGAATAATAGAGATAACTATGCTCATATAAGATAATTAAGCTTCCTAAATAACTATCACAAACATTTAAGTTTAAATATACACTACAAAAGTAGCAACATAAACTATTTAAATTCAGTAAAATGTAAATGAAGGAAAGATTAACACTATACTTTTCTATTATCTACTTTCTGCTACCGTATATGTGTTTATGTTTTTATTACATTTGTATCCATTAATCACTCAATCCAGGTTTACTAGATTTTAAAACCCTATATATTTAGTATGTTTAGTATAACCTTTTTTAAAGAAGCTATTTTCACTAGACAGACTAGATCGCAAGCTTGACCTTTTCAGCCAGACCTATACCACACACTGCTGAGTTAGCCGTAGTGCAACCTTTTTTGTGATGACCTTTTTGTTGAGATGAAACATATAGCATCTGAGTAAAGTTCAATACCTTATGAGTCCAACCATGGAAACTGCTTAGCTTTATGCACACCCATGGCCATGCACAGCTACAATTCCATTGAGGAATTAAAGCTTCCTAAACAAAAAGAACATGTGTCACCAAAAACACCAGATTGGCGTTGACCCCTCATACTAAGAACTTTCTAAAGAAACACTATTTAAAGTAGGACTATTCAAAGTAGAATTACTGCCTGGTATGGGAGCAGCAGCCCTCAGGACCCTAAAGCGTTTAACTGGGGGAATAGTGCCCAGAGTCCAGGACAACTAAAAATATCTTAGAGGATCCCAGACACCCAAAAACAAAAGCTTTCCACTGCTGCATGTATGCTAGTACAGCCTTCGGGCCAATACATAAATTGTACTTTGGAGCTTTTTTCCCTCAGGTCACCCTTATCTTTAAAGGGGTGACATGACACGGCTAAAACAAATATTATCGTTTGCTTTAGATGTAATACAATGTGTATACACGATTTAAGGTTATAAAACGCTGTATTTTCCACATACCGTGCATGTTTCTATCTCCTCTTTGCCCCGCCTATCTGAAACGCGCAGATTTTTAACGAAGCAGATCGCTCTGAATAGCGAGGTGTGCTATGATTGGCCAGTTAACCAGAGCGTAGTGATTGGTCGAATACTGCAAGCGTGTGACGGAAATGTTAAGCCGCTTACCATATTTGGAACATCAGGTTCCAACGCAATTGTACTGACAGGTGCGCCCACCTTACTTGTGTATACATTTGGGCGGTCTTCGTTAAATCATACCACGAATTGAAGTAGATTTGTGGGGGTGTGATTACACGTCGTTTCAGGCAGTCTTGCGTGAGCATATGCTTTTAGATGCTCTTTAGTTCCTCCACTTGAACTTTTTTCAAATGTACGTGTCTAATACATGCATGGGCAACTTACAACACACCACAGACACAGAAAAACACATGTTCCTGCCATATGACCCCTATAATAAGGAAACTGCCACAGACCTGAACACTGCCTAACATGACATAATTTTGCATAGTGTACATACAGTTGAAAGAAAAAGTATGTGAACCCTTTGGGCTTACTTGGATTTCTTCATAAATTGGTCATAAAATGTGTTCTGATCTTCATCTAAGTCACAACAATAGAGAAACATAGTCTGCTTAAACTAATACCGCACAAACATTATACGTTTTCATGTTTTTATTGAACACAACATGTAAACATTCATAGTGCAGGGTGGAAAAAGTATGTGAACCTTTGGGTTTAATAACTGGTAGACCCTCCTTTGGCAGCAATAACCTCAAGCAAACGTTTCCTATAGTTGCAGATCAGACCTGCACAACGGTCAGGAGAAATTTTGGGCCATTCCTCTTTACAAAAGTGTTTCAGTTCAGCAATATTCTTGGGATGTCTGGTGTGAATCGCTCTCTTGAGGTCATGCCACACCATCTCAATCGGGTTGAGGTCAGGACTCTGACTGGGCCACTCCAGAAGGCGTATTTTCTTCTGTTGAAGCCATTCTGTTGTTGATTTACTTCTATGCTTTGGGTCGTTGTCCTGTTGCATCGTCCATCCTCTGTAATGCGTCAGTTGGCGGACAGATGGTCTTAATTTTCCTGCAAAATGTCTTGATAAACTTTGGAATTCATTTTTCCATCGATGACAGTAATCCGTCCAGGGCCTGAGGCAGCAAAGCAGCCCCAAACCATGATGTCCCCTCCACCATATTTCACAGTTTGGATGAGGTTTTGATGTTGGTGTGCTGTGCCTTTTGTTCTCCACACATAGCGTTGTGTGTTCTTTCCAAACAACTCAATTTTGGTTTCATCTGTCCACAGAATGTTTTGCCAGTAGTGCTGTGGAACATCCAGGTGCTCTTTTGTAAACTTCAAACGTGCTGCAATGTTTTTTTTGGACAGCAGTGGCTTCCTCCGTGGTGTCCTCCCATCAAGTCCATTCTTGTTTAATGTTTTCCTTTTTGTAGATTTGTCAACAAAAATGTTAGCATGTGCCAGAGATTTCTGTAAGCGTTTAGCTGACACTCTAGGATTCTTCTTCACCTCATTGAGCATTCTGCGCTGTGCTCTTACAGTCATCTTTACAGGACGACCACGTCTAGGGAGTGTAGCAACAGTGCTGAACTTTCTCCATTTGTAGACAATCTGTCTTACCGTGGACACATGGACATCAAGGCTTTTAGATATACTTTTGTAGCCCTTTCCAGCTTTATGTAAGTCAACAATTCTTGATCGTAGGTCTTCTGAGAGCTCTTTTGTGCGAGGCATGGTTCACATCAGACAACGCTTCTTCAGAACAGCAAACTCAAAACTGGTGTGTGTTATTTATTGGACAGGCCAGCTTTAATCAACACATCCAATCTCATCACATTGATTGGACCCCAGGTTGGCTGACTCCTGGCTCCAATTAGCTCTTGGAGAAGTCATTAGCCTAGGGTTTCACATACTTTTCCCACCCTGCACTATTAATGTTTACATGTTGTGTTCAATAAAAACATGAAAACGTATAATGTTTGTGCGGTATTAGTTTAAGCAGACTGTGTTTCTCTATTGTTGTGACTTAGATGAAGATCAGAACACATTTTATGACCAATTTATGAAGAAATCCAAGTAAGCCCAAAGGGTTCACATACTTTTTCTTTCAACTGTATAGCTATTATTCATTTGACTAAACTATAATACTAAAGAACAAATTGCACTTGTACTTCAGATACATTTTATTTGGCATTTTGTATTAATATATATGTTTATATAGAATAGAATACAATAGAACTTTGCAATTTCTTTGCCTAGAAATTCTCTTAACAATGACAATAGAGTTTAAGTTAAGAATTTAAGTAATTCCTCTATATTAAATAACAAAGGAGAATGTATAGTCCTATGAAAAGACTTATGTTGGGAAAAACAAGCATACAAAACATACAACTGATAGCCTTTAACACAACAATCAAGATTATTTTTAAGTGAGAAAGTTTTTTCAACAAGACAGCCAACCACTTAAGAGAAAATCTTTAGTGTGATTACAGTGAACCCCAGTGGACAGATATGTAAACTACATCTTATTTACGTTTACCAAAGATTGTTGGCACTGTTGACAGACAGTTGGTTAGTGTAGATATCATTTAAACTATATGTATAATTTAATTAGTACAAATATGATAATACTGTTAAAACATTGTTAAAAGGATTTATTACGAGTTTTTACGAAATACAGCACATTGCACTGCTGGCGGATTATTGCTGAATTTTTCACACGGTCGTTCCAAGCATCACTGTCTTACTAGCACCACCTTGTGGCTCAACTTCGAAACTGACGTGTAGCTCGGCGTCACGTGCCCGAGAACGTCTATGCCCCGCCTCTTCTGCTTCTCTTTGTAAACTTCTCAGGACTAACGCTAGATCAGATCAGTCGCAACCGCAGCATCCTCAGTAAAGACATGACTGGATTGACCGCCCAGAGGATGGATGCTGCAAACGTCGTGGTACTTGGCACAGATAATGTTGGAAAATCTGGTAAGTTTATTTTTTTAGAGGAAACAACTCATGCATCTTTAAAAAAGTTGTTATGTACTTCTTCAAACTTTTTAATTTTTTGTACTTTGAAAGAGCTGCCAGCCAAATCTCACCCCATTTTTATTTCACAGCTCTTATTGTACGATTCTTGACTCGAAGATTCATCGGGGAATATGGAGATGTAGGTATGTTGGTCCTTTTACAGTAATTTGTTGGTTTTATGTACTATTTTATTTTCCAAATATGTTTGAACTATTTATTTTCTTGTACAGAGTCTCTTTACAGTCACACTGCTGTTGTGGATGGACGAGAGCAAACTCTGAATATATGGGATGCACCATATTCTCAGGTTAGATTTAGAATATTTGGTATTTTAATTTAAAACTTTGTTTCTGAACTGTTTCCTATGCTTATAAATGTGCACCATGAATATAAGTATTAAAGGATACGTTTATTTTTACAGGACTTGTCACCTGAATCCTTTATGTGTAAGAAAAGAGTCCAGTGGGCAGATGGCTTTGTGCTGGTCTACAGCATCTGTGACCGAGCCAGTTTCAACACTGTCACTAGACTCATTCAAACCATTAAAAGCAGTAAGGACTATCTTGGCTTTGAGAAGATACCCATAGTTATTGTGGGAAACAAGAGGGACCTGCATCATCGCCGTACGGTCCTTAGCGAAGAGGGCAGGCTGCTCGCTCTCTCCTCAGACTGTCAGTTCTATGAGGTTTCGGCCGCTGAGAATTACCACAGCGTCCTCATGGTTTTCCACGGGCTGGTGGATCGTATCAGGGAGTCAAGAATGTCTGTGAAAAAGTTAGCAGGCATCAAGGGCATTGTGAAGAGTATGTCTGCTGTGTTCGCCCGCAGGCGAACAGACTCGCTCTGAGGCTGATGGGAGATCTGGAGATGAAGCTTTCAGGGTCTGATATGACCTGTTTTAGATGCCAGAGAGGGACTGATAGGTTGTCTTTATCCCATTGCTGGCACAAGCTTGCACGACAGTCTGGGATATCTCATGTGACTTCAGCTGGGCCTTACGAGTGGTCAACTACCAGAATAATGCTGTTTAGAGAGCTTAGAAGACCTAGTGTGTCTTCTAAAGTGATGACTTTTACCGAGAAATCAGACAGTTTAAAAAAATGCTTAAGATGCCAAACCAGGAGATCCTGTCAATCAAAAGTGGAGTTAATATAGCATTGTACTAGGACATGCATGTAATTTAACTCCTTTGCTTACTTTAGGCAGGAAAGATTGCAATGCTTCTGCAAATAAACTTTAGTGGTGTTGGCAAAAGCTTGTAGACACTGCGGTGCAATTTTCTTCGTGAGTCAATGCTATTTTGCTGACGTGGTGTGGTCAAAAAATGTGAGCAAAAGCAAGAAATGTATCATTTCTTGCTAAATTGATCAACTACAGCATGTTTGCCACATTAGAGGTATCATCGTTCAGCTGTCAGCAGTTCAAGGTCATGTTGCGGTCATGTTGATGTGTTTTGCCCCTGCTTCAACTTTGATTCGCACAACATCATTGTACGTGAAACATAATTTCAACATAATATTCACATGTATTGATTTCTTGACCACACAATGGATATTTCTTCCTGATGTGCTACGAAGCCAATAAACCCAATGGAGAGTTCTCATGAATGCTACTGTCCAGTACATTAAAATCACTAAATGAATATCCTGTTTTTGTTACAGTAAATAAATGGAATACTTTGTTACAACAAAAATGAATAGCCAAAGTTTTATAACTTGAGGCATAAATAAAGTTTTTGCAGTAAATGTATTGTGTGAGGCTGACAAGTTAATATACTGTCCTTCCGAAAACTTAAATGTCCAAATTCGTTGTTTTTCATGAAATAAAAACGCTGTACTTTTTTAATGATTAAACACTGTGTTGTCAAAGTTCACTAGCACCTTTTAATACTTTTCATGGTTAAATATTTGTGAAACCCAGTGACTAAGATGAAGGGTGTAAATTAAATATACAGTAAGTTACTATCATACATGCTGCAAAGCTACAGCAAAGTTTTACAGTGCAGTGATATGTAACATATTTATTGGTATAGATACAACATTTAACGTAAAAGTAGCATTAATAACATTTTATTTATGTATGTAAGTAGTTTAATCTTGCATTAGTTCAATGCTAAAATTGCATTTTCCATAAAATTGTAAATATACCGTAGGAGAATCCAAGCACAAAAAAATGAACTCTCGTGTCAAAAGTCTTTTGCTTTAAAAGGAGCCTAGAAGAATTTAAGTGTTTTTTAACTGAATTGTGCTTTTTTATCTATAAAGATTTGTGAAAATGGAGCAATGAAAGAAAGATGTCTTGAGTTGTCTCCGAAATTGCCTACTTCCATACTGAATAGTAGGCGAAAATGTGTATGAGTCATGAGAAACCTCTGTATGCAAAAACAGTAAATACCCGGATGATCTACTGCTTCCGCCGAGATTTCTGTGCATCGGATGGACACTTCTCTATCCCATGATGCAACGGAAGCTGAGCACTGGTCAAAATTTTAAAACGTGATCAAATGAAAATAGTGGAAAACTTCAAAGCGGGTGTCCGTTTTTAAATGTAAGTACAGATTAATCAAATTCTCGTGAATAAATTACGTTTGTACTAATGTCTACAGGTTGAAATTAATACGTCATAGGTCAAAGAGCATACAGGTCACATGACAATAAAACATGGCGGATGCAGTACGTCCAAAATCTAGTCATTCTAACCCCACACATATAGAAGATACTATTTTAATGGTCGATAGGTACTTCAGTACGTGCTGTCATAATATGCGATTTCGGCTAAATAACGAAAACTTTTTGATTTAAATGTGCTCCTCTGACAGTCTAGGTATGGTTAGCCAATTTTCACTCTAAGGTGCGGGCCATTGAGGGCATCTAACCGTGAACCGCTTGAACTTTCTAGTGGGACAGTGGTTGGGAATGTCCTTATTGCTCCCTCCAAGAACCATTTCTGTTTGCATCGGAATCTGTTTCATGGTCTTCTCTTTCAGCAGACGGGTCTCCTCTGATATCTCTTTGGGCCCTCAATGACCGCTCTTCAGAGTTGTAACAAGTACTATGCGTGGGATCTGCTCCATTAGACTTCAGTTCCAAGGAGCCGTCCAGACATTCTTCTGCCCCGTCTTTCTCATCTCTCTCAATAGACTGAGAACCTCCTTTCAGGTTAGATCTAACGTAAAGCAGAAGAAAACAAAGCTATACTTAAGTTCTCCATATTTGAAGGCTCTCAAATGCATTTTTTAATGCAGCTCGCATAGTTTATTTTTCTTCATTCACAAGAACTTTATATACATTTGCTTTATATTCTTTTTCTGGGGCACATTTACTTTGGTAGGCCTAAATCCAGCCATAAATATTCCACTCAGATAGTGCTGACCTGTCTTTTCACTTCTGTTCCAAACACCATTTTCTGCTCAGAACACCGCAAACCTGTTATTTAAGGAATAATGAGTCTCTCTGTGTCCCTGAAAATTCCATCACGGAGACACAAAAGTCACACCTCATCTCTCCGGACCTCTCCGCATGTGTGCAGATGGATAGCTGCTAGAGGGCAGAGTTACTCTGGTGCCAGACCCGTTGGAGTCTCCCCCTTTTGTCTAGATATTTTATGGGATCCCAAACAGTCCCGGGCCAGGGGTTAATTAGGGAGGGATGGGTCTGTCTGTGGCCAATTACAGCTTTTTGTCACATTCCCTGACCTCTATTACCTTCCAGGTCTAAGTGACTGAGGTGTACAGTGAAGACTTAAAAACTATCAAATGAATACTTAGAGGCACCTGAGTTTGAAGAGATATTGGGGTGTTATTAGTACAGAAATACTATTGAAAATTGAATATTTGTATCATCGACTACAACAATTACGTTTTGTTGGTTGCTGCATAGGGTCCGAAAGGCAAGGTTCATGCTCAATAGCTCCCAAAGTGAGAACTCCAAAAGGAAACAAGAGACAGTGAAGGTAAGTGTGCAGGTTTTCGAAGCCAAGCAGTGAAAAGCAGCTTATCAGCTAGTAAGAATGTGAAGAAACGTGTGGCCTCAGCTCTTCGCTGTAAGAGATCTTCCTCTTCAGATTTTCCACTTGGTTAAACTCTTGGAACACGCACACACAAGCAGCATATCTCTCCCTCTCACTTCCAGATAAGCTCATGACTGAAAAGAAAAGAACTTTCTGTGCAAAACAACCCAGATATTCATAGAATGATAAGATTATCTGTAAAACGCGACTCGGTTTCACAGTCTAACCAATTGTGACAACAACACTATTGTATGTGCACGAACATTGCATAAAAACACTATTTCCATAATTCCTTTGAAAAAGAAGTGTTTTGCTTTAGAAACATTATTTATTTGCATGTGTTCAAATGAATTGTGTGACTTTTGTGTCATTCGGACGTCAATGTTCCAGCTGGTTTCTTGGTATTGTGACGCAACTGTCAACACCTCTATGCCCAGTCCTGTACATACTGTATGACATGTCTGTGCTTACAGTCTATGAGTAATTACAACATCAGACCATGTTTCCCAGAAGAAACCAGTGGGGTTTGTCCAACAGATGGACATCTTCCAGCGACACTTGCCTGCGTATTTTTCAAGGAATTCCAGACCAATGTGCCAAGAAGAAAAATGCAGGATTTGGGGTGAATGATCTGATCTCATATGGTATACAGTGTGTACACATTTTAAAATAGTTCACAGCATGATTCAAAAACACACTTTTATTACATGGAGATGCCAGGTCAAAAGATGCACTACACCTGGGAACAGATATTCAGAAAGTCATGAGAAACTCCCCTGCTCTCCAGACTGGAATTGGTTTGGATGATTAATACTGATAAGAAAGTCAATCTGGATGAGCATTATTATATCACATATCAACTTCAGAATCTACATATAGAAATATCCAAAATTTGCGGTGCCATGTGGACAAGTCATTCCATACCACATGAATGATAAAATGAAAGATTAATTATTTATTATTAATTATTGCAAAGGGTATTCTGAGTAAGTAAAGATGAACAATGCACTTCCATTTTGAGCTGGCAGCACAAAGCAATGTACAAACCTATACTTGAGTGTACCATCATGAAGATTAAAAAAATGTGATTCAGCTCAGATTGAGTTCGGACAATATGATCAAATACATTCAATACTTCTATACTCTCATTCTGGTTTGGGTTTAACGTTTTAGGGTCCTACCTAGGCATGATCTTATTTACTTCCTGTTTTCTATTTCTGACCAACCTTAAAGCAACTATGAAAAACAATAATTTGACTCCTTTAACTAAAATGTTCAAGCTACTTATACATCTTTGTATGGAGAATATTTTGCAAGTTGGATTTTTTACAGTACATAAAATAGACAGTCTACAGTCCATTTTCTTGTAAATATTGTTGAGGGCATACTATTAATCTCATGTTGATTTTCTCAAGTGCAACAAAGACTTTGTCAAACTATGCAGGGGGTCTGGAATGTGTAGACTGTAAAAGCAGTGTACATTGACCTTCGTGCTTATTCCAGACTTACTTAATACTGAAAGAATTGTATACCCAAATCCCCTTTCCATTCCAAAGCTCTCCAGCAGAGCCTGAAGATGCCTCTTACAGATTAGACTCCTAAACACCTAAACATGGAATTTCTGAATTTACTCAAATCTTAGTCCTGTACATTTTATTAATTTAATCATGTTTTCATTAATAAAATCTATTGCAATAAAATCTCTTTGTTAAAACCTAGTATATGCAATCTAATAGTTAGTACAGGGATCCAAAGTGATATCCAAAATATTTATTAACAATATAATTAAAAAGGCTGCATTAGTCTGTTGCATAGTTGTGCTTGGAAATGTTTGTTTGACAAACATTTGACAAACATTTTTGTTTGTCCACAATAATGGTCAGATCTATAATGCAGACAAACTCTGCCTCCATCTGTTTGTGATTAAGTCCTTGTGTGGGTATCTTATTTTCACACATCACTTCACAAATGCCAAAGAAACATGTCTGCACACGTGCTTGAGTGCCCCAGCTTCTAAAAGTGAAACGATACCTGCCAGACTTGGAAAGAAAGGGGATATCTCAGCAAAAATGAAAATTCTGTCATCGTTTATTCACTCTCTTGTCATATCAAACCTGAATGACTTTCTTCTGCAGAACACAAAAGAAGACATTTTAAAGAAAGTTGGTAAGCGAACCGCACCGGCACATTCACTTCTATTGTATGGACACCAAACTAATGCAAGTGAATGTCTTCAAACATCTTCCTTTGTGTTTTGCGGAAGAAAGAAAGTCATACAGGATTGAAATGACATGAGGGTGATCAAATGATGACAGATTTTCATTTTTGGGTGAACTATTACTTAAAGGGTTAGACCACCAAAAATGTACATTCTCGTCAGGATTTACACTCGCTGATTTTGCTTCCAACCCATAAAACAAGTAGAAAAAGTATGTTGATGCTGCCCCTTTTTCCACATTCAAAAAGTTAATGAAGACTGAAGCTCTAATTTTAAAATGTTATGTTTTATTGAGGACAGAAAGTTATACTTGTCTGGAATATACAGTTTGAGATTAAGCAAATAACACTAAAATGTTATTCTGGGTGTGCTATCCCTATAAGAAAGCATTTCAGGGGCAGTACTGCTGGTGTTGTGACAGGTGGGCAGTACTGCTGGTGTTGTGACAGGTGGTTGAGGTGTCTGTTGTGTGAAGTACGGTAATGAGGCCTTTTACAGGGCAGAGCGGGGTTAGATCACATTGCTTAGCAACACCATGGGAGACGGTCACAGACTGACGGCTCCTGCTCTCCATCACTATACTTCACGCCACATCAGCCAAGCGTAGGTGTCAAAACAGGTTAAGGTTAACAGGTGAAACCGATCTGATGGGCACATTCTTCTGTTATTGCATTATATTCCTGTACTGACTGATGACAAAAATGCTAAAAATAGAACTATAGAATTATAGAAATAATGTTAAGTTTATAATACTTTATAAGGCTCACACATTAATCTGCAACATTATGACAACATCTCCCCTTCAATTCTGGAACCAACACTGAAATATTTAAATAAACTTTAATGAAGGACACAAATAAAACACAATCTATTCCATACTAATAAAAATAAATTATATAACGTCAAAGATATTATGAGACCCATAGGGATCGCATCATAAATGTAACTTTTAACGGAAAGTCCTTCCTAAATTACTGCAGCATATTGACTGAAAAATTATTGTAGGAATTTCATGCTTCCACGAAGTAAAGCAAATGGTTTTTGAATGCAAACTGATATTCACATCAAGTGTTTTAGAGAGAGAGAGAGAGAGAGAGTGTAATTTTTGAGACAACACAGGAAGTGCTCTAGACTCAAATGACATGAAACTTTGTCACAGTTATAAATCTCAGCCTGTTGAAACAGGCTTTTTTTTCAAAGAACCCAAAATACATTTGATAAAATATTCCCCCATAACACATAAGAGAAGATAAACATTTATGCATTTTTGTAATGTGTTTATCTAAACCATATGTTCTCCTCCCTTCTTTACAATAAAACATATAAATAATGAAGATTAGACTAATGAAACCTTTTTCAAAGTTTTCTATACTGAAGTGATATGGTGACCTTTTAGGGTAAATTGTGAGAAAAGGTCTATTTACTTTAATTCGAACCAGACAGACCCTGTGAAGCAAACATTTACCTTGTATGACGAGCAGTGTGCATCACAGCATTAATGGATGCTCAGGCTTGTGTATGTGGGTTTGTTTATGTTGTGTGTTTGAACACGAGTATATGCGTTGCAGGGGAGTTTATACCAACGTGATGAGTCCACGTGTATTGGATTCCAGATGCTTCAAAGCACACGAGAGGCACAATTAAATCAGGCACAAGGATAACTCACTCACTCGGTTCTTCCTGGCAGTACCAAAGGACGTCAGAATAATACTGACTCCATCTTTAGCCAGAACTTTCTTTACATTAGCCACCACTGTACTGGACCACATTACTCTGTAAAAGAAAACATCAAATGGGGATGAGGCATTACGAGACCAGGGAATTTATGGGAAAATGAAACTATTTAAAAATACATTTTGTAAAGATGCTTGTATGAAGATTCATTTTCCTCCAAATGGAAGTTTCTTCCATTTGAGATCAATTGCGAAATTAAAACAGCTCCTGTCCCATAAAGATTGGTAGACTGTAATCCACACCTAAAACATCGATCTCCTGTCTGCAAATTGTTTAAAATGCTGAAGCGAGGCTTCTCACTGATACTAAAAAGAGGGGTCATATCACTCCAATTTTTGCATCTTTGCATTGGCAGTAGTTCAGGATTGATTTTAAAATTGCTCTTCTTATTGACAAGGCTTTGTCGGGTAAGGCACCAAAATATATTTGTGAGCTTGCGGAAAGGAGGGTATTAGACAGATGATTCAAGGAACGAACCAGTGAGAGTCAATCAAGAAGGAAGGTAAGAATAACTATCCATTGTTAAGAAATAATAGTGTTTTAACACCTTCTATGTGCATAAACTTGTTGTTGGACACTCCATAAACCAAGGTAGGACCTTCAAAATCCATAGTTATGTACTCTTTAAAATCTAATTTTGCCTATCATTACAAATCAAGGTCCAATGGCGATAAATGTGCAAGAATTTCTAAAAACATACTACTGAGTTAAAGGAGACATCATATGAAAACCCAACTTTTTCTGTATTTAAGTGCTATAATTGGGCCCCGGGTGCATCTAGCAACCCAGAAAACGTGAAAAATAAGAACCCAGTAAGTTTGTTTTGGTGTGCCTTTCCCTGCAAGCATGTGAGAAATCGAGCCGTTCAGATTTCACTCCGGTTGTGATGTCCAAAGCGGATTTTAGTATAATGTTACCGCACCTTAATCTACACAGTTCCACCCACCGCGCTTTGTTCAGGAAACATAATTTAGCTAAACCATTGCCATGGCAGTACTACACGCGTATTGAAAAGGCGCACGGAAGCTTCTTTGTTCTGATGAACACAGAGAAAGATATTCAGAAGAATGCTTGGAACCAAACCCTTTCTGGCAACCATTGACTACCATATTAGGAAAGCACAAAAGTAGATATTTTGAAGAATGTAGGAAAGCAAACAGTTCTACAGATTACCATTGTAATTGTTCCTCGATCAATATGAAAGGTATGCTTATATATGTGAATCAGTATATTTTATAGCTTCCCAGAGGTGATCACTCCAGGCAAGTGTGATCAGTCCGTGACCTTGACTTGTAGCGTGTTGAATCTGTACTGCTGTCCTTTCACAGGCCTGTCTGAACATGGTAGCAGCCAGCGCTCCCAACCTGCCGAGGCTGGGCTTTAAGCCAGAGCTTCCAGAATCAGACTTCTGCTCTTCAACTTTCCCACCATCCTCTGCAAAAAAAGATAACTTACGTGGGGACAAGGGAGTGGAAGGGAATGCTCTCTCAGAGAGGTCCAAGCACACATATCTTCATTTCAGTTCCCACTTTCTGTGAGGATGGATGAACACGAAAGGGTCACAGAGTGGTTAAAAATATTTTTTGCAGCAGAAAGTAAAAGAAAATGAATTGGAGAGGGGGAACAGCTATTGACAATAAAATGATGAAAATGCATTAAAGCAACAGTTCATCCACAATTGTAAGTTCTGTTAGAATTCACTGCCTGTATAGACTAATGATGCCCTAACATTGACTCCAAATGGCACTGGTTTTTGGACCAAAAAACAAAAGTATTTGATGTCCAACCCGGCACAGCATGTCTGAGACCACCTTATAGGATTTGTGGGATTTTGTAACTTGACAGACCCAGATCCCGTCTACTTACAGTACATCGGCAGATACATATTTATGAAATTAGTGAAATTTCCATTACTGAGTAAACTATCCTTTTACTATTGTCATTATCACAGCTAATTCCTTCCTTCTATATTATGAAAACAAATTCCTAAATGTCAAATAAAAAGATTGCGCAAGTGAGGTCAATTTCTTACCAGTCTCTTCAGGCTTTTAAGGGGTTTAATGTAGAAGTCAAAAAGAGACATTTCACCGGCACAGCAGCACTTCCTCTTTTCCACCCAAAATACCCCTAATACTATAAAAACACACAAGGACCACAAAGCTCAGGGCTAAAGAAGCATTTAGGTCTTCAGTTCAATATCCAACATTAAATGTAATCCAATTCAATTTAAAAAGCCAAACAAAACACACGCTAAATAGATTCTCTCTGCTGAAAGTACCATTAAACATGGCAATAGAAAGACACAAGCATGAAAGAAATTCTAACTGTATTAGGAAAGAAATAACCAGGATCATGCTGCATCCTGAAGGCCACGTGAGGAAAGAATTACTGCTTCAACACACTTTACACTCCTGGAATAAAACAAAGCATAAAAGTTGTACACAGAAAGGTTTAGAAAAGCTCTGAGAGCCTATTGAATTGTTTCTGTATCATCCCTATTGAGCAATTAAGGTGTAAAAGTCACTTAATGATAATGATAAAGTCACTCCACACCCCAAAATTTAAAGCGTAGATCCATACAATAAATGGCCAATAAAATATTTGAGACCCTGTCTGTGAAAACCAGCCTAAAGTCTCATAATCTAATTATGAGATAATAAGCATCAAAGTTTGATTTCAATTAGTAATTTCACTATTATTACAATTTTTGACAATTGACTCAATATTAAAGAAATCAAGTTTATATTTTAACAGACAGCACTTTACATTATGTAGGATGCTTTTGTGTAGAAAACAGTGAATCACAAAAAAATGACTTTAGCTTGGTTTTTACAGGCAGGGTCAATTTTGTTAAACTGTTAATGTGCTGAAAATGCCTGTCTGCCAGAACTCAACAGCGCCTCTTAAATCTATGGCCAAACAGGGAAATGCAACAAGATCGAACTGACAGCCATAATCAATGAAACAACAAATTATCAATGCAGAATGTTCCTGTAGAAACAATCCTGATTTGTTGACTTTTTTAAGACATGAGGGATCAAAGTTTAATTTGCAATGGAAACCATAAATCTTCTTGTAGTCTCAAAGTGTCCCCAAACTGAAATATTAAACAAACAGAAATGTGGGAACGCGCTGTTCTTCCAGGTCATGACCAACACTTATTCAGTCCTTGGCTCTGTATTAACTTTATTCATGGTTATGAGATCTTGTCTACAAATCATAAACATCCACAAACTTTAAAACAATTTAAAATACAAAACTGTTTAAGTAGAATTTAAATATTAATTTAATTGAACAGTGGTTACCAAACTGGGGGGCGGGACCCCTAAAGAGAGGGGGCGAGGTCTTTACAAGGGGTGAAGTTTTATAAATTCAGCTGCCAACTGAAATGTTTCGCTCTTCATTAGCATTTGTCGGATCGGTGACTTAAAGTGACCACTTCCTTTTAAGTAAGATGTCACACAAGTTTCAGTCTGTCAAAAAAGTAAAGAAAAAAATATTTTGCACCCATTTCACACTTTGAAAGTATGACATCAGTTCAACAATGAATATACAGTGACGTCTAGTGTCCAGCTTTAAAAACACACACGCATCTTGCAATATCAATAGTATGCAGCAAAAGTAATATCATTAATATTTAACTGTTTAAATACTATAGTTTATACTACCGATTTTTGAGCAGATATATTTATGATTGAATCTTAACTTCTTGTAGGCTGATCCAAATAAATATTCTCTCATCAGCTTCTCACTCCTATGTTTACCCAAATGCATGTGATTTTTTCTTGAAAATTAGCTAAATTTTAGTGTAGTGTGCTTGTACTATGCCTAAAGGTTAACTTCTTGCATCTTATCTGTTTTCACCACCTCTGCTGGTGGACAGTGCAAGGCAGGTATCTTCCATGTGAGTCCTACAACATTGATTTGACTGCCACAACTGAATTCAAATTATCGAGTCTATTATTGTTGTACAATTTAACAATCTCTACAGCAGGCATCATGTGAAACATTTAAATAGGCCTACGTATTAACATATTCTGAGGAGTCAAGACATCCATTTAGAGATTGAATATTCTTATAATGTGTATGCAATGTCCGAATGGTCTTTGATTAATTCACAACATCATTTCTTTGCAATGCTTCTCTTAAAATCTACATATGTTTCAAGGCTGACCTCAATTCTGAAAAAGTTGGCCTATTTAGTAAACTTGTTTGAGGGAGTGATACAGAAAATCATTAAGTAATGAAGCAAAAGCACATTGATGTAACTTAGTTACAAAAAATGTAAATGTGAAATTTCATTAAAAAAATCATAAAATTTTCATTACACAAACTAAAATATGCACCTTGCCATATAAACCAAATACCTGGCTCAAAAGAGGAATCTACACTGGTAAGTTGAATCGTTTTTAACACTACATATCTCAGAAGATAAGCCTTTTCCAATCCTTAAGTAAGCACTTGAAATATTCATAAACATGGCCAAGTTATTCATCTAATCACAAAGAGTGTGTAAGTTTTGTTATGTCTGACCTTTACTCCACTTTCATTTCTCAACTTTTTATCTTTAGATATATTCAGACAAGGACCTAATGCCCTTAAAGCGAACTGATATCTAAGATTTACCATTGACCTGAAAGCACATCATCCCACTGGTGGACATGTCAAAGTTAATTCTTGATTCATGCTGTATTTAGACAGCATTTAATTCCCTCTGGAACATCAGTGCCAACATCTGAAGAGCAAAAACAGTCCTACCAGATTGCATCACTGAGGGGTCTCACTAAAAAATAGGGCATTTGATTGCCGAAATTATGCACTACAAAAATGAGACTACACTCTAACAGTGGGAACAATTTCTATAGGATCTAACTAATGTATTCAGGTTGAATTACTGTATTTCGTTACTTCTGCTTTTTTTCAGTGTATTGAACAGCATTCCACTTTATTCAAATAATAAGTAAAACATGGAATGAAAGTTTTTTTTGTATAAAAAGAATTGGAATGTGCATTAAGGATTAGGCTCGCGTATGGGCTCCAGCACATGATGAGCAGGATGCAAGCATCATACACCCCAGCTATCAGCTGTACTCAAACCATTCTCACAGCCCACATACAGAGATTATAATGGGGTGAGACATGTCTTCTCAGTGGGTCACTGAGCAGCACGATAGACTGAAGATTCAGAATTCAAAGAAATACATTCTGCAAGACAGGTTTTTGTGGTTTTTACTGTAGCCTATTTATGGCATGACATCAGCTATATTGGGCAGAGAACTTTCACAACAAAGAAGCCTAAATAATAATTTAATCGATTTAAGCAATACTTTGATAAGAACTACATCCACTGGCAATATTGTCCGAAAATGACATTGTTAAAAAAAATTGACATTGTCTGACTAATGTGTTTCTCATTAGCAATAGATCAATAGATTTACACTTTAATTTATCGATTGAAATGCTCTGGTGTAACAAAACATATTTCATGAAAACAACACCAAAATAGTTCAATTTCTTTCCACACGTTGCTTTTGAGTTGGGACTGTGATGTGTTATCATCTACAGTATGACCACTAGATGCCAGTGTTTCACTAACAAATTTTCTTTCACTAAACTAGATTTCAACGCTAGATGGCAGCATTTGGTAGCAACCGCTTTCACCAGACAGAAAGGCTTCTGTGGGAATTAAAGGGATAGTTCACCCAGAAATAAAAATTCTGTGGTATTTAAATACCCTTTTGTCATTTTAAACCTGTATTACTTTCTTTCTTCCTCTGAACACAAAAGAAGATATTTTGAAGAATGTTGTTAACTGGCCCCCATATACTTGCATTGGTTTTGTGTCCATATAATAGATGTAAATGCTGATCAGATACTAACTTTAAATGATGACAGAATTTCATTTTTTGGTGAACTGTCCCTTTACTGTATGATATTAAAGAAACAGAATTCACTGTACTAACATCCATTACATTTACTTGTCCCCACTTGTTTAAGTTAGTGAATCTTTATATTAATTTTCCAATTCTGATGCAAGAGTGTTCAAGTTATAGATCACAATAACAAACACTATCGGAAGCAAAAATTAATGATAATAATACATTTCCACATTTGTAAGTAGATATATGTTTGAGCGGTACTGAATATTAGTGTTAAATGTCTCATGACCAGGCAGAGGATAAGGAGATTTGAAGATATAATGGTTGAAGGAACTTAAAACATAAAGCCCCTAAATGCATTTTAACTTAGTAATTATTGATCAAATTTCTTGGGGGGTCTATACAGATGTGTAAGCCTATATAAGGAAATTGTAAAAAATTATAAATGGCAATCACAAACAGACATTTAGGGGGTGTAGTAGTTGAGTCAGTTTTGAGGCTAGATTGAGTGTAATGAATTTATGTCTATTCTGCCAAAACGGTGATGGAGGTAGACAGGTGTGAAAAGACAAAAAGTTGACATTCACAAATATGCCTGCCAAATAAATATAATTTACATTTCACTGACACATTGTAACAAAGGTGAACAGGACTGCAGAAGCTAAAAATACACTGGATGTGTCTCTCTCAATAATGTGTATCCAGCTGTTCATGTTTGTAATAGCACCTGAAATGTGATTGCATTCCCAAGGAAAGAGAGCTGATTGCGAGAATAACAAAAACAGTTTTTTGCCAATAAAGACAGAAATTGAAAACGGCATAAAACTGCACAGAGACAGCACCTGTGATGGTAAACCAGAGAGCAGCACATCTGAAGTGTGCTGGCTGGATTCAGATTATTTTAATATTCATTTAAAATACATACAGTCGGCTATTTAATTACTTTTGAGTAGTTTGTATTTTGCTGCATAAACAATACAGTATGTAAGTATTGTCAGTATTGGTCTAACAATACTATGATGTCATATGCGGTTGTTTGTTCTCTTTCCTTTCGATAAAAGTTAAAATATCTTGAAAATTGTTGAAGACCATATTTTAAAGTTTCAGATAATGTCATATAAACTTAATTTAAAGACCTCCCCTCAAGAACATGTCAACATTTCATTTCAGGAAGTTTAGTTACAGCACTCCCCAACGTTCTCTCAGTGAATGAATTTTCAATTGACAAGTTACTTGTATTTTAATGCAAAATACATTTCTCCCCTGAGTATTTTGTATATTATAGAAAAAAAACATTTATTGAGCAAGTATTTATAATTTGGCACTTAATATTTTTTATGTATTTTTTTTCCCATCTCTGGATGGATTACCAGAAAAGGTTAGTGTTATCCAGGGCCGGAATGGGACTCATTTTCAGCCCTGGAGTTTCATGCCTTAGACCGGCCCACTCTAGTTCACTACTGACTAGATTTAAATAATGATAATTAAAACCTCAGAATATAAGTCTGCAATAGCCTACTGTTCTCTACAGCCTTTTAATTCATTGTATTTTTCAAAAATATCATAATTTCCAATTCAGTGAAAATACAGTAGCCTAAGTTTTGCTACACAGTGAAGATTTATTAGAACAGTAAATAGCAGGACAGTATCAGAATCTATTTCTTTAAGAATTAGTGTTCATAAATATCCAAACATTGAAATGAGGAAACAAATCTAACAAAAACATAAAACAAAATAAATTAAAAAAGATTAAAAATAAAATGTATTGCACTGTCTAATGACACTATAATTTCTTTTTCAATGATACGGCTGCTTTACAACTTCAAATATTTTTCACAAATATGAGAACATTAGTTAAATAATAAAAAAAGTATTGCACTGTTATCTGACTTTTGTTCACAGTGTAACTTTCTAATGATTGTTTCATCTCTTTTTCCTCTGAATAAACGCCTGTTTATACACGAGCCTGGCTCCTTTCCACGAGCCTCCACTGTCCACGCGCGCAACTCCCCAAACGGACGAGACGTTTATACTTGACGCGTTTGCCGTTGAGATATTCTTTGAAACAACAGGGGGCGCACAAACGAAATCGTCCTGTAAATCCGCAGGAAGTAGAAGAAAAGTAGGAATTTTACCGGAATTACGTCAGATCATTCAGAATGGCGTCTTGCGAGCAGCTGCTTGACAAGGAAACGTAGGAGATTTTGTGTTGTTACTACTGTCAAAAAAAAGGGCTAAAAAGGAGATGGAATATTCACCCGCTGCATGCCAAAAATCGTGGAGATGTAGAATACATCGCTCTTGTGAAGGAGATGCGTGTGATGGACGTTGAAATGCATTTCGAACTATTGTTTGATGATTTAATACATTTTTTATATAAAACTTTTTGTCCCATCTTTCATTTCTGTGCATAATGCAGACACATTTCTACATATTGTTGGTTAGGGACTGCTAAATGTACATTGCCATAGATTAACCTATTGGATGTCTTTATGTTATATAAAATGAGAAGATATAAGAACAGTTCAAAGAGCAATGTTTATAAATATTGTTTTATTCTGAATACAATATAAAACAGACACACTGATGATTAAAGATGTCTGTACAGGGGTATCTGTTAAGTCTAAATCTCTTCAAAGCTTTCATGTTGACTGCGAAGCTGCGCAAACTGTTCACTCGAGTTACAAAAAATGTTGAGCATCCGGCCACGCGAAATGAGCTCGCGCTCACCCAAAGCTTACCGTCTGGTCGTCTTTATTTGTTTTGAGAAAAAATGTGGTCAGCTTAGAACATTTGGCCGCGTCAGTTTCCAGAGCTTTCTTCTTTTTATTCTGGCCTTTTCAGCACCGTCTTTGCGCTTTCTGTTATCCATTTTTATTTCTGACGGTTTTCTATTTAGAGCAACTTGCAGTGTCGCTGTCGGGGGCGGGGCCAGGGAGTCAAAAGATAATCACGTCATCATTAACCCTCAGGCTGCACTCTGAGTGGGGCTGCGAAAAAACATTAAATAAAAAAGAGTGGGGCTGCGGTAAAATAATAAATATAAAGATTAGGGCCGCTGTGAGTGCAGGCAGCCTAGGAACAATAGCATCCACATTTCAACCATGCCATGACAACACCGGCCCTCACGGCCAAAAAAACAGACCGGCCCACCGGGAATTCTCCCGGTGCTCCCGATTAGCCAATCCGGGCCTGGTGTTATCTCTCAACAAATTTACATACTTCAGTATACAGTACTTATACATTCTCGGGTTATTTTATGTACGAGGATTAATTTAGTAACAGTTTTGTTTTGTTGCAGTCTGACATGATTTTGCACATTATCACCACCACTTTTTTTGCAGTAAAATGCAGTAAATATTATGACAGGACAAATTATTTACTAAATTTAATGAAAACTTTAGTGTAAAAGTGAACATTGTGTCAAATTTCTAATGACATTGTCTGTCCTTTGTTAATAAGTACCCCTTAAAAAAAGAACATTGAAAATAAGCAATATTAAATGACGAAAGCAATGGATTGAAATTGATTTAAGAGAATGCACATTCTGTACCAAAAATGTTCCTCTTCACATGCTTGTATACACAGACTTTTCTGTCATTAAATCACTCTTAAAAGCTTCTCATTATGGACTATTATTTAACACTATCTCAAGCAGAAATCTTTACTTTAAGGATCTAAGTGGTGTTGAGTGCCACATCCATTAGTCTAAATGTGGCCATCTCTATTTACCGCTTCCAATAAAGTCATTCAATGCTATTTCGTTTTTTTCAACTGAGCTGTGTCTGAAACATGTAGGTGTCAAAAGATATTTAAAAACAAATTTAAACCTTAATTAACATAGCTTTTCTAATGAAAATAGATATGGTCTGTATTTCAAAACAATATTATCAAATTAAATAGATGTTTAGTATACAGGTATAGGCTCCAGGATCCTGTGACCCTGCAAAGCACCAGTGAGTTAAAGAATGAATGGATTGATATTAGTCTTTTTTTCATAACTAGCCATATCCATGTAGTGTTGTAATTTTTAATACAAGAATGTTTCTATTAATGGGAATAATGTTTATTTGAGTAGATTTCACATAGTAAGTAGAATGCCTGTCAATGCTCAATTGACATTGTGAATATATGAGAATTCACAGCAGCAATCAATAACAGATAATATACTGCAAGCATACTTCTATTAATGGACCAGAAATGTGTCCTTGCATTGAATAATAATGAAGATAATACAGTGGTGTCCCACTGAAGCAAATTCACCTCGCCGTCTGCCTCCCACAGACATAGAGAGATAATGTGGCTCACAAAAACTTCTCTAAACCCTCCTCTGAAGCTCCTGTGGAGTGAACACAGCAAGAGCTACGAGGTGCCAACTTACTGCCATCTCAAATTTAAATTTATCTAGTGCCACTGGAGAAAAGTCTTGTGGTATATCATGATTGATGTCAACACTCAGATTTGAACTTACTGCACCTCAGACAAAACCATACACAAATATATGTAAAATAATCATGTATATTCGGTTGATGTATGCCGTTTGAAGAGCTAAGAAGTCTAAAGCTTGTCACATGGTGTGACAGACCGAATCTTGCATGCAAAGTACTATAAAAGCCACATATACTGTACCATACAATACAGTATTGTACAAGAAATCATGATTGTAGGAAACAAATGTTTCCTGTTCAAATGTTGTGTTTTGTGAATAGAAAGCATAAAACAGATTGCTATGGCAGCCGCAAGGTGGTCTGGATGTAGAATGTTATTTACGCAGGACAAAATTTTACATTTCCACAAAACATTTTAAGGAATTAAGGGGGCGAGGTGGCATTTTTGGCACATTTTAAAAAGGCTTTCATTCAGCACCTACAAAGAACTTTGAGATGGCTCTGCAAATTTCTGGACATCATGTGTATTGCGTAGATCTGACAGGTTTAAGAGGAAGCAAATGTTATTTCTAAATAAATAGACAAACAAAGGTTTTTTTTATTTGATAAAGTCTCCACCAACAGACACATATACACAAACTGGGCCCAAGCTCTCTAGCAAACATTTTATTTCTCGTTTACTGTTAAAGCTTAAAAAAAAAAAACCCTGAGCCTTTCTTTCCTGAGTATCTCACAGAATGCCCCCAATACACAAGTCAACATCTTTCTTAACATTCCTCTTTAAAGTTCAAAGAGCCACATTCAGAAGAACCGTCTTCAACCAAAATTAGAAAGTAAAATTGCTAATAAGTCATTCAAACAATGAGCCCTCACCTGGGAAAAAACATTGTAGCCTATGTGTCATCTGCAGGTCAGTCAATGTCACATCACAACAAGTACATATGACACAGAACTCCTTCTGGAATACTCCAATAAATCGCATGACCTTTTTTTCACCACTTGAGGATTGCAGACCACACTTGTCATGCTGTTATATGTGATAATATCTGGCCTCACCATGCAGCCATTACCGGGGGTCACTGTCCGGCGCCTATCCACTCCCACAAATTATATTCCTTCCATCATTTTTGTCGCTCCTTAATCCAAGAAGAAATTTCCTCCTTGGTGATGGAAGGTTTGTGATCAGCTCTTATCAGAAGAGTTCCTAAGGCATGCAGACAGAGCGTATCAATGTGTCTGTCATTCTGGCCAAAACATCCCCGGTGTTTGGGCAGGAAACGAATAAAATTATATGGAAGAAAACATTTGGCCAAATCCCGCATTACTGACAAGACAGAACCTAAGCATTCAGCATTTCCCACTATATATATATGTATGAGTGTATACATTCACACACACGTAGAGCGTTTAATATTTTTATTGAAATAGTGGAAGATAGTGTATTTTTCTATTAATTATTTATGCACATTTTCATCCTTCTTCACCCTCAAAATTAAATTACAACGAGGTAATTTGATTTATGTGGAAAATTTAGAATTGGTGATGCATAATGTATACTATGCACAGTATGTTGCTGTTTTAAAATGCAAAACCAATATTGTTATGCAAAGTTTTGTAACAGTTTGTTTACTTGTCATTATTCTGCTTAATTATCGTTTACTGACTTCCACCCACAGCTTGCATGCAAGTCATCAACTCACATTGCGTCTGAAAATAACTAGATAGATCAAAATGGTAAACGGCATTTCCACCAGCTTTTTTTTGATGCTGAAGTCCAAAAGTAGATCTAAATACTAATTGTATAATTCTTATTTTGCACGGACTCATTAGTCATTTTTTTCCTACAGTAGGTGTCTCAGAAAGAAAAAAGGTGATGATGTACATCTCTACTACATAGGATTGGACAAATATAACCTCTGTGCATTGACTGTAGCTCTGTAATTGGTCTCCGCATTTGGCACATTGGTTCCATGGTTATGCATGTTCTCTGGTTGAACTTTTATCCCAACAAAAATAATCTGTTATTATGTAATGGCCATATTACATAATCATGGGTAAATGTCTTGAGGAAGGTTTACAAAAATAATAGAGTACAGGAAAGTGCAGCTTTTAAAATTGATAAACGATTCAGCAATTTCATTCAGAATGCTGCTGAAAATGAGAGGAGGGCTTTTGTTACCACTTTAGCTCCTACAAATTACCCATCACAAGCCTTGACTGACAGCTTATGTATGATGTCATAATTATTCCCTTAAATTTACCAAATATAGGATCAATGTCAAGAGATGAAAAGATGAACTCTGCAAAACTTGGATGTTAAAAACTGCATGATTTAATAACATATGCCTTATCTCACATTATCTGTAACATGCTTTTTTATAACTGTTCTAATTTTTTTATATAATCATTCCAATATGCAACAATTGATAACATTCTTGATTTTTTTCCCAACAATGGATATGTAGTTCACCTCAAGAATACTGAGATAAATACTGAGCATTTACATTTTTTAATGCTGTTTTCAATTACAAGTAATCTAGCAGTGGCAAATGTAACTCCCACCCCTACACACTTATAATAATCACCTATACCTATGTGTAGTTGTATCTAACCCTTTTTTCAAGTGACGTTAATAAAGAAAAAAAGAACAATAAGTTCATTAAAGATAAATAATAAATAGAAAGCGGGAAGAATGTATACTTACGATATTCCATGGATAAAAAAAGAATATACTGTCAGAGAGAGAGAGAGAATAGCAGGAGATTGATCAAGGTATGATGATGGAAATTACAGATGCATAAAAAGAAGTTGTTGTATTTCCTGGTAATGTCCTACAAATAAAAAACAATTTTCCCGGAGATTACAAACCTCATGCAGGAGTCTAGAGTGAGTTTCCATTCTATAACATCTCCTTTCCATGTGATTTCATGAAAAACCTTATGTTTATTTTGTACACATTCCTACTATACCTTCCTTTAAAAGTTGTACAATTCAATAAAAAGGCAGGTAGATGCTTTTGGTAATGTGTTTAATTTAAAATACAGAAGATAATCCCCTGTGATGTGAGGTGTAGGGGCAGGGTTAGAGTAGCCATTAATCATTGCTTTGCTCTTGTGAAACTCATGTTTTTAGCTATAGAGTTCATTTATAGAGTTAATTTAATAAACAAAATTAGCCATTGCGGCCATTGGCGAACCTACATTAAGGGGTGCAAGCAAAAATAACTCAATGAGGCCCTCTCGGAAATATAATTATGAATATTTTTCCCAAAAATAGAATTGTACAATTATCAAATAAAACTAGTTAAAAAACATGTGTTGAACAAAAAATGTTTTCTATTACAGCAATGAAATGTCAATGCCAAATATTCACAAAATATTATCAGTCCATTGAAAATAAAAAATGCTGGGAAACTGTAATATGTTGCTCCAGCGTAAATCCCATTTCTAACAAAGAACTGCACATATGCCGATGTCATAGCAAACAGCAGTAAATAAACACACCTTACTCTCTTCTTCTGAAGTTCACTAAGCCACCACGTACAATTTGTACGACTTCTTTTGATATCAGGTTATAAATCTATAGATTTCAAATTCCGTGCCCATGCCACAAACAGCTGGTTGGCTCATCTGACAATTATTATTATCTCACAGTGTGTGCACTTTATTTCTGCCCTGAAACAAGCAAGACCAGCAAAACAGGCGTTATGCAGTCCGAAACTCTAAATTTAAACATCAATGCAATCTCCTGACAGATGTTGATACTGAATGCTACTTCCTGCTTGCAAGCTTGTCATGCATTAGGTGTAAATACTCATATTTAAACAGACTTTGCAAGTTTTACAGCTCTTTACATTGGTACATTTATGATCCGAGTTGGGTTAACATTGAAACAAATGGAACAGCGTATACCAGCAATGCAATACCTATGGATCAGTATCAATTTAGGGCTCTTGTGTCCATAGAGAGCCTCATGCTCACTCTTAAATTTTTTTACTGCTGTATGAAAATCCTCCAATGCCTTTTAACCACAAAAACATAATACAGCGGTACTTAACTGTACTTACAAACAGTGTTTTTAATATTACAACACCTGCTCTGATATGACAGTTTAGCTGAATTGTACACTTTTTAACTAGACTTTGTTTATGCATTGGTTCCACATTTTTGCAGCACTACAGTTGTCACACTTAACAGCTACCAATTCTTTTGTTTTATTTAAATCTTAAAAAACTTAAGTGTCAACCAGCTAAAAACAACCATACAAGCCAGTGAAAATGGATAAGAGACCTAGCTATAATAGTTGAGGACAACCAAAACAAACAGTTTAACCATCAATAAATATTCAACCATTGTTTCTTCACTCGTGTGGCGCAACTGTATCATTATTTTTGTAGCTGAACACAAAGTAAAGCCATAAACCACAAAAAAACATGGTTTTAAAATGGGGAAGCAAAAAAGTTATTATGAACAAACCCAAAGCAGAGTGCATAAACATCCTAAGGCAAAAAAATCACACATTCATTATATGGGCAAGCCAGCAGTGGTTATAAGTAGTCTCAAAATGAACATAAACTCATTTCTAATCTTAACAATTGACTTGGTAAAAGAACTGTAACGTTATCTAATTGACATTTTTATTGAAAGCTGTCTTCAACAGCATCAAGTTAAACCACAAAACCCATTAAAATTGCATATAATGATGCGTTTCATTTAATTGCAATTGGGGTAAATTATCTGACAAAAGAAACCGTGGAAGTATGATCATCAATCCAACAAAAACTGAAACAGCCTTGTGACATCCTCGATATAGAATCACAGGCATCTTGGCAAAAATACAGATCTCTTGTATGATAAGACATCCCTGACTTCAACACCCATTGATATGCATAAATCATTTCAGGAATTCATTGCAAATTACTTAAAACGATGGTTCAAGGACTAAATCATCAAATTAGAAAGTGCCCGCATGCCACATTTGACGTCTTTATTTTGTATTTGTATATAAAAATGCAAATAATACATTGTCTCCATTACTTTCCTACAGACCATTATTTTAAAAATATGCGTCAGTAATAAACACTTTTTTGACGTTTTTATAATGTTTTATTTATTATGGGCTTATTTAATAGCACTGTGAATATAACAGCCGATTTGTTTAATTGATGAGCATCTTCAGTCACAGCATAAAACACTCCTCATCGATGTCTGGTCTCTTATGTTGTGTTCAGACCAAACGCGAATGGTTTACATGTTAAATCAATGCAAAGACGCGATAGACCTACTTGCGGCGCGAGTTAAAAAAATGAACTTTGGCGAAAATATGCGCCGCGTTAACCAATCAGGAGCTTGCTCTAGTAGTGAGGCGATTATGATGTTGCGAGCGGAGGCAGAAATCCCAAACAACAATGGAGGACAAAATCATTGTTGCTGTATGTGGATACCTGGAGTTGTACGATACAACTTACTTTTATCGAAATAAAAAGGATCTTGCTTGGAAGAAATTGAGTGAGGAGGTCGGACAATCTGGCAAGTTGTCAAAAACGATCTTTACATATATACGAGACTGGAGCCGCCTGGCAGAAGCCCCTCCCACTCCCATGACGCGCGAATGAAGCGAATTTGACGCGCGAATGAAGCGAGTAAACTAAAATGTTCAAGCGTCCAACTACGCGCGAATAGCGCGATTCATTCTCGCAAGTCGCTTTTGGTCTTAACACACCGTTAAAGGGGTGATTCGCCGGAAATAAGGGGTTTTTCTTTGTCTTTGTTGTGTTATAAGTTGCCCATGCATGTATTAGACACGTAAAATTGCAAAACTGTAAGTGTGGGAACAAAAGATGTATTTTACCCAGAAGCGAATGGTCACCCAGAACGGCTCGTGTAACCACACGACGGCGAATCTACGTCATGTCGTAACACGACCTGACTAAGACCGCCCAAATGTATACGTATGTAAGGTGGGCGTACCTGTCAGTAAAATTGCTTTGGAACCTGATGTTTCAAATATGGTAAGGGGCGTCACATTTCCGGGCAGTATTCGACCAATCACTACGCACTAGTGCACACCTCGCTTCTCAGAGCGATTAGCTTTGTAAAATACTAGCGCGTTCAGAGAGGCGGAGCAAAGAGGGGATACGAACATGCACGATATGTGGAAAATACAGCGTTTTTAAACCTTAAATCGTGTATACACATTTTATTACATTAAAGCAAACAATAATATTCGTTTGAGCCGGGTCAAATGACTCCTTTAAATGAACGGACTCTAAAAGTATACTCAACCGTTAGTTCCAGTGAACCTTGTTTATCATTGTACTTCTCGTCTGCCTTGTGACAGTAACGTGGACAATACATTTTAAAACGATATTGAGGGTTTGTAACCCATTGCTGCCTATAGAATAACACTCAACAACACTAATGTTCTGAACATCTTTCTGAAAGCAGCCCAAAAAATGCCAGCACCTTTTCTTTTATCAAAAGATTCGTTGATTGTATCATAGTAAACCCCCAGGCCAGTATGAGTATCGATCTGTTTGCTGCTTTAGGCATTTTGGTGTTTTTACTCTCAAATACGCACACAACTACACTTTGATTATACAAATGCATTTTTGAAAGGCGTTAAATGCCAACCTTCGAGCCACACATCCGACAGCCAGTACAGGTGTTGCTAAAACAGAAGAAAACAGGCATGCTATTTAAGAGACTCCAGGGACACAAAATACTAACATCAACAGTAATCTCTTTCATCCCAGTAGAGTGATTAAAAGCAAAGCTTTAGCACAAACTTTTCTGTAACCTCATAAAAGGATTCCACAAGGTTCTTACACTAAATGGGAACTGCACAGGCTCGAGCAGAGTTTTAGGGCGGTATGAAATAAAAATCTTTAATCAACCTTGATCTTCTTGTTATTCAATTGATTCATCTCTGTTGAAAAATCTGCCTTCATTGCAGTATGCAACATGCACTTTTCACAATCCAGTAACCAATCAATGGGTAAATCCAGATCTACGTTTATTTCTTTAATAAGGCACACATATGGAGACCACTTTGTTTCATCAATCTGAAAACATTCGAACTACTTGAATTAATCATTTGTTTTGGATACATAATACTATTAAAAGCCATATTTATTTACTTTGTAAGTTATATAATCTGAGAACTCTTCTGTTTACTGTCAAAACGTACATTTAATAAATGCAGTCACCAGACTGGCACTGGCAAATACAGAAGAGCTCAAAGAATATCAATGGGATTCCCTCCTTAAACCAGCACATTTTTCAAATGTATGACCTGCTAGACCTGAATCGGTCTACAGAAGTGCTGTTATTTTGAAGTGACCAAGGGCAGTTGAGGTCACGCAGGCTGACTGAGCAGAGCCCGCAGTTAAAGGCTAAAAACATCATCACTTCCAGCTCCACTGGACCTCTAACCTGAAGCACTTATGGGCCTGGAAGAGTTCATTGGGAGCACTGGAAAATAGGATTCGATAACAAAGGAAAATCACAATGTGTGTTGCCACGTAGGGCAAGATTTTGTCCCGGGCCCAGTGATTGCAGTGACTTGATGCTAAGCAAAGGCAGCAAATCTCACTGATCCATAGGGCAAGATGTTTGATCGAGGAAGAATAATGTTCTGGGACTTTGGGTTTCAAAAGTTGAAGCCCTTTGTTCAACTGGAATCCTATCTAATCACTACACTGCCCCAGGAGAAGGGTTTTTCTTGTTTTAACATGACAATGCCTTCATGCTCAAATTGCTTTCGAGATGGGTGAGGAAGAACTTCACACGCCTGCACGGAACCCAATTAAAACGAGTTGTAATGCATACGGTGAGCTTGTCTCAGTCAAATGATCTTTTATTTACCACCATTATAACATTATAAACAAGTGATTCCTCTTGCTGCTGTTTAACATGTTTTTTTTACCTTTTAAAACACAGTCTAGCAAGGATTGTATGTCTAAGATGTTGACAAACCTATAGATGCAGAATAAGGCAGTCTTTCGCATGACAGAAAACCCTATGGAGATGTCTCTTCACACATTTATTTTAGTTTCATGCCTTGCTTGATAACCACTGCCTAGGAAAGACTGTCCTGCGATATATGTCACTGTTTAGGGCTGTTAGACAACAAAATGCAGCAGTAAATCTTCATCTGTGTGAAATATTAATCAAAAACAAATGTATTTAAATGTATGCCTTCAGAGTTATGCTGAAGAGAAAATATGAAAATTACTGAAAGGTGCTGTGTGTAATTTTTTTCGAGGATCTATTGACAGAAATGCAATATAATATAAATAACTTTGTCTTCGGAGATGTATAAAGACCATACATAATGAAGCGTTATGCTTTTATTACCTTAGAATGAGCTAATGTATCTCTGTCTACATAAACAGCTGGTCCCCTTGCATGGAATTTCCCGTGTTGTTCCCTTTCAGTCGGTCTCTCAACGTTGTGTTGAGACACAGACTGGGGTTTGATCATGAGAACCTATCATCAGCGAGAGGAATTAAAATATGCCTATGAACTTGGCAAATGGCACGTGCACGCCAGTCTCTGCCCAACGCATACGGGTATAAAACGAGATGGCGGCGCCCATGCATTCAGTTTTTGTTCTTCGGAACCTGCATGACGAGATGTCAGGCAACTATTCTCTTGGAGAAAACATACTACACTGCTGGACTTAAGACGCATGCAGCGGAACTCCCCCTGTATTCGAGCGGCCTTCCCTGGGTGTTTCATTAGCGAGCCACAGACCATCCTTAAGGGCAAAATTCTCACAGTTGCGGGCATGTCTCGTATCTGTGTTCTTGGGTGTAACAGACTCATCCCCTACGGAGGTGTTGCGGTTACGGTGATTTGGGGGTTCCCACGGATCACGCTCCGTCAGATTCGCGGACCATCCATGCCCCAGCACGCTCAGCTTACGTCCCTGATGGGGTCATTTGTAATAGTTTTGATAGTCATGTTTCGTCACTTAGACCGTCAGGGCCCTCGGGTCGGCCGGGAGCCGAGCAGGCTCTCCCCAGCGCAGAGCATCTCTTATCTCGGTATGGAACTTGTCTCAGTCCCTCTGGCAGCACGTCTCACCAACGACTGCCCACAGTTGGTACTGGGATGTCTGAAACATTCAGACAGACACCAGTGCTCCCCTGAAACTTTTTTAGAGGCTCCTGGGGCATATGGCATCCTCAGAAGGGATATTCTGCTCGGGTTGATGCACATGCGATCGCTTCAGCACTGGCTTCAGAGTCGCGTACCTTGGAGGGAGGAGCTGTTTTCCATACCCCTGTATCTTCATAGCTTTAGATGTTTCCAGCCAACCTAGGATGTTCTCTCTTTCCCGCTCTAACATTTTGCATTTGAGTTGTTAGTCTGTGAAACATGTTTTGGATAATACTTTGCAAGTTGTCTCATGTATTGAAATGTCATGGTACCAAAACTATCTCAGGGCTTTTACTGAAATTGAAAGAAAAAGTTGCTTATGTTGCTTTTCCTGCATTTTAAAACAGAACAACATTTTTGTAGGCATGTATATTGGGTAGGATGAACAACTACAACTACTACTTTATATTAAATTTGCTGTATTTATTGAACTAGTAATCTGAACTGAGATCTGATTACAGGGTTTGATAATGTATATCATTTAAGCTTTATAAGGTATAAGAAATATACAATCTCAATCTCAGGGTGACACACTAGTTTCAAGTGATTTTATATTGTTGTAAAAATAGAAAGATATACTGTAACATGACCATTGCCTTCTTTATTCTTTCCAATAGTTTAAAGAAATTATTCATTGAGTTTTTCCTTTGAACATGAAAACTTAATTGGCATATCTCTTGAGGCAATAACCTGCTGTACCCCACAGAAGTGTGAAGAAAAGTTATATTAATTTCAATTCATGTTCCATGTTATTGCTTCACGGGTAAGTTACTTTTATAAGATCTCTAAAAGGAACTATCGCTGACCTATCTGAAATTGGGCGAGCTAAACCTTACATGTCAATGAGACATGTTAAATGTCAATGAGAGAACAAGGTGTACAATAGTTCCAATTTACAAACTTTCTTCAGGTTACTTCTCAATATGAAATTCCACCAAAGATAGACGTTTTAAAACCTGTCACTCAAATTCCCAGCTGTTGCCAATTGCTATTCAAGCAAGTTTCCTGTGCGGATTATTGGCTACCTTTGCTGAAGATTTAATAAGTTCTGTACTTCTTCCTTGTGACATGATGTCTATACCCGAGTCTATTTGGGGATGGCTGTTTGTTTATACATGCTGATGGGGACTGGAGGGCTGTGTTTGTTGCAGTGCTGATGTTCCCTGTAGCTGTAAAATGGGTTCAATTCGGGCTGAAGCTCAGATGTGTCACCTTCTGATGCTGAATTGATCCTGTCTCTTGCGAAGGCAGTCTCTCCCCATGCGAGGTCTGGGTGTGTATGATAGACCTTGAGGTCACTATGGAATTCCCATGCAGCGTCAATGTTGACACCTCTTTGATACAAAGCCCAGCTAAATTATATTACTGTTATGGTTGCGCTTCAGAGATATATTTTGATGAGTGAAATGTGCTGTGCTCATTGCATAATCAAAGGTGGTTAATATGGGTTTAATGATAAATGAATGGACTATAATGGACTATGGACTATATCCTGACAAAGAGCAGAAAATTTGGTCACAGAAACTAAATGAAAAGAAAATAATAAAGTACTTGATCCTATTATGAACAAACTTTTTGGTATAGTAGCCTATAAAATGCCAAAAAATATGATAAAAACCTAAAGTACAAATAGCACACCTTGTTTGCAGAGACTATTTGCACTAGCTCCGCTAAGTGTAATGGTGGATTCAAACGGGACGCGGTGAGCTGTGGAATTGCCACATGGCAGCCGATGTAGATGCAACTGTAGTCAGGGATGGGCATAAATACAAGTAAATGTATTTAAAATACAAATACAAAATACTGTGTGGAAAAGTGTATTTAAATACAAATACAAAATACTGTGATTTGATACTGTGATACTGTATTTTGAAAATACACAAAATACATGTGAAATTGGTGATTCAGTGCAGGTACCCCTATTAGGCTGAAATCTATCTGGGCCTATTCTAAATGCCAAAAAGCATGATGTGTTTAACTGCTAAGAAACTTTCGTTTTCATTTTATTTACCGCTTCCCTTACCCTGCCCGGTAGGAAATACACAACTACAAAAAAGAAAATTTATAAAAAAATATATTTTATTATGCTTTATCACCATCATAACTTCGAACTCAGTAACAAAAATAGAAAGTTTGTCTAAAATAAATAAAATTAGAATTTGGCATTATTCACCCAAAGGTTGTTTTTTTTCTACTAAAAGCTAAAGATTTTGTGTGGTGTATCATTCATCAGTGTCATCACAGATGCACACAATCAATACACTAAACTGATGGAGATTATTTTGTTAAATACAATCGTTAATTAAAAGAAAATAATGCATTTAAAAATGTATAAGACAGTATTTTTCAATTTAGTGTGTTTAATGTTATCATATATTGATATGTTTTGGTATAATGTCACAATTTGAAGTTAACTGGGCTTTACTGAGGGTTTAAGAAGTGTTCTCAAACCTTTTTCACATAATGACCTAAAAATGACACAAAACCTAATAAATGTATATGTGAAGAAATCCATTAATCCTTACGTGCATGAATGTTGGGGCTGGGGAAGGGCGTGTCTGGCCTGAATTATGTTGGTTGATGGACGAAAACACCCTGATAAAAAGGTTGACTGGCTCAAAGTATTTTGAGTATTTTGAAAATACAAAAATAATCATCTTAAATGTATTTGAATACAAATTACATTAGATTTTTCCAAAGGCTTTAAAATACTATTTTGTATTTCAAATACGTATTTTAAATACATGTATTTGAAATACTGCCCATCCCTGACTGTAGTTCACAAAAAGCGACCGGAGACCGGGGTTATAATCCAACTCTCGCTGAAAACTCTCTTTTTTTATTTTACATCACAGAACATAAGCCATTTGTTTTCAATAAAATGGATGAAGGACATTTTTATTTTGTTATTCAAGTTTAGGGTAAGGCTAGGGGAATGTGTGGTGCATTAATATCTCAATAAGTTGCCATCATTTAAATATTTTTTTATAATGATTTGTTAATTATTGCATAATGTTGAATGCACAACAATACTGAGGAACAAATAGTAACGTTATCTGCCACTATTTAAAAGTACCAATAGCATCTAACTTCTATTTCTACTGAATTCAAAGAAAATACAGCTTTTTTTGGTTAGTGTAAACAGCATATCTCCAAGAAATGCTTTTTCACTTAGTCTACACCTAGCCTACTGCTTTTTAAACTTAGTGTAAATAGCATCTGTCACTATTTTTATTATGCATATAGCCGCTGCCTAACCATATTTTGTTATACTGAATGTACTGTATATACTGTATATTTCTATAGGCCTACTATATAATATGAACCACAAAGCACGCAAATTCAATGCAATGGCAACAAGTAGCCTATGGTAACTCACACAAATGTACATAGGCTAGAAGAGAAATAGTCAAACGCTTGTCCTTCTGATTTCAAATGGTATCACCCCACAAATATCACACCACCAGAACTGACCGACGTGATAATAGCCCAAGTTCACAGTGACAGGCGCTTCGTGAGCGCGCTTGTGTTGTCAGGTGACGCGCGAGCGAATGAAGGTGGGAAGTCCGTCAATGCGCTCGCAGCAGCAGATGCGCGCAGATCTTCATTCTTCAACTGCAATGTGGATGCTGTCGAGGATATACAGATACTGTTAACTAACTTCTCTCCATTTTTCTTTTTTCATATTTTTTCTCTTAACTGGAAAAATAGACTACACTATTCCGTTGCTATTGCTATTTGGTGTAAAAATACTAAAGAACTCGCAGCTTTCTCCGTGATTTCCTCATCAAGGCGACTGTCACCTTGCGAACAGGTGTCTTTCTGGATGACAGACTACAAATGTGTTTGAAGTCTTTGAGAAGAGCCGCGTGAACGATCGGAGAATGGATGGTGTTATCTAAACAAGGTTTTTCTAATTATAGTCGTTGATATTTGAATTATAAATCTTACATCATGGTAGTTGTTTTTTTATGCTTATAATGTGATCTCTTTTAATCGGATAATATCCTTTTTTAAAACTAAGAAATTACGCAAGTATTAACGCATCTTTTGACTTTTTATATAAAAATAATTAAAATTGTTGTCATGCAAAGACTTCGTGATCAGTTTTAAGTGCCTATAAATGTCCACCATTAAATTAAAAGGGGCTTTCCAAGTAGCGTCCACGTCCCCTTTCGTAAATCATCCTAAATCATCCATGAAGCGGGAGGTGAGCGAATGAGGCAAACAATCTTATATCAGTGATGAATGACAGCTCTCAAACATCTAAAATCATGTTTCACCAACTGACTGCGGATGCCCTGAACGGCAGCTGCGACTACACCTTGCCCGCTTGTAACAATGTAACAGGTGAAGCAGCGTTGCAGCTGCCCACCTTCTCCGTGGCAGCAAAAGTGAGGGTGATAATCACCTTTACACTTTGCGCAATATCTGCAGTGTGCAACCTCGCCGTGCTGTGGGCAGCCAGCACCAATAACAAGCGCAAATCCCACGTAAGAATCTTAATTATGAACCTCACAGTGGCCGACCTTCTGGTGACTTTTATAGTGATGCCCGTGGATGCTGCTTGGAACATTACGGTCCAGTGGCTGGCTGGAGACCTGGCTTGCAGATTGTTAATGTTCCTGAAGCTCGTGGCAATGTACTCATGTGCGTTTGTGACGGTTGTCATAAGCCTGGACAGACAATCGGCCATTCTCAACCCTCTGGCCATCAATAAGGCTAAGAAGAAGAATAAAATCATGCTGAGCGTAGCCTGGGTGATGAGTGTGGTCCTCTCTGTCCCCCAGGTGAGTAGCAGCTTGACTGATTTTTGATGTTTTTCTTTGTGTGTTTCTCCCTGTGTGCTGCATTAGTCGTATTCACAGACACCAACAAGTCTGGAGTATTGCCTGAATCATATAGAGAGATCAAAAAACTGAAGGTTTATATTTTTTACATAATGTTATTTTAAATCACACATATTCTATCACTCTAAATGGAAAACGGAAACATTTTTCTCAATTTACCTAAAGCCTGATATACCATTAAATACAGCATATGCCACTTGTGATTACGTTCTGTGATTTAAACAAAATCATCATCATTTTTACGCAAATTATTCATAGACTGTTGGAAGAATGAATATATTTGTAACAATGTAACAATATTTTTTTGCAATTTAGGAAACTTTTCAGTATGTCTTGAATTTGGAGGCTTTGCAATGAAATGTAGAGGAAAAGTTGAATATATCACTACAAAAAGAAAAATATGATGACTTGAATATTCCTCATACATACAATAATTAGCAAAGTAGCACTTCAAATTAGCGTTTAAGTAAAATTGTGTTGTAGGCCTACTATATTTTGATGAAGTCTTATACACCACAAGAAGCATATGACAATGTTTCAAATCAGTAGCTATTTTCGTCCTGCTGCAAAATTATAAAAGAAGTGAAGTGTTGTAAAATTCATGGATGTTAGATTAGTTTGGTAATGACAGTCCAACCTCTCATCAGCCCTTTTATTTAACCTCCCATTTAACATAATGATTAATGCATGATGGGGATATTTCTCAACATTACCAAAACTAAAAACATTTTAGTGACAACCACAGTTTTAACAATTCATGTGTTTTTACATTCTACATCAGTTTTCTCAAATGAGCTTATACATGACTTTCTGATGAAATTAAAAGAAAACAGTCTGATGCTTCAAAGCCTTCAAAAACAGTATCTGAGATGATGAAGATTAATGATTAAAACTGAAGACTGTACTGTAAACTAATGTGTCTAAAAATAGAATTACTAGACTCACTGTTAGTATAAGGTTACTCTCCGTCTGTAGAGGTGTGCACATCTCAGTCTGAAGTGAGCTGAGGTAATAATTGCAGAGAGTTCTTTACTTTTCCTCCTAATATTCAAATGATGAAGTCGAGCGTTTAAAATTAGCGCACTTCCACATTTGCAGACAAATGTACAGGTCAGGCATCATAATTCTTAATTAAATATGCTCCAAATCACTGATTCTAAGAGTAGAAGCTCTATCCATGAACATTTTGCTGAAGGGAAATATGTCACATCTACTTTGCACAGTTGACACAGTATTCACTTTATTTTCTGGCTCTAGGCATGAATAATATCTAGCATTTAACAGTCAGGTCATCATTCATTCACTCTCATGTCATTACTGTATATGACTCTTTCTTCTGTATAACACGAAAGAAGATATCTTGATATGTGGTTTTCTGTCATACAGTGGAAGTCAATGAGGGCCAATGTTGTTCGGTTACCAACATTCTTCAAAATATCTTATTTTTATGTTCTGCAGAAAAAAGAAAGTCAAGTAGGTTTGAAATGATAATTAAATGCTGATTCATTGATGAAAAGACGTTTACCTGCTGACCTGTTGAATTCCCCGACAGATGTTTCTGTTTCACAACGTGACCATCACAGTGCCTGCCAATTTCACTCAGTGCACCACGCGCGGGAGTTTCGTCAAGCACTGGCAGGAGACCCTCTACAACATGTTTACCTTTATTTGCCTTTTCCTGATACCGCTGGCCATCATGATCTTCTGCTACACAAGGATCTTGTTGGAGATCTCTAGACGAATGAACAAAGGAAACAGTAGGCACAGTTACTTCTAACCAAATCAACTTGTGTTCATATCTGTAATGCAAGCGGCTAAATAATATTTACCTTTGCAGTATCTTCAAAGGAAGTCCATTTACGGCGCTCCAACAGCAACATCCCAAAGGCACGAATGAGGACTTTGAAGATGAGCATAGTCATTGTAACATCCTTCATTGTTTGTTGGACCCCCTACTATCTGCTGGGCCTTTGGTACTGGTTTCTTCCTGATGATTTGGAGGAGACCGTTTCTCACTCGCTGACTCACATGCTGTTCATTTTCGGTCTTTTTAACGCCATTCTGGATCCTATCACTTACGGCCTGTTCACTATCCGTTTCCGCAAAGGGCTGAAATGCTACTGTCGCAACGTGGCTGTGCTCACCGGGTCGGAGAATAACTCCATCGTGACCGGCTCATTAAAGTGCTCCCCATCTCCATTTCGTATGAAACAATGTACGCAGACAACTGACCCGGAGGAGAATTTGGTAGGTGGAGGAGACAAGAAGCCACCAGATGGTTAATTGAAGGAATAGTGGCAACTAAACCACCTCATCCCTGAATGTGAGGTTTGATCACTGAGATATTGATATGACAAGGCAGGTCTTGTTCTGGCTGTTTAGGTGCTCACAAGAATAATGAGCCAACAACTCGTACATCAGTAACTGCCTGTTCTTCTCAACAACATGTGACAGTTTGAAATTAAACCCAGCCGAGTGCATCACATCTCTTCGTTCATTACCTGATGAGCTGACTAAATTACTTCCAGCTATATTTAATGCCTATCAATTTTCATGATCATCAATATGATTCAGGTGCTTAATTATTTGCGCTGTACTAAATATTTCAATCACATATTTTTTCCCATGCAGATTAATCAGGCTGTCTCTATTTGTTGCTTTTGTTGCAAATGTCATTGACATCAAGGTGTTTTTATCTAACACAAATCCAAGAAGCTCAGCTTCTTCACCTGCTTTTACAATGGGCATAGCTCTTGAATGGAAATGAGTCATATCCACAAACAAGACGGGTGGATTTAGCTTTCAAGATATTACAAAGGCAAAATAAATTATATACCTTATTGGATGATCTTCTGGTGTTAATTGAAAATATTCAGTCGTATCGTAGCAAGCAGCCTCATCCAGCCTCTTAAGATCGCTTTGTTTGATGTGTAGAGTTATATTTGATGCTGAAATACTAACCAGTCACAAGAGATCTTGTAACTGTTATTTTTGTGTCAATGTGTGCTCTGATGTCATTGTGATTCCCATTTAGACTTATCAACGTGGAGCACTATTTAGTTTACAGTGGTTGTATAAAATATACTTCTTTGATGCAAAAGTGAATTTTGAATGTGAGATATATACATCCTTTTTCTCAGGGACGGTGCTTCTTTTGTCACAGGGTATTGAAGTCCAACTGGAGACTGAAAACTGTAAAGTTTCCTTTTTATTTCAGTGCCAGATAATGTTGTCGTGAAGTTTGCTGCGTTCTTGAAAGTACTCATCATAATTGTATATGTGAGAGGGTATTTGTGAGAGAGACATCTAGTTGTGTTTTTACGGTGTGTACTAAAGGCTTAATGACGGATGAAAATGCAAAGGGGAGTGTATCATTCTGTCAATCTGTCAGGCATAGTGAAGAGTCATGTATGTTTATACATTGCATACATGGTGCTTGCAAAGGAAAGTGTGCAATTTCCTTTTTTGAGATCGACTCCACACAAATGGAAACATCGCATTTCAGCAGAAACGTTAGGTGTTTATATTGGGTGAAATATTTGAATATTAATTGTACCCATAATATATGTTAAAAGAATAATGCATTAAATACATGATTGCATCATAATGTAAAAACTTATGTGACTTATATTTATTAAAGGTTCAAATGTTATTTATTTACAGTAAATGCATGAAACCGACAATGTGATTATGTGAAAGATGTTATGTTCTCTTGTGCTGCATGACTTTTGGTGATATTTTCATAATTGTTATTTATGTAACATTTGCTTTTAGTAATGTATTTCAGTAATAAAAAAGATTTTCATTTTTAAGTCTCATTCAGTTGCACAATTGGAAACTTACAACTTATCCGCAGCACTTTGGATGATATTCTCTTTCACCTTCAGGCAAGAACTCTGACAATTGTTTTAGCCACCAATCTAATAAAAGATGGACAGTACTTTTCCCCAAGTTTCAGAGTCTCCAAGAAATGAGTCCATTATCAGAACTGTCTATACAATCACAATCCGTGTTAACGTAATTATAAACCTGTTTCAAGTCTTTTATAGTTTTATGTCAAAACACAAGAGAAAAGTCCATCCAGCTGTGATTGTGCTCTATAATTGTCACTGAGGTTCTTCATATCATCAGATACAGATATTGCACTTGTCAAAGAACTAAATCGCTTTTATCATCTGATGACATGGCTATCACAAGATCTTTGTTTGAAATTACTTGAAAATCATATTATCCTGTCATGTTCCATGAATCAAATATTCAAACAGTATTCATGCAGTTTTATAGCATGTCAGAAAAGACGTACAAAAGCTCTCACTGGGGCGGTACCCTTTAAAAAAGGTCAAAATTTAGGTACAAATCAACACAATCTTCCAGCAACTACGTAACTATTTTAAGACTTTGGCTAGTTCGTATCAATTCATATGGTCTGATTCCTAGATTTATTGTATGATTTTCCTTCACAACAGTGATGTTATGTTTAGGGGAAGGGAATGGTGTAGGGCTTAAGTATTGCTTTTTTCTAGTTATCGCGCTTTTTATGATTCACAACGTACAAACTGGTACATATTAGCAACCTCATCAAATAGTTACGAATTCCTGTGAGATCAGGTTTGTACAGATATGTATACTTTTGGAACCAATATTTTCTCTTTATTTCCTGGAAAATCTGAAAAGTCCTGCGTATGATCTCGCCTCAGTTGCAACTGAAACCATTCCAATGCTCTGATGCTCAGAATATTTATAAGTCCCATATTTTCACATCAACAATATGTTAATAGTTAAACTGTGTTTTCAATGAACATCTTTGCATGTTTGTTTTTCTTTAAACATGTCAGCATGTAAAAGTGGGATCTGTCATTTACAATTCTCCCAAGATTTCTCTTAACATATTTACAGACGATTCCTGTAACTAACCTACATGTGTGTCGTGCTTGCTTGTTAGCCAAGCATTAAAAACACTGCAGGATTGAAAGATGCTTTGCGTTGTACAGAGCGTTATATAGTACAAAACAGATTTGGAGTGAACTTATTTTCTCTTTCAATAAAACAGTGCAAATAAAATATAGCAAAATCTCAAAGTATTGTAACAGTACAATGCAAAATATCACTTCAGATAAACTCATCATCTCATATACATTTTCAAGGTAAACTATGAAAAAGGACACACATTTAAGGACACACGTTTTTCTAAAAACAGAACTTGGAGGGGTCTCAAGATATTTACGACTTCAATCCCTGGATGATGATTGTTGCTAAACTGCATGGCTTTTTCTTAACTTAAGTTTCAAGGAAGAAAGTTGTGAGGGCTCTTCATCGTGTTCATAACCCAAGAAAAACACGATTGCCTGTGAGCCTTTGGAAGATGAGTCTCGAAAGTTTTTCCTTTGATGTGATGAGACAAGACTGGAGCTGTTGTTGCTTTTTTAAAGGTGAGGCCTTCATCCATAAAAACACAGTTTTCAACTGTTAAAACTGATGGTAGGAGCATAATGGTGCTTCAGGCACAGGGAACCTTGTTTGGGTCCATGGGCTCGTGAGGAAAGAAGATTGACATGTTAAAGCAAGAAATCTGCTGCCTATAGTTTAGGTTTTTATTCTGTCATTTACACGAAATAAAGGTGTTTGATGCCCTAGCAAATACCTTTTTTATGTATGTGGTTCCATAAAGAGCCTTTAACATCCAAAGAACCTTCCTGTTTCACAAAAGGTTCTTTGTGGAGAAAACGGGCTCTCCAGATTATAAAAGGTAAAAAAGTGATGCTTCTTTAAATAACCTTTAACTGAATGGTTCTTTGTGGAACCAGAAATGGTTGTTCTATGGTATCCCTGTGAAGAACCTTTAAGCACCTTTATTTCTAAGAGTGTATTATTGAAACTAATTAAAAATCCAAAAGTTGTATTTTACTATTAACTGTCAGAGAGCTAATAATATTGTCTGTATATTTTTTGTTGCTGATTTTAACACCATTAGTAAAACGGTACAATATTTTAATCCAACTTTTGACTGGTGATTTCCTTGGAAAACCTAACATGCGGCGCAACGCAATTCTAGACGACAAAAGACAATAAAACTCATCAGAACCCATTAAAATGTTAAATTCTGTCCGGTGCAACGTGATACGACAAACCCGTTAAGAACAAGCTGTTTATCATTTCGTGCCGGTTGTAGCTGGTGGAGACATGGTGTAAAACTGAAAAAGGTTTTTTAAGGGGGGCTAAGCCTATAGGCACACCTGTACAGTACATGTTTTAATGACCACTTTCTGAACTTTATCACCTTTTTATTTCCCTGTAGTCAATAATTTTATCTCTTAAACACATTTGATGGTAGTTAGTAGCACATAGATCTTTGAGCTATATACGGTTTGTGTATTGTCCCCACTTTTATAGTTTTTTCACAAAGTGACTGCACATTGCACATGATAGACAATCAACTGGCCTCATAAACCTAGATGAAGAGTATAGGTGAACACCTGGTGCAGACACAACAATATCATACTAAAGGCTGTAAAAATACAGAGCCCATTGTGGATTTCAGAAGAGACCCCTGACATACGTCCCTCTTGAGATCAATAGATTGATTTACACAACTTTTAAGTCCTTCATTTACTGGGAACCGTAATTTACCAGAATGTGTACTCTATAAGAAAGGTTCAACATAAGATGTAGCTGCTGCGACCTCTTGAAAAAATTCAATCTGCTGTAGGATTCCCTGGCTTAGAGTGGCTCATCCAATGCCAATTTTCAGTGGTTTCCTTGTCATCTAGAATGGGCGATCCTCAAAATCCGGTCAGGAAATCAACGCTGCTTTCAAGGGCACAAATCTGGACAAATCCACTACAAAAACAATACTGCAATGAACATTTTTATTGTTTAAGCAGTTCTCTTCCCTGTTTGGCATTCTTCTATTGCTTTATTACTTTATATGTTCATTGTTACCTGACATTGCTTAATGCTTATTAAACAACATTGAGATGAATGGCAAAAAAAAGAAAAAGAAGAAAGTATATCCAGACCCTTCCATTAACTTTTGCATTCATTTTATCTGCCCTATGTCCACCAAGGTGGCAAATTTATCCTGGCTATCACTTTTCTCATCACCTTGGGCTTAAGGGATAAGAAGGTCAACCAATACAGAAGTGTTGTTGCAAGGGCACTTGTATGAAAAAGGCAGCTCCAGAGGAATATATTCAATACTGCAGGCCAAAAATGACTAAAGAAACAAAACCATCAACGTGATAAAAATCTACATTAAATGATTGAATAAACTCTTCAATTGCAATTTAAATATTTTAAAGTAACACAGTTTAAAGGAGCGGCATTGTGTTTTTTTGTCTCAGAGAAAAGTCTTTATTTTGTTGCTTGCTGTGCAACCCCTAACCCCTCACTTCTAACATTTAAGAATTGGTCCTGCCTTTTAATTCTATTTACTTCACAGGGACCCGTCATGACCCCAGCAACCATAAAATATTGTGAGGTTGCCCTTTATTGTCAATGTCAAAAGCTACCAATAAGGGATGGTACATACTTCTAAATGTGTCACACAAATGATGTAAAATATTACAATTTTTATTGTGTTTAGGCCTTTCATGTATGCATTTTGATAACCTCAATCAGGTTTTTTCTCCTGTGTTTTCATTGCTCTAAGGTCATGACACACAAAACCTTTTTTTACACACATGACCAGTGTTGGGCAGTAACGCGTTACTGTAATAATGTTGGTAACAAAGTAATTTAAAGCATTATAAATTCTATAATAGTAATAAGATTATAGTTCCAAGTCCATGTAACTATACGTTACAGCTGCTTTACATCATTGCCGTTTTATAGTTTTATCAATTATATTGTAAAAGCGAAATAGCTTTTCAAAGTCTGGACGCCTGCCTGTCACACCCATCACCTGTCGCACTCGTTACGTCATCGAACTGAAAACCTGCAAGCGCCTCCGAGAAAAGTACTACCAGAGCTTGAAAAGCCTACCACCTTAAGCTTAAAACTCATAAGGGCCTATGCCATCGGCGCAGCTTCAAGGGATTGGACAGAATTTAGGCAAGGTCGATGCTTCGAAACTTTGTGACACCCGTCCCTATGGTGAAACCTAGTGATCATATTCAAGAATGGCTCCGAAACAGGCTTGATTACAAGTCGAATACACAAATGTTGTATCAGTCTGTCTGCCAAATAAGTGTGGAGTGGTTAGTGTTTTTGGTTGGCATGTTGTAGTCCCGGGTTTGAATCCCAGGTAAAACCTACTAAATATCGTCATTATAATACCCATTCAAAAGATGTATTTTAATACCTTCTTAGGCACATTATTGTTGCATTTAAGTGTGGAAATGCTCCCAAACCACATATGTACGACATCTCTTACGTAGAGCCTCCATTAATATTTAATCTATAAATATATCTAGCGTATGCCTAACCATGATATCCAAACTCCAACTGTTTAAGCCTATCTAATAATTGTTAATAATTTTTAATCTTACCTATGTAAAACTAACTATAAATGTTACTATATCGCAAATCATCCACTATGTCAAAATCTCAGAAGTCGCTTTAACGCCACTTTTATACTTTGTGGGTGTTTGGATGAGACGATCGTGTGGTTTGTTCCCGAGGCTGACAATCAGACGCATATTCAGCAGGTATGCCGCGTTTCGAAACACTCGTGAAACGTCCCATGCTTTGTTTAGTTATAGTCACATGACATGGGTGTTTTGAGTCGCACTTCGGAGTAGTGTTTCAAACTTATTTTTTTTTAAACCCAAATGACCCTCTTGATATTAGCAGATTCATTTATAGCTAATGACTCTCTTTGGAAGCAAAAAAGTCACGAAGAATGAAGGCTGTCTGACACATTTAAGTCACGACATGTATAAGCACAAGCACGCTTTGGTGAACTATTGCAATAGTATGGAAGATATACAATAGCATCTTAGTATCCCAGTCTGATAATGAAAAAAAATCAATCATTTGATTAAAGAGTTAAACCTTAGAACGTTGACATTTTTCAGAAAGGACATCATACTCCATACTGCCGATGAGCAGACACTTCAGTCTTCAGTGTCAGAGCTTTAATGTTCAGCAGACAATGCTGTAGGCTAGTGTCCAAATGTGCTGTGCGTGAGACAAGAGCCGGGTAGTGCACTTTTCTTCAACTGTGAAAGAGGATTAAAGGGGTTGAAAAAATAGCCCTTTTTAAAACTGATGCAGACAGCAACATAACTATTTACAGCATGGTTGAGGAACTAAAATAGTAAGCTGGGAGATGGCTTGTGCAGTTTCAAAATGCAAATGAGACAATATTCGCAGTTGAAGGGGAAATGGATAATGATGAGCCCTATCTAATGCGATTGCGATAATGCGATTCATTGACTTAACAAAACTTTTGTTAAGACTGCTTTATATTCCAACAAAAACATTGCATATTCAATACACACACAATGTCTTAGGAGGCATTTTAACATAGCATACAGTTTGGTGTGCTAAGAAGCGGCATCACATTAGCCTCCGAAGTCCACAAAGCAAACATTAATTATTGGATTATTAGATTTACCATTTTGGATACGATAAAAAATATATAGTTTTTTTTAGAGAACAAGACGCATTGATGTAGATTAAGCTTCCCAACAGTATATCAAATAACCCAATATTGAAAATATACAGAAGCAAATAAACAATGTTCTGTATCATGAAAAACATAAATAGCCTAGGCCCTAGACGGTTTCATCGGACGCACTCACCTGGCCCGGCGTTAACTTCCGGTCTGTGTTTGTTTATCGGTCTAGCTAGGGCCTAAGAACTATTTATATTAGTCTTATTTGCACTGAATTTTTTATATAGTTTCTATGGAGATCCCTAAAAAAAGTTAATAAAAGCATTGTGATTGATCAAAGGGTTCTCAAATAGAGCCTTAACGAAATCAAGGTGAACATAGCAAAGGGACATGTGGCTGTATCTTCGCAACACTTTTGTGTATTGACACGAAACTTGGAATGCATCATCAATGGAACGACTTGTTCTCCTTACAAAAGATTGGTGACAGCGCCACCTTGTGGTAAAAAGTCATAAGCTATTATATTGTGCTCTTATGCTTTTACATATCTGCTGTCCACATATATTTGCATTTGTGCCGTTGTAGGGCTTGACCCCGAAATTGCTGCTTGCAGCTATATTTAGGGTTCAAGCCATGGAGTGGTGTAGACACCTATTGCTTCCGTTAGTGTTCTTATTATTCTGCTTCTTCTTCTGCCATGGAAGTCTATGGTAGCCCATAAAATCATGCACGGTAAAGTTGTTAAATTTGGCACAACATAGAGGACAGTATGAACGGTTACCATGCCAAACATGGAGTCTCGGATCCAAACTCCATAGTGCCACCAACATTCCAAACTTCCACAAACGTTTTTGCCTGTACATTTTGAACCGTATATCCTGGAAACAAAAGTATTTTCCAAAACACATAGGCTACCCATAAATGGGAGATCCCGCGGCTTCATATCACTGTTGTCTGTATTCTCCAGCTTTTCATTGACAAGTTACAAGAAAGATATTGGATTGATTGATTTTCTGACTTTGTGACATTAAAAAGCGCCCACAAGCAGTTTAAAAAGCGCCCATAAGCAGTTTTAACCATTACAATACTTTATATGCAATAGCTTAACTCTTAAACCAGTTTGCTAGCTAGTGTTTTTAGATTTTCATTCTTTATTTAGTTTTGTGTCCTTTCTCCTATCGTGCGTCTACGAATGTGACATTAAGCATGACAAAAATGGATTTGATGCTGTATCTTCACCAAACTTTTGTTTATCAACACAAAACTTGTAGATGTCATCACATTCATGACCTGATGTAACATACACAGTTTCGGCACGCGCAACATGCTGGTCCAACGATATAAAGATGGCTCATTTTGCTGATAAGTGGTATTCTTTGATTCCTTGAGGCATGTCGAGTCGAACTATACCCAATGTCTCTCATTCGTCCATTGTGGGCACCGCCCATTTAGAATTTTGTCATAAAATGCGATATTTATGAATTCAATAATGTGTCGCAATGGCAAATCTCTACGGATCATGGTATGGTTCGTCAAGGTCATGTTCTGAGAGGATCTGTAAAGTTATAGGTCAGCTTCCCCTAGTGGTCATCTGATATGTCCAAAATATTTCCCTTTGGGCCGTCATTGGGCTTAACCCAGAAATTGCTGCTTGCAGCTATATTTAGTTTTGACATTGACATTAATTTTTATCAAATTCTCTTTTTCTTTCCACTTCAAGGCCTGAAATGGTCAAGTCTTTCTCAATAAAAACAGAAGTGACAACACAGCTGACTCAAAGCAACAGCAGAACAAGACAGGTGGAGGTGTTTTCCTCTGATGTCAAGCTCCTGCTGTTCAAAATGACGTTTAAAGACCTTTGTAATCACAAAGAATTTTGAAAGTAAAATCCTGCAACTCTTTATCAGAACTGTCGTTTATTGGTACATTACCTCACACCCTCATGAAATATCAGAGGTTTAATACTTGTTGTTTGGGTGAAGTACATTTGAGTCTGTGTCCAGTCAAATACTGCCAAATATCCTTCAGCTTCTTTTCTGAATCTGCATCATTAATTTATATGTATTTAGAAAAAGTTAAAAAAAAATGTTTTGTGTGATAACCTGAATTTGTATCACAGTTCTCATCTGTCTTGTCATACTGTCAGTCTTTCACATTGTTGAAATTCAACAGACACTGGACAATAAATCTAGAAATGCTGATTAAATGTATCTTTGGAATGGTCTCTTTAAGTTTTTCTGCTACCCAATATTATTGATAAAAAAATTATACCCCATTGCAAGCAGATATTTCTCATGAGAAGCAAACTTACATCATACCTACATTCCATATTTTGCGCTTATTATGTCTCAGTCTCTGCTTTGCAACTTCAAATGTCATGAAGGCCATTACTGGGTCTGTGTGATTTATATTCATCAGCTGCAAACTAAGACAAATTGGTGAGAGAAAAAAAAGAAGCAATTAACAGAGATGAAATTAAGGCCTTTGACACATATATATTAAGCGGCAAAATGATGTCCAACTACATTCCCTGACCTTTGAGTCACTCCTATGATGTCATGTAGGTCATTGTAAGGGTTTGTAAAGAAAGTGATTTAAATTACGGATTTCCAATTACATTCATCCAAGGTGACTCAAAATTAAATAATGGCACAGACAGAAGAAATTAGCAATTAACGCTCTATTTAGGAAATGTTTTCTATACTTCCTGAGACCTAGCTCAGATAAAATACCCTTGCTTAGATTTAAAAGATTGTTGAGACGTATTATCTTTGAGCCCTTTAGATAATTTTCAGTATTAACGTGATGCAGAGATTGACTTCCTATTTATAATATAATCATATTATTTTTATTTTACCAAACAGAGTCAGTCTTACATTTAAGACTAGAAGCCCCAGAAAAATAAGTTTATAATATATAATATATGAATGGGAATCCTCCAGGTTGATGGTAGCTGATACTCTCAATCAGGAGCTCTATTTAATTTCTCCACTTCTTTTTTTTTAAACAATCCACCAGGATTGAAGGTTGTAAAATATCAATATCTTATTAAAAAAAGACTTGCAGCACTATGGGTGTCTAGATATATCTTGCAGGACTGTAGCAAGCCTTGTGGAAGGGGTTGTTATTTTTCTCAAAAAGTAGACCTTTTTTGTGGTATCGCCCCACATTTATTATTTAACTATGAGGTTCAGAAACTCCTGTGTTAATGTGAATGCCCGACTCTCCATACAAATGATAAATGTGTAATCGGAGGACCACTACGAATCTGGCTGCTCATTACAAATACTCAGAAGAAGTCCTTTTCTCTTTATTAGGGGTCCATTGGGTAGGTTTTACTTTCAGGTGTTAATTAATACCTTAAGTATCAAACATGTACAGTACTAACATAGTTAACCTGGTAGCCAGGGTTTGAAAATTAGTGAGGTCTGTAAATAATTATACCTAATATTACCTATAAATCATTCAACTTTAATACATGTAATGGATTATAAAGTTAACAAATGATATACCTAGACCTATAAACAGGGCATGATACTGTGGCTAGTGGTTTTCCTAAATGACTAAATGGTCCAACTTTACAGACCTTTGCAGGTCTCAAACCAGCGTCTGCCCAGTACGAAAGACGAGCGCTCTGACAAGGAGCCTAAGCATTTGCCGATTGAGCAACTCTTTAAGGGGGGGAGACAGGTTTACTTGCACACCTCTCTCTCGCTGGTCTACGTTGCATTAGCCACCCATCATTTTCACTGTCAACAATTTAGTTTTTGTGAAGTGATTTTATGTGACCAATGTTGACAATGTCATGCTGTGAGATCATGTATCGAAAAACATGCCCAATCTAATATTTTTTTTTTTAAATCCCGTATGCAACTGCCCACTTTATTTACTTCCTAAAGTGTTTCATTACGTGAAAACGGGTATGCAATTGTGTCATTATAGCTATGCAGTGCGCAGGCGCGCATAGCCAGGGCGGAGTCCATGACCCCCTCAGATTCATAGTGTCCTGATCCGTCCCCCTCACTGAGTTTTGACTAGAAGGGATACAGCTACCTCCATTGGGCGTGTGCACTTCAATACCGCATAATTGTTGTCACGCTGACAACAGTTAATTCGTATTTTTTATTACTGTAGGGCAGGGGTATCTAAAATCAGTCCTGCAGGGCCTGTGTCCTGCAAAGTTTAGCTTAAACTCTAATCATACACACCTGAACAGCAAGGTCTCACAAAGCAGACTAGAAACTTCCAAACAGGTGTGTTGAGCCAAGTTGGAGCTAAACTCTGGAGGACTGTGGCCCTCCAGGACTGACATTGGACACCTCTGCTGTGGGGTAGGTTTAGGGTTGTGTAGGCCAGTAAGATGATAGATTTGCGCAACACCGCATTAAGTTGAAGGCATCTATTCTAAAGACCCTGATTATCTTGTTCAGGTATTTTATATCAGAGTTGGGGCTAAACTCTGCAGGAAAATGGATCTCGTGGGCCAGAGTTGAGAACCACTGGTGTAGGCATTAGGTAATGTAATTTATTGTAATTTTTCTGCCAAGATTTTGCATTACTTCCGGCCGTAGCTGTATCGCTTCTAGCAACCATCCCCTCAATGTCCCTACGAGATATGACAGATATCGGTTAAACTAAGGATTAATCAGGGTTTCCGCTATGTACACTAGCCTGAGTAATGGCAGACAGGCCCGCCGCTCCTAAATTATTTTGCTATCCCTGCTTCAGAATCGGGAAGGTGGAAGCACAGGCTGGTGCACAATTATATTGTGCCGGTCACCACTAATTTGTACCCACGTTCTCACTTCACGCTGTTCTGTCGCACACACGATGGTGCTGCCACCAATGTTTACGTTCTCTGTGCTCTCTGTGTGCTGCTGCTGGCCTTCTACGACTCCTGACCCCGCTCCCTGGGCTTGGACACTTATTTGTGTAATAAAGAACCAGATATCTACTAAAACCAATGTTTCTAATGGTTTGGCCAACGTGTCTATGTTTATATTCGTATAATACAATCTATCTATCCAAGGTCTTCACTGCTGACTTAGTCGGCACACTCAGTACAGCCCAAGAAAACCCCTATAATTCAGTGCTTCTATACTGTTGTGAAAATCAGCCACCTGAGTGTTAAAATTAAGCTCGTGAATAATGAATTTAACCTTGCAGAATGTTAGTATCAAGGCTAGATAGTTATCACTTACAAAAGTCAGTTCTCGTGCTTTTTTCGATCTTCTTTCCATAGCCTGAAGTCATCTTGTAGAAATGAAAGCAGAGCCTTAAAGTTAACCAGAAAAAATAATTTGTCTAAGATTGCAAGATTAATTTTGCATTCAGCCCTTGACTTGTGTAATCTTGAGGTTTTATGGTTATATCATAAAAGTGCTTTTAATAGTAAGTAATTCAGTCTATTAGAAAAGTTCACATCTATAGGGATAGATCACAGATTGTCGATGATTCAAGTATGCACTGAAGATAATAATCAGACATCGGAGAGACCCTTTTAGAGGCAACACAAATGAAAAGCAATTGCTCACAAGCTGTACACTTTTGTGACCTCTAATAAGTTTTTTGTTGGCTCAAGGTCCTTTTAGTGGAACCATGCGTGCTTGTTTAATATTGTGAAGTCATGTTGCTACTACTTCAGATAATCTGCTCTAGTGTCATAAAAATAAAAAATTTAGCACTTGGTGGCCATATAATATTTATCATCTAATATATTAAAGAACACAGCAGTGTCTAAAATCATTGTCTTCATTCAGTTTCGGAACAGTTTTTTGCATTACTGTAAAAATTTGTATACGTTTTCAAAATCAAACAAACAAATAAATAAATATGGTAATAACAATAAATAATCAAACTTTAATGTCATATACTTCAATGTATTCAATTACAATATGTTAAAATAAATGTCTAAACTGAAGTTAAACAATGAACTTATTGTGTGATAAATAATATAAGTATGCAATAGAATATTAAAGTAAAATGTTATTAGAAATTCATATATGTTATATTAGAGATTATTACACGTGTAAATGGGACATTCATCACAAGGAATTCATTTTTTGCCCATTTTCAATTCTGTATTTTTGTAAGCTTTTTTTAACCCTCATTTCTGACCCTGAAACACTGCTTCACTGCTCATTGCTTTGGCTTTTATTTAATTCAAAACATGTCATCATTTGTGAGTACATCCCTGCATAACAACACAGAAACAAAAGCTAGCAGCTGCTGTCAGATCACATATTTATCCGCAGTATAGCAGAAAAAAGACAAGTTCAAACAGATGTAAGATCCATACTTGATACGTTTCTCCTTCAAATTATTGTTAAAAGTAAACTCTATGTATGCAGAGCGGAGTGGAAGCAATATTCTCTAAGCTGACCTTTTGCCTTCACATTCGAACTTATAGACAGTCAAGTAGAATATTAATTTAAGAGGTATCTTTTCTCTAGCAGTCTATGATGTGCATATATTCACTCAATATGTGCTTTTCAGTCTTACACAAGAGTGGGCAAACATTTTAGTATTTTTTTTAATAATTGCAGAGCCATGTCATGACCCATGGGGTTTAAACACATATATGGAGCGATAATGCATTTCTCTTTAAAACCACATAAACTCTTCATGGTTTTATTCTGCTCTGGCCAAACCTTATCAGGTGTACTTGTGTACACATCCACTTCCAATGTATTATGATTTTGCAATGAAAATAATATTTTTGTCATCCAGCTACAGTCTTAAGAAGCTAATGTGTCATAATAATAATTCAATTGCTTAGATGCGATAAATTATTCACAGGTCTATCATAAGAAATACAGCCATTTGTTAACCACAACAAATATTAATATATCAAATTTCAATATTTTTGTATTAATTACTGTATCTTACTGATATTTTAGTATTATGCTGTTGTAATTATATTATAGAAAGCGACTGTACCTGCTAACACACTAGGATTCAACTCTGAAAACATCTGTTATGTATCTAATAACAATGGAGACAGACTATTGAAGTCCTGACAACAATTATTGGCTGATGTCACCACAAGGATATGTTCACTACCAAGCACAATATTAACAAGATTATTGTCAATGATCCTGTAACGACAAAGGAAAATATTTTAAGTCCATTTCAAACTCTCCAAATCAATGGCCACACATACACTGTAACAATATATACATTATTTGTAATTTATACAGTAGGCAAAGAATATTTTTTTCAGCATACACTTTTGAATAGGAAACTGCATTTGCCAGTTGTAATTACTATAATCAACTGCTAAATCTGTCTTGTTGAACCCTGCCCCATGCTTCCAATCCCATCTGACTTCATTCTGATATAAAACTCCCACATTTCACAATTCAACTCACACCTTGTGGAAATATATGACACATTACAAACATAACATGTGTTGTGATGACGCCATGTCCTAAACATGGGATATCATGTTTGATATCCCATGTTTGATATCATGTGTGATCACATCATGTAGCCTCAAAGAGCTGAAAAGAGTGCCTATGTTCATTTCAAGAAAACACAGCACAGCCTACAAAAATGTGTCATTTGTAAATGTATGAAAATGTGCAAGACCATTAAACAATTTTAGAATGAAGGGGAATTATGAAAGAGTGTTCTAATCAATAATAGACATTGGGTCTTTAGATGTGTCTGAGTGCTGTTGCTTGATATTGGAAAAGTTCATAAAGGTTCAGTCAATATTAATGGGTCTTGAAAGCTGTTGAAGGGTAGATTGATCATGGAACAGAAAGCACTGGTCAATGACTAAGATTTCATAATTGCAGCTTAAATGATGACATCAAACATTCGCTCTCTATGAACTTTCCTTCATGCATAATGATAATACTTTTGAGTAATTATTCATTCCTTGTGTTAATAGAAGCTATGATTTTGCACAGACTATACAATGCTACTGCCCTAACAAAGGTATAATAGCCTCACAATTGTCTCCTGCTGGTGAATCACTGAAATAACCACATTTGCTTAATAGAATGGCTCATTAGATGTTAAACTTAAGGACACAGCAAACAAATGTTAAGAGCATTTCAAGGACACTGGAGATAAACACATGAAATAAGTTAAATGTCATAAAACTGCAAAAAAATAATGTGAAGTGTTTTATGTAGAAATGGTCTTTAGTTATTAGACATTGGAAGGTGCTTAAAAAGTCCAGCTGAGAAAGCAGAGAAAAGTCCAAAATTCAGAAAGAGATTCAGTAACTTTGGTAACTTCAGAAAATATCAGAAAAATGTGTATTACTCAACCTTAAAATTGAAGATTAAATTTCACCTCTAAGGAGAGGTAAGCACAAAAAAAATGTTCCCAACGGCTGACAATTAATGCCAAAAAGAATACTTACAATACAGTTGAGATAATATTTATAAATTGGTGGTCAGATGCATTCACCAGTTATAGAACACAAAGTGTCATGTAAATGACAAAATAATGGGGACAGTAGTTATTTTAAACACTAACGTTAAGTATACAAAACTTAAAACAGTACAAAATTAAACCTTGTAAAACAACTAAATTAATTGGATGGTTGGCTACTTTGCAGGTTCCATTTAATCACATTTTATGTTGATTGGCCTCTCATCTGTGTTGAAAAATGTTCTCTCTGTGAAAAAAAAGTAGTTAAAATAGTTCTAGTAGTGAAGCAAAAAAATGAACTAGTAGATGCCTAATTTTTTTGGCATAACTTCATCAACAGATGCTCCCACTGTGCTAACATTAGTTACCATTGAATTACCCGAGGCAACATTTAGCTGAAGTTTTTATCTACAACAAATCAGCATCAGTTCCCTCAAGCAGCTACAGATTTATGGTCTGCTCGAGGCCTTTCCTGTTGTTTGAGACAACAGGAAAGAGAACTCAGTGAGATTTCATTAGGAAAAGCTTGAGATAGAGGTTTCCTTGGGATTAAACGTGCAAGCAGTACGTTCCCTATCTACTCTGGTCATGTTGCCATCAGAGTGTTTAAAGGCACTTTTAATATTAGTGGACTTCACAAACATAAATAGTCTCTTTGTTGTATGTAATAAACTGCTTTCACATGTGAACGGAACACAAACAACTGCTAAGCCAATAAGCCAACAGTTATCTATTTTTACGTTTTGCCTTTTGAAGCTGTAGGTTGTCATTGTTTCCTGTAAAGCTAAATATAATTTAGAAAAAAATCTTTGTTCAAGTGTTACTTTGCATGACAATGATTAATAATCCGGGAAACAACACCATTTTGACGATAAGTGAGTATAAAAACTAATTCAAATGTGTGCATTTAGAAGAAACACAACTCATTCAATAGAAATAAGTGAAGTCGTGAAATTGTTGGCTGTCGCCATCTCTGCATTTCAAAGAAAACAATGCGTAATGAATGAATCTTCTGTACCCGCTGCTTTATATTCTGTGAACAGTTTGTACTAGAACTGAACCCGAAAACTCCAGAAATGTAGTTCCATTCAAATCACCTCAATATCATTGTTTCTTATGCAGTCACTTAAAATGTAATACTTCTCTGTTTTTTAAGAACTTTAGAACAATTGAGAATATCAAAGATAAGTTAAAACTAAACATCTTTTAAATTACAAAAGATGTTTCTGTGCTCCACTTACAATTGACTTTTTAATATTATTTTCAAACTTGTTTCCATTGTGTGTGCTATAAGAATAACTTTAGGAATAACCTTGAAGCGCATCATCCATTTTTGTAAAAGTGGCATGAATATTCAGAACTTGCACATTCAATATTGCACATTCTCTGAATGCATTTTCACAAATTTTACATGACCTAGTGCTAAACTCCCACAAGTCTGACTGTTGTGCACTGCCCTCAATGCTTATAGGCAAAGGCTCACTGAAAACACTTTTTGTAAAGTGTATTTTTATTGACAAGGAATTCAAATGAACACTGTAGTCAGTATGTGTGCTGAGGGTAGACAATATACACTAAAGATCTGTGAGTCTCAACCAATAATTTATATGTAACTTTAGGTGGTGGAAATTAAGACATTAGTCTTCTTTGTGGGCTGGTGAAGGTATATAAAAGATTTAAAACAATTTAATTAGATAAAGATCTTGCCAAAGGCTATACAAGACCATAACATACAATGCTTTATGCTGCTTTTCATTCAATCTTAAGGCTTCAGAATTTAAACAAAGCTTTGCATTGAACAACACAAATTTTATGAGATGACCACAAATCAATGACCATGACTTGACTTTGTGGTTGACCACTCAGAATACAGCAATAAGCTCCCAGAATAGGTCAATACATGTTAGCTGTCATAACCAGGAGGAATAAATTCTAACTCAAATAAAAGTTTATTTGTTTTAACAAACAAGCTTTATTAGTTTATTTATTTAGCAAGGAAGAGATGTCAAATTTAATTTTACTATAATGCACATTTAAATTTACATAAAACATGCTGTTTTAACCTTAACATTTAGACAAAACGTATGACTGAGAATGTTATGTATCTACATTTAATTCAGTGTAGTTTGTAGTTGACTAGGGGATGGACCTATATGTCTTTAATAATCATAACATTAGAACTAATAGACATTCACATTTATTTAGTGCAATAAACAGTCTTTGGCCTATTCTCTGGACATACAAATGTATTGCCACCTTTAGTTAAATAATAGGTAATGTGTTGCCAAAATTGTGAACTTCTACAGCAGTCCTTAAATACAACACAAGAAATGCATTCAATCATGAAAGCTATTTTGGCTGAGGAAAACCAACCAAAATATGATATAGTAAAATTGTTATCTTTTGCACCATGAAATGTTTTTTGTCTCTTTCGTTTGAACACACAGCCTGAATGCATTTCTGTTTGATGCAACTTGTTCAACAGGTTTCTTCAGAGCGCTTTGGCTAACTTCAATATATAAACATGAAAGGCTCTCTTTCAAAATCATATATCTTTTGAGGTTGGAATAATAACAACACATATGATATATCAGTTTGAGAATCCATGTAAAATTAGTAGTATTGACATTAATATGTTATAACAGTGACAAATTTGAATTTACCCATTTAATGCTTTCTTGGTTCCTCATGCACCTTTGCATTAAAAAGGATCTGATAAATGCCTTCCTAAAATAAACTTAGATTACACCAATAATCATTTAACAGCTTTTAAATGTTGCAGATTTTAATCTCAGTGTATCAGGGAGGATGAGGCATGAGTGCCACTTGTTGAGATTGTTCCCTTGGCACTGGTGTCTATTTCGATTATCTGTCAGAAACATTAACCTCCACAAATGTAATTGCCGTAGTTAACGTGTGTAAGAGCCTCAGAGATAAAAATGTGCCTGAACACGAGTAGTGGGTTATGCCATAAATGTGTGTTTTATGTTCTAAATTGCAGAAATGGACTAGTTTACACCCTTGCATCATTGTGCTTGATAAGCACAAAAGCACAAACTGGAACTTTAGTTTTAATGACAACTCCAGACAAAGTGTGAATTTTGCAGATCAGAAGAGCAAAGAGCAAAACTAATTTGGCTTTTTCTGTTACCAAGGACCTCTATAAGCAATAGCTTAATGTTAAGTTTAAAGGTCCAGTGTATGAATTTAGAAAGGCAACCAATGGCTCACTCCATCCCTCCCGTACAACAGATGTTGAATTAGCTACGGTCTCCAAACTTGCATAATAGAACATGATGTACTGCACCTGGCAACCCTATTTGAATATCAGCACAAGTGTCACAAAACCTCTTCAGTTTGCTAAAAAAGGAAAGCACAGAAATAAAATATTTTTATGCGCCTCCAGGCATGTTTAAAGTAACCCATGTTTTGATCAATAATTCAAATAACATTGTGATCCCTGCCTTTCTTTTCTTGGAATTCATGCTGCGTCATATTTACATAGAACAGATATAAAAATGTATTTTATAGAGAAAATCGGTCCTTTTGCATTAACTGATAAGAGCAATGCATGCATGTCTCTGCTAAAGCTTACTTTCATTATGTCTCCATACTCAAGAGAAAACATCTTTATCCTCATAAACTCACTTGACTTGTGAAGCGATAAACATCTGTGTTATTCGACCATGACAGCATTGCAGTCAGTTAGTCAATAACCAAGAATAAGTGTTATTTTCTACAAAATCAAAGCTAAAATTGAACTTTAAAATGTGTTGTATATCAATACACAACATTTGAAAGCTTCTTTTAAAAATATTGTACTCATAAATGAACAATCTGTTTTATCTCTTTATCTTAACCTGCTTTATGAGTTTCGATATACAGCCTACTTATTTCATTCGAAACCATTTTAAAATGATCATAATAATTACAATTGAAACATGTCTTACTATATCAAATAAGAATAAAATTACTTTTAGCTCAACTTGTAGAGCATGGCGCTAGAAAGGTAAGGTCGTAGGTTTCTCATATTCATAAAAATATACAGCACTTTGGATAAAAGCATTTGTTAATCACATAAATGTAAATGTGAAAGCATGTCTATTTTGCCACTCTTTAACTCAAAAACCTTTTTAATTCTGAAGCCTTGAGGGGTATGCATTTATGATTTCTATATGTTTGGCTGGTGTGTGTGTGAAAAGATTTTTGTCAGATTGATGTTAAGACTGACATTACACTTTACCTTCTATTCAAGACTGCCCCCTGCAGGTGTGTATTCAACAAAGCATTCTGACTATCTTTTATTTCTCTTTCTATAAAAACCAAGACTCTTTTACTAAATCGGTGACAAAAAAATCAAACATCAAAACTATTTCAAAAAGTGTCTAGAGTGTTATTTCAAACTATTTTTACACTTAATCTTATAATTTTAGGCATTCCACAATAAGAAATGGTTGCTCTAATAAAAGGTTTAAATAGTCTCTTGCATGCAGCATCTGATTGGAATAAAATGATTGAAGATGCAGATGTACACGTAAGAAACGCATCAACTTATATACCAAATAAGAATAAGAATAACCAAATAAGAATAACCAAAACTAAGGACAATATAATTATTGATTTCTTTAAATGCCTCTTCGTGAGTATTATCTAAAGAAATATTAAAATAACTTTTATAGTAAACAGGTGGACAATAATACATGTTATTGAACTGGTAACGAAAAGACAAACATGCAATTGTATAAAACACAAACGCAATCTACCCTGCGGTGACGTAGTTTCCGACTCTTGCGAAAGAGGCCATTCATTCATCCTGAGTCTGTCATTGGTCAGTTGAATCAGGAAGTATGCGTGCCTGTCCGTCAGTTAAAAACATCCTATTAAAAATAGCCAGTTGCAAAAATAATAAACCCTTTAAAAAGGTTTTTAAAAAAACTAAAATTATTTACATTTTTTAGCAAATTATTAAACGCGTAGAGAGGAAATAAGCTAGTCAGTATAAATTGCTTTAAAATAGTCCGTCGTAAGTACATTATGTAAATGTAAAAGTTTACGATATCCATTTTTTTTTAGTTTATATAAACTATATTACTGAAACAATAAATGATTTAACAACGGGATGTGTAGTTTGTTCTTTGCTTCCGCCGTGTCTTTTGTATGGCGCATGCTTGCGTGAACTTTACCCTGTCCGTGTGGATCTGACAGAGCACCAAACCGGATTTATAACTTGTGAATATGCATCACTTTTAGAGCATTTTAGTATTTTACAACTGAATTATTTACAATAATCGCGTGTTGGGCGCTATATTAAACTGCTGCTGTCAAAATGGAAACTTTTATCAGCTTTACTAACCAAAGTCAAGGAAGGGATCGCATATTCAGGTGTGTTTCACAGTTTCATCCCTTAAAACAACATCGGATTCAAATGATTCCCTTTAAACCTTTGTTTAAAATGTTTTTCTTTTAGGGCGACCCAGTATGCATGTGCTTTGGCGAAATACCTACTGAGAAATGAAGCGAAAAGAAATGAGCTGGTGAAAAAGCTGCAGTCTTTGGAGTCGAATATGAGCTCTGGTCGAAAACGTGTGTATGAACACTCAAAAAACAAAGCAACGATGTACCTTAAGAAAACCAACCATGATTTTAATACAGTAACCAGGTTTAAATGTAGTATTTGTAGAAATAACCATAACCACAACTGCAGTTTAACAAAGATATTTGTAGTAAAACTATGGCAATGACAATCAACCCACCCAAAAACATGGTTACTATACCTGTATTATAATAAAAGAAATTCACTTATTTGCCTAAATGTTCTTTCCCCCAAATATATTGTAATATGCCTCTATTTTTGTAAAAAATAAGGAATTTAATTTTGTTCTTCTCTAGTACTCAGGCTCGGGAACACTGTGAACTCCGTCCATGCGGTCGAAAGCGCTCTTCATATTTCTGACCCCGTGCTGCGCCTGTGCCTCACTTTTGCTAACCTCAACCGTGCCCTCTACTTCATCTGCGACAACCTACTTTGGGCCAGAAGTATTGGACTCATACGAGACATCAACAAGGAGCGCTGGAGTCTGAATGCCTCTCGCTTCTATTTTCTCTCCTTGATCATGAATCTCACCAGAGATGTCTATGCCATCACTCAGCTTATGGCGCAGACGTCTCGGGATAGACACTACCAGCACAAAGTCAACCAGCATCTCAACGAAAGCCCAGATGTGGCATGTGTCGTTGTGCCTCAGCTTGATGCTTTCCTCTTTCTGCTGATCGAGAGCCTCAAAAGTCACCCATCTGTGGCTCTCGATACACTAAAAAACGTTTGCGATCTTTTCATTCCTCTTGACAGGCTTGGTATTTTCCAGACAAATGCGGGGGTGGTCGGTTTCTGTGGTCTTATTTCTTCAGTTTTAGGCATACTGTCTGTTCTGAGGCCCAACCTTAAAATCAAGCCATGATTTAGGGAATTTGTTTTCTAATTTATGTTTCAGAGTAACATGACTAACATATAGCATTTCAATGCGTGAGCGGCTGGATTAAGACTTCTGTTCACAAACACACACTGTTGTGAAGGGATCAACTTAAATTTTGCTCAAATTTAGATATCAGGATAGTACATGTTACTTTGAATTCATGTAAGGGATATTTGATATTTTGCAGCGTGCACATGTGACCCGTGCTGCATACACTTTCATTAAATAGAGTGCCTTGATGTATCTGTCATTGAATTTGGATCATACAAGACCAAGAGAAATAATAAACCTGTCATTTGCACATTTTAAATATTTTAATATAGAAAATATCACTGGAATAAGAATAAATTGAAAGAACAGGGTAGATTAACATATTTTGCAAATGTAATGTATTTACAGACATCTCTTCAGGTAACAGGTGTTGCACTGTGAGCAGATGCTGAACTTTCTTAAACATTTGCTTAACATTTAGGTGTAGAGCCATCTGTGGAATATTCTACCTCGACCCGCTAGATCCCGTATTTGTTTACAGAGCTATATTACAGAATAACAAAGGTGATACTTTTCTTACTTTAGGGGTCAGATTTTGTCATCCAATGATTTTTAACTTTGGTTTCTCATTACAAAAGACTACTTTGCTTTATAGTTTTGTTTATCTGCCCAAACTGCTCTAAGCTTAAACTGTGAACTGAAATAAAGAACATTTTATGCACCGTTTAAAACGTTTTAGTGTTTTTTTCTAGAGTCTATTTTCACTTTCCTATCAATAAAATATCAGCTTTTTAATTCGACATGGGGGCAAAAAGCATACAGTAAGATTTAATGCGTTTGGATACATAACATTGATACAGAATAATTCAACAGCCAGATCTATTTGTTATGTCTATTTTCTTATAATTGTGATAGGATTTATACTTAAATGCCTCACCCATTCATATTCAGCGATAGAAACAAAAAGCCCTATATTGTTGAATTAAACAAGTCTATGGACGCAACTGCATTAGTTAATACAGCCATTTTGGTATTAGTAATGTAAAAAGTACTCTTACATCTAACAAATTGGACAGAGGTCAAACATAAAATCAACGATAAAAAAAATGAAATTGCAATTTTTGTTCCTGCAAACTAAATGAGATGGGTATCACTTTAACCCATATTATCATAATGGTAACACCGGCTTTATATAAATTACACTGTAAGACCTGGTACACAATGTGGTAAACACACAAAGCTGAGTAGGATAAGAATAAAAAAGGCAGGAGACATATTCATTGTGTTAAATTAATTCGGTCCAGTTTATTTAAGGCATCTACATCAATACATGAAGTCGCCCCATAAAAGAATAAAACAAACTGTTAACAATATAAAAAGCAATGCTATTTTGGCAAATCTATCAGTTTTCCAGCCAGATTACAAATCAGGATCAAGGATTAGAGGAACTAACACTGTAGTGACATAAATAACAGATCAGCAGTCTCCACAAGAGAAATGTCAAAGCGCAAAAGTGACAAAAATACTTCCATAATGTACATGAGGCTACGCGCACAGTCAGCCGATGGATAGGAATTACATGGACACGGGGACTTTGGAAAGGCTTCGTTTTTAGAAAGTTTGGTGTTTGTGTTGGGTCATCATAGTTCAACATAAAACCACTGAGACAGTCCATGTATCCAACGAGTACTACATTTAGGGATATCAGACATACTGTATATGTCATTCACATGACCCGAACAAATATTAAGGGTTCAAAGAAATCCTGAAGTTGCCTTCAAAGCTTATTAGAACTTCAAAATGTAACTAATAGCGCCATGTCAATAAATCAAACACGTAAAATATCCTCCGACACGTAATGAATATGTTCTTTCATTAATTAATACATTTTTCTCTTAAAAAAAAAAAACTAAAGGAAAAAATGACAAATAAACTAAATGTGCTTTAAAACATGATTGTTTCTGCTGTTTAGTGTCCGAATAACAACAACAACAACATTAATAATAGAGAATAATAAAACAAGAATAAATTATCACCATCATCATTTTTAAGACACAGTGTGCTGTAGTGGTTTGAGCACTGGGCAAAATTATTATGAGAATATGACCACTGTTGTACATTTGTCACAATAGATTAGGTCTTATTATTTCATTTTGATGGTTCAAGCTCCTTTCATTTCACGAGTGGTTTAAGATTTCTAGATTAAATTTGGATTTACACAGCTACACAGAAAAGAAGAAGGCTGACAGATTGACTGGTGCTGTTTAGGTTGGACATTTAAACCATCATTCACATGGACGTTCATAAGACAAATTGCATCCTTGCACTGTACAGAGTTTGGCAGGATTATCCCAGAGTCTAGAAAATCCCAGGCTTCCCTTATTCTATCCAGTGATTAAACCCTCTATTATAGAAGTCAAGATCTTACAATTTTACAAATATACATTCAGTACAATATCAAAATAGAAACTGTGCTTAAGCTCTTGCCGACAGACAGCAAACACAGTAAAGATAATCATTTCTCAGTGTCCAGGCTTCATGATTGTACCATAAAAGCAGCCCCGAAGGTCAGATCTCAGGGCCAAAGTTAGAAGGGACAGTTGGATGGAATGGAAAAATATTTTGGCTTAAGTTGTGTCTCGTGTCTAACCAAACTCCTTTCAATGCAACACTTTTGTACGAACACAAAGAAAGAAAAAAGAGAGAAGAACTTTAAAGGGCTTAAGTCACTAGTTGAAGGTCTTGGCCTTTCATAGAAAGTTGGGGCTTGGTTTCTCAATCTCCACACCATCACCCACAGTTTGTGCAGTGAAGTGGAAATGCCCGTTTCATGCTCAAGGTACCACAACCGGTCCTGGTTTGTTTCCACTGAGGAGTCTTTTGGTCCGTGTGACCAGACAGGGCAGGAGGACAGAAGAATGCATGGTTCTATGAAGGTGCCTGCGTGTGGTCATAGTCCAGAATCAGACCTTTGATGTGTGACAGTTTTTGATGGAGATACTCGCAGCGCTTTTTCTCTTCCCGGTAACCTGGGAACTTCTGTAGAGACAAAAAAGTTAACACACAGTTATTTAAAAGAACAAACCCTGCATACTGATTCAATGTTTTTGTTCACTATAGCAGTGAACATACAGAGATTTAAAAAATAAAATTAAGGTCCATGCACATACAGTCCGAAATTTATCTGAATTGTTTAAAAAAGCCTCTCAAAATGCGTGAAAATATCGGAGGCAGTGTGTAAATGTGATTAACACAACATGTGGTCGTATTTATTTTTTAATGTGCAGAAAATTCGGACGCAAATTTCGGACTCAATGTGCAATGGCTTTACTCACAAATCTGTATACATACAGAGAAAGATATTTGGAAGAAAGCTTGTAACCAAAAAGATCTGGGGCACAAATACCTACCATAATATGAAGAAAAACTACTATGGTAGTCCTTGGTGTACCCCACCTGTTTGGTTTCCAACATTTTTCTAAATATCTTCTTTTGTGTTCAAGAGAACAAAGAAATGTATACAGGTTTGTGAGTAAATAATGACATTTTTGGGTGAACTGTCCCTTTAAAGTTGGACAACTGCATTTACAAAGTAACCTAGTTTCAGTAAAACTCTGACATCTGCTGGATGGGAGGATTGCTAAAGCTGATCTTTCCTGAAAATCTAAAAATGTACATTCAAGTAAAGATCACAAGTAAGGAAGTAAAAGTGATGTTTTACCCATTCCTAGTTAAAACGTCACCTAATGCGAAATGAACCGATCAATACGATGCACATTTTTTCACACAAAATAACATCAAGGTTTTCTTACCTTCTTATACTTCCTATACTTCTCCATGATTTGCTCTTCCATAACCTAACGTAAACAAAATAAAAGACATTAAACTAGGACAAGCGAGAAAAACACAAATCACAGCATTACATAATGTGTTGCATAACATTTGCCAAGCCATTATCCTGCAAATCACTCACACATTTCCATAAATAACTCTTAAAAAAAAAAAAAAATGATGTCACACAAAAGCGTTTATTGTGGCTTTTAACGTACTTTATATTCCTGTGTCCCAGGTGAAAGCGTCTTTATCTTAGAACCCAGCTGAACAAACATCTGAGTAACTTTTCCTATGCGCTCATGAAGGTCTATGTACTCGTCATATTCCGCACAGAAATCCTCAGAGTATCTCTGTCGCTGCCCGGAGTCCATAATAGTGTTGTATTTCCTAAAGGAAAAAGTTTTAGTCAACTAATGGTGTTAAAAAACCTGGTCACGTGTTAAAATACCTTAAAAAAACAGTAGATGGCACTAAAGATCACAATACATTTTTATCATTCTTTTTCTTGTTGATGTTCTGCCCCATTGCAGCGTTTTTATAAAAGTATCAGTGCTATGCGTGTGCTTTGTATATTACATACAATTGTTTAATCGTAACAAAATTATGGTAGGGGTAAATAACTTGAAATACTCTGCTAAAGCCCAGAGCATCAAAATAAATCAAAAATGAAAACATATCCGTTTTCACTCACAATAAATAGTCGGGCAGATCCTCCGGTGAGGCACGGGTGACAGGTGTGTTGGGCCTCTGGTGCTCTACACGTGAACAAACAAGAATGGAAAGGGTTTATTTAATCATGCTATGCAAATGTATCAAAAGGCCATGCTGCACAGGTCGATGGAGTCATTTATCAAATTCTGAGATAAGAAATGCAGATTGCAGACGTCAAGATGGAGCGGCGGGTTAAATCGGGCCCCACGCGTCTTCCAGAGGGTCACCCAGCTGTTAGCGAGTTAATCATCCACCATGGCACTGGGAAGGGCTCAGACAGCCTCACCCGCCTGCGTCTGTTCACTTGCGCACGGCACAGGAACATTTCCTGAATTGCTTGGCGAGCCCTAACCTGTCCTGCCATCATTTCTCTTGAAATGAAAGTGTCTCTCAGAAGCCACTTCTGTTTCAGCGAGATGATGACTTTCATAAACACATTGACGGAGCAGAGACAGGGCGTTTTCTTTCAATTCCAGTACTTTTATGAGTAACACAGAATGTTTTGTTCGTGTAATGATTATCTTTGTGTGACATAACATGTACGCTGTCAAACAACAACTACATAGGCTTTGCCTGGTAAATGCCCTATAGTAACACACGTAGCATAAACATTGATCATGTGCGCAATATTTGCTTTTTATAAAAACACTTTTTGTGAAATAAATACACGATCATTAATGATAATCTAAACCATTACTCACCATTCATATTTTCCTGGTTCTGCTTTAAATCTGGGCTGGTCTCAACCCACTCCGGTTTTAAACGTTCCCTTTCCTTTTCTTTATGCTTCTTGGACTTCTTCTTTTTGTGCTGGCTGTTAGCTAGATGCTGGTCAGTGCAGATTTCTGATTCAGTTCTGATTTGTGGGCGTTTGGGGCTGGGGGGTGACTGCTGTGTTGATTCCGATCGCTCTTGTTTGGGGACGCTGTTAGACTCGAAGAGTTTATGCCGCTGGTAAAGGCCATTCGGGCTCTGCTGAGCATTATTGGTACCTCTCCCAAACTCGGATTTGCTTTGCAAACTTGCGTGTCCGTGGGCGGAGGAGCTACGGCCTGTTGAGGTGCTAAGATGTCCATTTGAAGGAGACTGCAAGGGCATGTTCTGGTCTAATATTCGTTGTTTTTTTGGCGTCTGACTTTCAGGATGGTCGGAAGGCACTGGGCGTTTCTGGGAATAAGAACGAATTTTAGATACTTTGCAGACAGAAAACAGCACGTGGAACATCTGAACGAGGCGAGCGATAGCGGGGACCAGCGGTTTAATAGGCTCCAGCAAACAACAGCGACTGAAGGGCCTCCAGCATTTCCATAAATAAAAAGCAGACGGCGCCAAACATAATCGTCTCCACAAGGGAGAGAAAAGGAAAGGGAGGATTCCTTTCACACTCATCTCAGGTAATCAATCAAAAACTCAATGACAAACCTGTTTAAGTGCAGACAAGAACCTGGTAGTCTGGGAACTATTTCAGAGATGATAAAGCGTGCAAAACAGTGCAGTAGAGCATTTTGCAACATTAAAGTAGCAGTTCATCTAAATATTTTTTTTATCTTGTACTGATTTCTTCTGTACAATGCAAAGATATAAGGCAGTATGTTAGAACAACGTCTTTAACGTGATGACATAACATCAGAAAGCTACTTGGGCATTATAATTGATCTAAATTATTTATGCTAGCTTTTAAAAGCATTTTATGAATAATCTTCCTGGCTAAAGGTTTAAAAATGCACCACAACTACCGACGGCATCCATGCCTACACTTCTGGTTGGCAACTGGTAATTGTTGAAATAAATTAAAGCTGCGGCAAAGATTGTGAGTTATTAATGATCAATTGTTTTGGGTTACAAAAGCTTCAAATTTACACCAAATTTTATCCAAAGTCATATGGATAACTTTTATGATACTATTGTGTAATTTAATGACAAAATGCTCATTTTTGAGTGAACGATTCCATCAAAATTAGCCAGACTGGGGAAAAGTCACACTTCTTTTTATAGGTGCATATTTACCATGGAGAGATTCTTGACAGGGCTGAGCTGGGATGGAGAATCCCCTGAGGTTTTGTGGAATGAATGGTTGGACTGGAAGCTTTTCAACTGGCTACCGCTGCTGCTGAGAGGCTGGAGTTTTCTGGAATCAGAAAATGAAACCTTGTCAACATGTCATTCCATTCATACTTGCCATCAGGAAAACTTTTGCTGTAAAAAGACGATGAACTGTGCCAAGTGGAGATAAAATTTCCAGTTGCAGAAAGCTATAAAAAGCTACGCTTACAGGAAATGAAGGAACTAAACAGGAAGACATGTAAATCTCAGGATCAAGGGCTTGGATTTGCGCGGCTGTGGGTCGGGCTGTTCCCGAACGCAGTGCAAAAACAACAAAACTCACACCTGTGCTAATACGCAGATTCGGTCGCTCAGAATGCCAGGGCTTGTTAGCCTAGTTTAGCATTTCCGGGCAACTGACGGCATCGGTAGCGAATCTGGCAAAGACCAGCCATGAAAACAATAGTGCCAGCTACATTCTCGCTCTCCTGGAACTTTCCTCTGGCAATCTGCTTCCTCCAGCTCTTTCCTCTCATAGAGCTGCAGTCTCATTACAAGAAGAGTGCTCCTCAACCCACTATGCAAAATAAACGAATAAAAGAAGCAGCACTGCATTAAAGTTTCAGCAAGTGATCTATGTTGTGCAAGTGGTGTTTTTACATTCCGTGTATTGCAACAGTAACTCGAGCTGTCCCAGTAAAAGATTTTAGAGTCTAATTGGCAGTAAACGTTAAAATTGAAAGATCGAGGTAGAAGGCAGAGTAGACAAGCAGCGTGGCAAACCTCCCAAAAACACAGCTGCCAAACTCATATTCGGCAGTATATTTGAAGTTTATTCCTCTTTTGTTCCGGGACTGAACCTTGCTCATCTTTCAGTATAATTCCACTCAACACCAAAGCGTGGTGAAACGCATGACTTCTTGCTCAGACAGGTCTATTAACCACATTATGTGTTGATAAAACACACACTCGATAAGGCCTCAAAACACATCGCTGAGGCAGGAAGTCTCAAAGCCTGGATAGCAAAACACTGACTATCAAGGGTCGGTGACTGTTTTGCAAAGGAAGTTGGGTAATAACACTGTTGTGAAAGCTTAAGAAGTTACTAAACAATGTAAACCGAGTGAGAAATAAGATGCACGATTATTTTTTCTAAAAAAACACTTTTATCATCCCAGTTAGTTTTAAACACAACTTCAAAGGCAACAACTTGTCAGCTCCCAAGCATCAAGTACTTCCTAGTTTCATTAGAAATATCATGCATCAAACTAAAACATTAATAGATAAGTGACAAATAAAGAAAGAACAAGCACCTTGCTAACACTCTTTGAATGAGCTGTCGCTCTTCCTCCACATAGCCGGGCCAATCCCTCCTCACATGTCTGTAGAAATCATCCTTCAGAGTAAAGCTGTGATCTTTGGGATTGAGTTTAGCCACCTGAAAGGAAATGGACGGTAGAATTATTTGATTTTTTCCTAATGAGGTCTCGGTTCACAAATGCACTTAAGAGAAAATATTTCAAGAAGGAACGACTGTTCAAAAGGGAAGAAATGTAGTCAGCATTTTTTTTTAAGAAACATAGCACTTTACAATCTTATGAGACAGAAGACCAATGCATGATGGGCCATTCTTAAACACATCCAGTGGAAAATAATTCAATTCAGGCCTCATAAATCTAAAACAAAGTAGCACAGGCAGTTCTGTACAGCACTCCTACAAATGGGATAGAAACACCACAACCATCCCTCTGTCAAAACACGATCCAATCTCCAAAAATCATTCAGACGGCTATTGATGGTACCGTGACCTCAACTTGTGAATGCGCTGGGACTTTCTATCCTGCTGGCAAAGTACAGATCTAACCATTACAAAACACCAGAAGAAGCTTTTCACAGTCTTGGAGTTTGACTTGAAAGGTTAGGTGTGAGCTTTAAAGAAAACTTCTCTGGAAGGTAGATGTTCAGGAGCAGAAATGATCTCTACTGCATTAGTTTGAAGAGATGCTGATTGAAGCAGCAGCTTTGGATGCAAACAAGAGAAAATTCTCTGAACCACGAAATGAGACCTGAGCTACGCTGCAAAGTCTGATGATTCTGGCATCCAACTTTGGAGCTGGTACAGGTTCCACTTCTGATCAACTAGATATGAAAACCTATTGATTCAAACTAAATATTGACATTTGTCTCTTGAAGCTGAATGTAAGCAGTTTGTTTTTTAAGCTAAAGCATGTTTTGGGTGTGAGTATGCTTGTAAGTTACCTCCTCTAGCACAGCGCTCAAGTCGACCTTGTCCTTGGGACTGGCTTTCTCTCTCTCCAGCCAGAGCAGTAGTTCAGGTTTGCTGTAGGGCTTTAAGGCCAAAATGTGAATAACACGTTCTTTCAAGGGCCTGTGGGCCACCAAGCTAGGGGCACCATTCCTTTTGTTGCTGGGTGAATGTCTGTTGTCAAAGCTAGATGACAGCCCCTGTTTCTTCTTAATCTTCACACATTTACCTGAGGAAGGATTGAGAAAATTCTTAGGCTGTTAATGTAACATGACAAACACATGTAAAAAATATTTATATATAAAAGCAAAACAATATACAGTCTGGTGTAGGTCAGTGATATATTGAGTTCTTAAATATCTTATTGTTACTTTCATTCATGAATGCCCTCATCTGAAACAATAACAATGTCGTTGAAAAATCATAATAAATACATACATATTATCTGTGTTATAAATATTTTCAAATATTATATATGTTGTAATTGTTTTTTTAAAAAAAGTTAAATTAAGTTCTACATATTTAATAAGTATTCTAAAATATTTTATTCAAATTAAGAAAATATTATGATCAATTACTTTTATTATATTTTGACATTTGACAATTTAAAGAAAATGAGAGTCAAACTTTTTGCATTTCCTACTTTTGGCTTGAAGCATTCCCAAGAGTATTATACAAGCTCACAACCCTGAAAAGCTAAAAGTGACAAAATGCTAACCGACTGCCTGTAAATAAACCGAGTTCTCTGCAAATAACTCAGAACTTCAAGGGCCGCTCAAATCCCCAAGCTCACAAAACAAAACCAAGTCACCCCGGGTGAAATTAGATGCTAGAATAACCGGAGACGTGGCCGTGACAAACGACAATCGCACATACAGTAGTGTAAACAGCAAATGCTTAACCACTTTAAGAAATATGGCTCAAAGTAAACACCGCTGCCCCGTAACACACGAATGACCTGCTCTCCGGATGTGAACTGTGAGTTTAGCGTGCACCGGCAGGCTGCGGAGTACTAAAGAGAGCTGACGGTAAACGTTGCCCTCTCTTGAGCAAACAGCAGGCTGCGGAAACTGAAACAAGTCAAACAGTCTCTTTCCTGCTTTTCTTTTTCCCATCAGTGTGCTAATTCACCTGGAGCCAGCAGGACACAGGAGTGCTAATAGATATCAAGCATGTCTAATCTCATTACAACTTTAAGATGGACTTTAAAGGTTGCAATAGGACAAAGTGAAGCGCAAACGCAAGCTGTCCATACGTTTGTTACATTGTTTGTGCTTGCGTTTAAACTTTGTTATCGACACAAAAATTAGATACACTGTTGTTTTGAGAACTCAAAGAGATTAAATAGGATTAAATGAAAAGTCCTGTTTGGATGCCATTTTACATGTGCAATAGAAAATTGCAATATTGCAAATATAACAAAAAAATACATAATAAAAGTAATAGAAATACCCACATAACAAATGACAAATATGATTGCAGAATGAACCGATGTGGATAGTCCGGTTAATGTTCCAACATATGGAAATAAACTATCGACTTCTAAAGCCATTTTGGCAAGATCCACAAATCAAATCTCTTCGGTTGAAATCTGAAGACAGCTCTTTAAACTATACAATACACTGCCATATCTGCTGCAAGCTGTAAGAGAACAATGAATCTATTTATGAGGAATGTTTGAATATTACCACCCAACAGGCTTCCAGAACAAAAGAATGAGACAAAAAAATAAACAGTATTGTGAACGGAATTCCTATTGACGCCTAAACACGTAGCGCTTTTCACAGAGTGCCAAATTAAACGCTGTCCGTCTGCAGAAGTATTATGATCATTTACCATGTGTTTGGGGGTTACGAACTGTAGAGACGAATGTCAAAAGATTCAAACATCAAAACTGTAATCATCTCACCAAATCGAATTCCCAAAATCAAGTTGTTTTTATTTGACAATGCCAAGTAAGCGCTTGTTTTAATCATGTATTCAAGCTCAAACACGCCAGAAGGTCTTAGATGCCACAGTGCAAATGACTGATGTATTCATAAACTTACAGCACAGCAACCATACGCAGCCAGTTGTGTGTATGAGTACCAACCCTTTTTAGACTGCGAGTTCATGTTTGATGATGTTTGTCCACAAGGCCCATAAGAGTGTGCAGAATTAGACTGACCTTAAAATACCCCCTTTCTCTATAATTAAACACCCACTAAAATACCTGCCATACATTTACAAGACTCTGCCAACTATGAGAGCTATGATGGCAGAGCAGAATTTAGAAGCGTCTTAAAGATAAGCCTGCTATTACATAACCACAAAAATACAGCACCTGACCGCAAGAAGTTTCCCAATTCGACTTCAGACATGGGAACAAAGTTAGAAATTATATTTTTGTTTAAGTCAAACAAACATATCTGCCAGCCACAAAATTCTGCACGGATATGGTTACCCTTCTGTCGCCATGCATATGAAACGGAGAGTGCATTTAAAAAAAACGCATTCGTGATGGGATAAAAAGCCAGACATAATACTGTACCCTGTGTCACATATCCCAATGGCAGTATCTGAATTGTACAGCATCAAATCATCCCCCGGCAATATTCTGCCTTCCTGTAATATCCGTCCATAAATTATACCCCTTTAGCAAGCAGTGCTTCAGCAAATGTGTTTACATCATATAACAAATTGAGATACATACAGGCAAAACGGGATATTGCGTGTTAGGCGGGCTGGAAAGGATTGTTGTCCTCAACAAAAGCAATTCATCCCATTTAATTGCCAGAATAAAACGGATCTCATTTGTAACATCGTACATTCATTCAACATATCAATAATAAATTGAAATTTACTCTTGCACAAAAAAGCTACGGGTTTCTTAGACACAAGAGTACAGAGCAACCAGTGTCCTTCTCTCTACCCATCGCTTTGGGAATGGCAGACTCAGCTTCAGAAAGAAACCCAATGTATAATTCAGTATTTCTGCAGATGAAAACCTAATTGATCCCCAGCCACGGTAATTAAAATCCTGGCCTAAACTTCATCCACGCAGCATGAGACTTGTTAGCGCATAGTTCTGGCAGTCTCAATCAGATTAATGTACATGTCTGTGGCTTCATGTCTGCGGCGTCTGCAAGTGGGGGAAGGAAACCATTCTCACATGAATTACGTGGATCAGACACACAGACTATACACAACAATACACCCTGGTTTATGAACACTGTTAAAGGGATACTTCACCCAAAAGTGAACATCCTGTCATTATTTACTTACTTTTGAGATGTTCCAAATTTGTATAAATTTCTTTGTTCTGATGAACACAGAGAAAGCTATTGGGAAGAATGCTTATAACCAGACAGATTTTGACCCCCATTGACTCCCATAGTAGGAAAAATTACTTTATCTTTTTTGTTTTGTTCTGTTGAACACAAACAAAGACATTTTAAAGAATTTAGGGGACCAAACAGTTCTGGGGCACTTTTGACTACCATAATATTGTTTCCTACTATGGTAGTCAATGGGGGGCAACATCTGTCTGGTTATAAGCATTCTTCGAAATATCTTTCTCTGTGTTCATCCGAACAAAGAAATGTATAAAGATTTGGAACAACTCGAAGGTTGTAAATGATAAGTTAATGATAACAGAATTTTCATCTTTGGGTAAGTATCCTTTTAACAGGATGAGATCCTTGCAGATATTTTTCTTTTGGAGCAGGTACATCTAGGCATAGGGGTGAGCTGGATTCTTACTCGGATGTGTTGAGCCGGGTTTGATCTCAATGGCTGAGCGACTCCAGATGTCCTTTTCCACTTGAGACATGCGCTCGCGGGTCATCTGGTAGGAATCGTCGGTAGCACACACTGTGATTTTGTCCTGAATACTGCCCTGACCTTCCAGATGTTCACTGCCATCTCTGAATATGAGAAGAGAGTAGTCTACTATTAGTAAAGACACAATATAATAATACTTTTACATTTGAGCATTTTTGTATTAAACTGAGACGGGATCATAACACAGATTTGTCCTCTCCTGTAAAAACTGACATGTTTAACATCATGCTCCACGTTGCTCAGCGTCATCTGTGTTACAGCTGGCCTTTTGTCCGTAAAGCAGGCGGAAAGTCGGTGACTAATTTATGACTAATGGCCTTTGCTGGTTTTTGTGGAATTGCTTTGCATCCTCTTTCCCACAAACCTATGCATTGCTATTCTTCTGTAAGACAAGTGGAGTATTGTGGGACTACAAGTGTCCTTTGAGACGGAGGGCGAACAGATCAGTGCTACCCTGATCAAGAGGCTGAAACTTTACAACTGTCCCTGACGCCCAATGCTGTCATGGAAATTGAGTTCAAAGGTCATTGTAAATGTTGATCCAAACAAAGTTAAACTTACACTCTATACTTTCAAGAGAAAGAACAAACATACAAATGCTTTCAGTCCTATTGTTATACTTATGACTGCTCTAAGAAAATCAATCCTTCACGCATAATTAACTAATCAAACTAAGAATTTACATCTTTTACATTTAAAGGGATAGTTCACCCAAAAATGAACATTCTGTCATCATTTACTCACCCTCAGATTTTTCCAGACCTGTTTAAATTTCTTTGTTCTGCTGAACACAAAGGAAGATATTTGGAAGAATGTAAACCAAAGAGATCTTATCCTCCATTGACTCCCGTGGTATTTCTTTTCCCTACTACGGCAGTGAATCATGATTATGAGATCTGTTTGGTTTCTGTCATTCTTTCTTTGTGTTTAGCAGAACAAAGAAATGTAAGCTGGTTTGAAACAACCTGAGGGTGTGTAAATGATGACATAATTTTCTTTTTTGGGTGAATGTTCCCTGAAAACCATCACAAACCTAAAAATAAACACGGGAGTATGTAAAAAAGACATATTAATAGAACACATATACATAAACTACAAATGTAAAATGTATGCTAAATACAAAAATTTACTTGTCTTTTTTAAATCCACATTTTCAATATACATTGGAGGATGTAGATCAGTGTTATTTGAAGTATTTGATTGACATATTAAACAACCAATCCCCAAAAAAGGCATGGTGTTGTATTATTTGAAATGACAACAAAAACTCCTGAAGAAAAATAACTATACTTAAAATACTAACTGTCCACACATAAAAACCTAAGTTAAGGCTATATAATATGAACATTTTAAATGACCCTTACCTAAACTCGTTTCATATATTAAACCAATTAAAATGTAAAAAAGAACAATAATAAAACAAGTTACCCATTAGAATAGAAATATTCCTTAAAAGTCTAATGATTGAAGTCATGTGTTTATTCTTACCCGGAGACATACTGGTGAATACAATCAAAGCTGGCCTGAGGTTTGTCTTTACTGTCACTGGACAGGTAGAATGAGAAGACACGAAATGAATCTGGAGAATCCGTAGAGGGAACAGGAATCTTCACATACTGTTAAATGACAAGAAATAAGAAAACATGTCAGAACTGTAAATATCTTTTTACATATATTTCTATAAAGATACATATATACACACACACACATCTAGTTTTATTAAATGAGAGGCCTGCTAGAAATACACCTGTGTAACAAAAAGCAAGTCAACCGGAGGATTTAAATTACAATCAGCATTTTCATCAGACTACAACCAGGGAAACACAAGGAAACTCTCAGTGTTTGAATATGAAGGATTTTTTTATCAAAGAAGATATCCGTTTTTTATGAGGCAATTCACAAGAAACTCTGAAAAGTCATAAAAACTGAATAAACAGATGCATGCACAACTCAGGGGCATATCTCACCAGAACGCTGTGTTCTGCTTATACGCAAAATGTTAAACGGTTTGTAAAGGAATTACATTCATTACTTTCCCTGGAAGAAGGACTTGTAGCACGGCACCAAAACCTGTTTTGTTACAGAATGTTTTGTACATGATATTGTATTTAAGCTAAACACGGTCTTGAAAACAAGCTAAAGGCTAAACAATAATGATGGCCTGGGGCTCAGGGCCTGAGGCCCAATGTCCTAGTTTTTCTAACCAATTAAAGGGATAGTTCACCAAAAAAAATTAAAAATCTGTCATCATTTACTCACACTCAAATTGTTCCATATCTGTATGAATGTCTTTGTTCTGATGAACAAAAAGAAATATATTTGGAACAATGCTTGTAACCAAACAGTTCTTGCCAATTGCTGACAACCATAGTAGGAAAAATTGCTTTATAAATTTCTTAGTTCTGTTGAACACCAACAAAGATATTTTGAAGAATGAAGCAAAGCAAAACGTTCTGGGGCACTTTTGACTACCATTGTCATTTTTCCTACTATGGTAGTCAATAGTTGCAATGAACTGTTTGGTTACAAGCATTATTCCAAATATATTTATATATTATAGTTTTGGAACAAAGTATGGCATAAAGCGTGTAAATGAATCAACTGCTCTCAAGGAGTTAAAGTACATCATTTTTAAGAACAATATTAGGTAAGGGATGATCCACGGCTAGCTGTGCAATAAAGGATTTTAATGCATGACGAAGAGGCCAAGAACCACCCTACACGAAGCAGAAGTGCATTAAAATCCTTTGTTGGACGGCAAGCTGTGGATTATCCCGCTTATACCATTGTCATTTGCCAAGTTAAAGCTGTTTTTGATATTTACAGAGTCATTTTTGATCAGACAGTGACAGTTATCCTTGTCAGTTAATGTCAAATGTTGATCGAACTGACTAGAACTACATGTGCATTAAACGGTTTTGATGCACACCTTCCAGCCAATCAGAATAGAGTATTAAGACAGGCCATGGTGTAAAATTACTTTTTCAACTCAAAGACATTTTACCAAGATATAGATTACATCCTTCGGTTGAGAATATCAGCCTACCGCAACCTAATATGAGAGAGTCATTAATGTGCTCTTGTTTCGTAACATTCATAAACCCTAAGGGGAGGCATGAACCATTAAGTGAGCCAAAAAAAAGTGAGTGCATGCTAACCCTTTTCTCAGCTTTAATAAGTGTAGCATGCATTTTAAACTGATTCATGGCAGCGCAACTGTCGGTCTGTGTTCTGAGGCAACACAAGGGTCACGACTTCGAAACAGACACAGTTACGTAACGCTCCAAGTTATCTGAGGGCGATCAAAACAAACTGAATCCATACCAGCACCACACCGTCTACTACCCGTTCAAAGTCCTGTGAAAAGGAATCAATAATGTAGCTGGCCAATCATTGTTCTGCATGCACAAAGCCATATATATAATGTGATTTAATACAGTGAGAAAGCACAGTGACTTGGCAGCAAGGAAGTGCATGTGAGTGCCTTCTGTTAACATGCTTTGGCTGATATAAAACATAACTTAAGACTCTATTCAGACTCTTTTTGATATTAAAAGAAAAGCTATATATTCTTCGGTGGAGGCCTAGAAACCTACTTTCACTAAAGGCAATTCAAAACACAAACTCATTAAGCAACAGGTATTGCAGTGGCATTAAAAAACGCAATTCCTTTCAAACAGCCTCCGGTAGAAAATGATGGATGTTTTAGCTGAAGCAGTGCCCTAGATTTGAGGAAAAATGGCTGAGGGAAATTAATAGTTAAGGTGTACAAAATTTACATACTCTGACAGTCTTTTCATTCGGCAGGCCTATTTGAACCAACCAAACATTTAGTGGCAAACGCAATGACTTTGTACACAAAAAGGGACCAAAGGAACCATTTTAAATGTTCTCAGGTGTGCAGGCTCCCGTGCTTTCTAAATGAAATGACAAGGAATATCTCAGCAGCACCTTTAATTCCCACCGTCAAACAGAGCCACGGGGTGTTTTTTTATTTGGTTAAAGACTGGTTTGGAGAATGCATCTATGTCCCGAGGCATTAAAGCAAAAATGCGGCACAACCTTTGTCCACAGAGAACAAACAAATTCCCCACTCCTAAACAAAATAAGCATTGCTAAATAAGCCATTTTGGAGAAAAACTAAATGTTCTCGTGTCATATGATGTTAAACGCCCATCATACCATTATAATCATACATGTTAATAAGGGTTATTTTAGCTTGTTCACAACTGCAAAAACATTCAAACCTCATTATTAGAAGCATGCTAGCCACGTTTAATGAAGCACATAAAATACTCTAGCGAGCAACTATACATCCTACATATCCAAAAACAGTATATACGGGCAACACAGAACACACAGGGCTTTGGCTGTCACAAACGCCGGTCACGCAGTACAACCGTAAGCATGCCACATGGAGCCAATAAAAGCTCTCTGTTTCACAAACACACATTCAGTCCCACAACCCCCACCGTCGATCCCTGCCCCCATCATTATCTGTTAGTCTGCCGTGCTACAAGACAAGCGCACGCAAGAAGTCACAACATACTGTTAGACAGTAGCCCACCGCAGCAATAAACACGGGTTGGAGTTGAGGAAACGCTGCTAATGACCCGGTTATGGCCAACCGGGCTTCAAAACAAGGCAGGGAGAAGCGCCATCGGACTAATGTACCCTTTCCTCAAATACAACTAAACAGAGAAAAGTATCACGGCCGAAAACCGGCCAATGCCTAGGAAGCAAAAGTGGTAGCCGTCTTCAACCAAATTACAAGCAACAAGTCATTTGAAGGTGGTCCCAGAAGTAGGTCAGGGCAATGCTGCAACGGAATGAAGAATCATTTGTGTTTCCAGCTGATGAACAAAAGCTAGCCGCCCCTGAGGCAACAGCACAGCCATGTGGATTTACAGTCTTTACCCCCTTCAACCCCTCTTAAGTCCCCTTTTCCCAAAGCATCACAGCAACATCCCCCATGCATTCCCCCCCTTCCCCTACACGTGGTACATTCAGTTGTCGACCCCTGGCCCAACCACCATGCACACTTCATATTCTGATTCTAATCAATGTCATACAGGTCACTTCATTCTGGGGGGTGCCTCGCTTTCTGCATTCCCAGTTTCCGTCTCGGCGTTCATAAGCATATGTCATTTACCCCCTTGGTTCCCAGCTTCCCAGCATCTCCAGGGAGAATGCGGTTTTTCATGGATGCAGGATCACACTAGGGCACTTAGATCTTAAGGGTAAGATAGATTTAGGAGCCATTAAAGAAGAGCTACTCATTGGCCAGACCAAGGCGAAAAAGGCTTGTGCGGCTTTCCACACATTGTGGGAAACTCCATAGTCGGAGTTTATATCCCATGTCATTTGAACTGAACGCCTATTCAATTATTCAAAAGTGCAATTGCCGGTCAAAGAATGTGGATGAATACCAGAGTCTTACACAGAAAATGAACGGAGATTATGATCTATTTTTAAAAGTTGACTTGATGCTCTCGCCTTTTCACTACTTCTTATGTTTATTCATTCACTGAGAGCCAACGCCCACAGCTCAGCAGGTGAGATTTTATCAGCTTTGAGATCGGTACGCAGTTCAGCGAGGAAGGCTCAAATGCAGATTTCTTGAAGGGTAACTAAAACACAATCTCTATCACCGAGTGTGTTTAGGATCATTTTGCTTAAGTGTCTGATAACTTTTTTCATAAAATCAAACTAAAACCACATAGATGCAAAAAAAAAAACACATGGCGACATTAGAAACAAAGTGTTATGTTCACAATATTACAGAGAAATTTAGGGGATGATTCACCAAAAAAAATGTGCTTATCAATTATTCACTCTTGTGTTTTTTTTTCTCGGTGGAAGGCTATTTTGAGAAATGTCTTTGTGCATCTGTGTCCATACGTTGAAGTCAGTGGGAGTCAATGCTGTGTCTTTTGTGTTGTGCAGAATAACTAAAGTCATACAGGTTTGGAATGACAAGAGGGTGAAAGCGGCAAATGTTTTGTGCAACTCGTTCTTTCTATCCAGTAAATAAATTATAACGTGGATCTACAAATGGCACAATGTAAAGGCCTTCACGAACATTTTTATTCAACAAACACAAAGGTGGGATTCACCTCGTACCTGTGACAAGCATCAGCTTGACAATTCTCACTATGTTGACAGACTCCCAACCACAAGGGAGCAAAATACAAAGAAACCGCCTTCAACTGTGGCCCATTCTATGCCACATCTGCCGCTCTGTGCCATGTGTGTTTAAAGATGTCAAATACTTTCAGTCTGTTGTAAGGTGTGAACTGGGCTGGAACAGAAAACGGAGCGGGGGCCAAGACCATTACTGATGAGACAAAGGCAGTTCTCTGTAGCAACCCTTAAAAAAACAACTCTGCCCGTTTCTGAGAGCATAAAAAGCTCAAGTTTTTTTATGAGGTGCTGCAATGTACTGCAGCCCTACTTTAAAGAACCCAAAACATTCTCCACTCACAAGATTTGATGATTTTTAACGTTTGTGTTGTGGTTCTATGAGGCGCACATCTGTTTGGAAAGAAGAGAAGCTGGTGTGTTGATTCAGGTGTGGAGGTTTTTCCTTTTTCGAGTTGTGTTGGGTCAGTGTAAAAGAAGAGACAAAACATCTTGTCCTCACACTTGGCATTGTTATTTCTAGCAAGGGCACTGGAGCCGGCACACGCCTAGTAAACAATTACAGCTGCCAGCCGACTTACTTTTTAACTCTTTATCTCTAATCGTAAAACATTATAGATTAAACTTTTATTGATGTAAAGCAGCCAGAAAAGTTTTGAAGTCAACACACAACAGCGCTTTTTCCCCCAGTAGAAAATTACAGCAACACGACACCTCAACAGTCGCCCAATAAGCATCTTCTGCTTTTAACCTTACTAATGCTTTAAAATTTGTGCCAACGGTTCCTCTACACTGTGGTGCAGGAGTGTCTGTGAATATAGAGTGAATGTATATGAAGTATACCGTATAAGGATAATAATACATATATTATATATCATTTAAAATACTAAATTATATACTTTGAATACTATAAATCATTTTATGCATATAGATCACACTGCAGATCAAATGCAGCTATAGATCTAGTGCAGATATGGTTTAAAGTGTAATGATATATACTTGTATAATTTAGTGTACTTGGAGTTTTTTAATATATAGTTATAATAACAGTATAACGAATTATAGGGTTGGTACAATATAGGTCATTTGATACATATAGATCATTCACAAATGTATATGTGAAATAAAAAACTAAGAAAATAAATAAATAAGAAAGTGCTCCTGGCACAGTGTTGTTTACTTGTAAATGCTCACTTTCCTGGGGTCTAATAATAAATGCAACATCGATTTAAAAAACAACATTAACCAATTATGAGGGTGGGTGGTAATTAACATCCTTCCATACATGCACATGCCTCCACACCTATGCATCCACATAAGGCCTAAATCAACTACAGTCAGTCCTTATCGCCATCATCGCTATTGTTCTTGATGCGCCGTGTGCTCGTCTGAAGCTCCTGGGAGGCGCTTGTCTTTTGTTCCCACCGCATGCGATGGCACAGAGTTCGACCTGCGTTATTCATAAGCAGCAGGAACGTGTGGCCTGTTGTAGGGGGTGAGGTTGGGGCATCCATGCCCTGGACCAACAAACAGCACTACATGACCCCCTGATCCAAAACGGACAGAGACAGTCACCCAAAAAACAAGGGGGATAGAAGAGGAATAGAGAGGAAGAGAGAGTGAGAGATGGGGGAGGAGACAGTACATAAACAGAATCTTGGGATTACAAAGCTCTTACTGCTGAAGTCTAATGGTAATCCAGACTGTAATGGGCAAAATGGAAGAATTGTAGAACTGTGAACTATAAACTTTAAGCAAATGTCCCTTTTAGGGCATGTTAAATCACACTAAAAGACAAGTTTTTTGTGGTGTTGGTGCAGATTTTACACACCTAATCCAAGGCTAGACGTGCCAATGACATGATTGAAGTGCTAGCGCACCTAAAAATATCAATTCTGTCATCATTTATTGACTCTCCTGTCATCAAAACCGGTATATGTGGAAGACAAAAGAAGATATTTTGAGAAATGTCTCATTAATGTGTCCAAACAATACATACAGTTACGGTTACCAACATACAGGTTTGGAATGATATGTTGAGTATTTGTGTGAGTATCTGTGGGTGAACTATCCCTTAAATTCTCAGACAGTACTTTGGATAAGGGAAAATGTGATAATTGGTTGAGAATAAGAATGACAACACTCTCTAGCATTTACTTTTGCTAAAGCTCATTGTTAATCTCATTGATAATCTCTTCCTTGTCGGAACAGTATGCACAGTCCAATTGTCATAGATTTCACATCAGTGCCATGGTGCAGCATGTATCACAACACAAGAACGTCGCCTTTGGGCTTCGGCCGGGAAAAACAACTATGACAAACAAGTCGCTGACTTGAAACATAACAGGTTCATCTCTGAATCCAATCACACGTGACTGAAGTGATGATAGTGCTAACAAGTATCACTGCAATAAAAGAGGTGGAACTGCTATTACTAGTGCAAACAGATCACACAATTTTAAGGGACACTTCAACAGAAATGAAAATTCTATCATCATTTAATCGCCTTTGAGTTGTTCCAAATCTGTATACATTTCTTGTTCTAATGAACACAGAGTAAGATCTTTGGAAGAATGCATTGACTACCATAGTATGAAACAATATAATGGTAGTCAAAGGTGCCCCCGAACTGTTTGCTGTCCTAAATTCTTCAAAATGTCTTCTTTTGTGGTAAATAATTTTGTGTTTAAAAATTATTAAATCATTTTTCCTACAATGGATGTTAATGGGGGGCAAGATCTGTTTGGATATAAGCATTCTTCCAAATATCTTTCTCTGTGTTCACCAGAACAAAGAAATGTATACAGATTTGGAACAACTCGAACGTGGGCAAATGATGACAGAATTTTCATTTTTGGGTGAAGTATTCCTTTAAAGCTGATACCTAATGGAAATTCCCGGCATATTCATTAAAACTCTCGAACACACTAGTCACCACATAATAAACAAATGTGCCATGAGTCACATATCGTGAAGACAGCGCATGAACTCGCCTCTGTCTCTTGCATTAAATCACTCCGAGGCAGCGTCGTGGCAACGGGTTGAAGTCCGTTACATTTAAATGGGGAGAAATCAGAGGGGGGTGATGTCTGTTGATGCATGGGGGGTTGGTTTGAGGTTTGTGGGGTAGGGGGAGTTGGCGATGATGAGCTGCGGAGCTGAAGGAGAGGTGGAGTGGGGTGGAGGGGGTTGTGGTGGTTGCTCCATCCCCTAAGGAACTGCATCAGATGCCAAGCAAAATCTGTCTCTCTCTCTCTTCTCTCTACCACCTGAGGGGTAATCTGTCAAACTCAGTAAGCGCTGGGCGACCTGACTCCATAACCATCCTTGTCTGTGTGTGTGTGTGTAATGGGGGAGGAGAGCACCCCGCATGCTTCTTTCATATGCAGCCCATTCAAAAAGCAACCAGGAGCCATCCTCCACTCGCCGCCTATCAGTTACTATAGTGACGAGTCTGAGCAAATTAAGTAGAGGCATGGAGGTCTATGGGGGCGTCCATATCCGTGCCGTCCTGCGCAGTTACAATAGCGGAACCATTATCTTCATTTTGATTGGTTAACGCTGCATATTTTGAAAATGTGTACACAACGTCGATTTAAACAGGCTCGAGCCAATCGCCAGTGTCATGCTTGTATTTTTGTTAAGATACTTGCAGCAGAAAACATAGAAAACCAGATCAACTTTTAAAAAGGAATTAGCAATTGTAGTTTAAGCCCACACCACAATCGCTTGATCCACATGTTCACATGTGCTGAATAAACAGCATCTTTATTTCTAAGCTTAAGTAGTCAAGATATTTTCCAGCATTATCACACAGGACAAAAAGGTGACGAATCTCTTCAAAGCGGGGTTTGTTTGTAAGAACATTGCTCATTTCCCGAGCAGCCGCACTTGTAGACTGCCGGATGGTCATGACAGACAAACTACAGGAACAAAAACAAACCTTAAAGAGGTTTCCGTTTGTAAATGCCACACGACGGCTAGACGTGGACGTGAATGCTCTTCAAATAAGATTTAAACAACCCACGTGATGAAAAACTGCTATAAACTGTTAAGAGAAATGCATCCTGCTGAGCCGAGGCAATGCACCCCGCTGCAGGCGCACAATCAATGGATCTACTTATGTGACTGCCAGATTTCATCCATGTCATTGGCAATGGCAATGGCATGCAAAGCTTTAACTAAACAGAAAATAAACTCAAACGAACCAATGCCAGGACAGAAAAGAATCAAATCATGAGAGTGCTTTGGGTTCAAAGAATGACGCTGGAGAGCTGTGGCCTGTTAAGGTGCAATATACACACAGTCAGCGCTCTTTCTGAAGTCGGTCCAGGCTTGTCAGAGCTGCTAGTGTGCCCTGTGTGTGTCCCTCCATGAAAGGCCTGAAGTGTCTGATCTTTCCTTACAGTTCTTGGCTCAGCTTTGCTCCATTTAACAGCTGTGAGGTTTACAGCATAACAGTTTGGAGATGTACACATGCATCAGATTTATTTTCGTACGAGGATGCGTTTGAGAGCAAAATGTCTCCATTTTGGGGATCTTGGTATGCATGAAAATAAACATTTAGGATGGGATTACTACTAAGATTGTACTCTTCACCACACTGGCTAATGGTGGGCGAAATTACTAAACTTAGTATGCATCAATATTTATTCTGTGACAGAAGCATCAAGACTTATTGTGCTTTTCTTCCCCATAATTTCATTTAAAGTCACCATGAAATGAATGAGGAAAATTCTAAGTGTTTTACACAGTGTTGCAGTGATTATTATAAATGATTTATCCGTGCACACCATTTTTTTTCTTCATTTGCGCTTGTAATGTTTAATCAAAAACACTAAGCTACCTTTCCCCTCTAAACAACAACTCTTCACCACATGACGTAAGCAACAAAAAAACGAACAATGCCGTCACCCATTCACTTCTATTGTATGGAAACAAAACCAAAGCAAGTAACATTCCTCATAATTTATTATGTTGTGTTATTACTGACGAAAGAAAGTCATGCAGGTTTAAAATGACATGAGGGTGAGTAAACGATAACAAATGTTCGTTTTTAGGTGAACTATTCCTTTAAAATAAAATAAAAACCTAGCTATCCTATATAAACTAGCGATTGCAAATTTTCCACTGAGGTAAAGGAAACGCAACAGTCTTCACAGATGTGCTCTTTTTGTACAAGCTTTGATTTAAATCCCTACTGTCAATTACATTACCATGACATGGGTCAGACTATTGTTATGATAATTCAATATGGCTGTGATAATTCGCTCAAGACCCTGGCTAATATCACACAATTATTTGAAGAATAAAAAAAAACACTGACAAAAAATTAACTCAAGGCTCAATAACTTTGTCAGAGATGGCCTGAGAAGTCTAACACCGTGTATACACCGTACGCGACAGGCGCGATGCGATATGACAACATGCTTGTTCTTAATGGGTTTGTCCTGTCGCACCCCATCCAGTGAGGAGAAAATAAAAAATTATCATGGGTTCTAATGCGTTTCTAATGTCTTTTGTCGTGTCGCGTCGCGCCGGTCACATCCTGTGTAGACAAGGTGTAAGCAGCGAATAGCTCTGCCAGTCAAAACACTGGGCTCCAGACAAGAAGGACACTCGGGGCCCCGTGTGCACGTCGCCGAGCACATCACATCTGGATGAAAGAAGCGGCGCGTGCCCTTTCTCTCACACGTGGAAACGGCTCCCCCCCACACAGCCTTTGCTGCCAGGGACTCTCTGCGCTCATTCCTCTTATTGTCATTATAATTAGCTTTCAAGAGGAAGAAAAGGCCAGGCGCACACACACGGGCACTGGATCAGACAAGTGGAGTAACACACTTCTATTCCCGCGGTAACAAACTGACTCCAACATACATTTATACAAATGTGCACTTTAAAACACACTGCCACATACACACAGTCGACGCAGATGCAAGAACTGATGAATCCCAATGAGAGATGATCACAATGATGACAGGGGGACAAACGGATGGGGGATGCTCACAAACACACATCATGAGAACGTCTAACAAGAGGAATGCTTTACACCCCACCTCCCAGTGCATGCTAATGCCACAGAACACACAGGAATCCTTCAAGGAAAAATTCATATTGGACCTTCTGCTCAGAGCCATAAACAGGTGTAAGCTGCGTACCAAGTCATGACACTCCATTTGGAATGAGGTCTAAAATGTTATAGTTATCGAAAATGTAATAAAATCCAAAATAATATTTAATATAATTAAATATAATAACAATAAAATTTATATTACATAGCAGATACAAAGGAAGTCTGCTATTTGTAACTTTTCTTGATGACTGATAGACAACTTACTGGATAACTCTGTCTAGCAAAATTCCTTTTACCAAAAAAGCTGCATTATGTGAAATCTCAGTCTTTGTGATTGACTATTCCCAGCGAGACCATCTAAGATGTTCAGATTCCACAAATCCTCAAGGAGCGAAGCTCACAGGCTGCAATATGAAAGGAATTTTACCGACACTAGTCTAAACATCTTACGCTATTTCTCGGTAGTTGCATCATGTCGTTCCACAGCTGGAGACAATGGAGCTAATTAAAGCCCCCCATCTGTACCAACCGATGATGGGTTGTTTTACGTCTAAATTATTTCTTAAGTGGCTATTATCAAAGAGTTTTCAAGGTAGTGGAAAACGCTAGCTGACAATTCTCAGCAGTGTGTTTCCTGACTTTTCTAGTTTACCCCACAGAGGTCTGGAGATCAGCCAGGACAATGTTTATGGGAATTCCCTGGTATGGGGGAGCCCTCCTGCAGGTGGAGGAAAATTACCTGAGTTGAGCTTTGGCAGAAATGGAAATGTCTCTCATCTCTTGTGCACGAGCGGTGCTGATTAAAGATATCTGTCCGTGTAGATAGTCCGGACTGAAGTAAAAGCATCCTAAGGTTACAGCTAATAGAATGACTGATCTGAACATGGTTTCAGTGGTGTGGACTTAACATCACTCCCTACCCCCAGCAATAATAGCTTAATTTGTCACCCTGACACACATACAAACACACACACTGGCGCGCACACACACACACACACACGGCTCGAATAGCTCATTAATGCCCAGCGGCTTATTATCTGGGGAGGGGAAGGAACACTCAAATTCAATGCAGCCAATTTGAATATGTAATGGGTTAAAGATATAATCACTAAATCTAATTTGACGATTAGAACGTATTTCAGTTTTACTCACTGGACACAGCCGCACTTCTCCAGATTCAAAACGGAAGGAGCCTTCATTACTTTAGATATTGCTCGACTACATGCGACCGTATTTTGCATATTATAATTGTGGAATTAGTGGGGGTCGAGCCATGGCGTCTTTTAAAGACACGGCGGCCGCGGTTATCCCCCTCCTTGTCGCAGGTCTTTCATGTCTGCCCTGAGACAACAGGCATAGAGACGCAAGAGGCTCCCTTGGGTTTACCGTCACCCCCACCTCCTCCCAGAGCTCACGACAATTCTTTCCCAGTCACCAGTGTGACCCAGTAACCTGGCAGGCAGCTCGGGTGTGCTGAGCAGCTTCTCCGGGGCTTCCGACCGCAAGTTAGTCACACAGTCCTGCATTTGTCTACAGAGGCCTGTGGCCTTCCCTCTAGATCTCCTGCTTTTGGATCAGCTGGGTTGGTTTTAGCTGGGCCCGACTGTGTGTTTAACATACGTGAGGCATGCAGGCAGTAATGGGGAGGTGCTATCTCTGAATGTGCTAATCCGGTTAGACACAGGCATCTTTCTTTACAGCCATTTCACTGGAATGCACCCCCCAACAAAAATGCTGTGTACAGTGTGACCGCGCACCACACTGCCAATTTCACAAGTCGTACATTACAATATTCTTGTTGTGTGTATGCAAAACCGACGGCTTTACGGAGCCCACATATATTACAAAACCCATTAGTTGCATGCGAATGATGAAACTTTCCTAATTCATGCCAGCGACACACATAATTGAGCTTAAAAACGTACATCCAGCTATGATTATATAAATGTTCCCGATCTTGTTAAGCGGCGGACCCTAAGGGTGGCATCGCGACAGCTCCTCTCTGGTTTGGAAGCTCATGAAATATTGAGAGTACGCAAGCAGCTGAGAGGTGCCACGAGTTTTTGCCGCACGACTCAACAATCAGGTCTAATTAAAGCATCCTGTTTTAGGCATCTGGAGGGGTGAGAAAAAAGACATTTATCTTACCCCCTGGTTCCCCTTGAAGCAAATTGCCGGCTGATTTGGTAAGGACCCCTGGGAACAGAAGAAAGAGGTAAAAAGAAGTCGGTTAGCATCCACTATTATTAGACAAAAGATTACATGGCAAAAAAGCAACTTATCGTGGGAAATGCATCCTAGACACAGATTCCGAATACATCCAAGGAGGGATGTTTTAACATAGCAATGCAAACCGTGTACGGGTACCTTTCTTGTCTTTACATTCGTTGTTTGTCCATGATGCCCGCATTTCCACAAGCTGTGTTTATGTAGTAACTTCGGTGAAATTTCATGCCTACCTATTAAGCCTCCTTTCACAGTAATTACAGTCTCACATTACTGGTCTGCCCCCATTGACAGAGGCACAGTTCTCTCCTGTATTAATTCATGCAGACTGGGAATGAGGGGGGTTGGTTCTGAGAGAGAGAAAGGCTGGCTGTCACTGGCCTCTCGGCACCGTCATGGTTCTGCTTGTGGAAGCCTAAAGATCAAGGCTGGCCTTTGCTAATCTGCACGGGAATGCATCCGATTAATAAATCTTGACTTGAAAGACCTTACATGAGCCAATCAAATGTTATTGTGCGAGAAGTGTACGCGTATACAGAATATGAGTGTGTGTACATGTATAAGAAGTGGGGGGTGGGAGTAGGGACGGGACGGGACAGGACAAACAACACAGGAAATCACTCTTAGCCAACCAAATGTTTAATCCTTTTCTCTCTTTCATTTTCCGAGCCGAGTTCTTGTCATTAGTACCTGAAGTTAAGTTACAGAGGCATTGTGCCAATTTTTCAAGAGGTGCATTAGATAAAATCAGACGGGCCTTTTTAAGACATTATCAACCATGTTGTGTTTGCCCAGCATAAAAACAAGTCCTTTCATATAACCACCCTAAAAACACCGTGAGTTTAGCTTATAACAAACTTCTTCGTCTAATTTCCAGGAAAACTAACAAACCACATTTATTACAGAAGACTTAAAAGTGACTTAAATGTCACAAAGGTAAATTGCTGTGACCCAGAAGGAAAACAAAACAGCTCCCCCCAGCATAACTCAAAACCATTAAGCAAGGTCAAAAGATAGCTCTTATTATCTTCAAGGTACAGCTGGAGCTTTGGTCAACAAGCATGTTTATCTATTATGGATGTTAAGGGGAGAGGCTGTCATGTTATTCTGTGCATATAGCAGAGCTCAAGTTGTTTATTTAAAAAAAAAATGCAGCTTATTTGTCCTGAGTTTGTTGTCATGTGGTCAGATTAGTAGCTAAACAGTATCGAAGCATGCGGCAGCGCTATGGCTAACATGAACTTTGTCGTTGCGCTTTATATTTGTCCTGTTGTACTTAAAGCGTGCGAACACCATTAACAGGGAGACTGTGAGGTACCTAGTGACCCAACTTGACCAGATCTGAGGTGAACCTGGCAACCATTGGCACAAAACCGGTAAAAAAACAGCTTTATAAAAAGATAAGATGAAAGTTCTGTATTGAAAGTGTCTTATATCAATGCCACCTCAAATTCCAACAAAACCAAACATACTGAAACGTGACTACCTTTATTTTCTGCTGTATTATGGTCTGTTTTATTAGGTCACACATGATTGACAACTGAATCTTTTTTGCGAATCTCCTGTTGTAAGCTTGATGAAGCCTTCCCTGTCCTGATTGGCTCAAACGACAGTCTACGCTAGCAGTCCGACCAATGAGAGATGAAATCGCGACGCCTGCAAAGCGTTTAAAGGACTAAAAACAATACGAGAAAGCACGCCAACAAAAACACACCTTTGTCGTCCAATGAGCGACGAGAGGCGCTGGCGCTTGGGTGAAACGTCCAGCTGGCGTGCACTTCAGTTTACCGCTGAAGTATTGATATTACTGGAATCTGTGCAGTCGACCCGACGGTGACAATGAGAAATGTACAGTATTGATCGCTCAGCGGCGGTAATTGGCGGCTCGCGACGTCTTTACAGTTAAAACGATGCATAAAGAAGTGTGTTTGGTTTAAAATAACATGTTCACTGAAAATAGCTTACTATTCTCTGTAGGCTTAAACGACTGAGGTGGTCTATAGATTACTATAAGACTATCAATGCAGGAATGAATTGGGAACTTAAATGCATCTAAAGAGACAATAAGGTTAAATGAGCGTCGCAAATCCTAAATAGCTTAACAATAACTGTACAACAAAGGGAAATGTTACACAATGTAAACATAAATACCAGGCAAGAAGTGAAGTAATTGATAACGAAATGTAAAGAAAAGACTATTTGTTAAGTGCCACTATGCGTTTATATAGTTGATCAGTATACAGGGTTGAGCCTTGAGCCCCTCACAGACCGTATGATCCCTGTAACTACGAAGTAAAAGAAACCTTTGTCATCTAAAGTTTAAAATAAATACAAAACAATTCAATGTTTAACATTACGACACTGTCATGCTATATTTCGATCATCGATTTATCCGAAAGAAGAGTTAACTTATACGTTAGGCTGACGCATAAGATTCAACCGTGAAGTCCGTTTCTAACTGGCTTTAAAAACTACAGCTGTTGTTTAATGTTAATCGCGTTTGTTTAGTATTTTTTACATAATGTGTAAACTTTAAGGCAACTGTGACTATTGAATGAGGCTGATTTCCTCCTGTTACCATCGGTCGGTCCCCCTTTAAACAGCATATGGCACTTAAAGCGACTCTAGCGAAATAAGTCACCACTTTACAAACAGTAAACGATAGATTTAACATTATAACGTAAACAACTCTTTTGAAGTTGTGAGAACTTTCTGCCCCATTGAGATCGCTGTGGTTCATTGTGACTAAATGAACATTGACGAAATGAAATAAAACGCGTTACCTTGAGGTTCTGGTAGGATTCTAGCGTCCGGATGGCGGTGTCTGTTAGCTTGACGTGAAAGATAGTTTTGTTGGGAACGCTTTTATTAATCTTTCCGCAGGAGAGTCCATACCGATGCTCCTGTCTTAACGCTGCCATGTCTGTAACTGAGGTGAACTGGCGACATTCTCGTTCAAACGTCACTCGGTGGTGGGCGGAGCTACGAGAAAACGTTTTGCCGACGTCATAGACGCACACATTATACATATAGGTTTCAGCATTAAATTTCACCTACGCATTGTAATCATGTGGAAAATCTCGATTTCGAGTATGAAAAGTAGAGCTTTGGTGATAAATCTGCATTTCAGACTGCAAATCAAAATTTATTCATTCTCTGAAAACCATACGAGCTGTCAGTTTGGGATAAAACAAAGAGAAATAGACACATTTATTAGAACAGGCATTGGATGTCTTTTGGAGATAACATAGTGTTAAAGAAATGTGATACAAGCAAAACGATTAGAAAAGCACAGGCGGCATTTTAAACTAGATTATAGATGTGAAAAAGTGATTAGCCACGCAATATTTACCTTTCAAACTTACTGATGTGGTGAAATGGACAGTGATGTAAAAAAATAGAGAATTTAGGTTAATTGGAAAGACATAATCCCTAACAGACAAGGTGCTTGGGCCTTCGGATTAAGACGTTCTCTTATAGTCTCTACGTGCCATATGGCTGTCTGAGATACAGGGACATCTATATAGCCAACTGGACAGACAATATATGTTATCGTACCTCAGACTGTGGTTTATAAATCCATGCAACATAGACTCTCCATTTGAAATAGAATATGTGTGATCATGTCTTTAAAATTAAAAGTAGATGTGTTCAAGAACACAAGCACCATTAGGAAGACAGATCCATTACTGAAGTGTCAGAGTCTTAGGAGGGGATCAATGAAAATAGAGAGTAAATTACATCACATTCACTTGTGGGAGGATAACGGCTAATAAGATGAGTCACTTTAAGTTGAAAACCGGGGAAAACATTGTAAACACAGGATATTGAATACAATCTTTTAATTTGAAATGTGCATTGATGTACATTACAAATCGTATTATGTTGTCCATACAGCACATTTATTCTAAAGCACATTTATTCTCTGAAACTCCCTTCAATTCCACCTGCTGTTTTAAAATTGTTTGGGGATTTTACATTTGGCATGTTGGCAATATTTCGCTGAGAATCGTAGAGAGCTGGCATGATTTACGCAGAATATGTGGTTGTCTGCAGTTGAAATATGTTAGCTTGCCAAGTGGATACAACTCAGAAATTAGTCTTTTTATAAGATTTATTATATCAATAAGCCATTTTAATAAATGTTATTCAAAGTTCTATTTTTTCACAAACCATGTTATGTCGTCAACCACAGTACCTAGTGACTATTCACATAGAATACAAAGGGATAGTCAACCCAAAAGTCAACCCAAAAATGAAAATTCTGTCACAAAGATAGATTTTGGATCAATGTTAGCAACTGAGTTTTCCAGGGCACCATTGACTACAGTATAAAAAACAGTACTTATTTTTGTCCAAAGATATTTTGAAGAATTTAGGAAAACAAGCAGTTAGGGGCAAGTTTGAACCATTTTTTCGACTTCCCTAGTAATCTCAATTGTTTACATTTTTCCAAATATCTTTCTTTGTGTTCTACGGAACAAATATATTTATACAGGTTTAGAACTTGAGGGTGAGTAAATGATGACAGATTTTTCATTTTTGGGTGGAGTATCAGTTTTATGTGTCGTCATAAGGTACAGGTAGAAAAGTCACTTGTTTAATGGACTATGCTGTCCACCATTCAACATTTTTTTCTCTTTTCAGAAGCAATTTGACATATAAATTACAATAAAAAAAAAGAGAACACCATCACACCTTCCGTTTCATGTCAGCTTTAACCATGCCATACACAGTTACAACAGCCATCTGATCCTAAAATCCTGGCAGAACATCTTAAGTATTATTACGCTTATGATACTGTATATGTTCTCAGATTAACAAAGATTTGACCACACCTCTAAATAATTATATTATTATATAATTGTAGCATATTTTAAATGTTAAAAATACATAAAACTTGTATTGTTGTCAACCAAAACAAAAGTATTTTTTTTTCTTTTTGTATATCTGTTTATGTTTTGTGGATTTGTTAAGTGAAGCAGAATTAAATAGAACAATAATCAGAGTTGATGAGCTTGTCTTGTCTTGTAAATGCTCATTGCTCACGGTGAATATCCTCCCAGCTGGCACGTTGCAAACCCTGAAAAACCTGTTTGTGTGTGCATGTGTGTTATCCACAGTCAATGCCGGTCCTTAAAATAAGATTATGGCAAATATTTTTCTTTGTTGGTTTTTTCATTATCTGAAAAACTACAGTTTCGTTTGAATATAGTTTTGTCAATATAAATCATAAATTACATATTTTTGTATTCGTCATTCGTTACATTATAAGGTTGAACCGGAATAGCCACCACTCGCTGAAGCCCTGTTATTGGTGGACGTATTCATGGACTCTTGCATTATGGAGCGACGTGATGAAGTCATTAAGGAGCTTACAAACGTAGGGCCAGATTAGATTTTGCTTTTCTAATCCAACAGATTACCACTGCACAGCTCCACTGGCCAGGAGGCCCCTTACATTTCGACACGATTTTTGTGGGTTGACCTTTTTTTTCTATTAAAAAAATCAGGAGTAGAACAACAAGCGCCTAAAAAGACATTTCAAGAAGAGCTGCAGGAAATGGACTAGCCACAGATGAGATTTGGGTCATGTGGCAATGCGTTTCCATGATAATTCTATTAGAGTCCATGAGCGCACTGTGCTTTAGAAAACGCTGTCGCTAATGGATGCAGGTGTTTGCCATCTTGGCTCTTAAGCAACACCTACATAATTTTTTTGTGTGGAAGGAAGACACTCAACAATTTTAGGAAGACATAGATGGTATCCCTAGCGGCGTGTGGAGACATGGAACCAGAGGCTGGAGAACCACAGGAGAAAGCATCGGAGACATTTAAAGAAACAGTTAGACATACCATTTCAGTCACTGGGGACAAACAGAATCTTAAGAGTGAGGAAACAATTCTTCAACCCTGTCAGGTGCTTCAAGAGCCCATCATGGAGCTGCAGAGAAGAAATGTCAATGGAGAGGAGGATGAGCAGACAGCAATAGAGGTCAAAGAGGACAAAGAAGGAAGTGAGAAGAAAGATACAGCAGAGAATAAAGAAGCAGAAGATATGAGAGAGATGAAGTGTGTTGAAAACGTAAGCGATGACCCCAGCAAAAAGGGCACAGATGAACTCATCATCTCAAATACAAACTTCACAACACCTGAGACCAAAGAATCAGACAGAGAGACGAGCCGCAAACTGACAAAGACTCCCAGCTTTGGGAAAACGGTAAGGTTTAAAGAAACTGAGACAGTGGAACAAAGGGATGACTCATGGGACAGTCTTTTTCCAGATTATGAAGTGGATGAGTGGACCACCACCAGCTTTGAGAAGTTGTTTACGGCAGAGGACTGGATGGACATTACAGGTAAGATGTCTGTTATACCATATATTTGCTTCAGTGCTTGAAGACCAGCTTAGACCAGCATGAATTTTTAATGTTTAGACTGAGTAATGCTGGCTAATGATGGTTTGATGATATTGTTGTTCGACCAGCATCACCATATTTGCCAACAAAAAGGTGGTCAATGGTCAACCTGCATGATCTTTGTGTTCAACTTGGTTAATAAAAGTAGTTTAGTCATCTAGGTCTTGTTGACTTCTTACCCCTTCCCCCTTTTCTCCACTATCCTGACTGCCCGTAGATGACCGTCTGCTGAGAAAGAAGGTGCTACAAACCGGCCCCGACAATGCCCTGACCCCTGCTTGGGGTCAAGAGGTCACTCTGAAAATGCAGGGCACGCTAGACGATAAGACAGTGGTGGAAAAAGACTGCAAACTGGTCTTCGTTATCGGGGAGGGAGATGTCAACCAGGTGAGACGCACTGACAGGCAGAGGAGGGGCAGACACACACATACTCTGATACTCTGGAACACCTGCCTAGGAACTATCTGTCACCTCGCACCTGCTGCCTGCTAAATTTTCCATTGGGATTAAGCTGTGTTTTCACATGTTGAGTACTGTATGTGTTTACTCAAGGCTGGTAAAGTAACCTGCTGAAGTGAGGTTAATTTAGTTCTTGTCGGAAAGTTTGCAAGGTCAATCTTGTTTGTAAAGTTGTCATGCAGTCTTTGTTTCTAAATGCAATTAAGCTTTAAGGTTCGGTTTTGTTGTCTAGTGAGGGAGTTCTCTAGGCTCAAAATTGGGTTAAAGTTTGTTGAGATAATCTATGATCTAACATAGTTTAAAACATGATGTTTCTGCTCACTTAGGCTCTGGAAGAGTGTGTCGTATCAATGAAGAAGGGGGAGATTGCGTTAATGCTTGCAGATTCACAGTACACCTATGGACTTCTAGGAAGGTAAGTAAAATGTGTCCGAAAAATCACATTTTGGTGACGGCAAACACATTTTGCAAGACCTTTGGATAAAAGCAAATGGGATAGCTTTTCAGGAGATTAAGGTGGTTTCACGTTCTGTTATAAGTTAGAAATTCAAGAAGGAAGGGAGGTTGCAGTGCACTGCTGAAAAAGTCAAGTGGTTTCCATCCGCACGGGGTGGGGGACAAAGTCCTTTTATACCTGTTGCTCTCAGGGCAAACGGCCTGTCCTCAGTAGCTTGCTAAATGAACCATGAACAAGAGCAGATGGCCTCCCCATTGACGACATTCAGGAATGACCAGAAACCCCTCCCCTTCCACCCTCAATTCTTTAACTATAGGTGATAATTTTGTTTAACAACTCACTTCACTGAATTCGTTGAATTAAAACCGTGTGGATGCAGACACATTCATTCGATTTTTCTGGGGTCTATGTGGATTTAAAGATTAAAGACAGTGTTGTCTGAATCACATTAAGAAAAATGTATGAAACAAATGACTGGAAAACTGACCTCTTACCAGCAACATGTGTTGATATAAACAACTTTACTCCCCCATTGACTTCTATTGTATGGACACAAAACCAATGCAAGTCAATGGGAACAACATTTTTTTAAATGTCTTTTGTGTTCTGCAGAAGAAAGAAAGTGGGTGTGTAAATAAGGACAGAATTTTCATTATGAAGGTGAACTATTTCTTTAATGACTTGATGCCATTATATGATTCCACAAATAAACACAAAATCAGGACCAGCTGTATAAAAAGCAACCCGTGGGACACAAATACTTAAGAACCAACAGACCTACTGATGTATTGAAAATAATGCAGTAGGGTTCGTCCTTAGAGGATGTTAGGAAGGCAGTGAAAATAAAAAATGTGTGTGCTTTAAAAATGAATAGTTACAAAAATACATAACAGATATTACAAGATAGAAGTGGAAATAATATATACATATATAAGATAAATTATACGTAAATAACAGCAATAAGTCTATATAATAACATTTGCTTACAAGATGCTTTTTACTTTAGTGTGTGTAAATGGGTTGCATAGTATGTTAATGCATTAGAAACGCAAAGCATTTCGCTTTACTTGCATTTGTTTACTCAGCATTCACATGTTCTCAAAGCGAATCTCTGCCTGTAGATAAGCAGTGAACTGTGGTCATGTGTTTTTGAGGAGAGGTTCCAAAGTTTGTGACCTCCCATTGAGAGTTCTTTAAATCAATTATAGACAAACCACGTGCAGTTTCCAGTTGAGCGTGCAATTACCTCCCGTGCAATTCCGTGTCGAAGAGAAATGCAGCTGAAATGACTAACATGATCCCTGCCTGTGATTCAAATAGTATTTTAATGCATGAATTTACTTACAGATCGACTCTTAAGCACCAAGTGACCAGAGATTAGTCAGAGGCCCTGAGGGAACACAAGCTCAGATCATGTTGTTTTCAACCCATGACTGTGGTCTGTTTGTATGCTAACTACACAAGTCATGTATGCATGATGTGTTTGCACGTATGAGTGTGTAGCTCACAGTGTGTGAGGACTCTGGAGTGATCGTTAGGTTTGTCTTGTAGCAATGCAGACACAGGGGCTGATGGGATGTGCTCCTGTGTGATTCTCTCTCTTTGGCCCTGTTATGAGTGGCGTCCACTGGGAGCGGGCCGTCGCGAGAGGCAGACAGATCCACAGTTAATGGTTGTTTTGATGCTAATGATTAGAGCTGTGAGCGGCAAACTTAAATTTAGCTCCGGCCCAAAGGTAGACACAGGCTTCTTGCCAGCAGTTAAAAGGGTGACAGCAAAGCCACTGTGACAACATCTCCTCCCATGACACTGAATGGGTGCAACACACACACACATACAGTATACGTGCTCTAACTGTACACACAGACAATGCTTCTATAAAAAGCATAAAATAAAAAAGCCAAAATGAAATACAAAATACAGAATCTTTAAGATTATAATAATTTTTATAAAAGACAAAACAATACATAGAATATCTGCCTATGCCGATTCTGAAGATTAAATTATTATTTCTTAACTTTCTGAGTGGCATTAATTCATATAATTACTTTAAATATCGAACATTAAAATGGTGATGTTTCTTAACATTTTCTGTGTACAGAGCTCAAATCCATTGCATTTTCCTGTCCTCTTTTGATTGACAGGATATATCGTCCCTGATCATCGGTTGTTTTTAAACCATCAGCCAATAGTGTTAAAAATTGATACCAATTATTGGGCGATATATCGGTGTATCTCGTATATTTCTTTATTCTTTATAAGAAATTTGGCTTAAAAGTGCAAATTGGTTCTAGTTATCGCGCATCAATGTCTACCTAAAGACTTTTATAAAAGTGGTATGAGTTCCTCAGTTGACTTGAGTTGTAAATCTAGATGTCAACGTACCATGTCTCTGTGAGGATAAACCACATGTGCAGAATATGCAAAGAATTCAAAAAACTTAACATACCTGAGGAATTTATGTCATGAACAATACATCATGACAAACCAGGGACACAAGCTGTAAAAAACACAACTTAAAAAAAACTAAGGTTATGTAAACCTAAAATGTAAACAGGCCAACTTGTGAATATTAATTTATTACTTTGTGTAATGTTTGTAAAAATGTCAAATATTACATGCATCTTCCAGCCAACACTTAAGTGTATAACCAGAACTTTCCAATAAACTGAGAACATAATAAAAATAAATAGTCCCAGTTGAGATTTGTGAGCTAGACATGACAAAGGCGTCTTATGACAGGTAACGCCTGCATCCAAAAACATCCTCCCCAACATGTTTTCCTTATCTGACAGATGTAATGGCTTGTCAAAGTGGCAATGTGGCATATGGAGGGGGTAAAAAGAGGAAGAGAGGAAGCTGAGGAAAGAAGAGAGGGAGAATGAAAAAAGTGTTAAGTGGAGCCAGAGAGAAAATCTCATTTAGATTCTCTCCAGTGGTTGTGACATGCATTGACTGCGCTCTGTTGGTAGTCTCTTACAGACATCCCTGTCTCCACTGAAAGCACTTCACAGCTTTATGTTCGAGCCATCTGCAGACAGACTGATTCAGCAGACTGTGATAAGAGTTGGGGCGTAGGGTGGGTGGCATCTTTCGCTCTCTTTGCATGTATTACATGCATCAGAGCAGGTTTATGTGCTGCAAAATCAATCTTGTTACATTCATGTGAATTGTAAAAAAAAACGTTCATAGGGTTAATGGGTTAATGGGACAGGTCACTAAAAAAATTCTTTCTTTCTTTACTTATTTAGATATGTCATTCCCAAATCTGTTCTTCTGCAGAACACAAAAGAAGATATTTTGAAGAATGTTGGTAACCAAACAACATTAGGCTCATTGTATGGACACAGAACTATTGAAACATTTCACAAAATATATTTCTTTTGTGTTCCACAGAATAAAGTGTCATATGCAGGTTCTGAATAACATGAATATTATTTTTACTTTTGGGTGAACTATCCCTTTCAATAAGAATTGTATTGGTGATATGAACTGTCTGTTGGTGATTCAAGTGTCTTTTGTTAAAATATGACATGAAACATATATTTACATTTTACTTTGTGATTTCACTCGAAAAACAGGTTGTGATGTCATTATGCAAGATTATATGTTTACCTCTTAAAGCTTATATTTGGCTCTAAGCATTTGTCCACCAATTACATTCGGTTTGTTTTGACTCATGCCAAGCAATTTAATAGACGCCTGATTTGTGTTTGGCATTTACATAGAATGTGCCATAGCAAATTGTGATACGGAAATCCCAGGCAGCTTTTTAAACTGCTCCTAATATAAATGAGTCACTCATTTTGCTGGAAAACACGCACATCACCCACTCACACCTCATCACGCAAACACACACTCTTCCATACACACTAAAACACGCACACATATAGACAAACACACCCTCCTTCTCCTCTTTCTCTCTCTTTCTCTCTCTTTTATCTGTGTACTTGCCCGGAATCCAACACCCCCCGCAGATAAACATGGTGGACGGGAACAAATAATAAATTAGTGCGTGAGGCGAGTATAAAAGTTCTCAAGCGAAACAGAACCCAGTGTGTGTTATGACAGTGATACGATGCTGTCTTTAGCAGCATGCACCGAGATGAGCACTGCCTCCCTCCAGGTCTTGCTAGAGCGAATGCTTGACTCAATGAAAGAGAAAAGAGCGTATTTACTCGGACTTCGAGACATGTTGTAAAATGTAATGACCAATCCCAGATGGGTTTGAATGAACTGGAGTAGCCCAATAACAAGAATATCAATAAGCTTGCTTTGGAAAAAGTTACCTGGAGGTTTATTCAGTGCTATGTGAAAAGCAAAATTTAAATCCCCAGTTGACCTCTAACAAGGCGCGATGTTCACTAGTGTGAGCTGCAATAAGCAAAGCAAACATGTTGGCATAGTGGAGAGCTGGGTTAGAACAGAAGAAGAATCAAAGCTCACTGAGGTATTACAGACATCATGCCTGTACTATTTCATCTAAGCCCATTTTATTATGGCTTATTTCTTAGAAAATCTGTAGGTAACAATAGATAAAGCTCAAAATAAATCCTTACCATATGTCATCGGGTGATAAATTGCAGGTCAGCTTAGCATTCAACTCAACTTGAAATCAAAGTTGACGCTGTTTACTTTTTGAATGGAAGTTCCTTTTTAAAGGTGCTATATGTGATTGGTCTATTGATTAAACTCAATATAATATACATAACTTTGTCTTCAGAGATGTATAAAGACCTTACATAATTAAGCGTTATGTATTTAATACCTTAGAATGAGTTATTTCTATCTACATACACAGTGGGTCCCCTTGCTTGGAATTCGCCAAGTTGTTTCAACAGTAGCCCTAAACCAGGGGTGTCCAATGTCGGTCCTGGAGGGCCACAGTCCTAAAGAGTTTAGCTCCAACTTGCCTCAACACACCTGTTTGGAAGTTTCTAGTCTGCTTTGTGAGACCTTGATTAGCTGTTCAGGTGTGTTTGATTAGGTTTGAAGCTAAACTTTGCAGGACATCAGCCCTCCGGGATTGACTTTGGACACCCCTGCCCTAAACGGACAAACACTTTTCACAAATACATTATCTCCTTTGGCAAAGAAGCGAAAACGGGACGACTCCTTAGTCCTGTGTCAGCCACCGTATTACATTAAAAATATGTGTAGATTGAGCTGTTGCAATTCGCAACCTAACCACTAGATGTCACTAAATTTCACATACTGTACCTTTAAATGCGGCATATTTATAAAAGTTACAAAACATGTTTTTGCCACCTGTAGTAAAGTGTAACAGTGTGTAAAACTAACAGTTTGCTCATCCTTTGAGACAACATTTGTTTTGTGCTTATATCACTCTGTTCACGTGAGCTATTGTTGGCTAAAAGCCTAAATCTCTTTACGTTCATATTACAGAACTAAAATGGGTTGCCAACGGGATTCAGGTTGACTTTAAAGTGCAGCTTGTTGAAATGCTGTTCCACAACTGAACTGTTTAATTGAACCATCTGCGTATTTTTTATAGTAAGAGGTTCACTTCTATGCTTTCTGTGATATGATCTGTTCTAGCTGACTTTGATCTGAACAAACCTGATGGATAATAATGAACTCACAGTATTTGAATTGATCTTCTTGACGTTTAGCATCTGCTAACTTGTTCAATTTACTGAGCTCATATGAACACAATCTTTAATATCATCATTCATAGTACAGTTTACATTTGCATTTATTCATGAAGCTGACACTTTATTCAAAGTGACGTACAAATGAGTGAACATTTTATATTTTAATATAAGCAATATAGAAGATCTTTTTTTTATTATTATCGTTTATAATTTGTATGTTATTAATATAAAGAAACACTGTGATTAAAGTCATACCCTCTAATTTCTAGAGACTGTTGAGAAAGAAACATCCAGAAAGATGGAAACAGATTGTGCCTTCAAGCGAACATGGTGCAAGAGTAGGTGTGTAAAACCACGAGATGTATCTTCACTCATCTGAATGTCAAATTGAGTGATGAGGATTTGATGAGTGTACGCGTCATTGATAAAATCTCCAGGCTGCGCTGACATATGACACATTCTCACACACATGCGCTCAATCACACGTGCTGCCAAGTGATGAGTCTGTTCACAGCATGGCTTTCAAATCAACACACACACAGTTCTGTCTTCTGTTGACTATTTGTGTGCCAAGTCTTGAGAAGGAGCAGAATGAGCAGAGGAAAAGAACTGGCAGTAACCTTCAGTACATCTCACTCCGAGAAAAAGATGACTGCAATTCAAGTGGGGTTTGAACGGTGAAAGAATGTCAAAAGTATCAAACATCTGGTTTAGTAAAATAGCAAACCATGCAATGAGATTTGAACACTGGAAATGAGCCAATTGCCAAAATGTAACATACATCATGTGAGGTGTTTCACTGCTTGTTTCTTTTCGGGGTGTGAATTAGTGACATGGAGATATGAGAGGAGCTTTTCTAACTGTTCCTGTAGCTCAATAGAGTACCGTAGAGATGACATGTTTTTTTAGGCCAACCCGGAAGTTAGCGCACTGTTTAGCTAAACCGAAAGCCAATTAATTTAGACTTGGAAGATCGCAAAAAATAAAATCTGTGATTAACAAAGGTTTCTCTATACGTTCGATCTATCAAGATAATCTTCACAAATTTACACAACACATTTGTTACTTTTGAAGCCTAAATCCAATCGCCAGAATTAAAAGGCAAACATGAGGCTATAAACAGATTACACTACGGTCGCTCGATATCAATTACCATCAAACTTCAGACTTGAATGCCCGTCTACATCTTTAGAGATTTGTGTCCATGTTGCATTATTTGTGAGATTTTAATGCATGATAAAGTTTATTGTCCGTGACAAAGAATGTAGTTGCATTTAGCAACTTGTTAGCAACCGCCATTTTTAAGACACAATAAGTCTTTAAAAAAATAACAAGCGGGTTATAACTGGTGTTTTATGTCATGAATTAAAACATAAAAATATTTCTAGGTTTTGTGAAACACTTTTTCAGACAATTTACCAAAAACTGATCAAAAACACATCCGCTGCGTCCGAAATCGCAAACTGTGACAATACGTACTGAATTTAATTAAGTACCTACCTATCGGCCGTTAAAACAGTACATTCTATGTAGTATTAGTGGGTGTATTATGAATACATTATACAGACATACTGAGCCCGCCATGTTTTATGGTCATGTGACCTACAGGTGAGAGTTGATTAAACATAATTTAGTCATGAGAAATTCATTTATTGGCACTTATATTAAAAACGGACATCCGCCTTAAAGTTTTGGCTGTATTTATTTGATTTAATGTTGGAATTTGATCGTTGCTCAGCTCCTGTGGCATCACGGGATAGAAAAGTGTCCATCCGATCAACACTCACGATATTTTTCGCCTACTGTTTCTTCGATATTTCTTTCGGTATTTTTCGCCTACTGTTTTTGCAAACTGAGGTTTCGGACATTCTACTCAGGACTCATGGAAAAAGGCGAATTCGGATGCTAATTTGCTTCCAGGTTTTGCATAAAATATGTCATCTCTGAGGTACTCTTTTGGCAGAGCATTCCGCTAGCAAAACAACGGTCATGGGTTAATTCACAGGCAACACATGTAATAAAAGGCATGTATAGATTAAATGCACTGTAAATTGTTCTGGACAGAATTGTCTGACATATATATTTTAATCTAAATAAAAAAAAATCTTCCTGATAGGCCTGACAGGGCTTGATCCTTCGCCTTTTTGGAACAATTTTTGTTGGCAAAGAAAATATTATGTCTGTAAAATAAGTAACTCAGGATTAAAAATATTACCAGTTTCAGCCCTCAAAAGCTCATCTGTCGCAAATAATTGTCTTGATAACAGCCTTCATTATGAAGGTGAAAGAACGTTGTGTACATTAGCTCTCATCTGTTTGTATGATATGCATGTTTATGAAGAAGTTAATTAGTGAACGGCTTAACATGGGAGTGTTTGACTAATTTATCACTGTACTATGTGCGTCTTTCAGGGAGCGAATGTGTGTATGACTCACGGTGAGTGTCCAATCACTACTGATGATATATAGTCACAATGTATTGTTATAAGGAGTTCTGGCTGTCAGCTGTTCTGTTAGTTCACACTTTGATATGCAAATATTTGTTTTTTTAAGCTTGGCCACTTTGCATTGATAAACTACTTTAGTTTGCAAGCGTTCTATCTGGTCAGGTTTCCCTGCATCCCTGTTACAGAGAACAACCGAATACTAAATTACATGCAAATATCAGAGGAACTGTTGTCATTCAGTTTTATCTGTACTTATGGAAAGCTGCCCACAGCAGGTTAAGGAGAAGTGCTGTGGAATCACGTAAGATTAAGAGATTGTCAACGTATAGCTGGAACTTCAGTAGAAAAAGAGTCAGAGCCGCTCTCAGCTTTAACATACTTTACACACGTGAATGCAGTATAAAGATAATAGCAGATAGAATCTCAGACTCAACAGTGAAGATAAGAGACCTGTCCATGGCTCATCTGTGTTACATTGTGTTTTGACAGTAAAAACCTACAGTACGTCTCACAAAGAGGGACTCGGCCATTGGTTGCAGTCTGACAGCAAGTGTTTTCCATAACATTCTTTTTCAACACGTAAGACTAAATATTTAGTTCAAGCGATCTTGTGCGGTTTTCCTTCTGTTCGAGCGTGCATGTGCACCCGCTAATGTTCCATTTTGCTTCTGTTTACCGCTTATACTTGACTTGTTCCTGGCAACCTGGGCCCCTATCACCCACATCCACCTGACATTCACCTTAACATGATACAGCTTCAACTCCACTTCTCTTTGTGTTTTTAATGTTGAATCCGTTAATATTGAATTGTTATTTTCCAGCGCTAAATTAATAAAAAAATTCAGCTTTATCAGGATTTAACCCTTACCTCTACTTGTTAACCCTACGACACCAATACCAACACACATTCCATTAACAAAACTTTTTTTATGAAGTTTATGAAGTTTTTTATTTACATTCATGTATTTGGCTTATGCATAAAGCAACTTCCCATGCATTATATTATACGTTTGTTGCTAAGTATGTGCAATCCCTGGGATCAAATCCATGACCTTGGCAGTGCTAGGCTAGCACCATGCTCTAACCACTGAGCCACAGGAAAGCTATTGCATTAGAACTACTGGCATATACACACAGCAATGTTAAAGGGAGTGACAACAGGAGTTATTATTGTTCCATGTATACACAATATATGAGTACTGTATTGATAACCATAGTAACATGAATGAGTAATCTATACAATATTTTGTAATGTTTATGTATATATAATATTAAGGAGCATTTGTAGGTCTAAAGAACCATTGGCTGAATTATGCCGATCCCTAATCTTAGTCATAGTAATTGCATTTGCATGTATCATTGTGTGATGACAGGAAGGAGGAGACAGACGGCAATAAGGGAAACTGATTGGCAATGGAGCTCAGTTTGATATGTTTCTTCCATAGCATCCGTTTGTAAAGTTCATTTAACATGTTGATAAGAGACCTGTTCTAGAGACCTAATTCTTTTAAGGCTTGAATGTTATTCATTTGTGAGAAACGTCAACCACCTCAGTACAGAAGTATAAATGAAATTCATAAAAAGTCTAAACAACGCACCCTTACTAGTATTTCTTTAAATATTTGAGGCAATGTAGGATATATTTCTTAGTCCTGAAACCTTATCCCGAGAAGTTTTTTTATTCCAATGTACTCTTTACATTGATGGAGAACCTTTCTAACATGTATACAAATGAAAACACTGCGTGTGTCCTAAGTGTGACTATCAACTGTAAAACTTGATGATTTTATAATTTTTACCATTCACATAACATTTGCAGTATTTGATAGGTGCTTTTATCCAACGTGACTTCAGTGCATTCAGTCTATGCATTTATCAATATGTGGGATCAAACCCATGACCTTTTGCATTGCGTCACTTAAAAAAAACTGATTGATCACATTCAATGACATCGGATGGTTTATTCCTAACTAAATGGGTGGTTTGCTTCCAAAATAAACTGCAAAGTGCACCAGACGTCATTTTAATGATTTAATATATGTGGTTATGTGAATATCCAGTTGGCATAATTTGCCTTGGTCAAGCGGATCATGCTATCAGGGCAGGATGGCTTTTGTGAGGTGACATAACTGAGATAGCATCTTCACCATAGCGTGATACACGTCAGAATACACGTCAGAGCCCCTGACCCCTCGCCGCTTCCCAGCCCTGCTCACAAAAGATAAAGATAATGAAACGGCAAGTGAGGACCAGTGAGGCACATGTGGTGGCCCTGGAATCAGCCGTGCCAAGGCAACAGAGAGAGTCATCTCTCCCCAGCAGGGCTGTGGTCTCTCTCAGGGCTAAATGGGACATCTGAGAGCCAGAATGCACACAGATTACGGGTTAGAGCACAAGGGCTGGAGCTAATAAATAGCTTTTCTATGCAAATGCAAACACACACGTATAAACGCATATATGTGACATTATACTGGAAAAACGGATAAACCCAGTTTTTATAACTAACGTAAGCCTTTATGTATGTCAGATGGTAGCTAGTATCTTCCGACCAGTAGCCTATAGAGTTGGAAATGTAAACATAGCAGCCTTTGATTGCAGATAGGACTGACCCATGAAATAGACCATTACTGAGACCTCTTATATAACCGTTATGCCCTTGAGCAGGTTGCTCTACACAGATTGCCTCTGCAGTTAGTTTAGTGCACGATGCTTTAGATAATAGATTTGATATTGTACAGTTAATGTCAAGAAAGCTTTGATTATCATTGCAAGCCTCCAAATGGTTTAAAAACTGATCAAATAAGCAATTTATGATTTTGGTCGATGGCATAATGTCATTACAGGGGGACATACAATGTATTAAGAGGGTTTAAAATCAAGGTTAAATTCAAATTTACTTTATCATATTTTGAATTTTATTAATTGGCTTAAAAGAGAAAATACAACAGTTATATTTTCACAGAATTTATAGCTTGTCTATACTGAAAATGCTTTTTTTATTTATACATTTTCTATACATTTCTAAACATTATATAATTGGTACAGGGCTATCAAAAGATTATATAGAAAAAATAATTTGAAAAGAATGTGACTTTATTATTGATAAATTATTATATTTATAAAAATGTATTTATTGTTATTAGTTATTTATACAATTATTATTTATATTATTTTATGTGACCAATTTTTTATAAAAAAACGATTTAATAGATATTGCGATTACATTTATTTGGACAAAATATTTGTGTAAAGAGCAGAACTTGATCAGGAATTTGTAACTATTTCACAAGGTGGCTAATCGGTATGAATTCGTAAGATGAGAATCGTACAAAAACGTACGGTTATTAGAATAGCAATACTGAAGCCCCTCCCCTAAACCTAAGTGAGAGGAAATTGTATGAAAACGTCCAAGTTCAAATGTAAAATACTATACAGGTCCGAATTTCTGTGATGTTGTGTTGGAAAATATAATCTTTTGATAGCCCTATACTGATTATATAATGTTGAGAAATGTATAGAAGATGTATAAATAAAAAAGCATTTTCAGTATAGACAAACTATAAATTCTGAGAAAATATAACCGTTGTCAAGCTGAAATATTGTTAAGTTATCAATTGGTTATCCAATCAAATGCAAAATTTTAACGGTTATCTTTATTTGTATGCAGCACTTAAACCATGATCCAGTATATTTTATTATCTATGTCAAAAACTGACAGATACGGACCACCTAGGACCACCTAGTAAAACAATCCGTCCCACAGCATTGTTTTCTTGAGCGGATCCATGCTTTTCTCACGCTTCAACTCAGAAAAAGCTCCTGAAGCAGGAAAGCAAGAGCTGTCCTGTGTTTTCTTAGCTGCTTTCAATGCCTTCGAGTGTTTTCCGTGCGCAAGCTATGTTTAACTAAAGCGCACCGTCTCAAGGCCACCCAGCTTACTACTTCATATGCATAATTACACGTCCAAAACAGATGCAGGAAATATGCCACATGTTTGACCAGATAGTATCAGATACATTGATACATTAACACTCAAGCGCACATCTCTGATCTCTGAGAAAACAAGGACATGACCACAGGAGAGCCATTGCTTTCCTGCTCCCTTGCGTAAATGTGACGGCAGGTCTGATAAGTGCGTCACACGATCGTCTTCCTGGTGGATCGTCTGGAGGTGCTGAACTGAGAACAGAGCCACTGCGGAATGCATAATTCTGAACGACGTATCCACCTCTTGCATGCTTATATGCACAGGCACACCAAAGCAATGAGTCAGACTGAGACGTCAGATCACCGTCACTGGCCCTTAGCATCAGCGTGTCCATCACAAGCTAACATCTGCTACACACACACAGAATCAAAATGAGTGCATGATTTTGGTCTTGTTTCTGTTATGTTTTTTTGTGTTTATTGCCGAGCATGTAAGTCTAGATAGTTACGTTAGGAACACACACAGGCATCCAAGACATATTCTGGATTTTTAAATACAAACTATCAGTCTCGAAAGCCTCTAGTGAAAGTTGTTCTCCAGAGGCTTTGGCAATAAAAACAAGCTGCCAACTTTGAGTGAGCAGCTGTCAAGTTCAGTGGAATCCTATATATTGGACCCAAGTCCCTGAGCTCTTAAAATCTTGCCCTGCAGGTCCTGTCTTTTTTACAGTGATCAGAACACGGAGGGTCAGACTAATAAGACTGCTATAATTAACCTCCCAGAAGTGGAGCGTCCTTCCTGACACACCCCCTTCTTTAGAGGCCCACCGCAGATCTGGACATGCAGGCAACAGTCAGTTCAGGTCACATGGATGAGAGGGAGAAGACGCTCAACATTTTATAAGGGCTATTTATGAGCTGTGCAATGTTTGCCGAGATATTTCTCATGAGAATAAGTTTCAGAAATCTCACAAATATCTCCATTGGTTTCCAAAGACATCTCAACTTTGTCACAAACTGAGCTCAGATTTGCCAAGCCTGCTATCAAAAGTCAATGTTATCGAAGATTTCAATATGACCTCAAACTTTTATCACGATATTTACCCAAATTCAGATTATTTTACCTAATCTACATGAATTTTACAGATACATTCCAAATGTATTTGATCAATTGTCTCATTCACTGTTCATACTTAAATGAAACTAAGATATCATGAGGTATGAAAGAGCAATAACCAATTAAGGTGAAATTGGTGATTATCATTTTTTTATATGTTTATTATTGTTTCTTTATATTTTATATACTGTGTAGTACCGAGTACGTGCTTTGGCTTTTTAAAAGAAAGCAAATTCATTTTTGATGACAAATCTGGCATCTTTCTGTCAGAATATCATACATCACATGATGCTAGTAAAAGCAAGCTGTGACTGTCAGTCACTCTTGCTGAAATTGAAAAATATCAAAATGTTTTTCCGCAGACACTAAGTGAGAGAATCAGAGAGACACTGTACAAAGACACATTTGTCAGAGGAAGAGAGACAGACAGGTTTTTGCGTTACTGTGAGACAGACCATGTCTAACCTTGTAAGGAAGAGATGATTCATCTTTTATTTACTGGCGTAATGCATCTTTCTCTGTTTTTGTCTTCTTTTTTTATTTGAACATCGTTTCACAGAATGTCGCATTTAAGAATTCAACAAAAGTGTGAGGACAATGTGAGAAATTTCAGAAAGTTTATCAAAACAATGTAAAAGCACTTTGTTTACCTGTATACTGTATAATAATGAATGTAAATAATATTCATATAATGATTAAAAACACAGCACATTCAATTAAAGAAAGGATCCTTAATATAACAAACAAGACTTACCTCTAGTAAAATTATAAAGATAAAAAGGTGGCTTTGTTTTTACACCACCATTAAGAAACAAAATATCTTAGTTTGATAGTTGAAATTGATAGTTCACCCAAAAACAATTCTGTCATCATTTACTCACCCTCTTGTCATTTCAAACTTGTATGACTTTCTTTCTTCCACAGAACACAAATGAAGATGTTTTGTAGAATGTAAGTAACCGCCACCCTTTCACTTGCATTGGTTTTATGTTCATACAATAGAAGTGTGTGAGTACCAGCGCTGTTCGGTTACCAACTTTCTTTAAAATATCTGCTTTTGTGTTCTGTGTCAGAAAGAAAGTCATTGAGGTTTGTAATGACAAGAGAGTAAGTTAATGATGACAGAATTTTCATTTTGGGGTGCACTATCACTTTAATATGCATCTGTCTGTCACCAAGGCATCGTTTCACAGAGGAAGGGATTATGAGTTACATAGAATCTTATTATTATGTTTGCGCGGTTCTTGTACTGGTTGGATCAAGTCCCATATTCGCAAACAGATTCAACTTTTTGAAAAGCTTTACTGTCACATAATGAATGGGGATATAGAGTGGAGTAAAAACATGTAATCAAATCAGAACATTGCTTACATAGAGAATTGCAAATGTGTTATTGTCTTTACAGGTAACGTGTATAATTTCTATGCCAAATGCCAGAAAGAAGAAAAATGGACTGCTTTCAAATAGTGTTTTACAAAAAAAATAATCCCGCCCCAACCTCACATCATTGGTTGAACCAGTTCCATATGTCAGATGTAGAGCCACAGTTTTTGACATGTTAAGAGGAATAAACCTAAAAATGGTTTACTAACTGTATACTTACAGTATACCTGTCTCCACATTTAAAACTGAGACATTAGGGAAAACAACTATTTTAACATAAAAAACTCTAATTCTTTGAAGAGATCTCTTGAGATTCTTAAAACATCTCCAATACTGTTGTCAGCTAGATGACATAAACAGAGAGTTACACATGCAAAAAACTTAAAACTTAAAAGTTGCAGTGTTGCAAGTATAACAGTCAAGTTTAACCCGGCCTGGTTCGTATTTCTTCTGTTGTGGTTGAAACTCCATATGGTCACATGTCATCATGAAATTTGAAAGATGTATATTTAAAGCCTCCATCATACATATCCATCCCTCATCTATGATTACTATGTAATCAGTCCATGAGGAAACCTTTACGACTGCAGCGCAAACACGCGGGCACACAAGCACAGCAGTACAGGCTCATAAAACAGGCGGTGGAGCTGGCGCCGGTGGCCGCAGGGTTGAGATTGGGTTCATTTAAAAGGGCTGAAGAAGACTGCTTCACATTATATGAGCACATCAGAAGAGCTCTCCCAGAGGCACTATGCACTTCGCCGCCTTGTTCCCTGCTGTTTACACCCTGACTGCTTTAACAGGAACAGGAAATAAAAACAAACAATACCGTAAGCATGTCAAAAACAAATGCCCGTCTTGTGGTGTACAGTACTAAATGACGTTTAAAGGATAGGCTCTGATAAAAGGCTGTGTCTTTTGAAGTAAATATTTAATTGTAGGCTACTCAAGTAAAAGAGGAAAACACCTGCGGCTGTTGTGGTTTTGATGCTGGCCAATGTTTCTTATAAATAGTTACTAAGTAATTAGTTACTGTAATTGAATTACTTTCCCCTTGAAAAAGTAAAGTATGGGATTACTCTAATTTTCTGTAATTTAATTACAGAAATTAATTAATAACAGTTACTTCCGATGTAATTAAACTTAATGTGTGCACTAATCGAATTACACTTTTACATATGTAATAAGTAACTAGTAATTAGTTACTTTTAAAAGTAACTTACCCAACACAGATGCTGGCCCTCATGTTCGTCCATCTAAAAGACAATGCTGGCGTAAACCAGAGCAAGTACTTTGAAAATTAATCTCAAGTTAAGCTTGTGATTTATAATTCGAGCTGTCGGGAACCTATTTATTGGAAGTGTCAATTTGACGTCATTTAACTTCAACCCATGTAAAAATAAGTTTGTAACGTTACATTAAAATGTTTCAAACAGAGATATATACACTCTGTCATGACTCTCAAGGTGAGACATGGCGTGAGAACCCAAGTGCAGGCAGACACAGACGGTATTGATGGAAAACGAGGATATTTATTAACAAATAAACACTAAACAAGACAGGCAAAACAAAACCCCACGTGGGGGGAAAACAAGACAGGGATATATATAATTTTAACAAGAAACACTGACTTACTAAACTATAAACAAACACTGGTAACAAACACTAAACTAACACTTACTAGACAAGGAGACAGGAACAAGTAAAGACGGGTGCGTGAAGCAAACAGCAGACAGACTCACAGGTACTGCATACAATGCACGAGCAACGAGACAAAGAAACATGAGGACTCTTTATAGGGGAAACAGACAAAGGATAGTTAACGAGAAACAGGTGCTGGGGATTAGCACTAAGGAGAGGCTGACAAGGAACGAGATGTAGGGAACAATGACAAGACACGAGAAAGATCACTCAATCTCACACAAAACCATAGGTTATGCCATGACTCCACTCAAACAACAAGAATAAACATGACATGATAGTGGAATCATGACATAAGCCCCCCCTTTAATGAGCACCTCCAGGTGTTCATCAAGGGGTAACTAACGAGACAAGACTGACTGGGAAACAGACAAAAACCAGACAGACAAGGTGAACATGACAAGGGGCATACAAGATATGATAACAAAAGGGTTGGGGTGAGATAACAAAAATAACAGACATGGGAGGGGGGGCGGGGGCAAACAAGAAAACACAGGAAGTCCAGAAGGGGCAGGGCCGGGCGGGGAAGTCCCAGCCCTGGGGGACGCGCCAGGGCGCGGAGCCCCAGGAGGCTTGACAGGGGTAGTCCTGGGGGGAACTGTCCTAGTCCCCTGCAGGACTGCAGGGCTAGTCCTCGGCTGGAATGCCGGGCTGGACCAGGGCTGGAAGGCCGACTGGATTGTCGGCTGGGCAGCCGGACTTGACGGCGGCTGGGCAGCCGGACTTGACGGCGGCTGGGCAGCCGGACTTGACGGCGGCTGGGCAGCCGGACTTGACGGCGGCTGGGCAGCCGGACTTGACGGCGGCTGGGCAGCCGGACTTGACGGCGGCTGGGCAGCCGGACTTGACGGCGGCTGGGCAGCCGGACTTGACGGCGGCTGGGCAGCCGGACTTGACGGCGGCTGGGCAGCCGGACTTGACGGCGGCTGGGCAGCCGGACTTGACGGCGGCTGGGCAGCCGGACTTGACGGCGGCTGGGCAGCCGGACTTGACGGCGGCTGGGCAGCCGGACTTGACGGCGGCTGGGCAGCCGGACTTGACGGCGGCTGGGCAGCCGGACTTGACGGCGGCTGGGCAGCCGGACTTGACGGCGGCTGGGCAGCCGGACTTGACGGCGGCTGGGCAGCCGGACTTGACGGCGGCTGGGCAGCCGGACTTGACGGCGGCTGGGCAGCCGGACTTGACGGCGGCTGGGCAGCCGGACTTGACGGCGGCTGGGCAGCCGGACTTGACGGCGGCTGGGCAGCCGGACTTGACGGCGGCTGGGCAGCCGGACTTGACGGCGGCTGGGCAGCCGGACTTGACGGCGGCTGGGCAGCCGGACTTGACGGCGGCTGGGCAGCCGGACTTGACGGCGGCTGGGCAGCCGGACTTGACGGCGGCTGGGCAGCCGGACTTGACGGCGGCTGGGCAGCCGGACTTGACGGCGGCTGGGCAGCCGGACTTGACGGCGGCTGGGCAGCGCTCTCTGACGGCGGCTGGGCAGCGCTCTCTGACGGCGGCTGGGCAGCGCTCTCTGACGGCGGCTGGGCAGCGCTCTCTGACGGCGGCTGGGCAGCGCTCTCTGACGGCGGCTGGGCAGCGCTCTCTGACGGCGGCTGGGCAGCGCTCTCTGACGGCGGCTGGGCAGCGACCTCCGGCGGCTGCTGGGCCGGGCTCGGTGCCGGACGGACCGTCACCTTCCCACAGCGCCCCCCCAAAAAATATTTGGGGTTTGACACCACCGGACTCGGGACCACAGGACTCGGGACCACAGGACTCGGGACCACAGGACTCGGGACCACAGGACTCGGGACCACAGGACTCGGGACCACAGGACTCGGGACCACAGGACTCGGGACCACAGGACTCGGGACCACAGGACTCGGGACCACAGGACTCGGGGAACCCGGAACTGTTGCCGGTTGCTGAACTGGGCGACAGGACAGCAATTTCGGCCTGGGACGTCCTCCACGTGGCCTTCTCCTCCCACTACGGTCAGTCTGGCCCACGGCTGACTCAGCCGGGCCAGTGGGGAACCGAGGGAGTACCGGGAAGGAGGACTCCCGCGACGTCGTCCTCGAGTCTCTAGCCACCCACTCATCTTGGACTCCACCAGAAGGGCTGGCGACCGTGGAGCTCGAGCCAGAGGGTACTGACTCCCCAAGGGCAGCGGCGGCCAGGACGATACCCTCCGCAGCGCTCGACCGTGGGGTGAAAGTCCCATGTGGAACCTCACCCCCGGGATCGCTACGGTTGGCCACGTACCTGACCATGTCCGCAAACCCCAAGGGAGCCAGCAGCCTCTTCTCTGACGGTGTGAGGCGCCGGGTGAGGCAGCAGTTGAAGATCGTCTTCAACTCCGCCTCACCAAACTCGGTCACCTCCGCCACCGCCGAGAATGCCCTGGCGAACTCCTGGTCACCATAATTCCCCTGGCGGAATCCAAGCATCAAGTGGGCCTGGCGAGACCGCAAGGACAACGTCGTACCGTCCATGCTGCCTACTGGGTTCTGTTGTGGCTCGTGCATTCTGTCATGACTCTCAAGGTGAGACATGGCGTGAGAACCCAAGTGCAGGCAGACACAGACGGTATTGATGGAAAACGAGGATATTTATTAACAAATAAACACTAAACAAGACAGGCAAAACAAAACCCCACGTGGGGGGAAAACAAGACAGGGATATATATAATTTTAACAAGAAACACTGACTTACTAAACTATAAACAAACACTGGTAACAAACACTAAACTAACACTTACTAGACAAGGAGACAGGAACAAGTAAAGACGGGTGCGTGAAGCAAACAGCAGACAGACTCACAGGTACTGCATACAATGCACGAGCAACGAGACAAAGAAACATGAGGACTCTTTATAGGGGAAACAGACAAAGGATAGTTAACGAGAAACAGGTGCTGGGGATTAGCACTAAGGAGAGGCTGACAAGGAACGAGATGTAGGGAACAATGACAAGACACGAGAAAGATCACTCAATCTCACACAAAACCATAGGTTATGCCATGACTCCACTCAAACAACAAGAATAAACATGACATGATAGTGGAATCATGACACACTCACCTAAAGGATTATTAGGAACACCTGTTCAATTTCTCATTAATTCAATTATGGTGGTGGTGTAATGGTGTGGGGGATGTTTTCTTGGCACACTTTAGGCCCCTTTGTGCCAATTGGACATCGTTTAAATGCCATCGCCTACCTGAGCATTGTTCTGACCATGTCCATCCCTTTATGACCACCATGTACCCATCCTCTGATGGCTACTTCCAGCAGGATAATGCACCATGTCACAAAGCTCGAATTATTTCAAATTGGTTTCTTGAACATGACAATGAGTTCACTGTACTAAAATGGCCCCCACAGTCTCAACCCAATAGAGCATCTTTGGGATGTGGTGGAACAGGAGCTTCGTGCATCCCACAAATCTCCATCAACTGCAAGATGCTATCCAATCAATATGGGCCAACATTTCTATAGAATGCTTTCAGCACCTTGTTGAATCAATGCCACATAGAATTAAGGCAGTTCTGAAGGCGAGATGGGGTCAAACACAGTATTAGTATGGTGTTCCTAATAATCCTTCAGGTGAGTGTAGAGACAAAAGTAACAGATCTTTAATTTCTTAACTTCTATCTGCCAAACTGTGATCGGTTGATACTTGTCTGAGTGACATGTGTTTTACAAAGCTTACATAGAAAACCATGTGTCTGTACTAGCAAACATACGTTGCACCAGAAAGCTGTTTTATTGCCAGCATGTACATCAATAGGTTATCCCCATGGAAACCACTCAGAGACACTTTTAGGGCATTTACATCATTTATAACCTCGCTTGATAAAACATCCTCTATGACGTAGGAGGGCCAACTGTTTATTTATTTTTTGTTCTTCCTCTTTCATGCATTAGTTTTTGCTCCACTCATTAAGACTGACAAGGTGACTGGCTGACAGATGAGCGGCATGAGTCAGCAAGCGCTTGGAGCCTGAACCACCGAACGGAGCGGATCTGTCCCAGAGAGACGACAATGAGACATTCATTTTACCCTGAATGAGCACACCACTATTTTTGGCGGAAATCATACAAAAGTACAGCTCGGGAAATGTTTTAGTTGTGTTTAATTCATTTTGTGAATGCATTTGAGCAAGTCAAGTGAACTGAAGCAACTGAACAGAACTGAAGTGTAAAAACATCTGATGCCAGGGTTAGTGCACAACAGTGTTTTCATGGGTCTAAGAGATCTAAAAATGAATAACTTTCTTTAGTGAAACACAAAACTTTTGAAAAATGTTCACAATGCTCTATCATTAGATGTTTTGGTATTACTTAAAGAAAGTCAGTCAGAGGAAATACTTAAAAAGAGAGTTCATGCAAAAATTCTGTCATCATCATAGTAAGATATTTGAAAGAATGCTTATAACAGTTCTTGGCCACCATTGATAGAAACAATTATAATGTTTTCTTTCCTTCATTCTTCAAAATATTTTATTTTGTATTCAACAGAACAAAGAAAATGTTCCTACTGTGGTAGTCAATGGTGGCCAAGAGCTGTTTGGTTACAAGCATTCGTTCAAATATATTTCTCTGTGTTCATTAGAATAAAGAGATGTATACACATTTGGAACAACTCAAGGAAGTATATGAAGACAGAATTTTCATTTTTTGGGTGAACTGTTCTTTTAAAGACCTAATTTATTTTATTTTGTACAATTTCTTCAAAAGAATGCCTTGTATTTCTAAATATAGATGCATTAGGAAATGCAAAGTGACACGATGTGTCTTATACGTAGATTTATGAATATGACCTGCGTCCTGCCACCTTTAATAGCCCTCCTGATGTTAGCAAGCGTCACCTGAATCGCTCATCTGTTCTCCCACACTGCTCTGTCTCATCTCTATAGCAACTGCCAAAGCTCTAACCCCTCCTTTGACTAACCATCACAGTGTCCAACCAAAGCTTTCCCTGAAAACTAAACGCCGTCCACTGAAACCACAATGGCTGTTTTTAAACAGGCTGGCCTACGCTATCCGAAATGAGCAACAATAAATGCCTCGACTGGAATCGCCATGCCGCCTTGCCGCCTTACTGGAGTCTCGATCTTCCGGATGAGTGTGATATAATGTGTCTCCAGTATAACCCAAAACAGTCATTCAAGCATATTAAAGTTCAGGCGTTTATCTCAAGGGCCGTGACACAGTGAAACATTGTCTAACTGGTTTTGCAAACATTGCTTGGACAGGACATACTTTGTACAAAAGTACAGTCAGTTCTTCTGAAATGTTCCTAATGCTTTTTCCAAATACTTGAAATCTTACAGAGATCTAAATTTATAAAATAATGCAGACTTTATGTAAATAGGCTTATCAACTTTAAAATGTGAACTGTTGACATCAATGGCTGTGTGTCTAAACTGTTATTTATGCATAAAACTGTCAGTTACACATCGATACTGTCCTTCTGATGCCTCGTGTCGCCCCTTTTTTAATACCATAAATCATTATAATGAGTCACCCTTTATGTTTGTCACTGTTTTGCAAATATCTAACAATTATTAAAAAAGTGCTCATCAACTTTGAAAACACAGTACTGAATCATTGAAAAAGTACAGTTTTTTTTTCATTCCATGAAAAACACAGAATTTGGACAGCCAATGATTCATAAGACTAGCGACTGTTTATACTAATACAATATCACGTCCACTCTGGTTAATTTCATTTTATTGCTGTTTTTGTATGTTCACAACATGACAAATTCTCCTTTACAGCCAATGTCATCATGTGCATAATTTTGCACATTGTCAGGCCTGTAATGTGAATGGTTAATATTAATTTAAATGTTTCAATGTTTGATTTTAAAGACATTTTTACCTGTATCCTTTGCAAGATGCTGTTTTTGTACTAGTTATGGTACCATGACCTTTGATGCCTGAAGAAAACTATTGGTCTTAAAGCAAAACCAGTTGGGACTATTAGACATAGAGGCAAGACTAAAGTTTTATGGGTGAGCTTTGTTGTGAGTTAGGGTGAGGAAAGTTCCAGCTCCTCACGTAATTTGGGTTCCTCTGTGCTGAAATCAGCCCCTGAGGACCAATCCCCTCTGGGGGTTTATGGATGGGTTCTTTCTAACGCCCTGCTTTCCTGCCACCTAAATTTCTCCAGTTTCAACTCCCTGGGGGTTCATCAAATACTCACATTTCCCATTAAATGTTGACTGGAAAACAGATATGTGCAATGGATCATGGAAATTATGCAATATCTGATTTATCAGCTTGAAGCTTTTAACAGATTAACTCTGAACTGAGAACAATGAAGCACTGGGACTATGCAGAACACAACTTTTGAAACATTCAGATGTGCTGCAATAGCAGATGCAAAAAATGCAGAAGGGTGATTCATGCTTTCATCGCATTTCATGATCTTTAACCTTTGTGTTCGTTTGTGTTTTTTACAGGAATAGTTTTGTCGTTCTCCGTTCTGAAACAGTTATTTTATCGGACTCACATTATATTACAAACGTAAAATGTATTATTTCTGTATTATTAGTGTAACTAAGTAAAGAACAGAAATCAACAACGTGTTAAAAGTATTCCAAAAGCGATTCTAAGTATACAAATTTCTGTGTGTCTAAGAACTTGTCAATGAATGTGATACCCAGTTTTTTTGAAAGTTGTAAATGTCATGAAAGACAGATCGCAGATGGAATCACCAATCTGCTTTAATCGAAAAATGACTCATGTCTCTAAGAAACAAATGTATTACCTCTTTCGACCAGCATATCATGACTCATCGGTCAGGCGGGTGGGCTGTCACCTCATTAAACACATATACTAGGAAACAAATTTGCATTATCACAATACTTTATTAATCTGTCTGTTGATTCGAGCCCACGACCAAAGTGACATCATCCTCCTCCAAACTTTATTGAGCCCATCGGAAGCCCAGATCCTGCCATTTTTCCAAAAGGGATGCTGGGACTACACAATGCAAGCTTATTACTCGTAATATAAAGGCTTTTTACATCTACGTGTAAAACATGCTTTTAAATGCAAGATTACAGATCACGTCATCTCGATGATGCCAAAATACTAAAATATAAAGCATTCTTTGTTAGTTTGTGCTCAGCATAAATGTGACTAGTATTATTTCTTTATATGACATTGAAATTCCGGTAAGGAATGTGGGTCAATTCTTCTTTTATTTTAGCATTTGATCAATAAGTTTTATAGCTGAATGTTAATACCGTAACTATGTTAATTTATCAATGTGTCCTTAAGGTACAACATGACCTGTCACAGACTCACGGACAAGCACTGTGTGATGTTGTGACAAGTTTGGCAAGTCGCATGACAGAAATAAATGATCTTGGTTATAGGAAACTTACAGTATAGGAAAGGAAAAACAATGTATGGGTTTCAAACAGAAAAAGTGTATTTAAGTAAAATGATGAGGGAGGGGAAACACATTTGAAGAAAAAAATAAGAAGACTTTATTGCACAAATTATAAATATGTTAAACTAGTTTATCACAAATGTCATTTTTATTACGATCTAAGGATTAAAATTACATTTGTGAGAAACTAGTTTTACATATTTATAATTTGTGCTATGATGTCCTGTCTTTGTGCAGCAGATTAAAGAAGTTTTGTTGTTACCTCTGGGCCAGTCACAAAACAACAAAGGTCATGGTTACAGGCAATATTCATACACTGAACATACACACACCTCCACACAAAGGAATGACAACAGTAATTGACAAAGAGAAAAAAATGCATGTCAAATGGCTTTGTGTCAGTGTCAATTTCAGGCTTCTCCATTCATCGTGTAGATGTTTTCTTCTTATATAACAGAGCAGATCTGTTAGTCATAATGTCTCACTAACAGTCTTTAGGAGGTCAGTAAAAAAAAAAATTTCACTTCAATATTTGCTGGTTTGCTTTTTTGCACATCATCTTTTTACATTTTTACAGTTTATTTGTTTTGTATGCCCTGCTGCTGTGCCCATTATCTCAAAAGGTCAACTTGTGTTATCTAAATGAGCTTTATCTTTTTCCAGGCCAATGATAACGGAAATATTCAGTCGCCGATACTTTAAAGGTTCAGTGTATGAAATTTAGCGGCACCCAGCGGTGAGGTTGCGAATTGAAATTGCTCACTCCTCTCTTTCGAAGCTCTACGGTGGCTGAAACAGAACTAAGATGACCCCTCATCCACCTCCTGAGCCCTCACCCCCCCTCCCCTGTTGGTTCGTTAAGGCACAAGGACGTGGAACATCCTCTCTGTTCCATCTGCCACGACCCCCGGCATCAGCGCTTTCTCCCAGTTTCCGATCCCTTTCACCGGATCTTTAATTTCAAGGACTACACATTATCCTTTGCACCCGTTCATACCATGATTGCACCCCCACCCAAACCTCATTTCCCCAGATGCTATTTATGCCCTGTGTTTTGTTTTGTCTTGTGCCTATAGTTGTAAAGTAGTGCTTTGTGTTATTGGTAGTTCCGACCCTTGTTTTAGTACCCGTGGATGTTTTTTACCCGTGGATGTACCTGTGTATGTGTTACTTACCTGTTGATGTTATTTGTTATTACCCAACTGTTGATGTACCTGTGGATGTTACCTGTTAACAATTACCTGTGAATTCATACCTGCCATTTGTTCTCCAGTGCACCTCCATTAAATCACCTGTTCAGTTTACTTTGTGTGTGGCTTCGTCCTTTTGCCGAATAGAGTACAAAAATATCTCGTCTCTAAGCACCCACGTGACCGGCGACTATGCCATGTACTGTAGTGCACTGCAGTGTCTTGGTTTGAAGAATGAAGAAATTAAAGACAGACAGTTTTTGTGCAGTGTTAACTCTTAAATACTGTCTTAAAGGGATAGTTTACTCAAAAGTTTAAATTCTGTCATACAAGACAGAACAACCTCATTTTGTTCCAAACCTTTATGAGTTTCTTTATTGTGTGGAACACAAATAAGTTATTTCGAAGAGTGTTCCTTACCAAACAGTGGCTGGTCCCCACTTGCTTCCATTGTATTTTTTCCATGTGAGGGGAAACTTCTGTGTTTCACACGAGAAAGAATATAATAAAGGTTAGGAACAATATGATGTTAATGATGACAGAATCATTTGTGGGTGAACTGTATAACAGGAATAGCATAAAGGTGTGTCTGTGCAGAACTGCTAAACTTTGGAGAATACAGTAAAAACCTGTATTCTGGCCGTTTGTCTAATGGTAAATTCCAAGGTTGGCAGGTCTGAAAATTACTTTTAAAAATAAACCAAACCTAGGTATTCTTTACTGAAGTGTGACAGTTATTTCTGATCTTCTCTATACGCGACAACAGTAAAGAAAAGACGTATTGTCTCAAAGAAGCATCAAAGAAACAGGAAAAAAACACAATGGAAAAAAAGTACAATGTCATAGTGGGTCATGAAAAGCAGAAGTGCTCGATTGTGGTCTCGGTTATTGGTGTTAAACTACTGCAGAAACCGGATATAGTGCATCTCTTTCTCACTCAATGACCATGCACTCGCTGTGCTATCCTAAAGTGCTCTTCCAGTCTGGTGCCACATTACATAACAATTCTACTTTGACCTCTTGAGAAATAAGGGGACGTGAACACTTTGACCAGATCTGATTAGTCAGCACATTATCATACTGTATGCACTGCTTCACTCTGGCTCTGTGTTGTTTACCTTTGACCTAACTGAAAGGTCTATTTACAGTGGCTTATGTCTGTTCTGCACGGTCACGCAAGGCTGATCTGTCATGCATTTGAATTTGAGCATTGTTTTTTCTGTATTAGCTACTGTACGGACAGAGTCAAGAGGGAAGCTAATCATAGCCTGAAGTGTTGTGTTAAGCCAACAGATCAATTACTCACACACTGTGCCTCAGATGAACTTTCTTTTATATTCAGTGGGAAAAATTTATATCAAACAGTGACACAAGAGCGTTACAGATGAATTATCAAGAGTGCAGAATAATAACAAACCAACCAGAACACCAGCTGGCCAATATTTGTGCATTATATATTGTTTCTTCATTAGATGTTTGTGTTTGATGGCAAACAAAAAAAACAACTGAGATTTAATAATCATTAACACACAGGACATGACCAAATGTACATACAAAACCCCATATGTGCTGTCTTAACGTTTAAACTTAAGTGATAATCTACTCACCTGCTTGACTTCCTTTCTTCCGCAGAACACAAAGATATTTTGAAGAATTTTGTTAACCAGCACTTGTGTCTATACAAATGCCTGCACTGCTCGGTTATCAACTTTCTAATTCTATCTTATTTTGTGTTCTGCGGAAAAAGAAAGTCAAACAGGTTTGGAATGCCAAGAGGGTAATGGGAAGAAGTCCAAATTTTATTTTTGGGTGAACTATCCGTTTAATTTCAAAACCAATTTCATTAATAGGAAGTTGATCATTTATCTTTTTATCTGTCCATACAATGGAAGTCAATGGGGGTCAATGTTGTTTGCCAACGTTCTTCAAAATATCTTCTTTTGTGTTCTGCATCAGAAAGAAAGTGATACTGTACATGTTTGGAATGACATGGGGGGGGGGGAGTAAATTATGACAGAATTTTATTTTTTGCTGGAGTATCCCTTTAACAGCTTCCACTCCTTTGGAAAGGCTTTCCACTTGATGCGGGACATGTCAGTTTGCCATCATTTGTCAAGATAAGTACATAAAGTAACCTGAAATTTTTTAAACAGAGATGGCAATATAGAGGCAAAAGGATATGGACTTCAGCTTAAAAATGTGCTCTTGTGTTGGTTCCAGGAAACCTGATAAAATCTATACGTCTAATGCTTGGTACTCTAAGTCAGTTACTTTGCATATAAGCATTGGTCAAATGCATTAATGCAAATGTAAAACGCTGTTAAACTGGCCTTGCAGCTGATACACTGGATCTCTGAAACATACAAGCGCATTACAGTTACATAAGACATCTCAAGACAGGGAAAGAGTCTTATGAACACAGAGGCAAGAGGGCTGAGATGTAGCCAACAGAGATGGACAAACTCTGTTAGAGAGTTTATTCATATATTTCTTCATAATTACATGTGCCATTCTCCACCAAATCAAGTACAGTAACAGTGACACATCTGTCAATACACAGTTGAAATATGCATGAGGTGGCGCAGAACAGAGCTATCGCTTTACACTCAGCTTCTCACGCCAATGACAATGTAGGTTCAGTAACTGGATCTAATTTCACACCGAGAGGAAGGAAGTGGGCTGATAAAAGTCTTATTGTTCTAATCTGCTTGAATATCAAGTCTAAATCGTGTGTGTGTGAACAGAGTTTTCTACACACGGAAGAGGTTTGGAGACAGCTGTCGAGGAGCGTTTCAAATATTTACCTAACATCTTTCCCTCTCTCCTTTTTTCCGACCAAAAAACAATCGAGTGAGTAATTACCTGATTAAATGGACCCTGAACAACCTAATGGCAAGAATCCAGAGACCAGCACACATGCACACAGATTGAATGATCCAACACACACACACATAGTTCAGTAATAAGTGACGGGAATATAAGGGTGAGATGAGTGTGGGTTAGGTGGTCTGTTCCGTAGACCTCTGGGATTTACTTGTGCAGTATCCCTATTCAGCTCCTAAAACATTTCTGTCAGTTCAGTGGTGCATTGTGGGTCATAGAGACCAACTAAAACTAAACTAACAAAGTTCTAGTTCTATTTTAAAGATCATGGATTAGCTCTCTGACTTTAGCACACCAGCTCACTGATATTAAAACTCCAATTTACAGGAATACGCAGAAGTGTGCTGGGAAATCTCCAGCTGTACAAACAAGTATATTTGGGCCAAAGAACATCATACTGTGACAATATACCAGGACGTCTCACTCTTTCACATCAGGCTTTTTTATCTCATGAGAACACACTTAATAAATGTGCCCGGGGCAATCGACTGAGTTTTAAGCATTTGTTTGTCAGTGTATTGATTTATGTGTGGTCATTTGACTGTGTAGTGACAGAAATAAGGGTAAGATAAGGTTGTGTGGGTGGTCTATTCCTTAGACCTCAGGGATTTAGTGCAGTATCACTATTCAGCTAAAACATTTCTGTCAGTCCTAACAGGCTGGCGATCTCATACGGCTCATGGCAGCACACGTGTGATGCTACTGCTTTGCAAGCGGAGAAGAGATGAAATCAATGTGTCTTACATATCAATCATCATCATTCCCACATGTGACTGGGAAATTGGTTTTGAAGTGAATTTATATCCCAAAAGCTGTTTTGTAAAGGCGGCTTCGGGTAATAAATATTGACGGATGTATTGATTCTCTAAGGAATGGTCTATGAAGCAGTCAAATGTTAAAAGAGGAATGATGTTTGTTATGGAGAGAATTGGGTGGTATTTACCTTTGCTGTTCATTTTATGGCCAATGATGACCTCGGATCAGACAAAATTATGTGCATGAGGGACTGTGTGTGTTGGTGTGTCATCACAGCTGGGGAAACGTTAGTTTTATGTGTAATGTGGTTTTGAGAGTTTGCACAGTGTCATATGGAAAATAGCAATGGTCAAAAATATCTGAAATCGCTCTTAGTCCACTTTGTTTTCACATTTGTCCAAAGAAAAGCAATCACTTCTACCTTTGCTAAGGCCACTGAGAGAGTCCCGTTTGCTCTTCTGGCACAAGCAACATCTCACCAGAGCATGTGGTCTTCTTCGAAAGCCATTTCCAGCAAAGTGAGAGCAGCACGCACACCCTCTCCAGAGAGCAGGCAGCCAGTGTTTTAAAACAGCAGCACTCAAACAATAACAACCGCAATACCACACGCACAAAAATAGAAGAGACTTATTTAAAAAGTCTCAAAATAAATGGAGACGAAAAAGAGCTGTGACAAACTGCCAAGATCTCCACAATTGCCTAACACTTACTTAAAACTGCAGTACAGGACAAATACAGTCAGAATTCGCAGAAACCAGCAAAGATCATAGCGCTAAAATGTGTACATGAAAGTGGCAGACAGACAGAAATGAATCTGATGCTGCATTGCCGTTTGTGTGTTTAAGTGCGTGTGTGTTCATGTTTATCTATCATTGCGCAGACTTAAAGTCCCCATAAGGATATTAACAATCGGATCCACAGATATTGTCAGTGATGGGTATTGATTATTAAACATACCAAATGATGCAATGGTTTTGGATAAGGGTTAGCTGATCAAATATGAAGTTTCTACAGTCATTCTGTCTATGAAAAGTCCCCACAACGTATAAAACAAACCTGTGTGTGTTTTATTGTCAGGGAGCCTGATATACCAGCATGGGCTCCTATCCTGTATCAGTTGCAACTCCTGGACTTCAGAGACAAGCACGACCCTCTTTCCCTGCCAATCCCTGACCGGATCCGCATCGCCAACCAGAAACGAGAACGGGGCAACTTCTTTTTCCAAAGGGAAGAATACAGCATGGCGGCGCAGGCTTACTGTATGGCTTTGGATGTACTAATGACACGCACATATGGTAATCATAATTTGTGCACACGCTCACATGCATGATAGGTTTTTCTTGACAGGTTTATGAGCGACAACAAGCAAAATCTGTTTAAAATATACCCATCCTACAGTCATTTTAACAACCTTATCATATCTAATGGAACATTCAATAAATGGTGAAAGAGACAAACTCTGCGACCCTTCACAGACTTCAATTCAACCTGGCATCTGCCAGCAGCTCAGCTCATCCATTTGATCAGTAATCATGTCATCGGAATGGCCAGTCATGTCTGCGAGATGTGTCCAAACGGGGTAACGTTCTTTCTAAACCCTAAGCTAATCAAAGGAAATAAATCTACATGTTATTTCCACCTCCTTAATCAAGTTAATTGCTGGAAAGTCTGGCCCATCTTGAGAGGCACATTTGACAGTAATGAGACAGTAAAGTGCATAGCGCCGGTTTGGATTAGACACCGATAATGACCACATATACAGAAGTGATCTTCACATCGCCACAGTCTCCACTGACCACTCAAGCGTCACATATTAGACTGTCCTTCACTTTCCTCTGAATGTTTTTCTACATTTAAAAATCCTACATAAATATTCCATTAGCTGAGAAGTCATTTTCTCAATTATATTTTTTGTAAGCAGAGAGAGACATGACTTTATATAAGTGTATAATTGACAATGCCCAAGTCACTCTACAGTATATCTAGATGTTCAATGATATAGAATGTTGTGTTGGCAACATCAAACATTCCCTTTTTTTTGATAATAAATGTTAGGGCTATGCTGTACCAGAACCCAGTGAGCTGTCTCTCCGTCAATATCAGTGAACAATTTGGAGCGCTCTGCATTAACACCAACTCAGTGTGGCCAAATCTGCACAGGACACTGTGTTCGCTATTGACATAATATTGAGTAATTTCCTTGGACCACATTATATTATCTTTACTTTCCAGTATAACATGCAATACAAGGGCATTCATAATTAACATTTCTCTTAGCTCGTCCAGCATCTTGGGTTTCACCACAGGATTGCAAGATTGCCTTAGAATTTGGCTACAACCACCTATCTTTAGAAGAGAATATAAACAAACACACCTTAAAGGTATAGTTCCACAAAAAATGAAAAATCTGTCATTTATTTACATGGGTGTTGTTCCAAACCTGTGAAACACAAAGTAAGATATTTTGAGAAATGTCTCAGTGGTTTTATGTCCATACGATCAAGTCAATATAGTTGGTTATGTTGTGTCACTACCAGTAGAAGAAAGAAAATTTGTTCTGTTGAACACAAAATGACATGTGAAGAATTTAGGAACGCAAACAGCTCTGGGTCACTTTTGACTACCATGTGTAATATTTCCTACCATGATATTCTTCCAAACATCTTTTGTGTTACAAAGAACGAAGAAATTGATAAAGATTTTTTTGGGTGAACTGTCCCTTTAAATGCATCTGCTAAAGGTCAATTTTGACAAGTACGCTAACATATATGCTTTCAAAAAGACATGGATGAAGCCACAAAACTTTGAGTTCATAGTGTTATGACATTCTGTCTCCTCTTACAGAGGGTCAAAACTGTGTGGGAGAGGAAGAAGAGGAGGTCAATGACTACCGGGTTAAATGTCTGAATAACTTGGTGGCAGCACAGCTAAAGCTCGGCCACTTCGAGGAGGCGCTGCACACCAGTCAAGATGTTCTGTTCCTTGATCCCCACAATGTTAAAGCACTATTCAGGAAAGGGAAGGTAAGAATGATGACTACACTATTCCACAAGATATGAGTTTTGTGTCTGGCTTATATTTATGACACCAGGTCTTGATTAATTTATAAACATTAATGCCATGTATATTTTCCATCAATGTGTTAATTAACAGAGTGGTTTTCTTTATATTGTGTCTAAAAGGTATCAATTGTCAGTCGGAAATGTTAAACCTCTGTGATGATAAAATTGTTTGCAGCTTTTATCAGATAAGGGCGAGTATGAGGAGGCCATGGAGACCCTGAAGAAAGCTTTGAAACTGGAGCCGTCCACTAAGGTGAGACACGTAACCATATCTCCTGACCTCATCTACAATTAACATGAACTAGCATCTGAAAATCCCTTCAGCAGCTTTTAACAAGATCAACTCAAGGACTCATCAATGTGAAAGTAAAATGCTGACTGAACTGGAACTGAGAAACTTATTTTAACTTTCAACAGTGCCATTGTGGAACTCAATGCCAAGTCACTGGGTAGAAGTGTTCGTATTAATGCATAAAAAGTGCACGTATTGTAATCTTTACGATTGTATTGATCACGCTTTCAACGTTCATTAGCTCAAGCACTTTCCAAAATGCTTTTAAAAGACTGAATTAGGGTTCAGTTCCGCTTTGTGGATCAATTTAGCCTGCTTAAGCCATTTCAAAACTTTCCATTCAGTAATTTTAAGAATTCATACCCGTACTTTCTGAAGTCTTCATGAACGTTTCGTTGTAGAGCCAAATGCTTGTTAAGTGCAGTGCAAAAGTCAACTGAGGTTTCCCGACAGGTTTGTTCGAGGTTTGTTTACAGCACAAAGTGGCACGTCAGAAGTTTGCGCTGAGAAATTCCACGGAAGACAGTAATGCACTGTTCCAAGATCAGTTTAGACAGTCAACATGGTTTATTTACAATGCATGAAAAGGTCATGAACGTAACATTTATTTATATTATAAAAACTGTAGAGAATAAAACAGCTTTGTTACAATTATCAAAACCAAAACCTGTTCCGTCATGCCTAAGCGAATAGTCAGTCTGCCAAATCCTCAGAACAGCCAGAAAGATTAGAGCTGTCTGGAGCCACTGCATGGCCACATCTTCCTACAGTAAACCAGCACTGAACTCTATACACATTGCAACTGTGACAGAGAAGTAATAAACAGAACAATCAGCCTCATTCATAAACTGGAGAATATAACCCATTCTGCTTTCAAAGTCTAAATCCGATCTACGTTTTATTGCAAAGTTGCACAATATGCACCAGCATTTACCTCCAGAAAGCCTGTAAAACATTAAAATGTTTCTTTTAAATGCTTTGATCTGGGCCTTATGAGTGATTTTGTGAGTGCCCTCAGCTTTCCTCACACCCTGTTTTGACCCAGAGCACTCATGGTTAAGAGTGAGCTGTGTCTAGACAAAACTAAAATATCTGCTGTTGCTATAATGACACCCCGTCTGGATGGCGGAGCAGACAGAAAACATCCCTTAAGAAAGGACTCAAAAGTACTTGCAAAATTCTTATTAGGATCATTGAGCCAGGAAAGGCATTGGATGGAAATGTGGCATACTGTACTATATCAATTGGTCTCTCTTATAATCTAATGGGTTTTAAAAGTAATTGGAAGAAGTGTATAAAAGACAAATCTGACAAAACTATGTGGTACACCGTATTCTAAAATACTCTGACCCATCTCAAATGGTTAAATCATCATTAGGTTTTAAAGTAAGCAAAGGGACTTCGCAAATATGGAACCAGTCAGAACTTCATTACAAATATTATCCATTCTAAATCTAGAAAAAGCAATTGCGTAATCTTCAAGGATATAACAATCAGGTGTTTCTTTTATAAATAAGTGTTAAAAACAAAATGTGATGTTATAAACACCTCCCTCTCTTACAAACAATCCTTAGCTCACGCTATTAAAGAATTACTAAAAAAGCTATTTATAACTTGCAGTTTACATCTTCAACAAAGCAGCCATGAACAAACAAGCGAGTGTTTCTTTTAGAAACTCGACTGCCAAGAAGTATTGTTTTGTATGCTGTTACCCAATCATGACCTGCTTGAAATGAAGCTTACCGATAGAGTCATGTCACCATCTGCTGGGCATTGACCACATCTGCTGATCCACAATATACTTCTGACTGAATATATATTTAAAGCATTATATAGAGTATACACACTGCAATATTAATCATTTCATCCTGTTTTTAATAGGCCATTCACGCTGAGCTGTCAAAATTGGTAAAGAAACAGGCAGGAGAAAATGAGGTCCTGAACTGGGAAGCTAAACCAGCTGAACTGCTTGGGGAAAACATAGCCCCCTTTCTGACACCTCCTACCAAAAAGAAGCCCACTGTAAGTGACGAGCTACCACATAGTGAGAAGAGCATAAGTGATGGAAAATTCCTTTCAAAATGTGCCAGTGCTGGATTCCAAGTGCCTTAATCTTTTGATCTTATGTCTCCTACTCTTACAGGGAATTTCTTGGAAGTTTCTGCTTGGAGCCTTGGTGGTGGCCTTGGGCAGTTTACTCATATCTGTGGTCCTGACCGCACGGAACTAACTCTTTCAACCTACTTGCAAATTAACTACGAGTCTCACAAACAAACATTCCACTGAACTGCAAAGAGACAGAGAAGAAAAATCCAAGGAACTTTTCAAAGGGCATGAGCTACTGATCTAGTGTCGACAGACTGATGCAAAGCATTAAAAACGTGCAAAATTTATTTAAAATGTTAAAAATAAAACACAAGTATTAAAAAAAAAAATGTTTTGTCGTTTCGCATTTTATAGTATCAGAAAGGACAGACTGAAACTTTTTGACTAAATAACTAAACAATAGAAATAATTAGTTTTTTGTTGTTCTTGCATTATCTTATTTAAATCTTTGTTTCGTCTTATTTTAAATAACTTGAAGTCATCTTGGCTTCAATGTTGTCGATGTCCCTAGAGTTTGCCCAACTGCCTGGTTGAGAAACACTGGCACGCGTAAATGTAATGACATTATTTCAAATCAGTAAAATGATAAATTACAAAAACTTGTTTTTTTTGTTGCAAAAAATAACATTCAATAAAATTTTAAATAAAAGGAACACTTCTGGTTTCATATTTAGTAAAAAAACAGGCTTTTAGAGGTTGCTTATACACTCTAGCACAATCATTTTCCTCTTTTCAGTTGTTAGTTTTCATGTTTAATCATTATTTTAAGTTCTCTATTGCTGTTAATCGATAAGGCATCATCATGCCTGTTTGACACTTCTGGTGTAAATGATCACACTTCTCCCTACAGTTAGTTAGGCTCAGTGAAGTGGAACTGCATCCGTTCTGTAGCTTATAACCATCACAATTACTGTGCTTCCACTCCAGGGTTCAGTTTCCTGGGCACATACAGTTCTCCAACTCCCCCACAATGTGACACTACTGTAAACAGACTAAATCATGATTCGTGACTCGTCTATTCTCAGAATCAGGACTTCTGCTCATTTATCTATTATTGCCTCTGTCCTGCCCAAACGTGTTATTGGGTATAATAAATACTGCTTTATCACTAGCATTGTATCTTAACAGTAGCCAACAAGACAAGTAGCCGTCTTTAAATAGACTGAATCAAGCCTTGTTGACATTATCAGGTCATCTGGTTTCAACGCAGGAAGAGTTTAAGTTTACAAAATCTGTATGTCGTGGTGAATTACTTTACAAGTTCACAATTTCCTTCAAGTTTAATGTAACTTACATTGCACAAAACAAAAATTGTTGTTACTCTGAGACACAACCACGCTATCGTTTAAAGAATTACATTTTAAGCAAGAACTAGTAATTAATGCTTCACTTGTTGGGCCGCATGCGGCGATGCGCAAACCTGTCTGCGTATGACGTCAAAATCCCTCAGCGCATGATCGGTCTGCGCGGCATTTGTATCTTCGGTAGCCAATCAGAATCGTCACCCTCGGTACCGAAAGTTCTCGCGATGATGTGGATTCTTCAGAGGAAGTTCAAGGTTGGAGGGGATGAAAGATGGCGACCCTTTGGGTGATCTAATCTGAAAGTTGGACAAAACTGATAAAAAACGACCAGTATGAGTGCATAAATTAATGTTACGTTGACTTTAAGATATTGAAGTTTCACATAAGAATGTTAAATCAGTTTGCACAATATAAATCGTATTATATTAATATTATAACGTTTGTTCTTTCAAGTTAGTAGTATGATAATATTACGGTGCTGTACACCCGGTAACGTAGCAACCACAAGTCGAACGCATTAAAAAAAGACGATAAAAATACTTCAGGTGTCTCACTGTACTATGTCATATATAAACTATATACACATTTATAATGAATGAAATGAAATTTTCACCGCTTGTCCCGCACGTCGCATATTGAGAAAATGTCCCGCATTGAGAAGGCAGAGATTTCAGTCCTCAAGAGGCCGTGACGTCTGTCAGTAGTAGATCCTCCCATGTCAACTTGACGATAAAAAGTAACTAAACAATAACTTAAAGGCTTTGAAACTGTGTTTAGCCTATAGGTTGTGGTTAGCTTGTTAAAATAAAAAATATTTGAAAATCATGAAATGTATTATTTAACAGTTACACATTTTAAAAGAGAAACTCTTTCATTATTTGTTTCTTCATTCCTTTAGTTTCCTCGTGTTGAGATCTTCAAAGTGTACAACATGATAACTCCCCGTCTGATCTGTGCTCGATATTTAAAGAGACAGTGAACCTTAAATTAAAATCAAACATTTTGTGTAACATTTATATATGCCTTAATAATGTTGTAGTTGGAATGGAATTATTTTTATGAGCTAAAATAGTATATAAAAATGGTGTCTCACATTGTCCCGCACTAACGGATTACCTGTCCCACATTTGGTTTGTTGGGTGCTGATCACCCTAGCCTCACCCTTTGAATTATTTAGCTAACAATTCTGATTCTGAAAGAGGGAGTCATGTAAGTGGACAAGTAGAGTAGTAAGATGATGACAACCAAACCCTCTGCAAGGAGACATTCCTCAGTATTCCTTTTACTCTTTGAACCATATGCTCTTCTATTTTTATATTCCCTTTCATTTAAAGTGTAGCCAAAAGTAGAGTGTTTTTTGTCATTTGCATGAGAAATGGTTTGCTGGCCATTTGGAGTTACAGTTTCCAGTAGTTATTGAGCAGACACAGACTTTCAAATGTATAATTCAGAATATTGATAGATAATTTTTGAATACTTTATTTTAGTTCCCATAAAATTAGGTTCTTATATTTCCTTAAGATTTATCAATTGAACGCTGGGTATAAAACAATGCATTCATTTTCACTGCTTTTCCTGCATGGAGCCATCCAGTCACTTTAAAGCTCATTGACATTTGGGCCTATGAAACTTACAAAGCTCAAAGCCTAGTTTACTGATGGCAAAATACTTTAGGCTGTCCAACTTTATCCATCACTTGTTTCCAGACCTCTTAAACTGCAAGAGACTGTATAAAACAGTATTAATGACAAATCATTTGAGCTTATACCAAATATTAAAAGTTTTTATTTAATACACTTATGTTACAAACATTTATATGAACATATACTTAAACATTAGCCATTCAAATTGCAACAAAAACACAAAGTAAACATTTAAATTAACACTGAACCCTGAAGTGAAATTTGATCATTTTTAGGCAAACATACCTTTGATCAGTGAGCTTTAAACACTTTGAAAATTAAACTACAAAACAAAGTAAAGACATTTTTAAAATTGCTTAAAGTGACCAGCTCTTTAAAAAGCTTTATTTTGCAAAAAATGACGAATGACTACAATGGTTATAAAATAACCACTACAAACCATATTAAAAAGATACCTCTACTGAAGCACTGACTTTAAAACAAATTTGTGTCAAGTAAACCGGTTATCTCTGGGCATTTTAGAGTAATGACCAGCAAAACTTAAACTCCACAGCAGTTGCTCAGCGTCTTCCTTCGATTGTGAAGACTCAGCTTAACCTGTGAATCGGACCTCCGTCTCAGCTTTGCATGTTTCTTTACTTCTCTGTGATAATGATTAACAACTGCTGTAAACCTTAAACACTTTCAACACATATTTGGATTTTAAAACAATGTTAAAATGAGGATGCATCTTACCTTGCTAAATGTAAAACTGCCTCTATAACATTTGTTCCCTCTTTGGCACTTGCCTCACAGAACATTGCATTGTATGTCTACAGCAATAGACAGCATCTATTAGAACTGTCATAATGCTCATTTCAATCATCCCAAAACTGACAAGACTCACCATGGCAAGTTTTTCCCCATGAAAAGCAGTCACACAGCTTCCTTCTGGCCTCTCGGCTCTCAAATCCACCTTGTTCCCGATCACACACATGGGGATGTCTTCATCTGTTGACTCCTGCAAAGGTGAAACACACTAGTTAAATAATCTCTTGAATACTTGTGAATCGCTTGCAAAGACAGCATTTAATATGTCAATTTACCCTAATCTGCTCCACCCATTCACGGACGTTTAGAAAACTGCTCTCAGAAGTGACATCATACAACAACAGCACTCCATGTGCTTTGCGAAAATATGACCTAGCAATGCTGCGGAACCTGCATATGAGGACAGATATATTTGTCATTTTTACCGCAAAAAGGCTAGCCAACATGCTTCTTTGCAGCACTAAATTAGAAATTCATCTGCATCATAAAATAGCCCCTATTCTCGTTCAATCAATTTAAACCACCTTTCAGCTTTTGTGGGCACAACCCATGTAGTTCTGGCACATTAAAATGGGCAATTTCAGATCGCAAAGCATGATGATGTCACCAACAAACCTATTTAGATTCACACCTTAATGAATTTCAAACACACTGTTCTAACGTCTTAGAAATGAAGCACATACCTTTCCTGTCCAGCAGTGTCCCAGATCTGAAGGTTTGTTTTCTCACCATCAACCAACATCTTCTTCATTTGAAAATCAACTCCTACCAGAATTGTAGCAAAGTTATTAGTATATTCAATCCTTATGATGTCCATATGGTACAGTAATACAGGACACTGAAAAATTCTAAAGCATGTTTGACTAAAATATGCTTTTGGGATTTTCTTACCGAGAGTAGTCTGTATATCTCCTTTGAATTCATTGAGACTCAGTCGTAGTAAGAAGCTGGATTTTCCTGACCCAGCATCCCCAGCTAACACTAGACGGTACACTGGAGCCAGATCCTCAGTGTCATGAAGCTGGGTTTCAGTTTGCTGAGAACAGAATTGAACAATGAATTGTCATAATAAGATCAACTGAAGATATTAAAAGCATAGACAGCCACTGTTCTCAGTCAGCTATTACACTGATGGATTATCAAATACAAACATCTATTACCCCATATCAGCACCTAAGGCTATTCATGGGAAATTCAGTTGGTATCGCAACTGTATTCCATAAAACCAACAAAAACGAATAGATCATTATACAAAATAACACAGCAATTCTTGTAACAATGTAAAAAATAAAGTTAAAAAAATTAAATACAAACACACAACATGTGAAAGTTACAAGAATTGTTAAAGTACATAATACATTTATAACATGGCAAGAACTACCTTGACAGGAAAAGCAGATAGTCGTCGCCGAAGCGAAGAGGTTATTGAGCCAACTGTGCTACGAGCTACAGATCCCATACCGTCAGACTTCAGGTCTGAAACCTACAGACACGACATTGCTATTTAACCAAGCTGTAGGTATGCATGCACCAACCACCCTTTGCTTTAATGATATGTACTGTACATATGCTGTGAGCCTAACATGCAGGCTTACCTCCAGCTCAGATGATGGAATATAGGAGTAGCTATGATGTGCCGTTCCTTGGCTGTCGTCACTGTCATAATCGCTGCCTGACATTGGCTCTGTATCGGTCTGAATGGAAACTCCACTATCCAAATATCTATCAGCCCAATTCTTAACCAGGACCATAGTGTCCTCCTCTGCAAAACTAACAGTGCCATACAGAAATGTCATCACTAAGGAAAACAAGCTTGGGAATAAACAAGATAGCATCTTTGATGTTTATTTAGCATTAGTTTCTGGAAAGGTACAACTGCAACCAACGGCGAGTAAACAAAAGAGAATAATCACCTGCCCTGGTTCATTGTGCTCTGTCGAAGCGGCTTCATCTTCCTCGGAGGAGCTTCATTTCTAGGGGAGAGCTATAGAATAATAAACATTTAAATGATAATGGGTTTGTAAATGAATAAATTAGAAAACCCGAAAAACTGGATGTGTATATTGGAAAGGCTAATGGTATGATGTTTATAGTAACTGTGTCAACACAAATTCAAAAGCTATGAAAATGTTACCCGTCTTTTTGTAGAGGCGTTATCATGAGTCAGAGCTGAGCGCAACCCATCATTGCTGTCGTACAACTTCTTGTTCATCTCCCTGATTTGAAAGTTTTTAATTTTAAAAGTGACATGTTTAATACTGAACAGAGCAACAAATTAGAAAAATGAAAATTAATGAGAAGAACTGAATAAACTTACTGTAGAATTTCGATATGACTCGAGTAAGACTGGTATTCAATCACCATTTTTTTCAGTTCATCACTTTCCCTGTCAGAATAATAAAAAGCACATCTTTTTTTTGTTAAAGGTGCCATAGAATGAAAACCGTATTTACCTAGGCATGGATGAATAAGAGGTCTGTACATGGAAATGACAAATCGTGAACCTAAAACAAAATTGTTTCCTCTTGTGTGCATTACAATTGAATTTGACATTACAGTCAGGATTTACGCCCCCAACGTTGCATATACCCACCCATGTTCTAGGTCAGCTGGATGTACACCGCTGAATCATCTGAAGTTCTGCAGGTATTGTGAATTGTCTACACTCTACAGTGAAACCTCGCTATGGACTATGACATCGTTGTCTCATTTAAATAAGCCACAACGTTATGAAGTGAGGGCAACTAGGCACGAGTTGCGCAGAGACACTTGTTCATACAGCGCGAGATGGGCAGTTATCAAGTCAGGGCATCTGTACAGTGAAAAAATTAAAGTGCATCTTTCTGACGCGTCTGATCTGTATTGTGCGAGTTTATACGCCCCTTAAACCTTGTTTATATTTGTTGCCAATGCACGAGATTCACGCGACGAAGGAGCAAGGGACAGTTTTTCGAACCTGGGACCACATCAAACAGGCTTCTCTCAGCATTTGGATACTGATTTAAGAAGGCGGCAATTCCCACTATATTGCCATTAGAACCCCTGCTGCAAGCATCGAGTAGTGATTTTTATCCACTTCTTCCATTTCACATCTGACAGTAGCAATTTGTTTGCTGTGTGAGCTAGTGGCATGAGCCATTGAGAGAGAGAGTTCTGCCAACGGAAGTCCAAAACGCAGGAGCGTCACGTGATTCATGGAGCCTTCAGATAGTACCAGGAAGTTGTTTTCGCTTTAAATGCATTATTTTTTTCATTTTTTATTCATTAAATGGCATTCGTCTTTAAATGGGTTAAAAGTTTACTCAGTTGGTCTGTTTAGTCACAGCTCCATGCGTAACTAGTGACTTCCGGGAACTATTGAGAGCCCGTGTCACGTGATTCATGGAGCCTTCAGATAGTTCCAGGAAGTTATGTTTTCTCTTTAAATGCTTTATTTCTTTCATCTTTTTCTTAATTAAATGGCTTTTGTCTTTAAATGGGTTAGAAGTTTACCTCAGTTGGTCTGTTTATTCGCAGTTCCATGTGTTTCTGGTAACTTACGGGAACTATAGAAACTATTCAAACTTCCATTAGAGTCAACGAAGAAGACGCAACTATCTCAATGGCTCTGCTAGTGGCAACAGCCAATCAGAGCAGAGCTCAACATTAATATTCATGACCCTTCCAAATAAGGTAATGACAAACCTTTTCATTCTAGGGACAAATCCTAGGGATGCAAAAGGACATCTAAAACAGTTTCAGGATCATTTTCGCACTTAATAAAGCCACATAAGTTTTATGTAGATAGGAGAGAACAATATACCATTGTTTTAAGGAATTCTTTGGCACTTTTGAACAGGGTAACATGCATATAAATTTACAAGGTAAGAGAGGTAAAGTCCGTCTGTGTGTCAACACCAACTTCCTTACCTCTCGTATTGATGTTTTTGCTCAGTGAATGTGTTCTTCAATCTGTCCAACTCCACCTGGAGAACGGAGACGTTCATCTGGGCTTTCATTAGGGAGTTCCTTAATTCTTCATTGTCCTACAAAAGGCCGAAATCCAAGGCAAAAAAACCCACAACATTTCATTTTAGTATCAAGGACTCGGGATGCTTTACACAGGAAAGAATCTGTGGGTTATTCAAGAAAACATTTGTGAATGTAAATTTATGAAGAGCGCTGTATGTGATCATACCTGCATTAAATCTCTAATCTGTGATCTTAATTTGACGGCATCTTCTCTGGGGCTGGTTAATTTCGACTGCTCTTGATATTCCTAATATTAAATGCAATGTGACCCGTGTTACAGTAAAAAACAAATACAGAAGTAGCACACAATGATTTTAGGAAAGACGGACCAATCATTCTCCCACCTTTGTGAGACTCTCTATAGCTGCATGCAGGTCAGCACGCTCATTCTCATGCTTGATTTGGAGTACTGCAACAGATTCGGCGCATTTCCTTTGCTCCTGCGTACATGAAATCCAAGTAGAGTCTTTTCCTAAAATGCACTGGCCTAATAAAGAGGCATTTACAAGCGCCCATAGAGACGCCATTGTGCACACAGAGTAAGGCTGGACCTATTAAAAAAAAACTGCTTGCAGTACTACAGGAATGGTCTGAACCTCCAATCGATCTTTTTAAACATGAACAGTATACAGAGTTGTTCCAAATGAGTATACATTTCTTTGTTCTGATGAACACAGAGATAAATATTTGGAATAATGCTCACAACCAAACAGATTTCAACACCCATTGACTACCATAGTAGAAAATTAACTTTGCTCATTTGAACATTTTGAAGAATGTAGGACAGCAAACAGTTCTGGGCACTTTGTCAATGGGTGTTGAGATCTGTTTGGTTATAAGCAGCATCAATCCAGATATCTTTGTGTTCATCCGAACAAAAAAAATGTATACATAATGATAAATAGCATACCATAACATAATGCACATTGGTTCCAGTATGATCATTTTAATAGCCGACCTGCTGGCAGTCTCACCTCTTCTCGAACTCTTGCCTCTGTGCGGGCCAGGTGCTGCTGCAGGTCCTCCTCCATCTCTGCAAGCTGACTGCTGGTCAGTTCCTCTGTCCTGTATAACGGCCAGTCAAAAAAAGTACACTTTAATCACCACAAACTGATTTTATGGTCTTGTTATTTAAAAGCCGCTTAAACTAACCAGTCTAGATATACAGTACACTTTAATGTAGGCACACCCACATCCAAACCTCCAAGAAATGTTGTTCTCTGGAGCTACCTGTAGCATTGAATTACTCCTTTAAGCTACACAGTCTTATCATAACCAGCAAGTTAAGCAAACTTCTGACGAAGGAAAACAGAGAAGGCAGGGCTCTTGTGAACATGAGCCACAACTATGTGAGGTGAAGCAAACAGTCTTTCGCTAAACACACAGTAAAGCCCAGGACTCCAGCTCACTGTGAAAACAGAGCGTCCACACCTACTGAACCACTCAGCCAAGAAATTACGAAGCATAAAATGACATTCTTAAGTTGATTCTGAGAAAAGAGAATTTTTATAGCTTAGTAACTCGACCCTGATTTTCAATTTCCTGCTTTAAGAATAAAACTGCTTGTTAAAATACTTCAACAAACACTTAGAACCTGAAACCATTAAAAGCTTAAAACATCCTTTAGGTGTTTGCTTTATTCGCTAGTATTGTAGTAGATGAGGAAGTTTGTAATGATGCTGTAGATTCATGACAACCATAAACCACACAAAAGAAATTAAAGTGCAATTTCATTAAAAAAAAAACATACATTTATAATATTCAGGAAGTACAAAGTTATCTAGCAAAAAAATATTTCAAAACAATTTGCCAACTATAAATCAAAACAAATACACAAATCACATGATGTCTATTATACTGAACTGTACTCCATTTTCAAAACTTTATGGTCTTCTTTCTATTGAAGGTCTACGGTGCCTAACATGGGACCAAGATGTTGTCTCGTTTTTTCTTCTTTGCCAAAGGAGATAAAGTGTTAACGAAACACGCTCTATAGAGAAGTTTGTCCATTAAGGGCTACTGTAGAAACAACATGGTGAATTCCATGCAAGGGGACCCGCTGTGCATGTAGATAGAAAGAGCTCATTCCAAGATAATAAATACATATTGCTTCATTATGTAAGAACTTTAAACACCCCTTAAGACATAGTTATGTACATCATATTGCATTTCTTTCAATAGATCCTCCAAAATAATACATTAGACTTTTAAAATGTGCCCGCAGGCCTCAGACCTCTGGAGGGACTGTTCTTTCCAAAGCTTCATTACACATCACACCTTCATTATTGTCCTTCATAATATCTCAGCTGCGTTGGCAACACCCTGACCACGATATCACTTATCATGTAACAGTCGAAGGAGCCAAAGCAGCTGAAGCAACATTTCCCTTCACAGCAGCATCCCAGCTGAAGGTTGGAAAGGCCAAATTGTCTCTCACCTTCTGAGACTGGTCTCCAGTTGCTCATTCTCCATTCTGTGCTCTCTGCTTTCGGCCACAAAACTCTTTATGAGATCCTCATACTGCTGCAGTAACAGCTCATCTGAGGTGGAGTGGATCTGTTCGTACAACTCACTCAATGTGTCCAACTGCCTGCGGACACAAGACAAGGTATTGGACACAATATATTTCACTTTAACTACAGGACCAGATCTGACCCCGTCAAGACAGCAAAATGTAGAGAACACGGAACAAGGCAAAAGTAACTATGGAAATTATGCTGTGACTAAAAATAATTAAAAATGGTTATTTCTATCATCTTTAACATAGTCAACATTTGTCCAGAATTCCTAATAATACACACATGGCAACATTAACCCTAAACAACCCTAACATTAAAAAAAATTTGGTCACCCATCAAAAATAATTGTGATGAAAGAAACACAAGTTTGCACTTAATTAAAAACATGCAAGCACCATCAAATCGGAATATTTTACGACTTTAGTAAAGGACCCTTAACTTTTAAACAGTAGGCTACAGTGCATTAGATTTATTGTCTACATTTGTATCAGTTTGAACATGTACAGCATATTCTGCCCCAATAATTTTCATACCTTCCCAAATAATAAGCCACATCTCCATCTAACGTGTTTTCAAATTCATCCCAAGCACTTCTCTGACTTCGCAAACTGCTGCCCAACAAAGCCAGATTCAACGCTTCGGATACTTCCTGAAAGCTTGACGAAAAGTCGTTGTAATTGATGTATCCGTCTCCATCCAGGTCGAACTTCTTAAACAAAGTCCTCGTGTCTTCAGCAGGCACATTGAGCTCAGTACAAACATTGGTGAAATCCTCGAATTCGATCCTCCCGGACCTGTTCCCATCACACGCCGCAAAAAGTCTCCGCAAGTCAGTTTGGTTCATCGTCTAACTGAACTTCGGGAGGATAAACAAACGGTTACTAGCACTCCGACCCCCGCTTACACCTGTAAAATGAACCGGTAATCCCCACCCTAAAAGTGGAAGTGAGAAAAAAAACACTAAAGTTAAAGAGAAGTTTGTGAAGAGGAGTGAAAGCCGAATATTGCGATCTAGATGCACACACATCAGCTACAGGTGCGCTGAAAACTGGATTGAAACTAGAGACAGGTACAGAGGCGCCAGTGATTGGATGAGAGAGTTAATTATCTCACCGTGTAACGAATTGGATTGGATAGTTTGTGGAGGTGGGCGTGGCTGCAATCTCAGAGCCTGCCCACATTGAGAGAGAGAAGCTGGTTACGGCAAACTTGTATGAATTGTGAATAAGAGCTTTAATTTTTTGAGATGTCTTTTTTTGCGCTCACTATAAATTTTGCATGTTTTCTACATCGGCAGATGCTTTTATCGCAATAAGTTACAGTTGATTAACTACATGAAAATATGTCTTATTTTATTTTTTTGTAGATATCAGTTCCTATTAAATTAATGTTACGCATGTATTCATGTGCATTTACGAATGAAACATTTAGGAAGACTAGAGATGATGAAAATGAAATGTAAGAATTGAACATTAAATCATAAATGCGGTCACGCTGACGTACTGCATGCACGTCGCAGCCAGGGATTACGTCACATTCTTCAATTCTGTAATATCTCCCTTCCAGGTGTGGACGGATCTGCTGAAGACCATTGGCCTGCCTTTGTTCAATAGTTTGGTGATGTCCGCATACAGTCTTTTGACTACACCCAGGTTCAAAGCCCCTGACTTGTAATTGACCCCTCAGCTGAATATCTGCACATTGGGGTTGCCAAAGTAATACATCTGAACTATAAAAAACTCATCAACTATTTTTTTTGACTTCTCGAGTCATTGTGTAAAGAGTGTAGCTTACCCCACCTTAATCTAAACGAAACTGAAGTGTTTACAAGCGAGTTAGTCATAGTTAACTAATCCACGTCAGACACACCCTCTCACATTAATAAGTGTTAATAAAAAAACGACAGGAAACTATTATTCATCTGATCATAAGTGAAAAAAATGATTTACGTTGACATATAGATTCATAATTGGCATTTAATGTATTTAACTGGATTGTTGTGTTCAACAGCCTGTGAAATATTGACGTCAATAACCAACTGTTGCCACATGGTGGCAGTATTATTAAGGGACATGATGGCAGTATTATTAAGGGACAGTTTATGAGAGCTCATGCACATTTGATTCAACAAAGACGGAGAGATGGCATGCTAGTAGACAACCATGTATTTAGGAAAGAGATCTTCTGGACAAAGTTGCAATTTATGTCTGGACTTCCCAAATTTCATTTTAGTGGCCCCCTTTTAAATGGGACCCCCAAAACAAAATTCTGCCATTGTAAGATGAGAAATATGACAGAATTCCTACAAACATTCATATAATACAAACGACGGGATTACATTAAAGTTTGTTTGGTACCGGACCATTAGAAGAAGGGAAGTGTGAATGTAAAATAAGACAAATCATAACTTGGGTTTATTTCTTTTTTATTAAAAAAATTAAAATTAAAGTGCTTTTATGTACATTATAATAAAAACAACAAAAACAGTAGTGATGTATAATACAAAAAATACATTTAACAACAGTTTTTTTCTTTACATTGGCAGCAAAATGTACAAATACACTTTTACAATAAAGTTTACAAGACATTAAATTACAATAGATTAGAGAGCATCTCGGTGCATATTTATAAAGAATGTTTTTGAGGGATTAAGAGTATAGAAGACTACACTCCGATGTCAGAGAAATATGTGACTATACTCTATAGCTGTCTATACGTGACTAAATCTACCGCTCGCAGGTAGCAGCTGATGTACAGTGAATTGTTCACATTGTCTACTCGGTAAAAACGCCACGCTAGTGATCATAATCTGAGTTACTTAAAAACAAATTCGCTTACATTTAAATTATTTTTGCATGACAATATTTTGAAGGTGAATTTCAAACAGAGGTCTGAGTATATGTAAATCATATTTATATCATTGTTACAAATACATCGTTTTTCTTTTTTGTGCTTTAAACATATGCAGTAAGTGTATGTTTGTGTGATTAACATATATATTAACGGATCTCTGGAGGTACTGTATAAGCACAGTGGAGACACACCCTTGCAGTGGACTGCTGCACAGATAACCATTCAATATACAGTGGTTTGCGACTTTACAAGTTACTAGAATAATCTACTGTGTAATCCACCAGAGCAGACATGCATGTGATGTTTGCTCTTCGTTCACATGTGTTGAAGTCACAAAAAGGCTACAAGAATACATGTTTCCACGCAACCTTCGAGTCACAACATCTTGCTTGGAGGCATCCATATAACCAAAGCTGCTTGCTTCAGAATTGGCAAGAGAATACTCATTCCCAGACGCTGTCGTTTAAAACGTTTTCCACATTCTGCGCAAATGCATTTTGCTTAAAAGCAGCAATATGCTGATAATTGTATCCATTCAAAAGTAGCTTTAAAAGCCTTTCACGACCTCCCATTACAAATGCAATACAATTATACAACTCTCATTGTTCACCATTAGCTTTCCCAACGCACAGCTACTTTGTCAGATGATGTGAAAGTAAAAAAAACATTTTTTAGATTCTAAATAAGACACAATGTTTCTATTGAAAGAATCATTTTGGAACACTTTCAATCAATATATTACTACATTCACAACACAAATGTCCTCGTGATCTTTAAAGATCAATGGCAATAGAATCAAATATATATTACACACTAGGGTGGTGCAATATACAATGCTTGTCTTTGGGAATTTTTATAATGAACGATACTGGAATTAAACAAAATCTTTTCCTGTGTTCTGAACTGTACATTTTTACATGGATCCATATGTTGATGCTATGCTATGATATGCTATAATAACACATATTTGTATGCCTTGTTTTGTGGTTTCCATTGCTTTGTAGCAGCCAAGTGTAGCACTGTTTGAATTTAAAATTGAACTTACTTACTCCCTTGGCAGATGACTATTTAAAATGGACCATTTCACAATGTCTTTGCTCCCACCCAGAAACATCAGTTGGCCTACCGTTGACTTAAGGTGATACAGTGAACATGGCACTTTTTCATGGAAAAAATCTGCTGGTCACTTTTCACATAGCGTACATCGCATCACATAAAAGTGGCATGTAACTCCTTAACCACATAACTGTGTGTTTGCATACACTGAGGACATGAACGTTGCCATTCTATCCCCATGCAAATACATCAGTAGAATTTTAACCTATGAGTTTACAACACGGCAGTATAAATGTCTTAAATTGGACACAAGTACACTTTCAGGAGAACGTCCCTCGCTCTCGGGCTTTTGAAAGATTGATTTATTTCACTTAAATCTTTTGGCACAATAGATCACCAATTTGGATCAGTAAACAACCTCAACAGACTTTTGATCATTATCTGTATTATTAACTAAGTCTAAGTTTTCTCTATTACCAACAGATTTTGTTTGGTTGGTGGGGGAATAGTGACCTCTTTTTAAAGACACTTTCTTTATAACTTTTAAGTTTGAGTCTTGTATATACTCATAGTGTAGTATTGCTAATGTGTCTTCTTTGGAGACCTCCACATACTGAAACCCCGCCATGGGCTCGTCTCGATTGTACCTCAATCTCACTTGCATACTTATCGTGTGTATCTCTGAGAAGTTGTGTAGAATACTAAGGACGTGGCATCACTTTATGAACTCGAGCAGCTTTATTTGTTCGCCCTCTACACACGCTTCTCCATTTAGATTCATTTATGAGATTTGCATAGTATGCCCGCTATGTGCTGAGGTCGTGATGATATACCGCCTGAAAATGTTGCATATATCATCGGGCTTCGTCAATGCTTTCGATGTACCACTACACCCTATATTCTGTTTATGCTCAAATGTAGACTATCTATCTAATGTCAGGCACTAAAATTCTAGTTGACTCCGCTTGTAGTTTCGTCATGTTCTTGGGTTTTATCTGAAAACTAGCTCTTCTAAACGGTAGACGGGGAGATGAGATGGGAGCACGACAGGTCGGCCCTGAGGGCATCGTATTGCTTTCACGAAGATGCCATCGGGCGTTTAGGACGGACTGGGCAGGTACGCTTTAAGACCGCATGATCGGCGTCTCACGATGCCCATCGTGATAACTAGCTACAAAGGCCTTGCGTCTCGCTCATCGCGGCTCTCTGAGATCTTCACAGGCAGTGACTGAGAAATGAGAACAGATCACCGAGACATAATTAGAGGACAAAGTGCAAAATAAATCCCAGTGATGGTATGTTATCCAGTCATTTCATTCTGTTCCTCGCTTGGTGCTGTTCTATCACAGGCCACTTTTTTTAACAGTCGTTCCAACTTCGTTTCATCATATTTATAGATCTAAACGATGGAGTCTTTGATCTCCGAGCCGAGCCGCACACGAGGCCGCGGGCACGTCGGCGAGATCTCCACGTGGCTCTCTTTAAAGTTCAGCGGCCTTTTCTCTGATTCGGAGAAGCTTTTGCTGTTCTCGGGCGATGAGCATTCGTGGGTGGGTGTACTACAGATGTAGTTATCATTCAGGGTCTGGTAGCCCTTGTGGTCGGACACCGAGGGCGGGATATTGTTGCCGTTTAACGGAAGGCTCTCCGTGTGCTTCCCTGGAATCCGCGGCTTCTTCTGCTGCATGTTGGGACACTCGCCTTCCTTAAGCATGGACTTCATTCTGTCACGGTTCCTGTAGGCCACGAACAACGACAGGACCACCAGAGAGAAGACAAGTAAGGCACACACGACAATCAGCTCGTTCCAATAAGTTTTGGTTTTCTGGGGTGACCAAGTTTCTCCGGGCAGGATGATGGCCTCCCCCTTGGGCACCAACTGTGTCCGGGATCGTCCTGTAAGGGTGGTGCTTTCTGGCTCGGCTTTAACGCAGTAATTGGCCAGAAGTTGTCGATAGCCGCCTTCTTCAGACCAACATTGATAAACTTCCTCTCTGTCCACCTGGGCGACTACAACTAGCCCACCATCAGGGCTGGGGTAGACGAACCGCTCAACAGAATGGCTGTACTCCCATAGCCGTTTAGCCAAATTGGAACGCAGGTTACAGGGCAGAACCTCAAATGTCATGGGTGGTATCTGAATCTGACGACACGGCTGCACACCTGTGGGATATATTGGGTTTTTAGTTACGGACACATGTTATATTGAGTTAGATATTAAAATGCATGGCTTTTACTCACGTGGTGGAGCTGGTCTTCCAGAACGAGGGTTTAGAATGGCCATTTTGCACACGGAGGTGTTGGCATCATCTACATCTTGTTGCCATTGGCTAGAAAAATAAGAGCAAAGGTATTTTTCATAACCGACTTAGCAACTGACTTACAATTTGGTCCTTACAATGTTATCTGAATGTCTGTGCAAGAAGAGCTAGAATGTTAGTTATTAAACATTTTTCTTTTTTAGTTTTTATATTAATATTTGTTACCTTTTACATTTCTATGTAAAAATGTATTGCAATAAAAACGGTTGCTATATAAATTTCATTTACTTTGATTTCAGTTTTAGTTTAGTTTTTTTTCACATTCAAAGATTTATTATATAACTTATTATTTCGTAATATTTAACTGTTGTTTAGTTTAAGTTTTTCAAATAATATTTCAAATCAAATATCTTATTTCAAGGAACAGAAATGTTTAATAGTTTTTTTTTAAATAAATCCGCGACTCGGCCCTGGATGAAGCGGAAGAAAATGGATGGATGGAGTTGAAATAAACTATAATTACATCGGTTAAAATAGACCGTTTCATCGGACGAGCATGCGCCTGACCCCCATTTAACTTACAGTTTGTGTTTGGCTAGTGTCTAATAATATAACTGTTTCTAATTAATTTTATTTATCTTAATATCAATTTATAATATTTTTATTATATAATATTTGTACTAAATAAAAGATTTGTTTAATTTTGTTGTATGTTCTTTTGCTTGTTTTTAGAAAAAATCTGCAGGTCCTCTATTCTTTGCAGGTGTGTACCAAAAGTAACATTTGGGCCACAAAAGCGAGCATGCGCAGTATCGTTTGTTCATGTTGTTCCTTAAAACCGTTCGTACTGCTTGTCTACATGTCTAATGGGTTCTAAAGCATGCAGAAACACACTAACCTCTTAGTTGGACCATTTCTGATATTTGAGCACTGCTTTCCTGTCCAGGCACAGTACGGATCTCTAGATAAAATACACTCTCCACAGCTTTGGTAGTTGGAGCAATTGGCTAGAGGGATTTCAACTAACCCGGAATAGCTTGAGACAAACAACAGTGCCTGTTGGAAATGAAAACACAACAGAAATGAGATCCCTCCTCAGGACTACATCAACTTTATGTTATTATTATACATACATACATTGTAGACAGTAGTTGTAGTTTACATAAACACTAATAGATGATAATTACACTGACAGAGGCAATAACACATTTTCAAATAGCTCTTGTGGTGTAACACTATACATACAAGCAAAATGTAAGCAGTCTGAGTGATAAACATCTATGTATAGACAGAGCAGTCTCCCATCTGGTCACAGTTCCCCGGTGGTTGAAAACAGGGATGCAGTTATATCAGTGAGGATATATGCTATAATGCTTTTCCAGACTTTCTACATCAAAGGCTCCCTTAGCCGGTCATTTCCCCAATGCATTCCAATCTCCAGTGGGCAAAACAAGTCAACATTAAGGATTTCAAAGCACCTTGTCTTCATGCAGTTCTATGTGTTGAACAGGCTGAGGTTCGGGGAAAATCACCAGTTCCTCAATGATGTGCATCTTGTTTCCAACGTTGATGGCTTTGTGAATTCTGCCGTCATCTGAAATGTAACATGAGTGACATGAGATATTGTAGTCAAGCATGATAGCATGACATCAACATCTGCGAAGACCTATGGCAAGCCGAATTAGCTTTAAATCATTCTCAGGATGTTTTTTGATATTAACAATAACATTTTTACTAGTAAAAATGTGAAATCTTGATATCAGCAATCAAGCTATCACTCGCAGAAATGTGTATTCTTGATATCAAAATAGAATTTAACTAGTAAAAAATTAAATTCTTGATATCTGTAATTGCATTTTTACTAGTTAAATATCACAATAAACTTAAATCAAATTCAATTTCAGATATCAACAATGAATTTCTTACATGTCAAAAATCTTATTTCTGATTTCAGAAATGCAATTCCTACTAGTAAAAAACATACTTTTATACATCAAAAATTAACTTGTTAGTAGTAAAAATGTAAATTCCTGATATCAAGAAATAAATGATTGATATCTGAAATTGAATTTGATTGACAGACTATAGTGATATTTAACTGGTAAAAAATGCAATTACAGATTACAAGAATTACCTTTTTTACTAGTTGAAATTAAATTTTTGATATCAAGGATACACATTTCTGCGAGTGATGACGTCATTCTTGATATCAAGAATTCACATTTTTACTAGTGAAAACGTAATTACTGAAATCAAAAATAGTAATTTTTGCTAGTAGAAATTCTATTCTTGATATCAAAATTGATCATTTTACTAGTAAAATTGTAATTGTTGATATCAAAAATGTATATCCTGAGAATGATTAAAAGCTAATTCGGCTTGCCATAGACACCTATCTTCCAAGCTACTGCGACAAGAGAAAAGGAGCTTTGTGACGATTGTAAAAAGAGAAAAAAGTCCATTCTATAGTAAATGGGCTTCAATTGGGATTTTTTTTTCAAATAGATTAGCAGAACAAAAGGCTATTTGGTATTAAGCAGATTTCTTTTAAATGTGGCCCAAATCTGTCCAGGTTTAAATAATGTTTAAGCTGAAGGTGTAGCTACATAGAATTTCCATTAGGGGGCATTGTGCACCCATATTTTTTGATAAGGCACCAATGCAATCCTAGCTTCCTCCTGGCATTAAACATAATAAAACACGCAAAATCCTAATCTAAAATATTGAGCAAAATTGCAATTTAAGGTTTAAAAGCGTTTGTGCCTCACCTGTGCCAATGAAAAGCACATCATACGTGTTGTGCAGAGCCTGTACTCTGTGCACGGCGAGCTGCGTGTAGCGCACGTTTCGTTTAAGCAGCAGTGGCTGGCTGCGAATCACGCTATCCATGAGGAAATGATCCTTCACGAAGTTCAGCACCTTATCTGGCATGTGCAGGGAGGAGGAGATGGCCTGGGACCGAGCAGCGTTGGTGATGCACTACAGGAACAGAGATGGAAAAATACAGACACTTTAAAACACACCGCTGAACATCTCTATCCCTCTGTTTCTCTGAGCGATTATCAGATGACCATCAGGCCGTGTAACGTAAAGGCAGAAAATGAGAGTAGAGGAGAAATGTGATATCGGCACTGTATATATCCCTGAATTGATGCAACATTCAAGGTAAACACGGGATGTCCAGTTCAGATTGCAAATGTTATTGGATGCACTCGGATGACCTGAACACAAACAAGCTACGGTCTAGACGCCTTGTGAGAATAAAGTCGGCCAGTTAGAGCTCTTGCAAATTCTCATTACAATTCAAATGATCAGTAATAAGAAAAACATGTTCTTTAGCCCCCAGCAAATGTCATTAAAGGACTGTTTACCATATTTATTCAGTCAGTATTATATAATTGGTTCGAGCTATGATGTTAATAATAAATTATGGTAGTGCAGTCTGACTCAATTAAGTGTAATGGAGTCAATATGTATTAATAAGGGCTGGTTAGATTACGAAACGTACCGCCCCGGGTCTCGGTTCCGGCACTGGGTGGTTGTATGTATACCACTGCTGCGTCTCTCGGTTAACCTCTCTATACCGGCCGTTAAAAGCCTCTTCGACCTGGTCCATGGTGAACGCACATACAGCCGAGCTGCCCGAAGCTCCTTTGGACCTGCACACATGACATAAACGTGTTTAAAGTTTATTTACAATCTGTTCGCATACGCACAATTACCACAGCACGTAATAACAGTTTACTTATCGCACAAACAGCAGCTCAAAATCTGCAAACAAGATGCAGAATCTGGCTTCTTATTTAACTCGAGCCATAACAGATGTGTGGGAGAACACAAGAGAGAGGCTATTCTGAGCTTCTGCAGTCTCACCGTCTCTTTCCTGGCCTGTATATTTTCCACCTATTTCCACCCATGTTAATGCATTCAATCAATACCCACAAGCCCCACAGTAAGTACAGCAAAAGGAACAGCGACATGCATGTTTCAAGAACACCCCAGGAAAACGAAATGTCCCCTTTATGAATGGTTTAGGATTACAAGGAACGCAAAACAACCGTTCTCAACTCTTTCAAAATGGGTCACCGGTCTGTTTGAACAGACATGCGAATAGCAAAAACAATCCTAAATACATATAATAAAATCTATCTAATAACAAGAGTGCAAAGTTATTTAAAGCAAATTGAGTATTACAAAGCAAAACAAAAAAGATTAGAAAATCCTATATATTTTTATTTTTATACAATTATATATTAGTAGTCCCATAATAAACCACCGTATTATATTATTTACATTGTATATACATTGACATCTTTGCTATCCTTCAGAAACCTCAAATGTCCAAATTGAAAAAAAAAATGAAATGATTGAATGCTGTCTTGTGTGCTTTTCATTGGTTAGATATTTGAACACCCAGTGACAAACATAAAGGATGACTAATATTAATCATTTATGACAAAAAACGAAATATCACGATACAGTGCAAGGTTTCAGAAGGACCTTAGCGACATACAAAATATATAGTGATACAGCAAGCACATTACATTACCATTGGGATGTGAAGACTCCATAAAACACGGTACTTTTCCAGGATTCTTTACTGGGGGTCAGAACAAACATGTCCTGAATGATGTTGAAGGGAAATCCATCATCAGGCAGTGAACACAAGAGCTGGGCTTTTAGAAATGTTGTCCATTTCTTCTGAAGAACCCTCTCTCCACCTTTATCACCCTGTGACATATACATAAACATATACAGTATGAGTTTGGTTAAGTGTTCCTGTAATTAAACTTGAAGAGCACTGAAACATCAACTCCAAGGTCATGGGTTCAAATCCAAAGCAACACGCATACCTACAAGTGTACGCTGCTTTGAATAAAAGTGTGCCAAACTGTATAAAGTAACTCCATTACTGTGTTTTCATATGTTTGACCACAAGGGGGAAGTACACACCTCAACCACATTCACAAACTGCACTTCACGCAATCCAACAGACAAACACAGATGACTATTATAATGCTTTCGGAGAAATGTTACATATTACAAAAACAATGGCGTAAATGTTCAACAATCAGATCTTGTGACATCAGAATGTCAAGTTGGGCAGGCTGCTTCGTGTTACCTTACAACTGGTGAAGTAACAGTGTTTATGTAAGATGTAAAACTGGACAGGGCCTCTTGATTCTATCACATGTTGAGCATTAGGACTCAGTATGTTTTTCTGATTGGGGCCCCGGGGCTATAAAGGCTTTAACTCAGATACTTCCATGACTCTTTAAACAAAACAGACAGGATCATTCAAGGGTCCTAATGTCTATCAGCAGAGAAAACACGGCTAGAATTAAGCCCACTCGTGGGCTATGCTGCAGATCTGTTTTGCATTTCCACACAATAACATAACATTATTAATAGAAGGAAAATGCGAAAGGGAAAAAATCTGACGTCATCAGAACAATCTTTTATGGTATATTTTGTGTGTACTAGTGTATGAGATTTGTTTATGTTAATATATTGGTAAGTAATGCCGTTACCTTGCTGTTCAAATAACTTTTCTTCTGTACTTGCATGATATTACACTAGTGAAGCTAGTGATTTTTATCATTAAATTATTAAATATGCGATAAACAACCACAAATCTTTCAGGTTATAGTCACAAATTAAATGTACTGTTTTAAAAAGAAAATGTAAACTGAGTACATAACATGAGATCATGAAAACTAAATTTCACGCAGTGTGTAATGTTGCCGTGTTTGAATGTAAGCAGTGTGCCAAGTTGTAAATCCGAAGGTAGCAAAGCTATTGGCTTGGACAAAAGTGAGTCGACTCTGAATCATGCAAACGAGACGTGACCTAGTCCAATACGTGAACTGCCGCGGATTTACATCACTACATATAGTCCCCGCCTATGTTTTGCTAGGACTGCCCGCGAAAACTTCACTCTTCTACCCAAACACTTTAGCTTGTGAGCCTCATTCCCGGTAGACCAATCACAGCAGACTAGACCATCTGACCAATCACATCAAACTAGGCTAGCTGAAAGGAGGGGATTAGACCGATGAATCGCGGAACGAATCATTTGAGAGTCAGTCAAGAAGTAAGGTAAGAATAACTGCCTATAATTACAAAATAACAGTGTTTTTAAACCTTCTTTGTACATAAACTTGTTGTTGAACACTCCATAAACCAAAGCAGGACCTTAAAAATCCCTAGGTACTTACTCTTTAAGTAACCTGAAACCATGTACTTCATACAGTCTATGCATTATAAGATATTATGTATAATTGTTTCATTTCTAAACAAGACACACTGTTCTCTAGCCAGTCAATATAGTCCTACAAAACACACGCAACAAGTAGCCTAGTTCAAGTGGTCAAATGTAGAGGTTATATATTAACTCTCAATTTATATTGAAAGAATCAGAAAGACAAATACTTTGTGGAAAAAGAAGAGCAGAAAATAAAGAAATTAGAAGAAAATACGGAAAGAAGGAAACCGGTATCCCGAGCAGAACCTGCATATTAAACAGGCCTCAACAAACACAAGGGCTGAGACATCAAACTTAATATGAGAAAAGACAGAGAAATAGATACTGGACTACCAGAATAACGTAAACGCCGTGCTGTTCAGTACAACATATACTGTATGTTCCATGTGCTACAAAAACATCTTTCTGTGCGAAGAAAATATATTTCCATGTGTAGCGCATCTGTGATACAGTTTGATAAGTGCAGAGATGGAGTGTTAAGTGCGTTTGTCATTGTGCTTTTCTGTGTGTGACGTTAATCAATGGTTCACCGCTATTTTACTTCATTTTAGTCTATTTTGTGGGAGTAAAGCTACAGTCAACCACACTGAAACTCAAACACCTTCGCGGGGACCCGTCAAAATAAAAGTCCTCTTAACCTGAACATTCAGATAAAAAACTTCTTTAGTATACTATAGTATTTGCTATAGATAATTGCAGTAACCTTGTAGTAAATTGATAAACTGTTGTAAAACTGCAGTGTTGAAAAATACTATAATATTTAGGACTTTTACCGCAGTCTGCTTCAGTACATACTATAGTATTACATACTACTGTATTTTTATGTGGACACATATATTACTTTTGTATAGTACAGAACTTAAAAAATTAAAAAATAAGTTATGTTTGACTAGTTTAACTAAAAATGATATGGCTCTTATTTATCCATCTGTATGTAACATTAATTTCATTCTTCAGTTAACTGCCTATTTCTGTGATAAAGTTCACTTTTTAAAGATGACAACAAAAGTTATAGACTTGTGCAACAACTGTTTGGCCCGTGCTACAAATTTTAAACCTCTGTAGCACCAGTGCTATGTGCAATAAAAGTTAGCGTAAAGCCCTGCGTGGAGGCCATATCCCAAAAGCACTGTATTTATTCATTTTTTCATCTCAGCAGCTCTCCAAAGAAAATGAGCATTCCTTTAATTATAATATTATTGTAATCCAACACTATGGACAACGCCTTCCGCTAACAGCAGGAAAGCAACAACACATTCCAATAATATCTCTTAAAGGGGAACACCCATACATGATTGAACAGCAGCGCAGAAGAGTTTAAACACACAGCTGAACTTCGAGTTACACTATAACCCAGCCAAGATTAAGACAAATCATCACATCTACAAATAAACATACTGAATACTGAATAAACACCCTCTATTCATTTCAAAGCTGTATGACTTACTTCCGCAGAATACAAAAGAAGATATTTTGAAGAATGTTGTTAACTGGACACAAAACCAATACAAGTAAATGGGGGCCAGTTACAACATTCTTCAAAATATCTACTTTTGTGTTCTGCGGAAGAAAGTAAGCCATTGTTGAAATGACAAGAGGGTGAAAAAATGATGACAGAATTTTCTTTTTCGGGTGAACTAGATTGAAAATCTAACTATTACCAAAGGATTATAGTAAATGGAGTCTGTAGTACTATAGTAATTTTTCTGATGTATGACCGAACCCAGACACCAGGATCTATTATAAACAAAACAAAGGAAATATTGCTCGGCACAAATGCACAGCTTTGTATAAATCACAATTTCCACCGTATCTGACATGGTTGTGCTTTATTCAACACATCAATATCCACATCATAGTGATATGACAGACAATATTCCAAAAGAGAGCAGTGAAATCTTTTTCTTTCCAAATGTAGACAGAAAGGCAGATGAATGTTGCAGACGTTGCTTTCTGCTCATGCACCGTTTACAACAGACAGAGTAAATGCTTCAGCCCAGCTGGCTAAGTAGAAACTCTCTTAAGATTCAGATCACTCCTCATGCGCAAACGCTCCGCTGCTTAAAGCCCTTTTGAAGAGAACAGTGCACGGCAAAGTTTATTAAATTTAAAAAAGTCAAAGATGTGATCGAAAAGGACTCGTGCACTGGCCCGTGACGGAAGCTTTGTTCCGTGTCACATCACAGAATGTTCGACGATTAAGGCCGCTAATGGGCTTTGCAGGAATCATTAAATTTGTTTACTATATAAGAGGAGATAAGGTACCATACCAGGCAAATAGGCTTACAGACATTATCATTGCATTGCCTTCATTATGGCCGGCTTCCAGCTGAGCTAGCAGGAGGAATATGGGACGTTCTAAAAAAGGAACCTGGGATAATGTTTGAGGTACTGGATACAAATACGGTAAGCAGGCCATCCTCCTTTGGCACGACAACCATTAAACTGTCACGAGGCATTTCATGCATTCAGTACATAATAATACGGTAAGCGAAAATTTTCCACTTATTTAATTTGACGCCTGGTTTTAAAGGCAGAATGAATGAGCTACATTGTAATCAATGTTTCTTTTCATCTCATCGTTGTGAGGAACGTGTGTGTTTTGTGTCCATGTGGCGTGCGTTCGACTCAACTCGAGAGATGAATGCTAATATTTGCAGAGCAGTGATAAGATTTGGATGTGGACCAAGAAAAGGCAGAGCATTGCGTTGAGGAATGCGTCTTTGTAACGCAAACCTTCTAATCTCCCACCTCTGTTAACAAAGTGACGCATGAAATGATCACACAGCCATGTGAGCACATGTACACATATCCTCCTTGTGTCATAAACACACACACTCTTGTGCAATAACGAAAACATGTGTGAACACATTTACACGCACAGTACTTTCCAAAGTACGAACTTGGGTAAATGTTCAGTACGAAAATGGCAGCTCTGGTTGCCAGATATATTTAAAAAATATATTGACATTAAGATCAACATTGTGGTAAAATTATAAATAATGTAAACGTACCCGTGCAGTTTTATTTGCTGAATTAAAGGTACAGTTTGTGAAATTTAGTGGCATCTAGCGGTGAGGTTACGAATTGCAACCAGCGGCTGACTCCTACCCCTCCCTTTCGAAACACTACGGTGGCTGACACAGAACAAAGATGTCGTACGTTTTCGGTTCTCGGCTAAAGGAGATCACATCTTTACAAAAAGGCGCTCTGTAGAGCAGTTTGTCCTTTAGGGCCTACTGTAGAAACAACATGGCGTATTCCATGTAAGGGGACCCGCGGTGTATGTAGAAACAGCTCATTCTAAGGTAATAAAAACATAACGCTTCATTGTGTAAGGTCTTTATACACCTTATTATATTGCATTTCTGTCAATAGATCCTCACACACTGCACCTTTAAAGAGATTGTTTAAATTGTATGTGTACATTCAATTTGTGTTTTACTGCTTCAGGGGGAATGCCCCTCATCCAATCCCCTTCAACATGCACATGGCGTTTTCACAGAAGCGGCCCTTACCTTACACACGCGAGCGATGCGTGACACAATGGTGTTGTCAAAGAAATCAAACTCCTTTCCCGCTTCGCTGAAGAAGAAGTAAATCTTATCATCATCGCCCACTGCATTGCCTTCGGGCAAACTCTCCTGAATGAAAGATGAGCCCACAAAAGTCGGGTCTGAGGGAATAGTACAAACAAAATGTCAATCCAAATCTCGGCCCATACGGTTCATGCGTTTGTTTATATGAGTTTATGTGTAATGTGCAGTTTATGTCTTTGCAATGCTATAATGCAGACATCGGTATGAGTTTTATAAGACAAAACTAGTTAAGGTTAGTGATACACGATCTTTTAAAACGATAACAAAGTGCTCAGAATTGATTTTGCGTATGTCCTTTATCAGTTTGCTCTGTAGTTAAGTGAGTAGAATATAACCGTGTAAGGGGATCCTAAATCGACTTGTTTTGTTTTCTCTCGCCTTGCTTTACATGAAAAATCTTAGTGGAGTCAAATCCATTAAGAGAATGAATTGAAGAATGAAGTGCTCTCGCCGATAACACATGTGAATTTTACCTTGAAGCCAGTTCAGCGAGTTCTCCGTCTTGAGAGCCGTGCCCGAGCCAAGGCTTTTGTAAATGATGGGTTCATTCCCTTGAAAGTTACTGACCGTGCCAGTGTACAGCTCTCCATCTGTAAATCAATCAGCATTTAAGCCAACATACAAAACCACTGGACACCAAAAACATACTCCGCTTTTTGTACAGTGGCACGTACCAGCCATGATGGCGGTGGACTTGTATTTAGGGTCAAAAGGGCACCGGCTCCGACCATCCTCAGCGACTATCTCGTCGCTTTCACCGCGCACCAGGGAAAAATCTGACGTGTTCTGGAGAACAAGAGGGAAACAGAGATGTTCTTGTGAAGACCGCATGTACTGTCTCATCCACTGCCTGACTGCTCGCCGGCTGTGTAGACCTAAACAAGGACTTTATGTGGTGGAACTTCGTGTTACTGAGATAACTGAGGGAGGACAGCAAGAACAGGGAAAATCTCAGGGCAAAGGGATGGTGCTGTGGAGTATTGATTGTGTGTGGGCCAAGGACACTGATAGAGGAGGATGTTTGGAGGAGTGTTGGATGCCCTTTAATTTATTCACAGCCTGACCGTTTATGTCTTTATAGGGGCATAAAGGTAAAACGTACATCTGCAAAGCATTTCAGAGGACAGATGTATCTGGATCACTTGTGTTTTGAGTAGGAAAAGTACATCATCCTGTAAGAATGATTGGAGAATGATTTCTTTACGTTCGAGGTTTAGGCATCTTTATACATCTGAACACAATTGTAAAGATTCTTAAAGTGATATTTCACCCCTAAATGAAAATTCGGTCATCATTTACTGTCATTAAAAACCTGTACGACTTTCTTTCTTCTGCAGAACACAAGAGAAATTTTTTGAAGATTGTTGGTAACGGAACAATGGTTTTACCCATTGACTTGCATTGGTTTTGCGTCCATACAATATAAGTGAATAGGTTCCACCGTTGTTCGGTTACCGACATTCTTCAAACTATCTTCGTTTGTGTTCTGCGGAAGAAAGACAGTCATACGGGTTTTGGATGCAAGAATTTTCATTTTTGGGTGAACTATCACTTTAAGATCTTCTCAAACTGTGAATAACGTAACCTCTCCATTTGCTTTCTACTTCATCTGCTGTCTATGAGAAACAATTGAGATTTGAAGCAATTTAATTTGCCGGTCTCTCCAGCGGTTTTGCGACACAAGCCCTGATTCTCTGCCATGTTTCAATTTTAATGGTCAGTGTTGACCCCTCAAGAGCACATACAGTACTGATGCAGCCACAGTCTCCAGAGAGAAAGGCGTCTAAGTAAAGTGCAGGGCAATAATAATTTCTCATTCAAATGGCATTTACCCCTCAGGGAGAGAGAAAGAATGTATTTCACAGAGAAGATTTTGATTGACTGAGAAAATGACATGGATAATTAATTCCTCCCCTGCAGCCTGTTAAATGCATGGAGAGAAGTGGTGAAATAGAGGAAAAAACGAACGGGCGGTACTTACGATGTACGCGCAGATGGGGCTGAAAGCATACGTTCCACACACGTACAGATGAGTGCTGTTCACACGCAGTAAAATCTTGACGTAGTTGAAGCAGTCGGTCTGAATTGAGAGAGCGTGAAGAAAAGGTTTGTATAAAAAATTGTATGAAACACGCCAGTGCCAATACAAAAGCAATTGTTAGTTGGCACTGCATTGCGTGCGCAAAATGGCTTGGCTTGAAAAGGAGTTTTCACTTCACTAATCCTGATCTAATTCCTCTGTAATAGTCTGGGAGAGTTTTTTTGGCAGCCGAGTGTCACCGGTCTCAAGAAACAGCAGTAATTTTGGTGTCTTCATAGGGGTCTCAACATCTATCCAAACCTTCCCGGGACAAATCAATCTGCCAGCAAATTAGGCATGCGGATTATTAATCTAATAACAGCCCTCGGTGTCAAGCTTTCAGGGAAATTATAGCGTGGACGTGTCAAAGCGATAATGGCTCTCGCTAACAGAAAGAGTAGCACGGGGCACAATGTCTGGATCACATTTACTCGAGCACATCTGTACTGCAAATGGATATTAAGGAGACTGGAGTTCGAACTGCAATAATAAAATTACATTGAGAACAAAATAAAGTGATATTAAACGTTTTGGTTTTTATGACTCCCATATGGTCTGATAAACATTTAATTCACTCACCTGTAAGTTTTTGCCTTTGAAATTGCACTGACTTCTTTTTTCATCCGGCGTGCTCCATGTTAACTGCAAAAGTGAAAATTGTAAGCTTGTGTTACGTAAGGACAGGCAAATGGAGTGTTCTCAGCGGCTACAGTGCACTTACAGTAACATGATGCATTAACACTCACATATGCATCACTTGAGTACACTGGGTACAGCGAGTCACCTTGGCTATAACATTCCTGTAATGACTTATGCATTAAGGAATATTTGCAGTGAACTGCATTCAAGTGCATTCATGACTTGGAGAGTTCATTTTTACAAAGCATAAAAGATCAGTATATACAGTGTGTGCAAAAGACGGGTAATAGGTGTGTTTCAGTGATGGCTCGATCCAACACTGAATACGTAGATATACGAGTCCTGATATATCTGGCTTGTTGTCTGTTAATGGATGGGTTTGATCATCAGAGTTTCTGGATCTAAATATGGAAAGATAATGTTGGTGGATCATCTGTCATAACGGGTGGGGTGCGGTTGTTTATATACTGCCGGTGTAGTGATTAGGGGGCTATTTGAACTCATCTGGAGCTCCATTTGCTAGTGTTTATACATACAGCAGAGTATAGTGGGATCCTAAAGTCTGAGGCCACAGGCCTCACCAAAAATTAAATATTTCATACAAAAACATGTACACTTTAAAAAATACTTGGATATTTCCAACACTGGGTCAAAAAGGGACGTGTCCAACTGTTGGGTTGTAAAATAACCTGCGCTGGGTTTCGATTATTGGTATATAAACCATAATTTAACCCAACAGCTGGGTTTGTCTCTTTTTGATTTAATTCTAGTGATGTCAAATTAAGAAGAAATATTCTTGATTTGAACTATTTCTGAGTATGGATGTAAACATTCACTGTGAACCGGATGACGATTATAATATGTGACTATTCAAGTCGGTCAAGATGTTAAATGAACCGCAATGCATGTATTTAACAGCAGGGGGCGATTGCAAACTTGTTAATGTAGATATTTCTTTAAACATAAAAAAATAAGCAAGGAAAAGAACACAAGTCTCATTTTTGTTTATTAAAGAGAATTTTGTATATATTTTTTCATTTAATCATTCATTTGTTTATAAAATTATACAAATCGTATAGTGAGGTCAATATCGCATTGTGAGTGTGAGTGAGTGAATTGTTACATCGCTATTTCTAAGTCATTCAAATAAATCAAAAAAATATATTTTTGACATTTACCATGTTTCACTTGAACTTTTGACTCAAACTATTAATAATATCATTTGGGTAATTCTGTGGTCACATTGGTTTTTCAGGATGTAAAATTTAAATGCAAAGCCTCAGCTCTGGGTATATGGGCAGCAACCAGAAAAAATGATACATTTTGGGTTTTATTATTTACAAATCATGAATTCCAAAGCAATTGCACTGTTGTTGTTTTTGTTATTTTAAAGCGGTGTTGCACAAAATTATTATGATGATGCTTATTATTATTATAATGAATTCGAAGGACAGAGTTCATGGAACTTGATATTGACCTTCTGGTCTACAGAATTTGCATGCATATGTGACCACAGCATAACACTTGACAATAAGACTGTATACCGTAGATTAACATTAGTTAATCCACTAGCTAACATGAACTAACAATAAACAATACTTCTACAGCGTTTGTTAATCTAGCTCATGTTAATTTCAATGTTGGCGAATATAACATTGTAACTGTTAGCATTAGTTAATGCACTACATTACTGGGCAAGTGTATTAATAAATCAATAAATGCAGAAGTGTTATAAAAAAATTGAAAGAAAAATTGCATACATTAGAAAGATGCTAAATAAACAACAAAGTCTTTGATATCTGGATCCATCGGAAGCGCTATGGGCTACTCACATTGCGCTGCAGGTGCGTTCTGCTGATGTTGGTGATATTGAGCGCGAAGAGAGTCTCTCGAGCGCCAACGTACAGCATGTTATCCTCCTTACTGAGGAGCAGAGAGGTGTAATTGAAGACTCCATCGGGTGAAAATCTCTTGGCCGACCTCTCGTTTGCATCTATGAGCAGATATAGAAATAGGAGAGAGGAAGTGAGGATAACCGAGCCTACAGCAACAATGATGAATGTACCAAAGTCAGACATGTGACACATAGTTTACAGTACCTATATGAGACAACGGTATTACATTGGATGGATTGAGAACTAATAGCTGTCAAAAGCAAACAGAACCTGTTGCAACCACAAAGCGCTAAAATAGGTGAAGAATGAGTGTTTGTGTGGTCACATGTAGCTCACAGACAGATGTTCATCTCTTAATCAAAGATACTGCACTGTGTGATTATCATGACAGCTCATGCTGGCTGTTTCTCTGTTTCCATGACTACCGGCAGCCATAAGTAGAAGCATCTTTCTGACCAGTAGGGGGCGATGGGATTACCTCCTGTGTGCTTTATTTCCCCAAGGAATAATAAAACGTACTTTGCATGGCTTTTTATGACTTCAGACAAGTAGCTTGAGGATTTGGTGGTGATTTTAAAAATGAAACAAGCAGTTTTTAGTCTTGAAAGCACTCTTGTCTCTCCATAGGGTGGCAGAATCATATAGTAATCTCATGGTACATTAATTCAACATACCAGCTATTCTAGCCTTTCGACAGACATTGAATCAGCGCTTCGGGCTGTAAATGCAAAGTTGGCAACAACATGGGGTGTGATAAAGTGTTATTCAAGTTTAATATTTAAAGACTGTAAATCACCTTTCAAAAAGACGAAGCAAGAAAAAAACATATACAACCTGCAAGGCATACAAATCATGCCATAGATTTACTTTTATAAACGGGACAAGTCAATGTGATCCTTCGGGGAGCTCTCATTTAAAGAACATATAATCTTTACTCTGATTACTTTCTCGTGGTTGACTTTGAGATGAGGTAAGACTTTAAAAGCGCCTGTTTCTCTGGAGGGTCTGCTCACTCACTTCCTGAGCCACCGGGGAGACAATATGATAATAATAGAGCAACCAGGAGAGCTTATTACAACCCAATCCAGTCTGCTGAACCACAGGAGGGGATCAACATGCCACATTAGTGCCAGCCTACCGGGGTCTCTGCCTCTGTGTGTTTCTCAAATTTCCCCTCTCTCTGATTACAGGATGAAACATGGCACCGCTCGACACCGGCACCATTCATTTCAGCGGGTTTAGGGAGAAATTTAATGGTTATTTAGTGAGACGACGATAAAGGCCAATACCAAACAGGCTTTGGAGGGCTTTGCACGGATAGAGACTGCTCCCCCAATTATTCTCCAGGGGGCGGCGCTGTGACTTTCTCCCTGTGGCTCGCACAATGAAACAAATAATTGGTCCCCATTAGAGAAAAATCACAAGTACAATGTTTTGCATTTCAAGTGGAAATGTAAATGATCACTGTAGGCTGGGTCTAGTGTCACTATAAAACCGACGGTAAATAAGAAATGAGTCATTATCATACAAAATAGAAGTTTACAGAAGTCTTAAATCAAGGATGTTGTAGGCGTTCCAGTAAATAAAATATAAGGATTTTAAACATGTTTATATAATAGTCCATGCAAACCCAGCCGCACCCCATATTTCTGAAGCCCTGGTCATCGATTCTTAAGCTGTGTGACTGTACTATTCCCCTCAAAAGACAATAGAGTCTTTCTATCTGTCAGTGATTCGGTGGTATTATTGTTTGAATTGACTGAGGTCAGTTCCCCGAAGGCAATTCCATGACGACGACAGCTGCCTTTTGCTTCCACAAAACTACAATGATACATGCTGGGAAAAAGGCTTATCTTTTCGCACTCATGGGAAATAGGGTTAAGAGTGTCAACAAGAGAGGGATGTTGGGGACAAGTATATTGTCTCTGTATTGAAGCGTACAACATGTATCTTAGATGTCCTTGTCTCATTCCTGTATTGAATTCCCTTAATCTGTGAAATCTTCTTTTAAAATTGAAATATTAGACAGACCATGTGAGAATATAAGTTATTTAAGGTGCTGTGCTCATTTTTTGGAAGATTTATTGGCAGGTATGCAATACAATATACATAAATACCTTACCTAATAAAGTGTTATGTTTTTTTTTACCTTAGAATAATTTATTTCTATCTACATACAGCAGGGGTCCCTCTGCATGGAATTCACCATGTTGTTTCTACAGTAGCCCTAAACGGAGTAAATACGGTATCTCCTTCAGAACAGAAGTGAAAACGTGACGACATCTTAGTCCTGTGTAAGCCACCATAGTGCTTTGAAAAAGGAAGGGTGAAGTGAGCCTTTGGTTGCAATTTGCAACCTCACCACCAGATGCTGAGAAATTTCATACACTGGATCTTTAAATAATAATAAGGCAAAAAAAACAGTTCTTCTATTAATTTGGACTTTACGTTTTTTTGGCATGTACACAGATGCAATTGCAAAATGATGACTGTCTATCGTTTTGCATTAGCTCTTGTCTCCTCGTTCCCCTATTCTTCTCTAATAAAACAACAAATCACTTTACCGATGTCACATCCTTTGTGTTGTGAGCAATATGAGATTATTATTGCCATTATGCAATTACATGTCTTTTATTTTGGAGAAAGCCACTACTAAATGGATTGCCATATCCGTAGCGTTTAGCTCTCTAATCCATTTAGAGTGAAATTAATTATGCAGGCTTTTAGGGAACCCCTTCTATGTTGGGTTTTAGGAACAGAATTCCCGGCGGTTGCTCTAACAGCGGCAGCGCTTGCCCAAAGTTAATTAGAGACACAGAGCATCGCACAAAAAAGAAAGACCGTGTGTCGCAATCTGGCCATCAGTATGAAAGATCAAAGCTATGTGTTTTGTTAAGACTGTGACGGACGAGGTAATTCAATTAGATGCTATAATCTGATGAGTGGATTTTTTAGGAAAATATGCTTTAAATTTAAATGGCACCATCCTCAACGTTCAGACAAAAAAACGTAGTTTAGTCATATTGTAAAGCTGGTAATGTTGCAACAGTATCAACTGTTGATAGCATTCAAGAACATTTCCGGTAAGCATTTACTATTTTCAATTACACAAAACAAAGTTGATTTGTATAATACTTAATGACCTAGGCGACTGTGCGACAGAAAACCTTGTACCGGTTGTGTTTACATCATCCCTCACCTCCCCAAGTACCAAGTAAACAAGTCAGAAGAAGAATGATGTCATCTCCAGGTGTCAAGAGAATGACAAGCCCCCTGTTGCCTTAATGACAAAGTGATCTCTCCTCGGGCAGCGTTTGATGTTGGGTCTGTCTGTACAGCAAAAAAGCTCTTCTATTATTTTCTTGTAAACAGTGCTTAAGAATTGTGATGACGACTTATTCAGGAATACGGAATCGTTCCTTCTAGGAAGCCTATGAGCTAACTATAAATTATGCATCTAGTGCTTTATGGTGATGGCAGAAGAGGACGGTCGTTCATGGGTCAAGGTGAGCGAATCTGTTATAGCAACTAAAGTCATATTCACAATTATTGTCCAGGGAGATTACTACTCTGTGTAATACATTAACATTTAGAAGGTTTAAGAAGTGTAATGGTGCCTGTTAAAGAATCTTTCCATATTTACTTTAGCCTTCTTCGGTACATTCAGTTGGATAATATTAGGCAACAAAACACACAATTTGATATTAAAATACACAAAATGATATAGATGTTCTTCTCAATGCTCTCTTATATCTAGAGGAAGTGGTCTGTTTAATGTCCCTGGGAAACTGTTTTCTTGGTGTAAAAAAGAAAAAGACTTTCCCAAGAGGGGTTTTGGAGAACTGCACAGTCCCTTCTCACACTGCTCTGTTTTCATTAATGCCTCGCGTTGAGGAGAAATGACTGTGAGAGCAATGACGCAAGACTCGGTTTGCACGTCAAAAACGTTCTGTACTCTTTCACCTGATCGGCGGGGCCGGGTCTCCCCGTTCCAAAGTTAGAAACTCCACATGAAATATTGAAACGGATGACATAATATGAGCAATCTGAAGTTTCAGGAAAGAGGAGGGAGTAGGCAGAAAACATTAAGACATCAAGTAAATGGGGCTTGATCCAATAGGTCATTCAGTAGAGGGGTTCGTGTTTGTTTAGTGAGCTGGCACAGCCTTTTCTTGTTAGCGTGAGAGTTAAAGAAGTGGCAGTTTGCATCATGGCACCATGGTGACGGCTGGAATTCTGGGTAGGCCAAACACAAGTCGGACCAGAGACATTATTGTTAGGGAGAAGAGAGACCACTTGTGTAGGAATGAACTGGGGAAATCATAATGCTCAACAGATCTAAGAATGGAGTTCAAAGAGCCCATCATCTTTGTGCTTGAGTTTGTTTATTTAAGTTTGAGCATTTAAAGGTGCAGTGTATCACAGTTTCTGTTCGGTTTGTGCTATGTTCAGGGAAGGGACTACTAACAAATAAAACTAAAAGCTTATTATCAAGCTACAAGTACCAGCACCAGAAAAACAACAGAGCAGAAAATAAAATAAGATACTATATAACTAATTATCTGAACTTGCATGCACAAGAAAAATTGCCCATGAGCATCAAAAGATTGGCAGAAATTCTACTGACTTGCCTTCCAGAGATGTTGGCAGAACCCACGTAAACACAACAAGTTCAGAAAGAGGAAGAATATGCATGACGTTCTGTAGTTAAAATGTCAATCAAAAAATTTTTCCATTAATTTATATCAACCTGCACGGCAGAAATATGCAAGTACGCTTTTCATGACGAGTGGTAACATTTACTGTTGAAAAGAGGCCAATCAAACAACGAAACAAGTTTTGCATTTGCACAAACCTGCACCACACAAACTGACTATCTGTAATAATTATACATAAATCAAGACAGGACGGTCCTGTTTCAGGGTGGCTGTTGAGTTCCATGGTAACAGGCGCCTACAAACAAGTAAATACTGTACATGCAGGATGCAGTTCCAACAATCGAGGAGACATACACACAAACACATGGTGGAAAAGGGTGTCGGAGTTTGCATGGGTGTTTTTGCCCAGCAGGTCTGACAGGTTTGATTTATCGATGAGCTTTTTCACGATGTGGCTCTAATATACTTCAGCTCTTCCAAGATCAATTCAATCAAAGGAAAATGAGTGGGTTCTATTCGGATGCTCATGACTGTATCCGTGCTGTGACAGCGGTCTGTGATATTCATTCCTGCATTTGTCTAGATAGCAAAGGACTGGATTAGAGAATGACTAGTTGGTTTGTTGCCACAATGACTAGTTGGGCTGATTAAGCTTCGGTCCGGTCAGACTTGTTTTGTGTGTTAAAACCAGCTGGATGGAGAGTGAGGCAAATGCCGTCAGATGCTCTTAAAGGAAGGTTCACCCAAAAATGAAAATTCTGTCTTCACTTACTCCCTCAAATTGTTCCAAATCTGTAAACATTTTTTTTGTTCTGATGGAAACTGAGAAATATATTACAAGATTGCTTGGCCATCATTGACAACCACAGTAGGAAAAATGCTTTATAAATGTCTTTGTTCAGTTGAACACAAAAGAAGACATTTTGAAGAAGGTAGGAAAGCAAACAGTTGTGTGGAACCTTTGACTACCATTGTATTTTTCCCTACTATGGTAGTCAATAGGGTCCAATAACTGATTGGTTACAAGCATTCTTCCAAATATCTTTCTCCTTGTTCATCGGAACAAAGACATTTATACAGATTTGGAACAACTCGAGGGTGAGTAAATGATGACATATGATGACATATTCTTGGTTATACTATCCTTTTAAAGGTGATGATTCTCGAAACATTAGAATGCTGTCATTGATAGCGTTGCATTGATAGCGTGCTAAGCGCAATACACTTTCATCACGCAAAACCTTTACTTAAAGAGAAGAGATAAACTAGACAGCCACCCTGACACATTCCTAAACACAAAAGACAACACTTCTAAGTAAACAACAGACATTCCTCAAAGTCAAATTTTCCAAAGGAGAAGATACAAGATGCATGTGGCTGAATAATATCAATCAATCTCTCCCTTTAGGAATGTAGCGATTTCCACATGCATCACGTTCTGGACGCCTTCCACGGACATCACGTACCGCAGATCTCTGCCGTTGCAGGCCTTGTTGATGTTCAGCATGTCTGATCACCTCCAGCCAAAATCCTTTAAGGAATTAACCACAGCCTTGATCACCATACCATGTGCACGCTATATATCACACGGTGTATCACGCGGCATACTTTGCACGAGCATTCGACAATGCAGCCGGTCTAATTTTAGACTGCGCCTATAAATCAAGTACAGTGTTGGTGAGGACGATATACAATATGTGGATGTTTGTAACCTTTACACAAATCTGAACTATCCAGAGGATCCTCCTGCACTTTGTGTTCCTTCTGTAAAAGCATTTTCCACCTTTACTGGCCGGATAAGCACAGAGCTGTAGCGTAAACCGCTTACAGGTGTCATTTTAAATAGCTTTCTAATGCGCTTAAGCGTAGTGTGTACTATAGAGATGAACAAAAGAAGAGACGCCGTGCAGATGTAGACTTTCTTTCCACAAGTCCTGATCCTTCTTGATAGGCACATAATGAGAAACAGACCAACACAACATAACACACACACAGGCACACACAAATCCCCATTCATTATTCATGCCAGATTAACTTCTTTATTAGCATGGAGGGAAGGTGGAAACCAGCAAAGGGAGGAGCAGCCAGGAAAATGCTTGTGGCAGTGGATAGTGGGACAACGCGACCCCATTCCTTTAGTGAAATGTGTGCTGTACTGCAGATCTGAGAGTGTTTACATAACTGGCTTTTTTATTCACCAGTGAGCCAGAACCAGGTGTGATTCACTAACAGAGTGGACGCTAGGGCTGCATGATTAATAGTATTTTAATCGTGATAAAGATGTCTGCCTCCCATGCTTTATTAAGCATGATCGTCATGATATAAATATGTTATTAGGCCATATTCCCCGTGATCACATTTTTCAACCTTTAGTTAGTGTGTAATGTTGCTGTTAGAGCATAAACAATACCTGAAAAATGATAAAGCGCAAAGTTCCAGTGCCAAGCGAGATATTGTCTTTAACAGAATTCGCTTTTCAAGGACTACAGAAAACGGCCTGGAATCGGACTACAGGCCTCTACTTCCCGGGTAAATGATGTCACTATTCCGAGTGCTTTTAATAACCTCCCGCGAAAGGAATACGTGAAAAAAGGGGCAAGGCCTTCCTTAGAGAAGAGTAAGAGCCGCTGAGTAGTGTTCGGTTATCAAAGATTGTAATCATTTGACTGATAATAAGGTACTAAGAATTCAGCTACACACTCTAAGATAACCAGCGGTCAAATAATAACTTCCATGACATTAACATTGACTGTGAAATCTGTTCTGTGTAATACACCGATATTGTGTGTTTGTGTGTGTGTGCGTAGCCTACCTCTAAAACACTTCTATGAAAAGTCCTTTGAAGTCTGCTTGCAAATGTCTCCTGGTCAATCTGCTTCTTTTATTATCCAACTTGGGTCCAATCTAATAGAGTAAAACTATCGCTTCTGTTATTAGTGTTAATTAATATAACCGGTCTGACACCAATCAGTCCGGTTTCATTTCCCTCGCCATCCATCCATCCATTTTCTACCGCTTATCCGAACTACCTCGGGTCACGGGGAGCCTGCGCCTATCTCAGGAGTCATCGGGCATCAAGGTAGGATACACCCTGGATGGAGTGCCAACCCATCGCAGGGCACACACACTCACTCATTCACTCACGCACTCACAACCTTCGGACAATTTTTCCAGAGATTTCCCACGCCATAGTAGGGAAAAAAGGTTTGATCACTAAGAAAGATTGACGTTTGCACATGCACTAGCAGACCTCCATTACACTTCTGAACGGCTCGGACCATGACGATTCAGTGAGACTCTTCCTTCGTTCTTGAATAAATCAACAGTTTTGAGCGAATCGGTTGCTGCCACCTACCGGTTTCCCGTTTAGTTTCCCATTTGAAAATAAGCCTAACATTTGATACCGTATAGTATCGTAAGATATGTTTCTGCAATTGTGACAACCCTATTTCACACATTTTTTTAAATCACATGTACGAAATAAAGAAATTTACTTTTATAATAGATTTATGCAATTGGCAGACACTTTTATTCGAAAAGACTTCCAGTGCATTCAAGTGCAAATACATTTTATCAGTATGTTGCGAATGAATCCACAACTGTACCAGTTGAGCACTGATGTGTCAGAATGTAAAGTCAGAACGAGAAAAGAACAACTATACACGATTGTGTTGGTGAGAACTTTCCTACACACATACGTAAACACTTATATGCAATTACTTGTGAATGAGACTCAGTGTGAGACGAGCAGTTTCCTGAACTCACTGAATTATTGCTGCAAAGAGCGAGCAGTTAATTGGCAGTAATTTACTCAAAGCCAGTTATAGCACAGAGGCCTTTCTCTATTCTAAATATATTTCTATTATACATATGCAAAGCACTGAACACTGAAGTGTAGAACCCATGTTTTTTTACAATACATTATACTACAAATACAATATTTCAACTATAGGTATTGCGGTTAGACCAAATTAAATGTGTGGTTACCGTGGTTTTACTACAAACAAAACCAAAAAACTATGGTTTTTGTAGTTAAACCCGTATTCTCAGACACACCGGAACCCAAACAGACAAAGAGCTCTTTTCTTCATGGTTTTAGCAAAAAGGACCAGTGACATAAACACACAACTGCAGTTTGCAAAATTCCAAGGATCAGTCAAGAACAAATAGCAAAAGAGAAAAAGTGCAAAAAACTACACTGTTGATTAGAAAGAACTTAGAAGAGAAAATATTTTTGGGATGTGTTATTGTGAAATGCTTTACTGGGGTTATCTGACCCCTTTTGTATAGGCTGACAGCTAAGCGGGACTGCCTTCATGCAGGTAGACCCTCAAAAGAGACTGAAGGCATGTTCAGGCGGGTACGATTTAACCCCCATCATTTCCTGAACCAATTGAATATGAGTGGTGAATGTGGAAAGGATTTGCAGGTGGGTGTAAATATGTTGACACACGTCTTTGTCCATCGTGATAAACTACCGGACAAACCCACAATTACTTGCCTTTTCTTCCTCCGTTGCTCCGTCTCTGTTGTAGGACTTGCGGACAAAGACACCCTCTCTCACATGTATGCATCTCACCAAGTGACATTGTATTTAATAAAAGATCACATTCCTGTATATTGTACACAAAGAGAGAGTACACGTTCGCATGTCACTGCTTGAGCAAAGCCATGTTTTGGTCGCATCACAAAAGACTTATTTGCCTCGGTCATGAAAACTATGAAGTAACTTAATAGCGCCGCAGACAATGTTTACAGACACATTTGCTCTACATCGTGTCTTCAATCAATTCAACCCAACCTGCAAAAACTTGAATGGACCCTCCCAAAAGTGTCTCCTATTGATGGGACAGGAAGTGGGCTGTTTGTTACATGACAGATGTTATGTTAGAGATGCAATAAGTGTTTAATTATAAGAGAGGAAGTATTACATAGTCGAAGAGGCTACTGAAAAATCCTGAAATAACTATTTGGATGCTCTTTGATGACTGACATGATGAGGTATGCGTATGTATTAGCATCGCAATGGTGAAGTAGTTATGTAAACAAAGCACCAATGGGAAGCAATCAGCTTAGTTTTCTGTTTATCAACACTTCAGCAACTGTTACTGTCCATGGGAGATGACAGGGTCTGCAACAGCCTGTAGACCCCTCAGAGTTCTTAGCACCCTGACTGTGGAAGGTCGGCTCCACGGCGGGCTTATTTATAGTCTCCTACCATCCACAGGAGCCAGTTCTTTTACACGCTTTTCAGTAAACGCATGATCTACACACATGGGTCAACCGAGGAGGAGACAGACGCACGGCTGGCCACCAACCACCAGTTATGTGTTACTCTAACAATGTGAGGAGCAGGACAGCTGATGCTGAGAGAGCACAGAGTGAGCGTCTCTCAAACTAGTGATGTCATTCTAAATAACTCGCTGTGTTGACATACACGAAAACGGATGATGATGTATTTGAATAATTTGATAATGTAAATGATTATGCTTGGGCTGTCAAATCGAGTAATTTGCGATTAATCGATTCTGTAATAACTGTTTGTGGTTATATAATATATGTGTGTGGTGTGTATATTTATTTGTATATATAAGAACACAAAAATACAAGTAGGCCTATATATTTAAGAAATATGTTTATTATCTGTTTTTATTTATACATAAGATATATTGAAATATACATTTATAAATATTTATGTAAATATATGTTATTTATTCATGTACTGAATGTGTGTGCATTTATAGACACAACACACCTGTATATTAACACAAACATTTATTTCGGATTTGCGATGAATCGATTTGACAGTACTAGATTATCCTATTTAGCACCTTGTAACTCATCAAATGTTACGAAAATTACTGAAAGTTTGTCAGGCAAGCTTTTGTTGAACGCATGTTTGTGTTTTTCTGTAGGGTCTAGGCACTTACTGTACGAGAAACTGAGGCGCGGGGTGACATCATCTTCCACTGCTTGACCCCATCCAACCAGTAGAAGAATGAGGATGAAGCGGGAGTGGGTTGGGAGAGAGAAACGAGTCATGCTCAGTGCCCACATTTTGCTCCTCAGATCACGGCGTGTTCTCTCTCAGGATCTTCTGGCACTCATGAAGATCTTCTCCTCCCTTGTTTATTTTTCTTTCGCTTCGGCAGGAATCTTGTGCTCCCCTGAAGAGGAGAGGAATGCGTTGATGCGACGACCAGTGATCTTTCCCTGAGCGGGGCCTCAGAATGGTGGACTTCCAAAAATCAGGTCCTCTAGGACAGTGGAACGGCTCAAGTCAGTCTCCATGTGCTTTTGCAGACGATCACGCAGACCTCTCAGCAATCTGTAATGAGCAAGACACAAAATATGCGCATTAACGTTTTGTGCGAGATAAGATGAGAAAACTTCATTATTACATCCAAACAGCTAAGTTCTGGGTGCATAACATTCAGTCCCTCACAGTCTTGGCAGTGTCACCTGAGAGAACCGCTGTATTGGTGACCCGGAAAGCACTTTAGCTGGGTAGGTGGTCTTGTGTGTCCACCCCCAGCTGGCGCACATGAGTGTGGTGCGTGGAATTAATTCAGCCCAGTTCTTTATTACAAGCATTTATCCGTTTCTTAACGAAGTAAACATCCTCTTTATGTTAAACAAAACCCATATCCAGTCTAGTAAGGTCACATTTGACAGCACTGGGAGACGTGGGGGCTGAAACAAAGCATTTCCTACCTGTACGATAAACTCTGTGTGGGGTAAAATCGCCGAAAGTTATCAGTAAAGTTTTAGTGCCAAGAATCTCTGCATGAGCAAAAATATGTAGCCCTAAGGGGCATGCTAACAAAATATTTACTCACTGCTCTCAGCAGGGTTGTGTTTAATCGTAATGCTAATCATTAAAATCAGTGTGTGTGTGTTTATATGGGCTGTAGATATGTGATTAAATAAATAAAAGTGAATTTCCTGGAAGCACTGCTTAAGCTCAGGAGACGATGGAAAAGATCCTCATTCTCTGTTTAAACAGACCGTTTAGAGAACAGTTGTACCCACTCCTCCATAATCACCTACACCGGCATCCATCATGTGTTACATAATGCACTGTTCTGAGAACAGCTTTTCCAGGTAACGTCACACGATGCATAATTTCCGCCCTCCTGCTAAGATGACCTCATTCGCTTCCATTTCAATAAGCAACGTAAAGATATATAATACACTGAGTTGGACTTCAAGGCAAATGAAATGGATGGTAAGTAATATGAATAGTACTTGATATGTGATCTACATCTCTAGAACTGAACCCGAACCTGTCATCATACCAATATATCACTACAAGAAACACTTAACTTGTTTCCATTACTCTGGTTGTACAGACCAGCCTTTTAAAGAACCACAAAGCTGATCCAATAGCGCAGAAGAGAGTAAAGATTTAATACCAGTGATAAAAGTGAATCATTTATTTTTATGAATTGTCAACGTTAAAAAGCTAACAAATGGGGTGTGGTGGAAGAAATAGAAAACACCAGACTATGGCGTGTAACGTGTTTAAAAATCATAAAAGTAGGCTAATTTGAAAATTTCCGAAATTCATGTAGTTGTGTGTAACTGGCAAATTTGATGTTGCCTACAATACGTTGCTATAAGATTATATATACACCATATATGTCTCTAAAGATATCTTGTTTGTCTCAACCACATATTGTACCAGCTAGCCCAAGAATACCAAAAACTACCTAAAACAATATACAACACGAGTCAACAAAGTACCGCGTGTGCTTATGTTTTAAAACCTTCCAAGGCTTTACAGCTGCTTCAGAATTGAACCAACATTTTAATTTGGCACTAAACTTTAAGAGGGATTCTGCATTTACTGAACAAGTGCCAAACAGCAAGAATGCTTTTTACTCTAGTATAGACAACATGAGAGAGTACAGCACACCAGTTGACAGTCGTCTCTGAATAAAGAGAAGATAGAAACAAGGCTACTTCTCCATCTGTGAGACGGCAGAAATGCTCCCATGGGGAAACATGTGAGTGCTGAATCAGAAAACTGTTGCGTGTTCAAACAGAATGTGTGTATGGTATATAATGGCAGGTAGTATATAATGTAATTTTCAACAAATAAATACATACAAATATATTAAACTATCCTGTTAAAGGGGTGATACAACACGGCTAAAGCGAATACTATCATTCTTTCAGATGTAATGCAAAGTGTATACAAGATATAAGGTTAAAAAATGCTGTATTTCCCACAGACCGTGCATGTTTGTATCTCCTCTTTGCCCTGCCTCTCTGAAATGCGCTGATTTTTTATAAAGTTCATCGCTGTGTGCTATGATTGGCCAGTTAACCAGTGCGTAGTGATTGGTTGAATACTGCAAGCGTGTGACGGAAATGTAACACCTCTTACCATATTTGGAACATCAGGTTCCAACGCAATTGTACTGACAAGTACGCCCACCTTACTTGCGTATACATTTTGCCAGTCTTAGTCAAATCATACCACAATCTTACGTAGATTTGTGGGGGTGTGGTTACACGAGGCATTTCAGGCAGGTCCGGATAAAAATTCGCTTTAAGATAGAATGCATCTTTTGTTCTGACACTTACGTTTTTCCAATTTTACGTGTCCCATACATGGATGGGTGACTTATAACACACCAAAGGCATAGAAAAACACGTATGCGCACCATATGACCACTCAGATCGTTTGCTGTGTCACAAATGATCTTCTTAAGAACTGCTGAATTGTTAATGATCATTGTGGACATGATTTGTAAAGGCACAGAAAGACGTGATGATTACATGATGTTTAAATAATGACAGATTTATGTGACACGTACAACTTCACAAAAAAATGGCGTGATGCGTAAGAACAACACATGGCACGGTAAGTATAAAACAAACTATCGTTTAGCTGCATTGACACGGCAAGCTCACAATAAATTCCTTGCACTGAGCAAATGGATTGTTGAAGGGCATTCTGTTTATAGTCAAAGTCTTGATAATATAACATATACACAACATCCCATAAACAAACGTGACTATATAAACTACACTACATCGGTTGTCTGTGCTCTGCTAAATTGACACATTTTCATTCCTGAAATCTCAGCCCAGACAGGAGCTGTGTTTACAAGGTCAAACTCCCCTTGCCACTGACCATATGCTGGGGTTGGAATGTGTCCTGAACTGGTCAAGGCTGTGGGTTCAGCCATATTGTTGTGGGCGGCTCGATTACCAAGCGCCATCAGTTTCCTGGTGTTGGGTGTGCTGGAGTGACATCCCAGCTGACCAATGACAACATGATCCCATTAATTTGAATTTGGACAGGACAGGTGAGACACATGCGGAGCTGCAGAAGGACAATGAAGGTCTCCATGACAGCAGAGATTTTACACACACATTGAATTTCTGTCAACTGTCAAGAAGCAACAAATAAAGCGAATGCACGTTTTTAAAGGCATTTACTGTGATTAATGGGCAAATTCCTATTACAATCCCCAGTGAGGCAGAGAGATGTTTAAACATGAAGCATTTTTGCTAAAACTACAATCAAACAGTTTTAACTCGTCTTTATTTTTCTCCAATTCCTTTTCTAATTTGGACTGAATGGGATTGTTTGAATTCCAGAATTCTGTATACAAAGACGGGAGAAAGACAGATATATAAATGTTAATGATGTAAGATGTTTTGCAATATGAAAACAAACATCATTCAAAAACATGCACATACTCCTGAAGTGTCCAAGCAGGATGCTTTGCAGAAAATAAATGGTTTCTTTGCTGAATTGTAAAGTGACCTGTCAATGATTACTGTTATCAGAATTGTCTGTCTATCCCATCAGTTTTGATACAGTTAGTGCCATAAAATGGACTAGACTCAAAAATCATCATTAAAAAAAAGGACAACTAAGGGACACATAATGTCAAACTGCAGACAAAAGTATGTAAATCTCTATTTAGTCAACATCCAATAAAACTCATGTGCAATCTTTGTAAGCTCTACTAAAAATGTCTGTATGTGTTTCTCATGAGATGTAAATGTTTGTTTACAAAAACAGCAGCCCTGATGATCAGGTTTGTCAAAAGGAATTAGATCTTTTTAAAACTAGCTAGACCAGCAAACCAGGTTGGCAAGTCTAGGTTGGCAAACCAGGTTCCACACAGTCATCTAAATTATATCCTTAAGTTTAATGACACACGGAAGGCATGTGGTGTTGTGTGGGTTTTGCATCAATGGGCACAGATATGCACCCCTCGATGCAATAAAATGTTGGAAGTGTTTTGTTTATGAGTTTAAGACTCATGACTCAAGGGCACTTTGAAAAATAACCAACACATGCGTCATAGAAATACGATTCATTCTTTTTTAAATCCTTGTGTTGAAACAGTCCATTGCACACATTTTGCAAGCATTGGGATCAGATGAACATGAATCACATTCCCATCAATACCCTCATGATGTGACTCAGCAGCAGAGGTATTGCGACACCTGACCGGCACAGGAAGTGATGCTGCATTTTTGTTGTGTTGTTAAACATCGGTATCTGTTAAAAGATCCTTGGCTGTCTATGCTATATGGAAACAGTGAATCACGAAGTACAGAATATAATATTAGGAACTTTTTTTTGTACTCGTCTCTATTCTGAACCTCAGACCCATCTTAAAGGAATTAATGTCCCACTCCTCCCGGGATGATCTGACCAGCCCTAATTACATCCATATGCTCCGTCAAAGATCTTTAATAGCCTAATTAAAATCTTATTAAATAGCCAAAGCAAAATGGAAAAATGTCCGTTCTGGTTAAAAACATTTCTATGAAAAGAGCTTCAACAAATGAGCAAGTTAATTTTATAAGAAAGACCTCCAAAATAAAAAGCATCACATTTGAGCTTCATTAAATGGAGGGCCTAACTAGATAAATGTGAAATATGACTGTGAAATGACACAGGAATTTCATTACCGCTATCTCTCTAAACTAAAACGTGTCTAACGGGGACAGAGTCAGATGTGCAAATATTGCGAGCAGATTTTCCTTTCGGTCCTCACTTCAGCTTAGAAATCTCCATAACAGATGTGGGGTCTGTGAAACGTGGTACAGCTTGGAAGTGTCTGAGAAAAGACCTGCTAATACCATCATCTCTTTCTCAGGCAAAACTATATTAAAAGGAAAAGCTCCATGTGGTTAAGGTTTAATTTTCGGTGCATATTCATCCCTCTGGGTAAAGTAACATGACCCTTGATTCCAGATCAGCCTTTGATCAGCCAAAGAGTAATCGAATTATCGAAACGTAATTACACTTCCACAACGCTGCAGACGTCACAGTATTGACTCATCTTCTGATTACCCGAACACTGGTTTCAGTTTTACTTGGAAAGAAACTAAACTAAGCTGTCTTAAGAACATAAATGAAAGTACAGAGGCAGTTCCAGAAATATCAATCACGGGTATTTATTACACCGAAATTAAATTCTCAGAAAAGGATATATTAAACAGCTCCCAGATGGAGTCAGAATCACAATGAACACAGGTGGAGCTTTGCGTGTGTTTAATGTTATATTTTTTCATCTTTAAGAGTAACATTACATGAATGATCATAAAGCTTCACATTTAAGATGATACTAGTGACCTTATTTGTTAAATTATGAAGTTTGAGCAAGTTGGCAGCTCGTCTTGAAATGCAATATGGGTCAAAATTTATAGAACACTTACTTACTCACAAAACAGTAAGCTGATTAAAACTGTGTACTTACACAAAAGGAACTATGAGAATTTTGTTCCATACAAAAACTGTATTAAAAAAGTTATCAAGCAGAGATGCTCTTTAAACAATATTAAAATAGTAGTTCCCATCTATTCTGTGCTACTATTGGATGCTCTTTTTTCATTATTCAGTCATAGTAATCCCCTTTAAAGAGATTTGGTTACACTTTCCTTGAAGCTTGTATGTATAATGCATTCTAAAGAGTTATTAAAGGGTAAAATGCACTATAAATCTTCATTGTGTGTGTTGTTATGCATTATATGTAGTTGTAAAGAATTATAACCAATTTCAAATGTGTTGTCTAAAAAAGAATTGCTAAGCGTAATAATCTATCAACTGTAATAACTATTATTATAGTATAGACATTATAATGCATTAAAAGGTGGATTACAATGCTTTAAAACTACTTTTATAATGCATTATTCATACATGCTTCAAGGAAAGTCTTACCGAGATTTTTCTTCTTAATAATCCTTATTAGCACAATTTATCTCTATGAAAGAAATTTCAGACTTTAAAGCATTCACCTCCAGATCAAGATAATTCCACAAATTCCAGTGTTCTAGTACTTTTGACCGATAGTGTATATTAGTCTACTGTCTATCAATATTCAAACATTTTTATTATCGTGAGTCAACTTTATAGTGCAATAAACATACAGCGGGTTCCAAAGGTTTGGGATCACATATTTATAGGTCACTAACCACATAGGCAAATGTGTGACATCGATCATTGACTCAAAGAGTCAACGATACCACAAGTGCATGAAAAACAGAGACATTCAGATATTCGTGTTAATTTTTCAATTGAGTTTTTCACTTAAATTATACATTTTATTTTTCTCGCCTTTTTAATATACAACGGGGTCGTCATTTAGAACCCATTGCATATTAAAAATACTGAAAAGTCCAAATGTGACGCTTGTTAAAGGGACAGTTATTAGTTGACCCTTCTTTGCAAGTACCTCTGTAAGTGGATCTCCCTTAGGGGAAATAACCCTGATGACTTTCTGGAAGTGGTCTTAATTCTTGGGGGCTCTATTTCTCACAGTCCTGTATGAGCAAAGGGAGTGTCCATGCCTCATCTCATCAATAGTTTATCTATTCAGAACAGCGTCCTTTGAGATATGATGAATATAGCGTCAAACTCAAATACAAAAGGTTTTCTTGGAAAGTTCCGGGGAGATGCTTAAATCACGACCTGGGTCACATGTTTCTTTTGATGTCGGAGTAGATGTAATCTAATCTACTGAAGTACAAAGCCACAGTCTCAATACATACAGAATTGGGCCTCCTTTGGGAAAGAAAAAACTGAGGATGCAACAAATTTCCACAGTACTAGGGACATTATTCCGTTTTTGATTCAAATCTCATTCATTATGTTTTATGAACAACGATGTTTTCATTCTCTCCTGGCACAGCTGGCATGAGTGATACTCTGTAATTACTTCAGTAAATAATGCATGCAGACATTTGCTTTGATATCTACAGCTTGCGGATATGGTTGAATTGTTTTCAACCGTGCAACGTGTCTTTGCGATAAAATTGTGGAGGACCTCTGTGATGACATCTGCTCAGATGATTGTTTCAATTTTCTCTGAGAATAACTGAAGTTTACTCCGATTTTGGGGGTTTTCACATTCTTTGAAGCAGAAAAAATCCTTCCATCTGTTAACCGGACAATTAAAAGTCCAGAGTGATTCTGCTACAAAAGACCTTGCGGATTTTTCCTCCACCAGCTGGGGCCTTTCTCTCGTCATGATATTCTAGCATCCTAAACATTACCTAAGTATCTCCACTGCTTTAAATCACAAAGAACAGCTGTTTAAGAAGTCAAACACCTGTCTCTGCAAAGAATCCCAACTCCACGCTATACGAACGCAATGCATTTGAACAATTATCCTGTCAGTGGTGTTTTAAAATCATGGCAGAAGACAAACGCTCGGAGTGTTCATGCCTCGAGGTCCAATAATGATTCTCCATCGAGTTCATTTTCTTTTAGCCTAACATCAACAGAGGCAAAAGTGCACTCAGCGATTACACAGACATTCACTAATGAAGCTCTGACAGTCAGGGCATGAAGCTGTCAGCTAAGGCTGTTTGGTATATAACATACAGTACAGATATGACTTGTGGGTTTCATACGATGGCTGTCAGGGGACTGGAGAAAGTTGCGGCTTTAAATCTTTCAGGAACCATCATATAATTACAAACAAACTAGGCTGGAAGAATGCCACTGCCCTACAGCCTTACGAGTGTGCTGATCTCTTATTTATAGACTTTATTTACTGCCTGCATACTTGTCTGTGTTGAATTTCAAATAATACTGCTAACTAATAAATATATTATTGGACTTTTAAAGGTACAGCGTGTCACTTTTAGGGGATCTATGGACAGAAACGCAATATGATATACATAACTATGTCTTCAGAAGTGCATAAGACCTTAAATAATGAAGTGTTATGGTTTTATTACCTTAGATTGAGCTATTTCTATATACATACACCGCAGGTCCCCTTACATGGAGTTCACCATGTTGTTTCTACAGTAGCGCTGACCGGACAAACTGCTCTAAAGAGTGCGTTTCGTATATAAGTCATTTCCTTCTGCAAAGAAGTGAAAACGTGACAACATTTTGGTGCTGTGTCAGCCTCCATAGTGCTTCGAAAGGGAGGGGGTGGTGTGAGCCGTTGGTTGCATTTCCGCTAGATACATTGGAACTTCACACCTTTTAATGATCAAATTTAAATGTGAATTGTGTTTAGACAGTATCGCCAAATAGTTTCAAACAAATTTCCTAAACGCTGTCTGCTGTGGTTTTCTAAAAGTCTAAGACATAATTGCAGCATTCTTCAACATATAAAATGGAAAAACCCATAATCAAAAACAGACATTTAGAGCTAAGGGATTTACAGAGATTTCTATTAGGGGCCAGCGGTTTTAAAAGTTAAGCATGGATCCGAGCACGCTGGCGTTTGCGTGACACAGGTGTCGAGAGCTGGAAAAGAAGTCGGCTTTTAAAAGTGGGTCACAGTCTGCTTTAGCACTCTGTTCCTATTCCTAAATGTTTCCAATTGTTCAGTATTATCTTACCATCTGATTTGATGCATTATTCAGAGGTGGTAATATTGACCTGACAGTCTGGATGCTGATAAGGGCACTACACTGTGCACACTTCTGTGCTACTGTACTTCTGCTTCCTGTTATGCCTGAGCTGTTTGGCAGCACTGTAAAAGTTGACATTTTTGTCAACAAGGAACCTTTTATTCGGCAGCAATGCCATTGATATTAAGTTCAATGTAAAAGTGGCGAGAAATTTTTATATTTGTTCAAAAGAAAAATATGTTATTTCGTTTTGACTAATGCCAAACTAAACGAAGTATATTAACTATACTATAGTTTGGGCCTGGTCAGAACTCGCTTGCGATTTCATTGATCTCATTACCTCTATTTAAATGTGCATTATGCTTGAACAGCCAATTTATCTGAAACATCTTTCATTATGTCACACTGGTAATCAGATCTATATCTACAAAGTCATAAACAAGCCATGCGTTTTCGGCCATATGCGCACATTGAACAGTGTGTAGAAAATGTCTAGACCCCTGGGCCTTAACATATCTAAGACAGATGTTTAGGGTGCTGTAAGTGTGCTACACTCATCAATCACATCAAAGGGCCAACAACACGGTGCCCAGTCCTTCCTAACAGCCATCAATATCTCTCCCATCAGTCAAGCCCTTTCACAGACAGATAGGTTCCCACCAGTGCCTCCTAAACCCTTCAAACAGATGGACTTCTAAGTTCGTAGCCACCATTAAAAACTATTAGCAAATACCGTCACTTATCATTACGCCAGTAATAGCATTACTATTACATTAGACTCTGGGCAGTACAGCACACAACACAAAGCTTCATGTGACGCGGCATATAGCATCTAAACCATTCTGAACAACAATATGAAACACAAACAATAACGTACTGTATCCTGAGATGACCCCTCTGCATTTAGAGCTTATGCACCGAGCATAAATACTGCATTATTATGACTATTCATACATACACAATCTTTTGTATAGAGAATGATCAGACTATAATCTTAAATTTGGTGGTTTACTGTTAGGTAATAATTATCGGGAAAAGCTGCATTTAACAGATTCCTGACCTTAATCTGTAAAGGTGATGATCGTCACCTTCTCTTCCCTCAGCATCCAGCACATGATCCATTTTCTCATTCTGGTAAATCTGATAGCTGAGAGTCAATCTGAAAAGCATTTTGTGTCACCTTTTCACATACGACCAGATAAACCACACCCAGAAGAAATGTATCTTTGTCTTATTTCCAGTACAGAATATCTAAAAACCTCTGCGACAAGAATGTGGCCTATAAATTATTTAGATTTTATTATGTTTGCATTAAGCAATTTAGCATTGTTCTTGCACAGAACATTTGTTTATCCAAAGCAACTTACAGTTTACAACATTATTTGGGCTCCCTGGGGATCAAACTCCATTACTTTTGTGTTTCTTACACAATGCTTTACCAACTGAGCTCCAGGAACATACACTATTTTATAAGGTGACTAACAAATGTATTACACAAAATCAACCAATAGTTGTACCACAATTCACATAAAAATGCAAAAGAACATAACTCATTATTGGCAATGGGCCTTATTGACCTTACTGACTCTCATTATCTTTACAACTTTGCTTCGTTTTTATATGCATCTTGTTTTAAAAGTGATAATTGACCCATAAATTAACATTATGTCATCATTTACTCACCTTCGAGTTGTTCCAAATCTTTATAAATTTCTTTGTTCTGATGAACGCGGATAAAAATATTTGGAAAAATGCTTATAACCAGACAACCCCCCCCCCCCCCCGATTGACTCCTTAACTGACTTTATCTTTATTTTTTGTTGAACACAAAAGAAGACATTTTGAAGAATGTTGTACAGCAAACAGTTCTGGGGCACTTTTGACTACCATTGTATTTTTTGTCAATGGGGGGCAAAATCTGAATATAAATCTTCCAATATTTTCTCTATTTTCATCAGAACAAAGAAATTTATCCGGATTTGGAACAACTCCAAGGTGAGTAAATGATGACAGTATTTATAAAGTATAACTTTAAGGATGATTAAATATTTAAATAGAAAAGCAAAGCAGGAACTAAAAAAACAGCTTCAAATGCTTTTACTATAAGCAAAGAACCAGATGACCAGCAATTACTTTTCTCAGTTTGAAGCAACCCAAAAGTAAGCATCCAGTTGAATGTGTGATGCTGAACCAATCAAATAATCCCTAAATGGACTTGAGTCAGGGAGACTGCGGCAGCCGTGAGCCCTGAAACTGTCTGAAAAGAGCTTTTGTGGCATATCGATGAGATGAAACAAACTCTATGCTTTCATACAGGAAACAACAAATGGCCATCAATTCAATCTATGAGCATTTGTTTTTTTTTATATTTATGCATGCAAAGTCTATGATAGTATGCAACTGTACCAGCGTTTTAAGCATTTTGATTTGCAGATGGAGGGAATCTACTTACACAGTGCTCGTGGTGTTTAAAAAGAAATCGGAGGGTCATCTGGGGCTGTTACGCTGGCATATCTAAACCACTCAGCGTGCTGCGTGCAAACACTGACTGCTGGGTGATCTCATTGCGGGCGGTTCAATAAAGCTTTCCTCACTCCAGGGCCAAAGAGTGCAATGTCACCCAGGCTGTGGCATCTCAATCATGTCTGTGATCCAAACAATCCCTTGCAACCCAGATATTTAGACTAAATTCCACTCCACGCACAATCGAGTCCTAGACGACGGGCTCTGACCCTGGAGGATGGCCTGACCCATAATTAATAGGGCCAACTTGGGTCATGTCAATCAAACTGGCAGCACACTAGCAGAATTATTTGCTTAGAATTTGTAAAAATACGCTTTTTACTTTATCAAGAAGCTTTTAGATGTGAGATGCCATACTGACTGTTTATCATCATTATTTGGTCATTCTTTAAAAATAAGATTTGGTAACACTTTTCTTGAAGCATGAATGAATAATGCATTATGAAAGTAGTTTTAAAGCATTTTAATGCACCTTTTAATGCATTGCAATGTCTTATAAATAATTGTTATTACGGTTAAAACATTATAACACTTAGCAATTCATTGTTACACTACACATTTGAAATTGGTTATACTTCTTTAAAACTACATATAAGGCATTACGACACACATGATGAAGAATTATAATGCATTTTACACTTTAAAAACTCTTTATAATGCATTATACATACTTGCTTCAAGGAAAGTGTTACCAAAGATTTTTTGTAATACAGACATCAAAATATAATGGTCTACAAGGTCTTATAATTTTTTATAAATGTATATTGTAGTAGAGTAGGGGGAGCGAGACCGTGGTTCGAGTCCGGTGAGTAATTGTGAATTAGCGCCAGCTGTGCGCACACCGGGCTCGAATCACGTAGGAGATTGGGAGCATATAAAAGGAACGAGCGACCGGACCGTCGAAGAGAGAGGACCGGGCCCGAACTTGTGTTATGTTTGTATTTGTATTTATATTTATGTTCTGCTCGCCGGCGGTCGTCCGTGAGGGGCCGCCGGCTGTTATATTACTTTATTAAATGTTTTGAATGTCTTCCGGTTCCCGACTCCTTCCTTTTTCTTTTATGGAGATTTATTACATATATATATGTCTTATAAACAGATACTGAACATGTCATAGAAGGAAGTCACAGACGAATGTTGTATATAACCCAAGCTGTTGTGGACAATTCGACGGTATTGTACTATTTCGCTTCGTTTGGCACAACCAAGCTTTCCTGGTGTCTATAAAGACACCACAGCTCAAGCTGAGACGTGACGAAACAGGTCGATTCAATCCATTACAAAAACACATTCCAACACACCTCCTCTTTTTAAAGTTGCTTCAAGAAAACTTTTCATTAACCATTTATTTAAGACTAATGGGAGGGTTTCGTATGGGCATTGTGAGATTCACTTCTAAAGGAAGGGTTTGTTTTTAAAAAGGAAGTATGGCAGTACATGGTTTAGTTTCACCTGGAGGTGTAACTCTGTTTGTAATCCTATAGTAACTGCACCACCCAGCTCAGGTTATACAGGTCACAGTTTATGAAAACCAAATTGTGGGTTTCTGGGATATGAATCTGATATGTCTGTGCCAACTGCCAACTAAACCAGAATCACAGAGCTGATCAGTCTTAAGATCCATAGCAGATTGTCGAACACCTTGAATGCAGCCATGATGCCAGGAACAATAAACAAAAACCGTGATGAGTGGGTGATATTGTATAGAAGGCTGGTCAGGGCAGGTCCTTATCACTTATATCTCCAGATTATTCTAACGCAAAACAAATTAAGATCACAATCGCTCTGTTCCTTTGAATATAAAACAAGCAGGAAACTGAACAACCAATTATTTTCCCTTTCCCAAATTCTGCATCAGAAAGGAACTAGAATCATCATTTTGAATATGAATGAATACATTTTAACACATTAAAGATGTCACAAATATTACATGGTTTGATTTAACCAATAACAGGATGGGGCTGATGATGCAAAAATAAATAAATAATAATATAATTAATATATACGATACAATATATACAATACAATATATACGATACGGTACAATATTATATTATATAATTTTAAATTGATTTGGGGAAATCCCCATTTAAAAATGCTTTTATAAAAGATGTAAAGAAAATGAATGATACTTGCCAATGTATAGATGAAAATCAACAAAGCCTGTTAATAGGAATAAGTGTGAGAATTTATTTTGTACTGTTGTCAACATCTAAACCAGGTGCAAGACCTCAGTCCCTACAAACATGCCAACTTTGGTCCACTTTAATAAATAATGAATCATACAAAATCCCGGCTCCCTCACTTTCTCTCATCCCCTTCCATTCTTCCTCTTCAAACACAAGTAAGGCCTGCTCGGACCGTATTGCACTACTCATGCAGGAAGCTTTCAGCATGCTGTTGGCATAAGAAGTTCTGTTCCAGTATGCTTCGCTTCACACTGTACAGTTACACACAAGGGTTTCTGCATAGGTGGATAAAGGTGGACTCTTGTGGCCATCTTGGTCAGAGATGGACCTGTCATGAAGGTTCAAGTGTATAAGTGTAAGGAATGTTTAATGCGGTGCAGCAGAGCGAGGTGGGCTTAAAATCAGGTAGAAATACGGTGTGATATTCCACAAAGTGGTGGAGGTGCTTTTATCTGAGATCCGGACCGTCCTCATCTCTGTGATCCTACATCTCTGCATACATGTGATCATCCAATAACTCATAAATAATTCTGTCGGCTTAGATCAGATATCAGAGCAAAAACAAAAGTAGCGTGGCGTGAAAAGCGTTTAGTTGGAGAGGAGCTGTTGTGTTGTGTGAATCTCCACGCGGTCATGGTGAGGTATGTTTGGGAAGGTCGGAGAAGCCATTAGTGGGGGAGAGGGCACAACCTGGAATGCTTTAAGAAGATATCGGATCACGATGTGCATGTGTGCGTGTCAGAATGTGTGAACGCTCAGCTTGTCTCAAGTCTATCAGCTTGCAAAATTAATTAATGTCATTTTTAAGCGCCTTAAATTACAAATGAAAACTGATGTATGCACAAATACATGCGCACACACAATCTGTGTCACATTCTCAATAGTATAAGAGTCACGGACACGCTTCACCACATGCGGCCCGGCCTGTTTAAAATAGACCTGCATAATACATGTAACAGAAGGAACAGGTGTGAAACAGAGGAGGTGTCAGTGCGTGCGTGACACACTAAAAAAAAACAGACATTCTTGCCCCTTCATATGTGCGCATGAGCATTAAAACTGATTCCAGAGGCTTGTTCTGCTTAATATATTATACAAGCCCACTAACTCTTTCTTGCTCACGTGCAATCTCTTGTGGGTCACAAGTCACTAACTGTCTCAGAAACAAGCACGCAAATACTGAGCTTTGGTCTGTTTCCAACTCCAGAGTCAGTTCCCATATAATGCCCCTGGGAGAAACAGTTTGACTGGGAAAACCGGAGGGGGTCCTCTGACGTCCTTTAAAGACGCATGTTTAAAGACTTCCCAACAGCGAGTAAAAACACAGCGCCTCGTCCCCCCTAGGCTTTAAGTCATGATAGTTTACGAAACAACATGACCTCTGTCAAAACTTCTGTTCCCGCTGTCTGCCTACATGTATTGCAACAACAGTGTGAGATGGCACCAGTGACGCAGGCTTCATTTAAACATTATGGAGGCGTACCCTTGTCCATAAGCCCCCAACCCACCCCCCCCCCCCCCCCCGATCACAAAAGAAACTATGTGCGTGAGTCAGTAACACAAATGACCACAGTCAAACAAATAAACTGTAGGAATGTTGGTGGCATTACATGGAAATGCTGGATTCTTTTAAACCAGCTCAAGCAGGAAGGAGCACGAGTTGAAAGGACATTGGCAAAGTCATTTTTTTTGTTTCATTTAAGTCAGATAAAGAAGAATTTGGTTGTGTTGACATATGTAAGCTGTGAAATCACACGGCTGCTAAATGGTAACAGGGCAATTTCACGCAAAGTCAACTTTAAGATAAAAAAATTGGTCAGATTTCAATATTTAGGGGTTTAATACCCGCGTATGTGAAGTCACTTCTGAGGTTTTTTGTCGCATCCATAAAGGCCCATATTTCTCAAAAATAGGCATGTGAAAATTTAAATACAATCACTGTTTTATGTTATATAAAGAGCCATGTTTTCTCCATTTGTTAGGTATTATTGCTTCAGGTTCTGTATATTTTAATTCACAAAAAACCTACAAAGGATGTTGTCTCTCAAAAACAAGCATCCTTTTTTGCCACATGACGTATACATTTTTCTCACTTTTAAAATATAAAACTTGTACATGGATTCATATTTTTCTCATGTCTGGAGTCTATTATCAGCGGTTTATCAAAATATAAACAGATGATTCAATACATTTGCAATAAATACATTCTCTGAGAATATATCTACAAGTTTTGAATGAAAATGTCACATCCATAACACTGGAGTTGGCCAGCAATAGCTAAAATATCAATAATGATAATTGTAAAAATACAAAGTTGATATACAGTAACACCAAGTACTATGACAACCATACCCAGTTTACTGTATCAATAGCATACCCACAACTTTATTCATATAAAATAGAAACCATGACTGAAACTGAAACATTCATTCGTAGGCGTTTTTTAGGGAGGAGGTTGTTGGGGAGTGTCAAACACACTAAGGAGTTATAACTGTCAGCAGTTTATGATGTAGAGAAAAAGTGATTGCGTTTGTTTGCTCTCTTATCAGCTCGTAAGTTTGTCTCAACACTCGAGGAGAAACTAAGACTTGCTCTTGTTTACCTTTCTTGATTCTACTATCAGAAAAGATAACTGGCCTAGTTCTTTAATCCAAAATATCGTGTGCACAAACACACACACACACAGGTACTGTATACAGTAGCTAGTCAAGCAAGAGGAATCAAAGCAAAAGCTGGAAAAATAGCCCTGGGTTCTGATGACTGAGATGAGAAACAGGTGGTGCGTGGAGACCTGAGAAAGGAGAGCTTTGTGCTCTGTAAAGATACTACGAAGAGATACGGTCTGCATCTGCTCCACTTCTGCTATCGGTTTAATATGCAACAGGCTGCTGTTACAAATTCAGCAGAGCCTTTTTATTCTGCCTGCCTTGTTCTTAAAATCTATTCACTTTAACCCCACCTCTGATAACGTCAGAGACCTCTCTAACCATTACAGTATGATACACTTTCAAAAAGCTATTGGATTTTCTTGGCACCATGAGGGAGAATGTTACTTGTCCAAATATCCATCAAATGCATTCCCTGGTCTTGAAACACTCTTGTCTGGTATAGTTTAACAGAAGCAAAGCGGGCAGTGCACTATTGGAATAACAGGCACTGTCTTTTACCAACAAGCCAAACACTTTCTGACAGCCCCGCATAGGCCGACCATTGTCAAGGCTCCTGTACCCAGAATGCTATTGCCAGCTGCTGTCTTTATGAACCAGACGAAAGAAAAACACAGGGACTACAAGCAGCACAATCAGCCCATTTCATTTGATCCTTTCCACCTTCTCCCAGTGATGTTTTCTATTTTTAAACTATTCAAAAATATCTTACAACCACCCTACACTCAGTTCCAAAACCTAGTTAGCGGTCTTCTTCCTATATGGGGAATTGAATTTTAAGGCATTATCCTGACTGCAATTGTGATTTAAAACACTCTGTAAAACAAACTCTGTGCATATAAAAAGCACACATCTTGCAAAGCACACAGAAGTTTCTATTTAAAATTCCAAGTATTGGGTGAATTTACGTTTTTCATTCCAAGTTTTTTCGATTCTCTCAAAATATTTTCCTCCAAATTTTTCCGACACTTTTCAATATTTAATAAAATCTGTAAAATAATTGTTTATAATAATTCTCGGTCCAAACTTCTTAATTTTGAATGCATATTTTAACTTAGCTCATTGCAATGTACAGCTGCAGAAAAAATTAAGAGACCATTCCAAATTGTTATTTATGCAGCATTTCTGGATGTGTCCATTCTGTTGAATTACAAGCTCAAACCTCAGGGCTGACCTAAAGTCATCCAGCAGCAATGTGAAAGACTGACAGTACAACAAAACACATGAAAACTGTGATACGAATCCAGGTTATTGCATTAAAAAAATTTTTTTTTTACTTTTCCTAAATACATGAAGGCTACACATATTACTGTTGTATTGCCTAAAAGTGAATATGAACTTGTTTTCTTTGCAAATTTTCAGTTTTTTGGACCTGTTTCTCCAGTTTTCATTATTTGCAAATAAACGCAAAAAAAATTTGAAAAGAAATATTGTAACAAAATAATGAATCAAAAACGATAATTTTACCCAAACAAGTAAATATTTAATTCAGAAAAACTTAAGTGGTCTCCTAATGTTTTCCTCGGCTGTATTTTAGGATTGCCTCCTGAGCAAAATATCCATTCAATGCTGCTTTTTGGACAATTTTGGATTGAACAGCATGAATCTAGACAGAAGTCATCTTGGAAAGCGATAAAATCAACACATGGAGCACATCTGTAATATCTTACAGATGGTGTCTATGTAGGCATCTTACTAACTTTTTTGGGACAGATCCCTCGTGTATACTGTAAACTGTGTACATGTTCATTTCTTTGAAGAGAACTTAAATTGCTGTCTTTGATACCGTTCCCTTTAATTCCTAAACCCCAGTGGTTATCTCCTACGTGCAGCTGTCCAACACAACACCACCACTGGCTAAAAGGAAAAAACTCTCACTGGAAATACACTTGACATGCAAGTTTTGATTTTTTGCACCTGAAAACAGACTTGCACTATCACAGCCTGCATCTTAATTCAAGAAAAATACTTTTACATAGATTACCTGATCCCAGAAATCCAACCCAGACATCTAAAAAAGCTCATCTCATTGAAGTGGTTTTACATTTAGCTTCTGAGTGATGATACATTAAAAGTCACCGTTCTGTAGATGACTAACCAGGCTAGAGGTGTCTGTTTTCTTAATAACATCTGTAGTCTCCGCCTCCAGCATACCCTTGACCCAACACAGATATCTGAAGATGCCAAAACCGCATGAGCAAAGACCGCTCAAAGCTTCTAATAAAGACCCTCACACGTCTTGCTTTTCAGATTTTTCCCTTCACGTCCCAGCGTTCCCAAGTTCATGGAAAGTTTCTCTGAAGCGCCTGGCTGTCAAAGTCTCCTGGCAGAGACCCCGGCTGGAAAGGGAGAAGCGAGCACGTCTGTGTATGTATCTATGTGTGTGTATGTGAGTACACAAACTCCAGAGATGAGAAGACAGAGCAGTCTTCTCCAAGTTAAACAGCCAAAGGGCTCACGCACACCGTCCAACCCAAACTACAACACACCCTGCAGGACTGATCATTTGAAACCGAACCCAAACAGACGCAGACTCTTAAGACACACACACAGAGAAGCAGACTGAACTCGCTGTTCTGTGATCCATTACGACCCGTTATCACCTCCCAGATAACATCTTACAGTGACGGGATTGTCTCGTGTCAAAGCACAACCTCCCCCTCGAACCCTCGCGACCCAGTGCCACTTATAGAGCCCCTTGCAATAACAAACCCCCATGCGGACACGCCACCCGCCTGCAGCATATAACAGGAGAGTGGCGCAATAAAACCCTTTCATTTGCACACTGACCAAACACCCCCGCAGACACGAATCAATCATTAACAGCAACCAGCAAGAGACGTTTGAAGAAGTGCTGAGTACTTACTCTTTAACAGACACAGATTTCCATCTCTTTCCTCAGAGGAGGGAAATATAGCATTCCTATTGGAAAATCAAGGGAAGACAGAATCCTTTAGGATAGAAGTGGTTTCGGAAACAGTAGACCCGGCCAGCTTCAGTTGTTTAAGGGTTTGGATATGCGGATCGGTAGTACAGCTCTCATGCTCTGTCTGCTTTCTGACTGTGTGTGTATCCACGCTGAAGTAGTAAAGACCGCCTCTGGTTATTCATAGCCCCGCCCCCTTACGCTTAGAGAGTAAAATGGGCTGAGCGAGAAGACATGCCCTTTATCAACATCAGAGGCTTAAAAGAAATCACAAGGTTTCTTAACTTATGTGTAGGTTTAGTTCTACTTCATGTGGTCTCCTCAACTTGAAATTTAGACAATCTTTCTTAGTCTGTAGAATAGGATCTAGCTGAAAATAAAAAGAGAAATATAACACGGTGAGGATGAGAAGGGGTGGTGATGTTCAACATTTGAAGGGTTCAAAAGGTGTGGATTTCATATGTAACTTAAACTGAAATTAAATGCTTATTTTACAACTCTGTAACGGCAGAGGAAGGGACTCGATCATGAGAACTTTGAAGCAAGAACCAAATATGTGCGGCGAACAAATGTAAGCAATTAAGCATTTGTGATAATTAAAACAAAATGGTCCACCATTATTCTTAATACAGGGCTATTCGGGGGAGGGATGTGCTTCTTACAAGCACAAGGGAGACCAATTAACATCCATAAAGGATTCTGTGTCATGCCTTGAAACTACAAACTCTAAAGTTTAACAGGCACTGCCAGTACCTTCGGTGAATAGAGTGGTTCCTGACAGACTGACAAAAACCTTCTGGCATATTAACGACAATATAAACAACCAACATATCGCATTATGGAAAACAAAGGGTTATTGTCCAGTCAGAGCGTTAAAACCTTGAAACCTTGTATAGCTGTTTGAGTCGGTTAAGACATTGGATTGACAAAAGCAGCTTTCTTTGCTGTTCCCATGAAAACGATTCGCTACTTCCTGTGCAGTGTGAGTCATCGATAACTTTGTCGAAAATTGAGAGAAACTTCACATTTAAATATGCGCATCTGTTAAAAAACCCTAATGTTTACGAGTACATTAGTATATACTGTTTAACACATCTAAAATAAAAGACACTTTAAAAGCCAAAAAGTACATAGAATGTCTCTTGAAAGGGACAATTCAACCCCAAAACTTAACTTCTTTCATCATTTACTCACCTTAATGTCATTTCAAACCTGTATGACTTTCCATTTTCTAAGATGATAAGAAGATATTTCCAAGAAAGTTGGGAACCGAACAACATTGGACCCCATTCTTCTATTGTATGGACACAAAACAACCCAAACTTTTCTCAAAATCCCTTTTATTGTGTTCCACAATCATATACACGTTTTCAACCACGTGAAGGTGAACAAATAATGATAGAATTTGATTTTTTTAATAAATCTTCCCTTTAAATGCTTTAAGCAGCTTGGTGCTGGATCAACCGAAAGGCTTCACAGACAAATCGTCTAATAATGGCCTAGTTAACAAGAGAAGAGAACAAGTGAGCGGAAAGAAGAACAGTCACAGTTGGGAATCCCTGTGACTAAAATAGTGCTGCTAATTATGTATTGAGGGGAAATGCTAAGCAGGCAGATGGAATGGTAGGTTTGGGGTGTCAGACTTCGGGATGCCATCATTTGGAGACGTGGACAAGCCAACTGAAGAGCAAGCGTGTCACGAGAGACGAGGAGCAGAGCCGATGCACTTATCAGCCTCTTACTTACAGACGCCAGATAAAGACGGGGACCCGCCCCCTTTTCTCTCTCTTTAAATCTACCGCAGTTTACTATCATACCAGTCATTTGAAAACAACTAAATGCAGTTACCCGCGAGAGTTCGGTATATTGCAGTACAATCCAACTCAATCCAAAAATTTATGAAAACTTAAAAAATACATGGAGAGCATGCCAACGAGAGGGAGACAATTGAGGAGAGATTTCATTTATTATGAATATCCACAAATATTAAATTTCCATCATGCAGTTAATTTTTTTGTATACTTATTTGCAAACTTATGTAATGTTTTTAGAAGATTGTCATTTGCCACCCTAAGAAAAAAGAGTCGCATATACTATCAGTTGTCATATACTGCAGAATACGGATCAACCAATTTTTTGTCTTTGGTCCTCAAATCTCTTGCTTGACTAATGTGGCATGAAGATTTCACAGACAGTTCTGCCACGGACCCCCCCCCCCTCTCTCTCATTTGTCATCTGAAGTTTAACTCCCAGGGTGTACACGGCAAAGAGAAGCAAGGCTCAAATTTTCGCCTGTTAATCTCTCTGCAGGAGGTGCATAATCCCCTAAATTGGAACAGTAGAATTTCTTAGATTATTTAAATCTGACATCTTTATGCATGTCTTGCTGGGCAAGAAAGCTTGTGTTCATTTTCTCCAACGCCTATTATAATTCTTAATTTTTGCAACCAAAAGAGTCCAACAAACACTGACATAACCTGAGCCACATCAATATTCCTATCAGAGACAAAACGTTATTCTGACCCCTATAGATTACAATGGGTATTACAATCAGTCAGAAATCTAGGCAAAAGAGATCATAAACGTGACTTGTGTTCCAAAGGCTACATCTTTCTCAAGCATGATTTATGCTGAAAACAGCAAGAATGGGCGTGTAGGTTTTGCACTGTAACTACATGAATGCTTGCGAATGCATTTCTCCATTCTCAGCAAATCTGAATCAACAATTGTGTTTCTATACAGAGAAACTGACGGATCACCACAGGAGGCTGACAGCAAAGCTCTCGCTGAACAGGATTAGGAGAATAAGACAAACAAAGACGCATGGCTTATCTTGTTTAAAGCACAACACTTATTCAGTTTCTAAGATGTGCTGTATTGACACGTAAAATAAACAGCTTTCGGTTACTAGCAAATTCCAGCAGGAAAACAGGCCATGTTGTCAATCTCTGAAAGTGAACATGAGGGAGTTTTAAGGGCTTTTAATTACACTAAGTGACCAGTCCAATCAATTTCCATTAGGTGTAATAAAAAGTAGAGGACATTTATAGATAAACGATAACTTTACTAACAAGATTTCTGCTAAATATACACTACACCAAAGACCGGTCTGAGTCAAAATAAAGTACAGAATACTGCAAAGTAAACTTGGTACACTACTCCAGTACTGCAATATAAATGTTTACTTTTCTCTAAACTGTGACAGGCAATATGTTAATATGGCAAATTTATTCCATAAATAGCGGCATTAATCTGTTTTGCAGCACCTTTGAAGGGGATGTCTCCAGGGGTCCAGATAATATTTTGAGTGCTGAGAGATCAAAAAAAAGACTCTCAAATTGACTTTCATCTGGATGACTAACGTCCCACCCTTATATCTGTACAAGCTCTGCCATCAGCCTGTATGAACATTAATTCTCACCAGGAGGCCTTCAACTTCTCCCTGTTATCTACATGTGAACTTTGAGATTAGTAAAAGGTAAAACAAACACGGCACAAATGGTGTAGTTTGATAAATCAATCTCAGCAAATTATTATTCTATTAAGTGGTTGACTTGCTTTAGTGAAAATATCAAAAGAATTAGAATTTAATGTATCTATTAATTCATCATAATTCTATAAACTAAATGATCATTATTCATTCACTTACAGTATGATCATAAAGACATTACTAAAGCATAGTTCAAAATGTGTGCTGAACCAATTGAACTCATCCGCTCTGAGATGAAAAATTTGGAGACAGATTTTTCAGAGAAAGAGTTTGACTACTAAGACTCTGAGCGAAAACTTCTCCTCAGGTGCCTGTCCATATCAAAGGAGATTTAACTTGCTTTCATGTGCCTGCCTCTGCATTTCCCCCAACAGCACGTAACAGATCATTCGACAGACCCCCCCCCCCTCCGGCTAGTAAAAATAATTAAACAGAATAGCTCTGTCAGTTACACGTTTCCCTCTGCATGACCAACGATGACACGTGAGCTGATTTTCTATGTATCTCAGCAAAGTGCCAGGTTTCAAAAGCAAACATTTAAAAACTACAATTTATATATCTGGTCACAAAGATTTTTCAACTTGACCTGCCTCTCCCTGCCGTGTGTACTGGTGCCCACCCCAGCAGTTAGGGCCCAGGCCGAGGGAGGGGGCTTGTCATTAAATCCATTCAGCGAAGCCAAGAGTGAACAGAAGTCTTGTATTTAAGCCAGGCCACAGGGGAGCATCAAATAAGACACTAATTAACACTGACAAATGCAAATAAAGAGACTTGCTACAGCTTTTCTCTTTGGCGTTGGCACACTGATTCACGCATGAGGCAAAAGTAGACAGTCCACTACAGCATAATGAGCTCCAATAACCAGGACGTCTCGAAAAAGCGCAGACGGGCATTTTTGTCGTAGCTCTGCTGAGCCGGTAAAAGAGGCATCTGTTATGTTTCAGCAGAGCTGAGAGTAATAAACCTGTGCGAGCAATGAACCACGACTACGATATAAAGAATCTTGAGAAGTCAATAGTAGTTCTTAATGTGGCCCCTGAGGAGACACGCACACACTTATGCAATGACAGAGCTGCAGATAAAATTAAGTTAGTGGAGACTTGGGAGTCTTTCCTTTCGTGTTGAGCTGTCATCTAACATAACATTTTTCATCTACAAATTTTTGCAATATCCTTCAAAACTTGGACACGTTATAATCAGATGGAGATTATACTGGGATCGCGCAGTAGGGAGGGTCGATGTCAATTTAATCCAAAATCATTTGGTCTAGTGTATTGTGACTATTTCATCTGAGAGCTGCAAAATGATTTTTATTCTAACACTGTGTCTACACTTGACGCGACCGGCGGACGCGACACAACAGATTAGAAACGCATTAGAAAACAATATACTTTTGTATATAATGTACTTTTAGATTTGTAATTTTGTCCTAACTGGATGCGGCACGACAGCAGGTTGATATTTGTATACTTTCTTGTTTTATTTCTTTCCTTTTAGGTCTTTTTGGGGTCTTTTCAGAGCTTGCCAGTCTGTGGTAACTATATGTATTAACTGTCAAGTCTTCCTTTTGTTCCATTATAAAACACCATACTGGTTAGGAATGAAATTAGATATTCACAGAACCCTCATTTAAAGGAAAACGCTTTACTTAAAGCACATGTATAATGTATTATAAACGTAGTTTTATTGTATTAATGTAGCCTTTTAATGCAATTTATAATGCATTGTAATGTCTCATGAATAATTATAAGCACAGTTAATACACTATGGCCTGGTTTCATAGACAAGGCTTAGCCTAAACCAGGACTATGCCTTAGTTAATTTAGGCTGTTTAAGTCGCTTTTATTAAAATGCCGTAGAAAAAACATTAGTGATGTGCATTTTTAAACAAAACAAGACAGCACAAAATTTATTTTAGTCTGGGACTAGTTTTAAGCCTTGTCTGTGCAACCGGGGGTATAACACTTATCAATTCATTGTTGCACTTTACATTTTTAATTTGGTTATAATTCTTTAAAACAACATTTAATGTAATGTATTTAACGAACCATTATGCATAATACCCTTTAATAACCCTTAATAATGCACTATATACATAAAGGGGCAGTTTTCCGGACTGGTATTAGCTTAAGCCAGGACTATGCCTTAGTTAAATTATGATATTTAGGTAGTTTTTACAAACATACCTTAAAAACAAACATTAATGGTGTGCATCTTAAGACAAAACAATGGCACTGATATATTTTAAGATCTGTCAGTGCAAGCAGTTTTCAGTTAAGATAGCTCAAACATTTTTTTTAGTCTAGGACTTCCCTTAACCCCGTCCGGGAAACTACTCCAAAAGCTTTAAGTAAAGTGTTACTGAAAACTCTAAGCCCCTAAGTGACAGACTGTATGCATTTTAGCAACCTTTGAACAATTTCAAAATATCAATAAGTAACACAGAGTAAAGCAACAGAGTGCCATACTTACATCTGCTCAACATCCCTAAACAGATGCAGAAAAAGATGAGCAATGCTTAATGCAATGCTGATGTTTGAGAAAGAGTATGTCTATCTTTAACCTTATGAATGAACGACAGTCACTACTCTTTGATTTCGTAGCCCATAGTAAACACAAGTTATCTAAAATACATGGTTACTACACTTGAACTGCCTTAAAACTGTGAATTGCAACTTGACAATGTCACCGGCAGCTTATGATGGTAAAGGAGTCTTGCGAGCAGTAGCTTCAGCCAGACACAACAAAACTCCATCAGAGACACACAGGCCTTGCTTTGTGTTGGGGAACTGAGAATCCCACCATAGCGCAGTTTAAGAGCATTCAGTATTAAAAACTTTAGAAGCTTATCAATTCAAGTGTCCCAGAGTTACAACAAGCAGATCCTGGCATTTACATCTTTGCTGAGGAATACTGAGGGATGTTGTCTTACACTCAAAGTGTCTGTTAAAATCCTTCATATGCAACAACACATCTATGTGACATTTAGATACTTTCCTCAAGGAAAATGACAGTGTGTCGAAAAAGGAGGAAAAGGCTTTTCTTTTTTAATCCTGGCTCACTATCTGGCAGGGGGGGGAAATCGATAAAAGCACTCACCGAGAAAACAGTGTTTTGGGCACGGCATGATACACAGAAGCTAATCATTCAGGGAACATTTGGTCCACAGTCATTTCACGTCTCGCTTTCTGGATAGAGCGGATGAAGGTCATAATGACAAAACTTAAGCTTCATCTTTATTTAAAAAAGAGAGGACTCACTTGCTCACATTAGATCAATCTATTGACGAGTGGAACATATGACTGTGAAGCAACGTCCGCGTATTCCAGCCTCGCAGATAAAGCACGCCGGCTGCAGGAGCCAACCACATCCTGAGTAAACATAACCTTCTCCCCGCTGGGAAATCATAAATTGACCCCCGACAAGCCCACATGGTCTCGTTCCACCAATCACAGCAGGCCGTTTTTCACAGGTCTGCAGATTTTACAGATCCTCGTCACAAAAGAAAATCTTTACACTTTGATTCTGACACTGAGATTAGCCTGCTGTTTCTTGCAGGAACCCCTGAGGATATTTAAAACCTGTATACTGGTAATCTGTCTGCAATCTGCAATTTGTCACACTTAAAAAACTAACTTGAGACTATAAAACCGGGGATAACAAGCAAAGTGCACAATATTTATATGCACACTGTTCAGTAATTACCGATACTGAAATAAATTATTTATGCAAGTGACATGCAGGCTGCCGGTATTTTCCGTCTCTTATTATAACAGGGAAAAATCCTTAGGATAAATTAGTCATGACCTCACATGCACTTGGAGCAATCCAGACATATGAAATAAAAAAAATTCAACAGACAAAGTACAGGATTTCACAGCAGTCTACCACTAAAACATGTCAAACGCGCATCTTTAAAATGACTTATTATTATACGCAGCTGGAGTCCAATAACATAAATGTACAATCAATGCTTATGTTCTGTAGGAACAGGACTACCGGCTGAAAAATCAGCATGAAAATCTTGAGTTTCGTTTATGTAGATTCATTTCAAGAAAATAACTGCATACCCTGAATCAGGGGCTTACCCTGTCCTTAATGTGAAGCATTGTCCGTGTACACACCCAACCCCTCCTCATGCATAAACATGCAGGAAAATTCATCTACAATTATTTTCCATTCATGCCGTTATTAAAACATACTGCACACACTAAACATAAATGATAAGACATCAGGTCTTTAAAAGAGAAGAAAGAGACTCAACCTTCTTGCCTGGATCTGTTTATTTAAACCTACAGAATAAAAAAGACTTTCTTACATTTGAGCCACGATGAAGATGCATTCAAAGTCCTTTTTGAAAAAGCTGCAGTCCAGGTGATGTGCTGACCCAGCTATGAGACAGCACAGGATTCCATCCTCCCTAACCATGGTCACCAACACCTTACTAGAGGCACAGTGCATGCGTGTGTGTGTGCACGAGTAAGCGAGCGTGCGAGCAGAACTGACAGCGGCAGCCACGGGAAACCAAATTCAATCTATCGCCATGGTACCCGGTACTCTAGTGACAACAGGGATCCAGCAAGAAGACCCTCTCATTCAGCTGTGCACTACACCCAAACCTCTGTCCTGCCCGGTTCTCTTTCTCTCCTTTAAAAAAGAATATCTGCAACACATGGCATTTGTCTGGTCTGAAATAAATTACCTTGGCTGATGGGAGAGATGATCTTTTCCATGCACGGGCGAGTCCCAGCCATCACGGGCAGAAGAGGAATAGTAGCTCTGCAGGGATCCCCAGAGATGCCCAGGGCTGCAGCTAACACAGCGCATACGAACGCCAGCCACCGGCAGCAGCAGAGGATGGGAGGGTGAGGGAGAGAGAGGCAGAGAGAAAGGAGAGAGAGAAAGGGGGATGAAAAGCAGCAGAGGGGGGCTGCTGATTCTGAGGCAGCCAGGCACATTACATCATTGCTTTCCACTCCTGTGAGGAGGCAGTGCTGGGTAGAGGAGGCGCTCCCCTTCACACCTTCTGTCTGATAACGTAAGTCTGTTAGCACAGAACCTGCAGAGGATAAAACAAGGCAAGGGTTATTATGAACGAAATTATCCTCCGTCTAGACTGATTTTACTTTTTGACAGACAGATTTTACAGACGTTTTTTATCGTTTAGGGGAGATTAATTGATATAAGAAGAATAATCTTTAAGGCACTGTGTCTTTTTTATCCAACATAATCAGCATGAACAAGAAAAACACTTTACAATATGGTTGTATTTGTAAACATTACAATATACATTAGTTAACATTAACTAACAATGATAAATACTTTAGCATTTATTAATCTTACATCCAGTTAATTTTAGCATTTACAAAATAATTTTTTTATACATTTTATAAAAGTTAACATAAGTTACTGCACAATGAACTAACATGAATAATTGTATTGACATTAACTAACATTATCTAAGATTAATAGATGCTGAACTATAACGTTCATTGGTAGTACACCTTAGTAAATGCATTTACAAATGTTAACAAATACAACGTTATTGTAATTGTAAAGTGTTAAGGAGAATAATGGGTTGTGTGTATTAAAACATCTGCATCTTTTTATTATACATGTAACAACGTAACAAGACAGACACTTCAATTCCCCTTGCTTTACGAAAACTGAAAACAGTTTTCACACGCAAGTGATTTAACGGCATTCTTAGCGTTGCATACATTAAAAGACGGACACAGAATAGAAACCCACCAAAAATGCCTTTTCAGTCACTGAGCAGTGCCCTAGCAACCACCCATAGCAACTACATAGCAACAGGCTAAAACCCACTCACAGCATCTTAACAGTATTTGCTCGCGAGTTGCAAGCAAGCAACATTAACTTATTTCTATAGATTTTTTCTCTAAATGGAATCAGAAAATGCCAATTTTACAGTCTTTATGCTTTATGAGGGCAGCTAAAGGCCAGTGAGGAGCTGATGTGGGGATAACTCTGGCCACAGCGGTTGGCTGATGTGATGATCCTGAGAGACAGACAGGGTGCCTTCCCAGCACAGCGTCTTTCCATTCCCACCCACTACCACACCACTCATGCCTGTAAACCAAAAACCAACAGTTTTCTGAGACATGAACTCTTTTTTATCTCTTTTACAAAAGGAATCTGTGAGTGAACAGCACAGTTGTGCAATACACAAGATTGCATATGTGTACAAAAAATGTACATGTTTGAAAATAAATAAATAATACCAATAATAATTTGAAAATAAATAAATTGAAAATAAGTAAATAAGCAAATAAAGAACGAAATAAACAGAAGTTTATACAATTTCTTTTAATAATAACATTGCTGGCTTGACAAATTGCTGCCTGAAAAAGCTGGAAAATCATGACATTTTAAGGATTTTGGTATTTTGTAAAGATTGATTTTAAGTATGAAGGTTACATAAGCCTTGTATACTTGCATTAATAACATATTAACTGGTTGCTAAGGTGTTGCTAGGCAAGTACTACATAGACAGACATAATAGTACACTTCTACACTAGCAGACAGACATTAACAACACCGACTGTATTTGCGTCATATCCTCACATACCAAGAGACAGGGGCTAGGGGAACAGTCTGACATAGCACCTTTTGTCAGGCAGCAAAAAGAAAAATTGGAAAGAAAATCAAATTTCTCTCCCAGCTGGAGGGTCCTGGCTGCGTCTGGCTTTACAGAGCTCACAGCAGACCCCGACTATTACCTGCAGACTGGAGCCGAGTACTGACGCTCCGATTTCTCAGAGTCGTCCTTTTAGCCTACCACTGATCTTCAAACAAAGCAGAACAACCCTAAAGACAAAGTGATACTTATTTTAAAGACGACCCGCCAAAAAGACCAAGACTCACTAAGGAACAATAGCCTGTATAATTATTCCATTATGTTCATCTCTAAACTTCACATAGATCTCCCAGCACGACCGGACTATCTTCCCAATGTTTGGTGTTCCCCTCATTCTACAATGCTTTGCGGTTAGTGACTCATAATTTTCAGGAAAACACTCATAAAACAAGCTGCTGTCTAAATCTGAGCGACACCACGTAGCCGATAAAGACACAGTCCGTTTTGTTCTGGAGCAGACCGAACCGAGTGATCCTGATTTATTTGCGCTAATGCCACACTTATCAAAAAAGCCATTGATTCATAGCAAGCAAATCTCCCCAACAAATAGAGCAGCCCTGTGTCTGATGAATGGCCTCCGCTGTCTTTACTGGCACTTGATTTCATAGAAACGATTTTTCTCAATAGTGGCAGCTGTTGGCCAATTGATGGAGGGGCTGAAGAAGAAACCGTGGCCTTTTGCTGCGCTGCACTCGAATGGCTAAGCAGCAGATGTTATTGCTCAAACTCGCAGAGATAGAGGACAATATTGACGACATTTAGTGTCCTTTATGGAATACGATATGTTGTGCATTCTTTGTACTGTCCTATCAGTTTACAGGACGCTGGAAAACAAATGCTGTGTCGGTTAGTTTGCTTACAGATCCCTTTGCTGTCTGCCAAATTTAGCATGACTTCTGTTCTTTGTTTGCTTTAGAGCAATTATTGACACGTTTCTATTTTCGGAGTACAAAAACAATTATTTCAGAATTGTTTCTTTTAAGTAAATTCCATTTGGATTTGTTTTTGAGGTTATTGCAGATGGGTCGGCCACAAAAACACGCTGATGTGCGTTTCACGACCTCAAACCGCCACATAAAACATCATTGTTCAATGCACGCCCAAACAGACTAGAAAAATAATGGAACATTGTCTGTTTTATTTCGGACTTAATATGTATGATGGAGATGACAGCCAAATCAATCTTTCGTGTCTTTGAGAGCCCATGAATGACATTCCCATCGTGCTATGTATCGTAGGTCGACTGGAATGCAGAATACTCTTCTGTTTTGCGCCATGTACAAAACGCCTCAGGCAAGATAGATGCTTGTGGAATACAAACAGCATGGCGAAAAAGGTGACCTCTAGCTGTGAAGATCTGTCCTGCCAAAAATCTTTGAGATATTACTGTGAAGCATTGGGCTGAGTGTTTCACCGCTATTACTATTAAATGGTGCTTTATGAAAATTTGTCAAAAAGCAGTTTTACTTAAAGTCCACTTCCTGCAAGTCCAACGTGAACATGGCAAGAAAATTCCCTAAGTGTTAAAAAGAAAGTTTGGCAAGAACTGAAACACAGTCATACAGTCATCCCATATATATCATATTTAGATCAATTTAAGACATGAAACTAGAAACCAGACTGACCTGAAAATAAATACACCAGGCACATCCGTTAAATTGAAGAAGACTCGCTTCACTATATATTATCTCAGCTTTTTAATTATGATGGTGGTGACATTAAGGGTAGTGACCGTGAGACGATGTTTGTTATTTATTTTTAATCTTGGCTGTCTGCCATGGCAAAGAAAAAGCAAGCCGGCAGTTATGCTTCGATTCACGAAGGCCTACTGGCATGCGATCCTAGCCTTTCTAAATAACGCAACCTAAGACCTGTGACTTTTTTCTGTCTTCTGGCAACCATGAAGTGGGATTCTGTGGGCCAAATTTAAATCCAAACCATCGAACGGCTTTCTCTGCTCGAATGAAACGTCACTCAAACTCGAATGTGCGTTAACGATTCCTACACAACCTTCAAACAGCTCAAGTGGGCCGTAAATGTTGGTTAATTGTGATGTAATTACAAAAATGCACTCGCACAAAGCAAGCCCATTGTTTTCAGGCATGAGGTGCTGATGGATTATATTTAGCAGCGACTGTGTGACTACCCTCCCAAAAGCATTTCATTAATTACACGGTCAAAGGTCAAAGCATGGCCCCTTTTGTGTCCATTCAACACTGCCAGGACAAATCAGATCGGCTGACAATCTCACTTTGCGTGTGATGCGCTCTTTAATCTTGCATAGAGGATGTGGGTTAAGTTGATATATCAGATCTTTGCATATTCGTCATGCAGGAATCCCATGCAACCTTGCGTGTGTGGGTTGAGCACCAACCTTGATTCAAGCACCGATTGACCCGCTTGAAAGGGACCAAAGCTCAAGAGGTCAAAGACGCAATGTTGTACTGCATGAGGCAAGAATGAGAAAAATGTGCTGTGGACGACCAAACACCCAATATACGATCAATTAAAAATGTCACAAAAACTATGCAAGCACTCAGAAATTCGGTTTTAAGTTTTATAAAATATTCAGATGCATTCCAACACACTATATCAAAAACTTTCTGTGACCAAAAAAAGTTTATATACGACATTCTGAACCGGCACCTTTTGTGACTTTCACATTGTTGATGTCTCCTAAAATCATCTTAAGATCTAAAGTGATTCTAAAATCAGGTATTAAAATAAAATACAAACCAATTAGTCAGAGGTTATAATTTACTTAGAATAAGGAGCACTGTAACGGTTTTACTACCAGTCATTACCCCAGAGAGCTGCTGGTAATGCGCCACAATGAAACTTAAACAAATAAACAAGACTATCATTGAATTGCAACTATTTAGAGGAAGCATGGGAAATACAGCTATAGTTTTTCCAGGCGTGTTATTAAACATAACTTATAGTAGAAAAAATGAACAGCATGGCTTTATAAACACACACAATTCACTGCTTCTTACAGATATCATATACAAAAATCTAAACAGAATCTTAAATGCATTACTTGTTTATCGAATCACACTGAACAACTCTGACCCCAAAAGATCCAATGACTTCAACACATTACTGGAATCAAGATAAATGCCTACTGTCTTTTCTCATCAAAACCGCTGAAAGACGGCATTTAAAAGCAATGAAAGAAAGTCATTTATTCACTCACAATTTTTCAATCATAAGATAACTTTAACATACATGTCTTAAAGACTAGCTGTTCTTTAGTCAAAACGATTACAGATTAAGCAGTTTTGCCTGTCACAGCAGGTAGCACCATTGCTCAACACTGGGGTTATGTTCCCAGGACCTAAGCCATCACACAGCAGGAATAACCGTTGATCCAAAACTAAATAACCAACTTTATATAAACACAGAGGATCTGCTGTCATCGAGTTATATGACATATACACTATTATTAGGATAAATTCAAGCTTCGTGACTAGATTGACAGTTTTTGTAATGATCTCTAAAAAGGAAATGGCAAAACTCCAACTCTCCTTGAAGGTGATGTTGTTATATCAAAAAACAAGTCCAGAGCGCTACAGAAAAGCCATATCGGTAAATTGTGGAAATTGTTAAATGGCAAATAATCAAGTTTTCTCTACGTACAATGAGATCAATTTGTCTTAATTGCTCTACCATAAAGAAGGGACGGGCCATCTATGTGTGCACGCCAGTCTTCAGTTACAAAGGCCATCAGATTCTCAACAAACTATATGCAAATAAAAATTTTAAGAACAAAAATTTGGTCACATTATGGCAGGGGGGCCCAAAAATGGATCCAGGGGCCACAGATTTTGTGGCATTTTATGAAATTTAGAAATGTAATCAAACTTCTGAAAATAAGACCACCAACCAAAAACACCTAACCCTAACCCATTGCATAACTGAACAGGTTTTGGTTTTATTAAAATTCTAAATTTAGGATTATAAGTCTTTATTTTGGGGGCTTGCATGGCGATACGCTCTACACAAAGGGGGCCATACCATGAAAAAGTTTGAGAACCACTGCCCTATGGTGTTTACTATACATTTTGTATAATCACATGTAAGTAATCCTTAACCTATAGTAAGTAGATGTAGTTAATTATTATTTTTCAGTAATTAAATATATAAATACACTGTAACACACGACAGTTTAAGTGTAACCCAGGATATTTTCTTTATATTCATTCCTAGTGTTCATGTCCATGATTCCTCTGTGCATTCTAATCCACTTTTTAGAAAAGGATTGTCTTTCTAATGGTTTTTGACAACTCTCTGGATGACGTTATGAATCCAATATTTCAGCCCCTCTCCTCTGATAAATTCTGGTATGTCACGCCCACTTTCTTAGTCCAATCAATTCCCAATGGATGAAATCAGCCTCACCCTATGCGTTTTCTCATTGAATATCCTGTTTCGCTCAGAAATTACATCAGATAATGGTCAAATGAGCTTTAAACTGCATTTCATGTTGTCGTAAAATATTCATCCGTGTTAAATACAAATATGACAGTTGTTGAGTCAAAATACAAACACCATGTACTACATAAAGGAACTCAAAACACACTTGAAAGACAAGATCATCGTAAACTCAGCTAAGCTCTTACTCCCAAGTGACATATTTAGTTCCTTGTAAAAGAACAGGCCCCAATATGACAAACTACACTGTACTGTGATCTTCACCTTGAGGAGCCGTTCTTTTGTGTCCTTGCGGCGGGGTTTCCCTCAAATCCTCGGTGTATGGATGATTACACACACCGAGCACTTGAATGCAGAGGGTGACCACCGATCTCCTATTTCACTCCTACCTGTCCTGCAATCCCCCCATCCCTCGTTCTCTTTCTTTCCGTGGTGGTGTACTGTTGCATGTTACCTTGGCAACGCAACGGTTATGTTCTGCTCTACATGCAGCCAGCATTCTCTTGCCCTAGAGGGCAGATGCACTTTGCTTGTCCTCCTGTCATCCAGACCCAAAAAACCCACATATTTGGACAGCTCCATCAAAGCTCTGTTTAACATTCACAAAATTTAGAACAACTACGGACAAGACAAAAATTATACACATTAAATATCCCAAACAAATAGATGGTTAACAAATGCCTCTCTTTTTTCCTTACAGGAATATAATTGTCCCCCTTTATAAACTCAAATTGCAATGCGAAGACGCCAAAACCCTGCTCTCGGTGGGGGTTGAGTACATTTCTCTAATTGAGGAGCCAGGTTACCATGGCAACATATTGAACTGCTGCATAGGGTAATGGAAGAGCACCTTACTGCTGCTTGGTTGCACCTAGCCAAAGTGACATCCCACCATGTCTGAACCGTTCTAGTCTAAATCTCAAGTGTACACAGACAGTTTTGATCTTCAACACACGTCTGCAGCTTTAATCCACGTATTTCAACATTATACAAGAGGAAGTCTGTCATCAACAATTTGTCTTTTTAGACAGAGGACGCACATCCCTGGAAATCCAAGCAAAGAGTCTCGCCGTTTCCTTAAAACCAGATGTGACTTTGTTTATGTAGTCTCTGGTAAGCGGAGAAGTATTATTAATTGGAGCGTTGACAGAACAGGTATGCCAGTATGATTAACTTACACAACCGCAGTGTTTATTCTGCGCACACGCCTCGTCAGTCTCACAAAGGTCGGACACAGCTATACATCAGCCAAAGTTTGTATAAAAGGAATCAGTACAACCTTTAAATATACAGTCGGGACATCAGGAAATATTAACAAAAAATAAATAACTTGGAGCACAATTGCTTTTTCAACTGGCCCAATTCAAAGACAGAGACTAATAGTGTTTGTATATGAGGCTGAATACTCTAGAATTCCCCCATAGAGAAGCTGTGATCCATATCATTGCATCCCTTGCCTGAGAGCAGAGGTAGGGGGCAGACAATGAAGCTCATGTAGCTGAATGTAGCTGAATATACTGAATAAGCCATTCACTCATTCTGCGCTAAACTAACAGGCGGTAACAGTTACAAAAGAACAATTGCCCCGGGAATAACAATGTGCTCACGCGTTTATGTACGCTGTTATTAAAAACATTTACATAACCCCTCCAGGCTAATTACTGTACATGTGCTCACAACAACAGTAAAATGAACAACGATAAACTAGCACTGAAGTCTAAATAGTCTGGAGGTCTGGTCTTGTGGTGAATCAAAATGCCGATAAATACCCACAGCTGAACCAACAGCAGATTTTCAACCACCTCTTCCCGATTATTCATACACGCTGCAGAGGGGAATCCTCAGCTGTGGGTGTGACTCTTCTTTTTTTTTTAACAGAATAATTCACTTGGTGTTTCACGGCTCCAAGCACCAGCCGAGGACGAGAGGATGTGTGCATCAGTTTGATCTTCACGCTCTCCTGACTCGCTGCTGCACCTTTCACATTTTGTCTATTTTAGTAAACTGTTAAATATTTAGAGACTATAGCTTTATTAGACAGCTTTTATAAACTGTCTTGTGAAGAGAATACCTCAAGACGCAACAGGTGCATAAAAGAAAGAATATATATATATATAGCCACGGACAAAATTAAGTGTCTATTTAAAAGACTATTTTAAGTATTTCTGAAAAATTATAAAACCTGTGTCTGTGTGGAAACTGAAAAAACATGTCAAAATAAGAGAAAGGAGTTTACCTGTAGTTTACTTACATACACTGAGTAAAAACACATTTCTTTTCTAATAATAGGCAGTTACCTAACTTCTTGACTTCTCAGCCCACTCTGATCTGATTGGTCAAATAGTCTAGTCTGCTGTGATTGGTCTACCGCATGAAGTGTCGCAAATGGAACGCCGGCGGGCATTACTGAGTGACGCAAATCTGCCTCGGAACTGAAATTATAACGAAAGATGACTTGTTCGCATGATTGAAGGTCTTTGCTCATACAATCTGAAACTTTCGTTTTCGCTATTCTTAAAATTCGTAATGCACATTTACCTCACACGCTGAGTCAGATGCGTATTTATTAATGCGTTGCGGGAAAAAAAATGCGAAACAATACGGCCCAAGTCTGACCATGCATTCGCTCTGCCTTTCATCACTTTCATCCCTTGCTTCTCTCTAGTGGCAGTACCTCGCTAGGTAGGATGTCCTCACTCTCTGACTGCAGTTTCGTGCATATCTTTCAACACTCCCGTTTTTCACACCCACCTGCAGCCATCCATCCTTTTAGTTATTTCTCCAGTGAAAGTCCAGTATTTCAGTTTCTCCCATCAAACAGAAATGAACTGACGGAGACCATGAACCACCCGGGGTACCCTGAAACCCTGCAGGTCTCGCAGATTTCCTCACCGCATGCGGTTCATATCCGGCATGTTTTAGCGCGGAGATAGCGCCATATATCAGTTTCAAATTATCTCCAAATCCAGTGTTATCTCCACCGTTTATATAACATTCATCACCCAAATGCAGTGAACAAACAAACACCTACACTTCGGGAACGTATGCTCTCTCTCTCCTGCACACAAGTGAGGGTGACATCTGGGCATGCTCCTTCTCATGCTCTCCAAGCTGCCGCATGGGCGTGACGCGTGCTTTTCCAGGAGAATTGTCCAATAAGGGACTAAGAAAAACTATTACAAAACAGTTTTTTATGTGTTAAAAACTCGAAACCTGTACGATTGCTGGAGGAGTGTCTTGAGCACAGAAATATGACGTAATAAGGCAAACTCGTTTTTTGACGCCAGCCTTTTTAAAAAAAAATTGCCAGCCTACGCCAGCGTTTTTTTTACATTTTCACCAACTTAAATGGCTCACAGTACATTCACTGTAAATAATATATGGACAAACAATATGTCCAATGAAAGAACAGAGTCTCTGCTTTTAAAAAAAAGAAACCATGTTCTTCTATCTTCATTTGTTCTTTCTTTATCACTCCTTAGATGTGGGTAAGTTTCTTAAAAAATGCATCAGCTGATAAAACAGCTGAGATAATTAACGTTTTTGTCAAAGATTCTGCCCAGATTACACTCAGAACAATCATTAAAAACCGATAAGAAATAAACGTTCTAGGTTCTGGGATTTTTTCCCCAAAGCTGTGTAATAGCGCCACCTGCTGTACAACAGTACAAACACTGATTGCCGTAATAACTCGTCTTTGGCGGGGAACCGTTTTTATTAAATGACGAGATAATTAGTCAATGGCGGTGAAAGAGTTAAGCATGAGAAGACGGCACGTTTAACATTGTAAAGAAGTCAGAATGCATGACAGATCGTTGCCGCACCCGTTTAAGCAATACAGTAATATTAGTACATGTATTTAGAAAGAGTTGAAAGATTATTTGCTGACAGACTGCTGTCAGTCTTTCACATTGCTGTTGGATGAATCCTGAGGGTTGGTTTTGTTGAAATTTAACAGACATTGGACTGGAATGGCCACAATTATTTGGATTGGTCTCTTAACTATATATGGATAGATAGATAGCTGATCTCATCCTTCCGACTGAGACCACAGGCCAGATGCAGTTATTATTTTAATGGTGTGTCTTGAGAGCATTCATTAATGTCTGAACAGGATGCGTTTCGATGAGACTTGGCCTGTCCACTATCACTGATTACATGCCTGTCACAATGACTAATGACACAATGATAATTTGTTAAGCATCACACTTTTAACGGAAAATCTTCATAACATCTTGTCTCTCTATGTCATCCAGCTATCACACGTCACAATGTTTATACACAACATACTTGTCACCCCCAGGTCTGAATGTGGAGGCATGGGGGAATGCATATGGGTCAAAAACAATCAAGAGAAAGAGCGATGAAACAGGTCACTCGTGCACATTAGAAACTCCCTTAGCATAGCTGCATAATCGTGTGGACAGAGTGAGCTCTGATTCACACAAACATGTATTTCTTGCGATCTTTGCTAGCATCTGACTTTCCCACAAAGGAACACAGCTGCAAGGAGGGTCAATTCTCTCTTACCGTAATGGCTGTCTCTGTTGTAACTGAGGATGTGATATCATTGAAAGCTTAGTTCATAAACATCAATAAAGAGACGCCACATTTTACTGGTTCATCGATGGCGCCACCATCTCTAAAAGGTCATCATTCTGAGTTTATGGTTTATGTAGTATACCTTGTTCAGTCATTATACAGTACATCTAACAAACAAATAGGTTAGTCTAGTAAAGTGCCAAATGAACTGGCCAACATCATCCCAGATGTATATGATATTTCTTCGTCACAAACAAATCATTTATATTAAAATGGCATCATGTTACCTTTTTTTATAGGGGTTCACATGGGAAAGCTCCAAAAAACGTTCTTCCGCAGAAGACATTTTGAAAAATACACCGAACAGCGACGGCACCCATTCACTTGCATTGGTTTTGTGTCCATACAATAGAAGTAAATGAGTGCTAGTGCTGTTCGGCTACCAACATTCTGCAAAATACATTATTTTGTGTTCAGTGGAAGATTGCATGCAGGTTTGAAATGAGAGTAAATGACGACAGAATTTTCATTTTGGGGTGAATTTTCACATTAATACATCTTTTCTAACCAATTTATAAAACATTAGTGTGTTACGTTGTTAATCCATGGCAACATATAGATCAGTATGTTCAAGTCCTCGGCACATTGATAGCATACATAAGTTTAGTTTTTTACTTGAATTCTCTATTTAATGTATTTGCCATCATACATTTATGGTCGCTTTTTAAGTCAGTTTAGATACATTTTTGTGAATCTTAACTTTTCAAACACTGCAAAAACACAGATATATCACTATAATGAGCAATTATTGCTAATGTGGCATCTGTGTTTATACATCTATGGCTTTAATCACTCTTTTAATTAGACATCAAATCAGATTAAAACAGACACCTGCAACAGTTATTTTCTAACACTATAAGCTTGCATATCTTAACCGGGCATGATTCCTGTGAGAGAGACATTTCAAAGATCTGCAGCTTTTCTTAGTTGAGAATCGCTTGGCAACCAAGAACTAAAAGCACGCCATTTTGCATTGGCACGAGCACTTGTGCCAGGACCTAATAATACCCTGCTGGAGACTGAACGCAGCAGGCGTGCAAGACATCCCTGCTACTTCCTCTCTCTGAACCTCTAAACTTAGCCCGGTATGAAAATGCAAAGAAAATCAGAGTGATGTCTGGCCTGCTCCTCGCCACATCGACCCCTTGTAAGACCAAAGGATTTGGGACAACTGCTCACATTCCAGGATCAGAGTGTGGACAGCATGGCACTTTGACAACGGTTTTAATCCCTCAGTGTATGCTGGTGAGAGCTTACACCACCAGTGCCAGAAAGAAAGGCCAAACCGCACCGGAGCAACAGGGTGACCCTGAAGAACCAGCAAATGCAATGTGAACTGATCTTGTAATTGGGCTATTAAACTTTCCAAGCCAAATGTCAAGATTGAGTAGCAAGGAATCTGTATCCAAAAAATTGTTTATATGATATAAAATACACTAATACAACCAACATTCCACAGAAAACATCTACAACAGAGGTCAATCAAGGTCAACCATTTCAAACTAATCGTAGGAAGCTATGTTCTTCTTTACTAAAGCTTCAGGTACGTTTTGTAGTCTGCGCTTTTATTCAGCTACTTTAATTTAAATGAGTTCCCCGAGGAAATAAGCTTGGCGATTCCCGTCCCTGCAGAGAATAAGATGTCTTTGACTATAATGCCTGATGGGGAGAGAAATAGCAAACCATTTCCTGCTGCATGTGTAATTCAGATCCTCTATAACTTGCCAGTTTGCCCTCATTGTCAACTACTGTATATAAACAGCAATTCCATGCAAATGTCTACCTTAGCATAACAATTTTTCAGGTAAGTTAAGCTTTCAGAATTGTCACATCCACAACGGTCCATTCTCCTCATAAATGTGCACATTAACTTTTTTTTATCGCTTCCAGTTTGTGCATTTTAACCTACAGAAATCCTACAAAGTATTTCCCTTTTTTGTCACATCCATGATGTATGTTAATTTTGCATTTAAAAACAGAAAACTTGACTGATGTTTTTCTGACGTCTGGACTCTATCAACAGGGTATGGAAAAAGATTAACAGATAGTTAAAAATATTGGTGAAAAATATTCTTTGACCGTTTCAGGTTTTTACAAAAAATGTCAAACCCATAACACTTGAATTGTCCTAAAGTACAATTGAATCAACGCTAGATTTCGAACAAAGCACACTTGCAAAATCTTTTAAATCATACAACCTCTTGGGTTCAGACATTTCAGCAGTTCATTCGGGTTGATAGCGGTTTCCTATTGTTTTGCCAAACCACTGATACACAATTTGCGCACACTGACCTGCATCCTACCTTACGTTTCCCCTTCGGAAAGCACAATTCCATAATACCTCTAATGAACTCTTTCTGTGGTTGCAAAATACAAAGCCATTGGTTTTGGGACTGTAACAAATCAGTCTGACGCAAAAGGCTGGAACAGGGTTTGTAGGTTAGAAAGAGGAAGACAAAGATCATTAAAGGAGCCATCCTAAAACAATAACATTGTTCTGTATAGACAGACAATAGCAGACATTGTTTTAAAGAGCCAACCTATGTGTAACGTGTCCTGCACAAAAGACATAAAAAATTGTTGAACAGTTGAACAGACAAGATCAAGTTATAACGTACTTCAGTCACAAAGTTTTCCCCAAATCTTATTTTGTCGTTTTAAACCTCGATATGTCTCTTTTAGAAATATATATAAATATATATATATAATTAAATTGTCTATACATTGCCAAAGCAAAGGAACATAGATTATACTGTACAGTACATATTTTATACATGTATATGTATGTCCAGAGAAAAATATACAATCTAAAGACAAAACCAGCAATGCATTTATAGCCTAACATTTACTATCCCTCAGACAAAACTGCCAATCCACAAAATTTCATTCCAAGAAAACTAACATAGGTGTGAAGCAACAGCTTCAGATGGCTGATGTTCAGGGTGATTTATCAACAAAAAAAGGCGATTCACAATTGAGCGTTCAGGTGAGTATCTTGCAGGGTTAACAGACCAATGCCATGTCTGCCGGTTTTCCATTTAAGCCGTGATACGTTGTTTACTGCTATCACACGACAGGGAGATATCAGAACAGATTTGTTTTCAATGGACAAGACTTAACCTGCATGGATTAGGGATAAAGTCTTTCACTGGAAGACTTGCACAGTTTATTTAGAAAGGGAAAAAAGACAAATCCCTTTTTTCTGTGTTTTAAGCAGCACACCATCATCTTCACGCTATGCCCACAGTGTGGGTCCAGCATTACTTTTACATGGGATTCACATCCATGCATGGCCGGTTTCAATGAAAAAAAACTAAATGCCTTTTGTCCTCTAAATCCAGCAGCAAATCGGCTTTACCCTCTCCAGCAATTACTATCGAAAAGAAACAGGTCACCCAAAAAAACCCTGTCTGTCATTATTTGCACACCTTTATGTGTTTCATACCTGTATGACTTAATTTATTGCAAGTCCACAAAAACGCTCAAGCTGCTTATTTTATACATGACTACTATGCATGGTTTTTGAAAACGTCATAAATTTACAGTCTGTTTCTTACAAAAAGATGTCTGGATTCAGATGATTTGGAATATAATTGGTTATATAAACCATTGGTTCTCAAACTTTTTTGTTGTAAGGCCCCTTTGTGTTTTGGGCTTCCCCCCAAATAAAGACTAATAATCTTTAACTTTGAAGTTTAATTAAACCAAAAACATTTACAGTTAAACAATGCTGGAACATAAATTATCTTTCTGTGATGTAGGTCTTGTTTCTCTGATGTTTGATTGCATAAAATCTATGATACGTTTCTTCAATATTTCAAAAAAGGCCACAAAATCTGTCGCCCCCCTGAATCCATCTCGGGGCTCTCAGTTTGAGAACAACTAAACCATTATTCTTTCTGGGTTTGACAGCACCGGTCTCTATTCACCTGCAGTGGTGAAACTGAGCAGCTCAGGTACTCTGCTAATCTCTTTTTGTATCTAGAAACAAAACCAAACGGCTTTGGAACGTTATGTGGGTGAATAAATGATGGCCCTTTAATCCCTTTTAAACAAACATAAGATATCAACCATCTATAAAACAAACCCTTGTATAAACTGAAACTTTCACTGTTTGTTTTGTTTACTCATCACCTGCACATGTGTCGTATGATTACACATGCACTAGGGTTGTTCCGATTGACAATGCTTTGTGTCAATAGTAAGACATTTTGACGATAGCTGATTTCTTAGAAGATAGTTGGTTATTTGTCAATTAATGTTGCAAATTAATATTACAAATGTGCCTCGCGCGTTTCTTCTTGCACAAGATATTGCAATTCCTCTCGCAAGACAAGAGTTTGTGATGAGTTTTCCGCACGTGAGAGAACTTGTAATGCACGCGACTCTCGTTTTTTTCACGGCAGAGAGAGTTTGTAATGTGCCGGGTCTGATATTTCACTGCATAAGAGATCTTGTAATGCGTGCGGCTCTGGCTTTTCCTCAAGCCAGATAGAGTTTATAATATGCGGGGTTTGAGTGAGAGATATTGTAATGTCAGTGGCTTGGGTTTTTCCTTGCAGGAACTGCTATGCGATTAATACCAGCGTACGATTTGTTCCCGTTTGGCACTCAAGTAATAACAGCGCACACGGACATCAACGATGCATTCAGATTAATGACACTGAATTGCTGCAATACTGTCTCTCGCTTAAAAGGTTGCAGAGGGAAATAATGTTGCCAGCTGCACAGAACTCACACTCTGATATAATGCTAATTATGGACAAACAAGGGCCACGTTTCTTTTTCAGTATTTTGTCCTCAAATCTAGCATGTCATAGATAAGTGCTTAAATTTCCCCGCCTCTCGATACGATTTTACTATAGAGAATATCGGCCAACACTTACATGCATTTGCAGCCTCTAAAAGATCCAACGAGCAGGGGCAGTTCTTGGGTGAGTGGATATCTGGGGCTAATCCGAGCCAGCGTTTTGCACATGTTTTTACACGCGACATGTGAACGGCCCTTACATTTCTATGATAAACCCGTTATCAAAGATTAAACATTTATCTACTTTTTTAGACTTGCTCTTTCACAGCAGACCTTAACCTCAGCTTCTGTCCATATCAAATCCCGCCTTTCTTCAATTATTTGGCCATCTCAATAAGATTGATATTGACCGTCTCATTCAGTATCCATTTAAAGTTAACTTCATTCCAATTCGACACAGAAAGATAAACAAAGTAATGCTGTACATTATACAATAATAATAAGAGTGTAAATGATTATATGTATTAAAACTATTAAATAGATGACAACTAATTGGTACAATAAAGAACTCTCTACTACCCCAACCTCACCAGACACTTTACCATTAAACTACTGTTAGCCATTTTCAAATAATTTCTTAATTTAAAATGAATTTCAAAATAAATGCCTGTATGATCTAATATGTGATGTGAATGTAGTTCGGCAAAAGGTAGATTCGATCTTGGATTCATATGTAGCATCAGTAGGCTACAATTTGTCACGCGTCTTACTAACAACGCCACAGACGCTGTTGGGAAAGTTGTTTTTTTACACTCTAAATTACAGAGAATTAAGGACCTAATTGTCCCATGGGTAAACAAGCAAAAGACTAAAAATGTAAACGGCCCCTAATTGATTTGTATCCCCTTAGCACCGCCCCTGCCAACGAGCAGTTTTACATCACACATGTCAGATCACAATTATATTTGTATTACAAACTGTGTGTGTTGTAATGAGACTGGGTGTACAGATGTGCAAAGGTTCCTCCTGGGGCTATAAAGGAGTTACAGCAGTGGGTGTGTGAAGCTAAAGCTCTTGTTCAACACAAACAACATACAAGGAACCAACCGAAAAGTCTCTCCCTGTTCCCCACCCTAACCAAGTCAATGTATAATTCAGAGGCATACGGCCTGCACGTTCAAAAGCACATGGTTCTCCTTATGTAGGAGCAAAAACAGTGAGCTATTTCATGTCAAGTTCAACATGATCACTGCATTTGTAGGGTGGATGACTTATGAGGGGTGAAGATAAGGGCAAAATGAATGACTTTACTACAAAGGGAGTTATGTATATAAATGGGCAGATTTGAGTATTTGCCATGTCCATGTCATCTCCGTAGTTTATGGGGAAAAGAAACAAGAAAAGACCAAATTATATAAAATACTGAACTCAGAACTTTAGACATGATTGTTTCCTAACAATTTTTCTCTTTAATGATTTCAGACTTATAAACTTTCAGAAGTTGTGTCAGATGTCATTTCCGAGTAATCTTAAGGAGAAAAAAAAGAGACCTGCTTTACCATGCTTTGATGACACCACATCAAGCATTGGATCAGGATTTACACTGACATGCCCATACAAAGATGAAGTATGCCTTGCTGGCCTGGCAGAAACTTTCAGGCATCCAAATATGTGTTGTATGACCTAGGGATGTGTAAAGATGTTTGAATATTTGATCCGCGGTAAATATTCGAATATGAAAAATTCAATTTGAATTTTTTTTTTTTCATAAGAATAAAACTGCATCACCACAAGTCACATATTTAAAGCTTCTTCACTTCATCTAATTATTTTATAATATACAGAAAATATAAAAAATAATTTGTATGTGTTCCTAAATCTTTCTTCACTCAGATCACAAGCTAGTTTCAATATTTTAAGTTTATACACCGGATCACATTTTATACTCGGCTCACATCACCATATTAAATGTGTCAAAATTGTTGAACCACAGAATTTGTAAACATTACTTAAATTAGTTTATTTTTATTTTTTTATTATAAATCATTATTAACTTAATTTAAATTTACATTACATTTAATAATTTAACAGACGCTTTTATCCAAAGCTATTTACAAAGAGTTTAGGGTAGCAATAAGCCATATTTCATAAAGGAGCAATAGTACAAGAAGTCCCAATATAAAATTACTGGTTTCAACAAAAGCTAGACTACTACCTGTTGAGAGAAAATGAGAGAGTTAGTGGCTTTTTTTCTCATTTGTCTGTACAGTATTCACAGAAAAGATGGGCTTTAAGTAGTTTTCTTAATGTTGTGAGATGTGGTTGACTGGACCGAGTCAGGATGAATGTTCCACCAGGAAGTAGTTGTGAAGCAGAATGAGCAGGAAAGCGATTTAATATTTAAATAAACGTTTAAATTTTGAAATTATTCAAAAATGCCCATCTCTAGTATGACCCCAAAGGGCTCACAGTTAAAACCAAGCTGTAACCCCTACATCTACAAAGAACATCCAACAGGTGTAAAAACAGATACTTTTTATATTGAAAAGCTTTCTTGCCACTTTTCACTTACCAGAAAAGGTTTCAGGTCAACCAGATTACGAAATCAAAGTGCATGTATGACAAGGGCAAACTTGTGACAAAAGCCCACAGACCAAAATGTGTAACCCAATAACGAAGTTCAAGCTCAGATTAGATTTCACAGAGCTTTTTTCACCAAGTTTCATCAAAGAGGTATATGAGGGAAGGTCCTTTCATGATCAAAGCCGTTTTCAAGGGAATAAAACAGACATGAGTAAGTGGACTAATGTCAGTATTGAATTACTACTATTGAATGCTTAAATGCTTTGGCGCTAAAATGAATTACCCTCATCTAAACCTCACCTTCACTAACCTTGTATTTTATCACTTTACCTTGTGTTACACCTGCACTGTTGTATGATACAATAGAATGAACAGGCATAAGGAAATAGTTGAAAATGAGAAGTCTCTCATAGTTTTCTCAGACAAATGACTAGTGTTTTTATTTTGTTTTTTTAAACTATTTTTATTTTTAAAACTTTAATAAACACAAATATGAAGACACCTCGACAGCATCGATTTCCTATTGGTTCTTGTGTCTTATGACCAAATATCATTCAACAAGTAAGACATGAGATTTCAAAACTATAAGTTTATGTAAATGAATACTTAATTATTTAATATAATTATATATAATATTATAGATAAATCTCTCTTGTGCCCTTTTATATTATAAATATGAATATTAATCATATTAAATCACATATTGTTTGTTCAAGGCAATTTTTGCACACACCACAGGCATATGTACGGTTTCTTTTCCAACTACACACATACAAACATTCAGTAAACATGTTTTTATTTTAACCATAAAATTTAATAGTTGTATTAAAGGGGGTATTTGGCGCGAACAAATGTTTTTCTGTGTCTCTGGCGTGTTATAAGTTGCCCATGCATGTATTAGATACGTAAAATTTCAAAAATGAAAGTTTGGGAACAAAAGATGCATTCTGTCTAAAAGTGAATGCTCACCCAGACCTGCCTGAAATGCCTCGTGTAACCTGATGTTCCAAATATGGTAAGAAGCTTTACATTTCCGTCACACGCTTGTAGTATTCGATCAATCACTACACACTGGTTAACTTGCCAATCACAGCACACCTCGCTTTTCAGAGCGATGAGCTTTGTAAAAAATCTCCGTGTTTCAGAGAGGCGGGGCAAAGAGGAGATGCACGTTATGTGGAAAATACAGCGTTTTTAACCTTAAATCGTGTATACACATTGCATTACATGTAAAACAAATGATACTATTATATATATATTTTTTTTATATTATATTACATTATATTATATTACATTATACTATACTATACTATACTATACTATACTGTACTGTACTGTACTATACTATACTATAATATGTCATTAGGTATTGGGATTCTCCCAAAAAAGTCGCACAAGAGTGATGATTTGGTTATGCACTAAATTTACTTTTTCCTTATAAGTAAACCCTATAAACCCTCCTATAACCAATGTTTAAGTAGATGACAGGCTTCCACTGGGCAGTCCCCTATAGTTGCTCTCTGAATTACAGTGGGATACTTACAGTCTCCGCATTGTTGAATGAGTTGGAAAAGAAAGGTTTGCTCACCCTCTCCATCTGTGGCAAAACATCAGTGGTGCCCACAACAAAGCAAAGGCCAGTAACACTGACTGTGTCAAGGCACTTGCAGAGTCATTGGGGCACTTAGCTAATCAAAAGCGGCTTTTTCTGCCCCTTGTGCCAGTAAGCTGTGATAACTAACAGGATGTGATGCAGGAGACAGTGTTTCTTTGTCCTCGTGTGTGAACAGAAACAGTGAATCAAAACTCTAGGACCGAACATAGGGTGCTGTTTATGCAAACTCACAAGCTGCAGAAAACCAAAAGACTCAAACAGCCCACGCAAGATTTGAGTGTGCAACACTTCTTCTAAAAGCTCCACCCCAGAGAAAACATTCATAACAAAAAGCATATGAATTCAATCTCAGCAGCGGCTTAGCAAGTTCTCTAGCTCTGACAACATAAGAATGACTCACTGAAAATAACGAGGAATGTTTATGTCGAACAAAAGCCTCATTTAACTCAGTTCTACCAGTTTGTTGTTAGTAATCTATTGCTGTTCTGTCACGCAACCCCCCGAATAAGGATTAAAGACAGGTCTCTACCTGAGAGCTGGTTTTATCCCTTAAACTTGAGCAACCCTGTCCTCTTACAGGAAGTGAGTGAGCAGTGTTCTTTCCCAAGCACCTGTCCTTCTGCAAAGGATTAGCCATGACCCACTCATGCATTCATTCCAAAAAATCCCACCTCCAACCAGTCTAAACACTCTTCTGTTTTCGTAACTGTGTGCCATGTAAGAATTATTCCAGGATTTCTTTATTTGTCACATGTTTTGGAACTGTTTTGCGAACCTGGTAACCTAGTTAATGTATATGATCCTGACCAATAACCAATATAACACAATTTACCACTAAATACTAAACTTGGATATTTATCTTAACATTCAAGTCCACTTTTTCAAGTCCACTTTGATGAATGATTGTGCTCGGAGACAGTTCAGTTCACCTGTAAGGGCCATGTTAAAAGTTTACTGAACCATACCATGACATTGATCCCTATAAAGTCGTAAGAAAACTAAAGCCTACTATTTGAGTTAAGCAATGTTTATACACAGATTAGAAAGGATCTTTTGCATTTAATCTCAGTTTGCCAGAGCACTCACTCAGCCATGCTGTAAACTACACAAACAAGTGCTGCAAATTTAAGAATTTCATTCATCAGTTATTTAATACATTAAAAGTCCAATGTGTCATTTTTTGGAAGATCTATTGACAGAAATAATAATAGTCAATAATAATAATGCAATAGAATGAACAATAATGTCTACATACACCACGGATCCCCTTACTGTCACGTCCAGTCGGACAGAACCCAGATGCAGGCAGAAGTGAAAACAATATTTATTAAGGCACAAAATAATAAACCCATGATGGGGCAAACAAGAAACTAAACAATACTGACAAACATAAAACTTCCAATGAGGGGGCAAAACAAAGTTCAGGATAATCTAAATAATAAATCCAAAAACAAGGGAAGCAGGAACAAGGTAATCTAGACACGAAGTAGCAACAGGTAATAACGAACACGAAGTATTAACACGGAGTAACTAGTATTCAAATTCAGGTGATTGTTGATCCAGCCACGCCTGTAATCACTGCATTTGGGTGATGAATGTTATATAAACGGTGGATATAACGCTGGATTTGGAGACTGTTTCAAACTCATATATGGAGCCTTCTCAGCGCTAAAAGTTGCCGGACATGAACCACATGTGGTGAGTGAAACTGATGTCTTTGTTTTGTTGACAATGGGTGCACATGTGCTTTGGTTCAGCCTACCCCTCCCCCCCGCACACGCCATATGATTTCGGGAGTAATCGTTCAGCTTTATCTATCGTTTATAAATGTGATCAAAATACATTATCTTCGAAGAAACGACGTATGCAATACTAATCTATAGGTACTCAAGATTAATATGAGATTGGCAGAAACCCCGTGTGTTACGGCCGCTTTAACGGACAAACCGGACAAATGTGTTTCATAAATACAATATTTCCTTCAGAAAAGAAGCGAAAACATGATGACATCTTACTTACTGTGTCAGCCTATGAAGTTCTTCGACCAGATGGTGGAGTGAGCAATTGGAATTCGCAACCTCACCACTAGATGGCACTGAAATCTCCTTACTGCTCCTTTAAATACTTTTAAAGCCAGCTGGTTAACTAGTAAAACAACATTAAATGTACTCTGAACAAAACTCTCGAGACAGTATCATAGTTTAGCAGAAATTATGATGTGGAATATACAGGCATAATGCTGCTCAAATGTTGTCTGAATCTGAACATTTCAACATTTCAACATTACATTTTCAGAAACAAGTTCTTCAGGGGTTTTAGAGGGATAGTATAATGAAGATGAAAATTCTGTGATCATTTACTCACCCTCTTGTCAGTTCAAACATTAATTACTTTTCTGCAGAACACAAAATATATTTTCCAATTCACTTCTATTGTACGGAAACAAAACCAATGCAAGTCAATGAGTACTGTCTGCCATTGATTGTTAAATGATGACAGAATTTTCATTTGTGGGTGAACAACCTCTTTAACATTAGACCTACAAGGACAAATAAGCAATGGGTTTTCTTAAGTTGCTGTTAAATCTCACAGCTTGGCTGAATCAGAATTTACTGTTGACCTTTTTATTTTCATACAGTATACCTGAATTTTGGTATTCCTCCAAATTGTTAATACAACACAGATGCACCTTTTTAAAAATGCATGAAACAAAACTCTAAAACGTGTCAGGGTGAAAATCTAAACCTTCCAAATGACAGCACGCTCAAACCGCTGAGCCGAAAAGCAGGCAGCACTTTCCTCCTACACACTTCACCAACAGACTGCATGAACTGCATTCATCTCCACTTCATGGTGGATCAGCTCCGGGGAGAGTAAAAATAGACACTTTGGAGCTATCGCTTATGCAGGTGGTCAAATCTCCCTGATAGCATGCATAAACACACATATGTGCAGGGTATACTCTGAAAGCTTCTCTTCAGCACTTTGCTTGACTCTGCGCTCAGATTGGACGTGACAGCTGGGACACGGTTATTATTTCCCATACTATCCCTGCGGATACATCGCTGAGCAAAGACTTTCACACCTCAAGCAAGGCATCCGCAGAACTGATGGAAATGTTGTCACGGTGAACTGCAGATCTTAAGCAGCTGCAAGAAATCAATTAGTCAAATCCATTCAGCAAGGTTAAACAGAAGTATCTTTTGATCTGGGAAAGGAGAGACTAGACTTGTACCTCATTTTTATACGTATTTTACGTATACAGAAATGCCCTTAAAATCTACGTCTAAGCAGCAAGTGCATAACTTTCAACACTTGTCTTTGGACAATGATTCTTTCAATAGATTGCAGATCTTTAAGATGTACTATGTGCAATTGCCAGTATCAAATTGCATAATTTTCTAATTTTCCAGAATGTCTACAGTTTTGTCATCCTCAATGGCATTTAATTCATATAATGTTCCATGACTGATCTTACATCTGTGTCTGTATAGGGTTTGGAGATCTTGGATGTCTCAGTAGCAAGCAGCCACGCCTGTCATCAAAGCAACAGCTGTCACCGAGCACAACTCACTTCAGACGCAAGAAAGAGCGAAGTCGCATGTCTGTCTTGTTGCCACACGCACACACTCACAGAACACGCCGTTCCACAAGAACAGCAATGCACATTCCAGACCCCTGGTGTGAGGCTCTGGTAAGACTTAATTGTGGCGCAGCAGTCCCATTGCATTTCACACACCAGACTGAATATATTTCACATTGCATGTCACCAACTGGACTTGAAAGAAAAAACAGGGCCGCATATATCACTTCTATAAATAAAAGCACATTTTTCCAACACAGGCGTTTCAGGACTGTTCAGATGCAATGTCCTATTAACTGTATTACAAATGCTTACCAAATCGAATCCTTTCGGACAGATTTTACCATAAATTTGTTGTCCATGTTGTACAATTACATGTAGTTCTGTAATTGTTCTCAGGGTCATTATAAGGAAATGAATGTACTTTCTATTGGTCAAATCAGGTAGGTAGGTAGGTACCCCAGACTTAAGTTTATTACTTAATTTTTTTTAAATATTCACACTTGTGACCCTGGACAACAAAACCAGTCTTATGGGTCAATTTTTCGATTGGTTGAATTGGTAGAATAGGAGAATATCTGTCTGAGAACCGTTTAAAGAATTTGAGAGTGCAAAAAAATCTAAATATTAAGAAAATTGCCTTTGAGATTGTCAATCAGAGGCACTGAAGCAGGCCATCCTTTAACAATTTTTTTTTTTATAAATTTAAGGTAGGAAATTTACAAAATACCTTCATGGAACATGATCTTTATTTAATATCCTACTGATTTTAGGCATAAAAGAATAATCACTAATTTTACCCATACAATGTATTTTTGTCTTTTACTAAAAATGTTCCCGTGCTACTTAAGACTGGTTTTGTGATCCAGGGTCACATTAACTTCTAAAACTAAAACAATTATAAGTATTGGCAATAGAACCAGCACCTGGACAATATAATTTTGAATTGATTATTATTTATTTTAACTGATTTAATATAATTTATCATTTACTCACCTTCTTGTCATTTCAAACCTGTTTGACTTACTTTCATCTGTAAAACACAACATTAAATATTTTGTTGGAAGCTAACAATGGCGGTACCCATTCACTTCTGCTGTATGGAGACAAAACCAATGAAAGTCAATGGGTACCGCTGCTGTTCAGTTACTAACATTCCTCAAAATATTTTCTTGTGTGTTCTGCAGACGAAAGAAATTCAAAATGGCTTGAAATGACAAGAGGCTGAATAAAGATTACTTTTTTTGGTGAACTTTAAATGTTTTTTACAGAAGCTATAGCATGACAACATTTCCAATGACTATTATCGTTGCTGGGCTTGAAGTTCGCCTGCTTAAAATTTTACATAACTGCACCTTTTGTGAGCTCCACTCATTAACTATGACCCAGAACAAGATGGCACTTTGATATGTATTCAAAAAACTGGTTGTTTAATTGGTGGTATAATAGATGAAGGCCCTTTGAATTTATAACGTGATGAGACCTTCAGGACACAGCCCAGTTTTGTCTCCGTGCCTTTGATCTTTTCTATTTCTGATCCAAAATCATTTTTAAAAAAATGAACGATTTGCACAACACAAATGTATAATATGTATATGAAAATCTAATTAGCTCAGTGGTTAGAGCAGGGGTTGGCAAACTTTGTGACAAAAAGAGCCATTTTGGGCCCTCTCCCACCAAATAAAATTTAATTCGGCTAAAGACCTAAAAGTTTGTTTAAAAGACGAAAAACGTAACAAGCAGAAGGATTTCTCACCATTCCATTTCTAACACACACATACAGTGTTCACCGCTGTCTCACATCTGTATGTTTTTCTGTCATCTCCGGTCACGCACATATGTACATTGCATGCATTATTTTAGTCTATTCTAATGAAATATCTGAAAAAGCAAAGACATTTACCCAGCCGGGGTGTATGGCTGGATAAATGTGTATGCTTTTTCAGATATTTCTTGAAGAAATCAGGACAGAAGTGGTCAAAAGTGGACAAAATAGACGGATTACAGCAGCAGGTTAAACGATATGTGCCTCTTTAGCCAATTGTGATCCGATGGAACAAAACGCATCGGTTACACTTTATTTTACAGTCCCGAAGTTACAGTGTAATTATACATCAAAGTACTGAGTAATACAAATTAACTACATTACTTACCATAGGGTAAGGGTTTGGTTCAGGGTTAGTTACATGTAATTATGCATAATTTATAGTAAATATTATAGTTAATAGGTGTAACATGTGTAACAAGGGCACCGTAAAATCAACAGATCTTAATACCAGGCATAAAGACGGCCTTATAAAAACTGCAGGGAGCCGCAGCAGGGGGGCAGAAGAGCCACATGCGGCTCAAGAGCCACGGGTTGCCGACCCCTGGGTAAGAGCATGGCGCTAGCAACACCAAGGTCATGGATTCAATCCCAGAGATTACACATACTCAAGAAAAAAATGTATAGTATAATGCAATGAAAGACACTTTGGATAAAAGTGTCTGCCAAATGCATAAATGTAAATGTAATTAGAATATAAACTAAAGTCCAGTTGTATCAGACAAGGAATTTGTTTGATTGGAGAGAAAATTATTGCATCCTTCAAAGAAAACAACCACCTCTTTCTCTTTCATTCTCTCTCTCTCTCTCCTTCACAGGACAGTTTGCTATAAGGATCGGCATCATCATTCTACATGGATCTCACAGTAGCCAACAGGATTTGATAGAGATCCCGGCAGATACGGGGCACCATCCTGTCTCTAAAGAAATTATTTCTCCACTGGTCATTAACAGTCAACAAAAAAAGATCTGTAATATATTGTGCCATTCATCTCAAAATGCATACACTTAAAGAATTAAAGACTCTTAGTATTATTTAAAAAAACATTTATCAAGATAAATAATCAATAATAGCCTAAATTCTATGTTTAACTGAAATGATGGATAACTACTTGCTGTGCCGTGCATGTTGATTTTTTCCAACTGGTCAGGTGACTTTAAGAGATGGAATGGCCATTAGATTACCATGGAAACCTCTGCAGGGACTTGATGGGAAACATTTAAATGAATAGTCATCTGTCTCAAGGCTTCGTTTAAGATGGATCTACACTTCATATAAAATATCCTCATGATTTTTATTTAAAGCAAGGACTAGACAAGGAAGACAAATGTTCAATCTTGTTAAAATGTTCTTATAATCTGAATGTTTGTATTTTTTTGTACAGACTGAATATATCTTATTGCATTCATAAAATAGACTATTCTAATCTGCAAATGCCTGTTTTCTGAACCAACAGACCAACAATCTGCTTTGCATTCCATGATTTGGAGTCCTTTTGGTAACTTTGAAACACAGTCTTTGCTGTGCAAAGCTGTTGCATGCACACTCCAGTATAGTGTGACAATTTCACAGCAATGATGAACTTTCAGACAAATATTTGCCCTCTAGTTGACAGGGCTTCATCTAGCCTTTCTCACACATTGTAATCACCTGCTTTATCTGGGCAAAACCAAGCTGTAGCATGTCCCATAAATGACTTACAACACAATGAGCTAATGCTCAGAATATAAGAGCACCCAGAACACACAAGACGAGACTTGTAACTCATAACATCATGCTATTACAGCCTGTCATTTGAAAACATGGATAAAATCTAGAATTGCATCAAGAGAATAGGATTGCATAACATTTCTTTGAGATTCTTTTGATTACAAAGCAATGTTGACAGAGTGGTCAATGTTAAACTATGTACTTGATGTGGAAATGCCGAAAGTTTAATTGAAATCAGCATTAATGCAAACCAGCAAATCTTTGACTACCATATATTTTCTGACTAATGCAACAATGACGCACATACAAATACAGTGGCATATTGCAGGTGTTTTCAAACTGGCCCCTAGGGGCCTCCAGAAGCTTGCAAGGGGTCCCCAGAATTTTTCAGGAGAAAAAATCTACTCTTCTAAACATTACGATTGTTTCATTTCTGAGTGTTTATCTGCTTTCTTTTTACATGCATAGTTTCCAGAATTGTTTAGATTTGTATTTTTCTAGTGAGTTTTACTCCCCCTTTTCTTCCCTGTTCCTTTTCTTCACACTCCAAGTAAAAGTGTAAATATTTACCATGTATCTTAGAAAGCTTAAATGTTTCTTTACACATAAAAAATTTGGAGCCCCTCTCAAAAGGGTCCTTGGGAATATAAATGTTGAAAACCCCTGCCGTATTGTACAGTGTCAATACTTGAAGTGCAACTATACAGTTACGATGTTTTAAGAAACCATTACTATGAATCACAACCATCTGCATTCACTGTAAAACTTTGCTGCATTTGCAGAAGGTTTGCCAGTAACTTACTGTAGATTTAATATACAATTTTGTTTTAAACATAAACTTCTATTTTCTTTCATAAAACATGACTAAATATCTTAGGTCATTTTTCTTGCTATGTAAATGTATCGTAAATTAAGTAGTTTCAAATATTTTTACTAAAAAACTAAAACAGAAAAGAATGTGAAAGATAGCCAGAAAGACAGAATGACCGGGAGGGACAAACAGACAGTGAAACACAGTGCTGTTTTAGTGAAGCAGAGGAAGTAGCCATCTGGGTGTAATGACACGCCTCCAGTCTAACACAGAGGTGCAGGTAGTGCTGCGGCCTCTGAGGCCCCACTGTCTCCAACACTCACTACAAAGACGGTTTTCACCACGCAGGCCGACACACGGGCCAGCTGGCCCACTGCAGACTGACCTTATTACAGAGACAGGACAAGCTCACAGCTGCAGGGAAAAGTCAGAGATGCCAAGATTTAATTGGCCGAGCTTTGATTCACTTGCCAGGACCCCACAATACTAAAGTCTTTTAATGGAACAAAACTGTCACGAGGTACTGTAGATATTACAGGATAGATGAAACAGTCAACGTAATTATCAAACTTCTTTCCCTACACAGACTTCGACAGCATTACAGCAATATGGCATTGGAGGATCTTTGGTGATTTGCTGAAAGTTCCCTGAAAGATACAGCAGCTGCCCGCTGCCTCTACGCCCAGTCACTCACTGGCTAAAACAGGCAATGTTTTGTGTTTGAAGGTACCTCCAAGGAATAACTTTAGTTTCAAAGTTGAGTTCTAGAGAAAACAAAGTTAATATACAGAGAGACAGCACTTATTTCTCACACAGAACACAGAGAATCCTGAAATGTCACAGGCATATCATGTACGCTGCTTCATAATCCAACCAAATGAAGGTGTCTAAACTCGCAAGATGCTATGCAAACACTTGATTCAGATGTACCGTGCCGCCTTCCTATACCTCCGTATACTGTCTGCGAAGGCAGAATTTTTTTAGCTTTGGGAAACGGTCCATGAATCATCCCTTGAATCCTGATACAGAAGCAGGTGTGAGTCCACACATGCCTAGGCAGGCACTCCGAGGAGATGTGTGGAAGGACAGAACTAAAGGCTTATGCATTGTGAGAGTAACTTTCTGAGTTAACATTTGCCTGAAACAGAAATTTTTCAAACCATACTGAAGGCGGATTCACTGTTTATATTGACATCTCTTGAATGGGAGCCGGCACCTTCTCAGAATAGCATCCTGTTTTTGATATTTATGAATCCTCTGTCAGATTAACAATATATTTGTAACCTTAGGCTATGCTAAGAAACAACCACTGATGATGTAAATCAAGATGAACACTAAAGATAACACTCGTTCTCGGAGCCAAATGGCCTCAAAGTGCTCGCTTTTAGATCAATTTCTAATAAAGAGCGCATTAAGTTTAGTGCATCAAGCACTACCACAAAGAAATGTTCATAGATTTTAAAGATTTCATATAACTGGAGTGCTTCTAAAATCTTGTATCTCCATATTTTGTGATATTTATTTCATGTCATAATAATTATTATTAGACACCCTTTATGCTTGTCTGAGTTTTGCAAATATCTAACAAATAAAAAGTATTAAAAAGTGCTTCTCGACTTTGAAAACACAGTATTTTTTTCCTGTAAAAAGTACAGTGTTTTTTCGACATCCGAGGTTTTGAAAGGACAGCAATGATACATTACTGCTTGTATTTTCTAGATCTACACTAGCAAAAAAGCACTGCCTGCAAACACAAGCATCCCCATAAAGCTTACACAGTCAAACACTGAGGATATCGATGTGTATAATCAGTCGGGAAACAATGATTTAAAATCTGTTCTTCCTCTTGGCCGGGTTGTTGGTGAGTTATTAAAACAATGTGTGTTTTGTTGTCTTAAAATTACTGTACCACTAGAAATGGCTAGCTCTGGGAATGATTAAAGTTTGACCAGGGAAAAACAACTTTAACCACTGGGGAAATTTCGAAAGACAACCGAATAAAAAACATACAGCCATTTGACTTAAAGAAAGTTGGTGCAGCAAGAAAGAGCAAACTGGAGAGATTTACCTGACACCACAGGAAACCTGCTGCAGGTTTGGACATCATAACCATCTATTCGATAGCGCCCATCTTGATGTGGTTTTTATTGCCTTCTGTAGACGTTTCTTTAAAACTGCTGGTCTAAATCACAATAAAAAGTACAATAAATTCAGTAAAATTCAGGGTTAATTTTTCTTTTATGAGCTAATAAAACAATAAGTTCACATAAACTAGAAGAAATGGTGCTAAGTTTTAATACCATCATATAAAATTGTACTACTTTATGAATTAAGAATTGACATCTTTAAGAGTGAGAGGAATATGAGAGGAATTTCCCTGCTTATCTTCTTCTCACAAGACCTTTATACTGATAAACCTTTTAATAAAAAATAAAATAAACACAAGCCATGTGCACTTCCCTCGCAGGTACAGTACATTATAACAAAACTAAGGCCAAAAGCCAGAGCCTGAGCAAACAATGAGAACTACTTAAGATCCATACTGAGAAATACCAAGACAGACTTTCAAAATATCACAATCTTAGTTCATATTTGTCGTTCAGTTATTTTGGTCCGGACCAAAAAAGAATAAAAATATTTTTTAGTCCTCGCTCGCTATGAGTTCAGAATGCCATTTTTAACAGCAAACCTAAAGATATCGAACCTTAAAGCTTACGTGTAAAGTCGCAACGTGTTTGATTGGACAGTTTTGATGATTTACATTTTAAAACGGAACTTACAGACATCCAAAACAATGCTGTATGCAGGGTTATACATGCTCAGTGTATGCATGCGCATATGATGGGATTTTTAGCAAGCCGAGGGTAACTCGCAAAGACCTCATGAAGTTTTTAAAGCTTCAAAATGGCACCAGGAATTACTCTGTGACATGCGCAAGCACAGGTCTAATAAACACTCCTTTTATATTACCAAATCACTTGATTTTCGGGTCACATATTGTTATCAATTCCTGTTTTTGGTTCAGTTCGATGGCTTTGGTCCGTGTTGTGTCATATTTCAATAGAACTGTGCCAGAGTTCGTTTGAAAGTGGATCAAGACCCGTCTTTTCAGTGGTCTCTGTCTGCTTGTTGGGCGCACAGGGTTCGGGTGGCAGTGTTCTCACTTACAAAAATAAACCGCACTAAAAGAGCAATCACAGCAGAGTTTGTTTTAATCGAACATGGCATATGTGAACACACCCTAAGGATGTATCTTGCAGTAATCTTTCCTGCTTAAACAAAAAGTAACATAAATTATTATGCAGGCCACACTCTTGAGATTAAAGTGGTAATATGGTGTGAATACATGTTTTTCTATGTCTTTGTTGTGTTTATAAGTTGTGCATTGTATCTAAAAGCAAATGCTCAAACAGACCTACCCGAAACACCTAGCGTGTAACCACACCCCCACAAATCTATGTCTGTTCATGGTATGATTTGACAAAGACCACCCAAATGTATATGCAAGTACGGTGGGCATACCTGTCAGTACAATTGCTATGAACCCTGATGTTCCAAATATGGCAAGAGGCGTTATTTTCCATCACACGCTTGCAGTATTCGACCAATAACTACGCACTGTTTAACTGGCCAATCATATCACACCACGCTTTCAAAGCATTGAGCTTTGTAAAAAATGTGCTTGTTTCAGAGTGGCGGGATACAAACATGCACGGTATGTGAAAAAGACAGTGTTTTTGAAACTTAAATCATGTTTATACATTGCATTACATCTAAAACCAACAGCTAATAGTCGATTTAGCCGTGTCATATGACCCCTTTAAACTTTGTGAAGTAACGTCCCTCCCCATTTAAAGTTTCAATTCAGGCAGCTCACAAAAGGGTGCAAACACAAGAAATTCAAGTTTACACAAAGGCAAAGTACAGTTAGACAGGGCTTGGATTCTCATGAACTGCCTTATGGGTAAAACCGCTGGCTGACACACTCAGAAATAAAGCTTGGCAGAGTTTTGTTGAACACAAGTACAGAAGCCTCTCTTGTTCGTACAGGTTTCGGAAACCCTTAATAAAGTCACCTGAAATTTTTATTTCTGTTTGTTCCATTGGATTATTTTATACATAATGCTTTGACATGCAAACAAAATCTTCTTAAAGTTGAATGTTTTGGGAATGACAAAGAAAATAAACTTTTATGAATAAAGAAATCTAAGCCAGGAAAAAATATTCATGACATGTTCTTAACTGCAAAATATGCGGACAAAACAAAACTAGAGATTAGAAACATATTTTGATTGCTGGTATAATAATGCAACCTCTGAATATTAGAAACCAAAAACCACTAAATTGCAACACGCACATCTGTACATGCTCATGACGTTCATTCCCATCTGGAAGCCCTTTTATTTCCTCTCTCACATGCAAGACATCCGTCCACAACCCTAACTCTCTTCATCAGGACCTCTTTGCGTACCCTATTTGTGTGTTCAATAGGGAGCGGCTCTATTACACAAGCAGCATGAGTGTAGATATCCACAAATTCTTACTGCGGGAATAATGTTACGATCCCGAAACAGGGAAAAGGGAGTGAGTTACAGCAAATGATGATAGAACAAACTCCACAATTCCAAACAGCTGATCCATCTGCAGTGCTGGACAAGTACATTATCCATCTCCAAACCTTCCAGCAGTCCTTTCCTTCAGGAAGACAGTATCAGGGATCTGGACTCTCTCAATGTGCTCATGGGAAACACTGGATAGGAAATGATCTGCCATTACCGTGACAAAAAGCATTGGGCGAATAGTCTAAATGTCATTTCAAACGTCTCTAGAGACTTAACCTCAACAGCATCCTGAAAGTGACAAAATTATTACACGTTCCTGGTTATCTGAAATAGACAAACATACATGAAGACTTTCGGGAGTGAAGGTTTGCTGTAAGGTTCTCGCGCCATCTAATGGCACAAGAGAAAATCGTCGTGTGTAAAGACGACGTGAGCGCACATATGAAGCATATGTAGACATCACTATTCCATCAAGTTTTGCTATTTCCATAAAAACAAATGACATGATGTGCTGAGAATTATGTGCTTTCAGCTTTGTGGCAACGATATAAAGAGAACATGGCCTATCTTGACTTGTCTGCACATACTGTAGCCAAACCTGAACCGCATTAAACTCTTTGAGGTAAACTGTTAACGTTACACAAATGATTATGTGACAGACACATTGGTGCAAACAAACTGACGCCTCAAAAATATTAAAACTCACAACCACATGTTTCGCAAACCCGTAGTGTTTAAACAAAGCCGTTCTGGACATTGCTTTAATATTGAACAAAGTCTTATAGGGGTCCCCCTAATAAGACTTTTTATGGTGGGGGTTAGTTTCGCAATATAAAATTTATACAAAATACACAATATATTTGATAACTATATGCATAACTATACACTATTTCTTAAAAACAGGCTGCTTTCACTGTCCTGCTCTTGGCGGTCTTAAGACGCGGGGCATTTCAAATTGAAAGAGACATGACAACTAGCCCATAAACAAACTTTACATCAATTATTGTAAATAATTAATTCACAAAATTTACAATCATATTTGTCATTATAATTTTTACTCAAATACAAATTTCTGAGGGACCCCCGAAAGTCTAATGCCTTATGGGGGGTCCCGGGTCCCCCCCAGCCCCCCTTAAATTCGAGCACTGCTTCTGGAGAACTGTCTAGTGTGTGACACACTTCGAGGGAAAACTTCCCAAACTGGGTTTCAGTAACTTACGGAGATTATCTCGGCGTTTTCCACCGTGTATCGCAAATATATCCTGTTGTCAATATGGTGGTTTCAGGTGCGGTTTTCGCGCCGTGTATCACCTGTTAATCACGCGCGTGTTTAACTGGCGCCATCTTGTGTATTCTGCTGTCATTTTAGCCCTTAAGTTAAAGTCCACGTGTAGCCTACCACTACTCACAAAAGCAAATTGTAGTAAAATCAGAACTGTCTGGTGAAACCGTTTTGCATTTAAGATACATTGTTAACTAACATAGTTATTTTATGCAATAAAACGTATTTGTCCTGCAGTAACCTCTCCGTCCTGTGGAGGGCAGTGGTGGATGAACAAGACACCAAATGTGACCAATCAACATTGCGTCACGTTCACGTTGTTCATCGGCACACAGTACATTTACTCAACGCCAGCGGCAAAGCTTCCTTTAACATTCTTACATATGTGAGTGTAATGCGTATTAATTCGCGGTGAAATATGTGAAAGCAGGTGAGTCTGTCTGTGTTCAAGCACTGGATTGGATTGATTTCAATTGTCTCAAGTCAAAAAGGTAAACAAGCAACAAAGTTTTACATTCGACATGCACAAGTTACAGTGCTGCTATTAATTGACTGTTAAATTAACATGATGTCTGTGTTCATTGTGTTTTCTCACACAGTTAGCATTTGGCGTCTTTAGTAGATTCATTCATATAATGTTTGGGCCTTGTGCGCTTGTTAAATTGTCCACGCCGCAGAGTTGCGCGTCCGACCGTTTTAAATGTTTTAAATTGGTTGCCAAGGCATTACCATGAGGTTGTTGAGGTTCTGAGTGGTTGTTAGGTCATTGCCAGGGGTTTTGGCCCTAATTAAAATGGGCTGTATCTCTGTATTGTTCATAGATGGCTTGGGTGCTTCTTTTAATGCAAAATATTGCTTTATTTGAATAGGTTTTCAAAATGTTCACCACATTTGAAAATGTATGCAAACTTTAATTTTCGAGCATCTTCAGATTATAACAAACAGAGCAATTTCTCACATCATCTGTGCTTGGGCCGTAATTAACAATATCCCAAAATGTCCCTATTGATATTCTAGTTTCAACATTAATACATTCCTCTTTAAAAGAAATTAAGTGACAGGATTTTCAAAACGACTTTTAGTTTTTGATGACTGAAAATGTGTCCATTTTAACAGTTTTTTTAATGAAGCCACATTTAGAGATCCTCATTTCTCTAGGACTAAATCTTATAGGGCTTTAAAAATGTAGTTCCCAAAAGACAAGTTTCTAAATTACAAGAATCTAAAAGGACATTAAGGTATGTCTTACATTTCTGTAAAACATATAGGTATGCACATATGCACATAAAACAACAGGTATGCACATTTTTAAAAAGAACACATAAAGTGCCCTTTCTTCATTTCGGAGTTTACACCATTGGCATAAAATGTAGCAAAGATTGCGCATAATAACAGATTTACTAATATATATATATATATTTCGAGCTCTGAGTAAAAATAAAATTAGGATGCTGGCATATTTCTCATTTCGTTTTTTAGCCCAACATTTTAGGTGAAAATTGTCATTTTTACCTCCCTCTACAAATTAATTGGTTATTTAATAACTATTCATCGGTGGCATTTCATAATGTTTAACATTACTCCAGATGTTGGTCTTGCTTATGTAAAAAAAATATATATATTTGAGCCGGGGAAGTATAAAAAATGAGCTTGATTTGATGGCCCAAAAATCTTGTAGTGTATTCCAGCCTTAAGGCATTTCATTAGAGATTTAAAGAAACGATATCTGCACACACAATCTAGATCAATTTTTTGTTTAGACTACAGATTTTGTGTGTATTTCAGTAAGGAACATATTTATGAACAAAATGAAAGTATTGTTGAGCAACAAGCTGTTCAACAGAACTGAACTCTTTTTGCATTGTATCGTTTATCATATTCATCATTTTATATTTGACAACATAGGATTAACTGTGCCCTCCTGTACTTGTTCTAAACAGGTAGTGCTTGTGCATGCTGCATCATTCCTCTACCCTCATTTTATCTCACAATATCTATTATTATTGGTTTTGCATGCAGAATAGCCAAAGAAGGTCATTGTTTTTCCAATTACAGATTGCATCTTCGATATACTTTATCACAATGTTGATCGTGACGACATGTCTGCGAGACGGAAAGGAATCATATGTTTGACTTAGCGAAGTTGTATTGGCTAATGTTGTCAGAATGGGGCAAACATGTGACCTTACCTCACAAGGTCTTTAAGCATGATAAATTTCTATTGATATACGGTATGAGGTTTGTATTTCTCATGTCTCCAAGGTAGCAATAGTTATCAGCTCACTTAAATGAATGCATTTTTACTTTGAGAATGGATAAGCTTGTTATTTTACAAAGTTTAAACAGATTTTGTGCTAAATGTAGTGCTCGATCACTTGGAGGTAAGTGGCAAACCTTCCTGATGTAGCAAATGATTCACTCACTATGATTTCAGATGAATTAGTCTTGAAGGCTTTATGCACTTAAGGGCATGAAGTTTTAATTTTGTTGTTAAAATTAGAGCCCTCCTCCTTGCTTATTACCACAGATTTATATGTCAAGAGCATGATGAAATCTTGTGACAAGCTGTGTAGTTAAGATGGACTTTACATCCCAGTGCATTTAAACCAGACAAATAGGTTCATTTCTTCCCTCGTCGCTATGTAGGCTGGTTAAGATTTCCTTGTGCTTTTCATTTTATGCCATTAAATGTATCTTTTCAAAAAGGCGGTTATCTCTCTCTCTCTCTCTCTCTCTCTCTCTTTGCGGTAGCCTTTGCTCTGCTTCTTTTTCTGTATCTCCCCCTCCCTCTTGCTGTCTCTCTTTCTTTCTCTCTGGCTGCTTTTCATTCCTGTTTCTCTTTTCATTGTTTTTTTTTTTCTCTCGCTTTTCTTCGGCTCTTTGGGGCCTTTATTTCTTCTCTTCCTCTATTCAGGTTTTCTTTATTCTCCTTTCTGAATAGTTGTGGTACTTAAAGGGAAAGGGGAAAGGGAAGGAGCTGGAGAGGGAGGATAGTTTCAGTCAGATCTGAAGCACAACACTTCCTCCTACTGCAGTCAGACTCTACCAAACTGTGCCGGGGACTTTTTGCAAGGTGTGTTTTGTGCATCGACCTAAAGCAAACGGTTTATTTCTAATGAAATTCCTTATAAACATATTTTGATTCATCCTTTATAAAGTACAACATGAACGTATCTTGCTGGTTCTCTTTGTTGTCGGTTTGTATGTACTACTGCAGTGGTTTGTAAGGACTGATTTCTCCCCATATAAGCCGTTTAAGTCTTAAAGGGACATCTTCACTGAATTGAGCTGGCACGGCACAGGATGTCCCACCATATTTGCTAATTTCTACTCAGAACTCTGTTATGTCGTATGTACTGCTTTGTCACACAAATAAGGCTAAAGTACATCTTTGAGACCTAGTAGTGAACATGAAGAAACTAATAATTTAGAATTCCTTAAATAGTTATAGGGATAATTGACCCAAAATGTAACTTCTGTCATCATTTACTCACTCTCAGGTTTTTCCAAAACTGAATAAATGTCTTTGAAAGATATTTGGAACAATATTAGTACCCAAAAAGATCGGATCCCCCATTTACTTCCATAGTAGTGAAAATAAATACTGTGAGTCAATGGGAGATGAGATCTGTTTGGATGCTGACATTCTTCCAAATATCTTTCTTAGTATTTAGCAGATCAAAGACCTGGAACTATCTGAGGGTGTGTAAATGTTTTCGTTGTATATGTTTAAAAAAAATCCAAATATGAAGCTGCCTTTATTATAACAGATTACAGAGACAAATTAACCATGACGGTGTTACTTTAATCTAAATTAGCTTTAGCAAACGCTGGTTCGCATGAAGAATGAAAACTATAGACCATTTCAGATGACGTCAACAATGCTGGTTCAAAGGTGCTTCAGTTTTTTAACAATACACAATCATTTGAACAAAATCCAACCAACAGAACATTTACATCCAATCAAAAAGGTATCGCTGTTCTCCTTCTGAAACCTTGTATTTCCATATTTTATGTTTTAATTTCAAATTATTTACAGTAAATGATTATTAGTCACCCTTTATGTTTGTCACTGGGTTTATCACTTGTATCAAACATATATACATACATATATACATACATACATATATATATATATATATATATATATATATATATATATATATACATATACATATACATATACATTATACACATATACATATACATATACATATACATATACACATATACATATACATATACATATACACATATACATATACATATACAAATATCTAACCAATATAAAATATTAAAAACAGCTTTTCGACTTTGACAACACAAATTTGTACATACTAGGTTTAGAAGGACAGAAATATAAATAAAAATGAAACCGTAAGTGCCACTGGACCAGTCAGTGTTTACATTTTGTGAAGTGGTCTTTTAAAGCCATAAGCCCCAACAAGCAGTGGGTTACAATGCAGCTAAGGGGCTTTGTTACGCATGACGCTAAGTGGATTTAAATGTATTTTGATCCTTGGTGTGCATGGCCTTAACAGGTGAATTTAAATTGTTTAAATCGTCCTGTCAAACTGATATTCTTTTTGAGTTTTCACTCAATTCTTTTCATGCCCGAGCTTCTTCAAATGTACTAAGAACAGAGGAAGAGCCCAGAGATGAGCATTCAAAGAAAGAGCTGACCACTCTCTATCCATCACACATGTAAATGAGAGCTTGTGTCGGAAAAGCGAGATCGAGCGAAAGGATAATGATTAAAAATGCAGAATTGATAGGGCAACAGATGAAACTTTTCTCTCTCCGTAAGTAAGAAACGGAAAAAACAGCATGATGGAATGGCAGGCTTGAAGGGGAGAGAAAGGTGAAAGACAGATGAAAGTGAAAAGAGATAAAAGCCCGAGTGAGGAGGGTGTTGGATAAAGCAGGAGGAAGGGAGGCAGAGATGAAAGCAAAATGAGAAAGATAAGAACCGAGTGAGAGAGACAGAGAAGGCAAACGGAGGGAGAGATAGATAGTGTACAGCGCAGAGAGAGGGGTAACCATGGAAACAAGAAGAAGGTACAAAAGAAGAGAGAGACAAAGGGGTTTTGATTTAAAAGAATGAAACTTGGGAGAAAGAAAAAGTAATTCAGGTTGAAATTTGTTACCGTGAGGTGAAAGAGAAATACAAAAGAGCATGAGCGGGAAGGGCAGACTTTTTACGAGACTCTATAAGACTTCTGCCTATGGTCAGGCATAAGGCCTCTTCATTTATTTGTGTATGACCACACACCCAGAGTAATATTATAGGCTGGTGGACAGAACTGCATCTTTGTCGTGTTCTCGATTCTGAATGTGAAACTAGCTATGCACCAATAACAGTAAAGCTGGGAACGCTCCCACAGTAAGGCGACCAGACTCGTGCCACGAGTCCATTTAACAGCTATTAGCAGGATTATGGGATGAAACGGCACAAGGAGGCAGGGAGGCAACTGTTCTCTTGAAGGCAACGACGGGAGTCAGCTAAGGCTTTGACCTCCCAACCTCAGACTGCAGGCAGCGAGAGGAGTGGCACTCCCGAATGCTTTTCGGCCACACCGGCTGCGTTGCCCCACACAATGAACTTGTGCCCTCACAACTGAGTTTGCAGGGTGTGGACTTCTGCCTCATTCAAATGCATACAATAATGCCTCGTATTTACATTCATATTTATCTTCTTGGAGCTGGAGCCAGACGTTGGGTTTTTTATTCTGTGTTTTTTTAGTCTCTTGTGTGTCTCTCTTTCTTTCTATGTCGCTCCCTTCCCCCTTCTGTTTTTCTCTCCTGTCTTTATCTCGCTGTCTCTTACCCTCTTTCCTCTTTCATTCTCTTGCTCAACCACCCACCCTCCCCCGTTTCTCTCTCGATATCTCTCTCCTCTTTCTCCTTCTATCGCTCTTCTTCTCGCTGGCTCTCTCGTCTGCTCCCCCCACTCTCTCATGCACTCTCCTTTTTCTCTTCTCTCTCTCTCTCGCTCTCTCTCTCTCTCTCTCTCTCTCTTCCTTTTATATCCTCCTGCTGAATGCACTTCTCCTTCCTCAACTGTCTTTTTCTTTTCTACTCATTCTTTTATCTCTGGGTTCGCTCGGCAGAACCATTTCTTGCACCAAATTCTATCCTATATTGTATCTGTAATAGTAGCCTAAATAAGAGGACTGCAATTTTCTCTATGATTCAAAGAGCCCACATCTTCTATGCTAGAGTGTGTGTGTTTGTGAAAGAGATCAAGTTTGATATTTTCCCCGATGAAAACACACACATTAAAATCAACAGTGTAGAAGTTGTTTTTCAGTCTTGTAAAAGTCCCTTAAATTCGATCAGCAGCAGTTTGGGGTGAATGAGATCCAGGTCAGAATCGACACTGTATTTGGAACTTGAATAAACGCTCTCTCTTTGTCCTCGCAAAAGCGTCACACAAGTGGACAAATGATTTAGAAGTTAATTTAGAAAGGAACTAACCGCTTGCAGTAATGTCAGCGTTAAGGTCAAAGGTTATGTCTATCGAGTCTTAGTGGTTAATAAGTGGCAGTGATGGTGTGTGTATGTTTAGGAAGGGAGGGGGGCTGGGATCGAGCCATTCAGGCTTCAGCGCTTCACAAGAGCAACGCTAATGGCTCCCAATCTCATAGCAGCACCTTTGGAGGCTCAATGACAGCAACAGAGACATGAGCTGACTGTCTTTGAATTCATGCATGTGGCTTTTGAAAAGATGATTTATTGTGAAGACATGTTAAGATTAACTTGGTGCAAAGTAGCTATCGATATTGCATTCGTCTGCATAAATGTTTTGTGTATGTGTGCAACAACGTGTTGAGAACATTTAGGTTAAATGCATGGTTGCAATTAAGTGTGTTTTGTTATTTAAAGCGGTTTGTTTAGTTTTATTCAGCAAGCGAATGTTTGCTCACAATGCACTACATTACAACACAATGCAGAACACAGAAGTTGAGTTTTATGTAGCAAATGCGGTCAAATGCAGTGAAACAAATAGTGACACATTCGAGCGCAAGGATGAAACAAAATATAATTACAGCACATTTGGAACGCCACTTGTCCAATTAGATTAGTGGATCCAGGTGACAAAGTGCACTATAATACACTTACATGGTCTTAAAGGAATAGTTTACCTTCAAAACAAAAAAATCTGTTATCATTTAATCACCCTGTTGTCATTTTAAACCCTTATGGCAGTCTGTCTTGTGCAGAACACAAAAGATCTATTTTGAAGAATGTTGGTAACAGAAGACCATTGATTCGCATTGGTTTTGTGTTCATACAACAAAAGTCAATGGGGACCAAAGTTGTGTTTTGCAGAAGAAAGATAGCCACACAGGTTTAAAATGACAACAGGGTGAGTAAATGATGACATAATTTTTATTTTGACTATTGCTCCATTTTCTCACACTATTTTTGTATATAATAAATAGAAAATCAGTTTTAAGTACTTAAGATAATAATAAGAAAATGTAGGTGTACTCAAATGTTGTATTTTAAAACACCATGAATTGAAGTACAAAAAAAACACAATTTGTAGTATATTAAGTACAGTATTAATGTCTGACAATAGAGCACTTTAAGTAAATTTTAGTTTATGTGCACTTTTTTTCCCTGGGGCAATGAGAATGTACTGTAATTTTTATTTTATGGTTATATAATTGGACCTGGACTTTTTGTGAAAAAATTACTTATAAAATTGTTTTCTGTGTATTATAAAAAGTGGTGTATGCAAAGTGTGTTTTTAAAGCTCAAAGGTTGAAATCATAAAACGTGCCCTTCAAAAATATATTGATACAACAAATCTGATGTGAGCAAACTCAAATGTTCAATGTGGTTCACAAGCAGAGAAGGATTAGCTTGTTTTCTGATTGGTTAAAAAATAGCAGATCAATCCCGGAAATCGTTGATCCTTTCATACCTGATGTAAATTTGAGATATTATCTGTAGTATTTTAAACCACCTTTGGACTAGGAGTTGTCTGGACTACATCTTTCTTTTAGTCGAGAAAAAGTTAACCACTGTGTTTGTGTTACATCCCTTTGTCCATCTGTCATCACCATGAAGTGAGGCGGTGTCATATACTGGTGAAGGGTTTTAAATTTCCACACATATCACCTGCAATGAACCGGAGAATGTTCGCACAGTTCATATACTAACACTCAAGGGTGTTTAATTCTCCACAGGAGTGAGAACAACCATGTGCATGTTCTCTACTAACCCTACAGGTTAAAGCCCACTTCCCTCGGTATCATATACATACAGCCATAAAATCCCACACAGACAGATGCCTTTCTTTCACGTTCTCCTATTCCTTCCGTTTCAGTGCAATACACAAAATATAAGTGTCATATCCACTCCGGTAAGACACCTGATGTTTGCACACGCATACACAAGAAGAATGCAGCTGAGAGCGAGTACCTGTCTGTTAAATCCTGTAGATGGATTCTCAAACCACTCACAACTGTCCATTCACGCCCACATCTACACAACCTTTAGAGAGACAAATGAGCATACGGACGCAATGGCAGAAGGTAAGAAACTAGCAGCCATAATGCATGTATTCTTCCCTTTGTGTGTGTATGTTAGGGCTGGTTTGCACAAGTCTGATACTTCTCGGCGAAATGGGGAGAGGACAGGTTTTCAAGCCATTTCTTATAAAACAAAAAAAGAAACATGGGCCTGGATGAGTATTCCAGCCAGTGTATTCTCTCTCTCTTCAAACTTTTGTTCTCTCTCTCTCTCTCTCTCTTTATTTTCCCCACAGGCGGACAGCTCTGTGTGTTGTTTTATGTACACGTCCCCGGTCGTTTCTTTTTTTTCCATGTGGATTCTTTGTCTTTTCTGCGTCTTATCTCTTTGTTTCTTCCCATGCTCTTTTTCTGCTCTCTCTCTCTCTCTCTCTCTCTCTCTCTCTCTTAACTTCCTGCTATCTCTCACTCACTCGCTCACTCACTCAATCTCTCTTTATCTCTGTCTGTTTCCCTTTGCAGCCTATCTCTTTTTTTTCTCTCCCTCCCTTCCTCTCACAATCGCACACACACACACGTTTCTCTCAGACTCTGACACACACATACACGGTCTCTCTTTCCTCTCTTCCTCATTCCCTCTCTCTCTCTCACACGCACACACTCTCTGCCCTCTCCTACAATGCTTGATTTTCTCTCTCTCTTTCATGGATTGCCCTTTCCTGCTCAGTGATGAAAAATGTCCTCCAGTCTTCTTACACGCTGATGGTATACAGCACAGTCCTTCACTCAAGGTGTGTTCCTTTCTGTAATAGAGGGTCTTTTTGTGGGACGGCCAGTCTATATCCCACTGTTAATAAGCTCACAGGAAGTGCCAGACTAATCCAAAACCTTTTCCATAATTAGGATAGAGCAGAACACCTCAGCACACACCCAGCAACCCGGCGGGCAGGTAGCCTATCACGGCGCCTCCTGACGGAGGCTCGGAGGAAAACTGGAACTTTAATAGTTAATATCCTTTTTCTCTCTTTGCCTGTACACCCCACTCCAGCACTCCCCTTCTTTTTCTCTTGCTGATGGACTCTTCTTTTTTTATTTTCACACCATACCATCCCCCTTTTTCTGTTTCTATCTCTCAAACTCTCTCTCTCTCTCTCTCTCTCTCTCTTTCACAGCATTCCCGTCTTTCTATCTTTCGTTCACTCCCCCACCCCCTCGCAAGCGCTCCCTCCCTATTCTCTCTTTCATTCTTTCTGTCTCTTTTTCTTTGACCTCATCTTTTCTTATGCTCTCTCCCTCCCCCAGTTTCTCTTCCTCCTTTTTTGCTGCATTCTCTTCTTCTCTTGCCCTCCCCCACCTTTTTCTCTTCTCTCTTTTCTCTCTCTCTTTCTGTTTCTCTCCTGTTCCCCCCTCCTCCTTCCTCCTTCTCTATACCTCTCTGTCTCACTCCCCCCTCCCTCTTCCTCTTATTCTCTCTCTCCCCCTGTGTGTCTGTCTCACTCCCTCCCTTTTTCTCTTTCCAAACTGCTTTTCTTTCTTTGTCAGTCATTTTTGTGTGTGTGTGGTGCCTCTCAGACGCTGTACAGCGTCTTGCTGCTTAATTATTTCAGACACACAAATAAACAGACTTGTGGAACTCCTCAGCATTCTGGAAACATTTCGGCGTATCTCACTCACTCAATGTCTGTCTGACAACGACAGACACACCTCCACGGCCACTCAGTGTGCCGGTGATTAGAGATTACTGTGTGTGCGCGTCTGGCAACATTTGTGAAGAGCGCACCTTTGAAAGGAAGTGAGCATTGTATGTGTGGGCTTTTGTTAGCGTGCGCTTCATAAAGAAATATGTTTGTTGAAGGGTCACGGCGTATGGAGTGTGTGCGTGAGAACGAGAGATGAAACACGCGTTTGTGTTTGTGTTTGCAAGAGCGAAAGAGAAAGAAAGCGAGATGGGGGAGTGTGAGGAAGGGAGGGGAGAGACACAGAAAGAAAAAGAAAGACATTGGAAGAAATAGGTTTGTGTGTGTGTGTGTGTGAATGTGTATGTGTGTGTGAGAGGCAGGCACAACCAGTTCTGATAACAGCAACAGTAGGAGGAGGATGAGCTTGGCTCCGCCCCCTCTCCCTCGCTCACTTATAAATAGGAGCTGGTGGTTTTTGCTCCTCTTACTTCTCTTGAAGGATGAGATCCCTGAAACATCTGAAACATCACACCAGGAGTAATGTGGTGAGTGATCGACCCAAACATGCACGTCGGCCAACCAAGTCACATGTTGTTTTGGTTGAACTTGGTCTGTTTGTTAATTCTTGTTATGAAGTTTGTGACTTCACCGAATATGGGAAATTAACTTTTTCTCACACAGAATACTGCAAAAATGTATTTTAACTGTACGCTCACTTTCTTTTTTTATTGTTTAGACTCTTAAATTTTATTTTCTACCAATGCATTATTCTTCTCTTTTTTTTTTCTCTTCTCTCTCTCCTCTCTCTCTCTCACACACACACACACACACCGTCATTCTATGCTAATCTTTCCACTATCGGTTTGTTTTTTAATCTATTTTTACATTCACTACTGCTCTCCACACAGAACCATGGCTGCTATCCTGCCTGACTGGCTTTTTCATTTGTCTTTCTGTCGTTTATTTCATCTGCCTCTCGTTTTCTACACACTCTCTCTCTCTCTCTCTCTCTCTCTTTGTCTCTGTTTTTCATTTTTTCCTCCCTCCCTTTCCTCTATCTCTCTTTTTTCAATCTGTCTCTCTTTCTGTCTTAGTTTCAGTCTCTCACTCCCCACAACCCCTCCTCTTTATTTCTCTGTTGTACTCTCTCTCTCTTTTACTCTCTGTTTTTCTCTGTCTCTCATCCCCCGCTCCCCTCCCTCTTCTTTTCCCTCACTCTTTCTCTTTATCTCTCTTTATCTTTCTTTCCTCACTCCCCTCCCTCACAAACTCACTCAGTGTCTTTCCCATCCACTTCCCCTCCCTCCCTTTCCTCTCTTCCTTTCTTCAATAACCCTCGCTCTTTCTCTCTCCCCGCACTCTAGCTCTCTCTTTCACTCCTTTTCTGTCTGTTTCTCTCTGACTGCTTTAAAAGCAGTAATTATAAATGACATGGTTATCAGGGCATCCAGGTCTCATTTCTCTCTCTCTCTATCTCCTCCTCTTTCTCGCTCTCCACCACTCTCTGCTAGTCTGTCTCTCATTCTCTGTTGTACAGCTGTCAGTCTCCATGACTCTCTCACCCGCCCTCTCCTTCCGTTTGCATTTGTTTTTATTTCAGCTGAATCTGTAGCTGTAGTCTTTTTTTGCGCATATTAAGGTACCAGCTTGTTAGAGGCGATAATTTGTGTTAACAACTTCCTGAACACACGTTGCTCTGCTAGATTTTGCATACGACAATGACTTAATGGCTCTGGGAGTTGTCTCTCCGTGTTGATTAAAACACAGGTGAAGTGGTGAGGTGAGGTAAGGTGTCCTGAGCGAGTTCAACCAAGTTTAGTCTACATGTAAGTAAGATCATCAAAAGCCTCAAAGGAAGAGACATTACTGTCGAGCATCTAAATGGATTACTTCTCTGGGGTGGTCACGTTAGATTCAGTCAATCCCTGAAGTCTGCAAATAGACTTTCACTGCTCACTTAGATCTAGTAGTGTTGAAACTTCACTGGCTTGTGTTTTTCAGTGAGCGGTGGAAGCTAGAGCTCGTGACCTTGCAGGAAACGCTGTGGATAGTCCAGGGATGTAGACTTCCCGCTCGGATCCAGACGCTCTTTGTGCGTTGCGCTTTTAGAGACTGAAGGAAGGAAGCATGGTGCTAGCAAAGATCTGTCTTATCTCCTCTATCTAATTTGTTCTCAAGACAAGGCGTTGTCGGAGTCATCTTTCTTTCACAAGTAGAAGCTATTATGATTTTGTTATATTGGGATTTTCACAATGTAAAGGGAATAAAATGTTTGTGGAGTTGGTCTGGCGAATGAAAGGGTTTGAAGAGAAATAAAATCCTTACATTATTTACTCACCCTTGTGTCATTCCAAACATGAACACTTTTTTTCCTCTGCAGAACACAAAAGAAGATATTTTGAAGAACGTTGGTAACCAAACAACATTGGACCTTATTGACTTCCATTGAATGGACACAAAATCACTTTTCAGAAAATATCTTTGTACTTCATAAAGTTGTATGCAGTTAAGCAACATGAGGGTGAATAGATAAAGACAGAATTTTTGTTTTTGGGTAAACTGTCCTTTTAAAAGTAAATCCCCATGACCATCAAGATGTCACCCTGGTTGTTGCGACACTTTTACTTGATACTGGCCTGTTGCCATGATGCTATTGCACTGACACACTTGCTAGTTCTATTGTAGTGACACTGTTGCCATGACAGCCCTAGCCAGACTTTGTTGCTATGACTGTATTGTACTGACTGAAGACTTGCTCTTCAACGATTCAGGTTTCATAAAGTATTACTCTGACCTGTCGTTCTCTCTGTTCACAGGAGGAGCAGGAGGTACCTCTTGTCAGCTGCTATTCTAAAGTAATGGAGCATGGAGTGGATGCCGGCACTCAGACCGACCCTGTTGTGGTCCTGTCTTTGGCCCAGGCCGCCGTGCTAGGCCTCATATCTCAGAATGAAATTTTCGGAGCCACCATCGCCCCAAAAGGCTTCTGCAAGGGGATGGCACGCGACGGTCCCGCTCCCCCTGCGGAAGCTATGGAGTACGAATATGCAGATCAGCTGATCGGAGCCAACGGAGACTATCTATCCGAGCCTCATAGGAGGCCGGAAGGACTTCACGGGGCAGAGCGTAGGCGCCCTGGTCCCAGAGGGAGGACCAAGAGGCCCTTTAGTGAGGTAGAAGCAGAGGAAAAGTCCCTGGACACATCGAATCCGGTGAAAGGAGAGAGAATGGAGTTTTCAAGTCCCTGTTATCTCGCAAATCCACAACAAACAGACAGCGAGCCAGAGGTATTGGATCTAACGCCCAACAGAGTGCCAGTGAAAGAAGAGAACTGTACCAAAGGCTACCCTGAATCCTCAAGAGAACCAAGCGACCAACAGGTTGATGCCAATTCGGAAGCTAACGCAAAGCCAAGCACTGTCGGGCCTGCGAAGGCATTGCCAGTGTCTTCTGAGGAGGAAAGAGGAAAGGAGGAACGTGAGGAGGAGGATGTGGAGGAGAGAGCGCTGAATCTGAAAACCAAGGAAGAAGATGTGACGCCGGTGATGAGGCGCTACTATGAGTCCAGCGTGATCGGTTACGAAACTGCTGAGATGAGCATGCCAGGAGAATACGAGGAGGGGGGGCAGTCCATGGTTTGGACAGACGCCGAGAACTCTGTCGGTCGACGGATGCAAATTGATCGGCTGGACATCAACGTGCAGATTGACGAGTCGTACTGCGTGGATGTAGGAGAAGGACTTAAGCGCTGGAAGTGCCGCATGTGCGAGAAATCCTACACCTCGAAATACAATCTGGTCACGCACATACTCGGCCACAACGGCATCAAGCCCCACGAGTGTGTGCACTGTGGAAAGCTCTTCAAGCAGCCCAGCCACTTGCAGACACACCTGCTGACGCACCAGGGTACACGGCCGCACAAGTGCACCGTCTGCAAAAAGGCCTTCACCCAGACTAGCCATCTCAAACGCCACATGTTGCAACACAGCGACATCAAGCCCTACAGCTGCCGCTTCTGCGGCCGGGGCTTCGCATACCCCAGTGAACTGCGCACCCACGAGACCAAGCACGAGAGCGGTCACTGTCACGTTTGCGCGCAGTGCGGAATGGAGTTCCCCACCCAAGCCCATCTCAAGCGGCACCAGGTCAGCCACCAAGGCCCGACCACCTTCCAATGCAGCGAATGCCACAAGTCCTTCGCCTACCGGAGCCAGCTTCAGAACCACCTGATGAAGCACCAGAACGTGAGGCCTTTCGTTTGCTCCGAGTGCGGCATGGAGTTCGTCCAGATCCACCACCTGAAGCAACACATGCTTAGACACAAGGTACTGACACAGCAGGCGTAGTCATTGCAGCCATCGTGTTATAGACGCACAATTCTTTTTCATTTTAAGTGTTTCCATGGAGTGTTTAGAAATAGTGCCGTCTATGAAATGTAAATCAAATTAATGGTTTATGTAAATGAGGCACAATTGTGCATACAAAGAAGTGTAGTGTTCAAAAGTGAGGTCTGGAAGGCATACAATATTTTGTCCCCTCAGGTTAGATTAAACATGAATAGGTGTATAGTACAAAATACGAAACTTTTAGGGTATTTATCGGTCAAAATTATTCGGCAAAAAGGCAAACAACTGCATATCAGTATCAATATGGTTTCTTTCCAATATATAATATTAAATCCATAGAAAGACATAAAGCTCACGGGAAATAAAGCTTATATTTGTAGTCATTCTACTGTAAGTAAAAGAATTAAGTAACTCAAATATTTCTATTAGAATTCACCAAAAAATAAGGGTATTATTTGTTTATTGAATTATTTTTATTATTTATTATTATTTTTTTCCTATTAAAAAAAGCTAATTTTATTAGTTATGTTTAGTTTATTTATCAAGCCATTGGATTATTATTTTTTGAGCATTATACATTTTTAACATGTATTGTGTAAATTTCTTTTGCCGAGTCGCCTTAAATTCTTCCCAAAGATGAGCTTCAGTTTATACCCCAAAAACACTAATGCAACATGCAAACAATTTTGAATGCTCTTAATCTTTTTAATCAAACATTTAAATAATGTGTAAATTATCCAGAAGTTGGACATCACTCTTGGCCACTATTGTACATCACTTTTAAGAGAAAAACGAAAGGAGTTCAAAGATATTACCTTATCATTGTAGATGTTGAAATATATATAGAAAATATATTGTTTGTTTTACTGCCATATATTAATACTTACAAAAACATGTCATGGTTAGTTTCATATGCATTTAAAAAAAATGTAATACTCAATTGCACTAAATCAATGCATTAAATTCACAGATCTTCATTATCTGTGTACAATAAGTTATAGTTCAAATAAATATAGATTTATATTAATATATGTGTCACAGGTAGTGCCATAGGAAGTTTAAGTGTAAACAGAGCTGTCTCTGTCAGCCCCTCCCAACCACCCCCAGCCATCCAATCCGCCTCCTAACCTACCAATGACCCGCCCACCTCTCTGTCTCTCCCGTTTGCAGAGAGTACTTCTGTTTCTGTGTGCTTTGTGCAGTGAAGTGTGTCTAACGAGCGAATACTTCCTCCTTTCATTTCTGACTCTCCATGACTGTGTGATTCATTTCACCACGACTGCAGTGGCTGTTAACAGAATGTGTCATGGGTCAGCAGGGTATATAGGCAACAAAAAATACACTGTAAGTTAGTCATTTCTCTTGCTTCAGTGTAAGTAATCATCTAGTTTACATGGGTTTCATTTAGGTATTTATTAAAAAATGTCATTCTTGAATTAAAACACATGGGTTATTTAAGAAAACAGGTTCCGTTTGTGTCCAAATTCAACAGGTTTGCCAGAATCAACAGCAAAAGGCACCGGTTGTGTAGGATGACCCAGTAGATGATTCTAGTTACTTAAGAAAGAGAAGATAACTCATTTTGGAATGTATTTTAGGACAGCATTTATCTCTGGATACACTATAGATGTTCATTAAAGGGTCCGACTGTTCATGCAAAAGAATGTTTTGTCTTCGTGGAGCATCAGAGCTCTCATTGCAGCATATATGCATGTCTATTTACCCTGCAGCATTGCGACAACAAAAGCGAATAAGTGAGTGTGTGGATTTCTTGCTCCGTATTATGAATTCTAGTGAGCAAGCAAGACACGCACCCTACTGATGCATTCAGCTGCGCTTATGACAACTTAACACTTTTTCTCATTCAGCTGATGCTAGTGATAAATCATTTCCCTCCCGCTCACAAAAAAGAGAGCACAAAAGTCTGCTGCTAATTACAAAAGTTATTTTCTGCCATTTTCATATCTGATGGCCAAAATTTGTCTTTAAATATATTGCCATTGTCCTTCTCTCTCTCAGGGTATGAAAGAATACAAATGTGAAGTGTGTTCGCGAGAATTCACTCTCTCAGCCAACCTGAAGCGTCACATGCTGATCCACACCAGCGTGCGGCCCTTCCAGTGCCACGTCTGCTTCAAGACCTTCGTCCAAAAACAGACGCTTAAAACGCACATGATCGTCCATCTGCCCGTGAAACCGTTTAAGTGCAAGGTGGGTGAGAGTACTTATATCTTCCATATCTAAGTCGACTTTAAAATGAGTTTGCATTAAGCACAGGGTGTTTCATCGTTACCGAAACTGTTGTGTAGGTGTGCGGCAAGTCCTTCAACAGAATGTACAACCTGCTGGGTCACATGCACCTTCACGCCGGAAGCAAACCCTTCAAGTGTCCTTACTGCAGCAGCAAGTTCAATTTGAAGGGCAACCTCAGCCGACACATGAAGGTGAAACATGGAATCCTGGACACCTCCTCTGAAGGACAAGGTGAGACGCCACTTACTCTGGACTCAATGTTATAGAAAATGAGTTTTTATCCTGTTGCAAATTAACCATGTATCCTATAGGCAGGGTGCAAAAGTAACATTTTGCTATACATGCTAACATTAGTTCCTGAAACTATCAGATTATTTGGCTGTTTTTTTTTGCATATTGTTTTTTGACAAGTGACAAGCGAGTCTCCGTCTGTCAGTGAAACTGCACCTGGCACATTGGGAAGACACATCATGATTTTTTTTCTTGTCGTTTTATTTTGGTGGTTTAGTACGAGGAACACATACCACATGGAGTTATGGAGAAACATCTAATTGTCGTCCTTAACATAAAGTATGGTGCAGTTTTAGGGTCAGAAATTATACAAAATATTCTGTTACTTCTTTCTTGGTTTTACTAGTAGATATAACTTTATTGAATAGTAATGTTGGCAGAAATGTGATCAGTAGTTCAAAGAATTACACAAAATTCCAATTTTACATGAACTCTATAAATAAGAAAAACTGAAAATAACATTGGAGTGGTATCTTAATGTTTTCCAGGGTTGTTTATAGAATATATAAAAAATGACTGATTGAGAACTTTTGTCAGTCACATGCCAGCTATTAGGAATATTTCATTGATTCCAAACCATAAATGTGTGTTCCATTGTAGGAAAAATAGCTTCATTATTTTTTAGATTTTTTAAAGAATGTAGGAGAGCAAACCGTTTTGGGCACTTTTCACTATGATTGTATTTTTTTCTACAATGGTAGTCAATGGTGGCCAAGAACTGTCTTTAAAAGCATTCTTCCAAATATCTTTCTTTGTTCATCAGTACAAAGAAATTCACACAGATTTGGAACAACTCCAGGTTGAGTAAATGATATCCACATTTTTTGGGGGGTGAACTATCCCTTTATCATGTAGTGAAAGACGATGAAAATTCTCTGAGATTATTTTGTGATGTGCAGGTGGACTCATGTTTGTGCATCTCCATTTTCTTCCTCAGACGTTCTTCATGATGTGGAGGGTCATGAAGATTATGAAGCGGAGAGCTTCGATTACAGCGAGAGGGAAAATCTAGCTAGCAACAACAGCACAACGACGCAAGACTTGGCAAAACTCGGCAAAATGAGTTACTATAACTACACCAAGGTTGCTGCTCGCTACAATACGGCTTGAGCGGCTGACTGAGACGCTAAAACGTGATTAAAAGAACAGAAAACACCAAAGTCATTTCTGTAGTATCTTTGGCTTTGACATGAGCCAATGAGAGGAAATAGCCATCACGAAGTGGTTGTGCTCTGGAAGCCATTTTGGCTCTGCGAAACAAGAGATAGAAGGAAAGCTTCATTTTAACAAGTGTAATGTGACATTAGGGTCATGGAGAATAGAGGACAGTGTGCATAGGTACTGTTCATTTTGAATGTTCTTTTACTCCTGTCACCGAGTGCAGAAGGATATCGTTTCTGAGCTGGATTCAGTGGTAGCAGTATGTATAGGCATGAGGCGGCACTTAATCCATACAGACAATCCTCTGCTCTTAACTTGTCAACTGTCCACGTGGAGACATGAAGATGATGTGACTTGCTATTTTAGAACATTGATGTTGCTGGTGGATTTATTGTCCAGAAACCACATAGGGTTTAACCAAAGCTGACAAAGTGGGAATAGCTCTCATTATACTTTAACTTTCCCATCATTTTGTTAACACACTGTGACTTTTTGTTGAGATTCTTCCTTTGCAGTTTGTGATTTGCGATGCGTGTTGCTTGTAGCTCACAGTGGGATGTTTCAGTGCCTGGGGATTTTGCGTTTCTTTTTAAGTTGGTGGGACAGTGTGTGGCCTTCTGAACATTTTTGTTTTTCTGTTATTATTGCAGAGTATTTATTTTTCAATGTTATTTCTTGGCATTCTCATGTGTGAATACATTGATAGAAAGACCCAGTGTTCCAGATGGGCAGATTTTATTTCAACATGCACATGTTGTCATTTAGTTTAAATTTGGGCATATTTGCATTCTTCTCCAAAGTGCATTGTTTGGTCAGTCTTACTCATGGTAAAATCTGTCATCTGCCGAAACATTTTTCCATCTTTAGTTTGACGAATGTAATAATGCAAAAATATATTTCTCCCTTTAAAAAGTCTCATTTTGGAGCCATGAACCAGCCAACAAAACTGTTATATTTAATCAAATCTCAGAAATTCAGTTATTTATTTATTGCTGAAGCGCTTGATCCATTCTTTACGGCTTACAACCATGTTCTTGTTTATAACACTAGCTAACTGTGGGCTGAATCCATTTTTAATTCACAATGTGGAGACCTTCTCGCATCAGTTTTTTGGTGCAACATTCATTTAATTCTTAAATACCCCCAAAAGAAACGTCTTTCCCAAAGTCACCAATACTGACTGAAGAGGATGCACAAAAAGACACCGGACAAAAATATGAACTGCCCTTATGTGTGCTAGTGAGCATCTCATCCATCATTCCTGTGCACAGCTCAGAAGTGATGAACGACACTCTGCCGACATGTGACAGGGCTCGAGACCCAGAGGAGAATGATTGGGGAAATTCACCATGTATTCTCCATTTCTCTCTCTGCTTAGCTTCACACTGACAGTGCCATCTAGACAACTCAAAAATGTTAATATGTAACGTGACAGATTTGGTTTGCCATTTTAAAGCTAGATCGGAATTTTAGTTTTGTATAAGCTTTCAATTATTTTGTTGCAATGCACACAAATGTGAATATGAAGCTGATAAATGTGTGTTGAATGTTGTGCTATGGACATTATCATAAATTAATACATCTATTTACCTTTAAATCGTGGCATGTTATTTCATTGCTAAACAGCACAAGGACAAGTATTCGGGTGACAAGAGAGATTTATTAGAGGATTTCTCAAATGGCCCTTGAATGTTCTTTTCTTCCTGTGGTATTATACAGTATCTGACATACAGTACTTCATCTTACAAAAATAGAACCCTGAAGGTTTCGGGACAGATGGAGGACCCCATAAACAGGATTAACTAACAGAACCGCTATGAACATCACTACATTTTTACAACTCCTCCCTTCAAACATTACGTTTGTACTTATGACCTTTAAGTTAAAAATGAGGTACAAAAAGGCAGACACTCCTGGTGGCGTCCAGGTCTGTTGTCCTTCATTTGCCCAGAGCTTTATCCAGATTGGTTTTAATGGCATCCAGGAAGTCTGTGGTGTTGACGTAATGCTCGTTCAGCTTGCAGCTGTGGACGCAGTGAGAAAAACAGAAAAGTCCATGTCAGCAGTTTTATCTTTATAGCTACTCCCTTAACGGAAGTCAAAGACATTATACTAAGATCATTGTTTTAGTTATGTGTTCTAAATAATTTGCAGTCTTACTTGGCGAGACCGTGAATGCAGCCGGCGAGATCCTTGGTCATCACCCCACTCTCCACAGTCTCCACACACACACGTTCAAGAATCTGAGTGAACCTGCAGAGCAACGGTATAATCATCAACAGTCATGCCTTTTAACCATTACTAGCATGACAGGAATGTTATTCTAGGTAAAAAAAAAATCTCTCGTATGCATGCAACTGTAGTACAGATAGCAGATTAGACACAATGGCTCCATCTTACTTAATCAGATCTGGATTTCCATCGAGTTTGCCACGGTGCTCCAGACCCCTGGTCCACGCAAAGATGCTGGCAATGGGGTTAGTGCTAGTTGGCCTTCCCTGTTTAGTACACAAGAAATAACCATAAAAACAAGTAGGTTGTTTGTCAGCACCTTAAAAAGGATTATAAAGTACTCCGCTGAATTTGTTTCTCTTTTCAATGACAACATGCAAGCGTTAATATAAAGAGTTGTCATTACTTGTCTCACCACAAGATGGCAGACAGTGTCTAAAAACCCAACTGTGGAACATGCTTGTAAAATTTAGAGCTTGATTCAGGACACAATTTGAGGCCAAACCAAACACCTAAACATACACACCTTCTGGTGCTCGCGGTAATGGCGAGTCACTGTGCCGTGAGCTGCCTCAGCTTCAACGGTCTTTCCATCAGGACACACCAGCACTGATGTCATCAGCCCCAGAGAACCGAAACCTACACACAACATTCACCATCTTTTAATCACATACATATGATCAATGATATCCTACTACTGCAGTTATGGTGACAATAAAAGAATCAATTATATCCATAAATCGTGTACAATAAACTATATTGTTAAAAGAATTGTTTTGGACATGTAGTGTCTATTATAAAAAACATGTCGAAATTAGAATCAAATTTACCCTGAGCGAGGATGTCAGACTGCACATCTCCATCGTAGTTCTTGCAGGCCCAGACAAATGCACCCGATGACTTCAGGACCTGAGCCACCATGTCATCGATAAGCCTGTGCTCATACCAAATCTTTAGCTTGTCAAACTCTGGCTTGTAGTTCCTACCCACAAAAAAACAAAGCAACCGGTCAGTACTTTATATAGAAATTTCTCCGAAAAATATGGAATATTTTAAAGCAAAAAAAATTTTTTCTCTTTATGAATGTGTGCCAAAGACTCTAATACTTCTTACTTCACATAGATATCCTCGAAAATATCCTTGAATCTGCCATCATAAGCTTTCAGGATGGTGTTCTTGGTGCTCAAGTACAGAGGCCATTTCTTCTGGATGGCGTACTGGAAGCAGCTGTGAGCGAAGCCGGTGATGGACTGTTGGACAAAGACAGACAGGCGAACTGTCACATAAGCAAGAAAAATAGATGTTCCATTTTCACAATGGGGAATTTAGCTGTAACTGGCTTTGTAGTTCCAAAAGGTGACCAAAAATCACTCACTTCAAATGTGAAGTGGAAATGGTGTAAAAACTGAATTTCAGCACCATCAATAGGCAGCCTAAAATGAACAGACACTTCATTCAGTCAATCTCTTTTGAGGAGGAAAAAATTGCCCACTACCAGCATCACCTCCTGGTGGCAGACACCTCCTCTGTTTGTCATAAACACACCTCTATTATGAGTGCAAACACCAGAGATGGATCAGCGGAGGAAGGAATTTTTACTTGAGGTATATTCAACAAATATCCTTTTTAGGTTAAAGGCCTTAGAATACACATTCTAAAAATGGCTCTAATTTACAGTGATATTTTTACACCTTGAAGATGGATCACAAGAGATTAATCTCATTAATAGAAAGATCCATTATCTTTTTCCAAATCTAACATCTGTTTGCCTAATTTTCAAAGTTGAGATCATTTTCAGATTGGGCTGGTGATTTTAATTTATATGTCCATTTTATCAATTTCCTGAAATTCAAAAGGTGTAGAAGTCTCTTGACCGTGACTTTTCAGTGATTACTTTTAATAATTAAATGACATTGCGTTCACAAAAACTAATTTCTAGCTTATAAACTAGCATTTTCAATACCACTTTTTAAATTCCTTAACATTTTATTGACCCAGACACTATTGAAGTGCAAAAATGTAATATATGGATTGCTGACCTCATCCGTGTTGTACATGCCCATTCCACAGCCGCCACCAGGGAAATCAAAGCACTCCCACTCCTTGCTTTTGCTTCCATCGGCTGGAGCAAAGATCATCTTGAATTTGCCTGGTTGGTCCACAACAAAGTCTGTAGCTTTGTACTGTAAAATAAAGGAACTGTGATCAGCATAAATGTGAAAACTAAAAAAATATCTGTGAGATCAAAGAAGCGCAGACCTGGTCACCGTGGGCGTGTCTGCCGATGGTGATGGGCTGCGTCCAGCCAGGAACAAGTCTGGGAATGTTCTTGCATATGATTGGCTCACGGAAGACAGTGCCGCCCAGGATGTTCCTGATTGTGCCATTGGGACTCTTCCACATTTTCTTCAGTTTGAATTCTGTGGATTGCAAATATTGACGACACATCATTTCTGAAGTTAGTGCGATACATCTCTCAAACTGTGAGTCTTAATAGATAAACACTTCAAATTGTTTCTTAAACAATAACTTATTACAACAGTGGCTGACTGATATTAATGCGACACGAAATTGTGTAAATATTAGGAAAACCTAAACAAATTCTGTTAACCTGCTAAACTGTCACTTATCAGCCCATGACGTTAATCCACATTTACTCATTTTAGTCTCGATTAAGCATAAAATAACCAAAAAGCTCAATGAACTGTAGCTCAGTGGTAAGAGCATTGCGTAAACAATGCAAGGTTGTGGGTTCGATCCCAGGGGATTGCAAATACCTATGTAAAATGTATAGGATAAAGTAATGTAAGTCGCTTTGGATAAAAGCGTCTGCCAAATGCCTAAATGTAAATATCTTTCATTTCAAAACGAGTTTTTCTATAAGTGCCATACCTTCGACTCTAGCTTCGTCAGGTGTGATGGTGGCGCATTTCACAGCAACGTGGTATTTCTGGGTGGCTAAAGCAGAGTCAATTGTGACCTGGTCATCCGTCTGGTCACGGTAAGGAAGACCCAGGTCATAGTACTTCAGTTCTACATCCACATTGGACAGAATGAGCTGAGAAGGAGAGTTTTGTGTTGAAGACAGAAAGCGTAAAAGTCAAAAATAGCTGATATTTATACATAATTTGATCTTTAATCTAACCATAAATACTGTTATTAGTGGATTATGGCAGTTATAAATAATGAGCCTATTCTGATTCTCAAGAGAAGAGGCAGAACAATTTCAGCTTGCGAAACGTCATCACAACCATCTGCCGTCTCTCAGGGGGGGCAGAGAGCCAGTCAGTGAGCATGACCTGAGACTGGCCCCGCCCCGGCATGATGAAACCTTAATCTCGCTGTGGTTGTGTGTAAAAACTGCAAGCTTATCCGTCTGTCTCATTCACAGGAGATCTTAATAGATAACCTGCCAATCTCTCCTCCTCTAGTTAATTCTCCCAAGAGATCCAGTCATATTTTCTCTTTCAGTCTCTTCTTTTGTCTCTAACCCAGTTTTCATTCTGTCTGTGCCTGTCTAGATTTCCTCCTATATTCCGTTTATTGGTTAATGTGAGTCACAGATTTAACAATAGCACCTTTTCTTTAATGAACTCCCAGATGATCCTGGTCATCTCATCTCCGTCCATCTCCACCACTGGCTGTGCCACCTTGATGCGCTTATCGGCATCTGTCAATTAAAACAGGAAAATAATTTGTGCTTTTACCGCATTAAAACAAATCATTTCACAAGCTTTGTTGTACATACAGGTTTGGACCTGAAGAAGGAATTGACTCATTAGATGTAATTCAAGCCACTCATCATGAGACACACAGACATATTATTTCCTTTACAAGGAAGAGGTTGATAAAGGCATAGCAAAACAACTGACAGCAGTTTTCCAAACAAGGATCAGTTAAATATCCAGCTTTTTCAGACTTTGCCATTTCTGACACGATTCTTTGACAACTCTGGTGCCTGCTCTCTCGACGCAACAAAACAAAACATTTCACATCCCTACAATCTTCCTTGAATCTCTGATTCACCTTTTGCCTGCAAGTAGAGCAACCAGCACATGATCATCTCATTTTCTCAACGGGGACAAAATACAGGAAGGAGGGGGAGCAATGGAGGAGAATCAAGTGACTTTCTGTTCCACTTGCCAAGTTCCTACTCTTGCTAGAGAACCGCTCCATCTACAGAGTCAGCAAGCTAGAAAGACTACAGCGATAAACAATAAAATACTTCATAAAAGGCAACACCTCGTCAATAAAGCTTCATTGGTATACAATGACAGCATTCAACGGACTTAAAACTGTCGATTGTACTCTTGATGTTTTTCATCAACCAAAGTCCATTACAGATCTATAAACCTCAAGTTCATAAGATGTGAATATTTCAATAACTCTGCAGTATTGCACACAGTCACCCTATCTAAGGCGTTTGCAATACAACATATACAAGGTGAGATGCCAGACAAACAAATTCAGAATAGTCAATAGCCTAAATTCTGTAACAATAAAGACATCACCTGTTAGAATATATCAACTTTCACGTTGAGTTACTGTAAAGAACCTTAAACAGCTGTGTCAAGCAAGCTGCATTATGGGTACGGGCTTTCGTACAAAACCCAGCAGGGATCATGATGAGAAATTACATAAACAAGGATTCCTGGGGAAAAATATTCCATAAGCGCTGGCGAGAGCAGACTAAAGGGGGGAGGAGGTTGTGTTTGGCAGGGATTATGTAAGCATGCTTCAAACAAAGCCCTGTTTCTAACAACAGTGAAGTCTAAGCAACCATCAGCAAAGGAAATGAATCGTTCATTAACGGACACATTTACGCTGACATGAGCTACCATGCTACAATAGACCTGAAATGACAAAACTTAATGAAAATTCGAAGAAAACGCAGAATAAACAAGGTATTGGCATGATGCCATACAGGTCTGATGACCTTCAAAAAATAAGTTTACTGTTGTATTCCACATTGCTTTTAGAAATGCAATCTGCATCTTTTATCACTAATATATCATACCTTTTGTTATATCTTTCACACTTTACTCCTACACATTGGACAGGTCTCTGACCTTTACTGTGCATAAAGTAATACAAACGTTTTGGAGACACCACCTATTTTAAGCTATTTCCCTAAACGCAACGAAACTACTAAACTAAAAATATTGCTGGACCTCAGTGGTTCTTTGTGATACCAATATCTGTAACTATTGCTGACTTTATATTGATTGTCAACAGGTAACTGAATAAAAAAGATAGATACTGTCACCATAAACTATAATGGAAAAGTACAGAGTATTAGTTCAGATTCACACAACGGGGAGTATTTTCATTTCTGGTGGTGAAGTATTCCATTAAATCTTATGACGTTAAAGGCCAAGTAACCCCACGTGCACACAGCCTGTAGTCAGCATATCAAATAACAAGCAATCATACTAATCTGGCCCTCTAATTTTGACCCGTCAAGGACATTTGCAAACAGAGGTGTCCACTTGTGCTCTGCACACGAAGGTCAGCAGTTATGAGAAATAAGATTAGCAAACCTTTAAAGTCCCAGTGAAATAAAAAATGACAATGCCTATTTTTTCATGAAATATGAATACGCATGCAGCGTTTATTATGAATAGCTTACAAATGTTGGTCATTCTCTTTTTAAAACTTGTGTGACCTCAAAGTCTTTAGTTTAAATCTGAGAATGCACTTCCTTCCTGTAATCTTAAATCACGTATGCTAGAGGGCTTGGGCGGAGCATCAGTTAACTCCTCCCCTTCATCTGGCAGTTTGTGCTTTTGTCTAGTGGTCTTATTATTATTTTTTTTCATTAAATGGCTTTCGTCTTTAAATTGGTAAGAACTTTACCTCAGTTGGTCTGTTTTGTTGAAGCTCCATGCGTAACTAGTAACTTCCGGGAACTATTGAGAGCCCGTGTCATGTGATTCATGGAGCCTTCAGATAGTTCCAGGAAGTTATGTTTTCTCTTTAAATGCTTTATTTCTTTCATTTTTTATTCCTTAAATGGCTTTCGTCTTTAAAGGGGTTGCAAGTTTACCTCAGTTGGTCTGTTTAGTCGAAGCTCCATGTCTTACTTGTAACTTCCGGGAGCTATTGAAAATACTGTTCCATTGGAGTCAAAGTAGAAGACGCGACTCTCTCTATCAATGGCTCTGCAGTCTGCTGCCTGTTCCGTTTCAAAATGCAACCCCTGATTTCATACATCCAGTCAAATCACAGGGAAAGACGAAAGCACTATTCTTCTTATTAGAAATCCCATTTTCCCATACGCGTCAACATACGGAAGTAAAAAGGATCACAACTTCCAGTTCACAGGGTATTTAAAAGATCGTTTATGAGCATGTTCCAAAACTTCTCTCTATTGACAACCTACACAAACATTTTATGGGTGACCTAGAATGTTTCCTGAATTACACTTCACGACTTCATGCTGCACCACGGAAATACCAAAAATAAACTAGAAGCTCACCACCAGCTGGGCTGTTCGTGCTTCTTCAAACGGTGAAAAATAACTTTTGCATAAACTAAATTAAACTACAGTACAGAATGTAAAGTCTTACAATACAGGTTCAGCTAAGAGAGCTGTGAGCTTCTCACTATGCAGGCCTATATAGCTCAAATCCCAACTCATAAAACTTCTCTCTTCTCTCTAGTGTTAAGGTGACCTGGAGGACACACATGGGCCTTTGTTGTAAGCCAAGTAAACCACTTCAATTTCAACAAGCCTCCGTGACAACCGATTACCTAACAGCAGAGGACAACCAGTGACAACCTAACAGTCCCTGACACAAATTCATTCATTCACAGCTGCCATGGGTGGAAAGATTTGCCCTTCAACTACCCCATGTATGGTTATAAACTTAGTCTGAGAAAAACGGTTTATCAGTTAACAATTCTACTGTTAGTTCCGATTACACAACATAATGTAAATTAACATATTTATGTCCAGCTTCCAGGTAAACAAATACATACGTTCTATCTTTGGTACCATGCGCGTGACCCTAAGTTATGTTTCGTTAGTGCGTCTTGACCAGGCCGGCTGACCTTGAAATGATTTTACGACGCCGCAAAATCAAAACACAAACGCCTGAACGAACAAGACAACCGTTAACTAACTCGAGCTATCTTGGGACCGCGTTAGGTTACGTTTTTGCGTCAAATTGCACGTGTTTTAAATCGCACAAGGTTGCACGGTCATCATTCTGGAGTCTCATTCATCGTCCATTTGTGCAATTCACACGCTAAAAATAGCCTCAATCCTCCTCCTCACAACATTTGAAAAAATGTACAACCAAGCAACGACGTTATTACGGCTGCATTTGCCTTTCACGTCGGGGTACGCAATGTATAACAAAAGACTCGTTTATCGTGTAGTGTCTTTCCTTTTAAACACAATCGCTGAACAAAGAAGCGCGAGCCCGCATCTCAGCCGCCGCGGACGCGCAATTCCCGCTTCACGCACGACGTCATCAAGAAAATAACGTCCCGTTTCACAACAAGCGAGGCAGCCGAAGCGTAAAGAGAAATCAGAACCGCCGAATACTGAAACAAGACCCGGTTCATTAAAAAATGACGATAGAGCGCAACCGGCGTCTTCGAAGGCAAGTCTGAAGCGTGCGGCAAGAGATAAAGACATCCCCTCAGCTAAGTATTAACATGTAACACAACACCGGTTGAAAAGGCTCAATTAACCGTTTAAAGAAATGATGTGAAAGACTCACAGTTCCTCTGTTGCAAACTCTGGCAAGAAGCTGGTGCAAGAACGGCGGGGGATTTGGACAGTGTGGCGGCGGACCTAGTGAGAGAGCTGAGGACTTTCAAGTAACCTGCCATATTTTTAGCCGAAGACACTACCTAGATGCTACCCGACTTCACTTAGTCCGACCGAAGGAAGGATCGAATGAATCGGAGAGTACGGCAATAAGCTCAACACTTCTCCGCCTCGGTGCAGACGTCACAGTTGAGCTGGGGGCGGAGGGAACTCGGCGAGTTTATTCAATCAAACACGATTGCGGAATACATCGATGTTTCATCGCTGACTTTTGATAACAGACAGTTTGCACGTTCGCTTTCAGTTAACCGTTCACGTGACTTTCTGTAGTATTTCCGATAGTTCCATGTACAGTTATCTAACTTAAAATATACAGTTCCTGTGTTTTAAAATATGTCCGGTAAAAGTAAACCGTGTGTACAAATTAGTGATGTTTGTTGTGTCTCTATCGCAGGGCAAGCAAATGACCTCTTCACATTCCGTTGCTTGGTTGCTGAGCAGTCCCGCTAATTTTAGCGGAGCGCGTTACCATATTTGGCGAAAGAATGGGAGGAGCGCAGCACACTGAACATGCGCAGTTTAGACCTGGTGCAGGTCACTTCAAGGTGCCAAAGGGTGAAGTGGTAGTGCCATTAAAGGTTGAGGGGAAGTCATGTAAAACGGTTCACTTAGCCTGTACCCATCAAAAACGATCTTGACGTATATAATAGTGATGTTGATCTTGACAAACAACGATCCACTATTTTTGGTTCTATGTTCTGTCTCACAGATCACAGCATAATGTTGGAGGCAATTGAAATGAGACACAGGGAATCAAATAATAATAGTACAATAATGTTAATGAAAATAAATAATGTATATATGTAAACATAAAAAACAAACAATGACAATAGTTTGAATAAAAAATCAAATGGATAAATGACAATAGTAATAGTTATTTGTAACCTAAGACTACAGATTCCAGAATAAGTATCCTTTCCACTACGTTGTTGTCGTTTAAGTCAAAGCTATGTCCGTGTGAAATGTTGCAAGTAAACATTGCTACAGTGGCAAGTCAATATGACCTCTGCTATCAGTTAGAGGTCTGAAATGTGTGTAATTCAGCACGAACTGTTTGCTCTGCAGTGTTGGTCTGCTTACTGTAGTCACTCTGTTTTGATCAAAGCCAGAAAATGTCCAATAATTTGGCCAATTTAATACATTTACCACTATTTATTTACTGCTTTATGTACTATTATGTACAGAACATGAATGTGTGTACTGTTGAGAACATTTGGTCATGTGCGTATAAAGACAAAATCTTAATAGCAACAAAAATAATTTTATTTAGTGTATTTATTAGTATTGATCATGAATCAAGATTGATCATAAATGGTTGTCTTAACTCACAAATAAGTTCAAATAATGTCCTTATTCTATATTCAATTCACTTTATCATTGTCATAAAATGTAGCTATCATTTTATGATAACGTTTAAAATTGTTAATTTCCCTGCCTTAACAGACAGCACCAAATGTTTGGTGTGATCTGTTCCTACAGTTTATCTCAAAGTAACAATGCAATAATACTAATCATGTTTAAAAGATTGCATGTCCACCTGGTGGAGATAAAGGCTAGAATGTTAGTGGAGTGGCATTGCACGTTGGACTGATTGAAGTTTTAGGTGATTAAATCAAAAGTGACACTGTCATTATAAACCCTATGACTTGACTTATGTTAAGGTCGTGTCCCATTTAGATCGTAATACATTTATTGTACATTTTGTACATGTTATGTATCCACTCATTTAATGAAAGGATATTCTTCTGTGTATATTAATGTGTCCACCAGGGGTCAGCAACAAATCATTAAACTCTTATTTTTAATAAATGGTTCTGTATACTTTGTTAGGTTAAATGAGACCAGTCCTGCACTTATGCTTTTGTTGTACTTATGCTGTACCAATTGCTTCCATTGCCTACCCCACCTGTAAGTCGCTTTGGATAAAGCGTCTGCCAAATGACTAAATGTAAATGTAAATGTAATTTTCTAAAGGAGATCTAAATTATTTCCTGAATATTGAGCTGTCCTCAATATTTGTAACATGAAAAGAAACAACACCACACAGTGGTATTCTTAAGTTATAGATTGTGCTACTAAATATCTATACTTTAAAGCATTGCTGACTGTACAATTGACTAAGGAAAGAATGTTTATTTATAACAGCTATCAAAAAGACAAGCTTTTAGCTTTAACAACTATTTAGATTTATAAATATGCAAAGTCCTGCTTTAAAGATAACCGAACAATGCAGATGCTCGAAAATATTCAGGGAAAAATCGAAAGATTCAGGGAAATAGACAAATCCCACATGGTTTTAGTAGCCTAGTACACAGAAATCTCATTGAAATGTTTGCAGCACTTTATTAAATTCATTAAAATAATAATTAATTAACTCTTTAATTAATTCAGTTTATTTTTAGTTTAACTGATTCAACTGCATCACAATTCTTTAAAACAATAATGATTCATACAGATGTAAAGTGATAAGAAAAGTTACCATTTTTGTAGTTTTCAAGAAATTCTAGTATTAATTTTAGTAGTTTTCATCTTGAAATCATAGATTTACACATTGACAAATACTTCAAGCCCAAGCAACACCTTTGTTAGTTGATTCTTTGTTTATGTACTTATACTGTACAGTGGTCTGCTACAGGAGAGGATTGTGTTGTTACTCTCTTGAAATGTGTAATTAATGTCTAGCTTTCCTGTGGCTCAGTGGTGTTGAGCATAGTGTTAGCAACTCCAAGGTCATGTGTTTGATCCCAGGGTTTGCACATACTTCGAAATAATTTTATAGTATAATGCAATGTATGCTGCTTTGGATAAAAGCATCTGCCAAATGTGTAAAATGTAAATATAATTGAGCCTAAACAAAGATATTTCTACTGCTTTTATGGGCACATATATTCCACGGCTCATGTGGCTGCATTGCTCCATATTGAACCTGATGCAGAACAGTCTGAATATGTTTCATGCATCTTAAACCGTAGGTAGTCATTTGAAAAATTAAAAACAATAGAATGATTGTATAGATTGTTACAGACATTTATTCAAAATATACAAGGTACTACATACAAAAATACTATGCATCAAACAATGTAAACATGAGCACAACCTAGTATGTCTCACAGTTTGATATAAGACAGTTGTAATAAATCTCTTTGTTTGAATTGGGGTTCGTGTGTGTGCATGTGCCTTTGTGTCTTTTACCACTCGTACATGAATAACAATGCCTGCAATTATAAATTATGAATTATTAAATATCATTTTATGACACATTTTATGTGTATTGTATAATCACGGACCAAAAAACTAAATCCATCTGCTGATCTTGCTTTTGTTTAATGTCTTAATCCAGGGGAAATTAGTGAGGAGTTAGCCAGCTAACTCTTGTACTATAGAACATTTATTATTTGACAGCCTTATTTAGTCAAGTGGCTATTAGAATATAGCAGCAATGAATCTGAAGCACTTTGCATTTGCACACAAAATAACATGGGCACATTTGTTCTACCACATAACATTGGTTGACTAAGGGATAAACCTATGTTCATTTTATTCTGTACAATAGTCATTGGTTTTTCACAAGGCATGTTTCGCTACAGACTTAACTTAGTGATTTTTTTTACATTTTCATCAAGTTAAACATTTTACTAAGTGACTTTTGTCGATTGTTCTTCATCCTATAACTGTGATTTGTTACCTGTGGCAAAGTGGCTTTAATATTGTGATTTAAATAGTGCTCGGTAGTATTTCCTAACATGTAATTTGTGATGCAGAACACCCTTTACTCTCCTGCAAAGGCACTATACACTAATTAGCTACAAACATTCAATCTCCTGAATTCATCATGGAACGAACTGAGCATTTAAATCTCTATAGACAGCCAGGTTAACTAAGGGCTCTATGAGTATGAATCATCTTTGCATTTAAGAGTAAGTCATAATTATATTAGCAATGTTGCCTGTGTTATTGCAACCAACGGAGGATGTAATCAATTACAATATAGACAGATTTTCCTATCATTAGCTCACAGATGGTCAGTATTTCTCACAAAATCTAGACCAAAGACAATGCATGTATGATACATCTGCACACAGTCATTATTAACATTAACATTTAAAAGCTAACATTTTATGTGTAGAATGATCCGAGTATGTTAAAACCTGATACTTCTCTTGTACCTCATTTTGCCAGTAGTACTCAACTGGTTTGGTTTCTTGCAGGACGTCCAGCTTTTTTAATCAGGAGCTGGTGGAATTCTCTCTTTTAATGGATATGATCTGCTGACCTCTCTGCGCTATTTTGACAGTCTGGTTTTACATTCACTCTCCTGTCTGCCTTAATGAATCTCTGTTTTTATTTGCAGCAGAAGGACTAGAGTGGAGCTGTCAAATGCAATCTTCATACGCCAGACAATTAGAATGCTCTCTCACCTACTCTTTGAGATTACAAACTGTTGCAGAAAGAAAATTGGCACACTCTTTCGTTGTGTTTTTGCGACTGTGTTGTAAATCACATTTCTAGCAATATATACTGTATATATATATTTTTTAAACTAGTTCTCTGGGTGATAGGAAGTGAAAGTCTAAGCTTACTCTACGGTACGTGATATATTAGATATAGACTCATCTTTAACAGCTAGGTTGCATCCTGAAATATCTTCATCTTATCAACACAATAAGCTATTTATGCATCTGTGACTTTTTTAAACTCTTAGGCATTAGATTCATTTCTACTTTAAGATTTTTTCCAAACTAGCATATTGAATGATAAAATATCCCTTTGCCCTAAATGGCTACATTCAGCGCTAACTATCTTTACATACTATTACAGGTGGGCCTACCTGCTTTCACCTGTCTAAGCAATCAACGTAGTCTAAAAACGCAGACTGCTTTCATTTTTATATATCTTCAAGTTGCTACATCTACATAGATTGAGTCTCACGACTGGTTGTTGAGCTCTTCAAAATTTGAAAGCTGCTTCATCTGTTCCACTTGCATAGAGTGCCTTCTAACAAGCTTTTTCTTCGTCCTGAGGTTGCCTCTCTTTGGTGAGTTTGGTGCTACTGGAGCTATTGGTCTAAATCCTGCTGCAAGTGGGGATGAGGGCTTGCTGCTGGCTCCTATATCAGGAATAGGAGGGTTAGGGTTGACATTCAATGGGGGCAGGTGACCCGGACGCGTATGGGAAATGTAGTCCAGCAAGAGCGTTCCAGAGCCACGCCGCTCCAACAGACCAGGTGCTCTGCATCTGGCTGTGCTAGGGGAGGAGGCACTGGGATTGCTGTCTAACGACTCTCGTGAGCCTGTAAGCATTGCAAGGGGGGATGTGTTGAGCTTTCTTCTCTCCATGGGTGCCTTGGGAGAGTCTAGCAAGCTGGAATCTGAGTACAGCTGAGAGTCCGAGTCATAGTGCTCATTCCCCAGTCTTCTCCTGTACACTGTATCTCTGAGGCTAGCTGGCCCATAGTTTCCTCCAGAGCCGTCCTGCTCTGTGGGGACGGTGCTACGTCGTGTCAGAGGCTGGTGCTGTGATAGAGATCTGTCATATGAAACTTTGGATGGTGTTGGATGCGATGAAGTTGGGGAGATTTTTGTCGCCTGATCTCCCATCATTGGAAAAAGAATATCTTTTCCATCAACGCTGTTATGACGAGACAAAGTGCCTCTTTTGGACAGACTCAGCCCGTTGACACCCCCAACAACATTTTCATCAGAATTGGCTCTTTTGCTCTCTTCATTGGCTGCTGCTAGGACAGAGGGGGCGATCAGACCCCAGGGCTCGGACTGTAAACGTTTCAGCTGGGGTAGACGAGCCCTCTTGGGGTTCACTGGCTTCTTACTGGGAGAGGTAAGTCCGTTGGCGAGTTTTGCAGCTGTGTTTGAGGTTGACTTAAACTTGGTTTGAAAATTGAAAACGGTGTCTTTCTCTTCCTCTTTACTCGGAGATGGTGATGCATGCAGATCTATATCTGAAGGCGAGGCACACGGTACAGGAGAGTTTCTCCCATCCAGCTCGGGCGAGGGAGGAACATTCAGGTACTGCTTGGTGGTTTTGGTTCCAGATGGGGATTTGTCAGTGGTGATGATAATCACCTCCTTGCCTTTAGCTTTACAGGCATCCAAAAGAACTTTAAGGGATTCTTTATCGTCTGCATTGACAGCATAGACTAGAGCAGAAGATCCGTGACGATCATCCAGGCTTGGATCAGCCCCATTGGACAGCAGGAGAGACACCACCTCATGTCCCGCCCTCTGGCTGCATGCATGCATGAGGGCCGTCCTTCCAGCTTTGTCTTGAATGTTAGGGTCAGCTTTGTTGTCCAGTAGATACTTGACCAACTTCGCCTTGTTGACACTTTGTTGGTCAGAGTGTTTGGACATGCATGCCACCATGAGTGGTGTCTCTCCTCTGTCATTGCTCTCATTGATGTAAGCTCCTCCCTCTAGCAGAAGCCTTGTAAGGCGCAAACGTCGAAGCCACACCGCCTTCAGAAGAGAGTTCCCATCAGTCCTGAGCTCCAGCACATCAGCCATCACCTAGGGACCCAAATTAGCCTCAGTCCTGCAAGGCAATAACATAATCCTGCTACAGTAATCTTGCATACTACAGGGACATTTCTATTTGAGTTTATAAACAACACAGTTTGAACAAAAGTATTGTAGAAAAGGAAAGGTGGTATCGACGTTATAAAGCTTTGCTCGTGATAAAGCCAGCCTGTCATTTTGAAGAGCCACCAGGTGGCAGCCTGAAAGAGTTATAAAACGAGACGCTGAACTGACAGGTGGATCAGGTGCGAATGGAAGTTTTCATTTTAGATTAGCGCAGTTCGGTACGTTTGAAGATTGAAATGTTGAGAGTGTTTGTGTGGCGCGTTCCCAGTGTTATGTTATTATGGAATTAAATGTCGAGATTGTTATTGATGGCGAATGTCCTCGAGGAAATGAGTGTTTCACCTACATTTTATTCAATGCGAGAAGCGTTTTCCTTTCATACGTGTTACCCAATACACTGTATTAATAGCGCGATGTATTTTTGTGTTTAAATAGTTGCTTTGGTATGAATTTGTCCCCTTTTCGGGGTTTTCTGCTACAGTTTCGATAATCACAAAAACAGTTTCCCTTATAGGTTAACTTCTAAAATGTTTAGACCTATTTGAAATAAATAATAGGGGTGTGATGGCTTAAGTGTGACACGAATGAACTGGTTCAATAATTCCTTTGTATAAGTGTTTCTCAAATGCGATGCGTGTTATATAGACTGCGTTTTGCGGTTGTGAAATTGCACTGTCCATGGTCCTGAGATGATGAGAATAAGGTCTCGCAAAAAATCCGCGATGTGCGCTTTTAAGGACAAACATGCTCTTCATAGCCGAGGATGTGGGCATCAAAGTTGTAATTTCTCATCAGATGCATCGACTTTTATAAAGCATTTTATTTGTCCTTTTGTCCCTTTTTTGTTTTTCCTCAAAAGTAAATGTGTTGCCTACTGTGCATGTCTCGAGTTGACAAAACATTTCGTTGCAAACGTTACTAATAGGCTATACTAAGTAGAAAAGATTACTTCACGACGATTATATAGGCTACATAAATATTGAACAAATATCTCAAATGTTGAACAGCCGAATGTCTGTCTCAAGTAATGAAATATCTAAATGGGTTGAGTTCAGAAATGTTCTTACCTGGTTGACGCACAGGTTTATCATTGTAGAATAAGTCCACGGTAATGGTCTCCAATATTCTTTATAAGCTGTTAAGAGCCATGTTTTTTCAGCACAGGTTGTGTGGTTATTTAGTTCAGACCCATCAGAACTGCCCTATTTTAGCCTCTGTTCTATATCATGCAAGCACGGCGACGCTCCAGCTCCACCGCTTTTGTTACTGAAACGCAAGAGACCGGTCCAATCGCTATATTCCTATTTGCGCACCAAAGAATCACTCCAAGACGTTGAGGGTTATAAATAACTTCCCCTTTTTTCACTTGGTGAATGAAACGTGAATATGACTGACGTCAGAATGAACACAAATAAATCTGGTCTGGTGTGAACCTGTCATATGTTGTCAAGATAAGCACAAACAAACAAATTTGTCAGGTTTCTTCGTCCAGATTAGTCCAACTCTTTAGACAGGAAGGTGCATACTGAGTTAGATGATAATGTTAAATTTAAAATGTAAGCAATTATAGGCAATTGTAAGTGGATTTAAAATAAAAATCAGTACAACGTTTTGTATTGTCATCTCAATAAAAAGGAAATAACATATTTCCAAACAGTTACACATTTATCGGAATTACATTATTGTTGTAGAGGATTTGTTTATACATATTACCATACAAAATATATACACATATTTACAATTATATAATATCTAATATAATATAATAATATAATAACTAATCTAAGATTTAACTTAAGCCATAAAACAGATTGAAATGGTCTTGTTTGAGCTGCTATCTTTTAAATCTTGTGCTTTGTGTTTGAATATATCATCTTTCTGTCTGTTCCTCCGTCTGTCTGTCTGTATAGACAATGACAGCATTGCACTGTTTAAATTGCAATTAAACATCCACAACTTGTTCCAGCCATTTCAGCCATATATAGCATAATCTATTTTTAGGTTGCTATGAGACAGCACAGAATCATATTCTTACTGAGACCAATAGAATTTGAGGTGCCGGTGGCAACATGAACCCACAATATAAAGAAATAATAGAATATTTATACACATAGAAAACTCCTAGTAATAATTTAATGCTAAATTGTCCTTATGATAAAGTCATAAAAATGGAAGACTTTAATCTTGGAATTGACTTTAACTTTTCTTTCCTCGTGTTTTTAATATCAAAGAAGGCCCGTGGCTATTTGCGTTTTGATAAACCGCTCACATGAACCCTATATTCCACAGGAGCAAAACAATAGTTCATGAATGACCTTTCCCAAACACTGTCCCGACATTTACCTCCTGTTGATGGCACTTCTGATCACTTAGGAGAATATTATTATTTACCCAACCATCATGTTTGAGAGATAGATATGAAACTGCAGAGCCATGTTTGTGTGCATTCTGTTGGCTAATGCTGTCATTTGGAACCTCTCCAGCCATACGGTCTTATCATGCCTCACTTATCTTAATAAAAGTTTCCATAGGGAGGAAAGGTGGAGCATAACCCACGTTTCATATGCTGTATAGGGATCACTTTTTATCCAAGTTTTTCTAAATAACGGAGAGTAAAAACCGAAAAATATGTGTATTTCATATAATGCAGCTCTCATGTGATGAGTGTTGTTAAGCAACCGAACTAAGGGTGGGTGGTGGTGTGGAAGAAAAGTGCAACAGAATGCCCACTGTTGTTCTGTTACTCTTTCAATCTGTATCAAACATGCTTTTAGTGCAATGCAATGGCAGTCTATTGACATGATATTGTCTTCAACAAGTAATCATGGTTATGACAACAAAAAATACATTTTTAAAATCAGGGGTTGTGTGGAACGATGTCATTTGCATTAAGGGATATCATGCTGTGATGTGATATTTTTGATTTAAGAATACATAGTGGGATAGTTTGGCTGTCACGGTGCTTTCGAGGCAGAGCTTCCTCAGGCATGCGTTCAATGATTTGAGAGCAGAAAAGGTTCCCGAGCTTTCTCGATTAGACACATTCATTAACATGGGAACCACAGGGACGTCAGCACTCTTCCTCCGATTTATCCAGTGCAGTGTCGTAGATTTAAAATAAATAATGAAAGCGCCCGAGATTCAGCACTCTCACCCCTGGGAGCTGTTTCCATTTTCAGAAATCTTACATTGCACCTGATGCGCTGCCTCTGTCTAAATATAACCTCTCTCTCTCTCTCTCTCTCTCTCTCTCTCACTTTCTCTCATTCCTACTTTAACATGGTGTGATTTTGCTTCTCAGGGAAAAAGCTTTGCAGTTTCTAAATCTGGATTTGTCCCAGAAAACTTTTAGTTTTATAAAAGCCCTCAAAGTATAAAAATGTTTTTTTAAAGATTGTTAAATGTATTTTGTATGTATTTAAGGTATTAAAGGTCTAGTGTATGAAGTTTAGGGGTATCTAGCAGTGAGGTTGCGAATTGCAACCGATGGCTTAGTCCATCCCTCCCTTTAAAAGCACTACGGTGGGCGACACAGAACTAAGATGTCGTCATGATTTCAATTCTTTGCCGAAGGAGATAATGTATTTACAAAAAGTGCTCTGTAGAGCAGTTTGTCCATTCAGGGATACTGTAGAAACAACATGGTGAATTCTTTGTAAGGGGAACTGCGTTGTATGTTGAAAGAAATAGCTCATTCTAACAATATTGTTAGATCTTTATACCCCTTTGAAGACAAGTATGTATATCATATTGCCCATCCATCCATCCATTTTCTACCGCTTATCCGGGGCCGGGTAGCGGGGGCATCAGTCTAAGCAGGGATGCCCAGACTTCCCTCTCCCTAGACACTTCCTCCAGCTCTTCCGGGGGGACACCGAAGCGTTCCCATGCCAGCTGGGAGACATAGTCCCTCCAGCGTGTCCTAGGTCTTCTCCGGGGTCTCCTCCCGGTGGGACATGCCCGGAACACCTTCCCGGGAAGGCATCCAGGGGGCATCCGGAAAAGATGCCCAAGCCACCTCAGCTGGCCCCTCTCGATGTGGAGGAGCAGCGGATCTACTCTGAGCTCCTCCCGAGTGACCAAGCTTCTCACCCTATCTCTAAGGGATCGCCCAGCTACCCTGCGGAGAAAGCTCATTTCGGCCGCCTGTATCCGGGATCTTGTCCTTTCGGTCATGACCCACAGCTCATGACCATAGGTGAGAGTGGGAACGTAGATTGACCGGTAAATCGAGAGCTTCGCCTTGCGGCTCAGCTCCTTCTTCACCACGACAGACCGGTAAAGCGACTGCATTACTGCAGAAGCTGCACCGATCCGTCTGCATTTATCATATTGCATTTCTGTCAATAGATCCTTCAAAAAGTATACATTGGACCTTTAAGCCTTCATTTGTTTAACCTCATGTTATTCAAAACATGAAGGAGGAAATATTTTGAGAAATGTTTTGTGTCCATACAATGGTGATGTGTTGTTTGCTTACCAATATTCTTTAATATATTTTATTTTGTGTCCAGCAGAAGAAAGGAAGAAGTACAGGTTTGGAATGACACAATTTAAGTTGTCCTTATGTTGTTCCAATTTCTTCCATTGTTTACCTCATTTGTGAGTCGCTTTGGATAGAAGCATCTGCTTAAATGATTAAATGTAAATGTGCACTCTGCTTATCTGAAAATCAATTCTTGTTTTTGCCTTTTACTCCAAATATTTGTTATTACCTTAGGTACCTGCCAAACTATGTAGATATCAGTTTTATTTTTGCGCTTCTCAGATTCTTCAGCCCAACAAGTCTTTCCATCACCATTTAAATGATTTGTCACTGAAAGTAATTAATCATTCCTAGATTCTGGTTCAAGCTGGACTGTCTGCTCACTGGATGACCTTTCTGAGACTAAGCCCAATTAAAGCATGCCAATTTTCAGGTCCTTGCTGCATTCACATATTCCTCAGTGGCACAAATCGTAGCGATTTCGAAAAACAAATCGCACCCCAAAATATAACCAGCCTGAATTCCTGTGTGGAGCCTAGAACAAAAATGAAAGAGACAAACATTGATTGGTGACCACTCGATGGCAGAGAGGAGTGGAGAAAACGCACGTCTAGTGGCTAAAATAGATCTTGTGATTTTAAAGCAGCAACTTAGCCATTCCATTTGATAGTTTATTGTAATGCTTTAGAAATGCATTAAAGATTTATTCCCAATCCTAAATCTGTACACTGTTTTCTTAAAATTTAAGTAATCCATATTTACTGTGATTGGAAACAATTACAGTATGATGTTTGAATTAATTTGTAATGTATGCAATTGTTACTTTATGTAGATGAGATGGCATCACGAGCCACGAACAGCATATTTCCAAAGAATTAATTACCAAAGAAACAGATTTTGGAATAACGAACTGATCTTGGTTTTTGATTCTTTTCCAGACTGCAAAAACAGTTTTTCTGGTAGTGTAAGTAGCAGATGTTGGCCTATTCTGTTGCATTTGATTTCACCACAGTGATGGGAACAATAGCAATGGGTGGAACATGATCAAAGGGAGCCACAGATATAATTATGGAAATCAAAGATCATTTTTGTCTCCAGTGGCAACATGTAATCCTAGCGTGAATAGCGAAAAAAGACAAATATCACACAGATTAAATAAGGTATTCGGTGATACATTATCCTGAGAATGTTTGATCTGTGAATCAGCCACAATGTATTCATTTTACAGTCTCTCTGGGTGTGTGATACTTTGCACAACCAAAAATATCATTTATTAGTTTTGGTAAAAGTGTGTTTGTTTTGCATCATTTTTTACGTCAAGGTACAAAATGTATCTTTAATTTAGAATGAACATTAGATTCTAAATCTATTTTAGTGTACATGTGCTTTGCTAATTTCAACAAGATAGCAGTTTTAAGAGCTGAATATTTTCTAAAACGCAGCACATAGAATTCGTTATGAATTTCATTAATTGTGAATAATACAAGATGAATGTGAACTCCTGTTTCTTTAGCACAGACTGCGTCCTGGGCAAGTGAAGGCTGTGAATATGTTCTATTACACAATTGAATCATCTTTACCCCATCTCATTGTGACTAATTCGTCTCCAGACCAAAATAATCAAATAAACATGCTTGCGCTTGAAGCACGCAGTGTGTTTCCTTTTTGCTGTTGTGTAGAATATTGGATGTTGCTTTTGATTGCGTGCTCCTGAGCTTAGCGTCTGTTTAAAAAGCGAGCCTGACATTCTCATGGCATTTGGTGTCTCCACGATTGTATCAGCCGAATGTGTGGGCTGTGACAGCAGTGAACTGGCACAAACCTCACAGCAGCGCCGTGTCGCCTTCTCTTGCCCTTCCCTCGCGTCCCTTCTCCCACATGGAGACCATTCACGGTCATCATGCTAATGTATCGTTTACTTCCGACATGCATCAAATCTTTTCACATGCCCTTGAAATGCAGTACATGCTCCTCAATTTGTTTACTTTGAAGAATGTTCTTTTCCGGAGCTTAATGGTGTTAGATGCACTTAGATGCAGACCACTGGCCAGCGTTGCATGCATTTACAATACAGGAAACAATCTTGCTCGGTGATTATTGTGTGGCAAGCCGTATCCTAGGAGATTTGTGAATATCTAATGAGGAGTTTGCTGCTCATTTTGCAGAGTGGCTGCTTTGATGTCTTTCTGTTGCATTTCCAGATTCACGTCAATTTCCGAACTAATGAAGCTGGACGCCAGAGGGGTTTAGATTATGAGATGTTTCCGACCATTGAAAAACATTGCGCGTGTCTTTTGATTGGAAATGCAAAATGGGGTGCTTCAACCACCGGGGAAGGTCTTCCATCATGTCAGGAAACTACTCGGAAACTACATGTGCTTGTTAACATTTTCATCTAATTATTACATTGTCAGTTTACACCCCTTACATTTACAGTAAAGTATTTGTTCTCTCATGAAAGTTCAGACATGAAGAAAAAGCAGTATTTCTTAAAAATGTTTAAAGTAGAGATGCACCCATACTAAATTTCTCCATAGATACCGATGTCTGCCGATGCTGATATCGATAGCGATTCTGAAGATTAAATTTGTATTTCTTAACTTTCTGAATATAATTAATTCATATGATGACTAATATTCGACATCAAACTGGTGGCGTTTCTTAACATTTTTATATATATCGTTACTGTACTTCTGAAACCACGTATGTCCTAATTTGCTGTTTTTCAGGATAATAATAATAATTTTTAATAATTGAATACTGTGCTGTCAAAGTTGACAAGCATTTTTTAATACTTTTATAGATATTTGCAGAACCCAGTGACAAACATAGAAGGTGACTAATAAGAATGATTTATGTCAAAAAATCACAAAATATGGAGATACAACGCTTCGGAAGGACAGCAGCGAAATACAGAACACAATTTATTGCATTTTCATGTTCTCTTTTGATTGACAGGATATATTGGCAATGAAAAACATATTTAATTGACCGATACCGATTATTGGCCAATAAAGCAGTGGATAAAAACTCACTATAAATATATATATTCAAATGATACACACTGTAATACATTAACATTTGAATGAACCTTTTTAACCCGTTTTCATTGGAAAATTTTGCTTGCTGAATAAATTAATGACGGCTGACGAAATATGAAATACACAAGAACATCTAACTTTAAAAACTGTTAGTCGCATCTGTTGAAATTCCAAATGTTCACAAACTCATGCTTTTCAAATTATGTCAGACTATATACAGTATGTGGTATCCTTCATTATATCTTTCCTCGCTAAAGGGAAGATGAGGCTGTTTAATCCGCCTGTGCATGTACGTGTGTTTGTGTGTGTTGCACATGTGTGTGTGTATGACAGCTTGTTAGAGAGCATCACACTGCCTTTCGTTTGCACCCTTAGCTGTTGCTATGACGTCTTAGATAGTGCAAGTGCTCACTGACTAAAACACACTTCTGTTGCTGATAAAAGTGGAAAAGTGAGGTGAGATGTGTTGGATTTTTTCAGTTTTTCATGTTGATGTTTCGACTGTTAGTCTGTACGCAGCTCTGGTGATGTCACGGCACATTTGCATCTTCTCTACAGGTTTGGCCCTCGTAAGATTTTAACACGTACTGTAAACACGTTCTTGGAAAGCGAGTATGATAAAGCCACCTTGGAGGTGCACTTTTTGAGATCTTTGTTAAATCTCTCAGGAGCCTCTTTATCTGCTGTTGAATAGAGTCATTGTTATAAAGTACTAATCTAAAACATCATACCGCACATCAAGGAGATAAAAGGTGTGTTGTGGATAAAACCATCTGCTGCAGCTGTGTTTGAATAAGTGATCTTTGGGGGGGGTGAGTAGATCTGGCAGGTATGGCTTGTTCATGTCAAAGACTGTAATAAAAATAAAAGTCTGTAATTGTTGCCCTGAGCTGCAAGGTGCTGTGGAGGCCATACAATAAGAGCCATTAGACTGCACCCAAACTGCATAAAGAAGCCCCGTCTCCTGGTGCCCACGCTCCTTTTAGACTACGCTTCTTTCTGTGTCAGAGGTGCATTTGCATGGTGTATGTAACAGTAAATGCAATACGGTTTAAAAGATGGTGCGGATGTTGGTTGTCAGAAGCTTTTTACCTGCTCATAAATGTCTCTGTTTGATAAAATCAGACATGTTCACTACCCAGGTATGGTTTCCTCTTTGATAATGCACAAGCTTGGCTGTATTCTCACCTGCCGACATGCCCCGCAGGAACAAGCAGGTCTGCTATTAGAGATAGCAGCATGAGAGCGCTGATAGGGTTCGAAGCAGTCAGCTCTGTTCTTGTCCGATTCACATCCAGTCAGGTCAAATAACTCAACACCATCTTATTTGGCTATAGTTTGGTTTATCTTTCTCATGCAATTGATTGCTGCCTTCATGCAACATAAATGTTGTTTCATTTTTTATGCCCTTGGTCATTTAAAATGTGATCAAAATGTCATTTTTGTAGATGTGAGTTCATGCGTGTTAGCTTTGAGGGTGTCTACAGCCATGGAAAAAATGAAGTGAGCTCTCCAGTTTAGCCTTTAATCAGCATTTCTGCATATATTGTGACGTTTCAACACAATTTCAGCAGAAATAAATCTCACAAAGTCAACCAAAAGCAACGTGAAAGACTGAGAGAATGCAAAGACACAGTTAAAAAAAGACTTTTTACTTATATGCTATATTATGTTTTAACTGATCCTATAAAATACATGTAAAACATTAGTATTGTGTTGTTTAAACATTAATATGAACCTTATCTCTTTGCAGTATTCTAGATCTTTTTTTTGTATTTTAATTGAATCCTTTTTAAATGTTCTGCAAATAAATACAAATAAAAACTATATTTGTATTTAGAATTTGGCAGAAATGTTCACAGAATGAAGCAAAAATAAACACTTGACTTATTTTTGCAATTTTTTGTGTATACTTGCAATTTTTTCCCCGTAGCTATGCATATATGCGTATCACAATTTATGGCTGTGATGTAAGCAAAAATGGAGTGAACCAGATCATATGGTCCGCCCACTCCTGGTTTCAAATATTTTATATGACAAATAAGGGTAAGAAAATAACTCCAATGGAGTTGCTAATGTTTGGGTTACACATCCAAAACAGACACATGACAGCGCTGCTGGTCCATTTGAATAGAATCATGTTTCTTTTAACATAAAATAGCAATACCGTTGATGAAAAGAAGACAGGATATCCATTAACAGGTCAAACCTGAAATCCTCTTTCTTCTGCTGATAGACAGCAAACGAAAATAAATTGCACGGTGATAACAGAGGCAGCGTCAACCTTATATCACACATTCTGCTTTCAGTGTAGCCATAGAAAGAGACATATTGTTAGAAGGAGGAACATGTGTGCATGGACTAAACACAGCTATGGAACACTATGCATACAGCAATCTCGATATCACAAAAGGATGAGTCATCTGAATTATAATATCCTCAATGCAAGCTTGATCCACGCTCAGACACAAACACAACGAACAAGTATAATGACATGCTTTCTTGTATCTGTTTTCTTACGAACTTTGTTTTGATCTTGAAATAGAGCTACATAATTTAAACATCTTGTCCAAAACGACCATGTTGCGCACGATACAGAAACACACAATGCCGACGCGAACCACAGAAGCGTAAGAAACATATTTAACTAAAAATGCATCTTATTTTATGCCCGGCACCTGACACAGAACAGTTTTACATTTGAAGCCGTTTGTGTTCCAATGTGCGTAGAACAGATGGATGTGGATGTGTTCCAAGAGCGTGATTTCAGTGCTAATAATACAGATGGTACATTGTTAAGCTGAAGGGAGTGTATAAACACATCAGACACAATAAGATACGAGATGAACGCGGTAATTAGATTTCAAGGTTTAGATTCTTACGCACCCTTGAGAACCTACATATGTGAGTTTTATGGGGCATGAGAGGGAGAATGAAAATGGACAGTTATTTCTACTCGGTCTCATTCAAACAGGTTAAATACATGTTTGGGAGGAAGACCTAATTGTTACAAGTGCATGGTTAATGACTCACCCGCGGTGATATGTTGAATGTAAGGACCCTTCTGGAGCTCTGCGGGTTTGTTTCCATTGAGGCCTCTTACAGATGAGACGGATTTGGATCAAATGGATAGCTCATTTACCTTTGATAGCTCTGGTGTGCTAATATATGACATAAAGCACTTTCATGCCATAATTTCTATTCATGAGAGGCAAAGTTTGATCTTATGTCTAATGTTACAGGTGGTGCTTGTGGCAGGTGAGGTGAAGGAAGAAGAGAGGGAAGGAAGAAAGAGCGAAAGGTAGGATGCTACCGACAATGGATGTCTATTTCAACCCCTTTTGTCATAAGTGAAGGGTGCTATTTCTGGCGTGTCATCAGACTTTTCCTTGGAGTTATGCGTCTGTCTCCAAGTCTACCTGAGATTTAATTACATAGAATGACTGCGCCTGCCAGCCGGGGATGTCACACTCGCACACGCACGGCAATGACCTCATCAACTACCTCTCAACTCTTAACTAAAGGATGAACTCTATGAATATTAATGCTGGTGAAATTAATTCATGATTATTCTGACACCACACAAAGTGTACCGCAGAACAGGCTGTACGTGGACGTGGTCATCATTTAAAAAAAAAAGATTTTTGCCATTGCAATTATGGTTATGAAATAAAAATGGATGATTTTTTTTCATTTCAACATCGGTTGAAGGGGAAAAGCCGCAAGTGTTTTCTATGAAAGAATTGAATAGCTGTGAAAGTCTGAGGTTTGAAGCCAAATCTGGGATATTCGAGCAAGATCCACATAAAGGAATTGCGGTAAATCCCTTCTGCAAATGCCACATCCTTATGAGGTTGGCCACAAGCATAGGGGAGTTTCAAACTCAAGTGAGGGGATTTACCTGTCATAATGACGATTAGTATAATGGAATATATGAGGAGTGCAGGATGCTGAAGTTAGGAGACCTGCTTTGTACTCTTTTGGGAAAACCAGGTTAATGCAGGAGGAGGTTGTGGGAGTGTGTTGTGTGTTGCTCTTAATGTCTAAATATGGTGATGGAGACATTTTGTTTGGGATAAACTTCAAATTTTAGGAGCTGCTCTATGAAAGCTGCTTTGAGGCACAGAAAACACAATTCAAACAATTTGTTCAAACAGTAATCGTAATGTGTACTGTGACGAAACGCAGCTGAAAATACTGTTTGTGTTTAAATTACATATGCTACCTGGATACCAGTATTCACATAGATATGAAATTGAGTTTTTCGTATCATTATAAACCTTTATTTTTAAAGAATTGTTACTTGGAAGGATCTATTCCACAATGGAATGTTTTGTTACTTTTTTCTTCTTAGTCCGTGTCATTATATGGCAAGAGCTGTCCAACAGTTCTTCACAAACATATACTTCTTGTCTTTTACAGAAAACACAATGTTATAATAATATGAGAGAGAAAAAGAATTTTCATTTCTGTTGAGCTATTCCTTTAATGGTTGCATTAAGCTACATAAAGCAATTTCTTTCAGGATTAATGGAAATGATCTGAAAAGTAACATTTAGGGTCTGAATAATCATGAATTATTGCTTCATGAATATGCCTGCGTCATTGCATGTCACAACAAGTCGAAATGTAGCAGAATTTTTATCACCCTCAATTATTAAAGCATTTTTAAATGTTTTGTAAATAACCTGTCACCAGCAGAGCATCCTGGAAGACAGATGATCATTTTTGTCTTGTTTTGTGTCAGTCTGCTGCTTACTGTGTCTTCCACTGGAGATGTTGATGCTATTGGTGTGCTGTTTCTCTAACACCTTGCTGAAGCTCCAGACGGAGAAAGAGTGGACTTAATAAATAAAGTCTCCATGCTGGGTCCCCAAGTGACTCCTGCTGCTTTTCCTGATGCTTTGGGTTTGGCTGCTTTCTGTAAGGCCCGTCGTCCAAGACAACGAACTGGCCATTTTTAAATAAAAGGCAACCCATATGAGAGAAGCACTGTTGGTAATTCCTGTTATACAGTTTAATATTTTAACTGTAATTTAAGGCATTGTTTCAGATTATCATTTATGTAAAAACAGGCAATTAACAGGATGCTTAAAATAGAATGTAACAGGATTTAAATAAATACCCTTCAGTTAGGTATGTTGGCTATACCGTATTACAGCATGAAGACACTGGAGAATTTGAAAATACATTTCCAACATTTAAAATCTGTTTCATCGGTTTAATGTTTTATCCAGTCAATTGGGACATATACGGTAAAATAGGGACATATAAATTCATTGTATAGAAAGACTCACCAGGAGTTAAATGCCCCTCTATTTGTTTCATAACTTCGTAACTTAAAAATAACAAAATTAAAAGACACTTATTGTTAATAATGCATCATGTTGGATTATTATATACATTTGTAACTTGCAAACATTTTCATCTTGTTCTTCGCAAATTGTCACTATCGTCTTGTTTCAGAGTCATTTCCTATATGATAATTTTCATCGAACAATACATTGATTTGAGGTCAAGAATCATAAAGTATCCTATGTTTGGAAATGAATAATGCAGATACAAAATATTGTATTCATAATATCCCTTTCATCATATACCAAATATTAACACTGTGTTCTCAAGAAGTTATCGTCACTGTAAATAACAAAAATAATTTAGTAAAGTTATTTAAAAACATTTCATTTATTATAATGTTTGGTGATGTAAATCATTCTTCAAAAGAGCAACCTCATAAAAAACAAATAATTTGCCTAGAATAAATGAGTCTTGTCTTCAAATGTTGTTGTGAAGCTGAATGTGTGCCCATACACCTGCATGGTTAATAGAGGAGTTTTACTGTAATGTGGTGCATTTATTTTGCTCGCCTTGGCATTAGTACTGTCTCCATTAGAACATGGTGTTAATGAAGAACTTTGGCAAGATGATTATGCTTTGATTGGCTCAATGTGATAACTTATGTGTACTGTTTGTCGCTTTTTGTGAAGATAAATTGAGAAGTGGAGATACAAAATGGTGGTAGAATTCTCTGGCAACGATGAAACTGAGATCTTGCATAGTTTTGGAATTACAGTAACGTTTTGTCCATAAAGAAAATTATCCATAGATGTGCAAATGCCCTAAGAGACTATGTGAGGTAAAGGAAGACGCCTGTTTATAAATAGTGATGAACACAGAACAAGCCAGCCTGGTTTAACACTTCATTGCCATGGTGATAATGACCATATATTCCTTCAATCGGCACTAATAGAGAGCCTGTCTTTTTATAAAGCGTCTCAGGAACACCTGTTTTTTACAGTAAGAGATGAACGAAAATGTGAGATTCAAACAATGCAGAGACTGTCTTCTTTCCCCTCAAGACAAGACTGCTTTAATGGTTTAATGGGTGAAGTATAGCTCAGCATATTTCGCTTTAATCGTCACTATGGTAGCTGTGCAGAATTAAAGGCCGTCATGCAACAGCTCGTGAACAGACATCTTTTTGCAGTCTATTAGATATGCCAAGTAAAAGAATGTGACGATTGCGGATGACGACCGTTTGATTTACACGGACATCATTTCAGAGCCAGTCTGATAAGACACATCAGATTGCTTTGAGCAGGGAGCGTCTGTTCAATAACGCAACATGAAAGGCTGACAGATAAGCACTACCCAACTATTTACTGCCAGCTAATGTGATTGAACAGGGATGGAGTCATGGAGAAAACAGCAAGTCTATGCCCTGTTTCAACACAGTGTTTAAGCGGCAGATATAGAGAAGTAATACCTGCAATTCAGTGGTGCTTTTTAATAGATACGTAGTCAAATGAGCAGCAAACCTGCCTCAAACCTGTTGAAAGAACTTTAATTATTGTTCTGACTTTGTGCCCTGTCTAGGCTGTAATAATAGTCTCTTCTTTAGATTTTCATGTCTCATTTGATCGCTGCATGACGTGCAGGTAAATGTCACTCAGTTCCTCAATTAACTATGAGTGGATGTATCGTGAACTACCACAGGTCCACTCGATATTTTAATGCATCTGGGAGAGCTATTTCATTCCTCTGATGAATTTCAAGCTTAGAATATAAAAGGGAGAGCAGAACACGGAGAGGATTTTGTATGTAGAGGTGATGTCGTCTTTTGTGGTATCAGAATCTTCATTTAAATAGTGACTATTTAAAGGTGCTGTGTGTAATATTGTGGAGGATCTGTTGAGAGAAATTTAAATGGTTCATATTACACGGCAAAAAAATTATATTATGGTTTGTTTCAGATGTAATATAAATGGGCATTCACGATTTAAGGTTCATAAACGCAGTTTTTTCCACATACAGTGCCTGTTTGGATCTCCTCTTTGCCCCGCCTCTTTGAAATGGGCGGACTTTGAACAAAGCTCATTGCTCTGAAAAACGAGAAGTCAATTGGTCAGTTAACCAGTGTGTAGTGATTGGTCGAATACTGCAAGCAAGTGACGGAAATGTAATGGCATTTACCATATTTGGAACATCAGGTTCCCAAGCAATTTTATTGACAGGTACGCCCAACTTACATTGAGAATACATTTGCGCGGTCTGAGTCAAATCATACCACGAACTGACATAGATTTGTGACACGTGTCATTTCAAGGTCTGGGTGAGCATTTGCTTTTAGTTATAATGCATCTTTTTTTCAGACACTTTCATTTTTGCAATTTGTCTTAAACATGTATGGGCAATTTATAACACACCAATGAGACAGAAAAACACGTACTAGCCATACGACCTCTTTGATATAATGTGCGTGTCTTCATAATGAAGCGTTTTGTTTTAATTACCTTAGAATAAGCTATTTCAATATACACCATGGGTCCCCTGGAGTTGGAAACACCATGTTGTTTCTACAGTAGCCCTAAACGGACAAACTATTCTACAGAGTGCGTCTCACAAATACGTCATCTCCTTCAGCAAAGAAGCACAAATGTGACAGCATATTCTGTGTGAGCCTCCTTAGTGCTTCCAGGGAGGGGTGTAGTTAGTCGTTGGTTGCATTCAACAACCTCACCACTAGATGCCGCTAAAATTCCCACAATGCTCTCACTTCAAAGAACAGTATTTCTTTCTTTCAACTATTGTTGTGTAAAATGTACGTTTTTGGTGGGGAGGTATTCGTAAATATTTGTTATCACCTATGTTATGCATTCTATAAATTATGTATTGGTCAAGCACAAAATTAGATAAAATATGGAAATTTTCTGTGTTAATCCCACATTGTGATTCCTTACTGTACCCAACTATTGGTTGAAACAACCCAGTCTTGTTAAGAGTGTCATAGATGAAAGAATACAATTTATTTTTCCTGATTACAGTTTCCATGTCAGATTGTATTAGATTTTATTTTACCTGATTTACTCAGCAGGTACTCACTTATTTGTTGTTTTTCTTGCATCTTCCATAAGGATAATTTTGAGGGGCACACAAACAAACAAATCAAGACCTTGTTCGGATTTGGAACAAGCTGTTCTTAACCCTGAACACTTGAATCAACTTGATTGATCAACTAGCCATGTCAAGAACACGATAAAAACAATAACCAACTAAAAAAGTGGTTAACATGGGAATTGTACCTGTAGACATTAGTTGCCAATAAGGATTTTCTCATAGACAAGTGTTAGCGTGTAATCATCATGTCTTTTAGAGCCCTGCTTTCTAATTTTCAAACAAGCTTCTATAGCACTCCATCCAACCACAGAGTCCTCCGAAAACAGCGTATCCCTCATGTTTGTTTCTTAAATTTACATTTTTTTCTTCATTTAGTCAGTGAGAACACAATGATCCAAGGGAGGTAAATAAGACGCTGCCTCCCTCTGAAACTTCATCTCTATCGTCACTGTTGGACCTTGTTTCTTTGGAAAAACGAGATCCAATCACATCTGTGTTATTTTTGTACTGCCAATTACTTCCCAACTAATCTCCAGTATTCACCAATATTTCATTCCGTCAATGTCTAATCCACTATTCCTGGTTTTCTAATCAAATCTATTGTCACCCAAACAGCATGCATCCGTTCTCCCGGGCAGAACATGCATATCAGTCGTCGGGAAGATACTTGTGTCACAGATCAAAATCAATTTTTATGTTTTTTTCCTGCAAAGCCACATGAACAGTGGAAGATGATGTTAACCTGAGCCTCAACACGTCAGCCTCCAGTAGATTATTGACTTTCTGTGAAGCTTTAGTTAGTTTGTGTGATCTTCCCGTTTCTGACTTTCTCTCTGATTTGACGCACCGCAGAGATGCATGATCCATATCTCATGCTGTATTCCCATCACACGAATGAATGGACAAACAACAATGAAACCCCTTGAGGTATGACACAAGTAAATCCATTCATGATGCACGTCTTGTGTTGTTGTGCATCAGAAATACAACTCACTTGATCAAAACTCTTAAACAAGTTAAAGAAAGAAAACGAATTTCACTGCTATTGTGCTCATTTGAATGGATAACAAACTGCACTTGGATGTTTTTTGGAGATTTATCACACACTTAAAATGCTTTAATCCCATATGAATCTTAAGTGCCTATTCAGTAGTATTGCATACAACGTATCTTCACAGAGTATTTAGTTTGATCAAATTTATAAAAGTGAGATACAGCTGTCCGATTATTTCCGGAAAAACATGCTTCTAGAGGTGAGACTAGTGGGGAGAGAAGGATGGAATTAGAGCACGAGCATGCAACACATCATCACATTAATCCCTTTGTGTTTTGTACTTTATGTACGTACACGCATGCAATTCATATCAGGCATCTGGGACCGTGCCATCTATCGGTTACAAACAATCTCCAAATCCAGCGTTATATACACTTTTAATATAACATCCATCACTGAAATGTTGTTAACAAACAGACACACCTAAACTTTAATATCGCTAGAGTAACAAGCTGCAGTTCAGCCCGGTGCAGCGCAGATAATAGTAATGGTAAGATGGTCTCACTTGTCGGTTGGCTCTTGGGCGGGCTCTTTCTTTTGCCTTGCCACGCTTTTCCGGGAGAATGGCCAATAAAAGGAATAGGATCCCTGTGACGACACAGGGATCCAGAATTATAAAAAACTTCCAGAAACAAGTTGGAGTTCTTGGGGAGTGTATCAAGTGTCAACAGTGTTGACCATGTGAAGCATGATAAGCCAGCTCGTTTAACAGTGTAAATAAGTCAAAATGCATGACATAGCATGATACCCGATCTTTAGATGGATAGTTCACCCAATTATTTTATCATTTACTCGCCCTCATGTCATTCCAAACCTGTATGACTTACTTTCTTCTGTAAACACAAAAGAAAAAACGAAGAAGACCATCATTTAAAATTAAGAGAACATTTCAAATGAACATTTAATCAGCATTTTTAGTTGTAGTGTGGCCATTCTAGTCCAGTGTATATTGAATTTCAACCAAATTAAACCTCAGGATTGACCTAAAGTCATCCAGCAGCAATGTGAAGGACTGACAGAAAGATAAGACACGTGAAAACTGTGTTAAAAATGTAGGTTTCACATTAAAAAATAATGTTTAACTTTTCCTAAATACATGTAGAAATATTACTGTTGTGTTGCTTAAAAGTGAATATGAACTTGTTTTCTTTGCAGTATTTGCGTGCGGACTGAAAAAAACAGAGCATCTTTTCTGTTATTTTGACCTGTTTCTCCAGTTTTCATTTTCTGCAAATAAATGCAAATATAAACAATTAATCGTGATTAATCACATGAAGAATAAATGTTTGTGTTTACACACCATATGTCTGTGTACTGTGCATAATAATCTTGTATTAATAAGCACATAGACACACATGCATATGTTTAAGAATATGTTAATATAAAATATACAATAAAAGTAATATTCACAGCACACAGGCAATTTAAGTAAACACAAACTTTTATTTTGAATATTTGCGATTAATCATTAGACAGCCCAAATTTTTATTTGAAATTTGGGAGAAATTCTGTTAGTAGTTTACAGAATAAAACAAAAAAAAACGTTTCACCCAAACACATACTAAACAACTGACTTTTCCCCAATTTTTTATTTTTAACAGAATATTTTTTTCCAGCTTTTGTCGAATGTTTAGTTGACTTAAATGTAAAAAATTGTGCCCATAGCTGGGCTTATGTGTAAACTCATATAACTTTGTTTTGATTCTCTAATCACATAGAATATTATACACATATTGAAAAACTCATCAAGAGCTTGTGATCATCTCCAACAGTTTCTCAACAAAAGCTTTGCTATTGATTTTTTCATGTCTGGGTGCTGTAAAATGATGAGCCCTCTCAATACTCATATTGATCTTTGCTTTCTGTTGCCCACTGTTCCTGAACAGCAATGAAATGACGCTGACATTCACATGATATGCATTCATCCACCTCACACCTCCTTTTGCAAGACGGCCATCAATAATATTATTAGGTCCATGTTATCTGATGCTTTAGAATTTCTGATGACTATGTTCAGTATATGTTTAGCAGTATACTGTATTTCAAACAGAACAATATTACACATAATTGAAAGAGTGTAATCATTGAATCTTGTGAATATCTACTAAGCAAAAGGTCAATTGATTGGTGCTTGGGGCTTGTAAAAGGTCAGAAACGTCTGTGTCTGGTGGAGAGAGGAAATACTCTTGTGTCTCTCAGTCTGTGGTCCCTTGTGGGGGGGTTATGCTGGTGGAAACCCTGAGCCACCTCACGTTCCACAGCGTTGCCTTATTCCTAATAGCCGAGGTTAGGATTTGGGTCGGCACAATTGATTAAAGATCGAACGGACGCTTGAGCACTTTTCATTCCCAATCAACTTGCAAAGACTTTAAAGTCACAGTGATGTTTTCATTTTTTGCTTTAAGACACTTCTCATTGGGTCTGGGGCCGTTCAGACACTCATGCTCTCGGCACCAATCAATCCACTAAACAAGCTAATAACAGTCATTAGTGAAGCTCTGCACTCCCGCTTCTCAACATTCATTGAGCAAATGGGAAGGGGGTAGTGAGAGAAAAAGTGGGTCGTGTCACATCCTGTGCTTCAGATCAACTTCTCCTTCCTCCGTCAGTTGATCTGATTCGGGACAGAAGGATCAAGAAAGTTTGGGAAGAAAAATCAGCATGAATCATTAGCACGTGTTTGGGTGTCATGCCGGTTTGAGTCTGTGCGAAAATGTTCTGTAGCATCTCTCACTCCTTATTTATTTTTGGAATTAAATAAAGCTCAACGGGAGCTTGATGTGTTAACCGGTTTCAACTTCTGTACCTCATCTGTATTGCGGCAGGAAATGCTGTCGAAGATTTCAGACCCATTGAAATAAGCAGTCAACCATATTAGCGTATTTTATGATTTTAGAAATATAAGACCTCTTGGCTTTCGAAATTATTAGTCAAACCAAATTGATTACGTAAAATCTCAAGGAAGCTAAAAATCTGGTCACACTTCAGTAGAGGGGGCAACTCTCTCTATTAACAAACCATAAACTTCAACCGGTGCGACGCTTAAGTCCTGGTTGGCCAAATACGTCATCTCTGAGGTGATCTATAGGGTGTATGTTGTCACCGCAAGACTGTTTTGGCTGGAAGAGTGTCTCCCATGTGCATTTATATTTTCTTATGCAGACAATTTTGTTCGATGAATTATATTCTGTTGATGTTGAAGCAGTGATTTTACAGATCTACTCATCAGTATGTACAACAGGAGTTAGGACATCTCATTGGTTTTACTTCATTTGTCGTGTAATTCATAGCTGATTTGCATTAAACTCATCACTTTGTATTACCCCTGTGTTTTGAAATGAACAGACACACCTGACACATTCATTCCTCCAAATGACACTCAGCCTTCTTTAATTAATTCATTATACACTCATCTCTGGTAACCCATGTATATAAAAACGTTTGTCCACAATCCTTGATGAATTTTCTGGAGAGTATGATTACCATATTCTATAGCGTTTTAAGACTTTTTCTTTGCTTTTTGTTGTCATGGTGACAGTCTTCATGCTTGCATATATAATTAAGACAGTGAATTACTGTCCTTATCATAGAGCATCATCCCATTTTCACCACCAGAGGGCACCACTATACTTCTCCAAACCAGAAAGATTACATAAACGAGAAAGTGCATTATACATCTTTAATGTAAAGGGTGGAATTGATCATGTAAATGGATCACATAAAAATCACATGGATTAAATGGCTATATACATTTGTATGCAATGAAATACTCTCAGAAATGAACGGCCCCTTTATGGACTCTTTGCCCAAGATTTCGAAATGTTTTATTTGGGTAACAAATTTCCCTTTCATATGATTGCTATCACTTTTCATTGTTAAGGCATACACGCTTGAACAGCATTTGTTTACAGTTCTGACAATATGAAGTGAATTATGCCAAACAAATTTAAAATGAGAAAGTCATGAGTAATATTGTTTCTATGGTTACAATGAAAAAAAGGCAAAAAGTTATTTATTGTTCAATAACTTGGGATGCAACTGCTATGTTTGGTATGGCAGACTGTACAACAGAAAATTAATTATGCATCAGTATAAATAGTGTGTCTAATGTTTATGATAATATATTTTATGCACTTTTTGCGTTCAACAGAAAAATGTTTGTACAATTCAATTCATAGCAACTTGTGAAGCAGTCAGGAATTCTCATTAGATCGTATGTGAATTCTTGATATAAACAAAGTATTTTGTTGTTATGCCACACAAAAAAAATGTTTGACCCATGTAGGCCAAAAAATTAGACAGGAAACACTACTGGGTTAAAAATTACCAAGTGCGGGGTTATTTCAACCCAACTGCTGGGTTGTCTCCAGGCATGGTAGGGATAAAGACAACCCAGCAATTGGTTATTTTGTGTTCTGTCCATATTAACCCACACTGTAAAAAAGTGGGGCATCAGAAAATATTATTAAATAACTGTTTTTTTTCACAGAAAATTACTTGATTTCTGGTACATTTTGGTATTTTTCTGTAATTTAAAAGCATGTGAAAACAGTAGTTTGTTTTAAAATCATGGTTATTTTATTATTTTATTATCTTTTATTTATTTCATTACACAGACCGTGAAAAATCAGTTACAAATAACAGTAACAGCCATTTATTGTAACAACTACTTTAAAGATCATTGTTATAATAAAAATATTTCCTTTACGCTCTTGAAATGGCCAGTTACCTACTTCTGCTCTCCTTAGCTGACAATGTCACTCACAAGCCATCATTTAGTGTTTAGCTGAAAATACAACCAAACAGCTTTCCAGCTTTGATTTTTTTGTTGTTGTAATGAAAGGAGAGGGAAATCTCTTAAATTGAGAAATGATACCCTCTTGTGGTACAGATACAGCTTTAAAAAACAGAAAGAAAGAAAGAAGAAGAAAGCTCAAACTTATCAGTAAGGAAGTTGTTAACACGATTGAAAGGAAAAGAGTTTCAATTCTATTCTAAGAACTTGTAGAGGAGCATCTGAACAATATGTTGTGACAAACTGAATTTTTCACTTTATCGCTGCAAATGAGATACTGAAATAACATTCTCTAAATTGTTTATTTACAAGTTTATTTAGAAACATTATTAATTGTTGAATTCTTACGTATAATTAGGAAAAAACAAAACCAATACTGTTAAAAGAAAACTTGTATACATGGCCCAAGGCTGCAACAGATCCCAAACCTGATATTCCGGCTACGGTGTTTCTCCCATTATACATGTACATGTTACTACACCTTCAGGAGACTTCACCCCTTTAGCTTTTACTCTGTACGCTGTTTTGCCATCTCAAATCCATTGGCTTCCATATTTCTCCTGGATCTCAACTTTATCTCGCAATGAGAAATATCACCTTCAGCATACTTCCATTGCCTGACACAAGAAAACTCTACAGAAGTTTTTGTTACATTTCGTCTGCCTAGTGACAAAAACTGTACAATACACAACTGAATGAACGGTTACATGAGACATTGACGTCAAGAAATAATGCAGTGGTGTGTAAAGATGGTGGATTTGACTGAGATTCAGCTGTCCCAATGGACAGGCAGAGAGCATCGGCCACATGCCCTTATCAGTTCTCCGTCCAACGGATAGCAAATGAATAGCTGGGCTGAAAAAGTGATAAGGAAATGTAGTCGACCAAAATCTAAGCCTTAGTTATACACTTACATCTCACCAATTGCCATCCGTTACAGGAGAGCGTCCCATCCATGTCACTCCTGGGATAACTCAAAGTGCAAACGTACTTGTCCTGCCATTCTCATAACGCTCTTTAAAAAACAAAATAAATAATTTGTCCCATGACATATTTCTTTAAACCGTGAAAATGTTCACAGAGAATTTACTGAGCAGTTGTTTAGACACTCCTCGTTGATGAGTTTTATCTCACCTTAGCCCGTCCCTACCACACCTTTTTTAACTCCTATTGGCCCACCGTTGAGATTTGGAATTCAGTCACTCATCGGGTCAGCCAATAGGGTAGGAGAGGTGTGCTCAGTCATCCAGGATGGGAAAAAAGGTGCTATTCACACAGGTGTGGTTAGCTGTACATTCCAGCACATACACACCTGTCAGCTTAAACTTTATCTCCATGCCCTGCAGAGACAGAGCCTGTCTAACAGAAAGAACACAATGATTCACACCACTTTCACCTCTCTAATTATATTTTACTTTCATGTAAAGAGTTCTTTCTAAAATGTTTGTTTACTTCTTCTTTATCTTAAGACAACAAGAGACTTGAGTTTTGGGACTCAATATTTTAAATCTGATTTGATGTGGTCTAAGATTGTCTCTGTGGTGTAGGGCACAATATCCACATCTCTTCACACACTGAAAACCTACTCTGTTGAGAAAACCCATTCCCATAGCTTAGCTAAACAAATTCTTCCAAAACTTGTATGCTTAAGTTATTTACTTTTTTTTTTTTTGTCACAAAAATTGTCTCAAAGGAAACAAAAAGCACAACAACAGTAAAAATAAATACATAAATAAATATTTTAAAAAGTGAGTTATTTAACTTAATGCTCATGTACAGGTAGAATTAATGCACATGTAAATGTGTCAAATGTTTTTTTATGTATTTAAAATTACTATAACTTAAAGTATTAAAATAATATATGATCGACTCTGTCAATTGTGGATTGAACTTGATTCTCCACATGAAAATGCATTTTGACATGCATCTTCATTATAGTGGAGAGTATGATGTGTTGAACAGGGTTGACAAACACTGTCAAATTGACTATTTTTTTTACTGTGAAACAACATCAGTAATACTAGAATGATTAAAGAGACTATTTGACTATATTTTTTTATTAACAACTATTTACATGCCCCATCATTCTTATTCTTTGACAAAACATTTGTCTGTTTATGGGTATTTCTCATTGCATTTTGAACTGATCATTTTAAATTTGTGGCATTTAAAAATGTTTAATGTATGGACTTTGTAGATTAATTACTATCTACTACTATTTATTTAGTTATTTTAAATTTTTTATTACTGGCTAAATGAACTAATATTTTTAATATATGGATTAAAACCCAGAATTTTTTAGTAATGTTTACTCATGATTACTTGTTTAGGTACAAACAACAACAAACTTACATTGTACAATTGCAATAACTTTTAACAGTAAATAACAGATAGTTAAACAATTATACTAAAATATAGCATTATCACCATGTACCCCCAAAATATTTTGATTTTTATGTATCAATAAGATTTTGTTACGGCAGATTCAAATTTGAACCCTATACAATACTTCGGTTACATCCTTGTTCTGAAATGTTATAAAACAGTCATCCTTTCTATAAAACCATAATTCTGGTTAATAATTGTATTTATTTATTAATTTATAAAGCTATAATTTATCTTATTAACGATTAGCAGGTAGGTTGGCCTCACATATATTTCAGAGGATTTCTAAATGAGCAGAAATGAAACAAACACTGAGCAGCTCTGTGTGGGATTTCTGCACGGTCTGCCCTCAGGATCCTGATCCACAGTGACGCCTCGGCATAGTAAAGTCAGTAGGACGGGGGAGGTTGTCCCCTGCTTCTGTCTCTGTCTCTGTGTGCATTCCACACCCTGCTTATCTTAGTTCAGTCCCTCTCATCCGGGTGTGAAAGAAAACACGGGCAGCGCACTCTTTCTTCTGCACACCAGCTGCCAGTGGTGCTCACACGGATGAGGGGAGATCTGCAAAAGCATTTCCACTGCATTGCGGCGCTCTCTCCTGGGATTAGCTGGGCTCTGCATTCCCAATGTCATAACGTTCCAGTCTTCAGTGCACGGAAGGCGGGGGTGGTGGGTGACATAGCAGTGAGATTATTAGGTGTGAGATGTGTGGACTGGCCAATATTATCAACTGGATCTCTAATTACTGCCTTTTGTTTTGTTAAGGCCTATTTGTTTTATTCATTTTTTAAATTGTTTCTATTCATTTCTATTATTTTTTATTCTGTGACCATGGTTGTCTTCCTTTCTAGTTAAATAAATCATGTTTTGTTTATTGATTGATTACCAATGCATTTATACACCATTTGTACTACGAATATCATGGTTAACACAGTAAAATTTATATTTAATTGAATTTTAAGGCTTTATTTTACACAATTTTCACATAAAATGTGGTAAAATCGTATTTTTACAGAAATAAACAGCAAATTTATAAAAAAGTATAAAAGAATACATTGACAAAACAAATTTATTTCGCTTTTTTTCTGGTGCTCCAGCTGCCGAAATATTACCATTTTTACATGATTTTTTTACAGTGTTTATTTACTAAAGCGGTACAATGATAAAATTGTGGTTAGTATGGTTTTATGAGAAATGCCATAACTAAAAATACAAAATATGGTAACTGTAGCTAATCGAAGGCTAATTTTATAAATCAACTCTTTATGATATTCTGATGTGGCTCTGTTATTGAAAGTCATATCACTTTATCAGACCTTTCCTCAACAATTCACACCATTTGAGATATTTTAGGCATTCATGTAGAACAAATACAGAACTTCATATAAACTTTTTTAATTTGTATTTTTAAAGGTCAATGTTTCATGTTTGGTAGTAATATTTAAAAGGTTTTGTCGAAAAAGTAAATGTGGAGAGAATGCATCACTTTCCTTTCATGTTCACTTTTTATTTTTTCTCATCTGATATGCATCTACTGATACAGCACACTTATCTGTACATCATGATCCAGACTCACACACACAAACACACACACACATACACACACACACACACACACACACATCCTGAGAGTCAGCTCTAATTGACAAGCAGCTTGGAATAGCCACTAAGGTCTAAGGGCTAATAGTGTCATGATGAGAGATGATTGTAGGATGGATGGAGAGAGATGTACTCTATTGTCTTTCAAAGTCAAGAGTTGGTCAATGGAGAGGCGGCTTAATTGGGCCTTTTTACAGATACAGGTAATTCCCTGTAATGATGCCTTTAGGGGCTGCTTGATGGCAGAGGACGTATTTGGATGGCTTTGGGCAAGGCAAACGTAATTCTTGGCTTATACAGGCTGCGTTTCCCAATAAGAGCTAGAACAGGTTTTATTTGATTCATTAGATACTAATATATATATCAATTTATATACATAACGTTTTCTTAAAGGGACAATTTACCCCCTCAAAAAAATCTCTCATCATTTACTCACCCTCGAGTTGTTTAAAAAAATATGTATAAAGCCATTTTTCAATCAAATGTGTATGTTAACATTTTCTATACGTTTCCACAAACACCAGTTTAGTGGTTAATCACACTACTCGCTCTACATCACATTTTCCTCTTTTGTAGCCCAGAGCCCGTTCACCAGCAGGGGGCGATGCAACGAGATTCTAAAAATAGCCATCAACTTTATTTCTCAAGGGATGCACAGGCTTTTCTAGAATGTGTTCTTCTATTTCTAAACAAAGAGCTCATCTACCCTGCAATAGAAAATGAATATTGTACTGAATAGACACGGTTAAACTGCTGCTTTTAGAGGGATACTTCACCCAAAAATAGAAATTCGCTCATCATTTACTCACCTTCGAGTTGTTCCAAATCTGTATTTGTTCTGATGAACACAGAGAAAGATGTTTGGAGAATGCTTATTAACAGACAGATCCCCCCCCCTCCATTGACTATATTAGGAAGAAATACTATATTGTTTTTTGTTCTGTTGAACACAACAGACATTTTGAAGAATGTATGAAAGCAAACAGTTCTGGGGCACTTTTGACTACAATTGTATTTTTTCCTACTATGGTAGCCAATGAGGGGCAACGTCTGTTTTGTTATACGCATTCTTCCAACCATCATCAGAACAAAGAATGTAAACAGATTTGGAACAACTCTAGGTGAGTAAATGATGAATGGCACATTCAGTTTGACATGATTCGTTTTTCTGTGAACGTATGTTGTTTTGTGCACTTATATACTTTATAGAGAGTGGATTTGGAAGTGTGCATTTGGTCGTGACACTGATGCTGTTTCATAACATTCGGCCCTGTCTTGATGTGTCTGTTGAGATGTGAAGGATAGACCCCACATATCTATCTTAGCTGCCTGAAAGACTTTTCCCCCCAAACCATTTTTGGCTGTACTGAAATTCACTCCGTTGCTATGGACACAGATCATAGTATTTTTAATCTGTGTCCATGACAACAAACTGGCTATTACGGGAAAGGCCTACAACGTAATTCATTTTAGAAGAGACTGCACATGTGAATGGAAAACCTGACGCATTTAAGCAATCAGACAGAGAATAATGTTAAGAGGTGCTACAACGTTTATCGTGTCTGTTACTTTTACAGTAACATTATCCTAATAGCACTCTCTGGCGTACGTATATTTGACGTCTGCATTTACATCTGCAAGATATCTGCAATACATAGTTTGCTCATCTGCAATGACCTCTCGAAGACATCTGTATACGTCTGTAATCTGCTGGAGATCTGGAAAACATCTGCTGGGTAAAAACATCAGCTAAACATCTTAGAAAGTGAGGTTTACATCATTCTAAATCATACACATATTACAGACAGCAGACGTCTCCGAGACGTTTTGAAGATGCGCAAACTATGTAGGCTATTGTAGATGTAATTGCAGACGTCAAATAGACGTAAACTTATATATGGTTGTGTGAATGCAAGCAATTTAATGAATATGCTAAAAGCTAATAAAAGTCTTAAAAGGACATAAAACTTCACATCATTAAGTATTGTTTATGGTGTGCTGTATCATTCTATTAAACAGAAGTGATATGAATACAGGCTTTGGTATTGTATATTAGCCGTTTAGCTGACTAAGCTGTACTGTTCATCCTGTGCGGATGCGTGTGAGTTACTTTGTTCAAACAGTGTGTTAATAGTGCAGCGGTGCATGTAGAACACGGAACACTGTGAGCTGACACTGATTGTGGTTTGCACGTGGGTGTAAAATAAAGAGGCTGTATACTAATGATGAATGGCATGGAGAGGCTGAATACAGTTGCATCTCAGCTTTTATTCATCATTCAGTGAGAAGTGAAAATGGTGGTGGACCTAAAAGGGATAGTTCACCCAAAAATATAAATTCTGTCATTTAAGGGATGAGATCTGTTTGGTTACTGACAGTCTGATGACAGAATGTTCATTTTTGGGTGAACTATCCCACAAAATATCATGAATGTTGTAAAATGATTTAACATTTGAACTGTTGTGCTTTTAATTCGCAGTCCTCAGATGGGAACATTTGGAAAATGTAACGTATTAGACGTATTTCATTTCCAGTATGTATAAGCATGTTTATTTTAGAAGTGTTATAAGTGCATTTTCGACATCTGCATTTTAGTTTTTAGACAGAGAGCATAACACAACAGCCATTTGAGACAATACAACGCTTTTGCTGTGTTCACTGGACATTTGGAAGGAAAGTGTGGTTTAGGAAATCAAATTTATTTGCAATTAGTATTAAACAACTGAAACCCAATGAATGCTTCAATAACTTTAGAACATGCAAAGAAGAGGAAGTGAAAGTCCTAAACAAAAATTTTGAATTATATATATTCAAATTGAAATATGTGAAATACTGTGATGCAAGGTGATTTCCATTGTGCCACTGACCTCATTGTCAGTACATTGATACCACATAAATATAAATAACTGATGAATTACGATTTATTTGAGAGATCATTTAGTAATTAAAAAATGCAGACTTTTTAATATGTATGCTACAAACTAAAAGATTGTTCATGCAGACTAAATATACAGAATGTAACACATTTTTTAAAGTAGTTTTGGGAACACTTTACAATAAGGTTAACAATTACTCAAAGCATTAACTAACATGAACTAACCATGAACATTACTTTAATCATAAGCATTTATACACTTTAGTTCATGTTCATTTCAGAACGTACAAATACTTAAACATTTCAACTATTAATTTAAGTTTATGCACATTGTCCTGACATGAATAATTATATTGTATTGTATTTAATTAACAAGGATTAATACATGCGGAAAAACTATATTCCTCAATGTAAATTAACGCACTTATTAATGTTTACAAATATAATTTTATTGAAAAGTATTATTTTTTTAATATTATAATAAATAATAATATAAGTATTATTAATATGTAATTTTGTCTTCTGGAACATTAAAATAGTCTTAGTAACAAATTGCACTTGGGGTTAAAACATTTTTTTATAAAGTCAATTTCACTTATTTTGTATCCAGTTTTTGCACACATTTTTTAATGTAAACTTTACTTAAAATAACAAACAAATCCCACAATCTTAAGCCAACATGTCTGCAGTATTTCTGCCCGCTTGATTTATTTTTCCGTCCAGTAGATGGCGCTCTCATGCAGGTAATAGAACATGCAGTATGGTCATCAGGCTCATTATCAAAAGGATGATGAGGCTGCACTTCACTTGCAAAGCTGAGTAAGCTGGGGATAAGGAGCAGGTCCAGAGGACGGTGTTCAACTGAAACCCAGCCTTCCCCTCAGAGTCAACAGCTTTGCATCATAAAAATCATGAATTTAAGGCAGCAATAAAATGCAGTTTGAATACTGTGATCATGAATACAAGACACATTTAGCATACATCATATTCACTAGCCAAGTTTCATGCTCTCTAGAGAGTGTATTTAACCTCATCGTTGCCTCCAGTCCAGACTGTTTTATTCTTGCATCTGAAGAGAGATATTCACATTTGACCACCAGCACATATCATATATGAGATAAAACTAATAATAGTACTAGTAATAGTACAGTTATACATGGATATGGGCCTTAAGCAGCTCGAGTTTTGTCTCTAATAAAGTTCAAGTGTGTGGTGGTCAGACTGAATGTTTTCAGATCAGGTCTGTAGTTGTTGATGTGGTGCAAGAATTGTACGTAGCATTTGAAATATTTTAGTATAACGCCAAAATCAAGCATAGATGAATGTCTCCCCTGAATATATAGGAGCATGTCTAACATTGAACGCGTTATTTTGCTGTGAGCCTTCAGCATTAGCATTCTATAATGACACAGCAACACTGTGAAGGGAAAGCATCGGATGCCTTGTACGGTAACACTGCAGTAAAAAGGAGAGAAAGGGGGTGTTTAAGATCACCACCTCAAAATCAGCTCTGCACGCTGTAGGCAAGTCTTGTTGCTATGGAGATCGCATCCTACTGCAGGTGTAAGTAACGATAGAGGAAGTCAACTGTGTTTTCTCTTTACGCTATGCATCTCTATCTCTGTTTTTAAATCTCCCTTTTCGCTCTCTGGTCCTCTCATGTCTCGTTGTCTTTCTTTCTTAGACTTTAATTCTAGATGTGAAGCTGCATTTCAACGCAGAGGAGGAAAGAATCACACACAGTACATCAGACATGAATTCAACCAATCAGATCTCTTAATGATCAAAACAAAGATAGTATACTGTAGCATTTACACATTTAAATTTGTGGTGCTATTAGTGAGCTGTGTAACTAGCCATTGTTGTGTTAAATGAATGCAATATGAGCTGTCACGCTGACCAGACAACCTCTGGCTAATGTCTGATTTCTGACGTTAGACACGCTGGGTTGTGCAACAGAATTAGCCCACAGGCAGTGGGTAAAATGCACACAGACCGAGACTGAAATAAATCAGGTCTGGACTGGGAAGCTTTTAACCATCTCAGATCCAGAACATTCAAAATAATGAAGATTATTGTTGACCTCATGTCTTAGGCTACTTGTTATAATGTTAAACATGTTAAATATGTTTATTTGGCTTTCTTGCATTTTGCATGCATGTAGCATTAACAGATTAGAAAAATTATCAGATTGCGACTGTCTTTAATTTTTAGATGACCTTATAATCCCCATGCTTTATGGCACGGTGAAGTATGTTCAATTACTACAGTGAACATGGTATAATCATGAACATAGTGTCCAAAGCATTTAAATTTCCATTCAGAAAGACAGTATAATTGTAAGAAAATGTAAATTTGTGCTCTTAACTAGCACACTCTTATTTAGATGGTTTCAAAGCAACAACGTAAACAAACATTACTGCACATTCACGTTTTGTGCCCTAAACTTAATTTCTTGTACACACCTGCAAAGAATAGAGTCCCTGGATCTTAAATTCTAGCCAGTATTATGTTTGGGTGAACTGTTACTTGATCAAACTTTAATGTTGAAACATTACTATTCAACCAATTCTTTATTTAGCAAAATGAATGCACAATAAAATACAACAAATTGTTTATTCAATTTTTAATTACTATAAAATAGTAGAATAGAAAATTAATATTTTATATACATCAAATAAAATATAGTCATATTATTGGCCAGGGCTGGAAAAGGACTTAAAAATGTCCAAGAGCAGCCCCTTCGTCTGTCCGTCCGTCCGCAATTGCTTTCCGACCCGATTGCGCGTGTCTTTTCGGTTCTGGTCCCCCTCCGTTCATTCACGTTTTTACTCATGTTCAGATATGGCCCACTGGGAAATTCTAGGTATGCCTTCAGATGGCCAGCCCGCCCCAGTTGTTAGCCACTCTAGCCGACTGATCAACAAACACAGACCGGAAGGTAACTTCGCGCCAGGCACGTACGTCCGATGGAACGGTCTTAACACAAGTCTGCCGTTTTGGTTTCGTTGACTACTCAAGCTAATTAATGACACAAAACAAAATTCTTCAAAGAAACAACAAACCTGTTACATATTGAATAAAACAAAATCCCTTTCCCCTGCCTCCCCTCTGCAAAACTTGCTCTCCAGCGCTGACTGTCTAATTCTATCAGTTTTGGAGCACGGTGTTGTGCACTGCGGGCAGCCACTGTTCGCCTCTCCTGTGGAGTTGAGCATAACAGAAGCGGACTGAAAGAGCCTTATTAATCCCAGCATTGCACATGCTCTCTTCGGGCCATGGCACAGTGTTGCACAGACATCAAGCCACAAATACATCTCCAAATGTAGATTATCCAAATATATGAAATACACGCTGTGAGGGGACTCGACCTGTACAAAGTCCTGCAACGAAGGCTGGAAAAATCCAGCAGTAACAGGGAGTGACATTTGTGGAGATGCAGTCAGTGTCTGTAAAACAGAGGGAAAAAGAGTGTAGGCTTCCACCTGAGATAATATCTGTGTCGATGCGGTCAGTAGCTATGCGTGTCTCTTGCTGGCATTTCTACATATGGGTGAACCTGTGGAAAACGTTAAAGAAAATGGGTGGTTCCTGTTTTGTTTCTTCCTGAAAATGAAGAAAGAAATTGCAAATTGAGAAAAATTCCAAAAAAGAAAATGGACCATAAATTTGGGACCATTGAGATATATTATTGTGTGAAATTCATTGTCATCATTTATTCCTAACTGTTAAAGGTACAGATTGTAATAATTTTGCTGTGAAATATCCAAACACCACTAAGCCAGTGTTACTTACAATATAACAGTCGCCTGTCAATGGCGTCATATCCGTGTTACCCTTTGTTACCGCCTTCTTCCAAGCAAGCCACTAGCTTGTTTCGAGCAGTAACGTATTTATGGACGACAATTATAACATTTATAAAAAAAATTACCTCATCCATGGCCATCAACGGTGGAGTTGAAAACAACAGATCCCATCATTCCACGCTCCTTCACAGCGTCATCTAGCTAAGCCATTGTTGTTGTTTTGATCGTGCGCCATCTAGCAGCGGTCATTACAAAGTGTAGCTTTAAGCATATATTTTGGCTAAATTCACAATGAAATGGAATTAAAAAAAAAACTACAATGTCGGGATGCAATATTACAACTAATAACAGTTTAGGGGTACATCATTAGCTTAACTGTCATTAAAATACTTTTAATTTATAATATATATTTTATATATAATTATAATTGTTCTCTTCTATATTATAATATTATTATTTCACTATTTAAGAAATGATATTATATTATATATATATTTCTTTTAATGATATTTTAGTACAATATACTGAGCTACAGAGAATGTTGAATAGACCATTACTGTCTTTCAAACCCAATTTAACCTCTGGTGTCGTTCTGCAGTGCTGACACAGTATTTCTGATGTGAAATTCATGATGTGGCATTCACAAGCCCCGTACTGACGTACACAACCGCACTGAACAAAAGACCAAGCCACTTCAGTCGGGCGGACAGTGTCCTGTCAACCGTGTTGACAATGAAATGTTGAGATTTTTCATGCATTTGCATATTGATCACAAAGCATGACCCAAACAACATCTCATTGTTACACCGCTAAAGTGTGCTCCTGTAGAAAAGCATGTGCGGGTTGAAAGCATCGTGCCATACAGCAAGAAGAAATATCCGTAAAAAATCAACCCCATATAGTCATTGTTGACCCTGACGACACTGTAGAGCATGAATGCGAGTGCTGATTTTATTAGGAGCACTCATCAATGGTTCCGTTCCCTGATCCAAAGCAAGCAGGAAGAAAGGAAGACGCTGGCTTGAAGTGGGTTTACTACCACTCATTAGTTTCCACTGATAGAGCTGATGCAGGAAGTGATGCCGGGAAAGGTCAGCACATGGATCTTGATTTGACCTCTCTAACCTGCTTCTGATGGGCAGCATCTGTCATCCTTACATTTAATTTGGCCGAGAAAGGGAGGTGCAGAGATATTATAACTATATCGCCTGTACGATATTATAGATATTATAACGCCTGTCTTTCTCTCATTCTTAAATGCATTGCTTCATTGTTTGCATGGCACATTTATTGTGTTACAGTTTGTGGATCTTTAACCCCACCCATTGATACTCAGACCAGTATGTTTCATGTGCGCTATCCGCTTGTTCTGAAGTTGCCGTGTCAGGGATGTAATGTAGAATATGAGGAATTTGTTTATCAGACGATACTCTGAAATCACTACTGAAATGTCCTGTTCCTCTTTTGAGATTATGTTGTATATGTGTGTGTGCGAGTGTGTGAACCCACTTTGGAATATTAATAACACTGCTTTGCATGACTCGATAAACTGAAGCTTAACTCCTCATTATCCCCACTGAAATTCAGAGAGGTTGGTTAAGAGTAATTTTTCCCCCACCACTAGCAAGATAGACTTGTTGAAAGTCAATTTTGACTACCCACAGAGAAAAAAAACAGCTGTTTTGTGCAAGCTTAGCATATGTGGAATAGAACGGCCAACTATCTTGTCCAAACCCAACTATGTTGTCAACGTTCTGCCACGTTGGCATGAATTTCAATGTGTTTGTCGTCTTGTTCTTTCATGTGCAATAACTGGACACTAAAATGTTGAGGCAACTTAAAATAACAAGGCAACCTACAAGCACACTTTGTAGTTATCTCCACGTAACCAAATCAAAAGATTACTTAAAAATCATAAATTCCTAATTTACTTTTTGAGGTGAATTTAAATAGGCAAGATGGATTGAATGTGTACATTGCAAAAACTTTGTTAACATTGGGTCAACCTGGGGATCAAGTTGCCCACAGTCCTCCACTCACATTTAGATATTAAAAGGCCTTCCGCCAACATTATTTCTCAATTATGTTTTATATTTGGATATGCTATTTTGAAAATGTGTCAAAATGAATTTCAAATGCTGTTTTATGCTCTTTTTTAATAGAACACACATTCATTGAGATATGCTGAGGACACAGTGGTGATCCTCCACCTGCGGCATTCTATTGTTTGTCATTTTCCACGAGTCACCCTCATGCATCATGAACAAGCTGTTACTGTTTATGTGTTTTTGTTGACTTTAAGCTGAAATATACAGTTCACAAACGTGATCATAAAGTATGCTGCTGTTTACAATGTGTTGTGCACTTATATGGGACCAAAAAACGAATGCTAGATAATAGGGATGTAACAATATTATCAATTTCATTGTATCGCAATAGCAAAATTGTCTTCTTAAATATCGCAATAAATATTTTACCGCATACATTACACCGAGGTATTATCGTACAGTGAGATTTTGATATCGTTACATCCCTAATCAAGATAAGTCATTTTTTTTTCGTTTTTAGATCACATGGCGGGCTGCAGATGTATTTATCAGATCAATTTATCGTTTTTTCACAGAAAAATCAGTGTTTCAGTTTTACAGCTGTAATCAGTGTTGGGTAAATTAATCCAAAAAAGTAATTAATTACTAGTTAATAATTACATGTTCAATGGTTTACTTCGATGACTGTACACAATACTAATTACTAATTACTTTCTATACTGTACATCAACCTTGGTAAGTTAAGCGACTCAAGGATAGACATGAAACAGCTCTTTTATTTCTTTCAAATAAATAATTTAAAACAACATAAAGTATTCTTATTGACTGACCAAAGTATTAAAAATATGAGAATTATACATTAAAGCAAACACTTTTAAGTCTGAATTTTGACGTTGATTCCCCTATTGCACACATATATATTACACACGGTATTTAGTCTAATTACTGCAGAAGTAACTGTAATTAAATCACAGAAAAAGTAATAATAATCCCTTACTTTACTTTTTCAAGGAGGAAGTAATTTAATTACAGTAACTAATTACTAAGTAACTAGTAACACCCAACACTGGCTTTAATGAAGAACCATTTGCAACAAAAGCATCTAACATTTTGGAAGCTACACAGTATCCCAATACAGAAACAGTTGAACCCTTAAGGAGTTTCACCCACCCTTTGAAATTTACCTTGAGGCATATTTCTTTCTGTTTCCACCATATGTGTTTTGTTCTTTTGCATACAAAATTAGATACTGTATGTGAAAAGGAAAATAAGATAGAGACATCCGCCCCGAGAGTGTCATTCTACAAACACATTCTACTCTTTTCCCGAGGGCACCATGAATGACTCTGTGACTTTCTAAAGCCTTCTCAGAGAAAACCAGTAAATATCCCGCCAGCACAGCAGTGCAGTTTTTTCTTCAATAATTTTTTACATGGTCATTGACCAATCATTAACAAGGACCAGAATGATTCGTTTGATAAAAAAATATTTTATCAACATGACAATTTGAGTGGGAAATTGAATGATTGTAAAATGAACATGAATGTAAGTATTTGGTATGTCAGTGTTTTGATTCAATGACAGCGTGCACTCAGCCTGGCATGGGCTCTACACGTTTGTGCAAAACCTGATGATCCATGTTATCTCAGCACGACTTGAACATGTTCCAAAAAGCATCTTGTGTGCTTCAATGGATGTAAGGAAATGTGACCTTTTGTACAAAGAAGTAAACATGGTCAATATCACAGATTTGCTTACATTTGAATAGTGACCCAAACATTAAATATCCGTCAATTTTCTTACACAACTTTAGATTGTAATCTAAATGTATTCAACTTAAAGCATGGGAAACACTGATGACTGATTTCATACACAAGACTTCCAATTGGAAGTGAGCATCAATATGCACCGAAGGGCAGAGATCTTGAAGTGGAAAGTCTTGAAAGAGAAGATAAATTAAAATATAAGGTCATGAAATGCCAAGATTTAAATGTTTCATGTACTTTTTAATTCCACTTCTAGACTGAAATGATCAAATGAAAAAAAACTAACAACGCTTGGTTCTAATGCTGTTACTGCTGGAGTTTAGATAATGACTTTTAGACAGCGCATTTATCCTTAACACAATATTTCAGTAACCCGTACACTGCCAGGAAGTTAATGTGTGTCTGTGTGGATTTCAGCATTTAAAACATGACCATATCATATGTTCCCGAGGCTAAAGATGAAGAGGGACAGATACCTCTTCATCCTCTCTTGGCAGATAGAGAGATGCTCAATAGCAGAAGAGTGACAGGAAGATGGTCTTGGTTATGTAACTGGAGACCTTGTGTGTGTCCTCTCTGGGTTCACATTTACAGCCCTGACGGAGAGAGCAGAGCTTCAAGACACCCTGCGTATCTCTTCCTAGGCTCTGCCACTTTGCATTAGCGTTTGATTTCATAGTCACTGATAATTGGCCTAGTTTGTGTTTTTATGTTTGTCCTTTCCTCACTGACATTGGGCTTTATGGCAACAGGGTATAAAGAATGGTCCAACGCTCTGATCACTGTAAAGCTTTGAAAAGACATACAGCATCCAGCCCAACAATTCTTAAGGGGCTTATTTATATTTACTCCACAAAAAATATACAAATATAAATGATACATGGAAGCTAAATGATAAATGCATCCAGATGTTTTTCATTTATAGCTCAAACCATTGTCACTATAAATATTCTTCTGTTCTGTATTATGCAATGTTATTCTCATCAGACCTAATGACAATTGGTTGTTTTTGTCTTTTTTATTTTTCAAAGCAAACTGAAAAGCAGGCACAACAATGGCAACATAAAACATGGATCACCATCTTGATTGTTTTGGGTAATAAAGATTGTGACTGTGTCCCATGACTTCTTGCATATACAGAACAAGAAAGAAAATAAATATTGTTTAGACTTTTTTATTGTTTTTATGTGATGTGTTAAACTGGTGCAATACTGTAACATTCTTCCAAAAGAAAATCCTGGTGAACTCTGGTAAACATTGATCAAAACGTGTGTTATTAATATATATATTTATAGTAAAATACTAACTAAAAAATTGTTTTAAAAATATTAATTTGTATATAAAATATAAATTACTGTATTGCCAAAAAAAATTGCAAACAAAAACATGTTGGTATGGAATATAAACATAAAATGAAAAATAAAAACACATCAACCTAGCCTCAATTGTTGGATCATTGTACTTTAACACAGTGAGATTAAAAGTATTACATTGATTTACTTTTAAACTGTACAGTCACATTTATATAATACTCACGAGAAATGGTATGTTCCAAAAAAACTCCTTACTGGCTGTTTCCCTCCGTTCCCGGCTGGCAAAGACATTCTTGCTCATTCATTTCTTTCAAATAAAGCAATTCAGACAAAATGAGATGTCAGCCAAAGGACATGACAGTCTTTCAAGCAAACATGTTCCTGATTGGATGCTATGCAAGGACTCCTTCCTACGATATCTGACTTTGTGTAATGCGAATACATCCTCTATAAAATTGACTGAAAGAACAGAGGAAACAAAAAAATATGTGAAATTCCAGTGCCAAACATCTAAATGGCCAAATGTAAATATTTCTGTAACTTGTCAAATTAAGATTACTGTAGCGTCATTTAACATTTAGGCTTAACAAAACTCTTTTTGTTTAGCACAGAAACCTCAGTCTTGATCACATGTTGATCACTTTACATGCGATCCAGTTTAATCAGATTCACTCTCACGCATAAAGTTTGCAATTTCATCGTCCTAAAACCCGACACGCAGGTTTGGTTTAAGCATTAGAGTCTGTGTTCACGCTTAAAACACACACGGTTCTTGTTTTCACTTCTGCACACTGTGGTATGTGTGAAATTCAATTATAGCCACGCTGTCCGCTCTTTCTGTTCTAATCTGCCTAACTGGAGGAAGCACCGGCCAGGTGGCGACCCTGCAGGCAGTACCCAGCACAGAGCACATAGCCCTGGGCCAAGACCATAAGATGGACCAGTGCCATCCTCCACCAACACAACACACTCCCATGATCCAGACGCACTAGGAACAGGGCACGGTCAACGCTCACGACCAACGCCATTTCACCAGACGCCTGGACTCTCAGGGTCAAGGCCACAGAGATGCACATTGCACAGCACTTTGCTCCATAATTCATACTAAGTTCCTAAAATAGCGCCTTCCGACAGAACTCGGTGTTCCACAAGCTCCCTGGAATAGAATCGATGTATGCACTTAGATCCTGAACAGAAGGTGAATCAAATGCATCGTACGGAATTGTGGGCGTTGGTTGAGCAGAAGCCTACGAATATTGACCAAGAGCCTTTTGTAGCCAAGAGATCAACACATCTCACTTAAAGTAACTGGTTTAATGTAGCATTTAAATTGACAATTTTTTGTTTAATATGTATAAATCATTTTTTTTAAATCTGTATAAATTTCTTTGTTCTGACAAACACAGAGAAAGATATGTGGCAGAATGCTTGTAACTAAACAGTTCTTGGCCACTATTGGCTGTTGATTTCCTTTATTCTCAAAGAAGTCTACGAATAATATTTTCCCACTGTTACAATAGTCATCTCCAAACATTGTCATTGTTTTGTATTTTTCCATACAGAGGAATTCAATATTTGTTGCGGCAATAACAAGTGGTGTTAACTTTAAAAGGAGAAAGCTTGATGCAGCGCTCATGGCACAAATTGCAGTCGTGTATTGGACTTGACTGGAGCATCAGTCAATCCGTCCTGGAGAATCTGGTAATGATGTTGACAGTGTGGGGGAAATACAGAGGTTACTGCACAGTCCAATGATAACAGGCGTTTAGGGGAGACGTCAGGACAGCCTCTCTGGGAAACCCACAACCCCCCATCCCCTCAAACCCCCTTGACTGGCAGGCCAGCTAATGGGTCCTGACTGAGGAGAATCAGCTTCTGTTAAGAGGAAGCAGCAAGTCCTGCGATAGACCACAAAAAAGATGGCAAGCTGTTTTCAAGCGAGATTCCAAAACAATTTTCTACCGGTACATGTTCAACAGACTCTCTTTCTCAATACAATATGTTTTTGTCAAAGAGTGACGTTGAGAAGTTGGTATAGGTTGCTTAAACCATCAAAAATAGAGAATGTGTCCATTTGGAAGGAATTTCACATTATAAGTGTGTTCATACGACTTCCTCCTGTCAAGCTATTTTAAGTGATGTGTATAATTCCCTCAGTATTACTTCATCTGTGTCCATGGGATTTTAACTGACTAATTCTGACAACCCACACAAGCCATTTTAAAAGCATTAAATGACGGGACGCTATTGAGATTAAAAATCTCCTTTTCAGGTTAAACTTCCAATAACCTGAAAAGCTTCCTCTTTCATTCGAAAAACCCACTCGTACTCCAGTTCTGAAGCCGGCTGATGCAACAATGGCAAAATTAATGCCTTTATAATAATTTGTTGTGTCTGTGAGAGGAGGTAAAATGTGAAACGATCACTTTGGTCACGCAGCTTTCCTACAGCCTTGTTCCCTGTACCCCTTTGATCCCTAAACCCCTGATATCTGATGTCTGCGTAATTATTTTGCCATGTAATGAAATCATCCATATAGATGAGTCACATCCCTAATGCTTATCTTTGAAAAAACACAGTCATGCTCTTATTTTGCATGCAAGTGCGACTGAAAGGAATTCAAAGTGATGCTCTATCAATTTCTCTGTTTTTAATTTTATTCATAGCAAAAAAAGGATTTTGATGTATTTTTAATGAATCCCACATATTAGTCTATATTTATATTTCAATGTCCTATTGAGATGTACAGTATTTGAAGCAAATTATCAACATAAGATGTGTTCACCACAAAACACATTCGAGTTGTTGAGAGCTGATTCACTTGTGTGAGTCAATATTTACATCTTGCTACTAATGCATAAACAAATCAAATTGTGATTAAATCCCTTCCTCTTACACAAAATGAATTTAAGACAAAATAAAAGCCATTCCACAGCAGGATAGCCCTTAACTACACATATTGTAGTTTAATCTTAAAAAACATGTTGTTGACTAGTACAAACTGATCAACAGCTGAGGTACATGTGTGACGTATTTCTAATGGCTTTGACGGAACAACCCACAGCCTTCATAGTCTCTGATAGGTGGAGCCCTTGGCAGCGTCTTCAGCCCCCGTGAGCGTGCACAGACAGCAGACAATGAGAAACAAGGGAAGGCTTGATAAGAGCAAGGGAGCTGCTTCTAAAAAAGGAAGGAGTAATTAGTAAATGTCGTCTAAGAGGAGCACGGTGAATTAGAGGCCTAGTGGATCATGTAATTAGGGGTAGACCATTCTCCAACACACAGCACAAATGGTGGAGGGGACACTGTGTCTTCAGCCATGTTCTTAGGAACCATAGGAATTGTTCTATATATTAGGGTTTAATGCATTGACACCTGTGGAAACTTGAAGGTCTCTCTGGGAGTATAAATTAAACTTAATTTGGGTACAAAAGGGTGATGTGTAAAAAGTAAGGTGGTGGTATTGCTGTGATAGTTGAAGGAAGACATATTTTATAAACTTAAATTTCATTTTAATTACCATAAAGAAAATATATTTTTCTATATGAACTGTCAATATATTAAAGGTGGCGTGTGCTATATTAGGGAGGATCTATAGACAGAAATGCAATTTAATATACATAACTATGTCTACAAAGGTGTACATAATGAAGCCATATGTTTTTATTACCTGAGAACGAGCTATTTCTATCTACTTACACCGCGAGTCCCCAATACGCCATGTTGTTACTACAGTAGGACTACAGTAGTCCTAAATGGACAAACTGCTCTACGGAGCACGTTTCGTAAAAACCTGACAACATCTTTGTTCTGTGTCAGCCACCGTAGTGCTTCGAAGGGAGGGATGTAGTGAGCCGTTGGTTGCAATTAGCAACCTTATCACTAGATGCTGCTAAAATATCTGCATCGCTCCTTTGTATTATTTTATATTCTTTTAAATACATATCATTTTTTTTACCTATATTACAATATATTGAATAATGCATAAGGACTTTCCACATTTCATGTACTGAAAAGCACTTGGTCCCAATATATGGAATAGTATTATTTCATTTATTGCATTATATTTTCCAGTATTTCGTTTCGTAAGGGTATCCAAACAGCACTGCAAAACTGATTCTTAATTACGTTTGAATATTTATGCATTTGGAAAATGCAATGTACAGTGCATTCAATTTATAAAATGTTTTTACAATTAATTTGTTCCCCGGAATCAATATCTTTGTTACTGATTGAGTTCAATTGAACCTGAATGTTGTGCTCTTGTAACACACACTCATAGGATGTCGCATCCATAAGATTTTTGCTGTGGTGTGAACTACACTTTTAGGAAAAAGTGTAGGACAAACAGATAAGCAAAAGACACAAGGATACTTATAGGACTTTTTAAGCCATTTTTCTGTCTGTAAGAAGCGTCGCTGGAGCTCATGTACAGTTGCTGCAGAAGAATGCTGATTTAGATTACCACAGACAAAACTGTTGCTTTTAATCCATTCATCAGTCTTTGGAAGTAACAAAACATCTTCACATAACTGTGTGCATGACTCTTCAATCCACATGCAAATATTCACACACAGATACACAACATCTTGGACTTTGCCCTGACACTATGCGAGCAGGTAAATAAAAAACTCAAATGTTAATTGAATGATACATCTTTTCGCATTCAGATAGCTTTCGCACCAGACATAGAGGATTTATATGACTGTAGATCTGAGGGAGAACAAATAACAACAAGGAAGTAGCCGGCAAACTGATAGCGCCAGATTAAAGCCTGTGCCTTTTAAACAAATTGGGTGCTAAAAGAAGCACGCTGCCATGTTCTGTGCCAGAACATGTTTTATTGTTCAGCCACATTAGTTCTGAGACAAAGAGTTGCGTCACGTGACACACGTCACATGTCCTGATGAAAGAAGATAATTGGTTCCCAACTGATTGTGATGAAAACCTTAAGCTGTTTCTTTTTATGAGCCGTGATGGGTAGGTGGATGGTAGGAAAGATTGGACCGGGGTCCATCAGAACATTGCACACACTCCTTTATGGTTTAAGGCTGGAAAGTTTAATTTGATCCATTGTGCATTGACGTTTTTATAGACCACCCATCCCACCCAAAACTCTCATCGAACCTTTGGCAAATGTGAGAAAATGTAACTGACAAATACTACCAACTTTCTTATTAATTAAAATTACCCCATTAATGCATCCACCCGACAGTCTATATTCATACATTTCTGTAACTTGTATATATTTTATATCTCTATTTGAACCTTTAAACAACACAAGCAGAGACACCAACACAAGTAGGTGGCGACAAATAAATGACTTTTGTTTGTTGTGAATCATTGAATCATTCATTCCCCGATTCGTTCAAATTGATTCATTGATTTGTCCAGGAACGAGCTACGGGTATATTCACCCACGAGGTAGTTCCGTTTGAGGACTATTTCAGACTATAACACCGTCACACTCTTAGTGGAGTTTTATCCCAATACCAGTATAGTTACTAGATTATTTCAGGCATTTTTTGTTTATATACGGGCAGCATGCGGCCCTGTAACGTTACCGCACAAGATAATCGTAAGAAAAAATCTTAAAATATTTACACTGCGTGTGTCCAAAATCGCCCCATCTCCCAATATAACACATTATATCAGGTGTCGCTAATTTTGAAACAAGTTATCTATGCCTAATTTTTGAGTGGAAAATAGGTTCCTATATGTTGCGTTCAAACATTGTACACTTACCGATTATGTTGCCCATTATTCAAAGTGAAGAGGATCTGACGTGTTGCTTCGTTGCTCTTGATTTTATGCTGGCCTGCACACGTTACAGGTAACGTCCAATTAATAATCGTTTACTGTTTATGGTCGAATGAGGAATATGCAAATTCCGAAATTAAATGTTCACCCCACAGGAAGAAATGACGTGATCGCGCTTTTTCTCCTCTTGTTTAATGATGTTATCCTGTGTGGTGCATTCATGCTTCATTTTACAACCATCGGATTTAAACCTAACACGAATATATCCCTTTTGCATAATTTAGTATTTCATGTTTGTTTTTACCAGGCACTGCACGAAGCATAGAAATTATAATAAATTTGAAATTAAAGGCACGAGTGAACAGAACAATTGTAATAGTTGTGAGCATGCCTACACATTCTTACTTCACTTATTAATATTGCCAAGTGCCCACTAGTGAGTGAGTTTGATATCAGTCCGTATCTCTCTTACAGATTGCTAGGAAATATAACACGTTGTCCACCTTTATTTGAAAGTCATTTTTTAAATTTTGCCTTGAGAAACAGTTTCTTTTAATCTGGCTTCCATTTACATTTTGATTATTTTACCAGGAGTGACAATTTGGTTGTGAACACAAGGGATGGAGGAGTTCATTAACTGTTTTGAAAACTTTTTTTAAAGGTTGAATTGGATTTTTTTGGTGCAGTTTCCAGTAACATCCATTAGCTATGATATTTAAAATACTCACAGCATCAAATAAGGAAAGTCGAGGGAGTCGCAATATTTCAAGAAACGACGGAGTGGAGGCAGTCAGAACAAGTCCTTGGTATTATGGTGAATCACAGACATGGTGTCAACAAACATTGCAGATAAAGAAAAGGAAATGTTCAAGGAGCTGGTGTTTCTTCAGTACAAGCAGATTCTGTAGCCATATTTAAAAACTTAGCTCTGTGGTAGGCTATATGTGACCAGTTTTTTGTAGCACTTATTCTTTTTTTGCCATATTTTGTTCATTTTTTTCCATTGTTTCCCTCATCTGTAATTCGCTTTGGATGAAAGCGTCTGCTAAATGCAAATCTAAATGTAAACAGGCTGATTAGAACCATATGTGAGGTTTTGAGTGTGGGCATTACGTGCTGGATCATAAGAACATTACCAGGGTGAAAGATTCCTTAGACAAACTGTACAAGTAGAATACACGCATTTTTGGTTTGCCATGTCTTAGCTCGATAATACAATGTCAGTACTTTTAAGGGTGTCAGGGTTCCTTGTACAGAATAGAATTAAGTAGACGTACAGGCCAAGATGACAAAGTGTTTCAGTATCGGACCACTCCAATTCAGATCTGTACATCTGAATGGAGACTTTTCAGTCATTTCAGGACAGAACATCTTGGTTTTGGAAGAAACGTAGTAGTTGTAAACGAATGTCTTAATTGCAACATTGTCTCAATGGAGAAGAGAGTCAGAGAAAAACTCTATAGAGAAAAGTACATTCACAAAATGACGAAGCAACAAGATTGAATCTGCTTTAATAGGAATTCACTGTAAACCCTACAATCATGATTTACTACTAATCGACTGTTAATGATCATTCTCATTATTGATTACAAATAAAAGGCATTAAATAATAGGCATCTAGAACAATAATAGCTCACGAGCATATGTGATCTTAAATAAGAATTATGGTTTTTCCTTGTATTAAGTGACCAGTGTCTATTTAATATAAGCTGTGCAAGTTTTTTTAGAAGTATGTTTGCGTGTCTCTGTCCGAGGTTCTGAAAAGCACTCGCCTCAAATCGGATCACGTGACGCCACTGCTTCATTCAGCAGTGAGCGCGCGCACTGGTTTCCAGAGAATTTCACGTGAGAACGCGACAAACCATCACTCGCGCACACCGTAGCCTAATTCTCCCCGCTCGTTGCGTCACAGAAGAGGTTACGGGAGGCACTTTTGTACCCTTTTCCAACGCTCAAACGCATTCGACAACATTACGATGGTAGACTTTGGCATTCTTGGTTTTCCTCTGCGCTTCTTCCCTACTTCATGCCAAGGCGGTGATTGCAGTGGATGGGCAGAACGTGCCATGCTTCGTTTCTAATCCCGAAAGTGCCCGTCTACTCGGGAATCTCGTGCTAAGAAGATGTAAGGACCAAAACAGCATCACCAGCCTTTTCCCTAAAACCAGCATCTTCTTCTCAAAAATGCAGAAGGGAATTCGACTTAATGATGGTCATGTCACCTACCTGGGTCTTTTGGCAAAGAAAGATGGCACGAGGCGAGGCGGCTTGAGCAAAAAGAGTTCTGACAACACAAAATGGCACACGAAGTGGTTTGCTCTTTTGCAAAATATGCTTTTTTATTTTGAGAGCGAGTCCAGTTCTCGACCCTCGGGATTATACCTGTTGGAAGGATGTGTGTGTGACAGGTCGCCCTCACCCAAACCTTCACTGTCAGCGAAGGAGTGCTTAGAAAAACAGGTACGAAAAACGGAACGGCAACTTTGTACGTACGTGTGTAACAAGGGCCATTATAATAGCTTGGTTTGCTTGTCGATTTGTTGGGTAAGGCATTAAAAATTGCAATTCTGCTTCCAGCCAGCAGCGAGTGGGGGTTTGTTTTATGCGTAAAGAAATGATGAGCATGCGCTCGAGACAACCAACAATTTTACCAACAGCATCTTCTGGCTTTCTCAATTTCGTGCATTATTTTTATCAAGCGTTAAACATGATTATTTTTGTCGTATCAGATTTGTTTCTGTGGATATGAGCATCTTCTGTCGAAGATGGGACTGTTTAAACGCAGCATATCGTGTTTTATAACATGCCTATATTTGTTGATAAATATTATGTTTTTGATAACGTACATTTATCTATTTGAACTAGCCTATTTTGTTCGTGTTCTTTAACACTAAGCTTAATTTTACGCAGTAAACTTCTTTTCACATAATAAACGCAGTTCAATAGTCTAGAAGTTTAGTGGTTTTTGTCGTTGTACTGCAGTGAAAAAAATAGTGTTTTTCCTCAGAGGTGTGTAAGTTTGAAACGACTGTCTTCCACACAAGAGAGAAGATGACGCCGAGGAAAGCGCTTTATAAACCTCGCCATCGCCATCATGCGGAAAACTGGCGAAGAATCGCAGTCTGTTTGACGTATTGATTTAATTCCCGCGCTGATATTAATAGCATCCTACCTTGGCAACTGCGTCTTCACAACGTGTTTAATAACAAATCGTTTCCCAAACTGAACTTTATGTTCAAAGACACGGTTTAGGCGTCTGATGAGCTGTTGTGCAGTATTAAATGTGCTTTGTTCATAGTAATATCATGGTATTATGCAACAATGACATCAATGTTGCTGAGGGTGTCCAAACCCCATCCTTGAAAGATGCCAAAAGCTACATCTTTTTTGTCTTCTCTGATCTTTTAAAGAACTTTGTTTTCTTTTTCATTTAGATACAGACCCAATAGGGGAAAAGAGGACTGTTCACTTAAAAAAAAATCTGACATCATTTAGGCACCCTCTAGTTCTTCCAGATCTGTATCGATTCCTTTGTTTTGATGAACACAGAGAACGATATGTGGAAGAATGCTTGTAACAAAACAGTTCTTGGCCACCATTGACTACCATAGTAGGAAAAATTACAATGGTAGTCAAAAGTGCCCCAGAACTGTTTGCTTTCCTACATTCTTCAAAATATCTTCTTTGGTGTTCAACAGGACAAAGAAATGTACACAAGCTAATTGTCCTACAGGTTTAATACAACTTGAGGGTGAGTAATTGAGGACAGAGTTTTCCTTTTTGGGCGAACTGTTCATTTGAAATGATTTCCCTCACTTAAAAGTAATCCTTCTTTTTTTATCTCATTATTTAAAAAAATTAAATGTATATGTTCACTTGAATCCGTTCAGTAATACCAGTGACTAATATGATCACGTTGACATCACATGATTTTGTCTTGTATGTCACATGACAGTTCTTACAATTAGTTTGTAAGTAACTGACAGTAAACTTATCACCAACATTAATTGTTACATTAACAATTAAAACAAGAATGATTATTAATGCTGTTACAAGACATAGGCTACATGTAAACATACATAAACATGTAACAAGCTAACTAAATAATGTAACAAACACATATTATATGTAAATAACCCAGAAAAACATTGACGTAAACAAAACAAAAACAGCAGTGAGATGTAGCTGCGGTGAAAAACTGCATGCATTCGCACCGACAGGTGTCACTATAAAGTCTGAGTCCACAACACCAAGGGCCGGTTACATAAACTGCCTAGACTAGTCTTAGAAGTTAGTCATCTAGTATTTTCTTCAAGACTGTTCATAACTTTAATTCAGTTTTATAAAATGGTTGTTTGGGCTACTTGAAATATGAAAATTAAGACCGTTTAGTCCTAACAAATTGCTAGTCAATGAGACTGGTTGTAAAGACACAGTCTTTTCTTAGCTGCTAAATTTATGCATCCAGACCCAAGTCTGAATTAAGCTGCTCAAATGTAAACAATAAAGTTCTTTCATTAACCTAAAGCCACAATAGCATCCAACGACTTAATCATTTATGCAGCCGTATGGCATTCTAAGCCAAAAACCGGTTTGACTATTGTGTACCGGGCAATGGTGGAGGTTGACATACTGTAGTCAAAGATGTTTCACCTATGGGAGAAACTGCAAGGCTGGATCTTCTCGGCCGGCAGTGCCTATCTGTGTGTGTAAGGACTGCAATTCAATGTGAGTCAAAGACCTTCCTGTGAACAGCTGTCCCTGTGCTGACAAAGCAGGATGCGGCATGGAGTTTGATGCTGTGCATGTCTGTCATACTCCAGAGAACAGAACACAGATAGAGGCGTGTAATCTCACAATCAGTGGCCTAGTGTTTGGCAGTCTTACAAACATTACATCATGTTCTGTTTTTACTTATCATGCTCATATTTTCATATCTGGAACATAATATGATTTTGCACCAAGGAAAGATTCCACAACATGGATTAAAGGATGATAAATATTTACCCAGATATTGGATGTTCTGTTTGATCATTCAAGTCATCCTTTTTCAGCTTCTTCAATAGATCATCCAACCCTAGTCTAGTAACCAACCAATTGTAACTTCTTGCCATTTTAATGAAGTGTCATGTTCAGCCATATACAAGGTTTTATTGGCTTTTCCAATTGTGCCGACTTACAGAAACGGGACCATTCTGTTGTTGAATCTTTTAACTGGGGCAGTCCGTCTAGAGTTTGGCCTCATGCAAGCAGACACAGACATGTGCATGTGTTTATATGCTACAAGACCATGTTGTTGTAATATTTAGAATAGTTTATCGCTTAGAAATGCTATTCTAATTTAAAATGCACTTTTTTTAAAGTGTACGAAAGATGCTTTTCTCTAATCTAAAAAAAAAACCAGTAACTCAGCAGCACAAAGCTTTTAAAAAACCTGCATATTGATGTATTCCTCACAAATTTGCAGTCTATTCAAAGCCACCCCGCTACCTTTTTATTGTCATTGTATTTACCTACCAGTCATCCTGCTCTACCATTCATTTATTGGCCCTCTTTAAAATATATCTGCATTTGAGCTCATGGTTCCTATGGCAACTCCTCTTTGCATGAGAAAAAGAATGGTTGGAAGGGATATTGTGTGTGTAGCGGCAGCATGTATCAGTGCGTTGTGTCTCCTTCATTAATGCTAACGTTGTTTGGGCTAAATTTGTGCTGTTCGGTACCTCTGAGGGGTCAGGGCCCATTTATAGAAAAACACTCATCTCTCTTTTGGGAACAGCTGCATTTTTGCAGCTCAACAGAATGAGGGAGCGGAGACTTATTGATGCTCGCTATTTTGGTCTCCTCGCAGAATGCACTTGCATAGGAGCTTGAGACAGACATAATAAAAGGTGTCCTTTAAAGTGGAGTGGCAGAAATGCCAAAAAGGAAAGAGAATATGCCTGCCTGTACGTTGTGGATTCTTAACAGAATGAATATTAGAGAGGTTCCATATCCTGCTGTTTGTGGATGGGTGGCAAACTTGAAAGTCCATTTTCTTTCCCAAAACATCTGTTCCATCACTCGGCTGCTTAAGTTGAAGTGACAGGTGACAGGTTGCTCGAACACAAAAGGATATTGTGTTCGGACGACTGTTGAAAGAGTTGAACTGATAGGATCTGTCTGAACTCATACATTATGAAGCAAAATCCATTTACAGACGGTAAATAAAGATAGCAAACACGATTTGCATTGGGCGTTTCTTAACGTCGTATTCTTTATTGGAAGAACCATATGTTCATCAGCCATAGTTTTTTGTCTTTTGATGACTGTGTTGTACTGTAGTCGTTCTTCTCAAATGTGAAGGCTTGCAGCACATTTAGTCTGCTATTGCCAGTTCGGTTTTATAACAGATGGCTTTTGCAACAAAGATCCATCATGAGTAACTGGGGAACACATTTTTCTTGGGAACCTCATATGTCTTATGGTGTGGCTTTAAAGGGTACATGTGTATTGTGAGTATGTTCTTTTAACAACATACACTTATCAGTTAGGTGTGTAAATCCAAATGACTCAGCTAAAACTTGGAAACCGGATTTGTGTGTCTGTGTGCTATAGCAGAGGGTCTTTCCAGTGATCATGGAAATGAAATGGAGGGAATGCATTAACGCCACTTTCCCACGTGAACATGTCGGCACACGCTCAAGCAAAATGGCTGAGGAGTATAGGAGAAACTAAACATGCAATTAATTGCTGAAATTACGAGCAGCTGGACTCAACGGTGATCCATGCGACTTCCCTAGGAAAGGAAAGTGTTTTCCCACCCACGGGGGCACGCTCCGGCATGCTCACATCGTAAAGTGATGACACGTCCATACCCTCTAAGGAATAACTCACTTCAAACATCAGGATTAGCTAACATACAGTATGTCCTATAGCTCAACCCAGAGCCATTGAGAGAGAGTTGTGTCAACTGTTTTTTCACACCAATGGCGGTTCATGGAACCCCTCAATAGATCCCGGAAGTTACTAGCGACGCATGGAGTTAGAGGAAAACAGTCCGATTGTGACAAACTTGTAACCCATTTATATATGTGAGAAATCAAACATTTTAAGAGAAAACATAACTTCATGTAAGTGAAGGCTGCATGAATCACGTGGCATGCGCAAATTGTGAACTTCCGTACCGCATCTCTCTCTCTCAATGGCTCTGGCTCAACCTAACAGAATGAACATATAAATTGTGTTAAATGAGCATCCTGCGTTCAACATGAATGATGATGATATAGTCATTTTGTAGTGCTTTAAAGGTTCCATCCGCTGTGCTGCAGAAATGGAGGTTTGTTGGGGATTCGATGGTAAGGCCTGGCTTACTGGAATGATGAGAGAAGGGTAGCACATACTGAGCCATAGCCACTAGCGCAAGGAGGAGTTGCTAGGTAACAGGTAGCATATAGTTATGTGATGCGCCATGCTCCCAGTTTGCATGTTTTATGGTTTTCCTCAAGAGAGATGGCGCTCTCTTTGGTGTGGGGAAGTTTCCCTAGTGCTTCCACTTTGTTCTCTAAACTCTCGATGGCCTCACTTATCAGTTCTGAAAGATAGCGCAGGATAGTTGGATGTATCTGGTGAATTTCATTGGGTTACAAAGGGCATGCTGTACACTTTTTGAATATGCTAAGGAGTGTTTGTAGTCTATGTGTTTGTGTAAGGTACTGATCTTTGCACTTTCAGTTTAAATTTGGTTAATTTAAATGCTGAGCCACACTGAAACTGGGAAACCAAGATAACTGTATAAGACAGTTAAAAAAAAACAGATCAGCATGTTGTAAGTTGTTATTCACAATTATTAGATGTCAATTTGGAATACATGATTCTGTTTGGTTAAATGTGACATGTCAAGGTCTGTTATGACTTATAACAACTGCTCAATACTAATAACACAGGGTCATCCGAGTACTGCGAGTCACCTTGACCAGTGCAGTTTGATACTACACATAAATTAAATCTAAAAATGCTAATTACATGTATGGGAATATATTTAACAATGATTAAATCACATTTCATATTCGTCATGTTTGAACTTGGTTACTTGCCTTATAACCGATAGGAAATTGATTTTCCTCACAGAAGGTCTTCATTTGTTACAAATGAGCTTAATGGCCAATGTTTTTCCAATTTTACTGCTAATTACAATACCATTTACAAAGTATTTAAACAGACAAATCAAATTTGGTCAAAATGATTTTATTATGTGAAAAGAAAAGGGCCGCTGAATGATATAAGAAACATAAAATAAACACAGCTTTGTAAACCAAACGTAATGGTAGGATCCCATAAGCAAATAACATTGGATCATAAACTATTTGCTACAATGACTAAAATACAGACTCCCTTAACACTGAATAAATGATGTGTTTTATTTTTTCATTGATTTAGATAAAAGCAAATACTGTCTTGTAATCATAACATCCAGCACTGGATGATGTTGTATGTTGTAGTTAAGAAGAGTTTCTGTTCTGTATTGCAGTATTATTTCACAGTCAGCTTCAACCATGAGAATCAGAAAGCCCTAGAGCTTCGTACAGAAGACGTTAAGGACTGCGATGAATGGGTGGCAGCAATATCACATGCCAGGTAAGCAAACCCAAGTGCTGTTTCAATATCTGCACCTGTCCACTTCAGTAAAAGATGGAAAAGAACCCAATTTTGATTTTGGTGATGTATACATCTGAAACACACTGTGAGTGAGCATTTTAACTTGATTGCCGAACTGTTTTTAAGAAATGTGCTGTTTTGAGTTGAGTCAGATGAGATATTGCCAAGAGAATGGTTGTTTTGTCATATTCTCTTGTTTAGTGTAAAATATACCGCTCTGTACGCAAAGGTTTATTGTGAAGGGGGAAAATGAATACAGAAGGGTATTTTTTTGCCAAGTGGAGAGATTCCATGTCTCATTATCTATAATTAGCTTCAAGCTTGCTTAAGCAATCTTGGATGTTGCAGAGGTTCTGCTGGGAGTATTGTTTATTTTTAGAAATGAACTTTGAATTCAAGCTCTCCATTGGGAACTAACAGACAAAGCATCATTTTTGTGTCTTTAATAGCAGATGGTCTTCATGGACATGTGCAATGCAGAATGCACTGGTTTACGATAGTAACTTTGTGTATAAAGAAATCATGTTTATGTTATATGGTAGTGGTAAAAAATTGCTAATTTTTGCTCAAGCTAAGAAACATTGGTCATACATTTGTTTTTTGGTTTCTTGTTAACATTATTTTCAGTTCAGTGTGTTTTGTATTATGTTAGATTTGATCTGTGTATTAATGGTTGAAAGTGCACTTATTTTTATTTTATAGTAATTATCTGTTGAATAAAAATGTAAACCCACATGGACATGAGATGAAGACTTAGAGTCCACAACAACCGGAAGTGATGATAGAGCTAAAGTGATAGTTCACCCCAAAATGAAAATTCTGTCATCATTTACTTTCTTTCATACGCAGAACACAAAAGAAGATATTTCGAAAAATGTTGTTAGCCGGCGCTGTTCGTTCACCAACATTTTTTAAAATATCTTCTTGTGTGTTCTGCGTATGAAAGAAAGTCATACAGGTTTAAAATGACAAGAGGGTGAGTAAATGATTACAGATTTTCAGTTTTGGGTGAACTTCAATATTGTGACAAAAAAACGTTTTTAATAAACAATGGAAATGGCATGTTTTCCACTGCAAATAGATTGGATCTTTAAGGCGTTTCATTTACGAACAGAACTTGCAACTTGGAACATTTTCAGTTTTGGATTATACACTTTTGGGGATTTACACAGATTAATTTTTCAACTCAAAAGTAATAAAATTAGTTAACAAACTAGGAGACATTTTTATTTCATTGAAACTGGTACAAGCTTTGACTTACTCATAGTAATGCCCCTGCCCTGTTATCAGAAACATTAGCTTGGGGAACAAATGAACTGTGCGCTTATGAATAAGGTAATAGTTTTTTTTGTCTCAGTTTAATATAAGTTACAGCAAAGTGTAAATCATTTGAAGATTGATTCGCCTGAAAATAACACCGTGGCTCCGAAACACTATCAAAACACTGAGCATCCTGGCCAACCAGTGGAGTAACTTTGAGGCATGACCACCTGTTTTTATCACCTGTAGCAGACAAAGTGATTATTTTTGCAGTTGTGCAGAATTGACACACTGAACCTTAAACTTGAGCTTTTAAATGATGTCAAGAAGTGACAGCGTAATGTAAAACCTGAAAATTCAAATAAAAATGCATTTTAAATGAAATTGGTTAATTTGATACTAATCATCATTTTGTAATTGACTAAAAAAATACTTTATAAATATGTTTGTTGTTGGAAATGGAAGACGTACATTACATGTGAAGACGATTTGGTCTTATTGCATGATTACATGCCACTTAAATGATCATAAGTCCCAATATTTATCCTTTTCCAACAGCTGCTATTTAATAATACACAGAAGAAGCTATGTCATAATCGGAAAGCATGGACTGATTTTATTTTTAAGAACAAGTGCTTCTTTTGAGATGGATGGCTGGTGCTCGCTTCTGGTCTCTATGTACTGGAAAAATACTATTTTGGCTGTTTGTCTGTGGATACCCTGCAGCAATTCTAAATCTGTGTGCATAACATGATTGCGTCTGAATTTGCTTGCCGTTTTAAGATAAGCGCTGTTTCAACAATTCTGTTTAATTGTTGAAATCTAACATTCACAGTTCACTTCTGAGTGTGTGCTCATAGAGTTAACACTATGTAATGAACTTTATCCCTGTTAGTTTAACAGTGTCAGAATATTTGCAGTCATGTTAATGATATGTCTCTTTGTGCATGTATGGCTTGTTGTGTTGTGTTTGTTTGTATTAACCGTGTGTGTTCTGTATGCAGCTACAGAAACCTGGCTACCGAGCATGAAACGCTCATGCAGAAGTACCTCCATCTACTCCAAATTGTGGAGACCGAGAAAACAGTTGCTAAGCAACTTCGACAACAGATAGAAGATGGAGAGATTGAGATTGAACGTCTGAAATCAGAGGTAAAATTTGTAACTCAAAGTGCTGTAATAGGGATTGTTTATTCGTACAGCGCAAAATCGCCACTGTTAAAAAAATGACCAAAATAACTCTCACGGTGTATATATAATCCACACATAGACTATACATACACTGTGAGTGTTAAGTCAACCTTTTTTAACACTGGCAATTTGGGTATGTAGGAAAACGCAGCATAACAAATCTGCGAATACAGCGTATACTTATTGTATCCTTCAGAGGTGGAGTTGTCTGGGAAACCGGTGATATTACATGTTCATTTCTTCTTTCTGAAAAGGAAAATTGGTGCCAGAAGCATTTGGTTTTCAAGAGCTTTCTCCAGACTACTTTACACTTCACTTTGCATCTCAGCTCATAAAAACGGCCCTCCAAGAGAACTGTGATCCCCGCTGTATTCTTTATCAGCCAGATCAAATAGTCGTTTTACTTTAAAGTGCAAATGGAGCTAGCAGTATGAAATGGTGTGCTGAATATGCATGACCCCAGATGCATTGTGCACGTCGCATCCTCGGTCCGCAGCAAAATAAACTCTTTCAGCCTGCATCCAATAGATGCACCACTCACCTTCAGACTACGCTGGCCAGCTCTTACCTCTTTTGTGTCCCCGCCGTTCCCTTTATAATTCACAGGGCCGCCTAATGATTCTAAAATGTGCGCGCGCTAAGCATCAGAGATCACCCGAGTGTCATCTGAGAGATCCGATCGGGCGAGAGTTTGTGCCACATGTCTCAGCTGGCACTGATTTGGCCTGACTCAATCACTTTCACAGCATGCTAAGAAGGAAATAAGTTTTTTCCACAAAGGATGTGTTGACTCTGCCATTTTTGTCACTGTTTTCTGGCAGATCGCTGCAAGACTCAAAGACAACGAGAAGATCCAGTCGAATCCAACCACTGCCCCCAGTGATGAAGACTCTGAGATCAAGAAAATCAAGAAAGTAAGGTCTATATTTTGCACCGTATGATGTTTCTGCACTCTGTATCAAGACTCATGTCAGCACTGAAGCGATTTAGTTCATATTTTTACTTGTCCCACCATCTATACTGACCCACCACAGAAATAATACACATTATTTTAATGTTTACCATGGTCTGTTTGAATACTCGATTCTGATTGGCTGGAAGGCGTGCATTAAAACCGTTTAATCTATTGGTAGTTCCAGTCAGTTTGATCAAACGAAAATCATTTTTACCTGTCTGATCTATATTTGCTCAGTAAACATCAATGACAGCTTTAACTTGGCAAATGACCATGGTATAAGTGTGATAATCCATGGCTAGCCTTGCATTAATGGGTTTTAATGCACCTCATTTTGCGTGGTTTGGTTCTTCGCCTCCACGTCGTGCATTAAAATAACTGTGGTTTTTCCCTCAATTATTTTTTATTAAGTCTTATATGTTGTTTTTCAGTTGCTGTAATAGCTAGTTGATAAATGAAATTCGTAAACCCACTTCAGCATGATGATGTACAGCACAATTGAGGGTATGCATGTGTCGTCACGCGCCCGCTTGAGTGGTAAAACACTCGGCAAAATGAATGGTTTATCAGAAAACGCAATTCTGTCAACAGAACACCTGATTCCTTTGTAAGTTATAAGTATCACTGTCAAGTCCAGCTGCTAGTCATTTCAGCAAATAATTGTGTGTTTTAGTACCGTATTTTTTTTTCTCTTATTGAAAGCAGCCATTTTGCTGTGTTTTATTGCTCAAGGGAGATTGTCAATGCATACCCTCTATACTAAACCTCATTCTAAAAAAAACATATATTTATTTCCTTATCGTTGAGCTCTAAACAGAATTATCATTTGACCATGATATTTTCAAATAGTTACTCATACTGTAGTTTATATCCATTGATTTCTGAGGAATATGAATGTGTGACCACATCTCAGGTTCAGAGCTTCCTGAGGGGCTGGATGTGCCGGAGAAAATGGAAGACCATCATTCAGGACTACATCCGTTCTCCACACGCAGAGAGCATGAGGAAGAGGAATCAAGTCGTCTTCAGCATGCTGGAGGCTGAAGCCGAATACGTCCAACAGCTTCATATCCTGGTCAACAACTTCTTGAGACCACTTCGCATGGCTGCCAGCTCCAAGAAACCACCCATAACCCATGATGATGTCAGCAGCATATTCCTGAACAGGTAAGATTCAGTTGAAGTCTACTTAAAATGAGATTTCTGTAAAGTCATAATTTTCTTCTAGACCGATAAAATAGAGAGTAGATGGAACATAACAATTTTCCCATTTGTGTCTCAAGTTGTTTCATAAATGAAATATGTTTGTGTATACAGATTGCCATAACAAACACGATGGAATGCTTACATTGTTGTTGTTTACTTTTTCCGCAGTGAAACCATAATGTTTCTACATCAGATATTCTACCAAGGGTTGAAAGCTCGAATAGCAAGCTGGCCAACATTAGTTTTGGGTGAGTGCACTGCCAGAGCACTTGGCAACCAACAGTGGAGAACATTCTCTAGACTCCTCTAATTTCAAGATAGCTTTTCAGAAAGTGTCGCAGATCTTACATCTACAGTATGTTGGATTGACTTTGATGTCCTTCTTGACCTTCAGCTGACCTCTTTGACATCCTGCTACCCATGTTGAACATCTACCAGGAGTTTGTGCGTAACCACCAGTACAGCCTGCAGATCTTGGCCCACTGCAAGCAGAACCGAGACTTCGACAAGCTGCTGAAACAGTACGAAGCCAAACCTGACTGTGAGGAACGCACCCTGGAGACCTTCCTCACCTACCCTATGTTCCAGGTGATCTTCCACCAGTGATCTTATGCTTTTTAAAGTGTGCATTGTTGCTGTGCTCCCGTGCTGTAAAAACGGCATACTATAGGACGTTATCAAAATGTTTTGTTTCAATTGGTTGGCTGTAGGCTCTACAGCTCTGGTAAAAAATCTGGAGTGTTAGTGCTGGCCTGTGAGAATACAACGATTTAGGATTTCCGTGTGTGCACATGACTAAGTGTGGCTATGAGTGTGTTTTACAGCACAATGCAAAAATTCAAAATTTACCCTCCTGTCTGACATTATGACTCTGTGTGTCTCTTGTCTGGCAGATTCCTCGCTACATACTGACCCTCCATGAGCTGTTAGCACATACACCACACGAGCATGTGGAGAGAAACAGCTTGGATTACGCCAAGTCAAAACTGGAAGAGCTTTCTAGGTACATCAAAATCCCTCACCCATCCATCCCATAATAATAAGACAAAGACTGGGTCATGAAAACAGTTAAACTTGTTACAAGCTGTTTTATGTTTTAGTAACTCTAGTGGCTCAGAATTCGCTTGTAAAGCAAAGGTTCGCCTGCTTTATTATTAATAGAATTATTATAGAATCAATAATTAAAATGTTTTATTCCTTCATTGTTGAAATTACATACAGGTGAATAAATAATATGTGATGAACTTTCATTTTTTCTGACATATTACTTTTATAATATGGATCAAATATGGAGAACACGGAAACATCTGCATTTGTCAAATTAAAAAAAGGCCAAGTTTTCCGAGTTTTATCAAAATGCCGTACCTCCACAGAATCATGCACGATGAGGTGAGCGAGACGGAGAACATCCGAAAAAACCTTGCCATCGAGCGCATGATCGTAGAGGGCTGTGAGATTCTCCTAGACACCAGCCAGACCTTTGTCAGACAAGGTAAACCCCAACAGCCACCCAAAACACAACGCACATTCTCCTGAGCACTCTGAAAGGGACCACAGATCCCTGATAAGAAAGAGGTTGGATTCTCCTCTGTTCTTTTCTGCACACTGTCACTCTTGTCACCTGTTATTGTCAAACCCCCTGCTACCCTTCTCTCTCCGAGCCTTTTCTGGGCTGCCCTGTTTTCCCACAAAGCAAGAGCGTTAACTCAAAGGATTGGGCGTCCTAATCCTGCTAGTCTCTGAAGGGCACTGTTTTTTCAAAGAACAGGCCAACTCTTTTATTTCCACGTGTAATCACATTCTTACCATTCAACCTGGAGTTGAGCCCTGGCTAGGAAATGTCACGGATGCACCGTGGTATACGAAAACGACATCTGATAAGAACATACTGTACATGAATCTAGAACTTCCTGTTGTTCTGCAGTACATGTAGGTCTTACACATCCTGATTCTCTCTGTTGTGCATGTTTGCCAGGATCTTTGATTCAGGTGCCCATGAGTGAGAAGGGCAAGATCACACGTGGTCGGCTGGGCTCTTTGTCTCTGAAGAAGGAGGGTGAAAGGCAGTGTTTCCTGTTCTCCAAACATCTGATCATCTGTACTAGAGGGTCTGGGGGAAAACTACACCTTACTAAGGTTTTTATCTACTGTAGCAGCTGGGCAATTCCAGCGTTGTGGATTTGACATGTTGAGTCAAAACTTGAAATATAAATTCTCAGAGAATGTATTTATTACAAGTATAGAGAATCATCAGATTATAAACCCCTGATGATTCCAGAAGGAAATACATCAGTCTATACACAAGACATCTATTTTAACAAGAGGGAAATATGTATGTGCTGCGGATGTGACAAAAAAGACGTATGTTTTTGAGAGACAGCATATTTTGTAGGACTATTTTGAATTAAAATGCACAAACCAGAAGCCATTATACCCAACAAATGGAGTACTTACTTTATGTTAATTTTCATTTGGCCATTGATGAGGAATATGAACTGTTATGGATGTTCACTTACTATGCTTAAAAATATGCTTTAAAAACATTTTTTTATACCGTTAATAATAGACTTCATGACAGCAGTTAAATCACAGAATATTGACATCTAAGCTATCATGTGAAAAACCTTTGATGAAACATTTTAATCGTAAGGTTAACATTTGCATAGAATTATGTTTAGTCAAGCTGTAGTTTATACTGCAAAATATATATTGTTGTTGCTTTTAGAAGGCATTACAAAACAAACCGTCATAATTATTGTTTGTATTAAAATTTTTGTTTCACAGCCACGGTATTAAAAATGTTGAAAGTACACTGTCACAACGTAAATAAAATTACTTTGACTCCACATAGCAATTTAAAACACACTTGAAGTATACCTTCAAATCAATACAAAAAAAATCTCTTCTCGAAACTGCGAATTGAACGGATATGGAAATAAGACTGTTATTTACTTCTACAATGACAATTTGTTAAACGGACGAAATGTTGCGTTGCGCTTAGGAAATGGCAATTACCACCCATGGCCGTCTGTAATTTTGCCACGTTCGATAAGCCACTATTGCTCGTGGTCTTTGGGGAAATTCTAAAAGGATATCCACACAGTAATCACTGTTTTAGTACAGCTGCTATTGATTATCTGATAGTGTCTGATTCTCCGAGCGTGTCTCATTGTTGCCTGTTTCTGGATGGCAGAACGGTGTGGTGTCACTCATCGATTGCACACTGATAGAGGAGCCTGAGGGTACCGACGATGAGTGTACGTACCAAAACACTTATTCATCTTAAACATTACTTACTGTATCTCTATTGGAATCTTATCCAGCGGCTTGCTTTGAATGCAACAGGTTCTCGCTCCTAAGACGTCAGATGCCCTGTCTACTCTGTAGATGAGGCGGGCGTCAAAATATCTGACGTCTCGGTAATGAGAACGCGTTGTTACAGTGCTTACCTTGAAAAGATTTCAACACAAATCTCATCACACAAGACCTACACCTGACGATCTCATGTTGTCTTTTTTCCACAGCCAAGTCAGACAAGAGCGGCCAGGACATGGAGCACCTGGATTTTAAGATTGTGGTGGAGCCCAAAGACAACCAGTCCTTCACATTCATCCTGGTGGCCTCCTCACGGCAAGAGAAGTCAGCATGGACCAGTGACATCAGCCAGGCATGTCTATTCGTATCACAGAGCACAACATGATCCGCACAGCTTCCGGGCAAGACCTTTGCTTTTTATTCACTTCTTGTGGCTCTCATACTCTCTCTCTTTCTCTCACTTTACAACAGTGCATAGATAATATTCGTTGTAATGGATTGATGATGAACGCCTTTGAGGAGAATTCTAAAGTCACTGTGCCCCAGATGATCAAGTAAGCCCTCCATCCCATACTTTCCTGCTGTGAAGACCAGCATTGACCAACATGTTGAATATTATCTGCACAACTACTAAGTGTTGTATTTTATCACAATCATGATTATATATAAAGCCTTGCTTTGGAGATTTGCGAGTTACGTCTGTCTCATGTTTAGGTCCGATGCCAGTCTGTACTGTGACGACGTGGACATCCGCTTCAGTAAGATGATGAACTCGTGCAAGGTGTTGCAGATCCGCTACGCCAGCGTGGAGCGTCTGCTGGAGAGGTTGACCGACCTGCGGTTCCTCTCCATCGACTTCCTCAACACCTTTCTGCACTCCTACCGAGTCTTTACAAGCGCTGACGTCGTCCTGGACAAACTCATCACCATTTACAAGAAGCCCATCAGTGCCATACCAGCCAGGTAAGCCACACACAAAGTTAGCGTGCCAAATGTAGCAACTGGTCGGTTCGCCTTGCACACACATGCAAACAGCTGTCGGCTCTCATGTGCACAACAGTGCATAGCAAGAGCTTTTGTTTCCAGCTCAGTTTGGGGCCTAGAATACTGATGGAGTTAGGTGTAGCTAGGGAATGCTTCTTGATCTATTCTCATGGATTCTTTGTGTCTAACCTTTAGGCTAAAAACTCTCCTTCTCCTTTGCTGCTCCTTCTTTAGCAGGCACTTGATTATTTGTGAACTCTGTGGGCTCTGCTTGTAAATATAGTTGTCCAGCTTGGAGCCATTTAGTTCAATTGTTTTTGCATAGCTGCTTTTTCGAAATGTAAAATGTTTAGAAATTAACCACATTTTTTCTGTTACTGGGTTAGATAATTTAGATTGCAACAATAATGCCAGTTTCACTGAAATCCTTTTCTCAAAACTTTGTTGCTTGGCTTGAACCATGTCTATATGTTTAAAGGGACAGTTCACTAAAAAATGAAAATTAATTTACTCATCCTTGAGTTTTTCCAAATCTGTATAAATGTCTTTGTTCTGATGAACACAGAGAAAGGTATTTGGAAGAATGCCTGTAACCAATCAGTTCTTGGCCACCATTTACCATCATAGTCGGAAAAACTACAATGGTGCTCAAAAGTGCCCCAGAACTGTTTGCTTTCCTACATTCTTCAAAATATCTTCTTTTGTGTTCAATAGAACAAAGCAATTTATCAAGCAATTTTTCCCACTATGTGAGTTAACGGTGGCCAGGAATCAAGAAGCGTTCTTCCAAATATCTTTCTGTGTGTTCATCAGAACAAAGAAATTGATACAGTTTTGGAACATCTTGAGGGTGAGTTGTTGGGTATACTGTTCCTTTAAATACGCATTATTATCTTATATATAGAAAATATCTCGCGATTTCACTGTTGGATAACACAAGTCAAAGTTCCAGATCCATTCTCAGCTTTCTGTGTTATCGATATTATTGGATAGATTTGTACAGTATGTTGAAATACATATACAAATCCACATGCCGCATGATGTTTGCTGGTAAGCCGAGCTTTGGTTTGCTTAGTATAGTATGTGTTTATGTGAAAGACAGAAAATGATTTGGAAAGACAGAAGAGAGGTCACACTAGTGTTTGTCACCCTATAGAACGAGCGAGTGGATGTCTGTGTGTGTAAAGAATGAAAGGCAAGAAAATAGAGAGCGAGATGGAGAGAAAGCCAAAGGGGAAGAGAGCGAGATGCGGCGGAGTTACTAAAGGCTTGCGAGAGGTCACGCTAATGTGTGCTGCCCTGGTGTATGTACTGTATATGTGTGTGTGTTCTGCTGGAAACAGCAGTAATTGGGCTCTGCTTCCTCGCCCGTGTTCCTGCCTGACTGAAGCGTCTCAGCGGGGCTCTGTCGCCATCACCTTAGCAACCGGCCACTCTGCTGCAGGACCCCACCCTCCACCCGTGCCGCATCTGCTAGATGAAATATTTAGTGTGCACGTTTTGCAGCTCGATCTTGCTCTTTCTGCTCTGTTATTTTTGTCTTCCTCCATCTTTCTCTTTTCCCCTCCCCGCTCTTACTCCTCCTGTTGGCTCTGGAGACGGAGATCTAGGCCTGTTCAGTAAGAGCCGGGGACCTCCCACACACCCACTGCCTGTAGCACCCTCTCTCCCCTGGGCAGACCGTACGGCTGTGATGCCTCCCCAGACCTCCCCCGCTCAGCTGCCCTGCCTCAGCTTCAACGGTCACCCAGACTGTCATAAGAGGGACTATTTCTGTGCAGGCATGACGTGTTGGGGGTGGCTGGATGTGTGGGAAAAGCTTCTCTGCAACGCTCTCCAGCCATATAGAGAGATGTGAAGAGTAGTCTGTTTGTGCTCCACAGAGACAATTTCCTCCGTCAGTACATAAAGCAATTAGAAACTAAATCATAAGCTGCGTTGAGAGGCTCGATACGTAACTTGAGAGGTTAATGTGTATATTTTCTGTTGGGTGGTGAAGAGGAGACGGCCGATTTGTGTATATACTAATGCAAATTACGTTGTTCCACCTACCTACAGGTATTTATTGAGTTATCACTGAATTTGCCAACGGTACGAATATCCCGCCATTCAGCTAAAAGAGCCAATCGTATTTTAGCTAACTGTCGCACTTATGCCTAGATATTGTATGCATACTCTATAACTCATTTAAACTTGCTGTGTGTAAATTTTAGGAGGATCTGGCAGAAATGCTTTAAAATATACATAACTATTTTTCAGAGAGCCTAATGTTTTTATTACCTATTTCTATCTACACACACCGCTGGTCCCCTGGCATGGAATCCTGCATGTTGTTTCTACAGTTGCCCTAAACAGACAGCGTATTTCGTAAATACTATATCTCTTTCAGTAAAGAAGCGAAACTGTGCTGACAGCTTAGTCCTGTGTTAGCCTCCATAGTGCTTCGAAAAGGGGGGTAGGGACGGAGTGAGCCGTTGGTTACAATTCGCAACCCCACCACTAGATGCCGTTTCATTTCATACACTGGACCTTTAAATGCATGTGCAACTCAATGTTTTTATCATTTACTCACCCTAATGTCGTTCCAAAACATAGGTCCCTGGAGCTGTTTTTCGCCAGCAGTCAGAACAACAAGCTTCTATACGGAGAGCCTCCGAAGTCTCCTCGTGCCAGCCGCAAGTTTTCCTCCCCGCCTCCATTGGCCATCACGAAGACATCGTCCCCCAACCGGCGCCGGAAACTCTCCCTCAACATTCCCATCATCACTGGAGGAAAAGCTTTGGATTTGGCCGCCCTCAGCTGTTCCTCCAATGGCTATGCAAGCATGTACTCCTCCGTGTCACCTTTTAGTAAGACCACACTGGATATCAACAAGCTCTATGTGTCCAGTCCAATCTCAAGCAAGATTCCAGATGAGGGCGAGAGCAAGACGGACAAAACCGATGAGCCGTCGCTGTGCAAACAGGGTGAGATTTGCTACTCTTAAATACTTTAAGATGTTCAATGTGTGTGTGTGGTTGGCTACATACCAAATAAATAAGGTTAAGGATATTAAAATGTGATTTCATTATTTTCTTTAGTTTTTGCTCTGAAAGAAAGCATTACATTATTAAAACATTAGGACCTAACACTTATTACTTCAAACACTGTTAAACAGGGGTTTTCCTGGCTCAAAATGAGGCGGAGGTGGTGCCATCCTGATCTTGTTCACACACACACACACGAAGGCCTACCGTACCTTCAAGTGGCTTAACCAAAGTGACTTTGACATATTAAAGGGTCTTATAAAATTAGATGAAAATGACAATTATTACGTTGTATAAAACAATACTTTTTTTTTAACTGAAATGTTTTTTAATCAAATAAAACATTTCAGTTTAAAAAAAAGTAATGTTTTATACAACGTAATAATTGTCATTTTCATCTAATTTTTGTTAATCAAATAAAACTTTTTCATCATTTTCAACTAATTTATCAGCCAGTGTTACTAAATGAGCGAAGCTCATTCACGTCTTGCATTCTCTGCGGTTCACTTTAAATGATTCAATGGCCACACTGCCACCAAAATCCCAAAATGTCTTGCTCATATGCGACCCAGATCTGTTTACTGCATGACATTGTGAACAGGACAAACCACATGGAATCCGATCATTTTTAATTTGATCTGATCGTAGTCTTATTCGCGAGTGAAAAAAGCCTAATTCCGAGTGATTTGCGCGTAAAACAGATCTTCCCCAAAAATTTCCTACGTATTCACGAATACTTCGTAAACGTTAGATGTCATAGTAAAATGTGTTTATGTTAATGATTTTCAATCATTCGTAAACACGGCGCTCATGCACGCTCACTCACAATTAGCACAAACCCCGCCTATGATTTAAAGGATACCCAAATAATGTATCTGGGAGCGCTGGATTCCTCTTTGGAGCTCTACGCGGGTTTGCGTTACGTTCTAATAAATACCGTTACGTCCAGTTTTACGTATCATTTTACACGTGGTATGGAGCAGGCACATTTTTTTTTCGTACCAACTAACATTTTGAAAATATACATATACAATAAACATTTTAATGAATGCGCAAATTTACGTCAAAACTACTTTACGAACGATTTACAGAAAAAATCGTTCTGCTCGTGTTACATGAATGAGGCCCAGTGTGCCTCAAATGACAGTCTGTCTCTGTTAAATGCACTCTGCATTTCTTGTGAAGACAACCTACACATTTTGGGCGAGAGTCTGAACGGCATTCAACGCCATATTCTCTATGCACGAAAAACTCTGTATAAGTACATTGTTTAGCCAATCAGAATACAGTTTTCCAAAGAGCGTTGTTTTACTAACCCTCAGAAAGAAACTTATTCGGTGTCCGTTTTTCTATTCATGACTTTTCTAGATATTTCGGTGAGAGAGCAAAGCGATAACGACCAGATCCAGAGCGACGAGCCCGAGGTTGAAGTGTCACCCACCAAGTCACCCACGACTCCCAAAAACGTAAAATGCAAAAACTCCTCAGGTAAAAGACACCGTGTCCTAGACTTACCTTCTGTGTTGTTATCGCTCACTGACATGAAAACCAGATCACCTGCATATCATGCTGACAAGCCACCTGCACCCTTCACACCAGCCAAATGTTGCATATATCAATGGCTCAAAATGGCTGTCTTGAGAAAATAAGTGCTGTATGAGATGGCTCAGTCTTATTTAATTTCGGGATTTTTATTTTTGTAAGATATAAGTTGCTTGATTTAGTTGTATGCAACATCAAGGCCCCTCGTAGGGTTTTCCTTTTCATTTCAAGCTTCTGTTTTTGTTTGTATGCATGTCTTTCGTGCTTTAAAGTACACGCTGTATCTGTGAAGGTCTGAAGTAATTCTGAGGACGGAGATGGAACCCTCGCAAGAAACGATTCGTGCGAAATCTCATTAATTCTGTGGGTTTTCAAAAAAAAAAGCTCAGGGAAACGCCAAAGGAGGCGTGAGTAGGTGTTTGGAAAACTTGTGCCATAGCAACCATTAGCATGTAGTCTCTCTGCCACCTCTTACTGGGTTTGTTCGAGTGCAGACGATGCACTGCAACAATGCTGTCTGCTTTCATTTGAAACCGAATTAAATGAGGGTCAAAGGTCAACGATGACCCCACTGCTCCATAGGTTTTTCAGGCCGTGTTTGTCCGGCACTGGCAGTAAAATAAGGCATGATTTCATTTATCTTTGGGTATTCTTAAATACATATACTGTATGAATCCATCTTGAACAAACAAAAATATTTCCTCCAAATGCTGCTTTGTTTTTTCAAAGAGTGTTTTTGAGCCATACATCCTAGGGAAACGATGAGCTATTTTTAGTCTGTACCATCTTGAGAATCAGAGCCCTGCCGCCTATTGTCTTGGTAAAAATGCAGTCAGTCACTTTATGTTTCATACTGCCACCTGCTGGATGCTTAAATGCACTTCCTAAAAACGTCCTAATTCCAACATCATAAAAAGAGGTTTTGTCATACGATTACGCAATACATCAGGTATATACAAAGTGCTTTCAAGTACAAGGCTACCAGTATTGAAAATATATCTTGCTCTCATTGGTCATAGCAGATCTGGCTGGGTGTCGGGTCCTATTTGTGACATTTTCATCTGTCACCATTTGAGGCTTATCCATTGTAGAGATAATGTCACTGCATCCATTATTTCTGCATGAGTCCGTTTTGTTATTATTTACACCTGCTAGACTCTTAAAGGGGAATTGTGTTAGAAACAGTCTTTTCACATTTGTGTTGTCTTTTTATCTGTCTCTTTTTTTAGTTTTTGGCCAGTGTCAGACTATACTTCATCTGTCTGACAAGATTTAATTATAGTGCGTGCAAGACAGCTCTGTTGATATTCCTCAGATATTGCGTTTGTGTTTTTATTAACCTCAGTTTTAGTACCTTGTATTTATTTCAACCTAACTAGCTCAATGCACACAATTGCTTGTTTAATCCATAAAATATGTAAGATTTAAATTGAAAGTTGTTTTACAGGAAAATGTTCTGTAAAAAAGGTAACCTACTGTGATGACATCATCAGATATTTGCAAACTACATTGGGATTGGCCATGTTTCTAACATCTGTTTGCATATTGTTCTTTCTTTCTTGTGTTTATTTAACTAGCCACTGGTACGATTCTTTGTTTGAGGATTGACTGTATTTATTCAAATGTCCTTTGAAATCAGAGCAAAATCAAAATGGAATTAGTTTCTAATCCTGCATTCAACCTAATCCTGGGAATGATATTGTGTTCTGTGCAGAATTCTCTCTGTTCTCTTACAATAATGGCATGGTGATGTCGTCCTGCCGGGAGCTGGATACCAACCGTAGCGCCTTGTCTGCTGCATCTGCCTTTGCCATAGCCACTGCTGGTGCCAACGAGGGCACGCCGACCAAGGAGAAGTACCGCCGCATGTCTCTTGCAAGCACAGGTACCGTAGGAATCTGCAATCTGTTTGAGACTATCATAGGCTGTGGGTATTTGTTGCCTGGCAGAAAAGGAATTAACTTGAATTTTGATTGGCTTTTAGGGTTCCCCACAGATCAGAGGAATGGAGATAAGGAGTTTGTGATTCGTCGAGCAGCAACTAACCGAGTTCTCAACGTCCTCCGACACTGGGTGTCCAAACACTCGCAGGTACGTGTCTTGGCACATTGCTGTATTTGAAAACAGTAATAGTAACATAACAAGTAAAGGCTGAATGTTCATCTGTCTTGGTTATGTGTCATAATGAGTCCCAATAAAATGTGTTAATAGATGAACACAATATAGGGATATGGGACACTTTATCTACATGTCTTGTATTGGCGTTGAAATACATGTGTATTATGTCTGCATATGTGCAGGACTTCGAAACCAACACTGAGCTAAAAATGAAGGTGATAAGTTTCTTGGAGGAGGTGATGCATGACCCTGAACTACTGACCCAGGAGAGGAAAGCTGCAGCCAACATCATAAGGTACAGTAGGAGGAGTGTGCCTACACCCTGATCACCCAAACACTGGAGTCTGTTCCATCCCTAGCTCAAACAAAAATACAAGCGATACAATATTCTCTCCAGCCATGTGTTAGGATTATCAGATATAGATTTACATATATAGATGGTTTCAAAGCAACAACATTAACAAATGTAACGGCGCAAAGTGCACATGCACCCTTTTTTGGCCTAAATTTAACTACCGGTACACATAAACAAAGAGTAGAGTCCCTGTAGATTATCTCTGAAAACAAGCAAAAGAAATATGTGAATTACTTTAGCTAGCAACTAGCAAGTTAAAGTACATCTAGGTAGCATAATTTTGGGTTACCAGTAGAAGAACCATTACTTGGCTAAACTTAAATGGGACAAAGTTACATGCCCGGTTCCCTGAGATAACGGGAACTCCTGTTTTATGGCGATACTGAAGACTATTGGTTAACGTCTGTGAAGATCACAGACCAATGACGTTTGGGACATCCATTTTGGGAGGGACCACTCATCTATGTAAGTCCGGTCCGAAACTCAATTCAGTAGCATATTCGACTGAAGTGTGATGTAAAGACTCGCTGTGTGGAACTGTAGAACGACATGCTACGCAATGCTCGTTAATTTTTTCTCAGGGAATCAGGGTTACATGAGAAACCTAATCATTCCCTTTAGAAGCCGTGTTACAACAGAATGGAAGAATGCATGCGACCCAGAGATTGGGCACTCGTAAGAGCCCTAAAGACCCGGCAGCGGGACCTCAGGCTCACAGGAGCTCACCATATGTGCACTAGCCAGCAGTATAACCGGATCATATGACTGCATACAATAATTTCATTCAGTGACAGATAAGACCTGCTTTTGCAGGGCAGGCATGTCCAGACTGTAAAATCTGGTGAAGGGGGACGGCGAGGACCAACCGACCTCCTCGCAAATGTATAATATAGATATTTCCGTAGACCATGCACAAGAGGAAGCCATACCTCTGGTAGAGTGGGATTTCACCTCTAACATACACGGCAAATTGTCTATGGGGGCGTTGTTCACCGCAGCCGCCGTCCAGCAACTGAATGTGAATGATCCCACAGCTTAATGGGTCTATGTTCCTCGTTTTGCACCAGCCTATGAAGATAGCTCATTTTTGCAAGTATATGCGCCTTGTGGAAGGGGCTCTAGCCTCGGTTTTAGTTGTTGAGACACCTCTCGGGAGGGAGGCGCCCGTCCAGAGGCCATGCATGCAGGTTCCAAATCACCGGCCATATTGTTCCCCCTGCTCGGGAGAGCAGGTCTCTCCTCAGCGGAATCTGCCACGATGCTGCTGACAGAATCCGAGTCAGCTTCGGGGAACCATGGCTAGTTCAGCCAGCGAGGGGCAATCATTGGTAATGCTCATTTGTCCTCCCAAATCCTACTGATGACCTGCCGCAGCAGGGCAAATTGAGATCGTCACCCTACATGGTGATTTATAGTGAATCCACCATCATACTGTTCGAGGACGGAGGTCACTGGTTTCCTCCACCGGCGGGGCAGGTTTTTCATCCGAGGCGGCCCAATGGTCGCACTTCGAGGCAGGGAAATTGAACTTAATCCAGCTTGTCTGTACCGCCGAACGAGACCATGCCACTGGCCCTGGAGGAGGGGAGTAGGTCCTCGTAGGCGAAGCAGACTGGATCGCTCTGTTGTGGGGGAGCTGGCATGGGCTCATCTGCACGCTCGCATTCTCGATTGCGGGTCCACTGCTTTCTCAGTCTATCTTGGAGAGGGACAGGTAGGGGAGCACAGGGAGCGGGAGCGTTGAAGAAGGTGATCCGTGCTCGAAGCATGGCGATGGAAAGGCGCTCACGGTGAGGGCAGTTTGATCCTGTGAGAGCGGTCTCGGCGTGGGTCCGTCCCAGGCAGACGACGCACTCAGAATGGAAATCTCCATTGCATGAGCCGCATTATAGAGAGCATAGACAAGCGTACAGAGATGAGCATTCACCAAATTGTCTTCCTGTGCAACACTTAAATCAGTCCGTGTGGACAACAACTACACCAGTAAAAAATACAAACGGCTGAGAATTTTTTTATTTATTTAGCCTGTTCTCACATCAGTTACACTTAATCTTACAGTCAAACATTAATGATTAATCATTTGACTTTTTTGAATACCAAATCTCTTTGTAAATAAAACTAATATTCTAGATGAAAATAATAGTAGTACAGAGATTTGGCGTCTTTGGATAGCTGAATTTCGTTATCATCAATGCTTTGACAGTCATTTACCATTTCTGTGTTTGTGGCCTCTTTAAAAATGACACAGAACAGAATGTAACTATTATAATTTCAAATGAGGTGGATGTGTTAACTGTGTTAAATAAATGTGATGGTTATGAATTCCATGAATTTAATATGAACCATAAATGACTGGTAAACATTTGTAGATTTCTGAAGTTGTTCAAACATTAGAAGGTCTATGATTATGTCAATTTCGCTACATTGTTTAAATGTATTCATACCACGGGGCTGTTGAATGCTTCAATCTGATTGGTTGACAAACGTTCTATGGGTACGAATTAACTTTAAGTGATTTCACAGCTATGAAGGTGTTCCAGGTCTGCTGACCGCATTACAGTTCCATATCACTTTGCCAAGTTTAAACAACAGGAAGTTTATAGCCTATAGGCCATTATCTGAAGTAAATAATGTCAAACATTACTGTTAATGGAAACGTGCACAGTTTCGTTTCCATAAGCAAAGCATTTTAAAAACAATATAGGAATACTGAAGTTTAATAAATAAATGAACTAAATAGAAAAACTAAATGCAATAATAAACCCTGATAGCCTACTGGTTCGTTTTCCTCTTCATACTGCTTACAACTGATAACAAATATAACGTTATTTGATAGACCTTCTCTTTCAAAAGTTTTTTTTACGGCTGATGGTAAAAACAATGCAAGAAATAAATAATTTATTATTAAACTTGAAATGAGTCACATTACTGCAAACACGCTCTGCAAACTCTCTCTCTCTCACTCACACACAGACCACGTAGCAGGGACTCAAGCTTCCGAAGCCGTTCGCGGTAACGGACGCTTGAAATGAGATGCGCAAGAAAGTCGTACCATCAACAGCATTTTAAAGACGATAACATGACAAACGTTGAAATTAAACAATTGAACAAAGTCCTGTGGTGTGGAAACCGTGGTATAAGCGGAATAATTGACTCCGGTCCATTCAATTATTCGAAAGTTAATGCAGACCGAGGTGTAACGGCCACTTACATCAATTATTCCTTACGTGTGCTACAATCGCACTGTAGGTATGGATACCTGTGAACAGCTACTAGTAAGATTACATGGGTACGTAGGACTGTGTTCATTGTTCTGGTTTGGTTGTTTTTTGTGACAGAACACTGACGCAGGAGGATCCTGGTGATAATCAGATCAGTCTGGAGGAAGTGCTGCAGCTGGTTAGTGGAATGATCATCTTTATCATCTTAACTTCTCTTCAAAATGCTGATGTATTTACAGTGTATGGTGAAGCACCTCTTCTTTGTGATAGCTAATTTTCAAAGTGGTTTTGCATCAGAATGGTGTTAAATGCTGGAAGTTGTGAAACATCTCATGTACTTTTTTTCAGGTCGAAGGAGGAAAGCCTGAACCTTTCGAGAATCATTCAGCTCTGGAAATTGCAGAGCAGCTCACCCTGTTGGACCATCTTGTTTTCAAAGTCATACCATACGAGTGAGCACTGTCATATTTTACTTTTTGGAAAGATATTCCTTTAAATTTTATTGTATGAACATGCAAGTACCCACCGGCTGATCAAACTCAAACACGGTGTTCCCCACATATCATGTTTTCATCATATACAGGGAGTTCTTCGGTCAAGGATGGATGAAGAACGACAAGAATGAGAAGACTCCTTACATCATGAAAATTACAAAACACTTCAATGATGTACGTTTTCCTGTAAACCCTTTCGTTTTAGTTGAAATCAATATGGTGTCTTCAATACTGGTGCATTACAGTAGTGATGTATTGATAACATAAAAGATAAAAACACATGTGTCTTTTACAGATTAGTAACCTGATCGCCACAGAGATCCTGCGCAGTGATGATGTGATTATACGGGTGGCAATAATAGAGAAGTGGGTGGCTGTGGCTGACATCTGCCGCTGTCTTCATAACTACAACGCCGTGCTTGAAATTACATCGTCCCTCAATCGCAGCTCCGTTTTCCGGCTGAAGAAGACCTGGCTCAAAGTTTCCAAACAGGTGGGAAAAGTTAACTTTTTATCAAATTATTATCAAAAAAGAAATCAAGTCGTCACGAATAGCCATGTGGTTAGTGGTTAGTGGTTAGGTTTCCACTCCCCGGTCTCTATCCAATGCTTTCCTGTCTGTTCTCCACTGAAATCATTATGGCACCCTACGTGACATGAATTTGCAACAAGCTATCCGTCTTACCTCACTGAAGATGAAAATGGTAAATAATGAACCCGCTCTTACAGCCAATCCTGTTGCATATCATGGCTATTAACACTTGACACCTTATGCCATTTTTTTCTAGTAAGGCCACATTTTCAGTCAACAAAGATATTTGTTTATTTATTTTAGTTTCATTTTTCCATTTTTAGACCAAAACTGTCATTGACAAACTCCAGAAGTTGGTCTCATCCGAAGGAAGGTTTAAGAACCTCAGAGAGGCCTTGAAAAAGTAAGTCGACTTGTCTTGAGGTACACTGTTTCCATCAACTTCTCTCATTGAGTACTGAACGGTGTAATAAATCAATGCATGTAAGTATATTGTCAAAATAGATTATGATTGTTTGGCAAATCTGCCGCCTAATATATTTTCCTGGTTCTTTGTGTAGTTGTGACCCTCCCTGCGTGCCGTATTTGGGAATGTACCTTACTGACTTGGCCTTTATTGAAGAGGGGACCCCAAACTACACAGAAGATAACCTGGTCAATTTTTCCAAGATGAGAATGGTAAGTGTTCCCCTATTGTCTCTTTTATGTACAGTAAATGGTGGATTTTTTTCCCATTATTTTTTCCTTCGCTTTATAGATCTCCCATATCATCAGAGAAATCAGACAATTTCAGCAAACAGCATACAAGATTGATTACCAGCCAAAGGTACAGTATTGAACTGATGTTGGTTTGTGCTGTAAAGCATGCAGCTTTCAGGTTAAAGTTCAGAACGTAAAAGTTAAGCAGCAATAGATGAAACATGTTTCTGATCTGCCATGTTTGCATACATAGTGTATGAAGATACAGTAAATAAACTCCTCTAACCTTCAGTTACATAAAAATATAATTTCACAGAATATGAAAGTGATGCAGTGTCTTTGTGTGTTCAGGCAGCGACGTATTTACTGGACAGAAGCTCAGTGATGGATGAAGAAGGGCTGTATGAAGCCTCGCTCCGAATCGAGCCTAAAGTACCCAACTGAAAGAAATGCTCTGCCTGAGGTCTACACACTGTACAGACACCACGCTCTCTACACATCCGTGTGTTACCTTCCCTATTACATCATTATTACTCCTGGAATAATGTGTTTCCTTGTTTTTAGTCGTTGCCTAATTGTTTCAGATCTTTCACTGTTGCTTTCAAACATTCGTTATGTAGGGAATCATGTTTTTTCTCATTGCAACAATTCTCTTAGTCGTCGCAGTTAGGAAGAGTTATGTTCATAACAGGATCTAACCAGACAGCTGTTTTTATTTTAGTCGGTCTTCTTTGTTATCGTTTCCTGGGGTAATCGTTTTCAGGTTTATCCATATCACCTCCTTTATGAAATATTAAATGCCGACAGGAGCATTTTGAAATTTTAATAGATGCATGTGACTAATTTACAGTATATGCATACCATGTAGCAGTTTGGAAAGCAGATATATTACCATATACAACAAGCGTATAGAAACACTTGTACAGTTTTAATATTATATTTCAAGGCACATGTCAGTGTACTTAGCCAAATCAATTCCAGTATCTTTACAGTATGTCCATTTTTTTGTGATAAGGACCATCTATCACCTACTTTCACACGGGGTGGGATGGACAAAACTAGATTGCAGTGATATTTATACTTAAGACGTTTGGGCATGACTTAAAGCAGGCAGTGTTGAATTTTCTAACTTGTCACATTGGAACCACATGGGGTCCCCCTATTGGCCAATAAGGATTTTGACGTATTGTTGTTTGTGAAATTCATCATCCTCTGTTACAGGTGGTAACATTATCTTATTTTTACAGTAAATGATTCACCCACCCCAAAATTTGTGGAAGGATTTTCAAAAGAAGCTGATCTGCATTAAATACAATTATATTTTTTTAAACTAGTTTATTTAACCAAGTAATGTTATTGTTGTTTAAGGCCTCATTTCTTAGGGTACAAATTGTATTCTGGATCTATCACCCTCCTTCTACACCAGATTATCCAGCTATTGTACATTTACAGACAATCTATGTCCTTCTTGCTGTTCCAGTGATTGTGGAACGTGACTGAATATCACTTTGTAAAATGCATTGTCGTTTAAAAGTATGATCAAAAGTGAATGACCTTCCCGCTTGCAGCATACAAAAGGGTATTTTTGTAGTCCTAGAATAAAGACGCAGGATTCTGCATCCTTCCCTAAAAAAAAGAAAACAAAAAAATTCTAGAACGTAGAAACATTTTTTTGTACAAGCATTGTCAACTCACCACACAGAAAAAGTATTCTGTATATTTTGTACATGCAGCCCTCTGTATTTCTTAACATGTACTAGTTTAAAGCACACCTCTTTAAAGCGTTGTATCCTATGCTTAAACACTCAATGCTATATGATTTGTGATTTTGAAACCATGATCTAGAGGTAGAGGACTTTAAAGTGTTTTTGCATATACTGTAATCCTGTCTATAATCATTCTCTTAGCAGGAATATAGTAATGTAGTGCTTATTCTGTGAATATTTGTATGTATTTTTACTATGTACAGTCTGGAAACACACTTAACGCTCACATTGCAGGCATGCAGCACTGTATCAGCCAGAAACTTTAAAAAGGACGAAATATATATATATATATATATATATATATACAGATATATATAGATATATACATACTGTATACACATCTATGTGCACATACTCTTATAAATGATATATAAACATAAAAACAAACATTTTGCTGTTAGCAATACCCAGTGGTATGAGAATTATCTTTCAACCCTTAAGTTTCTTTCCACAGCTTGGGAAATATTTCCAGTTTTGTACAAAAAAAGAAACCGAAAAGAAAAAGAGAGAAAATTAATTAAATAACCTGTATGTTTCCTGATTACCTCTTGCTAATAAATCTATTCTATCTCAGGGGGATATTGTGTCCCTGTATGTGTTTTTGTCTTTTCACTTATGCATGCATTACTTTGGTCTCTGAACACCTGGACTTGTGCGTCTGTCCTTACAGTAGTTTCTTATGTATTCGAAAATATTGTTATTTAAAAAATATGATCTTAAAGTAAAGGACTTTAAAGTTTTGTTTTTCATAAAACTGCATGTTCTTGTCGATAATCGTCCCCTTGTCAGGAATGTAATGTGCTTTATGCTGTCAATACTTCCACCTGTATACAGTCTGAACACACCATATCATTTAGTAGCATGTAGGACACTTACTGTATAAAACATCATTTATTTATAAGGTTCGTGCAGTACCAGACCACCCCACATGGAAAGAACCTATATGAGGATATATGCGCATATATGAAACCTATATGCAGTATATATGCACATATATGATCATATATATGCTGTATATATGCCACATATAGGCAAAATTGAGGTGCATATGTGTGCATATACAGGCCATATAGGTCTCCTGTATTGCTTCTTTATATCCACCTATAAGCCCTATATGTACATACAAGATACGTCTCCTATATAGCTCATGGCAGGATCTGGTGATTTTATAGCTCATATCTCACTTTGGCAACTGTCATACATGATGCCTAGCTCATATTTTCTATTATCAAGGCAATAACTAAGAACAAACTAAAAAAAAAAATGCAAAAAACGTATGTATGTGCGAGCACGTGAAATTGGTATCACATGTAATTGGCATGTTATGGAATTTAACTATGGCAAATAAGTGAGAGGAGATGGAAAGCTATGATGTCTACTTGTTTTCCTGAAACATTTACAAGGTCAATTCTTTCTTGTATAAATATAGTGGAAAGCAAGGAAATGTATAACAAAATGTTTTGTCGTTTTTTTATTTTGTCAATCAAGCCTTTTTTCCAATTTCAAGTCACTTCAAAATTCACATTACAGCTCATACACATCCACACATTCACTGTTACATCCACAAAATGCAATGCAAAATGCAATGTTTTCTGTATTGTCTTAATGCAGTTTCTAGATGAATATGGCTGAAATAGACTACTTAAATCACACTTCATAAATCTTAATAGATCCAAAATTGCGATTCTTGCATGTACAGTACGAATCATATAAAGCACAGTACACCATAAACATTTATAAATAATCATTAATCAGATTTACATGTACATAATATACAACATATGACGTTTGTTTTGAAACGGAGTACAGTTGCACCCCTCCCTCGTGTAGGAGGAGTTCTGAAGTAGAACTTACATAGAAAGTCATATGATCAAACTCGCGCACACTGCTCGCGCTACAGCTGAATGAGAAGTGAAGATGAAGGGGCTAATTTTACTGGTTTTGTTTGGGGCTCTTTATCATGTACACACAGTGCCCTTGCACACAGAGGAAGGTCAGTAAGAGTTTAAATAAACTATTGCTTTTCTCAACAAAGGTTGCTAAATTACGCCGGAAATACTTTCGCTTTTGATCGCAATAGGTCTTACCTATAACTGACGTAATAACTGTTTAAAACTACTCTGACCTTAACAGTGCAAATAGTTTATAACATAAGATATACTGTATGAAGCAAACAACATTTTATCCGGCTTTAATCCGGTTTGCAGTGCATCATAAAACACATTTTTGTATTGTCTGTTACAGATGAGTATAATTTCAAGTCATGGATGTCTAAGGTAAGACTGCTATAGCCTATCAGCATTACAAAACAGTAGCTCCGAAGTTTTATGTCGCAACCTAAGGATCTTTGTGGAACAAAGAGGAAGTGAAAACATTGTGGGGGAGGAAAGTCATGATGAATAAATCAGATATACATTTGCAATTCACAGCATAATAAACAATATGACACGAGTGAATATTACCAGCGCCTGCAAATATTTCTTGGAAACAAGAAGAGGATTGACCTTCATAATGCTGGAGACCACTCGTTTTCAAGTATATCTCATTTCACTTACAAAAACACATTGATTAAAATCATAATGTTTACATTAAATTATTCTACTCTTCATTACACAGTGGGGTTAAACCAGTTTTCAGACATGAGCTTTGCAGAATTTAAGAAGCACTTCCTCCTGACAGAACCTCAGGTATTCTTTTATAAATGTCTCTCCTGCTAAACAGGAAATAACAGAACATTCCCTTTATTCATGAACGTTGTTTAACCTGACAGAACTGCTCAGCCACTAGAGGGAATCATGTGAGCAGTAATGGACCTTACCCTGACATGATCGACTGGAGGACAAAGGGAAACTACGTGACGGATGTGAAGAATCAGGTATCTTCTTTTAATAGTCATCTACAGACATAGTGAAAAATGCAACTGTCTCCAGAGAAATTTGAATAAAGACCCTGTTTTGTTTCAGGGGCCTTGTGGTAGCTGCTGGACTTTTTCCACTACAGGCTGTCTAGAGTCTGTCACCGCCATTGCCAAAGGGAAACTCTTACAGCTGGTAACTGAACAGTCCTATGATGTATTTATATACTGTATTATATATCATTCACAATGAAAGTTTTCAATAAAAGTTCAATTCTAAGTGATCGTTTAAAATCCTACACGAATATAATATATATACTGTAAATATATTTTCATTCTACAGGCAGAGCAGCAGCTTGTAGATTGTGCTGGTGCTTTCAACAATCACGGTTGCAATGGGTGAGTTTTAGATTATTGGCTTATGTCAGGAGCATGAAATTATATTTTATTGGTATTTAGGAGTAAAGTCTTCACACTGTAAAATATTCTGAACATCATTGACTTGTTGTGATATGCTTTAGTGGTCTCCCAAGTCAAGCCTTTGAGTACATCATGTACAATAAAGGTCTTATGACAGAAGAAGACTATCCCTACACGGCTAGGGTGATTACTGTTTTACTTTTTCTAAAGTAGTAATTTAAATTAGCATTGGTTTACAGTTTATCCTTTGGTTGTAGGATGGTCCTTGTAAATTCAAACCACAGCTTGCTGCTGCTTTTGTGAAAGATGTCGTAAACATTACACGGGTAAGTGATTTTTGTAAAATGTATATCAATATATTTACATTTATGCTTTTGGCAGACACTTTTATCCAGAGCGACTTGCATTGCATTATACTATACATTCATTTTTAATTATGTGTAATCCCTGGGATCGAACCCATGACCTTGGTGTTGTTAGCACCATGCTCTAACCCTTGATCTACAGGAAAGCTGTATATTATTTGCATTTTGTCACACTAACTGCAAATTTCTTTTATTATTATTAAGTATGATGAAGCGGGCATGGTAGATGCTGTGGCCAGGTACAACCCTGTCAGCTTTGCATATGAGGTTACATCTGATTTCATGCACTACAGAGATGGAATATATACCAGGTTAGACTTGCTATATTAAATAGTGAAACTAAACCTTGAATATTGAGCACTTCAAAGAGAATGTTTAACCAAAACAACATAATATAATATAAAGTAAAGAATGTCAATAATTGATGTCAGTGTCAATAGTTTTTTACAAGATTTTTTTACGACACGGTGCAATCATCATTACAAATACTGTAAAATGACTGTTTTTTTAGCACTAAGTGTCACAACACAACTGACAAGGTGAACCACGCAGTGCTTGCTGTAGGCTACGCTCAGGAGAATGGAACTCCATACTGGATAGTGAAGAACTCCTGGGGAACTGCCTGGGGAATAAAAGGGTCTGTTTGCGTTTTTCTCCAATACTGTGCTAAAATTGTGAAATTAACTCAAGGAAATTAACCAGTTGTGGTCACATGGTGTGAAACATAATAGCGTAGCTTATTCAAATTCATGATGTTTATTTTAAAGAGCATTATGGTTTGTCTTTAGAGGCAGATTAGTTATTTGTTTATATTTTATAAATATGTCATTATAATGAATGGTTTTGAATGGTATATTACTTTTGTCCCATACAGTTATTTCTACATTGAGAAGGGAAAGAACATGTGTGGACTTGCTGCTTGCTCATCCTATCCAGTTCCATTGTGAATAACTGAAATATATCACATCAAATCAATTCATGCTGCAAAAAATCAACGATAAATCTTTGAATTCAGATTCATTTAAAAGATTCAATGACTCTTCATTAGCCCACTTGATTGTTAGCTGAATTCATTCACTTTGAATCTGGGTTTATGTTTTAATGTGTTTTAATGTTTTGTCAAAAATTACTTTATTGTTTTGAAATAAATATTGACACGAGGAAATTAATTTGTCTCTTGTTTTATTTTGATTAATATTGGTCCGGATAATGGTGTTTATTTGGTGAACCTTAAAAGTTTTGACAATAAGTTGATTATAGACATATGTTAAATGTCTTAAAATGTTTATTAAACTCTTTAAATACCTACAGTAAAAGTGTCTATGTACAGTGTGGACCCACCGTATTCTACTGTATTGTAAGGTCTGTAGATTTTATGTAAATCTAGCCAAAACCAGCATGTGGCGACATAAATCTACATTTAATGTATGAGCTACACAGCCTCCACTATAGAAGCAGTTTTTTATTTAGTTATTTATTAACTCATTTAATTTTAGTAATTTAATTTGAACCGGGTGAAATGAGTTAGAATAAAATAAAATGTCGCAAAACAAATATATCTCGATAGAAAGGAACAAGACACAACGGAATTCCCCCCTGGTTGTTCCCTATGCCACTTATAGATTTACAAATTCACAAAATAATCAAAGAACCGGAGATGAACATACCAACTAAATTAGTGGTTCAACAGTATATAATAAAGGAATATTATGATGTATTACAGGTATTTACAGATGGGTCTAAGAAACCAGAGTCTGGAAGAACAGCAGCAGCAGTATATATTCCTACTTTTGAAATAAAAATTGCAAAAAGATTATCAGAGCATGTGTCCGTTTTTACTACTGAATTGTTAGCTATCATACTAGCTCTACAGTGGATCGAGGAAGTCCAACCAGAAAGAACTGTGATATGCAGTGATTCCATGACTGCACTCACTAGTCTACTAAGTGGTAAATCTGAAGCTAGGCAAGACTTAGTATTTGAAGTTTTGCAAAGTTTGTTTAGAATAAAGCAGTTAAGAATATAATTAAATTTCCTATGGGTACCTGCACATGTGGGTGTGGATGGAAATGAAGAAGTAGACTTGCTAGCAAAGAAAGCACTAAAGCATCCGCAAGTAGAAATTAAAATAGCTTTAAGTAAAGATGAATTCAAGAGAGTGATATCATCTGAAGTAAGTAAGAAATGGCAAACGTTATGGAATGGTGGGTGTAAAGGAAGACATCTTTTCCAGATTTAGGACTATGTTGGAAATGAGAGAAAAAGATATGGTAATAGGAAGAATGATGTCATTATATCAAGACTAAGAATTGGACATACAGCATTAAACTATACTCTTTTTAAAATAGGTAAGCATGAATCGGGAAAGTGTGACAAATGTAGAGAATTAGAAACAGTGAGGCATATCCTTAATGAGTGTCCTGCATATGAAAGGGAGAGATCCCAATTAATACAAGAATTAGGATGGTCGGGAGTGGATAATATCTCTTTAAAAGTATTGTTAGGAAACGGGGCAAGGCAATCAAGAGTACACAAAATATTCTTTAAATACCTAAAAATCACAGGAACAATAGATAGAATATAGAAATTAAGTTTTTTTTCTTCCAAAACTAAGTACTCTCCACACTCCAGATCAGTAGGTGGCGGTAATGCACCTTTTCGTAGGTTTGCCAAACCGCCATAAAACACCAGAAGAAGACACAACGAAAATGACGTTTTTTGCACTTCACCAATCGGAACGCAAGCTATGGTTAGGCGGTAAGCGCGAGCTTTCAACAACAACATGCGAATGGTGTTTAACTATTTAATGTGGTTTCGCTGTATCATAACGTGCGCTTTTTGTTTACGTTCCCGGTAACTGTAAGTGAATTTGTTAACGTTTAGCCTTTTATAGGTTTTAAGGGTAAAACTTTGCGGTGTTTGTGTTATTTTGTTAACAAAATGGACATCAGATAAACGATGTAATGTGCGGTTCATTTTAACGGAATTTAACTTGGCTGACCTAAGTGAATGGGATTGTTAAAATGCCGTTGTCATGAATTGTTGAAAAGTTAGTATTAACTATTAAAACGTACGCAATGCCGAGTCTACCGCAAAATAACCTAAAGGAGCAACTGGAGCGACACAATGCTGCACCGAACAAGCTGTCACTGCTTAAGCCGAAGCCTGGGTAAGGACATACTCACTTTATAAACATGCCCACATGCGTCTGATGAGAGTCTAACCTCTCTGTCTATCTCTGTTTAGGAGTTTTTGCTTCAAAAAGAAGTCTCCATCCGGAAACACCAAACCGGATGTTCCTCAGAAGGTAACTGGTGAAAATGTGTTAACCAACAGGAGTGTCAATGTTCCACACAACTTTGAAGTAACAAAAACTCCTGTGACATTTCCGAAGAAGCCCGAGAAAGCTGCACCGAAAGTCAACTTCTTCACAGCTCCAAGCAGACCAAAGACGAGTAATGTGAACCCACTGGCCAACCCCTTTGCAGTGAGCAAACCCCTTCTTGTCCAGTCTACCATTAAGGCTATTCCTAAATATGCCATCTTGCCCGTGGATTCCAATAAAGACCAAACTGTGAGTGAACTCAAGAGTGACAGCTTCCTCTCCGATAGCATCAATGAATGGGATGACTTGGATGATTTTGAGACCCCGGTTAAGGAAAAAGTTGTATCGCCATGTGCATCTACGAAACAAACAAATGTATTGGAACAGAACGCGTCTCCAAATTCCTCTTGTTCTAAGAAAGATGGGACTAGTTTAAATGGCAGTTCACTTGCTGCAGGAACTACAGCTGCCCCAAAGGACTTCATGTCAAATGCTAATGGAATCGACACAGAAGCTTGTGAGAGAGAACCAGAGGATTCGCCCATTAAAAGAACCAAAAAACGCAAGACCACAGTCCACCAAAAGTCAATACTGAGTGACACAGAGGATGAAGAGATCATTGACTGCAACCTACCAGCTAAAAAGAAGGAAGAAGAGGCAAAGTGTGTGACAAGTTAGTATTCCTTGTTTGCTTTCTCGTTATATGAATTAGTTCATATTTAAAGTGTAGTATTTCATTTCTTCACTACGGTCCCTTTAATAAATTGTGTTTTGAAGGAATAACAGGTCAGACACCTGCTGCTGAGGAAGGTAAAAGGGCCGATACAAATGACATCATTGATGACAGAGAGACAGATTACTTATATGATCATGTTGAAGAATTTGATGATTTCATCCCACCATCACCTGTTCCTGAGGATACAAGTCCACCAATTTCAGATAACGAAAAAAGGTAGCATCCTTTTAGAGATGAAGTATTTTTTTACAACATATATTCTGTTAACTAGTACAGTGAAAAGTTTATTTTTGATTGAACATTGATTGATGTTATATTTTATAGTCATATTGTTTTATTGTAGATTATCTTACCCTGGTACCAGTGATGACAAAAAGGCAACACCTCCCAGATTTGGTTCAAACTTGGCAGGATCCTCCGATGGCCTTGCCAAAGAATCTAAAGGTATCATTGTACCGTATTTGTGGTGTTTAGACCTTATATGATCATTCTTAATTTTGCTTCTCAACCGTCCTGATGATGATGTGCATTTATTTATTTGTGATTTAGGAATGGATGATGCTCTTTTCAGTATTATGGAATCTATTTGTTGTCTTGTGGACACCATTCCAGAACATGAGCTTATTGCTCTGAACTGTGGTTCAGACTTATTACTTCAGAGAGCCCGCAGGTAAAGCAATAAAAGAGATGAGCAGAGTTATTACTTAGAAGGGGTTTGATAATGCAAGGGCGAATATTCCAACATGCATGTGTGATTTATTTATTTACATGATAAGAGATTTAAGTCATTATTATGTTGTTGCTGTAGACAGTAGACTGAGTTAAGCCATGTCTTTTCTATTTGCCACAGGAAAAGGATTCTTGCTAATGGTGCTTCATCTATAAAATCTCAGTCAGATAGACCAACAACTCCACATAGTGTACTAAGCAGACAAAGTTTTGGTGTCACACACTCTAGTCTGATGTCATCGGTGACACCAGGTCAAAGTGCTAAAACAGGCTTTCAGTTTCGTAAGTCCATCGCCTCTATCATGTCTCTGGACAATAACAGCAAATTTGAAGACTCTGACTGCATCTTTAATGGAGTTGAAACCCCTGGAGGTTCCTGGAATCCCAACAGCTTCTCAGAAACTAGTCCGGCTTTGAGAAAATTTGATTCAAAGTCAGATAAATGCTACTCTGGGCTGTCATTCAATGAATCAAACGATCAGACTACGGATGCAGAAAATATCGACCTATTCTTTTCTCCTAAAAGACCGGTGGATTCCGCGAAAAAAGCTAAAACTAACACTACAATAGCTAACGGCACACATTCTCGAGCAGACACCGAGCCAGAAGATGACTTCCTTATCGATGACTTTGAAATCGATGACTTTGATGAGACTGATATCCCTGATTATTATGAGGAACCTAAAAATGTCCTGACATCAAGAGGAAACTTTAGTGCTATGACACCCTCAGTGCGGGAGAGAGTGGCTTCAAAACCCGTGGAGAAAATGACAGTCATCACACCAACACCACAACCAACCAAACCTAAACAAATTGGTAAATTTTTAACTTTAATCCTATAAAATGCTCTGACTAGCACAAAGGTGGAAGACAGTATTTTCTGAAGTGTGTTTGTAAGAAATAGTATTTTGTGTACAAATAGATTTTGATTTCATGTTCTCTTTAACAACACGTTGAACTATTTATTTTTGTTTCTGATTCATGTGATCTCTAACCTTTTTAACAATGTTTGTAGTAAAGAACCTATCTTTGCACATCTTGTTTTACAGAGCCCACATATAGAAACCCAGCTCATGATCGCTTCAGAGGCTTCAGCTTCCCTCATAGCCCAGAGATGATGAAGATCTTCCATAAGAAATTTGGGCTTCATCAGTTCCGATTCAACCAGCTGGAGGCCATTAATGCCGGTCTGTTAGGGGAGGACACGTTTGTACTGATGCCTACAGGTGCGTCATTTACTCTTTTTTTTTTTTTTTTTCTCCCTGTTGTCTTAAGCACACCTACAGTTTATCTGACTATGTCTAAAATCCCCTACAGGTGGTGGTAAAAGTCTCTGCTATCAGCTTCCTGCTTGTATTTCTGCAGGAGTGACTGTAGTTATATCACCTCTACGCTCACTCATTGTTGACCAGGTCCAAAAACTCACCACACTGGATGTGAGTCCCTCATTCCACATGGTGAATATCTCTGCTTTTCATAACACGTGCTTATTGTCCAGTTTTATGTCTCAGATCTGTGCGACCAGTTTATCAGGAGAGAAAAGTGATAGTCAGGCTGCAAGAATCTATATGCAGCTGTCTAGGAAAGATCCCACCATCAAACTTATTTATGCCACTCCTGAGAAGGTGGGTCCTTAAGCCATAAGACAGGTTCTTTCTAATTATGCATTTACAACTTGATCAGTGTTATATTTTTGTTATTGTCTTCAGGTATCTGCAAGTGGAAGGATGATTAGCGCCCTTCAGAATCTGTATGAAAGAGGTCTACTGGCTCGCTTTGTCATTGATGAGGCCCATTGTGTCAGTCAGGTAAACTCTACAATGCCTTAGGAGCAGTTTTATATTACATATTTTAGACTTTTATTGGCAGATCTTTTCCCCCTAATTGGTGTAAAAAATGTGAGAGAAAAAACATTGCCTGGTCCTGAATATATTCAATTTGTCAGTTTTTAAAGCAATAGTTTAGTAAGACCGAAATAATTGCTGTTTATATGAATGATGGCTTTAATATATCCCCAATTAATTGTTATTTTCTTTGACAGTGGGGTCATGACTTTAGGCCAGACTACAAGCGCTTACATGAGCTCAGGCGGATGTTTCCCAAAGTTCCGATAATGGCTCTGACGGCCACTGCCACTCCTAGAGTCCAGAAGGACATTCTTAACCAGCTTGCAATGACTCGTCCTCAGGTGTAAGTCTTCCTGTCAGGCGATTTCTGATTCAATCGTCAATGTCTTTTTTATTTACAAGCGTTGTGTTCCCATTCATGTTTACACTTTTATTTCAAACTTTAATGCTTTTTCAGAAAGTAGGATAGAAATAAGATAACTGTTTGAATGTTTTGTAAATTTGACAGTTACAGATATAGCTACTTAAATCTAATGTGCACCTGTGCTACATAGTTATATAAAGTTAAACATAACATAATAGATACAAGTACAAAACTCGTCATGTTTCCACAGATTCACTATGAGCTTTAACAGGAACAACCTCAAATACTCCATTTTGCCAAAAAAGCCTAAGAAGGTTGCTGAGGACTGCATTCAGTGGATCAAGAAATACTATCCACGTGAGTTTTGTCCAGATGTAATCAGGACATCAGCAGTGTGCATGTTTTCACTGCATCGCTATCTATAATCACAGCCTGATGAACTAGTAGATAATTTTTTGTGTAGGTGGCTCAGGCATTGTGTACTGCTTGTCTCGCAACGATTGTGACACTCTGGCGGACAGTCTACAGAGGGCTGGGATTGCAGCGCTGGCTTATCATGCTGGACTGAGTGACAGCGACAGGGAATATGTACAGAACAAATGGATCAACCAGGATGGCTGTGAGGTTAGGAACTTTAGTGTTCAAACAAAAAAAAATTAACCTTGCAAAATGAGTTTCTGAAGTTTTGTATATAATTGTTGTTTACACATATTTTAGATTTACATGATGGTTTGAGCGTATGACATTTTTAGATTGACTGGTTCTTTTTTTTTGAAGAGAAATATGCAAAAAGTGCATCTTAAACATCCAAATTTGTCATTGGCTATCTAATCTTTGCTCTTGTATTGTTAGGTTATGTGTGCCACCATTGCGTTCGGCATGGGCATCGACAAGCCTGATGTGCGTTTTGTGATTCATGCCAGTCTGCCTAAATCAATGGAGGGTTACTACCAGGAGTCAGGCAGAGCTGGTCGAGATGGAGAAATCTCCCACTGTGTGCTCTTTTACGCTTACAGCGACGTCATCCGCATCAAGAGACTCATTGCTAGTACGTACTCCATCTGTGCCAGCCATGATAAAGAGATAAATATACTGACTTCTAATATAACAACAATGTTTGAAACCAAATGTTTTATATAGGCTTTGTGTAGAAATAAGACTTCTTCAGACACAGTTACACAGTCACGTTTAATCTGTCTATGTAAGTGTGACCTACAAAATTTGTAATATAATTGCAGTGGATAAAGATGGAAACCAGCAATCCAAAGCCACCCACATTAACAACCTGCACAGTATGGTGCATTTCTGTGAGAATGTAGCTGAGTGCAGGAGGATCCAGCTGCTGGCATACTTCGGCGAGCATACGTTTAATACAAGCTTCTGTAAAGAGCACCCGGAGGTCATCTGTGACAACTGTGCCAAACCTAACGTAAGACGGTTTCAAATGATTGCATGCTTCATAGTTTTGTAACTAGCATTGGCAGATCCTGCATTGTGTAAGAATGTTCCTAGGATTTTCACACTTTTTGTTGTTCATTTTTATGTAGTATTAAAGCCTTTTCAAGCTTGCACATTGTGCCTTTTACCATTTTTATTTTATTTTATTGAATAATATTTTTTTTCTATATACTAGCATTTCATGTTTTAAATATACAATACAATACCATACTAATATCAATATCACATACGAATGCATAATTATCCTAATACTCACTTTTTTCAGAAATACAAAGCAAGAAATGTCACAGAAGATGTGAAGAAGATTGCGAGGTTTGTGCAGGAGAACTGCGAGAAGGTCGGAAACAGATATGGCAAATCCGCCCAGCAGAACAGACTCACCCTGAACATGCTGGTTGAAATATTTCTGGGTAAGAAGCCTAGCGGGATCTCGCTGTCATAAATGATAGTGTGAATATGCATCACTTCCTTCACTGCTTGAGATTAAATGCCTGTTAGGGTGGGTGCTTAAGAGTATCTCTGTGTGTCAGGCTCTAAAACGGCTCGGATCCAGTCTGGAATGTTCGGGTTGGGAGCACCATATTCAAAGCACAATGCGGAGAGGCTTTTTAAGAGACTGGTGTTGGATAGTGTTCTGATGGAAGACTTGTTCATCAATAGGAACGGTCAGGCTGTGGCCTATATATCAGCAGGTCCTAAAGCCATGAACGTACTGAGTGGAAACATGCAGGTGATGATTTTCAAAAGATGGTATCTTGCTTGGTCGGATGTTTGCCAGGGTTTGACCTAACCGTGCCCCAGATATGGGGTATAAAAGAATCTTTGGTAACACTTCAGTATAGGGGTCAATTCTCACCATTACCTAGTTGATATTAGCAAGCCTTTTATTGGCATATTGGCTGTTTATTAGTACTTATAAAGCACATATTCTGCATGTCCATACTCTACATCATGATCGTACTCAATCCCTAAACCTAATAACTACCTTACTAACCATTAATATACCACAAATTAGGAGGTAATTGGGTAAAAAGTAATAGTTAATGGTTTGTTAATAGCGAGAATTGCCCCCTAAACTGAAGTGTGACTGGATGTTCTTGTTAGCTTTAAATATCATAATATAACAATCTAGTTATTAGAGTTTATGATAACGTTGTTGATTTTGAACGTTTTTGAACAGGAGCTCTGTGTCGTATTTTAGGAAACACTTCATCATAAAATGTCTGATAGGGCAAATATTGCTTCTTAATATAAAGGTTAATGTTCCTGATATGCGATCATTGACTGTTGAACTTTTCATGTGTTACAGTGATATTCTATTGAAATTAAATTTGCAGTAAATGGGTAAGAGTACAAAATATTGGCCTTTACAGGTTGAATTCATTGAGACTGAGAGTGCATCCAGCATCAGAAAACACAAAGCCTCTGTGATTGAGAGTGTCTCTAAGAGAGAAGAGATGGTGAAGAAGTGTCTGGAGGAACTTAATGATCTGTGCAAGAAACTTGGCAAAGTCTTCGGCATCCATTACTACAACATTTTCTCCACAGCCACACTCAAAAAGATTGCAGGTTGGTAGAGGTTGTGGTAAAACAAATTGTTGTAGTTTCAAATGAATGTTTGACTGCATAAGAATATTACTTGTCTAAAATCTTGTTAGTTAATGAAATGTACAGATTGAATTGCAGATTTATGTAATTCATTTTACGTATTGCATGACTAGGAAGAAATGCTGTTTTAGGCAGAAGTATTTAATTGCTTTTTTTTTGCATGTAATCTGTGTTTAGTGTATTGTGGTGTTTCTGTGCAGAGACCCTTTCAGCTGATCCAGAGGTTCTACTGCACATTGATGGTGTGACTGAAGATAAACTGGAGAAATATGGAGCTGAGTTTATTGAACTGCTGCAGAAGTACTCGGAGTGGCAGCTGCCCGGTGAGACTCTATTCACACTATTCATCCAACATCTTTGTATGGATGAAGTCCTTAAAATGGAGCATAAGCTGATGTACCATTGAATGTTTTTGGTTGATCTGGTTGTAATATTTGGCATTGGTACAGAACTGAATGGTAATGAATGTATTCATAAATGCAAAATCTCAAGCAAAAATTTATTTGATGATACAAATGTCTTGAGGTATGTGAAAGTTAACATTTCCCAGTCCCAAAGACAGTTTTTATTTGACTGGGTCTACCTACAAACTAAACCCTCATAAACAGATTGTGTATCAGCAATAATTTCAGAAGTTTAAAGGAACGATGAATTAAGACATAAAACCTGGAAGATAAGTCAGTAAACTGCTATGCAATCACAGCAGTGGGCATTTATTTCCAAGTCTTCAATGCAGCACGGTTATTAAAACCGTGCGTTTGTCGAGCTGGCCTCAAAACCTGGGTAGAAAATAGCCTATTACTTATTGATTTTTATGTATTTTAATGTAAAAACCACGCAAACTTCATAAATAGACCTCATAGAACCGTATAAAACAATAAACAAGCCAGTTAATGACACCTTTAAAATGAATTGAAATGAAGTACTTGATGTTCTCACACCCCCTATGCAGCTGAGGAGCAGTCTGAGAGCTCTGGATGGATCGACACAACACAAGGCCATCAGAATGATGAAGATGATGATGACGGCGAGGGTGACAGCACATCATCTTATTTCAGAAAAAGCTCTGGACGAGGACAGAAAAGAAAGCAAGCGTCTTACTCTAGAAAACCCAAAAGGAGGAAATCCACTAACCAGAATCCCTCATCCAAAGGGTCAGTGTGTTTTTCTTTTTTGCTGAAACTTGTATTAATATTATTACCAATCATTTATTAGTAATACTTTTATTATTAGAGGTGTGCAGGTCTGACTTAAAGTCATTTTAAAATGGAGAAACTGTATTTATTGTATAAGTATATTAAATGCTTTGATACACTTAGGTTTGTGCGTGCTTTGACCAAATGAATCCTGTTTTCTACCCTTGATGTAGCGGATACACCAATAACTGGTCTTCATCAAGAGGGGGATATAGAGGTGGGAGTCGCAGTGCAGGCAGAGGTTCCAGCCCAGCTCCAGCAGTGCAAGCAGGAAAGAGACCCGGCTTCATGGCTCTGCCCACCCCACAGACTGCTGCTCGCCCATTCCTGAAACCATCATTCTCTCATTTTTAGTAAGCAGAGTATTACCACCAAATGTGTCAAAATACTTTGAAAACATGTACTTCTTGTAAACAAACATTTAAAATACTTTTTTAATTAATACATTTGTTGCAGTTTGTATGTGAATTCTTTTGATTAATTTGACGTTTGTACAGAATAAATGTTTTATTTTAAAGTTGTGTGCAAATCAGTACTTTTTAAAAAAAAATACAGTATAAAGGTTCATCTGTAAGAGGTCGGTATAATATGTAATATGCTTTGAGAAAGTAACTTCTAATGAAACGCTGCAGTAAATCAGATGCCCTGCATTTGCCATTACTGGATATGAATGTGTAAGTTCAACACTGATCTGAAATGGGGAAGGGGGTGCATTTCTAGAAAAGCATCACTTTTATCACTCTGAGAGAAATAAACCACAAGATGTCTCAACTTTTTTTAAATGTTTATTTCAAGTTTGAATATTTCCATGGCACCAGTTACAAGGGACTATCAGTGAAACAATTTATTAAACCACTTTGCATGGAAGGTTTCCTACAGTACAAAGATGATTTTGGAATGAATCTGACTTGACAGGAACTGCATTTGGCACATAAATCACGTATATATTCGACTGTTTATATACTATGGAACTAAACAGCAACCTTCAGTCCCATACAGAAAAAATGCAGAGTACAGAAAAGAACGCCCACAGACATGCCTATGCATAGACAAACGTGCATGCATATGCATAGCTGTCGAGTGGACTGTAGGTGACACAAGCACAGTACAGAAAATGAAGCGGGTTGCCACACTGTTCTGTATTGAGTGTTAGTGCCACAGTGGATCTGAGCGTAAAGGTTTAGATGAGGTTTCACTGAATAATTAGGAAAGTTGTATGGAAGCACAAAATAAGTAATTCGTTCCAATGATAAACTTTCCCTGGGTGTTGAAGATTTATGAGAAAAAATATATCGGTTATTAATCCAGATTTGAAAGGTCAAGCAGCAGCAGTCTATTGTGTCACAAAGAGGACGAGTGATTCTTGAACCTGTTGGAGAGCATTGATGTTTACATCAACAGCTGTTAGCCCACACCAATTGTTAAACAATAAAAACCATCACCTTGATCATTTGATGTTGTTATCTACATGGTGGTAAGACTACTGTATTACCAGTGAAGTTCTTTTATATGCATTTTGTTACTCCTGAATGTCTACGTGTCAGTTGATATGTGGCAGGTGTTCAACGGAGCATCAATGCAGCTCCTGTTACACTAAATAGCTCAGCACTAAAGAAGCATAAGAAAATACAAAGGTTACAGTGACCATGTAAAATAACGCAACCCATTTAGCTGGCAATTGCCCTTTAAAGGACCAGCGCATTTATCTCAGTCAAACCATAGCGTATAGTACAAGTAAACTGTCTAGAGACAAGAATAAAGAAGCTCACAAGGACAGAAGCAGTGATTGCCCTTGATTTACAGCTGAAGGGAGCGTGTGCTTTCAGCTCCTCGCATTCAAGCGTGAGGAGAAGCGGTCAATTCCAGCACAAGTTTAAATGGGGAAAAGCACTGATAACAATGTGTATAAAATGTAGCAAATTCTGAAATAATCATCATATAAAATGAGCCGATCACAATTTTGTAGCTTTAACTTGAATGAAATGTATTCATTCCTTGCTCCGTAGAAAACATCAGGTCATTGGACTCGCTTCACAACAGCACAAAAAACATCCACATGATTCTAGAAATCAACAGGTTATTGCTTGATGAATGGCACTGCCATGCAGGACTGACCACTGAGGCTACATAATGCTGTCAATGGGAAAACTCTCATCAGATACACTTTTATTTCATTGCTTCATTGTTTATTATTCATTTAAGTTTATTTTATTGATTCTATGTATCAATAATACCCATCACACAAGTAGCCATCAGAGCAACATTATCATGTACCGCAAAAACATCTCCGTATTATAAATAAATTTACGTCATCCAGACGCTGTTAATAATTTGGCACGTTAGATGTTAAAAATGCATGCATGGATATTTCTCAAGGTAAGAGACATGCAGAACTCAAATGGCCATCTATCTTCTCTTGAACTACTCCTGACCCGAGATTTGTTCAAAGGTTTGTTCAGAGGTTCATGCATCTCATGTTTGTTGTAACTGGTTTTCCCTCAGCTCCTGTAATCGGTGGAAGACAGCAGTTCTATGAATTTGTTATAAAGGCGCATGACCGACGGCAACCACATTACCTGGTAGATTAATAGTGTTGTATGGGCTAAACAAAACTATTTGTGATCACTCTTGATTGTGACTGTTTCTTTTTATTATTTTAAGTAAACTTTGTTAAATAAATGCATCTGTAGCATTTCAGAGGGTCCGATGTAAATCGGAAAAAGGAGAAAATAAATTCTCTGTTAACCTGACGTGCCACTGAAAAATAGCCAAATTTCTCTCTTCAAAGATATTGTGTACAAAAGACTAATTCTGGTCTTTTTATATATATTGCCAATAACACTAATTGTAAAAATATGTGCGCACACAAACACACATTCAGTCTTTTGTTTGAACTGTGTATAAAGCGATTCATATTGTTTGTGTGCAGGGCTTTTACCGATACACAAAGCACAGGATCATTTGAGTTATCTCATTGCTGGTTAAGTCGACGTTTGGAAATGGGTCGTGGATCTGGATATAAATCGTTCTCGTGTCTCTCTGGACAGAAACGCCATAAACTCTAGATCTCATCTGAAACACAGAGCTAAAAAAGGTATAATTTAATCTTCAATAACAAAATAACATTTCAGTTCTGTTAAAATATACATGGAAAACTGTCGATATATTAGGAAACTAACTACTTTTGTACAAAAAGTACAGCATTGTTATTGTAATTAAGAATAATCATAGCATGATATGCACAGAGTTCAAACTTAAGAGCAAGGCTGATATGGAATAAAAAAAATATTTCTTTTATACAATGGGACGTCTTTCTGTTTAGAAAGACTCGGGATGACAGGAAATAAAGAAAAGCAAATGCACATTCTCAGAAATAAAAAGAAACGGATGCCCTTCTTAAACAATATTGCACATCTAGCTAGACTGGAACTATGGGAGCTACTTGCTTTAAGTCAGCGATAGAAAATTCTTTAACAGACACTAGTGGGTCACATGACAAAACACAATTGATACCAATTGTTTTGGATCCAATAGAAAGAACCTTTAAAAATGTTTTCTACTTCACAAATTCCTACCGCCTAAACACAATTATATTCCTATAACGTATGACACCCTAAAATCAAGCCACCGTATACAAAAATCAAAGGTAGCCATTTTTATTATTCAATAACATTGCTTCCAATCTTTCCCCAAGTCTCACTTCTGAAATAACTTGCACATTCTAACATGACATATAACCCTCTGCACATCTGATCATCACTTTTGTAAATTATAGCAGCCTTTGAAAACAAGAGTTAGATGACTGGTGGATGTATGCATAATCTCTCCGAAAAGCAGTGGTTTTCCACATTTCCACTCGTTCCCAACATGCCTCACTCTACACATTCCTGCAGACTTTAGTAATCAATACAAATAAATATAAATGAAGGCAACGTTCTCTTGTTGCAACAAAATATTTCATCCCCATTTAAGGAACCATATAATTCAGTTCAATTGGATTTCAAGTATTTTTCTTTTTTCTCATTTTTTTGTAAAAATAAAATACCTTAAATGACCTGAAATTCCAAAGAAATCTGAAAAAAACAATGAAAAAGGTTTTCTGTCTTTGTAAAAAAAAAAATTTGAAAAACAAACGGACAAAAAGGAGTAAAAATGCAAAAGGACACTGGGGCAGAATAAACTGAAAGTGGAGGAGAACGGGAGCTGTTGTGGTCTGCTGCTCCACCTCACATCAGCAGACGTATCATGAATAAAGCTGGATTCATGGGACAGGTCGATGCCCTCCATCTCTCTCCACGTGTTTAGCGTCATCTCGACCCCAACAAGGGAGGCTTTACGAGCGTTAGCCCCTCACTTTCACTTGTTAATGAGCAGCCCGCCCACCCAGCGGAGCTTGCAGGCAAACCACCGTCTGAGGGGACAAAAGTATTCGTAATGGAACTGCTCAAACTCGGGGGTCTGGCGGATATCACGTAAAAATGCAATATCAAGGTCGGACTCTGTGAGGATGATGAGGAGGAGGAGCAAGACAAAGAGGAGTCCAATGGTCACAAGGAGCAGACGGAGTACACTTAAGACAAACTTATTCACCTGTTCCGCCTCGCTCAGCGCGACCTCCCCGCCTGAGGTCTGCGCGGGGCCTGTCGCCCTACTGTCCACGCTGAAATCTGCCACGTCGCCCGTGGTGGGCGTTCCCGCCTCGGACTCCTCTTCTATGCTGCGGGGGGCACCGTTGTTCTGACGCGAGGTGGGCAGATCCAGGCTGTGCTCCGCCACCGGTGTGGGCAGAACGCTGTTGGAAGGACTGTAGGTCTCGTCTGAGATGATCGCAGTGCCGTCGCCATGATCCGTCGCCTGGCTGCGGGAACGCGGCATGAAGCAGTCGCTGTGAGACACGGAGCGCACAGGGGTGGAGTGGGCACTGTCCCGCAATGATTCCAAACCTTGAGAGCGGAAAGAGGAAATATAGTTGTATATTAAAATAAGAATTAAGTAAATAATGAACACTAATGCCGATATCTAGTATTATATAGAAAAGTGTTATAAAAGTGTCACACGGGTGACAGACCCAGCCGCCGACCCACACAAACACTGAATCACTGAAGCTGTGATCTCATGGGCTCAGTGTCAATGCGAAAACACATTTCCCAGCTGTTTGCTCTGATAAACACTGTACTTCGTGACAGCAAGCCCCCACGTGTATCCTCAGTAAAGCAATAGAATGGCAAAGAGCGACTTGCTGAGGTGTTGAAACAATTAGCATCCAATAAATGATATGGACTGTAGGCCTCACTGCTTGATATTTATGTGCTGTACACCCTGAAGCTGAAGTACTGGGTGTTTTATTCCCTTTCATTGCGTGGAAAACTATTATCCAGCACAAAAGACTAATTCATAAGAAATCTTAAGATATTTATTTTTTAAAGCGATGTTAAATAACCAAGGATTTATGACTTACTAGCTGTTGTTGAAATGAGATATTTAGTGTTTGGTCTTAAGATAATAACTTAAATGGGATCTCAGGTTGAAATAAAACGTTGGATTGATTCTAAAATATTTGTTGTGACTATAATATACAGCCGTTAATGTTTAAGAAATGTGACCCCGGACCACAAAGCCAGACATAAGTACGGGTATATTTGCAGCAGTAGCCAACAATACATTGTATGGGTCAAAATGTTTCAAATCAGTAGGATATTAAGTAAAGATCATGCTGCATGATATGTGGATTTAGCAAAATCGCCTACAAAATGGCCGGAAACACGCCTACAAACTTTGCTCGCTGTTTGACGTTCTTTGGGAATTAACCACTCAAGTTTGGTATCTATGTAACGTTTAGTTTCTGCTTTCGGGTTCACTCCCCACAATGTCTGCGGTAGGTCAATAAAGAGTGTTAAAACAAATATGTTTCTTCTTACCAACTGCCTACAGCGCCTCAGGTTAAAAACCTTTTCCTCAAATTTTTTATTTTTTGCACCCTCAGATTCCAGATTTTAAAATAGTTGTATCTCGAATATTGTCCTATCCTAACAAACCATACATTAATGGAAAGCCTATTCATTCAGCTTTCAAATAATGTATAAATCTCAAATTTATAAAATGTATCCTTATGGAATGGTCTTGTGGTCCAGGATTACACATTTGTGTATTATATATAAATATATATTTATACATACTACTATTTATATTTATACATAATTTTCATTATGTATATGTGTGGATTTATATATACAGATATAAATATACAAACACACTTTTTGGAATCAAGACAGCACTACACAAGAGAATAGTAGATACATTACATAATACTCAGACAAACTTTGATTCTATAGGATCCATGTAGTTTTATTTATTTTACGCATATAAGCCATAGACTAAAAGTTTTAAGAGGATTGACCACAGGAAGCAGCAACTAAGTAAATTATGCAAATACAATCCATGGAGTTCAATTTTTGCACACTCTTTCCTTTAGGATCCCAAAGTCAGCTCGGCAGAGAAACAGATGAGCTTTTGCTGAGCGCTTGATTCTTGAGCTTGTCATTGCAGATATGTTACATCTGTATTTTGAAGTGAAGGGATTAGGATTTCATCTCTTACTATGTTACACTGCTCAACCAAAAGCTTTTCATTCACACTTCTCAAGAACTCTTCTGAAGAATAAAATAGATACATGAAAGGCCTTCTGCTTAGATGCTCAAAACTACAGAAAACGTCTCATTTATCTGGGAATAAACACCACAGAAATTTGACTTGGATAATAAGCAAGTGATTGCTGGGAAACGTTTGAACACCCCTTTGAATCTAGCCGTATTTCTGAATTTATTGTGCATAATTTGCTGTACTTTTCAACCAAGATACATTAATAGACATTCACATAACTTTAATAACACATAAAAACTTCACAGTTTAAACTATCGCATGTCAAAGCTAAGTGTGGTATCCCTTATGTAAACAGCTGCCAACAACTGTTGAAACTAAAATTAATTTCTAATTGAATCTTTTAGTTTCATTTCTTAATAACAACTTCCAAAAATGTGCATCAGGAATTTCATAAAGCTGTTGTTTTGTTTACATTCGCACCATATTTTAGAATAGATTAGAATAAACTCTGTCATTTCATTGACATCTGATGGTCTTTTGAGTGAGAATGAGGCCAAGAGAAATGAACTCATGTTAGTACTGTATGAACTTCAAACATTACATTACACGCATTTCTGTAACTTCTGCAAAACACAAAATACTGATTTCTGCTTTGTACCCAAATATTTTGCTACTTCATAATAGCAGATTGTTTTATCGTTCCCACTTTATTTCTTCCCTACTGTATTTAACTACTGTATGATTTTCATTTGTGAACAATAGAGAGATGGACATTTTAGACATTTTTTTATTTTAGAAAAGACAAAAAATATGTAAGTAATCTAAACTTGTGTGTTTCTTTAATACACAGACAGATCTACAGAGTTATTAACTTGAAGGTTCAAGTTCCAACCGAGACTATGAATAGTTAAACAATTAAGTTCAATTGTATACATGTTAGTAACATAAGCTAATTGTTTTAACGCACAAATAATGTAAATCACTACACTGAGATAATTCCAATAAATGAATACATAGTCTTTTCTTCAAACAGCTTTAGCCTTGACTTCAAGAACAACCAACGTTGACACTAATGTTTTCAATATCATAACAAAACACATTCCTGAAAAATATTTACAGTAGAACCTAATAAACCAAAAACAACCTAATAAAACCTTTAGTGCCACCGATCTCATACAAAAACAAGAAATCAATACATTTCCAAATCAAGCTATTACAAGCCCCCCACATAAAAGCTTATGCTACAACAAAAACATTATTGCTACTTGAGCTCTATCAAGCACATAGAGCAACACATGCCACTGCTCACACATCAAACATACACATTAGACTTTACCTATAGGTGTGCTGGCCCTGTCATTCGGTGTCGAGCTCATAGGCAACGGTGATGCCCGCAGCTGATCCTGCGGCCCGGTGAGGGACGGGTAAAGGGGCAGCACGCCAAGGGCCTTACCCAGCATACGAGGCCCCAGACTCAACACCCGAATTTTCACATCCCGATAACAGTGGTTGATCATCCGCAGGTGAACGTTCACCCGCGTGCTGATGCGGATCAGGCACTTCACCATGGTCGTATCCGACAAGCAACTGTCTGGCGTAACTCTTCAGAGAACGTTTAAACAATTCCAGTCCCTCTTACCCTGTTTCCACCATGAGCTGCTGGGTAAGCCTTGGCTGTGCTCGGAAAGGTTACTGCAAGCACACGGCCGAATAGGAAGCCAAAACGACCAACTCTTCCACGGCCCGGCTGGCGTGGCCTTGCACCTCCCCCCTCCCTCAACCAGTGACTTAAATGGAGAGGAAGGCCTTGACTATTTTCAGAGTAGGGTATTAATACTCAAGAAACACAGTCAGCACATGTAGGATAGTTGGAGAAGACAGAACTCTTCGTCTGGAGTTTACAGTTACAGCGTGACTTTCTTTTTTAACAGAACACGAAGGAGAGAATTGCGAAAAGTCTGTTTTGAGTCGAAGTAAAGAGAACACAAACCTATTGTATGGCTTCGGAAGACTTGAAGATTTGGCTTTTATGAGACTTTTGTGGCACTTTGGTGTCTTTTTAAAGCTCTACAGTGCATCTTATTCATTTTAATTGTATGATAAATAGAAACCGGTCTTTAGAATTTCCTTTGAGGTTCAATAGGTGAAAGATGAGGAACAGAAATGTGTGTACTGTCTCTTTAACAGTAAGCATCGCTCTGTTACGAGGCCAGTTTAACAGCCAAGCTCAGCGGATGAGAAATCAAGTAAAAGAGGCGTGCTGAGGGACACCAGTTACCGATGGGTGGGCACAGGGTGGCACAGCTGGTGCCAATGGGCAGTATGTAGTACTGACTGTACACAGCTGGCACAAAAATAGAGAGCTATGACTGACAGGGACACCTGCACCCCCATTGCCATAACTGAGGACCTCAAATTACTGCCTGCGCTTAGGTGTGTGTGTACAAAACAATTAATACATCAGCAAAGTTACGGCTTAGAATAGCTTTAAATATCTTTTTATGTTTTGAGATGGTTTTATATTAACATCGGCCACTTTTGAGTCTATATTATAGGTTGGTTCCTTCCCATAATATTGTGGATGTTATGAGAAAGCGTTCAGTGCTTTGTTTTGACATTTAAAGTTATTATTATGGTTTTGGAAGTTGCAGTATTTCATTGGTTTCAGTGAACAGAGCTGAACTCTGGTTAAAGGCTTGAACTGGACTCTCACCTTCCATGATGGATATATGCACAGCTCTCCGGCGGGTGCGCGGTACACTGGTCAACCGCGGCCCGTGAGTGATGGATGGACAGCTTCTGCTAGGCACCAGGCCAGCCCTGTGAACACATACACACATACTGTATTATAACAACACACTGACTGTTCATGTTACAGTACATCTCATATCCGCAGGCATCACGTAGACATTCTAAACAAAGACTCATGACTATAGGCAATTATACAACAGTGTCTTCTCATGCCTACCTGTGTATTTCTGGAGGTTCCCGTTTAATTTTTGCACTCTGCTCCATTACCTCTTTGGCAACTCTTCCACTAAAATTAAACAAAAACAAAATTGGGGGTTTACAATCTTCAAAAACAAATAGAAAGCCAGTTCAAGGTTAGCCATACAGTTTGCAATACATTACAAAAATAAGCAAGTTCATTTTATGAAGTATATTTGAAGTGGTAGTTCACCCAAAAATAACAATTCTGTCATCATATATTCACATTTACGTACGTAGTTTAAAACCTGTACATGACTATTGTATGAGGAACACAATAATAGATATTTTGAGAAATGTCTCGGTGGTTTTTTGTCAATGGGGACTAATGTTGTTTGTTACCAACATTCTTTAAATATCTTCTTTTGTGTTCTGCAGAAGACAGAAAGTCATACAGGTTTGAAAGAACATGACAGTGAGTAAATTATGAAGTAAGCATATTAATATTAAAATACTAGTATAACGCTTGTAGTACTTTTATAAATTTAGTTCATAAAAATTGTGATAATATTTTTATCTTTTTAAGTCAATAGCTTTCATTGTAATTCCTTGTATTTATATGTTATGAATTCATTGTATTTATAATTCATTGTATTTATATGTTAAATTCATTGTATTTATAATTCATTGTATTTATATGTTAAATTCATTGTATTTATAATTCATTGTATTTATATGTTAAATTCATTGTAGTATAATTCATTGTATTTATATGTTAAATTCATTGTATTTATAATTCATTGTATTTATATGTTAAATTCATTGTATTTATAATTCATCGTATTTATATGTTAAATTCATTGTATTTATAATTCATTGTATTTATATGTTATATCTGCATTTTATATTGCTATGTTCTTATTTAGGCATTTACGTACGGATATTTTAAGCATTTTTCTAAAAAAGCACACAAAAATAGACTGAAAGTATAACAGCACAACTTCTTTGTAAGGAATAATAATGGCATATGTTTTTTTTGTAAAAAAATCCCCACCCTACACGTTGGAGGTCCCTCTGTGGCCAGAAACCCGCTAAAAACCAGCTTTACTTATCAAAGTCAAACATCTAAACAACTCAAGATGTTCTTGTTAAATCATCTGGCATTTTCGGTGATAAACCTTGGTCCCTGCAACAACGAGTCCATGAAGCTGAAGAATTAGATTAACCTTATTGAGTTCTCTCTCTTAAGTCAATCGCTGTCTCTCGGTCTGTGACTGAATCACTTCCCAACTAAAGCTCTCCTCCAATGGACTCCATGGAATCCTGTCTGTCTCTCTCGCACCGGAGTGAGGAAATAACTGTTATTCATTTCCTAATTGGGGGTTTAAGTCCTGTGAGCCCACTATAATAATTGATCGTGCTGTTTGTTTGATTGCCCCAATGGCTCCATTCATCTGCTACAATTGCCATTATTAAGTAATGCTGTGTCTAAAAGGTGGCCTGTCTGCAGCACATTTTGGTGCACTGGCTCTGAAGCAGTCCCCTCAATGTGACCGTGAGGAAACTAGGTTGTTTTTGGGGCAGGGGGTCTGTCCCGCTGTGAGGGGACCCTGAGGCAGTTACTGTCCATCTGCAGTGTACCTGTGCTATGACTGTCTGTCCAAACTTACCTGTAGCGAAAACGACTGCCCTTGAAGAACAGATTGCTGCTGGACACCGTACGGACCTGGCTCGACTTTTCCAACCTAAGTGAAGCAGTAAGAAATAGTACATTTAGATAAACCACAGAATGTGCACAGCCATACAGCAGACATGCAAATGTCCAGAGGTTGTTTGTAAAATCTTTGCTTTTAAAACGAAAAAAATGAAGTGTATGTTACAAAATGGGCTAAACACTAAACTTTAGTTTATTGGACAAAATTATTTGGAAAAGCAAACTACATCATATCGGGGAGTATATTTTGTAAATATACAAAAAATGCAAAGAAAGCATAGAGGAAATAATATACAGCATACAATGACAAAAATCGTATCCGTTGTCTATATATGTTGATATCTTGTGCAGTAATATTTAATAGCAATTCTCATGGGCCTCGATTCACAATTCACTATATCTAATCCATATGTTAGTGATAAAGGAGTTCACATTACACATCTCCATTCAAACGTGAAAACTAATAAGGTTCCCTTGTCAAGATGCGATTGATATGTTTATGAGTCTTTGAGCGTGACTGTTTTTACTCAAACGTGAATAAGTTTCTTTTATTTGCATTCATTCAAAATAGAGAGAGAGAGAAAATAATATGAGATGAGATGCAATTCATTTTTAAAGAATTTCATTTACTGTAATACTTTTATTTACTGTATTCACTGTAATGTTATTTTCACATACCGTACACTACCGGTCAAAAAGGTTCTGAACACTTACTCATGTACTTTTCCACAATTAAGAATAATACAAAATTATGATTATGATAATTATGAAATAAAACAATGGGAAGTATATTGCAACTATATCGGAATTATGTTGCGATTAAAAAAAGATCAAACGTTTATATTTTAGCACATTAGTGTAGTCGTATTTTGCCTAGAATTTGCAGAAATGTTTTCTTGTCATTTAATCAAGCAATTTTTTGAAGCTCTCACTCTAAGATGCTTTTAAACCATATTAAAGGGATAGTCCACAAATTCTGTCAGGATTTGTATACATTTCTTAGTTCTGCTGAACACAAAGAAAGATATTTGGATGATTTTTACCAAATGAGAATACTGGGGCACTATTGACTATACTAAAAAACATATTGCATTTTTTGTTCTATTAAACACACACATTTGTTTTAAACAATTAAGGACAACAAACAGCTTTAACATTTCTACCCTAGAAATCTCAGTTGCTAACATTTTCCTCAATATCTTTTTTGCGTTCAACAGAACAAAGACGTTTATACGGGTCGGGTACAACTTGAAGATGAGTAATTCTTGACAGAGTTTTCTATCCCTTCAAAGGTCAATCTCATCCCTTTCAAAAACATTTGTTTTGTAATAAATCATTAGATTTGTATTGAAAAAACATTTATGCTCGCAAATTACATTTTAGTATGAAACCAATTTCATAAATTTAAGCTTATACTTTCAGATCAAACATGTTTTAAGATAATGAATAACATTTCACTGAAGTGTTCAAAATCATTTGACCGGTTGATTAGCTTTGATATACAATTTACAATATGTTATATTGTACGTCAATATTGATGATGCATAAACTTAGTTGTTCATACTGCGTGCCCATAATGACATGCAGTAATGCTAAAGTTTTGTTTCTAAAGCTTTTTTTTTGTTCTTTTTGTACCTTCCTCATGTCTAAAACCACAAGCAGACCTTGAGCGTTTTGTCTCAGACGGTCTATGGGGATCATTTTACTCCGGCTTTTCATCATCAGGTGTGGAATGTCCTTTCCCAAACACAGCCTTTATGTGAAACATAAAACCCACTTTTCAATTATCATCTACCTTCACCTGCCACAAATTCCACCTTCTGGAGGCCTTTAACTAAAGCTCCGTATTTCTCTCCCACAGGGAAATTAAATCAGACTCGAAATACAATGTAGATTCAGTCTTAAAGGCGCTGCCAAATCAGTGATTACACCATCCACTTCACATCAATTCAGCTTTCTCACACTGTACAGAGATTTCCAAAGACATCACCTCGATCAGCCAAAATCATTCATCACAAAAGACAATTCTTACACTGGCTGTGCAGTGAAGCCTAGCTCTCCTTTCAGAAAGCAGGCCTGCACTGGTTGCCAGGATTCTGTAAACACCCCATCGAGCAGGCAAGGACGCTCCCAATCGGCCGTGACCAAAAACAGACTTTGACCTTCCTCTGTTTTGTCCAGCCTCGCTTATGTCATTGCTCATGCCGTAAAGGTCATCGGTGACGCACGGCTTCTCCATTAGGTGACCCTCCGTGAGCTCGAAACAGTATCTAGACCAGCCCTTCTCAAAGTCCGGCCTCCGGTCCGGACCCACATCCATCCACTTCATATTTCAAGTGCATCCTCATCAGACCTCCGTGGGACAACACCACACGCACAGGCGCCCGAACCAGTGTTGCAGTGTTTACAGACTTATTCCGTCACATTTTGGATAAACCTTATCTTCAATTCAATTGAAAAATGTGGGCGGGTTCGCCCCGCGAGGTGTTGCCTTCCCAACGCAGCTCGTCTTTCTCAGCGTCAACTCTATGCAACAACCGGTCCGAGTTAGCAGCACATTCAACTGAACTGCAGCAGACTTGTGAATAATATATTACACTAACACTGACTGTCTGGGCATGTGAACATGAACCTAGTTCATCTGTAAATATGCACATAGTTTGTTGCTCAGACAGACGTTTGTGCTGCATATAGAACATAATATAATTCACTTCTGTATAACAGTGTATTGCAGTTATAAATCAAAAATTTTGCAATTCAGTTGAAGTGACCACAGGTTACAGTAAAGTACTATTTCAGAAACAAAAAATATGTAAATGAGATCTGTTTTTGGGGCATTTTTGGGTTTTATAAAAATGCAGTACTGTGTATGTAACAGTTCATAGAGTAAACGCTACACTAAATCAGAGTCATGGATATGACGATTATCATATGTAAAGTTGAATTGTTATATAAAATTATAAGCATGTTTATTAAATAAGTGTTGTAATAAAAATTATTCCGGACCTTTCGGCGTTGATGATAATTCAGATTTGGACATTTGAATGTAAACTTGTGAGAACCCTTGATCTAGACCAAGGCTCAGCTGTGGGAGAGTTGCAAATGCACTAGGTCTCTAGGCTACATTTGCAAATGTGTCGTGTTAAAGGTGACACAGCTATAAAAACAAGCCATCGGTCTTGAATATCATGCGCTGGGGAAAGGAAATGGGACAGTGTTACCAACAGCCATGAGGGGGACAAATTTTGCAGTTGACCTTTCAGAAGCATCTTAGTTGGCTTAGTAAAAAATAAGCTTCTAAAGTCAGGATGTCCTAATGCGAAAAAAGGGCGAGCGTATAAATACTCACTTGTAAAAGGCTTGATTTTCAACGCCGCATTTCCAAAGATGCTTGCAGGCCTCCGGGGTTGGCGCGAAGTATGTCAAAATGATCTTTCTATCCTGTGCATAGAAATTCATAAACAGGAGTGATCAAAAGTGCCCTTTGCCATTTAAGGGTTTTAAAAGACTTGAAGTTAGATACATTGTGGGTCTCTTATGATAAGCTCACCTCTTTCTGATTTGCATATATATGGAATGTCTTGCCCTCAAACTTCAGTTTGGTCACCTCATTCCTGTTCAAGCATTCACATAACAACACAGATTTCTCAAAAACAGCCTATTTATCATATTTTGTCAATTGACAACCCAGCGACTAAAGTATGGACAGCACAATTGTTCTATATTTTAAGCTGCAGACAGTCCTCACAGACTTGTTATGTCCAGATGACTTTAAGCATGCCCTCTGGATGGAGAGCTGCTGAAGGATAATTGGACACCTGTCTGCTCTAACAGCGGCAGATGGTCAGGCCCTTTTGGCCGGGAACATATAATACATTATAATAAAACCAGCAGTGGCTTGTATAGTCAGAGCCGTCTCTAGGCATGGATGAATCATTATTTTTGGCTTCCCGACTTTTGGCTTACACGTCTGTGTTTACTCGACCCCTAAGACGTCAACAGAAGTTCAGTAGGGGAAAGAGGCGAGGATTAGTCACTCACCATTTCAAGAAATGGACTCTCTTGTTTCCCTGAAGCACGACAAAGCCAAAGGGTGTAAAGGCAAGAAAAGCCGGGTTCCCGGACACATCCTGGGAAAAACAATTGAGGCACCATGTCATACACGATTGTGTATCGATCACATTTTTATTATTTATGTTCCGGTTTCACAGACACGGTTTAGCTTAAACCGGAACTACGCCTTAGTTGAATTAAGATATTTATGTGGCTTTTATAAAAAAGCCTAACAAGAATGCATTAAAAGTGTGCATCTTGAGACAAAAAAATGGCACCATATATTAAGATACTTCTGTTACAGTTATAAAAAGAGTCATTTGTATGAGAAGCTTTGCAGTGTCCATACAGGAGCTGTGAATAGGTTGGATTGAGCAGTCTAACCTTGCATGGATGAGGATCCACACCGTACGTTTCAAGCATTTGCGCTTTCTGCAGGAACTTCAGTTCAGATGTATCTGGAGTCTGACCTCTGCAAAGCAATGAAGGAATGATTACAGATCAAAAAATAACATATCAAGACTGTCAAAAAACAAAGACCTTATCCGATCTTTTATTTTTATAAAGGATATTTATAAGTATTTTTTACCAACACATCCCTAAATAACGATTTATATAAATATGAATATGAACGTAATTAAAGAAATAATATGCCCAGAAAATGAATGTGCATGTTAAATGTAATAAAACAGAATTGTTTGGTAGAAATGTATTTTTAACTCTTTACATTTGGAGCGCATAGGTTACCGGTCACTAACAATAAAAAAATAACAACAAACTGACCAGAAGTTTCAAGTATAATCACATTCCCCACATTCATGTTGTATTCAATGCTAACCATTCAACATTCTTAACCTTAACGTAACAAGACCGCCTGTCTTGTTTTTCAAACAAAAATCTGAAAAGAAAAACTGGATTACAGGATTATTTTACCGGATCATTCTAAATGATCTAAACTGCCTGCCTCTCTCTACATTCCACAAATAAATTCCATAACAACATGATGGAAATGATCTTGTCATACAAAGACAAACCACCAGAGGGCGGCAGCTGTCATTCTCTGGTTTTGTTGATGATCAAGGATGTTCGATCCTGCGATCAAAACTTCCAATGTGTATATCTAACAGTTTAACAGACATTTCACTAAATCCATCACTAAACCCGATTGTAAGGGCACTATTTGGACACGCTCCTGTATGGATGGAGGGTGTAGACATGGTTCACCGCTGACCTTGTGGCTTTGTGCCATAGTTAAGAGTAGGGAGCCAAAATTTACCTTAATGACCTCACTAATGACACAAACTGCAAGAGTGTGTGAATGTGAAGAGTGTATCTGTCTTGTGCAGATTAAAAAACGTCACGAACAATAAACGACAATTTTGAAAATATAGAAAAGAATAGTTAGATAAAAACAGATTCGATACGAAGTTAGAACACACACATCACATCTCAGCAGTCAACCACAGAAATGTATAAGGAGAGTTTACAAAATAAAAAATGAATAAGAAAGAGAGAGGAAAGGGAATTCTTAACACTGCATCCATCATTCTCGAGACACACGTAAAGAAAGAGGGGTCCACATACATTAACTCAGTCTTGTGAATGTCAGCAATTCTTCTTTCCAGCTTCTCTGAGTGCTTTGGGAAGAACTGGAACTTGGAGCTGTAACCTTCTGGGTGCTTTCCTGGGTCATAGTCTCCAATCTCAGCTACAAGGAAGTCACAAAAATCAGTCTTTCATCATGCAACCGCTAATAGCCTCCAATCACACGTCAATATCAATCTTTGAAGGGGTTTTTGGTCATAATTTCTAACATTTGACCTCTATGTATACATAGATCTTTACATGAAGTTTTGCTGTAAACTTACATTTACGGTAATTGTTAGTTAAACAAATAAAACAGTTTTTATTTAGTCATTTGCTTCTGTTTTCACCCTTGCGTATCACTGTGCACTCGATGGATGGAACAGAGCATCTTTAATTCAACAGCGTCCTCCCAAACATGCCCCTGATCAACCTGTCTTGCCTCCATTTTCACTTCACGTTTGACTGAACTTCAAACATCTTTGCAAGTACTAAATAAAAGCAAATGCCAGAGAAATCTCTGGACGCTGACTTGTGGGAATTACAATAACTCCTCATGTTTATTCAAGTGAGACAAAATGTTTTTCTGGATTTGATGTCATTTTGGCCATTTAAAAGAATAAGAATGTGTGTCAAATGTCAAGCTTTTTAAAAAAAGATTTCAATAGCTTAAAAAAATGAAATAGGTAAAAAAATTTTTTTTTTTATTCGGAGCAGTCAAAAGTTAAATACGAGGTAGCGATACACTGCTTATGCTGGAAGCATATAATTGTACTGTATAATGTCAAAAAGAAACATTTGTGTTCAAATAAACTTTGATAGGATTTATGCACAGTAGTGTGTGAAGATCCAAAATCCACCTGCCGTGTTTTCTTACCTTGTAAAATGTGCGCCGCCAACATGGCTGCATCAGATGTTTTACAGAGGAGACGACCATGGTACAGATCTCTCTTGATCTGCAGGAAGACGAGATACCTGCGACCAGGATATGGGGTGAGAGCATGAAGCGAAACAAAATAAAGAGAGAAAAACTAATTTCTATTCACCAGAAATAGAATAATAATAATAATTTCCTCCACCAAAGAATTGGTTAATAGTGATTTAATATCCCATCCTTTCTGAGTAATACAATTCTGATATAACTGACATATTGACATAATCATGAATTTTTCAATGTGTTTTAAAAGACGAAAGCTCTATACCATATGCACGCTCAGATTTTTGTTATTAATAAATCAGTCTGGTCCCTGAGCAACATGTCACATCTGGTGGTTGGTTCCTCTCACCTTCAGCGCAACAGATGTCTCAGGAGTAAAGAGCGACATGCTTGTCTTTAACTTCTCAAAGTAGGCCAGCCCAGCTAGAGCTAATAGCTTTTCACTTAAGAGGCCATAAGAGCTAAAAACGCAATTATGTTCCATGAATTCTCAGGGTGACAGCACCGAAATGGCAAGTTTTATAGCCACCAGTCAATTTCTGCCCTACATATCAGTTTCTATCTATATCTCTAAACCGACTTGTGTAGAACCACGTTATATGTCAAATAAAATCTGCTTTTGGCGAGGGGCCGACCAAATGAAGGAGCTAAACAAATGTTCTGTGAATCAAAAATATATGAATAATACAGACGTATTTGATGTTAAATAGTTTAAGAAGAAAAATGTCAAAATGCTATAAAGAAGAAACATTTTTTGGGGGGTCAGCGATTTGAAATGTGGTGATGTTAAGTGTGGGTGAATCAATTTTTCTACGTTTCTCATTTGTTACCCTGGATGACAAAACCAGTCTTAAGTAGCAGGGGAACATTTTTAGTTAAAGTCAAAAATACATTGTATGGGTCAAAATTATTTATTTTTCTTTAATGCCCAAGATCATAAGTAAATATTAATAACATATTAAGTAAAGATCATGTTCCATGAAGATATTTTGTAAATTCCCTATGCTAATTATATAAAAACTTTATTTTTGTGAGTGGATGGCCAGTAACAGTGCCTCTTATTAACAACTTAATAAATTGTTAATAAGGAATTTTGCACCCTCAGATTCCAAAGTTTTAAATGTTATATCTCCACCATATATGATCATATCCTAACAACCTATACATCAATAGAAAGCTTAATTATTCAGCTTTAAAATATGTAAAAATCTCAATTTCTAAAAATGGACCCATAAGACTAGTTTTGTTGTCCAGGGTCACATTTGTATTCTGAATATGAATTGTAGCTGTGCAATACAAAAGGTGACAGTAGCACTTTCACAAACAAATTCACTTCTGCTAAATGATTCTATTCTTTCTAATAATTCCTCTACTTACCACCTACCTACAAATCCCTCATTAGTCTCTTGTGCACATTCTCTCCTCTACCTGCCCCTCTTTACTCATTTCCTATCCTCAACAATGTGTTTGCATTCCCTTCATTCTTCTTTAGCCTCTTCTCCTATTCTACTTTTCCCTATAAACTTATTTATTCTCCTTTCCTCTTCTGCTGTATAATCTTATATATTTTCCTCTCTGCTTCTTCTCACCTCCTCTCCTCATAATCCTTTTTTCTCTCCTCTCCTCTCACTGTTATTTATTACTTTGTTCCCCGCAAGCGTTTCATTTCTCAGTACAGTAAACATTCCATTACTCCACATCAATCTATACCTGTAACCGGCGCCGTGGCTCTTGCATCACGTTCAAAAACCACACACACATCGTCATTAAAGCGTCTCCTCATCAGGATATCAGAAGCTGATTCTATCAGAAGAGCATTTACCATCTGTGTTCAGATCTGAGTTTCTAGGTGACCCCATTGTGGCACGCATGAGGGGATGAAAGAGGCAGAAAAAGCACTATATTGCCAGCCAAGAGTTTGCTAGCTAGAGGCTAATCATGTATCATTTAAAATAAATCTGTTAGCAGTCACTGACCATATATCTTCCCATAACACGGCAGCACAGAGAGAAAAAAACAACTTTGAATTTTTTTCTGTCTTATTGCAAGTGAACAGGGGGGAGTGGATGAGGCACTTGCATATATTTAAAGTGTTTTAAGATCATTTCTATTTTGGAGAGTAATCTCGAGAAGTTACTTGGGAGGACTCGCATGTAACATCTAAGCGCTGGAAAATCATACAAACACTACTTTAAGTACTGCATACTTGTGTTAGAGCACTCAGTTTGTTGAATTATGAAGACACAGTCTAGTCAATGTTTTACCGCCTTCGAGAACACGTTTTTTTCTCGGTCAGTGCATTCTGAGACTTTACAATAATGATGAACTCTGGTTTATTTATGTCATATCTCGCCAACTATATGTAAGCAGTGCAGTTTCTCAAAACACAAGCAGCAAAGTCGGCTGTTTCTCAAGTGGTGCCTGTTGATACTTTCTTTATAACATTTCAAAAGCAGAGAAGTAATGTTTCAAATAAAAATGATCTGTTCCATCTAACACCGTAAGACAAATTTAATACAGGCTCACACAATGAAACCATTTTATTGTTGTGTTTCGCTTTCATTTTTAATGTTTCTTTATGACGTTTAACATGCTGAATACGATAAACACATTTTGTTTTACATTGACGGTACACTCAAAAATATATATATATATATATATATATTTTCACACATTTATACATTTCGGGTTTATTACTCGTACGCAGAAATAACAAGGTACTGGCACTGAGCCCCAAACAATAGTTTAACACAACTGTAAAATGAGTCGTCTAAATCTTCAGAAGTGTACATTTGATAGTTTTTGCCATTTATGACTAATACTGTCCTCACGAACCCATATCCAAACATAGTCACCCATCATCTCTTCACCCAACATTCCCTGTGCTACAGAAATTTCAAAGAAAATTCTGACAGTGACAATTGTAAAATCATTTAAAAAAATTGTACAGTTTTTGTATATTTGCAATATACCGACATATTGTTATCAATGATATTAGCTCAAAATTAGCTTGAGCTAAATGTACACTGAAACATTGATGCTATGAAAATAAATATTACCACAATAATTAGCACCACAGAATTGTACAAGAACTATAAATAGGTCGGGAGAAAGACTAATTTGTTACACAATGTAATCTTTATGGTTTGGACATTTCAAAGTGACCACAGATGTCAACCCTAACAAAGGGAAAATGGTCATATGTCCCATTTTGACCCTGCCAGTTGTGGTTACTATGATCTGTCATTTGGAAGAGTTCTGTAAAGACGTGTGAATAACGTGTGAAAGATGAGGTATGATTAGACATGGGTTGGGAATGACATGTGGGTGAGGAAATAATGACAGAATTGACATTTTTTATGAAATGTTTCTCTATACAAGCCAAAAACTGAGCCAGCACTGCTTTATCAAAATGTAACTAAAGTGCTGAATGCAAAATGCTGAATCTCTTCTTGGTTCTCACACTGTACCTGGTGATTTCCTCTTTAAGAGCAGCAGGGTCTGGTGGATAAAACTTCACCCGTAGACACAATGTGAATGGAGGTTGTGCTGTGACGAGACAATGAAGAAGTAACATGTCAGATAAACTGTAGCTTGACTATTTTAGATGTACACTATCGTTCAAAAGTTTAGGATCACTTATTCGCTCCTACCAATATTTATTCTAGATTGTAGATTAAAAAATGTGATCAAAAAATAATGATGAGAATGATGTTGTCAAATGTAAATGTTTGTTATATTGTAGTGTCTTCTAAATAGCCAAAATTTGCATTGAATTTGTAGCATTGGCCTTTTTTTAAAGCCAGTTTGTTCAGGTCTCACCCTAAGATGCTTTTTAAACATGGGCTCTTATTGGCTGTCTTTTCCTCATTAATTAGTCCAAATCAGCAATTAAAAAAAAATTATATTTTTGTCTACAAAAATCATTTCAAATGTATAAGCAAACGCCTTCATATCAAATGATTTGTAATCATTCACAATACATTTCAGTCAAGTGATCCTAAACTTTTGAATGGTAGTTTAGATGTATTCTTTATTTACAGTTTCTCATTGATGATGTCTTTAATTGCTTCAATATGTCAACTAGCACACTACAAATATTATTAGAGTGATACTTACATTTCATCTGCTTAGAAATAGATTTGGTGAACTCCAGCCAGTGCTAAAACAAGAATGGGGAGAGTTTTAGACCACACATCACGCAAGCATGTTCACATTGACCAAGCACAAGTAGCTATACACACTTATCTATGTTCAACACATAATTAAACAGTAGCAGGTGGCCAGTGTGGGTAGATACAGAGACTTCAATATCAGTGTGAGATGGGGGAAGGGTGGATATATTAATCATTTTATGTCTTTTCTCTGGAGCTGAACATTAGCATCTTCGGCGCCATAGTGAGATTCTATCTACGCTTTTGTGTGTGGTCACAGAGAAGACATATCAACCGTTGTTGATAAATCGTTGTGAAAGAAGTATTCATGCTTTAGTAACAGAAAGGTGATGTCTAGGAATAGCATCCAACTCTTTAACTGGATTTGGTTTCAGATTTTGTTGAGTTGAAAGCTTTTTGCAATATTTCTCCATCCTCACTATCGTATTCCGGAGAGTCAGCTAATCTGTGGCATATTTTGCCAACTAAGAATAATCTGAAGGGAATTGTGGGCACTCAGTTGATGCTTGTTTGTCCCAGTGTGTCATCGACAGCAGACTCGCATCTTTAGATGCCCTCATTATTATTTATGTCATTCAATGCGAGAGGCTCCCAAAGGGGGTCAGTGCAAGACAGACATGACAAAACTCAAGAGAATGTGTGTGTGAAAGTCTCTGTTCTGTCATTTTAGCATTTAACTGGCACAGATCTACAATTCAAGAGAGAAAGTGGCCATTTTTATTTCTGTACCGAAAATAGTTATTACATGTTTCTAATTGTGGTAACCCTTTAAAATATAGTATGCATTAGCTAGCATGAACTAACAATGAGCTATATAGTTTTTCAGCATTTATTCATCTTTGTTCACGTTAATAAATGTATTCATGTTAGTTCATTAAATAATGTTAACAGTTACAACATTTGATTATAAAATTTGTATAAATAAATGCGGAAATTAACATAAACTAAGATTAATAAATGCGGTATTGTTCATTGTTAACTTAATGTAAACAAATACTACCTTATTGTAAGGTGTTGCCAAAACTGTTTAAAATTGTTTATGTTATTTATTAAATGATAAATGTAAAATGAATAAAAATATGTATATTTTGAGTAAGAATTTATTTAAATAAACCCACGCACCTCTTTATAAACCTACATTTGGTAAGCTGATAGCAAAACACAAGTAACACAACAAGGTATCCCACTACACAAAACAGTGTACAATTTGTGAATTTGCAATGTTTAACCATACTGATAGTTTCCTCTTCTATGATTTTGTCATAGTATAGTGCCATTATAACAATTTCCATGGTACTGGCTCCCTGGTTCTCAGAAAATCACATTCAAGGCCTAACATCTCTGACCTTACATACTTTACTCATGATTTATGATTTCCAGAGCTGTCTATCCAGAAGGTTTATGCCATCACTCATGGCCTCTGTCTCTCTCAGTGATTAGTTAGGAATGACCCCTCCATTCAGTGAAAATTTTATACAAATACAACCCACATACAACACATGTGAATTCTGAACTTACTTTGAGAAATGAGAGCCACTTTGAGTATCCTATCAGATGTGAGATCTTTCTCATAAAAAAGGAGATGAATGAATTGGTGCTCTTGATCACCAATGACCTTGGACTGACGTCAGGCACATGATGGGACACTCACCCGTTGCTTATCTGGATCCACATATCTAATGCCAAAATAGTCCTTCTCCAGCAGGTTTAGATGATGGCAAATGAGATCGAACAAATACTGGCCTTTGGCATCTCTCTGAAAGACAAACAGAAAAATACATTGACAATATAGCAGATTTTGATTTGAGATTCGCACAAATCACAACTATGAAGAGGAACATGACATTACACGAAAACCTCAATGTGTAAGATCCAGAATCACAGAAGCATCTACTGGAGTGTGTACTTTATGGTGAATTTAACCAACATTTACCAGGTTGGGTCTTAGCCGCAGTTACAAGCTCACTAACCCAAACTGTTCCAAATTAGTCGGAGAAGAAATGAGATTTTATAAACCTGCACCAGTCAGTTTTTCTCTCTCAGCCCACCTCCGTTCTCATATTAATTTGCATTTATAATTCATTTTCCCTCAAAAGAAACAACAATAATGCCACAATTCTTCTCTCTATCTCCAACTTTAATAAAAAACTGTAGCACTTTACACGTTATATACTAAATCTTGCCCAATGGACAGTTTTCACAATAAATCAAACAGAAAAGGTGGACTTTTTCTCACATTGTACAGTATCCTTTCCACCACTAAGGGGACGTATTATACATCTCGATCGTGAAACCATTTTTAAAAGTCTTTTAAATGAGGTCAGACAGCCAACACATGCGGCCAAATGAAGCGTTTAGGCCATTAGATGGAATATAAAAAGGAAGTCATGAAGGTCAAACACGACATCCAACATTCAGTCCAACCTGCTTTGAAAACCACATCTGATTCACGAATATGGTTCCAGAGAAGGCGTTTCTGAGATATTAGCCATTTGAACTTTCTAATGCTATTTCCGTGCGTCAAAGGAAAGCACAGCAGAGGAGACTCATGCTGGTTTGTTTGCCCTTGGAAACATTATTAAGGTTTTAGAAATGGGCAGGAGACATGGGAAGATCATCACTGCCTGAGTGGAGTGACTATATGGCTGTGTGCACGGTCAGAAACGTCAACCTATAAGAATGTCTATCTCTCTCGCACACATACACAGGTATAAAAAACACGAGACTGATCCTCCATTCTGCACTCACAAAAATAGAAAATAACACTCTTCGAGTTCTCTGCATAACAATTAGGAAATCATTTAGTTTCCAAACTTTATCCGTCTAATTTGGGTTGTCGAGCAGATGGAGGGCAGTGGACCGTGAGCGCATGCGTTTGGCTGATGCCAAACAGAACATTCTGTGGGCGTGTAGAGTCGGCTGGATAGCTGTATAGTATTTGACGAAGCCTTCAGATGAGAGATGAAAAGGGCCGGAACAGAAGAAATAGCAGGTCAGGTATGTCTTCTATTTACAGACTGAGAGAATAGATTAGTGTTGGACGTGTTTGTAGATCACAAACAGATTAGAGATAGCCAGTGCTGAAGCTTGTCTAGATACAACATTCCACACATCGTGCATAAAAACGTCCTTACTATATGTCAGCCTATGGTTAGTGCATCTCTGGTACAGGTGCTGCTAAAATAGCTTGAAATGCTCTGGCAATACAATAGCCCTCAGTCAGACACAACACTAGGTGGTCAAGATGTGATAAAAGAGACTCGGGTTGAGATTTGTGGCAAACTGTGGGCCGTAATATTCCCATAGCTCAGGGGGAGTTACTTGTCAGTAGTCAGACGAAGGCCCAGGGGATTATGGGTGAGCACTAACCCCTGTCACTTCCAAACATGTTCCAAACTGAAGCTCCGTAATCCGTGATGGCATGCTTGCTTACTGGAGCAAGGCTAAAACAGGCAAACGCGCAAACACGCGCAGCACCCTCTACACTCAAAACCTGTCACACACACACTTGTTTTGAACCGAATGAGCTAAGCAACGGCAACTATGAGTAACAGTCATTTATGATTATGAGATTATTTATGTCCTCACTTCCATTTATAGCACTTAGAATGAGGCGCCAAGACACTTTCAAATAACGCCACTTCCTTAAATATAACAGAGCTCATCTTTATACAGAGTCGAGAGAGCGGTACACATCCATTCATCATTTAACTGAGATTGCTGGACTCATTGTTTAGGAGGGTGAACCGCCACTTAACCAGAGATAACAGAGAGGCGAAATCATTTATCTTGGATAATGAGAAAACTATTGCACAGTGAACTGTAGTTTATATTATGCAGTAAGTATCTGCCTGGCAACAGTTGTTTAATATCTGGATACATTTGAAAGGAATTATAAGTGAACTGTTTATATTAAACTGATTTGTTTGTAATGACCCAGTAATGTGTACAGTAAATCCTTTATAACAGTGAAGATATATGCTTCTATTGAAGCCATCACTCAATGTGAACTTCACCTTCTTTTCGGATATTTCAGAAAAATCGCCCAGTCTAGATTATCTGGTCTCTCTACACTAAAAGACATAAATGTATACGGATATTACAATAGGTTAAATCTACTGTTATTATATTCACAATCAATGTTAAATTGTGTGTTGTGTTGTGTAGTGCTGTGTCTGCTTTATTGTAACGCCAGTGCATTTCAGAGCAACCTAGCAGCCCTTGTACTTATACTGACACATACAGAATAGGCTGTATAGTATAGAGACATATTAGGCTTCAGTGGCTTCAAGATTTAAATTTACACTATTCTCTCGCTACATTTCCATGGCAGCAGGGGAAACGTATTCTGATGGCTGAGAATGTTGTTGATCCAAGAAATGTTTTGCATTTCACTTTAAAAACGTTAATTTATTCACATTTACTAACTTTCATAAGCATAGTTTTATCTTATGTCTATCCATATCTTATCTATTTATTTATGTATCTCATGTATTTATTTACACTAATATCTATGTTCCCAAACATAATAGAATTTGGCTATACTGAATATCATCATACATAAAGTTACACTTTGGTTTAGTTTTGGTTTCACAATATAAAAATGCAGCTCTGAAACTACTGGCATTAGATGAAATACATTATCACTGCGTTCCATTTTCCCTCTCCTTGGTCATTGGCCAGACCTCCAGATGAATCTTTCAAAAAATCTTTTAACTCTCAAAGCTTCTGCAGAAATACTATTAATAAAAAATGTGGTAGGAAAAATGGGATGGGGGGTGTGCTAAAAGACTGTGTGTGTGTGTGTGTGTGTGTAAAAGAGAGAGAGAGATTGAATGTATGCTTGTGTACATGAATTGCTGCTGTAGGAAAAGCTGGCGTGGCTCAAGTCCAGAGATGTTGTGTTTGGAGCTTCATTAGCAGATTGGGAAGTGAATGATGTCATTGTGTAATGTAGCAGCCGGAAGTATCATTTCCAGTCTCGCAGCCTTTTGCTAAATTATGGAAGAAACTACAAAATGTATGAATTGAGAGAGAAAGAAATGTCTCCACAGGACACCTTATAAAAGGGTGTAGAGCATGAAAAAGTCATTATTTGTTGATAAATAGAATGAAGCAGTCAGCACATTTATCAAGCAGTTAACTTTGTCAGCATTGATCTCAAGGTCCCCAGGGCACTATCTTAGCGTGCCAAAGGCCAATTCAAGCTAATACAGGTCCAATAATACAGGTCTAAAGCGTAAATCTATGGATAACTGATACTGTAATCATGTTAAAACTACAGAACATTAAATGACAATAAAAACTAAGCGCCATTTGTGACCCTGGAAAACAAAACCATGTCTTATGGGTACATTTTTCAAAATTGAGATTTTTACATTGTATAAAAGCTGGAAAAATACGCTTTTCATTGATGTATGGTTAGGAAAGCACAATATTTGGCCAAGATACAGCTATTTAAAACTCTGGAAACTGAGATTGCAAAACAATCCCAAATACTGAGAAAATCGACTTTAAAGTTGTACCAATGGAGTCTTTAGCTTAGCTTATCACTCACATAAAATAAAGATTTGATAGCTTTAAGGTAGGAAATGTACAAAAATCTTCTTGGAACATAATCTTTCCTTTATATCTTAATGATTCTTGGCATAAAAGAAAAATCGATCATTTTGATCCCTACAATGTTTTGTTGGCTATTGCCACAAATATTCCCGTGCTACTTAAGAATCGAGGGTCAAATTTATCTTAAATGATGAATACCTTTTAGCAAGTAAAAAAGTATGCACAATGACAGTGTAAGTATTAAATCTTCAAAGCAGTAAAAAAAAATTCTGTAACAGGCAGAAAGACCAGAAGGTTTTCTCAATCTCACAGTGTAGTATCACATATAGCGCCAATAAACACAAAACTGCAGATCTCTACAGAAAAACGAACCACAGGTAGCAGTAAAAACAAACTCTCCGGGCTTGATGCTGTTTCTGCTACACACTAATGGCTTGTGGGGAGGCACCGTCGTCATTAGAGCTGAGAGAAGCACAGGGTGGCTTCTGAGTGGCAAATCCGCAGCTCCGGTGAGATCTCAAGCTTGTGGTCTACCACACTCTAGTTCCTCAAGTGCATTGATTCTGGCAGTGTGATAGACAGTCAGACAGCCATCTGTCTACACCCGAGGGTCCATGCAGCTCTACCCATCACATTCAGGTCTGCTACACCACATAAAGTTACACACATTAGCCATAAACATTAGAATAGCAAGGCAGTCTAAGCAATCACTGCAAGTCACTCATCTCCATTTATCACATCTTTGTTAAGCTTAAAACACTTGAAATAGAACGGAAATCTACTGAATTTTGGAGCAAACAAATGTAACAAGTGAAACAAACTGCAACAGCTCCCTAAAGCAGAGGAGAATATTCCCACTATGGTGCGAAAGCAAAATACAGCAGAAGATTCCAAGTATACTTGACTTTCCGCGTCCGTGTCCACCTTGCGCACAAACGCATCTGCACAGCTTCTAGATCACACTCAATCTCAGTACGTCAACGAGTGGAGTCGGCCATTTTCATGTTTCATGTTATTGAAATTAGCATTACGTAATATATTTTGAACGAACAAATATGAATTTACAAAGAACAACGCTCCAAACAAGTTATGGTAAGAAATTAATCATTGTTAATCATTTAATATTACGTTGGTATTTTTATACCTAATGTAAGTAGCTTAATGTTAACAAATTCTATGGGTCACCAGTTTGGTGATGTGAGCTGAGCATAAAATATTATAATATGTGTAAACGTAAAATATTTAAACTAGCTTGCAATCTGAGTGAACGAAGATTTAGGAAATTCATTTTTTGTATTTTATCAATTTTATAAAATCATTGCAGATGAAGTGAAGAAGTGTTAAATAAGACGACACAACTCTAATAAGGTCTTCTGTCTATAAATACTAATATTCATAATTTTTAATTTCCGAATAATTATTGCTGATGGAATGTTCGAATATTCGTGCACATCCCTAGAGGAATGGAGGAGAAAAGGGAAAAAACTGAGGCCAAAAAAGAGATTACATATACACACTGACCTGTTATATCATAAACGTCAGACACTTGTTAGGTGTCATATTAGATAATAGTGAAAAAAGAAGGTCACTGTATGATTCGATTGATATATTTACACTAGGGCTGTCAAACAATAATCGCATCCAGAATAAAAGTGTGTGTTTACATAATAAATGTCTTTGTGCTGTGCATATTAATTTTGTATTTATAAACACAAAATCATACACGTACATGTAAATCTATTTAGGGATTATTGAGTTGAATTCATTTATTTACTAATAATTTACATAATGGTCCAAAATTTCTCCTGACCGTTGTGCAGGTCTGATCTGCAACTATAGGAAACGATTGCTTGAGGTTATTGCTGCCAAAGGAGGGTAACCAGATATTAAACCCAAAGGTTCACATACTTTTTCCACCCTGCACTATGAATGTTTACATGTTGTGTTCAATAAAAACATGAAAACGTATAATGTTTGTGCGGTATTAGTTTAAGCAGACTGTGTTTCTTTATTTTTGTGACTTAGATGAAGATCAGAACACATTTTATGACCAATTAATGAAGAAATCCAAGTAAGCCCAAAGGGTTCACATACTTTTCTTTCAACTGTATATATATATATATTATATATATATATATATATATATATAAACGTTTATTCATTTTTATATTTTATATCTGTTTATAAATAAAACAATAATATGCAAAGTCGACAGATGTATATTATATAAAAATAAACTTTTATTATGAATGCGATTTATCAGGATTCATTGTTTGACTACCCTCTGTATGTGTTTGATACAAAAACAAAACAAAGAACATCTCCCAAATCTCATACAGTATATTTCAAACTTATTAAGAATTAATCAAGACATGTGTTGCAATCTTGTCAGAGAGCAGAGATTTCTTCAGGATATTTGTCTTCGTCTGAGACAGATTAGAGCAAACAAGTCCAGCGAAATGGCATTAATGTCTATGAAAGCCTGTTTTCCATGACTCTGTAAATCATTTATGTGCTAGATTGTGGATCCTGGAGGCCTCCATTAAAGCTCCGACACGCAGTATGCGACTACTCTTCTTACGCCTGCTTGCACAGAGAGCTGGTCTCGGGGGCCAAATAACTATCTGCATTTTTATGGCTGAATTCACTAGTGGTAAGTGATCCCCCTCCGGCTGGAAACACAATGACAGGGGTACAGTAGAGCAGCACAGTGGTGTTTTACACCTCTTCTTGAATCATCACTCTATAGCACTAGCAATGCCAAGGTCATGGGTTCAATCCCAGGGGACTGCACATGTGATATGATTTTATGACCAGTAAAAGAGTTTGTTGATATCAGCACCACACATCTGTGCACAAACTTCAAACTTCACTATCGCCAGAGTAACGACGCAGCGCAGATAACATTAATGGTAAGTGGGTCTCGCTCATCGGTTGGCACGTAGGTGGGCTCTTTCACCTTCGCCTTGCCATGCTTTTGGCCAATAAAAGGAATAGGATCCCTTTGACGACACAGGGATCCAGGATTAGAAAAATCTTTCCGAAACAAGTTGGAGTGCTGGGGCAGTGTATCACGTACATTAATACTATGTCATACATCCAACTTTTTTAACAAGTTGACCATGTTAAGCATGAGAATCCAGCACGTTTAACAGTGTAAAGAAGTCAGAATGTCAGCATGACATAGAATGATAGCTCCGCTTTAAGGCCACAAAATAAAAGCCCAAAGCCGTTTCAGCCTCAGCAGTCAGTTGGTATAGCCCATGACATCATTTAAAGTGATAACGTGAGCAAGTCGAAGTGACACCAAGCATCATCTCTCAGCAAAATGCTAAGGGGCAAAAGGCTATTTTTATCTGTATCCTCCTCTGACCTGACTTCTCATAAACATTAACACAAAGAGAGTGAGAAGTGACTTCACACCACACAAGGAATTCAGTTCATCCCGCTCACTCACTTGAAAAAACCTGCTTATTAGCAACACAGACTGACCTTTACAAGACAGGTTTGATGACACTTTGCCATTTATATGTTGACCTCTTGTAGAAACCTCACTACATTTATTAAAGGAATGATCGTGGGGTTAAATGCTTGCTCAGGGGCATAATGTCGATGGCTCATGGGTGTAATTGTTAGTTACCAGAATAAATTTGTGTGGCCACTGTGCCATCACCATGATAAACAGACAAACCTCAAGATAATATAAAATAAACCAAAAAAAAATCATCAAAAATTGAAATGAAAGACTGAAGATTAATTGCAACTAGAATAAAAAAATTCAACTCAAACGCCTCAAGTTGAAATATAAGACTGAAGACTGAAATAAGAGATGGAAGATATGCACGTTCCGAACAAAATAACAAGTAAACCTAATAACAAAATCACAGTCTAGACAAATCGAACAGCTGGATGGCATCTGAACACAGAAATAAAAACTTTCAATGTAAACGGGGATGCATCACTGGTTGTTGTAAAGCATTTGCAAGGATATGTGGGAAGAAAGCTTATCAAAAACTTTACTCCTAAAGAAAGTATACTAGTACCTCAAAGTTCCATTTTGGTACCATATATATACATACATATCTGTACCTCCATGGTACCGTCCCACTGACAGCTTTGGTTTATTTTTGACAATTTTTTGTGACAGTTTGCAAGAGAATAAAGGTTATTTTTTTATCACATATAATGCTTCCATGAAAATATACATGATTTCAACAGTGAGGCAGAAGAGCTGGGCTTTATTTCTTCTATATCTATCTCTCTTTTTTCAACCTAATGCATTTGAATTTGAGAAGCTTGTGAAATATTGAAATTCTGAACATCATTGCTGGCTCTGCACGGCATGAACAAGGGTATTAAAATAGCCGTGGCTGCTCAAATGTTCTTAATTATGCAGAAGGATGAGTGGCTCCCCTGCATGGGCAACAGCAGGCAACAGAGACTGGTGACATGACTCGCCATCCATCACCGACAGACCCCATCATGACTGCCCACGCTTACTGCATTGATCTGACACACACACAAAGACACACGAGCGCTGTCTATGAGCGCGTGCTAAGAAAACTGAATGAAGACTTTTTGACAAGACTACAATGGAGATATTTCTTCTTCAGACTTAAATAGAAAACTAGCAAATCAAATGTAACACCAAATAAAATCAAATGTAACACCAAAGACTGAAATACACCAATAAAACTGAAAATATTTTCAAAGCTGGTTCTATATCAAGTCTATCAAGCTTGACTGAAGCAATTCATCAAAACCCACTGAGAAGCTGATTGTGTCATCACCTCTCTCCCATGCGCTCAGCCTCAGCTCTGGACAGCTCTATTTCAGACTGGGTTATCACATGTTAACTCTGGATGACAGGGTAGAGTCGAGGTCTCCTGAGAACACAATCCAAAAGGGACTCAAAGGCATGTCTGTCACTATCTGAGAATACTAAACTCTACCTGAGGCTTTTTGCCGCTTTACAATTGCAGATCTACATGCAGGCACACAAATAATAATATGCAGCGTTTCTCTGTTGAGTTTTTCTTTATCTTCCCCTGTCCATCATATTATCACACATGCGGACATACAGTAAATCAACATCATTGAAACAGCATGAAACAGCAGTGAAGTTGGATCAACGCTGCCAGAGATTTTCTATGAGAATGATCACTACATTACTTTTTATATTTCCAAAATAAAACTCACGTTGTTTCTGAATTACAAAAAACATATTTAGCTGACAGAAATTCCTCCTTGATTTTCCCTGACATAAATCTGCTGTCATGCAAAGAAAACTGCTAGCATAACATTTACAGTTTATTGAGCTTAAAGGAGTGGTTCACTTCAAAATAAGCCCCCATTCACTTTCCACTTATATGGATAGTCAATGGGGGCTTATTTTGATGTGAACTACTCCTTTAAGGTTATCCTCTTTATTTGAACGTGGAAGTAAAGGATGTGACGTACTTCCTTTTTGTGTTGAGACTTCCGTATTAGTAGCGAGAACACGCTCAAAACACTATTAAAACAGCTCTGGAATATATTTTTCACACCCGCGATGTATAACACAGTGAGAGGAGGAAGTGGCCTGATAAATCATATAAAGATATATTCAATTATTTCATATTTTCTCTCGGAGTTGACGGGTCTTCGATTCGCAACTATAAAAGCACAGAAACGTACCAGTACATGCAGAGTGGGAAAGTCGGTCGAAATTTGTACATGACAAATTTCTGTTTTTAAAAGCAGATGTGAATCCCATTCAAAGTGAAGCATACATTCCTGGATCCTTACAATAAGAATGGAGACTACTGGTTGCTCTTGCATCGCAGGTCTAAACCGAGCTGCAGCTTCCATCAACACTCATAAGACATTACTTCATGTTGTTCATCCTCTCCCTTGCTTCAGCTTAACACGGCCTGGTAAACTAGGGAATCACTGTTTAGCGTGTTGACAAAATGTTAAATATGCTTTGGATAAAAGCATCTGCCAAATTAATGAAACTGTAATGCGATGACAGGGCAAGTCCTGTAACTGTTATGCAGCTGCGATCCTCTGAAAGGAAGGTTTGTTTTAGCCTGTTAAGTTTTAATCTGCTTAATACATATAAAAATGCTGACAGCTAATTTTTAACTACTACTAATAAAATTATACCACTATTTGCAAACTTTTTATTTAGTTTCTAAATATGTTTTATAAATAATTTGATATTTTTCTACATACTCTCCCCATAAATGCCTGCCTTTGAACAATGTTTATTAGTTATTGTAGTCAAGAAGGTAAATTGTCCAGGATGGAGGGCATCCAGCATGAAATAATGGTTGAAGATTATAGGGTGGGCGACATCCTGATTCAGCTCTGGTGCGTGGATTACGGCCAAAACAAAAGTTTTGTAGACATTTTTCTGCGTTTGTATCGCCTATTTATGGAAACCTCTAACTGCACACATAAAGCTTGTACCTTAGGGTTCCATAATATATATTAACTAACCTGTCAATTGCACACACGTCTCACTCGCAATACGACTGCCATTAGCTATAGTGGCTCACCGTAAGTCTAAACACAAACAGCTCAAAGATGACAGCGCCCACATTTACCCTAATAATTAGGTGGATAGCACCTAAATCATTCCACTCATTTATGCTAAAGAAATATATAATACTTCACATCATGTAGCTTGTTGTAATGAGATTTGCTATTCGTTAATGAGACAACTTTTTTTAAACAATAAATAACTTGAGCCAGTAAGTAACCACCTGGCAACCTCTCAGAATACAACCACCAGTTGCAAAACCAGAACACCAGAACACCCTGGTGGTTAGTTTTACACTGTTCAAGTCTTGCATCACTCACATTTTCTTTAGAAAAAACAGAAATCTACATTTACATTTACATTTAGTCATTTAGCAGACGCTTTTATCCAAAGCGACTTACAAGTGGGGTAGGTAATGGAAGCAATTAGGACAGCATAAGTACAACAAAAGCATAAGTGCAATTAAAATGAAGACTAGTCTCATATAGCCTAACACAGTATACGTAACCATTCACTCATTCATACATTTTTTTTTTTTTTTTTTTTTTTTTTTTTTAGTTGAGTAGAGAAGAAAAAGAGTAGAGAAGAAAAGAGTGGAGAAGAAAAGAGTCAGAACAGATCAGTCAGATGTTGGCGGAAGAGATGTGTTTTCAGGCGTTTCTTAAAGATGGCTACAGAATCTGCAGATCTTGTAGCAGCGGGCAGATCATTCCACATAGGTGGAACAGATCCGGAGAAGGTGCGCGAGAGAGATTTTTTACCTTTATGGGATGGCACCACAAGACGTCGTTCGTTTGCAGAGCGTAGGGATCTGGTGGGTACATATGTCTGCATTAGCGATTTAAGATAAGGTGGTGCCGAACCAGTAGTGGTCTTGTAGGCCAGGAGCAGAGTCTTGAATTTGATGCGAGCGACTACGGGAAGCCAATGTAGCTTAATGAGTAGAGGAGTGACGTGTGCTCTCTTTGGTTCATTAAAGATAACTCTTGCCGCAGCATTCTGGATCATCTGTAGAGGTTTGTTTGTGCAAGCTGGAAGTCCTCCCAGTAGTGCATTGCAGTAGTCCAGTCTGGCCAGGACAAGAGCCTGGACAAGGATCTGTGTAGCATGCTCTGATAGGAAGGGTCTAATTTTTCTGATATTGTAGAGGATGAATCTACAGGACCGGGCGGTGTTGGCAACTTGATCTGTGAAGTTGAGCTGATCATCGATTACCACTCCCAGGTTTCTTGCTTTTCTGGAAGGTGTGATGGTTGATGAGCCCAGTTGAATGGAAAGGTTGTGATGAGTCTTCGTGTCAGCCGGGATTACAAGCAGTTCTGTTTTTGGAAGGTTCAGCTGCAGGTGATGGGCGTTCATCCAGAGCGAGATGTCGGCTAGGCAAGCTGAGATGCGTGCAGAGACAGTCGGATCGTCAGGGCGAAAAGACATGTAGAGTTGTGTATCATCCGCATAGCAGTGATAGGAAAAGCCATGTTTCCTAATGACAGAGCCAAGGGATGTCGTGTATACAGAGAATAGCAACGGACCAAGCACTGAGCCCTGAGGCACACCTGTGTCGAGATGATGTGACTCCGACACCTCACCTCTCCAAGATACTCTAAAGGACCTACCCGAGAGGTAAGACCTGAACCATTGTAGCACCATTCCAGAGACCCCCATCGCCTTGAGGGTGGACAGGAGGATGTGATGGTTAACGGTGTCAAAGGCGGCAGATAGATCCAGTAGGATAAGAACAGATGAGTTAGAGGAGGCTCTTTCCAGTCTCAGGGCTTCAATAACAGAGAGCAGCGCAGTCTCAGTGGAATGACCGCTCTTGAACCCAGACTGGTTGCTGTCCAGGAGGTTGTTCTGGGAGAGGAAAGATGAGAGCTGGTTACAAACAACACGTTCTAGAGTTTTAGCAGCGAAGGGGAGTAGGGATACCGGTCTATAGTTTTCTAACAGTGCAGGATTAAGAGTAGGCTTCTTTAGTAGTGGGGTAATACGGGCCTCTTTGAAGAGTGTAGGAAATGTGCCAGTGGTGAGAGACGAGTTGATAATGTGAGTCAGAGAGGGAACAACCGATGGAGAGATGGCCTGGAGGAGATGTGTGGGGATGGGATCTAGAGGGCAGGTAGTCGGGTGTTTGGAAGAAATTACCTTGGAAACTTCCTCTTCAGATAGGAGAGAGAACGAGGGGAACAAGCATGTGTCAGGGGATTGACTGTGGTCAAGAGGCGGTGGCGCAGAGAATTGATTGCTGATGGTGCTCGTTTTCTTTAAAAAGAACGATGCGAAATCGTCAGCTGTTAAGTCCGATGGAGGTGAGGGGGAAGGCGGGCAGAGGAGAGCAGAAAAGGTTTTAAAGAGAGTACGAGGGTCAGGAGAGTTGTTGATTTTAGTGTGGTAGTATTGGGTTTTCGCAGAGGAGACATCCGCAGAGAAGGAAGAGAGAATAGACTGGTAGAGAGAGAGGTCAGTGGGTTCTTTTGATTTGCGCCACTTTCTCTCAGCAGACCTGAGAGATGCGCGATGCTCACGGAGAACTTCAGATAACCAGGGGGCAGAAGGAGATGCACGAGATGGTCTAGATCTAAGAGGGCATAAGATGTCTAAGCAGGAGGTTAGTGTGGAGCAAAGGGTGTTGGTGGCAGTGTTAGCATCAAGGAGAGAGAACTGTTTAGCGGGTGGGAGAGTAGCAGAGACTGCAGAGGATAAGCGGGAAGGAGAGAGTGATCGTAGGTTGCGTCGGAATGTGACCAGTGGGGAATCATTTGTAGTGTCTGGAGAAGTTAAGTCGAGATCAAGGGTTATGAGGAAATGATCTGACGTGTGCAGTGGGGTTACCTGGGAGTGATGGGTGAAGCAATAGCGTGTGTAGATGAGATCAAGTTGATTACCAGATTTATGGGTTGCTGAAGTGGGGACTCGCTTGAGGTCAAACGATGCAGTCAGGTTGTTGAAGTCAGCAGCCTGTGGTTTTTCCAGGTGGATGTTGAAGTCTCCAAGTACCACCAGAGGAGTACCATCCTCGGGGAATGATGACAGAAGTGTGTCCAATTCCTCCAAGAAGAGTCCAAGGTGCCCTGGGGGACGATATATAACTACAACATGTGTTTTAACAGGGTATATGACAGTGACAGCATGAAACTCAAAGGCGGTGTTGTTGCATGAGGGTGCAAGCTGTTTAAATTTCCAGTTGTTAGGAATAAGTAGACCGGTTCCTCCGCCCCTCCCTGATATGCGTGGGCTGTGGGAGAAAGTGCAATTATTGGAGAGTGCAGCCGGTGTGGCAGTGTCCTCGGGTTTGATCCAGGTTTCAGTAAGTGCTAAAATAGAAAGACCAGAATGTTTTGCAATAGCTGTGATGAAATCTGCCTTGTTTACAGCGGATTGGCAGTTCCATAAACCAATAGGAAAGGTAATAGAGGTAGTGTTGGATGCAGAAAGAGTACGCAGGTTGTTAGCATTAGCCATGCGTGGCCTTCTGCGAGCAACCGTTTGTGTACGAGATGTAATGACAGTATGGATTTGGAAACACATAGTAAAAAAGGAAGGAATGTACAAGACAAATAAAGATAATAGTCGAAGTGCAAACAGTAATACTCAAGTGCCTTGTCTGTGTCGTTGCTCGGTGGAGTCGCACAGGTAGAGTCGATGGTCTTTACTCTCTTCGGTCTTCACGCGATGAGGGCTGCACGCGACCGCTGCACGCGGTGGATAGTCTTACTTATATACCCGTTTTAGTCTAGCATTTGAATTCAGCAGGATACGCCTTCCAAAATCTCCCAATAACACGCCAATTAAACGCAACTGTTAACACGTGACTCACCGGACGCACACAATGGAAACGAAACTGCGCTAGATTCAATAAGACACACTCACAATAATCAATTAAACTTACGACTTTCAGATGATTCTCAAACTGCAACAAACTGCTTCTCCCACGAACTGGGCTTAAACAACAGTTTAAATACTTTAGCTGGCGTTGGATACGCCTTCCAAAATCTCCCAATAACACGCCAATTAAACGCAACTGTTAACACGTGACTCACCGGACGCACACAATGGAAACGAAACTGCGCTAGATTCAATAAGACACACTCACAATAATCAATTAAACTTACGACTTTCAGATGATTCTCAAACTGCAACAAACTGCTTCTCCCACGAACTGGGCTTAAACAACAGTTTAAATACTTTAGCTGGCGTTGGATACGCCTTCCAAAATCTCCCAATAACACGCCAATTAAACGCAACTGTTAACACGTGACTCACCGGACGCACACAATGGAAACGAAACTGCGCTAGATTCAATAAGACACACTCACAATAATCAATTAAACTTACGACTTTCAGATGATTCTCAAACTGCAACAAACTGCTTCTCCCACGAACTGGGCTTAAACAACAGTTTAAATACTTTAGCTGGCGTTGGATACGCCTTCCAAAATCTCCCAATAACACGCCAATTAAACGCAACTGTTAACACGTGACTCACCGGACGCACACAATGGAAACGAAACTGCGCTAGATTCAATAAGACACACTCACAATAATCAATTAAACTTACGACTTTCAGATGATTCTCAAACTGCAACAAACTGCTTCTCCCACGAACTGGGCTTAAACAACAGTTTAAATACTTTAGCTGGCGTTGGATACGCCTTCCAAAATCTCCCAATAACACGCCAATTAAACGCAACTGTTAACACGTGACTCACCGGACGCACACAATGGAAACGAAACTGCGCTAGATTCAATAAGACACACTCACAATAATCAATTAAACTTACGACTTTCAGATGATTCTCAAACTGCAACAAACTGCTTCTCCCACGAACTGGGCTTAAACAACAGTTTAAATACTTTAGCTGGCGTTGGATACGCCTTCCAAAATCTCCCAATAACACGCCAATTAAACGCAACTGTTAACACGTGACTCACCGGACGCACACAATGGAAACGAAACTGCGCTAGATTCAATAAGACACACTCACAATAATCAATTAAACTTACGACTTTCAGATGATTCTCAAACTGCAACAAACTGCTTCTCCCACGAACTGGGCTTAAACAACAGTTTAAATACTTTAGCTGGCGTTGGATACGCCTTCCAAAATCTCCCAATAACACGCCAATTAAACGCAACTGTTAACACGTGACTCACCGGACGCACACAATGGAAACGAAACTGCGCTAGATTCAATAAGACACACTCACAATAATCAATTAAACTTACGACTTTCAGATGATTCTCAAACTGCAACAAACTGCTTCTCCCACGAACTGGGCTTAAACAACAGTTTAAATACTTTAGCTGGCGTTGGATACGCCTTCCAAAATCTCCCAATAACACGCCAATTAAACGCAACTGTTAACACGTGACTCACCGGACGCACACAATGGAAACGAAACTGCGCTAGATTCAATAAGACACACTCACAATAATCAATTAAACTTACGACTTTCAGATGATTCTCAAACTGCAACAAACTGCTTCTCCCACGAACTGGGCTTAAACAACAGTTTAAATACTTTAGCTGGCGTTGGATACGCCTTCCAAAATCTCCCAATAACACGCCAATTAAACGCAACTGTTAACACGTGACTCACCGGACGCACACAATGGAAACGAAACTGCGCTAGATTCAATAAGACACACTCACAATAATCAATTAAACTTACGACTTTCAGATGATTCTCAAACTGCAACAAACTGCTTCTCCCACGAACTGGGCTTAAACAACAGTTTAAATACTTTAGCTGGCGTTGGATACGCCTTCCAAAATCTCCCAATAACACGCCAATTAAACGCAACTGTTAACACGTGACTCACCGGACGCACACAATGGAAACGAAACTGCGCTAGATTCAATAAGACACACTCACAATAATCAATTAAACTTACGACTTTCAGATGATTCTCAAACTGCAACAAACTGCTTCTCCCACGAACTGGGCTTAAACAACAGTTTAAATACTTTAGCTGGCGTTGGATACGCCTTCCAAAATCTCCCAATAACACGCCAATTAAACGCAACTGTTAACACGTGACTCACCGGACGCACACAATGGAAACGAAACTGCGCTAGATTCAATAAGACACACTCACAATAATCAATTAAACTTACGACTTTCAGATGATTCTCAAACTGCAACAAACTGCTTCTCCCACGAACTGGGCTTAAACAACAGTTTAAATACTTTAGCTGGCGTTGGATACGCCTTCCAAAATCTCCCAATAACACGCCAATTAAACGCAACTGTTAACACGTGACTCACCGGACGCACACAATGGAAACGAAACTGCGCTAGATTCAATAAGACACACTCACAATAATCAATTAAACTTACGACTTTCAGATGATTCTCAAACTGCAACAAACTGCTTCTCCCACGAACTGGGCTTAAACAACAGTTTAAATACTTTAGCTGGCGTTGGATACGCCTTCCAAAATCTCCCAATAACACGCCAATTAAACGCAACTGTTAACACGTGACTCACCGGACGCACACAATGGAAACGAAACTGCGCTAGATTCAATAAGACACACTCACAATAATCAATTAAACTTACGACTTTCAGATGATTCTCAAACTGCAACAAACTGCTTCTCCCACGAACTGGGCTTAAACAACAGTTTAAATACTTTAGCTGGCGTTGGATACGCCTTCCAAAATCTCCCAATAACACGCCAATTAAACGCAACTGTTAACACGTGACTCACCGGACGCACACAATGGAAACGAAACTGCGCTAGATTCAATAAGACACACTCACAATAATCAATTAAACTTACGACTTTCAGATGATTCTCAAACTGCAACAAACTGCTTCTCCCACGAACTGGGCTTAAACAACAGTTTAAATACTTTAGCTGGCGTTGGATACGCCTTCCAAAATCTCCCAATAACACGCCAATTAAACGCAACTGTTAACACGTGACTCACCGGACGCACACAATGGAAACGAAACTGCGCTAGATTCAATAAGACACACTCACAATAATCAATTAAACTTACGACTTTCAGATGATTCTCAAACTGCAACAAACTGCTTCTCCCACGAACTGGGCTTAAACAACAGTTTAAATACTTTAGCTGGCGTTGGATACGCCTTCCAAAATCTCCCAATAACACGCCAATTAAACGCAACTGTTAACACGTGACTCACCGGACGCACACAATGGAAACGAAACTGCGCTAGATTCAATAAGACACACTCACAATAATCAATTAAACTTACGACTTTCAGATGATTCTCAAACTGCAACAAACTGCTTCTCCCACGAACTGGGCTTAAACAACAGTTTAAATACTTTAGCTGGCGTTGGATACGCCTTCCAAAATCTCCCAATAACACGCCAATTAAACGCAACTGTTAACACGTGACTCACCGGACGCACACAATGGAAACGAAACTGCGCTAGATTCAATAAGACACACTCACAATAATCAATTAAACTTACGACTTTCAGATGATTCTCAAACTGCAACAAACTGCTTCTCCCACGAACTGGGCTTAAACAACAGTTTAAATACTTTAGCTGGCGTTGGATACGCCTTCCAAAATCTCCCAATAACACGCCAATTAAACGCAACTGTTAACACGTGACTCACCGGACGCACACAATGGAAACGAAACTGCGCTAGATTCAATAAGACACACTCACAATAATCAATTAAACTTACGACTTTCAGATGATTCTCAAACTGCAACAAACTGCTTCTCCCACGAACTGGGCTTAAACAACAGTTTAAATACTTTAGCTAGCGTTGGATACGCCTTCCAAAATCTCCCAATAACACGCCAATTAAACGCAACTGTTAACACGTGACTCACCGGACGCACACAATGGAAACGAAACTGCGCTAGATTCAATAAGACACACTCACAATAATCAATTAAACTTACGACTTTCAGATGATTCTCAAACTGCAACAAACTGCTTCTCCCACGAACTGGGCTTAAACAACAGTTTAAATACTTTAGCTGGCGTTGGATACGCCTTCCAAAATCTCCCAATAACACGCCAATTAAACGCAACTGTTAACACGTGACTCACCGGACGCACACAATGGAAACGAAACTGCGCTAGATTCAATAAGACACACTCACTCACTAAAATTACACCAGATCATTTATCTGTTTTCATTTGCATTAAAATTACACAATAATCACAACGTCGCCAAAACATTCTATTTCATTGTCTCCAACAGTATTTACACACTTTACTGCAGTTTATTCTTTTGACATTCATTTGTCAACAAGGACTTACACCAACTATTATTAATAAGCTAGCTACTGTTTTAAGTAACCATTAAATAATGTATAATATGAACTTTGAACTCTGGTGTGCGATACCTGCGAGTTGCCCAACTTGCCCTGACGTGCACCTGACCTGACGCATTCCTTACAACCGATCTGTCACGAAACCAGTCCGAATAAAAGAGGCCAATTGGTCCGGTGTCAGAAACAGACGAGTAATCTAATAAAGATTGCTGTTTTCACATGCACATTTTCACACACTAGAAGGCCTTCCGTTAAACTTCTGAGTTCTGATCGTTCCACGTGTTAATCTGTCGAGGTGAAATTGATCCCATTACTGTTTATTCCTAAGAGCTTAAACTCATGCATATGGTAATGCGTGGTGCTTCAATGAAAATAGGCTTTCGGCTTTTCAACTTTATTCGTTGGTGCACTGAACCACCTGCCATATGACATCCGAGTACTGCAAGAGAAAACCTAAAGCAAACAGAGCAGTCGACTCTCTCTCGCGGTGCTGCCGACCGGTCTAAATGGTGCCACATGATGGGTATGTTTAAGTCAGAAATGCACAGAAACTGTGCAATAGGCTATATTAAATATGATTTGGTGAGTGAGTGAACTTCATTTCTGAAAACAAGTAACCAGTCAAGTTGGCAATTCATTTGACTGCAATAGCCGACTCAGTTGATTTTTATCTGCGTCTGTTTTTTTGTTAATTTAAAACACTGAATGCAAGATAATAACTCAAAACATTTTTAAAGGGTTCTACGGACCCCCTACAATTACACCACGGACCAGTAGGGGTCCACGTACCCCCGGTTGAGAAACACTTATCCACATTTACATGAAACCAAATACAATGTTGACCATGTCTGAGGTCGATAGCAATTAAATCAACTGTGTGGAGTATCCTTCTTATTGAATCAATAAAAAAGACTGCAAACAATGGTTTTACAGTCATTCTCTGGCAAGTACTGCATATGCTGTTCTTCCGAAACCTAAGGTGTCCGAATTTGCAGCGTTTCATTAAAAAGTTCTCTTTTAAATGACTAAAAACTGTATTGTCAAAGTTGAAAAGCACTTTTAATACTTTTTATTAGTTAAATATTTTAAAAACTCAGTGACATAAAGAGTGACTAATCATAATGATTTATGGCAAAAAATACGATATGTATAAAGATTACAGTAATCGCCAGGCTGAACAAGAACTAGATAATCTAATGTTACAGTAAACATCAGGTCCTGAGGTTCAGCGAGGACAAGTGTTTTGCTGAATCACCATCTGAGAGTTTGACAGTGAGCTCGTACTGATGCATCTGCAGCAAGCAGACACCTGGCATTACACATTGTCAATATGCTAATCTTCGGTGTGTCACCATTGTGTACCCGGCGTTCTGCTCTGTGTGCAATTGATACCCTTTTTATCGGCGCGAAAAAATAGGAAACAAACAAAGCCAAGGCAATGGCATGGCTAAGACCAAAACAAATGCGCTTGCAGAGTGAGACAAAAAACAACCACATTCCCCCCAGCTGCCCAAAAGCTTCTCTATGGAAACAGAGGAAAGTCCCCTGTGGGATGACTCATTACACCAAATACAACAACTGGAATGTTTGAACTTTTAACATTTATTTCATCATATTTTATTTGTCAGTAAAAAAAAACATAATCAGGGACGTGATTTCATAGAAAGTAAATTTCTATGGCTGCATCCAAAATCGCATACTGTGACAGTACGTACTGAATTTGAATAAGTACCTACCTATCGGGCGTTAAAACAGTACGTTCTATATAGTATGAGTGGGAGTAGTATGAATGTATTTCGGACATACTGCGTCCGCCATGTTTTATGGTCATGTGACCCGTATGCTGTCTCCAAGAAGTATTAACAACATCCTACATGAGAGCGTTGATAAAAACATAATTTTGTCGCGAGAAATTCATTTATTGGCACTTACATTAGAAACGGAAGTCCGCCTTGAAGTATTCTGCTATATTCATTTGATTTAGGTTTGAAATTTGACCGTTGCTCAGCTCACATGGCATCATGGGATAGATAAGTGTCCATCCAATCCACACTCACGAATCTCGGCGGAAGAAGTAGATCGTTCGGGTATTTCTCGCCTACTGTTTATACTACATAATATGCATAACTCATACGCATTTTCGCCTACTATATAGTATGGAAGTAGGCGATTTCGGTCACAGCCTCAATTCCATTCCATTTTCTACCGCTTATCCGAACTACCTCGGGTCACGGGGAGCCTGCGCCTATCTCAGGAGTCATCGGGCATCAAGGCAGGATACACCCTGGATGGAGTGCCAACCCATCGCAGGGCACACACACTCATTCACTCACTCACGCACTCACACCCTACGGACAATTTTTCCAGAGATGCCAATCAACCTACCATGCATGTCTTTGGACCAGGGGAGGAAACCGGAATACCCGGAGGAAACCCCCGAGGCACGGGGAGAAGTCACGGCCTCAATCTCCAACAGTATTAATACACTTTACTGCAGTTTATTCTTTTGACATTCCTTTGTCGACAACGACTTACACCAACCCTTACTGATCAGTTACCAATATAAATGACCATTATATACTCTATAATATATGGACTTTGAGCCCTAAAAGAGTGTATTCAGTTCTCTGATGCAGGATATTTTTACTCGCTATCACAAACACACAGATATTGTTGTTTGTTGTACTTACAATGGCAAATGCTTCACACTTCTCCTGCGAAAAGAGAACCCATGAGAGCCAATTGCAAGAAAAGCACCAGAGAACCGCTGACTGCACATTATTTTAAACCAGGCTGTCCTGTATGGTGGAGTATTGATTCAGAGACGGACTCCGCGCGGCTGATCGAACAAGCGTGCACTTGGCTTCCAAACCTGTGTAAACGATCACAATGATTGTAAGTTTGATTTTTTTATAAGTAAAACCTCTTAAACATGCTTATTTTACTGATGTACTGTATAACTTTGATTTTTGTTATGTTCTCGCACCCTTTTTTCTTGTAGCCTGCTTGTACTAGTATTTTGAAAAAAGATCATATAGGAGAGATTGAGATCGTTTTCCTCACTAAAATGCAATGTAGCTAAGCTTAAATGTATACTACCATTGACTTGCTTATTTGACAAATGAAACATTGCACTTATTAAAATATAGGCTAAAAAGCTCCAGCCAGGTAAGGCCCCCTCATCTTCTAATGCTTGGGACGGCCCTGACTATAATTAAAGGGATAGTTCACCCAAATATGAAAATTCTGTCATCATTTACTCACCCGCTGACTGTTCCAAAGCTGTATAAATTTCTTTGTTCTTCTGAACACAAAGGAGGATATCTTGGAACAATGACAGTAACCAAACAGATCTCATCCCCATTGACTCCCATAGTATTAATTTGCCTAATATGGCAGTAAATAGGGTAATGAGATCTGTTTGGAACCATCTGAGGGTGAGTAAATGATAGAATTTTCATTTTTAGGTGAACTATCCCTTTAAGATATTCGTTTTATAAACAGAATTAGTAAATGCTAGTGTTAAATGATAATGTGTTTTGTGTGTAAATGTTTCTTTGTTTGAAAATCCGTTTTTGTTATCTACATAATGTACTTTAAATTGATAGTTCAACCAGAAATGTAAATGTTTTCATCATTCTTCTCATTTAAAACCTTTATGACTTTTTCTTCCGCAGAACACAAAAGAAGATATTTTGAAGAAAGTAGGTTATCGAACAGCACTGGCACTCTTTCACCTCGTATGGACACAGAACTAATGCAAGTGAATGCATTTTACAAAATATCTTCTGGTGTGTTCTGCGGAAGAAAGAAAGTCATACAGGTTTAAAATGACAAAAGTGTGAGTAAATGATGACAGAATATTTATTTTTGGGTGAACAATCCTTTTAAATGCACATTTAAGTGCCATCTAGCTAAAAACAAAATATGTACAGTTAAAGTCAACACCATCACCATAAGTCAACCAACACCATAGACATGAAATGCAATTAAAAATGACTGCAGTGGCCTCTCTATTTAGTTAATACACATGAAGAGATGCATTATTATGCAAGTATATCCTCACAGGACATGACAAAACATTAGAGCAGTGTGCATGAACGCTGACGGAGAAGCACTTTCAATTATTTATAATATTGACGCTTCATTAGCCTGCCTGTGATACCCACACATCTCATTTAACACAAAACATTTAGAATAGACTGGCCTTAGGGGAGGGACAATTCCCTCATGCATCAAACAAATGATTGAATTCATCATTTAGAAATGTATTATTAAAAAACGACAAAAAAAGGACAATATAAGTAAGTTTTAAACATATTAAGATATAATTAAGTGAATTTTAACTCCCAGACATTTAATGATATACCCAGACAAGTACTTTTTAATAATGGATGGTTCAACAGCTTAATTGAAACCTGATAACTTATTATTTAGAACAATATTACACTTAATTGTGGATGAATTACAGTTCACAACAAAGTTAATGTCTCTATGAGCACAACTATTCAATTCAAAACAGCCCACGCACAAGACACACAGCATGTTCACTGCTGTTCACTTCACTGTCTCTTGACAAGCGGTGCAGACAAGCCTTCAAGGCTTTGAATCAAACTGACTGTGCTCAACGCTGCAAGCACATGAACGCTGCGTAAAAACAGCTTGCCACACTGTCATTGACTGAATATGACAACTGTAATTTTTCAAAAAACATCAGTATGTGATCGAAACAAGCCCGGTTGTGCAATTTATTGACATGGTTGGTTGACTGAAATAAACTGGAAAGCTCACAATCCTGGTTAGATTTTGTATGCAATTGCAGACTGCGGCTAGGAGCTGCACCCTGGGAAAGGTTTTGTGTTCCCTGGTGGTGGCAGTGATGTAAAATTTGGCAGCGAATGTGATAAGATTTGTCCGGGTTCTTTCTGCCAGCAGCCTAGACAATGCCAGCTTTAATAATCTATTAACCATTGTTTGCTCCGTCCCACAATGCTTTGCCCAGAGAATGGGAGGGAAGTTTTTACAATATCGGTGGCGGTGGAATCACAGCTGGAATGTAAGACTCGTGAGTCATTGTGGGAAAACAATATATTGATTTTCGAAAAAGCTTGAATAAAAATTGATGGTGTATAGGGAATCGGGAGGGGTCACAATAGCTTACTGCTTGACTAGTTGTCCAACAAACAACTAGGCACATACTGTGACTGGATGCATTTTAAGAAATCTTCAGGATATCTTTCTTCCAGAGTTTAAAAACATTTTAAAGGTCCAGTCTGTGAAATTTAGCGGCATCTACCAACGGCTCACTCCATCCCTCCCTTTTGAAGCACTACGGTGGCTGACACAGAACTAAGATGTCGTCACGTTTTTGCTTCTTTGCTGAAGGAGATATTGTATTTACAAAACGTGCTCTGTAGTTCATTTTGTCTGTTTAGGGCTACTGTAGAAACAACATAACCAATTCCATCCAAGCGGACCGGCGGTGTATGTAGATAGATATAGCTAAAAAAGGGTAATAAAAACATCACGCTTCATTATGTAAGGTCTTTATACATCTCTGAATACATAGTTATGTATATTATATTGTATTTCTGCCAATAGATCCTTCAAAAAATTACAAACAGCACTTTAACCCATTTTATCATTTACCCACTATTTGAAAATAATTTGATAAATTAACATTGAAAACAGGTAAATGTACACATCACATCCCTAAAGGCGTCAAAGAATAAATGCCTTAAAATTTCAACATGAAACGATGAACAATAACTAATTTAACAAAGTTAAACTCAAATTCAAATATCCAGACAAACAGATGGGCTGGGATCTGTTTGCACAGTATGACAAAAATCACTGTGAGCTAAATAAAATTCACAACCTAACCATGCATTTTATTCTTTTCAATAACTTTTTTCCCATATAATTTACTTTGAACCACAAAGATTACTGAAATTTTATTAGAGAGAGAGAGAGAGAGAGAGAGAGGTAGCAACAGTGTGGTCTAGCTACAGCACACTGGATCTTGGATTTCCGCCCAGCTAGAGGCATGCATGCCATCCGCCGCTGTTTATCCCCTCTGAGGATGAGCGCAGCTCTCATGTCTAAACTCCTCCAGCACACAGCTCATCCACCCTGACAGAACGTCCACTCATTAATAGGATTTGCCCATCAAATCTAAAGAGGATGTCATAGCAACACCCATTTCATCTTCCTTTCAGTCGCAGGATGAGGAAGAAAAAAGAAGAAAGAAGTTATGATTGTGCGTTTGGTGTATAATGTGTCAGTTTGAAGGGGTAATTAAATTCCTAAGGGGCCATAACAGGAGCAGGTGACTGCTCTGAAATACATACATTTAAATACTTGTCAACAGCAATACCAATCCCTTATTTTTAAAGGAGACATCATATGAAAACCCCACTTTTTATGTGTTTAAGTGCTATAATCGGGTCCTGGGTGCATCTAGCAACCCAGAAAACGTGAAAAATAAGAACCCAGTAAGTTTATTTTGGTGTGCCTTTCCCTGCAAGCATGTGAGAAATCGTGCCGTTTAGATTTCGTTCCGATTGTGATGTCCAAAGTAGATTTTATTATAATGTTACCACCCCTTATTCTACACAGTTCCACCATTGCGCCATTGTTGTTTTCACAAGGGACAGCGGTGTACGTGAGTGTAATGTATGTGCAATGTAGTCGCTGCACAGAGTCCAAACCTAGGAGGAGGCAGCAGTGGATTTAATTAATTTTTAGTGGAAATCCCTCAGAAACCATAAGTAAAAACCTGTTTGTTTGCGCGAAGCGCAGTGCTTTTTCAACCTGGGACAGCACAAGTAGGATTAGCTTCAAAGTTTTCCTTCAAGAGGGATCGAGACCGACTGAACTATACAAAACTGCTGATGTGAGTAATATTTATCAACAGTCTGAATTGACATAAATGTACCTTGTATATATAGGAGGATAACGTTAGCATATGATAGCTATTAGTGAAGGGAGCTAAGTCAGTCACAGGCTAAATAGAACAAACAAAGCCAGTGTTAAACTTACTGTATACATGGATTAAAGTGAAAAAAATCTTCTGACTGAACTCATTTTTCAGGCCAATATTCCTTTAACCGACACGTCGAGACCAATTGCGTTTTAAGGGGAGATGTTTTAAACCACTTTAATATTGCCAGTTTGCGTATTTTAAAAGCAATTTTTTTGTCTATTAAAAAATATTTGACAAATGATCAACCATATACATAACTTGTCAGTGCATGTTTTTATTTATCCAATCAATCAATCAACCAACCAAACAATGTTTTCTGAAACTCTTAATTAACAGACTAAAAGTGAAATGTGCTTCTTGTAGAGTGATCTTAACCATTGCTTACATTTCAGATACTGAGTATTTATAAAAACTGAATGTTTATAAAACACATCCGTCAAATTATATTTGAGGAGCTTGTTTTTTCCGCTTCAAAAGACATCAGTGTGTGTATTTTACAAACTCTTTTTTGCTTATTTTCTGCTTATAGGCACGTGTATATGTCTGAAGCCTAAAATAAACATTATGTGGTTGAAAGCACTGCATAGTTGTGATATGTGGCAGGATTGCGTATCTCTGGTTCAGCGCCAGCCAAAGCCTTGAATGTTCTAATCACACCGGTGTAATCTTACACGTCAAAGGGTTAACAACATTATGAGAAGTGAATAAAGAGATTAAGGACAGGCGGGAATCCTGCTATTGATGGAAATCCGTCTAAGACTTGCTGCAATGGACGGAAATCCATTGTAGTGACAAAGAACTTTAATCCATGTGTATATATAAGTGCAGATGGACACTTGGAGTTTAACTGTGTGAATGTTAATACATTATCAAATCTTCATTATCAAAAACATTATTAAACATGTTTAGCTGCGGCAAGATGTTTGTTTTGCTAATGAACAGGGGCAAACACTGCAGGTTAGTTTCGTTTAAAACGTCTCTCATCATTCGTGTTTAGGCTGAAAAATCATTCACAGCTTAGTAGTAATGCTTTCATGGTGTGTGTGTAACAGTTAACGTTATAAATTGTCAACGACAAGCTCATAAATCCACGTTAAACCACTTAGATCTCAGGTGCGCAATCCGTGGATTTTGGGCAAGCATACAAGCACAACGTGAGCGCTGTTTGCTGTGACAGATTTTTTTTGTCTCCGGACGAATGATTTCATACTTCTAAGAAGAAACTGAGGAATTCAGGAAACATAATTTAGCTAAACGATTGACATGGCAGTACCACACGTGTGTTGTGTTGACAAGCCGGACGGAAGGGGGCGGGGTTCGCTACAACTCATTATAATTTAAAGAGACATGCAATAATAAGGGTTGCTGTGCGTTTTTGAGAGGCAAGAAGGGTTTTGTTTACACAGCCATTGAGTGTTTTCAAGCAAAATATGTTCCAGACCTTTTATGAAGACCCTAATAAATCATGCAAACTTGTTGAAATTGGCTGTATGATTTCTCCTTTAAAGCTGGAAGTAAATTCTTCTATCCCATCTAATAGTCCACCCCAAAATAACAATTCTATCATCTTTGTTCACTTATGTTGTCTAAAACATGTGTAAGACTTTCTCTTCTGTAAAACACAAAAGAGGATATTTTGAGAAATTTCTCGGGGGTTTTGTGTCCATACAATGGAAAACAATGGGGCCCAATGTTGTTTGGTTACCAACCTTTTCTGAAAGTAAAACTCTGAGGTTTATTACTGCTTATAAATAGAGAAGTGAAGAAGTCATAATGGACAGAAGGCTGTAATAAGCGAGGAAGAGAAATTTCTATGTGGTTAATCCAGCCAAGCATTTGATTAGTGGGCTGTTTCTACTCAGAGGGGCAGAGGGGCATGTGTGTAAAGGGCATTAAATCTGCGTCTGTCCACACACAACCACACAACAAACCGCCTTCCAGTCTAATTAGATGCCGCACACTGAGACAGCTACGTTGCCTTGGCAGTTGATAAATAAAAAATACATTTACAGGTCAAATTTCAGGCGAATTTAACATAATAAAGTGTGGTCATACATACAGTATATGTTAAAATGTCTTATTGGATCTGCTTTCAAAGTGACAATAATCCTTTCAGGGTTGAACATTTAAAAACGAGGTGCCAAATATCTCCCTTGAGAAAAGCTTCAATGATGTATGTTCCTGCTAAAGAAGGTCATTAAGAATTAATCTTATTTGTCACATATGAAGAGATTAGACTGTGAAACAAAGGATGTTTCTCAGCTTTTATCCTCTTTGCTCCAGTGTCCTCTAAAAGAGTGTTTTCTTGAATGGTAACCACTATGGGACACTGTATAGTCATTAAATCATAAGAGACAGCGTGGCCTGGTGAAAACGCAACACGATTTGTCATCTGCTTCATAACATTAGTCCTCCCCGAATCACCAGTCTGATCAGCTTAACATACAATGTCATAACTGAAGATATCAGCCAAAGTGTCTGATCACAAGCCTGCTAGAGTGAGCGCTCACAAAACATGAGGGAATTAATAATAAAAGCATTTATCAAAAGCATTTATACCCTTTTATTGTTTGGTGACTTAGTTATCCCTAAATCTCAAACCTCATCAGTTGTATATTATTTAACGTAACCTAAATGAACCTATATTATAAGATAAATTATCAAGTCTATTATGATTATTTGTCACTCGATGAAATGTGGATTTGGAAATCTCATTAAGTAAAGACATAGAGATTTAAAAATTCTCTCTGACAAGGACGTCCAGCTCTGATCTACTCATCACATGACTGAGGTCATTTCACTATACACTTACATCAAGTGACAGGTTATTTGAATGATTTGTTGTAGGCGTTGTAACCTGTCTGAAATGTTTAAATCACTTTAAAACCTTGCATTCTATTCAACACACATGATAGAACAGCACCTGAAATACTCCAACTTTACATTTTTGTTATTTGTTATACGGTCAAACTGCAAATAATTATAAAAAATTATAAAACAACATTTTGATCAGAAATCTACACAAAATCTATAGTACATCACGGTCTGCATGGGTGCATTTCAACTGAAACTATGATCCTCAGTTGAAATCCCAAACTGCTATTGAATTATCTGTAAAAATTCTTAATCTGAAAATCAGAATCCAATCCAGATGTATTCATACTACCTTTATTTAGCGTCAGATTAAAAATTACAGTCACTTTGAATGTACAGTGTAATCATGGCTGCAAATTATATTCAGTCATGTGTGATGGTAAACGTTCTAGGCAATCCTCAAACGTGTACACTGTATATCCAATGAGTAGAATTAGATACCTAATACAGTGACTGCATCACCACGATCCTAGTCAGTAACTTTAAAAGTGTGTAAAATATTAAATATGTGTGAAATTCTCCCTTCACCTTTTTCAACATGAGCTGAGGCTGAGGAGGCCAATCTCTGATATTCAGACACACGAATATAGTTTATGTAAAGCTTATCTAATTGAAGTCTTGAAGATGGGTTAAAGCGTTTAACAGATCTTGATCAGCTAAACATAAAACCCGTAATGGACGGTGAAACATCCGAAAAGGATTGTAATAACTGTAGAGATTCCGCTCTGATCCTGTTGTCCTGCTTTAAGCCATCAAAAAGGCACCAACAGTCTCTAGAGACTCCAGCTTAATTGGCCTGTCTGTAATTCAAAATGATATCTGGTTTAATAAAACTAATAACTTATTAAACCTCTTAAAATGAGAGCGAAAAGGTCAGTAAATCTAGGTCTTTGTTAAGGTCTTTTTTCTGAAAATGAATCTCTAAGCTTCTTAATTTATTTCTGGAACAATAGTCTCCCCAGAAGAGCAGAGATGATGAATCCAGTTCCCGTGAGGTAGACATTTCCCATCATCGAGGTGGTTTGTTTCTGTGACAAGGGCATAAGCAATGAAAAGCATAGTAAGGATGACAACAAATTGTTTGACCTCAAGGTCAGGTTGCCTAAATGTTGAAATATTGTGATAGTAGGTAAGTAAAGTTGGTAAATAAAGAGTGTTTCAATGTCACTTGGGGTCCATTAAATGGCACTATCTGTGTACAGCGGGTGAAAATGTGTGAGAAGTGATGCAAGGACACAGAGCCGGTGCAGAGAGGACACACCCACTGCTGACTCACTGTGCTCAGCTTGTCATGTATTGAACAGAATTCGTTATGAAAAGTATTTTTACTTTTCCACCCCGTAACTCTTTAAACCTTTACCAGGATGATTAAAGCAGCATTTATCAATCTGTTATAAAATCAAATGCATCAAACTACCAAAAAGAAAAATGTATTTTCTTGATAAATCTCCTTGGTTCTACTGTGCATGATTCATCAGTGCCCCAAAAAAGCATTGTTTACATAATATTTTATTATAATATAACAACTTTTACAATCCCTGAAACGACTGTTTTAATCTGCTTGCAGAGTCAAGGGCTTGTGGGTACAGTTTTCTGTGCACTAAAACATGGAAGTAAAATGCAGAAATCACACTTGTGTCAGTTTATATACTCTACCCTACAGCCAGCTTATGTAATGCATTGATTCACCATTCTGGCTTTCTTGAACAACTTTCATCCTTTATTTATAGCTCAAAATATGTGAAACCAGCACTTTCACTCATCCGTTTATTCTTAGCTTCCGAAATTGATTTCTTATGGTGCCTCTGATTTAACTTTTTTTACATATACAACAGATTCTAATTCCATACGTTTATATTACTTCTGACTCTTCCTAAGTGACACATCTGAATAATGTTTTTCATATTGTTAAAGATTTACATTTTCTACAGTAGTCAAAATCTACAGATGTTTAAGCGCTCCTTAAGTAGCCTTAAGAGCATAAAACTTTAATGGATAGTGTAATAAGATTTAAGATAAATGAGACGTCTTCATGCTATAGAGTAGCATTGATTTAAATAAGAGCGGTTTGAAAGCTCTGTGGATGGAAACACATTAATGGATAAGTTTTGTTGTCATTGACCGGCTCATATTTGCAAGAATGCACTTAATCATTTCCCCACCAGACTATTACCAATCTGACTCAACAGTAAGCACTCAGCCCAGTATCTTAAACTTAAAAAGCATTACAGATATATTCTATTATAGTGATAATTGTTGTCAATAATATAGTAACCGTAAAAGCAGCACTTTTATAAATGACCATAGAATTCTAGCCTCGATAGGCCATGAGGTCCAGCTAGAAGCCCTATAAACATACATAAACACTCCCACACGGCTTAAAAAACATCTCCTGAGGGAAACTTCTCATTCCACCATTTACAGCAGTTTTGTAAGAAAGCGAAAAGTACTGCAATATATGATCATCGAACCCTCAAAACATTTTTTTTTATTAGATCGGTTAAAAGATACCAGTATATCAGTTTCAAACAACTATACACTAAACATAAATGATCACAATATTTTAGTATTGTGACCCAGATACTGATATAGTATATAAATAGTTTTGCAGCTCCTTGTTAGTTGCTACCCATAATACACACACACGCATGCACGAACGCACATACGTACACCCACACACACAAAACAAAGTGTTTAGCATTCAATACACACAACTGGCCTTGGTGTCTTACTGCATATCATCACTCCCTGCACTTCAAAAGCCCCATTCAATAAGCTTCTTTATCTCTGAACACACTTCAAACAACATAATTAAATCTAACATTGAGTTGCAGCGTGCCATCTTTTCAATCTTCCTCTGAGAAGGAAGGGACAAATATATTGAGTGATGAGTTGTGTTTGTGCAGCCGAAGTAACATACAGGTGTGGCAAGAACAGACAAAAAAGTTTAGCTGAAAAGTGACTTCAAACTGAGTTAAAAACTATTACGTTTTTATAGTTATGATAAAAGTGTATTAACAACTATTGAATACACTCTATACTTTTGCTAGCAATAAATGGATACCCTCAAACTAGTATGAAACCTGTACCGATCAACGGCTTTACCTATTGACTTGCATTGGCTTTGTGTCCTTACAAATAAAGTGAACGGGTATTTCCATTGTTAGGTTAGCAACATTCTTCAAAACATTCAATAATATTGTGTGTTGAAAGTTATACAGGTTTCGAAATGACAAGAGGGTGAGTAAATGATGACAGAATTTTCATTTTAAGATAACTATACCTTTAAAGATGTTTTGCGCATGAAAAACATAGCATATAGAACATAATGTACTCATGTTGATTTGTATTCACAACTTTTTGATGCTGTGTAACCTGTTCTGATTTCCCTAATAGATTTGTCTAGACTGTTTGATTAAAAAATCATCTCAGCAAGACTCAAACTCACACACAACCTCCTCCACACAACCCAGGATATAGTAATGATATGAGTAAAATCCACTTCATAAATATTTATTGGAATGTTGCTGAGGATAATGACCATTAAACAATATCTAGGGAGGTTTTAAATACTATTTTAAAGGAGTAGTTCACATTGAAAAAAATCCCCATTGATTTTCCATAGCGGGAATAAAAATTACTATGGAAAGTCAATTGGGGCTTATTTTAAAGTGAACTAATAAAGGACTGAAATAAGGACTGTGATTTCCCCATGACCGTCTGTTACATTCTAAGTCAATGGATCACAATGACATTTTTAAATAACCATGGCGCGAAATCAATCCCTCAGTTCAACCATGTAGTTTAAAACACAATTATAACTACACAGAGTCAACCGTCACTCAGGATTCTAACCTCAGAGTATTATTTTGTGATAGATGCACTTCTGGCAGGATTTATAAATATTCATGAACATTCAAGTGGATTAAGCTATGAATCTGAGTGGATTACTGATCAGATTGGAACATACCAGAACATATCTGAGGCTCACAAATCGTGCACATCGAGCAGTGACTGAATCAGGCCACTGGAGTCATGCTGAGGTTGGATCGAATGTTGCGTGATTGCTTACTCTTGGTAAGTATGACATTGCTCAAGGTACTGAAGGGTTCATGCAGCTCAAACACTCAAATGAATAAAAATGTCCACCAAATATGTAATAAGTGAAAGATGCCGAAACTATGGGGACTACGACAGTAATGGTATAAGCAAGAGGAGATGCACATCTTAGTTTTCTGGCATTGCTGATTTGAAATACAATTTAGAAGCAGATTTTTCATCTACACGTTTTATTCTAGTCTAGCACAGCACTGGAGAAAAAAATGCTTATGCTTTCAAACAGTCCGCATGCACCTTGTCAGAAATCAAAGAGATGGAGTTGACCACTGCAGGATGGATCGGTATAGCGCACCGCTGAGCCGACAGGTCACCTCGCAGAGAATCAGCCAAGAGGAACAGATTGCCTGTGTTCAGTGCTTTAAATGAAGAATGAGGGATGAAAAAGTGATGAGCTTGCCTGAGAGAGGTGGACAGGTTAAAAACAGCCAGGTCAGGGCTGCATGTGGCCACGCTTGGTGAGCAACGGTGCTTTGTTTGTATGTGCTTCTATAATGTTCAGGTAGCACTGCACAAACACATATACTGAACCAAATACATATATTTTGCTGCACACATTTTGTCTGCTGTGGTATTTTTCTCCAGTTGGGCTGTGTTGAAGCCTTGAGTGATACATGTTAGCAGGTAGTATAGGATTCATAGGCGACGAATATGAAAGAATTATGGATAGTTTAACATATCGTCACTGTCCTTCTTAAATTTTGGATGTCCAAATTCACTGTTTTTCAGGAAATAGAAAAGGCACTGTAATTTTTAAATGACTAAATACTGCGTTGTCAAAGTTGACAAACACGTTTAATACTTTTTATCGGTTATATATTATTTAAACCCAGTGACGAATACTGTATTAAGGGGTACAAGGTTTCAGATGGACAGCAGTGATTTGTGACCCTCATTACTAGGAATCTCATAAGTAATTATGCGATAACAAGAAGCAAAGTTTCAATCAATTATTTTAATATGATTTAAACAATTTTTACATGGCCTTACTCTGTCAATATTAAAGATATTATTGTTATATTTTAACAGAGTGTTCTTTAAATTGGGATGTAGGATGATTTCATGTGAACAAAAGTAAAACACTATAAAATTACTTGAGCTGAGTTATCACAGACAGGGTCACATACATTTTACAATTGGGTTTACAATCATTTTGCTCAGTTTTTAATGCATTGGACATTTATAATACTTAACACTTTTAATACTGTAAGCTACATGGCATAAAAATATATGTCAACTGATTTGCAATTTGCCTTTTTTATTGAATAGATTTATATCTGACATGATAGTTTATGGCTTTTATTTAAGCATTTATAGCTGCATTTTATATTTAAGGGACCCAAACCCCTAATTTATTCATGTAGAGCCAAAGTCTAAAATATGAGCATACGTAAAATGTAACACTAGTCCTTTGCTACCCTGCAAGCACTTAAAGAAATGTACATCTAGTTTCGATTAATCTCCATCCCATTACCATTCAAGGTACCTATGCAGAATTATAAATGTTCTTTCCACCATCTACATATAAATTGTACCACTTTAAAGAAACAGAACAACGATTCATTTCCCTACACCCTATCAGATACAACCTTACAATGAAAAGCAATTACTTTCTGGAGAAACATTCTTTCAAAAGCCCTTATCTGCTCACGCCACAGACAGACTCGAGCTTCTGTGGAGCTGTGAGACAGGGTGCTTGAGACAGGGCGATTTTAGCCACTTCCACAATTGTGCTATTTATAGCCAGGCCTGTGAAAGGTAGAGGGTGACTGATGCCTTTGAGTGCCGTTGGAACAAGAACATTTGAATGGGCTGACAGACACCCTGTAAATCCCTGGACTGTTCCGGAGTCTTTCTCATTCCCGTCACAGTTCCCGCTGCCTGTTACACAAGTTCAGTCCAGTTGGAGCGGCACTGGGATAAATAGCGTTGGCGCTGAGGTGTAGATGACAACTCTTAGGTCTTTCTGCCATGTTTAGGATAGTGTGTTTGGACGAAATCCGTGTTGAGGTATGAGCATTATAAAATATGGTGTTTGTGTAAAGGTGTACATTTTTCTCTTTATTAAAAAGTCTTCACAGAGAATAAGATGCGAAAATACAAGCTGAAATTGTGCCATTGCTTCCGCTTTCTGTGCGGGAATTCTGTTTGAAAACATTCATTAATTCCATATGGTATTGCTAGAGGCACAGAAACTCCACATTTCAGCACTTTTTGTGTATGTGAGAGAAAGTATTTTTCTTAATTTTCTCTGCTTGGTTGGACTGTAATAAATCAGTAGGGAATGAAGGGTACAGCTGCCGGAATCTAAACAAAAACAACTCTTCCTGTCAGACAGGAACTGATGCTGTGAGGCGTATCCTGAGCATTTCCATCACTGATTGAAAGACACAGAAATTAAGGATGAGGTGAGACATTTTACTCAGTTTCAAAATGTTTAATCTTCATACCTTTTTTCTGTCGCAAGCAGCCTTGTGTGCTGACATGGCCCATGCTATTTTAGCTTTTGCAGAGGCAACACATTTGGACTTATGCAAGCGTTGGGGGGTGGGCCAGTTCATCCTCCCGGGGCTTTGGGACTCTGTCACTATCTCTCAGACCAGCATCGTTCCCTGTGAGGTCTTATCTCGCTCGCTTGTCCTCTTTTCATTTCCTTTAGTGTTCCCTAATGTCTTCCTGCAGTCTAGTGTAAGGACATCGTGACACAAGTATAAATGGCAAATGACAGATGACATCGACGTGAAGAGCCAACTCAGGCGGGAAGGCCATTCGACCACCTCAAGGTGACGAGGAGGCAACCGCCCTTGTCCTTTGCACAACCCTTATTCCCATAGCAAGCATAGCAACAAGAAAAAAATGACAGGCGGACCATCCAATGAGAGACCGGAACTGAAGTCTTTCAGCCAATTAGAGAGCAGATAAACAAGAAAATACTTAAAGCTTGAATCTGATTCAATTCATCAAAATGAGCCTAATGCTTCCATTTAACTTATCTTTTATAACATGAATTGACAAACATTAGCTCTTGTATCGTAATCTCTGCTCTAGGATGGATTGAGGAGGATCGGGGATGTATGAATCGTTGCGTAGGGGTATCACTTAGATTGCTGACTATTTCCGTTCTTAGGAGGAGAAACCAAACAATGAAAAACAATGCTATTTCACAAGGCAATGATCCGTTAGTACAATGCATGTTGAAAATGGAGACATTAACAACGCAGCGGAACCAAACATGTCATGGTGTGAAATGGGTCCCGGGGAGAGCCACAGGGCACAACACAATCACAAGCACCATTCCAGTCAACATACTAAATGTTCAAACACGATCGTATATAAACACAAAGACTTTGGCAAAGCAGTCAACAAGAAGGAGGACTTAATACCTGGCCGGTGACAGTGATTAAACATCCGATCACCACAGAACTAACCTTCCCCCAGGGTATGAGTCAAACTAGGCTAAATGCTTCTGTCTTATACTCGAAATGTCCACCCGGGCACTTTCACATTACAAGCGAACGGTACCTAAATGGAATGTATAGAAAATAAATGGAAAGTCCTGCCGTTTCCATTAAATGACTTCAGAGAAACAAACTCTTTATAATTGTAATGCCATTTCATTTGGCACTATTACTAGAATGGTAGTATTAAGTCACACTAACAAAATTGTGGAGAAAGAATACAAAGTGTAAACTTGTGGCCGTAACGACTGAGTCTACTGCTCAGACCTTATAAGAGAAAGTACATTTTGCTCTTTCAGCATTTCAGCTCAATATCAGGACATATATTTGGCTAATGGCCACTTGGACATCTTAAAGAGCACATATACCTGTTATCTACAGTATATTATCTCCGCTCTGCAGTGGGATATGAGTCATCCAGGGCAGAGAGATGACAAAAGATGTGGAAGAGCCTTGATTCATATAAATTATGTGAGCAAAGAGAGCAAACCTCAGGGATTCAAGCCGTTATATAATGAGTTCCAATGGCGTAATTGGTAGAGCATGCTGCTAGCAACACTAAGGTCATGGGTTTGATCCCCAGGGAAGAAAGCTGATAAATTGCATACCTTAAATGCACTGCAAGTTCCTTTGGAGAAAAGATTCTGCCAAATGGACGAAAATGTTAAAAACAACAATAACACAGCTTCCAAATTTGTTTGGTTTCAAAGGCGTTCAGAGTTAAAGGTCTCATGAAATACCAAACAATTATGCATCACAAGAATAGAAAACAATTATGTAGTTAGAACAGCTAGGTTAGAGATTAAAAAAGTTAAAATGCTTATTCGATTTCGTGTGCCTCTGTGGGAGCTGACAAAAATCTTTATTATTTGGAGACTGAAAGCTTTGATGTCTTCACACCTGCCCACACCGCATGTTAATCTGATAAATGTCTCATTAAGAGACCTTATTTAATCAAATTCACAGTTAGTACAGCAGGAACCCAACAAATCTAGGAAACATTTAGTCATCAACAGCGAGAGAGTTTCATGCTTGATGGCTATTTGTGTGTGTGTGTGCATGCGTGCTGGCATGCTTATTCATTGAATAAGGCAGAATCTGATTAATAACTGCAGCAAATGAGCAGATCATAACAATGCATTAGAGCGTCTGAGCAACAGCACGAGGCTTGAGAGTTTAGGAATGCATGACATTGCACAGCTGGCCAATGATGACGATGGGATGTGTTGCCATGGAGACTGTGTAGCCCAAATCACAGAAAATCAAGGACAGAAAAGTGTCATCAGATCAGTCTAAAACAATCTCAAGTTGTTAACTGTGTGCAGGGTTCAGTGATGTTGTGAATACAGTTTATTCACTTTTTTTGAGATTTCCTAATGTAAACGTCAAGGATACAGCCGACTTCCCACATAGTATTCCCACTAAACAATGTTAGTCTTTGTCATTAAACTATTACAAAATTAAGAATTGTTTTATTTAAATGTATAAAAAATACTGTGGTGAGGAAGGCGTGACGAGAGCCGTGACGCGGGGCCGGTGGCGCGGTTGATAGTTGGAATCAGCTGTGCGCACACCGGTCCCACATATCTCACGGAGGAGTTCGGGAGCATAAAAGGCCTAAGAGAGGACCGGGGCCTGGACATGTGTTAAGTTTATATTCATGTTCTTGTAAAGCATTTTTAAGCCTAAAAATAAATAATATTAATAAATAAATATAAACTTCTGATAGAAATGCGGAGATTAAATCAGAAAAAATAAAACGCATCGCAAGCAGGGGCAATACAAACAAAAACTGAAATATTTCAAAAAAACAATGAAGCTCAGCACACATAGTCAATAAATTGCAGCACAACAGAGCGACATGAGCGACACGAACCACAAGGAAACTACTGTAATTTCTTAACTTCTTTACTTTACATCACACATTAACATATGTAACCTATATCACACCTATATAACAGAGTTTAGTCATAAATAAACAAAAAGAGCTGGGTCAGTGGTGACTAGGCATGGGCCGGTAAAAAAGTTTTGACGATATGGTTACCTTAAACATACCTATCATTTGCTGTATGGAGGTTGGAGGACGAGGTGGTTGCAGCTTTAAAATGTGTTATTTTAAATGTCTGAGTAAACCACATTGAGCACAATAGATTTTTAAGCAACACAAATATTTGGAACAGTAGTCATGAACAGTATGTCAGGTTAACTCAGTGCTTCCCCAACATTTTGAAAGCATGGCATCCCTTTCTAGTCTTCTTTTAAATGCATTTCCAATCATTAAACTCACATGCATTCATCCATCCATATATAAATAAATTAATTAAATGCAGATGAGAAAACAACTAAGTAAGCGTAAACAAAATATTCCTGCACCAAACAGCTCATTCCTTTGGAACTGTATTACAGCCAGCCGTAGCTTTTCACAACACAAATTACCGTAGTTATAAAACAGGTTTTCAGCACATGCCTAGAGGTGACATTCCCGAATACCCGAATACTAACTAAGTAAAAGTAGTACTTAGTAAAACTAACACTTTGCTGTTTCATCAGAGACCTAAAATAACAGTCATTCATGTACCAGCCTCCCAAATACAAGCATCTGCGGTTAACAGCAAATCTCCGACTATCAGCATTCTGGTAATGCTCACAACAGTCTCCAGCACAGTATTGTTGTTTAACAAAAGCTCTTCGGCTCCCTCACAGAGGCAGGAAAAGCACAAACACTGATTTGACGCACATGCACACCTGCAGTGACCTTGCGGAATGAAAGATCTCAACAAAAATTGTTCACTTACAGTAAATTAATTTGATTCTTGATCCTTCATTATATTAGTTGAATGATAAGAGTCTAAGGACGATCAACATCTTCGGTCTAAAAAAAGAAATCTACTGAATACACGATTATAAAACAATCTGCTCTGCTTTGAATTGTTGTATTGGCTCACATTACCGTAATGCATTTTATTATATTTCCTGTTTGGGTCCACCGAGGTACTATTAACATTAATAGCTTGCTATGTTTTTAGACAGCCTTTTGATTCTATAAATGCCTCTGCTGCATTGTGGCCGTTGCAAATCATTTATTAGTGTGGAATTTGCATTTCCTGAAGAAAATATCAGTGTAGGTGAGCTTATGATGCAGGATTTGGTTTTGCAATTAACCAAAACCTGCATTCAAGCCATTCTGCGTTATCATCCTGATTTTAAGCATGTGACTCGTTAACTGTCAGCTGCAAATGCTGCGTGAAAGAAACTGTAAATATTCAATATGCAAATAAAGATAGATGATGGCTTTGCTATAGATAACACTTTAAAAACATTCTATACAAATCAATAAGAGATTTCCTCATCTTAAGATTCATGTGGCTGATAAAAGACCCTCTTAATGGCTCATTTACATCAAAATATAATTGACCGTGTAATAATAAAGTTAATGCTCCATCTAATGCATTGTACGACACACCACTTCCACACCACATTTCTGTTACACATGCAGGCAGCATTATTTTATGGCACTTCTCGATCTCTCTCGCTCTCATTCTGTGATTTCTGGAAAAGAGCATATAACAACAGTGCTCAGCCACAAACAGGGCAGGAAATCACATTACGCCACTTCACCATCACTCAGATTCCAGGTTAGCAGACAGGTATCGCTTCTGGGTTGGTTTTAATCGACTTGTGGTACGCTCCATTACGCAATTCACCAGTCAATTACAGCCTTTGGGGTTATTGCAAAAATAAATCTAGAAGACTAATATGTTATCTGTTATGACACATATGATATTGTTTTGACATGCAATTAACACATCTGCTCTTTCGGATTTTCAGGCTGGTACATGCAATGCACATTCAATAGCATAGGTAAAAAAATAAAAAAGGAATAAAAATAGAATAAAAATGTTTTTCCTTGAAGGCGTGGCTTCCACTGCTATTCCCAAGCAATTATATTGATTTTCTATTATATTCATTCTCTTTCCTCTAGTATTTATCCCTCAGTCAAGCAAAATTGTGACATAATGACAAAATATATTTAAGACAAAGTTTGTTTAACTGTATTCAAGGCACAGATCACAATTCTTATCGATGTCAAACTGCAATAATAATTCAAGTTTTTAACTATACGTTTTTCTTGAGAAAGCAGCCCGGCACTATGACAATGCGTGTGTTATGAATGTAGCATATTAGACCTTTCATCAAATACTGTGACCAGCTTTCAACTAGTTTTAGTAAGCTCTTTGATACCAGCACATTCAAATATGAGCAATTATCTCTTTAGGTAAGTAAGTCACAACACAAAAAGTTTTTGGGCTAAGTTAAAGAAAACACAGATACAGGCCTTCTGCATATACATACAGTATTGTTTCAATGCAAACAATCTTCTCAACTATTTCAAAGTATCTTGTGCTGGCCAGCAACATTTACAAAAGTCCGTATCGAAACTAGTTCATCCATCCCCAAGATGGTTATGGCATCATTAAGATGTCATTAAAATAGTTATTCTACTTGGCTCCTGGTAAACTGAAGGTGGAACAGGACATGCTTTATATCCCGTTGACGGTAGTCATGTGGACTGTGCTCAGATCAGTGCACAAACTCCACTGTATGATACACTCATTAATAATGAAGGACATTTAATGCCTGAAGTAACAGAGCACTCTTTGAGTAAATCTCCCGGGAACCAGAGAGGAAAGCGGTGGTCAAGGAGAAAAGTGTGGTACAATTGAGCGGAACAGCACAGCCTAAAACATTAAGTTATGCATGACGGATATTTCTGACCTATGTGTTGTGATATATTGACAAGCTGATGATAAAGGCTGCATATCGGGAAATCTAGGTTTATGCACTGCCATGTCTTAAAGTGATAGTTCACCCCAAAAAAATTAATTCATCGTTGACTCACCCTCTTGTCATTTCAAACCTGTATGACTTTCGTTCTTACGCAGAACACAAAATCATTTATTTTAAAGAAAGTTGGTAACCAAACAGCACTGGACCCCATTTACTTCTGTTGTCGTGACACAAAACCAATGCAAGTCAATGGGGTCCAGTTAACAACAACATTTTCAAAAATATCTCCTTTTGTATTCTGCAGAAAAGTAAAGAAAAGTTTTATTTTTGGGTGAACCAATTATCACTTTAAGATATTGAAAAGAAGGATGAAAAACTTGCTCATCCTATAGAGTGAGTTTGAATCTGTTATGCGACTAATGACAGGTCGGTGTTTGGGTAAACTGTCATTTGGCAACTTGGTGCCACTAATGCCACAGATGTTACACATTTAACCTTTAAACCAATATGACATGTCACCCAGGACCGAGTTTTGCATAGCTCTGGAACTCATTTGACTGACAGGTAAAGCAACCAATCACGTTTCGTTTTGTGCCACATCACGTTTAGAGGTGTGGAAATCTCCCCGGTGTAAATTCACGAACGTGTCAAGTGTTGGCAGCAACAAAACGATTATACGTTTATGCCGTGAACCTGGCCTTCATTTAAGAATTAAGCATTTAATCAATCGTGATGAAATCTTACACCAACCATTGTTAACACGACAAGTTACTTTTTAGATTAGACAGCTTCGTGTTGTTTCCAGGCAGACTGTTAAAAAACATGACACGCACGTCTCCCAGAAATCCTGTCAAATTCAACCATTCAAATGATGACTTTGAACGTGCAGAAGTGTTTCCAGAGAAGTGTGCCTTATGCATCAGACGATTAGCCAACAGTCCGTGGGCGTGACGTCTGAGGCTGAGACTACCCAGGACCTAAATGTGAGAAAAGCACTGAGGTAAAGAGTTAAAACAGCAGAACAAGCACAGTACGGTCCGTGCTAGTATTTCATCAATAAAGCGTGTTAGTGATTCAGTGTCTAAGAGAGAGCCAGGTTACTCTGAGTCATACTTTCACCGCCAATCTCTCTCTCCTTCCCTCTGGTTTTAACTGGATCCACGCCATATTCTCTTGCGAAATTTGTCAAAAGACAACAGGCAAGCTGCATCTCACCTGTCTGTCGTGCCCTCAGGCATCCAGACCAAAAACAGCAGCTTAGGCTCCAGAAATAGACAAAAAGAGCAGCTGCTCAGAGCGATGTACGGAGGCTGACAGGAGAAACATGACCATCTTATGTGAGAGGTAAAATATTGTGACAAGCCGCAGTTCCACTGTTTTTAGTGTTACTTATAAAAACAATTACTTTTAATTAGCCAGTAGTAAGGAATAGTGACGTAGGCTCCACACCTGCATTGTGGGAAATGTATGCAGCAGGCTAAAAATAGACCACAGTATCTAGGACCCGTATTAGAGCCTGAAATCACATTAACAATAGGTATCGACCCCTGCTGATCTAAGGTTATTGAATTTCAATTTAGCACCACCACCTGAATCATTGTTTTACACATGAACTGAAAGGCCTTGTCTGGCATGCAGCTCCACATGTGAGAAAATCAATGTGCTCAGTAGATGTGACGGAGGATGGGAGGAAGACTGGTGACTGTTGAAAACTATACTGAGATGTTATTGTCTTAAACCTGCTGATAAAAGCTGATGAAATTAAATATACAGTCTAGCATTGGTGACTCATGCCTGGCGGACTAAATGAAGCTTAAATCATTTTCTGATTAATTATTTTGTATTTTGTAGCAGGTGCAGAAACAAGATTGGCACTGCTTTTAACCACAGGACGAGTTTATTTTCTGGTTTCTGTCGAGCAAGTATACATTAGCAGGTGGAATGCATCCATTAGCATTCCCGGTTTGATAGCTCGGATGATGCTTAGTCAGTGACTTAAAATTTGCTATTGCTGCTTGATGAACCATGTTTGAGCAAAGCATCTGCGCTAAATAAAATGTCATTTGACAAATCATTCTGCAGTAAAATCAAAGTCTGTTTAGAGAAGTCGTGGCACTCTGCGGTCCTGATTCCAATCCCTACGGGCAGTTATTTCAGTCATGCAAGACTAAAGTACTATCTACTTGAATTTAGGAATAGGGATGTTTCTGTAATCGCTGGTTAAAATCACGATGGAGTATGCATACGGGGCGATGACGTACTTCCGCTAAAATCTCAGCCAGCTAGTCCACTTACGCTCTCATTGCGCAGAGGTAATTTTCATCAAGTGATGACGATATGCTTAGTAAGAAAACATTCAAATTTCAGCGAACCAACAACACTACAGCTGAACATTGCTACATCCCTATGTAATCATGCCTCAAAAGACTGCAAAAGTTTGCTTTTACGTTTAGCTTTTTTCATATTTGTGAATATAGCATGTGTTCGGATAATTTCACACACGTCGTTGACCGCAATCCTATGTGCATCTTAAAGCAGCCGAGTGAAAAACGCCATTGTTTCGAATGGATGCTACGTCCGCCGGATGTAACAGAGCTTTTAGTTGATATACAACATCGCTCCATGAGCATCTAACCCATTAAATAACATATTAACACGAAAATATTATTTTATAACAATTAAATCAACCGTACCAAAACTTCTGTTTCTTAAAATCAAACTACTCTAAAAACACCTGTTTTGAGGTCACTTCAGCTACCTCAAGAACATCATGAGACTTTGTTAAGCTCTGTTGAGCGCCACATTCCCCTCTTTAGTAGTAGATTTTGTTTATAATAGTCTTAACATTTTCGCACAAGAAAAGAGAATCAAGCATTGGTAAAACATCTACAATAATAAAATAAAATGCTAGCAATCTAAAAAAATCCATTACAATACACTGACTATTTTCAATGTAAAAGGATATTTTTGGATTCAGAATGGTTATGGCCTGTTCCAGCAGGAGCTAACCAGCCGAATCCTGAGCCTTTACTTTCCGCTTTTTTAACTTCTTATGCCCCCAAATAGGTCTATAGCTCTTATGAAGCTTGAACAGAAAGCCTGAGGTTGGCCTTCATTCTTTTTTAGCTAAATGAAGGCCAGGAGAAGTCAGAGGTCTTGCTGTCTTTAAAAGCATACTTCTATTCTCCCCATCGGTTCTTTGCTGTAGCCCTGGGGAACATTATTAAGAGTGCCATGCCAGGGCAAGAGCATTACAGCCACTGTTGAAACAATCCCCTGCAGACTGCCATTCTACAGCCATATGGCAGGCAACCTCTGCTTAACACACACACACTGTCAAACAAATGTATTTGGGTTTTCCAGTAAACAAATTTTCAACAAAGGCACATCTGCTCATATTTCTCTAAATGTTCCTAGATTCCTGCTTAAAACAGTACAAAATATTTACCAATGAGAAAATAAAATGAAACTGCTTCAGAATATATTCTGTAAATATGTGTCAATCACATTTGCTGTTTTAGGGAAGCTTAGATATATTTATGGTAAAGAAAACAAACATACTGATGAAGTAAATTTTTAGTATTGCAAGCACGATTGGATAAAGCTAAATACACATCTGTGCTATTCCACGACTGACGTTTGAGTGGATTCATTCACCATACAGTATCTCAGCAAGCCTGGGAGTCATATGAGAAATGAAGCATTCTACCTCACTCAACAGGACGCCACTTTAATGAAATTCTGCCGCGGGTTTCAAGGGGAGTTCTGTACAAAAATAGGATTTCTTACATATGCCATATTGTATATTCTACATATTTCCTATTTGCTAATGCTACATGTTTCGACTGTCTGTGCTAATATATATTTACTGTAAAGCTTCATTGCGAAAATGAAAAACAGAAATAAAACAAAAAAATTCAGATACGATGACATCACACAATGTGTGTGTACACTGTATATAAATGCGTTGTATGTTTAACAAATCTGCTGTGCTCAACAAAAGTCTGTCATCAGGCGTCATACATCACATAAAACATAACATCCTATTTCATCAGGTCATCACATGCAAACCAATAAAGGCCAGAAAAAAAAATATTTTCCATACAGTGAGGTCCAAATACCAAAAAGGGAATATTCTTTGCGAAAACGGCGCATTCTTTTCCAATGTAATAAATTTTTCATTGCAATAATTGCATTACAATTTGAATGAAAATGTGACTTGACTAACAGCATGCACTCAGTCTGGCATGGGCTCGCTCTACACATTTGTGCAAAACCTGATGATCCATGTTATCTCAGCATGATTTGAACATGCCCCAAAGATTATCTTGTGTGCTTCAATGAATGGAAGGAAATGTGAGCATGACAAATTATTAACATCAAGCATGTGTAAATGTCAAAACATTGACGTTTGATCATTTGTTCCTAAATTTAAAAATGTTGCATTTATGTTTATTAAAAACATCACAGATGTTCAATGTGGTCTGTGATTTTTTGGACCTCACTGTATTAAATTAGTTTATAACAGAGTTTATTTTAACAGGATTATTAATTTCCCCAGATGAGGACATATACTTTATTAAGGTGCATGCCCTGTAATATGAGGTTATGTCAGCAAAAAAAAGCTAAACATGATAAAATAATTATGAGTTTATGAATTTTTTATTAAAAATAGAAATACTTTTTCACCATAGACCCCAGACCTCCACACAAGGGACCCATAAACACATAATGTAACTGTATTACACAATTAATATTTTCACAACACATCCACTGCCATCCCGGCTCTGCTACACATTTGTGGTATCTGTATTTTATATTTATCATGACTCAACTTTTTCATTCTGCTCAGATTATTTCGATGAAGAGTTTATTTCACTAAAGCCCTGCTTAACATGCAAATGTTCTCGCTGTAAATTCATTTGTTTGGGGTCTTTTGTACATGCAAAACCCACTGTGACAGCTTAGTGTGTGTTCTCCAGCACATTACCTCATCATCATTAGGAAAGGCAGTGCAGCGGATGAAATTAAGTCCAAAAAAATGCAATTAGTGTATTTTGCTTTATTGCGGAAGAAGCTCTTTAACTCTTTCTCCGAGCTGTTCGGCTGTCATGCAGCCCACCGTGCAGCCTGGAAAGAATGTTTTCTTGACGACGTGTCACTATCAAAAAATTAAAAAAAACAGTCTAGGGAAACAATATTTTCACATTAATTTGTACCATGTAAATCATGAATATACGATTATTAAAAAAAGCAACAACAAATCCCCACCCTTAAACCTGACGCCACTTGGGCAAATGCAGGTTGCACAAAATAAAAAAATGAGACTGTACGAATGAATACGAATTAGTCACCTCGTAAAACAGGGGACCATAGTGAGCCCGGTGGAGTCAAGACCAAGTTCACCCCACACATTTGACCCAAGGCTATCACAGTGATAGGTGTGATTTCTTCGCGCTTTAATGTCGGTAATATTGTTGAGGTAGCTGAACAATGTACGTATGATATTAAAAACAACGCTTAAAGCACTTTTAATATTGCTTTCTCCCACACACAACCACCCACATGTATTCAGCACACACATGCATTTCCCCCCAAGTCTGCTTCTTGAGACTGAAGAGATAAACACACAACATCTCATTAGTGCTCTTCAAATGAATCGAATAAATAATGAAATACATAATTATGATTACAGATTCATGAAAGTAACTAATCATGAGATTTCTATTTTGATCCATTACTGATAAATGAAAATTGTACATTTGCATTGTTTTCAAAATATTCTTCTACCATTGTTGTGTTGCTTTGTTACAATAATATAATATCAATTTGAAAACGTTTTAATACACCAGCAATATTTTCTGATTGTTTAGATTGTCCAGCCCACATAAAGCATACAGTATCATCGTGCCCTCTGTCTCCGTGGCCTCCTGTCGGCATCACTTATATTCTGACTCTCATCATGTACACCTGAGAAACCTATAGAGCTCTGTCAGTCTTTTCGGCTGATGAAAGAAGAAAGTAAGAGAAAAACATCCACTGCTGAGAGAACAAATGTGATACCCTCACTCACACATGAGAAGCCCTCTATGCTGCATTTGCAATTACTCTCTTAATGTAACTCCCTTACCACAGCGATAAACATCTGCGACGGAAGGATGGATAGGCGAGAAACAGGAAAGGAGAAGAACACAAGGATTGATATTGTTGAAGTAAAAGGCATTTATTGTGCCACCAGCAGTTTCCTATATAAGTTTCCTCGTGGATGAAATTTAGCCACACTAATCACAAAGGTTGTGTACATCCGCTGACGCACACTATAAGTGAGAACAAAATGGATTCTGATATTTATGACTGTCTATTCACCTTGATGTCTCAGCATATTTCCCCTCACCTGACACCTAATATTTCACAAGAGTACAGAACACCCAAGGACACATGCCCTCTACATACAAGTGTCAACAATGATGGAAATACAGAGCGAAACAGACATGAATCTGAGATATCTGGTATATCTATCAAACCAGGAGAACAAAGACTTTAACCAGCCCTATACAGCTTTCACTTTTAATGGATTTTTCCTCCTTAATGCTGAGGCACTTCTTTGAAAAAACCCTGAGAGTAAAGAGTTAGAAGTAAAGAGAAATTGAACGCTGAGATAAATGAGAGGGCCACTGCAACAGAAAGCAGATCACCGACTGAGTAAGCCCTGCAGAGACGGACACGAACATCTTCCAGAGGAATGGAAGAAAGGGAAAGAAAGACAGAAACATGGAGGGAATACGTGTCTGAGAGACGGGGAGATGCAATTGTTTCATTTTACAATATAGGTTGTTTTAACAGAAATACAAATTAAGTTTAAAGCTAAATTGATATTATATATTTGTAACAAAGATTTCAGACTTTCATTTCATTTATGCATATCAGTTGTTTCAGCATTATGATAAAATGATGCATGCGTTAAAGGGGTAGTTCACCTTCAAAATTAAAATTCTGTTATCATTCACACGCCCTCTTGTCATTTCAAACCTGTATGACTTTCTTTCCTCTGTAGAACACAAAAGAAAAATGTTGGTGACAGAACAGCACCGCTCCCCATTCAGTTCTGTTGTAAGGACACAAAACCAATGCAAGTGAATGGGGGGCTGTTAACAACATTCTTCAAAATATCTCCTTTTGTGTTCTTCAGAAGAAAGAAAGTCATCCATGTTTGAAATTACAAGGATTTTCATTTTGAAGATGGAACTACTCCTATAATGTAAAAGGTCCACTAAATTCATGGAAACAAACTGTTAAAAGGAACCGATTCATTAATAATATTTTAAGACTAGAATAACATCTTGTACTGTATGTTAAAAAAGTACAATCAAAATATGTCCGCCTCATAGATATCTAACGCACAACATTTTGCATCTACACGTTAACTTACTCTCATCAGAGCAGCAGAAGTTGAAAACTTACTTATAATTTGTAAAATATCTACAGTGGACTATCAGTAAAAACGAGTTACCTTCTTATTTAGCTTTTCCTATAAAGCATCTCAGAGATGAGCCTCTGGCTGTGTGTGTTCTAGTGCAGCACAGCAGTGCTACTGGAGATACTCATCTACCTTTGTTGATTTGAAAAGATGATTTCTGCTCGCCCGGCTTTCTGCACGCCCAATCAGTAGCAGCTAATTTTACCCCCTACAGCTCGCGTCCACTTTGAAATCCCCCCTCCGGGCTTCAACCACCTTGTTAAGACTTTTGAGACGGCACTCAAGCTCATGAATATGACCAACAAGCCATGTCGAAATGTTAATCTTGCTTTTTAATAAAAGCTATTTTCCATTTTCAGACACAGTCGAAGTGCTGGATAAATGATCTCGGGAAAAAAATGCTCTCGGTTTTATTCTCCAGTTCCTACTGTACAGTAGGCTATATCATGTCTTCATCTGTCTTCTTTTTTCACTTGTGTACCTGTCATAAGTGCCACTAATGCATTTACAAATGTACTTTATGACCTTGAGAAACCAGCCCTACTTGTAGTCAAAAATATGCTGTGTTTTAGATCACAGTCCCTTATCAGCAAGTGCTTCCTGGCTAATCGACATCATCAGAAATACAGCATTTTTTGCTGGTGAACAACATGGTTACACCAGCTAAACTGCCACTAACCACCATTAACCTGACCGGATCGATAAGTAAATCCATGCTGATCCATGTGATCCTTACATATAACTACCTTTCGTTAATGCACATCTCAGTTTATGCTTCATTACATTTCATTTTATCTTATACATTATACATGTTAACATCCCTTTTGAAATAAACAAAGTCTGTTTGTCAATTTAAGAATTCACAAAAAACTGAATTCTTACATTTTGATTTATGTAGACCGTATAAAATCGTCACATTGAATGAAATCAAACTCTATTGAAACATTACCTATCCTCACTATAATTACTATTCCCATAACAATCCACAAGGCACAATGCAATTTTAATAACAACGGTTATCAATACTCCAGAAGAGCACAAACAGGTTGAAACACAACCTTCCCTGTGGATCTGAGGAATAGAAACAATGGGCTGCTACAATAATAAAGCAGACATAGTGGTCGAATGTTTTCCTTCTGTGTTATACCGCCGGGCTGTTGAATGCTTTAATCTGATTGGCTGACTAACGTTCCATTATTTTTCATTTAAACGCATACCTACGAAGAAGTTCAAGATCTTTCAACCGAATTACAGTTCAATATCACTGCGCCAAGTTGTAACATGAAAATGTTTATGCTGTAGCCTTCTGTCTACCACTTTATACGGATTTAACAAAAGGTAAGTGTTACTTTCGTTGACGTAAACTAAGACAAAAACTATTCGTTAACGACATGTTTTCACTAACGAAAACGAGACGATAACTAAATAAAAATGATTGCATTATGACAAAAACTGTAATAAAAATATACTGTCATTTTTTGCAACTAATAAAAAGAGAAGAAAATATTCTTCCAAACGCGAGTGATTTACATGTTAAGTCAATGCAAAGACGCGATAGACTTACTTGCAGCGCGAATAGCGTGAATTGTGCGTTCGCGTGAGTTAAAAAATTTGAACTTTGGCGAAAATTGGCGCCGCGTAAACCAATCAGGAGCTTGCTCTAGTATTGATGTGATTATGATGTTGCTAGTGGAGGCAAAAATCAGAAACAACAATGAAGGACATAATCATCGTTGCTGTATGTGGATACCTGGAGCTGTTCGATACATCTTACTTTTATCGAAACAGAAATAAAAAAGGATCTTGCGATTTGACGTGCGAATGAAGCGAGTAAACTCAAAATGTCCAAGCGTCCAACAACGCGCGAATAGTGCGATTCATTCGCTCAAGTCGCGTTTGGTCTGAACACACAGTATAGCAAAGACAGTGCGGCAGCTATTTTCTTCAAAGATGCATGTCATGAGCCAATAGCGTTTGAGTTTGAGAGCGTTCAGAGCGTTTCATTGGTTGAATAAACTGCATTAATACGCCCTACTTAACGAGTCATTTGAGTCAAATGAGATTGAATGAACTGGAACATGTCGTTCATGGTCTAATGTTCTGTGTTCTAACAATTCATATCTAATTACTGTTTTTTTTCTGAAAAAATAAACCAATGACCTGGTTTAATTTCGTTCTAAGGTGAAGTAAATTATATCAAAACAGTTGAAACTTTGTACGGATGATTTAATTACACAAAGTAAATGATTTACATTTAAGCATTTGGCAGATGCTTTTATTCAAAGCAACTTACATTGCATTATCCTATACATTTGTTTCCTATGTGCAATCCTTTGGTATCAAACGCATTACCTTGTCGTTGTTAATGCCATGCTCTTACAACTGAGCTGCCGGAAAGCTATACCATTTCGATTTTAGTAGACTAAATATAATGTATATTTAGTCGACTAAAATATTTTTCATATTTTGTTCATATGGGGTTGACTAAAATGTGTCTAAATCAAAATTTGCTGTCAAAATTAACACTGGTAAACTGTAATGTTCTATTTATTTTAAACTTGCAGGTTCACATTTTAAATGTTTAAATTTCTATGAATTTTGATTGGCTGTAAATGTTCTATTTTCAGCTGAATTTTTTTTATTTGAAAGTGATCTTAATGATAATCCATTTCTGTATTGTTATATATTCTCTACACTTTATCTTTATAGTTAATGTCCTTGCTGTAAACGTGCCTTTACGCTTTAAAGTATAAAAATAACTAAACAATGAAGCCACCTAGCAACCATCCATTCAAAAATCAAGTATTATAAATATTGAATATCTCATAATGTAAAGTATGTGGAGTATGTCTTGCCATCATAGTAAGATTATTATTAGCAAATGCAGTTTGAGAAAACACACATTTCTACAAATGATCAAAACAATTGTTTTGTGACAAATCTCAATATAAATATAAATCTGTCCTCCCACACACTATTTTGTGCTCTTCCTCTCTCTCTGCACTCTGGTGTAATCCTGCTGTTCAGTCACAACGTGTTTTTCACGGCAGCCAATAGCATCACCCCTGCATTATGACAAGGGGAAACACCAGCCATGCACTAGTGAGGTTGCTTTTCATGAAACATTCAGACCTAGCACACATTTTAATCTTTAATAACCTCACAGTAGCAACAGTGTGGAATGATCTGGTAGCAAACTGTGACAGCAAACGGCTACATCCACACATCCACAAACAAATCCACATGTGACATACAACACACACATGTCTTAACATCATGCTGTGTAGGTTTAACTGAGGAACTAGTAAAGAATAATCCAGTGCTTTAAACATATGCCATGTGCATTCATAACAGACTGTGTGTAAGCGTCTTCAGCAGCACTGGGACAATGACAGCGCAATTCTGTGCCTGGATAGCAGCAACGCATTGTTCGTCTGAGCAAACCGTCTCTCTCCTTAATGTCTCCTAATGTAACAGTTCATCCAATAGCTTTTTCTTAAAGTTTTCTGTAAGTACCTGAGCACCCTTTCCAAGTAATTTTCCTTTTTTTAAATGTGTAATATTTTACCAAACATCTTAGCCAAACCCATGTGGTCACTGAGTAAATTCCATCAAGTTTTAACAACATCCTTTAAAGACCTCTAGTTTTAGGTCAATTAAATGTTAAAGATGGGGTAAAATGCCATTTAATGAATTCTGACTTCTTTACACTGATAAACTTGCTGGCTTCTCATGCTCGACTTGTTAAAAAACGAGTAGTAGTATTTCTGTGCTCGATACACTACACCAGAACTCTAACTTGTTTCGGAAAGTTTTTATAAATCTGGAATCCTGTTTCGAGACAGTAATCCTATTCCTCTAATTGGCCGTTCTCCCGGAAAAGCACGCCTATGCCTCATGCAGCGAGCAAAAGAGCACGCCCACATGCTAGCGTGAGAGAAAGAGCATGCCCACGCATCAACCAGCCAGCGTGAGAAAGACCACGCCCATAACTGAGCTTCACTCGGCTGACGGAAATTTAGCTGTGTTTGTTTGCTCACTGCATTTCGGTGATGAATGTTATATTACCAATGGATATAACGCTAGATTTGAAGGCTCATTTGAAACTGATAGATGCCGCCATCCCATCGCTCAAAGTCAAGATGCCGGACATAAAAAGCACGCTGTAAGTCAAACTAAGTCATATCATTTGTCTGTGTTTTGTTGGCAATCAGCGCGTATGTGCATAATGTAAACAACATGAAGGGATAATGCGATTATGTATTCTACATCCAAAGGCAAAGCACAGTAACTGCACATTTGGTCAAAATTTTGTAATGGTCTACAACAGGCTTTGTGACATCTGCTCTGTACTGTGACAAAGTCTCTTGCTTCAATCTTGACAGCTTTAGAATATTAAACAGACATTAGCTTACCTTCTCCATTGAAGCCAATATCCACTCTGACACTCGTAATGATAATCCGATATATAATTGTGTTGATGTTCGTCGATTCGGACATCTTTTAGGCAGATAATCCAATTTTAGTGACAAGGGTTACTCCCCCAAAAGCTTTCTGGCTCTGGTAAAGTTATTGTTATGCGCAATTAGCTAACAATAGCTGCACGTGCACCCGGCATCAACAGAAGTAGTTGTCAATCCACCTTTCTTCTTCTTCTTGATTAATGACGAATACCTCCTCAGGTCATGTTCGCCACCTGCAGGCTATTGGATATCAAATTTAATTTACAATGGCGATGAGTCTGAATTTTAAAAATCAATCCGCCTGTGTTTGCAATCCACAATTTCAAAACCACGTTAGATCACATGATTGAGACATATAAAGTCAGCCTTAATTGCCAACTCAAAACAATGGATGCAACCGCTTTTATGATTATAGATTTGATTTCATAATCAGTAAATATAACAGAAACGTTAGTTTAATTAGTGTCCAGTCATTTTTGTTCAATAATAATTATCTGCTTTTCAACTGTCATTGCAAATCAGTTTGGGGGATTTTACAGATAGCTATGAAACAGAAAGAGAAAAACTTTGTGATTAAAGGAGCGTTGCGACAAGATGACTCCTAATCTTGAAGCTTATTTTTGAGCAATTTTAACATTCCCAACGAGCAAACATCAATAGAATTATTAAAGTTATTTTAAACAATTAACATGTAGTAAGAAACACAAGAAGAAAGCTGGATGAGCATTTAGTTTGTAGATACTAAACTTTGCTTTTGCAATAGTGTTTTAGTTGTGTAGGGTCATCCAAAGGCAGAGTGCAGTATCTGCATTTTGGTGGTCAAAGGTCATATCAGTGGTCGTGGTTTTTATTTATAAAAAAATCGTCCTAATAAGGCATTACATGAATGCATTACCACTATCTACCCACAACACGTTTTACTGGCTGCTGTAAAAAATTTAAAGGCATTTTTCTCAGTTTCAGTCTTTGCGTAGTTACTGCAATTAGATCGATGCGGACACGGGATGAACTATCATGAGGCTCGTGTGTATGTTGCGTTGCAATCTATGGATGAAACTTGAGTTCTTGGGGAAAACGGAGGTCTTAGGGATGTTTAACTTCCTGAGGGCGAGTAATTAATGGTACAACTTTCATTTTTGGTCATTTCCCCTTTAAGTAATGCAGATTCCCATGAAAAACCTGACACTAAGTTTGCTCTTGCCAACTAGTATTTATAAACAAGTTGCACAGCATTTCAACAGAGTTAGTTTACACTATCACAAGACTATAGGGTTAGTAAGAACGCAAACATTGACTGTTCATGTCAAATAAAGTTTAGATCGAAGCATTAGACTTGCATGCTAAAATAGAGCAACTATATAAAGAGCTCCTGACACGAAATAAGAGTTTACAAAGAAGCACCAAAAGAAAGACTTTAACCAATACAATTGAAGACAGCATGGTCTGCTCTCAGGGTTGGCCAATGAAACAAGTCAAGTCTTCTCAAAAGAGAAGAACCAACCAATGAAATCAGCAGCATTAAATTACAGAAATTCCAGCAGCGAGTAACCTAGACACATTCCTTTCACACAGGCACGACATGAAAATAAAGAAATGGCAAAGGACACGAGGAGCATTTTATATGCCTCGAATTTCTATAAGCGTTTAAACACAAAACCTCAGAGGGGTTGAACAGAAACATCAGTCGGGACGAGCAGCCAGCGTGGGAAAGTGAGAATGTGGTCAGGTGCTGGTGGGAGAAGGATGATGAGGTCTTTGTACGATGAACTGCCACGTTCATCCACACTACTGGCAGTTTTCCATTTCAAGCCTCTGTTGAGAAAGGTCAACGTGAGAACAACAAGATTCCATCTATTTATTTGCAGTGTAAGCTGGACCATTTGTCTATTCTTCCCGTGTGTGCAGGGGGATATTCAAACTATTAGCTGACACTTTGGCCTGTTGGGGAGTCAGCCTGGCAACGGTTAAGAACTCTGATAACGTGTGTATGAGTACACCTTTGCTATTGAATCAACTTCCTGCAATGCATTAACTGCTCAACATTCAATACAAGCTTTTCATTCTTGGTTTGTTAAAGAAATTTTCGTAGAATAGTATAGTATTTGGTAAAATAAAATGTATTTTCATCACTAATTGCATTTTTTTCATTAGTGCGTTAATATGATTGAAGCTGGGTGCTTTGGGATTTACCTTTTTTAGTGAAGAAGTATATTAAATATGTAAGAAAAGGATATTGTTTACAATAAAAATAGAACAAAATAAAATATTGATATATGTTGGTAAAAACATTTGTATTTTACTTTTTGTCATTAATTAATTTTGTGTGATAATATGAATGAAGCTGAATACTCAGGCTTTACCTTTTCCACTTACGATTTATTTAAAATATGTTATTGAAAAGTATATTGTTTATGAGAAGATGAATTAAAAAAATACAATTAAAATAATAGTGAGAAAAGTGCTCAACCTGTCCAATAATTTGAAAATGTTTCTTAGATCACCTTGTATTATTTAATGAAAGCAATGAGATCCGGTCCTAATGCTATAAAAGTCCTTTTAAATCCTTTAAAAATCTCCAAAATTCTTATTTCCATCTTTAAATTAATAAAGGTAGACCTTTGGATCTTCAAACTATGCATGCCTGTTGCATCCTACAAAAAAATAAATATAGACCTTCATACATGCCTGTGGGATCCTACAGAAAATTTAAGAACTCATAAGACAGCAATAAGTAGCTTTACAAGCTCCACTTTATCCATGACAGCTGTCTAAGTGTTCAGATTGGAGATCTTCACTTTTCAAGTGTAGCTTCTTTCAGCAAGTAGGCATCTTTCATATATTCTGCACACAAGTTTTACTGCTGGGACTGATAAGTAAAAAAGGTAAATACGAAAAAGAAACATCCCACTTATAGCCTGAGCCGTTCAAAATAAAGCTCCTTAAAGGGCCAGGGATTATTATGAGTGAGAGTTCACTACTTAAGACCTCTTCAAACTCCCACATATAGGAACACACGAACACAGTGCACACACATGCTACAGTCACATCAGGCTTGAATCTTTGAGCCATCCAGCGCACACTCACACACGCTGGTAGTCAAACCAGCGAAGATTATAGAGCCATTAATTTCCTTCATCATCCTCTCGTAAGATGATTTCTGATGTGGAGGAGCAGCCCACATCAGGAAAAGCAGCAGTAAATCAGGCCCCGAACCTATTTTCGAAACAGGATTACAATCATCAGAGGCTTTATGAATGTGAAAGTGGGGCACAAATCACTGATTCTCAGGTATTGCGTAAAGCAGAACCAATTGGTGGGTTAAATACAATTTTGAGCCGAAGGTCAACAAAGTATAGATGTCAAAGCACCATGAATCACAGTTTAATTCTAATGTTGCTTTTGGGATCATAGATAGTGCCTTGTTTTTTAACAGACCCTGTAAAAAGCTTTCTAATTGTGATTGAGCTCAGCACAAACACCACGGGATCGTTCACCTAGAAATAACACTGCAACAGTCGAGACCAAATCCTTTTTCTTCCATGAAATGGCTCTTGAAACATTTTTCTCACCACATCACATTGCATCATGATTGAGTGCATTTGCAATAAGAGCCAATTAGAGATCTGTGCTATACTACACAAGAAACCATAAGCACAGATACCCGCACAGAATCACAGGAATATGAAGGCTGAAAGCTTTGTTATCACGCTGTAGGCTAAGAGATAACAGATCAGGTCTTGTTATGATTCGGAAACATCTCAAATTCACAAGGGACCAATCCAAGGGCGTTGGTTTGCTTTTACGGTAAAATGTTTTACCTCCATGAAATTGCCTGTTACAGTTGATCAGATGCTCTTGTTTGGATTGAATGTTTGTTCAAGCAATAAGCCATGAAAGGCTCACGCTGTAACTTCCCTGTAACTGTGGTAAAATCAGAGTAAGGCGTAGAAAAATTGTGGTAAATTTGTCCAAAATGTATAGAAGAGAGTTTTTGAAATTGTTGTCTCAGTCCGCTTGGTTACAACTGGCGCACGTTGTTCCATAGGGAACAATGACCTTTTCAGTCAAGATGCACCTAGGATTACGGTTCACCACGTGAATTATTAACACTACATTATACATCAACAACCAAAAATGGGACGGGCTTCAAGCTATACGTTTTAGGCTACATCCACAAATATGAAACAAAAAATAAAGTCAACTTTTGCACTTACTCAAGGCTTTTGATCACAGACACACTCAACAAAGCTCAGCTGTAGCGCTGTCGTTTTTTGTAAACATATTGTTAACGTTTGATGACAAATTATCTGAGCCTGGGAGGAGTAGTGGCTTACCTGGCTCAGAGCCATTGGGAGAGAGAGTTGCGTCAACTCCGTGGACTCCAATGGAACAGTTTTTTGACAGCAATGGCGGATCATGGAGCCTCTCAATAGTCCCGGAAGTTACAATTAAAGGCTGCAGCAAAACAGACCAATTGTGATAAACTTTTAACCAATTTAAGATGCAAGTCATGTAATTAATAAAAAATAGAAAGAAATAAAGCACTTGAAGAGGAAGCATAACTTCCTGGAACTATCTGGAAGCTCCATGAATCACGTAAGCGCGAACTTCCATTAAGGCAACTCTCTCTCTCTCAACGGCTATGACCTGGCTGCGATTTTAGTAGACATACGTTCTCACCCAGTGTGCATATAGTCTATTGTAAACAACGACTTACTCCACCCATCACTTTCGAAGCACTACATTGCTGACGCAGAACTAAGATGTTGTCACGTTTTTGCTAATTTGCCTAAGGAGATTACGTATTTACAAAACGTGTTTGTCTGTTTTGGGCTACAATATGGTGAATTCCATGCAAGGGAACCCACAGTTTATGTAGATAGAAATAGCTCATTCTAAGGTAAGCAAAAACATAACGTTTCATTAAGATCTTAAGTTTATACACCTTTGAACACCTAGTTATGCATATAATATTGCATTTCTATAATAGAACCTCTTAAATATTACACACATTGCACCTTTAAATTTAATTAACAGTAAAAAATGACAGTGCAGGATAGTACATGCATAGGTTTATAACAACCTTAACCGCACAAATACTTCATTATTTGTGTTTGTGCCTAGACGACAATCGCATTTACGTGACTGTGTGCTAATTTGTGATTCACCTCTCCCGTTCTCCCCCACACAGACTCACACAAACACGCCACTCATGATCTCACAGTTAACAGCAGCCTGGCCGCGCTTGCCTGGGCGCTTTTTTACTGTGACCTGGAGATGTGAGATGATTGTAAATTGCCTGCAATCACTGAGAACAACAGTGAGGGATGCAAAAGTGCTGCAGGCTCAGAAAAATTCATACAGCCTCCGCAAGGACGACTTACGATGATCGCTCACTATCTTGCAGATACTGTATAGAGATGATGCATAATTCATGGCAGCACAACTTCTAGGAACATAGTAGCTAATGCAGATCATTTATTTTCATTTTAGGTTCATTTTGATTATTTTATCAAGAAGATGCATTTAAAGGAACAGTTTGCCCAAGAATGAAAAATTCTGTCTTCATTTACTCACCCTCGAGTTGTTCAAAATCTATGTAAATGTCTTTATTTTGATGAAAACAGAGAAAGATATTTGGAAGAAAGCCTGTAACCAAATAGTTATTGGCCACCATTTACTGCCATAGTAGGAAAATTTGCTTTATAAATTTCTTGGTTCTGTTGAACACAAAAGAAGATATTTTGAAGAATGTATGAAAGCAAAGAGATATGGGGCACTTTTGACCACCATTGTCATTTTTTCTACTATGGTAGTCAATGGTGGCCAAGAACTGTTTGGTTACAAACATTCTTTCAAATATCTTTCTCTGTGTTCATCAGATTAAAGTAGGGCTGAAACGATTAGTCGACATTGTCGACAATAAAAAATTGTCGACAAATATTCTTGTTGTCGAGTAGTCGTTTGATTACGTGACTTAATTTAAGGGCCTGCAATAACAAAATTTGACCGCTACGGCACTGTAGCGCTAGAGTGTAATGCAGCCTTCCTGAATGCTATCGCAGTAGAAGGACACGCAGCGAGAATAATGGCGGAGTACAAACGAATGCGAACAAGTAAAGTGTGGGAAAAATTTACCAAATTGAAAACAACAAAATGCGGTTGTGTAATGCAAGCAAGGCGGAACTTGACTTTTTTACATCCTTGTTTCCTTTTAAGAGTATTTAAAAGGAAACATCCCGGAGAATGAGCAGAAGAGAGGCGAGTGTCCTCAATCTAGACCTAACTAACTAATATAGCGATAAATCTTTTTATGAGAGAATGCAATAATAACAGTAATGATAATAACAACAATAATCATATAATTACAGTTATGTTTTTATTTGTTTTGCAAAGTAAAAAGCTTTGATCGAGTTTAAAAGTCAAGCCTGTTTTGATTATTATAACACTATTAGGTATTACATGAGCGGAACATCCTTATAAGAGAGGGAAGTTAAGTGATAGGAGTCTTATATCTTGACTTTATTTTAAAATATTTTCTTCTGTTTCTTGCTCTTTTTCATTAACTCTTTCACCGACATGATTGATGATTTATCTCTTCATTAAAAAAACCGGTTCCCCGCCAAACGAGTTATAACGGCAATCAGTGGTTATACTGCTGTACAGCAGGTGGCGCTGTTATACACTTTTCGGAAAATACAGAAATCTAGAACCTAAGTTTATTTCTTATCGGTTTTTAATGATTGTTCTGAATGTAATCTGTGCGGAATCTTTGACAAAAAAAACGAATTGACTCAAAATTATCTTTTAATCAAAGTGATGCATTATTAAAGAAACCTACCCACATGTAAGGAGTTATAAAAAAAAGTTCAAATCAAGATTGAAGAATACGGTTTCCTTTGTTTAAAAGCAGAGGCTGTGTTCTTTCATTGGACATATTGTTTGTCCATATATTCTTCACAGAAAATGTACTGTGAGCCATCAAAGTTTGGTTAAAATGTAAAAAAACGCTTGCGTAGGCTGGCAACTTTTTTTTGAAAGGCTGACAGGGAGAGAGTTAACATTTTAAAAAAATGCCTTTAATGTACCTGCTTTATTTATTTGTATTTAAAAGTTTCAAGAGAGAGAGTATTTGTGTGATTCAAGTTGAACAGAATCAGCAAACTTAAAGAGAGTAACCAGTAGGTTCAAGTTCATTAAAACAAATTTCAAAAGCTGAATTGATTTTATTCATTACGTAAATTATCTATAACTCAATGTTTTAACTAGTTGCTGAATAATTATTAAAAACGTACTGATTAGTCATTTAAATAATAGCCGATTAGTCGATAAATCGATCTAATAATCGTTCGATTAGTCGACTATCAAAATAATCGTTTGTTGCAGCCCTAGATTAAAGAAATGTATACAAATGTGGGACAACTCGAGAGTGAGTAAATGATGACAGGATTTTTACTTTTTGGTGAACTGTACCTTTAAGAGCTGTTCATTCAACACAATCTTCAAATATGAATGGTAGAAGTATGAGTAATTGTGGAACAGTTAACACAAGGGGTTAATTTAATAAAGCTATTGAATGTAAAGCAAGTTTGCAATAATACTAAAAATGTAAAGTGTAACATATATAACCCAATTACAAAATGTGCACAGTCAGCGTTGTGCAGCTTCGGTGTGCTACACATATACTTTTTCAACATCTTTGCAGCATCAGTTGAGCAAAGTCCAAAAGATAAATGGGAAATGATTACAATTTCCACTCCATCTATTTCCGACCAAAGAAAATACACAAGCTTCAGCACAATTCCCAACCAGATCCCCACTGGAGAGCTTTAAAGCAAACTATCAGCTTGTGATGAAAGCACTTCCTGTAGGGACTGAATCTCAGCATAGTGGGAACAAGATATTTGGGGTAAAGAGGGAGGGAATAATGGAGAGAATAAAAGGGTGACCTAGTTCCTCCTTTCACCAGCTCCGTCCCCCGCCTAGGTGTCCTGAAACCCAGAGGGCGAGCTGGCAGGCCTACAACCAGCATAGAGGGATCAACGAAGGGCAGAAAGGACGTCAAACAATAACTGCGTACTATCAACCCCTCCTGCCCGAGCTGGAGGGCGGACTGTTCCCTGGCCACATCCTTGCAGCGAGAGAAAGTAAATCTGGTAGGCTGCTCTGTCACAGCTTCTCCATTACGTCACTGTGTTAGACAACACACGAGCTGCCGCTGCACACGGCACACCTGCTGCTGGACCGACTCCAGCTCCATATCAACCCTGCTGCTCACCTACCTGCCTGAGACTCTTTACAGAATCGCACAGACCGAATAGAAGAAAGCACATCTAGATTTCTCTGCAAAACATTATTTTTGTGGTTTTAATATGGCATGAAAGCACAAAAGGAGCTTTAAAGGGATAGTTCCCCTAAAATGAGAATTCCCTCATCTTTGTTCCACCCTCATGTCAAATCTGTATGAAATTCTTTCTTCCGGACATTGCAAAAGATATTTTGAAGAATGTTGGTGAAGAATGTTGGTAACCAAATAACATGACATTGACTTCCATTGAACGGACACAAAACCACTCAGACATTTCTCAAAATATCTTCAATTTTGTACCACAGAAGAAAAAAATCATACTGGTTTGTAAATGAGTGTATTAATGATGACAGAAATCTGTAAACTTCAAATAACAAAAGTGAATAAAAAATTAAATATAAGGTATTTTTTAACAATGTGTGGCATCTACTATACATTTATCACTCAGAGACCACAAAATAATAAAACGTTTACACAAAACTGTTATTGTAAAAATTCTAAATGTTATGATATATTATATAAAGAAGGTATATTCAGTTCTTCATATAAGACTCTGATATTTCACGGATGGAAAAATGTCTCGAGTTACAAATAAATATAACACTGGCAAGAAAATATTTACTCAGCATCTTTGCTCTGACTTTCCAACATATTTTCTTACTTAACACATATTTTCCATGTTACTAAAAAAGTAATCAATATCCCAACAATCTTAAAATATCAACAGGTCATAAAAAATAAGCTTGCGTTTGTCATAAAGGCTGTTTAAAGGTTCACTCAGGTGGCTCTTGAAAATTGTCTTGGGAATTCCTTCTAATAACACATAATGACTTTCTTGATGTGTTGAAACCGTATGAAAACCCTGAGGGAGTGCGTGTTTCATCCAGGAGCCGACGTCCTCCAGGACTTCTGAAGCCTTAGAAACAGTACGCTGTGAGATTGACTGTAATGGAAAGAGATCTGCGGTCTCCCGTTTCAATTCAAGCTACACATGAAACAACAACAATCCTCAGACAAACAGTTCCAACGAGGAAAAAATGAACCAACACTCTCAGAGGCATGCCTATTTCTCTTATAAAAAGAATGCATGTTTTAGGCCTGTATCTTATGTTTTTTCATCCTTTTTGCTTTTTTTAGAAGTTGTCTACATGATTAGTAAAGATGGCCTCCTGCCGGTTAATGTCGAACCTTCTATATCAAGACCACAGATCACTGACAAAAATCTGCAAGTTAAACTTAGTAAGAGTGAAAAAATAAGCAAGGCTATATTTCACTCACACTTTTCATCGGTGAACAACAGCCCTCCTTTAATCTGGAGGATTTTGTGCTCTTCTGTACAGCCAGTGATGCTTAAGGCAATCCTCTACGCTACTCAACTAAACTGCTTGATTTACAAGTGCCCAAGGGGCAGCTTTGGAGAATAAACTGTGCATTGTTAATGGATGAGTTACGTTGACATCATGCCAAAATCCATCCAAAATTTCTGGATCTGGAGCTGTTCTAATAAATTCAAAATGAACTCGGAAACGGGACGTGTGCTTTGAACAAATTGAGATTGAAATCAGGTCCTCTTGCCTTGACTGTGGTTTATGAGAGCTTTGCTGGCGCCTAATGTTTGATGGACCAGCCAAGATTCTGAGTGAGGCTGATGATGTGCAAGTCAAAGTAACAACATATTTTCTTTTACCGCAATTTTAAAACTACCCCATCATATCTGCTTATACTTTCACATTTATCCATAAAATGTGCTTTTATCCATCTCCTACACATGATAGGCTAAATGGTGCAGAAAAGATCTAAAACACATTTCGTTGAGGCTGATTAGTGTATATACAACACGTCGTTTTGCATTTAAATAAACAGGTCACGCTGCTCACAATAATATTTACATTCCAGTATAGTTGCAGCACTTCTGTGGGATGCTCACAGCTCGAGACACGCAACACATCAACAATAGTCACGAGGACAAAACAAGCCCAATATTTGCCAAAAATGCTAAATCTACGCTGCTAGACAAATCACACGACCACAGAGATGCAGTGATGAAAGCGGCACGTTTTGTGCTTTTGGGGGGATGCTGTGTGCACCTGCTATTAAAGCCCACTGCGCACGCATCCACGAGCCACCAACAAAAGGTCTGCGGTCGATGCTTTACAGCAGGTGTTGGTGAGACTGACCTGAATGGTGCAGGTATACTCCGTATCATCCAGCAGACGGACGGTACACAGGTATTCTCTCTCCAGGTTTCTGACGCTGCCACTCATCAGCCGACTCAACATCTTCTCAACGCGAGATCGCCGGTCTGCGTCCGGGACCAGAACAATAAACTCGAGCAATGTCACATTGACCAAACTCTCCGGTCGCCCAAGTGAAACACGTCAAGCGAAGTCGAGATCATCTTTATCCTGAGCTCTTGTTTTGGATGAGTGTTTTATTTTGTTATCGCGAACAGGTTCCTTCAGCCCGCATCCACGGTCCGGATTAAGTCGCTGTGGTTACGAGCAGACAGTTGCAGCCCGACTGTTAACCATTCACCGCTTGATATTTGAGCAGGTGGGCGGGCTCAACGTCGCTGATTGACACTCTATCCAGCCAGTGGAAAGGCTTTCCAAATCGGAACGCGTTCGAAGCGAACAATGAAAGATTGGGATGCTGTGGCGACTAGAGAGTCTTTGGGTGTCACTTGCATTCATTACGAGATTGGACAAAGGATTTTAGATGGGGGTTAAAATACAAAGGGCTGTAGTCGTCTAGTAGCCAGAATACACTACACGACTTTTAAAATCTGGACAGATTTTTTTTAACTAGACATCACACACTTGCAGACTTTTTGAAAGTTTCAAATAGAAACACACTAACTGATCAAACCTGCAGACTGGAAGAGACTTTCTACAACAAATCCAGACTATAAATCTGGGCAAAATCTGAGCAAAAGTCTCGTGTTGTATTTTAGCCTTTAAGATTTTTAAAAACAAGACATCATACACTTGCAGACATTTTGAACCTTTAGATAGAAAAAAATGACACGCTCAAATCTGCAGACTGGGACAGTTTTTCACTCAAAGACTCAAAAATCGGAGCAAAAGTCTTGCAGTGTATTCCAGTTAGTTGCATTAACTTAAAACAGGAAATTATTAATGATTAAAAAAACTAGGAAGAATGTTTGCTCTAGTTCAATTGCCCACCAAAAATAAGAAGAAAGTATATGCCAATTGTTCACCTATAATGTTTTTTTAATATAATTTATTCACCTATTCATTAATTTATAAAACCTGTACTTTCTTTCAACTACAATACACAAATGTTTTTTTAAAGATTGTCAGTTACCAACAAATACTACTACTTTGGACACGCAACACCACATGACAATTCTTAAATTATATTTTGTGTATTGTAGTTGAAAGAAAGTCGTACAGGTACCCTGTACAGGTTTAGAACAACTTGAGGGTGAGTAAATCATAATAATTTTTTATTTTTATTTTTGAGTGAACTATTCCTTCAACAGTAGCCTATATATATATATATATATATATATATACACTGTATGTTTAGAATGTAATAAATGTATATGTTTTTTGCTTATTGTCTGTGCTTCTTCAATCTTCAATTTAAGCTTCAAATAATTAATGCTGCATTAAGTGCAAATCGAATATAGCTTCAGAAATGACTGCCAGGGGCCTTAAACTGAGCGACCTGACATCTGGAAAGACACTGCAAACTAAAAACTGATATAGATAGAGAGCACTTAAATATGGGAAAAAATTGATAAATATTCAATTATTAGAAAAGCTGCAACACGATACCGTGATATTAATACTGCTAATGACCTTAATTCCAAAATCCCAGAGACAAAACTCCAGAAGTAGCACTTTATTGATTATATGAACGTCACATTTGATTTGATTTACAATTAATTGGTAGTATAAATATTTATTTTCATGAGAACGTCTCCCTTTCAATGCTCTGTCTCATTCCATGCACTCACACACACTTATAACAAATGGTATTTAGTAATCAAAAACAAAGGAAAAAATCCTGTTGCATCTAAACATTGTCATACTGTAATGTGTGTTTGTTAAAGTAAGGTACATCACAAAGTGAAGTCACTTTCATCATTCTCCTCCGGTTTATTGCTGCTCATGGAGGTGGGTTTGATTGAGCTCAGTAACTTATTCTCTGCCTTGCGTGTGTAGGGTCGAAGATGATGATGCGACCAGGTGAGGCTAGACGCGTGGCTCACGGTATGGACACAACTTTGTTGTTTCCTGTCCACTAGCCTCAACTGATTAAGCTTGCAGGAGGCGATGAGTGGCCTTCCTATGTCTAACTCTTTCATTTGAGTCAGTTGTTTTTTAGTTTCTGGGTGGCTATACTGCAGTCGTACCTTGATCACCAGTGACCCCTAGGAAATTTAAGAGAAGTTTCATTTGCATTCATTTTAAATGTCCTTAAATATAATTTTTGACAATCATGCTATGTAACATTATTTTACATCAGTGGTTCTTAACGGGTTTTGCTTCAGCAACGTTTTACATCGTGCATCAGGCACAAACCAGCACTAAATCATTTAATCAAAATTCAAATTGCTATTTTATCAATAGCTTTTATTGGAATGTTTAGCTTCTATCAATGTCTATTAATAAAAAAAATTGTGCCAGTTTGGACACTTTTAGCATTTAAAACTCTTTCAAAACTCGTTATCCTAGCAGTCCTTTGACATCTATTATTTAATGTTTAATTCAATGATTTATTTACCTGGAGCCTCTGAAGGCAACATAATCTTAGGGTGCAGTCAGGGGGGTTTCCACTGCACACAAGCAGAGAATCCATTTCCTCTGATCTGCCACAAGATGAGAAAATGTCCTGCATCTTCTGAAAACAAAGAGGTATCCACTGATGAGTTCCAGTTTTAATTCTGCATTTCCACCGCTAGAGGTCAGTACATACATAGTTTTCTTTTAGAAATGTTCAATTGTTCTTAATGTAATTAAGTTAATGTCACATCTGTAGTACACATACAAATACAAAATCTAATTATTTTGAATGTTTTATATTTTGAGCATGTATTTAGATTATAGTTAACTAAATCAATGTGACAAAAAGAAACCATGTACTAATATTTTGCTATACATTGAGATTATGTGCTGATGCAAAAACAAATTCTTTTCAATGCATTCAGTTTTGCTTTTGTCTAGACCTCCCAGTGACTTAATATTTCCTTTATATTGCAGTTATTAAGTAAGAGTGGCTAATGTAAAGGTAAACAAAAAAATAGAAAATCAACCTTCTTTCCCCTCTGTGTGCGTGTCATCAAGGTAGACATGAAAAGTCTTGACTTACTGGTTCACTGTCAAGCAGAAGAGTGCATTCCTGTGCAAGGGCGTTTGTGTTTCTCACAGTGCCGAACACAACAAGGACGTTGGAGAACAGAGCAGAGAAACTGAGCTCAACTTGAACAGCACCATCTTGAAAGTTGATAAACTTCCGACCTGGAAGAACTGAGAAAAACATAACCAGACACATAAATACTGGGAGCAACACAACAGTGTAAATATATGAGAAAAAGATTTTGGGGGCTTCATTGAGATTTTTTCTGCCCTGATGTTTAAAAAAGTTATTAAATGCATCCCTCATATTTTTGCCAGGCATCAATTTATTTACTAGCTCAATTCAATAAAATGGAATTGTCATATTTAAATGACAGATGAGGTAATATTTTGCTGATAAAATGAAACGGAAAGAGGAAAATGTTACGGTTTGAAGTGAAAAATCTGAGTTAGTCAGCTCACTGTTGGTTATTTACGCATTTTGGAAAAAGGTTTTATTTTCTTCTTTTCATTTGAATCCATACACTTTATGAAAAATCCTTCAACACGGCTTTCTTCATGAGTCATGAATCACAATTTAACCCGCATAAGCAATCAAAACGGACGTCACAAAACGGTGATGGAGCACTTTTGAGTGAAAGCACTGACTTGCTAAAGTGGATTGATCATTTCCTTCTTTTTAAAGTCTGTATTGCATCCGTTTAAACATCAGAGCCATCAACATTTATAAAAAATACAGTATGTAAGAGACTGAAACATATCTTGATCTCTTGAAATCAAAGAGTTCAATGCATTATGTAAACACACTCTTAAATGTCAAATTATCAAAAAGTATTCATGTAAAAATCCAAACAAATCCTAAGAGAAGTCACTTTAATGGAGATCTTAAAGATACACCAGTGAAAAGTGCAGTTTAATTATAGCGGTCAGGGAGGAGTTAGTAAATGATTATGAAAGCATAACTGTGATGCAAGAAAACTTTAACTGCCATATCAGTAGATTTGAGAAAAATGTAAAAGAAAAAATATATTACAGGATACTTTTTTGCACCAAGCCACACATTTAAAAAAAGGGAAACAAAATTGCATGTGAAATTGGTTCAAATGTGTATACCGTTAGCCTGTTTCCAACAAGCATTTCTCCGGCAGAGCTCCATTGTGTGTCCAGATGTTTGTACGGGATCGGTCAAGGCCCGCGGCTCTGACAGAGTGTGTTTGATTTCTACTACCTGTCTGCCACGAACCAATAGGTCCTTTCCCAGATCTGTAAAAGGCAAGCTTTTAATAAAAATCACATAGGGCACTTCTCTAATTTAAAGTAAACATGTTCTCTGCGTCATGCCATCCACCATTAGTCACTCCACGATGAAAATGAAACTACCAAGAGCAACATGTCTCAACGATTTCATCATACAAATGGGAAGTGTTTTGGAAACTTGTGAAAAGTGTAATAACATCAAGTAAAAAACGCATTTAAAGCTACATGTAATTTAGGAATGGCTGCACGTTTCTTACTACATTGTTTGTTAAGGTAAATTCTGTGAAAAATACATTTTCTTGATCTATTTCTTTTAAAAAACAAAGCCTTTTCTTGTTTCAAGTAATTTCTTAAGAAAATCTGTTGCTGAAAAACCAGGCACTATTGGTGGATGATGCAGTGCGATCACGCGTCAGCAATGTGGTTACGGTGACAGGAAGGAGTCCAGTGATTATGACAAACACAGTGATAATGGCTGTGGGACAGGGTGCATAGGAGACAGAAGAAGGCGATGGGAAAGTGGGCCAGTCAGCAGCCGTCCCTATGCTCTCAAATTTCCCCAACTGAGAGCGGCGGACAGAGAATGAGGTCAAATGCTTTGGCAGCTACAATATAAAAAGTCAAGTGCTGTTACCAAAGAGAACAACCAAACAACTTAATAAGCTCTCTGCTGGGAGAAGGGTGGGGATTATCTCAACCGTTAAAACCAAAATCCACATTCACGTCTGGCCATGAAGGGTAAGGATCAAGGAAGGAAGCTAGTCTCCAGCGTACAGTAGAAGACAGCCAGTTGCTCCCCTATCAAGTGCTCCAAATCTAAATCCGCTAATGATCAAAAGCAATGAAAGACACTATGACCTTGTTCACTACATGCTTTAAAGTATGATGTAATGTGCCAGTGTCTTGTTATACTGCAAAACATGGTACATTTCGAGGTTTTGGAAGCATTAACATTAGATAGTAGCCTAATGTGTAGTAATGTGCACGAAATATGATATTTTGAAGAAAGTTGGTCAGCGAACACCAGCGTCACTCATTCACTTCTACTGGTCACAAAACAAATGCCAACAGGTGCCGTCGGTCGCTTGACAACATTTTTTTAAATATCTTCTCTGTGAGAAGCTGGTGATTAAATGATGAGAGAATTTTCATTTTTGGGGGAACTATCACTTTAAGAACTAATAGGATTGTTACTTAAAATGAATTAATTTCAACAGAATCTACTGCCTTAAGGTCAAAGTTTCCCTCCATCCAGATAAAGTACCAAATTTCAGATAAATAAAAAACGAATATACATGCAATAAGATCCATAAAATATCAGTTCTTGCATAACTCAATGATGCAATAACCAACTCTCTGTCTTTTCTAAAGAGCTCATTTGAATGGCTTGCTAACATGAAATCCTCCCACCAGGCCCATATTGTAATTCATACAATCAAATGAATTATATTTTTATTTATTTTATAAAGAATATTTTTCTAGTGTCTTATTGACCAATATTACACTTTATCAAAGCAGGTTTCCCAGACAAATCCTCACATATTTCTGACCCTGAATCCACCCCTGCTAAAAGCATCGACTGCAGCACTCACCCTCAGAGACCTGCTCCAAGACATGGGTCACCTTCTGGGGCTCTGAGATATGTTTGTTCAGGTACTTTGTGAAGATTCCTGTGCTCTTGCCACCATCTTGGACTTCAAACGCTTCAGCATCTTCACTCCTGTAAGAAAAGGTAATTTGCCTTAGATATTTCAACTGGGTTTTGAAAAATTGTTACCTTAAAGTGTATACAGTATACTACTCACGTAGCGTATCCATACACTGTGTTGCCCAAAGGAGCTAAAGGGCTAATTTCAGATGGAGGGCCTTTCTGCTTGTACCTGAAAGACACAAAATTGTTCCGTTTAATACTCTTTAAAATTATTATAAAAACATGCCATCATCTTATTTCCATTTATGTATTTGGGACTCAAGGTTTTTCAAAGCAAGGTAAAGCACATATGTGCTACACTTTTCATGAGTATAAGTTGTATGCCTTCATTGAAAAAAACAAGCAATGACCTTAAAGGTTTAGTTCACCCAAAAATAAAAATGTTGTCATCATTTATTCACCTTCATGTTATATAAAACCTAATACAAAAGAAGATATTTTGAGAAATGTCTCAGTTGGGCAAAGTTAAAACCTTAATGGGGGCCAATGTTGTTTGGTTACCGACATTCTTCAAAATATCTTCTTTTGTGTTCTGCTGAAGAAAGTCATACAGGTTTGAAATAAATTTACAGGGTGAGTAAATTCTAAAAAAAATTTCAAAAGTCTTTAACGTCTTCAAACAGGCAAAAGCAAAATTCTAGTATTCTAGCTTCGTCTATCAATATTGCATTGAATCAGACCCACCATTTTCTGCAGGTGTCTAACAGAATGACGTTGAGCTGGGCTTTTCTCTCCTGCATACTGTGCATCACTCTCTGTACACACACACAGTTCTCTGTTCGGTAGGGTCGTGGAGCATCGATAGCCACCAGGTAATTTCTCCCAGAATTTTCGTATCCATGACCAGCATAGTAAAAAATAGCTTAAAATATAATGAAATATAAGAAAAGTGATTTTTTTTCTTCAAAAGTTTATGATAACAACACCGCATTTATTTGACTAACCAATAAACATTTTTTTTTATAAATATTTTAAATATAAATATTATTAATTTCAAATAATTATATTATTAACAGTTTGTTTTCCAAATTTTAGCTGTCCCACCGTAGGACACATTTACAGTATATTTGTCAACTACCCACATACAAGAATATAGCACATAAGAATAAGGTACTACTGAAAATGAATATCAAAGAAAGTGACGTCACTGTAGTGAAGTAAAACCCACATAAAACTTAAAGTGAATATAAAGGCATTCTTCATACATACATTGCACAATATAGAGCTGACTCATATAGCTGAACACTTTCATTTTTACACTTTATACTGTACACACTGTACAGCCCTATTGAATCATCACGAAGCTGTATAAATATAAAACGTTACTAGCACGTTTCTGTAGATAAAAATAGCAAAGGAAGCTGCAGCCCACACTTCTCTCTTCAGCCAATCATCACACTACAGCATCTCAATACAATTCTAAAGAAGGTCCTTCTGGTGGAAGCGCTGTGGTTTTTTGACGCATGACATACATTGATACTGTATCACCGGAAAAAGTATTTTCCCCACTCAATCGGCACTTCCTTTGACTCTGAGAATCAAGCCCAGTGATGTTTATTGAGCAACGCTGAAGTCTTCTCAGACACTTAGGGTTAGAAAACTAAAACCAAGGATCGCACACCTTCCAACAACCTGCAACTTTTGCCTCAAACGGACCTTTCCTTAAGCGTCAAACTTACTTCCTCTATTGCAAAAAAATTCAGTGAGAGCAGAAGCAGTCATGTGAAAACCCACCAAAACCACAGCACATGACTCACCGTACACCCCTCGATCCAAGAGCTGCAAGAACTTCTCAATGGCAGCCTGCATTTCTTGAAGGGTGAGATCTAGCAGAGAAACCACTCTGAAGCCTAACTGATGTAGACCATTGGCCAGTTCATGGACATCCATAGTAGGTGCCATCAGACCAGGGTGGTGGTTGTAGTTTAGGTTTCCAATCAGTAGGGCCACTTTGTCAGTTGCTAGGTGAAAAAAACATTGATAACAATAGACCCATTTTGATACTGTGAACACAACTTATATAATTTTCGAGCTCGGACCTTTCCACGGCTCTTTGATGACATGATACTATTATTTCAGGTTTTCCATAACACTGTTAAAATGATGCTTTGTTGGGGTCGAATTCAAGAAAGTATCAAGGTTGTTTTTAGAATCAGATAAGTAAAAAAAAACCTACCAAACATTGTGGGCATTAGGAGTTCATCTGGAGGTGCTGTGGGGGAAAACACAAAGACTACTTACTGTACGAAAGGAAAACAAACCAAACATAACTAGCTACTGCTTTTGCAAAGAAACCCATTGTTGGTGTTAGTCCATAATTAAAGTTTTACAAAAACTGTCACAAAATAGAGATCAAGATTTAAAGGGATAGTTAACCCAAAAATGAATATTCTCTTATGATTCTCTTATGATTTACGCACTCTCAGGTTGTTCCAAACCTGTTTTGATAAACCCAAAGGAAGATATCTGGAAGAATGCCAGTAAAAAAACCAGACTTCGTGTTAACCGAAATTGATCCGTCATTGTGCTGTTTTGGGCATTCAGTAGTATTAAAATACATCAAGTACTGAGAGTAAACGCAATTACAGCGTGATGATGACGTGAACATACTGATTACCAACTAATGCCACCTTGCACCCTAGTGACAGGTATTAATAGATTATGACGGATTATTAAAATGTCTAGCGCAACCTCTAAACCAAACAGATCTCCTCCTTAACTGTAGGGAAATAAATACTAGTCAATGAGAGTGAGATCTGTTTGGTTACTGACATTCTTCCAAATATCTTCCTTTGGGTTCAGCAGAACAAAGAAATGTATACAGGTTTGGAACCAGTAAAAAAAAACGTAATGTTTGGGTGAACTATCCCTTTAAGTTCCATAATGTGACAAGAACAAAAGGGAAGCTCCCGTTGAAAGGACTGGTTTCAGTTAACTTTAGTTTTGCTTTTCATGTAACCAGTGGCCTGTTTATGCTCAAAATACAATTCACTTCCTGATTGTTCTAAACTCGTACAATTTTGGGGAAAGTACCATGACCTTCAGACTAAAAGTACATTGTATAAACAGAGTATCCATTGCTTTGAACTAAAGACTGAAGTTTGCTTTAACGTAGTTTGTTTTACTACCAACCTGTCAGTAATTACAAACATATTAAAAAACCTGATTTTAATTTCTTACCAACTTCAATTTCAGCTGCTTCACACCATACTTCCTCCAAAATATTTGACACAGCACAGAGGTATGAACCAGCATGGTCTGTGCTGGCATGTTTTATCTAAACAAGGAAATTAAAAAAAAAGCTATTTAGCCATTACTATTATAACATTACTGTTAGCTAGCATGAAGCCATTTTAATAAATCACAACAACAAAACCATGTTATAGAAATGGTATCTGTTATTAGTAAATGGGCTAACCTCAAGAATTTCTGACGTCTGTTCACCTAGGGGTTGTCCGTTCCTGTACCACTGGTAGGTCGGCGTAGGTTTGCCTAGTGCTTTGCATTCAAGAGTGAATGCCTCCCCCAGTTTTACTTTCTGACTTATTGGGTGAATAACTATATAGGGATCCCCCCTCCACAGGTGAGAAACACCTAAATAAAAGGGATCAAAAGGTAAAGGAGAACCCCACGAAATAATTAAATGATCAGATTTGGTCAGACGTTGTAAATTAGGAGGAATAATAACAATTGTGAATGAGATAGTTCACCCAAAAATGAAAATCCTGTCATCATTTACTCACCCTCTTGTTATTTCGAACCTATTTGACTTACTTTCTTCTGCAGAACACAAAATATATTTTGAAGAAAGATGGTCACTGAACAACGCTGGCACTCATTCACTGCTCTTGTATGGACACAAAACCAATGCAAGTAAATGGGTGCCAGTTAACAACATTCTTCAAAATATCTTCTTTTGTGTTCTGCAGAAGAAAATCATACAAGTGAGGGTGAGTACATGATGACAGAATTTGCATTGCATCTGGTAAGGACTCTAGATCAGAGTGTAATATTGTATGACAGAAAAGATTTTAAAAAAGTACCTTCGACATCCAGAACTATCACTTTCACCCATTCTGTAATCTGGCATTGATAATACAGGTCGCTTACTCTGCAACAGTAATATCCAGATTTCTGGAGAGTGAGTGTAAGCTCGGGTTCTGTACCACCTCCCACCTGAAAAGATTAAACATTACGTCATTTCAGATAACTCTGGTATTTATTCTTCACAAAAATGAGGAAATAAACTGCACACACCTCGTTCTGGTGCTTATCAAACCACTGATACGTCAAATGACCAGTGCCTATGGCTTCAACTCTTAAAGTCACCTTATGGTTTGGTGGAACACACACAGATATCGGCTGCTCCAGAATAATGATTTCTGCCAAAAACAAGTCAAGAAATCACAACATGATATGTGCAGAACAGTAGAGATAAGAGCTAGCAGACTCACAACCTATTTTCACAACTGTTACGGCACACGTTGACCTTTTATAAGGGGTAAATCGTGAAATTTATGATAGCACTATTAAACCTTTTAAATAAATATGAAATCATTTATAAAAGGTTGTGGTGTTACTGTGTTCTCCTATTGCCAAAATCGATCTCTTGATTTTTACAACCAGAGTAAACAGCCAACTCTGGTATATTTGAATAATTTGAGGAACTAGGACTCTGGATTATACTGTGATAAATTCTTAAATTGGGAAAACAAGACCAAAAAAACAGTGTTGGAAGTTAAACAACGCATACCAGTTCCCATGACTGTTGCCTCTCTTTAGTCTGGATGGACCAAGACAATAGTGTTTCTGTGTTGAACTGTCAGTCATTTCACAATCTTTACACCTGTGTTAAAGAAAACAGAACTATGATCTGCGGACTTAACAACTCAAGTGAAATTCAGAAAGCATACAATAGAGAAATCCAACTTTTCACTTATTTCATTAAGTAACACTTCAATCCAATGATGTAATCAGCCAAGTCCAAACTCGTCAAAAGATTAACTATTCAAAAAGAGACTATTCTGTAGTTTACCGACAACATTGTTTGGAAAAGCATTTCATTGAAGTAGTAAAAGTGTGGAAATGAACGGTTTTATTTTCCAATAATTTCCTGGCTTGCGCACTTCAACGCTTCATAATACACCTGGCTTAAAGACACAAAAAATGACAAGCCATTATTTATACAAAAATTATCAAGCATTATTTAGCCCTATTCCAGTCAAGTGCATAAATGTTTAATAAAGCGGACTTTAACTTTCCATCGCACATTTGTCTCTATAATAAAAAAGGATATAACTGTTTGTTTCAAAGCAATAAATAAAACAACAACAAACCATTTATGATACTTTTTAATGAACTGATTGTAAACTGAGCTCTGAATTTCGTTTTAAGAAAAAGTAATATTTACACGCAAACTGCGCAATAAAATAAAACAGAATCCATCTTGAAACTTTAACCCTAAATAGACAAACAACCCGACGACACAAACACGAACCTTCTCGTTTTTCAACAAATCTGGCTTCAACGAGAGTTTTGCGTAGATCGTTTGCAAAGTATTTAATGTAACGTTAGATGTAGCGTTAACACTCACCTGTCCTAGTTATCATGACTGTTGTGTACTGTATATGCCAGCTGTCTAAAAAAAAGTGTCACATTCCCTTCCTTAAACCTCTCGTCAACACGCACTGAACGTGTGCAGCCGAGCTGTGCAGTCGTGTTAAATGAGTATACTGCGATTCAACGAGGCACAAAAATGAATGGTTTCCCGTCAGAATGACAGACTGGACCTCCCACTTCCGCTGTTGCTCTGTGTATTTGCGCCCTGCGTTTCTGACGGCCGGGTTGGCAGCAGGTATCGTTCAGGTAGTTACATTAACAACATAGAAGTGAAAACATTGAAGTTGCGAATGTAATTATTGTACTTGTAAGTCTTGTTCCTCATTTTTATGGCTTTTGCGACAGGAAATAATTGGCAGCCTATACAACACACTGGAGGAGATTTTTGAAGTTTGGCACATGGCACAAATGAGCAACTTTCACCGAGGATCTAGCGCCTCCAACAGATCTTGCAAACATGTTTCTGGCTGAATCCGAAATGACATACTTCCTTACTACATAGTAGCAAAGAGCAGGAGGCGAACGAATAGTGTGTCAGACAGTATTCACAAAATAGTAGGCGAGAAATACCCTGGTGGTGGACTATTTTATTTCCGTTTGTGTTTTATATATGTATATTTGCACTTAACAGTGTTATGTATTGCTAAAATGTATATGAAAATATATGAAATTATTTACAGGATCATTTTACTCAGGTGGTTTTAACGGATACTTGGCGCAATTCAACTTTCTATCACCTTTCATAAACGAATATTAACGAAACACAAATAAGCCCTAAACCAATTAACTACTATAATTAAATTATTTATTTATTCAAACGAAAAATCAGGAGACGGGTAAAAATGGTGTTGATTTTTGTACAGGGAAAGAAAAGAAAAGAACAGATGAGGAGAAAGTGGAAGTTGAAAGAGCGTGCAATCATTCTTCACAATGGGACGTGTGGATGGGCCTGTTATTTCCGAAATTTAACTGAGAAAACGCATCGCAAAATCACAAAGCTGATGTAGCCTATTCCTCTGCTTTCCTGTAGCTCAGTAAGAGAGGTTGTGGGTTCGATCCCAGGGGATTGTAAATACCTATGTATAATGTATAGGATAAAGCAATGTGCATAAAAGCGTCTGCCAAATGCCTAAATGTAAGTGTAAATATTTACTTTTATCAAAAGCATATAGCCCTACAAAAACGAAAATACATGAAAATAAAAAGCTCTGAATTTGCTTTACTTGAATAAACTGTAAAATTTTGTTTCATGTGTTGTTTACATGTACACAACCCATGTTACGTTATAAATGCAACCTGTCTCTCATAACTTAAGTTGGTGCGCTTGTCATCACATCACATGGCAAATCTATGGCTCACAATCCAGTACAGTAGGTGGCGGATATGAACCTCAAACGTAAATTGCCAGCCATCCGCCAATGAGAAGGAACAGAAGGAGAATTACGTCACACGCACACGTCGATATGCGATATGGCGTACGACGGCTGACCTCATTCATAATACACCCATCCGTCAAAACAGTCCGTACCCATTTAGCCCTCGTTAAGTAGTTACTTACTGAAATTGAGTACATACTCATTGAATATCCCATCTGCTCTTAACTTTTGAACCACGTGATCGGAACATATTTTTTTACTAATTTGTTTATATTCCTTTTAACTTGTTTCTTTTGGCGCACGTTGAAAAACACATGATTTGTAGAGTCATACTTAACAATATACGCCGGACATGTTACGCCATTTTTAATGTTGACAAAAGTTTTGTTCAAAACACCAATATTATTCCAAACTTTTTGATAAAACGGTACTGACGTTGAATTTTTTCATGTTTTATTTTCAATAAAATCAGTAGCGACGTTTCTACGCGAGGAGCTTCGATTGCAATGTGTAGCCGATTGCTCCGCCCACAACGAGATCTCGTTCAACGAAAGTTCTGCGCGGCATGAATAAATTATCTACAAGAATAATTTCTCAGATCTGGAAAATAAAATATGATAGAAAACCGCAATGTTGTAACTGTTAACTTTATAAGGACAAACATGGTGTTGGAATAACATTTTGCTATAGGTCATTCTGAGCTTTCACATACTGTAGTGTTTTGGTTTACTATGACCAAATGTTAAGTTAACTTTCTACACATTTGTCTTTTTTTCCATATTTTTTTCTTTAAGATCTGTTAAACAATGGAAAATCTATAAACTATATGATTAGAGTAATAAGTTATATAAACAATACAGTTATTATTGTTGTTGTTATAATTATTTGTGAACATGCTTCAAGAGTGGTGCCTTGTAATCTGAGACTTTTTATGATTGGAAAATGATGCAATGACACATGACTGGTGGGAAAGATGGGCAGGCTGTTTTGGCCATGTCTGTGGCTCAGGCACCCGTGACACAGAGGGGCCGTCCTAATTAAAAATGGGTCATGCTTGGTTGGAGAACGTCATAAGGGGCAAGTGAATCACCTCACTGCTTTCTTACAACACTGAATTGTACTGCACATTGCCGCACAGACCGGGCCATATGTGTATTCACATATCTGTACAGTATGATTGATCAGAAAAAGTTTTATAAGGCTGACATATAAGGACTTATCAACCTTATGGTCAGTTGTTGGAAGTTTATGTCGTCTTTTTTTATTGCCCACTGCTTTCAAGTGGCTTCAGAGCAATGGCTAGTTTCGGAAAATGTGATGTGCTCTCGCGCCTATTTGTGAGCCTGCTATAAATAGGCCCTGCTGGCAACACATGCTCTGCTGTGATTGACAATTCTAGTGCTACTGGGACAGCAGGCTCCAAAGAACAGGCAAAAAGCATATGAATGGTGAGTTTTTTAAGTGTTGTCCTGTGATATAGTTGTGTCACTTAATCTAATGTTGGAGTGGAAATATATTTCTGTTTGAAATCGAATAGAAATAAATGTGTGTGACCCAAGTTAAAGTAACAAACAGCAGATCCTATTTATAACCTCTCTGTTCAAATGGTCTGCTTGTTGAGACTAGTAGCTCTAAACAGTTATCTCTAAATTATATTTTAAAATCACAAATCCATATTCATTATACTGCTTATTATTTCTTTAAGTATTTGTCATTCTCTTTTTAATTGTTTAATTTTTCTTGTTTTCAGTAGACAGCCAGAAGTATCAAAGTGGAGCTTTGCATTTTGTTTCTAAAAGTTTGCAGACCTTGATTTTGATTCTACAGAAATATTGAAACCCCACTTAAAGAAAGTTGGGTTTTTTGGACTGTTGAAGTTATTTCTTGTGGACAATGACATCCAGGAGGCCCATGACTCGCTCTTACTCAGGAAATGGGAGATCAGGCAGCCAAAATGGGGAGGATGTTTCAGCACCAAGCGGAAGGTCAGAAAGCCGCAACTACCTTTCCAATGTCAGGCCGGAAAACAGGTAAAAAACGTTTGTGTATAATTTACATTGACATTTGCGATAATCATCCATACCTCAAGTTTGGATGTTGCCTGAGATCTAAACCGTCTTTAGATTTAGAGAAATTGGTAATTTTGTTTAGAAAATATTTACAATACAGTATCTAATTAAACTCATAACTGATATTTGTAAAAAGCATAAATAACATTTATTTAATAATCACATTTTGTTGAAAGCCTAATGTAGATTTAAGTACAATTTATTGCAAAAACTCTTTGTTTTATCCCTCTTTCGCTCATACATATTGGGTTATGTTTGCACATAATTTTAGCCTGACTTTAATCGGTCCAGTCAGATTAAACCCTGAGGGCTCATGTAATGAATGTTTGATTATTTTAATTGTTGTTGAAATACTGTTATGCACTGCAACTGTGGTTACCCCATTGGTCATGTAGTGTTTGTGAGATGACTATCATGCCAAAACAACAAAGACCAAAACATTATCACCATTGATCACCAAAATTTACTAAATGATAGTATTACAAATGCCTTAAAATATTCTTGGCTGTATTTATAACATAGGGTCACAAAGGAAAAGGTTGGTAGTCTTCCTTTTCTGATGAGTTTCCTTTTGATTTGCATTTTTCTAAACTCGCAGGTATTCAAACTACAGGCCATCGAGGTAATAAAAGCTTTCCAAAAGGTCAATCCTAAACTAACTTCACTTCAAATAACATATTATATTCCTTTATACCTTATTCCTTTTGTTTGTGTCACAATCTGTAGAATGAAACATTATATTCACTTTGGTTGCAGTGTTATAAAACCCACCCCACCCAAATAACCACCATTAAACACTAGAAATGTTGGAAAGCAAACCTTTAAATGTCACCAAGCTGAGAAATAATATCCTTTCAAACCTGTTCAAAAACTTTGCAGCCCATCCTTCCCGTGACATAAATAATTTTAACTTTATTAATAATAAAACTGTTGTGTCTATACATAATCTCTGCTATTGACTGCTGAATCTATCTTTGTCAATAATAATTGATTGATTTTATGTATATTTAATGTTAACCATTTTAAATTTACACCCACAGGAGTACATTATGTACCGTCATGGCCCAGTTGACTGAAGACACCCAGCCATGCTTTGAAACCACCATAAAATCCAAGGCAGTGTCAGAATCCTGCAATGTCAAATTCAGTTGTGTGGTCACAGGTAGGTTGCGATAAGGTTATTTCACTTATATGGTTACGCCTGCCAAGATATACTGCAATATTTAACAAATAAGTAATAATTTTTTTTGTTTCTGAACAATATGCACATCTATTTAATAGCAGATAAAACGTTAAAGAATGATGTTCATGATGTAGAACTCTAATTGTTTGTAAAAGCAGAAGCATAAATCAGTATTTTTAAAGCCATGCACTTTTCTTACAGGGAACCCGGCTCCCGAACTGACATGGTACAAAGATGACATGGAATTAGACCGATATTGTGGTCTTCCCAAATATGAAATATTTCGCAATGGAAAAAATCACACACTCCACATCTACAAGTATGTTACATTGTCCGCCTTCACATTTTTAAATAAACCCATTCTGTTTGTTTTGGTTTGGTTCATCTGAATTATCTGTATTCACCACAGTAATTAAACATCTACATTCCAACCAATGCTTTCATCATTTTGTTAACAGTTTTTCTAATTTGGTCTTATTTGTCAGTTGTACAGAGGAAGATGCAGCCATTTATCAGGCCTCAGCGAGGAACAGCAAAGGCATCGTCTCCTGTTCTGGGGTTCTTGAGGTGGGTACCATGAGCGAGTACATGATCCACCAACGGTTCTTCGCCAAGCTGAAACAAAAAGCTGAGAACAAGCGGCGTGAGGTTGAGGAGAGTCGACGTCGGGGTAAGGAGAACATCGAGAAGGAACAGTTGAATGTGATCAACCAAGAACGCTTACTAAGGAAACATCGGTCCCCTACTGGTAATGAGCCCTTGACCTCTCAAGGAATCGATGCTGATGAGGAACCTTCAGTGACAGATGATAAATCAAGTGATATCACAGTACAAGCTTGTGTAGGAACCACTGAGGCGTCAACGGAGAACGGCAATGAGCAGCTCAACCATGTCTACGATATGGCTGAGGTAAAGCGTTCAGCCACAGAAACGGTAGGGGAAAAGAACATATGTATTCCCAATGGATATGATGAAGCAAAGCTCGTTCAGAGCATCAGAGAAGATGATGGTTATCAAGGAATGAGTCTTGCAAAATATTTAGCTCATACTGTGCAGTCACAAGGTGCTGAGCAACATCAGAGCGCTCCCCAACCACAGGAGATCAAGGAGGCGGACGTTAGTGCTGTTCAAGAAAAAGAAAGAGAGAGAGCGTTGGAAAAAGAAAGGGAAAGGTTAAAAGAAGAAGAGAGAGAGAGATCAAGAGAAGAAGAAAGAGAACGATTAAGAGAAGTAGAGCAAGGAAGAGAGAGAGTTAGACAAATAGAGCAGGAACAAAACGCTGCGTCTGTATCCACAGCCAAGGTGGTGTCGCATAGAGAGCCCGAACATAAACACAAGTCAGCTCCCCAACCACAGGAGATCATGGAGGTGGACGTTAGTTCCGTTCAAGAAAAAGAAAGAGAGAGAGCGTTGGAAAAAGAAAGGGAAAGGTTAAAAGAAGAAGAGAGAGAGAGATCAAGAGAAGAAGAAAGAGAACGATTAAGAGAAGTAGAGAAAGAAAGAGAGAGAGTTAGGCAAATAGAGCAGGAACAAAACGCTGCGTCTGTATCCACAGCCAAGGTAGCATCACATAATGAGCCCGAACATCAACACATATCAGCTCTTACCTCGGTTTTTCACTCCTTAAAGGACATATTCTTCGGCAAAAGTAAGAAGCCTGAATCCACAAGGCGAACTAGTGGAGGAAGTGTTGAAAAAGACATTTATCATGAGATATCCTTGCCTCCCTCACAAACATCTCCACAAGAACCAGAAACTAAACCTTCAGTCCATGTTGTGGGATCTGGGCAGGATTTACCAAAGCTGGTGGAGGAACCATCTCACGTTGTGGATTTGGAAATAAAAACAGAACCTCAACTTCAGACACAAAAGCCCGCAACTGAGACTGTAAACACCAATTCAGTTAAACACATTTCTAATGTAAACAAACCCGAGGATGTGTCTCAAAGTCCTGAACGACATCACAAGAGCGTTAAAGCAACACTTTCTCTGGAGGCGCAGGGGATGGTGAGGATGGCTGAGGAGGAGAACAGTTTGGAGGAGGTGCCAGAGATTTCCCATCCGTCATTGTTCAGGGTGAGTTCATAGCACTTGCTTCACAACCTGTCCGTTTTGTCCATCTGTAATGCAGGACTTCCTGCACCATAGTAGCACAGCATGTGGGAGCTATTAATAGAGAGTACATTTGTGACAAGACTTGAGTTTATTGACAGCGTTCCAATGCCAAGATGATGACACAAACTATCCTCAAGAGAACACAGTGGGCAGCTTTTAGATAATGTTGTTTCATCTTTGGCCTGCTGTTGTTAGTATTCAGCGGTTGCGTCATTGTGCTAGACAGATTTCTTTCTGAGTAAAACTGTAGCCAAACTGTTTTAAAATATGATCCCTTAGAAACAAATACAGTGGACCCTAAAAGCAAAGTCCACCATAAATTTGTTCTGTTTTAAATTAGCTTTTATTTTTATACATTTTAAAAAAGTTGATTTAATTTAAATTAATTATTTTTTGTTATCATAATGTATTTTTCCTATAATTTCGTTAATCATCAATGCTTTTTTTTCTATAATCACCTATGCATTTTTTTTGTATAGTATCTGCTTTTTCTAGTCTTTCGAGAAAATGGTTGATTTTGCTGCTATATGATTTTTTATTTTATTTTTCAACATTTGTTATTGGTTTTTCGCTTTATTTTTCTGTACTTTTACCATGAAATAGATATAGGAGCTGGCATGGCATGAAAACAAATAAATAAACAATTCCAAAGAGCATTTTGTGTGCTTTAGCAGTAGCACAAGCACACAAACTTGACCTTTTGTACTTTCGCTTTAACATTGTAATTTTTCTAATTGCATTTGTGGCCTACTTTAGAAATAATGTAGACTCATATATATTTTATTCATATTATTCTTTTTTTAATATATTTTTAATATATTTCAGGTGAAAGATTCTGTATACAGGTTTTAAACCACATTGTTTTCTTTATCAGCAAAGTACTTTAATGCTCTTCGTCTTCCTTGTCTATGACTCCTGCTATCTTTGGTAATGGTAATGCTTGTGTCAAATTGTCTGGATGAGTTTCAGTGCGTCAGCAATGGCCACACTCTTAAAAAGGATGATGAGTTAAATAATAACACAGTTTTTATGTTATGAAATTTTATCACATTGCTTTTTTTATTGCTCATTTTTGATGAGCCTTTTTTGTTAATTTTGATTTTGTGTTAAAGAAATAAAAAGGTTGCGTTGAGTAGGTAAGTAGAAACATAAACATAAGTAACATAAACTAACATAAATTAGTCCGGCATAGAGGTGTGTTGGGTTAAGAACAGATTGTGTTGTTTTTAACACTACAGTTTTTAGAGATCTAAGGTTGGTTTGGAATATACACTTTTAGAAGAGCATGTTTACGCTTTGGGCTCATTTCAATGCAATTTTCCGTGTCATTGTCATTCCAATGGTATGAAGTTTTGCTATAAAACTATGAGTCAGTTAGGTTTCTGTAACTGTTTCCCGGACAGGGCTTAGATTAAGCCAGGCTTTAGTTGTATTAAAAAAATAAATTTTTACAAACATGCCTTACAATAAAACATGGTGTGTATCTCAAGACGAAACAATAGCACTGATGTATTTCAAAAAATGTCACTCAAACTGTTTTCAGCTCTAACATGCATTTTAAGCCCTGTCTGGAAAACCTCCCTTTAATGTCCACATGAAATAGCATTCACAGTGCATTTTACATTTTTAAATGAGAAACTTTAGATTTAAGAAAATAAATAGGCTCGGCTTTGATTATTGATCGATTATTTTGACTGAGTTGTAAATGGACCTGTGTGTGTTAATGTTCATTTAAGGACACGATGAAGGACAATCTTGGACACTGAGACAAAACCTCTTTACATTTTCCAGATTCCTTGGTTGCCTGTATCTTAAAATAACTGCTTTCTAATCTGTTCTCAAGGAAGCCATACCATACAAAGAGAGCTCTCTGTCCATTTGATTCCTACACTTGTTTCAACCCATGGTTGGGTTAAATATGGACAAACCCAACCAGTGGTTTAAATAAACCCTGCATTTTTTAGCACGTATGAATTATGCCATAGCATATAAATCTTTAATCTAATGGTTTAGGAATGCCTAAAATAGTATCTAATCTGTGTAGTCATTCATCTTGGCTGTAGTCTCATTATAAATCCTAATAAACCTTGTTTCTCATTTTAACAACATATACCGTAAAAGCTCCAGCGGTAATGGTACTTAAGCAAGCAGTCAAGCTTGTGTCTCGGTACGAATGTTCACTTGGCGGGGCTTCTGTTAGATGCAGAATTGAGGCTGTCAGAAAGGCATGTGCTGATTGCATCATCCCTTTAAACCTGACACGGCTAAATGCTAAAAATGAATTCCTGTTTTTTGGTAAACAGGATGAAACTTTGTGACTATGGTAACGGCTATTCATTCACCTGTCATTCATGCACGCGCAGTCTGACACAGAATCATGTGATAACCCTGCACCTGGTACACAACACATCCAGCTGTTTTTTCTGTGTAATGTGGAAGTGGAACCGCCCAGCATCTCCTGGGAAGTTAATGTTAGTTGTTGTGGTACCAGTTAGAGGAACACCCAATTCATCTGAATATCTGAATTACAGAGGGACTTCTCATTTGTCAATAAATGAAAAGACATGTTCTGTCACAATTGAAAGTGGCATTTAATTTAGAGCGACCAGATAAATTACCTTATGCTGTAAACCATTGTTCAATGCTAGGACAGCATTTTTTGTATGAGGAAATACAAATATGACATTATCAATAAATATGAAAATGTGTGATTTGGACACATTGTTAATGTGGTTTATGGTATCAGCCGTATACAATATATCACAAGTCATACCGACGTGTTGTAAAATTATGACGGGTCATAAATATAATGTTGTTTTCCTCTTAGTTACACAAGGTCTACAGTTCTGTGAGATTGCGCAAGTCTTGGTGTTATTTCATGTCAAAACTCATTTTAGACCATTTTAAAATATGCTTTCCTAACAATTTTAATACAAAAGAATGAACAGTACTTTGATAAAATATGATGGACCAGGTTGTCTCATGGCTCCACAATTTATATGCATTTTATTGTGGGATATGTTGTAAAGGCCCATGTTCCATATTTAACACCCAACTGTTTGTGCCTCAAGGCTACAGATGACCACACCAAACACAGCAGCTATGATGTTCCTGTCTCTTTCAACTTGGATAATCCTCCATGTGAGACCGCAGGGCTGAAATCTACCGATCCTTTGGATGAGGTCATGCGAGGTGCTGAGGAAATGCATATTTTAGGAGAACAGAGGGGCACAGCTGCCCCCCAGACAGACCTCAACATGGCAGACCTGGAAAGCATTAAGTGTTGTGAGAGCCAGACAGAGTCTCAGCTTTCACAGCTAGCTGACTATGTCCCACTCATAGTGCACATGGAGTCCCAGCCTGTGCAACCGATGGATATGAGCAAAAAGTGTGACGAGAAAGAGATTCCTCATATGGAGGGAGAATGTGTTGAAGCAGAAGAGGGAGGTTTCCCGACTGAAATAAATAATGAGATTGATGGCGCAAAAGAAGGGAAATCTTTAGCTGCAAAAGAAAATGAATTGAGAAGTTCTTTTGTAATAAACAAGTCAGTCCCTAGTGTAGATCTAGTGAATGGTATACAAAATGCATCATCATCAGCATTAGTTGTGAATCAAGGAGAGATTTCGGTCTCTCTTTTGTCTGAGAATGCAATGAAGTTTGACTTAAAACCAGACGAAAAATCTATACCAGCACAGCAGACACCAGACAAAAAATCTTCAGTAGCACCAAAGGTTTGTTTAATTGACAAAAAAGAAGGTGGAGTTGATTCTGATCCAGTGAATGACCGTAAAAAAGAGGAAAACAAAAAGGATCAAAACATCGCAAGTCATGAAAGGTGTTCTGTAAAAAACAAACAAGATGGCGTTGAAGACAAGATGTACAAAAGCGTTGAGAAACCAAGTGAGGAAAAGAGGAATGTTAGCACTGAAGAAAAGAAGAATGATGACAAGAGCAATAAAAATGCCATTCCTGATTTAGAAACATCCCCCATGGTTGAGATATCTAAAAATGTAAGACGTGCTGAGGTCATGGACACTCAACCAAGGCCATTCAGAGTAGACAGATCCCCAAAACTTCTTACTAAAGCACAAGCTGAGAGACGTTTGACAGAGAAGGACCAATCAGCAGTTCAACCAATCATAATACTCCCTGATACACGTGAAACCGTCATCAAAAACGTGGCTAAGAAAAGAGCCCCGCCACAAATCCCAGAAATCAAGGTCACACTGCCAGAGAGAGTCAAACGGGAAGAACCTGTGAACATGCCCAGAAATGATGTTTTGAAATTGGAGCCCGAGCGAGTTATGCAACCCATGATAAAGGAGGTTGCACAGGTATTTCGAGGAACCGAGAGACCAGTAGATGAAGCAACTAAAAAGACTGGTGAATCTGCCCGTAACAGTGCTCGAATTAATCCAGAGCCTTCGGGCGTGAACAGGAACATTCTGTCAGCACCTTCAGGGGAGAGAGCACAGGATGTTAAACAACAAAATCTAGATGCGAGGCCAAGAGGCGGAGAAGCACAAGGAAGTTGGCGGGGCAGAGAAGATGACAACAATATCCCTACAATTAACATAGCATGTGCTGATGATAATGCAACCACTATTGAACGAGAACCAACGTACGGCCAGCTTTCACTTCCCGGCATAGTAATCTCGCAAGATATCACTCAACCGCATACATTACCTCCAATTTCTGTCACAAACGCTAAAACAAGTTCAAAAACCAAAGAAGATTTAGAGCTGTTTGTGAAGCCAAAGAGTGGAACGGATCATGTTGCTTCTTCCGAGAAACCGAAAGAAAACCCTAGGACTCAACTTAGTCCTGATGTGTCTTTGTCTTCATCCACAAAAACCTCTCAAAGTTGTCAAGACACAGATAAAGTTTCTTCACCGAAAGACGCAAGGGTTGAACCCGAAGCTGAAAGGCTTCAAAGAGACAAACCTTCCATAGAAAAACTAAACCTTACAACCCCCGTGGGACCTACTCTCCCTCCACTCAGTCCTGCCAGTTTGAGACGCCTCATGGCAAAGAATAACCCCAATTTAGAAAATCAGGGTTCCGCCTCGGCTGCCTCAGTGGACGGAGGTGAGAAGAAAGGGGAAGAGAGTGGGGGGAGCACACCCACATCCACTTTGTCCTGTGAGAGCAGCCCCAAGATGAAGCGACGCGACAGTCTAACGCTGATCCCCTCCGCCACGCCGGAGGAGCTCGCTTCAGGTGCTCGCCGCAAAATCTACCTCGCCAAAACCAAATCTGAGGATGAAGGATCTGACACGCAGGGAAAAAGAGACAGCCCGTATATGTCACCCAGTCAAGCGCGAAGGGCGGCTTTTCTTCAATTGCAAAGCGGACAGCAAACGCCACCCACGGAAAGACGTTCACCTATGGCCAGACGTAAGGCCACGCTGGAGGTTCCAAAACCGAAGGAGGAAAGCATAGAGGTGGTAGAAAGTGCGAAGACAGAGAGCAAACCACCAGAGAAGGAAAAGTTGGACCCTTTTAAAGGTAAGACTTTAAAGTTCTTTTCCCTGCCTGCTAATTTATCTTGACATTCACACTACTGTTCTGAAAGCAGATGCACGTTGAAAAAGTAAACACTAGAAACGCATATCTTTACCTTTGTCAAGTTGCCCCTCAACCCCTTTCCATTCAGCTCCTCAGGTTATCAGGAAGATTAGAGGAGAGCCCTTCTCAGATGCCTCGGGCCACTTGAAGCTGTGGTGCCAGTTTTTTAATGTTCTCAGTGACTCCACTATCAAGTGGTACAGAGACGAAGAAGAGATTCTGGAGATGGAACGACGGTAATTTTGACACCACCTGCTTAACTCCCATCTAAATCTCATATGTAGTTTCAAACCACAGACAGCAACTCACTGTAACCTGGCAGAGAAGTTGTATTTTAAAACATTCAATTGCAGTACGCATGAAAAGCTTTTCGCTTAGTTTAGCTGTCAGCTGCATCATATAGTCTTGTCATTCATGACTCTTCCTTTGACCATGAACCCCACAGCTGTGACGGCGGTGTGGGACTCTAACCAGTCCGTTACCCAACACTGCCTGATTTCGCCATCAGGGCATATTAAAATCTAAATTTGTGTCTCACAGTGCTGTATCAGCACAGTGATGCTGTACTCGCACGCATACCCATCAATGCGTCATCTGTGCTGGGTCTGTAAAACACTGCCCTCATGTGGCGGTATGTTTGTATATTTACCTCATCACCCTGTGATGTTTTTTTTCTTTCTAAAAGCAGTTTTGAGCATTTTCATTAAAGGGATGCACCGATATGTACATTTTGGCCAATAACTATAACCGATAATTCTTTAACATTGTAAGCCGATAACCGATATATCTGGCCGATATACAGTATCTAAATATAAATATAAAATTCCATAAGACCTAAACAAAAGGCAAAAAGTGGTTTTATTTGAAAACATTGACTGCAGAAAACAAGGTAACCATTAGTTCACTTTTTCCCCCTGAAAATCATATACCAAGCACTAGTTAAAGATTCTTTAGCCTTCAAACTTTTGTGGTATATTTTTTATTTAATAAACAAATTATAGATGATCTTCCAGACCAACTCAGTATGAATATTATATTGCATTCCTGTCAAAAGATCCTCCATAAAATTAAACACTGGACATTTAAACTAGCAGTAAACAATATACTTTCTCAGCATTTATTTGTTTATTTTATCTTTGTTAATGTCGGTTCCTTGTCTTCCTCAATCCCTTCTTGAATGCAGGTAGGTTTCTTAAAAAAAGTTTCAGCAAAAAAAGAAAATTGCGGTTTTTGTATAATGATTAAAACAGACAGGACTTTTTGTTTTGGAGTCTGTAAATGCTGTATTGTTTCTGAAGGTGCATAACAGTGCCACCCACATGTAACTGTGAAAACTTAGAACGCTGAAAAACATGTCAATGGTGTGGAAGTGTTGAATCATATATGACAGAAAATCTAGCCAATGGTAGGGACAGAGTTCAATTAATTTGATAACACCCCTTAAAATGAATACTCTCTCATGCTACAGGTTGTTCTGTTAGCTTTTGAAGAAACATTTAAGCACTCATTTTGTGAACTCTTTCTTTTAAAGAAGCCTTCTTCAATCATTCATTTTTGTGTGAAATGAAGCTCTTGCGTTAAGCATTCTGATTCTAGTTTTTCTTTTTCTCTCTTAGCGCTGGAGATGAAAGTCCATTGGCACTGGCAATAGTCCAGGCGTCCAGCAGAGACTGTGGAGTGTATGGCTGCTCTATCAAGAATGAATATGGGACTGACATGACTGACTACTTACTCAGTGCAGACAGTAAATAAAAATGAGTCTATCAACAAACCAAAACTACGTTTTTACTCTGCATTCACTCTGTTTGTTCTCTTTTGGCAGTACTGTCAGAATTTTTCCTAAGGGATGATTTAGAAGGTAGGACTTCTGAAGAAAATGGAGTGGGATTATTGCTATAAATTTCACGTCAAGTGTTGTTTCTCTGCATTGAGTTTTTTGTGGACTATTTGTGTCCTCAGTGGGCGAGGAGATCGAGATGACACCTATGATGTTCACCAAAGGCCTGGCAGACTCGGGTTACTGGGGAGAAAAATTCTTCGGGCGTATCATGACGGAAGAGGTCCAGATTGGAGAGGGCTGTGTTCACAAAACCTGCAGGACAAAGGTCATCTACGGTTTGGATCCTGTCTTTGATTCTGGCAGCACATGCGTCACTAAAGTAAAAAATCCCATCGCATTCGGCGGGAAGGAAGAGAGCAACCTGACTGAGAAAAATCTGGAGATCACCAAACAGGTCAGAGTCTCTCTGCAAATTGACCGAGAAGACCATACTTAGAGGAACAGTTTACCCAGAATGCGAAAATGTTGTTATTATATAGTAACCTAATAATATCTTCTTAACTTTCACTAAACACAATAATGTCAGGAAAGTGGGTGGTACTTTATATTTATACAATGTTTTATACAGCTAGCAAACACCTTATTTTGAATTATTTTTATTATTTTGTCCTTTCTGAAGCTTCATCCACTTTTCTTTTAAAAAGACTAAGTGTGCGTTTACAGAAAAACAATGTGTACGTTTTTGAAACATAAAGCGTATGTAGGATAACATTTTTTAAATGATCCCAGCTCACACAGATCCAGGAAAAATGACTAAAGCAACACAACACGTAATACATGTGCATGACATCTCGGTGTTCACAAAACAGTTTTTTTTGTTTTTACAAAGATGATAACAGTATAACTTTCAAAAAGCTTGCACTTTAAAACCTGTTATCAAAAGTTTGCATCTTTAGGCTCCCAAAACGCCCTTGTCAAGAAAATGAACAGCTAAGGGCTCTAAACATTTTCCGTTTTAACATAATAAGTTGGACTGGATGCATTAACTATAACCACATTTAGGTTTTTGGGTGAACTGTTCCTATATCGTGACCAATGATAAGAGATGCACATTGATAATTTTCTTCTCTTACATCTCAGGAGTGTAAAATTCAGAATACTGTTCGGGAGTACAGCAAAATATTTACGGCGGAGGCCAGAGTGATCGAGAACTTTGGATTCTCATTAGAGTAAGTGATTAAATACAGTATAATTTCAAAATAAAAGTATTGTTTTTATTTCAGCGATAAGTCTCCTTATAGGTCAAGTACCAGAACCTTCTAAGTCTAACTACTATTTTGGCTGTGAATTGCTTAGACAAGTTCCTTGGTAATGACTGTTATTACAAATACAGTGTCATATTACCGTGATTAATTTATTTCTTCTGTGCCCACTGAAATAACATAGAGTGATCCCACTTCATCTAATGTATCGGCCCGCCAACACAATCCCATACGCTACAGTAGAAGCTGATTTGAAAGGCGTGTATTTGAAATACTGTTCGATGGACAACACTGGACGATTGATCACTAGAAGCACCTCTGAGGTGGAGCAAAAGTGTTGCTCTTTCCAGCACTGGATCCATCAATGGACCAACGGCAACCTCCTTGTAACAAGGCTAGAAGGTAAAACTGTTTTTCTTAAGCACCCTATATGCACTTAAAATAACTCACTTTTAATATAAACATCACAGATGTCCAGCATTTAATTCAAATTAATCATTTATGAATTTCAGGTGTCGATGCAAAGATCACATCTGTTGAAATTGCTACCAAGTCTAAAGGGTTGGTATATATGATAATGAGATTAAAATATTATCACTTCTAGTTCATCTATTTTTGAAGAGACTGATGTTCTTCTATCTATCCTGCAGGTATCAAGGTCTCACAGACAAAGCGTCTCCAAAGATAATGGAGCAGTTCATTACTCAGCATCAGTGTAACTACTACTGTGGTTTACTGAGTCTGAGACCTCTAAAGCCCCTGGACTCTTTACAACAACCCAAAATAAAGACCTCCAAGAGTCCCCTACTGGCACGAAGGGGAATAGCAGGCTCATCGAGCCCCCAGCTGCAGAAGAAAGGAAATAACAGCCCACAGTCCACCCGGAAAGGAATTTCTAGCCCCAAAGTGACTAAAAAGACAAGTGAGTCAGGAGAGAACTCACCCGCTGTCAAACACAAAACTGTGGAGGCCCCAAAATCGGTGAGGATGAGGTAGAGAGAAGGATTGAGACTCATGGGAAAAAATGCAAGCTTTGGCATTTTTTCTATTTTCCTTACCGTTATCATTCGTGTGGAGCCTATAATATACAATTATCAGTAGGTTACGTTGTACAGGACAGCGAGATTCCTTGTGTCCATAGACTGGCATGAAAACCTATGACCGAGGATTGTTCATAGTCTTTGCACATAGTGTCTAAAATGCACGAGCTGAAGAAAGCAAGAGTACGAAGGACTATACAGATATACTAAAGAGATGAATGACCAGAGGTGTTTGGCAGTTTTTGATATTACTGTGAATATGTACGACACCATAAATACCTCTTGAGGCCACCATTACTTTAAGAGCTGAATTGAGACTATCCCCTTTCAAGACCACTGCTGGGGAAAAAATATGAAACCCGGACTGTCTGCAAATGGATAAACAATGTTTTCATATAGACTCTGGAACTTTGTTGTGGTTTATTCAATTGTTTCTATATCAGATTTGAGAAGGATTCCTCAAGGATTCCTCAAAAATCTGTGATGTATGTCTCGGCTGTGCTGAAATGCTGCTTTTTTGGTAGCCGTGTCTGATACGCATTTTTTGTGAATTGCTCTGCGTTTAAGGATCCGGCCACACATTTGATGAGTGACTGTCCATGCTTTACATTCTCTAACACCACACTTGGTTGTTCATATTTGGGCAAACTTTGAGCTATATAATCAAGACAAATTTGTTTTTATCTTAAATCTGAGGGAAGATCAAACTTTATTGTCATAGTAAAGATATTTATACAATTGACAGTACAGAGTTCACGTGTCATCGGTGTTTATTGCCCTGCAAATTTACAAAAATTGAAAAATAATATAAAATATATTTTAAATGTAGATTTTTGTAAACTTTTAATGCTCATGTGTTTACAAAAACGTTCTCATCTTTAGGTTTTGATTACATGTATTTTAATTTAAAATTTTACCAAAATCAATAAATGGTACCTGCCTTAACCTTTACCCCATTTCAACATCAGATGAACATTTTAGTGGTTATTTCCCGTGCTGAAAGCAAGATTGATCAAATATCTTAGAATTGTTTTCATGTGAACGGTTGCCACAGATATTGATTAATAATTATTACATAATGATTAATATTATTATAGGTAATAATAATAGAGGCTGATTATGATTGGAGTGTTTTGGAGAAAGAAAACTTTGTATATTTGAAGTAGATGCATTTTTCTTTTTTTTAAATATATTTATTATTTTACAAAACCAAAAGCCAGAACACTTGTAAATAGGACTAGCATAGAACAGTTAACTGATTTCAATTCATTTTCTGTATCGACCCTAAATCGGAAAATTATTGTCTTGCTATTTTGCAACACTTAATGAATCAAGTTTTTTTTCTCTAATATAGCGCTTTTGATTTCCATTATGTTTCATGAATAATTAATAGAAAAGACATATAGCTAGAGGTCAACATTATGTAATGCTGGTTTTTTATTTATTTGTTTACATACAGTAAATATTTATTGAGTTAAAAGCTTTGATCATGAACTTTATCATAAAATCCTATATCATAAATTTTTACAATCCATGAAATTAGATCTTTATTTCTCAAATTTACAATAACAATAACAGAACAATAAAACGTACAAAGTAGTGTATCCGTAAAACATATTTAGTGTACACCTTCATAGAATAAGGTACATTTTACATGTTTTTCCTTTTATACCATATATAACATTAATAATGTAAATGTAAACAAATCTTAAAACAATATATACATGCAATATCAATTTAAACACATTAAAATGTGGCAATTTAATAAATAAGCTAATTTGTCAGAGTTTTGGGGTATTGTTGCACTGATATCTCTAAATCAAACTACATGCACACAGATTCACTGAAGATCCCACAACAGTTTGCAACATAAATTGTTGCATTTTTTATTTCATCCCAAGAACCCCCAAAGGAAAGTGTCCCGTTGTTGTTAATAGTGCTGAAACACAAAGAAGCACAGAGGATTTTTTTTGCATTTGAAGTGCCAGTGGCATTTTTAAGTCACTACAGAGCAAAAATATTCTTTGTACGAACCTATCGTAAAGATCATAGCAGCAAGTTTCGATGTCGGGGACAGTGGCATTGAAGACTGAATTCTGAAACACACTCACACAGTCCAGTGGAGGGACATAAAGTATACCTGCAAGTGATAACAAACTTAAGTCATTAAACTGTTTCATTCCCTGCAGATGCATTTAAAGCTACCGAAAATAATTTAATACAAATATACTTAACAATTACACTTTAAAATTTGATTTTTTTAAGCATATATGTGTCTTTAAATTTGTATATGTGGTAACCAGTTAAGCAGAAATAACAAATCAATAAAGCACTTAAATTAAAAACCCAATGTTGTCTTAGTAAAAAATGCTTACCTGCAATACAGGCATTGATCAACGAAACACATGTGCCTGTAAACAAGGCTCTGAGCACTAAAGAAGATATATCATCTTTCCTTGATGGACAAATAGAAGCTGTGAAATTAAAAGAATTAAAAAACGTTATCAATAAACAATATGTGATAAAGGTATATTATCAAACAATTAAGATAAGAAGAGATAACTGAGTCATAAGTTATGCATAGCTAGCACTTAAATCTTTAGCATACAAGTGCTTAGAGCAAATAACATCCCTTCTTATAGAGTTTGGATACTCACACAGGCCTCCAATCACAATGCCAAGAGAACTAAAGTTCGCAAAGCCACACAAGGCATAAGTGCAGATGATTTCTGAGCGAATCTGCAAATAGGTTTGTTGACATACAGTAAGCAAGTGTACTAAATAAATAAAAAATGCAAACTTTAGTTTTGCGTAATGCACAATAAACAAACTTGAACATTGAACAATTGGATTAACTAACAATAATGATGGCCAACAAATGCTGTAAAAATATGTTTTTTCATTGTTAGATCATGTTAGTTAATCCATCAGGGTAGAGTGTTAATACCAATAGATTTATAGGATATATAAGATGTAACATAAGTACTTACTGAGATCCAGTTTCTGTCTGGACCACTTTCCAAAGTGCCATTCAGTCTATTGCTTTTAAGCTCAGACAGCTTCTCATAGGCTATAAACTCATTGAGGAAGAGTTTAGTACCAATAAGTTCAGCCACTATAAACGACTCCTCGTATGGAATCCCCATCATGAAAGCCACAGGCATAAACACGTAAGAGCAGATCAACTGAGGGATCAAAGATAAATCTCTTAAAACATTTCTGTTCTTAATATACTATATAGATTTGTGAGATTTATGATATGTAGGAGAAATGTAGGAGCTTATGATATCTAGGACTACCTTTGATGTGAAATACATAATTGTTTTAGTACACACCTGAAAAGTGACTTCTGGGTATCCAACCATGCCTCCCATCCAGCTCAAAGCAGCGTTGATGAAACCCAAAATGGCGAGAAAAGCGATCAAGTTAGCAGCTATGTTGGCCACAAGCCCTATAGATGCTGAGGCACCACCACTGGCAGCTTCTAATATGTTCTGTTCACCACTGAGCACAAACAGAAGACATTTGATCAGTATCACTATATTCACCATATCTGTATTTAGAAACGAAAATGTTCTGTATGTTAAAATTTGAAAGTGCCCCTACCTGCTGTCAACTTTAATCTGATCCGAAGATGTGAACTTACTCTTCTCAGTTTCAGGGTAAGATAGTTTGGAGATGGATAAAGCACATGGGGCGGCCATCACAGATGCAGAGATCAGAGATGAAGCGTCAATCTGTGTACGACACATTACATGAACATACTAAACACAGACAACACATTCAACTTTATCTTTTATTAACTTTTCTTTGGTTTCATTTAAATAGATTTAGTTATCGAAATTTTTTCCTATTGAAATGAAGGATAAATTCTTGTACCCCAAATGACATAAATGCACCCATGACACTCCCAGCAATGGTGGCAAACCCTCCAGTCATGACAGCGTGAATCTCAGACTTGGTCATGTCTTTCAAATATGGACGGATAAGTAAGGGTGCCTCTGTCTGGAACATAGCAAAAAACAGGCATATTATATAGAGATGTCTCACCTGTTGTCCTAAAATGTGTGGTCCCTACGCAGTTTAAGATATCGTTCACCCTCTCTTGAAAAAAACGAATCTGGACCCAAATGTTTTATCGAATTATAGGCCTATTTCTAAATTGCCCTTTTTACCCAAAATTTCAGACATTTCTTAATAACAATGAGATTTTCTAAACTTTCAAGTCCGGTTCTAAATCAAACAATAGCACAGAGACATGCCTGTTGAAAGTCTTCAATGATATTTTAATTTTTATTGATTCCGGAAGCCCTGTGGTGTTTATTTTACTAGACCTCAGCACAGCTTTTGACACTATCGATCAAATGTCGTTATCTCTCGATTAGAAAGGACGATTGGCATCCGGGACAAGGCACCAGATTGTCACCAGAAGTCTTTCCTTTTCAACTCAACGTTTTCAGTTAATTTTGGTCAACAACACTAAATATGAGCCCCATAGTCTAGCGGGGTCCCGCAAGAATCCATTCTTGGCCCAATTTTTTTTCGCTATACATGTTGCCCGAAGGTTTTATTTTCCAGTAAGCATGGTGATTCTTTTCACTGACACGCAGATGACACAAATGTTTATTTACCTTTGAGAAAGCATGATAAGGGTTCTTTTGATTCATTATTGAGGTGTCTACATGAAGTTAAATCTTGGATGTCACAGAATTATCTGAATCTAAATGACAGTAAAACTTAAGTACATCAGAAATTCGACGCACAGATCAACTCAATGGTTAAATCCCGTTACTCCCATTTAAGATCAATAGCTACGGTAAAACCGTTCTTGTCTTCCAATGACATTGAAAAGATTATCCATGCTTTTATTTTTGTTTTGTTTTTTATTTTTTAGGCTCTTTTAAGAAACACGTGAAACTGCTTTTACTGGAAGTGGAGATTGGGTCTGTAGGCTTATTCTAGCCGTTTGCCTATCAATGGTTGTGTGTGAGAATGTGTTTTAAGTGGTTTATTTCTATTTTTTTATGTCATCTATGCATTGTTTTTGTTTTCACTGAAAAGCACATTGGTCAACTTTACATTGTGTTTAATTGTGCTATATAAATGAATACAACTAAAACCTGACAAGTATTTGCATTTTCATTTCGAGTTAACATTCTTAAAGAATTAATTGTAAATCCTAGGTAGCCTCTTGCTAGAAACTTTTGAATCAAAAGAAAGTCTGTTCAAGCAGTGCTAAGTACAGACCTTATTACTCAAATATTTATATTCTAAAAGCCTACTAGAAAACAACAATCGATGGCATGTATCAACGGTTCAATAAAGTACAGAAAGGATTGTAATCAGTTGGCTAATAAGAAAATCCAAGCATGCAACATGTTCATGTAGATAACATATGAAAATTACTGAATATTACCTGACCAACAAATATATTTCCCGCCACACTGAGAGTCTCTGTAGATGAGGTTCTCATTGTGACTTGCATGACCCAGGATATCTTTAAACAGGATGACACATCATTAATATCACATGCTTTGAATATTTCAGAATAAGAATAAGACTCGGCTGAGACACTTTTACCTTCATGATAATCCACTGCATTACCCCCAAGTAGTACAGGACAGACATTACACTGCTGAAGAATATGACTATAGGAAGAGCCTGTGAGGAACAAAATAAATAGTAGGAAAGGAAAAAAAACAAAATTCACAATAAGACATTGTCATTACTCACCTGGAAGGCAAATATGTTTTTTGTTAGGTCTCCAAACACAAATGATGAGCCTCTGACTGTGTAGTTCAAAAATGTCTGGAAAAAAGTTAAAAGAAAAGAGAGCATCGGTTATTACATAACAAGCATTCTGACATCCTTATTAACATCATAAACTCCCAAAAGTTTAGTTTGCTATTGGTTTATAAAACTTTATAGAAACACAGAAACCCTACCTTCTCCTTTCTTTATCATAGTTCAAATAATCATTCATAATTGTTTTGTTTAAATAAGTTACTGCACACTGTGACTTATTAACTTTATTAAAGGAATGTAAAGCTACCAGTAACAGAGAGAAATTCATTGTTTAATAAACAGTGATACCTGAACTTGCTGTCCGAGCCATTCAAAGGCTATTAGACCTGGTTCTGTCCTAATGATAAACAAGCCTATGGCAAACTGTAAACCAAGACCCCAAAAGACGGTTCTCCATCGGACCTATCACAATGCAACACAAACAACCATTCTGTCAACAGTCACACTTTACAGTCAAATCTTTAAAACGTGCCTTTAGCTTGGGCACCGATTTGCAACTATTTTTTTAAAACTTATTTTTTATTGGTGAGAAATCATAGGCGCAACCTCAACGTTCCGATAAGGTTTGCATGAAATCCAAAGTCTACAAATTGCATTCCAAGATAACAGTGTTCAATAAAGTGAGATTTAACGTGAATGTGACCGTGTTTATCACTCACAGCAGTTCTGTGTGCAGAGAACAGAAATATGACAATAACAAACAGGCAGACACCTCCAAAAGAGATGAGCTGTTCTGGCCGCTTTCGTGTGTCGACCACCAGCCATGCCACCAGCAGTCCCACCACAACTATTACAAACACCCTACAACACAGATATTTTCTCTTAATTATTTGACATTAGCCACTTCCAAACAATTCTGAAAGGAGACTTACCATTTTATCCATCTCATGTGGGTTTTAAACCATCTTTGAGCAGGTTTAAAGAACTTCCTTATGTGGCCACCCGTATACTTATTCAGTAGTTCCAACGCAATAATGAACACCCCCAAAGATGTTAGGACAACCAAAGCAATTGCCCTCTTGAAATTCAAATAACAGGCAGCAATGAAGTATGCCAAATAACCTGCAATTACAAACACAAAAACGTTGTAATGTTTGTGGTTCAATCGAATAATGACTCACCAGTGTTACACATTTTTTTATTTTATAACAAATATAATAGCAAAACTGTGAAGATAAAACTACATTACCTGCAGCCAGTATTGCCAAAGCAATGTATTTGATTGTTTTGGAATGCGCTTTGCAGAAGGTTTCTGTGGCTGTGATGGGTATGCAAACTTTTCTGTGGTGAACAAGAAAAATATAACTGTAGACTAGCTGTTTTGAGTAACATTGGTGAGATTTGATTCTGAGGTTTAATCTGGTTAAATCCCCCATTTTTGGAGCAATGGAGTGTATGAAATGTGTATTAAAAGCACGCACAATCCGCTATAATCATGTTGTGAATTTCAACCACTGCATATTTCATTGCAAATCTTGCTCATGTGAACAGAATTAGGCGGATAGACAACCATCATTCATTTCAACTATGATTATGTAATTTCAAAGTAATGTTGTTGACTACCACCAAATAATGTGACAATGAATCATGAATTATATCTGATGTAACAGTAAAAGATTAAACTCTGAACCTCACCTAAAGCATGATTTGGAATCCTTTTCTGACTCTTTATCACTGTCAACCTGGTCATCTGATAATTGATCCTCCTGAGGACCACAAAATATACATTTATAATTTGCGCAAAAGAATCTTACCAGAAGAAATTCACAGTACGACCACTTTAAACCTACCTTTACAAATCCAGGATTATCTAATCCTCCATTTTCACACGAGACAGTTGTCAACTGTAAATCCCCTTTATCCGCTGTAAGTAAAGTATCAGTTTTTAATTGTTCACCAGCTCCAATTCAACTCTTGTGTAAAAGTTCTTATCACGTCCCACATTTTCATGCAAGCAAAAATGAACCAGTACATAGAAACATAACCAACACATCTCTAATACAATCCATGCCACCTGTTAAAAAAATCACTAAAGAATAAAGAGGTAAACAAAAGACTTACTCATTGTGATCTCTCTGTCACAACTGCTGGGACTTGAACCTTGAGCGTGGGATATATAACCTACTCTGGCCAACTAGAAATCTTATCATTAATTAACCACATACTAAAGTGTTTTAACGATGATGTCAGTGCTCATGAAACAGCATCTTTTTATCATTTATGACAGTTAAGATCCTCCTTATTTCCCAATGACTAGAGGTAGAACATGTAGACCATTAAAAAATGCAAAACTATATAAAACAAGAAATGAGACGTGATACATGGATCACATCTTTTGTGAGAGGCAGAATTGAGAGTGTATTTTTTGAGAGTGCATTTTAAGAACTGTTTAAGAACAGTTAGTACCTGCAGGGTTTCAAAACTTTCCCAACCGGCTCTCAAACATTTAGACACAAGATGTCAGTGTTGCTCTCGTTAAACTCCAGTCCCAGAACATGTTATTCTAACACTAAATAATATAAATAGGTTATTTGAAGAAGTAGATGAACAACAACAAATCCAACAGAAAGAAATAGAAAAGTAAATAGTAAATAGTGAGCTTACAAAATCTTGCCTTCGTGTCAGAACAAGCAATCCAATATTACATTTGTTAGGCTTTTTAGATTCATTAATTTTCTTGCTGGTCTCTTAATATTTGTTGGCAATTTCAATTCATCCTGAAATTGTTGACAAAGTATAATATAATACAAATATAAACTAATATTAAAAATTTGGTTAATTTGTTTGAACAGCGTTACTAGAAAAAATAGTAAATACAGTAAATAATATATAGACTAGTAAATATGATAACAATGACGCATAAATAATCATATGATTTACAGAAATGCAAGTGACAAATTTATAAATAAAATATCAGACATTCAGCTTTTGGAATTAATGACTCTCTCAGTGCAGCCTCATAAAATGAAATGATGCTTAATTCCTTTTAGGTAAAACAAGATGACACATTCTGGCATATTAATAGACCTCAACGTGCATCGCTGCATTAGAAGTTTAGATGTCTGCGAAATAGATTAAAAGATAGGCTACTCATGAAGGCACTTTATGTGCTTTGTTCAAACAAGCGTCATGATTTAGTCTTTCTCGCACATGTTGTGTGTCTTTTGCACAAATTAGAGAGATCATTTGAGACCATTTCTTTTTCTATTATATCCAAATTATGAAGAATGTACCCTTGCTCCTTTCTGCTTCATCCAAATTATTTACCATGAGGAAATGTGTTTCAAACCAGCTTTTAGTACATGTAGGAATTCAAAAAATAATTTCAAGAGGTTTCACATTAAACTGTAACACTTGCCACATTGGTAATTTTCTAATCATACATTTGTTTTATATTTCATAATTCATATTTTACATTTGTTGATAACTTTTTGGGAAAACCTTGCATAGTGGTCAAAAATAGAAGACAAAACTGATAAATTAATGATATTTAATGATGGAGCTAAAATAATAACACAAACTAAGATTAAACCTATAGGCACTTTACGTTGGAAACAAAAAGGGATTAAAACTGATAAATTCACTTAGTTGATTCTGGCCCGGTTTCACAGAAACGGTTTATCTTAAACCAGGACTATTCCTTAGTTGAATTAAGATATTTATGTTGCATTATAAAAATGCCTTAGAAGAATACATTACTGATGGCCTTCTTGAGACAAAACAATGGCACTAATGTATTATTTATAAGATGTTTCTGGGCAAGTAATATTTAGTTAAAACAGGTCACATGTTCCTTTTAGTCTGTGACTAGCCTTAAGCCTTGTGAAACCGGGCCTATTTAAGATAAATATGAAATAACTAAAGGAGACACCGTGTCCATTATCATTTCATATGTCTGCAGTTTATAAACACATAGAAGATTATTTGAAGCAGAAAATTTGAACAAATTCAGCAGAACAGCTTTGCTTTGCCTTAATTTGGGCTTTTATTTCACATGAATGCAAGAATGCTTAGATAGTGTGAAGATCACACTTAACAGGAAGAACACTATCATGCAACAGCAACAAAAAATACAAGTTTTAAATAAGATGCATCATGTTTTATTTGGTAGGCAGGTAGAATAGGAGTGTGAGGGCCTTAACCTACTTTTTATAAATGTAAGTAATTAAGATTAATAATAATTGAATAGATTTTAAAAGAAACTTTCAAGTACAGCAACATTGCAGAGTTGTCAATCAATCTGACAATCTGACGACATCATTAATACACATTTATATATTATCAGAACATGTTAACCCTATCCTACTCTAATCACCTTTATCTATGTTGTTTCTTTAAAAGCTATCTGTTTTCTTGGGAACTGGACGTTTCCAGTTCCACCCTGTCAAAGTCTGTCTCAGTTTTGCTCTATATCTAATCTAGCAAATCCTTCAGTATATAAAAAACCTTACAAATCTCAAAAGATATTCCTTTAGGCTATTAAAATCATATGGATGGATCATGAAAAGTTATTATATTTTCAGTGCCCACACAAAACTGAATAATTACATGATTCCATCAAGCTTAAAATAAGGAAAATACTGCAATTGTGGAGACTAATATTAAAACAATTCTGTTCTGCAACACCAGCCAAAATGAAAAGATACAAGATATTACAGATTAAACAGGCCTAAATAAATGAGCAATGTAATTATCAGCTATGTTTTTGATCAGGCACAATCATAGAAGCCTACTGTCTGTCTGTTTTGGTCAGATTTCTTTAGAACAGAAACTTGGATTTTCTAGAGTGCATCACTTAGTAATCGGCCCCCTACTTGATCTATACAACCTTATTTTAAAAGTATATTTTTCATCACTTTTATTCGGATTATTCAAAGATGTGTCTGCTAAAATGTTTGGGCATCATGTGCGCGTTTGTGTGGCTCCAAACAAACTCGCGATCACACCTAAACTGTCCAAAAAATGCTGTCTAGATAGGCAACTGGGTAGAATTTGACACAGTCTCCGCCAAGCTTCCTCGTTTACGCAGGAAGAGGAGAGCTGTTAGCTAGCATTCGTCGGAGAACTATAAACAACTCACTTTTATAAACCTCACAAACAAAAAACACTTTCCGCTTGCTTAATCAACCATTTGCTTGACGCTTAAATGTTATTTTAAAAGCGTGTTTGACAGACGTCTGTACTGGTCTATGATAACAGCACGTTATTTACAAAGCTGGTTTGTACGCAGCTAGTCAAGCGCGCACTCGACAGCTAAAGCTTCTGTCAGTATTTTTTTGCTTTGATTTCTGCTGGAAAATCTAGTTTTAAAATAATGAAAGAGGACTTAAATATCTGACTGTGTCTTACGGGGTGTAACCGCATGCATCTGACCGCAAAACAATGTTTTGACGGGTTTGTGAGCTTGTCGAGGGTTTGTGTTCGTAGTTAGCATATAAGCTAAAACTAGCTTTGTACATCCTCGTACAAAAAGCTTCAACTCTACAAGTGCACTTCTTATTTAAGTAATGCATGTAAAATATGCAGATGTTAAATACGATTCAATGTACAGGATATTTAAATAATCTATGTATGGTTGACAGGCTAGTTAACTAACGTTAGATTGGAAGGTTGACTTGGTTAAGAAAGTCATTTGAAGATGTGTTAAAAAGAGTATAATTATGGTGAAATGCTTATTGGAAAGGAATTAAAGCTTCCCTAAACATGCCTGCAAGTATTTGAGTTGGCTGGACTGGTACTATGGAAGGTCCTGGAAATTTACTACAGGTGAAGATGCACCGCAGCAAACATGATGGACCCCTGACACCCACCAAGTGCTGAGGTGAATTCACCAGGAATCAAATGGTAATAAAAAAACCTTTATTTGGCACTTTTTTGTAGCAGGTTTTGCTTTTTATTGTATTATAAATATTTTCCGAATAGGATACAGTGTATGTCTATTGTTACTTCATGTTAAATCGGACATTTGACTTTAAACATTCGTACATGAATAGTATAGTAACAAAGTCACAGCATGTTTGTTGAATGTAATTACATCTATGTTTATTTGATTATATTTTTATTTCAGGTTGTGAAAGTGCTCAATCATGGGTGATATGAAGACCCCTGATTTTGATGATCTCCTGGCAGCCTTTGACATCCCAGATGCGACTAGTCTGGATGCCAAAGAGGCCCTACAGGAGAATCATGATGAGGGAGAGGAACACCTGAAGCACTCAGAGATGTGTATCGATGCCACGGCTTTGATCCCTCACCCGGCTTTGACTCCAACAGATGCCCCTGTTGTCAGTGTTATAGTGAAGAACACCTGCCGCCAGGACTCCTATGAACATCTTGTGGAGAAAGAGGGCTCACATTTGGGACACCTATTACAAAATGGATTCAAGATGTCTGCAAGCTCACTGGAGACTCATCATATTGAAACACATTCCGTTAATTTTCCAAAGCTGGGAACTAGTAATCTCAATGGGGAATGTCCAACACATTCCTTGGAAAAGAATCCTGTACTCTACAAGACTGAGAAAAATCCTAGTATGTCAAGGTCAATTCCTCAGTTTAGCCCTATATCTAGTCCAGAGTCTGAAGACATTCAGAGCAATGGAATTGATGACCGTCCAAAATGTGCAGAGACCTCATACTTCCCATCTGATTCCCTCTTCACATCTTCAGCTTTTCCTGTCTTAGACAATCATGAAAAACTAGTCAGTCTGACATACAGGTGCAATGAAAAAAATCCTGGTTCTAAAAGTACAGATGATCTCCGATGTGAAGACTCGTCTTTTAAAGAGCATAACTTGGCGTGTTACAATACAGATTCAGAAAAAGAAAAAAGTTTTGATTCCGTCCCTAAGAAAAACAACATTGAAGAGCTTGAAGCAAATGAATATTCAAAATATTTTCCCCCTGGCACATGTGACAAAGCTCAAACATCCAGGTTGTCTTCGTGTCTCGATGCATTAGCGGCCCTGAATGCTAAAAAGGATCCAGGTGAGCAAGCTAATTCAAAGGACATTCCAGTAACACCAAAAGACATGGTGAAAATGAGTCCAAAAATTCCCATATCGCCAAAGAGCCCTAGAAGTCCTCTCGATGTGGTGAAACGTTTTGCTAGACAGCCTGACAGCCCCATGAGCATGTGCAGCAATAGCAGTGGTAAAGCATCTCCAGCTATTGCTACAGGCTCACCTCCAGCCATACCGAGAGTCCGAATAAAGACAATCAAAACCTCATCTGGAGAAATCAAACGGACTGTCACGAGCATATTGCCAGACTCTGAAACTGAAGATCTCCAGTCGCCCTTTGGATCATCTCCATCTCAGTCCTCAGTTGAAGATGCCTTCTCCAAAACAATCCATGTGCATAGTTCGAAGGATATGATTTCTGAAGACGTTTTTGAGGATGGAAAGCAGGAAGCTTCAAAGACAGCTTCACTAGGAAGCGTAAAATCAGTGCGGAGCGCAAAGAAACCTCGTCTCCAAAATAATGATCATGTCCTAAAGAATAAGCAAAAGAGGTCTCCACAAACGGGTTCGTCGGCTAACACAAATTACCTTCCAAAGGCGTTACACTTGGCCAACCTAAATCTAGTCCCACACAGTGTAGCTGCCTCGGTTACAGCAAGATCTTCCACTAACAGACAGGACCGCTCTCACTTATCATCTTCAGTGGTGTGTAGTTCTGTACCCTTAGTGCACCAAGTCAAAAAAGTCTCCCCGAACACACGGGCTGTTACCCCGAATACTGCAGCTGGAACTTTAAACAGACTGTTAAATTACTCGAACCCTGTGCCAACGTATGTTCCTGACCTAAGTCCACCACCAGGCAGCAACATCAAGCTCCCACCACAAGGCTATTGCTGTCTAGAATGCGGAGACGCATTCGGGCTCGAAAAGAGTCTAGCGTACCATTATGGACGAAGGAGCGTGCATATCGAAGTAGCATGTACCCACTGCTCTAAAACTTTGGTGTTTTTTAACAAATGCGCTCTTCTGGCACATGCTCGAGATCACAAAAACAAAGGCATGGTGATGCAGTGCACTCAGTTGTTTATGAAGCCCATTGCTGTCGACCAGATGTTGGCACCATCCAAGCCTGTGCAGTCTGTAAATCAGATACCTTGTGAGAACAACACAACAGAGTTATCCAAAATCCAAGTGGTCTTGCCTCTTTATCATGACAGAGTTATCAGGAATGGGTTCAAATGCTCGGATTGCAATAAACAAATGTCAGACTCCGCAGCACTTGCAGGTCACTATCAGAAAATGTCGGCGGAGTCTGAAAGTCTGGTGAGTAATGTGCCTTCTAGTGTTCATTTTATTTGTATCTTCTTACTTCCCCATACGCTCATGTTTTGTGTTTGTTTTCTCTCTGCCAATGCAGGTGTGCAAGGTTTGCTCAATGTTGCTACCAAACAAATGCAGCTACAGGGCCCATCAACGCATTCACACTCATAAATCTCCATATTCTTGCCCCGAGTGTGGAGCACTCAGTCGTTCTGTGGACATCCAAAAGCATGTGAAGGAGAACTGTCTCCACTATGCCCGCAAAATCGGTTACACGTAAGTAACTTGGACCTCTGATGCAATAAACTGTAGCTTCAAAACCCACAAATGTCATTTGTGTTGGTTTTCACTTACGAAATTTCTTTCAGGTGTGTGCATTGTGAAATGCTTTTCATGTCACTGTCCCTCTTGAAGAGTCACATTGAGGACAAACATTGTGAAGTCTTCTATAAATGCACTAAATGTCCTGTAGCCTTCAAATCTACTGATGGCTTCCTGATGCATGTGAAAACCAAGCATGACGCCGATGAACCTAGCCATCAGTAAGTGCATTTCTCTTACTTTTAATGCAGGCACCGTGAATGGTTTGGAAATTAATCCTGGTGTTCTCTGTGCAGGGTGATCTACAAGTGTTCCTGTAAAACTATCTTTAAGAAAAAACAATTGTTGTATCAGCATTTCCATCATCGTATTTGTGTGTTCAAGTGTCCAGAGTGCACTTCGTTTTACCAAGAGAAACTACTTTTGGTGCAACATTACAAGGTTTGTAGCTTCTTTTATTGATGTTAGTCATTGAAGTGTTCACATTCAGAGTGATTGGAATCATTTCACGTGTCTGTGTGTCACACTTAAATTGAAGTTGTTCTCAGTTGATTACATTATTTGGTTGTGCGGACAGGTTGCGACAGGTTCACTGTCAGATTGGCAAGTCATGGTCTTAGGCATCAGCATAGCCTAGATGAAGGTGGATCCAATGACTGTCTTGTATGCTTGGGCAAATGTTTTGGGCATTGATAGGGTGTCTATGCTGTTACAAAAAGACCCGACAAGTGAGCGGCAGTAGTCAAGATGACAGTCTGTTGATCTGTGAGCAAAGGGTGTAGATAACACGTTGTTGTTCAGTGCATCACCAAGGTTCTTGGCGAGATGTGGACGAGATGCTTTAAATGATGAAAGTTGTCTGATCTATTGAAGTCTTGGCAAGTGCGTCTTTTGGCTGGGATGATCTGCAGATGATACCTGGTAATCCAGGCTGAAGTACTCATTTGTTTTACACTGATTTGTGAGGGTACAAGTTGTCAAAGAGTGGAAAGAGAGAATTAGTTTCAGTAAGTGCGGAAAAGTGTTGGGACTCAAGATGAAGAGAAGTCTGTTTATTGCCTAGCTTAAAGACAAACTAGTCATTCAAGTGTGGGACCTGTATAGTTATCTCAAAGGCAGCCTTCAGTCAACATGCAAACAAACCTAGCCAGGAAAGACAATTGACAGCTGATGATGACACTTTATAATAACAGTTTGCTTTGTTAGTTAACAGTACTCGTAACTCATAACCTATGAAAATCATACTTGAAATTAATAACAATTTTCGAAAACAGAACCTAAAGCACACGCTACTGCTATAAGGCATGATGTGATCTGAAAAATATGAAATAGGTTTTGTTAATTTGCACCTTCAGAATCATTTGCATACTGACATAAGTTGTATTTGTGTGTCCGCAGAGTGTTCATGTTGGAGTTTTCAGAGCTGAAGCAGAAAAATGCCAGACCGAGACAACATCTCTCTTTGACACAGTGTCTCCACAAAACTTTAAACCAAGAGTAACCAAACCTGCTAGTGATGCCAGCATGAAAGTTGGAGAGAGCCCTTCTGCACGGAAATCAAGTGGCGGACATAGTAGGAAGAACGCTGGGTGGACTTGTGGAGAATGCCTTCTGTGGCTCCCAGACAGAGAGACCTACGTCAGTCATATGAAGAGCACCCATGGAAGGGTGAGGCTCCATCTTTTTAGTCTAACCTAAGTGTATTACTTAGACCAGAAGTTATCAAACGTTAAACTGTTCTCAAACCAGGGGGTTTTCTTAGTTACAATAACAATTCATAATGCTCGGTTTGTTCTCTGAATTCATTCCTAATTAAACATGCATTTGTTTTGCAGTCTCTAAAGAAACATCCATGTCGATTGTGCGTAAGGTCTTTCAATTCAACCTTGAGTCTTAGACGACACATTCGCAGTGACCATGATGGGAAAAAGAAAGTTTACACATGCTGGTAAAGTTACTGCTCGACTACAAATGTGCATATCGTCGCTGTCCTTCTGAACCTTGGATGTCCAAATTGGCTGTTTTACATTTACATTTTATGCATTTGGCAGACGCTTTTATCCAAAGTGACTTTTTAAGTACTTTTTAAATGATTAAATACTGTGTTATCAAGTTGAAACTTTTTATTGGTTAGGTATTAGTAAAACCCATTGAAAAACATAAAGTGTGACTAATAATAATGAAACAAAAATATATGGAGATACGAGGTTTCAAAAGGACTGCCGCGAATAATTTAATGTTAAATGTATTTAATTAACATATTGTTAATTAGGTTGTTTGTTTTTTATTGTTCTTACTTGATATTGCATATTTCCTTGTCAATCCTAAAGGTACTGCACAAATGAGGACGTAACTTTTACTAAACCCTCTGTGCTGAAGAATCACATCACCTTGATGCATGGAATTAAGAACCCAGATTTCAGCCAGATGGCAAAGTTGGCATCTCAGGTGGTGGGGAAAACCACAAGTGAGGTAATCATAAAATACTCATTTGATCCTTAAGTGAATTACAAAATACATTTCAAGATTTCCCTATTTTTAAGGTTTGAAGGAACTGTATTTTCTCAATGCAGCTTCTATCTCTTTCAGAGGCCTAAAAGAAGAGCAGAGGAGACGAATGGGAAGATCGGAGAAAATGGAATGTCATGCAGCTCTCCTGCCAAGCGTCTTAAGCCACTTTATCGCTGTGCCAAATGTGGCTTTACCTCTGAAGTCCAAGCCCAGTTTCATGAGCACATACCTCAACACAGAACCGACAGTGACACACCCCAGTGCCAGCACTGCGGACTTTGTTTCACATCTCAGCTAGCACTCAGCAGGCACCTCTTCATTGTGCATAAGGTCAAAGAACCAGACTTTGAAGATGAGACATCAAATCAAGAAGGGGTAAACTCAACTGACTTGGGAGATGAAAGAAAACCTGTACCTCTTTTGCCAAAAACAACTGGTTTGTCCACAGTTGGAGAGCAGTGTGAAATATACAGTGAGACTGTGGCCGGTGAGTCCATAGACGGTGCTTGTGGCAAAACAAAGACATCAGAAACAAGTGAATTTGCTGAGAAAGAACAGGCCTGAACAATGGAAAGCTGCTATTCAATGTCATTGCAAAAAGATTATGGCTAAACATGCCATTTATCCGAATATGCAGCTAATAAATGTGGTACTGCAAACATGTTGCCTTACAGTAAAAAACTATATCTCAAGTCGCTTATATCTCAATGAAATAATGTTTCATAAGACTCTGAATATCTTTGAATTAACTAAAAACTGATGAATTCATGCAATTAATCGCCACTTTCTATTATTGTGTATTACTTTGATATATGTCTTATGTATGTGGTTAATCATAATTTATTTTCATATAATTTCAAAAGCATAATGTCAGTTTGTTACAGTGTTTCTCTACAGAACAAATGTATGTCTTTGTTCATGTACTACAACAAATCTACCATGAAATGTTATCTATTTACATATTCTAGCCATGTAATATTTTGGCTGTTTTCAGGGTCACAAAATATGCCAACAGGGGAAATGCTGATGAGTTTAGTATTTTTGTGGTCAGTCTTTGGTGGTGCTTGTGTTATGCTGGTCTTGAAGGAAGGGCATGTCTGATGATGAATATTGTTAGGTGGTGTATGTGTGTATCGCAAAACTAGATATCTGTAACAGTATTGCTATGATGGAGATTGCTTTTATTCTAAAAGGTATTCACTTAAACCCAGGTATCTGCACTCAGAGAATATATATTTTCATATTCATTCCATGTAGATGACTAGTTTCAGTTACATTTATATTCAATGAGCCATTCTTACAATCAAAATTAGCACTTTTGTAAATGAAAATATGGAGAAAAGTGATATTCATTATTTACATATTCTCAGATTAAAGACATAAGAGACTCAAATTTACAGTTTATGTTATTAGCAGAGGTTTGATGTTTTGGAGGCCTTCAACAATGTAAAATACAAAGATTATTATTTCTGTCACTATTTTGTTCGTTAATATTTCAGATTAAATCTTTATGTCCAAGACATTACAATCAGTCTTGAAAATTATTTTTAATTTAGTGTGAAGACATGATTTGCTAGGAGCAATAGGTGCACAATTTACACATCGCTGCGCAGACCGATCGGCATCAGACATCAAACTACCGCGAGAGCGCTTTGTGTTTCTCATGCTCTCGCGGTTTTTTGATATACGACGTCTAGTTCGCACGGCGCCAGTTTTTAATTTTCAATTTTTGTATTGGACTGTTGATGTAAGCCAGGGCACCCCATTCAACATGCCAAGTAGACATCCTGGGTTTACACAGCTTTTTACTATTATACAGTATTTATATTAGGCCTATAGTATATAATTATATAGTCTTTCTATTGAAAGAGTCTATCTATTTACACCCCAATGTTATTTAAAATATTGATATGATATTCCTAGTAACGTTAGATGCAAATTATTTAACTAACGTTACACGTGCACGTTTTGCACTATATTCCTACGATTCATTTCATATTGTCAAAATGCATTGAGATCAGCCAACGCTTATCAGATTGTTATCGATCCATAATATTGTGTTTAATGTTTTTGTTGTGTGACGAGGCATATATACACTTAATATATAAAGGAATTGTTTTGAATCTACATTTTTCGAACCGCAGTTAATTTCAACCGGAAGTAGCAGAAGCGGAAGCCCGTTGCCGCGTATCCGCTAACCAGCAGCAGTGGTGGCGGAACATTGCAACTAAATTTCTTGGTTTAATTTTTATTAAAGACTGTTGTTGTGTACAGTTTACTACAGGCACAATATGTTATCGTTAGATTTCCTCGACGATGTCCGGCGAATGAATAAGCGTCAGGTGCGTATTTCTTTCTGTAGCTAGCTTAGCACTAGATTTGCATTGCTTTCTGGAACTACACGTCAGCCTGAATGATTGACAGCTGTTTTAACGTTCTTACATATTTATTACTGCAATTTAGTGATGGCTTTACAAACGTAATGTTGTTTGAATCTCTTTACATGGAGTGATGTATTTTAGAGTACGTAGAGAAATGAAACAAACCAGGAAATCGGATTTTCAAATGGCTGCTATTCTCTTAACGGTTTAATTTATAGTTAACATGCCTTATACTAAGTTACACTAACATCTACGTCAGCCATGTTTTTTATAGTCATTTATACTTTCGCATGTATGATGCAAGTTAATTAATTTTGATAATATTGCATACATAACACTAAAGCTTGCTGATGTTGAGTGTGTTATTTTCGTGTTTTTCAGCTTTACTATCAGGTGCTGAACTTTGGAATGATTGTATCTTCAGCCTTGATGATCTGGAAAGGCTTAATGGTGGTAACTGGAAGTGAGAGCCCAATTGTGGTTGTTCTCAGGTAAGGCAACTAGTACATTGCCTGCTCTTCACTTTCAAATCAGAGGATTTTTGATGTTTATAACCTTTCGGAGAAAAGAAAGTCTATGTTGTTTGGTAGAATTCAAAATATTAAAACCTTTTAAAAACGTTTCCAATGTTATATTTTTAGTGGAAGCATGGAACCTGCATTTTTCAGAGGAGACCTTCTCTTCCTCACAAATCGTGTTGAAGACCCAATCAGAGTGGGAGAAATTGTTGTGTTCAGGATTGAGGGAAGAGAAATTCCCATTGTACACAGAGTCCTAAAAATTCATGAGAAGTAAGTATGTGTGTAAGATCACATGTTCAGTGTACACGGGACATGTTTTTGAAGTACAAATTCACCAAGAAGAATTTTAGCAAGGTTTTACACATGCAGCAGCATCAGCAAGACAGCTACGACGAATAGTAATAAGGGCAGTTTTCGGGTAAAAAATGGGGTGTACTTTGTTTGAGAAAACAACCCTATGATCCCAGTTTAATTCATCAGAATTTTAGATTGTAAGGGTAGGAGCAGAATGTACTAAGCTATATTAGTAAGTCCAGTTGTACTCTTTTAGGATTGTCTGATCTTTACCTGATGTTTTTGTTCCGTCTAATAACCTTGATACCTTTTGATTTCAGAGAAAATGGCGATATCAAGTTCTTGACAAAAGGTGACAATAACGCTGTGGATGATAGAGGCCTTTACAAGCAGGGGCAGCATTGGCTGGAGAAGAAAGATGTAGTGGGCAGAGCAAGAGGGTAAGTTTTAGAAGAGTCTTAGAATTATCTGTGATTAACAAAATTAGTAAGGAAACAGAAATTTTGAGCTCTTATAATCGTTTATTATCGTTTGTGTGTTTTAATGATTTTCCAGAGTTGAATCTTCAGGTGTACTTTCACAAACAAATGTTATATTTTAATAGAGGAAAATATTGAAGTTATGTGGTCTGTGTCATGTCATTTGATCTTATGCAATGTACCCTAACCACTTTCTCTACGGTAGGTTTGTGCCCTACATCGGAATTGTCACAATTTTGATGAATGACTATCCCAAATTTAAGGTATGCAACACACTGATGTCATTGTAAGTGTTTGTTTAATAGATGAGTGAATTAAAGACCTTAAACTTTTTTGTTTTTTCCTTCCATGACAGTATGCTGTATTGTGTTTGCTTGGGCTGTTTGTTCTGGTACATAGAGAATGACGACGCTCAAGAGAAATTGTCAGAAAAACCATGGAAAATATCCATCTGGTGACCAGTTTTTATGGTGTTTTGTGTGTGTTGGAAAATCTTGCACTTGCTTTTTGAGACAAATGTCAAGTTATACTTTTTCCCGCTTAACAGTACAAACATGAGGTACACAAAGTCTAGGCATTTATATCTGTCAACTTTTCATGTCATTTAAATTTGCTTGATCTTGTTTTACACACTGATGTAATTGCACCATATGTTGAAAATTGTCTAACTTCTAAACTTTGTCTAAGGTCAAAATTTTGTATGGAATAAAAATGTCGAGCCAAATTTAAAACTATCATTTGGGTATGGTATGAAGCCTGATACTTTCTTCTTTCGGTACTATGCAAAAATTCAACAGATCATGTGTCAATGAACATAAATGTAATAACTATCCATTTTAAAAAATCTTATGTACAAGCCATCACTAAATGGACATTTGGGTTTCCAAATACATACTGGTGTTGTTATTGTATAGTTAAACCCAATTATGTTGAATTCTTACATTTTACATTTATGCATTTGGCAGACGCTTATATCCAAAGCGAATTGCATTACATTCTATTATACATTTGTATCTGAGTATGTGCAATCCCTGGGATAGAACTCATGATCTCAGCGTTTCAAGCGCCATGCTCGAACCACAGAGCTACATGAAAGCTGTATATTAATGTTCAAAAGGTGTATTGCACAAAATTTGTAATAGAAAAGGGTTTACAGCCTAAACATGTAAAGTAATTGTTAATTGACTGAAAGGTTTTTAGGAGAACCAAAAAGGGTTATTTTGTGGGAAAAACTAATGGTCCTGAATGAAACGGATTTGATGCCAAATCAGCTATTAAATGGTCTCATTTTACTACCTTTACTATCCATTCGCAGTAGTTATATGCGTTCAATGACAAAAACGATGACCTCATAGACGTGTGTGCTATCCCACCCCACTTTGATCGTATAAATACAGACCGACTGCTGTGAAACACTGAAAGAAGAGCTGTCACAAGCAGCTGATTCTCAACGGAAGAACCCACTTTTACCTGAACACGAGATGGCTGTAAGAACCGGAGGTGGACCATGCAAATATAGATTATTATTTGCCTTCATAATGCTTTCAAATGTATCCTTGAGTACATCAGTCAGTCTTGATTTAACGGAGTTACGAAATAAAGTTTCGAAAATTAAAGTCCATCCACGAGGGAATCTCTGGGCTACAGGTATGTAGCCTCCGTTTTGGATAGTATATTAGAAAGCAAACGAGTAACCAAATGCATGTTTGGACTGACTACAGCTTCAGATACTATATGCGAATATATTGGACTGGATTTTCATTTAACTATTTTCATATTAACTCTTGTTCCAACTTAAATTTTGTCTTCTAGGTCATTTCATGGGCAAGAAGAGTATTTCAAACAGCCAGTTACAAGAGACTTCATTATCCTCAGAGTCTATGAGGAATATTGAGCAGCAGTCAGTGAGTCCAGATGGAGAAACGGAGGATTTGAGGGAGCTGATCACTCAGGAGGTGCTGAAAGTCGCTCTTAAGGCTAAACTTCAGGACCGAAAAGGGACGCAAGATGCTTACAACCAGGTGGTTAGCTACACTTTTTTAGAAAGAAAATGTACACAGTTACTAGAGATTTGTATAGCCTAACCTAAAAGAAAATGTACATTGTTGCTTCATCCTTCTCTTATACATTTTTATTCATTCATTTGTTTCAGGATTCGGACTTCCTGATGAAGCTTTTGAAAAACTACACTGCAAAGAGGAACCTATAGATTAGCGAACATTGTACAAAATCTAATCCGTATAAAGTACGGAAACCTCATTTGATGATATTTAACCGTAACCTGCTTTTCTTATGTATGCCTTATATGTATTTTGTAAATAAATGAATGTGTAAAGATGAAAAATATTTTAAGAAAATAAATACGAAACGTCTAGTCTCACCATCATCACGTGTAATAATGTCAGCAAAAAAAAAACACATTTACAGTAATAGTTCCTGAAGACTTTGTTGCAGCTATGCAGACAAGAAAAACTACAATTAAGCATCACCACTAAATTGCCTAAAGCTCCTAGTTTGCCTTCAGGTTTTCGCATAGAAACGTACTTGTCTTTAAAAAGGAGCGTACATTTGCTTTTTACAAAGCATCAGGCTTATGAGGTCAATACAAACATTTTTTTCTTAACATTGGTAACGAAAAAGTACAGAATTGCGTAATTTCGGTGTTTTAGAGACTCTAGGTTAATATATCAAAAGGTAGGCTTGACGAGAAATGAAGTATAAACAAACGAATAAATATATAGGCTACAAACAGATGAATAAACAAATGTTGAAATATAAAACCAGCACAAACAAAAACTTAAGTATTGATATTGGCATAGATGTAAGCCAATGCAATGATACGCATATGCCAAGTGCGTTTCATTTCCACAAATTGTATTTATTTCTGAATTTTTCCGTTGATTTGTACATAATTTTCTCGTCTTCCAAACGCGTTTAAAGCGATAGCGGAGGGAGATTTTCTAGAATAATTCCATATATTCTTATCACCAAAATAGATGTAACGTTATGGTGTTTTATCGCTCACATATAGAGGGCAGCAGTGAGTCAACCATACTTGCAAACAACATCTACGCGAGGAACTCCTCATGCCTCGCTTCAGAAAAGCATGAATCTCATCCAAATGTTCGCTGTAAAATGCCTTTAGTAGTGTTGTGTGGATACCCGTGCAGTGGTAAAACCCGGCGAGCTCATGAGCTGAGAGATTATTTCTCTCAAAATACAGAAAGAAAGGTTCATGTTATCGGAGATGAGGATCAAGGGATTGATAAGAACTCTGTATATTCAGGTGAGAATCGTGATGCCAAATGTGTAGACGTTTGGACCACCTTAGAGACACAATATTGCACATATATAACTGAAATCGGGACAATATAGTCTAACAGCACTCCTCATGTGATATTGCTGCCATGTCCTGCTGTAACTGACCGAGTATGATGTTTGTTTGTTGATGAGTCCAGACTCACAGAAAGAGAAGAATCTGAGAGGTGCACTGCGAGCTGAAGTTGAGAGGTGAATGTTAATCTGTCTCACACGTCAAACATAAATGGAAATGTTTTGTTTGTACTTTTTTGAAGGAAGGATTATTTATGTAAAATGATTTGTAGTTTGGGTCACAAATTATAAAAATGTTTAAATGGTGTTGGACACCTTTTGATTTATGCTCGATGGATAAGTGAATAATAAAATCACCAGCTTTTCAATAAACAGTGCGTGTTCAATATATTCAAAATCTATAACAATATTCAAAACTGTAAGGATTATATGCAAAAGATAATCAGATTACAAATTCTGGTTAAAACAAAAAGATCACCATATCTGTCTTTTAATTATCACACCCATAATTTTGGAACAATAAGATGCTTTCAATAGATTTATGTAATTTCTTTATGTACTTCTCTTTTTGTATTCAGGAAGGTCAATAAAGATGACATTGTGATTCTTGATTCCTTGAATTACATTAAAGGTAAATTGTTTGTCATAGGTGAATTATTGTCATATCGTCACAGTCCCTCCAAAGCCTCTGATGTCAAAATTCGCTGTTGGAAAAAAACACTGTATTTCTTAAATGATTAAATAAGTGTCATCAAAGTTGACAAGTGTTTTTTTAATACGTATTGTTGGTTGGATATTTGCAAAACCCAGAGACAAACATAAAGGGCCACTTATAATATTGATTTATGGCAAAACAAAAATCACAAAATATGGAGATTTTTAGAAGGACAGCAGGAAAATATGTATTTGATTTTTAAATGCCACTTCATGGAAGAAAATGTACACATACCTTAGTGTGTTTTTGGTCCATAAAACAATGTGTGGAGTGCGAGTTAAACCCATTTGTGTTTTCAACATTTCTTGCACCTGACCAGGACAAGTAAAATATCAGCTCTTGGTCTGACCAGCTGGTGTTAATTAAGGCACAATTTAAGTCGGAGAAGTATAATTAGTGTAATTTAACTATAATTGTTTTTCATTTCTAGGATACAGATATGAGCTGTTTTGTCTTATCAAACATACACAGACGCCACATTGCTTGGTATGTAATCTCCTCTCAAACACAGGCTTTGTTTACTTAATAGTATGAAGGACCCCTAAATCTCAAATTTCTACAGGTGTACTGTTTAACATCAGCTGAGGTGAGCTCAGAATGCAATAAATCCAGAGAGGTTGATTCTCAGTACACTCAGGAAATGTGAGTGTGACATTTTTCACAATATTGTCTATACTATCTTAAGTTAATATTAATAAACGTATACATTTGTATTATTATCATTAATATAATAAAGGATAACTACGTTTTTTTATTTAGTAATATTAATGAAATCCCCGTATTATAAAATCTACTTTTTCATAAGTATTTCAAACTAATTACTTGTTTCATAAAATCATAAAATTGTTGTTCTTTTTTCACTTAAATATCATCATTAATTATCATTTTATGTCTTTGAAACAAAATAGTCTTGATGGGCTTATATTGAGATTTGAAGCGCCTGATTCAAGGAACAGATGGGATAGTCCACTGTTTACTATTCAGATAGAGGACGCACTTCCATTTGAAGCCATCGGCGATGCGCTTTTCAAAAGAAAAGCACCTCCACCTAATCAGTCCACGCAAAGTGTAAGAATTCTACTTATAATGCATAAAGCATGAGTATGTAGCTACATTATCTACATGTGGAATTTCTGTTTTTTATTTATTTATTTGTGATGCAGCAACCTCTCTCATCTACCAACTTTCTGTACGAGTTGGACAAAGTTACACAAGACATCCTTATGGTACAATTTAAATTTTATGCAAAAACCTTCTTCAGGGGCCAGTTGCATAAACATAGCTGCTAAGCTTAACAACCAGTCTCACTGACTAGCAGTAAGTTAGGACTAATAAGTCTTACTTTCCAGATTTCTATTAGACCCTTCTATGTATTTATGTAACTGAAGAAATCTTGAAGAAAGAAAAAAATTGGACTGCTATTTTGTAAGAACAGTCTAAGCAGTATGCAACCTGCCCCAGGTGTTATGTTATGAAAATAGAATGTACGCAGATTTTTCAATACTATCTTTATTGATTTTGCATATGTATTCCTACATAACACAGCAATTGCAACAAACTATTGTAATGAATAGCATTTGTCATAATTTGGGTGTGTATTTTATTGTCCTAGGCTCTTCTTGACACACAGAAGACCAGCGTCCCTGGAGATCTTATATCTATCCCTGGTGCTACAGAAAAGATATCCTTTTTCACACGTCTATCATTTTTACCCTTGTTTGTGCACTGAACTTCTATTTGTTTTCTTCATGGATTATTTTGCAGAGATTCTTGGGAAGACATGTCATGGGCCACCAACTTTTGATAGCTCTTATATATTTCCTAAGCCTTCTTCCTTATAGCAAAGTGTTAAAAAAACAGCAAGAAAGCCGGAACAACTCTGCCTTAACTGAAATTTTGTACATTGACAAAAAGTGTATACGTTTAATGCTAAATGAAGACTGATATGACCTTTTCGATTCCAATAAATACACAAACATCAAAGAAAGTCATTTTGTTTTGATGCATTTGCAGTTTAGTAACTGTCCATAACTGCTTTAGCTTTCAAACAAGGTAAACCGAGGAACCAGTGCGCGGCCCTTTGAAATACTACATTCAAAGGGTTTATTACTAGAAGCTAATTTAAACGCATAATGAAATGCCAAATAACTTTGTGTGATTGCAATATTTGAAATTGGTTCCTGCTGATCAAAATGAATCTGGTTGATTTAAAATGGTTATATTATGCACATATCCATCCTTTCCTTAACCTTCTTCATACATCAATCTCACAAGAAGTCTTAACATGGTGGAACTGAGGAAACTCAGACGCCAGTTCATCAGTTACACCAAGATGCATCCAACAGAGAACATTGGACAGATTGCCAATATGTTTGTGCAATATCTTAATAAGAGTATGCACTAACTATGCTCAAAATGTGTTTTAAAATGAGTAGTCAATGGCATATTTATTGTTTTCTAATTAATTTCTAATAATTAATTCTAATTATAAAATGTATTTCTTTTAAGTGCAATAAAATTTGAAATCTTTGCATTAATGAATTTGAGTATTTATACAGGTGATACAGAAAAACTAGCAAGAATCATCTAACAGTTCTTGCCTTTTGCCAGACAGCTGGGTAAAGTATTTTTTTCCGAAGAAAATAACTCATTAGAAAGAAAAAGTTTAAGAGAAAGAATGTCCCCCATAAAGTTGTCACTTTGAATTGGCACTTATAGTAAAAGGCGGGACACTAGAAAAAAGGATTAATACAGAATTAAACACACATTATCCATATGATCATCACACTACAATGTATGAAGGGCACATGTAAAAAAACATTTCTTTAGCCCTTCCAAAGAGTGAAAAAAGAAAAACCATAATCAGCATCTACAGACCGTACTTAAATCTTTCACAGACAACATCTTTAAAAAGGTGTTTTCAGTCTTAAATTGTGGTTTACAAACCTTAAAATGACTGCAAGGTTTGATTTAAGCTGTAACGTGTACCCACAGATGTTTTCTCACTCCATATGTGTGAAGGCTAATCAAATAAAGCATAAAACTCATTGAGACGGTGACTTTTAGTGTTTTTTTACGCTAGTCTCTTGTTTATGCCTCAGGGAGGATCTCCGAGTGTCTTAATGACTGCATATAGTGAGTCATTGTTGTAAATCAGGCCAGCTGTTTATGTGCAGAACTATAATGTGGTAAATATGGAATGAAAACATTGTGTACTTGACTCTTATCTCATGACCTCTGATGCTATGTTGAGTGGGCAAACAGCAACAGTGCAACAATTAGTAAAATATCTTGATGATTGTCATGCCCATTCCTGCATACATGTTTCTTATGTGGTATAATGTGGGAAACAAATACCAACATAATCCGCTTTTGTCATTCTATAGATATATGATCAAAGTTATAATTGTACATTTAAGATTATAATATTTTGTCTAATGAAAATGTCACCTGTCTATTAACAGTAACAGGACTCAAATCCACATCAAGTTCTTTTCCATTCATTACTTTTTCAATTTATCTCTATACAATGACATTCATTAATATTCTAGTATAATAGATATTGTTATAATATTTATCTGTAAGAATAAAAAAAGAAACAATCCTGTCATCATTTACTCACCCAATTGTCATTTCAAACCTTTGATATTTTTCGTCCGAACAACACAAAAAACTGATATTTTGAAGAAAATTTGTAACCGAACAGCACTGTACCCCATTCACTTTATTGTATAGACACAAAACCTTCATTTTTTTAAATATCTTTTGTGTTCTTCGGAAGAAAGAAAGACACAGGTTTGAAATGAAAAGAGGCTAAGTGTGAATTATCATTTTAATTAATGGAAAGGGTTGTTATGTGCTGCCACCTTCTGGCAAGATAGGATAAGCAGTTTTAAATTTTAAGTATTTAGAAGTACTACTTCTGAATGGTTAAGAAGGTGAGTGCCTTCCAATATGCTTTCTTATGTAACGATTAATATCCAATAACATATTATATATATATGCATAGTAGGTGTGCCATTTAGACCGGAGTTTGGTGTTTGTATGTTGAATTTAAACGATCACAAAAATATATTACAAGATAAAGGTATATTAATCTGAGCTCACATGTATGCCCAAACTAAAACATGGCAGTTTTGAGCATATTGCTATATTTTTTTATCTTTATAATAATTCTCAGTTCGACACATGGTTTAAATCCATATTAAAACTTTTAAATAATTTGAAATGCATTTTTTTGTTTTGTTGTAACACACAATTGCCTTCAGACGAAAGTCTGTTATACAATTAAATTCACCCAGAACTGATAAGTTTGTAGAATGACAGGTTAGATTTGTTTATTTGAAAAGCTATCTATAGAAAGGGCAAAGACCGTCTGATCATCCAAAGTTGAAACAGAGGTGGAAATGATAATGACTCTCAAAATTCCTGATGAAGAAACATCTAGTAACAAACTTGATCTAAACATTAGAGGTTCTGCACCTGAACTGAACTATTCTAGATTACAAAAAAATGTTTTGACTTCCATCATTTCAAACAATCTAAAGGTGTGACTGTATAAATTCATTTGTTCTTTATTCTCTACTATTTAACAAAGGCTCGATTGAAAAGAGCAGTACAAACATCTGTATCAGTATCATATACAGTCTGTAAAATATATAGAATTTTATTCGAAACTGCAATAAGGAAATCAATGCACAAGAGAATTTCTGGCTTTCATAAATCTCTGTAACTTATGACATGATTGAAGAGCTGTTTATGAATCATCATTTGGTTACTTCTCTTGGGTTGTTTTCTTAGACACCGTTTTGCTCATGTTGGAGTATTTGTGCTTGTCATTTCTGTTTAAAAAGAAAGATAACAGCATGGGTTCATAAGTTCATAGCAAATAAAATCACACAACACAATTCATGACCAGGTAGTAGTTTTTAACAGGTAAATTTAGTGCAAAAAAGTAACAAAAATGGGTTTGTTAGCAAGTGAACAAAATTAAAATGGATTTTTGCAGACAGATTGTTTAAATGAAGTCTTCTGTAAAACCAGGTGTAATTTTGCAATACTTCAAATGAAGTCAAATTAAGTGAAGAAGGTGAGTGAACATCAATATACCTGCTCATCTTAACCCTGTTCCTACAGCCCATTCCACCCTCCCAGTGGCTCGTGTGAGTGTCTCTGGTCATCATACCCCCACAGCTCACACACGGCTTACCTTTACTGTAAGGCTAGAGACAAAACAAACAGTCGAAAGCAGTTCAAAGTTATAAAAATAATCGGGCTCCTCGATTAGAACAAATATCTTAATCAAGGTTATTTTGGCCAATATTGAGATCCCGAATATTTAACACGATTACTCATAACTTCTAAAACAACATAGAAAATTAGAAAAACTTGGCTTTAAAACTGTGAATTCAACTGAAAAATAAAGTAATGAGTAAAGAAATCACACAGCTGAACCACTGTAAAGGAAGGGGGTGCGCTGTGGATTTACACCACAAGAAAAGAGAGGATCTTTGCAAATTGGAATTGGGCACAATAATCATTTTACCTCGATTATTTTGTTTTTGCTAATCGTTGAAAATTGACGATTTAGATTATTTTCAATCAATTGTACAGCCCCTAAAAAATACAATATATAACTGTATATAAGCTTAATTGTTCACTTACTGTAGTAAACTGTATGGCATGACTACTGTCCATTTAAAAAGAAAATACATCCTACTGTATTTTTAGCCATGTTTAAAAATATAAACATTTTTACTATTGAAATTAAATGACACAAAAAAATGATCTGGCCGACTTGAAACTTACTTAATTTGTTTATAATTTAAATGCTAAATTCTGGTTTAAAGGTTTCTGAGGTCTGACAGGGCTCGGGTAACTAACCTGTTCTTTGGCACAATAACCGCAGATCATCCTGGTGGCCAACTCCATCAGATGGTCCTGATCCTCATCATGACAGGCGTCACATGCGTAAGCACGACCACAGCAAGGGAACCTGACAAGAGGGATGATAAAAAAAGTCTTTTAATTCAACAGAAATCAATTTAAGCCCCAGATATATACTGATGCTCTACGCCGTAACTTGGAGCAGGAGACTTCTGTTGGTTACCTCAGCCATCTGTGACTTTGCCTGTAGTGTCTGCAGGCACCTTTATCAGGTAGAGGCTTTCCATGCTGAACCGCAGGGTCTCTATATCTCTGAGTATATTGAGCAGTCGCACCTGTACATAAAAGAATACAAACCTTGTGAGGCTATTATAAAAACATGTAAACCAGACTGTAAATTCAACAAAAACAACAGCTGTACTGTCAATGGTAAGTGTGGTGTGTATCCTACACCCCATCAACAAGCCTGCGTTCAGCGAACCAGTGGCGTCTTGTATTACCTCCTCAAAAGGAGCGCTCATTCTGCTTCACAACTTCTTCCTGGTGGAATATTCTTCCTTACTCGGTCCGGTTAACCACATCTCTCACAACTTTCAAAAAAACGACTTAAAACCCATCTCTTCTGTGAATACTTAACAGACTTGAACTCTCTGTAAGTCGCTTTGGATAAAAGCATCTGCTAAATGACTAAATGTACAGAATATATAGCACAAGGTAGAGAGACCTGTGGTTTTTCTGGCCTCTGGCTGAATGAACTGAAACCGCGCAGCCTCAACAAAGATGCTGAGTTTGGTGTGGCAATGTTGGCAGTTTTGCTCCCAGTTTTGGCCATAGGTCAGATTCTAGAAATACATGAAACAAAAAGAGAACAAACATTTTGAGAATAATATCAAGTGTTTTTTTCTATTAATAAGTGCAGACAGAAATAAAATGTCTGAATTGTGACATGTAATGTAACTTGATTTCTTTTACAAACAGTCTCCAGACCTGAATCGTGTCCTCCTTGTTGCAGTTTAGGCAGCCGACACTGAACTCGGACTCCTGCAGTATCAGATCTACAGGCACAGCTGCATATAGGTCCAGATAACCCAAAACATCGCTGTAGTGGTGCAGAATACTGGACCTAAATGCAGACCTGATTTCTGCTCCACATTTCTCACACTGAGCTGTACAGGGCAGCCGTTCATTCAGGGTCAGATCAGCACAAACTTTACACCTACAGAACAAAGAGAGGCCCATCAAGTTTGCAAATCTGAGGCTAGTATGAAAAAAAAGTTTCTTAAAGACATTCGGAGACCATGTTGCTATTAAGTTTTAACATCAGTCTCAAAACGTTTTGTGAGCAGTCATACGCCTCAGGAAATGTATATAAAAATATTCAGCCCTATATGTCACCCTTTATAGTGAGAAAAAACATCAGGTATATGTGGCAGCAGTATTATGCTACATCAACGCATGAGGACACAAAATCAGAGAACCAGTTTTGTGAATGAAGTCACAAGAGACTAAAATCAGATGCATGCTATTACCTTACGTGTAATATTTCCATAATAAAAAGCTAAACCGACTTAACTTGACTCGGTGTAAATGATAGGATCACACAAGACCCACATTTATAACAGTTTTCCTTTGGTTTTTAAAACAGGACTGAAATTCACCGGCTGCATTGCAGAGACACAGTGACCTGTCTGGCCGTCACAGTGGCTGTCTGTTCTCCCAGTCTCAATCCTAGCAGTTTGATCTCATTGCCTTTGCGTCGCTCTCTTGTTTTGATGTTCTCCACCTGCCGGTTACCTGCCTCCCCGTCACTGCCAAAAGCAGTGTCCTCCTCCTCTACAACAGCTTCGTCATGCTCTCCCTCCTCCTCTTCCGCTGAAGCCGCAGTGAGTGACACTATACGATCAGGAGTGTCTGTTTTCTTGCCTGTGTTCTTAAAAACAGTGACCTTGAGCTGCTCGTAGGGGACAAACTGTATTCCAGACCTCTGCAAGTCAATGTCTTTTTTCAACTGCAAAGAGAGATTTGATATTAGATGTAGTTTTAAATAAAAGTGCTTATAAAGAGACTCAGTCTGACCTGTCTGGCTCCATCAGTGAAGATTTTCTCCATGCTACGGTCCAGCCAGCGCAGGTACGGCCTGAAAAGCATCTCAACCCTCCCCATCAGCTGGTTGGTGGCATGTTTGGCCTTCAGCCATTCTTCTGAGGCCTTTTGCACATGTCTGTGAGCACACAACATACAATATATAGTTAATCATTTCTGGCTATATTCACAAGCAATATTACAATCAAAAGCATGAAACGTTCTTCTGACCTCGCCATGAGTGCTGGTAAATTCTGGTCCTCTGGAACATCCAGAGTGAACACCTATGTTACATTATCTTTTAGTTAAGAAGACAACATTTAGTGTTAACATGGATTTGAGTATAGTTTTAAGCATGCACACCTCTTGAGGGTAATTCTCAGGAAAGCTGACCATGATGTCGACTTCATTTAGGTCAAAAGGCTGCAAAACAACACTCAATATCAGTACAAAGTAACTGTATTCAGCACGCTGGCTGCATGACCTTGCCACCCTACACAATAAAAGTGCACATGAAAAAAGTTCTGTCATCATTATTTCATCCTCGCGTCATACAAATCCTGACCTCTTCTATCCTCTGGGAAACACAAAAGAAGATATTTTGAGAAATGTTGCAGTGGTTTTGTGTCCATACAATGAAGTTAATGGGGACAAGTATTGTTTTTTTCAAAATATCTTCTTTGGTGTTCTGCAGAAGAAAGAAAGCCATACAGGTTTTGGAATGGCATGAAGATGATAAATGATGAAACTTTTGTGTAAACTGTTCCTTAAGTCTTACCCATTCAGGGTCTGTGGCTTGCACCGTCACTCTGTAGTAAGTTAGCTTTCCATCTTCTCGCTCCTGCACTATAAGTTTTTCTTTTGGGAATCTTTTCATCAGCTGAGCGATCTCTGTGGCTCTCAGCTGTTTGCAGACCTCCTCAGTGAGATTAGCCAGTTTGACCTGATCATGAGCTGGACGTGCAGCTGGAGCAGAGGGTCTGAAACCCCTCCTCTCTCTCGGTCCATAAGGCTGGTCCTCAACTGGCGGAAGCTGCTGTGGGTGGTGGAAGCGACATCGGTCATCCATAGAACAAAAGCCAGAAAGGAAGTAACGGCAGGGCCTTCTAGCCCTTTCTCGTTTCTCAGGGGGCCGATTTGTTGCTGGATGGGACCGGCAGCTTCTCTTTATCTGATTGGGTGCTTTCACTCGACTCTTGCTGTGGATCTGATGGCTGACTATTTGCATTTTCTTCTTTCTCTTTGTGATCCGTCTTTGGATCGACGCTGCTCTCTGCCTTTTTAACACCTGCAGCCCTCTGATGAAGAAAGCGGCACTTTTTCCCGTAATAGCATCGTCTGCCCTGAGAGAAAAAACGGCACAGCGGTTGCGCCTGTCCACCCGTCTGTGGTGTGTTCTTTTGGCTGGTGTCCTCTGGATGGCTCGTGTTGTCTTGTTCGGTTTCCGCTGTCAATGATGAAGAGCCCGGTTCATCCTCACCAGACGGCTTCAACTCTAATGACTGTGGGGCAACAAAAAAACAAGATGATGAGTGTTCGTCAGATGACAAGAGCTGTCACAGTATTAGATTTTCACAAGATGATCATCACGCCTAAAAGATAGATAAATAAATAACATTGTCAGTCAAATAAATCCTTAATTGTGTTGTGTAGGGAGGCAAACAGAGAGTTTGTAACCATCGTGGATTTTACATTTTATGCCTACAGGTGCTCAATTATTTATGATGTCATCAGTGACATTAACACAATATTGAATATCATGATTTTTTATTTTACTGTTATTGTCAAAAGCCGTATATAGTGACACCCCTAATTTAGCTGCAGCTGTAACATGCAGTTTTTAAGGTGTGATGATAAAGCATTTCTGATATTTAAGCTAATATAGAATATTAAAGGCATGGCAAAACTACATGTTTTTATATCTAGGCACTGCAATGTATTTTTGGCATCTATATAAGTTAAACAAATTAAGTCAAACTTGTCAGAGAGCTCTGAGAACCTCTGTGTTACAGTTACAGAGACATAAAGTGCCTGGGAACGTGCGGATGACACACATCTATCTATCTAGAAAATGGACGTTGAATCCATTTGAATGAAAATCATCATTTAGCTCGATTCTTTCATTTTCAATGATCGCGCAATGGGATCAGGAAGTGGCGCATGCTTTAAAACTTGCATTACATTAAACTTACACATGTAACGTGTAATTGTAACTCCTCCGCTAAATGTTTTTGTTGTTCTAATAAATGTCATTTATTATAACACCGCCCAAATTACTTGTGGCAATGTCTCTCTTGTAAGGATATAAGTTAGCTTAAATTAATATGTTCGACACTAACCTGCACCACACCGTCACTTTCTGACTCCATTAAATCGGACACCTGTCAATATAAGCAGCCAAATACGTCAATAGTTATTAGTGACTGTCGCTGTGTGTCCAAAAGACAGAGATTACTCGCGATGTTAGCATAAACATCTGAAGTGTGCTGGACATCATTCAGCGCTGCGCAGACCGATTGCACGGCGTGACATCAAAGTACCGCGGGAGCGATTCAAAAGCAGAGCAGATGACCAGTTCTCGCGGAACTTGATGTCATATGACAATCAGTATGCGCAGCACCAAATGAGTTCAAACATCCATTTTACAATATGTCGAATAGCGTTTTTCTTCACTAGGGGCCGCTAGATTGGCTCAAAAGCCTATTTGTTAACGCTATTTTTTTGTCATTTTTCTAATACAATGTGTAATCTTTCAAATATATACATTGAAATAATTGGTACATGACAATCAAAATAACGCTTAATATAGCAAGGTCTTTAAAAATTATTTAAATGAAATCTTCATGTTGTAATCATTAACACCTATAATTGGTCAATGCTTAAAGCGTGAAGAAAAGTTACAGGTACCACGTGACAACGTACGGTTTGCGCTCCAAAAAGAGCGGTTCGGACAATTTAATTCTGAATAATGACACAGTACAACTTTAATGATTAACATGGGATTTTAAATAGACATTGATAATTATAAAAAAATGAGATCAGTGGCGTTATATGACAAACTAATATAACGTTATGTGGTTTGTCGTGGATGCCCTCTGGTGTTATGGAGTAGAATTACTGCTTCAAGTACTTTACAAAAATAATTATATCCATAATTTCAGTTTCAACACATCTTTGATGTCTAGATGTCTAGTAAACATTTTCACAGTTTTAAAAACACATGGTTCACAATACTCCTCAAACGCTTAAATTATTTACAAAAGGAAGGTATAATATTTCAGTGCAATAGATATACCGGGCACCTGAGCAACATCAAGGACAGAGGAACATTTTGAATGCTACACAGTTCTGGTTCTCTGAAGGATTTAGTTGCTATTAAAGTAAATTGTTGACTAATACATGTTAAAAAAATGACTGTGTTTCATGCAATCTGGGAAAGCTGCCAGCAAAGAGACTCGGTTTTACAGCCTATGTGGGATTACCTGCGGATCAACCACTCTGGCATGCTTCGATCTCCTCTCTTTCCTGTTATTCTAACGGTAGCATCATACTTCGTTCTTTGTCTGCCCTTCCTAGCATGTGACATTATGGGAGAGAAGTGGCCTGCTATTTACTGGCACAAGATCCAGCCTGGCAAGATGCCCACACCTGCAATGCTTCTACACTGCAGTGGAGTTACTCTGTATAATCATCTACTCCTGGTGTTGCCTGCAGCAGCAGCACAGTGGATATGGAGACCTCCCATTCCTCTGCCTGAACAAGCACCTACATTACTAGAACTTGCAGTTGGGGTAGCTGGGAATCTTCTGCTCTTTGACTTTCAGTACTTCATCTGGCACTTTTTGCATCACAAGATACGCTGGCTGTATGTCACTTTCCATGCCATCCATCACGTTTACTCTGCCCCCTTTTCTCTGGCCACACAGTGTCTCGGAGGATGGGAGCTGGTGACAGTGGGTCTCTGGACCACGCTCAACCCTGTTTTGCTGAGATGTCACCTGCTCACTACTTGGGCGTTCATGGTTGTCCATGTATATGTTTCTGTGGAGGACCACTGTGGATATGACTTCCCGTGGTCCACCTCACGTCTCATTCCTTTTGGTATTTATGGAGGTCCAAGCAAGCACGATGTACACCACCGGAAACCTAATACCAACTTTGCTCCACATTTTAGCCACTGGGATAAACTGTTCGGCACTCATGCTGATTTTAGTTTTGTTAAAACTTCTTGATAAACAAGCATGCACGCAACTATTACATTTCTATGATTGACTATCTCAAACCTTATCACTTGAGCTCTTATAAACCCAGAGGGATGTCTGGGAAAGCAATAAATAAATGTACCTGAAAAAATATGATTCCGGCTAATTTCTGCTTTATTACAAATTAAAATTCACACCAGAAAAAACGTGAGAAGAGAAGTAAATAAAACCTCAACCCTGTACAGTGTGCAACTGTAACAGGAAGAGGCTTTGCATTTGTGTGAACTGAAAATAAAAGAATGCAAATTATACTGTGAGTTTGTCATCTACGTGTTTGTAATGTTTGTTGTTGTTTTTCATATTCACAATTTGTATTTAAACATGTCACTGTGTTGTTTATTTCATGTTATCGAATGTTTCCGAACACGCCTGCGAACGCGTCTGCTCACTGTCGAAGCGATGGGCAGAAAGATCGGTGTATGACGTCAAATTACCGCGAGAGCAACTTGAAAGCGGTTCTCTTGAACTGTCGCTATCGCGGTACTTACCACTCGGTCCGCGCAGCGCCGCATAAACACGACAAGCCCTTTAAATGTTGAGCCGCAGCCAATGAGCGTGAGTCAGCTGACCGCTGTGGTGGCGCTGTTCCTGGATCAGACTCGCAAACACACAGCAGCAGTGGTATGGCAGTCAGGAAACGGACAGCCATTTTATAATCCGCAGCATTTCTGTGCTATTTACAGTTTAAAAGCATTTATTCAAATTTTCAATGATGGGTCAGTGCGGGATCACGTCGTCCAAGACCGTCCTTGTGTTTCTGAACCTGATATTTTGGGTAAGTTGGATGTGTTTGAGGGTGAAATTTTGGAGTGCGTCAGTGTTGTCATGTGGATGGACACAGTCAGGTGTCGAGCAGCTCTATTATCGCACACACTCCTTTTATATCATTGTGCACTTCTAAAGATCAAAAATGCATGCTAACGTGTTATATTTGACGTGTGTGTTGTTTTTGTGTCTTTGCATTTAAACGTTGGTGCGTATTGCGTTTGTTTACATACACCGATCGCAATCTAATGTTACACTTAGAAACCAGAGACAGTATAAAAAAATATATTTCATTTATTACGCGCTGCTGTTTGTAAATATAAATTATTATTATTTTTGTCTAAACAACTGTGGGTTTTATTACTTCAAATAATAAATCCCATCTTAATCATTTTTATTTGACGTAAAGTTATAGTGAACAATTTGCAGCAAACACAAACGATATTGTAATTTTTCTGGCACGTTTTTTCATGTAACGTTAAGATTTAACACTGAGCTCTGGAATTTCTAGAAACCCTACTCCACCTATCAGCTTGCTTTTCTTGTCCTGGAGCAGTGGATTAATCCCTTTAATCTGGGTCTAAGTAAGTCTTGTGACAGAGAGATAGATAGTATGACACTTCTGTCCTATTATTTATTTAGGGATCAGGCTGCTTGATTCAATCTCATCTTTATGTCACAGCCTTTACTGTATTTACAGCTCATTCAAGAGGGGAACTTATTTCTGATGATCTGTAAAAACAGAGGAATTATTTTGTTCTTTGTTTTGTTTGTGTGACTGCTGATGTTTATCCAATCACTTATTCTTTTTGTTCACCTTTAGTAATGGTTTTCTTGTCATTCAACACTCCAGTATCTTTTAAAGATTTAGAGAATGATCATGTTTTGACAGTGTAGGAGACAAAGGGCCTTTTAAAGAAGCTCAATTGACAAGAATTTATGTGTCTCCCAATATTTCCTGAACTTCACTTCTTTTATCCTAATGTCCTTGCTGGCTTGCATTTAATCAGATCAATCAATCAATCAATCACATAACTACATTACTTTGAAATAGCCTTGTAAGCTGGTATAGCGTTAAACTAACTAACTAACAAACATACAAACAAACTACATTACCATAAGAGCTCAAACTGAATTAGGATCATACATAAAATAACAAAAGTGAAACAATTTCTCCTGACGTGAAATCACAGCAAACTTAACATTTGATTCACTGACCCTGTCTGTGTTCTCCCCGAAGGCCGCTGCTGGTATCCTGTGTTATGTGGGAGCCTATGTGTTTATCACATATGATGACTATGACCATTTCTTTGAGGATGTGTACACACTGATTCCAGCCGTTGTCATCATCGCTGTTGGTGCGCTCTTGTTCATTATTGGACTGATCGGATGCTGTGCCACTATTCGAGAGAGCAGGTGTGGTCTGGCTACTGTAAGTACTGTAAGCTTTCCTGTAGCTCAGTGGTAAGAGCATTGCGTTAACAACGCAAGGTTGTGGGTTTTGATCCCAGGGGATTGCAAATACCTATGTAAAATGTATAGGATAAAGCAATGTAAGTCGCTTTGGATAAAAGCGTCTGCCAAATGCCTAAATGTAAATGTAAGTGAACCATTCTATGACTCATTCTCCCACAAACGTGCACTATATCATAGCTTTCAGCTGATCTAAAAGCGTGTCATTGACTGGATTTGATCTTGTGCTTGTGTTTTTTTCCACAGTTTGTCATCATTCTTATGCTGGTGTTTGTCACTGAAGTGGTTGTGGTGGTGCTTGGCTATATTTACAGAGCGAAGGTGAGTCTTGTGTATAAAGAACATTACTATTTACTATAAGAGGTGTGCCTGCATTGTTTTTTAATATGAGAGCTGTTCTCACTTTTTATGTTCTTTGGACTGCGTTGAAAGCTTAAACAAGACAGTCAGTTTGTAATGTAATACATGGGTGGTAGGCTGTTTAGGAATATTTGTTTAGCCTGTCTTTGAAATAAAAGTACACCATTGCATCTCCTCCCACATATGGAAGGGGATGAGTGATTAACAGTGGATTTGTTTTTAGGTGGAAAAAGAGGTCAATCACTCCATCCAGAAAGTGTATAATGAATACAACGGCACCAACACAGACGCCCCGAGCCGTGCCATTGACTATGTGCAGAGACAGGTGAGAACAAGACATGAGTTTATTTAAGGGGATAGTGGACCAGAAAATTTAAATTCTGTCATCATTTGCTGTTGGGATTTCAAAGCTTAGATTTATTTTCTTCCGGACAACACAAAAGAAGATATTTTAAAGAAAGTCTTTGACCAAACAGCTATTGTATCGACACAAAATCAATGCATGTGAATGGGGGCCAGTTAACAACATTCTTCAAAATATCTTCTTTTGTCTTCTTTTTTTATATAAGTTTGAAATAACAAGAGGCTTCATAAATGAAGACAGATTTTTGGGGGGTGAACTATCACTAAGCAATTCCATCCAAATCTGTAAAACAATGTTTTAGTGCAGATAACAGAACGATTTTCCGTCCCTGATCCTAGTAAAATGACCATAATGTCAATTTTTCTATGTAAAGCTCCATTGCTGTGGAATCGCCAACTACTCCGACTGGAGGAACACTCCCTGGTTCAAGGAGTCTCGAAATAACAGCGTGCCACAGAGTTGCTGTAAACCAAATGTGAGCAACTGCACCGGCTCCCTCTCCCGCCCTGGAGATCTCTACCCTGAGGTGAGAGACGTGTGTGGGTGTTTAGCAAAGTCTGCATGCACTTAAAAACACATCTGAGTCTAAAATTGTCTCGCGTTGAATTACTTTAGGGTTGCGAGGTACTGGTTGTGAAGAAGCTGAAAGAGATCATGATGTACGTCATCTGGGCCGCTTTGACGTTTGCTGCAATACAGGTATGCTAAATGTGTTGAACGCTGTATGTATTTAACTTTAATTGTGGTGAATGTGTGTAAAGGTATAAAAGCAGTTCGCCACGCAGTCACACTTGTGTGTCAGAGTTCTGAACTAAAGAAAGTGGAGCTGCTGAATCACAGGCTTTGACATTCATACACCTCCAAATACCCTACGGGGTGTAAAGGCAAATCCAGCACCTGCCTGTAACATCACATGGTGATTGACTCAGCTGTCTGAAAAACAAAGGAAGAAATGGAGCAATAGGGTAAATTGTTCTTGGCAAAAGTCTGTGAATTACGACAGCTGTTCTCTGCAGTCGTTTGGGTGTTTGTTTCCTCAGAATTGTTTTTTGATGCATACAAGCTGTTTCTGTTCTTTGTCTTTAGGAATACATTTGTTAATTAAACTAGTAGGAAGCAACTAGGAGTTTTTTGAGTGTTCCTGATACAAGATTTTTTCTTTTTAAATAAAGCAAAATGAAACGAAATGTGGTAGTGAACATCATTCAGTATTCTGTACCTTACCCGAAATAACACCGGTTAGCTTTCAATAATGATTTTTAGGTTGAGTTGTCAGGCACGATTTTGTGAGAAATGTCTTTTTGACGTGATTTGACATGTTAAGAGATGGAGGTAAAGTAACCAAAAAATATTTTTTACTCGCCCTCAAGTTGTTCCAAAGCTGTGAAATTTCTTGGTTCTGATCAACACCGAAGAGATTTTTGGAAGAATGCTTGTAACCAAACAGTTCTTTATTGATTATTGGAAATATTGCTTTACACATTTCTTTGTTCTGTTGAACACAAAAGAAGACATTTTGAAGAATGTAGGACAGTACACAGTTCTGAGGCACTTTTGCTACATTTTCCTACTCTGGTAATCAATGACGGCGAATAACTGTTTGGTTACGAGCATTCTTCCAAAAAATCCTTCTCTGTGTTGATCAGGACCAAGAAATTTACACCGCTTTGGAACTACTTGAGGGTGGCTAAATGATGACTGAATTTTATTTTGGGGTGAAAGACCCCTTTAAATGCTTGAATTAAGTTTTCTAGGCAAAGAAATGACAAAGTAAATAATTGTTGGTCGACAGCGATGGGGAATTTTTTAGTAGTACGAACACCTTCATCTGTTTCATGACTTCTAAACCATAATTTCAACCTTTCTGTTTCTGTAACGAGCTATAGAGCTGGCAGTTTTTATTGAAATTTTAGAAGCCTGTGATGTTTGCTTTATTTTATGCTGATCTTATCATTTATGGGCACCGTAAATGTTGTAGTGGAGTTATCATGCTCACGTTAGATCAGCTGTGAATGAACGGTACTGTGAATGTTTTTTCCTACAGATGCTGGGGATGTTGTGTGCCTGTGTGGTGCTGTGCCGTAGAAACCGGGACCCAGCCTACGAGCTTCTCATCACTGGAGGGACGTATGCATGAACAAACCATACCAGACAAACTTTTTTCACTCACATACACACACAAACATGCACGCAAACACACAAACACACACACACACACTGGGCTCAGGGTTCTGTCGGTGTGAGGTGGCACACTGGATATGCCCTAATTTTTTTCTCTTTCTACACACCTTATGCAGGGTTTGCTCTCACAATGCACTGGTGATGGGAAAAGGAACTTGGTTATTTATGTATGTCTCCACAAAACAATTGGGTTTTAATTGAACCTGTTTTTCTCAAAGGCGTTGGGCCGAATTGCAAAATGGCGGACAACCAATTGTTAATCCCAATGAGAAGACTTTAACATGTAAATCTCTTTACCTGTTCTCTTGTCTCTGTTATATGGAGTGTTGAGAATGAGCATTATGGCTTGACAGATGCCATTGTCGTATGGATAACATGTGGAATGTGTGCTTTCCTCATTTGTTAGTTTGCACTATGTGTATGTTTTAGTTATGTAACAAATACAGAGATGAAAAATGGTTGTAATGGGGTAATGATAGAATGATGTTTGAATAGGATCATGGTACCCATCACCAGTCTGCAGCACATTGACAGTTTGAGAGACAGATCTGGATTAACTACACAAGATTGCTTTCAAATGTGGGTCCAGTGGCACAGCTAAAGTGAACTAGACGTTCACAATATGTTCAAATCGGGGTTCATTCCGGTTTACATTTCAAGTGTAAAGATGCTTTGAGGTATACTCTACATGCACTACCACCATTTACTGACTTTTCTTTATTTCCACCTTTTTCCATTGTTACGTGTGAAGATTACTATTGTAGTAATATGTAGAATTCAAAGTTAGTTTGTAGGTATGTAGAACAGGTTCAACCGTGTATTATTTTAAATGAATGTAAATAGCGGGGGAGGAACTATGACGTAAGCTTGTAATTTCGATCTTAAAATAAATGTTTCATAAATTGACAACTGTTGAGTTGTTTCTTTTCACTCATGAATTACGTCGGAATGTATGAATTTTAACTGGTACACTCAATTTTGAACTTTCATTTTAAGTTAAAGCTATTTAAGTAATATAACAGCATGTTGCATTGCTATACCCACAGTCTTTGTCTCAGAATTGAGGAATTATATAGCGCACAGGCATTCAGACGTGTTATTGATGGTTCAATGATGCATTGTTTGGGGGGCTTTCTTCGGTCAGACAAGCCTAAACCCTTTATAGTGTGGAACAGGGTCAAAGTTCAGACCTTTCCCATGGAGGGGGATGTGTTCCATCTGCTCGCTGTTGCGGTCATGCTAAATAACATGCTTTCACTCTTGAGTCTCATTTTAACATTTATGTGCTTTGAGATCCGTGATATCTATATATATTTATTTGCTTTGAAATCTGTATGTTTCATAGGTTTCCTGTTTTTCAATACCTTAATCATTATAACAAGGAGCTCATTGATTTGAAACAGGACCTCTGAAACGGCAACGTTAGCCTATTTAACCAGATACCAGATAAGGAAAAGCGTGATGTTGGTTTACTGTGTACTGTTTATCATTTAATATGTGTATAATTTAAATGTGCCTTTAAAATATTACATTAGCTCCAGGGATTGTCTATTTTCCTGTTTAGCTTTGCTCTGCATTGTTCATTATCATTTGTGTTGCACTCCATGAAGCAAACAATTGAAGTACTATGTACTTGGTTTCCAAGTTTGTGACCTTAGTGATGACTATATTCATGGCTTAGCAACTTTGTGCAAAAGCATTCACAAACAAGATAGAAACGCTTTCAAAGTTTGCAAACATTCTTTAACTCCCATCCAGGACCGTACTGCTTCATCACATCGGAAACTTGAGACTGGAACAAGGAAGGTGAGTCTGTTAAAACTTTTAGAAGGTTGTGCCGGGTACATTTCAGTACTTGGGTTCTATGAATGCTCGCTTTTCAATGCTGTTGTGTCTTCAGAATGTTAAAAGTTTAACGACATCATTCAAACCAATTTAAATAATGTAAGGATTCATAGTCAGTGCATCACATTATGATAAAAGCTCATTTAAATATGAAATATTTTTGCTAATTCTAACATAAATCTATGTAACTTTTATTCTGTGAATTAATGACTTTTGTATAATGTTACAATATAGTGGATATTTGTTACCCTGTATGTGAATCCAGGCTTAAGTCTTATAATCTAGTTATGAGATTAAGAGCATCAATGTATACAGTGGCTAGAAAAAGTATGTGAACCTTTTGGAATTTCATGGTTTCTGAATAAATTTGTCATAAAATGTGATCTGATCTTCATCTAATTCAAGGATATTGCCAAATAAAATGTGTCTAAAATAATAACATATTTTTTTTTATCTTTCATGTCTTTATTGAGAACAACCAAAAAAACCTCATAGTGCTTGTGAAAAAGTATGTTAACCCTTGAGTTTATGACCACAAAAAAGCTAATTGAAGTCAGATTTTAGCACACCGGTGTCTTCTAAAGATAATAAGTTTGGAGGTGTGGACTACAGCTACTTTGACTGATAAACACCGCTCAAACTTTAGGAGTTTGCTCCGCACAAGAAGAACACGCTTATGTGAGCCATGCCTCGCCAAAAAGAGCTTTCAGAGGATCTACGATCAAGAATTGTTGATTTACATAAAGCTGGCAAAGATTACAAAGTTATTTCAAAGACTTTAGAAATTCACCAGTCTACAGTTAGGCAAACAATCTACAAATGGAGATAATTTGGGACTGTTGCTACTCTACCAAGAAGTGGGCGCCCAGTCAAAATGACACCAAGAGCACAACGAAGACTCATCAATGAGGTAAAGAAACGACCCCGAATGACAGCCAAAGATTTGAAGGCATCAGTGGAACTTGCTAATATCTCTATTCATGAGTCTACAATATGTAAAACACTGAACAAGAAGGGTATCCACGTCAGGACACCACGAATGAAGCCACTGCTTAGTAAAAAGAACATTGCTGCACGCCTGAAGTTTGCAAAAGACCACATTGACACTCTATAGCGGTATTGGCAAAAATGTTTTGTGGACTGATGAAACAAAGGTTGAACTATTTGGAGAAAACACGCAGCACTACATCTGGCATAGAAAGGGCACGGGATATCATCATGACATCATCCCAACTGTAAATTATGGTTGAGGAAGCATCATGATTTGGGCCTGCTTTGCTGCATGAGGGCCTTGCCAGCTTGGAATCATTGAGGGGAAGATGAATTCCCAAGTATATCAGACAATTCTTCAGGATATTGTGAGAATGTCTGTACGTCAGCTGAAACTGTGTAGAAGGTGGGAGACGCAACAGAACAACGACCCAAAACACCGGAGCAAGTCCACAACAGAATGGGTTTAGAAAAACAAAATTCTCCTTTTGGAGTGGCCAGGTCTGAGCCCAGATCTCAACCCAATAGAGATGCTATGGATTGACTTGAAGAGGGCCACACACTTGAGACGTCCAAAGAATATGATGGAGCTAAAGCCAGGAAGAATGGGCTAAAATTCCTCCTCAACGATGTGCAGGTCGGATCCGCAGCTACAGGAAGGGCCTGGTTGAGGTTATGGCTGCCAAGGGGGGTCAACCAGTTATTAATTATCTGGGTATATTTGCTTTTTCCCCTGCCATGTTGAATGGGTGTGTTCAATAGGACATAAAAGATAAGATTTTTTTGTTATTAATTTCAAAGCAGTGTTTGTCGATACCCTTGAATTGGATGATCACATTTTATGACAAATTTATTCAGAAAACAATGAAATTTCAAAAGGTTCACATACATTTTCTTGCCACTGTACATCAAAGTGTTAATCACTGTGAAACGAATGATTTTATTCACACTACGTTTATTTCGCACAGACATTTTGAACATTGGCATCCTAAACATTCCCCTCAATCTTTGACATGGTTTACTCAAAATTGAAGATTATGTGAAATGATTTTATGAAAAAAACGGTCAATTAACTTTACATGTGGGTTTTCACTGGGAGGGTCACATTCATTGTCATATTAAGTCCATGGCAACATAAAGGGAACAATCATTACACGGCTTGGTTATGCCACCCAAATGATAAATGAAAAACTGCTGAACTCAGCAATCAATGGATGATACAATTGTGAACAAAAACTTATCCTACCAAGAAGTCCTGTTTTATATTACTTTTGTCTCTTTGATTAACTTTCAAAACATAGTCGTAATTTTGAATTCTGTAAAGATATCTATACAGTAAAAACATGCATGTGCAGCATAAGTGTCTTCTCTCCAAACTAAAATCATGGCAAGTCCGTAGTGCCTAGAGGAAAGTTGTCATACATTCGCATGGTGTTATTTACAATAAATAATTGTTACAATAAATATAAATCCCTATCAAAATAACAATGATAGCAAAGTATAATGAATATTTAAATGTCACTGTATTACAGCTGATGTTAGATTTCTGTGACCCATATGGGTGTGTTACTGCAAAATGCTGATCAGCTAAAATAAATCCTCCTAAGCACTCTGTTATTAAAGGGCGTATTAGGACAGCGAGAGATTTTCCAGTGTTCTGTGGACCGCTACAGCTCCGGCTCTGGATTCAGATCTTGGCCAGATAGGAACCTGGCACCAGTCCAGTCTGTCCGTTCCTCTCCACCACCCACCAGCCATCTTCTCCCTGCTGCACCACAAGTACCACTTCCCCCACAGAGATGGAGAACTCATCAGGGCCCTGCGGACACATTACGTCAACTATTGTTAAATACAGGATATTTACATCTTAAACTTTGGGGGAAAGGACAATTATCATTAAATCAGATGATATATTGGCTTTTAACAAGAGTTTGCCAATATTTTAAAAAGTCTAAAAGTTTAAAAGTGGGTTAAATTTGGCATTGTTCTTTACACTTTGAATGTCAATGTTATTAAAGCATTCTTATCTCATTTTAAGATTTTCTTACCTGAGCATTGTAGTCATACAGAGCCTGGTATTTTTCACTTTGAGAGGCATTATCGTTTGGAGTTTGTGGTTGAAATCCAGGTATGGACGCATACACCCCATCTGCGTTGTCTGGTGAAATTTTTAACATTATTATTCTCTTAAACTTTTAAGTTTTAAATACAATTTAATTAAATATAATTCAAGCTTAAGTTCCATCTGCAGGCAAATACTGTAACATCAACCATCTACCACATGAACACAGATAAATATATTTGGAAGAATGCTAGTAAAAAATCCGTTCGTGGACACTATTGACTACCATAGTAGGAAAAATGACAATGGTAGTCAAAAGTGCCCCAGAACTTACCTACATTCTTCAAAATATCTTCTTTTGTGTTCAAGAGACTATGGTAGTCAATGGGGTCGGAACAACTGTTTGGTTACGAGCGCTCTTCCAAATATTTCAAATATGTTAATTTTCTCGGTGTCCATCAGAACAAAGACATTTATACAGATTTGGAACAACTCAAAGAAAAGTAAATGATAACAGAATTTTCATTTGAGGGTGAACTATCCTTTTAAAAATGGAGGATAGTGTGATAGAAAATGTGACATGACATTATAATACACACCACAGGGTGGCGCTGATGAAGGAGTGCACTCAAGAGTACTATTCCTTGTACCGATAGCGCAGTTGCCTTGCAAGAGACTCGAAAACCTTTCAAAGAAGCAAAAATGACATGTAAAACACTATACATTAACCCTTTCATGCATGCTCAGGGTATGAAAAACTCAATTGAAAGTCCTTTTTAAAGACACAAATTTTTAAGACATTTTAAGATGTCCATTTTACTATGTGACCGCTTGATGCACAAGTGTCCTGTTAGTATTGTCAAACTAGTGACTTCACACAGACCAGAAACTTTTGAGCATCCATTTGAGTGTGACACACCTGCTAGCAAATGTACCAATGTATTATTTGTAATAGATTATGAGATATATGTAAATGAGGTAAATCTCTATAAATAGTAATGAGCCTCCTAAATTTCTTCATTGTTTAAATGTTTTGTCAGCATGGCAAATACATTATATAGTTTAGCATATTACCAGTGGAAGAAAACACACCTCTTCATCACACCTCCTCCAAAGCGAGCCATGCCATTGCTGTCTGCTGTGGTTGCTTTATCATAGTAGTTCTCGAACACAATGGGTGCTACGGACACATTTGGGACACAGTTTGACTAAGCAAATGGAACACATTTATTTGCTCTGATCATATCATGAGAACTGTGATTAAACTTTACTATGTCACGATGGTGGTTTGTGATAGGCTCTGCTTGAATTACAAAGCATGTGAACCACAGTATTCTACTGTAAAGATACAGTTTTGACAAATAAAGAGTAACTGAAGTACCTGGAGGACTGGTGCCCGTGCCTTTCATTTTAATGAAACAGTTGATATCCTCAGTAATGTCACACATTTCTAGAGTCGACCTTACTTCCTCATAACACTGCAGAAAATGGTTATAATGGACCATTGGTTAAAATGCTTCAAGATTCTTCTTACTGCAACAATTTTTATTACAAATTCAATACATTTCATATTTGGAATTAAGGGTCCAGTGAATGAATTTTAGAGACATCTAGTGGTGAGGTTGTGAGTTGCAACTAACGGCTCACTCCCCCTCCTTTTCGAAGCACTACGGTGGCTGACACAGAACTAAGATGTCGTCACGTTTGTGCTTCTTTGCCGAAGGAGAAAATGTATTTACAAAACACGCTCTGTAGAGCAGTTTGTCCTTTAAAGGCTACTGTAGAAACAACATGGTGAATTCCGTGCAAGGGGACCCGCGGTTTATTTAGATAAAAACTAAAACAGGAAATAAAAACATAACGCTTCAGTTTGTAAGCTCTTTATACACCTCTGAAGACATAGTCATGAATATTAGATTTTATTTCTGTTTAAAGATCCTAAAAAAATCAAACTGAATATAGCCATGATTAATAATGCAATTTTCCATGGCTTTCTTTTGAAAGTATTGTAATAAGAAAACACACTAACCTCATCATCTTTTACGCATTGCATGGAGAAGTGGTTACAATGGACCCAAATAGCATTTCTCAGAATGTTAATGCGATCATCTTCTTGCTGCTGGAAGACCTGGAGAAATTCAGGGAACACCCCCAAAAAACTTGTCATAATCATCTAAAAATTATATCTAAAGGCCAAATTTGCATGATGTTAACAATGTCCACCACTTTCTGTTTCAGAATGTAGGAAAACATTATAACCAAAACAAAAGAACTCCCTCAAAATGTTAAACAAACATCTTAAAAACTTATGTAAGTGAAATGAAGTTTTTTTTTAGAAATTCTAACAATAAATTGAATAAGCAATTAAATGTGCAAACTTGCATGTAGAGTAAATGTTCCGATTTAGCAACACTGTTGTACCCACAAAACATTATCAAACATGAACGTTGCATGCAATGCTAATTGGAGATTATGAGTCTACCTGTTCAGTATAAGCCAAAGTCTCTTTTACAGTTTATTTTTGTAGTTGTGGTTTGTGGTGCATTGTTGGTAAAACAAAAAGTCAAAAAGGGAAGTTGATTTGAATATGAACTCAGCAGAAGAGCTTGAACAGGAAAACAGATATAGAGAGGTGAGCAGCTATGTGAGTGTGTGTTTACCTCACATGTGCATTCATGTGACGTCTCCCATTCCTGACGGATCTTATCCAACTGCTCAATGTTTGAAATGTACTGCTTCTCTGTGAAGCAGTAACAACAAATTTTTTTTTTCAATGGAAATGTTTTTTTGAATATGATTTGTGCATTAATTTGGTTATTTTTTTTAGATATGGACTAATATACACCTATTGTCAAAAAAAAACAAATACATTGTCCAAGTTGCATATGAATCAAGTTGTGTTCGGCAGTAGATAGGCTAGTATAAAAATTGTGAAATATAGGTGACATGCGAGATTTCTATATGGATCAAATTGTGGGAGCTCATTGACCAGGACCATCTGTAATCTTCTCAGCGCCATTGGTTCATGATTTAATGAGCAATATTCTACACATTGATGAAAAGAGCAACTCTAGTAAAGCAACCGGAAGATGTTAAACTATAATATACTATACTTTATAATGGCAAGTGTCATCATCTCAATTCATTTATTGCAAGTCTTGTAGATGATTCGACAGGTTTTCTCACCTGCATCTGTGGCGGCCTCTCTACACTGTTTTGCTTTGGTTTGAATCTGTGGGCACAGGAATAAAAAAAAATCAATAAAATACATATCAGCACTGTTATCAAAGTATTGCATAATCACAGAGAACAAATTCATTGTTTATATTATGTTGTTCGTAATAATCCCAATGTACCCTTTCAGATTGTTTGGGGGTTACGGTGGGTGTACTGTTGAGTTTTTCGGCAGTCATTTCAGCTTCATCAGCCTCTCTGCATCTCTGATCATATGTCCGCTTCGACTGGTAGGAGCAAAGAAGGTAAAAGCAAACAAGGTAAGGCACCGTTTTACCTTGACTTTGACATGTTCTGATAATAACAACCCACAAACTAATGGGGGAATAGCAGAAATATTTAATAACCAAACCCACTTCCTAACTCAATTATCTGATCATATAAACAGCACAGAGATTATAACATTGCATGAGTGTGGTACAACTTATACTTTCACTTAATTAAATCATACGCAGTTACGTTCAATATATTCCTACTCATATTTTAGTAATGCTATGGCTTATTTATGGCTATTCGAATGTAAAGGATTCTCTTATTTTAGACTATTGTTAATGGTAATATTTGATTATCCATGCCAGTTGAAACCGCTTCTTTTTGGTCTCTAGACACTGTGTTTCTGTGAAAGAGGAATGGAAAACTTGTTGCAGATGTCAAATGTATGTGCAGCTATTACTTCCGGCAGCTCTTGGGTCTTGCACCCTATTCTATAAAAAAATCTTACACCTCAAGACCGAGTTTCATATACGATCATGTGAGAACATCAGTTGTGTACCACTGGAAAATTAACACTTACTGACTTTCTATTTAAGATGATGAATTTGACAAGACTGTTTGTTAAAACGTGCCTTCAAGACAAACATACAGCAGTTTGTTATCTTGTTAACTAAGTTTGTTAACTAAATGTGTTTGCACATCACATTAAATGGCATCAGTGGCATAACACAGATTATTAAATTGCGTTCGCTTTTCTTTTACTATTTTGGTGCGATATAGATATCGCACCAAAAAAAATATGGTGACCAGTGGATAGAGCTGGGTGTCATTTCTCACAGTGCATAACATTTTTTATACATTGACGTCTACTTTGTCATAACACTATTTACACAAATATTACTTTGTACTTCGTTTTAATCACCAAATAATCAATCACTACAGTCAATAGAACAGCCACCCGTTAAATATACATAATTTCTGTTCCTGAACATTACCAAATTGTTAATAAATTGCAGAGGCAGCCTGAACTTCGTGGTACTTTTTAGGTTTATGTAATGTTTGTGGTCAATTTCCTCTATGGCCTCCTCTTTTATTGAGTCTCCAAAAAACATTGTTTACAGCACAACATGACAACTGCAATAAACTGAAATGAAATCTGATCTAACCTATTCTCTCTATAACACGCATTCAATACTCACTTCCTTTATTTTGTTCTTCATAAAATATGCTTCTTTTGAGTACAGTTTACATCAGGGTTTCTGAAGGTTTCCAGGGAACACACACTGAAGAAAATAGCTTTGGATAAACGTGCCAAAAGTGCCACGTGAAACAGGGACTTTGTCCATACCTGAAGTCATCTGCCTTTTGAACAAAACCATCAAATCAATCGTTGTTTTAGTCTTTCAGTTCTTTAACCACGTGCGATGCCACCACAAGTTCAACATTTACCCATTGAATATTTCATTCATCCACTTTACTACCACTGTTTTATTTTAATCTCTTTCATACCTTAAAGAAACAGTTCACCCCAAAATCTACATGTATTTTTTTGTTGTGTTAAACACAATAGAAGGTATTTGGAAGAATGTAGGAAAGCAAACATTTCTGGGGCACTATTCATTATCATTGCAATTTTTCCTATTATGGTTGTCAACGGGGTCCAAGAAACTGCTACAAGCATTCGTCCAAATATCTTTCTCTGTGTTCAGCAGAACAAAGACATTTCTACAGATTTGGAACAACTTGAGGGTGAGTAAATGATGACCGAATTATCATTTTGGGGTGAACTGTCCCTTTAAAGGTTCTCAAAAAGGCTGTCTGATAATACCAAGTTAATCTATCCATCATTGTCTACTTGAACAAATCACAAGGTAGAGTGTGCACACTTATCTTTGCTTTTTAAAGTGTACTATTAATGTGCCTTACAAATGCAGAAATCTTGACAAGAACATGCATTCGTTTTCAGGAAATTGCAAATATATGCGGAAGAGAAAAAACGAAGTTTGAAAAAAGACTTTGTGTGATTGTGAGATTGTTCACAAGTGTGTGCATAGGAAAGAAATATGCTTCTGCTAGAGCAGTGCCATTTCCTGAAGCTGACAGTTGCAACATTCAGAGGACCCAGCCCCCACTGCCCTGCAGGTTAACACACGTACTGATCATTTAAATCATTCTCATTTCATTCTTCCTCTTCCTGCTATTTTACATTCATTCTCTATTAGGGAAACACAAGCTAAATTCAGCAGTCAATAAAACTTGAGTCACGGTGCAATACTCACATCCATGGTTTTCTTATATAATGACACCTTCATCTTCTGAACTTTTTCCATGACACCCTCAAACTGTAAAGAGATAAGAATGTTTTTTTGTGTCACCACGTGTTGTCAAACATGCATGAAGACTAACCTGCAGGAAATAATTAGAGTCTAGAATTTGTGCAAAAACAGTGTTGATATGAAAGTCCTGTGTGTTTGTGGGTAACAATATTGACCACCCACTGACAAAGATACGACACATAAAACAACACCTTCTTTCTCTGTTCCTTCTGTCGTTCTCTGAACTGTTCCATACGTTTCGCCTCCTCCCGTAACATTCCAGACAGCTGAATGTGCAAATTCCCAATGTTCTCCATTTCTAGGTGAGAAAATATAGCATATTCAACAGGTCTTTAAAAACTTTGGATTTATAATGTTGCTAAATGATGCATTTTAAAGGGATAGTTCACCCAAAAGGGTTAGGGTTGTTTGGTTACCAACATTCAAAATATCTTCTTTTGTGTCCTACAATCTTTAGGATGAGATGAGTAAAAGGGGAGTAAATAATGAAAGAATTTTCGTGTTTGGGAGAACTGTCCCTAGGAAATCTGGGAATATGTTAGTGGTGTCACTTACGAGTTTTTAGTTGGTCAAATGATGCCTTCAAAGTACTATACAACCATCAAGATAAAAAATAATATCAATTAATTTTAATTTATCCTTATAAACTCTCTTGTATAAAATATTAAAAACTATAGCATAAAAAAGTGTAAATGAAAGCCAATAAATAATTGTATTTGGAAATATCTGTTTACCTAATTTCACTTTGACCTCCTGTTTTGCGTGCAATAGCAATAAGTTCTTTGCCATACCGTTCCTCTGCCATCGCTCTATGAAAAAAAGGAAACGGATCATTAAATAATTGGTTTTCTGGTCCACAATAAGCCTTTACCACCCTCTCGAAAAATTTAACATTGTTTTATTATAGCAAACTGTAGTAATCATGCTGTTTTATTTATTTATTTATTTATTTATACCATTTTACTATAAAAACCATGGATTCATAATTGATTCATGTTCACCATGTTTTCAGTTTCGGAAAAACAACGGTTGATTTTCATTAGGGCATAAGTTAGCTTTTTTGTAGAAAAGAACATAAATATCCACTTTTCTACTGTTACCTCATTTTTAAGAGCTCCTCCATATCTTTGCAAGCACGTCGTCCATCATATAGTCTCTGGATAAGATTATCATATCCACTGTTACTGGTAAAATCTGAGCCCTGAAACCAAGAGGAGTGTATTATTTCTTTCTGTGCTAATAAACGTCATTGTTCATTTTACAGAATACACTGTTTCTGTGGCTTTGCAATGTAGAACAAATATTGTCACTGATCCTCTGGAAACATATTGCGGTTTTTCTAGTTGGGCTTCTTTTTTTAACCCCAGGAAATGAGTACGTAACAAATGTACATTTACATTCAAGCTTCAATCCGAGACTTTGAAAATTCTCTCATTAAAATGATTGAATTATTAAAAAATCGTTTTAGGGCTGTTAGAGTTGATAAAAATGCATCTGGTAGCCGCCCTCCAAAAAAAGTGAATTATTAATATAGCTCCATACTGTATTTGAATATTCACAATTTTATTCATAAACAAAAAAAACATCTTGCAACTATTCCCCAGGGAAACACATTTACTTATACAAAATGTATAAATTTGAATGTTTTTTACGTCCCTTTGGATAAAAGTGTCTGCCAAAATCTTAAAAGTAACCCTTTTAAAAAACAAGTATAACTAAATTGTAGAAAGAGGAAGAAGGAAGAAACATACTAGGCTTGCTTTGTAGATTGATGCTCTGACAACATGGCTTAACCGACAGCTGCGTGGGTACACGTTCACCCATACAGGAAACCCATTGACAGTCTCAAAAATATTCTTCATGATATGATATACAGTATATAATATGTACATATTAAATTTTCTATACATACACATGTTTAATAAACAACGTCCCAATACTCCAACATTTTTCAGTAATGAACTCAAAAATGGGACATGACAAAAATTACATTTAACTTTAGAAATCCTTCAACGCAGTATAAAATTTCATTTCATGTTCATATCTTAAAACTAAAGATGTGTTCATTTGAAACCCCTATTGTTAGTACAAATCTAAACCTTTATACAAACCACTGTAACATTAACACATTAAAATGGAAATGCACAAAAAATGACAGACATTTCATTAGTGGTCGATCATAAGTTACAATCCTTCTGTACTCTAACGTATAAGTTGCCCATTGATGCCATAATATGCTTGTTAAATAGTTCAAGTTACCACTTAACACATTTTATGTGTTATTTCATTGTCACATCCTTAACATCAGGCATGACAGCCCCATGCAACAGAAAAATAATGTGAAATCTAAATATCTCAAATCTCTTCAATAGGTTTACTTACCCAAAATGCATCTTTAAAGAGTAAAGGTGTCATTCTGACTGTTATTCACAACAGTAGATTGGTGACCGGCCCACAGAAGGAACAACAAAGAAATGTAGATAGAAAGTAAGACAATGCCATATACAAGAAACCAGAAGTTGCACAGGGCAGTTGTGGTGCTCAGGTTTGACTCAAAGAAGGAAGCTATTGTGTCAGTCACCACAGGCAGCACTGCCACACAGATAATACACACGCATTCGGTTAACATTTGAATACGAGATACATCTGTCAGAGTGGGCTTTTGGAAAATATATTTCGTTTCCAAGCCATTTTTTCAAGCAAATTATTATACATTCAAGCAGCCCAAAACTCAGTTCAGTCTTCATACCTAACAAGTAATACGTAGTCAGAAGGTGACAGATGAATTTAGTCATTGGCGTGGATATTTGTATACTGTTTAACTCTAAGCAAGAACCAAGTATGATTAGTAATAATTGTATAGCGATAAAGAAAAAGCCATTTACAAAGCTTAGTCAAGATAAAATACAAAGATAATTTATAACATTTATCAGAACGGTTTGTATGATTGGGAATATTTTAGTGAATCACATCATGTATGCAGATGATCTTGTGTTCAGTCACAGTAGTGCAGCTATGGAAACAAATGTTCGGTTTATGGCTTTGAACATGACATTATATATAATGCTAACAAATGCACCATTATGACTTGTAGAACGAAGGACGGAAAATAATTTACATTTTCCAGTTTTCACACTATCTGATAAGAATCTAATGGTGGGGTGAATGGAAAATATTTTGACAGATGATGATATAGATAGGCAACATTGAATGATGTGTATACAGGCTTACATATTTTTACGCAAGTTTGATTTATTTTCAGATGAAGTAAAAATAATTTTGTTTAAAGCATATTGGGCACCATTATATACTGCTCACTTATGGTCAAAGTGTAGTGCCGCAAACTTGCAAAGGCTCCAAGTAGCCAATAGTGATGCAATTAGAATTTTGCTGCGAAGACCTAGGTGGCATAGAGCAAGCGAAATGTTTGTGGGACTACAAGTAAATATTTTTCAGTCTGTTTTAGGAAATCTTATTCATTGTTGGCTTAAATAAAAAAAAATGAAATTATTGAGGGCCTAACTAACATAAGTGTAAGTTTTACACTGTAACAGTAGAGGCATTGGTATTGTTGTATTTTCTGTTTGTAATACATTGATTTCTTATGTGGTTAATGCTGTACAGTTTTTTATGTATTTATGCATTTTATGTCATTTGTTTGTTTGTTTTTATTGGACCAAGTCGGTTATAAAAGTGATGATGGATGACATGTCTACACATTTTCAATGCACCACCGCAGAAAATGTTATTTAATTCAAACTTATGGATAGAAACTCAAGTATTGTTTTGTACATCAATCATTTATTCTTCCAATTTATAAAGCATTACAGTTCATCATGCAGCACATGGAGCTGTCGGCCATAATCTGTGACTTCACTGTGCAGGAATGTGTCTTGCTTTTTAAGAATCTCTACCACTGAGAGCAGTTCATCACCATCTTGGTCCATTTCCTGGATAAGATGAATAGCCTGCAAAACATTTAAGAAAACAAAGTATTTTATTATATATATATTTTTTATTGGTTTAACAAAGAAAATTGCATTGTGAAGCAGAATTCTTTGACTCACCTCTTCTCGTGCAGTACCATAGCTGTTTGGAGCAACCCAGCGAAGCTGTTCATCCCGGTTCAGTTTGCCATCTTTATCCTGGTCGTACAGATCTTTAAAACGCACCGTTTCCTCAACCTCCCACTGTGAAGGTTCGTCCTGCTCTTAAATGCAGACAGATAAACTTGACAACTTTTAATGAATGGAGTACATGGTGTCCTCAACCCTGATTTAAAGCGACTTACAATGCATAACAAGGTATTCCTTGGGATCAAACCTATAAGTACTATGAATCTGTATTTTTTATGAAGTAATATTTTATTTTAAAATGGAGAAAAGAACTACATGGTCAATTATATATGTGACGTCCCGACAATATACACAGTCATACCATTTGCTCGGAGATCTCCAATGAATTCACTTAAGCTTATAAATCCATCTTTATCCAAATCATATTCACTCAGCACATCTTCAATAGCAAAATCCTGTGAGGCAAAAGCAATAGTCATCTACAAATTGTCACTGACGAGTTATCAAAATTCACATTCATGATTTTTGCTTCATACTTACAGCCATGTGGTCCACCTCAGATGGATGAGTAAATGCTAGAAACTCGGTTAAATTCAAACCACCCGAGCCATCCATATCAGCATAGTCAAAACGTCTTTTTTCCTTTGCATGGAGCTGTGGATGGACAAAAGAACATTTCCATGAGTCATTACCCAACTTCTCATTCCACAATACAAACCATTAATGAATATTATTCATGTCTGGACAACATACAAATCTGAGGGATTCTTCCTCTGCGTCCTCAAGAAGAGCATTTTCATCCACCTTCACAGTATGACCATGCGTAACTTTGTTGTATTCATCCCAAGACACCAGACCATCGCTGTTGAAATCAAACTCGGGGAAACGTTCCTCAGCATCATGCAGCGCATAACTTCTGTATACCTTCTGTATCCATAATGCGATTTCCTCTAGAGAATTAAGGAGATTCTTTGTTATTCTAACAAATGTAAATATTCACACATTTTTACAGACTCAGAACTGACCTGGTGAAAGGTAGATATCAAAATCTGTATCAATCTTTTCCACTATCTCCAACAGTATATTTTGCTGTTCAGTTGGACTGAGTTTCTGTATTTTATAGTTGTCCTGGAAAACAAAAATGGGTTGATGGTAGAAATGGCATCAATTTAAAGATAATTAACTATGATGTAAAATTGTGGCGAAGATACCTCTGAGCCAAGGAAGGCGTTTGGACTGTGCTCATGATTGTGTTGGACTAAATTGTCTTCTTGAATAATTTGGTTTCCAGTATCTCCTGATGCACAACACACCAGAAGCAATAACACAACAGAGCCTTTCATTGTAAACGCTGAAAAAATACAAATAAACACAAATCAGGCCCAAAGACAAAACGATCTTTGGTGCCCTCTTGTGATGGGCAACACACCCCCATGCAAAGTTATCTTCACAAGAGATAACATTACACGTGTAATCTCCTAATGTCATAGTCTATCGTGCATCTCATACAGTAGGAAACACATATAACCTTATACTTAAACATTTCGCGAACTCTGAATACAATATTTTAACGAGGAAAGGATCGAGACAAGCAAATTCATGCTCAAGTGTATGCAAACAGGATAACAAGTAAATGATATGTGTAAAAACAAAACACTTACTTTTCAAATGCGGATTATTCAAATTTTGAGATGAGTTTGGTGCCATGGTATGCACTTGTGACAGAAATTCATATCTAAAGTTTCTCTCTTTTAACGTTTCATGCGTGTTTAACCCTTTACCGCCACCTGTTGGTCTGGAGGAGAGGCAAATTGTTAATAAGCACTCGGAAATTAGAAAAATGATCGAAACGCGCTTACGTATCAATACATCGTCGTAATGATATTATTATTTTGTCATGTGAGAAGGTTGGTTGAGGTAGATTCATTAATATAACGAGTCTCACTGTGATCTGAGCAGTGCGCCACATCGATTGTGAGAAATTAAAAGATATCGTGCGTTACCCACAGATGTCGCTGTTTCTCTATTATCGTTGCGTCTCGTCTTCAGCAGGAACTGACGTTTGTGTCTACGACTACACGAGCGAATTTTCCAGCTGGAGGAGAATGTCCTGCAGCGTCAAAGCTCCGAGATTCTGAAGGTGGGAATCGTCATTTATTCACAAAAAGTAAGCGCGCATAAGTCAAGTTTAGCCGTCAACTGTGTGCGCGAGGTCGCCGGAAGTGTTTGTCGGTGTTTTTGTGCTGTTTGGTTCTCTTTTGCTTGTGTTTTTACTTTAGCTGGCGCGCCGATGTCCCGGAACATTTGCACAGACATTGCGAAAAGTTTGGAAAACAACTTCCTACGAGAGATATTTTGTTAAAGTGTCTTCTAAGTTGTTTTGTACTAAGTGTAAGGAATGTTGTGGCGTTTATTGCGTTTCTAGCAGATGATTTGCATTGTTGACATCAACATTGGTGTATTTATTGGCAGTCTAGGGGGGCTGTTTATTATTATAGTTGCGTGGCTGTGTTTAATCGATTAGATTTACTTCTCATACTTTGCATCCTTGATATGCTATTTAAATGAGTTTCAAACATCGTCTGTACTTTTGATTATTCACTTAAGAGTATTAAGTTAACATCATATGGGTTTCTATTCCATTTGGAACTTTTGATGTTCATCTGAAATAGTAAATATGGGTAATGTAGTTGACTTATAGGTCTTATTTGGTAATATTTAACTCCAAACGAGATCTTATATGCCAAAACATGATGTAACCATTTCGACTCCTTCCAGTTTGAAATAATACAGAAGTTATGTTTAATAATTGATTTAAGTAAATCTCAGTTGTTGTAAAGACAGACTGGGGAAGCAGGTTTTGACGGGGGTTTTTCCAAGCATAACTATATTGGGTTATTAAAATGTGAGGATTCAGCACATTTGGCCTGTTAAAAGCCAGACTTTAGCTTGAATGCTTCCATGTTATGATATTGTGTCACTGTAGTTATATGAATGTGAATCATGTGCTGTGGGTATGCTTGCTGGTGTGGTTAAGCATGCTAAACTTTTTTATGTCTATGATGTGAATTTGTGTAATGGCAGTTAAAGAGAAGTGTATTGTGCAGAGTATAATTTATTACCTCTTTTGTCACCCACTGTTAACTTTCTCACTGACTTGGGAAATATTTGTCTTTTCTTGACATGTTTGCAAGTTCTTAGGGAAGCTTCAGACACCCAGCTTGGTGTTTTTCAGAGTCCTACTCTCCATTCAAAGCACTTCTAGGTTGGTAGACAATGACATCCCTATATACAGCCCAGTAGCCTTAAATTCAAGTATCAGGCACATTTTCAGACAAGAAGCACCTTGACAGGTCTAAACACTTATACATTTTCCTTAAACGGCATTTGTCACTAAATGCACCGTTAAACCTTCCATAGCCTTGTGCATGATCTAGTAAGTCATTGATGTATTAAGAATAACATCTGTACTTTGAACAGCAAAACAGGAGCCACATAAAACCGTTTTACGGTGAAGACGACACAATTTTTTTATGAAGAAAGGCTTGCTTTAAAAAGCATTGAATTAGGGGGTTTTTGAATATAGAAATAACTGTTTTGTCATAGTTAAAATGGTGCAGCGAGGCATGCACCCCAGGGGTGGAAACTGTTCCCACGAGGTTTCAGCTGCAATGGTTTAACCAGAGTAGTCCAGCTTCTCTGACTTCGTTAAAAGAAGAGAAACTATGATCTTTAAATAAAGCGTTTTATCATCTTGAATAGGGGGTTTTGAACGGGAAAGTTGTTTTTGAGAACAGAGTGTGAAAAAGGATGTCAACTTAATGCTGGTTTTATGAAAGATCGACTGTGTATAAAAATGACTTATCGTACTTGTTTTAATATTTGGTACTTTGGGGATTGGTCTCAGTCTTTAGACTCTTTCAACTTTTGTTGGTGTTGCCCAACTGAATATTGAGCTGCATCTCTTTTCACACTTGGATGTCCTTGCAAAAGCTCAGCTGTTTGTCTTACTGATAAGAAATGCTCAGACTCTTCTGTGAACAATGCCTAGAGGAGATCAGGCTTGCATGTTAAATTCTTTACAGTTAACAACGGCCTCAGTGGTTTACTGATGGGCAGGCTTGGCGACAGTAGGATAAAATGTGATGTCTTTGTAAAATGAAATATTACTATGTTACCAACAATCTCAGTTATCTCAATGTGTAGCTTGTTCATGTTGTTCTTTGATTATATGTTATTTTGTCATTTTAAACCTGTATATGACTCTTTCTCTGTTGAACACAATGTCTGTGGTTTTATGTCCATACAATGGAAGTCAATAAGGGTCCATATTGTTTGGTTACCAACATTCTTCCAAATTTCTAGTTTTGTGTTCTGCAGAAAAAATCATACAGGTTTGGAATGACATGTGGGTAAATAAATGATGAATTAATTTTCAGGATTTGCAAAATTGATTCAGATTAATAAAGAGGTGTAGATATATCGACTATTACATCACCACCGGTTGACACATACCCAACCAAGTTAGTCTGTTTCTTAAGTTGTGAATATGCAACTCAATCCCAATTCTCTCTGAGTTTGGGCCTCTTTTAGTGGAAAGCTGGCATGTCTCGGCTCTGTAAGACTAAGGGTAAATGTCTGGTATGTGTTTGTTTGTAACCGCCTGCCATTCACCCGTTAAATCTAGAGTTTGACACACCCTCGCTGGCAATTTGGATGAACTCCGCTGTATTTGGTTGTTCATGTTGATGCTTCATTCGACTGTGAATCTGAAAATGTCTCATAACTATGTATCTGATCGACATTCCGTCATAATTCTGCACTGTGTGAAGAGTTTGGTAATCATCTCAAGACATATTTCATGATCCTCTTGTCTTCGATGGCCTTGTGCATTTTTTGGCTGTCTCTGTTTGCCTCAAATTTTTCATCACTCCATAATGGGGAGGTTCTTTGATTTGTTGTAAATAGCTCACAGCATCTTGCTATATTGACTGACCACTGCTGTAGAAGTAGCACTAGCAGTACGTCATATTTGGCACGGAACACATAGCACTTTTTTTAATGACCATATGACATCATCAAGGTCTGATGTCCAAAGTTACTGAACCTGAAATGTAACATTCTCTCAATTTCTTTCCACAGGAACCTCTTGTAAAGTCTCAGTCGGAACCCAGCTGTGCCAGTCTCCTCATGTACACAGCAAGGGGAAGCTGACACCATGGCCCACATATCCAGTGGCAATGGCTTTCAGTTTGACAGGCCGGCCTCTCCGGGGGTGATCCGGCCCAGAGGGAATGTGGGAAAGGAGGAGGCTTTGCGCATGGAGGCCGATGCCTTAGCAAAACATCACCGTGAGAAAAAGCACACACTCCCAGCCTCGGCCCCCAATGCAACAACGCAGACCTCCACTAGCCGGCATGAGAAAGACCTCATTGTCTTCCCTGAATCGGAAACGCTGAAGAATGAAGAAAAATACAAGTTTGGAGACATCGATTTGGAGAAGCTGACCAAGGAGGAGCTGGAAAAGCTGCTTCTGGATGACTCTTTTGGCACAAACAAAATGATAAGACCTTCTTCTCTTCTAGGTTGCAATCTCAGCGCATCGTATCCAGGAGGTCATGCGTTCCACCCTGCTTCGTTCCACTGGACGCCCAACTCTGCTTTACCGAACCTGACACACCAACAGACTCCCATCTTCCCCTCCACTCCCTTCCCGAAGCCTCCGTGCTCCTTCCAGAATGGCTTTAGTCCAGCCATGCCTGGCTATATTAGCTTGCCTGCCCGACCGACCCACTTCCTCTCGTTTACCCCCATCCAGCCACCTGCTGCTCTGGTCTACTCGCAGCCAGCAGTCACCCCAGAAATGGCCAAGCTGTTCGACAAGATTGCCAGCACTTCGGAATACGTGAAGAACGGCAGGTCCTCCAGCATGGATGTAGACTCGGACAGTGCCAAGTCCCTGGAGCCTGTGCCTCAGCCCTCGGAAACTCCCATGATCAGCCAATTTGAGTGGATGGACTTGGACCCGCTGAGCATGCGCAAGGTGGAGGTGGATGAGGCACCCAATGCATCAGGCGGTCCTTACATAGAGGAGTCTGAGACTGCGAAGGACCCATGGGATGCTGTTCTTCAAGATGAAACTGAGGGTGTGGATAGTAGCAGTCCTCCAATGGAGGTGAAATCCACGGTTCAACCCAGAAGAGGATCAACAGGGGCAGCTATTACTAAAAGCCAGTCCCTTCACATGCCTACAACCTCATCATCTCACAGCCCAAGCTTACAGGTAAGAGAGAAACGTCATTATACATTGTTGTTCTGTATTGGATGTTGCCACTTTATGTGCCTATTAAAAAAATATTTATAAAAATTAGTGGTGGGTTAACGCCGTTAACGCAGTGAGACTCTTATCGCGCGATAAAAAAAATGTCGCCGTTAATCTATTCTCAAAGTTGGGTTGGGAGCTGGGTCTATACTACACAAGCTATGATGACTTTCACATTGATATTTTAGCGCGGATGTATACCAGCTTAACTGCACTGTACGGTGCGAGAACGAGATTTTTCAGATCGCGTGATTCGCGTCATTCGCGGAAGCAGAAGCCGCCTCATCATCTCATAACCAGGGTTTCATTCTCGCGATTCGCGCAGCAAGTAGGTCTGTTGGCTCTTTGCATTAACATATAAATCACTCGCGCTTGACACGCCAATCGCATTTGGTCTGAACACAACATAACGTTACTTTGAAATTACCGCATCAAACGTGACGTGCTAACATGGATGCAGCTATGAAGCCGCCGGGTTTGCTTCAGGGAATATTATTTTTTAAGAAGCTTCCCAATAGAAACATCGACAAGACTAAGGTTGTTTGCACCTTGTGCAATGCGGAATTGGTTTAAAAAAAACACTTTCTCTCAACAGGTTCTGGTCTAGCTTTATTTGAAAACAGTAACTTTGTATTGAGATCTAATGTATTATGGCTCCTGTATGACATATCGCTTGTTGATCCCTCACTCTTTGTAAGTCGCTTTGGATAAAAGCGTCTGCTAAATGACTAAATGTAAATGTACTGTAGGAGCTCTTCCAGTCTCAAGTACCACCTAAACGCAAATCATCCCTTAGCTAATGCGGAAGTAAACACAAGTTCATCTTATTGAACATAATTTAATTTTCATCACCAATTATCATAGTAGAACAGCTTTCTCAAGCAGTTTGTGATGCATTTTGGAAACAGGAGATGAGCCCCTGGTCTAATGCGCCACCTGGCTTGAGAAACCCGTTCTCAAAGACTTACTTTTAGTCATTATTTGGGTAGCACACATATTCTGAATGCCTTCGGCAGAATTCAAATGAGCCATTTTAATCTAGATTAAAAAAATTAATCTATGCCCACCACTAATAAAAATACATAAATAAAATGCTGAATGTCATGCTTTATTTTAAACGGTGGCCAATTTGCATCTTTACTTTTGCTCTGTTTCTTTTGATTGGAACTCAAGCTCAAATGGTGCTTGATCTCTTTCACTTTACCAACATGTTATCTAGACTCCTTCTTTATCTTTGTTCTTTCCTTAGAAACACGGCAGCCAATTGCCAAAATAAAGAATGACTTCCTGAGAGGAGTGACTTTGATTTCTTATGGGGCCGGTGTATAAGTGTATGTGGTATTTCCCAGAAATCCCACTTCCTGTTTCATAATGTTAATTTCTGAGCAGGACAATTGAGTGTTGTCACACATTTCCCATGTTTGTGCCCATAAAGGGCAAAACCTTTTACTAATGCCCTCTTCAGATTACACAGTTTTTAGTCTATAACAATTGTCACTGTGTTAGATAACTTGATTTTACTACAAAAGTTTTGTTTTGAACTTGAACATGGTCAATGTTGCTTCTCGGTAAGATTAGAGTGTTTCAGCGGCAACATCATAAACAAACGTTATGTTGCCCAAACTTAACTTGAGGTAGACCTCCGCAAAGAAACAATAGCGGTTGAGTAGTTTTAAATAAATGTAATATAATTGATATACAATGAAGCATAAATGTAAACTAATATTAATATACATTTAATTTACAATGAATTGTAACCAAACACAGACCCGAAGTCAACTTTGGGCCTTGAGAGTGCGTCTGATAAATCCATCAATACCTATTCGCCTTTTGCGATGTGCATGATGTTATTGAGGAGGCGGAACTTGCGAGTAACTTCAACAAACAAGAGCGTAAACACACAGTGGCTGCAGAAACGGTTTGTTTTATGTTGGCTGACGCATCATCAGAATGATTTACTAGTTTAATGCTCCAAATAATCTGCACCGGGTTGGAAAACCCCTCTGCTATCATTCACCAACATTTACTTTTGATCTCTCTGTTGTGGTATTTGCTTGAGGAATCAAGCAAAAGTGTTTTGCCACAGCTCCACGAACAACAGAGATTGAAACGAGAAAATACAATCAAATCTCATGACATTTACGAATCCCTGCGATGCGCAAATCGTGCCAAAATCAGGATGACTTTGTGTACTCTTAAGCCGGCATTAAAATGATAGTTCACCCAACAATTCTGACAATTCACCCACATTTTCAACAGAAAATTGTGTCATCATTTACTCGCCCTCTTGTCATTTCAAACTTGTATGACTTTTTGTCTTCCGCAGAGCACAAAAGATATTTTCAAGACATTTGGAAACTGAACAATGCCGGCACCTATTCACTTCTATTGTATGGAAACAAAACCAATGCAACTGCTTGGATGCCGGTTAACAACATTCTTCAGAATATTTTTTGTGCAAGAGAAAGAAAGTCAATCAGGTTTAAAATCTTAAGAGGGTTAGTAAATGAAAACAGATTTTAAATGTTTGGGTGAACTATCACTGTAAGGAATAAAGAATATTCAGCCTTTCCCTTTATAGTCTTCCCTTTAAGGTTTTAGTAAAATGAATATCAGCATATTTTTGGATCATGTAAATCTCGCTTAAGTTGTATTTTATAGTACATGGCTTCTTGTCTTCAGCTGTTCCATAAAGACTGCTGCTGCTGATCCTATTAGTTGAAACAAGCCCCAGCTAGCTGTTTTTTCCCCATATGGGTTCTCGCCTGACATGCCTAGAGGAGGGCAGCGCAGCTCACCGTTGCCATGGCAGCCCTCTTTCACAGAGTGTGCGAAAGAGCACGGTAACTAATCTTAGACTTCATCTTTGGTGTACAGTTACTCTGGTTTACCTCAAAGAACATCAGATACTGTTATCACAAGCACTGGATACTTCAAGCCCTATCAGCACACACAGGGCAAAAGCTCTGTTTGGTGTTGTGTATTAACAGGCTCAGTGCAAGTAGCCATTACTCCATGCGTATTGGTTCAAGTTACAACACATCAAATATGGTTTCTTTTTTATAATGTTTTGGGTTTAGTGAGTCCTGTTGGATATTTTAATGTCTGTCCCACAGTCCACACAGTAGCTCATGTACTCTTGTGTATGTTTGTAAAATTACTTCAAACACTTCTTGAATGTGAAGTGTTTACTTTAGTTTATTGGTAACTGTTTATTTAATGTAACTGTTAATAATTACATCTATAAACAAATGGCGTAGTCACCGTTTACTGGCAATTGCTCTTTTGTCAGCACCGTCCGCGATTGTTAAACCTCCGACGGAAGTTCAGACATATTTATTGAACTGTATGAAGCCAGTGAGAAGTTCCCGTTTATTCAGATCAGCATTCATAATAAAGATAATAGAGAGGAAGTTGCATTCACCATCATTTCTATTGCAGGCTGATGTTATGACAGTGGAATTTTACTTCAGTTCAAGTTCACACCGAACTTTGTGTGAGCCAACTTCCTCCATAATCTCATTCCTGAGTATTTCTTGGCAGTTCCCTCAAACTTTTAACCTGAGGAAAAGGTCTGTTTGGACTGGAAGAGTTTGTATGTAGGGCAGCCAGAAAAGTAAAACTGTAGCTGTATGCAAAAGGGGATGAATAATTTGTGAATGTGTGTCACATGGCATCTCATTTTTCCTTCAGGTTAGGCCTACAGACTTGGCCTAGTAAACAGATAAAGACACCATCATTTCGTTCAACACTTGAACTTGTTGTTCTTGCAAAGAAATCTGCCATCCGGTCCATTTTCCACTTTTAGAATGTGTGCAGGACTTTTTTATTTTCAGTTATATGTAAAAATTACAGATTTTTCTGGTGCATACAGTTGAAATCAATGTACAGATTCTATCATCACACTGTCCTGTTTTTTGGTATAAAGATTTTCATTTTGTATGTGTTAGGCAGATGGTCTCACTAGAGATCATGCTGAGACACAATCGTACATTGGCACTGAAAAATACGCCCCAATCTTACCATTACCATGTACTGGAAAATGCACTTATACAAAACATATCTTCATGATCTGATTGATTGATTGATTTTTTGTTGTTGTTGTAAATCAATGTTGATATGCCTTTTTGTCTCATTTCCTTCATAGAGGAAGTCTTTTTAACATTCCTCACATTCTCCACATACTCTGTATCTTCCGATCAATCAGAAACACACCATCTGGTCTAGATTTCCCGTGAGATGTTGATGTCACATAAATTTGAGACCTTTTTTATTTAATGCTGGCTATTGACAAATCAGATTTACCAAATGTTTGGCTGTGTGCTAGGCCACCCTCAGTGAAGGCTAAAGTGTATGATAGTATGTTGAATGTTAGAGTAAACTCTGCCTACACATCAATTTAACAACAGCTTTGTGTTTGTCTTTTACAGGGTAATAAGGGAAGTGCAAATGTACTCTCAAAGTACTCCTTAAAGGGAATGGAAGCCCAGAACATAGAAGTCATAGCATTCTGTGAAGACATTTCAAAGTGAGTTATGATGACTGTTGACTGTTAAAAATAATAAACTTCGCAAAAATACAATAACATATGATGTGTGATTCAGTAGGGGTTAATCTGGATTTAATGGAAAAATTAAAAAACAGTTTTTACTGTCGAAACAGTATGTTTCGAGTGCAGGAAATCCATTCTGCTGGTCACATATCTAATAACAAAAGTGTATGGCATGTTTCCCCTTATTACCTAAAGGCAGCATGTACAGAAAGAAATAAAAAGGGCTAAACTAACGGTATTGTTTAACGTGTTGACAATATTTTTTATATGTGATCCTGGACAACAAAACCAGTCTTATGGGTACATTTTTCAAAATTGAGATTTTTACATAATCTGAAAGCGGAATAAATACGATTTCTATTTATGTATGAGTTGTTACAATATGCAATATCTGCATGAGATACAACCGTTTAAAACTCAGGAATCTGAGAGTGAAAAAATATATATTGAGAAAACTGCCTTTGAATTTGTTAATCAGGGGCACTGTGGCAGGCCATCCACTCATAAAATAAAGTTTTAATATATTTAATGTAAGAAATTTACAAAAGATTTTCATTGAACATGATCTTTAATTAATATCCTAATGATTTTTGGCATAAAAGAAAAATCAATAATTTTGACCCATACAATGGTTTTTTGTCTTATACTTAAAATGTTCCCGTGCTACTTAAAACTGGTTTTGTGATCCAGGGTCACATATGCTCTCCTACTTGTAAGTCGCTTTGGATAAAACAGTCTGCCAAATAAATAAATGTAAATGTGAAAAGGACCTTAGACATAGCCTTGTGGTACATAATAGTTCACTATGTTAGTTTGAACTTCTCACAAATTTTCTTTTTATTGTTTACAGGCTGAAGTCAAAATTCCCTCATGACAACCTCTCTACCAACCCTGGCTATGTTCTCAGTCCTGTGATCAGTCAAAGAGATGCAGGTGAAGACAATGGAGGCAGTGTGAAGGTGTCCATTGAGATATCAGATTCTCAACAGCCTGTAACTTTTACTTGCGATGGTGAGTTTCTGACTATCAAACAATCTTTGGACAGTGGAGAGAGCTTGTCTTACATTTGGGAATATTAAAGATTAATTACACCGAAAATGTTGATTCAAAATCTTGACATGTTTCTTCCTAAGCTTATTGTGTGACATTGTACTTGCCAAACTATTAGTTTGAGGTGAAAATCTGAAATCCAGAGTAACTTTACATTTAGTGTCTTTGAAGGTCTTCTGAGAATGAAGTGTACAAATAAGGAATTCATGACACAATGCCACAGAGTTTTTTTTGGCGGCTGTGATGCATTCTCTCTTTACATAACCACCATGGTGCGTCTGCTCCACAGATTGATATTCCCATTACAGTTGCTGTGTTTTTCATTTGTCAGCCTGAATGTCACTCGCGTTCTTTCGACTGGGTAACTGTCTGTGGTGAAGCATGTTAAAGGTTTTTCCTTGAGTTGTAGTGGCCCTGGCTCAGTTGCCCGTGAGGCGGCTGTGTTCTGAAGACAGCAGGGCCTCGTTTTTGTTTGCGGAGACTCTGGCTACCTCATTCTTGGCAGAAAATCAAGACTGGCCTTTTGTGTTAAAGAATTTTCGCCGTTGTTTCTGCCTAAGCCTCATAGCTCTTTTTATCTAGCATAGAATATGGTCTTAAAGGGAAAAAGGGACACTGTCCGTCGGGGCCTGAAGTTGCATCCCAGACAGCCTCTGTTATAACTGACGAGGTGGTTGCGGACTTCTGTGTCACTTCTTCTCAAGTTCACCCTGTTCTTGCTTATTTTTCCTCTGAAACTGCCGACCCAGTTCCCAAGCAAGGAAGGGGAAAATAAGTTAAGTTTAACTTTAACGCCCATACCTTTATTCATTATTACACATGGATCGTCACTTGCTAGCTCTGTGTATACTAACAGGGACATCAAACAGAAAAACGGAGGTTAAAGTGGAGAGAAATGCTTAGCTTGGTAATGTTTGGAATTCCAGACATACTTGAGATGAAAGATAAAACAAATGAAGTTGAAAGGGGATTAGGGTTTTGAATGTGTGTTGTATGATGGGTTTGCCAGGATAAACTCCAATTGAGTCTCAGTTTTCTGAGCCCAAGATCGGACCCTCTCCCTTCTATTTCTACAAAACTGTACAAAAGTGTCTTATTGGTATATATATTATTATAGCCCTTGCTTCTTTCAATGAATTTCATATGATGGTACAGTCTTTACCAAGCACACTAGCTCTCAAGCATTCATCTTCTGACGTTCAAGCATCATGTGTGTTACTGTAGTATGACAAGAGAGGATGGCAGAATAATATTGAGTTCCCACAGTCATTTATAGACCTACACTTGACTAACAGGGCAGACACGAAGAGCCCATTCCTTTCCATCCCTGGTTGGCTGAATAGAGGATCATTCCAAGAATGGGTGTGGGGCCTGTTATTGCTCAAGCAAGGGGTGACCATGAACAATATGGTGTCAGGTTTTATTTTTGCTCGGATCTAGAGATTGGAACATCTCATGCCAAATCCATTTTTGCTCTGTCGTGCCATGGTTTTCCTCCACCTGAATGAGCTGCCCTCAATGTTCATAATTGCTTCCTTTAGGGCACAAAATCGTACACATCTGCACTATTTTGTTAATTGTTGGTCTGTGTAGGCCTTCATACGCCAGATGTCTTTGGCTTTTGAGCGGCTGTTTATTTGAGCTTCTCGCACTAGAAGCTGTCAAAAATGCAAGGTTCCATCTCTCTCAACTATTACAGTGCTCATTCATTCTGTCTAGTTGTTTGAAACGCATCTTGTGCGAATGCCTACTAATTACCCAAAGTGTTGAGCGATTGGAATTTGATTTGTGTGATGTTTTGATGGTAAAAGAAATCATAGTAAGGGATGTATTTATTGGTTTTATGGTCAATTATTGCTATACATATGAGTGCATTTCATCAACTTAATCTTTTTCTCGGTCATGATTTTACTGCATGTTTTCTTTGTCTTTCTAGTGAGTGCTCCAGTGGATCTGCTCATCATGCAGGCTCTCTGCTGGGTCCATGATGATCTGAATCAGGTGGACATCAGCAGCTATGTTCTCAAAGTCTGCGGACAGGAAGAGGTTCTACAGAAGTTAGTTCTACATTCAGTCTTTCTCTTACCATCTTGCGATCTGTTGTATTACATAGCCAAGATCCTACTAGTTGCGTTTCCTTGAAAAGGGGGCTTTTATTGTGTAGAGAAATGTTTTACTCGCATCATTGCAAGAGCAAACACCATTGGTAAGAGAGGGTTTGCTTGCACTAATAAGAATAGAGGGAATGGTGCTTTTGTGTTTAAGTACCGTGTATTTAGATGCAAGATTAGGTCCCTTAGTTACTGTATTCTTGGTATTACTGGGTTTACTGCATCAAAAGGCATTTTTCACAGCATGAAAGTGTTGTTTCAGTTCCTCTGTGTCTATTTTTATGCTTGCTGTCTTGTCTTGGTTTGACCTTGGCAAACTGAATTGAGCAATTATTATAAAGAGACTCTTGTCTTTCAAAACACAGGTGGGCTTTTCACACTGCATCTAACTTCGGGTTATCTTCATTCTAAACCTCGCTTTTAATACCGGGTGAACGAACGTTTCAGACTTGTAATTTTGAAGCGGGGTTATCTGAAGCAGGGTTACCACTGCATTGCAGTGTCAAACATGTACAGTGTAACACGAAGGGAGGGTAGAATAAACGACCAGCTGAGATACTTGGCAATGGACACCCAATCAAAAACTAAACTGCATTTACCTCATTTCACAAGCTGTACACAGTCTAAGAAACTCCATGCACTGTGTAAACAATCCTGTGAGTTTCTTATTTATTTGAGTAAGTAGCATCTTAGGAGGCTTAAAACAGGTAAAAGGATTTGCAAGGAATAATTTTTTCTAGGATGCAGAACAACAAGTTATCCAGTTATTTAAAGGGACCACGCACTATTTCTATTCGGTCAATTTGACGCTACAGTATTTATCCAATCATGACTGTTGACACCGCAGATAAGAATGATATCCCAGGGTTAAGTGATGTACAGTGTGAAATGTCAGGTTATGAATACCCAGGGTTATCTCCTAACCCCTGGTCAATTATAAGCAGCGTTAAACGTGAAACAACACAGGATTCTGTTTACATGGGGTTAAGAATAAACGTTTTCAAGTGTGAAAAGGCCTATAGTTACCCTGAACACATCTCTTGCATTTATTGGATATGGGTCTCATATTCTTAACATATTTGACTTGAGACTTTTTTATTGATTTGTGATCTTTGGTCACTTTAGTTCATATAGATCCTTTATTTTCTCTGCACTTATAGTCAAACCAAAAATTATTGTAACACATTCAGTTCATTGATGTGAGGGGGATAGCTAAATAAACTGACATGTGAAACCCAAGAAATGTTCATGCAGTGGACTACCAGAAAAATGGAAAGATTTGAGACCAAATTTTTCAGACACTTTGACCTGACCATGTTTTGCTCAAGTGTTTTTCCTTTATTTGCTAATGCGACTTTTTGACACCATGGACAAAAAATATTTATATTTAATTGTGTACTTAAATTGAACAGCTGACAGATAGCTGTATTCAACCTAATCCATTTGTGAGACAGTCTATCAAAGTTCTTGTCATATTTTATCACCATTTTCTAAACTATAGGCTAATTATAAGTTTGTAAACATTCGGGATGCCCGCGCATCTTAGCTGCAGAAAAACCTGAAAGAGAGATCGCCTTTACCACGACTAGAGAATTACACGGATACAGTATAGAAAATAGTTAGACTTGGAAATGTTATAGAAAACCTTATCAGAAATCAATTAAGCACAGTAACGTTCGATACTTTTAGTATCTTATTCGAAAATGACATATTCCATTGGAAATAAAACCATAATTTTTGCCTTTCCTATTCTGACATTCAACCACATAAAAAACATGTTTTTGAAGGAATTGTATGCGTTCCCAACTGGCAGTGACGTAACCGTGGCTTCGACTCCAAATTGGTCTATAGCAAATAAAAAATTGTTTAAGGTGTCTGAATATATGTTGGCATTAGAATTCATACTTGTATTCAATGTGTCTCATGTACAGCTGCTTTGTAACAATGCAAATTGTGAAAAGCGCTATATAAATAAAGTTGAGTTGAGTTGAGTTGAGTTGACTGTATTGATATTTCAGTCATGTTTTGGTTATGAGATTGTGGTGCATCGCAGTGCTTTAGTGTGTTGGTCGGTCTGCGTTAATGGTTTTATTCATTCAGAGTCATTGTTATGTGTCTAAAACATCTTTTATATCATCCCTCAGTAAACACAGTCTAGGAAGCCACGAGTATGTACAGAACTGCAGAAAGTGGGAAACAGAGATTAAACTACAGCTCCTTTTCCTCAGCACAATGAGAAGAGATTTAGCTCGAACGGTAATAATAACTCAACTTTAATTCATTAGCAGTTACCATTTTATTAATCAGTCAATACTTTCCTTGAGGATAATAAATATATGGAATATATGTTTTCTATTGTATGTGTGTGTGTGCGCTAACAGACAGACGATGATGCCGCCCCTATTCACTTGGAGAAGTTCCTCGGTCTTGTGGAGAGGCCGTTCAAAGAGTCAGTCACGAGGTAGGAATGTGCTCCATCTTATCCTTTGCCCTACTGAAGGCCAGGAAAGCCACAGGCTTTTGAAGTATCTGATGGTCTTTGTTGATTTTTCTTATTCCTTTAAATCTTTTCGTGTTCTTTAGAGAGGGACTTGCTGAGAACATAGAGGGCTATCATAAGCAAGTCAACATCTGCCTTCAGAATGAGGTAGCCTGTTGCCTTTGAATTGACCTGAATTACTTGAAATTGAAAATAGATAAGGAGCCATTTGTCTCACTCACTTTTCGTTTTCACAGAGCACACGGTATAAAACAGTGGAGCATGTGGTTCAGTGTGTTAAAAATCTGTGCTGTGCTTTGGATAAAATTGAGACACCCGCCATCACCGATGCCATCAAGAGGCTCAAACGCTCGGTCAACCTGCCTAGAACACGTTCTCCAGAGGTCAGATGGTCACTATTTTTGGTCACTATGTGCTTTTTATTTGGATTTGCACATCTGATCCATAAACACATTTTTTGATTGACAGGCTGGTGCCACAGGCTCTACAGTTTCAGCTAACGGTAAGATCCAACCAGAGAACTCAGACTGTTTAACAAACTCTCTTTTTTTTGTTACGTTGTAATATAAATATTTTTAAGTTCATTTAAACTAACTGCCTGGGTTTTCTCGACCAATACTTTATTCTGCCTCCTTCGACTCATCAGGCTACTCAAGCCCAGTGGAAGAGAGTTTGGCGGTGCTCACAGATGCTATACATGACCTCACCGAGCTCTACCTGTGCTCTTTCTGCCCGACTTCCCCCACGTGCTCGATGGAAGATCGTATGGAGGATGAGAGGGATAGCAAAGAGGCCTCGGGCACCAAAGAGCATCTACAGTTCACCCTGTTTGCTGTACATGGCATTCCTGCAGCTTGGGTCAGCAGGTGAGGACCGTGTTCCCAAAAGTGCATGATGTGTTTTTGATGCTTTAGTCTAAACCATTTGAACAGCTGTATTAATTCAAAGTAAATACATGCAAAATTTATGCTCATATAAAGTACATTTAGCCTTCCTGTAATGGAATATAGATTCTTATATTCTAAATAAACACTGTAATGGCTGTTATGGCAAACGGCCAGAGTAAACTGTTCTACCGCTTGAAATATACTGCCTTCATATTCTTAAAAATGTATGTATTTGGCAGAAACTTTAAAGCTCTCTACTGTGAATTCATGCTGTACATTTATAGCTTTGTGCATTAGCTACATCCCCTGTGAATCGAAACTCTTCGCAAATTCTGTCATAATTTATTTATCCTCATGTCGTTCAAAAGCTGTATTGATTTGAGTACTGACTTGTTCTTCTGTGGACACAAAAGAAGATATTTTGAGAAATGTCTTAGTGGTTTTGTGTCCATACAATGGGACTCAATGGGGTGGATGTTGTTTGGTTTACAACATTCTTATAAATGTCTTCTTTTGTGTTCTGCTGAGAAAAAAAAATCGTTTTTGGGTGAGCTGTTCCTCTGAAATGTTCAAGTGTCATGTGAAGAGTATTTTTAGTTAAAATGTTTTCCTTTATCATCAAACTTAGGTTAACGCTAGACTGTTGATGCCTGCAGAGGCGGAGCTAATCTCAAGAAGCTCATGCTGATTGGATAACAATGATCCACCCTTAATGTCTGCCTTTATTTATAATCACTCAAAAGCAACACTTATCTGTTATACCCGAAATAGACTTGACTAGTGACTTCCACATAGAACAGAACAGCATGGTTGTGTTTATAGACAGGACTGGGTCAGGGTTCTGTGACAAATGATTATTTGATCTCTTCAGGGAGAAACTTTGAGTTGTTACTGATGTTTTTTGACGATGTTACTGATGATTTTTGACTTGAAATATTTCCATAGACCACACCAAAATACATTTTACTGTAATGCCTGACATCCATAATCCTAAAAATAGTTGTTGCAGAAATATGAAACATAAGAAATAAATGCATGTACTTTGCTATTAATTGCAATTATTTTGTTTCAATTATTTGCACACAAGGCACAGGTGCATGAGAAACCACATGAAAAACATTGAGACTTTTTTGCTATAATACTGTAAAGACCATTTTGATGAATTTATCTCATAGTTATGCCTTATATGCTGTAGGCAATAAATGAGTGCGAGCCTAACTTGCTACTGATTTCTACCTGTGCGTGCAATAGTCTAATTTGTCTTTCCTGTTTGCCAGTTTTGAAAAATACTACCTGATGTGTGCCCTGACACACAACAGCAGGAACCTCTTCAAACCTGTCCAGTCTAAAAAAGTGGGAACATACAAGAGTTTCTTCTACCACATCAAATGGGATGAACTGTAAGTGTCTTTAATAGCACTGGCACCTTCATGTCTGCAGTTTATGGAATTAAAGGGAAATTAAAGCAGAATCACTGCCGGTTTCTGCTTGTGCTGATAATTTGCTCTGCTTCTGTAGGATCAACTTCCCTATTTCGGTGGCGCTGTTGCCACTGGAGGCCATGTTAAGTCTTTCTCTCTATGGGGTTCTCAATCAGAACACTAACAACTCACCGGATTCTAACAAACAACGAAAAGGTCCAGAGCTGTTGGGAAAAGTGTCCATGCCCCTGTTTGATTTCAGGCGGTAAGAGGGAAATGTTTCCTCACATTTGTCAAATGCATTCCATGTACTTTTCAGGATATATTGTATGTTATGGACGTAGATGCAAACCATCTGTTTCCACAGTATTTCTGCTGTGTAGCCCTGTTCACTAGAAAATCTTATTGGTTCAAAACGCCTTCATATATTTTCAGATGAACTGCTTGTCACGTCATGCTTGGTTAGGACACTGTAATTCAAGTCCAAAACATTTCGTTGAAATTACCGTAATTATGAGACTACAGCACAAAGGTTCTGCTCTGAACTTTGCACATCCTCTGAGTCGCAGATACATGTGTGCCTTTGTCATTGTTGACAACAAATTATTTAATAGCTTTGCTAGTTTACCTTCTTCATTTGGCACAGTTTATAAAAGCAAAGCATTTTGGTTTGGTGGTGTTAGGGTTGTGAGAACTCTTCGATCGATCCACATTTTTTTCAGATGATGCCATTGTTACTGTTTTTTTGCTATATGCTAAAGCTTATGAATACACGTTCAATGAGAGCGGGACCGACTGATCGCAACAGCCTGAGAAGTGTAAAAAAAATAAAGTATTTTGTGAGAAGAGGGACAGCGGTGAACAATAGACTTCAAACATGTGAAATTTTAAGCGTTTTTTAAACTAGAAACATGAACATTCAATTTTTTATACACCCAAAAAACATAATCAAAGCTTCAAAAACAGCAAAAGATTGGGTCCTTCAAAGTTCACTTTTGAACTTGTATGTTTGACAAAGATTATGAGTTATTCATTTTCTGATATTGTTGTTTAGGTTTCTTTCAAGAGGCACCATGCTGTTGAGCATGTGGACATCACCTCAAAACCTTCACCCAGGAGCTGCAGGCAAGGGGAGGAATCCAACAGAAAGGATCATCTTGCAGGTTCTTCATTTACTCTATCCGTTTCTTTCTCTTATTCTCTTAATCCACATTTTTGTAATGTTTTCATGTCCTAAAAACGTGTATGTTTTAAAAAACTTACTTTGACTTGGCAGTGTACACCACATACACATACTTAAAGTATATTTGTATGGCCACCAACAGGTTGACTTTCCCACTCCGGCAGTGGACGTGCTGTATGTTGGTCCACAAGAGAAAGGCTTCCCAGACCCTAAGTCTCTAGACCCACTGGATACAGGAGATCGGAATGAGATAGAGAAGCTGTGTGCACGAACATCTGCTTTTGGGTACGTTTACATAAAAAAATGCTCTGATGAAACTAGACATGCTTAGCAAAAGGGGATAAACCAGTGCTTCCAAAAGAAAGTTTTAATGTCGTAGGAGATACAACTGAATTGGAGAGAATGAGCTTTTCTGTAGCTCAGTGGTAAGATTATTGCGTTGACAATGCAAGGTTGAGGGTTCGATCCAAGTGGATAGCACATACCTATGTATAGTACAATGCAATGTAAGTCGCTTTGAATAAAAGTTTCCGCCAAATGCATAAAATGTAAATGTCAGTACAATTGGGTTGGAACCTGATGCTCCAAATAAGGTTAGAGGGGTTAGATTTCCATCGAGCGCTTGCAGAATTTGACAAATCACTACGCACTGGTTAATTGGCCAATCATAGCACACCGCGCTTTTCAGAGCATTCCATTACATCTAAAACAAACGATAATATTTGTTTTAGCCGTGTCATATGTGAATTGCTTTTAGAGGAATTTTAAGCTAGCAAAAAAAACTGGCCGTTTCTAAGCTCAAAGAACGGATTTGTGTTCATGTGGAGACCGGTCTTGCGAGGCGGCCTTTTAAGAATGAACGTGGATGGACACGCCACAGTGATTCTGGGACTTCAAGCGGGTTCTGTACGCGCTCAATGCATCATTGATATCAAGAACACATCTGGGTATTTTCAGGTGTTCTTGTGTTCTGGAACCAGACTTTGACGGTTATTGATGACGTAGAGCTAGAACACGAGGACACAAGACCGCTGAAGAAAGCATATTGAGAAACGGCCAGTAACATTAATGCTTATGCTTGTAAAGCTAGCAAAAAAACAGAGAGATTAATTTCAGACTCAATACAGAATAACTCGCCATTGAATTTGGAGCTGAAATGCAGTTTGGTGCTGTGCCTTGTTTCGCTGAAGAGGCACCTCGCAGTGGTCGAACAGACAGCTCAGTCAGCTTTAAGACAGCCAAACAACGCTCAGACTGTGGGCAGATTTCCATACTTCTTTGTGTGTGTGTGTGTGTGTGTACGCAAGTGTGTCTCTGAATGCCCACCAAGTGCCAACAGCTGCAGCGCTCCCAGCTTGACTCCACATTTGCAGACACATTTAAGAGGTGTGACTTGTTTCCTGTGCCCCTTATCTCTGGATTGAGAATAATTTACTTTATGGTTTGTGGATCATCTGGTTAGAGCGGCTGCGGCCTGCTTTTAAGACAGCAGAAAGTGCACTGTATACTTAGAAATGACCGAGCATGCTTTTCACCAGGCTGACACGAGCAGACAGGCAGCTGCTGTGGGACCAGAGGTATTATTGCCGGGACTATGAACACAGCCTGCCCAAAATCTTGGCAAGTGCACCCAGGTGGGACTGGGGCAGTATGGGAGAGATCCACTCACTTCTGCACAATTGGCCTCCTCTGTCTCCCGTTTCAGCCCTGGAGCTTCTCGAATCAAAGTATGTATCTCCTCCTGGTCTTATCTTTGTGTGTTTTTTCAATCATGTGACCTGTTACACTGACATTGTTAAATGAGCTTCTACAGTCATTTTGCTCACTTTATAATCTCACGAGTTTCTTTCTCACAGCATAATTGTGGTGTCGTTTAAAGGAAAGTACACCCAAAAATGATAGTTTATGTAAAGTGTGATCTTATTTTTTGAAAACCGAAATAGCAGTTAGGCAAGATGTCCATCCAAAGTATTGTCAATTTCAGAAAAGCACTATTGAAGTAGATGTCAAGTCTTTATACAGTCTTATGGAATATTTTTATGTACGTAATGTCTTGTTAAATTCAGGTTTGCTGACACAGAGGTGAGAAAAGTTGCTGTGAGCTGGATTGAGAGCAGCAGTGATGATGAGTTGGCTGATTATCTGCCTCAGCTGGTGCAGGTATACACACACACAGACACACACACACACACCCACACACATACCAATTATGCATTGTTTCTTCTGTAAACATATTACCCTTTGCTGTTTCTGTGTAGTTTCACTGATTTCTGTTTCAATAGGCGGTGAAGTTTGAGTGTCACCTCAACAATGCCTTGGTTATGTTTCTGTTATCACGAGCTCTGGGAAATATCAACATTGCACATTATCTTTACTGGTAAAGACATTCTATATATCACTTTTTGTCCATCTTAGTGAGGTTCACTTTAAATGTAAAAAGCATTTATTCCCCCAAAAGCATTTTTCACACGTTTGATGAAAAGCCAGAAACTGTGCAAGATTTTAATTCCTTTTGATATGACCCTTTAAAAATGAACCATCTGTATTCTGATCAAATTATATTATACCATGATCTGTTTGAATACTCGATTCTAATTGGCTGGAAGGTGTGCATTAAAACCCTTTAAGGCATGGGTAGCTCCAGTCAGTTTGATAACATTTAAAGTGAACTGACAAAATCACTGTCATTTTCACTTGTTTGATCTAAAATGACACTGTAAACATCAATAAAAGCTTGGCAAATAACCATGGCATAAGCAGGATATTCCACAGCTAGCCGTGGATTGAAGGATTTTAATGCACGACGTGGAGGCGAAGAACCACCCGACGCGAAGCGGTTCTTCGTCTCCACGTTGTGCATTAAAATCCTTTAATGCACGGCTAGCTGTGGATTTTCCCTTATTTACATATATACCATGAGCCATTGGACTGAGTGAATGTATTATTTGAGATGTTTTGGTTATGATTGGATTTAGGCTGTTGAGGGATGCCGTGCAGGACCCAGCGTTCGGTCAGCGGTACGACCGCATCCTGGGTGCGCTCCTGTGTCTCTGTGGTGCTGGATTGAGAGCTGAACTTGAAAAGCAGACCAAGCTTGTGCAGCTTCTTGGTGCCCTGGCTGAAAATGTTAGACAGGCGAGCAGCTCCGCACGACAGGTATGTTGCGGCTTCCATAGGAACAATATAATACAAACTCGTATGTAGTTTTTATTATGTATTATGCCGGTGTATGTAGATAGAAATGGGTCATTCCAATGTAAGGAAACCATAACGCTTCATTATGTAAGGTCTTTAAACACCTCTGAAGACCTATATATATATATATATATATATAAAAGTAGCCTGTGACGGATTGATAGCATTTTATTATGAAAATAGCATTATATATCTCATCTGAAAAGCGGTTTACATGCATGTATAGATAAGACAAGCCAAATTTAATCAAGTTTTCGATGTTCCTGTTTACAAATAAATGTTACTTTTCGTAGATTTTCAGTCGGAGAAGTGTATCTAAACTTTTGTTCTTTAAAGGTGGTGCTGCTGGAGGGCTTGGAGAGGGTACAGACATTCTTTCAGAAGAACAACAGCCGACTTCCTATAAGCCCCAGCCTAGTGGCAAAGGAACTTAATGTAAAGGTGAGTCCCTAAAACCAACATACAGTAAATATTTACTTTACATAATTTACTTGATGCACATCTACTCCTTAGTTCCCCATCGGTCAAGTTCTGCTTCATACATTTGTTTTGATCGTTTTAACATACATGAAATGTGATGCAAATGTTGACTTAGAAATGTACCGTAGCTGGATTTCTCTGTGAATTTAAAGGTATGTGTGTTAACAAATCCTGTCACGTGTCACCTTTGATAAGTAAAATGTTACTTTGCTGTAGCTTTCATTAATAATAAATAACACTGATCTTGTAGAACAATTTTGATGATGCCGAACAGTTCAGCTCCTTATGCAAGCTATTTTAACACGGTGGCCTCAGACGCCACCAATCCGAGGAAAATGTCCCTTCAGTTTTCAAGTAACCTCTGCCAGATTTGGTTCCATTTTGATGGGAAGCATTCACATGTGATTCACTTCCTTATCGTCCGTGCTTACTCCCCCCTTCCTGTTTTAGATGTGGAGATTTTCTCTGTCAACACGACCCAAACAGTGTCTCTCAATCCCAACATCTTATTCTTCTAGTTGGTACTGCTCGGTTTCAAAGACCCTCTTTGTTTCCGTGTCGAGGCAGTAAATCTAGCTGATACCCTGAGGCTAAAGTTGTGCTTCTGTAATGTGGTGTCGCTTTTGTTTCCCTGCTTTAGGCCTGTTCCTTCTTCAATTCCAACGCTGTTCCTCTAAAGATCGCACTGGTAAACGCAGACCCGCTGGGAGATGAGATTAACGTCATGTTTAAGGTGCGAAACCACGTAGAAAATGTTAGAGCTTACTACAGTATTTAGTGAATTGGCATCTATAGTTTTGTTTATGTTAGACAGTAATCTAAAATGTCTGGTTCGATGCATTAAAATGGTGGAAACATACTTTTGATATAAAAAATATATAAAATCACAAATTTATCTTCTCATTAGAAGAGGCTAGCACACAAAAATACATTTAAACTTGAATTTGGCCTTAAGTACGCCCCCTGGTGGTCATATCCTATACTTCTTATAAATCTTTGCAGTCATTTTTAGGCTTATCTCAATTCTGTGATGCTCTTTGCTGTAATATAGGTTGGAGAGGATTTGAGGCAGGACATGCTGGCCCTTCAGATGATCCGGATCATGGATCGGATCTGGCTGCAGGAGGGTTTGGACCTGCGCATCGTGAACTTCAAATGCATCTCAACGGGTAAAGATAAAGGTATGTTCTAATCTACTTAGAAAAAAGCTAGAAAAAATTCAATAAACACTTTCATTTTGATTTCAAGTCAACATGAGGTCAAAACTCATCCTTTAAATTTCACATTTAATATTGGGTTTCACTCAAGAGTATCTCAGACTCTCAAAGTACAATCTCTTAGGAACAGCGCTTGAGTTCAATTCAAAATGATGAGTTTTAATTGTTTTCATTAAAATGACTATTTTGACATAGTTATTTCAAAAGTATTAATTATAAATTTGCATTTGGTTGCACAGGCATGGTGGAATTAGTGCCGTCTTCAGAAACGCTGAGGAAGATTCAGGTAGAGTACGGAGTGACCGGTTCATTCAAGGACAAACCTCTGGCCGAGTGGCTTCGCAAGTACAACCCTGCTGAGGATGAGTATGAGAAGGTGCATTTAAAATAACACACTTATAAACTAAATAATAATCCATGGCAGCTGGAGTCAGATTACTAGAAAAGCAAGAACTGGGATCTTAATTTTTCGTATCCATGTTTTTGTTAGGCCTCTGAGAATTTCATCTACACCTGCGCAGGATGCTGTGTAGCCACCTATATCCTCGGCATCTGTGACCGCCACAACGACAACATCATGTTACGCTCTACAGGTCACATGTTCCACATAGACTTTGGAAAGTTTCTGGGTCATGCACAAATGATCGGGAGTTTTAAAAGGTGAGCGAAGACTCCATCCCAAAATTGCACAATTTGTTGTTATTTTTCTGTATTATTCTAGCTGGAATGTTTTCTCTCTGCAGGGACCGTGCACCTTTTGTCTTAACCTCTGACATGGCTTATGTCATCAATGGAGGGGAGAGACCCACGAGTCGCTTCCAACTTTTCGTTGACCTTTGCTCACAAGCCTACAACTTGATACGCAAACACTCCAACCTCTTCCTCAACCTACTGTCTCTGGTAATGCAGTCATTGTGTTAGCATACAAAGTCTTGTATTGTCAACACCTACAGGACATGTAGGCAGTGTTGTGCAAATGGTTTTGGCAATATAGTTTTGTGATAAGCCATTGCAAAAACTAATGACAGGAAGATGGTCATTGATCTGTTTTCGATGATGTGTTTTTCTTCATCCAGGAATTACTGCGTATTGACTTTATTGACTCACTGTTTCGTAACTGTGTGTTTTACACAGATGACACAGTCAGGTTTACCCGAGTTGACCGGAGTACAAGATCTTAAATATGTTTATGATGCTCTTCAACCTCAAACTACAGATGCAGAAGCAACCATTTTCTTCACCAGGTACATTTTATTCTAGAAATCAGGTTCCTTTGACTTTTCACCAGTATGTTTTTTTTCATAATTTTTATGTTTTTTCCTTCCAGGTTGATTGAATCCAGCCTGGGCAGTGTGGCAACAAAGTTCAATTTCTTTATCCATAATTTGGCCCAGTTGCGTTTCTCTGGTCTTCCTTCCAATGGCGAGCCCATCCTGTCCTTCGCACCTCGAACATACACCATAAAGCAGGACGGCCGAATACAGGATGCCTCCATATATTCATTTCAAAAGAGATACAACCCCGATAAGCACTATGTAAGATTATTTTATATAATGTTATAATGGTATGTATAATGTGAATATGCACAACTCCTGTGTGTAATGAGGATGTATTAAATTGTCATTTTTTTAACAGACGTATGTAATCCGGCTGCTCAGGGAAGGTCAGAGTGAGCCACAGTTTGTCTTCCGCACATTTGATGAGTTCCAGGAACTGCACAACAAGTTGACCATTCTCTTTCCTCTATGGAAGCTACCAGGGTATATCAGATACTAATGTCAAATTATTTCATGGAATGGTTTGTGAAATCTTTTGATCTCTTCTATAGAGATGTACTTCAAAAACTACTGTTCCTGTTTATAGGTTCCCCAGTAAATTGGTGCTGGGCCGCACACACATTAAGGATGTAGCGTCTAAGAGGAAGGTGGAATTGAGCAGCTATGTGCACAGTTTGATGAGGAGTTCAGCAGAAGTCAACCAGGTGGGCAGACAGAGAATTTATCATACATGAACTGGCAAATATATACATACTTGTTAATTGCAAGATGAAAGGCAATGTTTTTTTTAATAAATAATAATAGTTGATGTTGTGTCGATTTTTCCTTAGTGTGATCTTATCTACACCTTCTTCCACCCTATTGCAAGAGATGACAAGCCAGAGGGGGTTGAAGGACTCCAAAAGATTCCAGGCATGTCATCAGATTTAAAACAATCATTCTATTATTTTATGCAGTGTTATAGATACTGAACACAACTCGTAAGTAAAACTATTCCACATGAATGCATGCAGATATGGATTGCCTATACTGCCCTTTAGGTTTTAAAATGAGGATTGGAAAAATCCAATTTCCGTTATTGGTTTTTAAATAATCTTTGTCCGTTTTCCAGAGATGACTCCTATGAGTCCCGGCACCGGCCGGGTGGAGGGTGAGGTGAAGCTGTCAGTGTCCTACAGAAACAGCACACTCTTTATCATGGTCATGCACATTAAAGATCTGGTAAGATGAGAAACATCTTCGAACTGATCCTGGTCTTTGTAAATTAAGATGAAACATCCTTTTGACTTTTCTCAATTCTCACTTGCCTTTTTAAATCTCAAAACAGATATCAAATGACGGAGCAGATCCAAACCCTTATGTGAAAACATACCTCTTACCAGACCCTCACAAAACCTCCAAACGCAAGACGAAGATTGCAAGGAAGACTAGAAACCCCACGTTTAACGAAATGGTAAGTGGACTTCTGAAACCCGTCCAACTTCAAAGATTTTAATGATGAGGGCTTGGTTAAACTGATTGATTTACAAATCCCAGATATCCATATTAGGTTATGAGATTAAATAAATGAATAATCCTGGCACTTTTATCTTTGCAGCTGGTGTATAGTGGTTACAATAAGGAAACCTTAAAACAAAGAGAGCTTCAACTGAGCGTGCTCAGTGCCGAGTCTCTGCGAGAGAACTACTTTTTGGGTGGCATCACCCTCAGTATTAAGGACTTTGACCTGAGCAGAGAGACTGTCAAGTGGTACAAGCTCACCACGGTGCCCTACTTCTAGATCCAACAATCCCTCTCTACCAGTCTTCCACAAAGAGTGATGGACCAGAGCAAGTGCCCTTACAGGACCACTCCGATTCCCCACCCTCTTCTCTCTCTCTCTCTCTCTCTCTCTCTCTCTCTGACACTAATCATGGTTACTCCTTGTTGAAACAGGCAATCACTGTGTGTAAACAGAAAACTGCATTTGTGTTTTGTACATTTGGAACATAAGAGGACCAAAATGGCTTAATTATAGAAGAGTTTATATATTATTATATAAATATATATAGAGATCAACACCTGTATTTTTAAAATGGCTTGTTTTTACACTCTCCTTTTCTACATATGCATTTAGTGAACAGTAGTAGGTTTTGAGGTATCTAAGCACGACAGATCTCGCTCTGCTTTTATTAACGTGCCAAATGAACTGAATCAACACGAGACCACTCCCCTACAGGGAATATTAACAGGGTGCCTTCATATGCTGGCCTGTCATTTCGGCTTTTCTCAATATGTTCGGTGTAAATTACTGAAATCCCTACTTTGTACAGTAGGGTCAAATGTTCTGTTGAGTGGTGAAATCCGTTTAAATGACGGCCTCGGCACCAGGGGACTCTGAATCTCACATTTGTATAATGAACCTTGTTGAAAAGGGAATTGCACCTATGGCTAAATCTACTGGCAGAGCTCAGCTGCATAATAATGGAGGAGTTCACCTGGAGGCATTTTTAAAATGATGTAAGAATTGTCATCACTCACTTAAATGGACTGTAAAATACATTTGAATTGATATTGACATGGCCAGTTATTTATTATTGGATACCTTTATAACCTTACCGAATCAATGTTAGCTTTAATTCTGTTTCTTTTCTTGAGGCAAATTAAATGTTTTCAATGTCTCTGGCTAATTTATTCCAATGAACTCTAAACCATTGATGATAAATTATACACATTAACCAATAAATTACAATAATGTCTGTGAATTTATAGCAACAAGTAGCTATCGATTAAAAAATGTTTATACAGTAAAGGTTTATTTAGTACAGAAATCCAATATGCTATCTCTCTGGGGAGATATTTATGAGGTTCGGTATTGGATTTTATTTGACAGATACATGTAATCAATAGGGCCATATTTGTTTCTCTTTACTCTGTCATGTGATGTATTTGTTGTAGAAGCCGTGCAAGTTTTAAAAGAGTATCAGTAGCATGATGCAAGAAGCTTAGTTTCAGGTGACATGCTGAGGAACATGGAGGAAAATAATAAACAATTTGCATGTAATGGGAGGTATTATTTTGAATTTGATGCATCAGTTCAGAAAGACATGCTCGATAATTCACGTTCACAAAACAAAGATGCCAAGTTCTATTTTATTTTAATAGAGACATCTGAAGCTAATTTAACACTAACAGCGTTTTATTTGGAGATTGCCAAAATTATCTTCTTTTAAATTAAATTATCATCATTTTGACCCTCAGTCTCTATTTTTGAAACATAAAACTAAAAAGATAAACAGAATAGATGCTCTTATTCTACAGTGACGCAGTCACTTTTTTTGTTTTTAAAAGTGTACATTTTATGGTCACATACACACTAAAGTAAAATGTTTGGTATGGGTTTCTGCACATTATACAGATTAGGAATATAATATATAATAGAAAAAAAATCACAAAACTATTCACAACACAAAAATACGAAATGTATATGCATAAATAAACATATGAGTATCTGGCTAATGGGTGCTGACAGTGCACCACCATGTACAGTCACTAATGACGTGTTCATTTTAAGTAAATCTTCTACTAACTGTCAATAAAATAATTTTAACTGAATTAAGTATTAAGAATAAACATAAAAAAATTAAACAATAATACAAGTTAAAAAACTACAAAATAATCATCTGTCTTTGTCTTTAAACTAGCGTGATGTAACAGCAGCAATTTAAACCCGTGCATCAGCGTGACATTTCACATGGGAAAATAACCATACGTCACCTTTAACGTCATCGGCTCGGAGTCTGAGGGGGAGGAGTTTATTTGAGTGACACATATGTAATCAAATGAAAGTTAGCGTCGTTGCAGGCTGTATATGTTTGTTTGTAGTGGAGTGGTTACATTACTTTGAGTCGTTTCTCGCCGTCGCGCTTTCATTTCAAAGGTGTTCTTTCAACGGGTTATCATGAGGACCTCGACAGCTTTCGCTCGGAGTTAACTTTCACATATTTGGGAGGATGTGGCTTCCAAATTTCAATCATCAGCCGATTAACTGCGACAAGGAAAACACACAAAGGGACGAGTATCAGAATACGTGACCGGTTCTTGTGTACTAAGATGGAGAGGAGCGTGTGTGAGCGGACCGCGCTGCAGCGGTTCGGTGACAGCGGGATGATGCTGCTGCCCTGGACCAAACACATACTGTGTGTGCTGTGGGAACATCTGCGACTGCTGGTCCAGGTCATCTGCTGTACTTTCATGACAGGTAATTTACAATTATATTGTTTTTATCATTCCTAGTGCATTGATCGAAGAGCTCTGTATGTTTTTATTTGATCTGGTTTTGAACGATATTTTATGTTATGAGTTTTATGTTAATCGATTATTTCAGATATTAACGATTTGTTTTCATCAATTTACTTCTAATGTATTTGATCTGATTTATAAGGACATGTGTTGCTTATTATGGAGCAAGTGTAACAGATATTGGCTGCTTTATTCTTATAGATTTTTTTTAAATATATTTAATATGCTTTAACTTTATTATTGAACGTCTATTACAGATATTGTATTTTATCTGCTTTCTAAAGATTCATGTAGAAGTATGATTCTGTAGTTTATCTGTGCATTTAAGTTTATTCATTTAAAATCAATTTAAAAAAAAGGAAAAAATGGAAATTTGATTATAAAGAAGCCAGCAATTACAGTTTAATGAATTACTAGAATAATACACAGCAAAAACAGAGTCAAAGAGTTTGAGAGATGTTTAAATATTTAAAATGTTTTACACCAGTATACACAAGTAACAATTATTTTTATTGGATTGCCAGTTTTCCAGATGTTCAGGTTTGAAGTCCATCTGAGAATTACAGATGAGACGGGTCAACACATTCAGCACATGACCAGGGGGTCTGGAGACCCCTCTGACAACTTCCTGCTCTCTTCTTTGTTTGAAAACAACAAAAACATGGTTGTTGGAGCTTCAAAATTTGCCAGGGACCCCTTTGACGTGAGCTCTCACTCCAGAGCCGTTCTGTCAAGTCTTGTCAACGATGAACCCTTCTGCTCCCTGGTGGACGACTTTGTGTCCCATGCAACAGAGTGTCTCACCGACAGCGAGGATCTATATATCGGCGATCGCTCCGTATGGAAACACGGATACGACTGGAGTGTACTGGGAGGTTCGGAGAGGAAATGTGGAGAGAGTCCCATTAGTTTTACAGCATGCATGTCAGGATTTTCTTCTAAAGAGATTGTAAATCACGAAAAGGTCTCTGCGGATCCTGACAAGTGTGCTTCATCTGTAGAGGCTGCTCAAGGTCCGGGTCAACCTCAGTCGCTGCTAGGTCAATTCTCAGACAGCGAGTTCAGTTGGGGCAGCACAGACAGCTCCTGTTTAGAGGGAGAAAGAGAAGAAAACGACAAACTCTGGGATCTTCTGACCAGCTCTACGGATCCATATCACCCGCTGCACTTCACTGCATGTGTGTCCAGTGTGGTCACTGAAACAAGGAAAACAGAAGTGACTCCGAAGCCATCTCAAGTAGTAACTGAAAGTCCTACTCTATCACAATCCACTGTGTCCACAAGCTCTGATTCTTCCAAACCTGGTTCAGAAGATGAAGAAGAGGCCTTGTGGAAATCCCTCTCCCAGAACGATGACCCGTATCATCCGTTGAATTTCAGAGCCGCTTTACAGAGCTCACCAGCAAGTTTGAAGCACAGTTCCGATTCAACCTGTCAGAAAACACGAAATAAGACAGTTAAACACTTAAAACCCTCAAAGCCGCCTTTACGACCAAGAAAAGTGGCATGCCATTGCTGCCACAAATTGTCTGAGACATCATGTGTGGTGCCATGGAGAAGACATGTTGGTCAGACAGCTGGACAGGGCATTCAGAAGAAAACTACCACTTTGAAGAAGGTAAGAAAGGGCTTTTTATTTCAATCCACAGTATATTTATCTATATGTTTAGATGATAATGTTGTCTGTCAACATTTTCCAGGTGAAATTTTCTCCCATTGTGCAAGTTCACAAGATGCAAGCTTGGACCTTTGCTCTTCAGGCATCACGTAAGGGACAGTGGGAGGAGTTTGCCCGGGACAGAGACCGCTTCCAAAAGAGAATCAAAGAGACTGAGAAGGCCATTGGCTACTGTTTTAGTATGTCACACAGAGAAAAGCGCTGGGCCTATAAGGACAGCACACAGTTAAAGTAACCAGTCCTCGATCTGCACATAAATCTCAATCCTCCTGATTGTAATCATTGATAGCTTTCAGGGAAGCCTTTAGACTGTTATATTGACAGTTTTACCTCATCGCTGTGTTCCAACACATTTTTTTGTGGTGACTGCAAACAATTTTACCATGCCTTACAGACTTTACAATGTAACCGATGTGATCACAAATATTTATTTTGAACACAAACTGTGCATATGTTAGAATAGTGAATAAGTCTTGTTGTTTTAACTTCGTTGAAGTTGAGTGAAGTAGAATTCAGAATTATTTTAAATTATTTATTACGTTGAAGGAAATGCAAAAGAGCAAGCAAAGGACAGGTTACAATGCACTGCAATGTTTACATTTTATAGATATTTAGTTAATCTATCTTATCAAAAAATAAACATTCTGTCATCTTTTACTCACCCTCTTGTCATTTCAAACCTGTAGTGCTATCTTCCTTCTGCAGAACACAAAATAAGATATTTTGAAGAATGTTGGTAACCGAACAACACTTCACCATTCGTTTGCAATGGTTTTGTGTCTGAGCAATAGAAGTGAATGGGTACCGCCATTGTTTGGTTACCAACATTCTTCAAAATATCCTCTTTAGTGTTTTGAAGAAGCAAGAAAGTCATACAGATTTGAGAATGATTAGGGTGGGAAAATGACAGAATTGCATTATTTGTTTTTATAGATCTTTACGATTTGTATGTGGGGAAAAATAATTACAAACCATAAACACTGTTTGCTTTTACATGTGAATAGTCTTTTAATTGTCATTTTACACTGTGATTTTTCCACATGTTGAATTTACAGTTCTTTCCTTGAACACTGTGTCCTGCCTCTTGTTTTGGTTGTGTCTTCATAGTTCATTTTTTCTCCAGATCTCATACGGACTCTTGCCTCACATTGAGCACTCCTGTGAGACTTCTATGTGCAGCCCTTGTAAGAGAGGGGTTAAAAACAACGCGTGATGAAACTCTTTCCCTGGAGGAGAAATCAATTAGCATCTCCCCTCGACACATCACCGGCAACACAAACTTGCATGGCGCAAAGACAAGCAATCGTTTACGCAATCTTACACGCTGAACGCATCAACATGTTGTTAATTTAATGATGCTTTGTCCTTTATGCACCTTCTTCTCTACAAATAATGAGAGTTGGGATGATGGTAAACATATGCTATTGTTAAAGACACCGGGTGGACTTGTCTTTCCACTGGCTATTGTTACAAATGAAGAGTACCATGAAAACTCAGTGGTCTGTTCCTATACAGGGTAAAAGATTCAAAAGATGAGGGTGGATGCATCCTTGTATTTGCACGGGGCGCTGCTATGGTGTCTTCCTCTCCAAAGGTGCTTTTACCCAGGTGACCCTGGTCTCTAGGCAACAAAGCACAGCACTATTTGGCAATGAGAGGATTGCATATGATTGCAGCAGCGGTTGATGTGTTGTGGGAGGGCAGGCAGCATGGCCCCAGCCTCTGTTACTCATCCTGGAGAGTCCAAAGCTTGAGATGGGGGATCTCTGGAGTCATAATTACAATGCACAGACTGCCTGATGCAATAGAGCAGTCAGCAGCCACAGTATCTGAGACAGAAAGGCAGAACCGGTAGTTAGACACGCCTCACGTTTGGGAGAGAAACAATGCCGGAATTGGTTATTAAGTATTTTAATGCAGAACAGGCCCATGTTTATTTCTAAAAGGTACCTATTCAAATGGCATTTACATTTATGCATTCGGCATACGCATTTACCCAAAGCGATTTACATTGCATTATACTTTACATTTGTGTAACATTAAAAAACAACTTAAAGCCTATCTCCTCTGTAAATAGCTGACAGGCAAATAAAAACATATATTACTTTCTCGCAAAAGGAATCAATCTTGGTTTTGTGGAAACTAGTAACTTGGTATTAGCACTTATTGTATTATTGCCCCTGTATATATGACATATCGGTTTATCGCTCCCTTAACTCTCTGTAAGTCTCTATGAATAATAGGGTCTTCTTAATGACCAAATGTACACATTGTCAGAAATGATGTGCAAGATCAGTAGTTACAAACTTGAAATGAAAATGAATTCTGGACCTTTAAGGATGAGTATTATAAGCATTTTAAGGTGAAATGTCATAATCAAAAACTTGTTTTTCATTTTAGTAATGTTTATATTATCAGTAATATCAGTAGGCTAATATATTAATTAATATTAGTAATAATTATGTAATTTACTACAAAATACATAATTCCTGTCCAACCATATAGGCTATATATACTTATTTAAACCGTGCACTTTACTCATTGGATATCTTGTCTGGAATAACATGGAAAGAGGACAAATTTTTCGTTGTTTCGGTTAATTTACCAATCGGCTCGATTTCTTATTTTGTTTACAAATCGGTTTGTGGCTGCAATGCTTTATTCGAACACGAAGGCGGCGCTAAAACACCAAATTTAATCTGGTTTAGGAAGGTGTAGACACAATAATAAATACTATACAGACCTTGTGACATTTTTTTAGTTTGTTAAAACTATGACATACGTATTTCATACAGGTTCCTTATATCCAGGGTTTTCTGTACTAATGTACTTATTGGCTTACACGTATTGGCAGTGTTCTGCCTCATAAACTCGACCTCTCTGATATATATTTTAAAAAGATAAAGGGGCTCATGTTTTTAGAAACAACAATCAAAAGCTTCTAAGTCACAATCACAAACCTCAGGGTACGTTCATTTAAACGAGCCAAATCGATCGAAAATCACTATGTGTGATTATTTGTGTTAAAATAATATGTGTTTACACTCACATCTGTAAGGTATAAAACACACCGTTGGCAAAAATGACCAGATTGATTTATCAAATGGCCAGTGTCCAGGTTATCTGAAGACCAGTACACCACGTCGCTACAACGTTCTCCATGATGACGTTATTTGAGGACGTGGATATGACGTTTCTGGAAACAAATATTCTAAGGAATGCAACGTTGCCAAGACGTCCTCAGAAAGTGGTCACAAAGTAATGTGACCAATTGAAGACGAACTGGCGACGTCGTCAGAGCTTACTGTGACAGCTGGGTGTATTACTTTGATTACATACAAAATTGTTTGATATTTTTGTTGTTCTGGGGCTTCCTAACTGTGTTGGCTTGAAAACACACTTTTTGTTAATTCTTTGGTTGAGTAATTAACTCGGACGTCTCATTGTCCTTGACTCAAGGATTTCTATGAATTGTTTTCTGAGCAATGAAGGCCACTAGAGGGCGCGAAAGGATAAATCTTTCATTCTTCTACCATTAATATAAGTTAAAATGACAAATCAATGCAAAAAAAAAAATTCTTTTATGAATAAGCCATAGCTGTATATGAGAACTCTACAAGCTGTAAAAGTTTAAATTAATGTTTTCGCAAGCGTACTTCATTAAATTCACTGCAGTGTCTCTTAAGAGATTCGTTTTTAGTTATTTTCACTGGTTTATGCGTTTTTTATTGTCCATTTGCAACTTTCATTTGTTATGAGCTATCATTTAAGATGTTGATAAATCACATTCCTAGCTCTAAGACTGAACACACTTGAACAAGCCAAGCAAAATTCTTAGTGAATTCAAGAACATGTATGATGGTATGCTTCAAATGGTATACGCAGTATACAGTATTTGTATAAGCCATCACATTGATTAATGACTTTAAACAATTATAAGTGCAAACACTTCCCTGTGCTGCTGCGTCAGTCCAGGCCACTCCTACAGACTTTTATTTTGCCTGTGCTGACAGACGCAAGAACGTCCAGAAGACGTGACCAATCAGATGAAAGAAGTGTTTTTGCGCCGCCCACGTCATGCGAATAAAACATTGAAATAAACAATGTTACTTCTATTAAGAAAGATTGATACATTTTGCCTCCAAGTCAGCATATTATGCACCACGTACAACCATGTTTGTGGTGATTATACATAATTACAGGAAAAAAAATCGAACCAAGCGATGTGAAAGCAAAGACACAATAAACACACATATAAATACAAAACTGACGATTTTTATATAAAATATGATGATGATAATAATAACAATATTAACAACAACCGTCATAACAACAACTAAAAAAATAAAAAAGTATGCTTATTTGTAGTTATATTTACAATTATAAAACTCGTTTAAGGTTTTTATATGTTATAAATGCATTTTTGTCGGCTGAGCTGTCACACTATAACGCAAACCATATAATAGAAAGTTATCCCTCCCCTTTAATCGTCGGCCTGGTGCCCGAACGTTGAACGAACGCTACAGACAGAGGACAGCGAGGAGTGAGCCAGACGCCGGGGCTTATACGGGGATCATGGCGGCGCCGCTCCAGCGGGACACCTTACCTGAGAGCTGGTCCTATGGGGTGTGCAGAGACGGCAGGGTCTTTTTCATTGAGTGAGACTGCGTGTTTGTTATTGACATTTTAAGCATGTGTTTCTCTTACCCTTTGAGTCTCGCTTCGTTCGCATCGCTAACAGGTGGTTTGTTTTCATGCCAGCGATGACTCGAGCGCCACAACTTGGCTTCATCCCCGAACAGGTGAACCCGTGAATTCCGGACACATGATCCGGTCGGGTAAGTGCACGTGTGCTTTTCTATAGCTGGCATGATTTTCTTTATTTTAAGTTTCGCTAATGCATGTAGGAAACCGAGTAGTAAAAGTTTTGCACACCTGTTATTTCCCTCCTCTAGATCTGCCCAACGGTTATGAGGAAGGATTTACGAAGGAAGGAGCGAGTTTCTTTATCGAGTAAGTGAAGGTGTTTTTTAGCAACTAAACCTCTCAAGTGCGTCAGGTGAATTACAGGTGTTATGCACGACATGCTGTTGCCAGACCTTAATATGGCTGATCTTAGTCTCTCTCCAGCTCAGGAGATATTAATCTATGTTGACAGTTGTGAACGCGGAACTTCAAGGCTGTTTTATTCCCTAATACACTTATTGTCTTACAATTGACATATTGTAAAAAGGTATTACAGTGCAAAGTCTGAAGAACAGGTGCACACGTCCATTTTAATTTGATGGATGTTTAAAGGGATAGCTGAACTCTTAGAAATTATGTCATCGTGCCCTCATGTCATTGAAAACCAGTTTATGACTCTTTCTTCTGTGGAACAGAAGAGAATGTATTTTGAGAAATGTCTCAATGGTTTTGTGTCTATGCAATGAAGGTCAACTGAGGCTAATTTTGTTTGTTTACCAATGTTCCTCAAAATATCTTCCTTTGTTTTGCGCAGAGGAAAGAATGTATACAATGAATGACATTGATTAGAATGTCATTTCTGGATGAACTATGTCTTTAAAATAGTGTATTATTCATTTATTTAATATCTTTAAGATTGTGTATTGCAGCGGCTGCTCAAAGATATTTGCATTGCTATAGAGCCCAGATACTTTGGGATGGATCCGACTGTTTGCATTCCTGAAGAATTTATAGATGACATTAATGATTATATACAGTACCAGCGTTCAGAGCTGTGCTGTTGAGCGTAGAAATGAAATGACAGTCAGTTGTGTGTGTGTGGTCAAAGAGCGTTAGATAGTCAGATTACACTTTTTGTCGGCATGACTGTAATGTGTATTTGCTGCTGAATCCAAAACGCATCATATGCTATCACATGACAGTATGCTTGAGGATCTTGGCTGGGTGGAGCCTGTTTAAATAAAGGTAAATAGGATGTAATAGTGACTTCCTACTGGAACTCACATGACTGTGTTTGGATGGATGGTTTCTTTTTAGTATGTGCTTATACATGGGATTGCAGCTTATGGAAAATTGAATGAATCAAGTTTAAGCGGTTGTATCAAGTGGTTTATGGCAGAAACATTGTGACCTGAGTTTTTCTAAGAGTAGACAGTATGCTGTTATTGACTCAATAGCTTCTTTATAAAAGTGTAGAGCACATCATGCGCTACAGTGGTTTCAAGGATCTCTTATTTTTGTCAGTACATTGAAGCATATTGAAAGTATAAAGGCAAGGAAGTTAATTTTGTTTTAGAGAAGTAGGCAGCAAGGGACACTGACATAAAAGAACGGAATTCATTTGTTTTGATCCAGTCGGCAGACATTGCTTTATTTATGTAGTTCTTAAAGGCATATTGATTTGAAAGCGCATTGCAGAAAAAATACTGTGTATTATCTCAAAATGACGTTATTTAGCAGTTACGTTTAAAGCTTTTTTTCCATTTAAAGAAAACTATCTTCATATATTTGTCTGCTATAAGTGACAAAAACAATGTGGGTGTGTCCAGCAATGTGACAGTTGGGTAAAGTTTACCTTTATGCAAATTAAGGGTGATGGGATGTGGAGGCTGGCTACCTGTGAGATTGATCTCATTGATGTTAACATGACGTTTTCATGTTTAATTGCAAACAGTCTTGCTCCGAACATGTGATTTTTGTAGTCCTTGCCATAATTTAAAATACAGCCTCACACAGGAGCTTTCAATCCAATGATGCCTCATTCAAAATATGATACACATGTGAACTAGTGGGTTAATGCTTAATAAATGCTATTTTGTGTTACATGGGAAGCGGCTTGTGTAAAAGACTTCCTCACTCAGGGGTTCGACATTCGATTGGATTTCGCTTGTGTGTTGTGACTCATGATGATCCACCTACTTTCCAATTATTGTACCCTACCATCGTATTCCCTTTTCTAGCGAAGGAGATGGCAAAGAATTTTGACCAGTGATCCTTGGAGAGGGATGTTATTAAGGATCCACCTCCTCACCAATTAGTTTCTAACAGGAGTGTGTGACCGAGAGATGGGCCGTGAAAATATAAGAAGGCTGGCAGTGCTTGATGGAGCGCATCTGACGCCTATTCTGCATTGTCCCCTCCACCACAAATTCAACATTGTATTTCTCCCAGGGAGAACCGGTTTCCCAAAGATCCGGTTACAGTGTGATATTGTAAGACTGACACTTTACCCGTGACCACCTGCCTTACTTCATTAGATCTACATCCCCCCATTACGACCCTTCACTCCCTACCTATGCTTGGCAAGATAGTCTATATAGAATAGCCCTAGAATATCTGTTGATAACAGATTGGTCGATTTTATTCCAATTTCAAAAATCTGCTCTGCTAATGAATAATGCACAAAGTTTGTTTTTGTTTTGAATTTTACATCAAGATTGCGTGACTGTTGATCTTGCAGTCTGTGTTTATATGTTGCTTCGGTCTATAGCTCAAGGTGTTTTGAAAGAGAATAGGCTTTCAGAACTGTGGCTTTTGCAGTTGTATGCTTTGTTATTGTCTTTCTGATTCTTGTCACTCAGAAAATTGCGTTCTGGGTTGTTATTGACTCACAAATGAACAGTAACATTGGATTAGATTGATATGTTTTGTTTACTGTAATGCTTGCCAGTTCTGATGTGTACTTTCTATCTGTTCAGACTGTGGATGTGGACAGGAACTAGGGAACTGGTAGATTACCTGTGTCAGACGAAGTAGGATAAACCTGTCTTTTATTGTAATGGGAATCTTTAGACTTCTATTTAATGTGGTGAAGGAGCTACTGATGATGCTAAAGAGCTTGTATTATGAGTTCAGTGTTCTGTGAGGTTGACTCATATTTTTTATTTACTTTCTATTCCTTACATTGTGAAGGACCGGCTTTATTGGGATGTATATGAGTGTTTTGGACAGTACTTTATTGAATTCTGGTAACTTAGCAACTAAAAGCTGTCAAATGGTCAGCATGTGGCAACATCAAAGTGGCTATGTTAGCCGAACACAAGTTTGCAAAGCTCATTCTTCTGATGTGTTTAACAGTTTAAGATATAAACCTTATAAACCACCTGTGTAGAGAACTTTATTTCAAAGATACAGAAGTAAGGATTGAAAGGAATATATTCACAGTATACATATACATTAGCAATAACTTAAATATTGCATATTATAGAAGATGTTTGATTGGGTAACAGTAGCATCAGTGATGTGTTCACCTTTTCTCTTTGTAAGTCTTAGTATATTTGCTGCTTTATACTGTATGTGTATAAAGTTCTGATTTTCTCTTTTCCTAATGCATTATAATAACACTTTTTGCTTCTGTTCACCCACTTGGTGTCAGATTTAGCTGATCCTTTACAAAAGTTTATCTGTGGGTAATGTAATTTAAAAAAACAGGGCTACTTTCTCTGTTGATCATTAATTACACAGTTTTTATTTCTTCTTGCAAACTGCACACATCACAGACACCAACTGCAAATAATTGATAACAAAAATAGATATATTTCTATATTGTCTCTGTGCAAAATATTGGTACAGTTTGAAGCCCCAAAGCTGTTAGGGACCCCCTTATATTCTCTAATTTTCCCTTTTGTAGCAGCTTGGGAACTTGTAAACAAGACTTTGATATACACCCCTGAAATAAATATGCATCAGATTGTCTGTTAATGGTTTGTTGACTCTTATGAAGATAAAGATACATTAGACTCGTTATTCTAACAGTCAGCAGGGGAGAAGATAATGACCTTTTTCACAATTACTTGCTCTAAATCTGAGCTATAACTATAATGTACACTGTATAGTAAGCATAAACGTATCATTTTAGCATGTGAATTTACAGTATTAATCTGCATGTGTGGAATTACCACAAATGCGTGGTTTCTAAACTTTCTAAAATTGTTTGTGAGTCTTGGCTTGAGGTGTCACAGCAAATAGAAGATCAGTTATGTGGAGAGCTCAGAATGTAGCAGCCCAGAGGACAGCATGAGTCAGACGGATCAGTGTGCTTCATATTAATGAATCTCTTTATTCTGAAGATAGAAGCAAGCTTCATTCAGCACAATTACATATTAATGTGCCCTTCAGGATGTGAGCTGGAGAAATCTACAGAGCACATTGTTGATTCTAACACCCCACCTTTACTGTTACATTTCTATCAGTAAGGGAGACGGCATGTTACATAAAGAGTCTCTAATGTTTCTGATGCTTTATCATGCTCATGACATCTTAAGGCCTTGTGGACCTGAAACACTACACAAGTACATTTTCATAATTACTGTTTCCCAGTTTATAAATTATGGGAAAATAATATGGGAATTTTCTTTATACAGACTAATAGATCTGCTTGTCATTCTGATTAAAAACACTGTAACAGTATCTTTAATAGAATCATAAGGAGGAAGAATATAATATAATATCAAATTTAATTCAAGAAGTATCACATTTGCTGTTTTATGTGGGTGAGTTCTTCAGGGCAATTGAAACCCTAGTGAAAATGTTATAATATTACCGCTTTAATAGTCTAGAATAATGTGTGAGCAAATATTTTAATGGGACCTACATTATAATGTTTTGAATGCATTATATATTTTTTAATCAAATAAACTGATCAGCAGATGAATCAATAGTCTTACCTGCAATAAAGGCATATTACCTTTATATCACCCCTACATCTCCCCGGCATTACAGCAAAGATCACATCCATGGTAACTACCAACAGAAATATTATCATCATTCTTTCATCCAGATCATATATATATGCCTAAAATTGTTAGGCATCAGAGCTGTAGACATGTAGACATTTCCCCCTGACTACTTAAGTCCAGTCTAATTTTGTTGTAGAATTGTATTGTTACAGTATCTGATTTCAAGATAAGTATACCACCTCAAATGACCTATCCTTATACATTGTCTTATATGTAATACTGGTAGAGAACCGCCAACTTTCGTCTATCAGGTGACCTTCAGCAGATTACCAGACTCCCAAACTGCACTGCAGGAAGTCACTTCCTGCTGAGAATCTGTCTTTCTGACCACAGGTGGTGAATTCTGGATCGAAAGCCTTCACGTCCCTTGTATCTTTTTCTTCCTTTTTATACATTAGTACATTATGATAGACAATAAGAAATCAAGACAAAATCATCTATCTATCTAAATCATATTTTGTGTTCCTCGGTAGAAAGAAGTCATATACAGGTTTTAACTGAATAAGTGTTGACAGAATTTTGATATTGAACTTACCCTTTAACAAGACACATTGTGCAGCCCAGTGTTGATGAAAAATTACTTAAAGGGACAGTTTACCAATAAGTGAAAATTCTGTCATCATTTACGCACCCTCAGGTTCTTCCAAACTTGTATAAATATTGTTGTCCTGATATACACAAAGAAGGATATTTGATTTTTTTTTGTTATCAAACAGATCAGGGGCATTATATATATAGTAGGGAAAAAACAACTATGGTAGTTAATGGTTCCCCAGAATTGTTTAGTTCTTCAAAATATCTGTTAAGCAGAAGAAAGATTTCTAATAGTTTTGGAACAACTTAAGGGTGTGCAAATTAGCACAAAATGTAAAAAATTCTGTAAATATTTACTTACCTCCGAGTTGTTACAAATCTGTACACATTTCTTTGTTATGATGAACACAAAGAAAGATATTTGGAAGAATGCTTGGAACCAAACAGCTCTCAACACCCATTGACTACCATAGTAGGAAACAAAACAAGGGTAGTTAAAACTGCCCCAGAACTGTTTGCTGTCTTACATTCTTCAAAATGTCTTCTTTTGTGTTCAACAGAACAAAAAAGTATGTTTTCCTACTATGGGAGTATTACTGAACTGCCCTATCATCCTCTGCAGTCTCTCAGAGTGTGTGGTTTAGGGACAAAGGAAGAATTGAGAGGCAGATGAGGCGGGTAGCTAGTGGCATTCTTTGTGACAGCCGGAGGCGTTGGCTCTCTGAACCCCCGGTGCCCTTAGAGCAAACATTAGCATTGGCATCTGAGTGCGGCATCAGATCGTGTGTCCTGCCCTGGCAGACGTTAGAAAGGCAGAAACCAAGAGGAGGTGAGGCAGGGCTGGGTCTGTAGTACTGCTGAGACTCTCAGAATGGGAAACTGCTGTGGTTGTGAACGGGACTCGGGTCAGGACACTGTTTTGGTCAGACAGAAGTTTGCTTGGCCGATGATGGACCGGGCCATCTTTGGGATAGACAGGTACATTTCCGCACCTTTGTACAGAATAAATAATGCTTTGGTTGGATTGTCTCTCAGTGGTTTAATTCTGCAGTTTTGGAAAGTTGTATTGATGTATTCGGTCAGCTGATCAGGTTGATTCTGCAGAAACTTGTGCATTCTGCCTGTGTTATTATTCTGCCGTTAGGAGGGATATGCTGCATCTTGGCACCCATTCATTATTTAAAGACACAGTGTCTCATTTAGTTCAGTGTGTTTAACTTCTATAATGATAACTCTTCCACACCATATGCATTTGTGTATTAATAGCAATTCATCATGTCTAGACTCGCTTTGTCTTTTGTTTTGTATTTTGTCAGTTTACTCAACACCTTTAAGTGCCTACACCATTGGTCTGTTGTGTTCCAGCATGATTTAGATCCTAGTGAAATCTCAATTTACAGATACATTTAGATACAGTACATTTAGTTTTGACCTGAACCCTTCATCACTTCAAAATGCCACTTTTTGTTTTCGCTTGGTCAGTGACTCTCTGTTAAAGATGTTAACGAAGGTTAATAGAGTTGAATGAGAGATTTTGATAGACTTACTTAATATTTCTCTGACAGCTTGAAAAGTCTAGACTCTCTAAAGCCATCACGTTGAATGCATGCATTGTTCATGGCTATTATATTAAACTCATATACATACACACACACTGAGAGAATCTTGAATTCTGTGTACGAATGCCCTGCAGAGGAAAGTTTACATTTAACAAGCTCGGTTGATAAGATAACACTTTCTGTTCACATTGGTGGAGCTGAATCACTTTTATGTGCAGTGTTTCAATACAAAATCTTGTGTCTTATTTACTAACCACCTGTAATGCAGTTCAACCAGATACTATGAAAAATGAATCCACTTCCGGTTTAATTTTTAATTTATTTTTTTAAAGGTCCATTGTGTAGTTTTTTGGAATTGACAAAAATGCAAAATAATAACTTAACTATGTCTTCATAGGTGTAAAGAGACCTTACATAATGAAATGTTATGTTTTTATTACCTATATATGTGTTTATATATCTACACACACTGCGGGTCCCTTTACATGGAATTCACCATGTTGTTTCTACAGTAGCCCTAAACGGAAAACTGCTCTATATCGCATGTTTCGTAAAAGAAAAAAGTGAAACTTCTGCAAATTATCGAAAACGTAACGACATCTTAGTTCTGAGCAGCCACCGCAGTGCTCGAAAGGGAGGGGAAAAGTGAGCCATTTGTTGCAATTCGCAACCTCACCACCAGATGTTGCTAAAACACACATTGCTCTTTTAAATCTTGCATACATAAATAGCATATATATAAGAACTGTGTTTGTGTGGCTTTCTGTCCCAATACAGCAAGTGAAAGCAGGTAGTTGTGACGGTTATTGGTCAAGTCCTCACACATGAGGGAATATGTCTCCCTGACTTTGAGCATGTGTGCTGCAGATAAGCTGCACACACGTCACTAATCACTCACTTCTCTACAGCTGATAACATTGACAGAACCACACATTCAACTCCAAGCAGAGAGGCATGTGTGGTTTACTTCACAGTATGTGTGCACTGCTTTAAGGAATATCTGTGGTACAGAGAGTTGAAGTTAATGAACAGTTGGCTGTTGCAAACATCTTTTATTCACGGACCACGTCCAATCCACTTTCTAGGCACTGAAATGTGCTGAAATAGCACTCTGGCATGAGCCTTTTAAGAAAAAAAAAATGTTGTGGTTATTGACTGAATTTGCGCTCCTGGTTCTCAAAATGTCATTTAATTTGAATGATCAATGCAGCATTGCTGGCTGATAACTGGGCAAACCTGTTGCATTTTGAATTGGCACATAAGTTGAATAGGTGGCTCATTTTGCTTTTTATCAATTTTGTCAGAAAAGAAAAGGAGCTAGCATTCAGACATCATGGATTCTGTGTTACACATATGGGGGATTTATTCCTTCAGATCCCTTGGCCATTCATGGCGAAACCAAAGACAAAGCAGAAATAAATATTGTTCTTTTTAAAAGTTTCTTTTATCCGGACAAAAAAACATTTCAGGCATATGTGGGACGGACTAGGATGCACTTTCTACAGTATTCATTTTCAGTTTTAAACTGCATTGTGAAGGGGCGGGTTTACGTAGCTTTCAAAACGTTCACAAAATTTTAACCAATCTCTTAATTTAAAAGCCAACTTTCCATATTTTATGCGCAAAATAATAAAATAGTGTCAATAAAATTGACGTTGAGATTTTTTTCAGTATTATAAATGACAATTTGAATACTGTACCTCAAAATCTGTCATATAATCTAACATTCTCACAGCAATAAACACATTACCTTTTTTCATCCTTTAGGACTACCATTTCACAGACAGTGTCAAAAATGTTTGCTTCAAACACTGAACCGATTCAGACATCTTATCCAGCACTATAGCCAGGGACTTCCCTTTAGGAATGCTGGGATATTTCTGATCAGACAAAATGGCACCTGTAAACTTATTTCTATAGCTGGTTAGACTGTTCAACTATCTCTCTCTATATCTCGCTCTTTCCGTCTCTCATCATGACACATATTTCCCATCCTGTGGCCGATGTCTCTTCCTGCCCATCCACACTGCACATCCTGTCAGTGAGCAGAGATTTCAAAAAGCAGGTTGAGCCTCTCCACCCCTCCCTTCCTCTCTGTGAGTGTGTGTGCAGCAGTACGTCACAGCAGAGGACTGGTGTGTATGTACGCAGGCTGGTTACTGTGTGAGCTGGTGGGGAAACCGAAGCCTCGGAGATAGGAGACTTCACACAGATAACTACAAAATCAGCATGTTTACGTCTTTCCGGAAACGTCCTGTTGTACCAGTTCTGTGTTTTGATGCCGTGGCGCTCTGAAACCTTCTTCTCTACTGTCTGCTGAGAGATGGATGAGCTTTAGAAAACTGGAACTATTGCATTATTCTCGAACGTGGTTCTTCCTTGTACTCTGACTCGCTTTGTTGCCAACACTGTTTTTTCACGTCTCTGCTGTTAAAATGAAAGCAGTAGAACAGGACTTTCTGTAAGTGTGAGCCATTTAGCTAGAAGTTTGTCACCTGGAGCTGTTTGGATTGAACAAGAAGCCATGGGGAGCCAATCGGAGTACTCCAACCATTACCAATCTCAGCCTGCTCATCCTTTTTACCATGCACCCAACAGGTGGGTGGGTCCTTCTCTTTCAATCGATGCTAAAGCACATTGAATGTTTTAAAGATTGCTGCTTAAGAAGATCTCTACTAGAAAATCCTACAAATTTCATGTAATATTCAGGGAATGCTGCCAAGAGGATGTTTCATGCCGGACATGCTTGTAGATGTTAAAACAGTTTGACAGGGTAATGTTGTATAATACTAGATTAATTCTAAACCACGTGCCTCTGTGGCAAGGATTATATTGCGATGAGAGTGAATTAACTGCTGGATGAATGCTGTGACATTAGGGAAATCCAACAGGTCCTGTTAAACTGGCAAGTTAAGTGATTTCTGTGGAACTTAACACCTGTAAAGAAATACTTTACTTTCTGTCTCCATTATGTATAATACACCACCTTTCAGCATTCCTCCATAGTTCAAAGTCCGCTTAACCAGAGGTTTTGTATTCTTTAAATACCAGCAGCAACATTCCTAAACAAAAGCCAAATACTTGGGCACGCATGATGACTTTTCTGCAGAACTCTTCGTCAGTTCTTGCAAACAGCTCAGGAAGACCGAGGATTGTCCTCATATTTACTAATATCTGTAGCACGCTGGCTCAGATTCTCTTATCTTGATTTAATGAAAATGCAACTTTTTTCTCAAGTTTATTTTTGTTTCAAATTCAATGGTCTTCCCAGCATGACCCGCTTAACACGATTTTTGTTTTCTGCGCTAATGTTATAATTATACCAAACCCATAATTGTGAGCTGCTCCCTTAATAACATACAGCCGTGGCCTCTACCTGCCTATGTGTTTACCTTTCGCTTTTCCTCCTTGAGAAATAACTGTAATTACAGTACATTTAGCTGGAGAAAATGACTAACTTTAGTTTTCAGGTTTTAATTCAGCCTCCGGATGCTTGTGCGAACAGGCCCACCACACAAATGCTGTTTAACCAGCAATATGACAATGAAACAGAACATCGCTTGCAAACATGATGTACAAGAATAAACATACAGTACAGTTAATAATATTTTGCTTAAAATGTTTAGTGTTTATAGGGGTTATATGTCAGGGTTAAAACAAATAGTATTGTTTGTTTTAGATGTAATACAATGTGTATACACGATTTAAAGTAAAAAACGCTGTATTTTCCACAAACTGTGCATGTTTGTATCTCCTCTTTGCTCCACCTCTCTGAAACACACAGATTTTTTACAAAGCTCAGCGCTCTGAAAAGCAAGGTGTGCTTTTGTTGGCCAGTTATCCAGTGTGTTGTGATTGGTCGAATACTGCAAGCATGTGACGGGAATGTGACGCCTCTTACCATATTTGGAACATCAGGTTCCAGAGCAATTGTATTGACAGGTACGCCTACCTTACTTGTTTATACATTTTGGCGGTCAAATCATTCCACGAACTGACGGAGGTGTGGTTGCACGAGGAATTTCAGGCAGCTGTGTGAGAGCATTCGCTTTTAGATAGATGCATCTTCTGTTCCGACACTTTAATTTTTGCAGTTTTACGTGTCTAATACATGCATGGAAAACTTATAACACACCAAAGACACAGAAAAACATGTATTCAGGCCATCTGACCCCTTTACCCTTTAGATTATCATTATAGACAAACTGCACAAGCTTTTGAGATTTGCTCTGTTAAATTGCATCTTGTAGACATTTGGCACTCAACTGTGCCTCTACTATTATTAAAAATAAGGTGTACTGTATAACATGGCTATTTCGCCTTATGTCATTTGAGTATAATGTCCATTTTGGTTGACTTGCAGACGTTCATCTCGAGGACTTGGAGGTTGACAGTTCAGTCAAATTACATGCCATTTCGGAAAATAAAATGGTTTAAAGCATAAAGCAGTGTTTTAATCAGTTCCACATGTCTGCACAAGTCTGGATATAAGCATCAGCACAAACCCTGTGAGTTTTAAGGTCCAGTTTGTGAAATGTAGCAGCATCTATAGCGGTGAGGTTACGAATGGCAACCAACGTCAAAGTCCATCGCTTCCCTTTCTAAGCACTACGGTGTCTGACACATGACAAAGATTTCATCATGTTTTCAATTCTTGGCCGAAGGAGATAACAAAGTTACGAAAAGCGCTCTGTAAAGTGGTTTATCTGTTTAGGGCTACTGTAGAAACAAAATGCTAAATTCAATGCAAGGGACCCGCGGTGTTTGTAAATAGAAATAGCTCATTCTGAGGTAATAAAAACATAATGCTTCATTATGCAAAATCTTTATACTTTAGACATAGTTATGTGTATTATATTGCATTTCTGTCAATAGATCCTCCAAAATATTACACATTGCACCTTTAAGGCTTTATTGTACACAATTTATGTTGTTGGTAATTAGGCATGTAAAATGAATACTGTAGCCACAGATAAACCCATAATCGGGTAATGTAGGATCTGACACCTCCACTTTAAAAAAAAAAGTGCTATATAGCATTGAAAGAGGTTCTTGGCTCGTAATCATAGGGGCAAAGAACCACTTTAAGTGCTGTATAGTACCATTTTTTTCAGAGATGTAAGATCCCGATCACCCTTTTCAGGGTCTATTGGGTTGTGATAATGTTTCATGTGCATGTACACACGTTTCTATCTTAACATCAAGGCAGCCAGGTTAGTCTGTTTGTGATAATTTTGCTTTCGCATGAAATGTGACGTAATTTTTTGAATATTTCAAGCAAAATTGATCTTGACCTTCTGTGATCCCCATGCTCTTTCATTGTATGGCAAATGCAATTTGTTATTGCATTGAATGGATTTCCTCACACAGCAGGGGTGGGTGAAACAGCAGATTGTCTTGACTTAAATCCTGATTCATCTTACTGTGTGTCTATTGAGCACAAGCCAGGTCTGCCTTCAATCACTTGACATATGCCTTATTAAGACATTGTCTTATATGATAAGTTTTACTATGGAGAAATATGGAGATTTATGTTTCTTAATTGCAGCAAAATGGTGTAGTTACGTGCTCACATGTAGGGGCTTGCTGGGCCTACCCAGACAGCCTCGATCATTATTACGGTTATTTGTTTCTCATCTCACACGACACACAAGAAGAATGTCTATAAAAATGAATCGATAATTTATTTTGTACGCTAAATTGCTCTTTGATTTTCATCAAAAGTAGTATCTCCTATATGCAGTGTAATATCATAATTGATTACAAATGCAGATTTTCATTATAAAACCCAGCGGCACTATGACAAACTCACAACGTTTGATTTTCTGTGCCATTTACAAAAAGCAAATTTGCACAATGAGCCCATCTGCGTCTTGTGCCCCGGCACGAACCAATCGCGTTGCAGCACGGGTCCCAGAGGCACCACGCTGGGAGTTCACTACCCCAAAAGCAGGCTAAAAAAAGTCCCACACTCATCCGAGCTGTATTCTGTCTTGTAATTTATGTACTGACGTGCCTTGGTTTATCCAATGCGGTCAGAAGATTGAGAGGATCAGAGATCAGAGGGATGATCCAGATGTTTGATTTTGTCCAAGCTTCATTCCTGTCTCACTCCCTTTGATGTGTGGACATCCAGCCAATGAAAAGGAGAATTTTTATTTCTCTGAGAGGCCGAAACACATATTACAGCAGATTAAACCAAAATGTGGAGCAACTGTTTTGAGAGCTGCTTGGGACTGATGCCCGCGAGGTATGTTTGGTTTGTGAATGTTAAAAAGATCAAAAGATACATTATCTGTAGTGAACATTGGTACCTTTTGTGTTTATATCTATTTATTTGCGTTCACCCGCAGTATTACTCTATTGGTCTAATATGTAGATTTTATGTTTTGATTGTAAAAACATATTTTCTCAATACATGCCATCGGTGAATAAAGTTGGTGTAATAGTGTAGTCTTGTCATCACCAGCAGGGGCTGACTTCATCATTCTAACCAGCCAAACCCTGACCCCTGAACCCTGTCATACATCTCATGATCACAGAGAAGGGTTGCCATAAATGCACCATATTGTCGCTGTCCTTCCGAGACCTTGAATGTCCAAAATCACTGTTTTTCAGGAAATGGAAAAACAGTACTTTTTAAATGATTAAATACTGTGTTGTCAAAGTTGACAATCACTTTTAAATACTTTTTTTTTGTTAGACATTTACAAAACCCAGTGACAACCATAAAGAATCACTAATTATAATAAGGGCTGTCAAATGTACTGTGCTTTCTTTTTAAAAGGCGCATACACGTACATGCATACATTTAAGATTAAAAAATATAAAAATGAATAAACATTTATATATAATTTAAATTATTGGTAAATATAATAATAAATATGCACAGAACACAGACAAATATAATGAAAATACAAACTTTTATTCTGTATGCGATTTAATCACAATTGATAGTTTGCCGCCATAATAATATTGATTTACAGGAAAATCACAAAATATGGAGAGACAAGGTTTCAGAAGGTGCATCTTTGTAATTTTGCTCAAAATTTTAATCACTACAAATAATTACGATTATTCTGACAGTTAGGAACTTTGTTATATTTATTACATTTTAAAGCCAAATAATTGATGAGTTGATGGTTCAAAATTTTCTGTAACTCTTGAAGTCTTCGTGACTCTGAAATCAACAGGGTCTGATCTCTAAATAGGCCGTCTGACATTTAAATGTCGCCATTCCACGAGGGATTCGGGCTGCAGATTGCTTTTTACTTGCATGCTCTGACTGTCGCCGTGCGTGTGTACTGCGAGGCCTTTATTAATTCATCCCAGCCCTGAAAGTCTCCCATCGCCGCTGAGGAATGTTTCTCTCTTTAAATTGGAGATTTGTTTAAAATCTCTCTTAGATTTGTTTGAAGTCACAGAATCGGCGAAAGAATCATGACCAAATTCATTTGAATGCTGAAGATTGACACTGATGGGAATTAAGCAATGCAATATGAATTGAGCATCATTTGGCTTTGTAGGATGAGAGAGGTCTAAAAATTTTGCTGGTGTGAGGTGTCATTTTTGTGTTTTTGTGTGATGAGGACCTTTGTGTGAATCAGTTCCTGGTGTTTTGGTTCAAAGGCTGATACAATATATTGTATTATATATATTGTATACAATATCTTTCTCTTACAAGAACATGGCTAAGACACTTATTTTAATTGCCTTACTACAGATATAATTCCGAAGAGACGATAACAGACTTTGTTTACTTGTATAGCAAACAAGGGATTTTCACTGTGAAGAGGTCAGAGGATTTACATGAAAATACGAGGGGGAGATGTTGTTGGAAATGCCACGTAAATTGTTAAGAGTTCACGGTGGGTGGCAGACATTCCAAAGCTTGAATATTTGAGAATAATGTTGCTTTATCTTGTTGAATATTCCATAACCACATTCAAATTCAAAACAATGTCTGAAAGATTACAGCATGTGCTGGACTTTCGTGAATGTTGATGGAAAATGACTTGAGGCCTCTGAAGGGAAGCTACATCTTTAGCTGGTCTTTTTTGTGTTGCGTTTTGTAACAGGCTTATTGGAACTATGGCGATTGATGGTTTCAGACTGTAATTTTATGGTCCTTGTGGGCTAATTATCATTATTAAGATACTTAAAGGGATAGTTGACCCAAAAATAAAAATTCATATCATTCACTCACCCTTATGTCATTGCAAATTGTATGATTTTTTTCCAATCAATGTCGGTCCCCATTGAATTCAATGGTATGTACACCCTTCTCAAAATATCTAACCCACAGAAGAAAAAGTCATAGTCATGTTTTGAACCATGTGCGGGTATATAAATAATGATATAGTTTATTCCAAAAAAATTATCCCTGATAAGGAATACAATAGTAAAGTTAGTGTGAAGTGGAAATGACACTGAGATAGATTCTCATAAGCTCCCACGCAGTGTTGGGTGTAACTAGTTACTAAGTAATTAGTTACTGTATTTTAATTACTTTTCCCTTGAAAAAGTAAAGTAAGGGATTACTCATATGTTTTCTGTAATTTAATTACAGTTACTTTTGATGTACTTAAACTAAATACTTTGTGAAATATATGCGTGTGCAATAGTGTAATTGACATCAAAATTCAAAGTCTTACTTTAAAATCTGTGCTCACATTTGTAATACTTTGGTCAGTTAATAATATTATTTATTTGAATGAATTAAATAAGCCATTTCATGTCTATCCTTGAATCACTTAACTTATCAAGGTTAATGTAGGATATAGAAAGTAATTAGTAATGAGTATCTAAATACTTTTTGGATGGAGTAATTTGGACAGTAATCTAATTACACTATTGAAAATGTAATGAGTAACTAGTAATTAATTACTTTTTCAGAGTAACTTACCCAACACTGCTCCCATGTGAGTCGCTGAACTCTATCTTATTTGTAGGCGGGAACAGGAAAGTACTGTATTTAGTTATTCTTAATCCTTCAAAAAACGCTCTCATGTCCCCTGAGATGTTGGGAGGTCTGACACATTGCAGATTTTATTGTTTTTAATTAATTTGCTTAAAAAATAATATTCAAATGTGACAGGAACAGAGCCTAAATTGTGGGCGAGTTTGGATGAAATTGCATAAATGCTGTATTGTGAACAGACCTCAACTCTGACTGACCAACTGCTGTTTTTAAGAGAATTGTCAGATATCTCTTATAGTTTAAAATATAAGAAATGCATGCTCTATTCAATGGATTTAAATGGTGTTTGTATAATTTTATTTTACTTTGTTGAGTTTGTGCCAAGACTCCAATGTGGTTATCGCTGTACATCAAAATATTTTCTTTCATGTTATGCGGAAGAAAGAAAGTCATACATGTGAGAGGATACAACCAAAAAATTGGTTCATAATTACTTGTAAATATTTGTGAATGTAATGACATCCTTTGATGCATAGAAGAAACAGTCTCTTTTGTGTTATAACACGCAACTGTACCTTGCGATCAATGTGAGACAAATATTTCTAAAGTAGAACAGCAGGGATTGTCCTATCATTTTAACCCATGACTCCATTATTTCTCCAACAAATGCAAACAAATGACCTTCATAGCCTAATTCTTTATTTTTGAGTAGCTAAATGTGGATGACTTTATGAGTCACCATGCACACACAATGAGCATGTACATTACAATAATTTTTGGGGGGTCAACGTAATCTGCCCTTTTTCTGCGTGCTTTTTTGTTTGTGTATGTGTTTAAATGAAAGTGGTGACTCATACCGTACAAGCAGCCGTCTGATTCAAAGGGAACAATAGACATGTATGACAGAACAAATGGTCAGATGTAAGGGCTAAGATCAAAGAGCCACATTACCTGTTTCCTGCTTCTTTACCTCTCGTGCACCATTACAGCAGCACTGATCCGTCTAACATCCTTCTCAATGACAAAATAATATCTCTGGCAAAAGAGAGGAAAAGCCACACCGCCGGCCCTCGGGCAACTGGAGGCTATTTTAAGCCGAGATCCATGTTTGGCCTCGATGGACCTCCGCCTCTGCTTTTCCTTCAGACATTAGGCATATTTTTTATTCTACTGAACGGCATCAATATCACCCTGAGGAATATGAAAAGGCTCAGCAGCAGAACTAGATGTGGATGTGGTATGTTTCGCTCTGTTCAAGCCTTCTGGGTTCTTTGCAGGTTTTAACAAGAGTGTAGTCACAAGTGGAAACAGTTTTTCTGAGATATATGCTAATTGGTTTAAAACTCTGTTGCTTGTTTCTGGGCTTCACACATGAAGACCTTTGGTGGTTGTGACAGCTCTGTTTTACTGTGCACCTGTTTTTTTTTTCAGAGTTTAAATGTCATTATGAAGATGTCACAGAAATATTTAAGCTGGAGAATGGATTTATGTGCCATCATGTAACGATGATCACTAGGATGTGGTATAGCCTACTGTAACATAATCCCTGTTTGCTGTTATTAGACATGTTGGATGTGTTATTTTTATATAGCTGTTAAAAACCAAAGAATGTTAAAATCACAAGAAGCACAATACCAACAAATGTTAGGAATTTATTAAAATTAAGTTACTTACTGAAATTCTTCCCTCCGTTGTCGCTTTCAAATCTTATGCATGTAATCGAGTCCCTCCGATATGACGTATTTTTATATGCAAAGCTCAGAAGCTAGTTGGCATTTTAGCACTTCCGGTTCCATCGGGCCAAAGTCAATATGTTTTTTTTATGTGTTTTTAGATAAATGGAAAAAATTATGTCTGTGGTTGACAAAACCTCGAAATATTTTCATGTTTTATTGTGTGTCATGAACAATCCAGTTATACCCTGCGCGTTATTTTTAACACCGTTTCTATACTGGACGTGCCGCCGAACTCCACAACAAATGACAATAGAACGCATCAGAACCCATTATAATTTTATGATTTGTCCACACTGGGACGTCGCGCAGATCGCAACCGCTGTAGACACTGTGTAAAACTTTATCGTTTCTTAAAAACAGCAATTACTAACAAGTTGCTTAAAGCGACTATATCCTTTGGTGGTGACATTAAACGCATAAAAATCTCACAAATAATGCAACATGGACACAGATCTCTAAAAAAATGATTGGGGATTGAGAGATTTTGAGTAATTACTTACCAGGGAACACGTTTTTAATAAAGCTTGAACCTGTTGTTCAAGAACAGGCCTCAAAAATAGCCAATATTGTGTAAATCTGTAAAGATTCTCTTGATAAACAAAGCTTGTAAGTATCATAAACCTTTGTTAATCATAGAACGTGTTTTTTGCAGTCTTCCTATAGTCTGATGGAAAAATGCATAGTCTTACGGTTGAGGGAACCAGTGCTGTGATAACATCCGGGTTGGCCTACAAAATACCTCATCCTTGCCACAGTCTAATGAATATGCCCGTATTTAAATTTGACATAGCCGTGATCCACCAATAGCCATGATTGCCGCCAAGCAACTGGTAAACAAATGGCAGAATTTGCATTTCTGACTGTGACCAAATGTGTTTGCCTTAATACTGTTTGCTTTAAAATACTAACAAATTGTTACAGATGTTTACTTTATTTAACATATACTAAAACACATGAGCAAATTCAAAATGTTTTTTTATAACCTCAACTCTGCTAACCAGCAAAACATGTCCGTGCAGTTTGTCCGGTTGGACAGCAATGGTATTTGTTAGTTGTTTTACGTGGGTTTTGAATAGCAAGTCAAAGCCGTTCTGTTTACACTCAACCGCTCATCTTTCACAGTTCACGGTGCCTGTGACCTGTTAGACTTGTAGAAATTTGATAATGATTAGACTGAGAGACAGAGAAAGGGATATTCCCACACTAGAAAATGACAAGGACTTCCTATGTTGGATCAAATAAATTCTTACCCATAGTTTTGCATAGTATTGTGTTAACAACCTATGGTCTTGTTGTTTCCTTGCTGGTTTTTGCTGGAAGACACACTCTTGTAGATGTGCCATTGATAGAACCAAGAAAACACAGGAGAGAAGCTCCTGTATAACAAGCTTTCAACAGTATGAGAGTTACAATACAAATACAGTATAATGTTATATTTATCCTATATTTTTCTCAGTGTCAGTTTTGGAAAAGATTTAACTTTACAACTTTCAAGGCTTAATTTGCTTAGTAAAGCCAGAGGTGGTTAATATTTTTTCCCAAACTTCCTGATGTGTTTTTTGGCTAATGTTTTGAGGTAATGAATTACAAATGAATTACTTTGGACATCATAGACAGACAGAGATTTTCGTGTAACAGCAGGATAGAAATTTAATTGAGTAGACCTTTTGAACCCCATTTCATCTATTGTTCATTGTCATTACTGTGCTGGAATCCACTAGACAAAAATATGTGATCTAAGCAAAGATACTCAGTCAAAGAAATTCAAGGGCCTGTATATTTTTTGGTTTTATAGATCAGGGCTTTACAATAAAACCTTTTATGTGGAAGTTAGACATTATCCAGAAGTTTGAAGAAAGTAAATGCAAGGTATTGTATATATCGTTGGTGTCCTTTAAACATCGGATGTCTAAATTAGCTGTTTTTCAGGAAATGGAAAAAACACAGTACCTTTTAAATATCTATCTGATAAGCAGCCGTTTTGAAGATGTGTCAGTCATCTAACATACTTGAAATAATGCCAGCTGAGACTTTTTCCATAATGGTCATACATTCATCGAAATGGAGTTCAGTGGTAAGCTTTCCTGTAAGTCAGTGGTAAGATTATTGCATTAACAGTATGATTTTTGCAAACATAAAGGGTGACTAATAATAATGATTTATTGCAAAAATAAAAAATATCACAAAATATGGATATACAAGGTTTCAGAAGGACAGCAGCGATAAAACCCAAAATATATTTATGTTTACTAAAATAAGACTAGTGCTAATAGAAGAACATAACTGCCAGTATGCAAAAGTCACTTCTCATTCCATCTGTACTTTTCCTTCCTAACTCTCAAGTCCCTCTTTCATTTCGTTCTCTCCGGTGTCCAGGCTAGCTGTCACAATCGATATCACAGATAAGAAGCCCTCAAAGTCTCATACCCCGCTGCCAAAAATCTCCATGCTGCATGATGGATTACATCAAATTCCCATCTATATTTACCCATCCGTGATCTCATTTTGTGACATGGGCTTGTTGCTGTGCCTAATGTCGAATGACGGACAGACAACGGCCTCTAATTGTGATGCACAGCCTCCTGTCATGTACGATCAGATTGTAGTAATATTCATGAGATGATGGTGCCTGGTCATGAGTTCATCTGATGTCAGGTCTACTAAACAGACAGGCTTTTTATCTTGACTTTTAAAAGAGATTGAGAGGAAGAGACGAGACATCGGCGTAATGGTTGAAGAGAGTTTTCCATGTCATCACCTTGGTGTCTAACTGATAAGCAGCCGTTTTGAAGATTGAGATTATGTCAGTCATCTAACATACTTCAAATAATGCCAGCTGAGACTTTTTCCATAATGGTAATGAATTCATTGAAATGGAGTTCCGTTTATATTCAAGGAGCATACACAAAATGAGGAAGAAGGAAAGGCTATTTCCGGCACGAGAATTGTTACTACAAATCAAGCCTGTGACATTGTAAATGATGCCATCGTTCTGCTTTGATGCTTTTACTGCTACTATGAAATTCAAGAGATTAGGTCAGGACCGCCTGGGGTGGATGCGGGACCTTTAGATTTGCCTAACAGCATCTCCAGATTTAAAGCAGCTATTTTCAACCCCTGCTTCGACGTCCTGAGTATGAAGTTAATTTTAGTGAAAGCACAACCTGCTCTATGTAGCCTGAATGTGTCTGAGATGGTTGTAGTAGTTCCCATTTCATTGAGGCTCTTTTCACTCTGTTGTTACTGCATATGCTGACATTTTCATTACCTCACTGATGATGGATTTAATAAATAATCTGTCGGTGGGTATATTCTCTGGCGGGTCTTAAACAGTTGGCATGAACAGCTGGCACTGAATGTTTTGTGGATTTGATGTACAGTTTTGACAAACCAACAAGGCACGGATTGCCATCACATTTACTGTACACTTGTGTTCTTAACAGACACTTTCAAAAGGGACTTGTGCGAAAAAAGATGATTGTGAAATGCACAAATCATGTTACAACTGAATACTATTAGGAGAGTGAAATAGTTTGTGTGTTTTGTGTGAGAGAGATTGCGTTACTCTGCATACTTTAATGCTTTAGCTATTGCAACATTGCGTCATTTATTTTTAGATAAAATTGGAGCCCCACTTCATTTTCATTAGGGTCCACAATCTATTCTTATTACACTGCTGTCTGGACTTGAGACAACGTTTGTCTGCATCTCGGCAATCTATTTCACAGCCTCTTGTGCATTGTGTTATTTTCATTTATTTTATAATAAGATCTGAAACCTCCCTTGTCAAATTTCACATTCAACTTTTTATTAGTATTTATTGGTGGCCATCCACAAACTTTGTTTTGTGTTGTTGTGATAGTCACGTTCCAAAATGCACTGTATAACATGCTCAACGAGAATTCATGTCATTGTTAACCCCACATTAAAAGGTAAAAAAAATTATGGGGGGGGATCTATTGACAGAAATGCAGTATAATATACCCAACTATGTCTTCAGAGGTGTATAAAGACCTTACATAATGAAACTTTATGTTTTTATTTCCTTAGAATGAGATATTTCTATCTAAAAACACCTCGGGTCCCCTTGCATGGAATTCACCATGTTGTTTCTACAGTAGCCGTAAACGGACAAACATCTCTACAAAGCGCGTTTCGTTGATACTTTATCTCCTTCAGCAAAGAAGTGAAAAGCTGGGTTTATACTTCAGCGTAGGCTCTATGCTGTAGCCTACGTGTCGGTTTTCATTTATACGTCTATGTCTTTATCCATGTCGACAGGCAATGACCACTAGGCGTCAGAGTCCACTCCCGTGTTGCTTGTGTAACCAAGACAAGTGCCGAAGAAGAAACAGCTCGCTTGAGAAGCATTAGCAGTGATAGCGGCAAGTATACAGCTTTTGTTGCAGATTTGAGATGTTTAATACAGAAGCACAAAAATTTTCCTTAGATAATTCATTCGGAAATGCGTTTGAGTAATCATTACTCTATCGCAGTTTTTTGACCTGAGGGAGGGGTTCAAACAGACCACTCCCAGCACTTGCGGTCCGCGTAGTGTCCGTGTTGAGTTGACGCGTTGTTACATTTCTGGAGAGGTACGCGTGAGGCTACGGTGTAGGGTACACTGCTCTGTGTAGGTTACGTTGGCCCGAAGTCGAGTATAAACTGAAATTTTGTCCTGTGTCAACCACGGTAGTTCTTCGAAAGGGAGGGGGAGGAGTAGAGTGAGCTCTTCTAGATGCCACTAAATTTCATACACTGGACCTTTAACATTTCATTTCAGTGAATGACTTGGGACTTAAACCTTGTAATGCGTGAGTCTTTTCATTTCTATGCTTTGCAAAAACAGCAGATTTTTGTATAAATGACAAGCCATTACAACACGGCACAACATTGACTGAACAGTTCTGCGTGTCTGACAGACATTGCCATTGAGCTTTCAGTATGTCAACAGTCCCATTGAATTGTGTTTTTTAAATGTGCCAGTGCTTGTTCATCTGACAGCTTAAATGCCTCCAGAACATAAAAACAAGACTGTCAAGGTCGGCCTATTTCTAGAAGATAGAAAATAGGACGTTATCAAGACAAGATGTCTGTATTGTTCTATTACAAAAGGAAACCTCTATGAGGCGTGTGCTGTGTGTGTTGTTTTGTCGGTTGTGCTGTTTGATTATTAACATGTGTCGTGGGATGGTCTTTACTTTTTAGGCGGTCCTGCGGGGCTCTATAGGGGACTTGTTAGGCAATATTTGTCATGAAAGGGCTCCAACTCATCCCTCCCTCTCTCTCCTTGCCCGGACACTGACACAAGACACCACTACACCACTGGCATTTTACCCTCCCAACCACATCAGACAGACTTGAGTCTGAAAGCACTGGTTCTGAATGCTTACCCGCGATGAGACCTGCTGCGTTTCTACAACACTGTATGGCAAGGACTCTTATTGATTGTAAGTGGACACGGGGTCATGTTCAGCACTGTGAAAATACATTTCATCGGTGTAAAGGGTCTCGCTGCTGTTTCTCCTGGTAAACAAGCCGCAATGTTTTCTGAAGGAGAGGTTGTCTGGCTGTTTTGGAGAGTGTTAAGTTCATAGTCTGGCTTTAGTTAAATTTTACTTTGGACTGTTACGCGTTTCTGTTTAAGTTTAACAAAGCTTTCGTGTGTGGGTGGATTTACTAGATGATATTGTTCATTCCAATGTAAGAACGACACTACAGAGAGTTGAGGCAGATTTCTCCAGTAAATAAAGATAGAGCTGCTCTGACATGTAAATGCTTTTATTTTTTTACTTTCAGAGAGGTCTGCATTAATATATTTTGGTCTCTATGACCTGGCTAAAGGCCAAGGTGAAATATATGGACTTTGTATTTGCTATACTGATGTTGTGCAGATATCTTTAAGCTTTTGTGGATGGCATTTATATGGTAACATGTGTTAAACAGAGCTGAATATGCAGAGGTTGTGCAATATGGCCAGTTGTACAGAAATGTGCTGTTTTATAGCATTTGTGTGCTTTATAATTCAACTAGAGTGGTTAAGTTGATTAATTGTGATTAATCGATTCCAAAATGCCTAGATTTTTATGTTTATATAATATACTTGTTCTGTATTTGTGTGCATTTATAGAGGCCTATACAAATAAATATACATAGCACACACACATATAACAAATATTTAAATAAATACTATATTATAAAATGCATAAATAGATCTGTATAATAATATAATTTATCGTAGCTGTCCTTCTGAAACCTTGGATGTCAAAATGTCCTGTTTTTCAGGAAATTAAAAATGCACTTTTCTTTTTAAACGATTAAAAACAGGGTTGTGAAATTTGACAAGCACTTTCTAATACTTTATATTGGTTAGATATTTGCAAAGTCTAGTGAATGACATTAAGGGTTTTCTGTAGCTCAGTGGTAAGAGCATGACGCCACACACCAAGGTCGTGGGTTCGATCCCAGGGGATTGCACATACTTGGAAACAAATGTATAGGATAATGCAATGTAAGTCGCTTTGGATAAAAGCATCTGCCAAATGCATTAATGTAAATGTAAAAGGGTGATTAAAAATAATGATTTATGACAAAAAATGTAAATGTTTCAGAAGGGACGTTACATTATGTATAAATATAAATACATATTATACACATTTCTAAAATACTGTATATAGATAAATATATACACTGCCAGTCCAAAAAAAGTCAAACACTAATATTTTGTTGGACTGCCTTTTGCATGGCACTCGCCGTGGCATTCTTTCGATAAGCTTCTGCAATGTCATAACATTTATTCCCATCCGGAGTTGGATTCATATTTCCCCAAGATCTTGTATTGATGATCATTAAGTCAGAACCACTGCGCAAAGTCTTCTCCAGCACATCCCAAAGATTCTCAATGGGGTTAAGGTCTGGACTCTGTGGTGGCCAATGCATGTGCGAAAATGATGTCTCATGCTCCCTGAACCACTCTTTCACAATTTGAGCCCGATGAATTCTGGCATTGTCATCTTGGAATATGCCCTTGCCATCAGGGAAGAAAAATCCATTGATGGATTAACCTAATCATTCAGTATATTCCGGTAGTCAGCTGACCTCATACTTTGGGCACACAGCGTTGCTGCTGAACTTGGACCTGACCAGCTGCAGTAACCCTAGATCATAAAACTGCCCAGGTGGTGACTTTTTTTGCGATGGGCAGTGTATATCTAAATATGATTGTACATGGCACACACACATTATATGCATAAACCCATGAACATTCTGGAATCGGTTTATTGCAAATTTATTTGACAGCCCTAACTTTAACACAACTGTATGTGCTCATATGTCTTTGTTAAGGCACTGACATAGTCTGGTCAGTCTTCTGACAGTCTGTTTAAAAATAAAAGTTACAATTCTGACAAAATCAATCACCCAGTCATTGTGCAGACTAAGCTGTGTTATGATCACAACTCTCATAAGAAAGGATTTTTGCAGTTGTTTATGACAGTAAAATGGATGCTGACCCTGCGGCAGTGTGTGGGATTTTAACTGATTATCCGGTGATTCATTGTTCTCCATGTAATCAGGGGACTTGCATTAAATGTCAGAAGCTAAAATCTGTATCTCTGCTTTCTGTAAATTTCATCCCTCTCTCTCCCCCATCTCTCTTTCTGCGTGATGTGAATGAGAATGACCTTGCCCCAATGAGAGCGCTTGAACAGAAAGCTTTTCTGCTGCTGGTGTTTAAACGCAGCATCTTTAAATAGACATCACCTTTGGCCGTCACACACCGATTGAACATACACATGCTTTGAGGGTGTTTATTTTGTTGCTTTAAAACACGTCTTGTGTCTGGCACCATGATGAAAATTGCTTCACTTTGTAGGCTGTTCGTTTGACGGATTGAAGCTTTTAAACAATCTTTCTCTCCAGACGCATTTACGCAGCCTTGCATTGGAGTCGAACGTTCCCTAACTAACAAATGCATTTCTATGTTTAGTTTGTTCTTGCCTTTCACTTTACAGTTCTATGTTGTGCCTGGGTTGCGGGAAGATCTAATCAGCAGTGGACTGTTATGGTCGCTTCACCTAACTTATAATCACACCGACATTGATTCAGAAAGTCTGGTTGTGGATTGAAAAACATCAAGTGCCGTGACATTCTCAGACAAGCAGTTAACAGAGTAAAATAAACCTGGTACAAGGTTATTTTTCCCAGTGAATTGACTGTCTGACTGACGTGATGCAACTTAAAGCGTTTCGGTCCTGATCACATGACTGAGCAGGTGCAGCGATGTAAAGAACAGGGGGGCTTCTGTCAAGGATTCACACCTTGTTTGTGCACACAGCTTATTTGCTTACAACAGCCTGTCAACACTTATTGTCATGGAAATGTGACTTACAGTCTTGCACTATATTGGAAACAATGCGCTCACCCTTACCTCTCGCTGTGTCAGTGGAGGGATATAAGCGTGTTGAGTTCACATGTTTTCACTGTTGATCCAGACCAGTGTGATCTGCTCTTGAAATAATGCCACATGACTTCAAAGCGTTTTTGATCAGAGAGCAGAATGTTTTACTTCAGAGGCTTGAAAGTTGTTTTTATCACAGTTGTAATAACAGCTTATTTTTTGGATGTCATTCAACACACTTGTATTTTGAAATTGCGAAGACAAATTTGAAATGTAAATCTAATTTGTCATATCACATATGGTGCTGGTTACATAAACTGAATCTAATTCTTTTCTTCAAGCCTGGCTTTAACTTCTTCAAGTCAGTTACATACAAAGGTAGATTGGTCTAATTGAAATATGAATTTCTAGTGAATAATTTCTAGTCTGTGATAATAGTTGTTAAGACACAGCTTAATTTAGCTGCTATGTTTATGCAACTGGCGTCTGATTTTTAGTTTAGATGTTATGAGTTTCAGAGATCTCCTTTGGCGCTCGATGATGCGTCATGCAGAAACTAGTCTGAAACTATGTGAATAGAATGTCATCATTTATTCACCCTCACCTTCTGTGGAACAAAAAAGAAGATATTTTGAGAAATGTTTTGTCCATGCAATGGAAGTCATTGGGGTCCAGTGAGGTTTGGCTATCAACATTATTCAAAATATCACATTTATGTGTTCTGCAGAAGAAAGAAAGTCAAAAACAAATTTGTTTATTACTTTGAAATGTATTTTGAATGTAAACAACCTGGTTGTGTTTAGTGATTGATTCGGCACATTTAAAATACTGTGGACCTACAGTCCACTCATGTTTGGAAAATCCAATGCACTTTATGCACTTGAAGGAACAGTTTACCCAAAAATGAAAATTCAGTCATCATTTACTCACCCTCAAGTTTTTCCAAATCTGTATAAAAATATTTGGAAGAATGCTCGTAATAAACAGCTCTTGGCCACCATTGACTACCATAGCAGGAAAATTGCTTTACAAATGTCTTTGTTCAGTTGATCACAACAGAAATATGTAGAAAAGCAAATAGTTTTGTGGCACTATTGTAATTTTTCCTGCTATTGTAGTGACAGCATAAGAAGCACACATCATCATCATATTCACAATATCAACACATTGTCATCATATCATCAAGCAAAATCGTCATGCTAATGCTTTGTTTTTCTCTAATCTGCAGCCATAATCAAAGGACGACAACATTCATTCATCCAGTAACAGGCCAGATCTCTTCTGAGAACACTGAATTCACCCTCCTGGACCAGTGAGTGGTACTTTCTCGTTTGCTTGTATTAATGTTTGTCTTGTGGGTCATTTCTGACTCAGTTTTATTAACATCATGTCTCAGTAATATCTCATAAGAACATTCTCGGGACATAGTATCACTCTCTAAAGATGTCAACAGCACATTTTGTTTTTTTATAACTTTAATAGTAAATTGTTGGCTCAATGTTGTTATTCATTTATTCATATAAATTCAACGATATCTATCTTATTTGCTGTCATCAAATATTTTCCCTATTGGCATTGCAGTATACAGTATGTATACCATCAGCTGCACAGCTCTCTAGATATCACCAGTTAACCACAATGCAATATGCACTTTTTAAGATCTCTGATTTAATGTACAGTTCAGTAGTTTGATGCTGCTGACATCAACTGATCTATATGAACGGCCCAGCTGACTTGAGTATCATATGTCTCCACTGGCATTTGTCAGTAGTCTCACTCTTTTAACAGATCCCCTCTAGGTCATGTCAAGTACTAACTTATATTACAGCTGTCTGTTTTTACAAACATAGCACATGATTTGTAACACTCTGAAAAAATGTGTCGTGCAAGATGAGTACAAGACTCAGCAAATGTTGCAGCCACGCTAGGTACACACACCACATCTGTAAGTATTTATCATTAATAACAATAGTGTTACACACTTCTTCAGCCCCACATTTTTGCTCGCTTTGTATGCACCTAAACAGATTTGTTCATGCTGTCCCTCTGACATTAAAACAGCATTTCAGCAGATGCATCAATCTTTGATCCATCTGAATACCGCTCGTATTAACACGTATATCACAAAGCGTGGGTCCCTATTAGTGTCTGCCGGCGAGCGGGAGTCCAGATCCTAATGGATACATCTCATTAACAGCTGTGTGGGTGAATGAGGCTGTATGAGAAACGCTGGTGATGTGTCACTGGCTCTTAATGTATCAGCAGCTCTGGTATCTGCAGGAAAGAGCTAAAATGTGCTCTGTAGTCTTTGAATATTGTACAGCAGTGTGGATCTTATGTAGAGGCAATGATCATAGCGGGTTCTTTTAGAAATGTCGCTCATCTTTATTCATGTGCAAACCATTTAGACACATTTTTTAATTGGCTGGTTTTTGCAGACTCTATAAACGCATACATTTTTGCAGCACAACAAGTCATCGTGCAGCGTTTTTGATACAGACAGGATCAATACCTCAAACTGTTTGGCTTATTACCAGATTTTTTTAATGTACACATTTTTTTAAGGGAACAGTGAATAACAGATTAAGCACCAAAACATTAAAGGAATGTTCAAGGCTGTAAAATGTAAACATTAACTCAAACGGATAAAACCTATGAAGGGAAAGTAATTTTTTTTTTTCTAAATTGTTTATCACTTCTGCATAGTTTCCAGAATTGTTTGTATTTGTTTTTTATATTACGAGGGACCTTTACTGCCATTTCTTGTACCATTTATGGGTGAAAATGGTGCTCAGAATTGGCATGTCTCAAACCAAAAGGACTTCATTACAGTATTTGGGGACGCTTTTGTAAAACTTTGGCATATAACATTAATTGACATTACTTAAAGAATGAATGTTGTTAGGTCTTTATACACCTCTGAAAACTTGTTTATGCAAATTATATAGCATTTTTGTCAATAGATCCTCCAAAAAATTACACACTGGACATGACGTCAAGTCTGACAAGATGTTTGTCATGTCTTTTTACACTAGAATGTTTAGTGCAAAACTACCCATATGGCATAAAGGTTTCATACCTATAGCTAGCTTTGATCATCAGTGTTTTTATACCTCACCTTAAACACTTTGCAAACTTTAAAAGCAATGCTATTAGAAACACTGATCTTTGGTGTCAGCGCTGATGTTTTTCCACACCTTCACCAAGAGTCATTGAATGAGAGGTGCAGAAGAGGTTTCAGCACTCGCTGCCTACATATTCTTCATGGCAGTAATGATATGCATAGCTTGCTAATACTATAGCTTTCTGTCCTGAATACACTGAATGCTTCTCAGTTTCCGTCGTATGTTGGCTTTTTGTACGTCTAACCATCTGTTTCAATAGCCCAAGTGTTGGAGTCTTGCTGTGAGGTTTCCTCTGCTATCTCCCTGCTGACTCTTACATAAGATAAATCTGCTGAAACTTTGAACAATCCTATGTCATAAATGTTTTATGGTAGCAGTTTGGGCTATAGTCACATTTTTATGAAGTGTGTCTTTTAAGGATTTACAGGTTTAAGACGCAGGAAAGATGACAACTTTGTTACACCAGAAGAGGAAATGTTGTCTCTCTTGTTATATGATGTACTTCAAATATGCAAGGTCACGGTGCAATGACAGCCAATTGTGCATAAGCTAAACTCGTCGTGTAGGCTGTAGATTGTGATCAGCGAAGGTTGCATTCCTTGAAGACGGTTTCCTCTGTATGAATGCCAGCAGTAATTGTGAGATGGTTTGTTGGTAGAAGCTCAATAAATAGTTTGTAGTTGTCAGTCTTTTCACATTAAAGGAAATGGAAGAAAAAGAACAGATCTGATGATTTTAATAATGAAGCTCGGAAAGACAAGTTCACTGTAGTTTTTATTAACTGAAGAAGCCAAACTTCTGCCCTAGTTTGCTGGAAATTTATGTTTTTTAGTTTTGACAACTGGGACACACCACTCGCATAGGGAATATTTAATGTATTCCAATATAAATATAAAAGCAGCGCTAGTTCACTTGAAGCAGCTGTAGGCATTGAAGATGGAGCCGGGCGATGGCTTTTATCATTTCAGATCAGTCAAGACCGTATGCTTTTACATAGTTGGATGAACACCTAAAGATGCCTGACTTGACCTATTGCGTAATATTGAGAATATGAAAACAGCCTTGGTCAAAATATATGAAGTATGCTTTCAGCAGATGAGTTGACCGCTTGAGGGATTTAATGTGCCAGTAAACACTTGACTGAAAGATTTTCGGTCTAATTATAGGCAATTGTACTTGACACAACACAGGAATAGCAATTTACTAAAAGCTGTGTGAAGTGAGCATTTGAGATTAGAAATACCTAACTTGCATCACCACTGTGAATTAGTGACGGAACACATGGTGTTTTTACAATGCTAGATAATCTGATGACGGATAGCACTGTCTGTAGCCTTTACATTAACAACCCTATAAAACACACTGCCAACCTATCAACAGTCCTAATTACTATATATTAGACAACTTTGTGTAGAAAGTCTAAAAGCTGTTACATTCTCTCATGACATTTAAAAAAAAATAAGATGACGATATTAACTTTTAATTGTAGTAACAAAACTAACAAATACTGTGGACGTTAAGGTACAGTACTGTACATTTTTCGTAGGATGACTTTTTGTCAGACTACTACAAGAAACGCTGAAAGAAGTTGTCTGACATGGATGTCACCATGCATACAGTCAGAGGGGATCCTCCCTATACGCAGACTACGAAGGTCTACTCCGTAGGGCCACTGCACTGCCCCTTGAGTACCGAATCCAAAACACGATACGATAGTTTTTTGACTTGTGGGTTCAACTTTACAGGAATTATTTGGAAAATTCCATTTTAATACTCAATTTATTTATTTACTTACTCGACTCGGACATCATGCAATGCACGGCAGGCGATGTGGTGATGTAGCTACGTCTACATATATCTGACCGTGGCTATAAAACTGAGCTATATCGGGGAAAAAACGGCAAAAACGCGAAGCAAAAGAACAAGAAGGCATGTGTTGTACTATATTCAAAGTCTTATTTAGTTTTGCCAAGTACAGATTTACTAATTCAGTATTTGTACACTGGCACAAAGTTGGTTTGACGTACTTTCGATTTTAGGTAGCGTTTCTAAAGTTATATATGCTGCACATTAATATACACGTTATTAACTTCAATAGTATTTAAAGGAACATGTACAGTGTTCATGTGGGTGCCACCACTGCAATCCACTATTTTGTTTGCTCATGAAAATATGTGATTATTGTGTCATCACATTCAGTGAATTATTGATCTGTTTTCGTATGCTAAGCTTTCTTGAGTAAACTATATTTATAATGTTTTATTTATGTTAATCACTCACTTGGTTAGTAAACGTTTTTTGTTTGACAGCTAGATTGCATTTTTTCAAATGTCATGGTTTAGCCTTTGGCATCATACTCTAGCGTTAGTACAAGTAGACTTGACTTGATTTGAAACTTTGGGTAAAGAGCTACTAAATAATCTGAACTCGCTTTTCTTGAAGTAACAGTATATGGATAATTTAGTGACTGAACCAACTGTAAATGCAAATACGGGTTTTTCCAACGTATTGTCTATGATGGTTATGGCCCAGTTCTTTGGTTACATACTTGAAATGTTTTAGTCATGTGATCATTTATTTGCTGGAAGACAAAGGACAGCATCAGGTCCTTTCTCAGGACAGATACTCTGTCAAACAGACATAACCAGGACTTATCACATGTCTTCTCTGTAGGACGGGCAGACACATGGTGAAGCAACCGCAGACGGACGCGCGGCCCTCCAGCACCATCAGTGAGGCCTCCACCACTGTCACCTCATCCACTGTGGACACCAATTCGGGGTCAAAGGTCAGTGGATATAAACATTCTGTTGTGAGATCAGAGAAATTTGTTTTTTTATTATAATATGTTTAGCATCTTGTCTTTACCATTTAGCCTTAATTCAGAGCATTATTTTATCTGTATACTTAATGATGTTTGGCTGGCAAGATTTTCTTTCGTAGTAATACATATTGAGGTTAGTGGGACATTTTTAGTCTAGCTCAAGTAACATCTTAAGCTTTACACTACTCTACTATCTCACTTATTTTTGATCCGTGCCACACATAGAAATGCAGGTTCATCTGATCTCTGTCACCTGTTCCTCTTCTTCTTCAGAGATTTCACCAGTGCTTGTATTTTTAGGAACAACCACAACTTCTGATCTGGATCTTATTATGCGTCATTATTATTTAATAATAATTATGTTAAAGCATGAAATAGCTCCTAGTGTTATTACATATGACACACAATCTGTTTCAATTGGATGTTTAATATGTGCAGTCAATATCAGGAGAATAAACAGAGGATGTATACAGAAGGCGACAGGCGGGTTAGCTTGACAAGACTTCTGTGGCAGAACGTTTCTCATGCTTGGTTAACATTTGTTCTGGTAATTAGAGTGTTTATTCTTGTGGGCTGAGGCGTCAATCCCCCTGTGCTGGTGACATAAACAGAGAGTGAGCAGAGCCCAAGAGCGAACAGTCACAGAAGGCAGATGAATTGTTTTGTGAGTGATTGGGTGCAGTCGGTGTGTGTATGCTGTCTGAGGATGTATCGCTTGGGATGTGATGCACAAGAGCTGAATGATTTTTTTTTGTAATATTTAAAGGAACGGTGTACCCCAAATGACTTTTCTATATTTCATTATTTACTTATGTTGCATATGCTCTTATTTGTATGGAAGTACTTTTTTCAGCACCAAACCACTGATATACTTAACATCACATGCATTAGCTAACATAAACTAACATTGAATCTTCTACAGCGTTTCTTCATCTAAGTTCATTACAGCATTTACTAATATGTTTTTAAAATTAAAAGTTGTAACTGTTTACATTAGTTAATGCAAGATGAACTAACATTAACAATTTTGTTAGCAAAACTAACATTGACAAAGATGAATAAATGCTGAAAAACGATTTACTCATTGTTAATTCATGTTAGCTAATGTATTTAATACTGGATAGAAATACAATCTTAAGGTGTCACCAAACTACCCACCAGAAAGGATTTGAGCCATTTAAGAATTTTTCTGTTGGATTTTGGTATTCCATGTAGTGTTTCAATTACACTCAGAAGCATCATGTGCTACTGTATATGCCATACAGATATCTGACAATTATTAACATTGATAAAAAATCTAGGCCCTTTGCTATACATTAATTTAAAGTCCCTGTGAACTGGAAGTTACGATCGTTTTTACTTCCGTATTCGGACACATTTCCGAGTAAAAAGGAATTTCCAAGGATATATTTTGTGGGCGTGGCTTGCATTTTTCTCTGCAAATTGATTGGATGTGTAAAAAGAGCCATTGCATTATGAAATGAAACTGGCAGCAGACTGACAATTGAAGGGGAGGAGTTAACATGTGCTCTAATTTACGTCATTTGGGCTGGATAGTCGGGCTTTAGTGCAATTTCAGTTTCGAGAGATTATGAGGGTACATGAATTTTAAAAAGAAAATGACCCACATTGATGAGCTACTTTCTATAAACACTGCAATATTTCTGGAAAAAATAAGAATTGTCTTTTTTAATTTCAATGGGACTTTAATGTATTATGATAGCTTATCTAACACTATCAGTTATGTAATAACAGAGGCCTTGGATATGTATATATATATATATATATATTTACATACATTATCTCATTAAAAACAGTAGGCCTACTGCCACAATCTTTTTCAAAGCCGCAAGTGCATTTGTGAAAGAAAATTTAGAATTCACAGCTGACAGTAAGTGGTTTGATTGAAAAGTCGCAAAGAAAGGCATCAGTGGGAACACTGCCCATGTAGTCTCCTGCCTGGATTTGGGCTGTATGAACACTTGCAGCTCTTGTCATTGGCAGCCATGGCGTGCGGTGGTGATGTATGAGGAGTATTAACACAGTGGCATGTGTGAATTACAGGCAGCATGAAGGCTTACGCCGCTGTGCCCGGTGAATGCCATCGGATGGTGTCTCAGATCAGCTGTGCACCTCTGGCAGATGGTGCGAGCTAATGGATGATGAATGAGCTCTCAATTTCTCCTGCTCAATTTCTGCATGCTCGTGTTTGACAGGGTTCCAGGTCCAGTGGAAAGGTCCATAGCTTTGGCAAACGGGACCATTCCATAAAGAGGAATCCCAGCGTTCCTGTTGTTGTAAGAGGATGGCTCTACAAACAGGTGAGAGAATTAAAACGTACAGTAACATGAGGAAACCACTATAATGCACATATACACACAGCGTCATGCAAACCCAGGTGATGGATTTACACAAAAAAACTTGATAAAAGATTGATCTGGAAGTGAAACTAGAGCATCAGGAAAAGGTGATGTGCGCTGTCTGTTTGAAGTACTGTGTTTGACTTCGGCTGTGTGTGTTTAACCACCAGAGTGTGTGTTGCTTTGTACTTTTAGGACAGCTCTGGGATGCGACTGTGGAAGAGGAAATGGTTCGTTCTGGCAGATTTTTGCCTCTTCTACTACAAAGGTGAGTTTCTGTACTGAACATCAAACAGAATCGAAAATGTACCCAGATGTTTCCTTGTCAACACAACATATCTCTTGTGTTTACACTGACAGTGATGAGAAGAGATTAAGCAAATTTAGTGACAGGAGTGATAAAAAGATATCGCTGAAAATCATGAAACTACAATGAGAGCTGATGCGTTTAATTTACTAAGCGGTGACGCATTACAGCGACTTCCATTGGAAGTGCAGAGAGTGCAGCTCACTTGACACAGTTTTATGTTAATATAGATGCACGCGCCTGGCCCAATGTTAACTTCCGGTCTGTTGATCAGTCTGGCTAGTGGGAAATAATAAAATAATTTATATTTTAATTTATATTAAATTATATTGAAAAAATGTTAAATACATTATTATTGTTATATTATATTATTATTTTAATGTATAATAATTGTATTAAATAAACGATGTGTTGAATGGGTCGTGTAACTTTGTAGCACTTGCGTTTAGCGAAATAATGGTTCTTCTACTGGTAACCCAAAATAATACTGGCTAGACATTCTTGTAAATTGCTAGCTAATATAAGTTTGGGCCACAAAAGCGTGCATGCGCAGTGACGTTGTTTATGTTATTGCTTTAAAACCGTCTATCGGCTGGGGGTTCACCTCACAATGACACATTTAGGAAAGTCTTAAAGCAGTTAACTCTGGGTAATGAATGTGATGTTTTTGGGTTGCTCTGAATATGCAGTGTTTCTTTGATCACACCCTTCTCTGGGAACCCAGATGAAATCAACATGTCATCTTGAACCTTGTTTGCGCTAGAAAAAAGAAACCGCTTAAGATGAATTATTTATAAAATGAAATAAAAAACATTTTCAAATAAAGACAAACACAAAAATGCCCTTTTTGAAGAAACATTACACAGCCCTCGACAATGACGGCTCATAGTTTGTATGTTTGTATTTATTGAAAAAATATATATATTTTAATGTAACGATTGCTTTAACTCTGAGAAGTTATGAATATTTGTTTTATTATGTTTTATACATGTTTTATTATCTTACATTTCTTCGTCTTTTTTGTGGATGCAGGATTTCATTGCAAGCATCAATATTTTTGTCGTATAGATGTTAATTTCTCTCTCTTTTTTACCATGTCATGAATGCATTTATGTGTTCGGCTTGTTCTTCCATGTGGTTATTATGGGATGTAATCTATCCTCATTCTAAGGCAAGTCTGCCTCAGACGCCCCTCCCACCCCTCCGCACGCTCACATTAAAGAGCGACCGGTCTCGCTCTGGAATCTCTCCTTCAAACGTCCTTCAAGTATTTTTAAATCCTAATCCAGCCAACCTTATCACTTATCAACTCACAACACAATCTGTATTTGAGACGGACCCGCACATAAACACTTTCATGTCACACGCCGCAGCGTCCACTGGAAAGAAACGGTCACGGCTGAACTCGAGTGAGTGGATTGTGTGGGTGTTAGTATAGTGATGTGAGAAAGACGGGTCAGACCGGGCTTCAGGAAGGAAGAAAGACAAAGAGAGAATTGCAAGCCAAACGTTGAAACTAAAGTGAACAACTCAGAGTGTTGTCTTCTTACTTTACAGACAGTCGTGAAGAGTCAGTGTTGGGGAGCATCCCTCTACCCAGTTATACCATCTCTCCTGTGGGAACTGAAGATCACATCAGCCGCAAATATGCCTTTAAGGTAAGACCTCAGTATGCCACCAGTTCACATTTGGAAGAACAATAGAAACAGTTACAGACCTCATGTTAATCATGTAACTACATTACTATTTTGAAGAATTTCAGCACACACTTCACATCAAAAGGTTTTTAAAGATCTTGACGGCAGAATTACAAATCTCTTTGTCAATGTTATGTAATCTTCTTTCTTCTCATTATTATGTGTTAAAGGAATTTTCTGAGCTAAATGCAGGTTAAGCTCTATTGACAGTTTTTCTTTTGTGTGCTGTTCTACACTTGTCCCATAGACTTGTACTGCAAAGTGCAAAACTGTCAACACATTTAAACCAATGAGTCAGAATGTTTACAGTTAACAGCGTACAGTAGATTGTATCAAATGTAAAAATCAATAAAGACCGTGTTGAATATAATCCTGAAAAATTCTTTAAAGGACAAATGTTTGGGCAGCTCACTTTTTAAACTAAACTCCGCATTTATCTAGTTTTCCTTGCAGTTTTTCAATCTGTTTCATATCTTTCTGCCGTGTCAATCTTGCTGTTTGTTTTGTTGTTTTCTTCTTTAACCTTCATTAAGTCTCTTATTACTTTTAGTCAGTTATAAATATTCATGTTTCATTGTCTTGCATGGCTTCAGCTCTGTGTGCGCCTTATGCTGAAGGAAGGCCAGATCGACCATTTAATACTTTTACTAACCAACTATCAGTATTTTCATATTTTTTTATTCATTTTTACTATAAAGGTCTGAAGTTATACAATTATATACAGACACGGAAAATATGAAGAGACCGTTCGGAACATTTCTAGATGTAGTGTGGCCATTCCAGTCCAGTGTCTGTTGAATTTCAACAAAATCAAACCTCAGGAGTGACATAAAGCTATCCAACAACAATGTGAAAGACTGAAAGCATGACAAGACACAAGAAAGGTGTGATAAAAAAATGTATTACATGAAAAACATACATCCTAAATACATGTACAAATATTACTGTTGTATTGCTTAAAAGCAAATATCAACTTTTTTTCTTTGCATTATTTGAGGTCTGAAAAAAACAGAGCATCTTTTCTGTTATTTTGACCTGTTTCTCCAGTTTTCATTTTTTGCAAATAAATGCAAATAGAAACAATATTTTTCTTTGAAATTTGGGAGAAATATTGTTGGTAAATTATCATTTTACCTAAAAACATACCTCTAAATAGTACATTTTAGTCTCTAATATGGTCTCTTAATTTTTTCCGTGGCTGTATATAACTCTGTTGGAAATTGATGTGTATATACTGTGTGTTCAAATGTTTTTGTAGCTAAAGACCTAAGCGATAGTTTGTGTGGTTAGCCCCCGCAGCTTGTTGTGTGCTTCATCGTTCACCTCACGGAGTTCATGACACATAGTGAGTCTATACAGAGCCTGAGGGCAGCAAGATTACATAAGCAGTCTGTATCTCTCTGTGCTTTTCTACTTTCTGCCCCTGTTCTCACAGTTAAAGAGTGTGGGAGCGGAAGGAGATCATGTTCCAAAAAGATGTTTGAGACTCATTCATGAAATTGCATGACTTGTGAAGTTTTATTTTGACTTATTCCCTGATCAGGATTTGCAGGTGCTGTTACAGGAAGGACACAGTATTTGATTGGTCTAAATTCTGGGTAGTGCAAGATGAGTCATCAATGTTTTTAATCCATTTAAAAAGAAGGGAATGTATATTTTAAATGGAAATATTTGATAAAATTGGCTTCAAAGCTATTCGGAAAGGACTTAAAGCCATATATTTACTCCCCAGTATTCTTTTCAACGTGGGGTTTCACACAGTTTACATTAGCTTTTTTGCAAATGAAAGGATGTTTACTTTGGAATCTTGATAGATATTAAGTCGATTTTTTGGTGTCCAAATGACTAGGATGGGCAGCCAAGACTCTGTAATCAGTAGTAATCCCTTATCAAAGAGAAGGCTTACCGCAATAAATTCTGCTCGGCGACAAGTGAACTCACTCCAAATGCTTGTTGGGAGATGCTGCCAAAAGACAGAGACTGTTACTGATTCTCCAGTGATCCGCTAGATATCCCTGCGGAGGATGCATACGCAGGCTGGTTTTCCTAATGCCAGTCTATATATTTCTAATCTGGCTTCTTATTGTGAGCATTTCTGCTTTGTGGTATGCTGCAGTGTGTTTAACGGTCTGGCGTGTTGATCTGTGCTGTTCTTGCTCTTGCTATTTGTTTCCGTCACCCTCTTATCTGACAGTTCTTTAATTACACTGACAATTTTCAAGTGCTTAAAGGGATACTTCACCTAAAAGTGAAAATTCGGTTATTGAATCACTTCCAAATGTGTATACATTTCTTTGTTCTGGTGAACACAGATAAAGATATTTGGAATAAAGCTTATAAACAAACAGACCCATTGACCACCATAGTAGGAAACATTACTTTATCATTTTTTTCTGTTGAACCCAAAAGAAGACATTTTGAGGAATGGAGGACTGCAAATAGTTCTGGGGCACTTTTGACTATCAAAGTTTTTTTTCCCTACTATGGTAGTCAATGGGTGTTGAGATCTGCATTTATTCAAAATATATTTCTCTGTGTTCATCAGAACAAATACATTTATACACATTTGGAACAACTCGAAGGTGAAGAAATGATGAGAGAATTTTCCTTTTTGGTTGAAGTATCCCATTAAGTGAAACGTTAAAAGAGGTTTTGGTTCAGGTGACCAGTCATTGTCCTGTATTTGCTGAACAATGTCCTTCTTCTGTTCCCATTGTTGGGCGTCCTGCCTGTGATGAGTGACTGACAGTCCAGAAAGGCTCTGAGACACAAATTCATCGTCACCCATAAATAGGTACACTTTTAAATCTATAGTTTCTCTACAGCTGCCTCTAGCATGTTTATTTTATACTCTATCGCAATGTGTGACTAGTCTAATATTTTCTCTTTTTGAGATATAAGTTTATCTGTGTCTGCAGCATCTGAGATCCGTTTGAAGGAAGCTACTGGACCAGTTTTTTTTCTTGCAGCCCATTAAAGAGGGATAGTTCACCCCTCAAATACTCACCCTCTTGTCCTTTTAAACCTGTATGCCTTCTTTCTTCTGCAGAACACAAATGAAGATATTTTGAAGAATGTTGATTACAGAAAATCGTTGGTCCCCATTGACTTCATTGGTTTGTCTGTATACTATAGAAGTGAATACTGAATCGTTTTTTGGTGACCAACATTTATTAAATATCTTCTTCTGTGCTCTGCGGAAGAAAGAAACTCATTCATATTTTAAATGACAAGAAATAGTTCACCCAAAAATGAAAATTAAAACATTTACATTAACAGTTTTTGTTTTATAATTTTTCTTTGTACTGTGAATTTTTGCAGAAATTGACCATTATATGATCGTTTTATTTTTTGGTGGCTTGAATAGCCCCCGATCACCCTTCACTTTCATCATATTTGAAAATCTGTATGAGCAGACTGCCTAACATATTTTTATGTTAACATGTGTTGTTTAATGGAAAGAAAACTACTATACAGTATGGGTTTGAAATAGCATAAGAGTAGGTAAACAATTACATTTTTATTTTTGGGTGACCTTTCCCTTTAAAAGACAACCTGTAAATAGGATCATGATTTATATTGCACAGCCGTGTCAGCAGTTGTCTGTTGTCCAAGCTCTTAGTTTTGTGGTTGGTAATGTTTTAAATTAAAGCTTGCGCATCAGGCACTGCACACTTATAATGGATCATGAATCACATAATAGAGTGCTGTTAAGAAAAGACCGCGTTAATCTAAAAGCATCTTCAAATAGTCCAGGCTGCCCAAGAGGAAGCAAGCGACACACTATTGTTAGCTCTTTGTGTATTTTCCCCCCTTTGTGTTCACGTGTGTGTTTGTGTATACACAGCTGTGTTTTTGTGTCACACCCATAAAGTAGATTTTCCCTTTGGATCATACTGATAAGATCGGAGTTATACTAAAATCACGGGCAATTTAACTATTGCATTTATCATACGAGATAAACTGTTACTTTTTTTAATTCAGTATATAATTATTATTAGATTTTGTTTAAAATGGTAAATTGTGCTGGTTATAATAATGCCAAATTATGTCGTTATGTTCTATATATTCTATAATGCGCCTTTAAATATTCAGATTCATGTCCTGTTGAATACTGTAGCTTATCCAAAAAGTAAACTGTCTGTCATAATTTACTCTTTACTCCCCTTTGTGCCAGAATGTTTTTTTTTCAGTCTAAATGTAACATATAGAGAATAAACACAACAAAAGCGGTCCTTAAAATTTGTCTTGAGTAAATATAGACAGCAATTTAATTTTGGGCTGAATTATTTATTTTAGTGTGACTTTAGTTGTTTTGATAAGATATCTAGTCACCAGCAGTGTTCCAGGCCCCCCGCCTGATTCAAACCGATCAGCCATCTGCTTAAATATTACGACTCTAAAGCAGAGCTTTCACACAGTGGACCATTAAAACACCGACGGCCGCTTAACACCTCACAACTCGCCTTTAATGAGCTTGTCATCTAAACACACGTGTTTTCATATTGACACAGAAAAGGAATAAGTGAAAAAGATAGGATGTCTTAAATGAACTGTAATTGCCTCTTCGGGACATGTAGTGAATTAAAATCAGCAATTGCTTTTCTCGAAACTATTTTTAATGAGGAAATTAGGGGTTCAGTTAATGATAATTACAACAGCACTATTCCTCTTCCATTGGACGGCTGCCTGCCTGTGCTTTCTCTTCTTGTTAAACAGAAACACTTTAAGATATGAAGCTTTTTTGGATGAAAAACAACAAAAATAGGTTTATTAAACCGTATGTACATCTTTTTCACAAATCTCGGAGTGCTATTAGTTATTATGGCATTAATTATAAATATTCATATTTTATTAATTATATTAGAGCTATTCATTTGCAGAGTGCTATTAATTATTACTGAATTAAAAAAAATACTTCAAGTCAAGTATGACTTTAATAAAACAATATAAAATGTGTTACAGCATAAATTGTGTTTGTCGGAGTGGTACTGTCTGTGACCATGTGACCATTTTCAAACCTGTTTTGCTTTAGTCTATTTGGTTTGTGCCATCGTAATTAATCTTCTGACCTCTGACCTTCCTTTTCTTGCTTTGTGCTGATTCATGTTCCTGTGGCTTTCCTGATAAGTATCATTTTGCCCGTGTTTGTGTTTTTTGTCATAGAGTGTAAACCACATCTGTGGCTTGTTCAGCATTTGCCATTTTGATTAATTTTGTCCTTTTTTCTGTGTCCTGTGGTTAATCTGCTGTGTTGTGTTCCTACACATCTATGATGATCCTGCTGCAGTCTCAAGCTCATGTGGTCAATGCTTATTTTGTCATTTGGGTTTAATTATGTGTTTCTCTCTCGCAGGCGACACACACAGGGATGCGCTCGTACATTTACCAACGCAGTTCTTTGATTGGCTCGCAGGCGGAGCACACTGGGATGAGGACCTACTATTTCAGTGCAGACACGCAGGAGGACATGAACAGCTGGGTCAGGGCTATGAACCAGGCTGCCCTGATGCAAGCACAGACAGTGAAGAGGTCAGTGACATCACAACCCTTACAACACAGTGTTTGAGTGTTGTGGTGTGTGTTTTTGTGTCAGTGAACCCAACAGTATTTTGAGTCCCACTGCACTGCTGTTACAAACTTTTCTTGTCTGTTTCACGAGACATCGTAAGTCTGTAAGGGATTGTCCTGCTGTCAGTCTTTTCAACAGATTCAGATTTTAACAGATCTTGCTCTGCCAGAACAGAATAGACAGATGGGTCCTGAGGAGTGAATCAGCTTTTCTGTCTCGTCTCTTTTATGTCAGCTTAAACATCCTGACATAGTAGTGTATGTTCAGATACTAAACATAGCAAAGAATAAACTTACATATCAATACACAAGGAACATCTACTTGTGTGCCATTGAAAAATCCAGCTTGGTGGCTTGTCAAATTGGTTATTAAAGGTCCAGTGTGTAATTTTTGGAGGATCTATTTACAGAAATGCAAAATAATGTGCATAACTATTTGAAATTGTTGTGTTTTAAAAAAGTCTTTATAAACGCTAGCACCGGTTGCTCAGAGCATCTTTTGAAGTTGAAAATGTTTTTCCGGAAAAGCGTCTTTCACCTTTTTCTCAGCTAAACAATGACAAGCAAGTAGCAAGACCTGTCGTTTCCATAACAACAAGGTGACTAGTCGAGCAGGATCACGCTCCAATAAATTGAATGGCGGCTATTTATTTCACCTACAGTTACTTTTGATTGCATTTCGAGCAAGAAATTAGTATTATAGTTTTTAAATATATGATTGGTGTATTAGCTGTCTCTGCATATGATGTAGGTACCCATGTCAGGTCAGGCCTTTTGAGTTGTCATAGCAGCCCAGTACTAATGAGACTGGTGTCAGCTTGAACTGAGGCAGAAAATTACACATAAAAATCTGTTCGGAGGTATTTCTCTTAAATACTGTATGTAGGCACTCGGGCCTTTTTTCTTGTGTTTTGTGTATTGCTGGCCTCCTTTTCCAAGGCATCGTTGTGTACTATTTACAAGCTGATTTGGATAGAATCCGTAACGCATACATCTTGGCATTCATGTTTCGCTCTATGGATGTGTGATTCTAAGAATCTGTTCATTGTAAGGCACCAGTGTAAGTTTTATGTGTCCAACATAATGTGTGTGGTTATTTGTGCAGGTATTTTTAGTAAATCACGTGAAACACACCTTCAGATTACCCAAGCAAACAAATCCTCTATATTTTCTTATTGTAGTGAATAAAATATTTTAGAATAAAATGTATCCCTAGCTATGAAGAATATTTTCAGCTATTTGTTTGTCTGAATATACACATATATTTGTTTAGTTCAGGCAGCTAACACTATCCTTAGTGTAACTGTAAAATGACATGTTTGATGTTTTGTAAATGATGTTTGAATGACATCTGGGTGAATATTTGATGAGACAGGTTTATTTTGTCAACCCTTAATCTGTCTACTATTAGTCTTCTAAATACAGACATGGTGTAGATCAAACAAACATGTTTTTATCTAGCTGTATGGTAATTAAATCTTATAACAGACCTTTGCACCTGCCCTGCCTTTGCCACACAGAGAGGCGTTGGATCATACAGATCAAACGGACGTTTCTGCCAAACTCGGTCAGAGGGCTGTTCCTCAGACCAATCACATCAACAGCTACGTGATCCCTGAACCTGAGGTCATCCAGAGCGACGTGCTGCCTGAGGTGAAGCCAGACACATTTGTGGGAGAGGTGGAGAGTCAGGTTGGCCCAAGAGAGATGGAGCAGTTGAGGTCTAAATCTCCAGCGAGCAAGGTAGGAGAGGTGGAATCCCAAATTCCTTCTCGTGCTCCGTCCAGGGCCGTCTCCACCACACCGGTCATACTGAGGAATGGAACGCCATTGGAACGGAACGGTACGGGAGGGTATCAGAGAGGGCCCACACCTTCTTCTCAATCTCCAGTAAAGGTACAGAGGAATTGCACTCTGGAGAAGGTGGAAAACTGGGTCAAAGTTCAGAAAGATGAGCGCAGGGGGTGAGTCAACAACACACGCTAATACACAAATAACATACAAGCTCTATAAACAATACTTATAAATGCTAGAGACAGTTGTCACAGAAGTGAGATGTTGCTTTGAGGAGTTGTAGGACACACCCCCCTCTAGTGGTTTAAACATAAACAATATCCATTTTGACTTTAAAGCAAAGTGCAAAGTGTCTTCAACCATTTTTGGGGGCAAGGGCTACTTAGATGAGAGATGCATGGAGCAAGGACCCCCTTATACTAATGTTTAACCAGAGCTATTTAAATAGAAACGACCCATATTGTCACGGCAATGTTATGTTAAGACATTACATTAGCACTATTATGCATGTTATTGTTGCACATACTTTTCTGTGTAATATTTCGATTGTAAATATTGATTACTTTAATGGATTTGCAGCATCATACATTTTCATTTTACTGTGAGATGTACAGTTAAACGTCTACTTGTCCTGAACTTTATTAAGACTTCAATGAGATGACTGACCCTGGTTAGTGGCACTAAGACTATTCTTGTGGAGGTAGAGGTTGTCTCTGGATGCGAAAGAAATCAGTGTAGATGTTATGCATTCTGCTGTAATTATGAAGTTTTATGGTTTTTTAAGTATCATTCTTTCTTTCTTCTTTTTTTCCCTTGAAAACCCATGCCAAGTCAACTTGAAACTCAAATTGTATTCCAAAACCATTTTGATTCCCTTTACATTAAAGAATAAAACTGAACAAAGTTGTAAGGAATATTTAGTAAATATGGCATTATTACAAAACATTAGATTCATTAATTATTAGAAAAGTATTACAATTTTACTTGTTGTTTGTAACCCAGGGGTGTTTTTACCGATGGAACAATCCCACGCCGGACACCTCCCGTTCATCCAAAGTACGGCACAATAGAGAAGTACCAGTCTTTACCCAAAACCCCACAGCACAGCCCCCCCACAACCCACCGGCAGTTCCCCAGCGAATACAAATATTCCCACGACCGGCTTAACCACTTACAGCGGCCCGTGACGCATGAAAACACAGTTTGGCAACTCTACGAGTGGCAACAGCGCCAGCAGTTTCGCCACGGCAGCCCCACAGCCCCCATATACACTCCAGCTCCGGACTATTCCACCGCCGTGTCCTCCACCAGACTCAATTCAGACGTCTCTCGCTCTGTCTCTGTGCCCCCCACCCTGGCGGATATCCCTCCACCTGGACCTCCAGGGGTCCGGATGCTGTCCCCCCGCAGACCCCACACGCCCGCGGGACGTGTTACAGTCAAACCTCTGGACGACAGGCCGGCTGTGGAAGTGCCACCATGGAACTTACCTCACCGAGCACGCTCTTATAAGGTTAGCAGACGACCACAAAACATTACATCAAAAATATGCAGGTGAAAAACAAGTGGAGGTACATACAGTTAGACATCCAGTGTTAGAAGTTAAGTTTGTTGGATTGCAAAAACATGTGACGTGAAACAATGTGTAAAGCGCTGCAAAAAAAGATATATATATTTTTTTATTTCTTAATGTAGAGGACAATTTTATATGAGTAATAGTGCAACAGTGCATAGCACTACAAGATGAAGATGAGGACAAAAATAAGAAACCATTCCAAATGTTCATTTAATGAGCATTTATAAATGCATTGTGGACATTCCAATCCAGTGTCCGTTGAATTTCAACCGAAATTATTTGATTAATTGTTTCATTATTTGCCACATAAGCTTTCTAAACATCACCTTTAATCTTTGACATGTTCTAACTCAGTCAATATTGAATAAATCAAGGCTACATTTTTAAAGAATGAAATATATACTGTATGTAGGACTTTTATTATGTAGGATGATTTTAAGTAGAAAACGGCAAATTAATGGATTTCTTTACACTGTTCAGCACATTATTCAGTCATCACATATCACATTTTTTCAATATCACAGCCCTAACAGTGCCTTTAATATACTGGAAAACAATCTACAAGAAATGTTTTTTTTACATTATGAAACTTGTTCAAATCCATTTCTCTTTTTGTTTATCATTTTGAAGTCGGCAACAATGGAGAGACGATCAGTTCCACCGTCCGGCTACATCACACACACAATCAGTGCACCCAGCCTTCATGGAAAAACAGTAAGACATTTATTTCACAATTACAAAGTAAGACATTTTTATAGCATTTGTTGGTTAGTGTATACAATTTTTGTAAATGTAAATGTAACTGACCGCTTTTTCTTGTTGCAATTACAAAGACTTTTTCTTAATCAGTATTTTTGCAGGGAAAGGGAAAAAGAGTGTTTTTATTTGTGTTTTAATTCAAGCATAAATGAAAATTAAACTAGTAGGGATTCCACAGGCAAAATCAACTCAATTAGAAAAAATATTTCATAAAATCAGGTCTTGTGTAGTTTACTTTCAAGTAAATTGATCTTGTTTGAAAAATGTTTAAAAAATAAAAAATACAGATTTAAAGTGTAAAACATATTTCTGACTGGCATAACAAGGACAACACACTATAAACTGGTGAAGTTCCAGGAAGTTCTCTTTCGGTTATCTGTTCACATTAACCAATCAGAATGATTCTCTTCTGATAATGGAGCAAATAATCACGTAACTCTTTCTCTATCCTGACCAAACCTGTGCTCCAGCCGGAGGAGCTCACCCTTCTCCTCATCCAGTTGAGGAGACACCAGGCCATGATGGCGGGTGTGCGCAACAATGCGCTGACCCACCTCCAGCAGTTGTCTCGGGAGAAGGTCAGGACTCGTCCTGTCCAGCTGGCCCCTGTAGTCGGGCTCTGCTGCTGATACTGACCCCGCCTGGCTCTCTGTGGCTCATGTGGCTTCATTACATGATGCTTTTTTGTATCATAGCATGGCATGTCATGCTAGGAGCTTTATCTGGCTGTCCTACCAATCGCCTTGTATTTTTTATAAATGTAACCGAGGCTTTTTACATAATTCATGAGTATGCTGTTCTGTTGCTCAAAAGTCGCAAAATGTGCTTGCATGTAGTGTGGTCCCCAAACTTCGTTTAAAGTTGGTTTTGAAATTGTATTAAAATATGATCATTTTCCACAGACAAGTGTTGGAAATTATGCATTTTGCAAAGTTTGCAAAATTCCACAATTTGCTTATTTTGTTGCTTAGAGGTGTGCAAATTGGGTTGCAATTATAATTTTATCTTATAACGTTGTGTCATCTAATGTTTCTCGTCTCCTTGCAGGCAGATGACACATACATGCATTTGAAGAAGGACCTTGAATATTTAGATCTGAAGGTGGGACCGCACCTTGTCTCACACTACTCCTCTTTACTCCTTATTCTTTCTGAACCCTTTGTATTGACACACTTACACACCAAAGGAACCTCACCCGGGGCGAGGAATCAAGAAATTGCTTTATTTCAAAAATATTAATACTGCGTATGTTAAAAGTTTTGGCATAATGACCAATGTAGTCTAGAATGATATCAATGACGATAATTCTGATCATAAATTATAATGAAATCAAGGGTGAAAGGCGTGCTCCTCCTTTGACTATACTTGTCTATCTCCGTTTGCCACAGATGAAAAGTTTAGAGCCCTTGATCCTCATGGTTCACAGTGTGTTACAAACCTGCTCTGCGGGCGGGTTGAGATCGCTCTGGAACGTAAGCACTGTCAGCATCCAGAGTCCGCATTTCCATTGCTTAACATGGTGCACATACAGTAGCTTTATGTTGGCACAAGACTGGCACCTGCACGCCTATCCTCCCTGTCCTTTGTGCTATGGGTGTGTGTGGTCGGGTTTATGAGTTGGCAGATCAGGATTGGCCGGATGATCTTAGCTTGTGTGTATGTGTGGGACAGGCATCATCTAAGCATATTTCAAGAGATCTTTATATCTTTAAATCTTTTGTTTAAAATAAGATCTTAACCGGTCTTATAATATCTATCGTTTTTGGTCATCTATATGTGTTCAAGTGAATGTAAATGGCATGACGCTCGTGTTGTAGTAGTAGAATTTACCGTTGAAATGTCCCACTTCCAGTTTTGTGAAAGCTACCGATTGAAGTAATGTATCTGTAGTCCAGCATTGAAACATTGTAGTTATGGCAAAATAAATATTTCAAATATAAATTGAGATTTTATGAATTTGGGCTTCTTTTGAGTTTACCATGCATTTTCTGTGAAGGCTTTAATTGAAACATTGCGTTCATGTCCCGCAGGTGTTTTCTGCTGTCATAGATCGTGAGACTCCATTTGACCATTATGCTTTAAGAGAAGCCTCCGCTTTTACATGTATGCGTTTGAATGGAGAAAAAAGCTTCTCGCTGTGACTTTCACAGTCTTCATTGTACAGTGTTGGTCTTGCTTCAGTAGTGTTGAATAGACGCGTTTGTGTCTATAGAGCAATGACTCAAGCAGGTCTTTCTGTGCATCGCCCCACAGGTGAGCGGAAATGAGAGTCTGAAAGCACGGCCGACTAAACCGGTGAAGGTGGCGGAAAGTGATGTGGATGTGAGTATGGAGGAGAATAGCATTATTACATAATCCCAGAAATATCCATTTAGCTGAAATTTTAAAGTGATTTACTTGTACACTTCAGAAGCTTCTACAGTAAAATAGCTTTAATTACATTTTAAGACTAATTGAATCTCTTGTTTATTAAGTTATAAGTACAGTCAATATCAGTACGACTAATAAAGCTTTGCGTCCCATTACAGGTGACATTGAGTCGACTGTGTGAACAGAATAAAATCCTGCAGGAGTTTGAGCTCAGACTCAGCGGACTGAAGGAAGATAAGGTGAGACGGATGTTATTACATAGACTCAGCATTTCCTTTGGTTTTGTTGGAATGTATAAAGGGTCATGTTTTCTGTCTTTTTAGGATAAGCTGGAGTCTGTTCTGGATGTGTCTCACCAGCAGATGGAGAAGTACCGGGACCAGCCAGCTCATTCCGAGAAGATCGCCTACCAACAGCGCCTCCTTCAGGAGGACCTGGTCCACATTCGAGCAGACATGTCTAGAGTAGCGACGGTGAGTAGAATGTAGTTGTACGGTCTATTTAACCCAGACTGTAAAGCTTCTTATTACCATTTAGCAAATCAAGTGCTAAAGTAGCTGTGTCTGAATTTGAAGGCTGCGTCCTCCGGAGGTCTCATTTGTTTAGGTTTTATTTCAGAAAAGCATCCGTTACATTCAAGGAACAAATATTAATTTTATAATTTTTTTTACTGAAATGAGACAACCTTGATGATGTATGCGGTCCACATGAAAGCAGCCTTTGAATTGAGATGCAGCTAGTGTCTACATTAGAAATGTCAGTATGTTCTTTTAAATGTTAAAGTATTAACATTTATCCTGTGTAAGATGTAAATAAGTATGTTTATTTCTTGCAAAATTACAAACACTTTCTATCAAAGCTTGCTTTTTGTTTGAGAAACATCGGTTCAACCAATATCTGAGTTTGGGGGTCTATCTAATGTTAGACAAAAGTGTTTAGGGTGTAACGTTTGCGAGACAAACATGACCAAAATACACATTTAAACCTTTATAATGCAACACACTCACAGTAAATAATTTACTGGTGCAGAAAAGCTTTCATGTGTGCGTGTTTTGTTCAGGAGATGGAGAGAGCATGGGAGGAGTACAGCAGAATGGAGCAGTCAGTGGAACAGCTGAGGAACGTTTTACAGGCTGAGATGAATACATGTCCTTCACCTCAGGTCTCTCTTTCATTTTTTATCTTTGTGACCATTTTCCTCGTTTCTTATATATATACAGTATACAGTATAGATGTTGTGTACAGTGCATGCTTACATTTAGTCACATTTGCCATAAGCTTTCGCTAACGTGCATTATGAAGACTTCCAGACTGACTGACTGTGTGTGTGCTCAGGAGAAGACTCAGTTGAGAAAGGAGCTCTGGGGAATAGAGGATGTGATCTCTGGACTCAGTTCCACCAAAGAAACCTTCAAAATCACTTTAGACTCTGTAAAAAACCCAGGTAAGGTTGAGTTACACTGTAAGTACAGCACGGGGAACCGGTTTCATTTTCATATTTTTAAAATCTGACCTTTCACATCGATGACTTGTATTGATATACTGTTACACGGTGTGCACTTGAATTCTTGTGTCCAGAGAGAAAACTTGTGCCTTCAATAACAGAATCGACAGTGCCTTCTCGGTGCATTACCCCAGCAGCAGATGAGGTGCGCTCACCCCAGCGCAGTCTTGCCTCCAGTCCATTATCACTGCCCCCGGACTATGAGTTTACCCTGCAGCATACAGTGCCAAAACTGGTGTGTGGTCTCAAAAAAATGAATCAAATTAAATCTGAACTGGATACCAGTTTGCTTAAGTGCTTAATATTGTATTTCAGGAAGATGATTATGCTCCACCCCGACCACCTTTGCCCCTTCTCTATGATGAGGACACACCCCCGGTTGTCCCTCCCCTTCCTAAAGAAACGTCAGTCATCCGACACACTTCAGTACGTGGCCTCAAGCGTCAGTCTGATGTGAGGAAACGTGACCGTGAAAGCAACTACAGCTACGTGAACGGAGATTGCAGGGTAATTTGACAACGCACAAGTCAAATCTGTTTTCATTGCACAGCCAAGTTCCTTCGGCAAAGAACGTGTCTTAGTTCTGTGTCAGCCTCCGTAGTGCTTCGAAAGGGAGGGGTGAAGGGTGGAGTGAGCCGTTGGTTGCAATGTGCAACCTCACCACTAGATGCCACTAAACTGCATAAACTGGACCTTTAAACAAAAATATTACAATTATTCATCTTTCTTGCTGAATGTTGCTCTGATGGATTTGCTGGTAGATGCTTGTTGATTTTATTTTGAGACTTAACGGACTAATTCACTTCAAAATAAGCTCCCATTGACTTTTCATCTGATTTTTTATTTCTACTGTGGAAAGTCAATGAGGGGTTCTTTAAAACTGAACTACTTCTTTAAGTTTATTCTATTGTCATTTTGGTTCATTCGTTTCAGTTGTTTGCTTGAAAGTAAATTAGCTCAAATGTTTGCACTTAAGGGGGAGCTGAGATCCTACCTAAGTGAACCAGAGCTCCCTTGGATTGTTCATGGATCAGATCAAGTGGACCAAGGCTACCTGACTCTTCAAAGAAGAGGTAAGACATTTCAAAGACATCCGTTGACCCGCAAAAGTGACATTTCTTTATATTGGTTTCAAAGCTTATTGACTAATAAATAAATATTGCTAGAGTTTTTTGATCCGGGGTTGTCTCTGTCACACTTTGTTTAGGATAAAATAACGTTTTCTAATCAATAGTCGCAACTTTCACCTCCTGTTATCACAGTACAAAGTTTTCATGATCGCTTAGGTTTGTCAGGCTCCTCCTCCAGAATAAATCAATCCAGCAATTTGACTTCCTGTTCAGTAAGAAGAGGAGATTCAGCGTTTCCCACAATGGCAAGCACCTTGTTTGCAATAATATTGTCAAAAATCTCTTTACCATACAATACACAGACTGTAAAATATATAAAATATTCTATTCTTCCCTTGTCACTGTTATGCAGGAAAGACCAAAGAGTGCCTTGGAGCGTCTGTGTTCAGGTGAATCTCAGCCTGATGATCACCTGCCACAGAGAGCGAGGATGAGCGTGGAAGAGCAGCTGGAGAGGATGAAGAGGCACCAGAGAGCTTTAGTGCGCGAACGCAAACGTAACTTGAGTCAGGGCGAGCGACAGTCCATCGGCTCCCGCGCCTCCGGACGGCCCGTCGGCTCTGACCCAGGATCAGTACGTTACTCCCTAACCAATAAACACAGGGACCCTCGCTATGCTCCTCCCCCTTAAGGCCACAAGACACTGAGAGCTGACATGCTAACACACCCTTTACCCAACGAATAATGCACAGCTTTACAGTAACGGGCCGTGGGTGGGCGGGGCCATGCTGCAGGCTCGATTGGCCAGAATGTCTGTCTGAGTCTCCTGCTGTGGATTTCTGGCTTCACCTGCAGACTTTTGAATGTTTTGAAATGTGAAGAGAGAAGGATAACACGTTCCCCGACTGCCTTTCTGATCTCTCATAATGGATTTTTTTACGTTTTGTCAAATGGTCATTTACTAAATTATTTATTGAATAATCTGAATCTATTTTCTAAACATAATTTGTAAAGCTATATTTTGTATGAATATAATATGATGGGAAGAAATGACCCCGTTGCCTCTATATTAAAAACAGATTAATTACTGCTAGTAATTAAAGGTGCTGTAAGCGAGACTGTCTAAATTAGACACGCCCCCACTTTTTAAAACCCCGCCCACTAGACACATGCATACATAGTGTTCTAAACGGATACTGCAACGTGTCATTTTTAGAGGATGTATTGACAGAAATTCAATATTATATACAAAACTATGTCTTCAGAGGTGTATAAAGACCTTACATAATGAAGCGTTATGTTTTTTTACCTTAGAATGAGTTATTTCTATCTACATACACCGCGGGTCTCCTTACATGGAATTCACCATGTTGTTTCTACAGTGGCCCTAAACAGACAAACTGCTCTAAAGAGGGCGTTACGTAAATACGTTATCTCCTTCAGCAAAGAAAGTGAAAACGTGACGACACGTAGTACTGTGTCAGCCTCCATAACGCTTTAAAAGGAAAGGGTGGAGTAATAGGTAGACTTTCCACATGCCATGTAATAAATGAACTCGCTTACAGCACTTTTAACTGGGTATGAAGGTATTTTTGTGTGCAGTCATTTTTCAATCATCTCCTATAGCAGAACAAATCAGTCAAGTGCCTCTTGATTCTAACCATCAGTGTCAGATCATCCCGCTTCAGATATACTCTGACTCATTTAAATCTGTTACTAATCAAACTATTGCCCAAAATGTGGTAAAGCATTTCTGATTGGCCACGAGAATATGTTCTCATTCATACAATCAAATGGATTTATTACTACTATTAATATTGTGAATCAGGTTATTAATGGCAGAAATAACGTTTAAGATCTCTGATTAGCACCTGTTGTTGCTTTCTCATGTGATCAGAATGAATGTTAAAAATGAAAGGATTTGGCCAATCCATCAATGCATTACCACAATTTAGTTTATATTTATATATCGGGGTGATCAGCAGGAGATTAATGGTGTTTTAACTTTCATCTTTTTTTATATAGAGTATATGAATCAATGTCTTTTTAAAAAAGATGCTGCATTCAGGGGTGTTTCTGTCACACACTAACTCTAAAGCTGGGTGCACATTTCGTTGTATGCCAGATTATACAAACATGATTCCAGGTACAGTGGGATGTCAAGACACTTTGTTTGTGACCTAAACATTGACACTGGTCATTCAATGGCTGCGGGTGTCAAACTAGAGAATACAGACTCTAGATTTATGAATCGTATCATAGGAATATTTTAGGATTCTCAAAATATGTCTCAGATGGCCAAATTGTGGACAAAATGGCACCGTGTGCACCCAGCTTTTGTCTTTCAGTTATATATATATTTTGTATTCAGGAAAACAATCCCCAAACAATCAGGAATAGGTCACACGAAAATAAAAATTCTGTCATTATTTACTCACCCTTTTGTTGTTTTAAACTTTCTTCTGCAGAACACCAAAGATATTCGGAAGAAAGTTGGGAACTTATCACCGGCTTTACCCATTGACGTCTACTGTATGGACACAAAACCAATGCAAGTAAATTAATGGGTACTGTTCGGGTACCAACATTCTTCAAAATATCTTCTGTTGTGTTCTGCAGAATAAAGAAAGTCATACAGGTTTAAAATGAAAAGAGGGTGAGTAAATGATAACAGAAATTTCATTTTTGGGTGAACTATCACTTTGATTCTGATGTGAAAACTGAGGCAATACTAAGTTCAGAGGTAGACGACAGCAATAGAACAGATGTAGTCACATGATTATTCAATTCATGGGACAACACACCAACCCTATTAAACCATTAATCTTTTCTTAAAAGAACCTGATCATGAACCGTTTGTGAGTCACTTAGGATAGATTGAAAACTGAAACACTCACCACTTTGTAAATAAAAGTAATGTTTGATGTTTCTCTAATAGCTGCTAAAGAGTGAGACGTTTCAGTTCCTAACCAAAGTTTCAAAGTGACAATATTATCAATAAATCCCCCCCCACCACCACCACTTTGATCCATTTCATGATCCCTGTAACATCACCAGCATCTTTATCACTGTTTGTCATTAAGCAGTATGATCACAGTCAAATGATTTGTATACACTGATGTGAATAACCTTTATTAAATCACAAGAAACTGATTCAAGTGGAATATATGCTATTCTGTAATATAAATATAACGGTATTTACATCAATACAGCAACTTCTGAAGGCACCTCATAATTTTCTAATGTTGAGTTTGCACTAATAGCACAAATAAAACAAGAAACTTGATACACCTTGTTTTTCATTGCAGTGTGACAATGTGAAAAGTATCTCTGACTGATTCCTTAGATGTCATGTCTTCAAGTTGGGGGATGAAATAAATGATTTTGCATGATTGTGTTTTTTAAAACTTTTTAAAACAATCTGTGTATGCATGTATACTTTAATCAAATTACACGCTCCTGCAAGTACGCATGTTGTGATTTGGTGATGGGTTTGATTATTTGTAAAAATGTCTGTAAGGACATCTCGTTCTTCTTCACCACCACCACCTTTTACGGTGACCACAAAAGTACAGAAGACCCTACTAAAACATGAAACATCTGTGCGCTATTCTATGTCTGACAGTGAAAAGTTCCATATTATGTTTAAGATCCTCATCTTGGTGAATTATGATGTATGTTGTCTAAGTGCTGGTATATTGTTTGTTTTTGCCCTAGTAGGGCTGGGAGAAAGACATTTATTTGCAGCGAATAAAACACACAGTGCAGAGGCAGGAGAAACAGCGGCCAGCATCAGATGGATGGCTGATGGTTCGAGCCAGGCCAATGAAAGATGATGAATTGGAACCTGTGGATTATGAGTTTGACATTATCAGAGAGGTACGTTCCAGAAATCTTGATATTTGAGTGGTTAATTTTTTTTTCAAACCCCGTGATTGAGCTTGGCTTGGATCTGCCCCACCTCAGCTCTCTACACCACAGAAAGTGCCCATCCCAAAGAGACTTATGGACATGGATCTGGATGAAGACCTGAGTCAAGAGGAGAAAGAGGCTCGTTCTCGAAACGTAGCAAAGATAAAAAGTCTATTGGCTAGGTCGAGGTATGAGAGTAGAGTGAGAAATCAGTAGATGAAAATGGATCTGTTTACTGTACACAATAAAGCTTATGTTCCTGCATTTCAGTGTGAAGTCGGTAGATGGAGAGCAAGTAGATTTCAGTGATCTGGATCATGCGCTTCAACAGCAGGAGAGGATCATGAGTGTACCTCTGGCTTTGGCCTCAGAGGCCTCCATCAAGAGGAAACAGGTTACGGGTAAGAAAATAAGAAAGCATCATTTATACAATAAATATAAATATTTATTTAATAGAATATCTCTTGTGCTGTCCAAATGACGTTGATTTTTCCTAAAAAGAAATTGTTTTCTTTTGCAGCCAAAGCCGTGTCTGGGAACTGAAACATGCCGAGATGCCTATAGATAAATTTTTGTACCAAATATTTATAATTCACATTCATTCTCTAAATAAAACGGTTTTGTATTTAAGATGAAATATTTTTCAGAAATGTTTTTTTATTTACTGGTGCATTTTATTGGCTATGTTGCCTGATATTTTCCTTAATATGCATTTGCAGAGTTTGCATGGTATTACTGTAATTTGAATTACAAATCATGTAATCTTGATTTAAGGTACTTAATTGTTTGCAGTGTTGTGTAACAGAAATAAACTGTTATGAATTTATTGAAATAAAATGCACTTTTACACACTGATACATCTTCAAGTTATTCTATAAAATATAACAGCTATAGAGCTTTTGTATTACAAGGTTAGTAAATATGATTGGATGTCCTTTGTCTTAACATACAGTATGTCATTTATAAAGATTTTAAGTAGTACAATGTTATTTCCAGATTAAGTTGCAGTTTTATGCATCTCGCACCAAAATCTTACATTTCTTATCTCACATTACAGTTTTACTCTTTATTGACATATTTTGTAGACCATTAATACACAGAGTCAACATTTTGAAAATTTCTTTGCTTTCCAAGCTTGATAAATCTTTATTGATACTGCTTAAAAGTAATAGTTCACCCAAAAGTGGAAATTCGGTCATCATGCCACTGATATAATACCGACTGAGCAGGGCAAAAGGTTTAGGTATACTATTGCTTTCAATTCGGGGACAAGAAACGGTTCTCTGTGTGACTCAATAAGCCCGAGCAGGTTTAAATAACTAGGTACAGACATAATGACATTAAAACAAATCCAAGAAAAAACAAATGTGATCTCACTCGCTGTGGGAGGTCAAAAGATTATAACAAAATCTAAACGTGATAAACATGTATCCAATCCATTTATTTGGCTTTTACAAATGACATTTTAAAACCCTTTTTCTTATCGTCTTCCTTTGAGTCTTTTTGCCGATCGTGCTCCGGTTCCTCTGTTTCGAGCTCTGTGTGAGATGAAAGGCTTTTCTCGTCCTTATGTGTTTCTGATGGTTGCTCAGGGGCATTTTCTGAACTGGCTTTCTCCTCGGACGCAACAGTGCTCTGACTCTCAGCTGGTGGGTCGGGCTGTAGGACGAATCAGAGCAGTTCACAAAAAGAAAAAATGAACAGCTGATTTGAGCACACATTTAGAGTTTCATGGTCTGCTCTTATTATTTAAGAGTGGTTAGCATTAGTTTTATCAAAACTGCATGGGAGTCATTTCATATTGTAAGTACTCAAGGCTTTGTATGATTTAAGAAAAGTGTGAAATTTGATGTTTTTAAACTCGATGCAAACCATTATAGAAATAGAATTATTGAAATCTTATTTCTAAGAAAATGTCCATCAGTATTAGACCATTGCTTGTACCTCACTAAACCCCAAACCACAGTGTCTTCTGTTCCTCCCCGAAAGTTTCCCATCCATACCCTGCTGATACTGCTGCTCAAGTGCTTCACTTATTTCACGATCTTCTACCCCTAGAGAAAACAGGTAATCAAGTAGAACGCCGGTATTAGCAATGACACATCAGTTGGATGAGTAGTTTTTCTGTATTTAAAAGCTTAAACCTTCATTATTTGAAACACAACAAATCATTGCAGGAAATATTTATTATTTATTCAGTATAATTATACAGTGTTTGTTCTCATGTGGCATCTAGGGAAAAAGGAAGTGTACAGGATGTTATCCTGAGGCACTCCTCATGCAGCAGGGGAATTTTTAAGTGTCAATGGGAGGTTACTCCTGCGACCTTTCAGCCCTTCAGTCTCACAGCAACATTTCACTTCCGCTGTAGAGACCGCTGCTGTTGTTGTACACTTACCACTCCGGGCATGGGATGTTGATTTGTGATCCCCAATAACAAGGCGTCCAGTGTGCTCTTTCTGTTGATTTATAAAAACAAAATTATGTGGTTAAGTTCAAGCAGCTTATTAAAATGATTTTAGTTGAAAAAGAAATCTAAGTTTCGAAAACTAGGGTTCCAACACATTATGACCAATAAATACATTTTACTTGATTTTATATAAAAACTTCACAATAAGAGATTTTTTTAAAATGAGCTATTCGTAACTAGAAAGCTTTAAGTCTGAATTTATTATATTCCAGGCCTGGAATTCCCAATTTTTTTATATATTTCTAGGTTTTCTATATAACCCTAAAAAGACAAAAGCATTGGAAGTTCATGTACCTTTGTAGCTCCCATCAGCCTCAAAAACTTCTGCTTCCTTTCATTTGTCCCCAAATCTGCTGCTGACCATTGTGTGGATCCTGACTGGATCGAAATCAGTTTCAAATGAGCCATTAATGTACCTCATTATAAAATGTGTCAATGCAGAAGAAGACGGCTATTATTTGAATGATCAAGTAACCAACCATTAAGAACTAAAGCAAAAGCATACAATACACAACTTATTTCACTAATATACATGCAGCTAACATTTAAAAACAACATTGCTAACAATCTGCTAACACTACTAGTGCGCATCGGTGTAAATTATTATAGATCATTTAAATATGCACAATGACGGAAAGCACATACTTCGTCTGGAGATGCGGGTCGTTTAGTCCCTTTATACCTTTCGTCTGAAGAGCTCATTTTTTGTAAGATATTGACCTACACTTGTCAAATAAACATAGCTAGCAGCTGTCTGCACTAGCGTTTGGTTAGCAGCTAACTCACCAGCGTGACACTGGGTTTCGCCCAAAGCATCATGGGAGATGTAGTTCCAACTGCAACGGAAGCCACAATTAAAATAATCCAAATACCGTTTAAATAAATATACATTTTCAACATCATAACACTTTCTGTGTCTTCGAAAAATATCTGTATTACAAATGTGACGTTTTAAACAAAGAAAAAAAACGATTACTGACGCAATGTACGTTTTTAAACTTCGCGACTTTTAGGGGATTTAAAAGTAGCTATGTTTATATGTAACATACGTTTAACTTTACTTTTGTCACCTCTGCTTACTACCAGCAATAACATTTTTTTTTTAATTTTTTCTTTCACATTTAACCAATATCACGTTTTTAACTTATTATGTTGAACGTGAATACAATGTTATATGAATGTTATGACGTGTATGTGATATAAGCTAGTTATTTGTTCGTTTTGCCCCTTTAATCAAAAGATGTTTGTAAATATGGAACGGGGCAGAGCTTGCCAGACTTTATTATTGCCCGTTGCGCGTGAACATGTGAGTTTGTGGGCAGTCTCAGTTTCAGGGTTTATTCAGAAGAGAGACGGACCGCATGCTCATACAGTTTAGTATTGCATACTAACAGGTACTCTTATATTTTTACACTAAATCTACATCATTTCAGCGCATCTTCAATAACTTCTTACCATCAAGCCATGGCTATAACCGGCTGCTCTCAGTGCATTAAATATATGCTCTTCTTCTTGAACTTCATCTTTTGGGTGAGTTTATCAAATTGAACTGTTTTAAAACCAGGTTTGTTTCAATTTTAATAGCAATTGTAGTAGAACTTTGATGCTTTTTAAATACTATTTATTTAATTATTTAGTTATAATTTATTATATAACTATAACTAAGTTGTAGTAATCACTAAGTTATTATGGTTTTATATATGACGTATATCCTAATGAGACATGCTTTTCCCCCACGTTTTCTCACAGTTTTTTGTAGTGTCTTATTATATACTATTGCATGTATTTTCTCTGGTGTATGTTCCCAGACAGACGAAGAGTGTACTTCTGTCTCCAGTGCCTCAAGAGTGAGGATTTGCTGTGGTTTTGCTGTATTTTAACACTGTCTATAATTATGTTTTGGGGACATGCCTGCACTGTAAAAGAATTAAGGGGATAGACATAGCGAGAGAGAGAGAGAGAGAGAGAGAGAGTGAGAAAAAGAAAAGATGTGAAAAAAAGTGACCTTATAATAGGGAAATCCTTTCGACATTTATTTTTGAAATACATGTTATGAGAAAATGTGTTTAACTGTAAGAAAATCATAAAGCGATTTTTTTAAATTGTTCAAACTTCATCTGAAGCTTGCAGTAGTGAGACTAATTCAGACATGAGACATATCATATTAATAAATAATCTAGTATAACAAAGCAAAGTACTTCATGACGTTTGATTGAAATTAAGTCTAATAATAATAAACATCACATGAGAGAGTAAAACCAGTCAATAATTTATCTTTGTTAAAATAACGCAATGGAATAGCATGAAATGCTCGATTCGAACAATGCACCGCAAATTGAAACTTTGATCTTGATAGAATCTTAAGAATCCGTTAAGAATGATCTATATTTTGGTCTAAGACCTTTAACTTGCATGAGAATGATGTTTTACCATTAGCGCCCTATCCAAAAGTCTCTTGAGATGAGGATTGTTTCCTTTCATTGTGCTTCACACGCTGGACCTCAAAATCCAACACGAAAATATATCAATGAGACTTCCACAAATGTCTCACTGTCGCTTCCTTTTCCCTGATGGGTGGAGGTTTTAAACTAGAATCATCAGGTAGCTGTATGTCATGACAGATGTTTTTGGGTGTATGTGAACACAGCACTAAACCTGTCAGAAATCTGTTCTTTCCTTAACCCAGGAAAAAAATGACCTCTGGAGCGACCGCCGGAAAGGCTTTTCGTTTCTGGCAGAGCCATCTGTAGAATGAATTTCAGAATTTTAAACCAATTTATGGATGATACACCTTTGTAATAGTGTGAGAGAAATCCTTTTTTTTCCTTTATTTTTAGTTGGCTGGTGGTGTGATTCTGGGTGTAGCTCTGTGGCTTCGCCATGACACTCAAACCAGCAACATCCTGATGCTTCAGTTTGAAGGAACCCAAGCTCCAGGCACCTTTTACATCAGTAAGTGACTACCTCTCATACTACACATGACCATCAAACCTTCATTACAAATGGGTTGCATGGAAATGTTATTATCATTATAATTTAAATTGTAGGTTAATTTTTTAAGAGTGGCACAGGTTTCATCCTTTTAATATATTAATATATGCTTTAAAAATATATAATAATAATTTAAAATGTTGTCTTTATTTGTAAAAATTGTTTTCGTAGTAGTTTAGTAACATGCGTGAAAGGAAAGCTTCTGCACTGGGAGCTTTGAGAAACAATGACTCCTGAAATAGAGGTGCATCGTGGCCAAACAGACTCCTCAAAAGACAGAAACAGGAAATGAGGTCGAATCTGGACACTGACAGGGCCACAAATCAATGTGTGTGCGTTTACAAAGCCTGACGACAGCAGAATATCATTGCACGAGATCTTTGATCCTGTTAGTCATGTAGTTATGTTACCCTTCATATAACAGACTTTTTTACTCTAAAAAAATCAGTGTTCAGTGATTCTGTACACACACCCACATAGTGTTTTAAAAGGATGAGAAGGACCAAGTTTTACCACAGGGTGTGTACGTACTCCACCCGTATTTGAACATATGCTTTACACACACACACGTATACATGTTGACCACAGCAGATGTAACACAGAGTGCAGTAGCACAGCGGGTCAGCATGTTGTGGGCAGAAGCATAGAGTTAGTGTCTATTAATTTTGCAGAGCCCATCGGCTTGCTCCCTCCACTTAAACATAAATACATGGAGGAACCAAACTGTAGCTCCGCCTCTCCTTTTTATAGCACCAGCAAGTTTTTTTCTGATTAGAGAGGCTTGTGTTATTGGACTTGCCCACCTAGAACAAGACATGAGTTTTCTGAACATGTAATTGAAGAAACTCTAGCCATGTGCCCGATTTACCACTAATTAGAATGAGCAGCGGCTGGCCTTACTCCAGTGAGTTTTAAACAAGGCTTAAAATATGTCCAAGACCTGCCGCCCTCTTAAACAGTGGAGTAAATCATCATAGACCACAGAGGAATCTGCGTAGTGATTGCTTTCAGACATTTGAATGTAGAATCAAAATATATGTTTGGCATGTGGAGATTGTGTGTGGCAGTGAGTGTTCAAAGATTACAAGCACACATGCTGTTGTCTTCAGCTCTTCTGCAGAGGAAAGAAAGTCATACAGGTTTGAAATGACAAGAGGGTGAGTAAATGATGAAAGAATTTTTTGGGTAAACCATCACTTTACTTCAGAAAAAAATGATTGAGACTAAATGCGTTTAGGAAAATCATGCAATCCTGTTAGATAAGAATCTTTGGAATTTATCCAGCAAGGCACATAGGCAAACTCTGGCTCTGTTAAGTTGCTGGTTCCTGTTTATAGGAGATCTTCCTACCCGGCTATTTACAGTTTGTGTGGTAAACAACGTTTTACAGTCATAGTTCACCCAAAAATGAAAATTCTTTCATCATTCTTTCATTCACTCTCTTGTCATTTAAAATCTGTATGGCTTTCCTTCTTCTGAATAACACAAAAGAAGTTATTTTGAAGAATGTTGTTTACCGGTAGCCATTCACTTACATTGGTTTTGTGTCCAAACAATGGATGCCAGCACTGTTCGGTTACCAACTTTCTTCAAAATATCTTCATTTGTGTATTGCGGGGATAATAAAAAAGTAATACAGGGTTGAAATAACAAGAGGTTGAATAAATGATGAATGAATGTTCATTTTTTGGTGAACTATTGTTGGCCTGCATTGGGTTTTAGGAAAATGTACAATGAAATGCAGTTGCCTCCAAAATATTGAATGATTTTTCCTCCCTTTTGATTTGCATGTTTATAAGGTGATGTTCAACGATCAACATCTGCACAATGTTTTTATGCCATCTAGTGGCAGCATGTGGCATGTAAATCTAGCAATCTTTTACGGATCTCAAAACAAAAAAAACTTAAATATTATCTCTGTTGCTCTTTCAGGTGTCTATGTTCTCATTGCGATTGGGGCAGTAATGATGTTTGTGGGATTTCTCGGTTGTTATGGGGCTATTCAAGAATCCCAGTGTCTATTAGGAACGGTGGGTATCCAACCAACAATGTCGCGATTTATGGCATAAATCACTGAAAGTTCTGATTCATCTCTACAAGACATTTTCTAGTAATAATTTGGTTCAAATGTATTTTAAGTTTGTCAAGGACTAATTCATAAAATCTGGATTTTTTTAAAGGTACAATAATAAATGTTTGATAAATGTTACATGGCCTGTCATGTATTTTTATACAAGAGGCATTTCTTTGTATCTTAGTAGTAACAGAATAACTAATTTGTAACTTTTTAAGTATTTAACAAAACATATCTGGAAAATAAAAATGTATTGCTGCATGGCCTAAAGATGAGTGGGCATGTTGTAAATTTGCAGATCAAATTATTTACTGTAATAATAGTCAATAATTTTCCTATAAAATGTACTCAATTTTTTGTCTTTAACATATTTTTCTATTTTTACTTCATCAGTTTTTCACATGTTTAGTAATTCTCTTTGCCTGTGAAGTGGCAGCTGGGATATGGGGCTTTATAAACAGGGACACGGTAAGAGGGACACACACGCTACTGTACTGTATTGGGTACATAACATCAGCTTCTTCTGTTTATATCTACAAATAAATGTAATTATTGTAGAGTAGACCTACACATAAAACCATTTGCAAACATAATTTATGTTGTTTTTAAAAATGTGAACATTTCAGATGCCCTAAAAAGAAATGTCAGATGTAACTCTTCAAAGTTGCCCCCAAGGTATAGATACACACACACTCCTTTAGTCACAGAATTTCACACATTCCCTTTATCCATCCAGATCTCCACAGAGCTCATTAACTTCTATGATGCTGCATATATTAAAGCTGTGGATCCAGTGGGAACACCATCCAAACAGCCAGCTGCCAAAGTTCTGGAGGTCTTTCATGACACAGTGAGTTGCCTAAATCAGTTCTCCCAGCAAAACTGTTTGAGACATACCTCAACCCATCTCTCTCTCTCTCTCTCAGTTCTTTTCCACCTAACTGAGAACACAGGGAAAGTTTTTATGCTCTATCTTTCTCTCTCTCAGCTTGAGTGCTGTGGTAAAGGGGATGACAATGAACTTTTCTCACCTGTCCGAGCTTCTCTGTGTCCCAAGATGACTAACCCAATTGACCCGCTCATCTCTCAGGTATATGCTCTATGTTTAAGATATTAACTCCAAGTGTTACATTTTCCTGTAAAAATTTAGCCCACTGAAGAGGTAAATTGTAATGTCAAATTTTATTTCGTTTTTTATCTTTAGATATTTATTAATTAAAGAAAATATGTTGATGTCGTGTTCTTTAGAGTTGCCACATTAAGATAAGGGAGCTGTTCTCAGAGAAACTGCACCTGATTGGCTTGGCAGCACTAGCGGTCGCTGTCATTATGGTAAGAAAGACATCAAACTGAACACACACAGGTGTAATGATAGACTTGCATAAAGAATAACTCAACTCCTTTCCTAAAATATCGCCTTAAACAGCGTGTGTGTCTGTAATTTTGTGCCTATAATTACTCTCTGTGGTGTGTCCAGATTTTTGAGATGATTTTCACCATGGTGCTCTGCTGTGCAATTCGCAATGCTCCTGCATATTGAGTGACGTGATGATGGTCATCCTTATTTTTGCCAGTGACGGGCAGGACATCATTTGACTTCTGGACTCACTCCCACTTTCTCGGTTTAGTTGTCCAAACACATGACCATCTCTGTGCTTTGTAGTGAATTTTCTTATTGATGGTATGAGAAGGTTTTGAAATGTTTAATAACAACGTGATTGATTTTTAAAGGCTGTTATGCTGTATTGCTTTACTGTTATTTAATTGCATTCGTTCGGTTTAGATTGTCAAAACAATCAATTCCATTTTGTGCTTATGGCTCAATGTGCTTAGTAGCAGATGTGCCTTTAAACACCTAAACAGTTGTTCCAAAAAATTTAAAAAGTGTGAAATTTTAAATAAGGTTTTAAATAAATGTGATATGACTCTTATGTAATAAATCATTAAGATCAAAGTCAAACAATGTTTCCTGGGTGAACACGGATTTTACAATGTCGGCTACATGAACTGTTTATGATTGAATTAAAACGTATAAGACCATATGAAACTATCTTATATCAAGTGGGTCATTATTTCTTTATTTAAAAAGTTCTTTCAAGTTAACTTTTATAAGGGACTGTTGAATAAAAACAGTGAACTCATTGATACACTAAATCCTATTTTTAATGCTTATTGAGAAAAGTATTCAGCCAGAGACAGATCGATCATGCACTGTGTAGTTTAAAAGGGATAGTTCACCCAAAAATGTAAATTGACCCTCAGGTTGTTCCAAACCTGCATGAATTTCTTTACATTTTGAAAGAATGTCTGTAACCAAGCAGTCAGATCTCATCCCCCATTTGTTTCCATAGTAGGAAAAATAAATACTATGGGAGTCATGGGGATAGATATTTTTGGTTACTGACATACTTCCAAATATCTTCCTTTGTGTTTGTCAGAACAAATAAATCTATGTTTGGAACAACCTGATGTTGAGTAAACGATGACAGATTTTTGTGAACTACCCTTACAGAAGAGAACCTATCGTTTACTGTCTCTTTAAATGAGGCGTAAATATTCGCGTTTGGTTCAAAAATCAAACTGTCTAGCTCCGCCCACTCTGCGAAGGTTTCGTTTCTTCTATCGTTCGTCCGGTTGCCGTATACACAAGAACACCAAATTTAAAGATGGGAGCGTCTAATGAGAAGCCAGTCAAATGTCCTCTGTGTCATGAGGAATGTCGGAACCAGCTGACGCTGACGTGCAAACATAGTTTTTGTCAGAGATGTATCGGAGAGATATGGAGCGTATGTCCTACTGGACCTTACTATTGCCCCGAGTGTAAGTACGAATACAAGCACCTACCCGACTATACGGACGGAGCCTCGACGTCTACTGCCACCCCCAACGCAAGTATGTTTCCTGAATAAACGTTAAAATGTTAGATGTGTGTTGTTAGCCGTGTTGGACTTATCCTATGGGCTTGTGACATCAAAATATCGCGAGAGTGATTCTAGAGCTAACGCATGCTTTCGTACCGTTCTCGCGATACTTTCATTTCATACCCGTTCACTCTAAGCAAGGCTGCATGAAGTTGAACACGCCTATTATTTGTAACGTAATGTCTAAAATACATTTTTAGGGTTCGAGCCCGAAGGGCTAGAAACCTATTGTATTTGTTGGTTTTATTATTCTTCTTCTTATTATTATTCTGCCATAAAACTGATACTGCAGCCCAAACCGTAAGGCCGACAGAGCTGAGACTTGGTCAGATGGTAGTAGTCCTTGTCGCTACTCAGAAACACGGAGCCAGCCATATCGACCCATAGGTGGCGCTATAGCAATACCAAACGCGTTTGCGCTTGTTTCTCCGAAACCGTTTGTCGCACACCCAAGTGTCTTATATCAGTGTAATCACTGGCTCAAAACTTAAAAAACGTATATCTCCGATTTCATTTCCGCCATTATAGATTTTTCGCTAATTAGCATTTTATGAAAAAAAAAAAAAATGAACTAGTCCCTGGATTTTTGCCCTATTGGAACCAAACCAACGCTGATGCGTTCTGTGGAGTGTGAATATGAATAATTATTAAAAAAAAGTTCAATTTTCAATTCACGGTCGCTAGGTGGCGCTAAAACATCCAAACCGGAAGTAACATATTTAGCTAAAATGGCCATAACTCCTGAACTGTTTGAGATATCTTCATGGGGCTTGGAACACATGTGTAGACCCTCAGTCCGGGGTCACAATAAAAAAACAGTGGCGTTTGGCCACTAGATGGCGCTATAATTTGAATGAGCTAGAAAATGGCTATAACTACGCAACAGTTTGCCCGATTGACTTATTATTTGGTATGGTGTGTCTTTGTCTCATTCTACATAAATATCTAAATGGACATTGGCGTATATCAAAAAAACATGGCCGCCATTGTTCGATGAAGTTTGAGCACTCATTACGCCGGGTTAACGGAGGCCGATCAAAACGCCACTCACTGGGCTTATTTGTCTCATGGTCCTGACGGTGTGTAAGAAACATGAACTTATTCGGCCACCGGGGGGCGTAATAGCGCTTTTGGAGTGCATGCACAACTGTGTATCACGTGATATTTGACATTTACCCAAACTATGGTTATAATATGATAGTACTCTTCATTCTGAGCAACTTTGCCTCTGGAACAACTTCTATCGATCAAACGGTTCGTGAGTTATCGCTGATGATGTCAAAAACCTACTTTCGCGAACTAGTTCCTGGTTTTTCAACCGATCGGAACCAAACCAATGCAGATGACTTCTGTGGAGTGTGAATGTAAATAATCATTGAAAAAAAGTTGAAATTTTTCTTTCACCGCTGCTTAGGGACGCCAAAACTTAAAATGGTCTGAGCCTATCACATTAAAATGGCCATAAATCCAGAACGGCTTAACATATCATCATGGGGCTCAGATGATATGTGTAGACCATCACTCCAAGGTCACATACAAAGGAAGGTGGCGTTTGGATACTAGGTGGCGCTATAATTGTAAAAATGGCTAAATGTACATGTCTTTTGAGGGCCTAGACAACGGTGTGTCACGTGACATTTGACTAATAAACAAACTATTGATATCAAACGATAGATCTCCTCATTCATAACAACTTTGCCTCTTGAACCATTAATTTCTATCAAATGGTTTGTGATTTATTGGTGATGATGTAAAAAACCTACTTTTGCAAACTTGTTCAAGGATTTTCAAGCAATTTCAAAATTTCCACCACAGTGCATTTCTCTGGACTCTCTAGGTCAATAATCATCAAAAACATGTTGAGTTTTTTTTGTTTTGTGACCATAAAAGGGTCCTTTTATTAGCGTGAAACGAGTACGGTGAAGGTCGCTACTCCTTAATAATTAATCCAACTGACTTGCCATTAAGTACTATTATACATATTATGACACAAAACAAGCATGCAACATGTGATTCTTATCGGAAGAGGCATGCCTTCACAACAGTCAAAAAGGTGAAATATCATACATTTAAAATTACTATTTTAAACTTGTCTTTAATAAATACATCATATGCTAATCAAATTGCTAATCAGCCAGTCACATAGCATAAACTCAATCCATTTTGGCATCCAGACGTGGTAAACACACTTGCTGAAGTTCAAACCGAGCATCAAAATGGAGAAACAATTGGATATATGGTATGGGATATATTAGATAACACATACCACCTGAGGATTGTTGCCAACCAAGTCCATGTTTTGATGGCTACTTCCAGCAGTAAAAAATGGACCATATCAGAAAGCTCAAATGATCTCAAACTGGTTTCTTGAACATGACAATAAGCTCACTGTACTCCAGTGGCCTTCAGAGTCACCAGACTCAACCAAATAAGCATCAGTTAAATGGCAAGGTCTTCTGGAATATTGTTGCAGACCATGAATGTGAATCAATTATCAATTTAAATTGGTCGTATTTTTTTAATCAATTCTTCAGAACACAAAATAAGCTATTTTGAAGAATGTGCATTGTATTAAAAAAAAGACCTATATATGTGCAATAGAATGTTTTAGAGACACAGGAGTTGCTTTGTTTTGCTAATGGCTTCATTCTTTATCAATTGACAGCTGCCAAGCCACGCCCTTAGCAACCAAACAGATTATTTTTTGCAATCGTCTAGCCAGACCTACATCTCTGCAGTAGAATATTATAAAGACACGGGGCTTGGTTCGTTTGACCTGTGGTTTAATGTGTTATGAATTGACAGGTATTAAATGACACCCATGGCAACCGAACAGGTTAGCTTAGCAACCGTTTAGCAAGATCTCTATCTCTGCAACAAATCATCATAGAGACATGAGAATTGGTTTATTGCACTCGTCCCTTAGGTATTATCGGTTTACGCCCGTTTTTGCATACGAGTGTACGCATGCATGGTCTGTATTAAAAGTTACCAACCGTTTCTGTCATATTTCTTGGTGTGGAAGAGTGTCATTCGTTGTGGATTTGTTACGGTGCCATTCCTGAGCCTAGTTGACAATGGCAAGGCCAATAGAGGCCTTAGACTGCTCGAACCCGCTAAATGCTGCTTGCAGCTTTAATTTTTATTAGGGTTCGAGCCCGTAGGGCTAGAAACCTATTGTATTTGTAGGTTTTATTCTTCTTCTTCTTCTTATTATTATTATTCTTCCCTAAAAGTGATCGTGCAGCCCAAACCGTAAAGCCGACAGAGCTGTGACTTGGTCAGATGGTAGTAGTCCTTGTCGCTACTCAGATACAGGGAGCCAGCCAAATCGGCCCATAGGTGGCGCTACAGCGATGAAAGGCGCGTTTGCGCACGTAACCCCTAAACCGTTTGTCGCACACCCAAGTGTTTTATATCAGTGTAATCATTGGCTCAAAACTTAAAAAACGTATATCTCCGATTTCATTTCCGGTATGCAAATTTTTTCGCTAATTTGCATTTTATGAAAAAAATTAAAAATGAACTAGTCCCTGGATTTTTGCCCGATCGGAACCAAACCAACGCTGATGAGTTCTGATGAGTGTGAATGTAAATAATTATCAAAAAAAAGTTGAATTTTCAATTCACGGCCGCTATGTGGCGCTAAAACGTCCAAACCGGAAGTAACATATTTAACTAAAATGGCCCTAACTCGTGAACTGTTTGAGATATGTTCATGGGGCTTGGAAAATATGTGTAGACTCTCAGTCCGGGGTCACAATAAAAAAACTGCGGCATTTGGCCACTAGGTGGCGCTATAATTTGAATGAGCTAGAAAATGGCTATAACTACGCAACCCTTTGCCCGATTGACTTGATATGTGGTATGGTGGGTCTTTGTCTCATGCTACATGAATATCTCAAAGGACATTGGCGTATCTCAAAAAACATGGCCGCCATTGGCCAATGAAGTTTGAGCGCTAATTACACCGAGTTAACTGAGGCCGATCAAAACGACACTCGCTGGGATTATTTGTCTCACAGTCCTTAAGGTCTGTAAGAAATATGAACTCATTTGGCCACCGGGGGGCGAAATAACGCTTTAGGAGTGCTTAAACCATTGTGTATCACGTGACATTTGACATATACCCAAACTAATGTTATCATATGATAGCTCTCCTTATTCTGAGCAACTTTGCCTCTTGAACCACTTCTGTCGATTAAACGATTTGTGAGTTATCGCAGATGATGTCTAAAACCTACTTTCGCGAACTAGTCGTTGGTTTTTCGACTTAACGGAACCAAAACAATGCAGATGACTTCTGTGGAGAGTGATTGTAAATAATTATCGAAAAAAAGCAGAAATTTCCTTTCACGGTCCCTTAGGGGCGGCCAAATTAAAAAATGGGAGGAGCCTATCACATTTAAATGGCCATAAATCCAGAAGGGCTTAACATATCATCATGGGGCTCGGGAAATATGTGTATACCATCACTCCAAGTTCACCTACAAAATAACGTGGCATTTGCACACTAGGTGGCGCTATAACAGTAAAAATGGTAAAATTGTTGCGTATTTCATTGCTTAAGCAGTTGTGTATCACGTGACATTTGTCATTTACACAAACTAATATAATCATATGATAGTTCTCCTCATTCAGAACAACTTTGCCTCTTGATCCATTGATGTCAATCAAACAGTTCGCAAGTTATTGGTGATGATGTTAAAGACGTACTTTTGCATACTAATTTTAGGTCTTTCAAGCAATTTCCAAATTTTCACCACAGTACAATTCTCTGGACTCTCTAGATAATTTATGATCAAGGACATGTTGAACTTTTTCATAAATGTGACCATAACAGAGTCCTTTATTATATTAACCTCAAAAGTCTACCTGAAAGCTTGCTGCTCCTTAATGAATAATCAAACTGACTTGCCATATAGTACTATTATACATATTATGACACAAAAAAAGCATGCAAAATGTGAAGGTCATCGGAAGAGGCATGCCTTCATAACAGACAAAAAAGTGAAATATAATTAATTTCAATGGCTTTTTTAGAGTCACCAGATCACAATGTGTGTATTTATGGATATTATGTCTCTCTGTATAATAAGAGTGTGCATGTACTGTATAGTTCTGTGTGTCATGTGTGATCGAGACTGTGCATGTGTGTGGAATGAAATGTGTCTCACAGGAAGACAGTGTTAGAAATAAAATGTATTACACATTAAACGTTGCTCCATAATTACACATCTTTAAATACAGCACATGTCTGGCTGCTTTTATGATGCTGTGTTGATATATATATATATATATACAACACACCTTTATTAGGTACACCAGTTTAATTGCATGTAAACCCAAATTGCTACTAAGCCAGTCACATGGCAGCAACTCAATGCATTTAGACATGGTAAACATGACTTCCTGAAGTTCAAACCTTACATCAAAATGGGATATACTGTATAATGTGTGTACAAAATAAACACAATTTAAATGGCACGGCATTCTAGACTATTATGAATGGGAATCAATGTATCTATTTAAGATGCTCCTGGCCATAAGCCTTAAGCTTTTTTTATACACGTCTATCATAATGTATGGCAGGTGCCATGCCACATCCATAGCAACTAAACATGTTAACTTAGCAACCATTAAGCTAGACCTATATCTCTGGAACTGAACATCGTAGAGACATGAGAATTGGTTAATTTCACTCGCCCCTCAGGTATTATCGGTTTACACCTGTTTTTGCATATGAGTGTAAGCATGCGTGGTCTGTATTAACCGTTGATGACCATTTCTTTCATTTTTCTGGTTATGGGTAAGTGTCATCCCTTGCGGATGTGTTATGGTCCGATTCCTGACCGTAGTCAGCGAAGGCAGTCGACCTTAGTCCCCTTAGACTGCTCGAACCCGATGATTAATGCTTGCAGCTATATTTTACACTTGCATTAGTAGAGAATGTGATTATGCATGTGTGTGCGTTTATGCAATGCAATGTTTTTATGTAGATTGGACACTTGGAAGAAATATCTCTGCACGATACTCCCCTAAAACGGTGTCTAAGACATTGCTTGGGAAGAGAAAATCCAGTTCAGCGTTTCCTGAAAAGTACGATGGCAGATACAGACTGATACCATCTAATAAAACCAAGGCCACTGGCTCAGATGTGATTAACGTCATAGAGTCTGATGATGATGCTACACCAAGCAAAAGAAGAGCTACGGCAGATGAACATCCACGTGGAAATCAGTCTTCATCACCTGTTAATAGGAAGAAATCCATGAGTGATACATCAACTCAGTGCACACCTGCAGAAACAATTAAGATCACACCGCCTCATGTTAAATCAATTCCAGAGGGGAACTCGTCTTCAGTAAGGATGGACCAGCCTGTCGTGGCTTCCTGTAGTGATGAAGGGACACCCAGGAAAAGCACCACACCTCGAGAGCCACCAACCCCAAAAGACACCTCGGGAGAGCAGACAAGAGTCAGCACCTCCAACAGTGATGAGAATCTGTCTGCCAATGTTTCCGATAGATCAATAGAGAGGACCCCCAGGATCAACTCTGTCCCCTGCCATTACTGTCCCAGTTCAGATCAGAAAGTGGCAGTAAAGACCTGCCTGGTGTGCGGGGCCTCCATGTGCTCCGAGCACCTGAAGGCACACCTGGAAAAGCCGGTGTTTAAGAATCACCCGCTCGTGAACGCTGTGGAAGACGTATCGCTCTGGAGATGCCAAGATCATGAGGAGATGAACCGCATCTACTGTCGAATGTGCAGAGTCTGTGTGTGTACCGTGTGTTCATTGGTTGGAGCACACAAGGGGCATGAGTGCATCAGCATCCGAGAGGCGGAGCAAGAGCTCAGGGTGAGGAGGGCGTTCAATTTTAGATTACAATCGTGAAGGAATTTTGCTTATTACATTTTTTTTGCTTTCAGGGATCACTAAACGAGGAGATGACAAAAATGCAGAAAACAGAAAAGTCCATTCAGGAAAAGGTCTCTGAGATCAATGAGAGGAAACACTCTGTCAAGGTTAGTACAACATCTTTGTTTTACTATCTGTATGGGTTTCTTTGTCAAGTCAACAAAATATTAGTGCTTTCTTCTCATTTGATTCCTATAGACGGGTCTTGAGGAAGTGCGGACAGCTGTGTTGCAGCAGTATCAGGCCATGCGGGAGGCTCTGCAGCAGGAAGAGGAGCAGGCGTTACGCTGTATGGACCAGGAGGAGAACAGAGTGCTGGGCAGCATTAAAGATCAGCTGGAAACGTTGCAAAATGCCCTGATGTCTAGCGGAGACATAATAAACACACTACAGGCATTGAGTGATGCACAAGGGATGTCACAGTACCAGGACCAAGCTTTTATAATGGCAAGACAAAAGTTTCATATTCATATTCTTTTATTTTATATATTTTCAGTTTCTCTCACACCAGATTCTAATGCTGTATATTGTAGTTTTTCATTTATATTGTCAATGTGTTGAAAGTGTTCTGTTTTTTTCAGGAATACACCAAAATAGGAGCACAGTAAGTAAAATGTTTTAGTTATTCACTGAAATGGATTACTATAACTATGCTCATTGAGTTCACTGTAAATGACATGATTGTTAATCATTTGCTTGTCTAGACTGGGTGGATTGTCTGACCCTGTGCAGAACCTTAATCCTCTTCAGGAGGTAAATCAAGGTCGACTGGACTGTCTTCAGGACTGGACTGAGCGGAGACTGGACACTGTGCTCATTACACTGCCACACAGAGATCCTTACAGACTGTTGCGTAAGTCTTTCACTGCCACTTGGTTTGATATTTCACTGTCTAAACATTGTTAAAATGCTTTTTAAGTCTTCAAATTCTTTTTATGACTTGATAAAATAAACCAGTCAGAGAGTGCATCTGTAAATAAAAAAATATTTTTGGAATAACTACGGGTGCTTCAGAGGAGGTGAATTCAAAAACAGTGAATTCTTCCTAATGAATGAAAAAAGATTCCACATCAAAGCACTCATTTTTGTACATAATAAACCTTTATTTTCAGGCCTAAATGATATTATTTAGGGTGCCAAAAAAAGGTCACCATGACAGCATTTTGTCATTTATTGTTGTTTTTAGTGACAGACAATTATATTGGTATGGAATTTTTTTCATTAGCAGTTAATTCTGTACCCACAAGTGATAAATCTTTTGATTTTGGTTGCCACGTATTGCATTAGGCTTTTAATAAGACAAAAAGATGTTTATGTAAGAATAATGTTTTTATTGCGTATCAGTTGTAATTATTTATCCACATGTACATTTATATGTAAAAGCACGTGTGGAGTGTAGCTTTTCTGTTTTAATGCTACTTGCCTCCAAGTAATCCCAAAAATTACAAATTTCCCCTTTAAAGTTTATTGACAACTTTTAGTTTCACCAATTGACTGTATTTACCTCATTTACTCCAATTACATTTGTTATCTGGCCTCATATCAGCCAGTCTGCCACATTGCTTTTGCTTAATATCGATATGGACATTAAAAAACAATATTGGTCGACCATTAGATGTTATTGCATTGAGCAGAAATGCATTATCGACTTTATTTTCTGTAGATGGCATAAGCCCGTCTCTGGATCCTGATACTGCCCATCCAAAGCTGCTGCTGTCTGATGATAACAGGACGGTGCAGTATACAGAGACCCAACAGGACTACACTGACCAGGAGACTCGCTTCAATATATTCCCTCAGATTCTAAGCTCTCATGCTCTAAATGAGGGCTGCTACTACTGGGAGATGGAGGTTCCAATGGATGAGGGCCGGTGGAAGGTGGGAGTCTGTGATGGACATATAGGCAGAAAAGGGCAAAAGGATGCCTGTCGCATTGGGTTCTACCCCAATTCTTGGTGTTTGATGTATGAGAAAGGAAAAGTAGAGGTGCTGCATGATAAAGTGGCTTCGCCTGTGTGTGCCACTGGACTCTGGAAGGTTGGCATGCTGCTGGATTTTAATGAAGGTCGGTTGTCTTTTTATAGCGTGGCTGAGGAAGGAGCTTTGTCTTTACTGTACAGTTTCGAACATTCGTTTACGGAGCCGATGTATCTGGCGCTGGCAGTTTCTAAAACACAGCTCCGCATCTGTGATGTATTTACCAAGCCCACTATAGACTAGAAAATTATATTTACAATATTAAGCAACACAACCTACTGTTACATTCCATTAGATGTAATTTGAATAGTCCTGAATACTAAACAGGTCTTGGAGAAAACAAGTGTTTATTTTTTTACCTTGGTCAATATTTTCAGAATCGCATTTAAATACTTGCATATCTGAATGGTTTTAAATGCTAATCTTTTTCATCTGGAATTTGAAATAGTCAAAAAAATCTTGCCCAGGATTTGAACTGTATTTTTAAGTAAAACATTTGTAATTACTTTTATAGATTATTTTTATAAACTGTCTTAATTTTTCTTGTTTTCTCAGTTTAGTAAAGTATAAAGTATTGCACAGTTTACAATTTAAATAAAACAGAAGCCAGGACAAATAATAATTCAGTAATTTAATAATTTACAACAGGCTATATATATAAAGCAGAGCAGCAGAGTTTTTTATTAAATCTTAAACATTAAGTTAAGTCAGAAATATGATTCATTCCATCACCCAGAATTCATTTTTGTGCCAGTATCTCCACACTCAATATACTTCCGTATTTTTTTGTATTATCTTTCAAATTCTACAAATGTTTCCAGCCGTTACTCTGTCCTATGTGTATTTCATTTCAACCCTAGATGGCAGTATTGCTTAATATGAAATAGACTTGTACTGGTACTTGTTTTTGATGGTTATTATTTGTTATGCAAAAACAAAGCGAAATATAAAAACCATGCAGCACTTATGTAATTAAATTCAAATTCTTCTGGTTTACAGGTGATGCACAAATGTGCATCTTCACAATAATGTTGTATCGCAGCAAACCATCCAACTCATGTTTTACCTTTGAGATATTTCTTGGTAAAACCCCTTGGTTTTCTCTTTTTTTGTATGTTTGTACATAATAATGAGGCCTTTTATTTTCATTTATTCCACAAGAGACAGAGACAATATAGTGGGCGAATCAGGTGTAAGACAATAATGAGTCATATGTTCCAAGAATTGTTATCTGTACCGTAATACAATCAAATCCATTTCAGAACCATTCAGGTTTACAAGTTAATGAAAAAGAAGTCTTGTGCAAAGAAAAGGAAATGCACTTATAAACAGATTCAGACTATTATTATTCATGAATATGTCAAGTCTTGTAAATATAAATAACTTAATCCTCAAAATATGCCCCAGACATGTTCACAACAGGCATTTCATTTCCCTGTTTCACTTTCCTTTTATAGTTGCTTTCCATAAACAGATATCCATGTTCTCCACCTCCACATTTTTGGTATAACGTCTCTCTATACAGGCAAACTAGGTGCACTGCCATGGCAACAAACCTAAGCCCTGAGCCAGGCTCTGTCTTGAGTGGAGCAGACGCTTCATCAGGGGTCACTTTGCTTACAGCTGCTTGTGCACTACTGCCTGAGAAACAGGTGCAAAGCTGTTCTGTCACTTTACCGTAACCGTCAGAATAATCTGATCTGACTGCACACTTATGGTTTCCCAGTTTGAATTTGTATAGTTTAAAACAGCTGAGACTTGTTAATCTCCCTATGTCTTTTTATGAGAGTTTACTGCCTTTTCAAAAAGAAGCACATGTATCCGAGAATCACAATCTGTGGTGCTGGAAGCTTCTGTCAAGGTTTGGGACATTTTTTTGTCTCCTTCCTTCCAGAATCATTCTCTGTCATCCGTGGAATACATTGGCTCATCATTTTCTTTCACTCCTGTGAGAATGTTAATATCAGCCTTTAGAAACAGATGGCCTTGGGCAGAGGACATGGCCAGCTGGATAATATATATATTCCTAGACCTGTCTCAAAGGAAGAGACTTTTGACACGCCCCCTGATGTGACTGACACTGTATATTTTTAAGCTACATTTATGCACCAATGGCATTTGGGAGGTCTTGGAATGAAAAATGTATGACATAACCAGGTCCCTTTGGAGGTAAATTCATTTAAGCAGAAATATTCACTTGGGGGATTTCACACATAGTTGACATATAAAGTGGGCTAACTACATTGTTGGTTCCTATTCTGTCGAGATGATGTTTATTAAGTGGGTTTGACATAATGTCAGTCGGTCCCAATAGAATTTAAATGCTCAAATCAAATTTCCATACATACCATCTACAGGACAAACTTCTTAGCATGTTTGTTCCTCACAGAATTGTAGGTTGTGTGTTTGCATCAGTCTGTCAGTCTAATGATGTTTACTATAACATTTGCATTATCGATCTGTCTTGATTCTAAACCAGCATTTATAGATCCTTTATAAACAAATCACAGGTTTTATCTGCTGGCCACCACATAAATCTTAAAGAGACTTGAAAATCATTGGCCATGGGCGTCTTGTTCGATTAAACTCATTGTGTCTTTGGAGACGTGGTGGCTTAGGGACAAACTGTGGAAAATATTTAACAGTCAATCATGTGGTCATCATCTGCTCAGTGCCCTGGAGAGAACTCATTAGTGACATTTAACTTTCACTCAGGCAAAAGGGAATATGACTGTTTCAGTGTTGTGTTTGCTTTACTGTTTTTGCTACAGGCTACTGTAGTCCCTCTGGGATTTTTGTTTATTTTTTACTGGATGACATCTTTACTTTTGTGAAGACACTCAATCTGCAAACAATCTGCACAAATAAAGAATTGATAACTAAATATGGTTGTAGTCTTGTGATATCTTTGTCCACATTGTGTTTTCTTTCTCAAGACTCCATGAGAACAAATGGACTTCTATAATATAAAATATTTTATATTGTTTTTATAGGAAATACTCTACATCAGCAGATGACGAAGCGCTGCACTATCAAATCATTGCATGAGATCTTTAATATGAGATTGAACCTGAACAACCGTGCAATTTTTGTCCCATGTTGCTTTTAGGTTGCCATGCTGCTGCTTAAAAACGATTTAATCACAGAAGCTGCTCAGTATTTCAATCCAGCCCAGACAGGCAGGAAATGAAACATCTTGTAGCCTAATTGATGTCACAGATGACATCAGAATATCGTTGCTGTCCTTCTGAAACCTTGTATGTCCAAATTCGCTGTTAATCAGGAAACAGAAAAAAACTGTTGTTTACAAATTATTACATATTTTTTATTGGGTACATATTTACCAAATCCAGTGATAAACATAAAGGCTGACTAATAAAAATGGTTTAGGGCAAAACATAAAAATCACAAAATATGGAGATACAAGGTTTCAGAAGGCCAGCAGCGATATACATATACTTGGAGATGGAGCCCATAGCTCCACTTTTTTTTTATACATAACTGACTGACACAAATGGCCAAATCCAGCTCTTACCTGCATGTCACGCAGTACCGCTTCATTTTACCCTTCATTTATTCAGGTCATGGGAGTGATTGCAATCTGTCACAGCTGTACTTTTCAGCTGTAAAATGTAAACACCGCCAGAGTTCTTCAACAAATAGAGAATAAAACATGTTCTAGACAGATTTGGAATTTTTGTATTTTATCATCTCATCAGTTATTGCTTGAGTTATGAAACTGTCCTAAAGTTTTAGTTCAGAAAATTCTCGGACTTTTTTGAATTGACAGTTATTTTATTCATCCTGTATCTACCTTCCTACTGGAATATGACTCAAAGATTCTATCAATAGTGTGTGACATTAACTGGCTGAACTTTTGAATTCAAGAATTTATTCCTGTTGGCTTGTACCAAGAGGTCCAAAAAGATCTGTTGAGTCTAACACTGCTGTGCTCAATTTGAATAAACTCCATCTTTCAAGGTTACTGAATATAAAAGAAACCATATTGTTAGCAGTTTGGCGAATTATCAGCTATCAAAATGTTTGTAGTGATAAAGAATATACTATAAAATAGTGCAGCTGTATGTTTAATGTTAATTTAAAGGAAAAGCTTACTGAAAAATGAAGATTCTGTCATCTTAAATTCACCCTCGTGTTAGACTAAATTATTAATCATTAAATTATGACAAATTACTGAAACTATCCTCATTCAAATGACATGTAGATTCATTTTTATCAGTACTGTATGTTGTACAAAGCTTTAATTTGCGCTATTATGTCTAAAAAACAAACAAACAATCTGTCCTTTTTTAGCCGCCAAATTTTAAACCTCAATTGTTTACCTAAAAGCTTTCCTGTAGCTCAGTGGTTGGAGCATGGTGTCAGCAAGGTCATGAGTTCAATCCCAGGGATTGCACATACTCGGATACAAATGTATAGTCTCATGAACTGTAAGCAGCTTTGGATAAAAAGTCTGCCAAATGCGTAAAGATTTTCTTAATAGGACTAGGTGTTATAATCCCACTATTTCAGCACAGTTTAATTGCCCAATAGGACATTTCCCACACTTTATGCATGGCAGGGGGAGCAGTCAAGAATACAGAGGAAAGGAGGTCTGAGGTTTCACTGGGTTCATCGGGTAGGCATCCTCTGGGATATATGATTAAAGAAATAAATAGCATATTTATACTTAACTTTCCTTGATATTATAAGAGAGACATCTCATGAGTTGTGTGTCTGATCCCACTTGCATCACATCAATTATCCTGGGTGAAAGATGCCTTTTGGTGAGGTGCTGCTGATAATGACACTATGGTTCCCATCAGTGCGACACATCGTCAGTTGGACACCTCAGCCTTCAACATTACAACACATTCCTAAAATCAACGGAACCATACTCACCAACCCGTTGGCTAAGGCTGTAGGCTGTAAATGTAAAACTGTTATGTTGCCTCTTTTTCTTCCACAGACACATACCTTTCTCATTCATATTTTCCTTCACTCTGATATCAGAGGCTTCGTTTAAACATCATTCACCAGAAAAAAATATTAACAAGACATTTCAGAAGTGCCTGAAAGCTGCAATTTCTCTCGCTCGTCACTCCTCCCTCTCTCAGAGCTGTCCCCATTTTCTGTCATCTCAAGTTAAAACCCACACTCGTGTTCCTCCCACAAGTCTACATGCTTTGTGCATTGAAAGAGAGCCCAAGGCTAAAGGAGAGGATGCCTATCCTGCGTCCCTGCTGTTGTGTGCAGCATCACGGTGGCTGATGATTTCTTAATACTCCCATCCATTTCATGTTTCTCATCAGAGCTGACAACTCTCCTCATTGGACCCACCTGCTAGACCAGAACCCAAGGGCTAAATACAATTTGTCACCACAGATCACGCTACCTACTGATTTAATTGCCCTACAATTGGAGCTTTCATCTCGGCTGTAATTTACGAGAACAATTAAACCAGAGGAGGGTTCTAGTGGGAAGACTGACAGTGTCTGAAGCGAGAGCTGAGATGGAGGGATATCTTGGTGGACGACTCTTTATATTTTAGGGGTTTGAAGGAAAAGTTCTACATAACTAACAATTCTTTCATTATTTATTCATCCTCACATTGTTCCAATCTTTTATGACTTTCTTTCCTCTCAAAAGGAGATGTTAGACTGCCATGTATTAAAAAAATGATGCAATGAATATAAATTGGGACTAGGTCATTTACCAACATGGTTCCTGTCTTCTCCATGTGTTCTGTTACAAATTATGTCTTTAAAGTGACATAAGAAAAAAATATTATTTTGGAGTGAAGTGTGAGGTCATTAAAGCTGTCTTTTCTTCTCTCATTCTACCTCTCAGGCAAGCCTGAACACGTGTTCACACCCACAAGAATCAATCTAAATGCAAAGCCAGGGATAAATTGATTTTGGAGCTTAAGTCATTTCTGAAATGCAAACACCATTGCAACTGTTAAATAAGTAACAGAGAATCTTGCAACACTGAATTCTTGTATTCTATCAGTTAAGTGAGAACTTGATGGACAGAATTGTGATGCTGGAAAACGGGATTGACCCATCCCCACACTGACACCTCAACCTAGGCTCACCAGAGAAACTTCTCTGACAAATAGGAACTTATGTGATTTAAACTTTCCGTTTCTATAAATGTATCTAAATGTCTAGGTTGTGTGTTGGCGCGCGTGCCATTTTAAATAGTCTGTAACTGTTAGATATACAAGTTTTGATTTAGGGTTCATTTGATGTATTCATACGTTGGGATGATTTACAGTTCAATGCCTTGCATGTTTCATATTTTACTACACCTCTCTGAATTCCCTACATGATGAGCTATGTTATAAAAACGTTATGTTATACGACGTTAAAACAAGATAATAGACGTTAAAATGAGAGAATACGACGTTAAAACAAGATAATACGCCGTTATAATACTGAGATAGCGTTAAAACGAGATAGCGTTAAAACGAGATAACATTAAAACGAGATAGCGTTAAAACGAGATAACATTAAAACGAGATAACGTTAAAACGAGATAACATTAAAACGAGATAACGTTAAAACGAGATAACATTAAAACGAGATAACATTAAAACGAGATAGCGTTAAAACGAGATAACCTTAAAACAAGATAAAGTTACAACGAGATAGCGTTAAAACGAGATAACCTTAAAACGAGATAACCTTAAAACGAGATAACCTTAAAACGAGATAGCTCATTTTAATGAAACATTAACGAAACATTATCTCACTCAAACGTCATATATATTTTTTTAATATCATATTAGCTCGTTTTAATGATCTCACTTGAATGTCAAATTATCTAATTTTAACATCATATTATCTCGTTTTAATATTATCTAATTTAAACATCGTATTATCTAATTTTAACATCGTATTATCTCGTTTTAACGTTATCTCGTTTTAACATCGTATTATCTCGTTTTAATGTTATCTCGTTTTAACATCGTATTATCTCGTTCTAACGGTTCTAACGGTTAGAACTAGATAATACGATGTTAAATAACATTACATTAATAACCCAAGACTTCAACACAATATGATGAGATATGTCATTAAAACAAGATAATATGTCATTAAAACGAGATAATATTAAAACGAGATAATATGCCGTTAAAATTAGATAAATTATGATTAAAAAAACTTAACACAGCACTGTGCATCAGACACTTTATTCAGATACTGAAATAAATTACATTTATAACCCAAGACTTCAACACAATATGATGAGATATGTCATTAAAACAAGATAATATGTCATTAAAACGAGATTAATATGAAAACAGGATAATATGCCATTAAAATTAGATAAATGATGATTAAAAAAACTTATCACAGCACTGTGCATAAGACACTTTATTCAGATACTGAAGTAAATTACATAAATAACCAAACTTCAACACAATGTAGAGGATGATACGCAGATATTTATTAACACAAGATAAAAAAACGAGATAATATGTAATTAAAAATTAGATAACATGACAAGATATGTTGTTAAAACAAGATAATAAATCATTAAAACGAGATAATATTAAAACGAGATAATATGTCATTAAAATTATAATATTAAAACGAGATTATAAATAAAACTGCGTTAAAATGATATAATATGACATTTAAGTGAGATCATTAAAACGAGGTAATATGTAATTTAAAATATTAATTAAAATAATTATTGACAGAGATTAATAAATATTATCTTAAAGCTTAAAGTCATACCACAAGTTTAGCAGGATGTCCGATTTTAACTATCAAAAGCTTCTTCAGTCACAGTCAGGGTCAAACATCAGGGTTCGTCAATAAAATACGCCAAATCAATATGTGTTTAAGCTCACATCTGTGAGGTTTAATAAAGAGCTAAAGTTATATCATGCAGTGAGGTAAAACAAGAAAACCGTTAATTTTTTAATAATGCCAGAGTTGTTGCAAAACATCGTGTTGGACAAGCGGGCGCATTAAATAAATAGGAACAGTTTTAATTGTTTTATCTTATTAAACTGCAGTTTAATAGCATCAGTTCAGTTAAATTAACACAAATTAACCATCTTGTGAAAAAAAATTCATGTTCCGTTCGAATTGTCTATTAATGAAAAACTAAGTGAGAAAAATACGTTATTTAAAATGATTTAATATCTCAGTAAAAAAGGAAAAATATCCCGTTTACACAAGAAAGATTATCTCGTTTTAACGACATATTATATATAAATGAGTGGAAAAAGTAAAATATACGTGGCAACAATACGCCACCGTTAAATGTTATGTGTTCTGACATTTCTTGGATGAACAGATATGTGACCTGGGTGTTAAAAGGTGAGGACAGTCTCCACATGGAGAGACAACAGGACATTTTAAAGCTTTAATGCTAATATGGGAGTTTAATTTGTGCCTTGAACCCCTACAGTCTTAAATAATGATAAAAGAATTATAAATGTTGAGTGTTTAACATCTTTGGCAATGATGAGTCATGCACGAAAACTTCTAATTTGGCCATATAGTTTTGTCACAGTAATTTTATACACTAAACATGGAATAGAGTGGAGTAAGGAGTACAAAAAAAATTCTGAAGACCACCAAAAGAAATCCACTAAGCAATGTCATTTTTATTTTTTTACAGATCAACCGTTGATCAGTAATGGTCTGAGACCATCTATTTGAAGTTTTTTCAGCAGCGTGAAAAGCCAATTTGGACATGTGAGAGTGAGTCTGTCAGCCATTGGGTATCACCGGGAACTCACTGTGACTTTCTCTGGAGTCAATGTGAAGGAACACCTCCATCACTTATCACTGGATCAATGCCGTGCTTTTCAACAGAAAAACAAAATGAACAGAGCAGTGTTTCGTTGTGTTCTCATAGATCTAACTGACATCTCTGTGCTCAGGTCTGACTATGGGTAATCCATACAGAGGTTTGTAGGTAGGTGGTTGAATTAAAACGGGCCTTGCTTTCTTGAGCCTTGTTAGATCTTTACACTTTTATTTTTCACTTTTATTTTTCTGCATCCCAAAGTGTAAGTGTTACTCATCTCTTGTTTATAAGAGCTAAAGACTAAAAGACCCTTTAAGCACTGAAATATCTTTCTGTCCAATAATCCTCAATTGAGCCAAGTATTTTATTTATTAAACTAAACCACACATGTTGCTGTTCACTTAATTTCTAAACTGCTCATTTCAACAAGGCTTATTGCACTGGAACCAAGAAAAAAGGGCTTCAATATTTTTTAAAGTAAACTTTTAATACATTTAATTTTATTTTTTTACACTTTGTTTTAACTGAACATAAGCATTTCTATGGCAGAATTGTAGCTACATTTGACAAAACGGGGTGCATGTTTAGTACTGCAGTGGGAAGAGACGGCATCCTTAAAGAAAATGCTTCAGATTCCATCAGTGCAATGCAAAGCTCATGAAAAGAAAACTTGAGCATTGATAAAGCAGATCAGATGTGATGGAGGGCTGTGTGAATGTATTCATATTCATCTCCTCTTGCATTTGACATTTATAAAGGTCTCTTTATTTAGCAGAGATTAGAAGATGTTAATGGATATCGGTTATTTTCACTTAGATTTAATTTGTATGTCAACACTTGATATTGATGTTTTCTGTTTAGAGGTTTCGTCTAATAAATCCTTTCGACAAAGGCCTTTCCACAGAGATTATACTTCAAAAGAACATAAATTGTCTGATGTCTGAAAAATGAATGATTGTAAGCCACTACTAGTCAACCTGGCAATCTACTCCAATGATGTGAAGTCAATAGACTTGAAATTGCTATTAAGGATTGGACCAAATCATATTTAATTAATGCTGTATAAGCCCTTTTTCTATATATCACAAAGCTTTCTAGGCCGATTTGAATTAAATGTCAAGCAAACTTAAAGGTGCTCTATGCAATGTTATGGAGGATCTATTGACAGAAATGCAATACAATTTACAGAACCATGTCTTCAGAGGTATGTAAAAGATATCCAAACAACGTGCAGCCCAGATTGATGAAATACGTTCTTTCTCTATGTGTCTATTGAAGTACGTCATAATTTTCATTGTGGCAGATTTTTCACAGTGTAAAACAATAACTGCCCAGCACCGTCCACTTGATTCAGTACTTGAGCTCAAGTGGGACTTTATTGCACCCGGTCTATTAAAAAGTGCAAATGACTGTTCTCATTAAATGATTATGATGTCTATAATTGTTTTGATTGCTTCAAGTAATGAGTAAACACAGATCGGAAAATCATTTCCCATGCCTCTGATGTGGGAGTTAATCAGACCCAGGAAAGATTGGGTCAGATCCTGTAATGCAGTCAACAGTTATTACAGAAATACATTTTTATAGTACAAACATGAATTTTGCAATGACATAAAAAAATTATATACTGAAATTAATAATTTCTTTATGACCTTCAACAGCTTAATACCAGGGGTCAAACTGTTTTCAGGAACATGTGCACTAGAGAAAAATATTCCACAAAATAAAAAGTCACTTTCTAATACTGTGATGTCTTTCGAGCCATTTCCATCAAACAATACATTTTTCACTTCTACATGTTTGTTTGCGTTAGTTAAATTGCATTTGTGTAGATCTGTTCTTTACAGATACATTACATTACCTAACTGTTTTCAGTACGGAGCTAATACATGCAGTATTCAGAGTTCAAATATATCTCTCATGGGAAAATGAAGAAGGGGAGAGCAGTGTTTCTTTTCTCCTATTAAACATTGTGTTGGCAAGATATTTTTGTTTGAAAAGACTGTGTGGGTTGGTTTCTCCAGAGATAGGTTGGTTTCATGTCCAGTCAGGCATCCAATTATGAACATGCTTTTACTTTCCTGCGGACGAAATTCTTACCGAGGCAACAGCTGAGATGATAAGCGAGTGTATATTTGTTTGATCACAAATAGCATGTATGCATTCCAGCAGCAATTGACAGAGTGAGTTATTTTGAGATCATCATGGGCACAATGATTGGTTTGATGTTTTTATTGCTGGTCGAATCCTCCTGGCCATCATCAAAATCTCCCGCTTTGGTCAGAGGGGAACTGTTTGTTTACATTAACAGTTTGTGAATTAATGAAGATTAATACATGAAACCATCCATCCTTTGGGAGATTAATACAGAATGCTATGATTGAAGAAAATAATTTACATTTATGTATTTGGCAGACACTTTTATCCAAAGCGACTTACATTGCATTGTGTTAAACATTTGTTTCTGTGCAACGGGATCTAACACATAATTGGCATTGCTTGTGCCATGCTATAACCACTGAACCACAGTTAGACAGAATCTACTAAATGTGTGTACATATACGCTTGCCTAAATGTATTGACAAAATATACTGTAACTAGGGTAATATATTTTTTCAAGACAGCGCTCAATAATTTTTTATGATAATGTTGATTAAATAACATAATTTAAAGTGAAAATCAGATGAACATCTTCAAACAACATTCACTATTAATTGTTAACATTGACAACTATAGATCTATAATTGTATTAAAAATGCTTTAGTATACTTTAGTAATTACCATAATAAACTGTAATAAAACTCCTAGATTCAGCAGCCTAGTGTTTTTCAACCATCTCAAATAAATATTAAAAAACACTACAGTTTATCAAATTACTACAGTTAATGGTACCAAATAGTGTAGTGTACAAGTAACTTATATAGGCTACAATTTACTACCTGTATTTTTACTCTTCTACATTTCACTAACATATTTCAACATGTTTATCCTTTTAACTTTTTAAAACGTCGAGACGATTCATCAGAGATCTGCTTTGTTTCTTCATTTCTACGTCCCCCCTCTGTGTGTTACGGTAGAGTGAAGTGCGCAGGTATTGTGCATTTCCCACATTACGGTAAAATTATAGATCGTCGGAGTCTTGCTTGTTTGCAAAGCCAAAGAGCAGTGCAATGTAAATTTATCCACAGAATAACCGTACGGCATACCGCAAACACCGCACCAGAGACGGAAAAACCACAACGGCTTCTTTCAACGATAGTGGTAAGATATAGATTTACGATACTAATGCAAAAAATACGCTTTGTGCTGTCGATGCACCTATCCATGTGAAATAGTTATACACGTGCGGACTAGTCTCAGTTTATTTATACCCGATCAAACCTTGTTTAAAAACAACTTCTTGCGCATTAACTTACATTTGAATGATAATGTAATGCGATGACTATGAATACTCAACATGTGTTATATAAAGTAAACGGGTTTGTAAAAGCATAGTGTAAAGTTACTGAAGGTATGCAGCAGCAGCTAACTGTTTCACAAAACGGTTCCGACAGTAAAACAATGTTTTATTCCTAACAACTTCCTTTAAAGATATGATAAGCGAGACCTATGTTGTGTGTGATACACACCGAGCGAGTTGGTCGAGCAAGATGTTTGCCGTTAATAATTGTCATCCTTATAAATAAACAGCGGTGCGCTCCTCAACATTGATCAGAGTCTCTCACAATATGTTTCTTATTCTTACAGTTCTAGTTTATTATAAGTATTTGCAGCAGTAGGTTACTGAATTGTTTGTTTCAGAGCCCCACCCTTTAAGTTATCGTCATTATAAGGCTACATCTCAAAGTTGTTTCACTTTAATGCACGTGGAGACTCGTTAATGATTGTTGGCCAATAACACAAAGATTAACCTAAAAATATGTTGACACAACTAATACCAAAATATACAAAATCGATCAATAAGGATGCATTTTATTGTTTGAAAGTGTCCTCAAATGCTTCGAAATAAAGACCCCACAACGTGTGTTTTTTACTGCGTTGTTTGTGGTCTTGCTGTAATGATGTATGAAGTGTTTGGCAGTCTTCTCTCTGTTTGATGTGGGTTTGTTTATGCATCATCTGGTGGCAGAGAGTAAAGTTGTTTAGTTTAGCATGAACAGGTGCGGAGTATTGTTTAGTCAGTGATCGTTTTATGTCCTAATTTCCTGTCGTACGTGTTTACGCATTCGGGATAATGCCCACGGTCCCATTCGTCTCTGTGTGCCTTGTCACGTTGTAACATCTTATCAGGCTGTTTCCTGAGCGCTGATATAGATGCTGATATTCATGCTTGCCTTACCAGTTTTACAAGAATAACCATGTTCAAGCGATGATCTGTAGTCCACAGCACTTTTTGTATATCTGTGGGTGGGAGCTCAGTCTGACGTTTGAAGCGTTCCATGAATTTGATCTCCTTAAAGGAATGAGATATCTGGGTTGCACTGCTGTAAGGTGACCTGTAAAGAGAGAGTGATTGTCTTCAATATGATTATTTTGTTGTAACATTCACTATTAATCTGGAGCCAGTCCCATAGAGTACACTGCACTGCACTCTGGGTAAGACTAGCAGATGGTGACCTGTTTTCTGTCATGTCTTCTGAGTTCTGGGTCGATGTGTCAATCTCTATCCTCTAAAACTGTGATGCCATTTTCAGATGCCCGCACTAAACGGTCTTTTGTCACTTTATTGGTTACAGTTACTCAAATGGCAGAGCATGCCCGGCACAAAAACGCCGTGATGGGTTTTAGTCCCAAAAAACAGATGGAATGAATTTTTTTCTTCTATTTTTCTATTATTTTATACCACTAGTAAAATGTATGTAAATGTTTAGAATTGTTTTGATATCAGTCAGCTTTTTTATCCACTGCAAACACTTGAGTTAAGCTTTGAAAAGATCGGAAAACACTCATGATACTTGAGTCACTTGAGATTTGTTTAATCTCAGATGTCCAATGTTCCTTTCAAGTATAGATTGTTTAGATCTCTGTACTGAACATGCTTTAGAATGCGATACAATCCATTGTTGTTGACACGATACTTTCCCTTCCTGTCCTCCAAGAGTCGGTTCATAATTACTGTTATTAATGCCTTAGGTATTGACATTTTTCATCAGTTTTCTTCATCGACAATTACTTATGAATGTACAAGCGAGAGAGGCTATATTGTGTTCCATTCAGGATTTATGCAACCCAGTCCCAACGAGTATAAAGGTGGATATCCATCATGCCTTTGTGACAACAGTGCATGGTGGTGCCAGTGACATTATCACTTATGTATGAGATGTGTAAGGAAATAGTTGTCATAGGTACCGTAAAGCTCTGGTTAATTGTTTACATTGCACTGTTTTACATATGCCATTACAAAATAAATACCATTAACATTTCTGCAATGTTGTAAAGTTTCTGTTATAATTTTCTATTATGAATTTCTTATTCAACATTGAACTCTGGCCATAATAACCAACCTAGATGGACTTAACTGCCTCCCATATGGTTGGCTAAAAGTGCTTGGGTGTAGCTAAAATGTCATGAAACATAAAGGGGGAAATTGATTTTTTTCTTATTATATTTCCATAAGATTAAGGTTGGAAATAACTATGCTGACAACTTCCAAAATGACAAAAAAGCAGATATGCTGGTAATATTTACCAAAACTTCATGACTGTTTTGTTCTAAGTTAACACTTGTTTGGGTCTGTTGGACCCTTTTTCAATGTTTACTAAACAATTATATGATAGTTTTTCGACATCAACGTTAATACATTAATTCAAAATAAATATTGTTTCACCCATATCATAGATTTCCCTTTTCTTTAAATGGGATTTAACAGAGGTGAATGACAATATTAAGCACAAATACTGTCTACGTTTCTTGTAATTGGGATAAAGAATTATGAAGTATTTTTACATTGTTTTACTTTATTAATTTGAAAAAAAACAAATAATTGTATGGCTCCACTAGACCAGCAAACATTGGCTGAGTGAGGCCCGATTTACATTTTCCGTCTTTTCCCGCACGCATATTTGTTATTTTAAATGTAGATGTGTGGCAGTCACACATTTCTAGGAGTGTCGGCGCCGTATCGAGATGAAATAGTTAAACTTTCAGAGTGCCGCGTGTGCACCGTCGGTCATTTGAAGAGAGAAACCGCCACGGCTTGTGTTTTTCACGCGCTTTTAGATGCAAAATGTATTAGGGGCCAAACAAAAACATGAACACCATACAGGGTATAAAAAAAGTCACAGAGGTTTGGAGTGACATGAATTTATGATTTAAATATAACAAAATCTAATAATTGTCCAAAAATATTATGTGCTGACAAGTGGAGCCCAGAATCTAAAGTCTATTTTTACTTGAAGGCATATATTTTTACATCAGTTTTGAGTCAGAATGTGTCACTTAAAAGAAACGTTGTGAGAGAAAAGTGCAGTGTTCCTAGTTATTAGTCCTTCCGAGGTAAAGCTTCTAGTTGAGCTTCTAGTTTAATTTCTTTCAGCACTGTTATGTCAGCAGGGCACCGCTGTGCCACAAAATGAACAGATGTCCTCCCCTGGATTTCTCACAGATTGGATTACTATGCCTAGGCAGTCCAGCCTCTTCAGAGATTGCGTTATTGCAAGGCTGATAGAAAACAATCCCTTTCATTTTAGCCAATGCACTAATACGGTTAAAGCGAGAATATAAGAACAGGGCTCTCAAGACTCACGCATTTCATCCTGTTCACACCTTCACATCTTTCTCATGCTTCCGCTTTATACAATTAATGGACGAGGCAAATGAAATGTGAGGATGAACAAAACGTGTCATGCAGGTACAGCAATGCCTTAATGTCCGACCGAAGATTTTTTTCTCCGTTCACAGCGATGAGCATCACAACCAATCGGCAAAGCGTGTACATAATGACCAATCAGAAGTTTAGATGAGTCACATCAGGTGTGAAAGAGTTTTGTAGAGGCTCGCTCGCAGAGAGTTGCAGATATTATAAGTCAGAAACATTTACTATATTATCATGCAGATTTTTAATGACTGTTTTTCACTCGCTTTCTGTTTATTCCCAGGTTCTAAGAGACTTTTTAGAGAGAGATTTACAAATGCAAAATTACAATATAATCACTCATAAACAGTGTGTCTGCGTAACCTATAAGAATATGACATGCAAAATGTTTTTAATGTATAATCATAATTACAATACCAAAAGCATCAATATTGTTTTTTGTTTAAATCTTGAACATATGCTCCTCTGACTCAAAGACATCAGCCTTGAAGGGACAGTCCACTCAAAAATGAAAATGCAGTCATCATATATTCTATATTCTTTATTTGGATTTATTCATAAGATATTTTAATCAGATTTACCAATTTGTACAATTTGTATATGTGCTGGTCAATTTTAACAATAGTAAACCTTAGCAAAAGTAAACTGCTAGCAAACCTTGAGAGAATTGGGTGAGGCTGAGGAGCGGCTGCTGAAACTTGGAGTGATTCCTCTCCTAACAAATGTGATCTCACTCCAAACTCTTTATAAAACCTGAGAGCCCTGTAAGTATGTGTCTCACTCGGGGCTAAATATTTCTAAATTGACAAAAGTAGATGCCAAAAGCATCTAAATCCCAGAGGGTTGTGCTTGGCCTTATCAGGTTACAGAGGGTGCTGTCTGAAAATCTATTCATGAACATGCTTGCTTTCAGGTGTTCTGACTTGTACTTTATCTACACATTCTGCTTTTTTTGTCGTGAAATCCATGGTGAAATTTAACTTGTGTATGGGCTAGGGATGCACCGAAAGGAAAATTCTTGGCCGAAACCGAAAAAGAGGAAACCAAGGCCGAAAACCGAAACACAGAAAGAAATTATACCAATTATTAGTACCCTTGCATTTATGGCTATGACTGTGTACTAACTTTACTAAAATCAAGGCATTGAAATTGCATAAATAGTAAAGTTTCAAAGAATAAATCAATTACAAATTATGCAAATATTTATTTAGCACATTGCAACAATGCACAGTATAAAATAAAATTCAACTAAGATGTTTAACTTGACCCCACTTATGTGTATATTAAATAATAATGTACAGGTCTAAGGTCTAAGGAATTAAATGTTCTCTCATGAAAACAAAGTGCATTTAGGTCAAGTGCATTTAAAAAAAAATTCTCTGTAGGACTAATTCAAGAAAGTGCATTCAGAACAAGTGCAACTGCTTAAAGATACAACAATATTTTCTCTGTAGGCCTTCAACATAATAGTGTATCCAAACAAAGACTCCCATAGCCCATGTGTTAACTGTAGAACTTTAACAACAACAAATGCACCATGAATTGCAGATGTGCAAAGTTGATAATAAGTAGTCTAAGAATAGAATAACCAAGTTATTCTGTCGTCTGAAGCGCAATGATGTTCAGGAAGTGAATTTGGAGAAAAACGTGTTTAAAGTTAAGTTATGAAAATAAAAGCCCAACAGTCCAATATCACAAGTAAAAAACACTTTACAGTGGTAAGAGACTTACTCTAATAAAAATTTTGTAAAAAAACATTTCCTAGTGTTGAAGTCTATAAAATTACTGTACAAAACCGTTGGAATAAAACGAAAGTAAGGAAAATGGTGCAGCGCACATTTAAATAAAAAAACGAGAGCTCTGCCATTATCACAACACGAGGAAACATTACAGACAACAACTATTAAGCAGTGAAGCAAGTTTTACGCTGTTTATCATGCGCATAGTGTCTGGACTTTTGATCATCTCTTGTATGTTTTGCGATCGCGGTCCGGCTCGCGTGAGCAGTGGAGCGGGCATAACTCCTGGTGCTGTATATGGGGGGCTCTGTCACCTCGCGAAAACATTGTATAAATCAACTTTGCATGCCATAGTTTACACAGGACTGGCGGAAAAATGTGCATTAATACTTATTCATTCTTCATGTTATGTGGTTTACTTTGATAGGTGAACTGTCTTTCCCGAGTCCCAGCGCAACACCCCACGGGTTTTCCCAAATCGCATCACATGTCTAGTCAGTCAAATGACAACGACACGTAGGTAGATTCGCGACCATATCCCGCTGAAGGGAAACGGGTGTTTTCAAATTGCCCTGATTGTAATCTGCCAGAATGACGGGCGGCCATCAGATTTTTCCGTCACTGGTAAAAAAATCTGTCAATGACAAAGAATCTTTCGGATTGATGTGCAACATCATGAGTGTTATAGAGTTAAAATTTTACATTAATGATTGCCTTAACATTAAAGCAATACGTCCTGTTAAATAAGTTGTTGTATAGGAAAGATGCAAACCCAAGGTGTTACTATTGTAATTATTAACTATGTTATGTATAGGAAAACCATAGTAACCACAAATTTACCATTGTCTAGTAAGGAACCGTATGGTTAATGCTAAAAACACGAGTTTCATACTTGTATAAGTATCCAAACCATATACTTACTGTAAAAGCTATTGGTTACTTGGAAATAATTCTTCAGAAAAAATCTGCTGTTGTTTGACCAAAATATGACATTATATAGGTTTTAAATGAGTGTGGATAGTACATAACACTTTCTTTTTTGAATGACCTATTTGTAAAAAGAAACATTTTCAGCTTAGCTTTCAGTTTATACAAACAGTTCTCTTTTTTTATTTAATGCATTAGCACAGTTAACAGGGCTTTGAGTATCTCTATTATGGTACTTTAGACGGAAAGAAGTGGAAGCAGGTGATGATACACAACATGTTTATGTAACACGACTGTCATTAATTAGAAATGAAAGGGCAGACACAGAGGAGTATTCATGATGTTTTAATGGACATTTTCCACCCGCCTCTGGCTTGGCTGTGGTCAGTTTTCGATACAAGTGTGGGGTTCAGGAACATTGTGTTGACCGATTTCTTTGTTGAATGTTTATACTAAAACCGTAATGCTGCATTAAGGACTCTCCAAAGGTCTGTACAGCTGGTACAAATGTTCTGTTCTGTGTAATCCTATCTCTCTTTGATATGTCCTGTACATGCTGCGGTGCAGATTAGGCAGTTTGATTTTACACTGAAATGTAAAATGCTTTCTTTGACACCAAGCCTGTATTGATCTTCTATGGTTTGGGAGCACACGGACCACCAGTGCCCTCTTGATTTTGTTAAAGATTGAAATGCTTGTGAGAAGTGGTTTATGCAGGTTCTGGAATTCCCTTTATTGTCACTCAACCATATACACAGGTGCAACAGTGGGTGAAAAACTTGGATGCAGTTCCAACCAACATGGCAGTATGACAGATTAAAATAACAACGAATTACAATATTTTACAGTAGACATTTCTTGTACACATTTACAGAGTAGCAATACAACATACTATTAAATCAATTCTTAGAGTAGAAACATGGCTTTGGGACTCCTTGAGTTAAATAGATAAACAATAACGACAAATCGTTGAAATCTGCTGAGACTTTTCAGTAACTGTGCTGGGCACCGATTTCATGCTAGCTCTATCAGACGTCTTGTGTTTAGTGATCAGTATGGATGGGCATTTTTCAATTATTTCATAATTTGAATTTTTGAGCTCATAAAAAACAAGTTAATAAATACATATTTTACGTTTTTATTTTGTTACAATTTCACAAAAAGCTTATAATTATCTTTAAATATTCATAACGCAATGATATTACATTCTGTATTTAGATTTTTAATGTTGAAAAATAAGCAACATTGGAAAAAAGAAGAAATATAATATACAAACTACATTTAAACCTGCGCAGAGCGAAATAATTCAAAAACACAGTATAAAAAACGTATCCAACAAAATTCAATTATGTTGACTAGGGATGAATTTCGAATATTTGATTAGTTTATTTAATTATAGAATTTTGAATAATGTGTGCGATCTTGCCGTGTTTTCACGCGTAACGTGTTCATGTAACCAAAGGGTGGTGCTGCCAATAACGGCGCACCTAAAACCTAAAGGCTGTCAGTCGAGAGACAGTAGAGGAAAACATTTTCTCACAAGAATTGTTAACGAAGTTACGCACACTGTAGGCCTGCGTGGCATAACAGAATTGATAAATTGAGACGATGTCAAAAATGAATTATGGGTGGTGATCCTTTAATAAAATGAATGAGAACAAAGTGCAGTGCAAACTCTGCAATACAAAGCTGGCTTATCATGGATCAACATCTACGATGCACACTCATTTGAGGTTGAAGCACCCAGCAGGTCCATCCACAGGTCAGCAATCAGTTGCTAGTTTTATGGTCAAACCAACCAATTTGGATGCCAGATAACATTTGAAAATAACGGCTTTAATTACTTAGATGATCTCAAAGAATATGCTTCCGATCGGCTTTGTCGAAGGAGAGGGTTTTAAAAATCTTATGGTGTTCTTACAGCCCGAGTTTACTGTTCGTCTAGAAAATCGATCACTGCCAGACTGGAGAAACTTTTTCATGACAATAGAAACTGAAGCCTTTTGAGCTGTTAATTCATGAAATCGTTCCGGACTGTTAATAAATGCCGGCATTCGGTAAATATGTTTTAACCGGTTCAAGTCTGGTCTAATGTCTTAATGGCTTTAATATATTTTCTTTGATCTATCTCGCTGTTGTTTAGTTCGTATAAATGTGCATGCTCATATTTTACAAAGAAATGTCCTAGCATTATGAGCGGATGATGCCGATCGACGTGCTGTTAATAAGTCCTTCGGTTGTAAATGTATTAATGTTTCAGCGCGTTATCTTAATGTATAGCTTGATGTAAGATTCCATAATAAATAAAGCATTGTGTTATCATGCGGATTTAAAGCGTAAATGGTCTCTCTCTCTCCGTTTATGTGTGTGTAATACTGTAAATGCGTCCATGTGGGGGAAGTTCTCATCGATCTTCGAATATTATTTTTGCTTTAAATGCCCATCCCTAATATTGACAGTCTGTGATATATGGTTATCTTGTTTATTGAAAATGCAAAACAAGCATACAGGCTTATTTTACTGTGGTGAAAGTTCCTCAGCCGGTTCACAAGCTGACAGTAGAGAAAACGCGCTTCTCTTATGGCAAATATGAATATTCGAATAGCATTTTTAATGTTCTAATAGTTACTGCGGAGCGAATATTCAAACATTCGTGCACATCCCTAGTGATCAGAATTATTTAGTCTCCTGTGCATGACTTTAGAATGCTCTACAAAATCCCTCATAACTTTGTGTAAGAATTTGGAATACATCTTGCTCATGAATGGTGCTATTTATAGTCAAAACTGTATAATAGATGCATTAACTGTGGCTTTGAAGCCTTAGGCTAAAGTGGTGTTTCAAAGAAAAGCAGTGTTTTGATGCAACTAAAGCTCAGAAGCAGTTAATGGATGTTCACAGTAAGAACATTGTATGGTATGTGTGTATGACTCGCCGTTGTCTCATTTCGTTGGCAGTGTGAACACAGATCTCTTTCAAATTTGTTGTATGGTGCTCTGTTACGTCTCACTGGAGATCTGTGAACGCATAAGGGTGTGGTGATAAAGGAGATGGAAGTACAGTAAAGGCCTAAAATTTGATGTTCTTCTGGTATGTGCTTTGTTTCTTTTCTCTATCTCTTCTGGTCACTTCAGTGCTCTCCACTCTTAGCTGCCACGTTGGAATAAATAGCGATTCCGAGGTGGGAAGAAAATCAGAAGGACACATAGACTACAACGGTTGGTAAATTTCAACATGGCGGCGGTGTGCTAAATCAGTCTATTGGTGTGTAATATACTCAAGCATTGTCCATGTTCAAGCAAACAAAAAACAACGTTTAGGGTTCCAGTGTTGGAATTTTAAATGCAGCTTCTAAAACAATTAAATGATAATAAATACAAATTACATACTTAATAAATAAAAGTAATAAATAGGAAAAATCATAATAATAAAATTTCATTATTGTATTGTAGTATTGTAATTTCCTTGTCACTACAATTTTACGTAAAATGTATGTTGATCTGGATTCTGTACCTATAGAATAGTCAATAAATTTGACTTTTGTCTGAGAACATTAGCAGCACTTTCATCATTTCTCTTAATTTACTTTACACGAGCAGGTAGTTGACAGGAGGATGTTATGTGTGCTGCTGTTTCCTGTTTCTTCCCCCCATATGCTGTGAGGAATGCAAGCCATTTCCTGCTCCTACACAAATAAGACATACTGTCTATTTGTTTTCTGCATTATTACAGTGGGTGTTACTCACTTTAAATATAATTTATTTAGAATTTGGTTCCAACGTATCCTGAAATGGCTGGGTGGAATATCCTGTCTGTAATTTTTTTATTCATTCAAATTCAAGCCCAGGTGTCATCTGTATATAAGTAATCAGGTTTTCTCAGTCGGTTACACATAACAAAGATTTACAGTAACAAAACTGTAATCCCAAAGCAGCCAGCTACAAAACATCAAGTTTGGAGGAATTTGAGTTTAAAGGTACTGTGTGTATTAAAGGTAGAGTTTGTAACAATTTTGCAGTAAAATATCCAAAAACCACTAGGCCAATGTTATTATAATGAAATAAAATGATTTCATCAAACGCAACATTTATAAAACTGTATTTCTTTACCTCCTCCGCTAAAATGATTTCTCGTTCCTGTCTGATTGATGTATCAGTGTAGGTACCATCAGCGGTGGAGTTGAAGACAACATATCCCATCATTCCACGCTTCTAGACATCTTCATCAAGCTATGCGATTGTTGTTGTTTTGATCGTGAGCCCTCTTGAGGCGATTTCTACAAACTGTACCTTAAGGGAGGATCTATTGACAGAAATGCACATATAATACACATAACTGTTTTCAGAGCTGTATGAAGGGTTTACATAAGGAAGCCTTATGTTTTTATTACCTTAGAACAGGTCTTAATTTGTGTCTGAACTACAGTAGGGCTGTCACAATTATTAAATAATCATCTGAATTATTTAGTACCTCATTTACCAGATCCTGTTCCTCAAGAGCTAATGGAAAACTTTCGTGCTGACCTGTTGCGTGTATATATTTCATTAAAAAGCATGTATAATAATTATAATGGCAATAACTATTTTATGTTGGTAATGAACTGGCTGTAAGGTTGCTGCGATTCTGGAATATTGTGTTTGCGTTTAAGGCGCCAGTGCAATCTCTTGAGCTTGATTTATGGTCAAACAGGTGGTCAAACCAACTGAACTGAACCAAACTTGTCACCGTTCTTTACCCTTCGGTCTCGTAAATCTGTTAATCTGCCATGCCCCCTTGTTCCTGCACCTCTGAATTTACAAATTAAGCACTGCCTTAGAATTAACTATTTATATCTACACACGCCGAGCGTCCCCTTGCATGGAATTCACCATGTTGTTTTTACAGTAGCACTAAATGGACAAACTGTTCGGCAAAGAAGCATAAACATGACAACATTTTAGTCCTGTGATAGAGGGGTGGAGTGAGCCGTTGGTTGCAATTCGCTACCTCACCGCTAGATGCCACTAAAATCTTCACATTGCTCCTTTAAGTATCAGAACACCCAAAAATAAAGATTCCGATATTGTTTACTCCAAATGCTCCCAGGGGAACGGAAAACAAAATCATGGAACATAATCGTACCCCAGTTGGTAGAGAATTGTGTTTGCAGTGCGAAGGTTGTTGGTTCGATTAAAATACAAAAGCCAATTCAGTTTTGTAGGCACTGACGTTGAAAAATCATTTAAACTCTGCAAGCAACTAGCTTTTTCAGTCACAGATGTCCATAGAGATGCCAAAGTTCTGAAGTTTTAGTGAACCTTTGAAACTCTTCCCCAGGTACACTTCCCTTGACATTTAAAAGCAGATTAATTTTTCTCTAATCAAATATAGACACCCAGAGCAAAGCCCCTACATGTACATTTTATATTTCCAGATACAATTCTGCATTTTTATAAATGTTTGTTTGTATCCTGCACATTTTTTCCCGTCAAATGTAACATCAAAAAAGTTTTGAGAAAATAATAAAACGGAATATTTATGTAAATTTAGTTCATGCAAATATATGCAAACATTCCATGATGTGGTTATTTAAAGGTGTCATGAACCGTCCTTGTTTATTGTTTTATACTGTTATATAAGGGATAGTGATGACTAGAGGTCCCAAGGTAATATTAATGTCGTGCGAATAGTGCTCCGGGCACATCAAGCGATCTCTACAAAGCAATTGTGAGTGACGCATAGTACAAAACTGTTTTACTCGCATAAGGTTGCTGCACCATTCCTATGGGATCCAATATTGACGACACAGCACTGCTTTTTAATTTTAGTCATTACACAAATCCAGTGTCGATCTCTGCCTTGTTTACGAAGGACTCCTTAGAGAAATTAAACAAACAAAATTTCCAAGTTTTTCCATTATGAGCTGGAACGTCTTTAAAAATAAACTTAAACCACGCATTACTAATGTTGGAATCCGAAAGAAGGTTATGCAGCGACTGTATTCTTTCACAACCAGGGATGGCACAATATTTAGCTATCTTTAACGGCATGTTTGTTTATTCCTAGCTCGCTTCCCTCGATTCCCTCTTATATTACAAAAGCTTGGGTTAAAATGTATGTCTTAATTCATCCTTTCTTTAAAATGGATTTAAATCCAGCTGAATAACCTTCAGTTTAGACCTCTGATTGATGGTGAAGGTGTACTCTATCAAGAGGCTGACATGTATAGGAGCGAAAGTCGTAACAGGAAGGAACATTGGAGACCGCAGTGACGTGACAGGCGCTTTTTCTGAAAATCCCATTTCAACCTTTTACAAAGCTGTTTTATAAAATAACTCTTTCATTTTCAGATGTCTTGAATTTCTTCTTAACCCTTTCCAGGACGTCATGTGATGGAAAAGCCTTTTTCTTGAGGATTTATTGACTTAGGAAAGCACTTGCATGTCTGCTTTTGTGCCTTCTGATTTTCACCTTTCGTGCAGGAATGTAGCTTTAAATGGGTTTTCTATTAAACGGAGTGAAGCACTGTAATGCTATTTGGCAATGTTCAGTTCAGTCAGTTTCATTTCATATGAGAAGAGCACATCTGTGGGAGGAAGCAGGGGTTTTATCAGACCCATTAGAAATTCTCATTCATGGTTCTGGATTTTTTTGAGTGCAATCTGCTTAATGCGTTGTTTTTTACTGCCTTTTCTAAAAAAAACAAGAGAAGCACAGCGTGAGAGGAACAACATGATTTAACTTAAGCACAATTTATGGTTCTGAATTGGGCCTACACCGTAGCCTACGCCTGACGCGCACCTCTCCAAAAATATAACAACACATCAACTCGATGCGGATCCTACGCGGACTGCAAGCTCTGTAATTGATCTCTTTAAACCCCTCCCTCAGGTCAAAAAAATCTGCAAAAGAGTCATGTTTACTCAAACGAATTTCGGAATGAATTATCCAAGTAAACTATTTGTGTCTCTGTATTTATCATCTCAAATCTGCAACAAAAGTGACTGTCTGACACAGAAGTAAAATTCGAGCTTTACTCTCGAACATGTTGAAATGTTAAAGTAACGTAGAAAAGTGATGTAGTTTTGAAAATAAGAAGACTGAATCCCACCCGCAAAAACTCAAAATGTCTATTCAAATAAAACTTAATATCTTGACATTAACTGGAAAAGTGTTGATCATTATAAAAATGGCCAAATAATAATAACTTGTTTTTTAGTTTTCAGGGCACATTTTGTCTCATTTTAAATTATTAGTCATCTTGGGGCCCCCTTGGAAGTCCGCTGGGCTCCCCCTTGTGGGGCACAGTCCCCCTGTTGATAAACCACTGCAGAGTCAGTTATGTTCAGGTCACTTCTGGTAAGGTATAACGAAGTACATCGGCTCCTTTTTGAAAAAAATGACCAGATACAGAGACATTGTGTAAGGGCATTGATACTGACAGCTAAAGACTTTCTGATTTTCCTAACAGTCTTGTTGCTATTTAACTCACAAAAGACACCGTGAGTAAAGAATAATAATTATTTTGATACATTTTTAAACACAGGTCTACAGAGACTTTGTTCTTCATCCTTCAATTCTTTTATCATGTTTATACACCAAACAAATCCTTTGAGGTGCTTCTACAGACAACTGTGAGAATACTTATTTTCACCTTGCAGAATGGCTTTATGTGTGCGTGTGAGAAGAGAGAGAGAGGGAAAGAGTGAGAAAATAGAGTTTGAAGTGTTGTTTGTATTGAACAATGAAAAACAGGCTGTAGGTACAAGTTCAGTAAAGGCCTGCAAAAACATTATTCCCTTGGGAAATATTGTTATTGGAAATGCTTTCAAACACTGGAATAGGTTTATTGTACTGTACTTTTCTTTCAGCATTCATCTCCATTTTGTTTTACTACGTGTCTACATCGGACGTGGTGCGATAACGACACGACAATAGAACGCATTACAACCAATTATAGTTTTACAATTTGTCCAAGCGACAATCCTATTAGAACAAGACGTGTGTTGCATCGCGCCGCATCCGGTGTAGACACGCTTTTAGGTTTTTAAACACCAGTAATTGTCAGAACAATAAAGAATATTATCATTGAAGTCATTTATATGTGAATAGTGTGTCTGTTGTACAGAAACTGATACGTAATACTGGCAGTTTGTTATATGCTTTGTGGCAGTAATATAGAGATTGATACCCATTATACAATGCTAAATGCAAGATTAGTTTACCATTGTGCACTGTCGAGCAAACCAAATGATGTCTACTCTGCTCTTTGTTGTAAGACTTCCCAAAATCTGGTAGTTTAGCAGTTTTTTGTTTTGCTGCCCTCCGCCATCGAAATGCTCCATTACATTTTGTTTTGCTGCCCTCCGCCATTGAAATGCTCGATTACTCGTATTTTGTGCATTTGTTTGTGTCACTTTGTCACGCTTGTGCCACGGCAATAAAGGCTGCGCAACTATGACGATAAATTTATAATCCCACCCACTTTGAAGTGGTTCTAAATTGCGTTGAAGAAGCAAACTGAGCCGAAATGAAGAGAGTTGTACAGAGTTATGCCAAACCTGACTTTACCATGCAGTGTAAAAGAGCCAATAAGTATCCTCCCTCAACCCAAAGGGCTGGGCCACAATTCGCAGTAATAACCCATCAATTATAAAGCTTTAGAGGTATGACATCACAGCTGAATAATTGATTATTTTATTAAAAATGAAGCAAACTGGATTAAGCAGTGAGGACAGGTGAAACGATATTAAGATGATTGTCATCTGCAGGGTTTCTTAAAGATAGGCTTTTATTTAATAAGATTTAATGCAATGTCCAGAATAAATTGTGGCAACAGATAAAACGAGAAATTCTTGTACTGTAAATGCAATGCAGTGTTAGATCAGGGAACAAGATTAAAATCAGGTCTTCTGTACGACTCAAATATTTAGCATGTTTTCCATTTTTCGGACCAAAGGCTGTGAATGCATGTTTGTGTTACACTGCAGGGGTCTAAATAGGATGTATTGTGAGTGTTTGCAGCTTTGTCAATATGGCGATCTTAGAACCTGAGTCCAAGTAGCCTGAAACTGTTCGCAGTGCCACATGAGACCAAATGTCAATCCTGCTGTCAGAAATAACACTATTAGTAATGGCTGAACAGAGCACCATAGAAGATCACCGAAGTGTAATGCTTTTTTTACAGCATGTTTTCTCACCACCACATCAGTCATTTTTTGCACAGTTCTTAATCACATTTCAAAAGAGCTGAAAATGTGCCACAAATTATTGCCACAGATTTATTTGATATGCCCCATCTGTACTTTTTGCGCTTGGTCTGTGTGGATCAAATGGGCAGCTTTGACTATTTTTTTCAGTATTCAGTGTTGTTTAAAATGCTCTATATACGGTATACTGTAGACAAAAATAGTTCAGTCTTTAAAGACACATACCAAGTACTGCATTATTTTCCACTGCAGTGCATTTAACTGATTTTAAATGAAGAGCATGTCATGTTTGAATGATCCCTGAAACATACTTGCCAGAGAAATCCAAGTTTAACATTCTTTGCAGCTGAACTCTTAAGAGTGCGAATCTATTTTAGCTCTCCTGCCTTTTTGCTCCATTAGTTTCCCAAGCCGTAAAAGTCATTAGGCTTTAAAGGTGCTCTTGTTTTCCATTTTCTTACCGGAAAGTTGAAAATTCCCATATTCATGTTTAATTCTCACAGGGTGTTAGAAAGAGCCATTGATTGGCACCTATTATACATCACCTGGTATTTAGGAAAGGCTTCAAGGAAAAGTGTAACATGAAAGGGGCCATCATTAAAAATACATGGATGCTAATTTTGGAGAATAATGAGACTCTGCCTTATAATGAGGCAACAGTGGCCAAAGACCTTGGACATGTGCCACATCCCTGATGAGATTTCCCCCCAACAGCAGCAAACGCAAGAATATTGTAGAGGCATGGAGCCTTATCTGTGATCGAAACAAAGCAGATGTCTTGTAATGATCTATAATAGAGCATTTAGCTCCTGATTATGAGTTTTCAGGTAGAGCAAACACATACTGCTTTATCAGATCCTGTTTGTGAAGAATCAGAGGTGCATGGCATCCAGATGGAGTGACAGCATGTGGCAAGAATGTATGGGGCTGGCTTGCATCATTGGTTAGTAATAACTGCAATGTTGTTCCCCGATGCGTCCACAGGTGCACAAGAAATCCATGTAATGCTACTTTGGGAATGTGTGGTACAGGAAGTGTTGTTGTCTTAAGGATGGTCTTTAATTTCTTTGAATACAATAATGTCTGTTTTTGTTCAGTGCTGTCCAGTGTCATATGTTGTTAACTTCAGTAGAAGAGTAACATTCCTCGATCCGACATACGCTGGGATGGACAAGATGTTTGAGTGGCTTTTTCTTCACACTTTCATCACATTAGCACGAACAGAGGCCTAATGAGCTGTCAGCAAGCTGCTGCCGCTCAGGGGGCCGAACTCTTCTCAACGTCTATGAAGACACGATCTCTGCGTGCTTGTGTATCCACGCATTTGGCGAAGGATAAAATGGCTTGCGACAGGCTATTCTTATTATGGCACCACATCCGATTCTAAACAAAACAAAATCATCTCTCTGCAAATGTTTTTATTTCAAGGCCATCTGTCTCATGCTTGAAGCCTGAAAGACATGAGCTCTGCTGCGGAATTCATCTTTTAACCACGCATGCTCTGTGAACAAAACCGTTTCATATATAACCTCAATAAGCGAGATCCTTTAATCTCCGGAATCCATTTTTGTGTAAACTGCGGCCTGTCGCGTGGGAGTTCAACGGTCAAAGATGTCTTGATGGTTCTCTGTGAGATAGAGGGAGGTTTCCTGCCCGCAGTGCTATGAATCATAAGGTGTCTGTGTTTATAATGATATAAAGGGCGGTTAAGTAGGGTGGAAGCTTTTTTGTAGGCATGATTATTAGGGATGAGTCAGAATGGTTGAATAGTCTGATAACTGTGGTTAAATATTTTGCAATAAGGTTGTATTTGTTAGTTCGTGTCCGCTTATGCATTAACCAATGAAAAATCACGTTACTGTTAACATAAGTTAATACACAATGAACAAACGTAAATAACTGTATCAGTTGGCATTGATCAATTGACAGTTAATGCATTAACAAATAAAACCTTGTAAATTGCTACCTTTACTTTTTATATCTTTAGTTTTACCTAAGTATGAAAATGCTGTCATCATCATCTACCTCAGATTCTTCCAAACTTGTATAAATGTCTTTGTTCTGCTATACACAAAGGAAGATATTTGGAAGAATGTCAGTAACCAAAAAGATCTCATGCCCCATTGACTCCCTTTGTATTTTCCCTACTATGGCAGTAATTTGGGGATGAGATCTGTTTGGTTACTGACATTCTTCAAAATATATTCCTTTGTGTTCAACAGAGCAAAGAAATGTATACAGGTTTAGAACAACCTTAGGGTAACCTGATGTAATCACAGTCTTTATGTATTCAGAGATCTTTATGCTCCCTTATTACACGGTTCATTTGAATGCTTGATTCTGATTGGCCAATCGCGAGATTCCAAGGGTTGTTATTTTCACATACACCCTGTAAACCATGATGCTGCAAATCATTTTGAGAGGGGCAGTTTAATATGACTTTTAATAACATATATTATATTTACAAATGATTAAACCAATTTGCCTGTTTGTGACGTTTGAAGGTCATTTCTTACTTTAAAACCGAAACTAAACGACTTTTCCTCACGGAAGTTCTGCATTCGGTAAAAATGAGCTAATCAAATATTTCAAATTCATATTTTATGTCCAGTTTTTTTTCTCATGTGGCGAGTAGCCGTGTAATAAGCGGGATAACGTACAAGCAGCCAGCTGTTATCGTGAAAAGCCCTTCGGTTCGATACAAGACCATCTGCTTCACGTCGGCTCCTGATGACACTGTCGGGGCTTATTTCTGCGATAACAACCGGATGCCTGTACATTATCCCTTACTTTAGGCTCACGTTATAGACTGCCAAAAATAAGAAATCGATACAAATACTAATTTGTCCCTTGTGCAATCCGGTTGCTAAATGGTTGAAATTTAATTATTTTATCCCAATATGTTTTGGATTGTGTTTTGTGGGATTGTATTGTATGAGTCTGTTGTAAAAAAAGTCAAAATGCCCGCAAGGGATCTTAATAAAGCTTGGACTTGAAGTAAATGATTGCAGAATTTCCATTTTTGGGTGAACTATCCCTAAAGGGATTGTTTAAGAGCTGGAACTTCTCAGGTTTAGCATGCAAACATCGGAAACATGCTGAAAGTTTCTCTGAGAAGTTGCGTCTCTAAATTTATCCCCTGTCAATCCTCCGCCACTTCAACCATCAAAACACACAGCTTGTGTCACAAATCCACTGCCTCACACAATACATTGACATACAGTTTCAAATGGATTTTGATTTAGCACTATTCAAAGTCTAATATATATTTAACAGAAAGACATGTTTGTGTGTTCACTTGTGTATTTCACCTCCTGTTCTGTTTTCGTTTGTGAAGATGCTGTCACAGTTTGTTTCGTGAATCGAATGCTGTATTGTTTGACTGCTATCCATCAATTATCTGATAATATTTCAAATGTCACTGTGATATTCTGGCAGAGACCTGACTAATGTCAGCGTTCACCGAGAATGAGTGAATCTTTTGTTTTCGTCTGTGAAGCCGCACACTGTTCTGAATATTTTAAGCCCAGGTGCTGACAGGCTGTCCTTTTATGACATCTCGGTGTAGATTGCTGATGTTCCACGTTTGTACTTCTTTGACACCACCTAATGTCACCGTGTCTCTAGGGACTTAGGACTGTCGATTTAACCAAACCAAAGCTTCTGTATTTTTTATCAGCCATAGTGGAGATAACTAATGTCTGTCGATGATCTTACACAAGACCTGTTGACTGACCGCGGAGGTTCTGCTGGATTTGTAAGCATGTGAGAACCGTACACGTTGTGCTTGATGCAGATCAGCGTTGTATCAGTTTAATAAGCGGTGCCTGGAATGAGGGGTGAAAACAACACAATGACTTCCACTGGGAGTGAGAAATGAATCAGTGCACATGACTGATAAAGAAGGGCTTGTGCGAAATGTGACAGATGGTACTGAGGGATTCTTATCGGCTACTAGATTAACATAATATGAATTTGATACTTTATTTTGTACAAAAATGCAATATGACATAACTTTTTGTTGGGCCATTGCTGTGTCAGTCAATCATTTACATTAGACTTTCAACTCTTTATCAAAAAAAATAAGACCGGGTTGCATAACAAAGAAGGGGTTTGTATTGAAATTCTCACTGTCTGACTCTAGGGAGATACACTGATACACTTAAAGGCAGAATGCATCATAAGTTAAGGTGCTAACTTTAGCCTGCTAGCACAGAAATCATGATCCCACCCTCAATGCGAATCGTCAACCGAAAGCCACACCTCCTCCAAAACACACGAACGCGCACAGACATTCACCGGTGAGAAAACATTGCACTACGAAGTGAATAACATTACTCCAGTATTGAACCTAAGCAATCGTTTTATGTCGGAGTTTGATGTAGCAATTTGTCGCTTGTGTCACATGTGTCGCTGTGTTATAAAGTTCCGCCGGCAAGTTAGGTGTTGCTGCTTCTCCACCATTCTCCCCACATTGACATAGCGGACGTGAGCACGCTGTTGACGTATGATGTCTTGCGTGAACTGGGTGCGCAGTGGGATGCAAAATACGTTGGCTGAAAATGTACACAGGACCAGTCTCAACCAATGGCTCTTGTCAAAACGTTCGGCCAGAATGTTTTTATTGGTGGAATGTCTTTTGGTCCTACACCTTTAACAGACGATATACAATTATAATAAAATATTTGAGCACTATACTTCTTGGTTCCAATCAGGATGTGAAGAGATTTACAACCAGCACGACAAAAATTGTTTCTGAACAACATGATGCATTCTGCCTTTAAGTAACAAACACACAAAATTAAACACCCTCCTATCAATAAAATCCAGGCACGAGTGGCTGCAGGAGACTCACTTGAGATGCATGTTAATACCAGCTGTAAATGGCAGCGCGTCCCAACTGAACACTTGTGATCCTATCACAAGCGCTGGATGTTAATCCGTGGCGTGAGAGAATACATGGACATCATGGGAAAACTAATCCATTTTCAAAAGAAAGAAAGGGTTACCAAATGCATTCACTAGACACCTGGAAACAACACATTCATTTTACATTATCTTTTTAGAGCCTCATGCATTTGATAGAATCATTTTCACATTTCCACTGAAATGCAAACACTACATTTCATTAAGCCTCTCAGATGTGTTTCTATGTAAATAGAGGGGGTGCTTTGGTGCATCAGAGCTCTGGTGAGGGAGCGTGCGTCTCATCTGGGCGCATAAACAGAATGGTTTACTTTTTTCGCCTGTCACTCACAGGTAGCTCATGTAAGGCTGTGAATAGACAGAAGTGCGGGAAACCTCATGCCCAAAGCGATAGAAAAACCCATCACACACGTCCCGATGAGCGCAGTGCGGGTCACAGTCAGGTGAATGCAATTGGCTTTCAGTTTATCTTTGCTTATGTTGTCTTCATGGCTTTTCCACATGATATGAGTGCATGTGTGTAACCAGTGCAATGACCTGTTGTGAAATTTGTGCAGCGAATGTTTGTTACAAACTACATTTGTGGATTTTATTGCTGTGATTCTGTAATAAGAATCGAGAGAAAAAGGTTGTTTGTATGTTAGCCTTGTGCAGGTCATTTCCACACCCTTATAAATGGCAAAGCTTTAATGGTGGGTGTGTTTTTTTTCTGTTTAAATACTTTCTTTTGTCTGAGCATAATGCGAAGGGTCAACTAAGAGAGATCTATAAATAGCTATAAATTCCCATCAAGGCGTGATGCATTTCAAATTTTATTGTTGCTCTTGCTCTATTGTTGCTCCTTCTTATAGAATTTTACTTCAGTCGTATCGGTTCGAATAAAACGTGTGGTTATAAGAAACATGACCATGCATGTATATCATATTTAATTGAGGTAGATTACAATCTATAAAGCAACATTCATATAATGGAGCTAACATAAACAAAACTAAAACAAATGAGAGTCACCAAAGCCTGGCACACTTGCATTCTAGACAGATTTATTACTTTTAGTGGCTTTAGTTTATTTTCAGTGACGGTGAAAGTATAAAATATGTTTACCTCAAAAAATACATTGAATACTCCTGGGGTATATAGTCCATGTATCGGTGCACTTTGGAAACAGGATAAAAAACATTACTCCAAAGCAATCGAAAGTGTTTTAAAAGTTAAGAAGCAATAAACTATGTTTGTTTGACACAGTTGTTTAATGTACACAAATCATGTCATACATCTTTCAAAATTGCAGCTCATTTGTTTGAATCCTCTGGTGGATGTTTAACCAAGTTTATTTATATTTCATCAAGCAGTCCATCTGACAGAAGCTAGAAGAGGAAATGTGTGAGAAGTTTCTTCCATCACTGAGAGATATTCAGGCCCTGTGGCAGTAACCATACAAGGAACTTTTCAGGGACAATATCAAGATTTGTGAAGCTCCAATTCTGTTACATCAGATTTTCCTGTACTGTTATTCAGTGAGCTCAGTGGCTATTTGCCTTATTTTCCAGTTGAAACAAAAGAACAAGGGGAGTCTTTGCTCTGTGTTTAAAGTAAACTGTCATAGCTTGTCTGCGTCTTTTAGACTTATTTGTCCTTTTTTCAGAGTGCTCTCTGTCTTTGACGAGTGAGTAAAATGGCAGATGCAATAACTGAGAGCAGCACATGAGATAAGGATTTGATATGGATCTGTAGCAGCAGGCAGAGTTTTACATGGAAAGTCAATCTTATTTGTTGTTTTTTTGAAGGCGAACAGTTTTATATTCTTCAAAATCAAATAAAAACTATGTAAACAGGCATACGGCGGTTTAAGGTCTCATGTAGGATGTGTTCCTCAAACAATATCCTTGATGATCTAAGAAGAACATGCAACGCTATCAATTTATACGATTTTAGGATTAGGTTTTGTTTGTGTTTCGCTCTTTGTTTTGATTTTTGAAGTAGGTCACGTTAAGGGTTAAGCAAAGGGTTTTGACAGGAATACTGTTCCAGGATCCATGTAAAGTGTCTCAGGCTCTTAAAACAGAAGATGAGCTGCTTTTGTTTGCTTTACCGAAAGTCTTCTTGTCATTACTGACGTTCTGACTAATACTTGTAATCTTAAAATCATTCAAGCCATAATGGTAACGGAGAAGAAAAACTCATCAAGCCATGAAAGAGATGCATTTGAAAGACTAAACGCATCAGTTGCACGACCATGACAGATGCTTTCTAAGCGTAAAAGCTCAGTGCTACGTTTCAGCCTTACAGACTAATGGATCAGAAACATCACATCTGTTTAATAAAACATGCTGATTTCATTATACGTTGTATTAAACACACTTTGGATAAGAAGTTGTTCTTTAAGATGATCATTGGTGACATAAACCATTGAATTTCTACAAAGTCTTATTTGTTGTGTGCTGCTTATCGAGTTAGCCAAGTTTGAATGATTTCTATTCTTCAAAGGGATTATTATTGAATGCAAATCCAGAGCTGACACAATGGCATGTGTTGACGCTTAAAAGCTTACCTTCAGGTAAACAAGGATTCTGTTTTAAATCTGAATAATGACTGTCAGTTATTTGAGTCATTGAGCATGATAATTCGTTTTTCTCACATTACTTTGTCGCTCTTATACAGTTACAGTACACTAAATGTATATATGCTCTTCTTTTCAGCAAGACTTAATCATTTTTTCCATTGCTTTTACAAGTGATCATTTATAAATATTTAATACATTAGAATGTTATAGGTTGTTACATCTTAGGGTAAATATTTTAAAAAGTATGTTGATGCTGCCCCTTTTATACATTCAAAAAGTAAATGTAGATGGAAGCTTTTATTTCTAAATGTTATGTTTTATTGAGGACAGAAAGTCATACTTTTATGACTTTGGAAATGAGATTAAGCTAATAACGCTACAATGTAATTTCTGGGTGTATCCCTATAAGGAGGCATTTCATGGGCAGTACTGTGACTGGTGCTGTGACAGGTGGTTGAGGTGTTTGTTGTGTGAAGTAAGGTAATGAGGCCTTTTACAGGGCAGAGCGGGGTTAGATCACATTGCTTAGCAACACTACAAAGGGAGTCACAGACTGACGGCTCCTGCTCTCCATCACTATACTTCACACCACATCAGCCAACCCTAGGTGTCAAATCAAGTTAAGGTTAACGGGTGAAACCGATCTGATGGGCACATTCTTCTGTTATTGCATTATATTCCTGTACTGACTGATGACAAAAATGCTAAAAATAGAACTATAGAATTATAGAAATAATGTTAAGTTTATAATACTTTATAAGGCTCACACATTAATCTGCAACATTATGACAACATCTCCCCTTCAATTCTGGAACCAACAGTGAAATATTTAAATAAACTTTAATGAAGGACGCAAATAAAACACAATGTATTCCATACTAATAACATTTTTAGGTAACACATTATTATTATGATATTATGAACCCATAGGCACTTGCCTAATCGTGTCAACAATCTTTATAGCTTTAAACAGAAAGTCCTTCCTGAATTGCTGGCAGCAAACTGAGTGAAAAATTATTGTAGGAATTTCATGCTTCCACAAGGAAACCAAAATGGTTTTTGGACGCAAACTGATATTCACATTAAGTGTTTTAGAGAGCGAGAGTGTACTTCTTTAAACAACACAGGAAGTGCTTTAGATTCAAATGACATGAAACTGTCAGAGTAATAAATCTCAGCCCTGTGGAAACAGTTTTTTGGTTGTTGTATATATATATATCTATATATATAATTACGCGTAGAGGTATATTTAAGTTAAAAATTATTTCATCATATACTGTGAAAGAATAAGAAAAACTGACGTAGACTAAAGCTCGAGCTGCAAGGTTTCTCTGAATAACAGCGCTTTCACAGCCGGCTAGCGAGAACTCTGCAAACTGTGTGTCTGTATAAAAGGTGTTTTATTGTGTATGAACTGTCTTTGAGAACTGTGCACTTGGAATTGGTTGTGACGGTAGACTGCGTCACATGGGGTTGCCTGGAGTAACTTAAGCGACGACAGGTGGTAAAGGAAAGGTTAGGCGGAAATCCATAATAAGGACATGGACTTGGGTGTGTTTTGTGCAAGTGACTAAACTTGGCGGCCGCTCATTTAGAACTGTCTATGACAGCTAATAGCCAACCAAATGTGCTCTTCGTACGTTCCACCCGAGGTGTACGTCTGTGCGGGAAATGGTGCGATTTTAATCAGGCTAAATCATCATTGATATTATTTTAGACTGACTCAGGCAAGCAATTCTTTGTAACATCAGTTGTCTCATTGATGCTGATGATCATTACTTGACTGGCAGTTTTAATAACATTTGTCATTATTTATAATAAGAATTTGCACTTCAGATGTCTGTTTCAGCACCTGATTTAAAGAATAACAAACTACCACTACATTATAAATACCCATTAACACTTTTTTTGAGAGCATCCCAACACGCTGTCTATAAAGAAATGTTTTTGTTTTTCATCCTTCGGCTTGCAGCTCGATTTCATTGATTCCTTCTCACAAGCACATGCAATGGTTTCACTGCAGATATAATGCGTTGCTTTAAAAGATTTGTCCTCATAGACACACCACTCGGGCTGAAGTCAGCTCTTTGGAAGTCTTCGTGGAAACACAGACTCGTGCTGATGTGATGTCTCTAAAGATTTTGATAATAAGTCTCTAATGATTTTAATAATAAAGATTTTTGTGTCTTATTCATGCTTTGCTTATTCAGTCCGTCCATCATCAGCTATACAATTCCCTATAACCACACATAAAATGTCTTCACATGGAGCGGAGCATTCAACACAAAACTGGCTTCTAAAAAGTCACTTGATTGTAAGATATGTAACTTGCTTCAAAGGTCTGATTTGACTGCTAGAAGGGTAACAATGGGGTGAGCTGTCAATTGTACAAAGCCTCATCACGGAATATATACTTTCAATAATGAGGGAGGGTGCCAAAAGCGCAATCTGTGGGGTTGCTAGGCAACTGCATCAGCATCACACCAGCACCAGCTAGATGTCAAGAAACGCATTGAAACTCACTATTGAAAGACATTGCTTTGCTGCTGGATGTTAAATGGAGAATGTTGATTGATGGATGCCCCACTGCCTTCCTCTTACATGTAATGATGATGTCACGCCCTGTTTTTTTTTCACCGGTTAATAGTCATTGTCATCAGTTTAATTATTGAGAGTGCTGATGAAATTTTGCATTAGTATATATTATACTTATGTTTGAGTGTTTAGATTTAAGTGTTAAACTGATTTTGCTTTTTTAGCATGCAAATGGATAACTCCTAGGCATTATCAAAGATAATATCTGATCCATTGCATTACTATTCAGAGCATTTGAACTATATCCTATCCTTTTCAATGAGGTTTTTACCCTTGAATGGCTTAGTTTCATGTGTTGATTTTATAGTAGATTTGTTTCATCCCTCTTCAGCAAAGTGGACATGAGCTGGCACCAAATGATTGCAGTGTAGAAATTCATTCATGCATTTATTCATAATTCAATTTCTAATTTCCATTTTGAAAAGTCTAATGATAGTCTCAAATCCACCTCTGTTTTAATCCTTCTGGCTGTCTCAGATCCTGTTTTGATCAGGCGTGCTGGACCCTCAGACGCTTTTCATCCTCTTCCTCATCGATCGAGACACCAAACTCCTCTCTCCCTCTGCTGAGGGAGCACCTGCTGTCTGTACTTCTGCTGCCCGGCACATCAAAGCAGGTGATTTCAATACACACACTGAAAGACAATCACAATGTCCTTTTGCACTGACTGGGACTTTTATATTAGAATGAGTTATCATGTTCCAGCAGGCCAAATAGTGCATGACAGGAGACACTCCATGGCCTGCGTCAAAATGTCCTCTTTCTAGTAATACTACACTTTGAAGCCAGCATGGATGGATATGCCCCTGCCGTTTCCTGGGGGCGGCAGTCTCTTTAGTGGACCCCTTCTTGTCACAGAAATTGCATGAGATAAACTCGGCGGTGAAAGGAGAAGTTGCAAATTGCAATAATAATAATGATAATTCTATATAAAACCTCACAGATGCAGTCATGTCTTTAGAAGGCACCGCTACTGCAGAATAGAGCCACACGTGATGAAAATAGTGGTGGTTGCTTATCGACATAATTATAGTAATCTTTTTATACAAGTTGGCCAATGACTGACAGAGAGCAAAATAGAATAGCATCCCTTGAATAATCCCTTACTTCATAGCGGGCTGTCTGGTATGCCAGGCCAACCGGGGGGATTCTACATATTGAAGGTCTTGTTTGATTAGATGATCGAGAACTCCCATTCTCGGTTTACAGGAGTGTGTGGGCACACACGGTACGGTACATGCATGAACATGTAGTGAGAAATCTGATCAGATCATCTCTTTCTCCTGTCGTCTTCTGTAGACTGTTGTAATGGCTGCTAAACCTCATCCGGCTCTAATGAAGAAACACAGTCAGACCGATCTCGTGAGCCGCCTCAAGACACGCAAGATCCTGGGGGTCGGTGGAGAGGATGATGATGGAGAGGTGCACAGATCAAAGGTCAGTCTTTGTGTTGCATTTTGGTCGATGTTAATTGTTCCTCCCTGAAATTCTTTGTGACTTGAATAGGAGGCTAATTTACAGAGAGTAACCTGTATGTTAGTTAACTCTTGCGTGTGGAGAAAATAGATGTTTGTATTTGTTTTGGATTAGGAGGCGTGCTGGCCAACACAAAAATAGGATGCAAGCGCAAATGGTGTGTTGGGTGAATTTTATTTGGTTTACCAGTTGTTGCACAGCGTGTTGCTGTTGGTAAGGACTTATACACAAATACGTTTAATAAACGTTCCCAAAAATCTTAAAAAGATAGAAATCCATGTACATTAATCTGATCCAGATGACAGAACAAAGTATTTGTGTCTCTGCACCTGTGTTACGTAGTGCACTGTTTTAAAGAGTTTACTTGCTACTCAAAAATGAAAATTCTGTCATTTTTTTCTCACCCTCTTGTCATTTTAAACCTATATGACTTTCTTCTGCAGAACACAAATCAGATCATTTAATGGTTCGTTGGTAACCAAACAGTGGTACCCATTGAGTTGCACACGTGTAGTGTCCGAACAATAGAAGTCAAAGTCATTTTTAGTTTACCAACATTCTTCAAAATATGTTCTTTTGTGTTTTGGAGATGATGCATCCTTTTCGGATACGATCAGAGGTTTGGATGCCTTACATTTTTTTATCTTGAGCGAATTCCGACAGTCGTGTCCGAATGTCGTGTGGGGTGAAAAGGCGGCTTTAAAGATTAGTCTGTGTTGTTGTTTTTCCAAGTCATGCATATAGATAATCAAAATGCTTTTACATTTTTATATGTTTAAAGTGCATTGAATAACACTCCTGTTTATTCCTGTAACCATATGTGAGGCTGTTTGTCCTTGCCACAAGTGAATGAAAATCCGTTGATCTGGTTTGTAAGAGAGGAATATGGATTCTTTCGCAAGCAGAAATAAATGAGGGAAGCACTTAATGTTACTTTTCAGTCTTCAGCTGCACACCCACCGGAAAGCGAGTTGCTTGGTGAAACGGCGGTTGTTTTGTTCATGAGACGGAGGCTTGAGTTTCCTGTGTTATGAACTAGGGGCTTGATTCGTGTGGTGATGTTAGGGTTATTCGTAAGGTTTGTTAGATGCCCTGTCCTGGACTTCCTCTGTTTGCAGATCTGTGGTTATTGACTTAATATAGACTGTTTTTGTACGGTAGGAATCAACAGAGCTGTTCTTTAATATCCTCCAAGATACACTGAATAAAAGTGGTGATAAGAATATTTATCCACAAATAAAATCACACTATTAGTATTTACTTACTTACCCTCATGTACCCACTTATCAAATTTGAAATTATGAAAAGTTCCATTAAAAAAGTTTTATATAAAATTAGACAAAATATACAAATCTTACATGCTCTTATTGGCTGAAATTGCAATGAAGCATCAATGCACTTGATCAACTGCAAATGAGTCATAACCTTACAATGATAGTTTAAGGCTTTCTCCTCTACTTTTCTTTCCTACTATGCAAAGGTTATTTTCATCACACATATGCAAGCGCTTGATGAAGGACGGAGGGGTGTGTGGTCATGCAGGCCGGATCATTCTCTTCAAAAAAGCATTGTTTATTTCTTCCTCTTCCTGGCCTTCCTCTCCCTCTGTTCACTGGCCTTAGCCACACTACTCGGAATTATGATTCTTGTTAACGCGCCTCACGCTTATGATTCAGGTCTGCTTCCTGGAGAAGGGTCTGTTCCTGTGAAAAACACCAATAGCACAGATGCATGATTCATTAATGTCACAACACCCAGAGGCCAAACACGCCTGTTCACACGTATTCACATTTACTGTTATGAACACACGGAGTGCAGGGTTGTTACAAGGAAAGCTTTTTCTGTAGAATATATTAGTATTAATTTTTAAGAATGTTGATGTTATGTATGATTTTTATTCTTGCAGTAATAGTGAGAGGGTTGGACTACATCTGTCAGTCCATAATGTTCTCTTTAACGCTATCTCAATTGAACATCATCTGGGATTTTTATTGTTCCAAGATGGAAAGTCAAACAGGTGTAGAACAGCTTAAAGAGTTCTTTATTTGGTGAACAAACCCTGGACCAACCAGAGTATTTTTTTAGTGAAAGTATAACTTTATTTCTGATGCAATTGGATTCATGTGATATCATATATGAAAAAACCTGCAAACTATCATATGTGAAATAAAACCTGTAAACTTTCATAAACCATGTAATTGACTTAAACGGAGAGTTCACCCAAAAATGAAAATTCTGTCATCATTTACTCATCCTCGAGTTGTTCCAAATCTGCATACATTTCTCTGTTCTGATGAACACAGAGAAAGATATTTGGAAGAATGCTTGTAACCAAACAGATCTTCTTAGCCACCATTGACAACCATAGTAGGAAAAATTGCTTTATAAATGTATTTGTTCTGTTGAACACAAAAGAAGATATTTTGAAGAACGTAGAAAAGCATACAGTTCTGGTACACTATTGACTATAACATAATAATTTTTCAATCCTTCGCCATTCATGTAGACAGAAACCTATTACCCCGACAGAAAATATTTGCCCAGGGGCATTAACAAGATGACCGCTCTGTGAATTGATTCATTCAACATGGCTCAAAGAGATTTGGTTGTAATTGTTTGCAAATCACACAAATTGGAATATATATTTGCATTGGCAGCGGTAGAAAGAGACGGAGGCAGATGAAAACATGGAGTCGTGACCTCGCTGTGCTTCCCATTTCCATTTGCAATGTTAGAAATTCTCAAAGCACAGTCTTTGTTTATCATATCTTTTTCATTACATCAAGTCTTTGTAATAGCTCCCATGAGATTCTTTTCATACAAAAACACTCACCAGAGAAATTAGAATTTGCATTGAGGCAATTGGTCTCAATGGGCTGAATGCACTTGTTACTTCTGCTTTTCACAGGAAGAACCAGCGGCAGTTTCCGGTTGGGGAGACTAAAAGCAGAGAGAAAAAGAAAATATTTAAATTAGCAGATGCTGTACATTGCGGCACACCGCAGTGGCATTAAGAAGTAATGATCTTCTGTATTTGAATGTTATAACGGCATGAAAGTATCATAAGGTGGTAGAACGCCACTTCTGTATACCTCTCTGGTGTGCCGCAATGTCCAGCATCTGCTAAATTAATTTAATTGAAAACAATTAGTAGAAAAAAATATATATAATGGATAATAATATAAATTAAATTATAACAGAACACAGACCTGAAGTTAACTTTGAGCCAGGGGTGTGCGTCCTATAAAACAGTCTATTGGAGCTCAGTGTAACTCGGGTGCCATGGAAATCAGGTACCACTAACATTTTCAAAAGCAACTTAAAAATGACATAAATAAAAAAACTAAGTATCTAGAGTGAATTTCTATGGATTCCAAAAGTTGTTTGCTTAAAAGCAGCATCGGTCAAGCTAACTCGGACTGATGATTCATGTTATCCCAGCATGATTTGAAAAGAAAATCTTGTATTTTAATGGAAGCAATAAAATCTAACCCTATGTACAAAAGACTACACATGATAAATGTCAGATTTGATTAGTGACCTGCAAATTGTACAGAACCTTGAATATTTCTTTCTCTTACATCATAACCTTTCTTTGTGTAAAAATGATTCAAAGTCTTTAAAACTTTTGAGGAAGATGTGACTATTGGGCAGCACTGTCGCCTCACAGTGAGACGGTTAAACTATATTGTATCTTGTCATAGCTGTCCTGCTATTTTGGCAATCTTCAAATCGAATTTTTATTTTCTCTAGTTTCATCACTTTTCGCTCTTCTGTGCATGTCTCCGCTCACCGAGACATCTTTGTATGGTGTTGTCATTTCATTAACCTAAAGAGACCCACTGTGTGACACATTGAAATAATTGTTGGGCTCCTGTTTCTTTGTTCAGGGTGACACCAGTATGAAGCGTTACAAAAAATGCTTTTATATCGGTTTACTTGCTGCTCATTGGTCAGAATTCAGGATCATTTTCTGTGCAGCTTTGTGTAATTGTGTGTGTTTCTAAATGGTTTGTTTTCAACCACACGTTTTTGCATCTTGACACTCTAGTCTTTTTGCATCCAGAAATCTTATTCATTTTCACTTATGTGAAATCAGTATCTACAGGGACCTACATAATCCGAGCCTCATAGTGAGAATCTTCTTTTTATCTCCACATGCCCATATCCCAGCTCTCTGCTTCCATTGTGTCGCGCTCCAGCATTTTTCCGTTCTTATCTCCCTACTGAGCTCTCATTTTTATTTTCACCGTCTATTTAAGGAAAGCCACACAGGTCCATTCACATCTCGTGTAGTACAGTACACTCCTCCAGTTTTATTGAACTAGTCCATCACAATAAGTAGGATATTGAAGGTGTATGTGAAAAGCCATTGAGAATAAGTGAAGCAAACCTCAAACCGGGAGATGTGACTTGAATAAAAAGGCTCAACAGCTTTGTAGAGCGTTTAAGTATGCAATTCTGCTATCTTCTTCGGGTGCTGATCTACTAACCTCAATCCCAGCATGCCTGGGAACATTCAGGCTACATACATAACTGATTTAAATCTGAAAGTTAATCCTTGAAATTATTTGATGTGTGTGTGGGAAACTGGAGTCACGTTGTGATGGATGATAGTGAAAGTCAACATTCTGGTATCACATGGCTAGAGATCCAAACATTCTTGCTTAAAACTGTTTCCACTATTATTCATCTATCATTTTAAACGTCCAGTGTATAAAATTTTGCGGCATCTAGTGGTGAGGTTGTGAATTGCAACCAATGGCCCTCTCCAACCCCCCCCCCCCTTTTGAAGAACAGTTTATAATAAAAACAGAAAACTTCATTATGTAAGGTCTTAAGCTCAATACATTGCATTCCGTAAAAAAAAAACAATGGACCTTTTATATGTTTCTATGCAGTATTTATAAATCGCTCTATTATAAAAACTCTCATCAGCTTCTTTAACGTTGGTTTACTCTTCAGCACTAAAGCTATCTCTACCAACCATCCTGCTCCTTCTGGAGAAACGCCTGCGTCTTATATTTATTTAAATGGTTTTCAGCAGCCATATGGGAATCTGTGATACGCTTCTAATGATAGAATATTCTCACCTCTTCAAAAAGCGCTTCAACAATGAAGGATTCTGCCAGCTCTTTGATTTCCTTGTAGTTAAGCCGCTTTTTTGTTTCCAGCTATGAAGAGAGAGTAGGTTGGGACTTTGAATGACAGCCATGAACCTGAATACGTGTGAATCTGTGAAAAATCATCAGAGACTTAATGTGGGTGGCTGCATTTGTTAATTTGTTATTAAATTGGATTTCATGCTAAATATAGTGTGTTATTAATCCACCAATACACCCGAGGCCTACGGATGTCAGAGTCGACGGCAGGTTTCTTGACTTTAATTAAAGATGTCTTCATGATTTACGCTACACGAATGTGCTTCAGATTGATGTAGTTAAAGGTCTAGTGTGTAATTTCTGAAGGTTCTATTGACAGAAATGCAATAAAATATGCATAAATATGTCTTCAGAGGTGTATAAAGACCTTACGTGAGCTATTTCCATCTACGTACACCTTGCTTCCCCTTGCGTGGAATTTGCCATGTTGTTTCTACAGTGTGCGTTTTATAAATGTTTTCTCCTTCGTCAAAGAAGTTAAAATGTGACGACATCTAACTCCTGTGTCAGCCACCGTAGTGCTTCAAAAGGGAGGGGCGAGTGGTGGATGTTAGCCGTTGATTGCAATTCGCAACTTCATCGCTAGATGCCGCTACATTTCATACACTGGACCTTTAATGCAGAATATGGAACTAAATGTTTTTTGTGTTTAATTCTTGCAATCTGTTGTAAATTTGCTTGATTTTAATTTTAGTTTTTTCTTACGCTCTCAGATCAGTCAGATGCTGGGGAATGAGATTAAGTTTGCAGTTCGGGAGCCTGTGGGACTGAGGTAAGACCAAATCCAAGTGCTGTTCAATGCATTTCTTCAGTGCAGCGTTCAGGGAATTTTCCTTCGCACACCTCATTTATTACATTGTTCCTTGTGTCAGTGAGAAAGAAAACCGCAGGCCTTTAATTACAGCCAAAGCTGAAGGGATTATATTACATATTCAGCTTCTCATGTGCTCTGTCTGTGTCATTTTTGTTTCTACATCTAGACAAAACCATCGAAATAAATTACAAGAAAATCTCTTGGCATGCACACCTAATAATTGCTGTGCATTCTTGACTGTGTTCTTCAAATATTTGTATTTTACACTATTCAGCTGTAGAAATGTAACAATGTCAAAATCTTGCTGTACGATAATACCTCAGTATAAAGTCCACCCGTATGATATTTGTTGCAATATTAAAAATCTCATAATGACCTGGAAATGTGCCATAAGCATCCTCTTATCTTAATGCTCTGAGATGGGTCAAATTACCTAAAAATCCTGTTTATAAAATTAATTGCAACAGATAGACCTTGACAAAGGTAACATCTATCATTTTTTCTAACATTCTCTATGTTAGGCCCGGAAGACCTATCTTTTCATAGTCATGTGACCACGATAAAATTGAGACAGTTTTCTGATTGCGATTAAACCATATTGATAATATTGTTACATCCCTATTCAGCTGTAATGCAGTATGTTGTTTGTGTACCTCCTTACTGAACTGCCCTTGGCATTTTAGAATAGAGAATGTACGTCAAAGCTGTCTTTTTTACTCACTCTGATGTGGTTTTGTCTTGTGAAGGTTATGGATTCTGTTCTCTGCCGTGATTTTCACAGTCATGGCTCTTATGGTGAGTTTTATATCTCATTTTTTTAAATGATTTCCTATGAGGTCCTCTTTAGAAAAAATAGATTGGCTGATATCTTTGCTTAGGAAATAAGTGTCTATGTTGTCTATCATAATGTGTGTAGCTGTTTTAAAAACTCTGGATGGTAAATAAAGGAAATTGAATGTTGGAATTCAAATCGGATAAGAATGAATTCGCTTTTACACAAAGACTAATGCAGTTTGATTCAGAATTTATGCAATACACTCATTTGAAGCTAGTACAGGATGACTGAATTAATAATGAAAACTCAACAAGCTCTGCATAATTAAACGTAATTAAAATACTCAATTACTTTGAGTTTAATAAATGAAAGCAAAAAACTGTGAAAATATTCCAGAATTCAATTAGCTACTACTGTGAAGAGTAGATAAACTTTGATTTCTCATGGGAAGTGCCCTTTAAAGCTTGTTTACAGTCTTTAGATTTGAGTCATAATTAGATTATTCACCATTTAATACCAGTAACTGTGATGTGTTGTGTGTTTATAGGCACTAGTATTTCCTAACCAACTGTATGAGGTTGTATTCGATCAAGAGCAAACAGGCACCACTGTCTCTATACGTCTGTATGGAGGGGCCATTCTCAGTAAGTCTTTCTTTATAAATGATGAATGTATTAAAAATTGTATTAAGTATAACACAGTGTAACAAATTGTTGTCTTGCCCGACCTTTTTTTAGTTCTTGTACAATTCTGTGCTGCATCAATGTTTTAGTCTATATTTAGCTCAAGTGAATTTTTAGCTTATATGATTAATTACGATATATAGGTATATTGCAAATAAACAAAAACTGGACAAATCACATTTTGTCAATGTCACATTTTTTAAATTATGTTCAAATTGTCACTGTCAGAAAATGTAAGAAATTTCTGGAGCACAGGGAAGGGGGGGTGAAGCCATGATGGGTGACTATGTATGGAAGTGGGTTTGTGTGGACAGTATTAGTCATAAAAGACAAAAACTGTCAAATGCACACTTCTGAAGTTTTGGACGACTCGTTTTTAGTAACTGTTATGTTGAACTCTTGTTTTGAGCTCAGCAGTATGCCAGTACCTTGTAATTTCTGCCTATGAGTAATCATACTGAAATGTATAAATGTGTGAAAATAAATGTTTTGTTAGTACCGTCGCTTTAATTTTTACTATTTCATTGTAGTCAGTTTGAATTTGCTTTTAACATTGTGGCAATACATCTATTGTTAGGCCGTAAAACAGACTTCTCTGTGTCTTTAGGTATATTCCTCCTTCCACAGAAGAGACTGTGATTAGGATGTGCTTTTCTTGTGTTTGTTTAGCTACTAAATGGTCATTCAGCCATTGCGTTGTGAAGAGGAAATGTCCCTCAGGGCTGAATGCTCTCCGCTGTTCTTTCATTTAATTGCACATTAAGTCCGACTCCCTCTGGCTGGCTGCAGTCAAAAACAGATAATGAATTTACACAAATGAACAGCGCAATTATTTTCCTTTTACATGCTTGCTAACATCTTGCTCAGCTCGCTTTTAAAAGTTGATTAAAAATATGAGATATTTATATTATTGCTCAATATAAATTAATCTTTGTTTTAATTGTCTACATTGTTGCAGGTGCTTGCCATATTTTTGGTGTTTTAGGGTTAAAAGGAAGGATTTTATTTAGTTGGCCCTCAATTTACAGTGAAATACAGTAATTTATTTTTCACACAAATAGCATAAATATTTTATATCACTTTATATATGTTTTTTAAAGCAGAAGTGCTGTAAATGGCGAGCCATTTGCATATACTCTGCATTAAAGTTTATGTAAATTAACTAATTTTTTTAAATTTTAAGCATGCTTCGGCATAGTGCCGACTCACTATTTGAAGCATTGGCTTTAGGAAAAGGTCACTTGGGATCATTCATAATTATGAGGCAGCGTCTTTTCGTAGGTTATAAGGTCACGCAGTCTTATAGATAATTATAAGATGCTGCTTTTGTAGATGAGCCTTGCAGTGTAAGAAAACATCATGTCCTGTAATGTTGACTCAATTATGTTGTGTGTTCTATATAAATCCCTTTCATATTTTGTGACACATGATTGACATCTCTTATTCTGTTTTGTCATATTTTGTCAGGTCTGTCTCTGATTATGTGGAATGGCTTGTACACTCTTGAGAAGGTTATCATCCAGTGGACATTACTAAGCGAGGCTTGTTACTTTGCCATCCAGTTTTTAGGTTTGTGTTTATGAGATTTAGATCTTAATGTGTCTTTTCTGCTGCATCATCACAGCTCTGCACAACAACCAAAAAATGAATTTCTTAAGTGTTTTCGTTTCGTTTAATATCTTAAAATCTTGAAATCAAGATATGTTTACTTGAAAAGAGAATATTAAGATATTTGCACTGGAAAACCATTTTTTTTGCTGTCTGTGGATGGGCTTTTTTGATGTTATAACACTGCCCTCTAGCGGTTGTGACCATACAGTAAATTTAACTGTTACGTAATATAACTCGACTAACAATCGTAATAAGTTTAGTAAGTTTTAAATAATTTGGAATCACAAAATACATTTTGCACTTTTTGTTTTAATTTAATAAAATGTAATTGACTTATCCAGCATCATGCATTCCCGCATATCATATGCATATGTACAACCTCTCTGTGTTACAGTCACCTCCGTAACTCTAGTGGAACTTGGCTCTCTTCCGAATGCTGCCATCCTCCTCCTCCTCAGTCGTATATTCTTCCTCACTGTCACGCTGTCCTACTATTACCATCTGGGACGCCGGGCCAAGAAAATCTGAGAGACCCGCACACACCAGTACAAGACACCTGGTGCTCGGGAGTTGAGCGAAGGGCTGCTGGACTGGAGTGTACATCAAAAGCTTGAACAGTTCTCAACATCAATCTGTTCATCTGGCGTTATGCCTTACAGCAAGGACAATGCCAAAACCCATGCCTTTGTTTTAATTTGAAGCTTATTCACAGGAGTACGCCTTGACAAAGCAACTTTTTTTATTTTTTTATGGGTAACACTTCCATAGTTATACAGTGATTTCCATCTTTCTTCTGGATTGTGCGGTCACTGTGTAGGTCTCTTCATTTAGTGTTTATTGGGTAAAGTATTGCACACTGTAGCCGAGTTTGGAATGCTGCCGTTATTGTCCGTAGCTATTGTATTAATAAAACTGTAAAGCTTTTCTTATAATAAGGCCAATGACTTCTAGGTCCTAGTCACGTGACGTGTGTGAGGGTGGCTAGCAAACACTAGAATGTGATTTTTAATTGGAAAAAGTCGTTCAGTATTTGAGTAGTTAATACATCACATTTACCACAGTATACTAGAATCATGACTGGTGGATGAAACTGTATTTCTGTAGATGAGCTACAGGCTCACTGTCTTTCAGTTAGAAGTTCGAGTTCTCGTATGACATGGGTTATAAAAACCTCATATATGTATGCTTTATTAATGACAGACACAAGGGGATTAGAAACTTTCTCAAAACAGTCATTTTTTCGAATCATCTAATCATTCAAGTCGTATTTAACATGTTTCTTTTCTGTGTTAAATGTCTCTGTTTATGATTCCAGTTGAACAGGGAACCCCTTCTCTTTAGTAATGCCACAAAACATGGTTGTGTAGCACAAATGCATGTCAAATATTGCCTTAATACTCTATACTGCACAATTATTCCACTTGTCAGCACACTGCCAGGCGTTTGTATTTTTGTCTAGATAAATCAAAAGAAGTGTAGATATTTTGTGGATTAACAGCTTTTCCAGTTGCTTATTTATTGGCCCGTCCGAACGTTTTATTATACTTAGGTTTGTGATATCACTTGCACGGTTATTGTCTGAGGTATTTAGTCAAGAAAAAATACTTGTGCAGCAGAATAGTGAAATAATCTCGTCTCCCCTTTATGAAAGATGTTTGAGGTCTGTTGAGAGAGCAGGCAAAAAATGAAAGTGTATATAAACATCTGTGGCAATGATATTTATGACATTTAAGTGTTCTTTACCTCAACATTGGTCAACCCCCACATAAATATACAGTAATGGGATTTGATTGAAGTTCTTCATCTCATATTCAGCTTTGTATTCTCTCTAAAACCATGGACTGCACCAACATCTGCGATACATGGCACCAAAATAGATAATAAAATATTAAAGGTATCTCCATATAGAGGCTTTAACAATTTATTTTAAAAGAGCATTATGTTACTTTTTCCTACCATGTTCTTTTTACATGTTAACACCTTCATTATTCACCAGTACCAATCTGATCTTGGACAAAAAGGACAACCTTCCATGTATTTGCAGATCTTTTCATCTATAAATTAGTAAACGTTTATGTGAGATCCAAATCTATCCTAAGCATTATTGAGAATAATGGTGTGTGACTGATCTCATTGTAAAGGAAACTCTTAACACATGGCCAACTAATGAGCATGACAGCAAATGCCAAACATGAATCATCCTGCATTCACGTCATCTCCTCTTGAGAATTGTGTTGCCATGCAATAAGAAAGAACTCAATTAGATCATGTTATCAGCTGTCTGCAGAGGATATGCATAGTCACTAAAGGGATGTTATTGTACTTTTTAAACATGTTTGTAAATATTTTATGAAGAGATGTTATTGTTATGGACCTGCATTATCTTTTTGGAATAAATAAAACGAACATTTATGTTGTAATTTCAGCTTGAATAAGGAATAACAGGGTGATGGTTTTAGCTTTTTCTCTTTAAATGTGTTTACTCCAGTATCACTTAAAATTGTAAATACTGGGTTTACTAACCCCCAAACAATATTCTGGGTTTTCCCCTCGGTTGATAATAATAGTGGGTAGGCCTATCTAGATTTTATGATTATAAACTACGTTTGAAAACACTGTGTACAGTAATTTTTAATGGGTTGTTACTATAAATCATGAATTTGTTAAGATTTAAACCTGTAAATAGAAGTTTACACGTTAATATTTAAGAACAAAAAGTAAGGTTCATACATTTTTGTAATATTTACTTCCTTAGCGTGATTTATTTCCCCAATGAAGAAGGCCTCAAAACAACCTTTATTAGTTTTTTGACCGAAAGACGGCAGCATTGTCAACACATTATAACCGAAGCCTACTGATTATTTGCATTGTAACAGTAATGAGGCCTTAAGGGTATTTTAGCGTGGCAAATATTCACGAAGTAAATTCGTGGTTACTAATATCAGAATGATAATATATATTTTAAATAAAAAATATGTCTTATGGTAGTTTTAGTACACTGCAGCACACGAGCTATAAAAAAACAATTTCCGTCTTTTTTATGACAGTTGTACTGTTTTTTTAACCCTAGTTTGACAAAAGCACATCCTCTAACTAAAAACACCAATGTAACGAACAGAAACACGTGGTTCGGGTACTTTTTTATGACACTTTTGCAATGTGTCAGTCATGTTTTTTCTTCGGTGTGTTCTGTTGTTGTCAACATTCAGGAGGCGCAGACGCGTCATTTGACTCGTTCAACGGCCTCGCGTTTTAGAGTAAACCTTCTTATAATTGAATCTTTTAATTGTTTAACTATTTAATTGTTATTAAACCTATCACAGTGTTTAAACGAGAGTCCTTATTAGTTTTTTAATTTTACATTATTAAACAACTTTGTCACGAACTATAGTTACCATGGTAACGTGGCGCGCGTGAAGGGTTAAATGAGAGAAGGCGAGGGGTTTCCCAGCGCTTTGAGTGCGCGCCTCGCTACTTTTTGTTCAGACTCTAGCAGACACGTTGAACGACGTGACAGCTGTTCATCAGACCTTCCTTGCGACTTTACACAAAAGAGGTAAATTACTTTTTACTTGTATCCGCGAGCACAGTGTAGCAAAGTGACCTGACTTGTTGACATCCTGACGTAACTTAGTGCAAATAAACTAAACTAACCGTATCTGTATTTGAGGTCCTGGTGAACTTTGTGCCTTATTTGCGTTTTCCGTCATGCTCGGAACGAGTTGTATTATTTTGCGAAGTGTGTTTTTGATCGTGTTTATAGCTTGTTATGCTCGCTGATGTGGCATGTTTGCGCGCACCCTTTCTAATGCGCCCCGTGAATTACTTTTAGCTGTTGTTGTTTCGCTCGTTTTTGTTGAGTTGCCACTGATGCCATTTGATATTTAAGTTAGACAAATACTTGCCTCGTAACGTTACTGAAAGACAAAACAAACTCTCTTGTCAGCAACACATCTCATCGCTTGGTTGTAGGGTTGACACGGTTATTGGCTTTTGTCAGTTTTGTCATAATTGTGACTTCTATGCTTGTGCAAATCAACACGACATCAAAGTAAGGGAATACATTAATCTGAATGTGTGGAAACCCTATCGTTTACGGCAGGTGTTCGTGCTTCACTCCCTATAATTGTTTGTACTTTTACAATATAAGCAAAATTCTTTCATCCCATTTCCCACTTTGATTTTAATGGAGGAATTGCGGTGAGAACTTGGAAAACATTCTTATCAACCAATTGTTCCCATTTGGGTTTTGGCTGATGGGAATGTTGTTTCCAGGATGTTGATCCAGCAACTTATCTGACTTTTGTTAAATCACGATTCTAAAGAAATCCTGTTATGTTTTTATTCATTGTGCTCTTGTTAAATCACACCGATCTCATCTGAGTATAGTGGAAGTTTGTAATGAAGGCCCAGAATTAAAAAAAGGTCACAATTTTAGTTTGGGCCCAGTAGCGGGTGCTTCTTCAGGTCCATAAAAGGTTCAGGGCTGGCAGACCTCCCAGGACGTGTCACGGACTGGAATAAACCCTCAGAGAGCCAGGATACAGATGTTCTCCTTCTTTCACATTGACTTTTTCTTGATGGAAAAATCTCTTCAAGCCAGCTAAAAAAAAGGATGCCATTAGGTTTAAAAGGTGCGTTGCCAAGACAGACCGAAAAATGGGAGACTTTTTACATGAGGGAAATTTGGGTTTCTGAAATGATTTAAATGCCTAGCAGGAACAACGTTTACTACCAACAAGTAGTGCATCAGTATTGCAAAGGGAGAATACATCTGGATGAGATGTAAACAGATTTTCAAGCACAGACATTTATAGTGGGAATGAGTCATAAAGGTGAAATGTGCATAATAAAGCTAATTTTAGGTATTAAACATAAGGGGTGGATCTCTATCAAGCAAAAAAAGTATTTTCCCAGTTTTAGTCACTGGTTACTAATGCCTACTCATGTAGCAGGAACATTATAAAACAGTCTGGGAGATGATGATACCGCTGGACAAGTGATTCATCTTAAAGACACAATAAGATAAAAATATGCTAAAGTGGGCTTGACTGTTTGACACTCTTTCCTCAACTGTGGGAGGCTTTGCAGAGAGTGATGCAGCCAAACAGATATGTGTTGACAAAAATAGCATACAGGAAATTGATTGTAGATAATTTCCCCCCCATGTTTGCAATACTTGTGATGTGGTTGATGAAGACTGACTTGACCTTCTTCTTGGTAGAGGGGTAAGAGGGGGAGACTCGTGGGTAACTGGGGCGTGAGACTATTTCCCCCTTAAGTAGAGCATTCATGCTGCCTCAATTATGGTTGCCATAGAAATGGCCTCAACTCCCATAGCGAATAAATGATGCTGGCGGGGGAAATTATAGGGTTATGGTGTCTTCTGTGATCCAGTGAGGGAATTATTACAGGACTAGCAATTTGGGTCTATAGGATCAGACTAATTCAAGACTTGGCTGTGTTTGAGCTTTTTTAGTGGATGGCATTTAAACATACATGTTAAGAAATATAGTGAACTAGACATTAATCTCCTATATGGGTAATTCATTAAAGGTTCTGCAATATTTACTGCCACCTCCTCTTTCTGAAGAAAGTATTATTCATTTCCCGACATCCTGTGTCTCCCACATAGGAGATAGAAGTTGAGTCCCGGTTTGTGTCGTGTACTCAACTCAGTCCACCCCTCTCTAATTTCCTTTCTCTATCATTTAAAGCATCTCTCTTTAACTAGTAACTATACATGCATAGCATACCGTATGAAGATGCTCCAGATTTGAACCTTAGCCTTAAAAGGTTTGTAATTGAATTGCCCTTTTTCTTCAAAATTACCAGATTTTCGCAATCATCTCAACCAAAACAGTTCAAAGTCAAAGGAAAGAAGAGTGTATTAACCAGCTACATGCCGCTTATATTTCACAAGTAAAAAAAGTCTTGTTGCTTTTTGTTTCCATTTTGAAAAATAGTGTTTTAACTTTCATTAAATGTAATTTTGTCCAATATTCTGGTATCTAATGAAATGACATACAGTGGGAGAAAAAAATTATGAGAACCTTCTAAACTTATTTTCAGTTTTCTAAATTTAATATTTATAGGTGTGTGTTTAAGTAAAATTATAATTTTGTTTCGATCTATGAAAAACTGTAAGCATTTGTTCCCAATTTTATAAGCAATTATTTTTTGCAGATCTTGAATACTGCCAAGAAAACAAGTTTCTAATCATGTTAAACAACACAATAATAAAAAGATTTAAGGAACCGTTCAATATGTTATGATGGAATAAGCCTGATCACAGCTTTCATGCATCTTAACATTCTCTGAATCTTTCACAATTGCTGTTAGGTGACTTTTGTCATTCCCAAGATTTGTTTTTGTTGCAATTCAACGGACGGGAACGGTTGCAATACATGTAGAAATACTGAATAAAGTAAAAACTTAAAGGGGTCATTTGATGCGGCTAAAACAAATATTATAGTTTGCTTTAGATGTAATACAATGAATATACACGATTTAAGGTTAAAAAATGCTGGGTTTTCCACATACCGTGCATGTTTGCATCTCTTTTTCTCCGCCTCTTTGAAACGCGCAGATTTTCTAAAAAACTCATCGCTTTGAAAAGGGAGGTGTGCTATGATTGGCCGAATACTACACGGAAATGAAATGCCTCTTACCATATTTGGAACATCAGGTTACTGACAGGTGCGCCCACCTTACTTACGTATACATCTGGGCGGTCTTAGTCAAATCGTGTTACTAACTGACGTAGATTCGCCGAGCATGTGGTTACATGAGGCGTTTCAGGCAGGTCTGGGAGAGCATTCGCTAAAATAGATATTTTGTTCCGACACTTAAATTTTTGTCATTTTTACATGTCTAATACATGCATGGGCAACTTATAACACACCAAAGACAAAGAAAAACACATAATTCCGGTGAATCACCCCTTTAAATGGTCTCCTTTTTCTACCACGTCTTTATATTTAAGTGTTGCTTAAGTGTCCAGATCACTTTCAGTGTCAGTATACCATACCATATATATTCAGTATACCATATATACTGTATTATCTACTCAGGCTAAGGTGTTTTGTCACCGACACCCTACACTTTGTGTAAAAACAAATTTTCATGTCCGGCCGCCACCTATTCACTAAACTGAGCTTTGTGTCAAATCAAAGACTCTTCAAAGACTTTTCAAGTGGCTTTTTATCTTCCTGAAAACTGAACTCTACTTGGAGGAAATTGTTTGTCAGTAGGGATTATGTTGTATTCAATTTCTGGTCATGTGGTCAGTAGTGAGCATCTAACGTCATATGAAACTTGCTTCGGCGTGTTCTCCGATTCTCTTTGTGTTGTGCTAAAAGGCCTCAGGAGAGCGTTTGTCTATTCTATTTAATGGGGCAACATGCCATTATTGTACCATGAGGGCTCCAGAAAGGAGGGGGTGTTCTGTGGAGGGAATTCTGGGATTGACTAGACTAAAGGACACATCTGCAGAAGTGAGACAGATAACAGAACAGAATGGAGTTAGCGTCATTGTTTTTCAAGTCAAGTTGCTGAATGTTGAATAAAAGGGAAAAGGCAGATCCTGTGTGGTAAAATATTTTTGAATGACCGTGAACATGTTCGCTAGAGGAAAAGGGGGAATAAGTTGGCACGTCTTATTTTTGTTAAAAAAACAGCAGATTTTTTTTTACTTCAGTTCAGAAAAGGCAAGAATCTGATCTAGAGCTCGTTGTAGCTTTCAATATCGTCTGGCTTCTAATGCTGAAATGTGCATTATGACAACAGACTGTGCTTTTGTGTGTGTAGGATAATGAATAGAATAAAATTACCTTTCGTCAAAAATCGCATTGGATAGAAGAATCTGCAAAATTAATAAATTGAAATTGAAATTAAAGAAATTGACCACAGAAACTAAGTCTAATGTCCATTGCCCATCGAGTCTGAAATTTGTGTCCGAAATTTCTGCACGTTATAAAATAAATACGACCTCACATTGTGTCAATCACACATACACACTGCCTCCGATATTGTCATAAAAAAAATTGGATTGGGTTAGTATTTCTGCGGGTGAGTTTGGGGTTAGTAAATAACCTTTATACTGGGTTTTCACCAAATGCAAATTAAGCGTTTTGCATGAGTAAATTGCATAAAGTCAAAGGAAGGATGTTTATAGACCCTGCTCGCGGCAGGCAGTGCGAATTATATGAATCGGTTAGGATTGCCGTGAACGTGCGTCAATCTCGTCTTTCGCGTGGGTTGAAAATATGTCAGAACGCGTCACTCACGCGAAAATAACAAACTTTTCCTGCAGGTAATAAAGAGTGTGGAACGGTATTGTTCGCCTTTGGTGTGAACCCAGCATTAGAATGAGAAATAGGATTGTCATACAGTCTTGTTGGCTCCTTTCTAAATAGTAAATGGTCAGCTTTGTCTTTTCATCTCACTTTTTTTATTGTTTTATATTGTTTAGAAAACAGACTGAAACTTACCAGCCATCCCAGATAGATCTCACATTTATAGTACACTCTTCGATAGCATTTCTCACCTTATTGAGCAGTTACAGTATATAATATCGCCAGCAAACTTAATTTCTGACATGCAAAGATAAACTGTACGTCTTAAAGCTACCATTATGACTTCAGCGTTGTTTCCTACACCACTTGTGTTTGAATCATTAGGTTCCTCAGCGTTTTGATGATTGTTTTTGATCTCTCTTTATTACAGAGCTGCAGCCATGGGGAAAGGATGCATTACAGCAACCAAATACTTCCTGTTCTTGTTCAACCTCTTGTTCTGTGTAAGTTCATACACTCCAACACCTTTATTTTTATGTGAATCTGTTACCATCGGGCTAGTCTTCACTATCTGTTGCGTCTCTCTGGGAAACATCAGGTATTCATGTCCTGTAAGGGTCAAAGGTTAATGAAAATGATGTGTGTGTCTTTGATCTCTATATTGTCCCTTCTGAAGTCTGCACCCTTTAATTATATGGCACCCTGGTGTTTTACTACTGCTCTCTCCACAGTGGCAGACCTGTGAAACGAACAGACGCCAGACTAATACACAGGGATATTAAAACTCTCTGATCCAGTTCATTTAGAACCCTAGAGACCTTGGACCCATTGGGCCGGGAGCTACATGAGAACCGAATGTTTTTTGTGATAATGTTCTCTTTACCTTTCTTTCGTTCTGTCTTTAGCAATCTAGGGTGTTTTGGGTATGTGTGATATTTCCACAGTGTTGTCATCTATTTTTCAGTTCAAAGAAAGGTCAGCTGTGCCGAACCACGTGGGTGAACAAAGATAAGAGAGGGGAAAGCGGGAGACAAAACAGACATCCAAAATGTCCTTGTGTTTGTTCACGCCTCTTTTTTTTCCTCTTATAGCTTTTTGGAGCTGTAATAATGGGATTTGGACTATGGGTCTTGCTGGATAACCAAAGTTTCATCACGGTTTTGCGTAAGTACTAAAACAATAATCTAATTTCCTGTTCTGATGGATGTATGAGGCCCGTGTCTAGAGGATATGTCTCTGGGATGCTTTATGTCATAAATTGAAAGCTCAGGATTGTGATTGTAGAACAGACAACATATAGTGTTATCACATTATTAGTCATCTATCAGTCGGATTTTGTCCCTATTGATGTGGTTTTCTACATTATGTGGATAATTGGAAAAATCACTCATGTGTTGCATAGAACTGAATTAAGAAGAATATATTTAATATTGTCTTTAGATATTTTCAGTCAAATTAAGTTGTTTTTAGTGTTAAACAATATTATTATTAAATTCATATTATTATTCAATTAAAAATATATATATTTCTGTTTTCGACCAAGTACATCCTGAATTTTCGGGATCGGTTTGAGCTCACATTATTCAATTCAGTGCAAGTCGGGTTTAAGTTCATATATTCAGTAACACAGTTTGAAGGAGTTTCTCCCATCGGTTATGTGGCCTGTAAACGATTTAAATACTGGACTCCGTTCAGTTACTAATTAAATATACAGACCAGTTATATTCTGGCGGACCCATCGAAGGGTCCAAAATCCCATCATTAACATGTTGGCCAAAGTGTCCAGACTGCAGGGGTTAAATGGTGCTTTATGGTTTATTATATATTGGTCAGACTCATTTATTAAAGAGTAAGTATCATATGATTTTTAAGGGCCTACTTTGGTTTATGGAGTGTTCAATAACAAGTTTATGTACATAGAAGGTGTAAAAACACTACTATGTCGTAATAATATATAATTATTCTTACCTTACTTCTTGACTGACTCAAAATTTTTGTTCCATGATTTATCCATCTAATCCCCTCCTATCCGCTAGCCTAATGTCATGCGATTGGTCAGATGTTGTAGCCTGCTGTGATTGGTCAAACGCGTTTGTAACGAGCAAGGCGAGACGAGAGCCCTGAGGGAATGACGCGAGCGGTGATAATGAGTGTCAGCTGTGTTGCACGGGTATCGCACCTCTTTGGAGGAGATCATAAGCATAAAAGGACGAGCGACCGGAGTGTACATTGAGAGAGGACCAGGCCTAGATTTTATGTTATGGTTTATTATGTTGGTGTGGCCGGCAGTCGACCGTGCGGGAGGTGCCGGCATTTTACTTTCGTTTTGTGGTTTGTTTATTTCATAAAAGTTAATGAACGTTCGCCGGTGACCGCCTCCTTCCCATTCCTTGAACTTGATACAGCGTTCATCATGTGTTGCGAAATGGAACCCCTACCATCATGCTGGATTACGGTTTACAGGTTATATATTATATACAGTGTATAGATAGAGATGGCAGGGATTTTACCTTACCAGTTTGAGCAAGAGTCTGACGAAACATCCAAAGACGATTTCTTGGAAGTAAAGACAAAAATAGTCACACTAACAGGTTCTGATTCGGTGGAGCTAACAGGTTCAAATAAAGTTGGTATTTCCCGCTCTTTCAAGGATAGTCTTTTAACATTTCCTGCAGAGAACGTGCCAAGATTATTGAAGCAATCTTCGGTGAAATGACGCGTGCACAGGAAAACCCTGAGGTTATATTCCTTTGGTGTCATTTGCAAATGAATTGAAACCATTGTTTCCTCAGAAGTTCTTCCTTTGGTAGTTTAAATAAGACGCACTTAGTTTCACAACGTAGAACACAGGTTTTAGACGGCACACGCATCACGAACGAACGACAGTGTTTTGGGGCAGTTTCGCGGCAGTCCCAGCAAAACATAGGCGGGGACTATGTCTAGTGACGTAGATACGCGGCGGTACTAGTTCACATCGCGTTTGCGTGATTCAGAGTCGACTGCCTTTTTTACAAGCCAATAACATTGTTATTCATTGACCTTCGGACTTACAACTTGGCAGACTGCTTACTTTCAAACACAGCAACATAACACACTGCATGAAATGTAGGAAGAAATGCATTTTCATGATCTAATGCTACTTACACTTTAAATAACATTGTGTCAATTGAAAAGACTTTCCGTTGTTATGCGGTTCTCTTTGATATTTTCTGTTGTCTCTGTCACTATGGTTACAAAAATTATTCAGGGATATGAAAATAGTTGAGGAACTTGACTTTTCATACAAACAATGTAAGCCACTCCTGTAATTCGAACATTACACAAATACAGTCTGTCTTCACAGGCATACTACTAACTTTTTGTTTTCTGATCTGACTATTTGGTATACATGGGAATGTACAGCAAATCCAGCTACTATTTTTTCACTTGGTGGGAATCTTTCCATATCCCCCTTTCCCTCCTACACTGCACTGTACTCTATGTTTTATTTTATACACACGTATATGCTTACACAGATGGTAAGTAAACCACCTGACGCTTATCGTTCAGACTTTTCTAAAAGGAAAAATGAAAGTTTGTAAAATATGGGAAGTGAGAATTGAAAAACGAAATGGGCAGAAATAAAATGTTTGTTGAGAATTGCATTCAGATCAAAGATTTGGTTCTCATACTAACTCTTGTTTGGACAACCAAAGCCTTGAAAAACTCCAGATGACAGAAAATGGAGAAGGGAAGCATAAACGGAAAGCTAACACAAATCATTCTCATTCACTTTGAATGCATCCAAACTGTTCTCAAATGCAGATTCTTTTAAATTTTGTCAAATAGTATTTTGACACTTTTTCTGGAGAAAACCTTTTTTCAGAATTGATTGAAATCCAATGTTTAGAAATGGACCTTAAACTTAAATATTTTCATAAGCGCAAGCCAGTTCCCTCAGCCAATATCATGTGGGTTTTAGAAACATCTCTATATATAGCGCGAGCTTGGTTAAACAAATTGCTCCTTGGAAACATTTATGCAGACCTGACCAGCTCTAAAATGATTTGCCAGGTTACTCACAGCTAACCAAATGTTGGACAATGTGGGACACCATTAAAAGGTAGCGCAAAACTGTGATATATAAAAATGTTTTAATTCTGATATTATATTTTTTAGGCTCATAAAAATGTTTTTCTTATTTAGTCCATTACATCACATAATTAATGGAGAGATAAAATGTTATATAACATAAAACTATTTGAATGGCGATTTTTAATTAAGGTTCACTGTCTCTTAAAATGTTGAGCGAATATCAGTGTTATCATGTCGTACACTTTGAAGATCTTCTCAAAAGGAGAAAACTAAAAGAATAAAGAATGAACAAATAATGAAAAATAGGCTAAACACAGTTTCAAAGTCACAGAGTTTACGATGTTTGAGATATTTTTTTTCTGGCAAGTTGACATTGGAGGATCGCCACCTGATCTACTGACAGAGGTCACAGCCTCGATGACTGAGTCACTGCCGTCTTCTCATAAATAAATATGGATAAATTGTATAAAAAATAGTTGCGTTTCTATGAACTCGTTGTACACTGGTGTGCACCGGTATGCTGCTTTTGACACAGCGCTGTTTAATAGTTAAAGAAACAATGGTAAACAAGCATTCCCTGTGCGTTTCGGTTTAAAGAACGTGTTTCTTAATGTGACAACTAAAAACCAACAGACTGATGTAAATAAGGGACACTTTCTCACTATGGGAAGTGCGGGACAAGTGGTGAAAATGCTTTGCAGTACAACGCAAAGCTTGACGGTTGGTCACCCTACTCAGTCCAGTGTCTTTGTGCTTATCAGAGCACTGGAGTCTCTTATCATCAACATGGGGGACGTATTGTTTCTTTCTGCTTCAACTACCTCTCTATAGATAGCAGGGAATATTTTAGTATATCCTCTTACTTTGGACCCTAAACTCCTTGCCTTTTTGGAAACACAGTGAAGGTCCGGTAGTCCTCTTTGTTGTACTGTAGGGATCTTGTGAAGGTCTCTTGTACAGGGTGTTACATGAGTTTGTTGACTCTTTGGTCTAGGGCGCTGTTGAATGGGAATGTGTGTTCTCCTCGCTTGTGTTTTCTTTGCCAGGTGATTTGTTTTTTGTAGAGTTCTACGCAACTGCATAGCTATGATAAGGAGACTACGAATTTTGAAATCGACCCTTCGCAAAACCCTCCCCCCCATCGTTACTGTTGCTATGTCCGACAAGCTTTCGTTATAAGCCATGTGCTCCCAGTGTAAATGTGTGCTCTTTTATTTTCTGGAAAAATAAAAGGTGAATTCAGACAGAAAGTTCTACAATATGCATTCGAGGGATACATTTAGGATTTGAGATTACTATCAATAATTATACCGATATTTGCATCCACACCAGCAGACGATAACATTAATTCTAAACTCACACGATGCAGTAGGCTACTAACGTTTCTGTCACACAAATGGATGTATAGCCAAGCCAAATGTGGTGTATTAAGTGTTCATATTTACTCCCAAATTTATAGTAATGACAGTTTTAGAGAGCGAGTAACTAAATTTCGTATAAAAATATAAAATTTGTCTTTAATTCATACATTACCAATACAGATACAAGATACGAGTTGTTGGAATTATTATAGTTGTGATGTAATCTTTGCTATTCTCATTTACAATTATTTTTAAAAGTTATGTCTTAATTATCATTTATCGTTGTAGTGTGATTGCCATTAAAGCTTTGTATATATCTCTCTGTTTTACTATTACAATAGTTAAAAAGCTGTTTTTTATATAAATCACCAAAGCTCTACAACGCCAGTTTGTCAGGACTTGATTGTTTGTCGGAAAAATGGCGGTCAATCACGGGGGCACATAATATCGGAGTTATGGTTGCCTGTCAATCAAACTGCTTCCAAAGGGTCAACTTTACAGATTGTTGTGATCTCACCCCTATTCTTCACATAAAAATTTTGTTTTTGTGATGGAGTAACTTTTATTGCCAAATAACCACAACATGTTACTACTATACTTCCTTCAGATGCCAGTGTTTAAATATTTAATAATGTACACAATAGGTTGTAAGGTTACACATTAAATAGAGAAACGATTTTATACAGTCTATATATAATTAAATCATGCAAATGCTAACTATACCTGATAATGCTAACAGCAGTACTAATAGTTGGTTCACTCATCTAATTGCTTTCATTACGCAGAAAGCTGCAGCTAAATGTATTTGTTACACAGTAAATTGTCACGTGGATGAATATCTGACTACCATGTGACCATAGCTATTAGATAAAAGCCCTTAGACATTAATCCATTATAAGACATGAAAAGAGGATGTGAAAGATAATGAGATTTTTTGCTGCATAACCGCAACATCAAAGAAAATATGATGCCAGAGAGTGTTTCCTGTAGACTAGTCTTTACTTTCTTTCAGTTTCTGTTCTTAAAGAGACTAACATGTTTATCTGCAGCAGAGAAATAAATGACAGAAGTTGCCATTCATTCACTCCCTTTCCCATGGGCTTTCCAACTGTAGGTCGAAACAAACCTTTCATTTTATTTACAGTATGTTAAACAATAGGTTGTTTTTAAAAGTTGATGTTTGTAATTTGGTTATTGTATTCTTATCTGTTATTTATGTTGTAGAATCAAGTAGGCTTTTTCTGTATTAATGCACTGTTGTTCCCATTCTCCATCTTATCTGCCAAGATCACAACACCCTTCAAATAACAACCGAAGACACAGCTTTTCCGTATACACTTGACAAATCCTTAACAATCTTGAATTTTTATCATTGTTTTAAATGTTTAACAACTCTTGGATAAAATCATTTGCTGATAGAATAAATTGTTTTTTTCTGGGGGGTTTTCTGTGCAGAGGAGTCATCCACCACACTGAAGGTTGGTTCCTACATTTTGATTGGTATTGGCTCACTGTCAATGCTTATGGGATTCCTGGGTTGCATCGGTGCCATTAATGAGATCCGCTGTCTGCTTGGACTGGTGAGTCAATACGGATGTGTTACACCATGTACTTATCTCATTTCCAGTGACAAGAAGTTTGTTTGTCCTCTCTTTCGTAAAACTGCACAATGTGACACAATTGACCCTTAGCGTAGATTTAGATTAATAGGCGACCGGACAAATCATAACGCCAAAATGATGCTTTTCGACATTTTGCCCGACAAAGGACTATTTCTCCTAAATCTGATCTTTATGGTCATGATCACAGTTTCACCCGTTGCCTTAATGTGAAGAATCCAATGGCGGACTCCAGATGTAATGTCGATACAGCAAGTCTACGTTAAGCCAGATCTGTATTTTGTTAGCTTTTTTCCGAGTCACGTTCACATCCTGAAAAAGTACCTCAAATGCATATTGCAGACTTTCTTATTGCTTTTGGCTGAAAGCGCACATCATTTTTACCCCAGAAATGATGATTTCAGGATACATATTTTGAAGTGCAGTGGTAGTGCTTTGGCTGATGTTGGACATAGCAAAAGGGGGCGGCCTTTGCCAATGGATGATTGCAGCCAATTGGAAGTTTTTTTATGTTTAAAGATCAGTTATGAGGGCCGAGATTTTGGAGCAGTAAGATTATGGAGTGCCCAGGTTTACCCAGAGTGATCCTGCAGAAATGGAAACCGAGTGACTGTTGAAATTAGGTTAGGACAGATAACAGAAACTCAAATTTCAACAACATGTAAGACAAGCTTTTGATCACTAGTTTCTTTGTTTTGTCACTGAAACGTCTACGTCAGTTTTAGTGTAGGGTTAAATTGCAAAAGCTTTTGCCATCGTGGTTTGAGTGCTTCTACAATGATCTGATCACTCGCACAACAAGACCAGAATTATTTATGCCCTGAGCATCTACCGAGGGAGGTTCATAAAACCCTTCCAAATGAGCATGATAGAGAGTTTGTTTGAAACTTAATGCTGCTGGATTTACTGAGCTGGAGTAACAGAGATAAACCAGCAAGATTTAGGGAGTCTGTAGAAGAACTGGGGGGTGATATAAGTCCCCATTAGGTCACTGCATAAGCTTTGGGGTCAGCGAATACCTGTGTTAAACAGTTTGACCCATTTTAAAATTGAAGTGTCATTCATATTACGTACTTAATGTAATCGCATTGTTTGTTGTAAGGATCATCCTCTTGTGAAAAAAAGTTGAAAATTTCAACTATTGTAGGAAGTCTTCATTTAAAGGTGTAGTTATATTTAAGGCACATAAACTCTTAACAAGTGTTAGCTTTAAATGTATAGTCTTTCTAGCCCAATGATTGTAAATTGACCTTTGTGTCTCGTCTTTTCAGTACTTCACCTGCCTCCTTCTCATCCTCATCGCCCAGGTGACGGCTGCTGTTCTCATCTACTTCCAACGAGATCTGGTGGGTTACTGTATCTTTAACCAAAGTGTATGATCTTAGCAAGACTTAAAAAAACTGTTTGATCTAAACTGTTCTCATTCACAAATACAAACTCACAAATACAAACAGAGGTTGGAAAAAATTATATGAACGCCCATTTAGTAATAATTGTGTCGGCTACTGTGGACAACAACAAACACTGGTTATCTTTTGTTGTCTGTGGATATTCGCTAGATTGCATGCCAGTTCAAGTTGTGTACGTAAGTGGTTAGTACACAAAATTGTTGAAATAGTTCACATGTGGTGATGGGGTGTAACAATATGCATTTTAATCTTCACAACTAATGCAAAAGTAAAACATTTACACTTGTATTCATGTAATCAGATTATTTCATTGTGAGGTGCTTGGATTCTCTGTTGCACAATGTTCAACATGCAGTAGACTTCTGAGCGGATGGCATGACAGGATGTTTCCATTTTGTAACATTAAAACAAGTAGTGTGTTTGATGTAAGGGTTTCACACTTCCTTTGCTCACTTTGTTGACAACAGTGCCCTCTTTAGAAAAATACGCCTCGCTCAAACATTTTACACTACACAGGTTTGATGATGAAAATATAAAACCTTTGCACTCTCGTCAGCCCTTTTCTATAGTGTGAGGGAGGATAGACACCCTCTAGTGCAAGAGTTTAACACATTTGTGCTCTATCAGCTTTTCTTAAATCACTATGCGTTAGTATAACACTAGGCTTAACACACGCTTTAGCGCTTATCTTTGTGTTTTATGTTGTATAAAGTGTGTACCTGTGAGACCGGTTGTTGAGAACGGGTAGTCGGAGTCTGTGTCAGGACATGCTGTGATTTCTCCTTACAGTACAGTTCACTATAGGGCACGGGGAATGCTTTTCCCAGAACAGGGCGAGGTTCACAACAATCTCTCAAACCTTATCTGCATAAGCACACAGACTTTTTTTAGTTCCGTTTATCATGGCTGCAGACCCCTCATAGCATTCTTCTCGCACACATGCACAAAGATATGGCTTCTAAATTCAATGCAAATGTCAAACCTTTCCACAAAGTTTTAAGAAGGATTTTTTATATTTAAAGCACAATTTTACATAGTTCAGGAAGTGCCGCTTTCAGAAATGTCACATACATAACGGTACATATTCCTCAAGTGCCATACCCTACTCTGCTTTATTTGGTATTATTACAATATAACACCAAATAAAATACAGTACAATATTGGTAGCACAAGATTTGACATAATGTGTCGTATCCATAACGTTGGAATTGCCCCAAACGTTTTGCAGTTTCAGGGTTTCTGCGGGGTATTAAAAAGTAAAAAAAGTCTTAAATTCCAAAATCTAAATTTTTGCCTTAAAAAGTCTTTAATTCATTGAAGTATAGTGTTCTAGGTGTTCTTACAATGTTCCTACGGCCATGAAACGCTAATGCTCATTGAAATACAAATATTTTTTTAAGCTATTGCTTCGTATGCCGGAAATAAATTGACCTGGGAATGTTGGGTGTGAGGTTTTTTATGTTATGATACAGGTCTTAAATTGTAATCATAATAGTCTAAAAAAGGTCTTAAAAAGTCTTAAATTTGACTTTGTGAAACCTTCAGAAACCCGGAGTTAAAAGGGCTTTCATTTGTATGCTAGTATATCATTTACAGGATGTCAGGGTCTGTATATAGGTTTCTTTGTTTTTGACAAACATTAAAGAATTCAATTATCTTGATGTTTTGACTGTTATTAAAATAGAAGATGTTAGAATGCGTATTATTCAGTTTTACACCGCTAAACCCTTGCTTGTCTCTTTGTGAATAATTGCAGCTAAAGCATGAGATGTCCACTATTGTGAACAAGATTCTGGTGAACTACAATGGTCATAATAACACATCAGAGCATGCCTGGGATTACCTTCAGAGAACGGTGAGCAGAGCTCTAAGGGTTTTTCTTCAAATATTATCAAGGATTTTCTCTTCCTTAATCTTACATCACTCTTTTTGTTTTATTGTAAAGTTAACATCTTATGTTAATTACACAATCAGTGATCTTTCTCTAGTTCTCTGAGTTTTTAGTTCTTGGTGTTCTTGGTGTTCTTTTCTCTAACTCTCACAGATGGGGTGCTGTGGTTGGACTGGACCATTTAACTGGACTGATAACATCTTGATAAAGAACAGTTCGAAGTTTCTGTATCCATGCTCCTGCAGAAATGAATCCATCAGTGGGACAGATTTAATGGAAACTGGCCTGTGTGAGGGTTTGTCCAATGACTGGCCTGTCTTCACTATGGTACACACAAGCATCTTTACTCCTGACACTGATGTTTTACACTTCCTTCTTAAATTTTCTTCTTCTGTTCCTAAACTCACTACAGTGAAACTCACCATTATATACATTCTATTACTTTTGACGAAACATTTTAGGTTTTTATTGCGAATGACTTTGGCACCACCTGGTGGTTCTCATAGGTACTTGCCTAAAGTCCAGGGTAAACTAAAGGATTTTGTATTGTACACTGCTGTCTGGATTTAATTTTTAATGACAACTGATAATATTTATTGCAATGTATACTGTATGTTATCACTTAAGTATTGTGTAAATAAGCCATACAGAGGTCAATTTGAATTATATTTCTTAAAGCCGCCTATATTATACTACTATATTCTTATATAATACTAAAAGTCTCATTGTTTGAATATGCAAACTTCAAAAACATTTATTGCAATACCAAATAATACAGTTTTTTGTAAACGGGCCCACTGACTCCTTATCATCCTCTTTTAGTTTGGCTAGTTCTTTGTGTCTTATCTTATGATATCTTTGGAGAGCTCTGTCTGTGTATGATCATGACATATCATTTTTCATTTTCGGTAGATTTTTTCCCTGCTTTTTTTAATTCCTGCACTCCATTTCATGCACCTAGGGCTGTATATCCAAGGTGGAAGACTGGCTCCTAAGGAACTGTGGAGTTATTCTTGGAGTCTGTGTTGGAATAGGAGTGATTGAGGTAAATCCAGAAAGATTAACGTGTATCATGCGTTCATTCACATACTGGAATGTTCACCGTATGGGTGGTTTTAGATAATTATGATTTAGTGGGCAAAAATGGTTTAAATAATAAACCTACCCATCTGCCTGATATGATATTCTTCTGTGTATGTGAGACGGGATTATGATCATTCTATTTTGCTTACTTCAGCTTTTAGGGATGATCCTGTCCATGTGCCTCTGTAAGAGTGTTCAACAGGAGGATTACACCAAAGTACCTAAATACTGAGAGCAAACCCCCCTTCTACAGTGACTCATACTTATGGGAAAACACCAGTGTTACAATCACTCCACGCCAACAGAGCAACTGGAACAAACCAGAGCACATTTCCCCACATGATGCACACAACCGGTTGTGTGTGTATGAGATACAAACACACATATGACGAGCCTTTTAAATAAATATGTCACCATATTCAATTGAGAAGTTTTATGATGGGATTATGAATTTTCATTTAAAGAAACTAAAGATATTTAGATCTTTTACAAGATTGCTCTTCAAGGTCTAAAGCAGGTGGCTATATATTTTACTTTTAGTCTTGAAGATATGCAGTACGTTGACCGTTTTTAGACTTTGATGCTGTTTATTAGTTCCGAGAGCACTTTAGTGAATAGTTGGCGAAGAGATCCGAGCAACATTTTTAGGGAGGGCAAAACGCTTGTTTTCTCTTCAACTTTTTTTCTGTTATCTGTGAGGAGAATTGTATAGTTTCAATTTGGTTATGTATATTTCACCATGAATGAAACTACTTCAATTAGGTTTCTTCTTTCTGAATAACTATATTCTAGTTATCACAGCACTTAATGGTGACTTCACCGCCCGTGTTTCAGAAGGGTTGGAGTGGATGTTAATAGCAGGGGTGGGGTCACTCAGGGTGGGATCAGGTGTGGTGAAGTTAAAGATGGCTGCGGTATAGAAATGGAAGGGCAGAGCAGACGACTGCAGGATGGTATTGTGCTTCTTGTGGTTTACGTGTGTGGCGGTCTCTGTGGATCAGGGTGTGTATGTGAAGTTAGGTTGGGTCCTTTTGCTGTGTTAGTGTGGCTACAACAGATGTTAAATTATGTCTTTAACAAGCAATGGATGTAAAGCTGACTGATTATAAATCCAGATCTATTCACGTAGATGGGAAATTTGCGTTATAGACCCATTTCAGCTCATCTACACGATGATGAGGAGACTGAGTTTTTTTGTCTTTCTTTATTGTTCCTTCTTTTTGCCATTTTCATATCTATGATTTTATTATTTTATGCAAAGGTTCAAGTAAGCTTTAGCTTTTTAAATTAAGTGAGTCTGGCTTTTGTTTCTATCGGTGTTGTTCTCTCGTGTTTCTGAAGAATAGTTTTGGCTGTTTTAGTGTTGTATCAACAGTGTTGCATTTTTTTCTGTATGGTCATTTACAAACACTAGAAGCCATTTTACTCGTTGGGTTGAAAGGGTTTTTGGCAAATGTACTCAACAAACCATTTCATTTGTATTTTGCTGGTAAGGGAGAAGAAAATTAAACTGTCAGTTTAGAGAATTCATTTTTGTTTGTTTCTTTTTTAATGTTTTATTATGTTTTAAACTTTCCTGGACTTTTTATATTCAGTTGTGTCGGGCTGCTTTTGACCGAATTAATATCTTTACATGGTCTTTACCATCGTTTACTAATAAAAAGTAAATGTTTTCATCAGTAAAACGTACAGACGTTGGGATAATTTTGTATTTTTTGGTAAAGTGTAGATGAAGGGCTTTTTTATATTTACGATATTTTTCTATTTCACAGAGAAGCTATGTTTGTGTAATGAGTTTCAAGGGCCATTTACGTAGGCTAGTACAAAACACTTGTCTATGCAATAGTTATGACTTTGATTAAAAGGAACTTCAACGTAATATTGTTTCCATTGTGTGATCTTTGTCTTGAAATGTAGTTTTGATTTAGTTTGAATTTGGAACCATTCCAGCCAATAATGCCATAATCCTCTTTCAAACTTTTTTTGTGTAAAACAATAGATTGAACATTAAAGTATTACATACATTTTAGAAAAATGGTAAGCTTATCTATATGGAATGCCACAAAGGCAACTATGAGGATTATGTTTCAACAAAAAATCTAAACCATAAAATAATTGAGTCTTCAATGTATTCACCTTCTGCTTAAATTTGAAGAAATATTGTCTTAGTATTTCATCAGTTTCATCAGATATTAAAGGAAGTTCCATCAAGTTTGAGCTCTTATTGGCTGCTTTTTTCATTAGTCACCCATTTAAAAACTTTCATACATTTTTGTAAACAGCTTGCAAGTGTTCTAATACTTTTTTACGTGTTCGAAAACGTTTGACCGGTAGTGTACATGACTTAACTATTAAGTTGGTATGAACACTAACCAAAATTATAAAAGCAGAATTATAATTTAGACCGATTTATGAACAATATTTGAGAGAAATAGGCCTTTTGTGTACATAGAAAAAGTCTTAGATCTTTGAGTTCAGCTCATGACAAAAGGGGGCAAAAACAAAAGTGTTGCGTTTATTTTGGTCAGTGTATGTCAACTTTTTTGCCTCCGAATCTGGAGTGCTGCTTTTGTAGTGTCGGTTGTAATCAGAAGAGGGCGCTATCGGGAAACTTGAGATCTTAACTCATATCTCAGTGTGGTTCCTGCTGAAACATTTAGATACAAGTGCAAAGTGTATAAAATCCTATTCATTTCTCTCTCATCCTATTCCAGCACCAACATTTTCTCACAAGGACATTAATAATTGTAAACAATATTTAGAATAACTAATTCAATCTTTGATATATTAAATATTAAAGAGTTATACATTATTTATGTAATTTGTGACTATCAATATAGTCTCAGATCCCCTGAAGAGGTCAGTCTTCAACCTTCTTTGCATTTCAGCAAACTCTTTTAAGAGCAGGAATTGAATGAATGTGATTTGGGAGGCCAAGAAAATCTCTCCACTGCTTCTTATGAGTCTCGGTGGTACGGTTGAGGAAAAAGAAGAAACCACTTTTGTCCGTCACAGAGGACACATGACCTCAGAACCATTGCCAGGAAATCTGTGTCTGTAGTTATATTGATGCAAACTGGTGGTGCTTGGCTTCTGCATATGATCTAATTCCATGACCCAAATTCAGTTATCCAATAAATTATGTAAATGCTGCTGCTTTCTTTCCTTTTTCCCTGTACAATCTGAGTATCTGCATTGCTTTTCACACGGCTGTCCATTTAATGTCATTTCTTGATATTAGTAGTATATGCAACATCTACAAATAGAGATAAGTCAGTAATAACTATGACAGAATATTATGGAAGATGGCTCTTTAAAATATGCTGCATTCTCTTGTGTTGTTTTCCTCAATCAGGGATTTTCCTCTTCCTGAAAAGAGCTTGACTCATCCACAGCATTGAAGAACTCTCCACCTAAGGGCCTCTTCCTCATCCTGCTATTACGCCCTTGCTTGACATCCTGTTTTTAGCAGAATATTCACTATCATACTGATTTACACGGTATGAGATCTGGTGTTTATGTCTTACAAAATGTCAAAAGGTCAAAGTCTTGACTATGAGTGAACTTTTATATTGGCTAGGGCTGAAACGATTAGTCGACATTGTCGACAAATATTCTTGATGTCGAGTAGTCGTTTGATTATGTGACTTAATTTAAGGGCCTTCGCGGTAAATCTTTTTATGAGAGAATGCAATAATAATAGTAATGATAATAACAACAAAAATCATATAATAACATCAATGTTATTATTTGTTTTGCAAAGTATAAAGCATTGATCGAGTTTAAAAGTCAAGCCTGTTTTGATTATTTTAACAATTAGGTATTACATGAGAGGAAAATGATTATAAGAGAGGGAAGTTAAGTGATAGGACTCTTATATCTTGCCTTTTTTTATATTTTCTTCTGTTACTTGCTCTTTTTCATTAACTCTTTCACCAACATTGATGATTTAAATCGTCATTTAAAAAAAAAACGGTTCCCCGCCAAAGACGTTATTACGGGAATCAGTGTTTATACTGTTGTACAGCAGGTGGCGCTGTTACACACCTTTGGGAAAACGTACAGAATCCCAGAACCTAGAACGTATATTTCTTATCGGCTTTTAATGATTGTTCTGAGAGTAATCTGGGCGGAAATCTTTCACAAAAAACTCTCAAAATTATCTTTTAATCAAAGTGATGCATTATTAAAGAAACCTACCCACATCTATGGAGTGATAAAAAAAAGAACAAATCAAGATTGAAGAATACGGTTTCCTCTGTTTAAAAGCAGAGACTCTGTTCTTTCATTGGACATATTGTTTCCATATATTCTTTACAGAAAATGTACTGTGAGCCATTAAAGTTTGGTTAAAATGTTAAAAGAAACGCTCGCGTAGGCTGGCAACTTTAAACTGAGTTAAACTGTACTGTTGTCATAGAAATGCTGCTTAATGCTTCCGTCAAGAGATTTGTTTACATTTAAAAAAATTGGTCTGTAATCTACCTGATTTATTTATTTATTTGTATTTAAAAATTTCTAGAGAGTTTTTGTGTGATTCGAGTTGGACAGAATCAGCAAACTTAAAGCGAGTAACCAGTTGGTTTAAGTTCATTAAAACAAATTTCAAAAGCTGAATTGATTTATTCATTACGTAAATTATGTATAACTCAATGTTTTAACTAGTTGCAAAAGCTGAATAATCATTAAAAACGTACCGATAAGTCATTGAAACAATAGACGATTAGTCGATTAATCGGGCCAATAATCGTTAGATTAATCGACTATCAAAACAATCGTGTGTTGCAGCCTTAATGTTGGCAAACAATGACACGTTTTTCAAGCATTGTGATAACTGAGCACAATTTGCATGATTTGATGCAAACAACAATTTATCGTTTATTATTTTCTAGTTTATTTCAGAAACGACGTCAAACTGACATTTGCAGCAAATTCGAGAGGATGGCTTAATTTTTATGGTTTCAATGTTATTATTTTATTTCATTGTTATAATTATTATACCACTGATTTATGTACTACCTCAATAAAGTGTGTTTTTAACTAAATAATGTTTGTACAAGGTGCAGTTTCGCTACTTATACACTGTCACGTTCCTCTCATACGGGCGCAGCGCTCGTTTCCAGAAAAATCTGGTAAGGAAAATACATCAAAACATCAAAAAGATGATATTTTTTAAATTGCATATTTAGAAAGTTTGTCAGTACGGTAAGAAACATCCTCTCGGTTACATCAACTAAACTGAATGCATTTAACTTTAGCGCCATTGACGCATCCAAGCCTTAACGGAATAGTTGTTTTAAAAAACATAACATATTGCCATTATTTCTTCACACTCCTGTGGTTCCAAGTGCTTTTCTTCTGAATGACATATTTCCGCCTTTAGAACCCTGACAAGGCCCAGTATATTGTAATTGCAAGGTGTTTACTGTTAGTGTTTAGTAAAGAAATGTCAGGGCCAACCGTGTAATTTTCTAGTTACCAAAAAGGTCTCTGGGTGTCTCCACAGTTTTTGAGTCAGGCGTTAAATTGCTGACTCTGCTGAGTATATTAAAACGAATGCCTGTATTTCCTCTGTAAAGTAGGTTAAAGAATGTGTTGAATCAGGTGTTTTTCCCACACATTTTCCTCTGTGGCTTCTGAATGTGAATGCAGAGAGTGTGCTGCTAGTTTATCACAGTTTGAGCACAAGGCAATTCATCCTCTGTGTAGCAGATAACGTGATTAGCATTTATTTTGCATACCTGCTCATTAACATTAAAAAACGTGTTGTGTTCAACCTGATTAATCTACTGCATCCTTTTACAAAATCTGGTTATTTATTCTGCCTGATGTTTGTTTCTTCTTATTTTTATGTTTTTCACCTGCGTTTAGATGTTTATGTGGAGGAGAAGAGCGACCATTATGAGTTTACCTGCTATGTGCGAATGTGTTCGTGATTTCGTTGGTTTTTATGTTAGTGGGGACCTAAACCTGAACACACACCAACTCATGGGGACCTGTGTCACTGTGGGGACCAAAATTGAGGTACAAAATGTGGACTATCCCCACGGAGAAACGTGTGTGCCTGCGTGCGTAGAGATTGCTGAGGTGCACATTAATTCTGCAACCAAACTTATTATCTAATGATAATAGTAGGATCACTGATGCAGTAAAATATGCTAACATTTAATACCATATATTAATTAATATAATCTTGGTGCTTGATCTCTTTGTTCGTTTTCGATCAGTCATTATGCATGTGCAATTTATCAAATTAATTTAGATAGACTTGGCATTCTAAACCTTTATGGTTTTCAGCCTGAATAAAATGTAAGCTTTGTATGAAGCTTTGCTGTGATAAAGTCACTTCAATGGCTGCCTGAAAGTGATTTGAAATGATTTTATCTCCTTATGCAAAGCATCTGTCATCTCTCTCTGTTTATTCACAGCAGACTCATTTGCTATATAATATATGCATATTGTGTATGCTCCCTTTTGGCAGTTTTGCTATCATTAGTTCACAATACACACCACCCATGCTGTAAACATTTTACCATCCGATGTCTTTGGAATAATAATATGTGAACCCACTGGTTTAGTGAAAGATACAATGTGAAGCGGTAAAAAATGGGCAGAAATGATAAAGAATAAAAGGAATAAATATCAAATTGAGGGATGATTTTAGTCTGTAATAAAGTTACTTTATCAGTATTGTCTTCTCCAGAAACATTATCATTCTTGAACAGATCGCATTTTTTATGCTTGTGTATTTGCACTTTTAAAATGAAGTCTCTCTCTTATTATTTCCTCAGGCAGGATTTTCGTCACATCTTGACTTTCTCCTCGACAAAAGTGTTGGGCACTGTGGCATTTCAGTTATCATTTTTGCTAGAATGGCCAACAATAGCAATGCCAATGCTCAATGTCAAGGGGCGACGTTTTGTGACAATGGTAAGACAGCATTCATCATATGGTACGCCTACAAACAATAGCTTCCATTCCTAGCCCCAAAACTGGATCTGTTGGTTTGCAATCGAGACATATTATCATCTCTTAATTCATATTATGTCTCATATTTTATTGCGGAATACTGTCATTAGACCAGATGACTAATGATAATGACTGAGGATGCTAATTCCATGACTCTTTATAAAGTGATTATGTACACCCCTCTGTGCCCATTGAGCTAGCACAAAGATAACGTGCCCGTTTTGTTAATCGGGAAAAAATGTGCTACAGTAAAATTGGACTTTACATCCTGTCTAAATGTGTCCTACCCCTGCCACACTAATGTTTTGCCAACAATTAGCCTAATCGCAAGTCTTGGAACGAACATGCAATAATGTGTCTAGGCTGATGTTCAAGTGTGTCTACAATACTTAAATCCCAAAAGGAAGCCCAGACAAAGGTTAAGACTTTCCCATCAGTATCAAGTGCAACATCCTGCATGCAGAACAGCCACTTTTCCTGCGAGATTTAATCAAGCCTCTTAATAAAAGGAATTGAAAATTTATGCATTAGCGCTGGCACAGTCTAAATGAAAATGAGGAAAGACGGGGGGCGTGCTGCTCAGAGGATGCTTGGCGCGGGGCTTGTGGAGAATATTCTTGGAGACTGATTAGAGCAGCACTGTCAGCTAATGATATTCATTGGCATAGATCTGAAATGAGGAACACAGTCTCCAAGCTTGCTCTTCCACGTCTCTTGTCCCACATCTGACTCCTCTCCAGTCATTTTGGCTCTCTTTAGAAGATGCTTTATTCATAGCTGGCTCATCCACGTGGGGGACCCTTTCCGTCTTCTTCTGATCACTTTGTTGTTGTATGTTCAACAGAGACAAGAAATCATACATGTCTTCTTACTGCTTGCTTTTTGTTGCAGGGAACAGACAGCCAAAGCACCCTGGGAATTCAGCAAACAGCAGCTGTGCTATTTCAGTTGGGTTGGTGATGAACGTGTCACTACTGTTGCGTTCTCTCTGTGGTTATTAGTGCTTACAGATGTGTCAGCTTCTAGAAGATGCTCATTACGGCAAACAAATCTGTTATTGATATTTATCATCAGCATAGTCAGATGACAGTTAAGGAAAGTCTGTCTTGGTATAAAACTTGTCTGGCTACGAATATCCCCTGCTGAAAAGAGCTGATCAATATGAATTTCCATTATGGTTAGCGCCGGTCTAGCCGATAGATCAGAAAAACTCATTTGGTGAAGAATGAGGCAAGAAAGAAATAAACATACAGTATTGCTTTTGAATAATGAAGTCATTGTTTGGGTATTGTATGTATATAGAAAATTGCATACAGTGCTGAGTATACATAATGTATATTGCAGTAAGACTAATATATTATTATGACATTTTGAAAATGGCCTTTGTCTTTTTTCAATAGCTATAAAGTATATAGTGTATATATTCGTTCACTTTCGGCTTTACAACTTGGCAGACTGCTTACATTCACACTGCAACATTACACATGGCATGATATGTAATTTTGAGTACATTGTAATAGTTACTCTTTAAAACATTTTTGTTAATTAAAATCTAATAAAACATCGGGACAGATATTTTATGAGAAATTTATTGCCTCTCTCTGACATCCTGTCTACACAAGACGCAAGTGGCGCGGCGAACAGTGCATTTGTTGAATCGCGCCGCATCCAGTATGGACAAAATTTCTAATAAAAAAAGAGATTTCAATCAAAAAACATAAAACTGAAATAAAAATACATTTAACTTATATAACAGTATAAAAATAAAGAATTCAAGTATAAAAGCATAACATAACAGAATTACCCCCAAGAATGTAAATGACTAAAATAAACAAAAAAAACGGAAAATATAAAATAGAAGCAAAAATCTTAATAAACTGACAATAAAACTAAAACAAAACAGCGATGAGAAAGGAAACAGAGCTGGAAAATTGAGAAAATGTTAAAGTATCATGAAAGCCCCATATCTGAGCACATGAATGACATCGTCCATGACCTAATAGTTGAGGTCAATGTTGACATTACAGAAAAGAGGAACTTACAAGAATGCTCTTTGATAAAATGATCTGTGACCTCATTGACAGGGCTCAACCTTTGAACTCATCTGTGATCTTACTAAAGACCTAGACCGTATTTTATGATCACCTCAGTGATTAACTAGCTGGTTACCTCATCACCGGTGACCCCACTGGCCAAATCAATGCTTAATATATCCTTTAACTTACCATAGAATTATTTACTAAATTCAAAAATGAACTCACAAAACTTTCAATATATTATATTTATAATACAGGTCAATAGAGCTGCTCTTTTCATCCTCTAGCTTGTGAAATACAAAATGCTTTTCACTGGAATTAAATCAAACATTTTTAGCCTTGGCTAAATAGCACAGCATTTTAACCTTCAGTCACAATCGCATTTCAGTGTTCAATGTGAAAGGCATCTTCAAGCGTTTTACCTGTAAATGATTAAATCATGATAAGTAATAATGTGAACATTGAGGTAATAAGCTATGTCAATTAATTGGAGTTGATATGTGGATAATTGTGGGACAGGATCAAGATTCTGAGTGGATAGAAAGAAGTGTGTCAATAGTTTCCTTGAACAAACTCATTACACAGTTCTTTCAAGAGCCACAGCCAACGAAATCTGTGGCAACATGAATGGAAAAAGAGAAAGACTCAAGGGCATAGTTTACAGACAATGTGGATAGAGGAGTGGATCCATTTATGTCAAATACAATAAAATGCTTAGTAAGCAAGTCTTGACAGACGCCTCTAAAGACACAGATACAGTCCACATAAAACTATCTTTAATGTAGATGAGTAAAACAGATATTTTCTTCTGTACTTAATTTTCAGTTTTTGCACACATATGCCCTACTAAATAAAATAATAAAACAACAAATAAGATGAATCTACTATAATCGACATATTTAGCACAGTAAAAAAATAAATCAAAGTAGGTCACCATCAAATTAAATGAACAGAAATGAAAGGAGTTTCATGAAAAGAAATCAAGTTACAGTTCATTCCTATATTTGGATGTCCTTCTTAGGTCCTACAAATCACAAGACTTTGGAGCTCAGATTTACTTTCCATTGACATAATGTTAACAAGAGCAGAGTCGTGTGGCTCTTTATATCATTTTACCAAACACAGATGTCTCCTCAATCACAGTGTCACTTTTCATGTGTCGTTTTTGGCTAGAATTGCAGTGCAAACCTGAAAATGTCAAATACAGTAGTTTATTCTTTCTGGATCTAATTCTTTTTGGGACAGTGCCAAAACAAATTATTAAAAGGGTTTTATAAATGACAATGAAACTATTTTGAGATTGTGTTTAGTGGGGTTTAGTGTTGAAACTGAACGCAGTCACTAAAATGCGCCAGGAAGTCAGTCGAGATACTCACTCCATGATACCTGTGACACCTGTCACATTTATAATCTGATCTCTCATCCATTTGTCAGGTGTTTACTCTGAAGTTTATATCATATTTATTTGTAATGCATATTGTCATTTTTTAAATAATGCATGCATAGGTTGCCTAAAATAAATAATAACTGTTTAATAATCTGACCGAATATCCGTAATGTGATCCGAACCGTGACATTTGGTGCAACTTTAGTGCAACTATGTGAACAGGTAATCCAATGATCTCACCCTATAATGGATTTGTTATCTACAGCTCTGTCAAATTTAGTTAATAAAGCAGAAAGGCCAGTTAATAACCACCCTGTAACCTTGTTTGCTTGTTTCATTTGTTGGACAATTTTTTATCTAAGTCCACACAAGCATCAATCAGATGACTGAGTCATGATAAGATGATGATAAGATGATGAATCAATGTGATGTTTAATGCATATGAAGCCTGTATCGATACCCGCTCTTCCTTTACAACCCTTCTAAAAACTCCAAACTGCAGTTTTTTTTAAAAGACTGATCTTATTTGCACCTGGTGTCCATCTATGAGAGGATCTGGCCAACACAGCTTTAAATAACAATATAGCATCATATCAATAAATGATTATTTTCTTCTGCAACACAGTTGTCCCAGTAAAAAATATTATCCACTTCATTTCATCTTTAAAAAAAGGGGATCTTATAAATGAACTAGGGAGGATAGATTGAGAATATCTTATTCGCAGTCTACTTAATCATCTGTAGTGTGGGTTCACAGCAGACCATCAGTGTCCAGGAGAGAGAAAGAGAGAGAGCTTACAGCCTGACTGCATCTGACAACATGATGCATGTATGAGGCTCCAGCCGATGAGTCTCGCCCTATGAATGTGATTACAAGAAGTGTAACATTTTGTGCTTCGCTATAAAAGCCTCATGACACAGGTGGTCCTAGCAGAAGACAGATTGTACCAAGACCCTTTTAATTCTCAGCAGAAACAGTCGGTCATCAAATGAAATGCCAGTTTTTTATTGCTGTTGTGTTTTCTTTAACAGTCTGCAGCAGTCGTCCACAGGAGCGTTTTCATGATAAGCCCGTTTATACTCTCATCTGCTCGGTGTCTTTCTGCCTGCCTCTCTTTTGCATTTATAAAGTCTGTCATCCAGAAATTAACCGAAAGACACGCTACAGGCTACATGAAATGCCACATATGTCGATGTGTCCCTTTGTCTCAGCTCAGTGAATAATGGTGTCCAAAATAAACCAAACTGATTGTGGCACTTTGACATGCAGGGACTTGTGAGGCAGCAGGGAAAATGAGGTGGCCCGTACCGTTCACTACTCTCTGACAGAATCTGTCAAGATGAGCCTTGTTTGTGGATTTTGCGAGAAATAGAAATGCATTACTGGACAAGCTACATTATTCAGACTGCAACTGGGTTTTTCTCTGTCAGTCATTTAGAGATGTAAGCCAAAGCCGTTTACTTCATCTCACGTCTATAACGCTCTCAGGGAATCCGGTGGGACAAATTAAAGTAGAATGTAATAAATCTGCCAGAGCAATTAAACTAACTTAGTCTTTGTAATAAAGAGGGTCATTTTTTATTCTAGCACATTCATTTGTAATTTGTAGTGTATGAGGAATAGATCATTTTTTATTCAAAGGCCCATTTACTGATACTTCTTCTCTTACTATCTTACCATTTCACACCGTCTCACACGAAACGTGAGGAAGTTATTGCATTTCACTGTGAAGCGACTATTTGGTAGGAAATACAGATGTTATCTATTTATTAATTTGTGAAAAAAAAATGTATTAACCTTCGACAAATGTATAATATTCTATCAGTTTCTTTTTTTGTTTGAACTTATAGCCTGTAGTTTTGGAAGTTCTTTTTATCCTTTCAGTCTGACTTTTACAATTTGTGCAGACATCACATTACAGCATTACAGCACAGATTTTGTTTTGTGAACATGTCACTGTGTAATTCTTTGCAAAGTGGCTGTTAGTGAAGGATGGAGCAGTTAAACTTTATTTGCAAACTGTTTCCCATCTCACCACTGATGAGAGTCTTAAATGCATAGTAGCGTAAAATTCCTTCTCGGTCATTTAAAGGACTAGTTTAGGAAATTTTAAGGCAACTAGCAGTAAGGTTGGGAATTGCAACCAACTCCTTCCTTTTCGAAGCAATAAGGTAACTAAAACAGCACTAAGATGTCGTCACGTTTTAGGGTGTACATAACTAGGGACTTTTAAAGGTCCCGCATTGGTTTATGGGCAGACAACAAGTGTTTGTACATAGAAGGTGTAAAAACATGATTATTTCGTAATTATAGGGAGTTATTCTTACCTTACTTCTTGACTGACTCTAAAATGATTCGTTCTGGATTCATCTGTCTAATTCCCTCCTATCCGCTAGCGTAGTCTGCTGTGATTGGTCTACCGCGAATGAGGCTCACGAGCTACAGTGTTTGGGGGAGAAGAGGTTTTCGCAGCCAGTCCTAGCCAAACTTAGGCGGGGACTATATGCAGTGACATAAATCCGCGGTGGTTTACGAATGCGACTAGGGATGACTAGTTTGTGTGATTCAGAGTCGATTCCCTTTTTTCCAAGCAAATAACTTTGTTATTCATTCACCTTCGGATTTACAACTTGGCAGACTGCTTACTTTCAAACACGGCAACATTACACACTGCATGAAATGTCATTTCCATGATCTCATGTTATGTACTCTTTAAAGATAATGTTTTTTCGAAATGCACTCTGAAGAGAAGTTTGTCCCTTCAGGGCTACTTTAGAAACATAATGTTGAATTCCATGAAAGATGACCCGTGGTAGCTAGAAATGGCTCATTCTTAGGGAATAAAAACATGTCTTCATTACGCAAGGTCTTTATACACCTCTGAAGACATAGTTATTTATATTATATTGCATTTGTGTCAATAGATCCTACAAAAAATAACACACATGACCTTCAAAAGTGAAATCTTATCTATATTCTCCTGTATTTTAGTTGCTTTCCATACGCTTTGGCCAAATATGTTTATATAATGAATTAGTACAAATACTGATAAAATCTTGTCTGACTTCTTCATTTCAGATTCAGATCAGCTAAATGTCAGCTTTCAGGGCCCATTCTGATTCAAGGGGGAGTTGACGGAAAATCAAACACATCTTATTTGCATGACTTACAGAGTGACTGTAAATCAATCATAACAGGATTTTACTGACTGTCTGATTCAAGAAGCATGCGCAGACACGCAAACACACGTGCTGTGTAAAGCCCGACCGCTGGTCTGTAGAAGCACGTGAGGAATGATGACGGGACCGCACTTAATGGGCCCCTCTCCTCGCTGTGTTTTTCTAGAACATCTGGATTCTATTAAAGCAAGGCTATCTGACCGCTGCTGTCAGAGAGAGAGAGAAGAAAATGAATGGAGGAAAGTAAAAAGAGGAGCGATAAGCCGAAAACGAAAAGAGAAAGGGTGTGAACAGAAGAAGGCAGTGAGAGAGACGCATTCTGATGGACATACAGGAACAGCATTTTAATGTTAAACAATGAATACATAAGAAACAAACAAAGCACTCTAATGCTTCTGATTGTGCAGACATTTAATAATGATAAAAGTGAATAGTAAATGATAGTGCTCTTGTCTGAGAAATGTCTGCCAGGCGTTGGCTCCTCTTGGCGCAGTAACTCTGCACACATGCCATCATGGCACCGGGGGAGAGTGGAAATTTCTCCTTGCTCATCCAAATCTACACACTCCCCACAAATCATTTCAAGATGGATGTCTCAGAGATTAGATGGAATGAGAAAACAGAGAAAAAGAGAGCTGTTCTTTTTACAGTTGCTTCAGGCGTTATCTTTGTAGTCACAGAATATATGGTTTCTGTTCTTGGTTTATTAAAGGGATAGTTCCCCAAATTTTTTATTTTAAATTGACTGTGATCTGTGAAACACAAGATATTTTGAGAAATATCTCAGTGGTTTTGTGTCCGACTCCATAGAATATGGAAGACAATTGAGGCCAATGTTGTTTGGTCACCAACGTACTATAAAATATCTTCTTTTGTGTTCTGTAGTAGAAAGTCATACAGGTTTGAAATGACATGATAAGGGTGAATCAACGATGGTGTGAACTATCCCATTAAGAATCCCAATCTAAGAATCCCAATGAAACAATTCCTCCTCATTTTTATTTTATAGCAGCGGACTGGCAAGTTGGTACTCTTGAAGAATGGAAAAGAGCAACTTGGAATAATTTACAAGTTTTATTTCCCTGCCACAGTCGCCTTTGGCATCCTTACTTGAAACATTAAAGCACAATTTTCTTTAAAGCAGCTTTGAAACAGTGCATTCTGAAAGACAGATATGCTATTGATTCCAACCATTCCAAGCATTGGGAATCATAAATAAACACATCAACTAATTTTTCTTTGTAAAGGTCACTTTCAACACACCCAAATGCTATAGTTTCTTTAAAGGTCCAATGCCTAATTTTCTGAGGATCTATTAACAATATGCAATATAATATGTGTACCTTACATGATAAAGCGTTCTGTTTTTATGACCTGCAATTGAGCTATTTCTATCCACATTCACCCGGGTCCCCTTACATTCACCATGTTGTTGTAGCCCTACAGGGACAAACTGCTCCACAGAGCGTGTGATTCGTAAACACTTTATCTCCTACAGCAAAGAAGCGAAAACGTTACGACATCTTAGTCCTGTGCACCCACCGTATTGCTTAGAAAGTAGGGGTGGAGTGAGCCATTGGATGCAATTCACAACTTAACCACTAAATGTCGCTAAATATCACACAATGGACCTTAAAGACTTGTTCATATCATCCAGATTCTAGTATCCCCTTACAGTTGAGTGATATATTTCAGCCTGTGTTGGTTAGGCAGACTTACATAGCACTGTTGCCAGGCCAACAGCTTTTGTGGGTCATGCTTAATTGGTGACCTAGACGTGCAAAACTGGATATGTTGAGTGATGTCTCTGTTTCTGTATGTGTATGTGTGTGAGTTTACAATCCTTGCCCTGATTCTCACTGAACTCCAAACACTAAACATCTCTCAGCATGCGTGTGTGCGTGCGGCACGAACAATCCGGATGTGCCCCTCCTGCTGTTCTGTGGAAGTGGGTTCTGCGTGAGAAATGGATTTTAACAGCTTTTCCATAACTCTGTGTGCTGGAAGTGTCACGTTTACAACCGAATCAATCTAAAGCTTTCCTTTATTCTTACTGTTGACTTTCAGTGTCTCTCACACATCAAGCTGTGCCGGGCTCGTCTATTTGATTTGCATCGTGTAAATCCAGCTGTATCTCTGCAGGTTTAACCATTTTCTTTGACTAAATGTCTGGTGTCTTTGCACTCTTCCTATTTAATAATACATTAGGCTCTTGCGAAGTGTGAATGTGTGTAAAAAACAGCCAGACTTCACCTTTTAAATCTCCTCATTATTGCGCTCTCACTACTTGATGGCAATTTCCTCTTCGCTGTCACTTGTTAGAAAGTATGAAACGGAAACAGTAAGAAATACTGCTTTTTAATTACTGAACAAATTCAGATGCAGGAAAGAGAAATATGGCCTTTAACTTCTAATTGAGAACAGAATTTTAAACATGCTTCCATTTAATTGGTCTTGTTCTTTATTTCTGTGAAGAAGATTTGCTGCGTCCCTGCGGCTGAGCTGTGCGGTATTGTGAGATAGATTTCTATCTGAGTAACTTTGAAAGCCGGTTTAGTAATTGTCAGTGTCTAGAGTATCAAGCATAACTCATAACATTCTCCAGGAAGAGCTATGCTGCTTGCTGTGCTACCAGTCATTAATAACACTCAATGCTTGTCCTGGAGCATCTCGTCTCCCCCTTCCTCGCTTTCTGTTGCTCTTTTTTCTTTCCTTTTCGCTTTACCCTCTTCCTCTGGGAGATGTCAAAAGCAAAGAGAAATCGTGTTTTTGCTCAAAAATGTCAGTAGGGCTACTGGCAACTTCATCTCAGCATTCAATCAGTCTGTGTGTGCGTGTGTGTTTACATGCCTGCTTGTCAAAATCTTTTCATCTCTACATGTCTGACAAAAGTAAATATGCCACATACTTAAGCTTTTAAGCATCCATCATCCCCTACCTTATTTTCAGCTTTCGGTGCGCTAATATTTCAACCATATGACATCACATGAAGGCCAACCTGATGTTGTTTGATAATGTCATTCAATGTTTAGGTACTTCAGTGCTTTGATTTGCATTAACATGCCGAACGTTTCATTTTAAGATATAATTGATAACGGCTATATTCTGTTCTGTGTGAAACGATGCAATGTTTTGGAATAATTTGCATGCTTTAAATGTGTTTGGTTGGAGGCACATGTTGCTGATATGTGTTCAAGGAATTTACGCTTCCTTCATTAAGAGTTCTGTATCAGGACTCACTGTGAACTCTCTGTTGTCATAGCGACAAAGACATCACATTGTGTATTACTCTTAAATGCAAGCTATAAATATTCAAATGGATTTTTTGCCGGAATCATTTTGACTTTGATCTGCAATTGAGTAAAACTTCAAATGTTGCAAAGTGTATTGATGAATGAAGAATTATATGTAGCATATTTTAAAGAGATTGTTTAACCCCATTTTAGCCAGTCTTCCAGAAACACCCACTCTAGGGTATACGTCAATTTCTCTTTGCATGCTTTGATCTTTTTTTTTCACTTCCAGAATGCATCCACAGAAAGCTCTTTATACTTTTGTAAAAAAAATCTCTATACTGCTTTTCCATTTCAGCTCTTTTCAATTTCACCTGTTTTTTAATGTCTTTTTTCTCCATTTTTTTTAACACTGCAGATGAATAAACACAAGTTTACTGATTTGGTATTTTGCAGTTCTGAACAAACATTAAGTATTTCCAGACACACGTAGGCATATAGTATATCTTGGGCAATATGAATTATTTTAAAAGATATTTTCAGGCTTTGATGCTTTGTCTACTTCTTTCATATACGGTATTCGTATACACTGAATATTAAAATTAGTGCAGCGTCCATACCCATTTAATTGGATAAATATTATGTATCCTATGGTGTGACAGCAAATATGAGGAAAAACTAACAGTAGAAATAAATCTAACTTATTCTATTGTTATTTTAAATATATTAAGAATATAAAATAATATATTATTTACAGTTTGTTTTCTACATGCTGTCCCTTCTTACTACACACGTGTAGTTTATTTATCAACTATCAATTTTTAAATATACACATTCTGTTACTGTTTCCTTGTCACCTTGTCATACCAAATTTCTTTAATTTATTTTTTTGGTTCGTTTCAAAACTCTATTTTTCTATCATTTCTCATTTCCCTTTCTTATAGTAGGTCACATTATTTAATAGAATAGTACAGAAAAAAAAGGGTGTCCCCCTTTCTTTGTCATCTTAATAGGAAATTATATTTTAATAGAGGAATTTTTTGTGAGAGTGGATGTTAACCATCTTGGCTGTTTTAAGTGGACTTGATCATCTATAATCACCGTGAATTATATTGTCATTAGTCACATTGTCGTCTGTTCACAAGCGTAAACGTTCACAGCAGACAGGCAGAGAATGTGGATCTGTACAATCTGTCATTCCTAGTTTCAAAGGGAAATTTTTATTTAGGTTTTTTTAATAAAAGTATTTTTTTATTAATAGATTTACTAACCAGTAGTCTCCCTTTAATATGATTAACACTTCACAGGGTTAGGGTTTAGATGATTTCCCATGAAATATACAATTAACATAACATAAACACAAACGTCACTCAAGCCTTCTTTGATGGTCCTCATTAGTTCCTCTGGCTGTCCCCTGATGCCCACAACTCTGTGTCACACATCAGCGCTTAGACAGAAGACCGACCAATGCATCAAATTTGCACCCATTTCAAGCTCGGTGTGTTTTGTCATAATCACCAGGAGAGCAGGAAATCAACCTCAATTATTAAGCAGGGCCCTTTGGTGGTGTTTGTAGTAATTAACAATGTGCTCTCTTCAGGGTAAACAACTTCATAAGATATAGAAAGCCTCAATGGGAGCGTCAGATAAGCGGAACCTGAATTACAGCTGCCGTCTTTATAAAGCTGTTAAAATGAGTTCTGTAAGCAAAAGTCTTCGAGGGTCTGAGGAGTCACTCGTCTTGAACATTATTTGTTGGCACAAAGTTGAGGCACTCTGTGAAATGTTCAGTATACCTGACCTGGTCATGCTAAAGAAACCTGTAATGTCTCTCTATGTCTCTCGCTCGCTCGCACAGACACCCACACTCACAGGAGCTGCCATAATGAATCATATTACAGAAATCGTGCAATTTTATTTTGGCGCAGTGTGTGACAAATGTTTCTTGGGCATTCCCCTCCGAGGCTGTTTTTATTATAATGATTCGTATCAGTTACAAGCTGCCAAAGAGGGGCTGAACTGAAATCCAGTACAACGATGCTGGAGCTATGTCTGAACAGGAGAAAAAACATGTCCAAATGCTTGTCTGGCTCGGTTTAGTCAGGTGGTTTGCTCAGTGGTTAGAGCATGGCGCTAGCGACGCCAAGATCATAAAAAAAATCCAGAATATTTTTTTAACTCAAAGTATCTGTGACAAAAATCGGCTGTGTACAGAAACATATTTTTTGTATTAATTTTAATAAATATCTTAGATTTATGTGTGACTGTCCAATGCATACATAAACATACCGTATGTTTTTACATGCATTTCCATATATCAGATTTGGCTGTTCTCAAATGCCGGCCAGGGATGAAGCAGTGATATATGACAGACTGTATTTTCTTCGCACTCGATTGACTGAAGGGGCAGACGAGAAGTGTATCCCAGAAGAGCTCTGGAATGCAAAGCTGAATTGGTTGGCAGAGGTAACAGTAATGAAGAGTAAGATACCGCTCCCTCCTGAGAGCTGTACCCAACTGTGCAGACCTTTTCCAGATACAGCAATTGACAATATGGTTGCCAAGGAATTACTGGTATCCAGGCATGAAAGGGTAATATATGTTTTTATTATATCTTCAATATGTGTGGCATCTTCAACCCCATACACCACAACCCTATGAGCTGTTAAACATGTCAGAACCATTGGGATAAATAGGAAGCAGGACATCCCATGAACAGATTCTTGGAAGGTTTTCACTGGACGTTGGAAAAAAGATGGAAAGACTTGCCACTACTCAATGGCTCCAATGGTCCCAGTAGATGGTTCCAAGGCATTCAGCTCTCGGCTTTGCACAGGTCAGTGAAGATGAGCCACACTAGACTTAGTAAAATATTTACTTACAAATCTATTTTGTACTAGCTGTAGTATACAGTAATATATGTAAAACAATCTTCTTAACTAAAAACATGAGTTATCCAAAACTCATTGTAAGAAAATAATAGTTTATATCATGGAAAGCTCAGCTGTAAATGCAGACTAAAGTGTGTATCAAAGTAGATACACACATTGTCATTACATCTGGCAACATGACACAATAACCACTCATAAAAGTCTGGAAAGTCCATTTAACTGAACTTAATATCTATGACGAATGGATTAAAAATAGAAATGCAAGCACAAGGCGAAGCAAGAAAAAGAAAACACTCTGACAGAAATAATTGATAGTTGCAGTGAATTGGTGGACTTGCCGTGGTTGCTGTGCCCTACTTTTCTCCTATCGCCGTCCAGGCAGACCTTTTAGTCTGAACACTGGAGGTACAGAGACGCTTTCTGCCACGCTTGATCTGTCACATCCATGGGGGGATGTGGTAACATTGTGAAATGAGAATGCTCAGCTTTGCTTTTCTTATTCAGGTTCACTTTTTACACAATTTATTGTGGGGTTTGGATTTGATGCAGAGCTCATTTCATTTTCATGTGCGTCATATAACATCATAAGGATGTTGCGACGCAGTCTCATCTTGGTCAAGGGGTCTTTGATTAGCTTCATCTCTGAAACTACCTGTTTGGCAAATGTTTGATCAACATCCTGACTGGCATCTAGCAATGTTTCAGACATACTTTTCAAAATCTTTACTTTCTCCATTTCGATTTGATCCACTGATTTTTCTCTCGGCTTCTTTTTGGCCTTCCTGTTATTTAGTCTTTCATGATAATCGACTGTGACCTGACGATAGTTGGATGAGGAGGCTTCAGGTGTGGGTATTGGAGTCGATGGTCTAGATGTGGGGTGGGAAGTGGATGACTCGGACACGTCTTCCTCTATCTCCTGGTCTTCTTCATCCTCATCTGTGATGTCATTCTCAAACTCATCCAACTAGAAAAACATTAAAGGCATAATTAAAAACGAAAATCCTTATGGAATGCTCACAATTTATTTTAAAATGAAATTAACTTACACTCACTGTTATTTGAGACACCCGGTGGATAACAAAGGGTTGTAAAAACTTCAATTTTCTTAAAAGCCACTTCTGTCTGGAAGTTAGTTCTTTGTCACTGCAACCATTCTGTTTTATACGGAGCACTTTCCCATATTGTGTTCGGAGGGAAGAAGCTTTTGTTTGGACCTTGACGACTGCAGGTAAGAAATAAGACGTCAAATTTAGCACATTAAAATTGTTTTACATTGCTGTGTCGGTCCAGATATTCTCTATAGCGAAAAGGAAAAATTAGTCGCTATTTTAAATACTAATTCCAGTACTCAAGCATGAATTGTTATGTTTTCTGTCTATCACTACTCACCGAGATGTTTGCTGTTAATTTACTTATGCTGCCTTCACATGCTCTTGGTATTATCGTAAAAATTTGTTTCAGGGGGAAAATACTGCACATGAATGACCTCTGAAATAATTTTGATTCCTGAGTTCCCGAGCTGTGATTTCTGCTGTGAAAGATGATTTATTAGTTTTTCTGCCATTGTCTTGTTAAATTTGTACATGTTTAAATGCATGAATAACCATTTGAAGCATACTTTATGTTTTATACAATGCGAAAATAGCATGTTTTTCACCAATATTCCAGAATACTCAGCAAGCTGACTAGTAAAACTATACAATGGTTGAAAACTATTACATAACATTTTCCAAGACACACGCTAGCATGAATCTGGCGTCCTCATTTCTTTCGGAGAACAAAGCACCTGAACACAACCAGCTCGGAAGCATGACATCAGAAGTGGGAATTCTCGGAAATATGAGTTTCCTAGTTTAAAAATTGCAAACGAACGGCGCCTGATGTCGTGTTTACCACTGGGAAGTTGGGAAACAATTTTGATACCCACAATCGCCGAGATGGCGGTTCATAAACTTTAAACATGGCGAATGAACAAAAGTAGGGTATGGTTTCTGTTGTAGATGCTATGCTTTTTTTATTATTAACGTACCATTTAACTTAACATTATCCCAAGATACACGCAAGTATAAAGATTGCGTCCTCCATTTTTCCAACAACACTCTACATGAATATAACAAGGTCGTAATCCTGACTTCAGAAGTGGGAATTATCACATTTCCGATAGTACGTAAAGGCATAATTCCCCCATAAACTATGACCCTGACAGTACTCACCGGGTTGCTGAACCGCCTCCGCTATCGTTCGCCAGGATTCATCTTTTATTTCTTTGTCGTGGTAGTCCCTCGATGAAATATCATAAAGGCAGGAGTATTGTTGCCATAACTCCACGAACTTTTCCTCAACTACTCTGTCCCACCTGTTTGTATCAGCGCCATTGTCCCTCTTTCGTTTCGCCATGTTTGAATGCTGTGTACGGAAAAGCTACCGTGTTCCTATTGGGCAGCGCCACGACGCATACCCCCAACGTCAAGCCGCACGACAGCAACGTCACGGCGTAGGACATCAAAGAACCGCGAGAGCGATATAAAACCACATCATACAGCTGAAGGTGTTGACTTACTATAGCTTCGATTTTTTTAGGATATTTATTCCACAACAAAGAAATACAGTAATAAATATTAAGCTTATGAGCTTTTCAGCCTTCTTATTAGAAATGTCAGAAAAATGCACAAATAGTCTTGGCTATAACTTTTAAGTTTTCAAAAAAAAGGTTAAAAAATAAATAAAATAAGATCAAAATATAAAAATCTTCTGATTCTCTCTTTTGTAATGTGTGAAACTGATCAATCAGTTCTTCCAAACTCTAATCAATTTGCTTTTCACATTAATCTTATTGTTTGCTTTTTGTCAACAGTTGACTTATCTATGTCTTTATTATTTTTTAGGAGGAACATCTGAGACTCAGCTGCAACCTCTATTAAATCTGAGTTATGAATCATCAAGCTTTGCGAGAAAAATATTTCCTCTGGGAGCGTCTGCACTATATGAGGTTAGTGAACTAAAGCCAAGCTCTCAATACACCTGAGATGTTGGTTCACATAGAGTTGACGATGAAGTATGTTGAAGTCAATATAAAAGCACATATTGCGATGACGCTTTTTCAAGTCTCTTAAGAGGATTTTCAGTGCTTTGAATTACAGGTTCAATGTTATTTATCTGCAACAATTCATCTGCTTCCTCTACTGAGTACAAAAAAGATCATATCAAATAAAAAAATTGGGCAAAGACTTTATTCTTATTGATAATCGGAGGATGCGGTAATATCTAAATTGAAAATATATTCATCGTGTTACAGACTATTACCAGGCTGTAGATAGTAGTTATCATAAGGTATGCTAAAGTCTATTGTCATGTGGATGGTAATCCTGCGGTCTATTCCCTATGGGCCTCTCAGGTCTCAGTACAGTCAATTATGATGTGTCCGCAGGCTCCAGTCTACATGCAGCTGATATGAGACCTGACTCATTCAGTCCCAGTTTGTCTCAAACTGCCATTACTCACCTAAATACTGGGCTGCCAGAATGTGACAGCCAAGTATGTCAGATTTGTTGACATGTGAGAAGCTTATATATCAATATATATATATATATATATATTATAGTATAGTGTAGTTGTTGCCATAAAAACAGACAGTAGTAGACAAATGAGGTTACTGAATGGCATTTTGCATGACGTTTGCTATTCATGCCTCTCGTGTTATTTGGTTATCAAACATGAAATGTATGGCACGAAATGAAAAAACTTGAACACAAAAGAAGATATTTGGAAGAATGTAGAAGAGTAAAAAGCTCTCGGGCACTTTTGACGAGTCTACCATTGTAATTTTGCCTTTCATGATAGTATGGTGAAAAGCATTCTTCCAGATATCGTTTTTCTGTTTTTATCAGAACAAAGAAATGTATACAGATTTAGTACAACTTAAGGGTAAGTAAATAATGACCGTCACTTTAAGCTTCAGTTTACACTCTGAGCACAACTAAGCAACATGCATACAAAATGTTAAGTACATGTTTAATAATACTATAATAAAGAGTGAAGACCTCAGTTTTCACATGACCAAATTTGGCTTATGTTTTGCAAATTACACTAAACAGTAACTTTATTTTGTTACACAAGAGGACTCAATTGGTTTGATCCTCTATGTTCTGACATGTGGGTTGCTTAGTAACAGGTAAACATAAGTTCTCAGTTTCAAGAGAATATTAGTCTGTAGTGCTCTACAAGCAGCAATCATCAACAGTGTGCACATCCATCTCAATCAGATAGACAAAGACAGCTCTCCTGTTAAAGAGCGCGTAGGATGCACATGTTTAAGTGCATTGGTGGGTGTCCTGAAAAGGGTGCACTTTAGGTTGTGCCATAATGTTTATCTTCGTGCAATAGCTCACAAGATGTATAATATTATCTGGATCTATGACAAAATCTATCATTTTACAACGCTGTCTGTCCGACTTTCTTCTGCAGACCACAAAAGATCTTTTGAAGACAGTTGGTACCCAAACATTACCCCCCAAGCGTTGGGCCACATTTCGGCCACAAAACCACTATTTTTTTTCTAAAAAAAAAAAATTGTGTTTCACAGCAGGGTCATACTACAGGTTTGAGATACGATGGGCTAACAGCTTTTTATTTGGGGTTTGAACTTTAATTCAGTGTATCTAAACGTTGTCATTATGTCGCTCTGAAATGTTTTTTATGCATCCGCTACAGGCAGTTTGGGACAGAACAGCATGATGCATACCCATGTGGTCTCTGATGGCCCCTGACAGAATGAGGGTGCCTGGATTGGGTAGAGGCAATGGAGTATAGGGGTGGGATGGGGAGGGGGGACTAGTTTCCTGTCAGTCTTTGTACATGTGTGCATGCCATGCATTGCTTTGTGCTAGTGTGCAGTGCTATAGGGGGTGGTGACAGGTGGAATCTTTCATCTTTGAGTAGTCATTTTCAAAAACACACTCGCGTATAGCTTGAAGTGGGTAGGTTCAAAAGGCCATAATGCGAAAGGCTTCTGATTATTGTTTGCACGTTTTTGCTCATTCTGTAGTGGGAGTGTGTCTCATGTCCTTTACTAAAGAAAGCACAAACGACCCTGATGTACCCGCACCGACTGCCCCCAACACCCATTCAAGACCCCCACCCTACTTCAGCTCAAGTCATGACACCAGGAATAGAGAGATGCCATTTAAAATAACGTGCAGACAACACATGCACTCACACAGCCAGACATTTATACACGTGGATGTCTAAGACATCACCCGTCACATGCCACACAACCGATGTACTTAAACAACAAAAACGGCAACTCTGAGCAATTGTGAAGCAATATGTCACTGTTGAAATGATTGACAGAGTCTGTCTCTCAGGGCAAAACGTGAAAAATTAGCACAGAAAAGCGTGTGTGCAGCAGAAGGTTGAGTTAGTTAATTCAATAACAGGTTGCGGTCTAGATGAGAATTGCGGTAGGATATCATGTGTGCCACAGGGAATGTCAGTGTCACGACCTTTGGGGGCACGTAGACAAAAGGATCGTGATACTTTTCTTATCGGACCCACCATCTGTGGTTGTGTCGAGGGGGGCCGCGGGGACGTGAAAACAATTTGACCACGAAATCTCCGCCCACGAGTTGAAAAGCAGAGCGCTAAATTCGTGTTCTGGGAGGAGTTAGAGACGAATTTCTCAATGTACCGACACACATTTATTATTTGCAAATGTGAATCCATCGATAACGAGAGTGAAAGAAAAACATTTGAGGTGCGAAGTTGCGTCCCTCCCTCCAAACTGAAGTATAGAAAGCCTCTCTGGTTTGCACTGCAAGCAGCGGGCTGAGAGCAAGGACGACGAGGTTAAGGCAGTAGTTTGGGGGTCGTTGGAGTTTATTATCTGATGCTTGGTGTTTTTCTGTGGATTCGGAGCAGTTCTACAGGTCCCCTTTTGCAATCCCGGCAGTTTCACAACCACATCGTTTCGTGAAGCTCGGGACGACGAAGAAGACGCCCGTTGTTTTGGATTTCGAGGTGAGATTTGTCGGTTTGATAACCTGTTAATGTTTACATGAATGCGGAGTTGTGACGGATTGGCAGTGCGCTGTGTTTATCAAATTGTTTAGTTTAAGTCAAGTAGACAAACAACGTGGTTCGTTTTTTACTGAAACGGTCCCGTATATGGTTATGTTTCAGGAGGAGAGCGAATGTAACAGATTAACACTTAGGTGTGTTTATTATTTTGACAGACACTGATCATGACTCTGGTTTATCATAGACTTTCTTCTCAGTCCGGCGATTAAAACAATCCATTGGTTTTATTATTGAGTTTAACTATGGTTTTTGTAGTCAACCCACAGTAACCACAATGTAGGATTAACCCGTAACCGTAGTTACCCGTGAAATGTGTAGTAAAACTGTAGTGATACAAATGGCAATCACGCTGAGAACGTGTTGACGTTAACTTCAGTTAACGTTACGCGCTGCGTGTCTTTTATAAAGGTGTAACTGTAACTGTTTCGAGCGAGATAAAATATATATAAAAAAGAAATGATTTATAACGAAGTAAAAAAAACACTATAAAACGTTTGCTTAGATTTGTACCCTGTGCTTTCTCGCACAGCAGCACAAACAAAGATTTCCCACAAATCCCTTCTGCGTTCTCTTCCTATATCTCGGAGGTTATATATGAACTGGTGACGGCGGCTGTCTTTTCAATGTAATTAGTTAAGTAATGCTCGGGGAAAGTCTGGGAGGATCAGGAGGATTCAAGCTGGCGCTTTTCCCACGGGTTCTGACAACAATCAGCGTGTGTTGTCCAGTATGTCCCGTCAAAACTCTAGTTATATCTCCCCAGACACGCGGGGTCAGCAGATGGAAATCTCCCCTGCCGTGGGGTTTCAGTTCAGTGCCAGTCTAAATCAATCACGCATCGCGTGTCTGTCTGTCTTTCTAACTATTCGTTGATCACATCTCCCTGATATTTACAGTGTCTGTCTGTCTATATATCTCAGATATAATCATTCAATAGAGGGATATTTTCCATACTCTACAACAATGCACCATTACATCCATTATAGGGATTTTCCTGAGGACTAAAATCATGTATGAATATTATCTTTGGATGTATTCCAAGAACAACAGAAACAGGACTGGGTGGCTAATGTATCCTGGACAATGCAGAATATAATGCGTCTAATCTTTAAATGCACTTGTGAGGTGAAGACTGTTTGTCCAGACACCCAAAATAATCAAATAGTCATTTTTAAGATAAGACCACACCGTCTATAAAGGGATTGGTCAATCAAAACAGAAATGTCAGTTGCTAACATTCTTCCCAAATCTTTCTTTGTGTTCAACCAAACAAAGAGATTTATACAGGTTTGGAATAACTGGAGCGTTAGTAATTCATGACGGAATTTTCCTTTTTTGGGGAACTATCCCTTTAAATGGTGACATACGGCAACGGATTTGATGTGTATTGAAATCAGGTGTCATGTTTTTGAAGCCCCTCTGTATAGTCACTCTTAAAATGAGCAATTCATAGCTCATTAAATCTCAAAATTAAAACACAGGTCTCAAATCTTTATTTGCAAATGTCGAACGTTATTAAATTGATTATGCTGTATGCGGTTTGGATGAAACGGACCCTATCCTGGACTCTGCTTTTGTAGCCTGACATAAAGGTTTGCTGCACTTGTTCCACAAAGCAGACTCGGACCAGTTTTCAATTAGTCAGGCACTTGTGCGTGAAGATATTGGCTCTGAGGGATCCATTAATGCTGGTCTCTAGTGGCTTTAGAGTTTAGCTAAATGCTGATGTCAGAACCACTTCACTCACACAACACAAAAACGAGAAACCCAGAGCTTTAACCTTTATATTCCTCAGAGCTATTGAAAGACTTTACAAATGCCATTTTATTGTGGGCATGTGGATATCGGAGGATTTCGAAACAACATGTGTCCCATGGAAAAGTGACCGAGATTAATTTGGGATTCCGGGCATATTTGGGAAAAAATGACAACAAAGCATTGTGAATTTGTCTTAATATACCATAATCTTTTGTGTATTGATAAATTGTTGTATCACTGTTGCTTTGATACCTGTTATGACTGATGACTAATCATTTGTTAGTGTATTAATGGTCATTTTTGTATCCAACTTTATTATTCAGACCAAAATAAAATCCTTTATATGGAACATACTTTGAAAGTGGTCCACTTTGCACTTATTCTCTGAGACTAATGCGCATTTAGTAGGTGGTAGCGGAAGTCTGTCTGGTTCTGCTTGAGCGACACAGAATTGTTCTTTCACCAAAGCATCAAGCTACTGGAAATTAATCTATGCCGCTTTGTGGTGGGAAGTCCTTGTTGAGAGCAAGAGGCCTATCTCCAGGCTGTAATATTAATATCAGTTGACACGCTGGTAAATGAGCTTGTGGTCAGGGCTGGTTTGATCTTCACCGCACTTCCCACATATCTAATTTGTGCAGGTGATTCATTCCACCATGAGCTCTCAGCCGTGAGCCCCCAGTGAGATGCTCTTATTGACAGTAGAGCGAAATCCCTGGGAGAAAAGGAGGTCAAGTCATCACTTTCTTCCAAGTTTCAGGCATCAGAGCTACATGAGCTGGCAGTGTGTAGCGTGCAGAGGATGTGCAGTGAGATAGAGCATCTATTGCCTTGAAAAGAAAATTGCTTTTCCCCCGTTTGCTGGAGGACTCTCATCTAATGTGTGTGACATGTGCTTCACACAGTAATGAGTTAGGGACCCTGTTGCCTCCAAGATATACAAAATTTGCTAAGAAGTCGCGTAGATTAAATACCTTGAAGAACGTGTATGGTTTGTTCATGGGTTCTTCAAAAATGTAAAGGCATGTTAAATGGACAGTTCACTTATGAAAATTCGCTTCTCATTTATTCACTCTCATGTTAATTTATTCCACACCTATGTGAACTTTTGCTGTGGGAACACAAAGTGAAACATTTTGAAGAATGTACTGGTTGTTTTTCTGTGCAATTAAATGAATGAGGTTGGTAGAGCTCCACCGTTACAAAAGACACAATAACCCCATAAAAACAGTAAATATATATACATATATATATATATAGTTATATATATTACAATGTAAATGTATACATTTTCATTTTTGGTTGAACTTTAACATTTCCTTTTGGTTAAAACCTCTAATTGTAACACATATATCCTTTCCTTAAGTCTGCACAAACAAAACAAAAGCTTAAGGGCACATGGGTTTGAGAAACTTAAGAGGACGAGGGCTCCAAAGGATATTCAGGACATGAATGTCCAGTTGCCCGGGTATATAACAGGACCTCTTTATCAATAGGAAACAGATTGCTTGTTTGTGTTCGGCCCAAAGACTCCTCATGCTTATCTATTATTCAGGCAATTTCCTATAATAGTGCGCCTTGAATGTAATGAGGTGAAAGTATGCGTATAACAAGCTGGATCATTCTGATAACTGGGAGTCTCACAGTTATCTACAATGCTTCTTATACTGAGAAAAACAGATTTTAGATGTTTAAAGTCCATCTTGATTTGTTCATGCTATATCGTTTGAAATGCAGGTTTCATATTTGTTATAGACAGAATAGATAATATGTATCAGAAATCGCTCACTTGTTCACTCATTCAAGTGAAGAACTTTGGACACAAAAACATAATATATCCTGCGTCTTACAGTACTATTGCGTACATTCGTCATAACGCTTATATTACACCTAGTTAAAAATAAATTTGACATTATTTGTCATGTTTATTGTATTAGTTTTTAATAAAGAGAACAAAACAAATGTTTGCCTCGTTTATTTACTATTAGATGTGAATAAAAACCCAAGATGTAAATTAAACCCAAAGGTTCAAGTACTTTTTCCACCCTGCACTATGAATGTTTACATGTTGTGTTCAATAAAAACATGAAAACGTATAATGTTTGTGCGGTATTAGTTTAAGCAAACTGTGTTTCTCTATTGTTGTGACTTAGATGAAGATCAGAACACATTTTATGACCAATTTATGAAGAAATCCAAGTAAGCCCAAAGGGTTCACATACTTTTTCTTTCAACTGTATAACGTTTATTAAAATTACTTAATATTTTTAAAATAAAACACTGATAAATATAAAAAAATCATTTAATCTGTTTATTCTCAAAAGGAAGAAAATAACTGTCAACAACAACAAACACAAATACATAAACGTACATTCGTGGCGTTAAAGGAACACTTTACTTTTTTGGGAAAAAGGCTCATTCACCGACTCCCCCAGAGTTAATAAGTTGAGTTTTACTGTTTTGGAATCCATTCAGACCATCTCCGGGTCTGGCAATAGCACTTTTAGCATAGATTTGGAATAGATCACTGAATCCAATTACACCAGTAGCATTGTGTTCAAAAATGACCAAAGAGTTTCGATATTATATAAGAGTTTCCTATTTTAAATTTGACTCTTCTGTAATCTTCAGTGCTTCTCTATTGTGTGCTAAAACTGGCGGAAGTGGAAAGTTGCAATTTTCACGGCCGGTATGATTAGGAACTATACTACCGTTACGGCGTAATAATCAAGCAACTTTGCTGCCGTAACATGGCCGCAGCAGGCGCAGCGATATCATGCAGCGCATTTCCACGGCCATGTTACAGCAGCAAACTTGCTTGATTATTATGCCGGAATGGGAGTATAGTTCCTAATCATATCATATAGACAATCGCAACTTTTAATTTTCATGTGATGCTAATTGTCTAATTGGAATCAATGATCAATGCTAAGCTATGGTGCTATCGTCAGACCCAGAGATGGGCTGAATAGATTCCAAAACGGTAAAACTTAATTTATTAACTCTGGGGGAGAATGAGGATATTTCCCAAAAAGTGGAGTGTTCCTTTAACGGTCACTCTCCTCCAGGTAATTCGAATCAGACGGTTGATTCGTGTTGTATCATGGGAAATAATGAGTGTACGAGTGAACATTGGATGTACACTTAAAATCAGAATGCATTTGTTGGTAAAAAGTAGTGAACGAATGTAGGGAATGATTTGTTCTCTCACAATTCGGACAACACTACAAAATGGAGGACACCTTATATAGTGCACTATATAGGAGATAGGGGGAGAAGTCAGACACAGCACATGTGTCTATGTTGATGCCGTTCTTTGTTAAGTTCCCTAAAAATATTTGCTTTAACTAAACAAAAGTTCAACATCTAAAACATCTCAATCTTTGTATATTGCTGCAGTAGCTGCTCATTAGTAAAGGGGGCTTTATACTTACAGTACATCAGAAGAGTTCTATAGTTACTGGCTTAAGGGGTAGAAGTTAATGATGGGTTTGAAATTTGGCTGGAGGTGCACTGCACAAAACTGATTTGTTTATCAAATCCAATCTGCACTGTCATTTCATCTGTAATGAAAATGGATCCATTTGTTGAGACTGTGGACTCAAAATCTTCTGTCTCTCTACATTGGTTGCTATAGAAATGACTGGAGCATCAGCAGCACAACGGCAAAAGCCATATGAGAGTTATTTATTATAAGAAAAAGCAAACAATTATTATTATTGTTCTGGTTCAGGTCACAAAACAACAGATTTGCAATTTTTTTCTAAAGCCAATGATGTTCATATAATTATGCAAAAGCTTTTCGGTCTTTTTAATCCATTGTGTGAGTTTGAAAGACAGGGTCACTGTAAATGCGTGAATGTAATTTAGTAACATCACAACATTTTCATAATATAGACACAAATAATTGTGCTCTGTGATCTTGAGGCATTGAGTAAAAAAGCACCATTGATTTGAATATTCTTCATTTTTATGTCCCAAACACATCTCTCTGTATAGGCTCACATTAGTTCACAGTAATGATGTGTTTTTTCTTTCTTCTTTTGGCACACTCTGTCTTTGTTCCCACAGCACACACATCTCATGGTGTTTCTCAGATCTGATCATTTTAGACCGATTGCCCACACTGTCATTTTGTAAGTGATGAAATCTGATGTGTTTGTTTGTTCATACAGTGTAGACATCTACATCTGTTGCCATAGTAATGGCTTGAGCCATATCTCCACAGTGAGAGAGTTTCATCTAAAACAATGTGGAAAGATAATAGGATCATGTAAATCCAAATATTTATTTTTTTATGGAGAAAACATTTAAGATGTTTAATTTCTATCTGGAGCATCGGAATCGCAAGACTGAATAAAAGGACAGTTTCCCTTCCCTAACCCAACACTAAACACAACCCCCCCCCCCCCCCCGGTCGTAAGGCTTTCACCTTTTTCCCCTCTTCTGAAACTACTGGTCTGCTTATTGGAAATTCTCCCGGAAAAGCATGCACGTCACACGTCATCCAGCGAACGAAATTTAATCAAACTAAATACTCTTTGAAGATACGAAGAATGAAATACTACTGAATACACACTCAAGATTAATATGAGATTGGCAGAGACTACGCGTGTTACCTCCACTTTAATGTAGGCTGTATTGCACCTAGTTTTGAACAAGGAAAAAAATTCCCCTCCGACCATTCAGACTCAGACCCCTATTTCAAATAATTGAATAAAATCAGATTTTAAACCACATTTTTTAATGTGGTTTGGATCAGGTTTGTGGAAGTCAGATTGATGCTGTCCAGACTACAAACAATTAAATGAATTTGAGAGTTTTGCCTGTTCCTCGTGAATGCATATTAGCTTTGCTTCTACTCTTTTACTTTTTTCTTTATTATTCCAGTAGAATTTTATACTCTGGATTCTTTCCCCATCTCTGTTTTCCTCCTTTCTTTCTCTTAGGTTTTTGGTTACATATTTGCGGTGCACACTTCAAACTCAAAAGCCATTGCTCCACTCCACAGATACTCATTCCTTTGGGGAAAGCATTTGGTAGATTTCTCTTTTTTCTGTGTCCATTGGTGTCAGATGTTCACTGTTTTACTTCTTTAGTGCTCTTGATGTTTAGCCGTCTCTTTAAAATACCACCCACGCTGTAGCAGCTGTACCTATGCCTGCTATTATGCCAAAAATAGGATATGAAGTAAAGATCATATTCCATAAAGATATTTCGTCAATTACCGTAAAGACATCAGAACTCATTTTACTCAAGTATTTTTTGGAGTGGATGCAGCGAAATTGCTAAGAAAAATGGCCTGAATCACACCTACAAACTTCCGTAGCTGGTGCCAGTACTTTGGGAATTACCCTCTTAAGTTTGGTATCTATGTAAAGCTTTGAATTTCAGCATTCGGGTTGCATCTACTCTCCACAACGTCATGCTGTCTGACACACACAATGAATTATGAGATTTATGCAGAAACCACAAACATATTTAACAAAATGATATCATTTTTTATGATATATAAAATGATATATCATTTTAGCCACCTTAACATAATATTTGCAATATATAGTAAATATATTCCAATTCAGGTGGATACAAAGCTGATTTAAAATATTTTAACCTTTAGAAGCAAGACTGTAAGGGACAATAAGCTCTGACAAATCTGCAATAAAACTGACCAAATCATTGGTATGTCAAGTCACAGATTTGCTTCTTTGAGGAGAAACAATAGAGAACATTTCCCCAGGCACCTCATAATACAAGTGACAACGTCCTCCTACAGTTATGTCAGCCACATCAGATGTCACCACAGGCCTGGAGTGTAACAGGAGATTAGGTTGACATGTTCTGTGGCTACTTTTATTTTTACTTCTCATGGTTTTTTAATGTACCTCTATAAATTTTTCAGCCAGACTTTTTTTAACCATGATGTGGCTTTCAGCAGATTTGGAAGGTCAGTAAAGTTGAAGTCATCTCACGGCTGTTGTGTTGGACAGACCCAATCAAATAGTAAGGCAGTGACCGACAATCTGTGTTCTTAGTTCAATAGAACTTTCCTCTTTAATCATAAAATGAGGTGATCAAAGGAAGGTGGTCCATTGTCGCTTTGTGTGGTCATTAATGAGAAAACTACACGTTTCTTCATTCAGGCTGCTGAGGAAGTATTTAGGGCAGTGATATCATTCCCTACTGATTAGGTTGAAGAATGGAAGAAATAGACCATGAAGCCTAATCTCCTCCTTTCCTAATCTTTGGCTCGCATTTTGAAACAGCCAGAGGAAAACCTTCACACACTTTGTAAGTGGCATTTGCATGTCACTGATTATTTGAGCCTAAACCAAATTACTTGCTTTTTGATGATGGAGAGAAAAATATAGTTTGTGAATTTTTTTCACAGATGCGTATTTCAATTCACTACAGCGCTGTGATTGACACCTTAAGTCCTCACGCAGGTCAAAGACGAAGAGCATCAGGATATAATAAAACTGGGCTTATGTCCCAATATTTGGTCGCAGGTTCTTCTGCCAGCTAGTGGCCAGTTAACGCAGACTTAATTACAACCACCTGCTTGAGATGCTAAGTCTCAAAACATTAAACCCAGCAGCCGGGGCTTGCCTCCAGCTGTTTGCTCTTTCTGGATAATCTTATGATTGGCAAGTTGTAATGTTTTTCTTGGGTCTTGTGAGACCCTGGCATCTGAGTTTGTGTAAATCAACCGAAAAAGTATATTTCAGCGCTGGGCCGTTGAAGCTTCTATAGACTTTCCCTGCCAACACCTCACTTATGACAGAATAGAATATGCGCCTTCCGCTAAGTTTTAGCCTCCAGTGTGGAGTCAAATGAAACCCAATTAACATAAACAATAGGAAGGCATCTCAATAGCTCTATTGTTTATCTAATATCTGAAATTAGCAGATTTGTAATTAACATTGAGACAATTAAATGATTTTCTTTCTGCATGTTAAATGCTTCATGTGCCCTATTATCCACATTATCAATCGTAAAGCACTGTCAAATTGTTAAATAGTGCACTTGTTAAATAGTGAATATTTTTTCATTTTTAAAATATCTGAAACATTTTTACCTCTGAACACATGAAACTCAGAGCAGATGGTTCAGGTCCACCCTGCTTTCTCCCAACAACATTTTTTTTTCTTGTTTTTTAACACTTGCTTTCATCTACAGCCTTTTCTGAGCAAGCCCACTGGTGCCTCAAGGATAACCTTTTCGTCTCTTGTATGATCAAACACAACAAGAATAAAACTGTTCTGGTTTGATTTAGTGGGTGATAGACATTTTGGCGCTCTTTTCAACCTATTACTGAGCACATCTACAAAATGGATCACTCATATCTTGTTATTCACAAAATTTTTGGTCATTGCTTAAAGTTAAATGTTAAAGCTTGAAACTGATTGAACGATAAGAATCCTTTTGTAGTTTTTATCCGACAAGGATCTGAATACTGTGATTGGCTCTTTAAAAAGATTCTGTCTATATAATACCAGATTAGTTCGATATGTGATCTAATCTAACTATCTAGCTTTGTGATTTACTGCTTTCTTTATTAAATTATTCTACATATTACAAAACATTCTGTGAAAGTATCATCTTGATATCTTTAGTATTGATTAAGACCATGTCACACAAATGTCAAAATCAAGGCCGACTTTCTGTATTTTTATGCAATAAGTGTCAATAAAATCTTCAATTTTAGTATAATAATTTATCATTATCAGCAACAAACACTTATTTTTGTCAGTATATGGATGTGAGAAATGGTCCAAATCTAAATTACTTTTACTACATGAAAAATGGTCATCCACAGCAGAAAGTGGACTGACATGAGTGTGAGTAAATGAAGACCTTTTTTATTTCATGGTGTACTGTTCCTTTAAGGTTTTGTCTTTGGACAATAATTCCACTGCTTACTGTTAATCTTGGACTGAATCGCAGATGTGATCATCCTCTATATCACCGCTATTCTGTACAACATCATGGTAGCAAATTGTCAAACAAATTGTATAAATTTGAAATGGTCTTGAGGTTTTTCCACCTGGCAGATTCATGAGATATTTCAGGGAGCGGAATGAAGTCCAAAAGACATTCAGGCCTGAGTCAGCATGAGTCACAAAATCTGTGTGGCCCAGTTTACTCTTGTTTTGGAGGGCAGAAACAAATTTTTGAGATGTGGCTAGAGGATTTCAAAGGAAATTGAAGACATATCAAACAAGCATCAGGATTGAAGATCGGTTTTACACTGTGCTCGTTTTAACCTTCCCCTGTATTCTTTTAAGCCAACAATGAACTACATTACTGCAGCCAGAAACCTATTATAAGCAAACCACCATCAAAGCTTACCATGCATTTGCATATAAAACAGGCATAAATAGATATAATTGACTAAGGAATCCTTCCCATTGGTTCAATATTTCAACTATAAATGATAATAAAAAAAACATCCGCAAATACTGCTTTTTGACCTATTAACACCAATCTCTTCTGAATTTGTGGAAGCCAAACACTGCCTTGCATATGTTGTGAAACATCCGAGTCTGGGATCTGTTCTTTCAACATTTTAAGCACAATCATTTGTTGTCTGGCTGTCTATCCATCATCTTTTCCTTTGGAAACCAATTGACTTGTGTTTCTTCTGAGACCTCTTCTTGGATGCCCTCCAAATGATCTCATGCTCCATCGTTTCTCTGACTCCTTCTCGTGTGCCATAAATCCTTGTGATGTAATCACTGCCGTTCCCACAGCTGCTGCGTTGCAGAGTTACCAGTTAACCTTAAGCTTTCATATATGATCGACTTCTTTATTCCCCTGATTCACACAAGCCTGTACTGAAAGTTCTTTTCAGTTTAGACTGAAATCTTTCCAAGTTTTGATTAGGGATGGAAATAGGGACCTGCAATATGTTATTATATGCGATTATGCGTTCCTGTAGCTTTGTGACAGCAGCCTGAATGTTATGGGTTTGATTCCCAAGGATCACACATTAGGGGCCTTTTGCAGTGTTTAGCAAGACAAAAGAGACTGAATTTAAAAGCCCCCTCTGAGTGTTGACTTGACAGTGCGTCTGGTACCTGTATTTGTGCCTGAAGATTTTGTCTGACCTTAGTATTTTTGTGTTTGTTGTGTCTCTTCTCGTATGGCCAGAGGGAGGAATGCTTCTGAAAGCGCAGAGAGGTTTTACGAGATCTCACTGTGGAAAAATGTCTGGCCGTTTTGCCACCTACCCCTCCCAGACCAGCCTCCTCGTGAGATCCTGTAAAAAGCAGGATATCTACGCCAGGATGTCTTGTTCTCGTCTTCCTGGGGGGAATGGGTTTGCAGGAAATTGTGAGGCAGGAACATTTTATGAACACGTTAAAGGAGAAATAAGAGTTTCGTCGAAAGGAGCTGGGAAATCTTACTTGGCGCTTGTTTTATCATCTCAGAATCAAAGGCTTTTTGTAATTGTAGTTTTTAAGAACAACAAATTTTTTGACGCAACATTTATAAGCTCACGGGGAGTTTAAGTGATTCCCAAAAAGAATATTCTGCCATTATTTACTCACCCTTTATGACTTTGTTTCTTCGGCAGAACACAAAAGAAGATATTTTGAAGAGTGTTGTTAACCAAACAGCACGGTACCTATTGACTTGCATTGCTTTTGTGTCCATTAAGGTTGGGCCGATAGACGATGCCATCGATGGTGAGCCGTTATTGTGATTCCAGCAAATGTTTCACTTTCATCACGTGACTCATGCTGCTATGTGCTGCGGGCTGCAGACGAGCTGTAAACAAATATAAGACTAGGTGGGATTTAAGCTCGCATGCACTGTACAGATCAGACTGACCTGACTTTATAACTGTGGAGCTCGCGCTGTATAAAGAGGATGCACAGTTTTCGCCGAATCACGTGACTTTATAACTGTATAAAGAAGACGCGCGTCTGCGCAGCCTGCGTTGTATAAAGACTTGTGTCTGTGCAGTCCATGTTGTATAAAGAAGACACGTGTCTGTGCAGCCCATGTTGTATAAAGAAGACGCGTTTCTGCGCAGCCACGTGGTATATAGACTTGTGTCTGTGCAGTCCGTGTTGTATAAAGAAGACGCGTGTCTGTGCAGCACACGTGGTATAAAGTATACGCGTGTCCATCACGATGTTTCACAGTAGACATCGCCCGATGCCAATTTGTAAGACATCACCCAACCCTAGTTTCCATAAAATAAAAGTGAACGGGTGCCGCTGCTGTTTGGTTACTAACTTTCTTCAAAATATCTGCGTTTGTGCTTTATGGAAGGAAGTCATACAGGTTTGAAATGGCAAGAGTGAAAATAATGATATAAAATTGTCGGAAATATCACCTTAACATACATCTGTTCCTTCAAAAACCATGTAGATGAAGACATTTTATTTATGTTACACAAACATTAGATATTTGTTGCCTCCATTCCTTTACAAATTCTGCGTTTGACAACCTATGGCGTCTGGTTCTGGACACCACTTAAATGTGTTTAGATTGTTAAGCAGTTATTTACAAGCAGGCCCCACCATTGAGCTTTTCCCCGATGAGCAAATTATCCACTTCTGAGGCTTCATGTGTTTATAACCCAGCATGACTTGTGCTCTCCGTGCTCCGGTTGTGCCCGTGAAATGGGTGCAGTGCCGCATTACCATAAGCCTCCAGCTATGTCAAATCTTTGTCTAGATCAATTATAACCTCAAGCTCCTCTTCAGAATCTCTGTCTGACAGATGCCACCATTATAAATGCATATATCAAAATCTCGCATGCTCACACGTGAAGACCACTGATTAGTCGTCTTGAGAGTGGAACGTGGGTGGAGAGAGGATTTGAGTGTGGGTTTTTTTTACTGTCATTTGTAGAATATAATGGGGTGAATTTTTGTGCTCAACCTTTTAAAAACGATTACCTAATTTGAGACGTGCACCTAACAAGACATTTTCTGCTTTCTGGAGGAAACCTTCAAAGAGTTTGCATGCATTATTTATAAGCTTATTGAAGAATGCACCTTATTCACAAGATTCAGCAATATTTGCCAGTTCATTGGTGGTAAACAGAATTTTAAGACAGATGTTTACCATTTCTGTTGATCAAAGCTGCATTTGCTTACTCGCTAATTTAGTTGTTTGCATGTAACATGCGACTCTCGATTCAGCGAGCCCAAATCATTCCTCCGTCTTGTGTGGTGATCTGCTGTGCTGTTTTCATACGGTGAAGGGGATTACACTCACAGCAGAGAATGTTTGGTGTTGACACAGCATGCAGCTTGGTTAGTCCTCTAAATCCCTCGCTCTTGCCGAGACCAAACAGCTAAATCTGCTCATTTTTCAGACCAACAGCCTTGGGAATATTAACCGGCTGGACGAAAGACCTGTGTTTGTGAAAGTGACTTAACGTGAAGTAGTTCCTGGTTTTAATTACGGAAAACTTGTGAGCCAGGAGTGCTTCCTGTCCGACAGAGTGTGCTTTGAATTTTTACGATTTTTAAATAAACAGACATCCTACAACAAACGAGAGACGTATTAGCGCTAGAATCCAATTTTTTATCACAATTTTAGTCACTGCCGGTGTTGACATTCAACATTTTGACCTGTTGGGGGAAAAGTGACTTGTTGCCACTGTAAGATTCAACATCATGACTGGTATATGGTGTATAGGATGGATTTTAATGAGGTTCTGAAATTGACAACAGATGTGGGCTTTACACATACTTAAGAAGGTAGTCTGACGCAGAGCTGAAAAAATGTGGAGGATAGTCATGACATTTTTCGGTGACTTCAGAACAGCAGTTCAGGTATATTACGAAGTGAAAAAAGATATTTGGTATTCTTAATCTTTTTTATATTCATATTGTTTCATACACATTTATATGATTATATTTATTTATATACATAATAAATTGTCATCTTTTAATGACTGATATTCTGGCTGTTGAGGAAATTTAATCATGAAAATAAAGAGCATTTTATCTCCCAGGCTTATTTCTGTCTTTATCCTCCTGTGGTTTTTTAGTTTGCTTTTCTTTCTGTTGTTTGTGTAGCCTAAATCTCATCGCTGTTTCCTTCAACAGAAGATCACTTTATTTCTTCAGGATCATTTTACACCCAGTCGTCCACTCTGTTTATCTAGTTGAGATGTTATTGAATAAAGACTTTTATTAAAACCAGGCCTAGTTGCACACTTAAAACAATGACCCAGGATATACAGCACATAGCAGTGAAAATAGTAAATAAATGATCAGTGATTGCTCGTTTTGATCGCCCCACATTTACATTTATGCATTTGGCACTTGTGTAAAATGCACTTTTATCCAAAGCGACTTTTATACACTATACATTTGTTTCTGACAATTTGCAATCCCCTGGGATCGAATTCATGACCTTGGCGATGCTAGCGCCATGCTCTAACCACTTAGCCACAGAAAAGCTTTTAATTTTTTTATAATGTTGAGTTTTTTGATCTAACAATCATTATATATTTGTAGTACAGTAATGTATGAAGTGTTGCATTATGTGGGCCATACTAGTTAAAATGTGACTTTTTACGTTTTTATATGTTTTTTTTTGTACCTCTCTGTTTTCATTTCTCCAATTAGAGAACCCGACCCCCCACACCCTAAAACCCCTTTGGCCCAGTCCAACAGGTCCTCTTTTAATCGCTCCTCGCTTTGTTAATCTCCTCATCCCCCAGAGACCGACTGCTTTGGCCTTGAGGCCTGGACAGGGAGAGGAGCTGAGAGGTTTTAGTGAAAGACAGGAACAGAATGCTTGTAGAAAATGTGTCTACAGGGCTGGTCATTATCACAGCTTTTAACTTTCGCCAGGAGCTGAAGCATAGTGCTACAGGTCTCTCTCAACACTTAGACAGTCTCCTTTCCTCATGGGATTATACTTAAAGGCCCTGTTAGACACCTGCTGAAAGGTTATAGGAAACCTGGATAGTGCCAAGGCTTGTCAAACAGATCCTGCAAGAGAGAGGCATGTTTCAATCAGGTTTAAATTTGAGTTCAGTTTATAACGCAATTGAGCCGAGTGGTTTACATTATTTCACCAAGTTTGATAATCAAATTTAATGTTTGCAGGTATAAAAGTGTTCGACCCATTCACATCTAAATTAGCTTTTAATTTAAATATTAAAGCAATGCACTGCAGAACGTCCCAAGGAGGTTTTATTAAAATGTCAGATCTACAATAAAATTGAACGTGGGTCAGTGCAGTGAACATCTTTCTTCACAATATCGTCTTTTGTGTTCTTCGGAAGAAAGTCGTTAAGGTTTGAAATGACAATAGAGTGAGTAAATGATGACAGAATTTTCTTTTTTGGGCGAACTATTACTTTAACTAGACATACAGATGTGTTGTTTCAAGAGTTTCTAGAGTGTATAAAAAATCAAACACTGTTTTGGCTTGATTTAATGCGGGGATGTGCCCATATGAAAAAGTTAACTGAGTGCCCCTCCTAAAAATGGGTGCATGATGACCCTACATGCGTTCTGTCAATATGATATGCATAAATTGTTTTGATATGTCCCACATACATCGACATTTGACTAACTAATACAATTTGACACAGTTTATGCTCTTCAACTTAAAAATGCTCTTTTAGTTAACAAGAAAGGAAGAAGGATGACTAAACCGTTGGCAGTCCTGACTATAGAGACATTCCTCCAGAGAGACAGACGTCCTGTAGGATGTGTCACTCATTGTGTTTGTAAATAGTATAGCTGTAGCATGATCATAACAGGAGGTAGGGTAGGGCTCTGAAGCTGACTGGAACTGTATGATGACAAATAACAACAAGCACATCCTTTATTTGCCAGCCACCCACCCAATGACCAACACACTCTATTAAATGTGAACTTTAAGTCATTCTGCATTGTTCCAATCTACAGTAGATTGAAGCGGGACCTTTAGCTCAGAGGCAGAAAAGCATAACGCAGTTGCCCTTTGAGAGGTTTTGTTCAAACCCCTTGTGATCTTTGAAGATGGAAACAGTGTTTGCAGTTGTATAGAACGCAATTAAAAAGCTCCAGCTCCCCTCAGACTGTGGGGTCAGAAGAAACAAATCAATTTAGCAGGCGATGACCAATCTGGGTACACCGAGGTCGATCTTAAATGCCATTGATTTGGGAATGAAAGCGTTTTGTGTTAAGCCGTCTTCGAGAGTGGATGCAAATGAGGGCTATTGTGTTTGAGGTTCCTCGGCTTGACCCACGAAAACCTGCTTCTCTTTCCTCTTCATTGTGTGGTCCTACTTCTCATTTATATGCTCATGAGCCTCTTCTTGTGCCCACAGTTTCGCATCTGCGGTAACACAGATAAAGCCACCCACCTTTGCAGTGGAAATCATTCCACAAGTATTTTTCAGTTCATTGTCGCCGATTCATAAAAAACGTGTTTTAAAAGGATAGTTCAACCCAAAAATGTAAATGTTGCCATAACTTACTTATTTTCATGTCGTTCAAAACCTGTATGACTGTCTTCTGCAGAAAACAAAAGAAGATATTTTGAAGAATGTTGGTAACCAAAACAACATTGGTCCACATTGACCATTGAAAAGACACGAAGCCACTTAGACTTTTCTCAAAATATCTTCTTTTGTGTTCCACATATTTTAAATGGCATGAGGCTAAAAAAATGATTACATATTTTTTATTTTTTAGGGTTAACGATTCCTTTAAGCTTTAACCAAAATATAGAGATTTGAGATGAGATGGAGCGATAACTACACATCAGGACCATGGCACAGTTTTAAAAGTTAAAATCAGACTTGTTGCTTCTATGAAAATCTAATTATATCCCTTTGTAGGTCTGTCTAAAAGGTTTAAATTTTATTTCTATAATAAATTTCTTTCTGGAAGTAATAAATTGAGTATTTCTTCTAGAAATGGACCCGTTGCACTATTAGTGCTTCACCTTCTCCTTCGCAGTGTTGCTATGGAAACCGAACAGTAGCGACAGTTCTCACCGTGACAGTTGTTTTATGAACTAATGGTGCTCTAAACGTTGGTTTCTGCCTCTGGTAATGGTTAGAGAACAGTGGGATTCTGGTCTACAGGGTCACACTTAAACAGACCACAGTAGATAAAGCACACAGAGTGGTTTTAAACCACACAGAGTTTCTCTACTAAACGCTTGCCTTCTCAAAAGAAATGTGTCCATTTGTCTTTGTTTCAGATAAACATACACTGGATTTTATTTTGTGGTGTTTCATTTTGTAGTCGAAGGAAAGACCTACTCCATTTAGACAAAGCTTCATGTTGTTGTCATTGAAACAATGCTCCAGAGATTACGCTCGTGGCTACCAGGACATTACAATTTTAACTGGCCAATCGCTTCTGGGGATGTGGGACACTTGTGGCGAAGCATTATGAGCCACGGAAAGAGAAAGTTAAAGCTTGTAGCACGCAGTTGGTGATCGACTCTGTTGGTGAGCATCAGTCACAGGTAATTATCCAGGAATGCTGTCGGTGATAAATTATTCACAACCTCTGACAGAAATCAAGATTAGTCGTGAAACAGGCCAAATGTGATCCGTTCGGTATCTAACAATAAACAGCAAGTCAATAAACGCAGAGATTAAACTCAGCTGGTAACTAACGGCAGCCATTAATATTTCACCTGCTTTAGTTTCTGGTTTAGTTTGATTAAAGCTCGTGGGACGCACGTTCTGTCTCATTTCATATTTGTACCCGGGCGGCCAAGTGAAAAATTCACGCACATGCTGTTTCAGAGTAGTGCACTGCAGGGAGCATCATTAATAATGAATCTTCAATCTCATCTCACACCAAGAGTCGTATTTACTACCTGCCCGGTGCCAAGCTCTCTATTTGAGTGGAGAAGTGCTGCTTTCCTGCCTGACACCGTTTGTGTGTGTATGAATGTGCTCAGGTGCCTTTACATACGTGTTCTGACCTCTGCTTGTGTTTCTTTTCACAGCTAATTGGAACAGGAGGAGAGAGAGCAGAGAAACGGCATCCTTTGACCTGAATCCTGAACCGCTTACAAGAACTCATGGTTGGTATTTCGGCTTATTTACATATACAGAGCATCTGTGGGTCGTGTTAAGTATTGTTCACATGTGAATAAAAATATGTCGATTTTACTCATGTCAATCTACATACGTGTGCTGTTTCGTGGAACAAAAACAAGATATTTATATAGGCTGTAAAATATGTGTTTGAGTGAGTAAATAATAAGACTCAACTATTCTTGTAACCTTGCCTCCAAATTTATGAAATCTTTTTAATGTCTTTCGTCTCACACCTCTCACGTCTATTATGGCCACAATCAATACATTTTGCATTTCAACTGTATAAATAGGATTTGGTGAGGTCAGGGGACGGGGATTATGTTTTACATAATAGCTCTATAGATTTTTCAATTCCACATTAATTCAGTCTTTGAGGTTTTCCTACAGTTTCTTGCACCATTTTGACAATTTTTTTATTTAAAAAGAAAAGCAACATCATTGAAGTGAACGGAAATGAAGTTGAATTGTGTTGTTGACAGCCTTGTTGGGTGCACAGAGCTGTTGTGACACTGTCAACAGCGGGAGATGTTTGTCTTATACTGAAGCAGCATCTATTATTTCTCTCTGTCATGGCTGTGAGCTGCCGGTCTTTGTGTGGAACTGATTTGCATTGAAACTCAGTGCATTGAAATTCAACACACACACCAGCAGTACACACATGTGCTCCAGGAGTTAAAGGTCTCTCTGACAGAGATGCATCATCTTGACTCTCGACCCTCAAATGCCAAATCGGCAAAATCCTTTATTAATAAAGATATGTGGGTTGCCTTTTCTTTTTGCCCTGTATTATTTTTACATTGGCATCTACAAGGAACAAAACCGGATACATTTGTAGTTATTAAAACTAGTTATTAATATGCAATCTCTATGTTGTGTATTGGCCTAAGAGTCAAATTCTGCACACTTTTAGCCGGGGAAGGAGAAAGCATTTTAACAAATATGAATACACTATACAAATCACCATGCTGAGTGAAAAAAGCAAGACTTGCATTCCTTTGATTTAGTTATATTAAGAAGATACTGAGAAAGCTTTTTTCATATTTAGTCCATCTTTCGTTGTCACCGCAGTCTTGTTAGAAAAATGAACTCCATTTATTAGTCTTTTCTGTTAGTTCTTTGTGACTGGAAAAGCACATGATTTCAGTTAATATGTTTATTATGGCACAAATGCTTGAGAAATGTAATCTCGCTTGGAGGAATGAATCCGCTCAATTGAATAGTTGAACATCACAATTCCCCAAACCACTGCATACCAACAGCTATATTAACCTATCTATATTCCCCTATATTTACACATAACTACATCACTTTCATCTACTGTCCAACATGTATCAGTTAATGAACTGCAGCAACACGAATGTCAAAAAATCGCTTTAAACCCCAAACACCTGAGGTTTTCCTCCAGATGGTATGTTGACAGGCCTGTGAGTGAATGCTCATTAGACAAATGCTAGTCCAAGCTGTGCTCCATCTGCAGTAGACCGCCGTGTGTTTGCTCTGACAGGAACTAGTGTTAAGTGAATATGTCAGACGTCATTTAAAAACAAAGGGCTGTCCACCTGTATGTCCTTCTGTCCTGACCTCCACCCAGGGTCCTAAATGAATTATTCATCATAGACATCAGTGGAAAATGTACGAACAGAAGCGGATGGCAGGTTTTTCTCAAGAACGCCATGTGGTGACACATATGTGGAATATTCGCATAAGGCAACCAAAATGAGAAGCAAAATTGATTAAATTTACAAAATGATGTGTCTTTTTGAAGGGTGTAGTATCATAGAGTGAGAGAGAGATGTCTCATGGATGATGCCTGTTACTATATGCTAGGCAAAGCCATATCAACAACAATATAGATTTTAATTAGTAATGTATAATGCATGGCCAAAAAAGGAAAAATCATAGGGTGTAAATTTTCATAAGTCACTCAATTGGACCCTTCCTCTTCCTTTCTAGCTCAGACTGGAAAAAACTTGTCCTCCCCGCACTTGAATATATCTCCTGAAATCCCAAACATGTTACCTCTACTACCTGAAATAGTCTTAGTCAAAATATTGCTTTGCAATATTATTTTTTCTTCCATTATTTCTGTTTTGCTTCTTGGCAAAAATATACATTCTTCCTTCATCGAAGATCAACCAGGTCCAAGATGGAAAGAGTAAAATCAGAGCTCAGTAAAAGTGTGGGGAGTAGACTGTTTGAATTTTAGGTTCTTTAGTCTGTGATGTTTGGTGTGAAGCGAAAGGGAGGGGAGAAGATATGTGCTCCATAGGAAAACAAACCAAATGTAGACACTCTTGATTACTTAGTATTGACATTTCAAACACAGTATTTGTGGACAAACTTTCTACATGTGTTTTTTCTTCACATCACAGTTAAGCACTTATGCCATCCTCACTCTCTTGGTCCTGCCAGTGTTTGTATTGACCAACACTAAATTCCTAAAGCTATTTACACTTAAGAGCTGTTCACACTATGGAAGATAACAATAACTATAAAAATAAAGTTATTAAAATCGCTCTTAATTTTAGGAGAAAAGCAAGATTGACATCACAACTTCTACGTAAAGATACAGAGGACGATATCGTTGGGATCATTTTCAGAAAGTTATTTATTTCTAGCTGATGGACGATAAAACATACTTTTAAATGGAGTTTGTCTCTAATGTTTGGCTATTGATGATCGCGACACAGGTTTAATGTTTAAATTGAAGACTGTCGCAGGCGGAAAACTGTGTGTTTTCGGCAGGATATTATATACTGATGAAACGCTTAAAAAATGAAGAAAAAATGTACTTCAATTGTTAATACCTAAAAATGATGTTTGTCCACCTTTAAACATTCTGTCATCTACAGTACATTTAATTACAAACTTTTTTTTCAGGTGTAAACTAAATATAAAATATAGTTAAAGTTATCGTTATAATGTGAACGCCCCTTAACAGTGTTTAAATCACCGAAGGTCGCCAACTCATTGTACTGTTGGAGGCTTTGGCGTACTTAAATTTTATATCCAAAGAAAATCAGTTTATTGTGAATGCCCCTTTCGCTTCTTTATGCAGCTCAGCACAGAGATCCATTGTAATGTCATTGAACCGCAAAACCCTAAACAAAATGAAACACATAATTTTCCACAGTCAATCAAAGTTCCTGGTAAGGTTCCCTAGATTAGAATACATTCATTGTTGGACATTCACAGCCCAGGATATCAGATGCGTATGCAGAGTGGGATGTTTTTGATTATCAAGCAAACGATAATGCAGCTGTAAATATGACGTTTTTTAATGCTAAGATCTGTAGGAACACCACAGAAACTTTTTAAAATACTTGCCGAGGTCTGTCAATGTAACCGTCATTTAATAGCTTGAAATGGTAAGATAGTGTTGGCTAAATAACCAGTAGTACAAGTGAATTAACGTTTAATTGCATAAAAAGGGAAAGTCCAGTGTCTTGGGAAATTCCTGTTGTACTAATAAACAAGTGTTGATGTGATCACACCAAGTGTGGGATAGGAAAGTGTTTTAAGAGGCACAAAGATCCTTCCAAGACAAAAGGAGAAGATGCTTCAACCCATGAATGTCTTATTGATCTGGGTTAGCTACTGATCTTCTTTACCTGGGATTAATAACTGCGCCAAGCAGAAAGAGCTGCAGGAGGGTGTTTTTTCTAACTAAGAATTCCTCTCACGTAGTATTCCTGTAAAGTCGCGCATGTTTCTTATCAATATCATTTATCCTTCATGTAAATGGATTAAATTTCATAGCTTGCCAGTCATGACTCATACAATAAGTTAGTGCTTGGCAAATTTCCTTTTTTATTCATCTTCGCTTTGCCAACACTGACCATTTCCCGAATCCGCCGGGTTTCTCTCATCAGTCAATGCTGTGCATTCATCAACCTACTGGCAAAGATAAAGTAGCTTCATTCATTTGAATCCGGCACCTGCATCTGAACAGTGATCTCTTTAATGAACTCCATTTCTTATCCCGTCATTTTTTATTTTGATATATTCAGAATCTTATCACCATTATAAGCATAAGGCCCTTGAATACTAATACAACCGTCTATGCATCCAGCGACTAGACAGTGAACGCATGTTAGATTTCACTAGAGACTTTCTGTATATCAGCTCATTGTTTTTGTGTGTCCGCTGGCTCGCTGAATGAGCTTTGGCACTGCGGGTCTATTGTGTCCCATCCAACATTTAGATTCTCCTTCAAAGGACAAGAAATCCAATGGTTTCATCAGTCTGTTTCATTTAGATGATCATTGATGAAGCACTAAAAGCTTTAGGCTCATTACAGAGCACAGTTTTAATGAATTATAGCACATATGGCGTTCATTAGAGAGTTTTCTGATACATGAGGTACCTGGCCTGTCCATGAACATGCTGCAGCTACTTAGCTTTTAAAGAAATCAAAGCAAGACAGCATGTGAGAAATTAGGCTCTGTTTGGAGGTTCATTAGGGACAGTATATAACTGAAGGGTAGAACATGCCAACATTAAAAAGATAGTTCACCCAAAAAAAAATCTGTCATCATTTACTTGTTTCTAACATGTATCAATTTCTTTGTTCCAATGAACACAGAGAAAGATATTTGGAAGAATGTTAGCAATTTTCAGTTCTGGGACATCATCCACTCTCATAGTAATATATCATCATCCACTACCAAAATAAATTGTATTTTTTGTTCTGTTAAACATATAATGAGATATCTTGAAGAATTTAGGAAGTTCTCGAGCACCTTTAACTACCCATTATTCTTCCTACAATAGTAGGTCCCGAAACTGAAAATGACTAGCATTCTTCCAAATTTCTTTCTCTGTGTACATCGGAACGAAGTAATTTATACAGGTATGAAATAATCTGTCGTAAAAATGTTCTACTCACAAAAACAAGATAGCATGAAATATTAAGACTCAACGCTAAAAATTTTCTAAAATATTTTCAATTTTCGCTTTGTTTTTCCTCAATCTTAGCATTGTTCAGTCAATCCCATCTCCCAAAGTCAATCATAGCATACCGTTTACAGCAATTTCAAACATGCACATGCATATATTTACTGTTAGCTATTCAAGCTGTGCATTCAAGAGAACTAATAAGAGTCATTTGCGAGATTTCAGGTCATCATCTGATTCAATAGGGGTGAAGAGGTTCCGTTCTGAGCTCTTGTGAATCTTGTTCCTCAATGCTGTATTGCTCTTGATGTATGCAAGCTCATGTCTGAAGGGGGAAGGCTGACCAGCACACAGTGTCTTTGTCCTTAAGCTAATGATCTTGTCCCAGTTAGCAGGGTAAAAGTGACTATAGCGGACAGAGAATTAATCATGTTAAAAAGTGTCAACCACAAGGAAACCTTCTCAACCTTTGGGCTGGGGGGGGGGGGGTTTATGTAGCTTAACTGGTTAAGGACGGAGCTAGCAACACCAAGGTTATGGGTTTGATCTCTAGAGAATTCACGCACATTACTCATAAATATATTGCTCGAATGCACTTCGGATAAAAGTGTCTGCCAGAAGCATAAATGTAAATGTATTTTCCAGAGGATGACTGGCTTTCAGTTTGAATACAAGACTTTATTTTCGGAAGAAAATATATGTGGGGTTTGCTTACGTCAAACTCTCAGACATAATCTCAAGATGTTAAGGGTGGCTGTCAGGGCATTCGCTACAGTATGTAGTTAGTAAAATCTTCAAGGTGGTTTTAAATCGCCGAAAGTCTTGATATGACCTGTGTTTTTAGTCCTGTTTGCCCAGCTGTGTTTTTATATACTTACAGGGGAAGTTATGTGTCAAGTCACTTAGTAAAGTAATTACACATGTCTCAACCCGCACTGTTTTAAGTATCATTCATGTTTATAGTAAAGATTGTTCTAGACAAGTTACTTGCTGAAGAATGAGCTGTAGTAATAGTGAATATTTTAACGAAAAGCAGTAAAAAAGTGTATAAAAGGAGTAGTTCACCTTCAAAATGAACATTTTGTCACCATTTACTTACCCTCTTGTCATTTCAAACCTTTTCTCCGCAGAACACAAACGAAGATATTTTAAAGAATGTTGTTAACAGCCCCCCGTTCACTTGCATTGGTTACAATTGAAGTGAATGGGCGGCTGTGCTGTTCTGTTACCAACATTTTTGTGTTCTGCATAAGAAAGAAAGTAATACAGGTTTGAAATGGCTGATGACAGAATTTTCATTTTGAAGGTGAACTACTCTTTCACTGGCAGCTTGTTCAAATCTCGAATGCAGAGGTGTGTGACATCCTCTTATGACTCAGTACAGATTTTAAATACATAGTTCAGTACTATTGTGTGTGACTGTGTTTTATGTTGGTAAATAGTGTTCTCTTCATACAGAGAAAAAATCTCTGTGTTGCAGACGTGCTAAGTTCACACATATGAAAAACAATTGCACTAATGAGTTGCCTTACAATTGGCCTCTACTTGCCTTACATACTTGCCTTGCCTTACAATTGGCCTCTACTATAATTATAGTAACATTTCATTTTCATCATAAACCCCTTTGGTTGAAGGAGCAGTTTTCTGTTTGTGACTCTGGAATGCATGCATTAAAGTTTTTCCTATGAAAATGTACAGTTCTTTTTCACTTGTTCATTGTAATCTTTAGCTGCATGTCTAACATTTCAAAGTCTGGTTAAGTCATGATGCAAAGGGGAAATATTCTAGAATTACTTTCACATGACATCTTGTTTAAAAGCACAATAGATTGTCAGTCTGTTAATCAAAATTAATAGATTTATAGTTTTTAGACTTATACTTTCAAAATTAGTTCTCTGTTGTATAGCAGTGAGTGAAAGAAAATAAGGATAGTTTGATGGGTTGTTTGTGGTTTACTGTACTAACATGTAGAGCTGAACGATATTGAAGAAATACAGTATATGGCTGCTGTCGAAAAGCCAGTTATTCAGTGTGAAATCCACTGACACCAAACACATTCTGAAGATTATATGAATATTTCTTAACTTCTGAATGTTATTCATTTGGACCAATGACTTAATGTTAATATTGAAGATCAGATTGTTGATGTTTCTTAACATTTTCTATATACAGAGCACAAATTCAATGCATTTTCCTGTCCTCTTTTGATTGACGATTTGAAAAGCGATCTATACCGATTATTGGCCGATATATCGGTGCAGTTCTAATTAAAATTAATATATATTTAAAAAACATATATATTTAAAACATTTGGATATGTAAATTATTCAAGTTCAATTTTAACTTAAATAAAAGAAAGCATCATTACCATTTCAAAATGTGAACAGTGATGTGTTACCATCACACACTATACATAACAAGAAAATTACCATTTTAATGCAAACTATCGTGATATTTATTTTGCGATATACACAGACTGTGATATTTTGGCAATTTAGATATATATTGTGCAGCCTTACCAACATATTCTTCTTGCATTCTGTGGTTCTCATGTGAGTCTGTAACAGAACAGCATCAAGATTGTTTCTCTTTGTATACAAACATGCTGATGAGCTGATTCTCTTCATTTTTGCGTTTGTCTTCATTTATTATTTTTGCACATTTGATGAATGTTTTTCTTTGTATTGTGTGAAAATTAGAGACTGAAGAGAAGCTGATTGGACGTACAGATCTGTGCTGTCATAATCAGGCACGCTGGAGCGTTTGGTCTTGTAATCAGTCTCCAGACTGTGGAGAAAACAGCTGAACTCTTGATTATGTTTGCTGTGGCTTTCGCATGTGGAACAGCCAAAGCTCTTTGGACTTTACTTTGCCGCATACAGTAAACGCACTGCATTTGGTCTGTAGTTTCCCTGCAGATCGTTCCATTACATGCAGCTATACGTTTGATTGATGAGAGCCGCAGTGCTGTGGGAGTCATGGGAAAAAACCCTGTTTATTCTGCACTTTCTCCAGATTTTGATTTATACCGGGCTCCTAGATGCTTTTCACCAGCGCGCTCCAACTGGGAACGTATATTAGCGCTTTGCACTCGGCAAGCCAAGAATTGTGCTCAAGTTTTAGCAGAGAACCAGAGAACGCTTGCTTGGATGTGGATCCAGATTTCACAAGCCTGTATTCTTAAAGCTTTTACACTTTTTCTCTCTGGTGTTCTCACGTCCAGCTGCTAACAGCTTTGGTAGAGATCGTATCAATTTATGCAAAGGGGTCATAGATGCTGAAAATGAAAGCTTTAATGTATGCAAGCCCTAATTAAAACCCCAGTAAAGAATGAGGGTAATTAAAATACTAATTGCCCTCCGGGTGCTATAAGCACTTTACAGGCACGTTTGATCCCTAAGTTTGATTGAAAGAATCCATTAAACAGACTGCGTCTCGGCCTGTTCCTTTGGGGAGGTGGACGGCACTAAGACAGAAGTAATCTTGTTATTTAAGTTTGGAATCTTTTGGAAAATGTAAAACCATCTTTTCAAGATTTATAGACCTCTATCTATGAACCCATGAAACCTTGCTGAGCTAGAAGAAAGTATTTGATAAAGTTCTGCCAGAACATAATGGGATTGCTTTTGACAAGACATGGAGAAAAAAAACAAAGTAGAAGGGGAAAAAATATGAGAGGTCACGGTTAGTGCATTTCTCCACAAGCCAAGTTCTATTTCTGGCTTTAAGTCAACACCCTCTTGCACGGAGTTCTCGCTGATGTATATTTATTTTTAATATTTCCAATCCATCTTGTATCGTTGGTTGCGTTTCACGTATGTACAACAAGACTTATGGTATTAGCACAGAGAAGGTTGCAATCAAACATGTGTAAGGATGACACATGTAATGCCCTCTCTGAGTAATGGAGGGTCGCTCCGGTACTGCTGGATATTAGCGTTCTCCTAGAACTAATGAAAAGAGGCCGGTTTCATTTAAGGAAAGTGGTCCCGTAATAGGCCTTCATCTCACAGAGTGCTTTTTCAGGTAGAGGGATGGTCTGCTGAAACACAAGAGCTTCTCATCATTCATTATATTAAAAGGGAGCCTGTGCCTTTAAAAAAGAGCACGGTCATGTTAGTATGCACATGGGAACCTTGAATTCACATTCTTTGGAATAGGGGTTTTTGTTATCGGGTTGGATGCTGGAATAACTGTTCAAACAAATGATTTGTGTCAAGCTTTTATGTTTAACAGAGCTCAAGAAAATACATTTATGACACTTATATCGGGTTTTAATAGGGATGTTTTTAAGCTGAGTGTCATAATGTGGCTGTAAGGCAAGATGAAAGTTGGTGTGTGTTTCTGATTAAGTTCGGAGGGATGAAGTCATGTTTGTGTTGCTTCCAGGGGCTCGGGGAGGCTTCGGCGAGGGGGACGAGCATGGAGGGAGACTGCCTCAGCTGCATCAAGTACCTCATGTTTGTCTTCAACTTCCTTATCTTTGTAAGTATTTTTATGTCCTCCCTACGCATGCATTTCACATTCAATCTACCAGGGACAGTGTAAGGGGGAGGTGAAGGACCACTCCAAAAAAGATTATGCAACACTCAGTACGCGGGTCTATAAATGGAAGTCTTTTATTTGAAACAACAAGTCGTATTTTATGATAACGTCACTTTTAATGATATAATGATGTATTTAAAAATGTTATTTCAATTATACTAAAGGCACATCTTCGGTTATTTCCATATTTTCTCATCCTTTTTTTCTTACATTGTGGAATGTTTTGTTCAGTATTGCTTTGTTGCTGTTTGTCTTCTGCACCTTTTTGTTAACAAGAAACATACATGGAGGTCACATAAGAATATAGCCGCGGAAAAAATTAAGAGACCACTCCAAATTTTCCTTTAATCAGCCTTTCGTGTCTGTTGAATTTCAACAAAATCAAAACTTAAAGTCATTCAAAAGCAATGTGAAAGATTGACGCCATTACAAGACACATTAAAACTGTGATAAAAAATCAAGGTTAGCTTTCCTGTGGCTCAGTGTTTATAGCATGGCGCTAGCAACGCCAAGGTCATGGGTTCGATCCCAGGGGATTGCATATAGTCAGAATCAAATTTATAGTACAATGCAATGTAAGTCGCTTTGTATAAAAGCCTATGCCAACTGCATAAAAAAGGTTATCACATAAAACATTAAAATTATAGAATTTTTCCTAAATAGATGTAGAAATATTTCTGTTGTATTGCTTAAAAGCGAATATCAACTTGTTTTCTTTGCAGTATTTGAGGTCTGAAAAAATAAAGAGCATCTTTTTTGTTATTTTGACCTGTTTCTCCGGTTTTCATTTTCTGCAAATAAATGCAAATTGAAATATTATTCTTATTTGATATTTGTTAGAATAAAATGGTTACTCGTTCACATAATGAAACAATGATCAATTTACCGAAACACATAACAATAAGAAGTCAATTTTAAATTAGTAGCTCACTTCAAAATTGGCCCCCATTGACTTACCATAATATTTTTTTCCTACTATGTAGAGTAAATGGGGGCAAATTGTGAAGTGAACTACTACTTTAAAATAAGAAAAACTGATTTTAAAATGGTCTCCGTGGCTTTATGCATGTTATGTTTGCAATTTAATTTTGTTTATATGGAGAACATTAAAATAAGGTTAGGGGTGGGAAGAAATGTGATTTGAGAAAATGTAACTGTCACTCTGGAATATTTTGTGATATCCTTGAATACAAGTTTGTAAAGTAGATACCCGGGGCTTTTGTCATGGGATCTACTAACATACTTATTTATGAAAGATGCATTTGAACTTACTTTATTAATTTATCTCCCAAAATTCAGCCTGACGCAATTCACAAATTCATAACAGCATAACTCCTTAGCGCTGTTATCATCTATAAAAGCCAGAAAGTGCTTCTTTGATCATTTATCCAGATTGACAATGTGAATTCTCACTGTGGGATAACTGTAGACAGTGTAATATTTGAATCACAACTAGACTCATCTTGCTTGACTAAATAAATTTCCCCCCTCGATGTGGGTAATGTTTCATTCGTGCGCGAGCCCAACACTCATAATTACAGAAGTTGTTTTCGTTCGAATAAACGCTAATATAATTCTCTCAAATCCATTTAATAAAGCGAAACACCTGCTCGTATTTGCTCAATGCTGAGACTAATAAAACAGCAGTCTGGGTTGATGAAGCCATTTATGACAAAAATACCTGCCTGTGACGGAGAGAGCTCAGCCTGATACACAGACTGCTAATTCCATCCATGAAAAGATTTCCAGGTTTGGCTCACAGGAAAGAGAGAGAGAGACTGAGGAACATCTTTTTTTGTGAGGCTGTTATCTCAAAACCCACTGCGCAAACCCACAAACACACACATGTGGTTCTCCGGCTGCTTAATCACCAGCCTGGTGTCTGCTCAAACCTTCATCTGTGTGTGTTTGTGAGCGAGGTGTCGGGCGGGGGGATGGTGGACGGGTATCACTTTGACAGGTAGAGAGGATTGTAGGAAGCTGCAATAGCAGGGCTCCCCAGCCCCCACTCGACTGCTAAACCTCCTCTTTCTGCCTTTATGCTTTACCTTCCCCATTTCTCTCAGTTCTCTTAAAGCTTCTGGTTTTACTTTCAGTAGCCGGTTACTCCGAAGTGATTTATTTCCCGAGTAGAGCTCATTAGGATTCTCACTGCCTGCTGGCACCTTAACCTTTAGGTTCTTTTTAGCAAGTACTAAGTGTGAACAACTCGACAATGTGTGGCTCAAAATCATTTCACCTATTTATCATGACAGATATAGTATTCTTACAATCCATTTCTATGTGTAAAATGATCTAAACATCATAACAAGATACATTTAAGATTTTGGTAACACAACAATACGGTTGTTGTTAACATTAGTTAATGCATTAGTTACATGAAGTAAAAATAAACAATAATTCTACAGTATTTATTCATTTTTTATTTAGTTCATGTTCATTTCAGCATTCAATAAAATGTTGTAACTGTTAACAATAGTTAAGGCACAATGAACTAACATGAACAATTGTATCGACATGTAACACGATTCAAGATATGGAAGGAAGGAGGAGGGAACCGGCAAACGTTTAAACAAAGATTTAATATAAATAATAACAGCCGGCGGCCCCTTACGGCGACCGCCGGCGAACAAAACATAAATACAAAACACAAGAACATAGATATAAATTTAACATGTGTCCAGGCCTGAATGCATGCACAACACTAACAAATACATGATTGTGAAATGTTACCAAGATTTTATTGGATGGTAAAAGATATATGAAGAATTTTTTTTAAAGAATTCAGAAAGCATAATTTATAAATATCACAATATAGTAGATATAATAAATAGTTTTTAATGCAATTGTAGTAAATAAATATATAAATGTATAACTAATAATATAAAAAATAATAACATAGACCACTTCTGATTGATAAAAGCAACACTGGTTGAATAAATTCAACCAACAGAAAATTTGTAACTGATTTAAAAATCTTTAAGATGTAATTATACATGTAATATCTGAGAAAAACAGATAAAAACTCAACCAGAAGTGGACCAGTGTTTACATTTTGTGATGTGGTCTTTACAAATATATATATTATACAGAAAACATGCTCTGTATTTTTCAGACCCCAACCACTGCAAAGAAAACAAGTTCACGTTATCTTTAAGGCGATACAACAGTAATATTTAGGAATATTTTTTTATCTGATAACCTGCATATTTTTGAAAGTTTTCATGTGTCTTGTCATGCTGTCAGTCTTTCACATGGCTGTTGGATGACTTTATGTCACGCCTTAATAATTTGTCGCAATGTGGAGCAAAATCAAAATGAGTGTATAATGTTGTGTCGGTTTTGTTTTTCTCTCCCTCTCTGGTATGGTCTTCAGTTGGGCGGCTCCTTCCTGCTGGGTGTGGGGGTGTGGGTAGTGGTGGACCCCACTGGTTTCAGGGAGATAGTGGCAGCAAACCCCCTTCTCTTCACAGGAGTCTACATCATCCTGGCCATGGGGGGCATGCTTTTCCTTCTGGGGTTCCTGGGCTGCTGTGGGGCCATACGTGAAAACAAGTGTCTGCTGCTTTTTGTGAGTCCCATTGACAAGTTCCTGGTTTTAAGTAGCGCTTTTATAAAGTTGATCATTATCCTCAATGATCGATCTCTCTCTTTGCAGTTCTTTCTGCTGATCCTCATTATATTCCTGGCAGAGCTGGCGGCTGCAATTCTTGCCTTCATCTTCAGGGAACATGTGAGTAAACATCTCCGCAGTCTCAAAGGTTTAGAGAGATGTATGTGTTGGTGTTGTGAGCAGCATTCATATATATTTTTTTATTTTGTGTCCAAAGCTTACCAGAGAATACTTTACTAAGGAGCTAAAGAGTCACTATCAGGGTTACAACAACACAGATGTCTTCACGTCGACGTGGAACGCCATTATGAACACAGTATGTATCCTGTCGACCGCTCACAAGATTTCAGAACAGAATAATGATGTTGCGAAGTGTTCACATTTTAATATAATATCGCTCTAGTTTGACTGCTGTGGCGTGAACAGTCCAGAAGACTTCGAGGAAAGCCTCTTCAGACTCATAAACCCCAGTGAAGTGGTGCCCGAGGCCTGCTGCCGTAAGAACAGTCACCCTGGAGATGTGGTGTTCAGTAACAGGGAGGAATGCCTCTCAGGCAACATGTTGTACCGCAACAACAAGGTGGGCTGTGATACTATGTCAGATCTGCTCTGTCTTGTCGAAAGTTCAGCTCAGATTGAACTAGAGCTGTAAAACAGAAAGAGGGGACGTAGTGTGACCACTCAGCATCACCTCTCTCAACGCTGACCAGAGTTTTTCCATGTTCTCAGCGTCTGAGATGTTCTCTCTGTGTGAGAGAATGAAGGACAGTCAAACTTAAGGAAGGGCTTGTCCAAATGATTGCAAACTAAACATTGCTGCGACCAGTCTGAATGGTTATTTTAGTGTGAACTGTTCCTTTAATTGTACAAACGGATTTCTTATGTTTACGTTTGGTTTGGCAGGGCTGCTATTCATCGGTTGTGGACTACTTTGAGATGTACATTTATGTGGCTGGTGCCCTGGCTATTGTTGTACTCACCATTGAGGTACAGTATGACTTAATTCTCATCTTATTTGATCTTGAAGCGATATTTAGCAATTTATTCAAACTGTTCAAATGCGACTAATCATATAGAGATGAGGAGATGAGCACATCAGAGAAAAACTTTATGTACTGACCTTTACATTGAATCTCTGCTGCCCTCATGTGGTACTGAACTGCAAGTACAGATTACATGAATAACTACTTCATAGCAACCTTAGGAGGGGTGCTTCAGTGCATTTTAGGTGTTTACTAAATAGAGTTTATATTTTTCATGAGAATATGTGAGAGGACCAGATGTGTGGAGAGAAAAATGTGTATTTCTCTGTATAATACACTTCACCAGATTTGAACTGCAAATACTTAGAAAAAGATCTAAACACCACAGATTGACTTCTAGGCTGAGACGTGAACATGCTGAAAATTTTACCAATTTAACCAACAATAAAGTTTAAGTAACTGTTACTGTGCATGATTCAAATATAGTGTCACATTCCTTTAACATTTAATGTGTTCTTATAATAGCATTTAAAACTACAACGTTTCAATTATTAGTAATTGTTTCATAATTTACACTATCCGTCAAAAGTTTAAGAACACTCTATTAAGAACACTTATAACATTTTATTGATTAAAAAATACTTTGAAATGAATGCCTTTGACTAAATAATGGGCAGCCACTTTATTCCTTTAATATTGTTTCAAAATAATCTTGAGCTGCTAGAAAAAATGGCAAGAGAACATTTATGCAAATGGTGACTACAGCGAAGATGCTAAATGAGAACAAGGTTTATTTTTTTGTTTAGAAACATTTAGTCGAAACATAATCCTCAGTTCCCTTTGTTATTTTACAGTTTTAATAAGGTTACAATTTTTTTTAAATATGAATAACTGGTGCGTATAAAAATCTGCAGTTTATTGAACAAAATGTGTCTAACAAGTTTGTTTTTGTTTCCTTAACAGCTCTTCGCAATGGTTTTTGCAATGTGTTTGTTCAGGGGAATCCAGTAGATCACCGAAAGACTTTTTGAAAAAAAAGGACAACCCAACAAAATAAGACAACTAAACCACTTTTCAAAAGAATGTTTTACTTCATTTTATATCTTTAAGCGTATTGATAAAAAAATGAACCATTGACCTGTACTTCACAGCTGGACCTTTGAGGTACAAGGTAACAAAAATAAAACAGTGACAAAAATAGATCATTCTTTGAATACTGCGAATATTGAATGGGCTTTTTGTCACAGAGTCCTTGTGTAATTTTGACCAGGTGTTAAACAAACCAGATAAACCCCGAAAAAAGAATGAAGGTGCTGCACTGATTTTGGATGAAGAATATTTATACTGAGTAATGCTGGCCTGTTTGTATAGACATTTGTGCTTTTAGTTAAAAAATAAAATTTGACCAAACCACTTTTCTCTCCCCAACACATTACCAGCCTCCTTGAATGCAAGCTTTCACAAGCACATTAGCCTATCTTGGTGTTGTATAGTCATGTGAATTTCAATTTTTCTGTGTGAGTGCAGCATTTGAGATCTGTGTGTGTGTCTGTGGAGAATGGATGAACCTCATCCCTGCTTGAAGACCAGCATCTTTTTTGTATTGTGATGTTTATTGCCATAGTAATTATATGTGATTCTAGCTTAAATTGATGTGTATGCATTTCTATTGAGGTAAGACTAACATTAAAGCAATCTTTTGCTCTGATTCTCAGTGTCTGTAAATAAACTTAACCTTTGGATTTCCATGTTTCTTTTCAATTGTTTTCACAACAAAATGTGACATTTTCATTTTCTTTTTTTTCATAAATGTCTGTGTTTGTGCCTCATGCAAACAAGTCAACATTAGTATTTCAAGTATATCCTATTTAACTTTAGGTCTGTCAAGGGAAATTTAATAAGCACTAAAAATTTCAGTAAGCTTGCGCATGGGAAGCGCATAATTGTGGGGGGGCCGGGTCCTACCCCATAAAAACCTTGAATAAACTATACCCGTTTACCAGCAGCTTCAGTGTTGTAGTGAGTAAACCGTGTGACTAGTAGTAATATTAATGTAAGTATTGTAAGGTTAGGGGTAGTAAGGTGTTTTTGTGCCAGTTAGTTGGCCTCCATTAAATCATTTTAATTAATTTGATCATTTACACTATTATTATTGTACAATGCACTTAATGGATTTCAGGATTTGACTGACGGCGCTCTGCCCTAAATGGTCCAAATGCTGCTGTGTTTTAGATATCTCATCATTAAAACAATTATATTTCATGATTTTCTTACTATATGGCTAAAATAAACACTGAAACGTGTTAGCATTTTAATTCATGTCGTTTTTTTATGCAGCTTTATGTTACAATCAATTTAACCATTGGTCACACTAAATGTAAATTATGAACTGATTTACATTTATCTCCCTATATTAACACCAAAACAATACTTCTTCATGAAGTTATAGTATAATAATTTAGGCGTATATAAAATAACAGTGTAGTTTAATTTAAAGCAATAAAACTAAACAAAACATGTTCAGTGCCGCCATCTTGTGGTGAGTGTGTGTAAACCAAGATTAATACATTCATGTGTCATACGGGCTTGTGGGACAAGTAAAATGCAGAATTGTTGAAAAACTTGTTCCTAAGAGTAAAATTATAAGAAATAATTTATAATTTATATTTTTTGTTAATGTATGCAGTCCGGCAAAAAGGAAGTCTGTAATATGATTTTTACCCTGCAAAATATCACAATAAAATATATTTTAAATAGAATATAATCTATTGATGTATGTGGATTTAATACATTATCAATAAGGAATAAAAAACTTAGGAAAGAAAACACTGAACCCATATGTAAGCTACCTGTAAAGATCCTTAAGGGGGCGCATGTATTATTTGACACGTTTGTTGCTCAAATGTATTCTCGGCACGACACCGGTGCATTGTCCTCACGAAATGTAATGTTATACCGTGTTTGGGTTAAAGTGTGCTTGAATCCATCTTCTTATAAGATATTTGTAAGAGATATGAATATAAAATGTGACTATATTATATAAACCTTCTCACCACATGCTCCATGCTCCAGGTGAGGTCTGTTTACATTTACAGTAACTCACAGAAAGTGAAATATTTGAAATAGAGGCATATATATAAATGTCTGTTTACCTCGTTATTATGTGATCAAGAAGCCAGGTTAAGTATTGTTTGAAGTATGATTTAAACAGATTGATTTGTTTAATGTTGTAAATATGAATGTTTACATAATTAGGTCTAACTTTTCATTAATTTATAGATAAGGAAAATTTAGACCATTTAATGTATTTTTTATTCAAGAGTATGTGACAGGAATAAGGGCTTTGGGTTTTACATTATAGAGCAGAGGTGGGGACAAGTGACATATGGTCAAGTCGAAGCAAGTCTTAACTATCAAGTCTCAAGTCAAATCTCAAGTCAAGTCGAGTCCTGATAAGTTTCAAGTCAAGTCGCAGTACTAAAATAAACAGAGGTCATTTTTTTCGAAACGTTTATTTTCGGGCAGAAAAGATGAATTTATATACATATATTAAGGAAAATCAATTGTAAATATAAATTCATTTTAAGTGATGATCTCAAAATTTGGTTCCAACAGTCACACATTTTCATATGTATACATAGACACAGAAATGGAAATACTTGTTTTTGACACAATGTAAGACTTAAGCATTTAAGCAGGCTGTGAAGCAGATAAACTAAGTATTCTGACTGTAAATCTGCATATTATATGTTATATGATGCTGTAATGCTGTGCATTCTAGGTCACGGTAGGGAATTAACATCTAGTGATGGGAATCTCGGATCATTTTATTGATATAGATCTTGAAATTTCGTTTATCAAAATGAACGGATCTTTTTCATTTCTGCAGAATATAAATGCAATGTATGTTAATAACGCCCAGTGATGAAGTTATGATGCTTAATCGTCATCTCTGCGGTGGACGAACGACATGCACGTTTCTTAGCTAATATATAATCTGAGAATATTTGTTTTGAACTGGTGTCATTATTTTACAGCACAAAACTTATTGTTATTGTGAGTGTACACAAAAGATGTAGACACTTATAAGATGCGAATGATGAAATTATTCTTGTCAGAAAAGCTTTTTTTAAGTAGGTATTTAATATAGACATTAGACTACATGTAATATAGAGAAGCCCCTTCATTTTAAAATGCCACCCAACATCAAAGTTCGGGCTATGCCACTGTTATAGACAAATTCCCCAATACATTTATATGAGATGAGACGTATAGGCCTATCAGTGATGATCGATGATCTTATTTCTAATAATAAAAAACAACCAAGGCCAAATTATGACAAACAGAAACGATTCATTACATTAGAAATTGTTTTATAACATCTTCTTTTTATTGGCACGGTCCAGTTCAAAGTCGTTATTGCCAAATGTAACTATTTGTGGAGCTCGACTGTTGTCTGCCATGTTTGGCGCAGTTTAAGTTGTCCAGCTTTAAAGGCACAAGCGCTGATTAGTGCTGCTGAGTCACAATAATTATTTTTAAGACGAATATGTAACTTCATTAAAAGTTCAAGTCATTTTCGAGTCTTCCACTTTAAGTTAAGACGAGTCTCATGTCACTTGCTCTCAAGTCAAAGTCAAGTCATTTTTTACATTAATCAAGCAAGTCGCAAGTCATGTGACTCGATTCTCTCACTTCTGTTATAGAGTGAAGCTGTTTTTAACAATTTCTCAATTTATAATCTTAAATATAATAAGAAGAAAATAAAGCATGATTAGAAATGGACACAAAGTTTCATTTTTCACCAGTCTTGAACTAGACTAGTAGACCTCTCATACACAGCAGCACAGATAGACTCCTTAAACACCCAGAACCTTTCATTTTTTTTCTGTTTTTAAAATTTAATTGATCAAACAACCAATGCATCAAAATACGTTTTTACAGAGCCTAAATCCCCTATTTGTCGTAATATCTTTTAGATTTTGCATTTTTAAAAGAAAACAATTGTTATGCCTCATGGAACATTTGGGAAGTCCAGAGTGAAATAGCAAAATAGAAAGCATCTTTTTACCATACTCCCTTTTTTCTCAATCATAATCTCCTTTATTTTAGTCTCCTGGCAGACCTTCAGTTTTCTGTTTGTGCGTGTTTGCGATGAAGAGTGTTTAGGAAAGCCTGAGGGACCCAAACCCTGCCAGAAATACAGAAAGAGGGAAGAGATCAGACCGTTCACAGAGTGAGAAATCAGGCTGTGTGAGTGCCAGACATCTTCCCTGATGGATTCATCTTGGAGAGTTCCAGCCTCATCTGGAAAGCTGTCAGGTCCCTATGGAGGGTTTATTGGGTGACAAGCATTGTGCTGGCTGTCTCCTTTCAGCTCTGGATGAAAACCAAAACTCTTGCACAACTGAGAAGAAGAGAAAGTTTGTTCTTTAGTCCTGTGAAATATGTTGAATCTTGGCACTGTGCCTGTGATTTGCTCATTTTACGCAGTGTGTCCATTTAGTCCATGTTTATGTTTTAGAAGTTTGGTGCTGTCTATTTATTTAGAGCACTTAAAAGCTTTTAAGAATGTTTTAATACGGCAATGGGGACCGAAAACTTTCTAGAATTGTGTCAGCCATCATTGCGAACTGCGTTTGAATGAATCTTGCATATCGTTGCTGTCCTTTTAAACCTCAGTTGTCAAACATCACAGTTTTATAGTAAATGGTAAAAAACACTGTACTTTTTAAATGATTAAAAGTGTTGTCAAAGTTGACAAGCACTTTTTAATACATTTTAATGATTAGATATAATACAAATCAGAGATTTGGAGATACAAGGTTTCAGAAGGACAGCAGCGATGGGCATTTTAATTAATGGCACTATTACTTCTGTATTTATTGATCAGTATTCCATACATATGTTTAGCAGCTCAGAAATAGATCATTTTCCTTCCTTCTTTATATACGCCATCAAAACACACGTCATTTGTGAATTTAATATAGACCCATGTTACAGACAATATGACGTCAAACTTCTGAAGTATGTTCAATAATGATTTAATCAAAATTTTACAAATGAAAATTAGTTATCAAGAATAATCACAACATTCATCAAACACACATAGTATGCAGATTACCATATTATCCAAAGTTGCTGACTTACAAACAAACAAAAAACAATGAAAATATACATTGAATCTACATGTCTTAGTAGTATTTAAACTGAGGAAATTATAGATTAGCAAGGGGTCGATGCTTTTACAAAATGATCTATATCCTTCCTCACTGAGTTCTGTCTTCATCCTTTTGATGTGATAACCAAATGACTTTTAGACTTTACATTTAATAAAACTCAAGGTGCAATGTGCTGCTAATTTAATGGATTTTGTAAGCTCTTTACTGTATTGTTTATATATATTGTGTATATTTCATCCCAACTAAAGAGACTATGACTAACAATTGAAAATGTTTTTTTTAAAGATAAATGGTAAATTTTCTCTTTCAGAGCATTATTGGCAAGTAAACTATAATGGCACCCATTCAATGGTCTCTCCCATCATCGAATCAAGAAAGCACGGAGTCCTGGTTTACAAGAAGCAGGGCCTTTGGGTTTTGATTAACCCAGCCTGCACACCCCATGTATGTTGCAAGAGAAACTGACCTGGTGCAACGGTCCTGATGCCTCATCGAGCCAAAACATCAATGAGGTTATAATTGTGTTTCGGCTCAGCTCGTGTCCCAGTGATACAAAACAAACACAACATTACAACATACTGTATATGGAAACATTGTCCTGTAACCTCTAGTTTTCAGAATGGTGGCTGTAATTCAATCGAGTATGCCTGGAACTTTAGCAGAGGACATTTTGTGTTCTGGAATAAGTAGAGCATAGAGAACATAAAACAGGTATGTTCTTCACAGATCTGGATCAAACCCTGGCCTATATACTGTAGAATAGCTGTCACTCCATTTGAGTTGCAAGGAGACAAGGACACAGTGGGTTTGTGTCCTGTCTGTTGGTTGTGTTGTTTGAGAGGTGTAGCTGTTGAATCTTTGCTCCCAATCAGTAAGGGAAGTACAGAGACAAGTTTTAAACAATTGTTTCTGATGGATAAATTAGGAACAAGCATTATTATAAAAAGCCTTTTGATAGAGCTAAAGTTATTATTGTTTTATTTGTAATTTAACAAATATATATATATATTTTTGGCAATTTTATATGTGCTTATGGCATATTATCATTTATGTTTTTATTTTTTTAAATTGCAGTATTATTTAATTGAAGTTATAGTAAAGTGAGATATTTTGAAGAATGAAGGGAAAAAACTGTTCTGGGGAACTTTTGACTACCATTGTAATGTTTCCCTATTATGGTAGTCAGGAGTGGCCAAGATGTTTGGTTACAAACATTCTTTCTTGGTGTTCATCAGAACATATTGATACAGATTTGGAACAACTCGATGGTGTGTAAATGGTGACAGAATTTTTACTATTTTATTTTCTGTTAATAATTCTAGTGCCTCAGCTTAAAATTATTTGAGTTCATTGCTGAGGCACAATTCTAATTTCATAAAGAATATTTAGTTTTAGTAAACTGTAATAAAATGATTGTATAAATGTACTTACAATATCTGCTATTTTATGCGTTTAGGTTTTTAGATTGAATGTAAAGCATTCTGATGCAGCAGCAGTTGTGAATGTGACTACAGGAATCATGCAAAGAGTATTACCACCTGTTGACTAAACACTGCCACTACTGGGATTCCAACACTCATTTATTCATAACCCAAGGTGTGGTAAAGGCAACATTTGTTCGAATGTCCATTTGGGCATAAACAGTTGTGCATACTGTTACCTTTTTTCAAATGTGGTCCATGAGAATTCGGTTTCATAAAGCAGTCGCCATTTTGTAACTGCTCCATCAGATCTCTCACATTCTGTCTTGCAGCATCATCTACGTCCTCTACAAAATGTTCAATATTAAAGCTCTGTTTATTCGCTGCTGTTTCTCTGGTCCATATTGGGTCCAGATGGCATAAACTTTCACCTCATTAGTGCTGACAGCTCATGGCTGAGGTTGTTTGCTCTTTTGTGTCCCAGATGAAGGCATCATGTGGCCCATGAGATGGCAGCGCTGTGCTCCTTTGCTTTCATACGCAGGCTGGCGATGCTGGAGGATTTACGATCTGGATCAACGTTGAGCTCAAAGTCATTAATGGTGGCACACGCCCCCGGGTTGCCGAAAAGACCGCCCATGTGCGTTTGTCCCATGTTCCCATCTGGGCTGGGCATACCCAGGAAATCAGACATGCCGCTGGCAGAGTGAGGGTGAGGGATCATACAGGACGCTGCTGTCTCACAGGGTACCACACATCCAGGCACTGGTGACGCCGCGCTGCTTCCACTTAACCATGAAGGGTTCTGAATCTAGAACAGATGCACAGAGGTATGTTAAAGGAAACAGTTCACCCAAAAATGAAAAGTCTTTATTTTATTACCCCCGAGTTGTTTCAAATCTGTATACATTTCTATGTTCTTATGAGCACAGAGAAATATATTTGGAAGAATGCTTGTAACCAATTGTCTTGGCCACCATTGACTACCAAAGTAGGAAACATTACAATGGTGGTCAAAAGTTCTCCAGAACTAATATTTATAGATTATGGTATTTTACTTTAGTTTAGTTAACAAAGTTTGACAGGCAAGACACTGCTGGCACAACATCACAAACAAATCAGTCAAACAATAACATACTCAAAACACCTTTTGTATTTTGTATAAAACAAAATAATATACGTCAAACATCCATTAATTATTTGTAACACAATTTAAGAGCACGAGGGATGAAGGACAGTTCATGCTTTTTTGTTTTACTCCTGGGCACAACAAATTCCCTGTGCTGGCGTAGAAGATAAGAAGGTGTTGGAGCCACAGTTGAGAAACAATGCAGTGCTGATCTGTGGAAATCTGGCAGTTGAGAGACCATTAGACCTGGTTGGTTGTAAAATATGAACAAGAGCGCAGTGTCAGTTGATCTATTCGCCATGAAGCCAAGTTGCGATACTTCAATTTTATCAGCCACATCTTCCTGAATGGCAATTCCTTCCCCAGATAGCTTCTTTCCATTGTTGTTGCACGTATTATAGATATCACTAGCACTTGAGCTAGCTCCTCATTAAAGCTCTTTAGTACGCAAAGAAGATTGTCAACATTTCGATTTCAACCTTTATGGTCATTTAACCTGCTTGTTGACTGGTTTTATTTATATATATACACATAGCAACCATGTTTTGTCTGATTTATTACAATTTGTATTACAATAGCTTAACTACATCATGGTTTAACTGTAGTTAATCTAACGAAACTATGGTCAATTTGTGGCTCCTGTGCTTTATTACAAGTTAAGATGCCCATTTCTGAAAATATAAAAGGAATTTAAATTATAGTTGCAAGCATTGGATTCCTATACGATGCCTAGCCTTTCGATTCCAATTCTCAATCAATTCCGGTTTTCGATAATCAGGACCGGACGCCCTTGCTGCATTCAGTTTATGAAGTTTGGTCCTCCTGACCTCCTATACTGAGAACAGGAACATTACGTTGGACAACTTACAAATGACTTCTTCCCTAAACAGAAAAGTATGGCTCACATTATCCCATACACCCTTATACTGTCCTATTGTCTATAGACATTGCCTCATTCTTGTCTCCTTCCATCCCCTTCACAGATTTAAACCATCGTTTAGGCTTAGTACCTCGCAATTCCTCCACCCGTGGTTTCTTTGCATTCATAATTTTTTTGGCAATAATTGATTTTAAATTCTTATAAGATGATTTATCACCATAGCAGGTTGCACACTGATCTTTAATCAGAGCCTTGATTTGTACAGTCATCCATGGCATGTCATTATTTGGGATAGAGATTTTCTTTAGGGAAACGATTTGATCCAAAATGGAGCTAATCATGGAAGTGAAGGAACTAACCTTAGCGTCAGGGTCCTTGGACTCGTGAATGGGAGAAATATCTGTAGTATTCAAGAGAAGGGCTAGTCTGCATAAATGTGTTTAATAGGCTTAACAGGCCATTCTCCAGCATTTAGCAGAACAGGATCAAGCTCAGAAGATCCAATAGGAGGCAAATGCTCGGGTGACTCATACATATAGGAGATGTTAAAGATTGAATCTTATTGACTGTCTTTCCTTGTTGCTCTAACCACAATCTGTTTCAAACCAAATCTTCTACAGATGGTTTCAGACTTATACTTATTATTATCCCCAAGTATGACAATAGCGACCTGCTGGTAAATGCATTAAATATTTCTGAGACAGTGATCCAGGTACTGGGTAAATAATAAATCAGGATGTGCCGTTCCTGAGGATTGCGGTGGGAAAATACAGCAACACAATTCAAACTTGGATCTCTTACTTGTGCATAAGTTTCTGCTTGTGTAAGTAGAGGCAGTTCATAGGCCGTTGAGAAGTGCGACCGAACTTGCTGCATCTGTCCAAATCGTTCTCTTTTCCTCCATTTAGCACGGCGATTCTGAAACCACACCTAAGGGAAAACATGGTCATGCCATCAAATTTCTGAAATATGAATCTGCGAAGTCCAAGATTTGGAGGTTATTCAATATAAAGCTTTGTAACGTAAATATGAGGAATTGCATATTCTGTTGTTCCCAGAGAAATGAATAATGTTGCTTAGAGGTCACTCTTTATCGCTCAGGAGATTCGATAGAGTTCTCAGTTGTGTTATCAACTTATTGTCAGGTGTTTCTCCTTAAACTTTGAAGGAGAAATAAAAATAGAAACAAATGAGACAATTGGTAAAATACACTTAGAATGTGGATTGTATAAATAACGTTATCTGCATTTGGGTTCTTTTTTTTAAATCTTCAATAATATTGATTAATGATTACAGACATGCCACATGCCAAAATGACATTGTTGAGATATCTACAGAAACTCATTTGTGGGATTTCTGGGTTTTCATCACAAGAGAAATATCTGAGACACAGGAGACTTAAAGGTCAAGTGTATGAAATTTAGCGGCATCTAGTTGTGAGGTTACGAACTGCAACCAACGGCTCACTCCACCGCTCCTCCCCCCCCCCTTTTGGAGCACTACGGTGGCTGAAACAGAACTAAGATGTCCTTTTGATTTTGTGGAGATTTTTCCGAAAACGCATTAAGTCGTTTTGGGCTACTGTAGAAGCAACATGACAGGGACCCAAGGTGTATTAAGATAGAAATAGCTCGTTCTAAGGAAATAAAAACATCCATCCATCCATCCATCCATCCATTTTCTACCGCTTATCCGAACTACCTCGGGTCACGGGGGAAATAAAAACATATTTATTCAAATATCAATTTTAAGGCATCCACAAAATCAGACAGTCCAGATATAACTAAATGTTCCCGCAGTGACTAACATTGTAAAACCAAGCAAATGCAAAGTCATAAATCACAAGGTGCACTGTATGAAAGCTCTGTGCTGACTCCTCGCTCTGACCCCTTTAATGTGCTCTCCACACTGTGCTATTTATGTATGCATTTTAACTCTTCCCTGCCAACACAGGTTGGATCTGTGCACTTTGATAGCTGTTCTTCTGTGTCTCCTCAGCCAGCAGTTTCAGTCCTGCTCATGTCTGGAGCAAGGCCAACCTCATCAATCACAACGGGGCCTGGTCTCTGAACTGCTGTAAGCACACCATGACCCAAACCAACAACATCAAACCACAGCATCTGTAAGCTTTCTCAACAGTTTTGATATTTTATGATTTTCGGATAATAGCGCTTTTCTTTTAGTATCCAGCTTGTTCTTACAGTAACAATATTAAACTCCGAAAAAGTTTTTTCCAACGTGGACCTGCCAAGTTTTTTCCCCCAACTATATCCAAAGTGGGTGTAAAGGGATAGTTCACATCAAAAATGAATGTTATTCCATCAGTTATTCAACCTTATGTCAATCCAAACCTGTATCACTTTCTTTCTTCTGCGGAACACAAAAGATACATTGGAGAATGCAACCAAACAACATTAAACCCCATTGACTTCCATTGTCTGGACAGAAAACCACTGCAACATTTTCCTAAATAATTTGTTGTGTTTCCCAGAAGAAAGAACAAATGTCTCAACTCTGTTTCAGAGTTTATCCAAAAGAAAATAAGATGTTTAAGGCTCAACAGTGGGATTATTCTTATGAGAAGCAGTTTGGTATTTTAGGGTCATGTCATTTAATGATATCTAAATTACATTATAATCATATCATCTGTTTTCAGAATATGATCCAGGTGATTATTCTTCAGAGTAAACTGAGTTCCCTTTCTGTCGGTCTCTCGACGTTGTGTCGAGAACGACAGATGGGGTTCGCCCTTGAGAACCAATCAACTCTGACTACTATAGAAAAGGCCAATGAAATTTGGCGAATGCAATTTGCATGCCGGGCTCCGCCCCCGGAAATCCGGTATAAAAGGAGGCCGGCGTGCAGCATTCACTTACCTTTTTGTTCTTCAGAGCCATCGCTCATGAGTACAACTCAGGATTCAATCCTCTACAACTACACGCTGGTGCTACGACGTGTTACAGCGGATCGTCCCTTCCTGCAGCGACCTTCCCCTGGGCGTCTCGGCGGTTCCGGAGGTGTTAGAGATTTTTTCTAAAAGTCCTTTTCAGGACTGACTGAGCATTCTCCAGCGCGGCATGTCCCGCTGTTCTCTTGGGTGCGGCACCCTCATCGAGGAGGGGGATGGACACGATCGCTGCATTAGGTGTCTGGGCGTCCAGCACACTGAAGCAGCGTTCGTTGACACATCTGCCTGCACTGCGGGCAGATTGTCATTCAGAAGTTGCGGTCACGGGTGGCTGTCTTCCTACGGGAACCAGCCACCATTTCGTCTGCTACCCGGGCTGTGACATCTGTGGCTACGGCCCCGATGACCACCCACGTTAGCAGCGTTAGTGATACGGGGAACTCTGCGAACGTAAACCCGCCAGCCAAGTGCTCACGGGCCGATCGCACCCCGATTCGCTCTTCTGAACGTTCCCCAACCGGCGGTGGCATACCGTCCGGATCCTCACGCACACACTCGGAAACGATGTGTGACGTAGATGAGATGTCGCTCGCAGCATCGGAGGGAGACTGGCATCCGACTCTGCCGAATCCAAACTCCACCCCCAGCGGTCGAGTTCAGGAGGAAGCAGAAGTGATGTCATCCGTGCTAACCCGGGGATACGTGGTTCCCGAGGTCGGTGCGCGGTGCAAACCGCGCCCACCCCGGGTGCCATGTTTTTCCCGGAGGTGCATGAGGAGCTGTGTAAAACTTGGAACGCTCCACTCACGGACCGTTCCAGTGAAACCAGCTCCGGCTCCCTTACTTCCCTCGATGGTGAGGCAGCCAAGGACTGCGTCGAGATCCCCCGGGTGGAACGTCCGCCTGCGGTGCACCTGTGCCGCGGACGGCTACCACCTGGGGGGGGATCGACCACTCCTACCGTCCAAAGCACGTAAGACTTCGGCATCACTGGTGTCGAAAGCTTGCGATGTTGCGGGCCAGGCTGCCTCCTCTCTCTATGCCTTGGCCATCCTGCAGGTCCGCCAGGCCAGGGCGTTGAGAGGGCTCCACGAGGGTAAGGCCGACCCGGGTATAATGCAGGATCTCCGTGCCACCGCTGACAGCGCTCTACGGGCGACTAAGGCGGCGGCACGGGCCCTGGGTCGGACGATGTCCACGGTAGTGGTCCAGGAGAGACACCCCCGGCTATACCTTGTGCAGAAGAGTGACAGCAAGGAAGTCCGCTTTCTTGATGCACTCATCTCGCAGGGTGGGTTGTTGGTAACACCGTCGAGGACTGCGCTCAGCAGTTTTTTGACGGCGAAGCAGACAGTGGCAATTAACCACATTTTTTTTCACGCCGCGACTCGGCCGCCTACAGGCCTCCGAGATCTCACGTGACGTCTGCTTCCCTGCAACCCAGGACCCTTTCGGCATCGGCTCCGGTTCCTGTGCCCCCACAGGCGGCACCCCGGAAGCAGAGGTCGAGGGGGAAACCTCCACCCCGTCAGCAACCTCCTCGCGAGAAGGGACACTGACGGGAAGACCCCAGGGAGAACAACATCGGGCCCGAACCTTCACAGCCACGGCTCTGATCGGTCGGTACGGGACGACTCCTGCCTCGTCACCAAAGCCGGGCCCTTGTTAGGGCTTGGCGCCCACTTACTCACTGAGTTTTCTGTTCTCCCCGGGTTTACTTGCAGCCGATCGCACACTCCACTGGACTGTGCTCGGCGAACCGACCTCACACCCTGGCGAGGCGTGAGGTCGTACACATACGACAGCGTCACCACTCTCAAACCGACAGTGCGTGCCGTTGTCCCGCCAGGCAGGTAAGCAGGCGGAGCAAAAACCTTCCCTCCGGGGACTCCCCGCGACATGGTTAGCTCCGCCAGCCGACGAACCACCCCCCGTGGGAATGATGAAGCAGACCGTCCCCTTGGTCACCCTGTCACAGTCCCTGGGAGCTCGAGAGCTGCCCACACTGTCTCGCTGGCTAATGAGGGCGGTCCGTCTTGGTTACTCGATCCAGTTCGCCAGAGACTCACCCAAGTTTCGGGGCATCATCTCTCCCTCTGTCAGAGGCAGGGACGCCTCCGTACTTCGGGTAGAGGTCACCACCCTTCTGGCAAAACAGGCATCGAGTTCGTCCCTCAAAACCAAGATGTTCAGTGGGTCACCACCCGCACTTCATCGTTCCCAAGAAAGACGGCGGGTTGCCCCCAAAGGCTGCGTACCCTGAACAGAGCACCTTCACAAGCTGCCATTCAGGGTGCTCACACAGAGGCGCGTCCTGACATCTATGAGGTGTCAGGATTGGTTCGTGGCAATCGACCTGAAGGACGCTTACTTTCATGTCTCGATCCTCCTCGACACCGGCCGTTCCCACGGTTCGCGTGCGAGAGGCGGGCATATCAGTACAGAGTCCTCCCTTTCGGTCTGTCCCTGACCGCCCTTTCTCCCTGAGAGGAGGAAGGCGAGCGGGTACTAAACTATCTCAGCGACTGGCCTATCTTGGCACACTCGCGAGATCTGTTATGTACACAAAGGGACCTGGTGCTCCGGCACCTAGGTCGATTGGGACTCCAGGTCAACCAAGAGAGGGGCAAGCTCTCCCCAGTGCAGAGCATCCTCTTTCTCGGTATGGAACTCAACTCTGTCACCATGTCGGCACACCTGTCCGCAGTTGTGCCCAACCAGTGTTGAACTGTCTGAAATGAACATTTTAGGCAGACAGCGGTCCCCCTGAAACAATTCAGAGGCTCCTGGGACACATGGCGTCCTCGCGGGCTAATACCCCTCGAGTTGATGCACATGACACCGCTCCAACACTGGTTTCAGAGTCGAGTTCCGAGGAGAGCGTGGCACACCGGCAGCAGGCGCATGGTGATGCCGCCCTGCTGCCGACGCACCATAACCCCTAGTCTTTATGACTTTTTCGACGGACTCAGGTCCCTCTGAGCAGGTTATGAGGCAGGTCGTGGTGACGACTGAAGTCTCCCTGCAGGGGTGCGGTGTAGTGTGCAACGGGCACGCAGGTGGGGTGTTGGACGAACCCCCGCCTGCGCTGGCATATCAATTGCCAAGAGTTGTGGGCTATGCTACTTGCACTGAGCAGGCTACGGCCTCTCGTGCGAGACATACACGTGCTGTTCCGAGGACAGCACTATAGCTGTAGCGAATACAGATCGTCAGGGTGGCGTTCGCACACAGCAGCTAAACACAACTTGCTCGACGCCTCCTCCGGTGGAGTCAACAGGTGACTCGTTCCCTGCAGGCCACACACCCCGGGCAAACTGAACTAGACAGCCGACGTGCTTTCTCGCCAGTTTATGCCTCGTGGAGAGTGGCGACTCCACCCCCGTGCAGTCCAGCTCATTTGGAGGCTGTTCGGGTAGGCCCAGGTCAAACCTGTTCACCTCCCATAACACCACCATTTGCCCGCTTGATAGTCCCTGCCCTCGGCACGGATATCCTTGCGCACAGCTGGCCGCGGGATGGGCGGAAGCACACCTTCCCCCCCCAGGAGCCTTCTTGTACAGACTCTGTGCAAGGTCAGGGAGCAGGAGCACCAAGTGTTATTGGTTACACCACACCGGTCTAACCGCACTTGGCCTCAGAGCCGATGCTCTGGATAGCGACTCCCCCTGAACCATTCCCCTGACAGAGGACCTGCTCTCTCAGGGGAAGGACACGTTCTGGCATCCCAGATCAGACCTCTGGAACACCCATGTCTGGTCTCTAGACGGGACGAGAAGATCCTAAGATGGCTACTCCCCCTATACGGCTGAGACCATCACCCAGGCTAGGGCCCCATCTACTAGGCGGTTACACGCCTCTAGACGGTGCCTCTTCTCGTCCTGGTGTCTTTCTCAACGAGAAAGACCCACTGAGGTGCTTGATCAGGATTGTGTTCCCCTCCTCACGAGACTGGAGACTAACATCTCCCTTCCACACTGAAAGTGTATGTAGTCGCTATTGCCACTCATCACGACTCAGTCGGTGGAAAGTTTCTAGGGCAACACGACCTGGTCACCAGGTTCCTAAGCAGCGAGAGGGCGGAATCCGCCTCATCTCCGCTCCATACCCTCTTGGGACCCTAAGTGGTCCTGGGGAGCCTCAGGGCCCCCCAAAGAGCCCCTCGGAGGTTCCGATCTTCCTCATAGAGTAAGACGGCCCTCCTGACGGCGCTCACTTCCTTCAAGAGGGTAGGGGACCACCGAGCATCCTCCGTGTCCCTGGATTGCCTTAAACTCGGCCCTGGAAACTCTCACGTTATCTTGAGACCCAGGCCCGGATGCGTGCCCAAGAAGTTCCCACTACTCCCTCCGGGGCCAAGTGGTGAACTTGCAGGCGCTCCCCATAGGGGAGGAAGACCCAACCCGATTAGTGTTGTGTCCAGTACGTACTGGACCGCACGCAGAGCTCTGAAGCTCTGACCAGCTCCGTGTCTGTTGGAGGACAGCAGAAGGGGAAGGCTGTCTCCAAACAGAGGCTGGCGCACTGGGTCGTGGACGCCGTTACGACGGCATTCCGATCTCAGAATCTCCCATGCCCATTGGCAGTGAGGGCTCACTCCACACGGAGTTTAGCCACCTCCTGGACACTGGCAGAAGCGCCTCTCTAGCAGACATCTGTAGAGCTGCGGGTTGGGCTATGCCCAAACACCTTCGCAAGGGTTAACAACCTTCGCGTAAACCCGGTGTCAGCCCACGTCCTGCGTGGCGACATGTAGGACTGGCATCCGGGGGGGCGTATGCCTGCGAAAGCACCTTTCCACCCTCTAACAGGTTGGGTCAGTGTGCTATTTACCTTTTCTTCTTACCCGAACACATCGCTAAGAAACTGGTACCTCACCAGCCTCCCTTCTTACCCAGACACTGGTTAAGAATAGGCATTCCATCCATCACCAAACAAGCACCCCCTGGGGGCTGGCTGGGCAGAGCAGCCTTCCCCCTTAGGCCGGGATACCATGTGAGCTATCACAGATAGCTCTAACCGGACCTAGTGCTACCGGACGTCTGTAACACCCCCTCCGTGGGCTGTTCCGTCTGATGTATCCTCATGAGAATGGTTCCCACTCCTGGTAACCCATGAGCTTCCCCAGGTGGGCCTCCACCTCGCGGTTAACTACTCAGTCCGCACGTTCCATGCGTTCTCCTCCAAGGACGAGACCATACCTATATCCACCATATTCCTCCCCACGGGTAGGAGGTGGCCTCTGTAGCGCTTCTCTGATTAAGAGTCGCGCTTACCCGGTGTAAACTGATCTGGACGGCCTCTCGCCTATAGAGAGCTAAGGCCCCGTCCGTGAAAGTTACCGGTCAGGGCTGTACCCATCTTTCTCCAAGAAAGCTCTGGAACCCCCCGACCACCACACTGGAAGGTTACAGTCTCACGAAAGCTTCGAGATGACACGCCCAGGCTTGTTACCGTCGCTTCGCTAGAGATTGTGACGCGATACAGCGTTGTGGCGTTTTCCATAGGCAACCCCATCTGTCGTTCTCGACACAACGTCGAGAGACCGACAGAAAGGGAACGTCTTGGTTACGTATGTAACCTCAGTTCCCTGATGGAGGGAACGAGACGTTGTGTCCCTTATGCCACGAACACGTATCGTATTCTGCTGCAGTTTGAGAGGTCTCAGGCTCTTCAGAACAAAGGTAAGTGAATGCTGCACGCCGGCCTCCTTTTATACCGGATTTCCGGGGGCGGAGCCCGGCATGCAAATTGCATTCGCCAAATTTCATTGGCCTTTTCTATAGTAGTCAGAGTTGATTGGTTCTCAAGGGCGAACCCCATCTGTCGTTCTCGACACAACGTCTCGTTCCCTCCATCAGGGAACTGAGGTTACATACGTAACCAAGACGATAATATTGATCAATGCTATGATTAGCATCTTTATGATGTAGTTTTGCACATTCCTGCTACAAGAATGTTCTGAGGATGAATTTGAGAATATGAATAGCTTTTCAATTAACAATTTTGAGCTAAGAGAGAATTAGTTGATGAAATCATTTATACATCAATTTTACAGCTTTCCTGCTTCCTTTCATCATTCCTAATACCCTTTTCCTCTTCTAACCACTTCTCTTTTTTCTTTTCCTTAAAATTTAAGATGAAATAAGGATGTTGGAAAGAGAAATAGGAGAGTTTTCAGGCTGGACGTTGTTTACGTTTCATGTTTAATTTCCTGTCGTTTAACCCCCTGGCTTTCCAGAGCCATCCCCCCCTGACTTCTCAGAGACCCACGGATAAGAGCGGCGGGTCTTGTTTGCAGGATCATAGACTGTCATGCACGAGGAAGCTTTGTGCCTGAGTCATAGCGACATATTTTGTACATTTTAGTTCCCTATAGGTGAGATAAGATTTGAGACATTACCAAAGAGCAAATCTCTTTTGAAGAACGTCATAGTTTATACATCATCTGAAAGCTTAATAAAATAGATTTTAGTTGATGTGTGGTTTGATTGGATAATATTTGGCCGCGATACAACTGTTTCAAATTCTGGAATCTGAGGTTGCAAAAACTGAGAAAATCGCCTTTGAAGTTGTTAATGACGTTTGTAATAATGCTTACTATTGGCTTACCACTGTACTGACATTGTGGAGAGTAATGATTTTTAGCATAAAAGCAAACCGATCATTTTGACCCATACAATATATTGTTGGCTATTGGCGCAAATGTTCCTGTGCTGGTCCAGGATCACATATAAGTTTAAATCTTGACCTAACATATGCTTAATAAATAAACCACAGGGTCAAAAAGTCAAAAGCCAGAGAGCATCATTGTGTGTTAGTATTTTATGAAAAGGGCATCTTGTTCTATAGATACGGTTCAAGAGTTATAGATGTAAATGTACTGATGGGAATGGGCGATTCCTGCCACTGAATTTTGCTGGGAAGGTAGAAGGTGGAGATTTGGCAAAACTTCCACACTTCCAATGTAAGAATTATTTACCTCATATAATCCGTAAATATGACCATAAAATTTAAATCTAATTCATTTCAGTACCGAGGACAAAGATGAAACATGCTCTTCGTAGCTCTTGTGCTCATATAGTTTCTATTGAAGTGTGTGGAGAAAATGTCATGTTTGTTCAAATAGCGAGACGGAGAGAGAGAGAGCAGGAAAGAGTGACAGGCAGCACTAAACAACAGCGCTGGGAGGGGCTCATCTCAATTACGTATGTCTGTGGGTATGTTTTTGAAATACGGGTCAAACCCTGTAGTAACTCAACAGAGTCTGCTCTGTGTTGTCAGCCTGCAGAGGTAATGAGACTCATGTGTTTGGGATAGTCAGTTCTGTTTGGACTCAGAATGAATGCAGTTATTTCACTGTACCTTCAAAACACGGCCAATTTCCTGACAATGCTTCATTCTGTGCGTGGAAATTGACTGTGGCATCTCAAACTGTTTTTTATTCCCCTTCAAAAGAACTTTGATGTTTTTTCCCTATTTCATAACATCAACAGAATTTTGAGGATTAATGTGGATAGGTGAAATACTGTGAATGGACTAGAATTGTATGGAAAGTTATAATGGCATCCCCTACATCACCCATATAGTCTATGGATGGCATTTATGTCAACTTCTAAGTAAGTGTACTTTGTGAGCTTTGAGTCAAAATTATTTTCTGTGGTTATTACCAGCAAACAAATTTCCATATTAAAAACGTATTCATTTCTAAACCAAACCGAGTTTGGAGCTGGATGTCCAACCCGTGAACTGTAATTTAAAAGAGATTCTGATGTCATTTTTATAAAAGTATACATTTGGTTTTTGCTAAACTGACCTGGACCCTTGCTTCTGTAAGATCTGTCCTCAGAGCCAGCTGTTCCCGGGCGTAGACATCTGGATAATGTGTCTTCTGAAACACCTTTTCCAGCTCCTCCAGCTGATAGCTGGTGAAGGTGGTACGGTTCCGCCTCTTTTTGCTTTTGTTGTTTTCCGCTTCGCTCTTTTCCAGATGACTGCCATGCTCGGAGACAGGGTGTTCATGTGGGCTTTTCACCCCGGGGTCTTTTACATCAAGGCAACTAGCGTCCATTACTCTGTCACCAGATTGAGGCAGCTCTGTGTCTGTTACTCCAGTGCCATCTTTACCTGGAAAGATATATATTTCAGTCTGTTAGTGGTGAAATGTCATTTTAACAAATTTGTTTATGCCATGTATGCCCTGAGAGAAAACAATAGCCTACTGATGCCTCCACACTCACATACTCTAACGTACTTACATGAATATTCTTCATTTAAGCATAAAGAGGGTTCTGTGTTCTCTTTAAAGTTGAACAGCATCTACTGTTTAACAAGCCTTTCTTTATAAAAAAAACATGTATCCTATTTTAGATGCCTGAATCTTTTTGAAACTACGAATATGGAGAGTAAATAATCAATGCGTGCCTGTTTCTAAAACTAACAAACTATGAAACTTAAAAACATTAAACACAGAAATGTGAGGTGATAGAATGAAAACATTTTGACACTGAACATGACCCAGCTCATATTGGCCAACCGGGGTGCAGCACTTTGGGAAATGACTTCATATTGTAAAAATCCCATGTTGCCTCAATGACCTCAAGGTTTCACTCAATTGAATAAAGTTACAGCTGAAATCATCATTCAGTCAAGATATCCACACTTCATTTCATTTAACCAGATCTGATACACATGCACATACTGTATTGGTTCCTCTTCTCACCTTACTCTCTGTTTGGCAGAGAAGTCACAGAAATAACTGTGGCGAACACTGTCAGTCCCACCCTGCTGTCTTCTTTTTTGGCTTTGTATAGCCTCGGTTTTGCTGAATCTGCCTACCAGCAATGTTTTTGAACAGTGCTTTTGCGTATTTCACATTTTAGAATCAAAGCTCTATGGTTTGGCTGACATTTTTGCATTGACAGCAAAAGTCTGGGTTTGATAACTATCCAAATGTTTAGAGTTTTCAGTGATGCTCTATGGTGTGATTTCTGTGTGCCATATGGAACACAAAATCTTACCATTTGCGTGTAGATACACATCTCACGAGATAATATTCAGTAAAAAATGTTGATCATTTATTATTACAGTTTTTCTCAATTGTTTACACACATTTTCTGAAAGCATGCCTCATATTCTCAGAACTCTACACACAAATCCAAAAAAACACACACAATGGGCAAAACCCCTCAGTTCTCCAGCAAAATGAAACTTTACATTCAAAACAATCTTATTTCTTCTCAAAATGGGATTTTGTTTTCAAATGACACACACAAACCATCATTTGTATAGACATTAATAAGAACCAGCTGAACACTGATGTGCTCAATGTAAAACACTATGATGAATGTAAAATACTTAATTGAATTAGGCCTTTTTTGGTTCAGTGTTACACTTACTACACAGAGTACAAACATGAGTGTGTTGTAAAATATTTGAGAATATTGTTTTTTACTGTAAATTTTATTTTATTTTTCTCGCAAAAACAATGTACACAGTGTACATCCCATTCCCAACCAACACAAAGTTGCACATACACTACATACAAAACAACAGAAGAATTTACTGTATACAGTTACAGTAAAAAACAAACAAAAAAAACTATGCTGCATCCTCTCTTCTGTTGCGGTCTGGCCACAGCACCTCATCCACATCACAAGCAATGTTTTCCCTGGCCAAGCAGCGGGGGAAATATCGCCTAGCATGGCGATTCCAGCCATGGAAAGCATCAGCTGCTATATCTCCACATGCGTCCTCCATTGCTTGGAGAAGAGGTATACGCGTTTGTGGATTTCGGTCATACACTTTCCATCTCCAGGCAGAAAAAAATTCCTCAATAGGATTGAGGAATGGAGAATATGGAGGGAGATAAGCAACTAAAAAGCGTGGGTGGGCAGTGAACCAGTTACGAACCAGAGCAGCCCTGTGGAAACTTACGTTGTCCCAAATAACAACGTACCTGAGCTGCTCTGGGCCATCTACCTGATCTGGTGGAATGAGTGTGTTGTGTAGGGTGTCAAGGAATGTGATCAGATGGGCGGTGTTGTAGGGGCCAAGGGTAGCATGGTGATGGATGACGCCGTGGTGGGTAATCGCTGCACACATTGTGATGTTCCCTCCGCGCTGGCCAGGGACTTCAACAATGGCACGCTGGCCGATGATATTCCTTCCCCTCTTTCGTCTTTTTGTGAGGTTGAACCCAACCTCATCAATGAAGATGAACTGGTGCTCCACTGCAGCCACCTCTAGCTCAAGGACTCTCTGAAACACACATGACAATTTCAGAAATAGACACGGAGTGGTCAATATTGTGAAGCACAATCATTATGATTACAATATTGAAATATGTATAATTTACTGTATACAGTGTTGAGAGTATGCATCAATTGTGGGACTCACTTGCACATAGTTATATCGCAATTCTTTGACTCTCTCTGAATTGCGTTCAAATGGCACTCTGTAGACCTGCTTCATCCTGAGATGATTTCTGCGCAAGGCACGGTCAAGTGTTGATAAGCTTACCCTATCAATATTTTGAAACATGTCATTGTTTTCTATTATTTTTCTTTGTATTTGCCGTAATGTTATGGCGTTGTTTTCTAGGACCATGTTTATGATTTCAGTTTCCTGTTCAGGAGACAGAACACGTTCCCGACCACCTTGTGTTGGTAATCTTTCAGTTCTGCCAAACAAATAGTAAAATACTGTAAATACAATGTAGGTATACATTTCCTAAATACTTAAAACATAATTTGCAGAATTTTTACAGTCCTACAGAACAGTACTCATTGAGTACTGTATTGATTTGCAGTACTGCAATTTTCTAGTGAGAGTAGATTTCTTACCTATTCTCATTTCGGAAAGTCCGGATGATGGATGCTACAGTGAACCTGCTCAAATGTGGCTGTACTCTTTGCCCAGCCTCCCTCATTGTTAGACCATGGTTGACCACATGATCAACCAAAGTGGCTCGGATCTCATCAGAGATTACAGTCCTTGGCCTTCCTCGTCCTCCTCGTCCTCCCCGTCCTCGTCCTCCCCGTCCTCCTCCTCTAACTCTCACTCCTCTGGCTCTGCCTCTGTTTCCAATGTTGGCATCCATTGCTCCAAAACAGAAGAGCTCACCTGTTGCCTTTTTATGCTAAAGCTCTGATTGCTAATTGTAAAACTGTGTGACGGGTGTTTGCCCTTGTGATGAGTCAGTGTGCATATTTGAATGGCAGTGTGTTCCTTGTGAAAACAAGATATTTTCTGCATGAAAATTGTGCCAAAAGCAGAGAATTGTGTGTAGTGTTTTGAAAAAAGTGTTTTATAGAACTGCAATTTGAGTGTAAAGCAGGAACTGTGCTTGTAGTTTAGCAGAATTGGTTCAGGGGGTTGGTGAATGAGTTACATGTTGTGGTCATTGTGTCTGAAGTACCAGAATTTGTGTGTAAACAATTGAGAAAAACTGTAAGAACATTGCTAAAGCAACATACAAGCATTTTGCCCGTGTCAGTTTGACCCTTAACTGTACCTCTGGAAGCGTTTAAAACTAACCAAGTTGAAAAACGCTGCTTGTATCTTCAAAAATACAAATCTCCTTGCTTGCTGGAACACAATCATCCCCGTAGACAAACACGTCATGTAAAGAATTACTTTATTCCAACACTTATTTTGCACATAATGCCATTTTACCAGTTTTTGTTGATGCTATAGTGTAAAAACAACGCTAAGGTTTACTTTTTAATAGGAGCATATTTATGAAGCAGTCAGTCATTCACCTGAGAGGACTGGCTCCATCCTAAAGGAGTCGGCTGACTCTTTGAATTAGCAGAGGTCAGATGTTTACTAGGGCAAGCTATGTAATCACTGCGAGGACCAAGGAGAAAAACATCAAAGTGTAATTTAACTGGCTGTAAAGCAGTAGGGAACCCATCACATTTTATAGAATGTGATAGTCTGGGTCAGCTCCAGCTATATTATAAGACACACTATAAATCAGACAAACAAAAGGGATTTGCATATTCAGCAATAGAGAATTCTCAAAACTCACACTTTTTAACGTTTTTAGCCAATAAATATAATTGTCGTGATGCAGAATATGTTTAGCTTCGTTTGACAACTATACTTACTATTTAGGTAAATATATGTTATCTTTAATTACGTGATTTAATCAAGTTAGACTTATTATAAATATTAAGCGTTCAATTATAAAACTAAAGGCAATTGATTAAATGTTTTATTAAGAACCTTGTCATTTTATTTCATGTGTGGGTAATTTAATATAATGTATTTGGAGGTCACAGGTATCAGTGGAGACAAAACTTCCAAGTGTGCCCATAAGATCAATGCTTACAAGCCGCCCAGGAATGTGGATTTGAGGCAAATCGGACGGTGTTTCCGTTAAATCTGACAAAAAACCTCACATATGAATTCCATATCCGGTGAAACCTAAACCTAGCCAGGTTTCTGTCACACAAATTTCACACCTAGATTCCTACTGTAAGTTTAAAGGAATACTTAATCCATAAACGAAAATTCTTTCATCATTTGCTCACCTCCGAGTTGTTTCAAATCTGTATAAATGACTTTGTTCTGATGAACACAGAGAAAGATATTTGGAAGAATGCTTACAACATAGTTTGAGTGAACTATCCATTTAAATAGCTCAGGGTAGGGGCCCAATGCAAATAATATTTTTATTTCATACATTGATGAGCTTTAAAGTGTTCTTCACGCAAGGATGTATCTGTTTAAAGTCTTGATATTGTATTTGTAAAGACTCATTATTTAGGTTTAGATTATTGTTATGATATATTGATCTTAAACATCTTGCCAAGTTTTACAGACTCCCTTAAACCAGGACTATGCCTTAGTTAAATTATAAGATTAAAGTCTCTCTTAGAATCCTTTAGCTTAAGGATGCAACAAAAGCGTAAACTATATTTCTTCTCTAGATATTTCTAGATTCTTAAAACAAAGCCTTGGATAAATAGCCCATCGTTTGTTAAATGTTGTTTTACTTATCCAGGTCATTTTGTAAGGAGAGGTTATGTAAACCAGTCCCTGCTTCTTGTTATGCATCCCCCAGCGGTACTGATGAGCAATAAAACATGAATGATTACGCTGGGAGTTCATAGCACACAATGATGCTCTAATAGTGCTCCAATCCATGAATCACTCTGTCAGAGACATTGATGTGGGAGCTCATTATGACCATTAATGTTTCCAAAAACTGATAATAAATCCACTGCTAACTTTACCTGGTGATTAACCTTTGTATTACAAATTATTTTGGAAATGGCATATTTACAATTAAACCAAAGGTCAAATTGCTCTTAAGTTAGTTATCATGAATAATTAGAAATGTTCCTGCAAAGTCTATTAACCTTGTACTACTTTCCACCCATGATAAAGCCACTGTTTCTGACTTTAGTTTCTTAAAGAATAAATAGTTCTCTCCTCTCTATAGGTTAAACAGAGGATGAAATGCAGTGCCCTAGTTTCAACCTTCTCTCTGTTCCCTTTCTAGACAATGGGCCTTCATGCTTGAGGCTTGCTTGATCTTACCCCAGACGTCTAGCATCGACCACACATTTGCTGCGATCATAGTGAACAGTACAGCGCTCATTCTCCTCATGCTTCAGACAGACACAACACTCACTGCAAATTAGATGAACACTCTATGTGCATTATATAACATTGACATAACCATGGATTGGTTACAATGTATCCATGCCAGCCTATTGACTTTTGTTTGTGAATGGCTGCAAAAAAAATATTAAAATGTTTAAATATGTATTATCCTTATTTATTTATAGTTAGACAGTACTACAACTGTTAGACAAAAGAATGGAATTTTAATAAATAAAATACAACCCTCTAGTGAAAAGAAATGAGTTAGGTAGCATACTACACTAGGCCTATGTGACCTTTACTATAGATAAGTATACAAGGTTTATAACATTTATGCTAAATAATCTTTAAAGACCTTTTCAGTGAAATAGAAAAAAATGTAGTTGTGTTTTAGATATATATATATTTTTTTATTTTTAGCATTGATAATAAAATTAATTATCCTTAAGAAACGTTAAAAGGTTGCATTAAGTTAAAAAGTTAAATGCATTCTCGCTTCGACACTCACACCCTATTGAACAAATACCAACCTAGATGTTTGTAAAATAGTGCGATCTTCGTCAAGATTACATTTCCAAAAATGCAACTTCTTGCTGACTTTATCATAACGCTTTCGATGTCAACACTTTTTTAGTTTATAAACACGGTGCATAATTCTTGACATTGGGATTTCTTTTTAACTAAACTTTAAATAAAATCAAATAAAGCCAAATGATTATAGGCTATAGGAAAATATAAAACAAAGTGATTTATGTCAAACTGCAGTTCACCCGTTGAATCAAATTAAACAGACTTCTCTAGAATTTTGAAGAGAAAGCATTGAAAATATGAAAAAATGGTTAAATAGGTTTATTGGGTTGTTGATATAACGTGTTCTCCTGTCTAAAGCCAATAATGTGTTATTGTAATAAATTAGACTACGTCAAAGAAACAAATGGTGTCCATTTTCATTGGCCTGCTGTGGTCAGTCCGTCGTAAATAACCCATGCCGTTGTTTTAAGGTGGAAATGTAATAAAGATGTTAGATTCCGCATCGCAGCACCTGTAGGCCGAACCTAAAACACTGGCCAAAAGAATGTCGGCTACATGTTCCAATAAATCACTCTGTTGAAATAGGAAAAATTCCTGAAGATTTTGACTCAACATTGACATGATAGGCCTACTTTTGTTTCCCTTTTATTTAATGTATTTTACCAACGATGCAGCTCGTGCGTGACAAAGCTTTTTAAGATATCAATTTAAAAATAATTTAATAAATGCGAAGTCAATTTGATTATTATCATACAGTATCCCAAAAATCTCAGGCTGATGGTAAACTGATCGAGTTTGTAGGCTACTTTACGGTCTTTGGTTTTGTATTCGATTGTAACTGTGGAAAGAAGACATTTTTATTCTTAGATTATTATAAGGCCTTCGGGCGGGACAAACATCTTTGAAGTGATACTTGCATCCTACTCATCACGCTATAATTTAGACGAAATCTGAATGTTAAGATAAATTAAGTGAAATGTAGATAACCATGATAAACTTACCATAGCAGGAGATAAGCGCGTCGTCCCGGAGTAGTTTGCTGTCCTCGGAGGGTGTTTTACATGTGGGTCTTTGCATAAAAAGATGATATTTGTTATAGATGCATTCGGCTGTGATATCCTGATAGTCTTGCTGGAAAGGACTCCGCGGCTTGTCCCCGTAAACTTGACCTTTCCCGGCTGGGAAAGTGGGGCTGTATTTCGAGTCGCTGTAAGGGTTGACCTGTTGAACTCTTTCCTGACCTGGAGTTGGTGAATAGTATGAATCCATGGATGTCATACCGTAGTACGACACAGACGTATCTGCGTTCATGCCGAGAAAAATCTGAGTCGAAATAACCTTACTTTTTTTGCAAATCTAAACGTCACCCTCTCCTCTCATTCATGGACGGGCATGCACTTTCTCACACACCCACAGGACGACAGCTGGAGTTAGTTAAAATGATTCAGATGTTTTCCAGAGACTAGGCAAAACGAAAGCTAAAAAGTCGCTTTATGGTTAAGAAAGATAGATATGCTTGGATGGAGGATGTTGCTGTGGCGTATGCACTGAAGCGATGGTCCCGCTTTGAGAAGACCATGCAGGCCGACGAGTTGCCTACAGGAGAGGAGCTTTTTACACTCACGTGGAGGACACAACGTATGACATTAATGCAATTAGGGACACACACACAAAATGAAAAAATATTTTGACATAAAAAGGAGCAACAAATTCATACTGTTCCATCCATCAAAATAAAAAGATCTCAATTCATGTCAATACATTCAAACATGAATTAACCTTATTCTCGTCGGGCAAATTGTGACTAATCTGAACAAAAAGACAAAAATCAGTCAGATATCATATTTAGAACAAAACATTTGTAGGCTGATGTTTTGTATGTCATACAAAGATTACATTTTTCAAGGACAAACAGTTCAAAGCAGAAGTTAGAATATCATAATGATAGCATTTTATTTCAACATTTTTAATTAGCCTATAGGTTAATTATTATTCAGCAGAATCAAAGATAGTGTATAGTTTAGATGAGATGTTTGCTTTATTTCAGTTATTATCTTCAATCGAAGATAATAGGTAAATTATTTATCGAATAATAGGTTTGATTAATAGAAATACACCGTAACAAATGGTTTCAGAGATTTTTACTTTATTTTATAATGTCCATCTAGCCGCAGTTTTTTACATTTTACAATGCGTTGATTTCTTAAATAAATTCAAAATATGTAGATTTTTGGTGATAAACGAATAACGTGTTAGGGAATTATAAGCAAGAAAACTTAAAAAAATCATAAATGATAATAAGTGGAGTTAACTCTCCATGATAAAACATTTGTGCTGTTATAAACATATTTTTTGCTTTTGACATTGGTTCTGACATTAATTTAATTAATTATGAATACATTTTAAAACTTTTTTGATCCAAAATAATTAATGTTTCTTTTGCAAAGTCTTTTAAACAAAGAGCTTTAACATTACTGTTTGTCCCAATGTGATGTTTGGCCCAGTTTCCTTTTCCCCTGTAGTTTGTGTCATTTATTTTTGGTAATTTATCTTGATTTTTTAAAACATTTTATAATTACAGGAGATCAGCCTACCATCAAATTAAACAACTTTCCCCAAAAACAATTATGTCCATCAAATTTGCTCCCAGATCTTTTAACCTAATGCAGAGGAGAGTTTCTCCTGTTGGTCAGCCATAACCTTAAACTGATATGGACAGGAATGCTGCGAATTTGTGGTTGACAAAACCCTAAGATTTTGAGAGTGGATTTAATTTTTCCTGTTTCTTAATGTCTTTAGTCAACACAGGTCTCAACTGCCTCATAAATTGTCCTTTTTCTTTTTACAATTCCTTTTGATTACAACATTTTATTCAAGTAAAGTCAAGATGGTGCTCAAACAAATAACCACATTAAATACATAAAACCTAATGTTTTGTTGCTGTATGGAGGTCTGAAATAGAGTTCACATGAGACAATCATCTGATGCACTGATGCACTGAATTAAAGACTTGAAAAGGAGAGAGGAAACATTTCTATGTTTATAGAATTTGAAGAAAAATCATTATATAAGGTTAGACTAAATCTCAGGTTGTTTTAGTTATTTTAGACCATATTTTGGATACGCATTGCCGAACATCTGAATGATACAGATCTGAATGAGACAGACAAGGAGTATGGAACTGAACATTGTGATGACTGCGGGCCTGTCAGCAATAAGCTCTTAACTTTATCTTCAATCTTAAAGGGATGTAATCAGTATATGATATGTTTTCTTTAGACAGGCCCTGATAGCTTCTCTGATAGCTTTCTCATTCTGCTTCATTTCCCAACAAACTCTGTTCATATGGTTTCAGACAGGACAATACTGAAATTGATTATTGTGAAAACATAACAAGAATGAGTTTAGTACTTTGCCAGTGTGAAAGAAAGCTTTTTGTTTTGTACAGTCTGTTGTTTGTTTGCGTGAGATATGTCTTCCAAATGATTTATCATGTACAGAGGTCACCCTAAATTTTCCGCTTGCTTTAAGATGGCAAGTGAGTCCAAGTCCACCTTGATCAAAAACAGTCCTCTAAAGCATCAAGCTGTCATGATAATCCACAAACTTTACTCGGCCACAGGCTGTGGTTCAATAAATGAGCTGTTCTATATAAGCATGACAGCACAAGCATGAGAGACAAACATCTCTTAAAGGGACAGACAGTTCACCAAAAATAAAAATTGTCATAATTTACTCACACTTGAGTTGTTCCAAATCTGTACATTACTTTGTTCTAATGAACCCAGAGAAAGATATCTGGAAGAATGCTTCTATCCAAACCATTCTTGGCCCCCTTTGACTACCATTTATAGGTTGACTACTGTATAGAAAAAGTACAATGGTAGTCAAAAGTTACCCAGAATAGTTTTCTTTCCTACATTCTTCAAAATATCTTCTTCTGTGTTTAACAGAACAAATATTTTTTTAAAGCAATTTTTCCTAGTATGGTTAGGGTCAGACAGTTTTTTGGTGAACTGTCCCTTTAACTCAACATGAACAATGTACATTAGTTAAAATAAGATTTCAAAACTGAGTAGGCTACATGCAGAGACAGATTTGATTATGTCATTCACAATAAGTATGGGGGGAGTATAGTTAGGGGGTCCTCAATTTAAAGGATCCTTCATTCCAAAATCTTTGAAAAACACTTAATGTATTTTATTAATTCATCCTATTTCCAGCACGGTTGTTCTTGTAGATGTGGACTGAGCACATTTCCTACTTCATGTTTCTCACAGCACTTCTTCAGGTGGTTCAGCAACACTGTCCGCTGGGTCTGAGGTCATATTGAAACAAGAACAGAGGACCTTCTCAAGCAATAATTATGTGGAATGTCCTGACAGAGACTCTTTCATACTCTAATGAAAGTCATACTCCCCGTCTTAAGGAAAGGACACATCATCAGCTCGACAGGATGTTGAGGGTAAGACAGTAGATTTGACACAAAGAGTCCAACCCATGTTTTAACTTGACATATATTTCCAGAGGCCTCAGGAAGTGCTTTATGTAACAGTTAAAGGAAGTGTAAACTAGGTCTGAACTACTTTAAATAAGGTCACAGAATGTATGAAAGCCTCCAGACCTCATTGTGAAGTTAACAACAATGAAAAGACCTCAGTCACATTTCAGTTTCATGGTACGCAAGAAACAACAACATGAAGGTCAATGACAACAGATTTTTATCATAATACTGTAAGTCAGGACTGATCTTTACTTTTGTAATGATCAGACACATTTCTATGTATAGAAAGAATTTTGTTCAACGGTTTTAAAGCCCACATGATTCAGGTTTAAGGTTCTGTTACATGTGTGTTTAAGACAAAAGACCCTCTCAAACACTTTTTGACTAATGCACTCTGATGACTGTTATTGAATTACAGTTAACATCTCAATTTACATCACATGGAGAAAGTTGTTCAATGACCCCTCTGACCTGCATGATAAGAAAAGAACTCATGTTGATTCTTGTCATCTTGACCAAATCGTTTCACAGGAATACAACAAATTTTTTTGGGAATTGTTTGGCAGGACAGAGAAGGATTATGGGATTTAGCAGTAAAGCTTTTCTTCACTTTGAACCCATAATACCAGTTTGGTGGTCTGAAGTATTCTTTACAGTCTCCTTTAATTTGGCAAATGTGGTTGAATGTATAACAGCTAGCATGTATGTATCGGTTGTATTGTGTTGAGAAATGCTTTGTTTTCTGAGAAATGCTTTGTTTTCTAAACCACCCATGTGAACATGTCTGAGTGTCGTCATGGGAAATGGTATTATGAATACTGACAGGTCTAAATTCATTTCTCTGCCTTTGTTATGATTCAAAGATGGAACGTATTATTTTAGAAAAGTCTTTTCAGATTCATTTTAAAGTACTTTTATAATGCAAAATATTAGTAATATATAATATACATAATTCATATTCTTTTAATATTAACGTGTAAAGATGACCAATTTATATGGTTTCTGTGTTGAATAAGCATGTTGCAGTTCACCCAATAATAAGAATATTCTGTCATCAGTTTTTCACCCTAATAACCTTCATATGACTCTTTCATATGTGGAACTCAATATAAATGTTTCAGTACTATGATGGATGTAAATGGGGGCCAGTGTTGTTTGCTCAAAAATGTCCCCCAAAATATCTTGTATTTTGCAGAGAACAGAAAGTTATAGGTTTGGAATAACATGAGGGTGAGTAATTGATGAAAGAATGTTTATTGTTCTGTTGAACTATTTCAATTGCAGGCGAAGTCTTTATAGTGAGATTGCACAAATACAAATCCCTTCACATGCTTCTAACAGGAAGTTAACCATCTCAGTTGATTGAAAGCAGGCATTTTATGGGAAGGGCAATTACTGAGAGAACCTGGATCAAACTCAAAAACTATTGCCATTTTCCATCACCTACCTGAAGCAAAAATAGTCCCAGGCATCTCAGCATGTGTGCATGTCTTGACGCCATTGTGAGATTTGTTGAATTTCCACCAATTTAACCAACTTGACAGGCATCTCGGTCTAATATATAGCTGACCTCTTTATTTAAAAGGGGACTTCGAATGAGTGGTTGACATACTACATAGTACTTTTAAATTTATTTTACAGGTAAGTTTTCAAGATTTCTTCTTGAATGAGAACATACATATTTATGAGAGAGTTCCACTATGGTGAAAAATGATGAAGAAATACTTGAATGTACAAACGTACAGATCTTTTTGTGCATGTGGTATATCCCTCAATAAATGAGTTGCCATTTTATGTTGTTATGTATTTCTATAATTTACATGGAATATTGTTTCCTAATAACGAAAGAGAAAAATATGTTTTTATGTCAACATTCTCTCCCCTCCCCTACACTGCGGATTTATGTCATTGGACAAAATGACACATGCTCATCAAACTTCTTTCAGATTGATGTCAGGGGCTGGTCTATAGCTTTAAATCGTCGAAAATGAGAGAAAAAAGGATGCAACATGAGTAGAACCCCACAATCCATGCAGATTTTGGTATCTCACAATAAATTGAGATAAACTCGGGTCAGAAAGCTAAAGGAAATAAATAAATAATGAACAGCAGAAAGTATGACGCAAAACATTTCTTAAGCAGGGTTCGGTTTAGTGATGTTTTATCACCCGCTTGTTTTTCCTAAAACCATTAATGTTTTTAATATTGACCTTTTCTCACAGATCATAGAGCTTGTTATTATAGGCTTTGCAGGAATCTTTGGAAGTCACGTAAAAAAAACAAGTTTGTTTCCAAAATTATACCCAAGGGGTTGACAGACAAAAATAATTGTTGCAAATAACAAATATGGATCACAGTGGGGACATCAATATATTGTTTCAAAAGACCAAGTGACAGCACCTTTGAACAAAGCATAGTCAGTTTTATAATGGACTGCAGATGCACATGTGGATTCTCTATGTATCCATGCCCAGACTTGTGAGTTTAAAAAGAAAATTCAACTACTATCGTATACTCTTGAGATGTTTTGGATTTGGTTATATATTTAAATATAGCATCCCCACATGTATGAGATCATACATGCTTTTAAGTTCATCATCAGATTGGAACTATTTTAGTATTTAGTCCTAAATTGCATGTTGCCCCATTGATGGATAGTGTCTTCATTCAGCGGCTCGGATAGTGCCTTCAAGCATTAGACAGCTGGCCTCCAGACCAGGTCTTCTTTACTCGTTGATAGCATCTTTATCTGCCATTACAGCTTTTGTAGGTAATGAACCAAAGATCAGATTTAGATCCAACAATATCGAAACATTTTCAAGGAATCAGCGGCTCAGATGATCATGCGAGCTTTCATGGTTTTCATCATTATATCAGGCGAAAACGTAAAGAAGAAGATGCAGTTTTGGGTTAGTCCGGTCCAGAAACACCCACACATGGGAGACATTTCAGTATAAAATTAGAACACGTAAAACCAAATGATGGACTGAAAGAAGATTTATGATCTTTAAAGCTCCTTCACCATGTCTCCTAAGATATGCTCATACACAGTAATTTAATATTTTGTATAGACAATACTGATTTATACATTATGGGCCAGGTTTATATACTCTATAATGAGACTGTCTTGGTGAGTGTTTAAGGTAATGAAGACTATTTTTTTGTATAAAAAACTAACCCTCTCTCTTTCTCTCAACAGGTATTGGTCTAGCTTTTGTTGAAACTAGTGACTTCGTATAAGCACCTAATGTATTATTGCTCCTATTTGACATATCGCTTATTGCTCCATGAACTCCCACTTTGGATAAAAGCGTCTGCTAAATGATTAAATGTATAATTGTTTAGGTGTTTTTAAATAAATGGAACCCATATACTAGGCTTGCAGACATGTTTTAGTCTCCTTATTTATGTAAGAAATGAAGACATTCACTGGCAGTTGTATTTAGTCACACTGTCCAGGGTGAGTATCCATTTTTTGGATCTCTGGCGCCCCCTTCTGTTTTTTCAATTGAATTCATTTTTATAATTTTGCATTCCTATAAATTACAGAAATAAACATTTCAGCAATGAAGTAAAATAAGGAAAGTGAAGTAATCAAGTGTCTGTAGTTTATATGTCCTACAGCAATAAGACTAATGCATTGTGTTTTCTAAACTTTCATATGAATGTGTGAAGAAATGAGATGCTCATGAAGTATGCTGGTAACGGGCCACATTCACTGCTCTTTTGTTAAGACTGTCTTAACACCGCTTCTGGAAAAGCTCTGCATCTGAACTCTTTAAAGCTGAGCGTTGAGATAAAAAATAAAAAACCTTGTTGGTGTTTTGAACCTGTGGCTTTCAGGTTAATCACTTTGCAATGAGTTTCTTTTTCCCAAAAATGCTGGTCTCAATACAGATGATAATATAGCATGTATCTCTGTATCTATCATTTCTTCTACTCTAAACTTAAATTTTTGTTTACTACAGTATGTGATGGAGAAATTTCTTTCATAAGCATCAATGCTTAATCTGGCTATGATCAGATGGTATCTGGCCGACTGTTCTCATTTCATTTCTGCTTTTAACTATGAACCTTACCTTTAATGTGGAAGTTTACAGTAAATATGACAATCTGCAGTTTCATACTGAATAATATCTGCACCACGTTCATAGAACAAACCTTCACATATACCAGCAGTAGGTTTTTTTTGCATGTCACTGTAGTATTAAACCTAAACAAAAGTTCGACTTTTGACTATTACTTCATAAAATTCAAAACAAGAGCTCCATTACGGGCAGGTTTTCTTCTAGAATATGTTTTGAGGATTACCCCTGACTGCATCATTTTCATCGTTTAAATCTTTTATCTCAAGTTTATGTAAGTCAGGATACAGTCATTTCTAAAATAAAGCATAGTTGAAGAATAGACCATCATAAATCAGGCCTAAAATATAAAAAAATAACACACAGTTTATTAAATGTGAGTCTTATGGAATGTTTAGTAAAGTAATTTATTGCTGTCAGTAATTCTTTCTTCTTTATATAACAAACACACATACATACAGTTGTTACACAGTGTGTAAAAGAACAAATGGCTCTTTGCTATTTTGGAGGAGGGAAGCATAGGTTTTCTATCACATTTTCTAGAAGTGTCTTTACACCAATTAACATTTCTTATAGTTTTACTTTCTATGAAAGTATCAAAGGGAAATAGAGTTTATTGCAATACATTACAACCTGTATTTTTGTAGTTATTTGATAAAAAAATAAATCAATAGAAAAACAATTGTATGCTGTGTGTAGTTTCCACATCTGAATACAATTTTTTTATTTTATTTTTATTAAGTTATAATTAAATAACAAAAGGAAATGATCATTTTGAGAATGTTTCTGATCGTGGCTTCTAGAGCTAAAAAGATAATTACGTGTTGTTTCATTTTTTGGTTAAAATTGAATTGACTACATAGAGTGACAGGGAGAAAACTAGATCATGTTGCCATTCAGTTTGGTCCACTCAAAAATGTCCTGTTCGCACACAATGTCCGAATTGATTAGCAGGTAGCGATCGCCAACACAGAAGTGTTTCTGACAGGCGGCACATTTAAAGCATTCAAGGTGGTATACTTTGTCACGGACACGCATGGTCATTTCAAAGGCCCGGATCCTCTTTTCACAAGAAGCACAGAGCCCATCCTGACCAAATAGCCTGCAGAAATAAATTGCATTAACTGACTGCAAATTCCAACATACACATCGTCCAATAAGAAACATCTCTGCGTATACCTATTTCAAAATATAAAGTTTACTAACAAACACAAGCTGCATTATGCAAATATTATCAGATTCAAAAACACATCTGTACCCTTAAGAGACAAATAAATATCTGACGTGAACACCACATCTTTTTCCAAATTTACCTGAGGTAGTCCCTTCTACACAGCTTCCTGCCAAGTTTGTAGTAAAGCCTGCGGCCCACCTCCCCCAAGCGGCAGCCGCAGAGGTCACAGCTTAGGCAATCCTCATGCCAATACTGTTCGATAGCCTTGAGGAAGAACCGGTCCCCGATGCTCTGCTGGCACCCGCCGCACGTTAGGAGTGAGGGTGGCATCTGAAGGACCTCATCAACGGGTTCCCTGTAATTGAACACTCCATTAAAATAACTACACTTGAATGTAAAGGTTCTTTGTCGGGCTGTTTGGTGTCATAAAGAACCAATAAATAAACAAAAATAGTTCTACAGACTACAAAAGAGTAAAAAATTATGCTTTTTAAGAAACGATTAAGGGAACCACTTTAAGAATGTAGGCTACCATTTTGAACGCCAGATGGCACCATCACATGTTTGAAAGGCAACAGAAACTCTGTCAGATATGTAATCCATACAAGTACACATTTTCTGTATGTATATTGGTCCTAACCGCTTCCTCTAGCGCCTATAACCGTTTGCTCTTGCTACAATAACTGCTTTTACCCCAGGGGAGAAAAGAAGCGTTAAAATGCGCTAGGCAAATGAGCTCTGCTCCGGGCCACTGCACCCTCGGTTAAATAGTTAACCTACTTTAAATTATAGGCCCTTGTCAACCTGCTTAAACTCACTTGATAAAAAGCTATAGCTTTATTAGTTATGGACTAACTGTGTATTGGTGTTGGAAAAGCTTGACTGCGTATTGATACTTATAGACTTATTAGAAAATGATTGTGCATATTTTAGAATAAGCAAAACACAAGGCAGCACACGTTTTTTTTTTGTTGTTTAAATATTACAAATAAGCAAAAGCAATAAAAGAAAACACACAGATTTAACAAATCAACAGATTTACTGATTACTTACTCGTTAGCATCCAAGGTTTTTCTCTCTATTGTAGATGCCATGTTAAATGAATGCCTCAGGAATTGTCCTGAGCATATGCGCACTTGAAAAACAGGTATGTCCCAGACTCGACGTCAGACCATCAATGTCCCAAAAACAAAAAACTGTACAAAAACGGTTCAAGCGTGAGCACAAAATGCACCTGCCTTGCTGCCTTTGAGTGCACTAGAGAGGAGAGCGACCCACAAAAGACATCATTTACGCCAAATTCCAAAGCATTCCTATCATCCAATTGAATCCGAAAATAATGTCCAGAATTAATGTGTCTTCGTTCACCCAGATCTCACGCATTCAGTCCTCACGCTATATGTTATTTCTAAATAAAGAAGTGCTGACAGGGAGATGTCCCACATGCACGTTGTTTAATGACACCATGAATTGACATCAATCGTGCGCGTATCCTCTGCGATGCGTACTGCGCGCTGTCCCGTGAGGCTGCTGTCTTTGGTCCCGTTATTGTAGGGCAGCAGGTATTTTTAAATGGCCCTGCCCCCTCAGTTTCTGCTTTCTTTTCCGACTTCCTGCTCACGACCGCTCGACAATGAGAGGAAATAGCGCTCCTAGATGCCGCAGCTCGCCAGTCAATTATAAACCCTGGACTCGTGACTCGAGGGGTCACGAGCTCACGACAAGCTCACGACAGCTTCTATATTTATTAAATACCAGATATCCAAACAATGAGACCAAACTGATCAAAACAATAAACATAGTTTGAAACAAACAAATCTGCAATTCTAATAATTCATTATTTATTTTCATCATAATTCAGTATGAAGGCATTGAAAACATAGGCTACTTATGCGTAACGTAATTTGACTGGGTAAATATTTCCAGTTTTATTTAAAATGCGATAACTTTATTAGAAGACTTACACTAGATCTGATGTGAAAGAAAATTATGAGTGTTTTGCAGAATAATTTATTTATTCACAATTCTGGTACCTGTCACAGGCACTTTACATTTCTCCCTGCATAGATGTACATGTAGCATCTGTAAATAGGTAAATGTTTTGATTTCATGTCTTAATTTGATATTCAACTCTTTTTTCGAATATTTTTCAAATGTCTCGTGTAATTGTTGTATTTGGAGCTGTGCTTGCTTCAATTCTCAAAGAAAGCATATTTCATCTTACTAAACTGAATGTGCAAGATGATTTCTTGTCACAATGATTCATCGTGTTCGCCACATCACATCACAGCTGACACAGCAAAACTCAATTATGTGAAGACACTGTTTATTTATGTTTTAATTGATACAAAAATAAATTACAGACAAATTTTGTACCTTGTTGTACATTAAATATTTTTATTCAGTTACAACTTCATAGTTGCCAACATGGCTCTTTAAACAAGGAATGTTTAAACAATACCTTAACCAACATATCCATCATGTAACAATATCGCATAACAAAGCCCAAGTGAGTCTGTAAAACGTTCCACATCTTGATCCATCAGAGCACAACAAGTAGCTGGAACTATGGAAAAGAAAAAAGAGAATAATTTTAGATATTTATACTCAGAGGAAAAACAGAGGACAACATATACAGTCAGAGACAGAGAATAATACAATGATGAGATCTGTGTGTGTGTGTGTGTGTGTGTGTGTGTGTGTGTATGTGCGTTCGTACGTGCTTCTTACTTTTCATCGATTTCACTGAAAATTCATCATTGTGTTTAGAAGAGCGGCAACATGTGGTTTCACTGCAACCTGTTTCTTCTGTATGCTGGCATTTTAGATGACGCTTCTTGTTCCACTCTCTGGATTAATATCTACAAAGAGTCAGGAAAAACAAAATGTTATATATTAAATATACAAAATATATTATATTAAAACACATGAATTAAATGATCAGCTTGCTAGTGTTAAATAGGGCAGACTTCTAAATAATTTGCACTAAAAAAATCCATCTCTCGTTGAGAAATATTGTTTTAAAGTTCTAAACAGGTATATAACATTAACATATCTATAAAATGCAGGTAAGGAAGTGGTTCAACTAATACCTTTCTGTGGACTCCAAGATAGACGCTGCCCCATCCTGGTACTGAAGATTGAATATTTAACATGCTATGATCAGAGTGGCAAGGCCAGACATGAAGCTGTGCTGAGCACCGTCACACACAACCTAACCTTCAGTAGTCAGCATTCAGTGGCCTGCATGGCAAAGTGTGTCCTAAAACAAACAATACCACATGTGACAATCGTTAATAGATACAATACAATTTTATCTTTAAGCTTTTCACATTTAAACTACATTTAAGTATAAGTGACTCTACAAACAAACTCTAAGCAAATTACACAGAGTAACTTACACTTAAAACCGTACTTATACAGAAATGTAAGCCATTTCTAAGGGATGTAAGGGATGTCACGATCAACAAATTGTCACACTGTTATTTGTAACGGGCTGTCTCACTCCCACCATCCAACGGTCCTATCTGGAGACAGTCCTGCTCTAACGATAAGGGTGTCGCTAACGTCTTTTGCTCAAGCTCTCATCTGGCCTCCGTTACATAAACTGAATATCTATGGTTACGTACATTAATCACTTTACCGGGCTATCCTCCGTGAACATCGACTTACCTCAAGCTTTGGTGACTCGTTTTAATTTGGGCGCTCGGTTTAACGGATAACTGCATTTGCAAATTTGAATTACACCACAAAATAATCACGACCGAGTGTGGTATTCAATAGTAAATTCCCGTGAATCCCAACAGTCGAAGCATGTAACATTTACCGTGTCTACGGCGGGCGCGATGTTCAATATTAAACAAACAACCGTCAATGTACTAATACAATGAACCGTAGCTCGTCACATACCGCCTTCGCACCTGCTGTGTACGAAAACTCGAAATAACGTGAACAACTTCTGTCCTCAGGTGCTATAGCGACGGAGAATGTTTGAAATCTTACCGCGACGGCGCTGATGAAACCCCGCGCAAGACTCCTTCGGTCCCCGCGGATGGAGGTTGAATCCGGGGTTACCAATATGAAACGCGACTGTAGATACTTCTATATAATGTTACCAGTATGATAGTTAACAAATATGGAGAAAATAAACGTAATAAATCACTTACCCCAGGTGTGAATCACTCATTTTGCGCACTTCACCAATCTCGACTGTTGAAGATAATCCCGCCATTGTAGATTTGAAATTTACAGCATTATTCTGTACATTTGAGTTAATCCGTCACGTGACCCCACAATGCCTTGCACTTTACAGCAATATTCTGTATTATTTAAAGACATAGTCGTTTGAAACAAAACCACACATCACATTTGCTGTTTTAACGAAGCTTGGACAGCAAATGGCTCCTTTAAAGGAGTCATATGGCGTGAATACGTGTTTTTATATGTCTTTGGAGTGTTATAAGTTGCCCTTGCATGTATTAGACATAAAAAAGGTGTCGGAACAAAAGATGCATTGAACCATAAATCGTGTATACACATTGCATTACATCAAAAACATCTACTTGAGAAACCCACATTGGACCCCTCTACTATTGACAGTTACAGACCAGTCTCTCTCCTCCAATTTATTGCAAAAACGCTTGATAGGGCAGTTTACAAACCAGTTGTCTTCCTACCTATTCCAGAACAAACTAGTAGATGACAAGCAGTCTGGCTTCAGAACAAACCACTCCTCTGAGACTGCACTGCTATCGGTCACAGAAGCACTGCACACAGACCCTGGTAATCTCAAGGTTGGACTACTGCAATTCTCTCCCTGCTGGTCTTCCTCCAAAGACTATCAAACCACTCCAGCTGGTTCAGAACGCAGCAGCACGCCTTATCTTCCAACAGCCCAAAAGGGCTCATGTGACACCGTTTTCCATCTCTCTCCACTGGCTACCGGTTGAAGCCCATATCAGATTCAAGTCACGAATGCTTGCATATGGGACTATCACTGGAACTGCACCGGCATATTTTCACACCCTCCAACACTAATACACACCATCAACAAGCCTGCATTCAGCAAATGAGCAGCGTCTTGTATTGCCTTCTCAAAAGGGCAGTAAATTGCTTTCCCGCTCATTCTGCTTCACAACTACTTCCTTGTGGAACATTCCTCGGTCTGGTCAACCACATCTCTCACAACATTCAAAAACCTACTTAAAACCCATCTCTTCTGAGAATAACAGATTCTCTCAACAAGCAGTGGTCTAGCTTTTGTTGAAACTAGTTACTTTGTATAAGCATCTATTGTATTATCACTCCTGTATGAAATATTGCTTACTGCTCCCTGAACTCTCTGTATGTTCCTTTGGATAAAATGCTATTTTGATGCTTACTTAACATTTTGTCTACCAGTTCCGAATACAGTTAAAGTATCTTTTTTCATCTCATAAATATTGACAGATTACGTCCCAGCTGTAATTTTCTGTAGCTGAAAAGTTTTTTTCTCTCGGATTGATTGTTGCAATGCATTGTTGGCTGGAGCATCAAAAGCTACCCTTAGCAAATTACAGTTGCTACAAAACTCTGCTGTTGCATCCTGACTAGGACCAGTGTTCACATTACAACTTTTTTGGAAACCTTACATTGGCTTCCTTTCAAGTTACCAATTGATTTTAAAATCCTTCTGCTGAATTGCAAGGCCTTAAATGATTTGACTCCACAAAATTTAGTCAGATCTCTTAGTACCATACACCCTAGCACCTAACCTCCATTCTACTGGAGCTGGTCTTTTAATGGTCCCGGCAACTCGGTTAAAATCTATGGGTGATAGGGATTTTTCCTCTCTGGCGCCAACGCTATGTTATTCTTTTCCCTCTGAGATAAGAATTGCAGAATCTCTTAATATTTTTAAATCCTCTATTAAAACATACTTTTTTTAGGATATCTTTTATGTGAGATATGTGAGTGCCTTGTTTTTATTTATAGTTGCATTGTATAATTTGTTAAGTGAAATAGCTTGTTTCTCTATTTGTTTTCTGATTGTTTTATCTTGTTGTTATTGATTTCTAGTATATGTTGAACTTTGTCCCTCTATTTTTACTTATGTAAAGCGCATTGAGATGCTACTTTTAAAGGCGCTATATAAAATAAAGTTGTTATTAGTATTGTAAATGACTAAATGTAAACGTAAACAAAATAATATTCATTTTGGCCATGTAATTTTACCCCTTCAAACCGTTTACTAATAATATATCTCCTCACACCCATATCTGCTTAATGTCGTTGGGAGAAACTCCTCTTATCTCCTACCAGAGGTGCTCGTGTAGATTCGACTGCAGTACTGGGCCAGGAGATAAAACACCCGGAATAAAACTGCTCCAGCGACACTGATGGCCCAAAAAGCATGGCAATGATTGCCGTCCAAAGCAGAGGCAGTTTCAGAGCCGTATGTTGGCTGTATTTACACCAATCCGTCCCTAAGGCATAATAACCGTGTTAGGTCAATGATTACCCTCGGCTGGGATTTCTGATCCCCAATTGGAACAATTCATAACAAATATAATGTAAATATAGACAAAAATAATATAAATATAAATAGGCAATATAAATATAAATATGAATGTACATCATTTTGCTGCCCCTGATCTGTGGCAAATGGAGGGAGTGTTTGAAACCTGTGCTTTCCAAATATGAGTAACTCGTCTTTAAATGCTTGTTCCTTTACTAAGACATTAGGGCTACTTATCCAAGGTGTTACCATAGATAAAAAAAATTAGTTTGTGTGTTTCAACAGTTTGCTTCTCAATAACTGTTAGAACTGCGTGTGATAGGCGTCCACCATTTCCTGTGGATTGGACACAGCAAACCCAAAGGATGTACAGGAAATGAACACAGATGAACCTTGGCAGGGGGTGGTATGAGCCATGCTGACTTCCTACTCGTTTCACTTGATCACCCTGCTGGACTCTGATTGGTTGGATAACTCCATATGGCCCCCCCTTGAAAGGAGAATGGCTTTTCAGACAGTGTCTCGGAAACCACTGACTGTCAACTCATCTACTTGGCAGGAAAGCCTTAGCTCAGGGTATATTTCCTTCAGAAAGGTTTAGGGATATAGTAAGTATTACAACATGAATTATAACATCTCTGCATTGCAGAATTGTAGGGGTTTTATGTGCATCATAAATGTTTGCAGAAACATGCTTTGAAAATTTGAGAGCCACCGTTAAACAATGCAAAATGTCTTGGGATTTTAACTGCTGTAACTAGCAACACCAAACTCATATACCAGTATTCTGTGCGTTAAGAAATCTATTTGATAAATACACAAGCAAAAGGGATATTTCTCCCAAAAAGTGAAAATTCTGTCATCATTTACTCACCGTCTTGTCATTTTAAACCTGTGTGACTTTCTTTCACAAAACACTAAAGAAGACATTTTGAAGAAAATTTGTAACCGAACAGCATCGGCACTCATTCACTTTTATTGTATGGACACAAAACCAATGCAGGGGAATGGGTGCCAGTCAACAGCATTCTTCCAAAGATCTTCATTGGAGTTCTACAGAAGAAAGAAAGTTATATGGTTTTAAATGAAAGGGAGAGTATATGATGACAAAATTTTTGATTGAACTATCACGTAATATTATTATGAATTGTGCATTGTTACGCAAGTGTAAAATATGGATTGCCATCAATAGCCTTGCTATTTACTACACAATGCTCAGTAAATTCGCTTAAAATACATGACAGAGATGTAGTTCACACAAGAGTAATTATGCAATCATCTGTCAAAAATAATCATTCTGTCATCTGAGAAAAATAAAAGTTTTGTCAAAACTTGTATATGTTTTGTGTCCATACATTGTAAGTCCGTCGGGCCAATGTTATTTGGTTATCAACGTTCTTCAAAATATTTTCTTTCATGATTGTATAGATGCAGGAAATTCATACAGGTTTGAGGTGAGTAAATGAGGGTGAGTAAATAATGAAAGATTGTTCATTTTTCTGTGAACTATGCCTTTAAAGGATTAAGAGCTAGTATTTATAATTCATCTGTAAATTATTAATACTTATTAAATTAAGTTAATAATCTTACTTGATGTTTGGGTTGTGCTTTATTTGTGGTTCAGGTTGTCTATAGGCATACTGTACAGAAGTGTTCCATCACAGGCTGAATAATCACAGTAAGGCCTATTTCCTGTAAAGCGAGGGCCTGGACGTGTTGTTGACTCACCGATATCATATGCTCTGTAACAGCAATAGCCAGGCTACTGCTTCTTGCTTAATCTCAGATTTAAAGGGATAGTTCAACCAAAAAAGAAAATTCTGTCATCAATTACTAATTACTAGTCAATTACTAATTATCCTCCCCTCATTTCAAACCTGTATGTCTTTCTTCCTTCTGCAGAACACAAAAGAAGATATTTGAAGAATGTTGATAACAGATCAGCGGTGGCAGCCATTGACTTCTATTGTATGACAACAACATTTTTTGTTTCCAACATCTTCTTTTGTTTTCTGTGGAAGAAAGAAACTCATACATGTTTGACATGACAAGAGGGTGAGTAAATGATGACAGAAATATATTTTTTGCGTAAACCATCACTTTAACTGCCAATGGAAGTTTGTTTGGGCTGAGTCAAAACAATCACGTCAGGTGATCATCGGCCTCTCTACATTCCATATGTGACATTGATATAGATATTGAAGGACTTAAGAGAAATTGCCCCAACACTAACTTACTGAAGAGAACAGAGAGCGGAAATTGAGTCACTGTTGAAAGGGAGCTTCAATATCCCATGGGATCTTTCTCTAATCCGTATTATTCCTGACCAAAACACCCTTTCAATAGAACAGTGCTATCAGAGAGCAGAGCAACCATGTTAACTGCTTCCTGAATTCGCCAAACAAAATCTCACGCCACTACACTCACATTATCCAAGAACGGGGTGCTACATAAATATGCAGCTTATTCTTATTTAGAGGATATATATTTGTTGGAAATTAACGTTGAAAAGATAACTAACAGGATAATTTAATCTAATTTGCATAAATAGATAGCTCCTAAATGCAGTTAACAATGTGAAAAAATACCCAATACATACTGTATAAATCGTTGTCCTAATGCAACTCAAGTGGGAGGACTGAAATTTTAAACTGGCTAAGGTTTCAACTTCATCTCAGTGCTGCCATCTGCCGACCGATTGTGTGCTGTACAGATGCAAGTTTTTTTACTGAAGTCATTTTAATAGGACCTTGCACCAGTACACAAATAATTTATTACACCAATGATGTGACAACAGTATGACGTAAAGGATGTGTGTGTATAAAGATTTTCTTCACAGATAAACCGTCAAGAAACAATAACACGTTATGCTTTTACGCATAATGCCAAGTTTTGGGAGGAGGGAAACGACACATTTTCTAGATAGCCATTTACCCCAGTGGGCAAAATGTCACTGGAAAATCATCAAACACATTCACACATCACACACTATTCATTTATTTCCTTTTGTACGTTGGTGGTAGTAATATTCGTAATCTATGCATGAAGTCAGCGAGTTTTCACTCGCGTTCAGTTACAAACAAAATGTCATGACGTTTTGCCTGATTATTAACGTAATAACAGGTTGCAATAATTGCACCAAACTGAAATCTCTTTCATTATTATCATAGCTCTAGTTTATTTTAAGTGATAACTTGGTCTGGCATTATACTATTCCTCACAAAAGATGTAAATAAACGTCAGTTGACTGCAGGCACAATCTTGGGCATCTATTAACAGGTCCCTTCACCATTATAAACCTTTTCCTCTCCGTTCAGTCTTTCTCAGTTGTCGGTGAGGCCGGCGGGGCGGATCCCAAGTTAAATCGGAGAGAAATCAAAAGGCAAACAAATCAACCCTTCAGTTTATTTACTTCTGACTATTGCTGTTCTCCCTTGTGGATATATTGCGCAAAAAGGTGAGAACGTAGTCGACCTTCCATGAAATGAACGTTTCTAATGGGAAATGCGCATAGTTGGTTGCTATGACAATGTGATGGTATTTGTAGTCCTGACATTTGTGAAATAATTTTCTTGTGCACTGGAAATACAAGGATGGAAATCTGCCATCATTAATTCATACAAATAATCTATTATCGGTTTTGCCAACCAGCACTTTGTCAAATTTGAACGAGGTGGTTGATGAGGACTTGGATCTGGTATCTTGTCTATTTTAAACTCAAATTGTCTCTATATATTATTTGAATTCCTCGTTGATCCGACATTGGTCATGACGCCGGTGGTATCCTACATCCCACATTTTGTGATGAATGAGAAAGAAGATAATCTAACTGTGATAAATACTTTTTGTTTTACTTAAAAGCACTTTCGATTTGACCCTTTTAATTTAACCTTATATGTTTGGGTGTGTTTCTCACAAATAACAATGTTATCAAAATAATAAAACCAGTAAATCTTGTCACATTTTTAACGTGACGTTAGGCCATTGTCTTTGTGTGACAACAAAGCAGCCCCAGTTTAGTCAAAGACATCTCCACGAATGGACACTTAAGTACACATTTACGAAATACGTTTAATAAATACAAAAACCTACTTGCCCCTTATCAGATGCCCTCGGCAACAAATGGCACCAGGACTATGAAGTCTGCCAGCCCAGACTTGGGATCTGCTCCCGGATCAATGAACCAAAACACAGCCAGCAACCAGTCAGAGGCCATGAAGCAGTTGCTGGTGGTTCTTGAAAAGAAGGTGCGCAATATGGAGAAGAAAAAGGTAACGTTACTGGTGTCTTTACCTTCTGCGCTTATCGTGTTTAATAAACAAATGTACGAAACAATTATCATTTATTCGGAAAAACATATCATGTTTTGGAATAACATACTGGACTTCCCTGGATACCCCACTTTGTGTGACCAAATGAATAATTACACTTAATAAATACGGGTTTTCATATTTAACCGTATTGAATTGTCAAAAATGTACTTGTTAAAGTAAAATTTGATCTTCCACATCTTAAGTGTAACGTTGTATCTTGCTGTGCGAGGCTTCATCAGAGATCAAATCCTTCTAGAAAGGTCCGTTCAACGTCCAACGGTAACTTAGTGGGATTTTTAACAATGTCGTTTTATTAATATGTAAAACATGTGTTTAAATGTAACTCGTTTACAAGTTAAAATAGTTAACTTCGGTCACGGTCACTGTCTTTTCTTTTGTATCCTCAGACGCTAACCGGTTAGCATCCACAGTCTCAGCACACGCTACCCCGGTTAACTTTTGAGTTTATACCGATTCCAATGTCTTTTTGTACGGTTATCGCCATTTACATTTTTAGTTATTCAAATTACGACATTGTATGAATACCAATATGTTTAGTCGGGCTTTTGTTCAGATCACGATGAGCCTCACACGCACATGGAGATAAAGCTAATATGGCGACCTGAAACGAGTTCTGCATGCAAAAAATGTGGAAAACTGTCGACGCGAGTGTGCATGTAGATGGCTTGTTTTTGTTTGGGAACCGCAGCGAGGATTTCTCATGACCGTTTTGTTGTGAGTTTTGGAGTTAAGTGGGTCACGGACAGCTGTGTCCTCATGTTTCTTATTAAGCGCCTTTAGGGACCCTGTGAGGTATCTGGGCTTTACATTAGAGACTTTTAGTGGATCACGTTGACGGGTTTATTAATTAATTATGGGGAAAACGTAAACCGTTTATTTCTTTAGATGTCTGGTCGTGGAAACTACACGTATTTGTTGGCAGTGTAACAGTACAGAGATAAGATGATCCCTTCTATTCCACCACAAACTGGGGCTTTCTATAAAAGTTCTCTGCCTTTTAGATCTTTTATGTTATTTAGAAAATTACATTCATAATTGCATATGAATACCTTATGTATCCTCAATTGATGTATTTTCATATGAGTGGTATAATATTACAATCATGTTAATTTCAGATGATTATTTTCTTTCTTCAGGGCAAGCTTGACGATTACAATGCCAGGAAAATCAAAGGAGAAAGTCTCAACCAGGACCAGCTGGTGGGTAAACCCTTATTCTTACTTCTCTGTGGTGCATTTTGTTATTTCTTTTGATATAAACTCTGTATTTGAATCGATTTAGGAAGCACTGACTAAGTACCAGGAAGTAAATCATAATCTGGAGTTTGCACGGGAGCTGCACAAAAGCTTTTTGGCTTTGGGTCAAGAAGTGAGTACATATTGATTTGCTTTTCTGTAGATTAAAGGCACCATGGTTTTACTTGATGTGTTTGGAACATGTGTAGATCTCACACTAAAATGTTCTGAAATTCCTTAAATTCAAGTGCGTTTATGAAACTGAGGTGCTCGTTGTCTCCGTATGGAAATAACTATGGACTTGAATATTTGTCAGATCCAAAAGACCGTTAAGAAAACGGCACGGCGTGAGCAGCTGCTGCGAGAAGAGCTGGAGCAGAAAAGACTGAAAAGGGTTCTGGAGCTGCAGTTTCTCCTCGACCGACTTGGGGACGAAAGTGTGCGGCAGGAGCTGTTGCAAGGAGCTGGAGGTCCCCCGGTCCTTACTGAGGTTGACCTTGCGGCTTTGGATGAGTTTTACAAACTTGTGGGACCCGAACGTGACCAAAACATCAGGTCAAGTGATGTCCATTGGTTTCATGTGCAATTTTACAGATTGCTGAGTATTAGTTGTAACTATGATCAATTGAAAGTGGCGCTTTAAGTTTTTTGCTTCCAGAATTTATTTGCATTTTCTTTCAGATTTATTACAAATTTGCCATTGTGTTTTTTATCATTAAATGCCAATTTGCAAAATGTCCGTTGTTTGTACCTCTTATTCAGCTGGGTTATGTATTCATAATTATATGCTCTCTTATCTCACAGGTTGACTGACCAGTATAAAGGAGCATCTCAGCACTTATGGGACCTCTTGGAGGTGAAGGACAAGCCTGTAGCAGGAACAACATGTATGTCAAACCTAGTTTTATTGTCTTTGGGTTCTGACACTTCCTGAGAACAATTATCTATAGAGAATGTTTAAAATTGTCGATGTGTTTCTGGATTAAATTGTTTGCATGGTTTCAGACATATTTTAAGACTATGGCCGGGTTGTGGGTGTTAAAAGGATGTAGTTGTTCAGTATTTCTTTGAGACTCTTCCATCGGATCCAAGTACTTGTCAGTTTAGTGCATGTCATAACAGTGAGGCTTGCAATTGCAAGCAAACAATATGTCCTTCTTTGAAATTTTTAAGGTGCATTCTGGAAAGCTTCAAAAAACACTGATGTGGATTTGGGAAACCTGTTAGGGTATATGACATGGGAATAATTGCTATCTGCATTAACGTATGAATGAGGCATTTATATAGTGCTTTATTTTACACCCAAAGCGCTTTGCAATCAATCCTCAAACCACCACCAGTGTGCTCACCAGCTATAGGGGGAGAGAAGAGAAATAGGTGGGGATTATTAGGAGGCGACGTTTGACAAGGGCCACTGAAGGGAATCTGTCAAGGACACTGGGCTACTCTTTAACAAGTGCCTTGGGATCTTAAAATGACCATGAAGTCAGGATCCGAAGTCCAGTCTCATCCGAGGTTATTATGGCAGGAAAATATAGATGGAGCAAATCTTCATTAAGATATGTATTTTGAATTGATACAATTCAGCAGAATAACCTACATGTAATATCTCTGGGTCCAATGTAAGCTGAGTGATATTGCTGATCTTTTTAAACCTTTTCATGTCACTCAAGATATTAAGTGTTTAATTAATATTATACACTTGTAGGTATTCTGCAGTTGTTCAGTATTATACAAGTTGTACAAACAGTGTTTATGAATGGTGAATATGCAATATATTGCTTGGCCATCCCTTAGATGGCTTGCAGCTTCTAGTGGTTTCCACTGTGCAATGTAAGGTCATGTGGCTCATGGCATTTAAATATCATTCCCCGGGCAATGCACTCGCTGGACAGATGATCTGCTGAATGCTTGTCAATTTCAAAGTTTAAACTTTTTGGTCTCTTAAGCATTCTCTGTATCCATAACCTTCAAAAAGATGTTATTGGAAAAACGTTTTAATAAAACGTAAAGTCTAATTGATTTGTTCCATCTCAGATAAAGCACTGAATGAGACATTGGAGCGAGTTTTGCAGAGTGGTTACTTCGACAGAGTGCAGTCTCATCACAATGGAGTCTGTGCAGAGGAAGAAGCGCAAACAACTGCAGTCGAGGTGCCTGAAGTCGAGGAGCACACTGCAGACACGGGTACAATTCATTTCCTCTCGCATCATGTTACACAGTCAGCTTACTCTGCATCATTTCAAAACCACTGCTATAGCAGGCTGATTTTTCTGAGAAAGTGACCTTGTATGTCCCTTTTTGCAGAGGGTGTAATACCAGAAGAGTATACAGAACCCATTCCTATTGAGCCAACGGAGGTGAGACATGTTCACTTCTTATCTGTTTCTTCTCTTGATCGTTTCTTGATTGCTTATGTTTCTATTTTTGTTCTCTTCAGTTTGTAAATAGGCAGTTAATTTCAGAGACCACATACAGTAGTGGAGACAATGAGCAAGTCGAGGAATGGAGTGCGGAAACGCAGGTAACCTGCTTTAAAAAGTCCTTGGCCACTTGTGATTTATGAAATTTTTGGTGTGTAACTGGTTGTTTTAAAGCATTGATCAGTATATTGTCCTTGTTACAGGTTGTAAACTCCATGCAGCAACCAGTACAAGCTGCTCCCACTCCTGTTGTCCCAGAGCCCCATCCGCTGACCATGGTGAACCCCACGCCCCCTTCTGACCCTGTGATAAGGAAACAGGTGGTTCAGGATCTCATGGCACAGATGCAGGGACCATACAATTTTATGCAGGTGAGGTTGTTTTTGCCAGCTGGTTTTATTTCGCATATGTCTGTGTGTGTTTTAAATTCCCTGTATTTCTCAATCCCAGGATTCCATGCTGGAGTTTGATGGGCAGGCCCTTGATCCAGCTATTGTATTGGCACAGCCCATGAAGCCGGGCCTTAGTATGGATATGCCTTCAATGTTGTGTCAACCAGGCAAGTTCCTAATACAAACATGGATGTTAAAGTGCTATTATGGCTCAAGCGTTCTAAAATTGTGTCCTAACGCACTGGGGTGTTTTTAACAGCCTCCCGTCTCGCACAGCCGCCAGCTGTTGCCATTCAACCCGAACCCACACAAGTAAGTGTAGCCAATTTTTCCTGGATAAAAATATAAAAATACCTCCGACCTTTCAATTAAAGTATTTTTTATGTCAGTTGTTTTCAAATATGTATGTTCTTTAGATCCCCATGGTCTCTCCATCACCAGAGGCCTTCTCCACACAGCCCTCACTGTACCAGTTGTCTCACACAGCTGACCCTCAACAACAAACCGACTCTGTTGATTCGATTCGGGTAAGCTATCAACCATTCTAGAACTTATTGTAAATCTCAAAAAGTATGAGCAGAATTTCGGGTTCTACCCAGCCTAGATGTTAGTGTTTGCCTATTTGGGATTTTAGTTTTGACTTGACACTATGCACTTTTGTTTTGGTCTGAGCATTGTTTTAGGAATTCATAACTTTCTTAGCCCTTTCCTCGTGTCTGAAATCTGTCCACTGATGCAGCGGCAGCTGAAAAATACAATGATATAATTTGTTCTTTATGTAGGCCTCCATGCCCATGACAGAGCAGCCACCTCCATCCACGGCTCCCCCTCCAGCCTCCCAAACACAAGCGTTCCAGACTGGCTCCAAACCCTTGCACAGCGGTGGCATCAATGTCAATGCTGCACCATTCCAATCCATGCAGACGGTAATTTACATTGCATAGTGGTGTTATGCCATAATTAATTTTTACTTATCAATTTGTTCTTCCTGACAGGTGTTCAACCTTAATGCACCCGTCCCGCCAGCTAATGATACGGACTCAATGAAGCAGACCGGGCCATACGAGAATAGCTACAACCAGGGTTTTAATAGCCAGACACAGCCCCTTATGGAACAAGTGGACATACCGCCAGAGCAGCTCCAGTCTGGTGAGAAAATCATTGCAATCCTATCATCCACTATGCGTTCCACTAAATTACGATCCCCCTCCACACAGACGCTCCTAAGATTGTAGTTTGAATAAGCCTATTGTCTTCACAGTGGTCGGTGCCTTTCATTCTCAAGACCAATCGCTTCCCAACTCCACTGGCCACCAGCCAATGTCCCAGCAACCAAGTGGCCAGGGCAATGGGTTCAGCCGGCAGACACAGTCCTTCTATAACAGCAGAGGAATGTCTCGCGGCGGTCCTCGGAACTCACGCGGCGTGATGAACGGCTACAGAGGACCATCCAATGGTTTCAGAGGTACAGAATAACACTGAAGTATTCGAGCGTCTGTAATTGTCGCTACTGTTTGATTGATTTGGTTGATTATTGATGAATGAATTTAATGGGGTCTTCAATTTATTCAAGGGGGATATGACGGTTATCGCCCACCTTTCTCCAACTCTGCAAATTCAGGATATGGCCAACCCCAGTTCAGTACACCACGAGACTACTCTAACAGTAATTACCAGAGGGTAAGACACATGTGCCCAGTATTGTACAGAGAATTAGTTTATCTTTTTTGTTATATTAGGGTCTGTGGGGCTTATAGAGATCAAAGTAACTATTTCAATCAAACAGCTATTGAAGCCACAGTAAAAATTCATAAAGGCATGTGTTTCACAACTTTTACTACTAAATAAACACAAATGAATATGGATTTGAATAGTTTCGAATGCTGAAAGTCTGTATTTTAAGAACGTTTTTTCCTAATGGGTTAATTTCTCTCTTCACAGGATGGTTACCAACAGAACTATAAACGTGGTGCTGTTCAAGGTTCCCGGGGGGCGCCCCGAGGAAATGCTCCACCCATGCGATCTTAAGCCTTGTACACTGACCTTGTATCATGGACCACACTGAACATTCAAAATTGAAAAGTGCATACGTCCTTCCCCCTGGATTGATCAAACAAAGCCTATTCTGAAATGTTGAATTTGAAACGGTTCAAACATTCAGAACACAAGCTGAATACTGAAGATTTTAATGCTACCCTGTGTTTCTAACAGACTCCTGTGAACTTGAAAGACTTGGTTAACTTATTTTTTGTATCAAATAAAACTCTCATACCTACCACAGCTGGTCCAATACTGAGAGTTCTCTTTCTGGTCCGCTGTTTTGTTCACACGAACACATTTGGGTTCTAATATGTTTTCATTTGGTATATTTTAAAGACGTTCTCTGCCCCTCGGTTTGTAAGGTTATTGTTGCCTCGAGTTTCAATAAAGATGTGTTGCATAAATGTTTGCTGCTGCAGTGTCTGTGGTCAAGTCTGAAATAAATTTAAGAACTATTAAAAGTATTAAGGCAAATGGTATTCGGCTAACTTAATATTAGTACTGATAAGGATCATCTAGCAGAAATGTATCCATATATATATATCTGCTACTTGAAAACATTTAAAGCACTGTGCATCCACTATTTTTCCGTCCCATCTGCCATTAGACTTTATACTAGACTTGAAACTTCAAATTGGCCCACACTACATCAGCCTAACACTAGGAACCCCCAAACTTTGTTATGTTAAGCACTAGGCAAGCCAACCATTTTAAAGGAAGATAGAAATTTGCTGGATGGAAATAACAGTTTGTTTGTTTGATGAAAACTAGCCTGTGTACCTACAGCTGCACTGTTGTACCAACCTAAATTACCAACAGGTGCTGGACAATCGTAGTACGACTTGTTAAAATTAAGAAAATTAAATGTCACTTTTAAGAAACCCCAAAATAAACGATCACAGCTTTATTTGATTCACATTAACTTTGTTATTAACTGATTATACGATCGTCTCTACACTTAACATCAAATTAAAATAAACTTACATTTCAAAACGTATTTATTCTAATCTGGCGCAGTTATAACACGGTCATTTATTTTTAAAATGTTTTCCGAAGGATTTCAATGGCGCGTTGTCCTGAACAGGCAACGCCGTGGACACCTAACTCTCTGTTTGGGGTCCATTATGCCGAGGACCTTGCGCCGAGGCTTTCCCACGTGAACGTCTGAGTGTGGTGATGTACTGTAAATGAGCCACTAATAGATTAAGCAAAAAGAGGTTTAAAGAAATAAACCATTGTTTTTCTGGTACAGAAGTTAAGGTATGGCTTATCTGATATGAATACATACTTTAACAGGTGTCGAATTGTATGTTATTCGTAAAATATGCACTTCAAGAGAACTTGTTTCTTTCGATTCATAATATGTCATTATTCACTTCACAATTTGTCTTATGTAAACTCACTGCTAACTTGTTTTGTGCTGTCAGTGTGCACTTTTGAAACTATGGCGACTGTTCGGAAGAAGGTGGACAATCGCATTCGTGTCCAGATAGAAAACGGTGTGGCACTACAGCATCGGTCTATGTTTGTTATAGTTGGTGATCGTGGTAGAGATCAGGTAATGTTTACATTTGTTTTATATTGCTGATATACTGTCAGTTAAATCTTTAACCTAACACTGCTCTTTGCATTTAGGTTGTCATTCTGCACCACATGCTCTCTAAAGCTACAGTTCGAGCTCGGCCGTCAGTCTTGTGGTGTTACAAGAAGGAGCTCAGCTTTAGCAGGTAGTCAATGCATGAGAATACTTAAGATCCAAATAGAGTTTCATTTTTAATAGACATCTTGGCATTTTCACTGCCACCGTGTAGCATAAAATCACCGGTAAGACATAACGCAAATAGTTTCCTGTTTTTTTTGTGTGAATTAATTATCACAAAGTACCAGTCACACTAAGTTAAAGCATTTGTGAATTAAACTATTTTAGTAATCGTAAGAAAAGGATGCGACAGCTGCAGAAGAAGATCAAAACTGGCACACTGAACCTGAAACAGGATGATCCCTTCGAGCTCTTTGTTGCCGCCACCAACATCCGCTACTGTTACTACAATGAAACCCACAAGATCCTGGGAAACACATATGGCATGTGTGTCTTACAGGTAACAGCAAAGACAATCATCTCTGACTAGATGTTAATTTACTTTATTACTAAAGCTCACCTCACTTTCTTCTATCTTTAGGACTTTGAAGCTCTCAATCCCAATCTCCTGGCTCGAACCATTGAGACTGTGGAAGGTGGAGGCATTGTTGTCATTCTTCTGAGGAGTGTAAACTCATTGAAACAGTTGTATACAATGTCAATGGTAAATGGCTTATGAAGTGATTGTAAATCAACATGAATCGGTCAATCTGTATGTAAGCATAATTTTGTCTGATGTTTACTTTTAGGATGTTCATTCTCGATACAGGACAGAGGCTCACCAGGATGTTGTCGGAAGATTTAATGAAAGGTTTTGTCAAATCAAAATATATGTTCTGCATTTATTTGACAAAACACACAGGATTGCACAGGTCTGTATTACATTTAATCATGTCATCTTGTTTTCCAGATTCATCCTTTCTCTCGCCTCTTGTAAGACGTGTGTTGTCATTGATGACCAACTTAACATTCTGCCAATCTCCAGTCACAACACCAACATCAAACCAGTCCCTCCTAAAACACAGGTAGGCTCTGTCAAGAAAATGGCAAGTTCTTGTTTGATCACTGGCTGGGATATGTTCCATAATCGATATTATTGCCGACAGGACGATGGACTCTCTCCACGGGAACAAGAACTTAAGGAACTTAAGGAATCTTTACACGACACACAGCCAGTCGGTGTTCTAGTGGACAGCTGCAAAACTATGGACCAGGTAACATATATTTTTTTTGTGTGTGTTTTGTCAATGCACAATCATTATAACAAAAGAATCACAAGCTAGTCTATTTAAACTCTTTTTATGAAACGTATTACTTAATTCTATAAAGGAAGTAAAATTGTTAAAACATCCTTTTACATATCTTAAGGCCAAAGCAGTGCTAAAGTTCATCGAGGCTATTTCTGAGAAGACCTTGCGTAGTACTGTTGCTCTGACTGCTGCCCGTGGTCGAGGAAAATCTGCTGCGCTGGGATTGGCTATAGCCGGAGCGGTTGCATTTGGGTATGTAGCGCAGTGAATACTGTTGATGTTTTTCTGTTCTAGTCATGCATATAACTGTTGCATTTGGGTATGTAGCCCAGTGAAATCTGTTGATGTTTTTCTATTCCAGTAATGCATACTCATATTTTACTAATAAATATAAAGCTAATATGCAAAGTTATACAAATAGTAAACTTAATTGTCTTGGTGTCCTGTTTTTTTTTTTGCAGCTATTCAAATATTTTTGTAACATCACCCAGTCCAGACAATCTGCACACACTGTTTGAGTTCATTTTTAAAGGTTTTGACGCACTTCAATATCAGGTAGATATACTTTTAAAATCATGAGCTAATATTCTTTCTTAATGACATGAACAGTTGCATTAGTGCTATATTATTAATAAACTTGTGGATAGACCTGTCGATAGAGCTTACCTTGTTATTTATCCAAGAACATTCTTTGGGTAAAGATAAACAAAGTATTTGGTAAAAAGAATCCTCAGTAACCTGATTATATAATAGGTGTATATTATTTGTGAGAATAATATAAAATAAAAGCTTAAGAATATCTCTAAACTAGATTCATTTGCATTCTAGGAACATCTGGACTATGAAATAATTCAGTCTTTGAATCCAGAGTTCAACAAAGCTGTGGTCCGTGTAAACATCTTCAAGGAACATCGACAGACCATTCAGGTAACCTGATTTCCTGCGAATCATTTGCATTTTTTGGGGAGCTTTTTTATTATTAGCCTATAATTTTCACTCTATATTTAAAATGTCGGAGCGTACAAACACCACACATGTTTTTTATCCACAGTACATTCACCCTGCTGATGCGATGAAGTTGGGACAGGCCGAGCTGCTGGTCATTGATGAGGCTGCTGCTATCCCTTTGCCCTTAGTAAAGAACTTACTGGGGCCTTACCTTGTGTTTATGGCATCTACAATCAATGGGTCTGTATCTGTGGCTGCATATTCATATACTTTGAATGATCCTTTGATCTAATTCTCTTGTATATGTTTCCATATGCAGTTATGAGGGCACAGGTCGCTCTCTGTCTCTGAAACTTATTCAGCAGTTGAGACAACAAAGTGCAGACAGCCAGCAGAACCTCTCAGCAGAGAACAGAAACACAAGCACAGCCAGACTTGCTGCAGGTACAGTACAATGTTTCTCTTGTTGCAACATTACCAGCATGATGCTGAAATCTGGGAAACAAGAAGGAACAGATGATTGTAGATATGCATATAATTGTCCTTATCATATTTGCTCTTCAGCACGAACTCTTCATGAGGTGTCCCTCCATGAGTCTATCCGCTATGGCACTGGAGACCATGTGGAAAAATGGCTGAATGAACTGCTGTGTTTGGATTGCCTGAGTGTCCCACGCATCATTTCTGGCTGCCCTTTGCCCCAGACATGTGAACTGTATCCTCGGACAACTCAGCAAAGCCTGTTTTCCTAAATTTGGGATATTGGGATATTATGTCTTCCTTTTTTTACGCAAACTAAAACCAAAATTCACCAAAACTTTTATTTTTCTAAAAAGACATCCTGTCAACATATTCAATGTCTGTTTGTGTTACGATTCTTTAATCTTTTAATCCAGTTACTATGTGAATCGAGACACCTTGTTCTGTTATCATAAAGCTTCTGAGGCTTTCCTTCAGCGTCTTATGGCACTCTACGTAGCATCACACTATAAGGTAAATGTGTATCATGTGCATTGAAGGTAACATATAAAGTCATCCAAACGGTATTGACTCAAATCTCCTCTTGCTCCTCAGAACTCACCCAATGACCTTCAGATGCTCTCGGACGCACCAGCTCACCATCTCTTCTGTCTGCTCCCTCCTGTCCCACCCACACAGAATGCTCTACCAGAAGTCCTAGCAGTTGTGCAGGTAGAGTTGCAGTTTACACCGTTTACAAAAGAGGTTGTTGTTAATAAATCACTGTGGATTGTGAAATTGAAAAGAGGCTTACGTCTGCATTTTTTCTTGCAGGTGTGTCTGGAAGGAGAGATCTCACGGCAGTCCATTCTCAACAGCTTGTCCAGAGGAAGGAAAGCTGCAGGTGACCTCATTCCATGGACAGTGTCAGAACAGGTGACATTTTCGTTTGCAATGAAATCACATGAATCAGCATAACATTTTGTATAAGTATGAATTGGATTTCGAGGTGTTCTTGTGTTTTGTATTTAGTTTCAAGACTCCGAGTTTGGAGGCCTTTCTGGGGCCAGGATTGTCCGTATCGCAGTGAACCCAGACTATCAGGGGGTAAACATTCTTCTACGTAGATAATACTGAGCTCAGTGATATCCAGTGAAAAACATACTTACAAAGTGGTTACATTACTGCAACATTGACCAGCTGTGCCATTATTAAATATTGTATTGCTCTTTAGATGGGTTACGGCAGCCGCGCGTTGCAACTGTTGCAGCGATACTATGAGGGTCAGTTTCCTCTTCTGGATGAGACCGAACAGACGACCGCCAACACCATAACATCTTTGAGCAGTGAGGTAACAGTCTTTATGTGCTTCAGTTATATTCTTATTAAGACGATGTATTAAGATGCTCTTTTCAAAGAACAATTACAGGTGCATGTGCACAAGGGTTAAAAAAATTGGACTACTCATGTACAGTGCTCGCAAAATTCACATGCACTCTATGCTTTTGTTATTATGCCCATCATGGTATCATCATATGAGTAGTTCACCCCATAATCCAAAAATGTTCTTACCGAGGAATATTACTTTATATTACTATTGCGGTTCTTCCTAGCTTCGTAATGTCATGGGGGGCATTGAAATATGAAGTATATCTATAAAAATAAATCTTTAACATGCTTGTTAAGTGCTTACATTTGACCCGGAGTATAAAAATGTTTCACTTTTCTGTGTATAGGCTGTCAGTCTTTTGGAGGAGGTAGTGACACCCAGGAAAGACCTGCCACCACTGTTGTTGAAGCTGAATGAGAGAAGAGCAGAGAGACTGGACTACCTGGGGGTGTCGTATGGTCTCACACCTCAACTTCTCAAGTGAGTTAATACATTGTGTCAGTCCCCGATGGGACTCTTGTATACAGCAGAATAAGCTTAATAATATTTCTAATTCCTTAATTTTCCTCTTTTTTTTCAGATTCTGGAAGAAGGCTGGATTCATTCCAGTTTATTTAAGACAGACTCAGGTAAGCATATGGCTTTCTATGTTTAGCATAGTGGAAGGTGGAAACATTAAGGAACAATGTATTCTCGTATTATAATTTGTAGAATGACCTGACGGGGGAGCACTCGTGTATTATGCTGAAGGAGCTCAATGCTGAGGATTCAGTAGATAGTGGCCAGTGGCTGTCTGCTTTTTGGAAGGGTGAGTTTTAAAACTTTCACAAACTTATTCTTACTGAACTAAATATAATAATGCATATACAACAAGTTATTGCGTGTATTTTTTAGCAGTAATTACAAAAATGTGAGTTGTTTGCCCTGCAGTAAAACAAAGTGTAATGCACACACAGATACTTATGTTTTAAAAAAAAGCTGTTATTTTTGGACAGATTTCCGACGGAGGTTTCTCTCCCTGCTGTCTTTCCAATTCAGCAAATTCAGCCCAACACTGGCCCTCAACATATTACAGAACAAGAACGCCAAAGACGACAGCGCATCAGGTACAGATCCCCATCCTGCAACTTTTTGTGAAAATTTGTGTGTCGCTTAACATGTGTATGTTTTATTCCAGTGCTCACCAGTGCAGAGCTGACTGCCCAGTTTACCCCTTATGACTTGAAGCGTTTGGAGATGTATTCAAGAAACATGGTGGACTATCACCTCATGATGGATATGATGCCTGCTATTGCGCGCATGTATTTCCTCAAACAAATGGGAGGCGTCATGCTTTCAGTTGCACAGTGTGTAAGTTAACTGCGCGTATGTCTGCACCAAATATGGCCATGTCTCTTAACAGTATATTGGATGTAGCTGTACCCAAATACCTATATCTACATGCCTTGTTTTGACGAGTAGTTTAACATATTTTTTGTTCAGGCTCTGCTGTTGGGAGTTGGACTCCAACACAAGCGTGTCGATGACCTGGAAAAGGAGATTGAGTTGCCCAGTTCTCAGCTCATGGGCCTGTTCAACCGTGTCATTCGCAAAATTGTGCAGGTGAAATAAAACAAGCATCCTTTACTCTTCATTCTCACCATCTCTCCACTGAAAATGTAGGAATAAAAGATTAATCTTCTTCCTTCCTATAATACTAATGCCACTAGCACTATCTATTCCTCAACACTGTATTGTTATAACACCGTGTAGTTATTGTTTGATTTCTACTTCTCTGCAGTTCTTCAACACTCTTCAGGAGAAGGCAATTGAGGCAGAGATGGTGGCCACCAAGGACATAAGCATGGAACCAACTGTGCAGACACTTGGTGAAGATCTGGTATGACACTTGTATCAGGACGTTATGATTGTTTTCTTTTAATTTCCCTTATTTGTCTTTGTCCGCTTGACACTTGAAGGGGATTGGACTGCAGCCACCTGTTATAAGTCTTCAAGATTGAATCTATATCTAAAGCTTAAATCATTTTACTTGTAGAATGAGGCTGCCAAAGAGTTCCAAGAGAAACACAAAAAGGATATGGAGAAGATTAAAGAAATAGATCTATCACAGTGAGTAATGAACCAAGTGGATTTATTTCTCAAAAAGATTAGATGTTCTGCATTTATTCACTGGAGCTTGCTAGTCACTGTAATTTCAAACTTTGGTTTTCTGTTAATATAGAGAAAGTCACATTTTCTCACTCATTGATGCACAGTGCAGTGTTGATTCCTTGTTGCTATTCTAAATGTTCTATGAAGGTACATGATCCGAGGAGATGATGAGGAATGGGACCAAGTGTTGAAAAAAGCAGGACAAACAGCTATTGTTAGTATAAAAAGGTAAGCAGAGAAAAATGAGATGCTGGTATTTGGAAGACGTAAATGTTTTTGAAGGATGGTAACCACACCTTGCGGTTAGCTGTTGCTTTGGTATCATTTTCAACTAAGAACATATTTTTTAATTATGCTCTTAGTGACAAAAAGAGAAAACTGGAAGGAACAAACCAGAAGGAACCACTGCATGACAAGAAGACGAAAAACCATAAAGACAAACGAAGCAAATTTGGAAAGAAAACAAAACGTGGACTCTAAATGTCTTTTTATGTGTTTTATATTGTGTAAGACCGGCCGGTAAAATTGATGGCTCCGGTGTGCAGGTCATTTGTTTTTGTTCATTATTTGAGGCTTAAGAGCCTTAAGGATCACCACAAGCAAACAAAATAAAGTTGCATATTGTTTTGTTTTTGTAATTATAAATCTGATACTTTTTAAAAGGTTTTGCAATATTTTCCCTGTGTATCGACTTGGTTGTTTTGCATGCAAAAAAACTTTAAATACACCGTTTAATGTTTGAAACGTTGCATGGTATTGACCTTACAAAGTTTAATAAAAACTGTGGTTTCATCTTAAGAGACAGCAGTTAAAAATAATAGACATGGATTGAGGATCTTTCACCCCCCCTCTCTTAAATGTGCAGATTTTTTACAAAGCTCATCGCTCTGAAAAGCAACGTGTGCTATGATTGGCCAGTTAACCAGTGCGTAGTGATTGGTATAATAATACAAACATGTGACGGAATTGTAACGCCTCTTACCATATTTGGAACATCAGGATTCCAAAGCAAATGTACTGACGGGTATGCCCACCTTACTTTTGTATACATTTGGGTGGTCTTGGTCAAACCATACCACAACGTAGATTTGTGGGGCTGTGGTTACACACTTGGTGTTTCAGGCAGGTCTGGGTGAGCATTCACTTTTAGATGGAATGCATCTTTTGTTCCAACACTTTAATTTTAGCAATTTTACGAGTCTAATACATGCATGGGCAACTTTTAACACAACAAAGACACAGAAATAATGTATTCGCCCCATATGCCCCTTTAAAATGCTCCTCAATGATAATACTTATTACCCAGACAACTTTTTACTGATACTGTGAAACAGCAGTTTTTTGTAATCATCACTAATTGAGTACAACTATTTGTAAAAGCAAACTACCATTATGTCTACAATGCAGCATATTTAAATACATTATTTTACACTGTAATACTGATCATTTCTAATGCAAATGATGTATTAAGAATCGGGGCTGTGTAAGTTTTATACCACAATGCAGAAAAAAAAGCACGTTCATTAGTGAACATGTGACAGGTGAATTTGGATCACATAAAAAGGTGTGACCAATGAAGTATCCATCCCTCACAGCGTGATCAGTTTAGATCAGGGGTGCCTTGGTCCTGTCATGCAGAGTTTAGCTCTAGTGGAGGATTTTGCCACCCTAAAGACAGGCTCAAGGGTACCTAAAGGAGTCAGGACGCTTCTTCTGTCCATGCCTTTGGAAAGTATGTAAATGTATATGAACTGTATTTTTGTGACAAGTTCTCACTTTACCAACATTGACTTAAAATATGTAATTGTATTATCTTAGCTGTATAGTCCATCGTACCCTTCCAGGCAAAACCTCTCTATCAGTTGAATGCACCACAACTCGTGAATCAATGGAACAGAATTTAACCAAGGCCTAGTCCTGGCATAAATCAAGCCGTGTCTGTGAAACCAGGCCATAATAGTACAGAGTACTTTCCATAAACTGGCTCAAACCCAAGCTCAAGAAGTCTTATTGTGAGGCAAATGTTGCCCTGTTTCACAACCAGTTCTTCTGATGGATGATTTTTATCCAACACAAACTTAAACTGAAAATGAAGAATGCTTGCCATGATGGATTAATTAATGGTTATCATTTAAATATGTAAAGGGTTGCTAAATAGAAAGAATGCTTACCAGTTCATCTTGAATAGTCCTTCTGCCACTCTGCACCTGAACAAGCATTTTGATGATATATCTTCCACTTAAGCATTGATTAACTGTGGTCATGGAGAAACATCCTCTCTGTTGGTCCCTCTGATGAAACACAAATATATGACAATTATTAATAACAGGAATTATACACATTTTATTTCTTACAATTAAATTAAATTAAATTAAATAAATACAATTAAATTCTAGATTATTTTTTAATCTAGAATTTAATTGTAAACTATTAAATACAGTATAGAGTAAAAGTGTTTTTTCAAAACTTACTATTCAATCTGTATAGTATATCCTCAACCTAGAACCTCTGGCAAGTTGACACCTTTACAAAACCCCTTTGGAAGAGATGCTGGCCACAGTTAATGGTCATTGGTGCTGACTTGTGAATGTGACCCTTGTCCTTCCTTTACTGGGGTCCCGAGAGAGCAGAACAGTATCCCCAGCCTGAACTGAACATACTCACACAAACTTGCGCCTTGTGGCTCCTTGTGGCCTTGCGGCTGACACTTCCCAAATCGAGTAGCATCTGCATGGATACATTTAACCTTAGCACCTTATGAGCTAGAGCCTTTAGTTGCTTTGCTACACATCTATGGAATACTCTCCCATTACATATTCACCAACTCGACTCTCTTTATAATATTTATTTTCATGTCTCAATGTTTAGCATTAATTTAAAATCCTGTTTTCTTTTTAAGTATTTTTAAGTTTCCAGTTATCCCAAAACAATGATTGTATTTGATATTTATCCTTCTGAAAAGTTTATGTATTGTGTAAATTCTGTTACTCATTTCCAGAAACACAGAGCATATTTTTCTCTTTCATTCCTGCACAAAGTGCAATAATTATGGTTAAATTATTTGTTAATTTATCATGTCGTTTATAAAAAATAGAAACTGGGGAAATTAATTTAATTAATTTATTTAATTAATAAATAAAATCACTCAATCACTTATATCGTCACATCACCACAGCACAAGTGCCTTGGTGAGTGAAATGCTTGAGAGCGTGCTCCAGAAAGTGCAGAAACAATTTACATATAGACAGTATCATTTACATACTTACAGACTTGTACAGATGACAGTGTGCACTGTACATATACATATACTCAGTACACACAGTGTACTATTTACTACTTACAGTTATCAATACACATTATACACCATATGTACACACAATAATATGCGAAGGTACAGCCATGACCCAATCTACTCTATCTCTAATTGGCTAGTACTCGCTGCCTTTACTGATTGGACTGGTTGGCTTTAGGCTGAGCCAATAGGAGGCAGAGAAGGGCGGGTCATGCCGAGGTAAATATTGCTACAAGTTCACATGAAAGTTTGTGATGAACCGGTAAGATGAAGCGCGCGATCAAAACAAAAAACTCAGTTGAACATTTTAAACGTCCTCGCGAATCAGCATCAGCCAGCAGCTCAGCTAATGTTAGCGATGCTACACCGGTACCAACGTCGACGCCCGCTCTGCACCCGCCCGTCGGAGAGGATGCTGTCAGTGAAGGAGATAACCTCGGATGCGAACGCCAACTACGGTAGGTAGGCGTGGGCCCTTTTTTAATGCTGGACCTCCTAAATAATGGTAATCACATGTCAGGGCTCCACAGTGACAATGAGCAAATACTACTCACGGATTTTTGGGTAAACTAAATAGAAAAGACTTATATGTCACTGTTTCTAAAACAGGGCGATTTTCTGGGCATACAATTGGAGTATACCCACAACCTTGCTTTGCCAAGGCAATGCACTTACCACTGAGCTACAGGAAAGCTTTAGAATTTTAGGGTATCGTATATTTTTTGTGCTTTAGGACCTTTCAACATTTTTAAAGACTTCAAATACAGTTTGAATTCATTTAAAAAAAACAAATTTGGGAGATGATTTCACAACTCTACATTTGTGGATGAAGAATTTAGCTAGACATACAATTGTATTAGTACAGAGCTCATCACCCTTGTTTTGCAATATCAATCCAAATGTTATATCGTCCCTGGAGAAAGAGGTTGGGAATGAAGACATCTGTTGCTTTACCCATCTATATATATAAATGACTCGAAAGGTGAACTAATCGATTCTCTTTCCGGCTCTGACTGCATTTGTTTAGCGTGCAGGGATGTCACGTGATAAACGAACGACTCGAACCCGAAGACTCGAGAGGTGAACTAATCAATTCTCTTTCCGGCTCTGACTGCATTTGTTAAACGTCCGGAGCATGTTGCGCAATGCGCACGCGCGACTGAACGAATCACTTCCCATGACGACTCGTTCTTCCCGAGTCACATTTAAGATTCGAACGAATCGTTCACGAACGACCCATCACTAGAAGCGAGATATACTTGGGAAGCGTGTTACCAGCAAAGACTCAGATTGATCTTTACATCGAATTCAAAGTCCAAAACTTAAAATCTCCTTGTGTGTAGTGTATTGATAGTGCTTTATATGATTTGTAGTTTGGGGTATATTTACTTGTGGATCTTTTGACAGTCTCAACATGTCGATACCAGTCGTCGATTTCAGTGTTTACGAACTGGAAAAAACAAATGTATCAGATGACAAGTTTGAAAAGTTAAGTAAAGAACTGAGGAAGGCCTTTGTGGAGGTGGGATTTGTTTATCTGAAAAACACTGGCATACATCAAGAAGAGGTTTGTCATTTTTTAAGATACTTATTACTTTTCAAGATGTTCTGCCTGTTGGCTGGCCGTCTTTTATTTTACACCTGTCCCCTCTATTTATTAGGTGGACAAAGTCATGGACATTTCCAGGCAATTCTTCTGTTTGTCTGAAGATAAGAAGAAGCCTTTCAGCAGGGGCGATTTCTCTTGTAACTGTAACCACGGCTGGGTCTCACTGGAAAAGGAAAGGCAAGTCGATATGCAATAGACTTCACGTTACTGCTGAACTCATAAATGTAAAAATATTCAAATCTTTTATTTTTTCTTAATCTCAGTTTGAATCCTCAACGACCCGGTGATTTGAAGGAGGCATTTAATATAACGTCTTTGCGCAAGGATATTGTAAATATATATTTTTTGTGCTGTCTTCTAACTTACTTTTTAGGATTTTTTTAACAGGAAATATGATCGAAAATGTGATCTTCCTCTTTCTCTTCTCTTAGATTGGCCCTCTGAAGGAGTTGAAGATTTTCGAGATGGCATGGTGTCTTTTTTTAATCGCTGTAAAGATCTTTCTCTCAGGGTGCTGCGAGTGATGGCGATTGGTTTAGGCCTAGAGCCAAAGGTCTTCCTTGAAGCACACAAGCATATTGGAAGTAAGGCAAACGTTGTTCACTCTCCATAGTGACTTACACATGGCATCTTAAAGAAACACACACATAAAGTACGAAATTCTAAAGAATGTGGTTGTTCATTTCCATGCAATAACAATAAACGGAAATGAGACAATTGCACATGAGAAGTACACCATAGGAGCATTTACACCAACAAGTGCCTAGAAAGTAAACCATACAAATAAAGTTTTAAAAAAATCGCTCTGAATATTAAGGAATAGAGTCTCCAACTATAAAAATACAGAAAAACAGTATAACCGGGTTCACTTTCACAGTGATTTTCCAGCTGGTGAACAATAGAACATTAAAAAATCCATTGGAATTTAAAAGGCTCACAGAATTAAAATGCATTACTTAAGTGTTGTTAATGTCCATTACTATTTAGGTCATGTACATGGTCCTTTGTTAAAAGTCACCAAATTTCCATTTTTTTTATATTGAATATAAGTGAAGATTAACCAATCAAATTCAAGAATGCAACCTAACTGTTGTATAATATGTGGGTTGTTGATGTGACAAGGCCTTTTCTCTGTTACACAAAATAACACTGACTATAATTAGTATCGTCATCATTTAAAATGCAGTTATTGTGAAACTTTTCTTAGTTTCACATGGAAGTGTTGTTATAAAAAACTCTTTGTTTTCCTTAAAATATTCCAATGGTGTAAACTCCTCAAGCATGGTTCATTAAATTACAGGGTTCAATGAATTACAGTTTATAGAAATGAGAAAGAAACCAATTAAAACGTTATAAACACTTCAGGCATTACAAGTGTCTGTTTCAATAGATGACAATCTTCTTGTATCAATCTATTTCTAAAAGCATAGAAGCTTGATTCATTTTGCCACTGTAAACCATATTGTCCGGTCTGACAAGATATTCTGATTTTAAGTCGTTTAATTCCCCAAACAACTTAGTAAGTTGAAGGACCCCATTTAAGGTCATGTTACTGCAGCCTAGTGTGAAAACCTTGACATTCACACAGAAACTTTTTTGGTACCACTATAAAAGTTTTATGTTTTGTTGTCATATGATGAGACAACAAGCCACTAAAAAGTGTTTATTCATGGGAAAAGTAATGTATTTTATAATGTCATATTAAATAAATATTACCATATGAATATTTGTGTCTAACAGTGAAGATAATTCTCATACGTATATCATAAAGTTTTTTTTTTTCTTAATTTTTGCCATGCCACATGCATATCTCTTAACTACCCATGTGTGTTTTAAGGTGATAAGAATGACACCACTCTGCGGACTTTGTACTACCCACCACTAAAAAGTGACGTTTTGAAGCCCAATCAGCTGCGCTGTGGTGAACACTCAGACTATGGTTGTATCACTCTTCTTTTCCAAAGTCCAGAGGGAGGATTACAGGTGAGTGGCCATGTAGGAAAAGAGAAAAAATATTCAATTGCATGTTATATTTAAAATTTAGGATGCTTATTATATATTTTTTGTAGAATTAAACGGAGTTGTCTAAGTTATTATACTACATAGACGTACATGCTTTTGTAGGTTTTCAGCCGGACTGGAGAGTACATTTCAATCCCTGCCATTTCTGGTACAGTTGTAGTAAATATAGCAGATCTCATGCAAAGGTGGACCAGCGACGTCTATGTGTCTTCTGTAAGTGTATCTGAATTTGTGGGCTTTTATGTAATGGTTTGGTGATGCTTAACATGTTTAGCGTGTTGACCAAATGTTTATATGCTTTCCGACTTTCGATAAAAGCGTCTGCCAAATGAATAAAGGTAAATTCTTATCTTTCTTTTACCTTTAGGTTCATAGGGTTTTGCTGCCCGCTGTAAGTGACAACAGGACGCGTCAGTCTTTGGCATTCTTTGTTCACCCAGATAATGAGGCCATAATTTCATGCTGTGATGGATCGGACAAATATCCACCTGTTAATTCAATTGATTACCTTTTGTCAAGGTTCAAGGAATCGTATGGCAAAAAATCAGACAATTTGTGATAAAGTCATGGTTTTAATGGCGATCTTTTTATGAAATGTACACATAAAATTACAGAAATATAGAGAAAACTGGCACAATTGTCTTTTACAATTTGTATCCTTCAAAATTACTTTGTTTTATTAATCAAATTTTAATCCATTTCATATTCACACTGGTATATTGCCAAAATGTGAATGGTAAATTACAATACCAATGTTGGCCAGTCATGTATGTTCAAAACTGATTCAAAATAATTTCTCCAAAACATAAGTTTAAAGCATGATCTACCATGTAATGTCCTCAAAAAGTATCTAACCTTTAGTGTGATGGTCCACAGATAACCCTCTGTGGAATTACAATCCATTTTTAATTGTATAATGCGTACTTTTAGCAGCATGTTTGGGAATTCATAATTCAAGGCCCATAAACATTTTTGTTTAATTATTCTTTAAATATGAGGAGGGAAACAACTGATGTTTGTACAAAATACACACACATATGCACGTGTGCACACATACATAGCACAGAGATAGCCTTAAGGGCTAAGAATGTGCAGGCAAGTCTTGATGATGACCTTGTGCTAAGGATTGACTGTCCCCAGGTAATATCTCCATAGCAGATGGTACTGTATTCACTAAGAACAAGAAGAGAAACAATGACTGCAATTCAGTATTCATTTACAGCAACAAGTAATATGGTTTTTAAAAAACACTTACCTTTGGCCTGGACTGGAGGCTCTGTTTTCTGTGATTTTAACCTCTCCATGTGCTCTACAGCCTAAACAAAAAAAACTTTTTAAACTCTCCAGCTTTTAAAATAACTATAGAGGTGGGCTAGTGTTGGTTTGAATTGTTCATATTTGTTTTATATAGAAACAACTATGGAGACTGTACTTGTTTAGAAACTGAATCAATTCCTGAGGATGAATCTCACAAAAATGTATAAGCCTCTTTTAGCTAAGTTTTTTTGTTGTTAAACTGTGACATGACAATTAAGCACGTTTTCTTCCTAAATGTTATTACCACAATGTATCCGAATTTTTGAAGATTTTTTAGAATATATTTTTTTACTGACTTTAGAACTATTATATCTTCGTCACAATTTAAAGCAGCATTTCAAATAACCACTGTCTAATGCATAATTATTTTGCACTATATTCATTATTTTTAATATGTAAGAACAACTTACAACTTTTACGCAAATGTTGCGATGCTGAATATTATTTTTTGCATACTGATTTGTTTTTTGCGTCTTAATAAACAATTAACAACAGCGCATTTAGCTTCAGTGTTTGTGTTTGTTGTTATCTTCATTTTGCACACTCTTACCTGATGGAGCTGTATTTTCTGAGCACTAAGCTCTTGCTGATGTCTCTCCAGCTCCTCACGCTGCCTCACCAGATCATTTGTTTTCTCGTTGAGGTCTTGCTCTTCTCGAATCAGATGCTCCTCAAACTCTCTCAACTCATCTTCAGTGTAGATTGGATTCTGTTCCAGAGTCTTAAAAATAGGCAGACATCGAACAGTTTTAGGCAAGGCCATTTTGATTACATTTTAGCTTTGAAGTCAACGTGAAACATAAAAACTATACCTCCCATCCCTCCTGCTGTACAAATTCTTTCTTATTTGTGGCCGCCATAAATTCATCTAATGAAACTAGTCTGTCTTTGTTGGTGTCAACCTATAAACAGACAATACAAAAGAAAGATTTCAAGTAAATCGTATCTGAACGTTTCTGTAAAATCAAAATATTACTATTAATTGAAGCTTCTACCTCATTAATCACATGTTCTCTCATTCGAAGTCTCTCCTCCTCCATTTCCATCATGTCGTCTTCTTCCTGTGTGGGGTCATAGATCTTTTCTAGCTAAACATGGAGACAAACATTTAGCACCATAACCGTTAAGTGCACCATAATCGTTAAGTACACAATAGCCATGGCTCTAAGTGGAAAGGTGATTAATAAATAACCTCTTTGGTAAATAGTGCCTCCAGCTCTTGCTCATCAAGGTAGCCGTCTCCATTTGTGTCTGAAAAAGCGAACAGATGTTACAGTCATTTATAGATTTAATCAACTGTTAAGCCGAATGGAGCGATGTTCAAATCAGAGCAATTCACTGGTCTCACCATGTAGACTGAAAAATGTCTTTGTATTAAAATCGCCGGGATCCAAACCATCAGTCTCCTCCCAGACTTCTTTAAACTGATCTTGACTGCCCTGTTTACACATACAAACAGAATTAGCATATCCAAATATGCTATTTTAGATTGTATAGATAAAGCATCTCAAATACTTAAATTAATATTTAAAGAGCAAATAATAAGTTGGGGTCCGAAACCACTATTTCAGAATACTTATCGTTTCATTATTTTTGTTAATACATATCACATAGTCTATGATTACAGATTGTGTTCTCTATTCTTATGATTTTTTTAAAACCATGAAATGTAATTTGAATTTGAATTCACAGGAACATTTAGAAAAAAGATTTCACATGGTCTTTGAAATCGACTTTTCATTTTGGATTTAAGGTTTTCCTATCCATTTCACATATCCAATCAGTCTAAATAAAATAATAACCGTCATGTAATTTGGCTTGATGTCTTGAAGTTTAGTCCTGAGATTCTACTCGAGTTGTGTGCTAAGCTCCTAAACTACAGAATTAAGTTAGAATTAGTCAATTTGATCATGGAAGGAGTCGGGGTGGAGTGGGAACCGAAAGAATTGCAATAAGGGAAAGGTACATGGCTGTTTACATATGCTTAGAAAGAGATTGGCAGGACCGGATAATCAGGCTCCTGAACCTGCGTTTAAAACAATATTTAACTACAAAAGAAGTCACAGAGCAAATAAAAACCTTTTGTTTCTAAAGTTATGATAAGATTGGCAGGCATCTATTTAAAAGTTAGTTGTTATTGCTGATCCAGCTGGTCTTTTGCTTACAGGGTGATTGATTTTTGGATGCTCTGCATGTTTCTTCTTCATCTCCTCATAGTGTTCCTCCTCTTTCTTACGTGCTTCTTCATCCAGTGTCTTAAGTCGTTCTCTTCGCTCATGTTCCTTCATCATTTCATATTTCTTGAATTCTTCATGTTGGTCCTTGTCAAAGTTCTCCAAGTCATCAGTGGCCTTCCATTAAACAAAATATTAAGTGAAGAGAGAAGTGAAAATGTAAGATGAGGAGCACAGTTACATTTGGTAAATGACACATTTGGCTTGTAGTATAACCCAACAGGAAGACTTGAATCCTACCGATTTAATGAGGCGATCCAAATCATCCACTTCAAAAGTATGTGGATTCAAGTGATTGAGATGCTCAAACTGCTTCAGAAGGCCTTGGTGGTCCACTGTCATACCTTAAAGGATATTGGAAAAACTCATTTTAATATGTTTCTTTATCGTTCTGTAGTCTCAGGTTACAAAACAAACTGTGATACAAAGGGTTTGATGAATGAGACTCAATACAGGTACAACAAATTGCATCTCTGAATATCTGTGATCTGAGCCCTCCCGTAAATTAAACAAAAGACAATATGATGGATTACATCTTGCAATATTCTCTGTACAACTATGGGCCATAACAACAAATTTGCAGACAAAGTGTGTCTACAAGCAATATAGCAAGAAGTTTTTTTGGTCTTACCTCTTTCTCCATCTAGGTCTTGTTTGACTTTTATTAGAGTGCGCAGTCTGTTCACTTCTTGCCTCTTAAGCTCATCGAGTTTGGTTCGCACATGATGGCTGACAAAGTCCAACTCTTTAGCCAGTTTCCCTACCTGTTTTTGCCACATAGGGAATGAAATGAAAAGAGAACTGGGTATTTACATATAATGCGATTTTACCTGTGAAATGCAAATAAGGAAATAAGGTCCTACACAACCTTGATGTCTTCCATATCTGTGTTATGAAGTTTCTCTCGGAAATGTGGGTCCTTTTCCAGGAAATCAACGACTTCTCTGAGGTAACGGTCATAGTGCAGTCCTGTATCCTACATTAATTCAAAATAAAGTGGATAAACATGATAATGGGTGTTTTTTAAACAGATTAAGCAATTCATGCCTTTGTTTATTTGGTACTATTTAGCCTAAAATATCACCATTACCGTTATGCTTACCAAATCTGTCTAACCTGTAAAATCAACTTGATTTATTTAAAAAAGTTGCATTTGTTACAATATTACGTACTGCGCTTTTAGGCGGTTCCAGTTCCTCTGCTGGAGGGCTCACTTTGGTCTTATCCACATCAATTGGCACTGCATTCAAGCAAGCCCACAGACACAGTATCAGAAAGCAGCAAAACACACCATGACGTCCCCACATCTGTGTATAAAGAACATCAGCAAAATCATTTCATATTACATGTAAATGCCATAACTGGGTGGAATAACCATGTTTTTAATAGGGTGCGTAAATTGCAGATAATCTCTCAACTAAAATAAATGAAAGAAAAACAACAAATAATTCCAGTGATGTCATTCCTTTGACACGTTCACCATCAGGGTGTAGGTTTGTTCATACAAATGTGACGTCACACGCACGTGTATGACAAACCTCCCTCAATCCTTTTAGCAGTAAAGACTTTAAAAAGATTCTTAATAATCAATAAAAATTAATCAAGACTGTGGTCTTAAATTATAAGACATAAACTGAATTCTGAATGAGGTGGATTTCTGAATTTCCTTTTCTTTGAAAACCGACTTATACTTCACCACATATGCATCTTTGACAATCCCTTGTGAAATGAATTCAAGCATTGTAAAAGCAACAGGTGAGCACTCACCCTCAAAGATCCCCTGAGAGTAGTATTCGCAAACTCGTAGCTGTCGTCGCTCAAGCGTCACAGAGATTTGCGCAACACTGACAGTTCATTTGCAACTTGTTTTTATCATATGTGTGCTACTGCTACACAGCTCCCTGATGTAAACCAGCCTGCGGACCCGCCTACTGATGCACATGACACTCCCCCTCACTCCGCTGATTGGTTTAACGTCCCACTTCCTCTTCTGAAGTTTGCGCGTTGTTCTGTCATTGGACACGGAAGTGTTTGTCAAAGGTTTCCATGGAAACTTGTCAAGCGCTATTGCTCGAAGAGGTACGTGGCGCTCAACAGTCGTCTGTTTAAGCTGAAAATCAAACATTGGCAATCAGAAATTGTGTCATTCACGCTTACTTCACTACAAACCAAACGCTTGCCAAACTGCCGTTACGCAAGAGGTTTAGATATAATTTAAGATAACGTATTAAAATGCCGTTAGTGCTGACGTTGAATGAAATTATATTGCTTGTTAGCAAGAGCAGACACGTTGGGTAATTGTCACCAGCTATTACAACAATATAAGTTCAAAATTTGTTTCATGTAAAGGATGCTAATGCTTAAATGAAGCATTTGAAAGTCAGCGTGTGATACCAGGTGCGTCTCAATTTCGAAGGCTAACGTTAACGTTACGTACGCCGGAATTTGAATTTATCGTCCGGTATTCAGGTTTTATTTTTAGAAAAGCAACCGTTACATTTCATGTTAAAGAACGAAATTACAATGATTAACATTTTAAGAGCAATAAATGTTAATACAAAGAAGTGAGATAACTTTGTTGACGTGTGCGGTCGACAAAAGTGACCTTCAGATTTGCTCCAGACGCAGCCTTTCTGGGTTTAGGTAAGGTTAGCTAAATATATTGACGTTTTAATATTAAAATCAGTGTAATTTGATTATATTGGTACATTTGAGGTAAGATGTCAAGTAAGTGTGCCCAGTGCTTATGTGCACTTTGTATTAGATTACAGCTTTGTGGAAAGCAAACCTCATAATTCTCAATTTCAGACTAAATAAAAAGTAATATTTCATGTGACTTTTCTGCTTACTGCATGGTAGTTTGCTGTTGAATTTGTCTGGTAAATATAATTAAGGGAAGGTAAGCCGTAAATCATACTCTTACATTATCGACTACCTATCTTAAATCTTTGAAAAATGTCAGCAATAAACTTTGCTTAGAGAATCTTGGCTTGCAATGCATGAATGGTGTCACTAGAGGGCACTATAAGCTTATGAATGCAATTACGCTGTACTAAGGAGAAGCTGAAGTCAAATATTATTTTACAGTGAGAGATGCACGTATTGAAGAAATATACAAGATAATGGTATTATTTGCAGGACACGAGGAAATTATTTAATTTTTTTGTTATCGTACACAGCAGTTATTGTGTATATATTGTGTCTTTAAAGTTTCTGTCTTGTTAAAATTATGAATATACAAGGGTGCAGAAAAATGACAGGATTTTAATTGATTCTGTCTTATTTGATATAAATAATCTTATGCTTATTAATAAAGTCTTATGTTTGTTGATTGTTTGGCTTTTGTACGTATTTGTTTTGTCTAAACTCTTATTTGACTAGATGGTGTGTGTTTGTGCTTTTGCAATTTTGTTCAGTTGTTTGGTTTGTGCTGGGTCCTTTTAAGCAAAGTAGTACCTGTACATAAATTAAATTAAATCTTTATGTACTCAATGTACTTCTGGGATCTTGGCTGCAAACTGGCTGAGTCCAACTTAAAAGAACAGGCCCTGGTAGGTAGATGGTAAAGTTATTTTAATGATTTGGCGTCTCACTGATTACCAATACAGCATATCAGCACTTAATCTCTGTTGTTGTGCTTTCTTCTGGACAGTATTTGGACAGTATGATGAGCAATAATGTTTTTTCCCTGTTCTCTTATATACAGTAAAGTCTTTCCCTGTTTCCTTATATACAGTAAAGTCTGTGCCAACAAAGTGATGTCTTTTTTATTAAACATTATTAAAACATTGTTTGTCATGTGTTAGGTCATATTACATTTTTTTAAAGTGCTTGAAACATGGAATATTCTATAGTTTCTAATGCTGCATGTATACCTGCCATCCTGCTTCCTTCCTAACATGATCTTTTTTCCAGGCAAATCAGCTTTATGAAGAGCAGACCACCCAGTTCGTTTACCACCTGCATTGAGTACAAATATGGATCAGGTACTGTTTTCACCATATTGCAAAAGGACATCACCTTGGTCTAAATCACTGTCCTCATTTGTATCTACTTTGCTTTCTACAAATTCTGAGCATATGTTGTTCTTGTAACGTGATCAAAACAGCTGCTGTTTAAAGAACCTTATGTATGGATAAAGTCTATAGAGCGATCTGGAGAATTATGTTAGATTTATTCTATGTAATAACGAAGACCCTTTGAACAACATAATCAAACTGGTTGTTTATCTGCCTGGAAATATATGAATGAATTATAACTACATGAATTTATAGTGTGGTCTAAACTGTTGAAGCAACATTGAAAATATGGAATTCAAATACATGCATGAATTCAAATACAGATGCATGTTCAATTAAATTAATTTCAATTCAATTTTATTTATATAGTGATTATAACAATGTTGAATTGTTTCAAAGTAGCTTTACAGGAAAATAGAAAAACACAGAAAAAGGTAGAGTACAATACAGTTTTTAAATACAATAGTTATAATAAAGCAATGTTAATGGAATTTACAGAACTCTAGAGCTAATCTGATATCAGCAGCTCCTGGTGAGCAAGCCAACACTGCAGTGTGGCGAGAAACCAAAACTCCAATGATGATCCAATGGAGAAAAAAACAGTTTCAACCAGGAGGGTCTGTTCTCCTCAGACACATAAGCTGCACACAGAAATTTCCTGAGCTGGATGATTAGTCAGACAGCAGGTTCTCACAGGAGCCAGTTCAGACGGCAGTTCTCCACTACCTCCCAATTTTAAATCAAATTTGTTTTTGACATCAAACAAATACGGTTCTTTGAACAAAAGGTCTCATTTGCGTCTATTGAGACACACAAGATGCTTTTTGGAACGTTCTCAAATTATGCTGGGAAAACATGAATTATCAGGTTCAACTTGACTTGTCCATGCCAGCTTCAGTGCATGGATACATGCTTAAGTTTAATTTATAAAAGTACCTGAAGTCCACATGAAATAAAAATTGTCCATGTTAACTATAGCTTTGTTAGTGCATGTAACTAGTTTAGTGGCAAGAGCTTCATCTGTAAATGTCAATCCACAAAGTTTTTTTATGTCTTTATAGACTTTAATCAAAATCTGAAAATGGGTACTTGACAAATGAATCATACACATGTCCTATGGTGTGACATTTACATGGAATTTAGTGTAGCTTCATTGTAAGTTTTTTCACATTTATTGCCCTCACACCATGGGACAAATTTGCATATTAGTCTGTCAACTACCCAAATACCACTGTGAACTAGATTTCTATATGAAATGTCTACTTTTTAGTTCCAATCAATTTGCAGTGGGAAAAACAAGCCTGCCCCCCTGTGTTTTTCTCATTCTATATTCAGTTTCAGCTGCTTTAATTGAGAAATATATTTTATTTGAGAACAATATGGATAGTGTAATGTTTAATTTGTTTCATTAAACTGAATAGCAATACATATGGGAAACATGGCTACCTGCTTTACTAATAACCTACAGACAGGTACAAAAACTGAGGCATATTTTTGTAAGGTCACAATACTTGAAGGTAAAGGCATGAACCTGTATTTGCATAACAAGATGTCCTTGGTGATGTTGCATAGCTGTAACAATTGACCTCTAAACACCCTACACACAATCTGTGTGGCCCTATAAATAAGGCATAAGACTGATTGGAATGAATATATACATGTGGGTTGAAGAGTCACAGGGGTACCGCCGTGTGAAGTGCTGAGAGAGCCATGAGGACATGCGGCCAGCGCAAACTCCATATAGTGCAGATGGATAGAGGAGGAATTCTGCTTCAGCTCTCGGATGATTTATAGGCCAGGATAGGAGGGTGTGCATCTTAACATCTGCATGTGCGTGTTCGTCTTTATACTTGTGTTGCTGTGGGAGAGTGTTATGGATTCTGACTTGATTTCCATGTGGTGTTGATACGAAGAATGTTGTTTTCCCCCCAAGCTCTCCTTAGGGACAGTGTCAGAAGGTGTATGTTTGTTGAAGTAAAGGGACTTTATTATTTCTTTGTTTTTGTTTACATATTTGATTTATATTCAGTATTGTGAATAGTGTTGGGTGTAACTAGTTACTAAGTAATTAGTTACTTTAATTTATTTACTTTTCCCTTGGAAAAAGTAAAGTAATGGATTACTCAAATTTTTCTGTAATTTAATTAGTTGCCTCTGATGTAAATAAACTAAATGCTTTGTGTTATGTATGTGTGTGCAATAGTGCAATAGTGCAAAAGTCTAACTTTAAAATCTACGCTTTTATATATAATTCTCACATTGGTAATACTTTGGTCAGTTAATAATACTACTTTATGTAGTAATTATGTTAATTAAAAGTGCCATCTCATGTCTATCCTTGAATCATTTAACTAATCAAGGTTGATATAGGATATAGAAAGCAATTAGTAATAAGTAATTAAAGAGTAAGTAAAATGAAATCATGAAAATTACATTTCATGCAGTGGGTTATGTTGCCGTGTTTGAAAGTAAGCAGTCTGCCAAGTTGTAAGTCCGAAGGTGAATGAATAACAATGTTCATGACGCGTGTGCATCATGTCTAGAACCTGTGTTCTATGTTGTGAACCTAAGTGCAACTTATTTAAACTACCAAACGAGGAACTTCTGAGGAAACAATGGTTACAATTAATTTTTCAAAAGACACCAAAGGAGTATAACCTCAGGGTTTTACTAAGCGCAAGTCACTTCACCAAAGATTACTTCAATAATCTTGGCGCATTCCCTGCAGGATATGTTAAATGACTATTCTTGAAAGAGGGGGAAATACCAACTTTATTTTTGTCTTAACTTCAAGAAATATTTGAGTACCTTATGTCTGTGTTTAGCTAATGCACATAACGTTAACATGTAACGTTATTTCTGGGGTATTACAGTTTTTTTTCTAGCTATGAACCGTCTTATTTAAGCGTGTAACAACTTCAAGGAATGGGAAGAAGGAGGCGGGAACCGGCGAACATTTAAACAACTTTTTAATAAAATAAACAAACCACAAAACGAAAGTAAAATGAACATTATAAACATAAACATTATAAACCATAACGTAAAGTCCAGGCCTGGTCCTCTCACCTCGTACACTCCTGTCGCTCGTCCATTTATGCTTCCGATCTCCTCCATGAGAGATCATCAAGGCTCTCGTCCCGATATTACAACATAATAGTGTTTTTACACCTTCTTTGTACATAAACTTGTTGTTGGACACTCCATAAACCAATGTAGGACCTTAAAAATTAAATGTTACTTACTCTCTACTTTTTGGAGAGAGTAATTTGTACAGTAATCTTATTACACTATTGAATATGTAATTAGTAACTAGTAAATAATAACTTTTTCAGAGTATCTTGCCCAACACTGATTGCGAATGGGTGATGCATAGATGTGGGTTTGTGTAATGATGTGTTATTGTTGATTATATACCAGTCTGTTTGCGTCATACATGAATTGATGTTTTAGGTTAAATGCGTGCTTGTTTACTGAAGACCAAAGATGTTCATTCTCAGCATGCTTTTCCCCCAAAGGCACAGCGCTTTCATATCTGCTGGCTAAATGGAATCTCAGTTTTTAATGGACTTCTTTTGTATGCCAACAGGTCTGTTTTCACATGATGCATTTGCTTTTCTGTTGGTGTTCCGATAAAGTACACTCTATCTGCTTTCCCAAGCAATACCTCAAACAGGTTGTGTCAAGCTCAATATTCAAAGAGCCACAGTAGATGCTGTTTCCTCATTATGCACCAACCCCTGATTGACTGTGTGAGGTAATTGATTGTAGGCTGCTGTGTGTCCTCTTATCTGGACTGCTTAATCAGCAGGTGGTGAAAAACTTCTGGCATTAAACTCTAAATATGCAACGTGTAACATACTGAACAAGGACTTATTGTTTTGGAAGAACTTGCTGAACATAAAGTCTGGGTAAAGAGAGTTATGAGAATTCTTTCTAAACACATTATAGATGTTAGTTATGTTTTGCTGAAACACATTACAAAGACTTGTGGAGTTAAACCGTTAAACATTTTTCACCGATTCTCTGTTTAGGATTTTTTTGGGCAGGGCTAAAACGTTGGATCAATGACGCAGTTGAAGTTGATTGTCCGAGCATGCATGCCCCCCCCCCCCCACTAGAGCGCCTAGCATCAGGTGTCTGCTCAATTGCGAGCTCAGGATTGTAAGCTTTTCGCACACGCTTTCAGGCCCTCGCTCTGCCCAACCAATCAAAATCTCACGCCAAATAACAAGCAAATGGTAACACAGACGCGAATGGAAGGAGGATCACTGCGCGTTACTGCGAAGTGCTTCAGTGAACGATGTTTAATTAACACATTTCGAGACGAGCAAGAGCAGATAATCCACCGGGCTGGTTCGCTATCAGCAGTCCCAGCATCTACCTTATCAGCTCAAGAGAGAACCACTACAAATAGACAAAGCTGTCTCTGTTCATACTTGACTGCTTTTTTGAGGCTGCTAGCGTCTGTTTTAAATTATAATCCTATGGAGTAAACCGTGTTTTAGTCCTGAACGCTTTTTTAGAACGTCAGCGTCTTTTTCAGCAGCGCAGAGCGTCTTTTGAGATTGAAACATTTCAACTTTTCTGAAAAAACATCCTGTCAAGCACAAGGCTAACCAATGATGGAGACCTGCTGTTCCATAACAACATGCGAGGAATGTGATATGTGGCGAAGGCTCAAGCTCGAAAGAAAAAATAAGATGGCGGGCGAAACGCCCGTTGGAGCTTAAACAGGAAGGAGGAGAGTAAGCTTCATACAGCTATAAGCAAGGTTTATCATATATATATATCTTATATATCTGTGTTTTCTGAAGTCCACAGTCAATGCAGCAATCTACCAGGACATTTAAGAGCACTTTATGCTTCTTTCTGCTGACAAGCTTTATGGAGATGCTGATTTCATTTACTAGCAGGACTTGGCACCTGCCCACACTGGCAAAGTTACCAAAAGCTGGTTCATTGAACATGATGGTACTGTGCTTGATTTGCAAGCAAACCCGCCTGACCTGAACACCATAGAGACTCTATGGGGTACTGTCAAGAGGAAGATGAGAGACACCAGACTCAACAATGCAGATGACCTGAAGGCCACTATATCAAAGCAACCTGGGCTTCCATTACACCATGGGAGTGTCACGGGCTGATTGCCTCCATGTCACGCCACATTGATGCAGTAATTCATGCAAAAGGAGGCCCAACCAAATATTGAGTGCTTATAAAAGAACATACTTTACAGAAGCCCGACATTTCTGTTTAAAATATCCTTTTTTTTAATTGATCTTATGCAATATTCAAATTTTCTGAGGCACTGAATTTTGGGTTTTCATTCTCTGTATCCATGATCCTCCAAATTTCAAGAAATAAAGGCTTGAAATATTTCACTCTATGTGTAATGAATCTATATAATAAATGGGTTTTAAAAGTAACAAAGAATATTGACCTTTTTCATGATATTCTTATTTTTTTATACTATATACTATAATTTCAAGTTCCAAGCCTCCACTAGTTTCAAGTGAGGCCACTATTTAGAGGCAGTTTACACAAGACCGTTTTCAACCATTTTTTTTTTTTAAATGCCCCCTTTTGATATGAATCACCTTCCCTCACCCCACCCCTAAACGTAACATCACTGGCTTGAAAGCAGATTGTACTTCAACGTACAAATAAGTGTATGAATTCATATGAATTAGCCACCTCGTAAAATAGTTACAAAATCCCATGAGATCCTATTGGGTAAATGTATGTTCTGTCTAAACCGTCAAACGGACTGAAATGGATCGTCATTGCAGAAGGGAAGTACTTTTTCGCACTGTGATAAAGATTACAAAAAATCTAAATTAATAGTGTGCTTAAAAGTAGATAGGGTCAATTTTCATTTTATTTCAGGTTTTACGTCGGGTCATGACAGTCTGATAATAGAACCCCTACACGTTTCACCCCCATGTCAGTATCTCCAGGTTGAGGTGAAGACCCTTTCTTTAGAATTCATCATCTGAGCTTCATTGGAAACATCAAAGACGCTCCCAAAAGATGTGCTGTTTTACTCCAGTAAAAAAGGGGAGCTTTTGAAGTGTCACAGTTCAAATATGGCACTTTGCTTCAAACTAAAATTCAAGTGACATGGAAGGTGGCTTTCCAGGGTTGGACTGCAGTGCATTTTAACATGCCCCTACACTCCTAAAAAATGTTTCACTTGAAAGCTGGAAAGAAAATATGCGGTTGGCTCTTTCACAAAAGAGACAAGCATAATATCACCCTTCTGTTCGTGCTGCTGTGTTTAGTTTGGGTATTTCAGCACCATTTAACACCCACCAAATACAGGACTGCTTGTGCTTTGAGATTATATATCTGTGTAGCATCATTATGGATCTTCATTGTTTGACAAATCGTGCACCATTTTATGCTGTCTATCATCTTGATTTTCTCTTTCTGTTGACCTAATGGGCGAGCGCTCTCCTTCCCCAGAGCACTGACTGTAACATCTGACTCATGCTACATTAGACCTGCCGCTGTTAGCACGGGTGGGGGAATAACAACATCGAGAAAACATGTGCATTGTTCTCAGATCTGAAAATGGGGTCAGGCAATAGATTTCAGACCTGAATTCTGATTATTCCAGACAATGAACAATTGAAGACATTTGCCAAGGATGGTGGATACCGCTGGTCACCCCCAACATATGCTGGACCTCATGTATACACAGCTATGATCTATTCTTTATTGTTTTTTTCTGAATGCTTGCAACAGATGCAGGATCAGCAGTACTAGTCACAGCCATACTCATTATTATTCCATATAAAACCAACACTGACCTCACATCTTTCCTTCCTACACAGCTAGTCAACTTACAAAATAGGGTCAGGCTGTGTAAATGGGAGGCCGTGTTCCGGTCTCTCTCCTGCTCTGCCAGCATCACCCAGTGCAAATTGGGCCGCACGGCCCTAGCTGTGTAACTGACCAGTCACGTAGTCTTTGAGATACAACATCTAATAAACCACAAACTCTAGCATATGGGAAATGCAGCTTGGCATGAATGGTAATTTATTCTGTTTCCTTTTTCCCCCTACAAGCAGTTTTATGATGTCCTATCAGAGAACTTTGCTGAGAATGATCTGGTTGGCCAAACTTTAGAGGAAGGCATAAAAGAAGCAGATGTAGATAGAGAATGTGTTACAAGCCCTGTGGCACACATTTCAGAGTATGAGTCTTTTTAATGATATTCATGGCTCTTATTTGCCGCTCTTGATCTTTATTGCACCTTAGTCAGTTATTCACTTAATCGTATAGTAAATGAATTTCATTTTTCAAACTGGGAAGTTTCCGCTCTCAATTAAGATCAATTACATCCATGATCAGAGGAGTTAGCGTGATTCTATGGATATCCTTTTTTACTTGGTTTTGCGCAGGGTAATGGTTGTGTTTTGCTGGAGAAATATAGTGAAAATGTGAGAAATAAAGCAAAAATGGAGCATATTATTGACAGCGGAGACAGTTTATTGTTGAAGGTTTGCTTTGGAAGCCTAATGATGTGTAAAACCATTACATTGAGTTTGTGTGGTAGGATAGCAGTACATTATAGCCAATGTTCAGGTGTTAAGCAAGTTTGTACAAATTGCAAACAAGTTGATCGTTTCATTTATCATTAAATTCAAGAGAATTTGATCATGTATATGAGTATATTATGTATATTACTGTGATCATTTATTTTGACCCTGTGGCATTTTTCCCCAAAAAAATTGTGGGGTTCTGAAGAAAATATTTCCTGGAGTTTTAAAAAAATTAAATAGAGATGAGACTATAGACCTATTCGGAAACGTAAAAAATGCTGGTTCATCGCTGGTCCAGAGGAACTTCCTATTTTTAAACATTGCACAAATGTTTGAACAGAATAAACAAATATATATAACAAAATTAAAGTGTAACAAATATCTTTAAGATCAAAATCAAATAAAAAATGGAACCAGAAGTGCCTCTGGACCAGTGTTTACATATTCCAAATGGTCTGTACACTCTTTCTAAGAGCGGTCTTGTGTAGTCAGTCTCTTGACTGACGGCAAAAGTTGTTTGGAGGCTTTTGCAGTTCAGCCAAGACCCGGCTGTTTAAAAGAGCGCACTTATGTCGGACACGATAGCCTTGTGGTTAGTACTCTAAAATATGATGCTGTTGCGCTCCGGGCGACCCGAGTTCGAGTCCCGGCTCGTGGTCCGATCCCACCCATTTCCCACTTCATTTCCTGTCCTCTCATTGTTACTGTACTGTAAATAAAGGCAAAAAAATGCCCCCACAAAGCGCACTTATAGTCTGAGAACTTGTAAACGTGGCTGTTTCCTGGCGGAACACTAAAGAATTCCTTAGTTGAGGCTTCTGGTAATCCTGTTGAAGTCAGCCAATCATATTAGGTTTCACCACCCTTATTAATATGCAAAAATACATCAGGCGAGCAAACTGTGGTAGGTCCATGGATGTGCCGCCTAAGGCTAAGACTGATAGATTCCTGATATCATGATCAAATTACTCGAAATGTTTCATAAACAAACATACTAGCTGTGGGTGATGTCTGTGGATCGGTTTGTGAACGATGGCCGTTTGATTCCTGCAGAGTTCTGTGGGTGCAGATTCTGTGTGGACCTTATAATCAATTATATTTTACAGAACCTTCAATAAGATCTCTTAGTTTAACTAGGTGGTACAAAATGTAGATCTATGTTAGATCTTATTCAAATATTTCCCCCCATACAAAGCACATCAAGTAAGTCACTCAATTAAGGTCATGTAATACAGATTCCTTGGGAAATTTGTTCACCGTGATGAATCATCTGTAGGTTGTTTAGACTGAAGAATAGTTCCTCTGTGCTAATTAGAGAATGAAAAATTAATTGACAGCGATGCTGCTAATAAAAAAAATGAAATGTGCACTGAATTGTAGAACTCCTGCCAGGTTTGCAGCGATGTTGTGCAGTCAGCAGCTATAGTGATCCTTTTGAAGAACAGAGACTTGGACTTGGGCTTTGATTCGGTATCACATCTTGGTGTTACAAGCTCTCTGCCTCTCAGACTGTTTGATTAGCACTTGCAAGATGTTCCTTCACATCTTTTGACTTTCACATAAACAAAAGTTCGCTAACTACTGTGGGGGAGTTGGTCGACATCGTGGGCAAATAAAGTATAGATGAATGAATAAATTCAAATCTAGATAGAGGTCTTACGTGACTTTCTGTGTAGAAAGAAAGCTGTAAGACTCAGCGCTACAGGAGTGACTCATATCTCTTTGAAATATGTCTCGCTTTAGCTTTTGCATCTGCTGCTCCGTGACATCAGACCCTGTGAAGGCTGACTGTAATATGTAAGCTGGGGTCAGAGAATTTTGGTGGTGTGAGAATATATTTTTATTGAAATTTGGGGTTTGAATTGTGTGTATATGGTATCAGTTCAGATTGTTTCCACCAGCACTTCTACAGCAGAGAAGAGAAGAGAAGTGAGTGTGCATAAAGTTTAAAACAGAAAACTTTCTGATTTTTTTTCTCCATAGCTTAACCTCACACCAATTTGTTCTTTGATTTTGTTTGAAGTACAGTGGAGCTTGGTGCCTGTAGTCCCAGTGGTACCCTGACAAAGACACAAAAGCACAGATTTTAATAGAAGTCAATGGAGGAGAGGTTTCAGTATGCTGAGTAACTGCTTTTGTGAGAAAACAATTGATCACATAATGAATGAACAGCCTGTGCTAATCTTCACTGTTTTTCCTGTTAAATATAATTTTTTAAAGGAGCAGTTAATCTAAAACTGTAAATACTCTCATAATTTGCAACATTTTATATTAAAATGCCATTGTTATATTTTTATATGGTGATTTAAATGGTGAAGCTCCAAAAAGCACATCCATCATTAAAGGCGGAATAGATGATTTGGTAAGATGCTAACTTTAGCCTGCTAGCATTGAAATCATGATCCCAGCCTCCATGTGAATCGCCGTCCAAAGCCACACCCCCTCCAAAAAACATGATACCAGTCTTAATGATACCATATATACCATGAAACATGAAACGCACAAACCAGATGGATCAATTCCAAGTAAATCATGTGTCATTCACCAGTCAAGTACAGTAGCGTTACTACAATAGCGAAAACCGCTAACGTAAACGACAGCTTTTAAATGGGTTTAAATGCAACATAGTTACCGTAAGATGCTGGGAAACGATGTAATACATAAAGGTCCACAAACTACACAAGCAACATAATCAAAACCCATCAAATAGAACCATAACATGTACCTTCCTGTCCAGTGGTTACCATGGCATCATCTTTGAAACCCTTGACAGCGTAGTTGCTCCCAGCGTGGAAAAGCAACACTGATTATAATCATACTGTTAAAACTCCTGTTTTGGCCAGGATTTTCCCATTTTTCACAACCATCTCTTGTTGAAACCTCCAGTAATAAAATCAGTAGCAGATTGACTGTCAGGGACCGTAATACATTGGCAAATGGAATTCTGCTTTCACCTCTTTGCTGATTAGAATTTTTAGTCGTGGCAGTTTTTGAGATGGTCTTTATTTTTGTTTGTCCTTTGCAACACAATTGCACACATTTAACAAGTTAGGTTCCAGGGGCCGGATTCACGAAAATGTTCTTAAGACAAAATATTAGAACTTTTGTAAGATAAATTATAGGCAGTTCGTAAGAATGTTCGTAAGTGCAATTCTCAATAATTTCTTGAAATATTCTCAAATATTTTCTTAAGAACATCTTCATTTTTGTTGTAAGAATAATAACTTAACTCGCTGGCTCGTGTGGTATGTTTATTTATACAATAAACGTAATATGTGTAACATGAACATTGCATTCTTATATATTAGCATGTGATGTGTTAAACGGCATTTACGATCGCATGTTAGCTAATAGCAAGTGTTAAAAATATACTTTTTATAATATAAAAAATATTATTATACTTTTTGTATGTTACTGCGGCATAAGACTAGTGACCCTCTTCGTTTTGAGTCACTTTGTCCAAGAATAATGTAAAAAGCACTATAATAATGAAAACTAAAGTAAGGGAGCTAGACCTTTTTATTATATCAAAATAAATATTCCTTAATGGGACTAAACGTCAAAATTATGATTCTGGCTCAATACAATAAACGTTACATGTGAAACAACCAAATACACATATTAAACAGTGTACCTTTTGAGATTTAAGACAACCGTGAGGCTGTCTTAATTTTAGGATGATATTTACGACAGCTTTTGTTTCTCAAAAGCTTTTTTTTCTCAAGATTGATCAAGGGTGCGCAGTGGGATGCAAAATACGTTGATTGAAAATGTCGACATGCAAACGTTTTTTGGTCCTACGCCTTTCACAGATGATATATAATTATAAAAATACCAATGTATCACTTTATTTATTGATTGCTCAGGATGTAAAAAGACTTCCAAAAAGCATCACAAAATATATTTCTGAACAGTATTGCCAACTTAACCTTTAAAGTAATGCAAACAACTAACAGTAACCTCAAATTTCACTAGGTGATTGTAATTGTCTGTTTCCCTACGAGAACAAAGAGAACTGACATTGTCAACATACTGCCATTTAAAGGACCCAGTCTTTGGCTGTTCAGAGGGTTTGATTTGACAATGGATGTTCATGTTTGTAGTTTCAAAAAAACTTTTTTATTTTTAAATATTTCGAGTCTGTCGTCCAGCGCTGTCTCTATTGTCACAAAGCTACTGGATTTCTTCCGGTTTCTTCTAAGTCCCGCCTTCCGAAATGCTCTGATTGGCTCTGGCTGACCAGGTCTGTCGTCATTGGTTCCCCGCTTAGAGTGTGGAGATGTCCCTACCATAACATATCAGCGAGTTCCGCTCCACAAGCTGTTGTGATTGGTCGGTCCCCCTCTCAGTGCACGTGAATTCATAAGCATTGGCTTTCAACAATAAACAGTAACAATGGCGTCAACTTCAATTCTTCAGTTAAAAACACGCAGATCGTTAGAAATGTAACGGAGGTCTGCTAGTGCATACGCAAACGTCAATCATTGTTAGGGATTGAGTTTGTTTTCTACCGAGGTATGCGCCCACACAGAATATCAGAGTATTACACACAGCCGATGTTGAAGTCATGGAAGCTATAATTTGACCGTTGGTTATCTTAGAATGTGTGTAGCTAATTCTTATTACCAGCTGTAGGACTGTGATGAAAGTGAAATTAGTTTAGGGCATAGTTGGTCAAATGTTTACGATCTCTTATAAACGAACACTAACTCTTCCTCTTCTCTAAAGACTTCGCCCCTTTTTTGGCGTATTCCTTTGGCGGAGGTTATTCTGTTATGTCAGTTTTCTCTCACAAAAGTATTGATTAGGAGACATTCATGGGTGTTGGTAGCACAAAAATGTGGGTGGATCCTCCCCTAGCAAAAGATTTAGTGTTGAAGCGAAGTCACTTTTCTCAGCAGCCTCAGTGGTGTAGTGAGAAAGACACGTGTTCTGATGCACAACGCAAGTTTGAATCCACCTTTTGCCGAACTCGCTTTTCTACATTTTCACATCACATGTCAGATCGTAAAGGCATTTATTTTCAACAAAATCAAGAAAATATCAAAAATGCTAACAGGTGGTTATTAATAAAGTATGGTAAGGTTAGGGGTAGTAGGGAGGTCTTGATTGAGGTCTTTAGTTTGCATCAATTTAATAATTTTAATAAATATAATCTTTTACACTCTAATATTATTATTATCTTATAACCTAAAATGTACAACAATACTTTCTTTACCTTGCTGTGTCGAAATGGACTGAAGTTTAATTTATGGTCTCTGAATGGATCTGAGATATGAGAAAAGTGTTTCCATTATTGTCAATTAATTACTTATTTTAAATATGTTGTTACATGTTGTCCTGGCCAGCATTGAAGATTTTGGTTTTAACCAAAAATAGAAGGAAGCTCTTCCCGCACAACTTGCTGCACGGGGGTGTTACCACTATGGTCCCGGAGTAAACTGACTTTGACGTTTTTATAGGCTGGCAGGCAGACAGACAGCATCAGAAGTGAGAAGGGGCAATGGGACAGGGAGCTGGTAACATTTCTTTTGAGTGGGGTTTAGAGCTGGTGCAACCCTGTGAAACTGCGGAGGATAAGCGTAGCAGTTGAGTGCTCGTCTGACAGTAAGAATCTCCAAAATACCTGGATTGCTCTCCGTTAGCATTTCCATTCATCTTTCTAGCGCTGCTCGGCTGGCACACACCCCCTCTCCAAATACCCCAAGAAAGTATGTGACATCCTTCCATTGCTTGTCATGTGACTTCCTCTGGAGCCACGAATAAATTACATCACAACACGATAGCACACAAGTCAAAAGGACTACAGATAGGATGCGGCAAACACAAGTCTCCATCAAAATAAACTACGTACATACATATGCGCTACTGCAAGATGTTAGTCATGAATCTTGCATTCAATAAGTTCTCTGAAAAACTTTGGGGAGTAACCTCTCTTACCATCTTGACTGTTGTAAAGAATATAGATGAATAAGTCCACGCTTCTGCTGCTTTGTGCTGTTTTGCATGATAATGCTTTTCTACCTCAAGTCTAGCACAAAGAGTTAGGCACAGAAACTGACCTAGAGTTCTTCACTGTATTGGAGGTCCTCTGTGTTCCTCTGGGATATAATTAAACTTCGACTTCAAAGATGACATGGCACAAACAACAGTGCACTGAAGGCCCCTTTAGTCAGCCACAGCAAGATCTTTGTTATGTACCTAGACAAAAAAATTAAAATGAATATTTCATACAAAAATTGTGTTGTTATTTAGGCACACTGGTTATAGCAAACCTGTGTGCTGTTTTTTCTATGGTGCACCAAATTTATTATGTCGCTTCTGCCATACATTGACAGTTCCTAGTAAATAGGCACTTTTAAATCACTACCAGTGAAAGTATCATAACATGCGCTATAAAGCTGTATGTCCACCAGAGCGTTTTAACTGCAAACAACAGCCACTAAAGTGTCAGCCGAGCTGTTCTGGTTGCTATGATATGGAATATCCACCAAAATAATGTTATAAGTATCTGATTTTGCAGATAGTTTTACTCAACAATGATTAATATTGTTTTAGTCTGTGGATATATACTGGTATGCAGTTTGATATTTGTCCCGGCCCTTCTGCACTGTGATTGGACAGTTAAGTAAAGTTACATTGACCAGTGGAGCATCTTTAAAGTTGTTTTTCAATGCCGCAAAAAACCTGCACTGTGCATTTTATAAAAGCGCCGCACCTCCATTGCAAACAATTGAAAAAATATGCTGACCGTAAGACAAATTGCTTTGGCGAATACAGTCACCCTGCATTTATACAAGGCGTTATGTTAATGCTTCCGATTACTTTTGATGGGTGACGTCAAACGTTGCTGAACTGAATTGTGGGTCCGTCGGCGTCACATCACATTTTCTCAACTTTCTTAAGCGCCAGCTCAGGCATCAGCCAATCAGATCGCCTTAAGCAAATAACCTAGTGCAGACACTAGCCAAACGGTTCATGCAAGACCGGAGACCAGTGTGATTTGCTGTTGTCACTATGACGACTGCCTCAGGGCCATGCTTCAGACACCCCCTACGTCAAGTGTTGAAGCTGTGGCTCGTGTGAAAGCAGGGTAAGTCTTCTGAAGTCATTAAATAGGTTTGTATAAGGAACACATGAACATTTAAGGCATTATGTAATGATAATTATGTCTTCTGCTTAATTTGCATTAATTTCCATAACAAAATATCTGTTCACTACACATGTGAAAATCTATGTGTTATTGTCGTCGAACTGCAATGTTTTTAATGTTTTAGATAAAGTTTCAGTTGATGTTCATAATGTCAGTAAATAAATGATCTCAATTGCTGATCTCAAGTAATTATGTTACTTCATCTTCTTAATGGTACTTTTATAGTGTCACACTCCTTTTTGGGTCTTGACGTTGAAATCTGCTGCGTAAGGAAATTTCTGCTTTTGTGTTTCAATTAGGAAAGACATAAAACAGAACTACAGTGAGTAAAGTATTAGGTTGCGTAAATGAACTCCTTTATGATCTCTTGTACAGTTGCCGGACCCTGGCCCAACATGCTTTTTTTATTAGTCAGTCTTATTGAGGACCTTGTAATGAAATCCAGGCCATTGATAGAGTTTGAAAGACGATTCGATGCAATGACTTATAGCAACTAATAAGGGTCACATATTTTATGAATGAAGTGGAAATGTGAAATATAGTTGAATAATTGATCAGGCCTAATGATTCATAAATTAATCATTTTAAATTATCTTTGTACCACAAGCTGCTCACCCAGCGTGCAAGTATTTGAAAATATAGCACGCCACATATGAAGTTGTAGTGCAGCTCTTCTAGAAAATTCTGCTATCAATTTATCCTCATTTTATTCACAAGACGTCAGGAGTGTCCGATGCTCTTGGGGCAAACAAATTTTAACATGACATTGATTTATTGACTAAAAGAGATGCACTCATACAAAATGAGGAATTTTCAAAAGCTCAGTCAAGAGTTCAATATAAAGAGGGTTTCTGAGTGTTGCTGTATCATAGGCAAATATTGCTTTACATTGTAAATACAGCAAAGTTTACAAATTTGTTGCTACTGGTTACCATCCAAATCGGATAATGGGATTTCAGTGCACTTGTTTGGACAGAGCTCTGCTAGTGCTCAGCTTTATCTTCTGTATCTTCCTCTGAATTCAGTTGAATAGGCGTGACTGTTACGGCCTTCCATCTTCTTTGGAAGTATGACATCAATACAATTTGTATTTTATGGATTTCAGAGCAATGAAAGATTAAGCAAGATATCAAAGAATGCCTTGATTCTTACCGCTGAAGAATATCTCGCTTTAACATGATTGGTGTGAAGGGTAGCCATTTTCTAACTATCTTATTGTTGCCCTTAAATATCACAAGTGGTACCTCTTAATGTTAAGGACAGGACTCTTTTTCTCTTTGAGAATCATGCAGTCTCTCAGGTGAAATAAAAAAAAGAATATTATTATCTTGGATGACACCATCATTCTCCTTGGCTCTTCAACCTTTTTCAGGCCAAGGACCCTTTTGTGGGTGGAGAGACAGAATAGTTGTCACAAACTTGTGTGTTAAGAAAGGTTTAACATAAGTATAGTACAAAATCACATGCATTCTTTCATATTTTTTGTAAATCCATTAAAATAATCATTTGTGTTGTACAGATTTGTGTAACATTCTAATTGTACTTGATGCATTTAAATGTGGGAGGATCAATGGAACATTTAGCTTTAAACTTGGGCATAAACAATTTTTTTGGAAGTTTTTTGAAATATGCATTTTAAATATTTAGCATTAAACAACCAACAGTAAGGGGATACTTAACCCAAAAATGAAAAATCTGTAATCATTTTCTCACCCTCAGGTTGTTTCAAACCAGTATCTGTATCTTTATACATTTCTTTAGTCCAATGAACACAGAGAAAGATATTTGGAAGAATGTTAGCAATTTTCAGTTCTGGGACATCAGCCACTAACATAGTAGGAAAACCATATAGTGCTTTTTTGTTCTGTTGAACACATAATGAGATATTTTGAAGAATGAAGGAAAACAAAGAGTTCTCGGGCACCTTTGACTACCATTTAATTCTTCTTACTATGGTAGTCAATGGTGTTCCAAACTGAAAATTACTAACATTCTTTAAAATATCTTTCTTTGTGTTCATCGGAACAAAGGTATGAAATTAGACGATCTTGAGTAAATGATGAAAGAATTTTCATTATGGATGAATATTCCCTTTAACATCTTAATTTTAGTCATAAGATTCCCAATTACTGTCAAGACTGATTTTGGTTATGATCCGCAAATGAACAATGATGGGTAAAATGCGTTTGTCTTCTTTATTTACAAACTGTTTGGCTTTTAATTACTGTTTATTTTAATTAAAAAGAAATTCATTGAATAAATTACTAATGACTGTGATTTGATTTTCTAAGCATTACACATGATGGCGAATTGTATTTTCTTTTACACCAACAAGTCAATTAAATATATTATACCAAAACCAACACGCTGGGCTAACAAAGCCTGCCGATTGTTTTTCCATCCTTCTCTTTCCATGCCGTGTTTTCTGAAAGCACTCATAATAACTGCGCTAATTTCAGTAAATATACTATTAAGGATGTCATTTTATCACCCAATACATGGTGTGTTCGAACGACAGGGAAAGACCCCAGATGAGAACAGCAGAAAATGTGCTTAATTCGTGGCGTTACCGTGGTGGAGCACCCTCAGGGGTGGCATGTTATGCTGATTGCATTTCCTGCACCTGTCAGGGAAGAGCAGTGCAACGATGGCTTTAGATTAAAGCAGCTCTCTGGAGGAGCCGAGAAGAAGACTTCATTAAATCATTGACGTGCCTCCTCTCTCTACTGCATGGCATTAAATCTAGGCATGCCAACCTTCCTCTCCAACTCTCCAAAGCACTAACCATCTGTTTATTCTGCCCACTCTGCCTGCCTCTTTTACAGCCACCATTAGGACTTTATATGCCTCCTACGTAAACAGCTCAGTATTTATAACCAAATCTGGTCAAGTAAAGGCTAATTAGTTACAAGATGAAACATGTTATAATGGTAAATGTATCATGTTTCATCAAGTCAATATGGACCCAGAGATGGCCAGATTTTTCTCTGATGGAAAAAACATTACTGCAATTCTTCCAATGCTTATTTCCTGGTATCATTTAACTGAACGAGTAATCGGATTATTGATTTTCTGTGGTATGAGTAATAAAAACTATCTCATCGATCTTATTGAGGCTTTAATCAGTTCAGCAGACTTACAATTTACCTGCATAAACACAAAACAGCCAACACGGCTATCCAGGCAAAATGCCTCTCAACAGAAGTACACCACTACAGCAGCCTATTTACACAGATTGCTGAGGGATCCAGGGGTAATAGAAGTGTCAAGTGCAATTTTAATGAATTGCTACATGGCCAGTGATCAATATGTGATTACCCTCAACTTAGCAAGGCATAACTTAGACCCCCAAGCAGTTTAGAGGCTTTGAACGAAAAATAGTTTAGTGTTTTTAAATTACTCATACATACCAAGCGTTTCAAATCAATATTGTAGCTGGAAGTAACTATGTAAACAGGAAGACAAAGTTAAAGTATATACCTTACAATAAATTTTGATCAACTAAACAGCCTTTGCCATCAGAGTGGCTTCCGCTGTATGTTTTGCTGTACACTGCACTTTAGTTCTTCAGAAGGAAAAGGTGCAGTTTCTTAAGAGATGAATGTCGTAGAAATATTTTTGGATTTTGATCCTGTAAGTTTTCATTGTCTGTAAGGTCTGCTAATTTAGGACTTGGGTTTTGACTGTGTTCTTTTGCATTTGTTTAGCATTGTATTATCGAAACAATATGGAGGCTGTGCCTTATTGTTAAAATGGTCATAGTGGAGGTTGTTATTAGATATGATGCGCACTGGAGTGTCTTACCATGTTTCAATACCATGTATGACTGTTAACATTTTTTATATTATTTTATTTAGTTTATGTATTTATAACTGGTTTTACTTTTAAGTTTTGTTTTTCTGGTATATTACTTAAACTGTAGATTGATATGTTAATATGGTTTTATCTTATTACTACTATCTTACTATCTCAGTTATCTTGTTTATATGTTATCGGATGATTGTACCATAATGAGGGAACAATGTCTGCACCTTAGGCACTTGTTTCTTTAAAACTGCTGCATATTCCTGTATTCATATGAGGTACAATACATGCTCTGTGCGGTCATAATATATTCACAGCTGCTCAATATTTTGAATTATTTAACAAGTCACAGAGGGTATTGTAGTTTGAAGGAATCCTGGGGTTTCCTTCAAAAGTCATCCTGCAGGTAAAACAATGTCCAAATTTTTTGTTCCATTCTTCTCGGGTCCATGTTGTGCGCTTTTACACTAAATGATTGGTCTTTATAAGTTGCCTGTAGATAAAAGAATGGGAGTCCTGTCGTAAATTTTAGCCTTTTGAAGCTCAGTGTAGTATTCGTGAAGACAAAGAACCTGATTATTTCTGCGCTAATATTTTGAGACTGCACTTTTGTGTTACTTAGCAACTTGCTGAGGTGTCTGTAAGCTTTCCATTTTCACCACGACTTTGCTATACCTGTTTCACAGGATGTGAAATAACCAGAATTTCTGGAACATGCTTTTTGTCCTTGTTAGGTGGTTGGTTGAGTCATTTGGCTTTGAAAACTTGATTATGAAAGTGTTATATGCTTGCAATATTGAAAAATATGTTAAGTAGCTGACACCTAATGCTAATTTGTGAATGAACCTGAAGTGATTAATGTGATTCATCTTTGTAGCTGCATAATAATTGGATAAACTGTAATTAGTTTCATGTTAAACTCTGATGTTTGCTTTTTGCGCACACACACTATGTATGTTGCACTATTTACATGTTGTTTGACAACATTTTTTTAAAACGTGTGGTTGATGCAAAATCCTTACAGTATGTGTCCAAAAAACATAATAGTTTAATGGTACTTTGTATTAAGCACCCCATCCCAATATTTTTAACTTAAATTACTTAATTATTATTTTGTTGTTGTTGTTAAAGCAACAATCCGCAATAATTTCGGGGTAAAAATAATCAGAAATCAATTATTGAGAAAATACATAGACAGATTGGTGTTCAAAACTATTGTCTTATCTTTCTCTGATCCACAACGGTAAGCTTATAATAATGATTTATAATTTGCGCTGTCGGGTCGCCCCATGCAGGAAATTAGAGTTTAGGGGAGTACTTCTTTGTGTCATTACATCACATCACGTCCGTAAACACAAAGGAGAGGAACCGACTAGTTGATCACGTGTGTGTGGACGGCGCCGCAACGGCACTGCTACGGGTGACAGAGTCTTGTTCATTCTTATAAAAGAAGCTTAGAATCATCATCAACTAGATGGCTGTGTTTAAAAGCGATCATCTAGGGAATGTCATGTAAACATCTTTGTTTATTAAGTTCTGACGCTGATTACATCTGGGGAATCATCTGTTGTTAATAACATAAAGAAATTTCGCTTTCCGGAGAGCTAAAGGGATAGCTTTGTGCTAAAGCAAAAGCTAATATCTGGAAGGATTTGGCAGGAGTTGGCTCTGACATCTGAAAGGATTTCATTAACAGGTCAGACATCACTAACGTGATTTATTTTTTTAAAGTCTCTGTTTCATGAAGTCAGAACAGTAGTGGCAGCTATTGTATGTGTTCAGACAATATGTTTCATATGTATTACTTTTGGCGCGTGTGTAGGTGGTATTTTCCATGTAATTTAGAGTTTTGTCTACATCGGGCGCTACGCGATATCAAGCTTGATTCTATATTAGTGATGTTTTTGAACGTTTCGCGTTGTATATGGTATAGAAACAGTCTCCGATGTGCTCTGATGCAGTGTGAGCAGTCAGTCATTTAGCATAGAGCTCGGATTTATCCACGCAGAGCAGCAGTGCCAAAGCACAACCCATGTAAGGAAAATAACTCCACATGTAACTGATATTTTATGTTATAAACTGAGATGGCGACAAAGAGGCCAACGTTTAATGCGTCTTGTGGCTTAAATTTATCGAGAATGCAGTTCCACAGGCTTCTTTGGTTCTCTAATATATAACTTTATAATGCTCTTCATTCTGCAGCACCAGCTGTTGGTCTCTCTCTCTCTCTCTCTCCCTCTCTCAGGGACGGCATTCACCTCTTCTTGCGTTCCCTCACAGAACACTTAACATGCTGCTGCTTCTGCTGTCCTAGTGTCACCGACACTCTTATGCAGTTGAGGAAAGGTATGATTGAAGGAAAAGGTTATAAATTTGCCTAATGATTCATTAGTCATCATTGCACTCATTACAACATTCTGGACGTCATCTGCCAGACGAATGGCAAAGTAGGCTTTGCTTGAATCTCAGCTCGGGGCCTCTCTCACTTCTTGCTCTCTTGTTCTGCCAGCTTTCTGCTTACCGCAACCTTTCCTGCTCAGCCAGAACTGTTCTCTTCCCACCGATCAAAAGACTGCCATGTTGAAAAATGATCATTGGAGGAAAAATGCATCTCCATAAGTGTTGCTCAAAGGTTGCTCTAGTAACTGAAAAACGGCAGTGAGTATCCACAAAAAAGTACCATCTTAGAGGTAGATACTGGTCACAGTCATGCTTTGTTGATCTCAGAGACTTGTCTACTGTACTGAATAGATACACTATCAAAATGGATGTGTTAATAATAATCTGTCATTTGAAAAAAATCGTCTGCCAAATGCTTTTATGTGAAAGTAAAACAAGTAATGGTATATTACAATTATAGCATTGGAATATGATCCTTCCAAGATGGCGGCGCCACTGCAACATAGGGCCTTACGTCAACTTCACATTCTTTATAGATTAGGGAACTATGAGTACAGTGGCTAAAAAGAAACCTTGAGATTTTTAACCGCATTTATGAGATTTGAGTAACGTTAGTAGTTACATGTAGTGCACTTTAATGCCCTTTATGTCCACTTCGCTGGGCTTTTACAGGCAAATTGAACAACCTGAAGCGGTAAAACACGCATACAAAATGGACCAGGATTAAGAACCGAAGTAGCTCGGTGGTTACCAGTCAAACCATTGTCTTACGTTTCACATAACAAGGCAAAAGTTTCTGTTGTGAAAAGTCTACAATAACACTACAAGAAGTTAAATGCAGTGTAAATGTTATCTTTAGCAGTCTACTCTTTTCGTAATTTATAAAAAAAAGGAACAGATTATAGTGGGATGGCCCCTTTAAGAGTAGTCTGCGTGGCCACTTTAAAAATAGCGGGCATTAAGTGGGTGGGTACGTCAGGTAATCACGTACCTATGTAGATTCAGGTGAGTTAGGTGCGTCATGACATTGCATCGATGTGACATGTTTGTGAAGGTCTTGAATCTCCTTCACTCCTCGAGAAAGGTAGGCTCTGTTAAACTGGTGGCTCATAGACGGGAGGGAAATATAAATCTATAATATGGGTGTTCGTAGGAATTTAACCTAATTCACATGTTTGCTTAATGTGCTTGCTTGATGTAATTTTAGATTAGTCGGGTGCGTCCAGACATTGCTAGTGAGCATGTGTGAGTGAGTGTCTTGCACGTGAAAGGTAATATTATGTTTCCCTTACCCGGTGAGGAGTGGGGAGGGAGCAAACGAAAATGTCTATTTGTTTTTCAGAAGTTGCCAGCTGCTGTTTTGCTGTGGTTAAAATATCGTTACCTGTTGGGACGCTGGATTCTGGTGTTGCATTGAACGCTCGTGATTGCATGGAATGCTCGCGATTGCCTTGAACGATTGCCTTGAACGTCTGTACATCGCACACGTTGGATACGACGCCTGTACAACGCTCACGTTGGATACGCTCTTAACCCGTGGCCGTTGACTCTGGCGCCATCGGGGCTCGCTCATGTCGCTGGCGTAATTTCATTTGATTTGAGTCTATTCATTGTTTGTGTATTTGGTTTAAATGTGTCTGTAACAGAGTGAAATTGGAATTTCGTTTTGTTACACTGCTTTATTGTATTTTTATTATTACTATTAGGTATTGTTTATTGTCTAATTTATTTAGTTTGTTCCTTTCTTTATTTGGGTTGGTTGTATTCTTTCGTTGTCTTGCTTTACATTTATGCTGCTCTATTTCGGAGTTGAGCAATTGTGGTTTATCTGTTCTGTTGCTCTTTTGACCTTGGTTCATCTGATTGGCGTTGAGTGGGTTTAAATGAATTATATCTTTTGGGTTTGGTTGGTTTGAAGTGTTTTGATTTGCATTTATTTTGTTTTCTGAATGGAGTGGTGAAATGTTTAAGCGAAGACATAATGTGAAAGAAGGAAACCAACTTTCATTTATTTGTTGTGAATTGTTCCGTTGTAAGTATATTTTGTTCTTTTTTTAGGTGCGTTTGGCCAGTGTATGGGTGGGCGGCCCAGGGGAACTGTCTAAACAAAGCCCAGTGGGATGATTCCTTCACATTTATTAAACTTTATCATTGGTGTTGAGCTCCAGGTGTTTTTTTAATAACTTATATAAATACATTTTTAGTCAGTGGTTTTGTCTCTGCTCGTCCTTTTCATTTGGTTGAATGCCTGTAATTGGGGAGGCTCAGAAATTGGGGTCTGAGTATGGGCTTTACCAGTGTAAGTTAATGATCGTCAGTCATACGGTCACAAGAATATTGTGCGCACCCGCCATCGCAGCGTCCTAATTAAACTCTTGCCGCAAAAGTCAAGATGCTATGCTAGTGCGCACAACACGTGACAATAATAATGTGATAATTAAACCAATAACTTTGAAAACAGAGAGGAGCACTGATTGGTCGATCAATCAGAGTAACAAATCAACAATTCCTTATTTTTTATTTTAAGCAATCAAAAATTTGAGGGTGTCGTACATGTTAATGGGGGGGCCTAGATCCCCACAGGCCCCCTCATGGCTACGCTACCGGTTAGTAGTGTTATGATTTAAAGAGTATACTTTTGCTTTGGAAGAGTTATTTATGATTATATGTATTGACTTGCTTGTCATCAATTATAGTCCGTTTTATATACATTCCTACCTATTTCACGTTCTGCTGTCACTGAACATTAAAATCAAATGTTTGAAAGCAGTTTTCTCAATCTATACTTTTTTTCATTCATTATTCATTAACTAGGCAACATTTTTATTGTAAATTGTTTCTCATAAACATTTGGAATCCGTGATATTTCGAGCCCGAGCTGTATAATTTTTGGACGTTTTCAATTTGAAGCAACTGAAAACATTGAGTAGAAACATTCTGTAGTTTGTAAAACTCTGAATTTCCCACCACATAAAAATAAAAAGAATCTATCAAATGTTACTTTTCACTCATGGAAGGGTTTGACGTACAATGAAATGAAACGAACCGATCATTTAACATGTTTTAATAGCTCCCCTGCTGCCTGTGATTAAATGTCTTTCAGCGTGTGCTTTGCAGTTTGGAAACGAGCGTTCTGTGTTGTTAATGGGATGATAGGCAGTTACAGCCTTCTCTCTGCCCATAAAAGAGGTCCCTGATACTGCACCGGGTGCACACAGGCTCTGCGTTATCTTCCGACAGTCCTTTGAAATGCTTTTACGTGCTAGGTTAGCAAGAGAAAATTGCCACCACCCCCGTTTACTGATTTTTCAACTCGCAATTAGTGGTAATTTGTCTGCTCTTTTTCTCTGCAGTTGTATCATATCTGCCTGACAGCCACATCCTGTTGTTTGTCTATTGTCTTATGCAGAAGGCCTGCAGCGTGATGAAACAAACATTTCACACTGTTCTGACACGGATCTCCTTTGTCTGTAGCAGACAGTACTTTTTGATGGAATGGATTATTTTCATTTGTATGGCTGCCTGGATAGAACTGTTTGGTTGTGTTGATATATTTGTTAGATTGAAATCTGTTGCATCCTTCAGTATCAGGCACTGGCAGATGGCTTCAGAACCACACAGCGTACAACAAGCAGCTCCGTGTCTTTTAACTCACAAATAGTTGCGCTCATTCTCCGCCGACAGTCCATTAGCGGAAATCCGACAGAACCGGCTTCCTAGACAGGGATCTGTATATGCTAGTAACATAAGCAAGTGACCCTCTCTCTCGAAAGAAATCAAATAAAACTAGATTTTCGTGCAAAGTGAGATAAATCGTGATGGCTCATGCCTGCGTTTTGGATAAAGTGAGCGTCTGTGATAGAGACCTCCTCCAAAGCCTGCAGATGTCAGGGACATCTATCCCACAAGCCTTTGCCTCCACGTGTCAAGGTCGCATGTTTGGGTCATACACACACAGGTAAATCTAGACCTGAGAGACTGGTGCTTTGTCATTGGACGGAAGGTTGAATGGTTTTAGTGTGAAAAGAGGATTATTGAGCTGTTTTGCTTGCTGCTACCTGAGATGCTCTTTTCTCTGGCATGAAATCCATAATTAATTTGCATGATTTTTTAATGTGCCGTTCATTGTGTTCGTCCTCATATATTTGTCGCTTTAATTGCACAAGGAGTCTCACAAGTGCATCTGAGGATCCTCTGCCGACTCTGTCATGTAGTTTAAAGTAGTAAGTCAAGTGAAAAGGGCAAAGAAATAAACTGACTTTTCATTTATAATGTCGAGCTTTAGAAAGAGAGGCCTATTCCTCTTTTAGAACATCGTTGAGAGACAGACCAAAGACATTACAAATTGATTAGATGGACCAGATGTAATAAATTGAAAAGGGATCAATCGAAACGTTCAATGTGGTGTAATGGAATGGAAGGATCTGCAGGTGGTTGAATGATCAAGCTTTAAAAATGTTTCAAGATTATGATACTATTGTGTTGCTGATTTAAAACACACCATGTTCTCGTAACCATTTCACAGAATTGGATTTTTTACCCAATTCAAGTAGCTGTATTTGTGAAACTGTAAATAGCTCCCCAGGCAGTTCCTATCTGCCTTTTTTGCTGCCAAAATGGACGCCGCGTGAGCTGACTAGCCCTAAAGGAAAGTTAAACAAACCCACTTACATACAGAATGACGGCCTGAAGTTGCATTTGTATTATTTTAAGAACATATTTTAATTTGGCACCATGAGATGACACGTTACCCTTTTCAAACCCCCTTAATTCTTTAAAGATTAGAGCTCTTTTCATCTGATGTCAGTTTGTAGGATGGCAGATCTCCCTGAAAATAAAAGATATCCCCTTTGATCGGACAACGTCACATTTAAAACGATCAACCCATGTCATCTTCTATTGCAGTCGTAATCGCTGCATTTCATGCACATCTTACATCCTGCGGAGTGGGTGAGCGGGCTTTTGTGGATGCACGCTTCTTGTTTTCTGCAGGTAAAATGGATGACTGCTGTCGATTGTCTGTCTCTAAGGGTGGTGAGGGAAATGTGAGTAATTGTGGTAGGAAGAGGCCGTACCACGGTGGGCGTGCCCCCCCTAAGAGCAAGATCCTCTTGGCTGCACTCTCAACCCTGCAGCTTGTTGCAGAATCCTGCAATCTATATCTGTGAGATAAACCGTAAGCTTGCATAGTGTGTGTAGTGTAGTTAGGATTGTTATTTTTTATTGTTAGCTTATTTTCAACATGCTTTCTAGATGATTATTGTGGACGGGCAGGGACCAGGTGGTATAACTCCAAAAAGGTTGAGCTAACTTTGCAGCTAACAGATGTGGAGGTAGTTACGTTCTTTAATGGTCATCTGAATCCCCTTTGCAAGGATCATTGACTTCTTTCGTCTGATGAATTATTAATTCTTCCGTGGATGTAATTTTACCACCTAATAGCAAGCAATAAAAATATAACTGTGAATTGTGCCCAAAGATAAGTAATTGGCCTGTTATTGGTGCTTGTTCTTAGTAATTAATGAGAAGGGTACTGGAACGGTTATACAACATATGCTTATTTATTTTCTCCTCGTGCCGTTTAGATGCTGCAGTGTCACGTCAAAAGGTTGAACATGTTGGCATTTTTCCCGTCTTGGATTTGTTTTGACAGCCCTCAGAGTTCCTCCGGTGCGAGGCTTTGTTACTGAGCTCAGCTTTCATCCGTCCTCTTAGTCACGTCTTGGTCATAGCTTGTGTTTTTCTCCCCCTCGGGGCACGTCCGGATTTGATTGTTTCATTGTTTTTGTTTTTTTGTTACTTTTTGACTGATTTAAGTGACCTGAGTCTGACTTTTAGGTCAAAAGATACGCCTTAAATGGTGTGAGGTCACGGAGACTTTTATCGTTGTCGTCTGCGGTGTTAGAAAGTGCAGCGGGAGTCTTGCCTCTCTGGTTTATGATATTTTCCTGCTGACACTCAGGGAGGCAACCAGATGAGAAGAGCTATCGGCAGAGATGGGTAGATGGATGTGATCTAATCTTTCTGTGCTGACTAAAGAAAAACATGTCTCTGTTGAAGTAGGTTTGAAATTACACTTTATCCATGCTGCGTCTGAGCGCAAATGTTTGTGTGTTAATTGTTTGTTTGTTTACTGTTGTCTTTGGTACGTAAGAATGATTGTTTTGCTTTTTAGCTCAAAGGAACTTTTTTTCTAGTCTTTTGCTTTATAGGGCTTGAAGTGCACATGTTAAAACACATCAATCACATTATCCCATAATTCTGCTTTCTATATTCATCTTTCACATGGTTTAAATTCACATACTTTATATGGATCACTGGTTTGGCAACCGAAGATTAAAGCATATGTCAATAAGAAAACAATTAATGAGTACTATTCCCCACAGTTTACCCAAGCGTTTATTAAAAGTTAATTTATGGCTTATTTTTCTTTGAAAGCACAGAGAGGATATAAGAGTCTATAAGAATAATGTTTAAATTGTAATTAGCTTTAACTCCAATCATTTGTTGATATTTGTTTTGATTTCCAGCACTAACACAGCGTGTAGCTGAAAAGTTTGTATGTTATCAAATTTATACTGTGGACCGTGTGACATTATTTATGCACACAGCAAAATTATTTTCCCAATTAGTATTTTTGCCTTTTCCAGTAAAAACATTTTAACATTATTAAAGCAAGATAAATGCACCTTAGAATAAAAATTGTAATATTAAAACTTTTTATGTTGAACATATTTTTTATAGCGCGTGTATTTAGCATAAATCTAACCTAATTTAGGGTTTATAAGTTTATGTTTAAAAATGGCCAGTGGGTTACAAAAAATGAAACTAATTCAGAATATATCTTCTGTTTTCGTCTAATCTTTATAATTATTTTACAAATTTTTTCCTCTTTCGTAATTAATATATTTTTGTGTTTAGATCATTTGAATGCAAAAAACATAAATATCAAAGTAGAACGTGTTTCTCGCGGCACAAAAGCACTATGACACAAATCATATTTTTATGGCGTGTTCATTGTTCAAGTGCTCCTCATTTCTCTTACATCTGACATGAGACGGGATTCTCTTCACCTTGTCTGCTGTGACACAGGCCGCTTGAGGTGTGACTAAGACAGATAAGAGGAGATTACGCAAGAGACTTATTGCAGTCCCAAGGGCCAGAGCCCTACTTCCTGAGTGCCCATGCATCCCATGATGCTCTAATTAGACGCAAATCAAATAGGTGAGATTGGTGAAGAATTAGAAGCAGAGTAGAACTAAAGGACAATAGACTCCAAACTCCATTAGTGGTATAATGGAAACCATTCATCATTCTTTTGATACGACCTCCACCAAGGATGCATCTTCCTCCGTTTTTACTGTTCTGATCATAGAACCAGAATCACTCAGCCCTCCATGGCTTAAAGCGATGGCTACCCCTAAATCTTTTATGCCCTTTGAAGACAGAAATAGCGTAGATAGGTTAAAAGAGGGGTGGCTACTTAGACAAATCTCTGTGTTTCAGTGTCCTTAAATAATAAATACACTTTTTATGATGCTGTGGCCCAGGTATCAAAGCAATGCAGTCTTTTCCAGGGAGTGTGAAAGTGTTTGGAAAGGGACAAATTGAAGTTTTGTTAAATATTAGTAAAAGATAAATTGTGTAAATATGATTATGTGTTGTATTTGAGATATTTTTACTAGATACCCTTTACTATAAAAATAAAAAGGTACATTAATTGTAAAAACAGGCGGCTGTGATTTAAGGTGAATTCATACTTTTTACTTTTAAAAAAAAATTCCGGATTTTTTCATTTTCATATCACTGCTGTCCTTCTGAAATCTTGTATTTCCATATTTTTGGCAATAAATCATTATTATTGGTCACCCTTTATGTTTGCCGCTGGGTCTTGCAAATATCTAACTGATAAAATGAGTTCAAAAGTGCTTGTCAACTTTGCCAACATTTTAATCATTTAAAGGTCTGATGTTACATTTTTTGGAGGATCTATTAACAGAAGTGTTATGTAATTTTAGGGAAGCACGAGCGATTATAGGCCATACAGTTCCAGAACAACCCAGAAAAATGTTCCTAATAGCCAGATGTCTGACAGGTCTCAATACAGAAAGCATTCAGAAAGCAGTCTGATTCAAACAATATGCTTTTGTTCCTATAATTTACAAATTCATAAATATACATACTAAATCAACAATGTTTTGCTAATAGCGAAAAGTAAATGCTTATTACAAAAAGATCATCTATAATTCGTTTATTAAATAAAAGATATGCCAGAAAAGTTTGAAGGTTAAAGAATTGTTACTAGTTTAAAGTAGGCTTGGTAAATGAATTTCAGGAAAAAAGAGAACTAATGGTTACCTTGTTTTCTGGAGTGAATGTTTTAAAATAAAAGCAGGTGTCCACCTTTTGCTTTTTGTTTCAGTCTTAGGGAGTTTTATAGTAATATAAAGATACTGTATATCAGCCAATATATCGGTTTTCTACTTCCAGTGCTAAAAAATTATCGGTTCTTGTTTTCGGCCAAAATTTACAAATTGGTGCATCCCTATATAAAATACATAACAATGTCTATAAAGGTGTATAAAGTACTTACATAATGAAGTGTTATGTTTTTATTACCTTAGAATAAGCCGTTTCTATCTACATACACCATTGGTCCCCATAAATGTAATTCACCATTTTGTTTCTACAGTAACCCTAAACAGACAAACATGCTCTACAGAGCGCGTTTCGTGAATACGTTATCTCCTTCGGAAAAGAAGCGAAAAAGTGACGTTTTTATCCTGTGTCAGCCACCGTAGTGCTTCGAAAGGGAGGGGTGAGAGCAGTTGGTTGCAATTAGATGCAATAGATAGTGCTAAATTTCATACACAATTTTAAATTCTACAGTAATTTTTCCATTTACTGAAAAACTGCAACAATGACGATATATTCAAATTAGCATAATTTTTCACTATATTGTACATGTAAAAAATATAATAAGTGTTTTCACATTGTATTTTTATTTTAAATAACCAATTACATTTACATTTTACATTTATTAATTTTATTCAAGCGACTTACAAGTAGGAGAGCGTATAAACATTATGTCGACACACTAGACACTGTAAGTGTAACGGTCCTGTCTGTCCCATTTTGTTCCCCTGCCAGCTTTCCTTTTTTTTTCACTCCATGGACTCTCATTCACCATACGTTTAACAGTCACGGACTATACTCCCCATAATCCTTTGCACCAATTTGTCACCATCTTTGATTACATGTTTCATGTTACGTTGGATGTTTGTTAATTCTGTACCCCTTGGATGTTCATTGTTGCTCATTACCTTATTGATTATCACTACCTGTCGTTGTCATTGTATCTGTCTTCAGAGTGTTCCCTTACAGAAGACCTGACCTAAATATAACAATGTCAAAACTACCAGAACTGGACTATATTTTCTCTCTGAAGGCCAGCCTGTTGAACAGGAATCAGTTTGGCCGGTCTCTGGAGAATTACACAGAGGGGTTTGTCGGTTTGTGCTATCGGTGAGTTGGAGCGTTCCCTTTCTAAACCGCTTATTTCTGACTGGTCTGGATGATGATCTTCTCACCCTTATCATGGTCCCCGACGCGGAGGAGTATCAGCTGGAGGACTTCATTAATCCAGTCCTCCAAGCAATGGGCTCTGAATTCCGCGTTGGGGGCACTGATGAGATCTTGAGCGATGGTCATCCAGAACCAGTCGATAGTGGAGGATTGGCTCCAGCTCACCCCATATCCGCTCCGCACTCCTCCACAAAGGTCCCGACCGGCCTTCCAGAGGCCCTTGAGCTGGTCCTGTCCGAACTTCCAGAGGCCTACAAGTTGGTCCCGTCCAGCCTTCCGGTGTCATTCCAGCAGGTCCCATCCGGCCTTCCAGAGGTCTTTGAGCCGTTCCCATCCGGCCTTTCAGTGTCCTCCCAGCCGGTTCCGTCCAGCCTTCCAGAGGTCCTCGAGGCATCCCCTGACACCTCCTCAGGACACTCCAGGGCAGTCCCAACTGTTTTGGCCGAGGTCACCACTGTGGCCACCTTGGCAGTTGCGTGCATCTGGGCGGTTAGGACGAAAGGGGGCCTACCCTAGAATTTTTTGGGGGGTGCGGTAGCGGTCTGCAGTTCCCGTCCCGGTACTTCCACTCCAGGCCACCAAACCGGGGAAGTAAAAGCCTGCTCCTATTGGGGAGACATTAGGCTGCGTCCTTACCATGACACCGCCACGGCAGCCACCAGCTCCAGCTACTCGTCTCCCGAAGTCACGGCCACGGCGCCAGTACTTGCTCATCGTCTTCACACTATAAACTGGATTATCACTACCTATCGTTGTCATCGTGTCTGTCTTCAGGGTGTACTCTTACAGTTAGTTTACAAAGGTACATTCAATTTTTTCTTTACATTTTTACAGCTTTTTATCAAGCGTTTAAACAACCGTTTCAGAAAAGGTGGATGGAGATATCCAATAAAGTAAAGTGGTTCGATGGCTCTTAAATTTATCATCTTAGGTTTACCCTCTCAATCGCACAGTATGACTCAAGGAGCTGCAAAATTTCTCATCAATTACCTTGATGGACAACAGAGAACAAAATGTCAAACTAATGAACCCTAACATCAAAGTGCAATCTCCACCGAAATTGATTAATGTAGTCTTTGTGGAGTAACCCTGCGTTGCTCAAGCCCTGATAATCGCCTTGCCCTGTCTGAAGGCTGCTGGTAATAACGCAGACAGATGGATATCATGTGGGATGCACCAGCAGGTTTTCATCTCACTGTAGAACACAGAAAAGAGAGGCAGAAAGCCACTGGCTGTATTGATGCTGACATCACCTCACCACCTCAAATCATTCTCTAGTCTTCCTTTCCCGGACCACCCAGTTCCCCCCCGCACCCTGGTTCCTGGCCATTAATAAATCCATTCGTTTCCGCTATTTGAAACCGAAGAACCACATTCTTTCATATACACGCACTGCTCACAGCGTTGCATCTGTCTGCTGCGGCGTGTGCGCCTGTATTAACGCGAGAGAGCGAGAGAGAGCGGGTGAGCGAGCAAGGAGAGGGAGAGAGGAAGAGCGAAGGAAAAAGCGAGCGATCGAGAGACAAGGGGGGAAAGAGACGCCGAGTGCATGAGAGCAAGACAAAGCTATGAAATTCATCGGAGCTCTTTACCTACTGTTCCTCCTCCCGGCTTTGAGCTTCAACAGCAGGTAAGAGCTGATTTACAGCTATGGCATAATCCATCAAGCCCATTCATTCTGTCTTTCTGTCTGGGACACAATAGCTGGTGATGTTCATCTGTGACAGCCCTTTGTGGTTTGGGGTCACCGTCTGTGCTCACAAGTATGTGCATGCCATGTGAGTGGACGAGAGACGCAGAGAGCAATTGAGACGGCACGGAGAGGCAGGTTGAAAGATGCTTAACTGCTCAACTTTTACTCCTTCTGCTCCAAGGGCTTGGCTAGAGCCCTGGAGACAAAACAGAGACGTTCTCTTTCTGGCACAGAGAGCATGTAAAACAAGGCAGTGGTTTTTGGCTTATAGAGGGTGTTTCGGTAGATCTGGCGACGGAGCAAGTTTTTTATCTGTCCGAGCGACGGGATGTCTGGGTATGGCAGAATGCGTTTGTGCATGTATTTGCAAATCGAGTAATGCAGCGGGGGATGATTCAGAGACAGGGAATAAAGAGAGAAGCATAGGCTATGCGAGGAGGAGTCTTGCCGAGTCAGGGAGTTTCAAGGATTGATCATTAATTTAACTACTGATAAAGTCATGCCTCTTCCTTTTTTAAACCCTGAACCATTTTCTTCTGGAGGACAAAACCACTGCACACTGAAAGGTCAGTAAGCACACAGCCGAGCGTTGAGCAAACACTTCACAGTCATTTTGAAAAATGAAAAGCATATTAAAAGTGTATTTGTTCTGAAAATTCTTCGGCCCTTTAGATTTCTCCGGGCAGTGGTCCCATGCCTAGAATGCAAACATTGAATTAGTGATTTGGTAAAATGTACTGACTTAGTAGTGACACAGCTGATTGTAAAACAGACAATCTCTGTTTGTTCAGGTAACTGTACTGAGAATATTACAGTGTTCTGTTTCACAGAATACACTCCTGTAATTACTTTTGAACATTATACAATCGAAAGAGCAGTCTGAATGTGTTCTAGATAGCGTTATGATCATCCCACAACATGAAAAGAAATTAAACTCCTTTCCTCTAATATATCAATTGTTTTTTCTTAAATGATCAAGGCCATTTTCTGTGAGTGACATCTCTTGGTATTAAGCCCATGTCAAACACAGATTTGAGGTACCTTTTTTAAATATTTCCAAACAAATGTTTTTACGGTAGAATTAAAATTATCCTTGCTCAATGAGTAACTTTAACTTGTGAGCAGAAATGAAAATCAGATGAAATTTGAATAGGATTTTTATGTGATATTTCACTGGACAGCAACATCTTTATTATATATTAACACTACTGTAAATAGGACTTCCAGGTTTAACACAGAAATTATTGATTAAAATGCTGATGTCTGATAGTGGTTAGTTTAATTCGTTAAATTAGTTTAAACACATGGTTTCAACTTTCCTGTTCTACTTTTACTAATACATCCAGTTATAAATGTTTTGCAGCAGTATCATGTAAACGTGTGGTACAAGCTCACACTCTTAACTACAGTATTAAGAGTGCAGTGAAGCAGAAACCTACAACCAAACAAGTACAGATGCAGACATGTGGTGGACTAAAAAGCAGCACTTGCCCTAATTTTCTGTTATTTGCTAAAGACTGAGCATCATGAAGGCAGCCGTATGTTTCAGTCATCCGGAGCGTTTAAATCAAACTTTTGATGTTTTGTATTGTGCGCCTCTACTGTTATTTGTTTAGGTCTTGTTTTTCCATTCATGATGTTCGTTTGTTATCAAGGTGCCCAGGTATGTAACATATGCCATATATCTCTGGAATTCATGTAGTGTGAAAGCAACCATGACCCATATTTTCAAGAATAGATAAAATAATGTATTAGTCTAATTTAAACGAATCCGACAAACGGCAACAAAATGTTCATTCTAAATCAAATATCCAAGTTACAATATTGTTGTTTTTAACCATTTAACAGATCAAAAGCATAAAATAGCTGAATAAATCTAAATATAACAGCAGAGCATATACAGTAGTTCTACATATTATGTTATTAGTTATCATTTAATGGTTTGTTTTTCTCATTTAGATTCGTTTAATCGCAAGGTAATAAAGTGTGGCTTTCATTTAGGAATACAGAAATTCAACTCAGCAGTAAACTCACTGACAACAAATGCACACAATCTACACCAACAGTTCATCAATTCTGCTTACCGGTCTGCCCAGCACAACTGACGACCGTATTGAACTACATATATATATAAATCAGCAAGCCATACTGTTCGGCACTTCATACAGAGAAATGATTACATTATGCTGCATAAGCATTCAACGTTTAAGGAAGCCTTCTCAAAACAGAACTGTACTCAATGATTTCATCAGATCCTCATAAACAGTGCATAAATGGCTGTTGTTGGCCATATCGGTTGTGGAACTCTTCCAAAACCACATTTGCGTGGCATGGCATGCCCTTTGGGTGATACTACTGCGAAAGTTACCGCTTCGTCTGATGATGATGCTGTATTTACTTTTAAAGGGTAACCGTGACCTTGCCACAGACAGACCCATACGTTTGACACCCGTAGGTTTGCTTGAGCACTGCATTTTGTATGTGTGCATGTGTACTACATCACTGCACATGTCAGATTTTTTCAGGCGTTGATAAGAGGCCATGCAGTTTACATGGAATCCTTGTACCTTGTGTATTATGCATTACCATTAAAATACTCTATATATGTCAGGGTTGGGCCGATAGACGTCCATCGCCGATGACTGACAGCAATGTTGGGCCGGCATCTTGATTCCCCTGCATGACGCAATTTTTGTCATCAGGAGGGTCCGCAATCGTCTGCACATCCTGTCTTTCTACGCGTAATGCACATTTCCAAGACAAATGTAATCATTATGACATTCTGGGCATGTGTCGAGCTCATCCATTCACGCACATCCACGGTTTAGAATGAAATGGAGACGGAAGTACAAATTGAAAGCAAACACTAGTCAATTTAAGATATGTTTTCTAAATGTCGATTAAAACAATATCGCTGAATGACTGCTTTTCCATTAAATGATGTTATGCGCTTGTAGTGTATTTTGATTCTTCTTGCGATAAGTCATTCTGGCAGTACTTCTTCTTCGTACGTTTTATGGCAGGTTGCAAACAAATTTACTGCATAGTGCTACCTAATGTGATGAAAAAGTGAAGAGAAATGGCCATATTTAATTATATATTTTCATATTACCTCACTGTTCCTAATAAATCTCCATAATGCACTCACTCGTTTTCCTGCATTAGGGCCATCATATAAGATATTACTTATTGTCATGTGACTTTTTTATACGCCACGAGACTTGTCAAAACGACAAAAGTGTTTTGATTGCATTTTTGCGAAAAATGCCTTTATCATATTGCCTGAAAAAACACCTCATAGGATTGGAGAACTTTTTAAAGATACATGGGAGATTTTTCAATGCGCTATTTCAATTTGCGCATTTTGAAGGGTAATGGAAACCTGTCTAGTGGATCGCGGTAATGCACTCACACTGTGTGTAGACTTGTCTATGACGACATGAACTGTGCGCATCCATGTTGGCAGCGGGAAACATCAGTGATGTATGACCCGCGCTGTTGACTAATCACACACAGCCTACACTGGTGAGCACAAGATCCACTCGTCATTCCATAAGAAATAAAATGAAAGAAATTCCAAATTTGTTGGACGTAAATGCGCATGTACTTGTAAAAATGCTCATGATGTCTTAAAAATTGGCACCTTGATATAACTGTTTTTAATGTTTAGGCAGATGGCCATATAGCAAACTGATACAACCCCCGCCTCGCACTTAATATTATATAATAATAACATTTTAAAATGATTGATATTTGCATTAAATTAGGCCTAAAAGGCTGTTTTGGGGTGGGTCACCAAGGTTAGGGTTGACGTATTGAGATCATGACCAGCAGACATTTTTCTTTATTGGAAAGAGTATACTTACTAGTGCTGTCTTATTTACAAAGGTTTTTATTCAAATCAAAGTTATTCTCACAGTTATCAAGGCTCCCGTGTGTCATACTTCTTAAATGTATCTGTTACAGTCTTTCTCATGAAGCTCAGACAGGTTGTTAAATGTCTCTTATCACTCCCTCTATATTGTGGGTCTGGGTTTCGGTTCCTCGGCTCGCTGTTACAACTGTCAGTGCTCCTCAGTTCCGCTCGCACGCCTGCAGCGTCTCCCTCAGGATCTCGCTCTTTCTCTCTGATGGCTCAAACTTTGATGTAGGGAACCGTGGAAGCCTCTTCTGCCAAACCTTTGCCTCCAGTGGAGTGACTGAAATGTCAAAAAGGAGCATTGTGCAAAGGTATAAGACGAAAGGGTGGGAACCCCCATCCTCTACCCGTATCAAGAATAGTGTTTAGGCCATGCAATTGCTGGGATACTATGTTTTTGCTTTTATCAAGCGAAGCCTTTGAGCCAGTGTTGTCATGTGGGAAAAGACCAGGAAGACAAACTCATTGTGGTGTGGATCAATGGTGGCTGGCGGAGGGGGTCATACGTCTCATATCTTTGCTCCGTGGACTCGATCATTATCCATTAATCTCTCATTTAATGGCTCGAACATTCTTACTAATATCTTTGCGCACCGGCTACTAGGATGCAATAAAATATTCCATTCTTGCTTTGGGTGAATAACGACCTTGAATAATGCTTTGTGGTAGTCATGGCAACCGTGATTGTTCCCTTGATAGGAATAGCTCTTGTCTGTAGCAGAATTTGCTGTGAACACAGCGATGAGTGACTGTCATGTGATTTTCTGCCTTTTGTTTGCTTTGTTTTTTTTGTTACAGATTTTGTGTTGATTGTTGTTTCTCCAAGAGAGCAATGGAATCCAGGGAGAGGGAATGAAGTCGTTTTCCTCTCAGCTTCTCAGACCCCAGTTATGTTCAGGGTAGTGTTCATCTCCTTTTAGATGAAATCCTCAAACAATATCTCAAATGGTGTTGCCATGATACGAAAGTCTGAATAGCAAAGTACTCCATAGACAGAAATTTCTATATGAACTTCCAAGACGTTCGTGTGGAAAACTCCCAATGTACTATATGCCCAGAGTTGTCTCGATTGTGTTTTTTTATATTTCTCCTACAGAATTTATTTACATACAATGCCAAGTTACTTAAATAAAACAACATAGAACTTTGTTTAGTCAACCTCTTTATTTGGTGTGACAAATCATTTTGTACGTTAGTCCCTTTACTATTGTTTTTAATTCATGCTATCAAAACTTTTTCAAACGATTGGGGTTTGAGAAGAATCTGTTTCCTCTTTTTCCTTTTTATTTCTTCCACTTTATTCTCTAGCAGCATCCTGGGGGTTAAGCACCTGAAATGGAAAAAAAGTTTTCGAAATATCCAGCTTGACGCAATCGCTTTCATCTGACAGACTCTCACACTATGTGTCACTGATAGATTCGAAAGAATATGAAACTCTCAACTGTGCTTATATCTCAACTCTGCTTTAAAAGCCGTTCAGAGCTGCGAGAAGCACGTGCCAGGCCGGAGAATAGAACAGATTTGCTGGCAGATCCAGAGGTGCCCATGCATGACCGAGCCCAGAGTGCTTGGCATCGCGAGCAGTAAAAGGAAAAGGTCCAACATTTTTCTTTGCTTACCTGCATGATGCAACCACCTTGCGCTTCTTTCTCTCCTCAGGTCACATCTGTTATGTGCTCTGAGGGAAGCTTCCATTACAAGCTGTGATTACATTTGGGTTTACTTATGATGGGAGATTCCTTTAATTCATAATTTAGCAGATTGAATGTGCCTCATACGTTGTATAATAATGTTGTGGCGAAAAAGCTAAATATTGGGCCCGGGTAACAGTTTTAACTGTTTTAACCTGACCTACATAGTAAGCTTTAATAAGGAACAACAAGTTTCAGCAATTACAGCTTCCTGTGGTTGGTTGTCAGATGAGCCTTTAGCTATTTGAAAGCATGGTGTTGGAGGGGGAGGGTGCTTTGATTAAATTAGCAATCGAGAAAGAGTGATTCGAGGGTGATGCTCTGAATGCAAGGACAATGTCATAATGTGTGAACATATGCATGCAGATAGGCTAGATTGGATGTTCCTGGGGAGTGGCTGCATTGTCCTGCGCCCTTGCCTTGACTGAGAGCGAACATTGAAATGCGAGGGGCATACTGTAATCACAGCGTCATGGCAACCAAGCAGGCTGTCTTATACTCGCAAAGAAAATGAATAGAAACACTCACTTTGCTACCACAAATATTTAGGCAACTGATTCATGGGTGGTATGTGAGAACAATCACTATTTGTAAGAAATGTCAATATTCCGTAATCTAATTTGAGTGTCAGGATCATTCTGTATGAGGAGAGAGGTTTCGACTGTTCCAAATATTTTTGGCTGAGAAACAATCAGCAGTAAAAGTTAAAGAAAGGGTGCCAGCAGGATACAAGGTCTCCTTTTTTCCCTTGGGCTCATTTTGTTCTCATTGAGTCTGCGAATTAGCCTGAAAGGGTCAAAATGGTAAAAACTCATGGACTAATTACAGAGTAAACAACCCACTCGGACATCACCACATTTGGTCCATCTGAATCATAATGAACTTGAAATGCCTTGGAATAACATGAAATGGTCTGTTACTGAGCTGGTGAGAATTTGTAAAGCTTAGTTAAATTAAAGCTGCACCCCTGTGCCTGTGACTGCTGTGTTGGCAAAGAATTGGATGAATTATGGTCTTAAAAGGTGAATAACAGTTAGTAGTAAAAAACAAATGGATAAAAAACACTGTTCTTTTTAAATGTTTAAATACTGGTTGTCAAAGCTTACAAGCACTTTTTAATCATTTTTTGTTAGATATTTCCAAAACCCGGTGACAAACATAAAGGTTGACTAATGATAATGATTTATGGAAAAAACAAAAATCTAAAAATATGGAGATACGGGGGTTTAAGAAGAGTAGTTATAATTCAGTTGAAGGCTTTCAGATCATCTTGGCACTGAGAAAAAAATCAACATTAATAATTTTCCAAATCTTTTGACCATTCTGATAAGCAGTCTTTGTGATGTGTTGCCCTTTAGATCATTTGTTCATTTCCTTATCAAAACAGGAATTTCAACCATTTATTAACAATAGACTTGGAAATAAAATGTGCAAAATTATGCAAATAATTTCAATAGTACATTAAGAGGGATGTTTTTCTACATAAATGCAGCAATCTTTTGATTAATTTAAATGCATAAATATGCTTATGACACACATTTAACATCACTTTTATTTTCAAGAAAAAGGTTTGTTGCTTTTTGAGTGAAGCTTTTTACGTTAAGTGTGCAATTGGTCCTGGGATCAAAACAAGCATGATGTAAAGGTTTTATGGTAATAAAACTAAATTGCACCTATATGTCAGCAGATGTAAATCAGGAGCGGAGTGCATTTTTTTGCATTTAAATTTATAGCCTCACTGAAATGGAGAGCAGTCAGCGGATGAGTTATTGAGAGGAAAAATATTTGTGTGAGAGCAACAAAATATAAAAAATCTACAGAAAAGACAAATGGCCTCTTTTGTTTAGACACACACGCGCACAGCGCTGTTCAGCTTGTAGGTTTGCAAGCAAGTGGTGTCAATCAATGTCATAAGTGGTCTTCTTATATAGACCGAGGATGTCATACATCATAACCTTAGGCACTTTCAGCCAGCTTCAGGAAATGATTTTGCATCTTATGCCACTGTGCTGCCACATAAATGTATGTGGTTTTCTTTACCAGACATTATATCAGAAACCATAAAGGCATGCATTATAAACGCTCTTACAGGATTGTGAGGAACATATAAATAAAATAAGTAACAAGTATTTCGGAGAAAGAAGAGAGAGAATGGCTGCAGGGGATTTGTCAAAGCGATTTGATGTATGTCTTTCCCAGTGGTTTGGCGTTTGGAGCTGTACATCAGCAGGACTTCCAGAGGATAGGTAAGGGTGGGATGTTGTTCGCTCTCTCTTTTTTTTTTAAAGTTAATGCGCACAGGATTGAGTTGTTTATCGTCTGGGTGTTCAGCATTTACATTTCGCAGACATTGAAGCATGTCTGGTTCTTGTCGCAGTACAAGTAAATTGAACTGTCAAAAAACTCACTGTTTAGGACGGTGCATGAAACCTCGTGAAACCTCCAACTTGCTCTGAAAAGAATGTAATAAACACTTTGTTGTGGCATCCAAAAGAACCTCCATTTTCAATCAAAGCAGAGTGGGAGGCTATTTATTTGAAAACTGGACGCCTTTCAGTTGCTGAAATGAATATAGATTCTCCAGCAAAAACGCTTGCCACTGTTGCGCTGACGTGCGTAATTGAGAAAAAGACAATAGCGTCGTGGGTCTGTTCGCTCCAAGGGTAGAAAAAACGGAGAATTCGCAAGCCAGCATGAAGAGCAGCATTTACTTTCTTTCTTTCTTTCTTAAGTGAACGCTATGATTGGCTAATTCCAAATTCTGAACGCTCATCTGATTTTATATAAAGCATAAGCAATGCTTGTCCTTGGTTTGGGCTGCAGCTATGAGAGAGAAGAAATGGTAATGCTATTTTTTCTGTTCCTCTTCTTATTGTTTCGGGGTCAAGTCCCTTCTTTTTGTTGTCATCATAGTCTTTCAGAGTAATTGTTGTGTACATTTAGATTGGTGATGAACTGGAAAGTTCATGGACAGAAGCTGGTAGAAAACCCTGGGACGGAATAAACCTTTTTGCTTTTTTCCGACTCACTCAAGGGCCAAGTTTGTACCAGTTTTTCTGAGGAAAGTTTGTCTTTTATTAGGCATTTGAGCAAAATGCATCGCTAGAGGCAACATAGAAAGGTCACAGAATATGAATGAATTTGTCTGCCTACAGCTTTACACTCGTGGATTTTTCATGAAATGCTACACTGAATATAAAAATGTGTTGATTGCTAATAAACAGTTGACTGAGCATAAGTATATATAATATAATTACCTATGGAATCTATATATTCACACAGAAAATGACTGTGTTTATGTTTATTTAATGAATAATTGAAGCATTAAACAGTATATTGGTTTTCTGAATTGCCATTAACATGTGATCCTAATATTCAGTTGCTTCATCTCCAAAGGCCTTTAATTAAATGTCATACATCAGTACACTTTTTGCTGAAACACATGACGTGGAATGGGTAAACATTTTTGTAACATTTACAGATGACAGTTCATCACCTTTTCAGCAAGCTCTTTTTAAATGTTCCATGGCTATGAAAAGCAATGTTTATTTTTACACATTTTTATTAAGGAAATTATTATAGAGATTAATAATTTAAGAGCCTTTAGCGTCATGACAGCTTGCACACTTAGAGACTGTTTCAATGGACACACACGCCTGACCTAAAGCTAAGTGTTTGGTTATTGGTCCGGGTAGTGGGTAGTAATATAACAATTTATTTTATATTTTATTAATATTACTGTTTTTATTAATCATTTATTGTATATTAAATGTATTAAAGGAAATTAAAACTACTCAACAGTTATTGATTCTTAGCTGAGTTTTACTGAAAGTTACGTACATATTGTTGTTTATGTTGTTGATGCTAAAACCGTCTATAGACTCTGTGGTCTTTGAACTTAACTTGAATTACTTATTTTTAGAGCATACCCAAAACAGTCTCATTTCAATACGTAACTATTTAAATTTGTATAAATTCATACGATCAAATGTTTAAGTTTGATCTACTTTGATTTCACTCGAGTGACGGTTATGTTTAATGGTGGGGTTAGGGGAGTGGCTTCAGTACTACTTTTCCAATAACCGTATCTTTTTGTACGATTTACATTGTACACTTTTAAATAAAGGAGCCACCTCATTAGTAATTATATACTGTGAAAAAAATCTTGCTTTTACTGGCTTGCACATTTGTTCATTGTTGCATCTTCTAAATCACCTTTGCAGTGTAAAGTCAGTTTCACTTTTCCACATGGGAAAATGCGCTATGTTTATCATTCTTATTGATTTATGAGAAATGATGATTTATGGTGTAGATGGGATCAATTCAAAGTCTGGATCTAATTGGTGACCTCTGATCCAGACCAATACTGTTATTGTTGCAGTAAATTTGAAGTTGCCCTTTTTCAGAGGAATACTGCCGTTACAGGTAAATTACTCTAAAATGCTGTATTCCCTTGACTTGATCCTGAGCTTTAATAAAACCCTGATTATAAAATCAAACAGCCATATAGGACCCTTCGGATCTGACTTTTTTCTTTTTATTTAAAACTTTATGCATGCTGTAGACGAAAGGGAAAGCAACCTTGACCGCCTCTCTCGAGAAAAATGGCCGGCTGTCAGTCAAACATGAATCTCCCAGCATCTATGCGACCCGAGGCGTGTCAGGACAAGGCTAGAGGGAAGGGTGAGCTTGTGTGTCTCCGCGTGTGTGTGTTTACAGATGTGCATGTATTGACTTTTGGAGATCTGGGGAGAATGAGAGTCCCAAAGTTTCAGGTCGTTTGTGGATTATTTGGCTGTCAATCATGTCATCAAGATTGATCGGGGTCCAGGGAGCGAGGGCGGTTTTTCCCAGTATGGATTGTGACAGTGAACAATACTGAGATGCACTGACATAAGCAGTTTGCTTTAATGTCACACAGTTTTATTTAAAAAGGACAAAGCGGACGACTGACCGATCCTAGAAGAACTCTCTGAATTATTTAAGCCTAAAGGTCTTAAGCTTCCTTTCAAATGACGTCCTCCAACAGCCTCAAAGTAACGTGCGTTTATTTGTAGCAAATCAAGCCAGGGGGTTTGAAAGCATTAGCTGATTGAGAAGACAAACTGCGAAGTCTTTCCACTACCAAAGATATATGATCCTAAATTTGTACAAGCTTTTCTGCATTTAGCAGCGTTTCCACAGGCTCTCAGAGTAAATTAAACCTAAATAAATGATGTCTGTGAAACCAAAATATCATGACTTCCTATCTACCTTTTAGTCTAACTAATGCACGTTTGTTCTTCGCTTGCGTTATTAGTTCCAGCTTTAGGCTGATCACACAGAGAATGCGATATTGAGGGATTTTTGAAATCTTGAGCTGTTTTCTTAAAGACAGCAGGAATAACTAACGTCGTACAGCTTTTGAGCCATCTCTCAGGAGCGTCCTCCTAGGGTGTGGTGTAATGGATCGGATCTGATGCCTCTATTTACGTTACCAATTTAAGTGGAGCGGCATGAATAATTTACGAAGAGAAAGATGGCAGGAGCAACAACAGACTATATCCGGGTGTTTATGTCAAGCAGCCGTCCATCCAGGAAAGCTTCTTATAAAATCTAGATTGGATCTCAGTCTCTGCCTCCTTATGGCTTTGTCTTGTCTCTCTCCTTTAATAGTAATTGGTCCCCCTTGGAACCTAAAAGAAGGGGCAGAGATGCGTAACTCACCAGTGATTACTCGGATTAAAGAGTGCAAAGACTTGGTCAGGGTTGTGCAAAGACAAGTTCATGAATAATACATGCTACAAATCTATCGCTCTGATCATGAAGGGAGAATGGCCGCGGGCCGAAGGGAGAATGTATTTGTGTTCAAGAACGGAGGGGCCCGTAACTGGATGAACAAAACTGATGTCTTGCCTTGGGAGGAGATTGACCTGAGTTTTTCATAGCATGTTTTCGGAGGTAAAAGATGGGTAAGCACAACACAATATCACGGCAAAAACATAACTATTATATGATTTGGCTAACTTTGGCTAATACGAATGAATTCATATTATCTAATTCGTACATTTTTGTAAGATTTTATGCTTTTGGGTTTTAGGGTTTCAGTTGTTTTGGGGGGGTTTATAGGTTTTTTTTGGGGGGGGGTTAAGAATTATAATAGGTTCTAATGAGTTCTATTGTCTTTTTTCTCTTCATATTGCACCGTGCCGTGTAATTGTGCACTTTTGTACAATTCAAATCGTACGAATTCATACGATTAAGCCACCTTGAAAAACAGTTACCAATCAGGTTGGAAAGCAACAGACAGTACAGACATAAACTTATACAAAGTGTAAAATCTAGTAGGTAGTAATAATGTTGTCCAACAGTGACACTAGCGGACAGTTTAATACGCTGACAAGATCTACTTGTATGCATCCTGTGCTTTGTGAAGTAGGTTCAGAGTGCATGTGTTTAGATGTAAGAAGAGTGAATCTGTAAGAGCTCTTTGAAAGATCTGTCTCTTTTCATGATGGCTGCAAAGAAATGCGACAGAAAAATTGATTTTGATGTCGCACGTTGTATAGCACCCGCTGTAGCACCCTAACGTGTCTGCCTTTCGTTCACCAGCTTATGTTAACCCCTAATGCCTCAACCTTTAAATCTGCCACTTTCCTCAGCCTTATTTCATTTCCAAAATGTCATATTTGCTTCCTCCGCTTCCTCCCAACATAAAACTGAATCCCTTATCAGGATATCCGCTACACCCCGAATGACACGGAGGAATGGATACCGTTATTTTTATCTAATCTCTTTCACCGAGCATATTCTGTGTCTGCCTCCATCTCCTCTGACAGAGAAGCCGCTTGCATTTGCGCTGTATCTACCTTCTGCACCGCCCCGACACCTCTCTGTGATAAGCCCCAACCCCCCCTACCCACAACCCCGGACCCATCCCCACCCCCCTGTGTGCACATCAGTGGAGAGGGAGTATTCTGCCACCAATAAAAAAGCCAGCCAATAGTGCCGCAGTGGTACATTTATCTTTTCCTTTCTTGGCCTTTGTTATTCTTCTCTTTTCTCAGCTCGGTCTATAGATCTATTTCCGAGCAACTTCCCGCGTTGAATCTCTCTTAATAAAACGCCGGATCAAGACGCAAAATTGCAGGGAGACGAAGGGCAAATCCATCCAGTTGTTTATAGGCTAGAACATGCCAACACACCTTGAAAGCAGCTCTTGGCTGGTGCTGAGATCTGAACTGCTATGTTAAATCAAATGCCTCATTTGGTTTGAAACTTTTTACGGAGAAATTATGTTTTTTTCACAGTTCTGCACTACGGGAGGTTTGCTGTGAAAAGTGGGTCTTTGAGGAAATATTATTTGCAGGGGTCTGATGTACCACAAACACATCTGTGTTTTTTTTTTTGTATTGAATTACTTTATTATTGCAGGAATGTTGGTAATGGAAAAGCACTCAGTGGTGTATGGCTTTGGCAGTGACTTTGTAGCTGGCATTGCCAGTGCGACAGTATGTGTTTATGTGTGTCTGCATCTGTCAGCAGTGTTTGTGCTAACAAGTGTTTACTGTGTGCTTCCTGTGTCTACATGCAGCTTCAAGAACGCAAATGTCGGCATATACCCAGTGGGGCTTGAGTCCACATTGAAAATCTGGGATGAGAAATCTAAACCTTCAAATAAACAGAATGTTTTAGGATTTGAAAAATGTAAAACCACAAAATATGATTGAATGAATAAGAGGTAAGATTCTGGCACTACTAACCAAATGTAAGAATATTGTGACATGTTAAAGGGACAATACACCTCAAAATTAAAAATGTAGCAACATTTATTCCCCCTTATGTCCTGTCAACCATGTATAACTTTCTTTCTTCTGCATTACACAAAAGTACGTCATTTGAATATTGTTGATGACCAAACAACATCGGACACCATTGACCTCCATTGTATAGACACAAAATCACTGAGACATTTCTCAAAATATCTTCTTTTGTGTTTCACAAGTTTTGAACAACATGATTGTGAATAAATGATGACAGAATTCTAATCTTGTGTTGAATTATCCCTTTAGCTCTTTTGTAGTTAGATTTCCTTGCATTGAGTGAATCACACAAAATGATCTGTAAAAGGGAATAACAAAAACAAAAAAACTGATTTCTGGACCACTACTGTATGTGTGCCCACACACCAGCTTTTGTGCATTTGTTTGACACTCCGAGCCCTGGGGGTGCTGGGAACTGCTGGTTTCTGTGGTGAGGTTGACGTGGTGCTAGATTCCGGTCAGCAGGGCTGGTGGTGAAACGTTGTTATGTTGCCGAAGTCCACAGCGGCCATTCGCCTGGTCCGCCTGTCGGAGGCTCTTCTGGCTGGGCTCGCGCCCGTGACGACGCTGACAGAATGACAGCAGGGGTGCGGAGGGGTGAATGTCAATGTGGGCAAGTGCTGGTTCCGCATGATCTGGGGCACACCCTTACTCAGATGCATGCTCGCACACACATATTTTCATATCAAGTTTATTGAAGGAGTGCAGAAACATGAGGTGTTACAATAGAGAGCACTTGAGTTGAGAATTCATTTTTATTCCAAAGGCTTCTGGCAAAGCAGAACCAGAACCAAACATTTGGCAGACCAAGGGACTTTTGGTGAATAGAGAAATAGGGACCACTGGTTAACATAAAATGAGTGTTACATTTTAGGTCTGGCCCAGAAGCATTTCCGGTTTCATTTTTATTCATTTTATTTTTAAATATAACATATCGCTTCTGTCCTTCTGAAACCTCATCTCCATATTTTGTGACTTTGCTTACTTTATGTTTGACACTATAGGTTAAATATCTAACGAAGCATAAAAAACAGAATTAAATCATTTTAAAAGTACAGTGTTTTTTTCCATTTTCAGAAAAATAATAAATTGAAGTTATGGAAGGACAGAAATAACGATATTCGTTTAACATTTTGATTCGGTTATATGTTCTTAAGTATTTTATTCCAATGTTTGCATCATGTGAAACAGGAAGTTCTTCTGGACTAGCTTTGCTTACGTATTCCAAAGTGGTCTATAATATCACTCTTTACCACATTAATATACTTACATTTTGATGATGCACTGTCGATTTTCATTTTATTTGAAACATTTTAATGTGGTATGAACACTGAAACATTTGAAATTTAACTACAGTAGCTGAACTACGGCTGTCACAGTGTTAGATTTTCACTACAATGTAATCATGTTATTAAAATGGTTTGGAAATAAAATCAATATATTCATATCTAGTCTAAACAATATTATTTTCATAAAATGTTTTTGAAATGAATGAATGAATGACGCATTTATAAAGCGAAATAATTTTTTTGAAGTATTGTCAAAATTTGAGACAAATACAGCTACTGTTTCAATTCAATTTCGTCTGTTAAAAAAAGCAACCACTGAAGCCTGATGTCTGTCAGACTGTGTGCCTATGAATATCAATGTATTACTGACCATGGAAATGGAAACAAAACCTCACAGGCTTATACAGTAATGTATGAAGATTTTTGCGTCAAGTTTTGCCAAGCAGAACAGCAGTTATTATTATGAAATGACAAGAGGTTGTGGGGGCATGGCTCATTCTGTTGGTGTGGCCTAGTTAGCCTGTCATAAGATTGCCTGCAGATGTGAGGAAAGACGTGACGAAACAGGTGTGCAGACATTGTAGGCAGCAATAGATACTACAGTATCTACGGTATGCTTCCTTCAATATGCAAACAGATGGTGGCATCTCATGATGTTAGGTGAGCATTGTATGAAGGTTTTTGAACACAGCATGGAGCACACGTACGCATTGCTGAGCATATTCAGTAGCACACACACAGATACTCTGTATCTTTTTCCATTTTCCATTCACTCATTCACATACAGCCAGTTACCACATGGGTGAAATAATGTGTCACACGCATATGCACACACGGACACACACACACCTGCAGGCTGAACAAATGCCCATAATAACACTCTCCTCGACTGTGATGTTCACATTCCATTAACATTTGTGCCAGTCAGGATGTAGGGCATCTCTTGGAACACGAGTGTATCTGTGAAAGCACCCTCTCTCTCTCTCTCCCTCTTAATCTCTTTTTCTTGCTCTCTCTTACCTAGCTAGCTTTGGTGCCTGAGTGAGCTATTTAAACCTTTTTATTGACAAGTTTGTAATTTTTGCATACTGATGCCACAGCATGAACTGCGCAAACGTTAACTTAATATACGTCTTGATTCACGCTTTGTTGATGATCTGATTCATCCTACAAAACAGATTATCTAAAAATCTTATTTTTGTAAGGATGCTCGATATATCACATTTTTATAGGCTGATTGAACAAGACTATTGTGCTTTCATATGGTCTTGTTGGATCCTGGGAGTGAAGTGTTAACATCTTGATTAATCATAATGGAAATGCAATTTATATGCACAACGGAAGAAGACCAGCTGTTCTCGCGCCTGTCTCGAGATGCTAACTGTTCTGAGCTTTGGGAAAAGCTGTTCTGAATTTAAATGTGGTAATACAAATTCCTCTGGTCTTATTTTTGTGGGAGGTCTTGTGAGAGGTTGTTTAAGGTGGTCATATGGCATTAATACGTGTTTAAATGTATCTTTGGTGTGTTATTAGTTGCCCATGCATGTATTAGTCATGTAAAAACAAAACAATGCAGATGCATTCTATCTTAAAGCAAATGCTCATCCAGACCTGCCTGAAACACCTTGTGTAACCACACCCCCACCAGTTCGTGGTATGATTTGACTAAGACGCAAGTAAGGTGGGCGTACCTGTCACTAAGCTTTGGAATCTGATGGTAAAAATATGGTAAGAGGCGTTACATTTCCGTCACACGCTTGCAGGATTAAACCAATCACTACGCACTGGTTAACTGGCCAATCATAGCACACCTAACCTCGTTTCAGAGAGGCGGGGCAAAGAAGAGATACTTATATTTAATATAATAATAATAATTAAACCTTAAATCCTGTATACACATTGCATTACAAATAGCCATGTCATATGACCCCTTTAAATATTCACTTTAAACTACTACTAGGCTTTTCTGTCATTGTAAAGTGAAGTGAGTGCTTACTGTGATATTAACATCACTAAATAGAATTCCAAAAATTCGAACTATTTTTAAATAGGCTTCCGAAACATTGGTCGGGCCGACTAATAGCTCCGCCCCACACCCGGGGCGGTTTCTTTTTATTGCTGGTGTTGGGCTGGTCTGGATTGAAACAGAGCAACGTTTTAAAAATGAAACGTGTCTGTGCCGCAGAAGATTAATCCTATGAATGTCTTATAATTATAGAAATAAGTTTTGAGTACAAGATAATGTATTTAAAAATTACACACATTATTTTTATCAGTCAGTTGGTTTTCATTTTAATCCAAAGAATAAATGCGTTGTTTAACTAAAATAATTGAAATCCTCGCAATATTGTCTGACTCCCAAATGTGTGTTTAACCACATTTCAAAATGTTTAATTCAATTTTTCTAATATTAACATAACAATTAATGCTCTTTTATGTGAACAAATACCAGCCATATTCTCTGCAGTTCTGTCACATGGATGATTTCCCAAAGAATTTGCAAATGTTTAAATAATGATAAAATAAATCTATGTCTATGTATATACCCATACACCTGAACTATATTTATGGCATATTTATCCTTGCAATATCTGAAATCTTCTATGTCCACCGTAATTCAGCTGTTGTTGGTTTTGCGTGAGTGTGTGAGATTTCTAAGATTTCAGGTGCAGTAAAGAATGGGAAAGCTTTCATTTCAACACTCCTGAAAATACAAAGCTAGCAAAACCACCAGCAAATCCTTGGACTGATAAATGCTAACATCACTGTTGAGACTTTCAAAAAGTGTTTCTCTTTTGAGCATACCAAAGTTGTCATGGATGTGTTGCTTCTTGCACAAGGGATTACTCATTCGCTGTAAGTGGGAGGTTTCATTAAACTGATTATATAACTAATTCTATGAAAACACAATGACATGAATAACCTTGGCAAGCAAACAGATAATAGTTCAATAATCCATGTTAGTTTTAGTGTGTGTAGAATCCTAAACAGAGCTACGTAAATGTTAATTTTACATTTACTTTTTACTAATATGCAACAAAGGAATATTTTTTCAAGGTATATTCAAACAATTTTGAGTGAAGAACGTGGTTTATTCTTGTATTGCCCAGGTTGCCATTGCTTTTTTCTCGTTTTAAAGTTATTCACATTGATCAGTTCATTCCAGTGTAAATGGTTAGTTTGGTGGTTATCTAAAGAACCAAATCAGAACAGCTGTGGTTGCCGCGGCCTTGGTAGTCTTATCTTAACCTTGAACAATCAGACAAGCACTTCACATCTAAACTGTCATTGGGAACAAAGACATTGTCACACAGAGTTGTGTAGAATCCAGATTCAACAACTGGCAGGGCATGTGGGGTTTGGACAAAAGAAGCCTTGCATATAAATGTGTTGAAAGACAATCTTGCGCCTTCAACACGGAATAAGAATCCAGTGATCTCATTTCAAATGCAAATACTGGCATTTCATAAGCACAGTACTTAAAGTCAATGTGAACCTCTGTTCACAACCATTTTACATCTGTAATATGCCATATTTTGGAGTGCAGTATAGAAAAAAGAAAAATTACTGACTGGGGAAAAAGTTGGACAGTAGAGATGTAGCCAAATATTCAGTGATATCTGCCGATGCCGAAAACAGGGTGGTTATGTTAACTAGCATTAACTAAATTCTGAAGATTAAATATTAATATTTCCTAACTTTCTGAATGTTATAAAATCATATAATGACTATTCATAATGAACATCAAACCGGAGATGTTTTAGATACACAAATTCGTGGCATTTTCCTGTCCTCTGTTGAATGACAAGAAATATCGGCCATGATCATTGGCAGTTCTTAAAATATGCTTTTAAAGTCTGAAACTGATTATTGGCCGATATATCGGTGTATTTTTACTTTACACACCAGGAAGTGATTGGATAATGAATAGTCGGCGTTGCATACCATAACAGAACCAGGTACACTCTTAAAAAAAAGGGCTTCAAAAGTTCTTAACAGCGATGCCATACAAGAACCATTTTTGGTTTAACAAATAACCATTCAGTCAAAGGTTCTTCAAAGAACCATCTCTTTCTTACTTTTGTTTATAATCTGAAGTTATAATCTTATAATTTTTCACCACAAATGACCTTTTGTGAAACTGAAAGGTTCTTCAGGTGTTATAGGTTCTTTATGGAACCAAAAGATTCTTCTAATCTATGGCATCAAAGAACCTTTTGAGTGTAGTTGGGTGGAAAATGTAGAGAACTTTGCACAGAAGAAGCAATACGCATATTGCACAACACATTGAAACAAGCGGGCCAAAGTCACATTAGCTTGTAGATGGGGAACAGAATTTCGTGATGAAGGCAGCTGAAAGCTTTGGGTCCACAGGACCAGGATTTATAACCACTGCTTTAAACAATGCACTACTATAGTGTTAGCATGTGAAAATATGAGGGAAAAAGTTTGTGGGAGTTAAGTTGTAGTTAAAAATTTTCTAATAATATTTACCATGTGGGAATAAAGAACATCACGCAGGCTTGCGTGGATGCTTAAGTGCTGTCTGTCAATCCACCAAGTTCCAGCTCAGCCCCTCGTGTAGGGCTTTCTTCTCTGTATGTTGAGATGACAAAGAACGCCCACGTTAACTACTGCGCCCTTTTCAACGTTTGAATGACAAGTGAAGAGGAATCTCACAGATAAAGTCCTGTTTACTGACAGTAAACACTCCCTCCCTGACAGTAAACACGGAGGGAATATTCCTGTTTGTAAAGAAAGTCCCTCACGCTGAACTAAAACTTTTGTGCGGTAACATTTCCAGTTCAATCTCGGTGATGCTTAGAAGCGTTTCCGTGTAATGTTAGGTTTTATTCATCCTTTTGACTGTGATGAAGGTCAGAAAGGTAGATAGACATAATCAGCTGTCACCATAAGGTCTTTTTACACTTGCATAAAAAATATTGTTTATCAAGTAAATGTTAGTACAGTATAAGAGTATATTAGTTTGGGTTTATCCCATCATTTTAATAAGATCTCATTATTGCATTTGACTGGAAACCAGAAAAAACGGCAATTAAAATGAGAGTAAAGTGACAGAAAATTGATGCTTTGAAAATGAAATGAGGCTCCTGCAAATGGAAAATTTAAATGATGTGAAACGAATAACTATTCTATAGACGCTATTAGCCTGATACTTTCTCAAGTATTGATATAAAAAGAATAATTGAGGTTTCTTTATACCATCCACTGACCTCAGCAAATGACTTTCTTAGAGAAAGTGACAATGAGATCTCCCGATTCAAGTTAAAAGATATTTCTGTCCGACAAAAATCTAATACAATTTAAATGGGACACACATGTCTTGTAATTTGATCATTGGGGAGGCTATAGACTGTATAATATTGTGGCAACGTATAACTGAAACTCATTAGTGGTGAAAAATAAACCCATTTGAAATGTTTCATGATCTTGATTTATTCAACTCTGATAAGGTTTCGGATCTGCTAGCTTTAAATGAACTAACCTATAGGCTTTCATTAAGTTTAATGAAAGTAATAACATTTCCGAGATTTGCAGAAAGTGTTCACATAGAAAGTCTTTGATTTCACAAGTCACTCTGGGTTTGCATGAATCCAATCCATAATGTTCCCAGCACAAACAGCACATACTCTGCTAACACAACGGTGTAAATCCTATTAACCTAATGGATAGGACCAATAATGCAGCATTATCTCCACCTCAACCTGATTAGCAACGATGTTGTATTTGTAGGGATTTGCCAAACTGGCAGTCTGATGTTGGCCTTGTAAAGCCAATAAGCCCCTTTATTTTCCTCCCTAGAATCATCTGGATTGAAGTATCATTTTGTATGTCAGTTGCTGTAAATGTTAAGGGAAATGTAAGCTTCTAAGCAGCAATTTTCTGTTACGTCAGGAGCCCGCTGGACACAAACCATGAGAGAAATAAATACTCAAAGCAGAGCACTGAATGAATCTGTAATATTGCATTGTGACTTCTCTGGCTTCCAACAGGTCGATGATTTATAAAGTTAATTTTACTACAAATGACCACACTGCATCACTCTATCAAAAGAGCTGTAGACATGCTTCAGGCTGTTGTCTCTGCAGTCACAAAATGTCAAGAATCGTTTCCACACCTATCTGCATTCCCCAAAGTGTCTTATTGCACTGAGCTAAAGCTCTTTCTTAGATGATTTAACTCATGTTGCCATCCTTGCACTGAATTCATAAAGTGTTATAAAACAGAATGGAAAGCTTTATGTGATTGTAACAGAGCTATTTTGTAATGTCTGTTTATCTCATGCAGAGCTGCGGCAAAGGTTTGAGAGAGCTGAGATTATTACATAAAGAAATAGTTCACTGAAAATTGAAAATATATGAACTAATTTTTTTCCTATGTATTGCATTAAAGGATGAACTATTCCTTTAAAGATATTTAAGTTTTTGGTTGTATTGAAAGTAGGACTAAGCATATTGGGTTGATATTTAAATAACTGAAGAGGAGGTAAGTGCTGCAAATGTTATGTCATATTAGATTAAACTCATCAAATCAGATACCAGACACGGTGCAGTTTTTTTTGTTAGTCTTATAAGGACACTGTGCAACCGTGTAGACCAGCCGTGAGTACAGTAAAGCAATATGTCCAACCTCATTAAACCACGGTCCATCATTTTCCCTCGCTTTCTGCAGTAATATTTAAAAAAATGTACATATTTCCTTCTGTCTGTGAATCACTTCTTCATCGGCTGCTTTTTAAACAGAGACCCAGAAAAAGTAAAACTAGTAAATAATATTAGAACTCAGCGTTGATACCTTCCCCTTTGCCTCAAGGCTTGGCCAGTGGGGAAACAGGGAGACATATGTGTTCCTTGGCAGGGATGCGGAAAGGTTGGCGCAAGCTAGTTTCCGATCCGGTGGGGGATTTTGCTCAGGTGTTGCCTACAGAAAGAGGGACGCAACAGGAGGCGTCGTGCCACCATCAGCCAATAGGAGGGTAATCAGGAAGTGCTGTGAGACGCAATCAGCTCTGATGTGCCGGTGTCCGCAGGAGAGCCTGCATTCCCTGCCACGTGCAGCGAGCACATATGCCTCTTATAAAACCAGCTATACTTTAGGATGATGTCCGCACCATAAAACAAACTACTGATGAAATTTGCATTGACGCATGCTTTTAAAGGGACAGTACACCCAAAAAAGAATCATCTTTGTGTTAAAAACCTGTATGATGTTATTTTATCCAAATCAATCGAAAGCACACTGAAGGCGAACTTTTCCTTTAGTGGTCGAGACTTCAATCCTCTTGACTTTTGTTTATCTCTCTTGATGGTGTTCTAAAACGACTGACATGTTGGTTAGCCCACACTGATTGACATGGATCTCCGCATTAGCAGGGAACGCCTGTCAATCCCCGCCCCCTTCTGGGAAATCTGAACTTCTGGCGAGCCAATCTGAGTCATTCCCTTCCGTTTATATTGCCTGAGCATCTCAGCCTTATATTTAATGTGACAGTGAGCTCCCACGGGAGTATTGATTAGATCGACCCTTAAGGTTCTCTGAGTACATATTTATATTTCAGAGAGCTGCTGTCTGTGTGAATTTTGTCAGGAAATACTGGCAGATTGGAAACCCTTTGGGTGATCATTTGACTTTCATATTTCACATATGACTAGAGGTGCTCAAGGGAAAGGGCAAAACTCATTTCTGTCATGTAAGTCTTCAGGGACTGAATAATTTTTGCGTTTGTGAATCGTATATACGACTTTTCCTCTTTGAACCTAAAGCGGCGTTTAAATGTGAAACATTTATGTTTGTTAATGCTGTAGCTGTGTTGGACCTGAGACAAAACTTGCATCGTGGGACATTCTTAATCAGCTTAGCATCTGATCTCAGCGTGTTATGCATGTTTCCATCCTTAGACCCTTTGCTACCTCTCGAGTAGCTGTTACCTACTGGTAGAAACCTTTAGCCTTAGCTATTGAGCATAATGTTATTTATTTTAGTGCTGTTTAACAATTAATCGCAATTAATTGTATATAGAATAAAAGTTTGTGTTTACATTATATGTCTGTGCACTGTGCAAATTTATTGTTTCATGTTTGTCAGTTTGTGCTTATAAATTAAAAATTACTATGCAAATTACACAGACATGCAGACAAACTGTTATTCTGGATACGATTAATCACGATTAATCGTTGAACAGCCCTAATTTGTTTAGATGTATTTCCATCTGACAGGTGGTTTGCTAATGAATTTTCTTCTTTTGTTTTTCGTACAATTCATTATCAACCTAGTTTGCCGATTGGATTTTACATGCCAAAGTCATTAGAGGGGTCTCATTGTTATCTCCTAATAAGAATACCAATCTGAGCTGCCCTGATCCAAATGTTATCAGACTTTTGTTGCTTTAAGAAAAAAGACAAACCTTTTTGTTTTCTCAATAAATGAATGAATCCATTGTTGGCTCACAAATGAAATTTATAAGACGTTTTACTAACCGAGACTGCGATAGTCTCTGATATTAAGTAAAATGGCACAGCAAATGAATAAATGGCTCTTTTGCCTTGCAGGTATCTATTATTTAAATGCCTCTGCTTTTATTCAGTATCGAGAACATCTTTGCATTGAGTTTTATCTCACTTTCTAATGGCATGTTGCATAAGAGTGTATGACTTTAAAACACTATAATGTGTCAGTTGTTACATTTAGTTCGGACAAGCTGAGAGTCATGACTCAACTTGGATATTTATCCAACGGAAGAAAAGTCCCGCCCACACTGATGCGCTGTGGGAGACTGATTTGTACCGTCTCTGCCTGTGCCAGAACTGCATCGTAGCTACAGTCCCGATAGCTGCACAATGAAGCAGAAATGTGCAGGAACACGAACACAACCACAGCTGTGTGTCGCCATCTCTGAGGGCCGTATGTCCACTTCTGATAAAAATTATTCTACTGTGTACTCAGCTGTTCAATCCAATTATACTGTCCACAAATGTGGCCTCAGATTCACAAGAATCAACATCATGACAACATTCAGCCACAAGAAAGATATTGACACTCCCTGTTGTCCTCAAAACTAAGGGGTTCAATCATAGCTGCCGAGAGAAAAGCACACATAGTTCGACAACTAAATTTACACAGCCGCATTGCCATGGGAACTCCCCTACTCTATCACTGACCTAGATAGGCGTAACTGGTCAAACACTAACCCGTGGACCCAGGCAGCAGCATCCGCAAGAATCTCTAAAAATGTACAAATATGTAAATGTACAGCAATGCGTTAGTCATTTACTTAAGGAATTGCTAGCTCCACTATGTCAATATGCCATCGTAAGCTCGTATGACTGTACGGCACAAGTAAATCACACAACACTTTTGTAGCACTGCTTTATTTCTTTGTAGGATTATCATAACAGAAGATACAGGGCTTTGCGTTCCTTGCTTCCGCATCAGAACAGCTTTACAACATTAGTCACAGTTTGCTGCGAGAACAGCTGTTGCCTCGGAGCCTTTGGGTCTCTCTGATAGAACTCAATAAAACCCACTCCCATAAAGTCCATCTCAAAGAGGGTCTTACTCGTGATGGTCCTCCAGACTGAGTCTCTAACACATAAATGTCAGTCTGAAGAGGTGAGCGTGAGCCTGCGGGCAGAGACCCGTGTGGTTCTGCCGTCTGATTGGCTGCAGCGAACACGGTAAGGCCTGTAAATGACCTATTACTGACAGCGTACAGAAGCACGCTGAGAGCCGAGCCCGAGTGCTGTCATAATTATCATTATAGAGGGGCTCTAGTGAAGTAAGAGAGATGATGATATCAATAGACTAGAGCTTGACTAAATGAAGAGGATGAGGATGCACAGCAGGTGAATTTTGCAAGCTGCATGCTTGTGTTATTCCTTTTTGGGGACTGAACTACAGTAAGATACATTTTTATTGGTATATTTTAGATGTATAGTGGTCATTTTGAATGTCTGGAGTGGGAAATATGTTACGTGCACCCTCATTGGTAAAACCATGGTACAATAGCACAAATTAAAGGGATAGATAACACAGAAATCAAAATTCTTTCGTAATTGACTCATCCTCTTGTCATTTCAAACCTGTATGACTTTCTTTCTTCCGCAGAACACAATAGAAGATATTTTAAAGAATGTTGGTAACCGTTGGTGCCGTTGCTGTTGGGTTACCAACATTCTTTAAAACATCGTCTTTTAATGCTTTTCAAAGAAAGTCATATAGGTTTAAAAGGACAATATGGTAAATGGCAGAATTCTTTTGGGATCACTTTATTGCACTGTTTACACCGTCAGCGACTAGCAGCGTCAGAGCGACATTATCTCATTAATTTCTATGGTAGCATAGCGAAATCCGGCGACACGAGCAAATGTAACCATTGGTGACAGGAAGGGGCTGCGTCTAGCAACGCAATGCAAATGATGAGCAAGTTTTGGGAGCGACAACCAATAGGAGCAAAGCGGTGGAACTCACGTCATACATCTCTCGTCAAGTACTGCAGTGCTTGTTTACAACTTTTATTAGAGCGAACAAAGCTAGGAACGGCTTGTAACGATTTCATAGCAAGAGACAAACAGCGACGGAGTCAATGTTGGTGTGTACCCAGCTGAGGAAATTACTGTAAACTTCACAGTATTCTAATCACGTCAAATATTAAAGATTTCTGAAACATGATTTCAAGATTAAATGCAGATTTACATTGTTAAATTTACATTTACATGTGTTAAATGCAATAAATGTTAAAAACAAAGAAAAACCTAACTAATAGTATAATTAACACATTAGTTACACATTTAACTCAGTATCTTGGTCTTTGACGTTGAATGAAAAGAAATGATGTCGTCATTTACTCACTCTTATTCCTGCACATTAAAAATGGATGGGAACCAGGAAGCGTCCAAAATTCAAAAAAAGCCGCTCTTGGTTTATATTGAAGTTATTTGAAGTCATAAGATAGCTTTGAGAAAAAAACCTGTAAGTCCTTATTCAATGAAATCTTAACATACGATCCTGCTTGGAAGCCGTGGTCACCACTCACTTTCATCGATCGGAAAAGGGTGCTTTGGATATTCTGCTATAAGTATCATTGATGGTAAACTTGGTTTGACAGAGGGTTTAATTGTATATAATTTGGTCACTTAATGGGCGAAGGAAATTATTCATGTTAAGTTGTTAAATAAAGGGCCATCCATTGGAAAACTGCACCTTTTCCAATATTAAGTAGCGGTCTGAAACAATTGTTTTAACTTGCACCCAACAACAGAACCAAAGAAGGGAAAACTTCACAGCTGCACTATCATGAAAATCAGCGGGGATGCAATTCCAAAAATAATAAATGCCACTGATTTCACTGATGACTTATGGAGGCAGCGTGAGATTCTGCCTCAGTGCTTTGATGAGAGGTGATCTAAATGAGACGGAGCATGTGCTGCTCTCCTCTACATCACAATGGGCTGATGAGCTGCATGAAAAAGAGAACAACAGCTTGATTTGCTGAGGACCTAACATAGCATTATTTGCAATTAACATTGGACCAGAGTGAAAGTACTTCACTGGAATTTTTATTGCTTCATTCTGAGCTGCACTTATTGCCTTCTGGTATTTATTTCATATTCCATGACAGTCCTTTTGTGGCTAGTCAGGACTGCTCTTTAGATATCGACTACCTGTCTGCTCTGGGCATGCTGTACCAATCTCATGTTCTGCTGCGTACAGCCCAGCTTATATCACATTACACGCTGACAACAGAGATGTTAAGGGCCAAACGCTGTCTGCATGCAGGTGCTAGTCGGATAATACGGGCTAAAACCAGGTCTGTCACCTCAATCCATCATTACATTGTAAACATATTGAAATAGCTTCAATTTGTCAATGTTGCCAGGTTATATACAAACTCAGTGTTGTTCGGTTTCTCGTAAGGTGGTAAAAGCTTGCTTTTCTATTGCAATATCCAATTATCTAAATTCGATATGAAGATGTATGAAGATCTTATGCATTATACTATATTTCATTATAAAACAGCGTGGTCAGGTTCAATAACTAATTTTTAAACGGCAGCATACAAGATCGTTTTAATAAAGTGGCTTCTGAGGGCACTGGCATATGGTCTTATTAAATTGAACCAATATATTGTCGTCTGTCAGGTAGGATAAATTCTTTGCATTATAAGCGGGGGTTTCAGGAGCATAAAGTACTTTTCACAATACGCTGTGTGTGTGCGACTGTGCTTATGTGTGTGGCTGTGCGTATGTGTGTGTTTTATTGGAGGGCAAGCAGGAGAAGAATATGGAAATTCTGTTAAAACGAGCAGCAAACAAACTTTGTAAATGAGTTTATTTTTATTTCTTGCTAACTACAGTTATGCATGTTTATCAAATGCGCACACGTATTTGTATATCAACAACAATCTCCTTTGTAGAGCCATAAAGGGGCTACACAAATTTAAACATGCGTATACAGTACAATTAACCGTTTTGCTAATGGTAGTAAAAACTTATTAGCATTACGTCTGTTCCTGTTATGTTTTCCAAACCCATTAATCTCATAAAGAGGAGATAGTTTATTAGATTTAGTATTTACCCCGAAACGGTACAAAGATCAAGGTAAAACAATTCAGGCTAGAACAGCCAAGCCCATAATAAATAACTCAACACGCAGTGGCATTAATTGGGTGTTTGTCTAAATCAGGCCTTATCCACTTTCACACAACCCTTTTTGTTAGTTTCGTCTCTTTCTTAAAAATACCCTTGTGTGATTCTAATAGACCACTGTATACTTACTTGTCGTAAAATTAATTATAGCTACAGTATGATATGTTTATAATGCCATGCTTATTACTCTCGCTATTTCTGCAGTATATATTATAGTATGTCTGTTTGTATGTACATTTTATATGTGCCTGTTACAGAGATTAGTAAATGAAAAGGTGCATTCTGCAATGCGATTGACTTCGATCCAGTTTAAGAAATTAACTGGATATAATATCAGATTTAAGATGATTTTGTATGATTTTAAAATCCTGACACATTTTTTGTTTTGGTTACCAAAAGTTATGATGTTTTACACAAAATTGAATAGATGAAAATTCTATCATCTCTTTTTATTTCAAACCTGTATGACTTTCTTCTGCAGAACACAAAAGAAGATATTTTGAAGACTGTTTCAACCAAACAACAGCAGTTCATTAACTTCTTTTAAGCAAGTCAATGGGTACCACTGTTGTTTGGTTACCAACATTCTTCAAAATATATTTTTGGTCTAAGGCAGAAGAACAAAATTCATACATGTTTGTAATGACAAGAGGGCGAGTAAATTACGACCGAAGTTTAAACAACATGCGAACACTTTAAACAAGAGAATGTGACGACAAAATACGAGTACACATCTGCTGAAACTGTTTCAAATACGTTTTGTTTTCAAGTAGAATCGAGTACACTCACACTGTGCACTTAGTTTGCATTAAGGAAACATATTGGAAAGCAAACAAAAGCAGAAATTCATGAAATGGTCATTACTAGAGCTTTTATCCCATCAGTCTTTTTTCACGTGTCTTAGATATCCGTCAATCTTCCCCTTCGTTCTTTACAGTGCCTTTTATCCGTTTTCTGTCTCATTCTAATGTATTATTCCAGGTCTTCTGAGACACTCTTGTTGAGTATACTCTTATTTGATTCACGTCTTTCAGTGCTCTCCCAGGATTGTATGCCTTTAATTGGGAAGCCGAGTTAATTATTCTCTTGCCCACTGTTGGCAGGGTAACTGCAGCCTGTCTGGTTATGGTACAGCACCTGGCACTTATTCTTGAGAACTCATCAAAGAGGATAATCAGAGAAGGGTGTTAACTTCTCGGGCCATTTTCTAGGAGAAAGAAATAAACAATTATAGATTAAAGAGCAACCTCTATAACCCCATCGTTTTAATGTTTATTATACCATAAATTAAGAATGCCTTTTTTTCTGTGGATAAGTGGGTTCAGCCATTAGGTTGAAAGAGACCGTTAACTAGATTAAATTACGATGTAAATTAAGGAGAACAAGTTTCTTTCAACTCCAACCAAACAAGCACACAACAGATCTTTTCATGATCTTTTTTTCAATGCGACCAGACGTTTTCATTAAACGAATTAAAAACTGTGACACAATTGTGACCATTAGGAGTCATTTAACCTCAGGAATCAAAATCGGTCTGTAAAACCTACTCTATAAAGATAGTCGTGTAACGCGTGGCTTTTTATAGCTTTTAATTTAGAACAAAGTTTCACAGCAGCTGTACTGGGACAAAGTAGACCGTAGAGGATTTATCCGTCTTATTTCCCACCCCATGAACAAATAGTGAACAAATGTGTTTGTTTAGAGCCAAATCATTAAACAAACTGCTTGTAATCGCTATGGGTTTGAGCGGCGGCATGCATACATTTTTGCAGAGCCCCAGTAAATATATTTGACTGTGTAGTCCACATTAGAATGAGGATAATGACTGTTGTTTGGTGCTGTATTATAGCTGTATGCATTATCGTCGGGCCAATAATTTTTGTTGTCCTATTTTTTTCATCATGCTTGTTGTCGGTATGCTGCTGCATGGACTTCCTTTGTCCATGTTTGTTTTTTCTTTAATTGGGGAAGGATTGCTTTTGAGCTTGGCATTTTTTAGCTCCTTGTAATACTAACAGTTTATTACGTTCGCAATAATATGACACTATTTCTGCAATGTAGACATTATTAAACGTTTAGTGTAAATATACATTGTGTTATCCTGAAAGAAGGCAGAATACCGACAGCTATTTATGTTCTTTTTTTAGACCAGCATGAAACCAGCAAACCCTTACTTTACTTTCATAGGGTTACAAAGTATTACAATACCTACTAGTATGATTGTGATCGGTGTCTTATCACACACTGTGCACCCAAATTACGCACCACCAATGGATTTCTGTCAAAAAGATTTGATTGAGCGCATGTGTTAATAATTACTAATAACCGCTCAAAATAATATCTGTCTTTCAGGGGGAATGTAATCACAGTCTATTGTCGCTAGAAAAATTTCTCTCGGAGGAAAGAAAAATGCTGTAATGTATAATATGTCATACATTTGGGAGTGACAGTTTGAGACAGTGGATATGATTATCATGCAGTCTGATCATTACCTGTGCTACTGGAGGATGACAAATGCAAACTCTTTGGAACAAAAAGAATGTCGATCAAACAAAGCAAGGCTTTGGAAAGATGGATTTTGTGTGGAACAAGTTTCTCTCTCTAGCAAATCGTAAATGATGACACTTGAATTCGGAGGGACTTCTCATAGTCCATAACTTTAATAACTTGTCAAGGACCAGCTCATATGAATATTTGAATATGATGATGTGTTACCTGTGGAGGTGTATAAAGAATTTGCATAACTAAGCGACATGTTTTATCACCTTAGAATGAGCTATTTGATGGAATTCGCCACATTGTTTCAACAGTAGCCCTAAACGGCCAAAATGCTCTACAGAGCTTGTTTTGTTAAAACGTTATCTGCCTCGGCAAAGATGCTGAAAACAACGACATCTTTCTGCTTTGTCAGCCACCGTAGTGCTTTGAAAAGCAAGGGGTAAGCGGTGCACTGAGCTGTCGGTTGCCTCCTACGTAACCTCACCGTTAGTGCCGCTAAATTTCACAAATGGGGCCTTTAAAAATACATTCTTATCTCTCTAAAATCCACAAACTTTCCTGTAAATTACATGTTATCCCCTTTTGAGGGAATACATTTAGACATTCGATTGGTTTGACACTATGGTGAGGGTTCTGGTAATGAATCTATGTCACCCAAGCGAGTGGAAATGAGTCACTCTGATAATGGGAGCCAATTTAAACCTGCTCCAAAGTCTCAGTTGGAATAAAATCATTTGAAGCCTAATGTGCAGAGCTCTTAGAGATTACCCCAGTGCTTTGGAAGTGCCTGCTGGTGCTTGGGATACACACAAGGTTGGTTTGTTTATGATGTTTGGTCCGCTTGTGGACAAATGGATTTAATGTTTACTGTAGGTGGAGGCGTTTCTTTTAAAGGACTATTGGTGGTTGATTCCCCATGTTTCTCGTCCATTCTTCCTGTGCCTCCCCCTTGAGTACATCTAACAGCAGTGGTGAAACCGCTTGCAGAAAGAATAGGACATCAGCATGAAGAAAAGATCCCCCGATCGATAGTGACATAACTTCCCCTGAGGCTATTCATGCTCAATACATACATACGAAGAAGCTGACATTTACATCACACGCACGTCAAACAGCTACCAGAAGACCAAGGTGGGCTGATGCTCTTTGGGTAACAAAACCAGCGTGTGCAACAGGTACTTCACTGCAGGAGATCTTGGAACACAGACACCCCAATTATTGATGTGTCAGTCTGAAAGATAAACATACTGTATAAACCTTTTAAAGCGAGAGATAAAACGTGTAGAATCCTAATTACCCAAAGTGAGTTGAACAACAATTTGTGTTTAGTTTCCTCTTTCAGAAGGAGTCCAATTATTTGGCTCGAAGCTTTCCAAATGTCTTGCTTACAAATTGCTTAAAATTACAAAGTCTAATTGGAGTTCATTTGGTGAGGATATTAAAACCAAGCTTGACGTTCATGGCTGCAGAAATAAGGAAGAAAGAAATAACTTCCCCTTCAAAAACGAGAGCCTCCGTGGTGAAATGTTTTGAGATTAGAGAAGAAAAATTTCACTTTTATAAAACGCATTGGGCTGTATCTTGTGTGCTTGTCAGGTGATAGAGAGAGACTCTGCTCCCTCACGACCTGCGCGACAACTAAGGACTCACTGATGGATTTAAATATCTGTGGGAAGTTGCACCACTAGGAAAGCTCAAACGATGCACGCTTCATGCAACATTAGTCACACAGTTCACACAACCGTATCCCACAGAGCTATAACTTTGAAGCGCTCTTTAAATGTTATGTTGGCAGGGAGGAAATTAAAAAGATATGGGAAATTCATTTTGACAATCTAACATGTTGTGTTAAACACTCTCCATAGACATCGCTATCGAAAAACATATGCTCGATGTAGACAAACATACTGGCAATATTGTTATCTAGTCAGACTTTGAGAAAAAGTATTTAAAGAAGTACTACGAATTTGGGCAGTAAAAAGTGCCTTTATACTGTATTTAAAGTACTGCGAAGCAGTTTCTTGGACAAAACAACAAGACACACATTAAAGCGGCCCTAACACATGCATTGTCTTCCAATCTCATATAAATCTTGAGTACCTATAGAGTATTATTGCATACTTCGTATCTTCGAAGAGTATTAAGTTTGATCACATTTATAAAAGATAAATAAAGCTGTACGATTTTTTCCGAAATCAGACGGCGCATGTGGAGGGGAGGGGTGGGCTGAACTACAGCATATTGCCAACAAAACACAGACATCAGTCTCACTCACCGCAATCTGTTTATGTCCGGCAGCTTTTAACGCAGGGAAGATCTCCAAATCCAGCGTTGTATCCACTGTTTATATAACATTCATCAAACAAATGCAGTGAGCATACAATCACCTTAACTTCGCAAACGTATCCTCTCTCTCTCCTGCACACAAGTGAAAGTGACAACCTTCTCCTGCCCTCCTTGCTGCCACATGCTTTTCCAGGAGAATTGTCCAATAAGAGACTAAAGAAAATGGCTATGAAATAGTTTTATATGTTCGAAAATAATGTTCCGAAACCTATACGATCGCTGGGGGATGTATCGAGCACAGAAATACAACATTATATGCCCAATTCGTTTTTAACAAGTTGATCATGTTATGCATGAGAATACAGCACGTTTAACATCGTAAAGAAGTCAGAATTCATGACACGTCATTGCAGCACCCCTTTAAAGTAAACTGTGAAGACAACTGCAATTTTTAGGTTTGTGTGTGAGATACTGTTATATCAAAGAAAAAAACGCAGTGCAACTTTTACATAAAATAACCCCTTAGCGAAACTAAATGATTTAAAAAGGAATAGCTGTTTAAACCGCTATATTTTTATTTTTCGTTCTAGCAAATCTTCTTGGACGCCATATGAAATATCTTGCAAGGATAATAATGTAAGCACCATACAGTACAATAATACATTTTAATAATAGTCCAAGTAACCCACACCAACTATCTAAAGTTATTCAGAGTTTAAATAATTCAAAGTTATGCTGCTGCATTAAATCAAAAAGAAACTATTTGCATACGGTAGTTTGACTTTAAACATCCATCCTTTGAATAAAAAACAACATTTTATCTGTTTTTGCTTGATAAAAATGTGAAAGTAATATAGCTTTGAAGGAGAGTGAAAATATGTTTGAAGGAAATCTTTATTTTTTCCATTATCTGTAAAGCTACTTTGGAACAATGTGTGTATTTAAAATGTCCAGCACAAATCAATTGAATTGAATTGAAAATAAAAATCATAATTGTTATTTTCTCTGCTAGATGTCTTGTAACGTTTTTAGATAAATGATTTGATCAGTCATGTCTAAAACAGTAAAACACTATCCAATCAAATTTTAATTATTTTTGTGACATTTAGTCCAAGCAATAGCAAAGCATGATATTCAATACTGGAATTTCAAAAAATATATTGCTTTATATTCTGAATGTTAAACCTTTTGTGCAGGTGTTTGAATTGGCTGTTTGGTGCCTTTGTCTCAGTAATGCCGTAAGTGATCCCAGCAGAATAGAGTTCAATCTTTCCCTGTCTGTTCACATTCATGTAATTGACTTATATAATTAGGGCCGAGATGAAAATTAGCTGCCTACCTCTTGGGAAACTGGGATTGACAATCCTATTCCAGAGGGTTTAAACAGTAGCCTGTCAAGTCATTCAAGCATTTTAGAGCCTGTGTCTTGCAAATGTTCTTCCCACTGTTAAAGATTACAACAGGGATTCAGGTCATTATTTTCCTATCAAACTCTGAACCGGAAAAATCGCTGGGCTACAGCCACTGGTCACAAAAGTCCATCAGAACGGCAAGGTTAATGGTGAGTCACTTTGAGGGATTGATAATGCGCTAGATGAAGGTGCCAGCTGATCGGATCAGCCATTGAAGGAACACTTCACCCCAAAATGAAAATTCTGTTGCACTTTATTTTACAGTCCTGTTTCCCATGTACATACTGTGTACTTATTACAGTAAATATAATATCTGGGTAATAACTAGATATTAACCCTCAACCTGCCCCTAAACCTAAACTAATACCATGTAGTTACCTTATACTACACAGTTTTTTCTTAGGTAAGTACGCTGTGAGTACACTATAGGTACACGTACTCGGACGTTAAATTGGGATTTTTTATGTGCCGGGGTCCGTATATGAACTTTATCTTATTAATTGACAAACTGTAATATATAAGTTGAGAGAGCCCTCTGCTATGAACACTAAAATGCTGTCAAACTTATTCTAGATGCCAGCAGTTTACAAAGCTAAATGAGATAAGTATAAAATCTTTCTGCCTGTGCCCTTTAAACAGGCGCGGGCAGAAACGATGTGCGTTCTAAAAAGAATACTTCTACCTCTGAAGGGCCCTTCTGGAAGAGGGGACCACACAAAACGTCACTTAGTCGAAAATAAGGAGAAAACAACATTGTTTTTATTGCTCCGTTTTCCAGGCGAATATTAAACGGACATTTGCGTTTTTCTCATCAGAGCTCACCGTCAAAGTTTTCCAAATCTGTATAAACTTTGTACATTTATTTGTTCTGTTGAACACTAAAGAAGAATGTAGGAAAGGAAACAGGTCTGGGGCACATTCGACAACCATTGTAACTTTCCTACCATGGTAGTATGGAATGGTATGTTTGGTTACAAGCATTCTTCCAAATATCTTTCTCTGTGTTCATCAGAACGATGAAATTTATAAGTTTGAAAAAAAAAAACATTTTGCTAAACGTGGTAAAAATTATTTTCTCAAGTTATCTTGTCAAAGCACAAAACATGCAGTGAGACCAGTCAGTGGAATCTCGCTTACGGAAACGGGTCAGAACAAATCACAGCAGATCATAAGTATGAATGTGGGAATATTCATTGAAACTCATTACCATTTATGGGAAAATTCGGGCAAGAATTTAAAACAGTTTGTTGATGCAAGAGCATGAAGCGAGAAAATCCTCCATATTCATGCATGAACAAATCATCACATTTTTAAAAACATTTTATGAAAAGCTGCTAACGCCACAGTTTTAAAATATCGCCTCAATTACTTTCAAGTGCGCGCAGAGCTACTCTTCTGAATTACAATGAAATAGATTGTGCAATGCTGGACTGATAAGTTGCCTTGCAGTCAATGAAAGTCTGTCTAGTTTGTTTCTTATCATTTAGACAATAACTTAACTAATTCGAGTAATGGGACAATTTTACATTATTATCATATTAAATGATTTATGGATTTTCCGTCGGGAATGCTTCCGTAAGGAGAGGAATATGCATTCATCTTCTCTGTAGACTTTACAACCAATCTTTAGAGATGTGTCCTACTCCCTTAACTTTGGTGAAATATAAATGCTCCACCTGTGCTGCAGCATCTCAGGTCCATTATCAGCCTAGAAATATTGTACAATATGTATTATTTATAAAAACCCAAGACTGCAAGTACGTTTTAGAAATATTTTTCATCTCCTGAAAGATCGTGAGCTAATAGTGTGCTACCTGTGATGTGGAGGGACATAAACAAAGCCATCAGGAAGGGGCGAGTCAATGTCACAGGAGATTTCAAGCCTGACGTCTGTCCTCTGAGCAGAGCTGCAGACAGAGTCGGCTTAAAATAGATGTTGCAAAACATGAAGTGCATCGTCAATGTGGGTTTAGTCACCAGGATGTGGCCCTCACGGTGTGCCTCTTTTACATAATAAGCTTAGCTTGGGGCTGCTGGCTCGAGGGGGCATTAATGAAGAGCGATACTTGTGCAGCGATAAGGACCACACCTTTGTTCTACAATTTACTAAGAATGATGCACCTGCTGATAGCGCTGTGTGTTTGCATGCATTGTTGTGTTGGATGGATTAACTATGGATTTACAAATCAGGTCACGCCACAGACGTGGCCAAAAAATCTGTGTTTTCAGGGTGGTGCAATTCCCAAGCTTCCTGGGCGGTTATGAATTTTTGAACTTAAGTGCCATTATCTGGCATACTTTACACCGACTGTACAGCAGGCCTCCACCAGCGCAATCCAGACACCTCATAGTGCTCGAGGGTGCTTGACTACATTGCACGTCTGGATATGTGCCAAGTTACATCGCTTCTTTCAACATTTGATAAATAGCTGCTGATCGAGAAGAATTGCACACAAACGTCTTTTTATTAGAATTTTATTTGATCATCTATATTCCATATACAGAAATAGCGTGATGGAAATTGAGGCAGGCAAATAGTGCTGAGTTTTGTAAATAATGCACAATCTCATTTACATAGAAAAGAGGCGGTTGTAAGAAAGAAACTATTTCAGCACATTCAGATCTTGTAGCGGTTAGAGAATAAGAGGCAGAACTGCAGTATGTGCCCCAAAGATTTTGTGAGAAATGTATTAGTTCAACAGATTCTTGAATGCCGGAGAGTGCCATGACAAGTGTGTCCTGACATATATTTTATGTGTAGATTTTAATAGGAAGTGATGCAGTGTTTGCTCCCCGGAACACAATGCTACACCGGTTATAAATACATTTACTTGTGTTTTGTAGGACAAAACCAATTGCATGCTCTCTGAAGTCTAGTTAAGAACTAATTTTGATTCGTTTTTGATGGATTTGGGTTTTTTGAAAGAGCTGTCACAAAGGTTAACAACGTGTTGAACGAACCATGTCTTTTCCTGGGCAAAAACGTGGAAAGGTTTAATAGCTTTTTTGTAGCCAGACTCTGAGGTGTATGTCTATACTGAAATTGACTTCCAAAAATAAACCCAGTATGAGAAATATTCACTGGAGTATAAGTTAAAAACTAGTTCTGGTCTCTTCTATGTTGAGGGCCAATTTCATGTAGCTTACAAGGATAGCACAGTACACAGTACAGTACTTTTTTCACTTCAGCATAGGCTTTAAGATGATGAATGTGTGTCCACGTCTGATTCATTATCACCTTAGTGTAGTTTGGAGCTTGTTTAGCTGTTTCCAGCACTCCTTTGACTTTCATTGTGTGGACATTTAAACAGACATTTCTCAAAATATATTCTTTAGTTTCCCACAGAAGAAAGTCATCCAGGTTTTGTTCAACATGATGGTGAATAAATTATGGCAGAATTACATTTTTTATCTTTAAATTATTCCCTTATTAATGACATTTTGGACCTTATTCCAAATGGTAATATCATTATGGATTACAAACATAAGCGCAACACACCAAATGCAAAAACTGGGCATGTGTGTCTGTGCATGCATCCCTGTTTATGTGTGTGCGTGCATGCGCATAAATGTGTGTTAACATTTTCGAACTTTGATTCCCACCCAGCGAGACATGGGAATGGTGATGGTGCTTGACCTCCACACTGTCAACACTGTCAGCATGCTCCAAAGCAAAAACCCAGTTGGAACTAATTCACAGAGACAAATGCATCACTCTGGTACCTAAGCTAGCATGACTTTAAACCAGTCCCTGTCCAATGTAATAAGACCAGCTAGTTTTAACTCGCCACTAATGCGACCTCCCGTTTTCTCCCCTCTAAGCTTGTGAATGGCTCTGTTTGGAGCTACTGCTCACTGACTGAGAAGCTTTATCTGTAAGCCAACTGGTCATGCTGAGCGCCTGAGCCTGATATTGCTTTGCTGGGCTTTTTATGCATCTGAGGTGTTAAAGCGCAACAGGTGATGAAGCAGCACTTATGAACTAATAATGATTGTGATTTTGTGATGTCATTCTTTCTATCTTTTCCTTTCTTTCTTTTTCTTTCTTTCTTTCTTTCTTTCTTTCTTTCTTTCTTTCTTTTTTCCTTCCTTCATTCCTTCCTTTCTTTTAAATATATGACTGGCTTTGAATTTCTTGAATTTCCCATTTTTTCTCTACTGTTTTAAAAGCTTTATAGAGCTTCCTTTAACAGGTCTTATTTTTTTGCCCTTGAGTACAGCTCTGTAAACCAATTCTTGGAGAGTAAGTGCCCTTCAGAAATACAAAACAAAAGCTCTCCTCCCTCCAAATAAAAGATGCTTTTATCTATTTCACGGAAGACTATTCCGTATTAAAATAGACCACAGGCTCTACTTTAAAGAGAATCAGTGATGATCAGAATTCACGGTCATTTTTGAATTCATTAAATCACTCATTAAATTCAAGCCGTCCTTTTGGATATGCTGAGCATGTGATATTCTGAGACTTTAAAGTGTATTGATTGTTTCGCGTTAATGTGTAGCAGCACTGTTCAAACACTGAAATTGAAAATGTTGTTGTCAATGAAAAGTCCTGCCAGTTTTATGATATCAGACTTCGATTCGTTTCTGCCAGACATTCAAGCAGGTTATAACCACACACACACTCCTGGTAACTACCTTTATGACAGCTTGTGATTGTGAATTAACCCAAAAGGTTGGTACACTGTCAAACCATAATAAACAGCTGTCAGGTGACAGGGAATGCTTATCACTGTCGCCCAGGTATTGCCCATTTAATACGTACCATTTTTCAGTCCCGTAGGGAGAAAATAGAGGTACACTCCGACAAACTATCATGGGACGGCTGGAAGATCGCTCGCATCAGGTCGCTACCATTTTAAGAGCCTCTTGAGAGTTTAAGCAATCAAAATGATTTTTGTGCCTGATCAGTTTCTCAGTCAATCGTGCATTGAAGGGTAGGAGATTTTCCTGTGTTGCTTTGAATCCCTTTCCCAAATAGTCTTCAAATAGGACTCACCCCATCAGCATCAGGGCAGTACATTCATATACCAGATGACAGAAGCAATACTCCCTATAGCTGGGTATCTGCCACGCATCCACACGTCAAGCTTTTACCTGTAGCTGACACCCAATTTGACCACACGGTTTTTACCCTGGACTTCTCAGGATAACCCGAGGAGATATTCTCATTTCTACATGAGAAATAACCTTGACACATGCTTTGTGGGGCTCTAAGTGGTCACTGATTGTTCCCTTGACATCTTGTCCCTACAACTTTAATGGGATGTCTAGCACATACAAGATTAGTGAAACCATTACCCTTCCTCCAACATTCTGCCGGTCCTGACACCCACTTCAGTGGATATGCCTCCACAAATATCAGTCCGGGGCTCAGGAGTCAGAGACGCACAGACAACCCCAACTACTGTCTGCACTGTCATGTAGTACAGCCGAATCGCTGTCACAACATGATTTTAATAAATGTTTCCATGAGAAAGAGGAAGAGCGAGAAAAGACAGAATGTGAAAGAGGGTCCGAAAATGCTCAAAAAAGTTGTCAGAGTTGGTAGATGAGTTATTTTTATTTGATCAGATCCTATTAAATTGTTATTGGGGTGCGATCTACTACAGTTATAAATCTGATGGTGGTAAGTTAGTAAGTACAGATGAGAACATGGCCAAGGAGATGTGATAAAGAATTCTTGTTAAGTAACCATGGCGATTTCAGCAACTCAGATTGAATAAGCATGTGATAAATTTCGAAGGATGTGATAAATTACAGTGACTGGCCAATGTCGTATATAAAAAGCGTGTTGGTGGGATGATTGGCACATGATTGGTGTGGATTTGAACATAGTATGGAGTACCAAGGCTGCATCAGGAATAGATAAAAAACGAATACATTTTAAAGTAAAAATGCAAGTGACTTGATAAAATAAATTATACTTAGTCCTGAATTAGTTTTACCCTTTACCTTTTTCCTTGAATGAATGAATAAAATATTGTTAAGAATAAATACAGAAAATAATCATTAATGTATCGATTTTATTGTATAGTTATTTTACCTGTTTATTAACATATTTAAATATTTCTACGTTTTATTATTTTTCATAGTTATTTATCATTTTTATGTTTTTACTGTCTAACATGGAAATGAGGAAGATCCATGGTTTAAGTTCAATTATGACTATATTAAATGTATATATATATTTGTATATTTAATTATAGCAGGCTTTGTCCTTCATGACTTGATAATAGATTATTAAAATGTAGGAAATAGTTTTTTTATTTCATCAGAGATGTTTAACAATCCCCTTGCACCATTGTGTTCCCAATAACGTATTAAGCAGATGTCCCTGTACTCTAATTAGTCATATATTAACTACCGAGTTGTGTATAAGTATTCAGTGATAAACTGACAAACAGTTAAGCCAAATTAATTTTCTTTTTAGCCTGGCAGTGCCTCTGAGCAAGGTTAAAACAATAACAATAACTTTCGGATCTAACAATGTTCAGAAATGGATATGAACACAGACATGATTGGTTTCTCTCTCTCGTCTCTGTCTACCTTGCGCTGTGAATGTAAACACAACACACTAATGCAGACCGTGCAGATGGATCAGTTTGTTATACATCGTCATCATTGGTCGGGATCAACATTAGGGATTTTATAACACAACAGTTGGTAGCTTATAGTATGACAGTCTCTGTGGCAGAAGACATAACTGCCATGTGAGTTAGGTTCTCGCTCCTCCTGGCACGTACGCAGTGCGAAGGTGCTACCAAAATGAAAATAATAATGCAGCCAATAAGGGTTTAATAACTTTTACACACAAAGAACCAGATGCAGCCGCAGTGATGAGCTAACACGTTCAGCCTACTGCAAATATAAAACTGCATTTGTGCAGATTATAAATAGACGGTACTGAGTTGAACCCTCTGAAGATTGCCCAAACACTTCAACAAGCACATAGGTGGTAAGCGGGGACATTGGATTGTATATTTGCACTCTGAATTAAAGCTCGGGGAGAAAACATTGCACCTGAGTCTAATTCCCCACAGGCAGTAATGATTGGCATGCTTATTTAGTTCTGCTCCTGCTACGTGCCGCGTGTTAACAATGAACAAACAAAGCATTACAAAATCCTGCCACCACACGCAGAATAATTGCTGGTGTTATCTGATATGTAATCAAGATGTATCATATTATTCTTGACCAGCAACGCCAACTTAGACGTCAGTCTGTCGTTTTATATAACTTCCGACCATCTGTTGAAGAGGTCTGATCAAGTAAATGATACATAACTGTACTCGGATTTGACCCCAGCGCTTCCTAGCGCTTACCTTATTAATGAGGCGCAACGTGCAAGAGGACACAAAGCACTTCATTATAAACCGTGGCGAATCGCTTTTTATTGCCCATGTTCTCGGGCCTCACGTAATTTAGCCTACAGTCTGAGACCATCTTATCACTTTCATTTCATCTAAATTGATGTAAATGGATTGAACGCCACTTGATACTCTGCATCTTGGAAATACAATTATGCCCCCAAAGAAATAATAATGTTCTGGGTAACATCAGCTCTCGGGGTTATGAACTGGTGTTAATGCTGCTCTCCTATGTCTCTAGTGTGCAAAAAGAGATAAAAAGGTCCATTAAGCTCGTTTTTTGTAACCGAAACTCACACATGCTGTCCCAGTCTATCTATTTACCTAATAGGGCGAATTAGGGTAATCTGAGGCACTGGGTGAAGCTCCGAACGCTTTGAAAAGTGTTTATGATGTCATATTCTAGTTCGGTTATCTGAGTCCGTGGTTTAAATGGCAAATTCATTGGCGCTCTTTTGTGCGCCCATGTGTGCTGGTCTAAAAAAGAAGTGTGTTTAGGCGCATTGTTGGCACGTTGCTATTTTGAGTAGCTGAAAATACACTGCGCCATAGACCAACTCAAACCTAGTCTAAGGTCTAAGGACCGTTTTCTCATTGTGAAATTATCAAAAGTGGATTCTGACACACCTTGAGTGCAACTGGGCCATGCGATGTAGACCATGCGCCTAGATCCGATCCTTAAAAAATGGCCCCTGTCTGCTAAACAACACAGGTTCCTTCTCGTTTTTTAGTAAGAACCGCTGACATTTCTGATCATTCAGGTCAGTGCTGCAGCTTGTTTTCAAAACCGCGTCCGATCGCTAAATACTGTGTCCTCTATTTTTAAAGGCACGAAACGGCACAAAAGAAATCAAATTAGATATCCACGAAGGATCGTTCAGCCGGAGCAGCGCTCAGTAAACGCTTCGCTGAAGAGGTGTCTACACACGCATCCCAGTCTGTTTGAAAATTGCCTTTGGAGTGCAGAGGCCCTGAACCATCCCACAGCGACACTTTACCCTTCCCTACACGGCTAAACCTGAAAGGTCATTCTTTTGTCTTCACTCTGTCAGATTGCTCTCTTTTCTCGTGTGTGAGAGCGTTGTAATGCTGCGAGTCAGTCAATACAGGTATCTGTGGTAATGGAAAGGGATTGATTTTTAATGTTGCTCTGCCCTTTGGAATGAAATGGAGTCTCCTCTCACCATATCGGTAATCCATGCAACATGATTAAAATGCAAACACATCAGTTAACAGAATTAACCAATGCTGGTGGATACTAGTCTTACTGGTTTGCACGAGAAAAAGTGTGGAATGTCATTAAAGAGCTATCGGTTAAATAAATTAACATCTACTCACTGTGGATATTGATAGTCAGAGACATTTTCAAGTCAAATGTTATACAGTATGATTTGTGTACCTCCTGTGACTTTTTCTTCACAGTGTTAGTGGGGTAATCCGTCATGTTTGGTCAGTATGGCACATTGAGCTGTGATTTGTGGGAAGAAATCGCAGCGTTGCATGCTGAACTGCTCTTGGCTCTATATGCCGTTGGACGATTTCCAAGGATCACTCATTGCTTTTTTTTGATTGATCACCATTACAAACAACTTTGATTTGTGAAACTTCCATTCTGGTACTTTTTTATACTTTACTGCGATGTTTCAAAGCATCGGATTACGTAAAGCTTGTATTTACACCCACATAATATATTTAAAGCTAATTGTGATCCTGATAAGAAGATTATTTGGAATCGGTTAATGCACACAAATACAAAAAAATCAGCATGGGTGAACAGAGAGAGTCAGATTAAATTTAATTACCCCTCTTACAGAAATATATACACTGCTGCTAAGCAAGATTATTGAAAGCATAAAAAAACTTCAAGACAAAAATGAAGGTGAGGCGTTACGTAAACCAACTTGGTTAGTACCAAAATAAAATAGCTTGAATATGATTCAGCCAACTCTACAAACAAGTAAGATCTATAATCTTAGGTAGCTATATAATACTTAAGTTGAACAATTTACAGTATTTGTAAGCCTTTTTTCATCTCTTCTGCAGTTTTAAAATCATCTTAGCTCATAAAGAGTTTAGCCATTTATTTGAGCCCTTCAACGTCATGTGACTATTGACCGTGGAGCGAAATGAAAATGACATCATGGCAACCCTGATTGGCTGATGACACCATGATGATGCACACAGCCTCACCAGTGACTATGATAAACTGTGAAGGGCAGCAGACAGGATAAATATTATAAAAATGTACCAGACAATGTAAAATACAGTCTTACATTCAAGGGCAAAATTTATCAGGAATTGCATTAGAACACATGCTGAGTGGCGTCTTGTATTCTACCTCTATTAAGCAGGGTGCAGAGAGGGACAAAATGAATTCCAGGTATCAAATTGGCCTGGAAAATGCTCCAGATCCTGTGACAACACAGCTCAAGCTGTAATGCAGGGCTGCACTAGACACCTCCAGCTGGGCATTATTAAACATCTTAACATCCCACTAGACAAGAGAGCTGTTGGAGAGAATCATCTTATAACTAGAGGCCGGAAATGTGTTGAAAGATCTATGTCAACTGATCTCCTAACTCCCTTAAAATAGGATTTAATGAGACATGGAAGCTATAGTTGGTCCATATTTACAATACATCTGTATACCTGAATGAAATGCTCAATAATTCATTAGGGATTACTTTTAAATTTTAATATTAAGATAGGAGCCATTTCAAAATAAGATATGAGACAATTGACCCTTCACAAGCAGTTTGATTGACAAGCGATCTGACCAATCATAATGCCAATATTATGTATGCGCCTCCATCATATTTTGTATGCGCCATTTTGTCCCACAAACAAACCGAAGTTACTCTCTTTCGAAAACTGTCACTACTACACATTTCGGAGTAAACATAAACACTTGATAAATCACATTTAGCTTAGCTATGCATCCATTTGTGACCCTGGATCACAAAACCAGTCTTATGTAGAAAGGGAACATTCTTAGTCAAAGCCAAAAATGCATTGTTAGGGTCAAAATTATAGATTTTTCTTTTATGCCCAAAATCATTAAGATATTAAGTAAAGATCATGTTACATAAAGATATTTTGTAAATTTCCTTTTGAAAATATATCAAAACTTTATTTTTGTGAGTGGATGACCAGTAACAGTGCCTCTTATTACCAACTTCAAAGGCAATTTTCTCAATATTTTGATTCCTTTGCACCCTCAGATTCCAGATATTTAATCAGTTATATCTCCACCAGATATTATCATATCCTAAAAACCCATACATCAATATAAAGCTTAATTATTCAGTTTTCAAATGATGTAAAAATATCGATTTCGAAAAATTGACCCATAAGACTGGTTTTGTTGTCCTGGGTCACATTTGTGTGACAGATGCAGCCTACTGCATCACGCGAGTTTAGAATTAAAGTTACATTATTGCCTGCTGATGTGGACGCAAATATACTGATGGTATAATTATAACCACATTAACACTGGGAGCCCATGGCTGATACCAATAGTTTGTAGGACATTGAGGGTTGAGGTTTTGCGAAGGTTCAATTTGAACCAACCATATTTTAACAAAAGCCAATCTCAGAAATTCTGTCCAATGGTGTTTAAACAGTGTGCGCTGACCATAGTCTTGAACCTCGACATGCTGATGTTCATCACACATAGAATTGTAGATGGGCATTTCACAGACCTTGTCTGCACCCGCAACATGAAAATATGAATGAGAAATTTCACGCCCTCTTTAAACTCGCTCTCATAGAAACAGATTATACGAGCACAGTTTTCGGGGAAAAAAATGACAAGTGCCCCAATTTTAGCTGTAGCTGAACAAATGATTTTGGGCATCCAAGTATTTCAAAGGTTTCTGGAATTTTTTATTTCACCCATATTCTTTGTGGCGGGAAGACTAGACCTACTCCTGTCAAATTCATTTCACGTGTTTACTAAAAGTGAGCTCTTGTCAGCCCACAGGAAAATGTTATTGGTCAGAGGTTGCAGTTTCATTGCTCGGGAGACTTAGTGGAGATTTCAGATTTCAAGTTTCGTTTCAAATTTTTCTTGGATGTTTCTCCTAAAAATCAAAGGATGTAATAAATATATATCCAAATGGGACATAAATGGACATGCAATAATGTACTCACTAAGAATGTAGGGCTATAAAATTAGCGTGGATGATTTATTTTATTTTTAGATGTTTTAGATACTCTAGATCTAAGTTAATGTTGAAATCTTTGAATATGATTGCAGATCATATGATTGGTATCTTGCCAAACTTGAGCACATGTTATTTTTCAAAAGAAAAATGTGAGGTATCATTTGTGATTTTTCTTTCCTATGGGACAACACCATTAACCTAGTGAATATACAGTAGTACTAATACAAACGGTATTTTGTTTGTACAAGGCACAATCATTTATTTTCTCCTGTTCATCTGTGGCATTGAATGCGTTGTGCAAGAATCAGCAGCACTATAGCTGTTGCATATGTATTGTATTATTACAATTGGTTTTTGATTTTATGCCTTGAAAATACTTGGAAAGAGCGAATTGTTTTGTGGTTAGTTTTTGTTCTTTATCATTCCATTTTCTTGTCTCTGGTCACAGTTATAATCTTTTGTAGCCAGACCTTGGACATTAACTCTGGTGCTCAAGTTTTGTGTAAAGGCCTACATGTTTTGTGTAAAATGCCAGACTCAAGTGCACTACAAAACCTATGTGCCAACCCACAGAAGTTTGGCAAAAGTATGTCAATCATATAGGCATTTAGATCGAGATAGTCTGTTCCAGTTTTTTGTGGAATATGCATCAGACGGTGAATAAATGGACTGTGGACAGTCTGTGTGGGTGCTGTTTGAGGCTGAGACTAGTGGCCTTAACATTGGCACAGCTGACATTAACAGGCTGCCGACTCCTTACGAATACATCTATCTGACTCAACGAACAAAACAGCCTTAAGACTTGATATGAATATTTAATCAAATGATATGGATACTGAAAACATCTCGTTTAATAGGAATAATGCTGTTTTTCTCAACAGTGTGTCATACAGTGCTTCTCTTTTCATCCCCTTTCTCCTACATTTAGTTCTTATTTATTTTTTATGTAAAGCTGACAGAACAAAGAACCTCAATGCATGAAGAAAATATATAAAGGATAATAAATCCCACATAGCAAAACATTGTTTGCTGGCAGATGTTTGGCTGATACTGTCACCAGCTGTAGGGAGCATTCATCTTCATGCAGTTTTTTAACTTGCATATCATCGTTGTCCATCCAAAACCTCGGATGTCTAAATTAGCTGTTTTTTAGGAAATGGAGAAACACTGTACTTTTTAAATAATAAAATACTGTTTTTCAAAGTTGACACACACTATTTAATACGTTTTATGGTTAAATATTTGTAAAACCCATTGACAGTCTTTAAGGGTGACTAATTATAAAGATTAACAACAAAATAAAATCACGAAATACGGAGATACAAGGTTCAGAAGGACAGTAGCGATATTATAGAGATTATAACTTGAGAAGAATAGAAAAAAAGAATCAATCTTCCAACGTTTGTGGGATAGAACTAGTGGTCAAATAGGGAAGTTTTTGACTTTTATCTTTTAAACGTTTGTGCTTTAAACAAAATTAACAATAAAAAAATCACTCTGAAAACAGTAAATTTTTGTTTGATAAACAGTATGTAATATAAATATAAACACATTTATTTTCCATAAAAACATACATTTATAAATAACACATAAAATGTCTCACATGTCTATACAGAACACCAATATGTATTTTCTGACAACAAGCTGAGTTGTTTTCATCTCATGTAGGGGCTAAAATTTCCATTCCTTATGGGATTATATCATTCTGAAAGCACATAAAATTGCCCTGTAAAGCCATTAGCTCTACACAGAGAGCTCAGCCCAACGGTCTCTAATGGAAGATGAAGAGTGATTGGTCCTGGCGGGTTGGCTAAAGCCCAGTCTCTCTCCTTCTGATCTGTACCTCTGCGTATATACATCCATACTGTGCTATAGCAGGAGCTTGTGAAACTCAGCACTTTCCACTTTAATGACCAGGGATCAGCACTTCTTCATTACAGAGGAAGATCAGTTTCATATAATTCAAAGGCTACCACAGAGACATACGGGGTATAAGGAAGTTCGGTCTAATGAGCTTGTGCGTGCGTGTGGTTGCTTCTCTACTTGTCATGTGCTGTTACTCAAAGCTGCCTTCATCCCCAAACAATCGTTTTTTGGAGAGGATCACCATTCATGTGTGCAGATAGTTTCTGTCAAATCTTTACATCTGACCATCTTTTCTTGGAGTGGAATGGCGGTTTATCATCATCCATCACATGCCGTGGCTCTAATCAAGATTATGCGATAACTGGCGTCGAGAAGCCAAAGAGACCAGCATGCGATTACAAGCCTGTTTGTCTGACAGCCTGATTCTCATTAGAACTCTTTTTTTGTGGTCTCCCATTATAAGAGCCTGCCAAAACAGCTGTGTCAAAAGAGGTCACACCATAATTATCAACCCGTGACAGTAATGACCAATTTATTCCCCATCCCCATGTTGGCGGGGAGCGGACGGCTGGGCTGTTCGACGATGAGCCCGACTCGATTTATTGACCTCTCAAAGGTCTGACCTGTAAGAGCTCAACTCCATTGGATAATGAAGAAGTTGAGTAGAACAAGCATGATTTTTTTTCTTTTACGACGCAAACCCTTCGTCAGTTTAAAAGACATCACACAGGGGGAGTTTTATAGGCAGGATGCATTCTGGCATGATTTATTTATTTTGTAGATGTTGCCCTCATATCATGGTGGTATGTATGACTGCACTTTGGTTGTTGTTGCGTTCTCTGACATAAAGGTTTGGCTGAGTGCAGCTCAGGATACGCCGGCAAAGCCCTTTGTTGAAACTATTTGAGTGCACGCTGCATAACTTATTTATGATTTGTATTCGGGACAATGACAAAGAGAAAATCACAGCAGATTGTATTTATTTATCTTTTGTGCACCATGCTTAGCTTGGTCTTTTTTGGGTTGGCAAAGTGTCGATTTTCAATGGGTTCTAAAAGTATGTTATAAATATTATGTGTATTTGTATATTGTCTATTTTGAGGGAGTCATATGGTGTTTTGAAAGGTTGCTTGTAGCTACGTTTTAAATGAGCTATAATATAATTCAGATATAAATGTTTTAATAACATAGAAGTAAAGCAGGACTGCTCATGTCATGATTGTGAGATTGTGGAGATAATATTCCATTTTCCAAATCATACATACTGTAAAGAGATAAACCATACATTAAGCTGCATTTCTATGTTTACAGTATGTTAAACTTGACTGTATGTGAGTGAAACCTGCCGTGGATGAAAGCACATTTTTGCCATAGACCTTAGCGTAAAAACAGAAAATCTCAGAAAGAACACTGAGCCACACGTTCTGTTCTGAGATTCCATTATGACCTCCTGAATGTGTGAGTTTTGCCAAACATCCAATAATTCATCATCTATTCACAATGGCTTCAGACCCTCCAGGCCTCTGTAACCCGCCATGCAGAATGATTTTCCCAGGCATGCCATAGAATTAAAGAAGTCATCTTACTGTTTCTTTTCTCTTCCTTCAGCTATGAGGGGCTGGAAAAGAAGCTGAGGGAGGTTTTCACGGAGAGGACGGGAATTTTACGCCAACTTTCAAAAACATCAAAGGAGCTGGACAGCATAAAGGGTAACCTGCAGGTAAGACTCCCTCTGTAATACTTATGTTGACTCCCAACGTAATAAATGCGTGATTTATGTTGCTAAAAATGTGACTAATCCACAGTGCATCTTTGTTACATGATTTAATGCCTGCGGATAGAGGAGCCATTCAAGTGAGGGAGGTGTCTCAAATCCAATTTCCAAACACTCTTAGCTTCTGCGCTAGCTGTAATGCCATTTCTGACATCTCTTTTACTCTGATTTAAGTCTACTGTTACCCTGTGTTGAGTTGCAATTTTTATTCTATTGACTTCTACTCTTAATGATTCAGATGTAAGTGCTTTTTGTACTTTAAATGAGTATTGAACTTCTTTAGACTTTTGTGCGCTTGTGAATATTTTAGTCTGGCTTCGGACAAAACTCGGACAAAATAATTTGGAACTTTTGCATCACATTTAAATAAAAACAAACTCATGGATCAGATAAATTAATCTACACCATTCATTTACTAGTCTTGAAATATATTATTCAATTTGAGAAACGATGAAAAAGTCTTAGCAACGTTAAAGCTTTCCTGTAGCTCAGTGGTAAGAGCATTGTGTTGGGATATGTAGTGTCCAACAACAAGTTTATGTACAAAGAAGGTGTAAGCTATTATTTCATTATAATAAGTAGTTATTCTTACCTTCCTTCTTGACTGACTGCCAAATGATTCGTTCCGCGATTCATCAGTCTAATCCCCTCCTTTCCGCAAGCCTAGTCTGATGTGATTGGTCTGATGGTCTAGTCTGCTGTGATTGGTCTTCCGCGAATGAGGCTCACGTGTTTGGGGGAGAAGAGTGAAGTTTTTGCGGGCAGTCCTAGCAAAACATAGTCGGGGACTATATGTCGCGATGTGAATCCGCGATGTTTTGCAAATCAGACTAGCGACGAATCGTTTGCTTGATTCAAAGTCGATTCTTTCTTTTCAAAGCCAATAACTTTGTTATATATTCACCTTCGGATTGACAACTTGGCAGACTGCTTACTTTCAAACAAGGCAACATGACACACTGCAAGAAATGTCATTTCCATGATAACATGTTACAGCATGTACTTGATATTTTAACTAAAGTAAACTCATTGGCTCTTACAACACACACTAGCATCATTACTTGGAAGCACTATCAAAACATTTCCAAGTACAGCAGAAAATATTTCACTGGTAAACTGTAATAACTGTAATTCAGACATGACGTAAAAATCATTAAAATAAGTGCACTAAACCTACAATATGGATTTTTGAAATGACGGTTTGACCAATAATTATACAAGCACCTCTAAAAACAAAGCTGCATCAAGACAGCTGGCAAGCAAACCTGTATAGCATTATTCCAGGCAAATCCATTTTAGGCTTCTGGCAACTGAGCCAGTCAATCAAATACTTGATTGCCTTGTCCAATGGCAGTCAACCAGGCACCGGTCCCTGGGAAAAACCATACGCTCCAAGTGCATTAAAGCTAATTCATGGAGCGATTTATTGTTCTGCTCAAGTGTAGCGAGCGTTAATGGATGAAGACAAAACAGCATCAATTTAACTGACAGAAATGGCCTGGATGTAAATATGTTGAGCTTCTCTTTTTTTTTTCAAGCAATAAATCGCTGAATTGGGTCAGGGTGATTTTGATTCAGCTTCGTCTTTAAATGATCTCATTCATTGAAATTCCACGGATCACTCTGTGGATCTGTAAACCGCTTCTCTCCTGCGATTCCTGCATGAGAATGCATTCTAATGGGCAAGTGAGCTTAATGGGTCTGTCAAGACTTGATGTGGTGGCTCTGCTCCGGTATGCAAGTGTAGCAGAACCTCGAGTGCCTCTGTGGTAAGCCTGTGCCAAGCTGCAAGATCCCTTGAGTGGAAAACAGAGATCTCCTGTGAATTTATTGTTAAACCACGATCAACCATACCCTTTTCTAAGGTGATCAATTATGTATATGTGACCAATTAACCTTTTGGTGGAACAGATTTACAGTCCATACTGTTTATTTTTATAATGCGATTCCCTCAGAGTGTCGCTCATCATCATTAAACTTCGCCTGATGGAGCCTGTAGTCTTGGCAGAGGCGTGCGAGTTTGTGCCGGCAGATTCCTGCCAGCTTGGCCTGAACAGACACCGCAATGCCAATCTCAATACAACTCAACAGCTGCACAGATGGTCTTCTACTGACAAAGATTTGCTGCTGTTATTTATTGGAAACACAGAAGGGTCAACAAAGTGGGGCTGAGACAGAGCAACCATGAAGGCTAATTCATGACAGGAGTCAGATCGTGCTGAAGTTCATTTTAAAGCTGTTTTTCAGCACTGCTGTTTCAGGTCTTTCTCTTCACATGATTAGCGTTGACTAAAGTTATTTCTGCAGCTCTGATTGCAAATCGCAATCAATAATATAATTATATTTTTTCAGAACGTTTATTTATGATTATCCTTTTGGATTGCTTTTAAACTCAGTATTTATTGGATGTCAGATGCAAGACTAATCTTGCAGAATGTGACACAGTCTGTGAAAACCAGGCTAAAGTCTCAAAATCTTGTTATGAGATATTGAGTTTGATTTCAAGCATTACTTTCACTCATTTTTATCATTAACATTTTCGACATGCTCAATCAATATTTAAGATATCAAGGTTATATTTTTACAGAATGTTGTTTGTGTTATGTTATGTTCAATGCTTTATGTAGAACTGTCCTTCCAAAACCTCAGATGTCCTGATTTCCTTCTTTTGAAAAAGGTAAAACCCTGTACTTTTAAAATGATTAACTATCGTGTTATCAAAATTGACAAGCACATTTGAATACTTTATATGGGTTAAGTATTTACAAAACCCCTGACAAACAAAAATGATTTATGGCAAAAAAAAATCATGAAATGTGGAGATACAAGGTTTCAGAAGGACTGCAGCGAAATTTAAAAATTCACAAAAACACAAAAATATATATATATATATAATATTTCATGAAGTAGAACGGGACTATATTTCATAAACTACCTCTACCATTTTTTATGTGCCTTCTTGAAAGTCAAGTTCTTGTGAATCAGTTGGATGTGGTCAAATGAGAAATAAGACCTCTCCATCCTTAGTGTAAGCAGCCCTGCCTGGATGTGATCTGGGATCAGTCTATTTCCTCGCCTTTCCCCATTTCCCCAGAAATTACATAAAGGCTTGAACATATTATAGCCTCTGGCTCAAACAGCTATTTTCATTGTAAGACTGCCTGATAGGTAATCGATGTGTAATCATGTACTCCGTAAGAATATGATTTATTTGACTACTATTAGATTTTTGTAAACTGATTACGCAATTCTCATACATGTAATCTGTTACGCTCAACTCTATCATAAATGTCTATATCCATTAGTTAATGTAATTAATCAATATTGCTGATGACACACAACTCCACTTATCACTTGCACCAGATGCCCACAGATCAATTAGCATCATGCTGGAGATGTGGGGATGCACAGAGAAAGTCTATCATGCCTAATAAACTCAATGAGGCTCTTTCATGAAACTTTCACCACCTATATGAGTAAATTCCGAGGAATTTGCGTGTACAACAGACCTTCCAGAAAACTTTACTCTGGATGCACAGATACTTTGTTAACGTCAGATTTCATAGTAATATGTGTATAATTTAAAGTATTCCAATAATTTGTAAACAGGGCGGGCATACACGCTCATTAAACATTTGCATAATCCTCGCCTATGAATTGCAGCTTTGCACATTACCTATCTAGGAATTCTGGAATCCTCTGGACTTCATTCCCTGATTTGGCTACATTACATTGCATGAATGCATAATATATTAGGCTATATGCTTAACAATAAATGAATCAGTTAAACTGTGTCCACCAAAGCATTTTTAACCAGTAAATAATAATACCTGGTGCTCTTTTGGAAACGGCCTGCTGGTAGCGCCTTTGGAGGCACTGCGCGTTATTTCGGAGATGCGATGGTTTAGCTCACTTGTTACTTGCATCTTATTTTGAAGGATATTACTTAATATTAAAAGTAGAGTTACCATTACTATTAACTTCTCCATTGTTGTGTATGATGATTGGTCAATGTACTGTAGTGTTTGTCCCGTCTCTTCTCCACAGTGATTGGACGGCTGTGTAAAAAAGGACAGTGACTAGCTCTGTGTTTTACCCAAAGTTAAAAAGTGAACAAAATGTAAAGTAAAACATAATAAAAGACAGGGGAAAATAATTGTATACTACAAATATTATATATACTATACATACTTTATAAATATTATGATACATAGTGATCAAAATGCAGTGTCATCAGTTTGTCTAAAAGAATACATAACTTTACTTAACTTTGCGGTTTTACACACTGTTTACACGGGATATGGAGCAGGTGTACATTTCTATCGTACTAACTAACATTTTGAAAATTCATATTTCATGAATCTGAAAATATATGTTAGAATGACTTTATGAATTATTTACGCAAAAGTGTGTGTAAATGAATGACACCCAATACCTCCATGAGCCAATAATCACATCAAGAATGAGTCATAATATTAAAAATGAGTTTATAGCTTAAAAACTGATATTTGCAATGTCTGTCATAACAGCATCTCTAAAATGTGTGATATTTTCCACCTCCTTACAGAAACTTATTCATACTTTCACATCCAGTCTTGACTGCAGTGTTTTGGCAGCTTTACCAAAAATCTCAATCAAACACTCACAGGGAGTTCAGAATAGAGCGAGACTGCTGACGCGTGTGAAAATGAAGAATCGCATTATACCGGCACTTAAATCCCCCCTCTGGATATCTATGTCTTATAGAATTGATTTTAAGATCCTTTTAACCATGTTAAATGTCTTCATCGTGCTTACTCAACATACGTCAGCAGAGTGATTGCTAAATACACTTCTAAATCGCCAAACCCCCACCAGCCAGTGACACCTTAAACATGGCAAAAGAAAGTGGTGTGCATCTGTAGTCCCGAGCTGTTGTGAAACTCTCTCCCTGCTGACCCAAGAGTAGCTCATTCAATTCATAAAATATCTTTATTTAGTTTTTTCGTCTTTTTTGTAATTTGCATATTTTCTGTAAAGCAATTTGTCAACGTTAGATTGACTCACTGCTCACAAGGGCTACAGCAGCTATAGGAATTATATATATGTCCTTTACATCACCACTTCTTTGTTTTCCTTCCTTTCACCTCTACTGGCCTGTTCATGACCGGCCCTTAACTGTGAATAACAATGAAAAACACATGTCTGATTTAAAAACGCCTTTATGAGCATTTATTAATATTATAACTCTTTGACGTACATTTAAAGTATAACAGCGGCATAAATCTGAATTAGAAAGTTTGAATATCCATTTCTTGTCCTTTCATGGTTTGTCGTTCCATTATTCATGTTTATAAATATGCTGATTGAAGGAAATGGAAATGAGGCTATAATGAGAATTAGTGAGATTTCCTCTCTCTGATCTCGCTGATGATTCTCTGAGGAGGGAACAGATGTGTTTGACCTGCCCCATAAAGCATCACTTTTCAAGACGTTTTGCAGGCTTACTGTAATAAATCAGCGTTATAGAAGGTGGTCGTATCTTTACACATGAATTCTGACAGTGTTTTACAGTTTCTGTCATGTCAAATCCCGAGATAAACAACTGAACACACAAATATAGAATATCATAAAGCATACTCTGCAACCTTTCTGTTCTTTCTCGATAGACACTAAAGAATGATGATGCTGTGCCCAAGAAGGATGTGCAGAGAATCCTGGAGCTCAGTCACAAGCAAAGGTAAGTGTACATTTTTCGCATTGTTAGTCACAATGTCATCAGACAATAATAAAATAGAGATTTTATACTTGTAAATATTTTTTTATTCAATTAGCATTTTTCTCATATTAGTTTTCATATTAATTTTAGTTTGCTGTTTTGTTATGCACATTTGTGATTACATTTTAATTTTTTTATATTGCTATGAATGAAATTGATAGCTTTTTCAGTTAGTTCAGTTTTTATTTTATTTTTGTTATGTTAAAGTCATTTTTATTACTTTTTATTTTATTTATTATTTTGTTTCGTTTTATTTTATTCACATTTATTCATTTGGCAGACTTTTATCCAAAGCGACTTGACTCACAAGTAGGAGAGCATATACCATTTTGTCAACAAAAATGTATATATATATATTTTTAAACAAAATTGATTTAGCAAGTACTGTACATAAACCATCATTATTCACCACTACTACCTTGATTTGAAACCGAAAGCTTATAAAGATTTATGAGTTGACCTGTTGGGTAAGATTTGTTGGAAATGTCAGTTTGACATCTTTTGCACTTAACATAAGTTACTTTAAAAAATGTTATGTTTCGAACAGAGGCGGAGATGCAGAGACAAAAGGTACGAATTGCAGCTTTAAAGTTGTAACTAAATCCGACCATTTAAAAAGGTGAAAAATAACTCCGGAGTCAATTAATTTCATTCCGATGGTAATGCTTCTATGTTAATGAATTACATTCGGACATCTGTGTATAGGCTGGGAATCTGAGAATAAACATTGCAAAATTAAACACATCTTTACTTAACAGAAAGTAATTTAAGGACGGGGATGTCAGCCCATGCAGTATTTCCTTCAACTCTCAGTGAAATGAACTGTGTAAAATAAGAAGCTGTGTGTTCTTTAATTAATTACTCACTCTCACACACCAACACCAGTAATTACAGACTGTTAGCAACTGTTTACACGGATTCGTCTGTAGACAGATGCTCGCCCATTTGTTGTATACATCTAAGGCTCTCTTGGCGACTCCTGTTTCAAGAGCAACAAGCTTCTTTAACACTGCTTTTACGACAAAACTGTCTTGGTTTAAATCCGATAGAATTGTCATGGGTTTTTTAGTGCTTAAGAACTCCGGAGCACTCCAGAATACTCTTGGTGGCTTTATGGCAACAGATTGGATCCATCAACGTTCAGCCATGTTGGCTGGAGAGTTAGTGACAGAATTCAATTTCCCCCTGTGTCAGGTGTATGTAATGGCTTCTATTTTTAACCCCAATCAACAGCAGACAGATATTGAAATTCAGGGCAGATGTGGTGAAGTTTCTGACCTTCAGTCTCTTGATTAAAATGACGATATGAGCACTCTGAGAAAAGATATGAGCAGACCATGGACATCTACGATTGGGAAGTCATTGGATTGCGCTCTGTTTTGCCTTATAAAACTCCACATGGTGACGTTTCTAGGAGGCTCGGCTTGGTCGTATCAGATTATTACTTGGACAATTCAGTTGCCGATATAAATGAGCCATCTGCTTGATAAGCATTAAGAAGCGTGAGAGAGCGTCTCACCGAGCTAAAAATAAAACTATAAAATGTGGCTGGGAGCAGTAGTTAACAGAATACAGCATGCTATAGTGAAAATAGCAGATAAAATGGAAATTAAGCCACGTCCGAACGTCAAGATTGATGTGGATTTCGCTCATGTGGGTCCGTCCATGACACTGTGCAGAGTCTCACTTGTCCTTTTATGATTCAGAAGGGCTCCATTTGTGGCTGTAGAGTGCCCTTATGTGAAGCATGCATTGACGCGCGCTTCACAGCAAATTACTACCCAACACTATACAGTATGCATCATAACGTCATCATTATGTGAACTTGGAGATCTGGGCGTTTAGAGGGTGACAGCTAGGACGGGCCCAAGTGATTTCTCTGTTTTAAATTGAAAAATCTTTGTAATTTTCTCATTTTCTCGGTTTTTGTGATAAACCACAGAACAATTTATCAGACTCTGTACCTGATCAAGCCTCAGGACTTAAATATTTGTAATATTGAAGCTCAACATTAAAACCTGTCAGTTAACTCTCTCTGACTAGAAGTAAACACATCTTCCACTGCTATGACAAATTCCATCTTTATTGTTCTCATAAATCAAAAACTGCAGACATTTCTGTCTTTGAAAACCTGCAGAAGCATAACATGCCTGCTTCAACCTTCTTCCTTTATAATTTTAAAGAACCGAGACTGACAATGCAACCATCACTCATCTCAAGCTAATTTCTTTCTTAAAGGAACAGATGTCTGTTAAAAGAATAACCCACATTTAACATTACAGGCTATGCATTGACAGGCTTGGCTTTTAATTTAGATTCATGCAATCGGAACTAATCTGTTTAAAAATGTAAACCTTTAAAAGCAACATCCCAAAGACACGTCTCGGAAGTACTGAAACCGCAATTCATACGTAAAAGATTCTTATAGATTTTACCCAAAATGTGAAACACTGAAAAATATTTAAATAGTAAAACATATAGGTCCTTGAGGCAAATTTGTTCCGCATGAGGAGAGAGACACTCCTGTCAAGTGTCTCAAATAGGCTAGCGAGGCTGATGTTTTGAATATTGCAAATTTAACCACTAGTTGCTAAGCAACCATACATCCTATCCATCCCAAAATTACACAGAATGCAATTAGGCAAAGAACCCTCATCCATGCATGTTTGGTGATTTCTCACCATATAAAGTTAGAGGTGTTTCAAGTGAGGAAGATAATAATAATAGTCTAGAGGAAAAGCAGTAGGAATCGGGGGCTGAAGGGCTGTTACGCGACAGCCCCGGTGTCAACATGCTTTGCTCCGCTTGACTCGCAGATAGTCGTAGATCTCCAAATAATTGTTAATTAGTTCCAATGTAGCAAGTCTCTGTGTCTGAAACTTTTGCATGCACAGTGCTGTGAAAGAGCGTTTGCCTGACTTTCCTATACGCTCTTTAATTGCACATTTCTCTCACTGAATGATTTAATACCATAAAATAAAATGTCATGGTAACGCATAGAAAAATCCAGAAAATAAAAAATTATTTATATCATTACATTTGCTTCATAGAAAAAGTCTTCATTTGTTTTATTATATTACTGCAGTCAGTCCTGTTCTAAACAGTATTGACCCATGCACAGTACTCGCTTCTTTAAAGCTTCTTCAGATGTGCTGTTGAAATATTATTGAGATATATCAGCTTGCAAAACCATAAGTAAAAGTCCTGTCGCCAACATTGAGTATTTACCTCAAAATGAAGCAACAGCTCATGTAAAAATGTCAAATTCTATCATCATTCCCTAACCCAGTTTCTCCAAATCTGTATCAATTTCTTTGTTGTGATGAACACAGAGAAATATATTTGGAAGAATGCTTGTAACCAAACAATTCTTGGCCACCATTTACAACCATTGTAGGAAAAAATGCATGTAAAAGTCTTTGTTCTGTTGAACACAAACGATAATATGCACACTGCACCTCAAAGGATCTTAGAAATAACACGCATTTCTAACATCAGCTAATGTCAGAGTTCACATAACAATAAGAGAGAGACAAAATTAATTTGTTGAGTAGCAATGTTTTGAGTAGCAGGGCTAAAACATTTCAGGAACATCTTTATACAGTCGGTTATGTTTTTTTTTAATGGATTAAAATAATCATTTTCTATGGACGGATGATTCAAAATGGACCTTCATGGTCACACCAAATCTTTAGCTAAGTGAATACAGCATTGCACTGTGAATGTTATATCTACAGAGTGAATCACAGTGGTGGCAGCGTGATAGTAAGTGGATGTTTTGCTGCCTTGGGACCTGGATGACCTGTTATCATTGAAAGAAGCATGAATTCTGCTATGCACCAGACAATTCTTTAGGAGAATCATCTTCACCATCTGTGCGTGAGCTGAAGCTTAAGTGTAATTGAGTGATGCAGCGAGTCGGTGATACAAAACACGAACACAAATTTCCGCATCTGAATGGCTGAAAAGACACATCATTAAAGTTATATAGTGGCTAAGTAGAAGCCTTGCCTTTTTGTTTTGAACGGCACAATGTAGATAAAAGGATCTGACGATTCTTTGGTTTATAAATTTTATCAATAATTCAATGCATAAGACAAAATAGCAAGCTTGCATGGCACTGTATGGTAGAGTGTATTGATTTAGTAACGGGCCTTATTTATAGTTATTGTTGAATCCTTTTTACACAATTTTGGTTTGTAAATTTTTAAGGACTTTAAGGTCTTTTAAGACTAGGATACCATTATGGTCATTTAAGGATAAATGGCCTCTGTGCCAGATTGAAATTATGTAAAACCAACCACCCTTAGTTTGGTGTATTAATGCATCAGATGGTTACTGACAGACTGTGAGCATGTCGGAAGAGATTGAGACTATCCCACTGTTACGGCACATGCTCTCACACATTGACATCATGTCCTCATTCTTTCCTGTTCTCTCTCTATTTTTTTTCAATAAAACAATCAATAAATGTGGCGTAAAGGCTAAAAAAGGAAATAAAAATGATAGATTTCTGGATACAATAGTACACATAGAAATAATGGGGTATATGGATTGGCTATTACTGTGGATTGTTCGGTCTCTCCTGATCCCTCTTTCTCAGTTTTCTGTGTTTTTTTATGCCCCACCACACTCCTTTGTCTTTCTGCCTTTCTTCCACAGGGATGAGATGAAGTCACTCCAGGCGGCTCTGCAGAAGCAACTGGATGATGCAACTGAACGCGCGGAGAAGCAGCAGGCCACCGTGAGATGTGTTAAACTTATATTCACTGCTTTTGAAGAACTTAAAAAAGCACTGTGGTTAAGATACGGCTACTCTCATTCTTAATATTGAACTCATTCACTTATTCTAATCCACTCACAGCATTACTTGTAAAATCATCACATTAACTGATAAGAAAAAAACAGGTGAAATAACGAGACCTTAACTTTGTTTACATGAAAACTAACAAGTAACAATCGACTGTATTATAACTTTAAGTAAAGGAACAAACTTTCAACTGGACAAACAATGTAATTCTTTTATGTAATAACTGCCCTAACTGGCCAGAGGCGCATAGCAAACATGGCTGCCGAGTGGCACGACTTCTGTAAATAGACTTTGTTGTTGCGTAAAGAGTGAATGGAAGTGAACAGACAAAACAATATTTTTGTTGTAGGCCAATTTAAGAACACATTAACCCAATTTTCATCCTATGCATGTCGGTTTGAATATATTGTAAATTCTACTAACTGAGAGACATGCAATATTCCACCAGTATCACCACGGTGACCGCTTCACTATTTGTATAACTCCTGCTGTCTCATGCCTCTGGCGTTATCACAGCCATGCTGATATAGAGCACTATCACACACAAACTCAAGCAATATTGCATTAATATGATTTGCATGTAGAGGTTTATGTAAGTTATTATAACTACAAAATGCTGAAAAAAATCTACATAGCTGTATTGTTTTAGCATTATGTTCTAAACACAAACATTTATCCTTAAAGGGATAGTTCACCCTAAAATGAAAATGATGTCATCATTTACTCTCCCTCATGTCATTTCAAACATGCACAAATTTCTTTCCTATTCAGAACCCCCAAAATACGTTTTGAAGAATGTTGGTAACAGAAAACCCCCAGTCCACGTTGACTTGCACTGGATTTGTGTCCATGCAGTAGAAGTAAATGGGGACCAACGATTTTTCTTTCAAAATATCATCTTATGTGTTTTACAGGAGAAATAAAGTCACACAGGGAAAAAATTAGTGTGAGCGAAGTAATAACAGAATTTTCATTTTGGGGTGAACTATCCCCCTGAGGACATAATTCAAATATCATGATAATGGTTTGTAGCATTTGTTCATTGAAATATGACGACTCAAATCAACTCACTTCATCTGTTTACAATAGATCCGTGCAGAGAGTCATTGGGTTTTGTTTTTGCTGTATTGAAGCATGTTTGGACTGGATATCATGACTCCATTTTAAAACGCTCTTTCATTCTGCTGTGTCACCATTGCACCCTCCCCTCTGACTCGTGTCTAAACTAATTACCAGGAAAACACTGGAATCCTCATTAGATGATCGAGGCAGCGCAGAGGGCCGGAAAGAGTCTCATCTATTTTAGGCATTTACCTTAAGGTGCTGAAGACTTACGTTACAGTAATTATGGAAAACTGTAGGAAGCGCCTTGCTGGTTTTGGAGGAGAAACACAGTTATCTGCTTGCTGGAACTTTTATGTTTCCTCTCTGTGTGTGGCTGCGCGCGGTACTGCGGGGGATAGAGACACAGACGCTCATGTTCTGAATGAGAATGATTCACAGAGAATTTGCATTTTACCAGCTCTAGCTGTTCCTCGCATTCTTTGAACAGTTCTCCACCAATTGACACCAATTACAGATAACAAAGCAGATCCGCAACCTTAGGTATATTCACAAGCTGGCTTGGCAACAATTGTCCTATTCATTTTCAGGGAAATGTTAACGTTTTACACAAGTGTTGAAACGGCCCAGCAAGCTCTGACCTTTTGTTTGGCTGTAAGTGTCTTTTTATGATGACCTTTTCTATTATATAGTCATTATGTAGAGCCGTTGTTATTATATCGAAGCCCAAATGTTTGCAGGGGAAATGAGGTGTGCCTAGAAAATATCTTGGTATCCGCTTTTCCAAACGGCATGTTAAAAACTGGTGATGTCATTTTATACCCTTCAGGGGATAGTACACCCATAAATGAAAATTCTCTTATCATTTACTGACCCTCTTTTCATTATACACCTGAATGATTTACTTCTTCAGCAGAACACAAAAGAAGATCATTTGAACAATGTTGGTAACTGAACAACGTTGGTTCCAATTCACTTGCATTGGTTTTGTGAATGGGAAGTGAATGGGTACCACCAACTTTTCGAAATGGGGTAAATGATGACAGAATTTTCATTTTTGGGTGAACAATTACTTTAAGGTCCCAACGTGTAGCGAACATAATGTAACACAAATCAAAAGTAATTTCTTCATCCTTAGTCATCATTTCATATTTTAAAATTCTGATTGGATAAGCCAAGCTGACAAACACACTTCTGTGACCAGACATTTTTTGTATTCCTTGTATTAATGCACCAAGAAACTCGCTAAATGCAAAATGTACTGCCAAGCGGAGGAGCTGTTTGTTTCCAATAACTATCAATAATACATGTAACTCTTTATGGAAGAGTTTGTGTCTTGTATTGTAGCGCTATTGGCACGCCCTGTCTGAGAACAGCCCTCACCCGTGGTAAAATCGTTGTAACGCATGCCCTCTATTTAAATATTTATGCATTGTCTGCAGTATATCAACACACGAACTCAGACTGAATTCAATTAAAGTGCTAATCAGAATGAATACACCTGCGGGTGCGCTGCTGTATTGTCTGGAAACGCGCAAAGCTGCTCGACCTCAGTATTTAGATGTGTTGTTATTTTTCCACAGTGTCTGCAATGGCTGCAGGCAGTAGAGAGAGAGAGACAGAGAGAGAGAGAGAGACAGAGAGAGAGAGAGAGAGAGAGAGAGAGAGGGAGGGTGTATGTGTTGAGGTAGTTTGACATTCAGGGCTGAGCTGGGTGAATAAGGAATAAGGAGCAATAGTGGAACGGTCTATTTGATTGGTATTGCCGTTCGCCTGCGGGCTGTAAACACTTCTGATTGTTTTTTTTTGGCTGTTAGTACCACACTCTGGATTGTTTGGGGAAACCTTCACTCTCACATTCATATCGAAGTATGTTTATAGGACTGCTTTTCGTTTGAATATTTATCAGCATTGATTTCACTGGGAGTAAAGAGGAGGTTTTGCATACAAACCTCTTGCACACATTTCTTTATCAGGTTGGATGTACAGTTAAATCTGAATTATCCTTGGTTTAAAAAAAATGTATTTTTACATATCCTACATTTCTTTTTCTTAATATTTTCCATGCAGATCAAGTTTTTAAAGATGGAGATGGAAAAGAAGACCAAAATCATTAAAGACCTTCAACAAGAGGTACCGAATGATTTATTAATGTGTTTTTCCTTGGAATGAGATATTGTTGAGTTATCTAAGCTCTATAAATGACCTTACATTGGATTCATGCCTGAAAAACACTTATCAGTTATAGCAGTTTTGATGGTGAATCTCTTTTCACCAAATTCTTCTATACCATTTTTATCCACCTACTCTTCAATCCGTTTTGAAGGGTGTTTTGATGAGGTGTTTTGGATTATGGGTAGGGTTTAGGCTAGGCTTTTTTCACAGGAATGTTGATTTAAAAACACAGAAAACAACCAAAAAACATCTCAGCCAAATTACAGTGACCCAAATCTGATATCGTAGGATACCTTTTTTTTGCAGTCAGACATAGCTAGTCACAGCTAGTTGAGTTTCATAATGGCACTGGTTGACTAACCACAACAGTCAGATTAATTCTCGAGCTAAATCAGATGTACAACCTCTTTCTTAGTCTACCTGAGGTCATGCCAAAGGTAATGACATCATCATGACTACTCAACTTGTTAAACCATTAATAATATTTCTTATCATTATTTTGTGTCTATGCCCCTTTAATGTACTTTGAATGGCAATTTATGTTTTTTTTTTGTAATATCACTTATTCCTGCCTCACATCACTTTCATCATCCCATTTAGCTTCGGATGTTTCATTAAATAGGAAATTCTGGAGTACGATTTATGGTTACATGCTATTAAGATCTGATTTGCATGTTTTTTGTTCAAAATGACCTACCTCTTTTGTCTCTGCGCATTGTGCCCTATCTGCCTGGGCTGGACACCTGTGTCATTGTAGCTTGTTACAAGCCTACCGCATGTCACTTTTAATGACAGCTGCCATTTTTCTGACAGACTTGGGCAGTCATTCCTCTTTAGGGGTGGCGAATGCAAGTGTGCAGACTTGATAGTAATTCCACCTCATTGAATCACATTGCAATGCGATTCTGCTTCATTACCTCAAACACTCTCTGGCTTTCCATACACCCTTTCTCTTCCTCATTTCTTGTTATTTCTCACTCTCCTATTCACACACACATACTCATTCACTAGAATATAACACCTCTGTAGCCCACCACTTATTATATATTCCACAGTCAATTTGTTAGTGTGGGCCATAGTGACTCTTTACCCATCAGGTGCTGTAATTACAGTAAAAGTAGAAAAGTGCCTGATGAGTCAGTGTTAAAGGAAAAGTTATTTATCTCAAAATAATATTTTTGTTAATTTTCACATACCCACATGATTTTCAACATGTTTTAAGACCTCCCGGCGTCTTTGAAACACAAATAAAGATATTTAGGTGACATCCGAGAGATTTCCAGGTCTCCTCATAGACATCATGGTTATAGTTGCTGTCAAGGTCCAGAAAAGTACAAAAGACATTGTTAAATGGGTCCATCTGCATATTACTGTTACTTTAGTATCTCCAGGCACGTGAAAAAAAGCGCCAAACTCTTGGTCGCCCAATTTTTAACGTGGTGTGACAAACAAAAAAAAATAGAGAGAAATGTTATAAAAAATTATGCTTTTACGGCTGACGTTTTGAGAGTCGAGTTGTTTAGTCACGAGGCATTTTCCCGGTATCGTCCCAGTGTGGACAAGCCATGAAATAATAATGAAACACCTTAATGTTGCAACGTGACGTTAATTAAAGTATGACTCATTTACTGATGTGACAGTAAATGTGTCACAGCTCGCAGAACAGATCCAGTCGAACAGAATAAAACCATTACCCTATGTCAAATTTAGTGAATGCATAATTGCATTACATAAACATGATGCCAACGTGTTTAATTTCAGTCATATTAAAATCAACCCTATAACTTTAGTATGAAAAGGATTTGTAAACATTTGTATGTTGGCAAAGTTATTAGATATCAGATGCTGTAAATATGATATTCTGTGATTCAAGAGCAAAAAAGTATTGTTGAATTAACAATTTATGTATGAATAGTAATGAGTTAGATGGAGAGCGAGAGAGAGAATAAGAAAAAGAGAGTGGGTCAGACAGAGAGAGGCAGAAAAAAGAAGAGGTGGAGAAAAGGACTAGATTAAACTCAGCACCACCATCATTTCTGTATTGATTCTTAATCTGCCATCATATATTTCCATAAAGACATCCACTGCAGGTTATTACAGAAATGAGGCATATACTCCCGGGTCACCTTGAGCTTCAATAAACTAGTGAGGGAATCGTCAAAATGAACTCAATGAAAACAGTCAAAGCATTTCTTTTGTCCGCACGATTGCGTTTGTCTGCAGGGACAGGGCTATTGTTAAATTGAATGTATTTACCGAACACAAGAAGTCGTAGCTTCTTTCAATGTAACAAAGCCATGTGTATAGCATCTGCTGATTTATTGCTACTTCTTCCTTCAGAATAAAAGCTTGAAGAACAAACTTTTGTCTGGAAACAAGCTGTGTGACCTGCATGCAGAGGAGGTAACTGATGCACACACACACACAGACACTGTTAAAAACTCTTCATTCATTTACAGAGGTGCAGAGTGCACCGTAATTGGACTGCACTTTGGAATAGTTATTAGGAATTTCTTCTTAAAGTACCATTGAAATGAAGTAATTGTTTTTCCAAGAAAAAATACACTTTTCACTTATTGCAATTTAATTCAGACCTCGAAAATTCAGCTGGTCATTGTTTTTTCGCTTTATTTGGCCAATGTATTGAGTAAACAAGGCCCTGACCGAGTAACAAGACAATCAAATTACAGTCCCTGCTGAACTTTTATAGCCATTGACATTCATTTAAGTGTCCAAACTGTATTTGTTCACAGGTCTTTTGTCCTTGTGAAGAGACATAAGCAGGGCAGTCTCTTCACAAGCCATACATTTAATTACAGACAAACAAGTGTGAATCAATCCATATTCGCTTTTATTTATGTCGCACTTTTCACAATTTTGCAAGAGAAATAAAGACAGAATACATGGTTTTACATTTTTACTGCAATTTTTTCATAAAACGATGATCATTGATGTAACTCAAATAAATACATTGAAATAAATATTATGTTGGATTGCCAACCAAAATTTAATGTCAAACCGGTTGTTTGACATACTTTCTTCTAAACCTTTGAACTTTTTGTTATAACATAGTAGAGAAAGGAACGGAAAATGTAGTTAATAAGAAGATTCATTTTTTTTGTTATTTTAGCTGGAATCAACAAATTTTAATGAAAATGTTTTACTTAATACCTATAAATCATTTCAACACTGATTTTTTGACAAGCTACTACTGTAGATGGAAGTGTACCGGCCCATGTGATCTGATAGTAATGAAGTCTCATTAGTTTTGTGGAGGTGTTGTAAACTTCAGCTATTGATATTAAAGAAGACACTTAGGCTATGGAGAAAAAATGTGTGAGAATGTAAATGGTTACAATTGTGGCAGCAAACCACAGGCAGCCAGCCAAGACAATGTCATACTGTGAAGTGAGCGTTATTGTGTGTGTGTATGTGTTGATGTGTTAATGTGTTTGCGTCTTTGAGTGGTACATGCAGTCCACCAAAGGCTAGGGTTTTATATTTCTTCGCTTAGTGAAGGTTTCTCCTTTGAATTGGAGCTTTGCCCAGCAAGCGTCCACAAAGGAACACTTCGGCACGGCCACACTAAACTGCTACACAATCCAAATCCAATTTTATTATTTGAATAACCTAACAGTTATTTTCTCTTATCTTCACTTTGCAGTCCAAAAAAATCCAAGCCCAGCTGAAAGAGTTGAGGTATGGCAAAAAGGATTTAATTTTTAAGGTAAGGACCAAACAAAGAGGACGTGTCATTACTGTAACCTTGCATGCTGTGCAGGGACCTTAGAGCCACCTTAAAACAATATTTTACATGAACAGGTTATCCACAGGCCAAAGGTTCACAGAGTGTATGTGTGGTGACTTATTAACTACTGTACAAGGTGTTTCCATAGAGAAACAATTTTATTTGAATGTCATTACTTTTAATTTCTCAAGTGTTTAAGTAATAGACCACAACGCATTAAACTCTGTCATTTTTATTCAATCATATCTCTTGGTATTCCATGAAAGAGCCAACAGGTCATAAGGGCAAATTCATAATTCATAAATTAAATTCTTGGGTGAATTATCCCCACTTTTAGCGATTTGACTTTTAAGAATGTTCTTACAGTAGACAGTAGATTAAATGCACAAACAAAGAAATGTAAATGTCATTGTACACAATGATCAGCATTTTGGCCAGAAAAAAAGAAACAAAATTAAGGTAATATTCACATTTTAATTGAAAGATTTGACCTTTTCATGTGGGGATTAGAGTGAAGATTCCTATAAAAAGAGTGACCTTTCGTCCCTTGTAGATTGACCTTTCCTCTATTATTTGCAGTGTTAGATGGGAAAATGTCAGCTGATATTTTCAGCAGTGCCCTTTGGTACATGATATAAGCACTAGGTTTTCACAACAAATGCATTACTTTAACACTATTGATTTTTTTCTTGAGGACAGTCTATAACATATAGTGCAAAAAGTGCATTTTCTGTTCATAATCAACATTTCAATAATTATTGTTGGATTTGATAAAACAACAATAATTTAAGTCCTAATATTATTAGTAGGGGGGTAGAAATACAGATGGCTTCTCTATGAAGAATGTTTTTCACAAAGCAATATGCAATCTGTGTTTGTTTTTCTCCAGAAATGTTTTTTTTATCTTGGCTATACGTGTGTGAATGTATCCCCAACAATTGATTTCGATTATTCTTTCCTTTATATTCAAGATTAAAGACAGTTTTTCGGAATTTGTATCTACAGTTGTCTTTTAAGTACATTCTGAAAAGGCATTGTTCAATAAGCGAAAGAAAAATTATTCTATAACGTATGAAAGCACGGCATCACTGAAGAGAGAGAATGAGCGAGACTTATTTGTCACTCCTAGATTTTATTTTGCCACATCTAGGCATTCAATAGATTTGTTCTTATTTAAACTGCAGTCATTTATCACAATCATGTTTTGTTGAATTGGAGTGAAGTGGCTGAATTATGTGCATGTTTTCAAATCATTTAAAGAGAGGGAGAGAAAGAGACTGTCACATTGTGTGGCTTTGTGCTGTTTGCCAAAAACGCATTAGCATTTGCTTTGGCAGTTGCCCTTATCATCATGGTCTACCATGAGTTCACTTACAGAGATTTCTTATTTATGATCTGCCTATGATTACATTAGCATTAATGAGTGTGTTACTTAGCAGTTGGATATGCTGGTTTTTGCATATGTCCTCGAAGTTATGCGTAATCTGTTTTTTTACAATAAAAAAACGTTTTCAATATCAGTGGCATCTTCCTTGTTATGGCACTGGAAAGTCGCTGAAAATTATTAAGAAGAGATGAGATTAAATTGTGCATTAAGTAAGAGCAATGGCTGATAGCTTGTTATAAGCCACAATCAGAATGATTGCAATGTTCTTTGTATTAATTACAGTATACTTTGAATATACTTTTCTTGGTAAATTGGCAGCTGCTTACAAGCAATTAACAATATTTCACAATCTACTGTAATTATAGTAACAATTATATTGATTGAAAACAAACACGGCTGTACAAAACACAGTTTAAAATGCTACAGTGTTACTTCAAGTAACACATTCATAGGCTTAACACAAGATGAACATTTGATATTCATTTAACCTCATTTTTTTTTCTTCATATTTTCACCTTTAAACTGCTAATTGTGTGTATGTTTTTGTGTGTGCAAATGTACTTAGCATAATATAATTAATATTCATAGGTATTTGTGTAAAATGTGGTTCTAGCATACCAACATTGTGGTACATTTGGACAGGCATTGGAACATACAATATAATCATTTAAAAAGATAAGATGCGGTTCACAACAACAAACATGCAAATGTCTAGTAGGTTTTAACGTTAAAGACGCATTTTGTTTTATTTATAATAAATTAGATTACATTTTGAGATACGTCAGTATTTTTATTTTGTGTCAGCATGTCTGTCAAAAGGTACTTAATGAAAAAATGTAAATATAAATACAATAGCTATGGAAACGCTCTTAACCGCTTATTCATTTAGCGCAAGATTGTCTTTAAGCAATTTTTCTCTGGACTAATGTGACTTCCATTGATTTTATTTCCTGGAGAAAACTAAAAGCTTCTAATAGTTTCCAAAGGTTTCACCTTTCTGTGTTTTTCTCCAAATGAATGACTTTTCAACACAAGCAAAGCTGTACTTTTCATGTTTTTAGGAACATTCAAACTTATAAAGAATGGAAAATCATCGCCCATTCATGTTGTCTTTTAGATGACTTCATGTATTTAGTCTCAAACTACATTTATGTTAATTCTCTCAAGATTGAATGCTGAATGTCACGTTTATATCTAAGCGTATTGCTTTCCATTTCCCTGATAGCACATGCTAATCATTCCAGATGGGGAATCTTTTTACCTGTGCAGCTCTGCTATTCATGTCTCAATGAATCAGCCATTAGCTTCACACACACAGTCTTGTAGAAATATTTATGAAAAACGAATAACACGGTGCAGACAGATCATTACATATTTCTGCATGAATAAAGAACATCATGCCTGATTATACCAGATCAACAAGCATTTACAAAAAAGCTCACAGTATCAACATGTTGTTTCTTAGATACTGCTGGCAGTAACAGACGTTCATAACCAGATTAACTCTATTGATTTAAACAGCAAAAAGACTCCTTTAGTTGATGATTATTCATATGTTATGCAATGTTTGCCATCAACATAAATGTAAATGTATAACTTAAACTGAGACTTACGCCCTGTGTAGGGTCAGCAGTTGATGGATCTGGAGAATAAACTCAGAGTTGCCAAAGATGAACTGGAGAACGCTGCACTAGATAAGGCAAGTATGAGATCCCAAAATGACCAACATCAATGTAAATAAAACTTGCAAGCAATCAAATAATGCAACTGTATTTATCGTAAATGAATCAGTGTTGGAAGAACTCTATGTACGATCACTTACGTGTTTTGTCTCAGCCGTCAAAGCCAACTGAGCCAACTTGTGCATAGCGCCCATAGGGAACAATGACGTTTTTCACTCATATGCACCTAGAATACGCTCAATGACAAATTATCCAAACATTAGATCATACATCAACAACCAAACAGGGGAATGGCTTCAAGCTACTTTTTAAGCTAAAACTAAGTCAACATTTGCCATAGTCGAGGCTTGATCACAGAAACACTCAACAATGCTAAGCTGAAGTGCTGTCTGTTTGCTGTATTTTGAACATGTTTTTATTCAACATAATTATCGCTTCACAACACTGAACCACAAAATCATATTTAATATTGGTTTATCTGAATATAAATAAATGAATCCAACTGATATGCTTGTTGGTTCAGCTTTACAAATCAGAATACTGTATATACTGTATATAGAATAAATAAAAAAGCTGCATGAAGATGCATTATTTGTCTTGCTGACAGATGTAAATTGTTATGATAACAAATAAGCAATAATCAAGAAAATCGTTGGTTATTTTATTCTGGGATATTTATCTGACGCTAGAATCATTTTTATACGATGCAGCAGTACATCATTCCAATTCAACTTGTTATTTCCTTCTGCTATCTTTTAAAATGCAAACTTGGAGCATGAATTCCATTATCTTTTTAGGCCAGGGATTTTGCAATTTAGGCAGAGAGCGTGGAACAAATGAACAAATAAATGGTTTGAGGACCGAGGATAAGATGACAGAGTGATAAACATTTGCCCATTAATCTCATGTGTGTTGTCTCATTTCATTTGTTGCAGGAGTCACAGCTTAAAGCCCTGAAGGACACAGTCCATATCTGCTTTTCATCTGTCCTGCACAGCCAGACAGGAAGTCTACACAGATTTACAGCCACAGCAACTAATCTGTTGAGGTATTCCGCCCTGGTCAACAACTCAAGAGTCACCTTTCAACAGCCGCATGCAAAGGTAATACTAGTAAAAATCTGATGAAACAGAAACTGAGATTTCCTAACACCTAGTTATAGTTTCAAACCGAAAATATCAATCATTGATGTTTTCTTGGATGAGTTTATTTTTCCACATCACATTTTTCTAAGTCGTGTTGAATAAATATTTGCAAGTTACTTCAGTGATGCTGTAGGATGGTGGTATTTTTATTTTGCTGTGCAAAGTTAGCACGATTGCATTTGTTGCATTGAACATTTCCTTCAGTATGAGAACAGACACAACAATTGACAAGCGATGCTATTAAATGTGGTTAAAGCAAACTTAGACAAGCAGCCGTATTGTCATCAAACCAGTTTAAAGAGAAATCTCTCAGTGCATACACTTACTGAGATAACAGGCCATTAACAGTACTTGATTTATTTAGCACATACACAGTGTGATGAGATCCGTATGTCTCTCTGAAAAGATGCGGCAGGGAAACACTTGGTCTCAGGGCGAAACGTTGAATCTTGATCTTATACGCACCCCACTGTGATTTTTTGATTATGCTCCAATAGGCCTGTCCGAAACAGAGAAGTCCCCACAGTACCATATCAGAGAACATAAAAAGGTCTCATAAAACCAGACAATCAGACGATGCTTCAGTTTATTTTCTCCTACTGTAAATAAGCTGATGTTTCGAAAAGAAAAGTTTTCATGCTCTTTTAAATAGTTACAATTTCACTGAAATATATAACACATAATATATAACATTCGCTTTATATAGAATAAAAAAACCTTGAGCTATATACTCCTTTCAATGAGACATTTATGGGAAAGCTGACAAGAATATAAACCTTGACACCAGTCAAGGAGTTGATTGTCAATGCAACTGTCAATACACCTGGTGTGGTAAACTAACAAGGTATTCACTTCAGTGTACCATTGAGATAAAACATGTAATGATACATCAGTTCAGGGTTTCGTCTCCTACAAATCATCCTCGTTCACTGAAATCAAGGCTTTAAACGGAATACGGTCTCAATAGGCATTCTGAGTTAGCTCTTCATAACAGTCCCTATTCATGAAACCATGCCAAATAATTTCAGCTAATGGTAATGGTTTCAGCTTTTACTCTGTTGATAGATTGATCATACGATTTTAAGGTACAGCCATGTTTTAGTGACCATTACTTTAAATTGATCATGCCTTAAAGGTCCAATGTGTAAGTTGTGCAGGATCTATAGACAAATGCAATATAATATACATAACTAGGCCTGTGTGTTTTGAGGTGTATTAGACCTTTCATAATGAAACGTTATGTTTATAGTATTTATAACTTAGTATGCGCTATTTGATTTATTTAGCACATTTTAAAATGCCACTAAAATCTCCACATTGCTCCTTTAATAGAGATGACATTTTAGCTGCGTGTTCAGTCGTGCATCATTCATAATATGAGACAGTTGTTTAAACTCAATTGGATTTAGATAAGAAACATTCAAATCATGTTGGTCGCTGCAAGTACTGTATACAATTTTAATGTCACAAAGACATGCATAAACTGACAAATTGTGACTTCACCAAAAAAAAAAAAACTGCCATTATTTTCACACCCTAATGCCACTCTATATCTGTACGACTGACTTTGAGGAGGAGATATTTTGGTGAACTCTCACTTTTAGAAGGTCGAAGATATTTGTTACACCTAGTTTTGATCCTGTTATCTCATCTGTCAAAACAGCTGATGGTAATAGTATACCGAGTGATAACGCTGGAACCAGCCTGACACTTCTCCATGTTGAGTTAGACACAATTAATTAACTGGCAATCTGAACAAACAGGGAACCATAATATTCATACCAGCGCTTTCCCCTGCAGGTATCTGTACCGCACATCCGCTAATGAGCTCGTCTTAATCCAAAGAGGCCAAGCCGATTAATTAAAGCATGTGTTTTGACAAACTACAGAGAATTGAAAACCTTATTTAGATAACCCATAACATTCGCCGACGGCGTCTTGACGTTGTTGGACTTCACATCAAAACTTTATAGAATTAAAAAATAGCTCAACATTTGAAACGTAACCATAAAGATCAGCAATCAAACGCAGTTTCGACCAATCTTATATTAATCTTGAGTACCTATACAGTAGTAGTATTGCATACGTCGTATCTTCGAAGAGTGTTTAGTTTGATCACATTTATTAAAGATAGATACAGCTGTACGATTATTTCCGGAAAAAAACAAGCTGCTGGAGGCTGGTAGTGGGATGGAACTACAGCAGGCACACAATGCCACGAGCACACAATTACGCATCTACGCGCCGATTTCCAACAAAACACAGACATTTACACTTACCACGTGCAGTTCATGTCCGGCATCATTTATCAATGGGACGGAGCCATTTATCAGTTTCAAACGATCTCCAAATCCATCGTTATATTCATCGTTTATATAACGTCCATCACTGAAATGCCGTGAACAAAGACACACCTTAACTTCACTATCACAAGAGAAACGAGCCAATCTTGACGCAGCTCAGCCAATATTAATGGTAAGTGGGTCTCACTCGTTGGTTGGCGCGTGGACGGGCTCTTTCTTTTGCCTTGCCATGCTTTCCTTGAGAATTGCCCAATAAAAGGAATAGGATCCCTGTTACGAAACAGCGATCCAGACATAAAAAACGTTCCAAAACAAGTTGGAGTACTGGGGTAGTGTATCAAGCACAGAAATACTAGTCATACGTCCGACTCGTTTTTGAACAAGTTGACCGTGTTAAGCATGAGAACCCAGCTCGTTCAACAGTGTAAAGAAGTCACAATGCATGACATAGCATGTTACCTCAACTTTAATGACTTAAAATGCTAAAGCTAAAGGCCTGTTCATACGAGAATGATAACTATATGTACTTTCATCTCAAAGCTCTATTCCTTAGCTTCCATTAAGAGACTTCTATTAGTCTATTTGAGGGTATATATATCACACATCTCATTTTAGTATGTGACTGAGCACTTGAGTTGATGCCAGATGACTTGTTCAAATCTGTCTTATCTAAACCTGGGCCTCGATGGATATCACACTGATTTACAATGGGGAAGCAATAAGTGTGTCATATTCTATTTCATTTACTCCGAAGAGCAGAGAGTTCCTAACTACATTTTTGTTATATCATTACATGAGACCGGTCAGAGACTGTATGGAGTTTCTTCCTTACCATAGTATTCACCTCATCTGTCTTCTTTTAGTTTTCATAGAAACCTTATTTCCCATAGTGCCTAGTTCTTTAATTCACCACCAACATTGATTTACCTCGAGACTCCATCTCAGCACTTTCCGCACCTACTGTATAATCGCACATATATTTGAAGGAATACAGTAGTTCTTTGTTTCTTTCCCAGGAAACAAAATAAGGTACTTAAAAGAATGTTGATAACCAAACAACAATGGACAGCGTTGACTTCCATTGTATGGACACAAAAAACTGAGATATTTCTCACAATATCTTCTTTTGTGTTTAACAGAAGAAAGAGTCATATACAGGTTTTATACCACATGAGTGTGAATAAATTTGTGTTTTTGGGCGAACTATTCCTTCAAGTGCTTTTTTTAAAAAGACTGAATCTACTTTTATCTCATGCAAGGTCAATATATATTGTATATATAAAAATAAATGATATACAGTAAACACTGAACCAGCAGAATAGCTCTTAAGTATTTTTATTTGTGAAAGTGCTGTTAGGCTAACTGCACAGTTGCAATTTTATGTAAGTCTCAATAGATAAAAGCATTTGCTAAATGAAAACAATAACAAAAGTGTGTGCTTTGTGCTTTAACTTTAAAAGCCACAAATGTACAATAGATCACAATAGAACGAAACACTTGACAACAGATCTCAAATTAACCAAAGTGGAAAATTGTTTGCAATTTTATAGTAAAGCGTCTGGAGATTTTAACCCCCACCCATTCTACCCTGTTTTTTAATCCTCTGTGTGTCTAATGCAATTCCGTTTTCTTTATGTGTTCTTCCTTAAGGACATCCCAAAAGTTCCCCGAATCACAACAACAAGTAAATTGCCTTTGAGCAGTGCAGTAATGAGGAGAGATGGCTCCGGACTGAAAGACTTCCAGATGGTGAAGGTAAATCTTTAGTGCCCTTATACTCCAATGCCCACTTCCTACCCTCTGGCCTAAATGGACCAACTTATGTTCATTGAGTCTCTGTGCATCCATTCTACATCACTAAGATCATTTACAACATTACATTACATTTTGTTCGGGAATAAGCTTCAAAGTACTTGTAGGCATCCCACAGTAGTTTTTTGATCAATGTTGTATTGAACTGTTGCAAGTGGACCCATGGAAAGAAATACAGCTCCATTTAGTTAAAGGTGAAGTTTATTTTCTGCCCTGCTAGTGGCACCAGATAGATTTAAATAAGGATGTTTTTTTTAAACAGGTTCCATATAAAATTAATCTCTTCTCTTCTTGTTTAAGACATTTAAATAGTCCCATTAGCAGAATATGTACATATATTTATCCATTATCGGTATTATCTATTAAAAAGTAATAGTGAATTTTTCACAAGAACAGATCTGCTTGTGGATATCAAGTTATCTGCCGTAGCTTAATTACTGCCGAGAGCCTAAAACAAAACTTTGGTCATCAACCTTGCAAACTACAAACTGTGAGGCTATAGGTCGGATGGTCAGTGAATACTTGTGGGTGATGCTGTATGTCGAGAAACACAGACAAACAGAACAATGTTGTGACTGTTACACAGTGGTCAGACTGTGAAAGGAATTGGATTATCTACTGTTGTCTGCGCACTAAAGCAAGTTCAAAATATTTTAACATTGAAAATGACTCAAATTCACCTTTTAAAATGTCTCATGCTATAAAACATAAAAGTCAAAAAGCTAATTATGTTTAATAACGGGGCATACGTGCCCTTATCGGCTGACCTCAAAATGATAGTGCTCTCAGTTTTTTGTTCTTTTCGCCGTCGAGTGCATTTCAAAGCTTTTTGGAGTGGCATGTGCTCAAACTTCCATTTTACGAGATGGAAAAAGGCAGCTGAAATTTTCCACTAACATAGCCTCACAGATAATGGACGGTAGCCAAACGCACAGATTAGAGCTTTTTGAGAACAACACTTGTTCGGATGCTATTAGATTGTTAATGATAATCTTAAATCCTTAATTTTTATATTTTTATTAAGCCTTGTTGTGCAAGCACTGTTGAGCCTGTGCAGAGGCAGCAGCTTTTGCCAGAGGGGAACTGGAATCCCCTGGTTGGGCCTGGGTTCCCCTGAGGTTTTTTTTCTCGATGGGAGTTTTGGGTTCCTCACCACCGTTTGCATATTGTTTTGCGCTATCTGCCTGGCCGGGGGGGCTGCTTTAGAATTTAGAATTCATACTTGTATTCAATGTGTCTCATGTACAGCTGCTTTGTTACAATGAAAATTGTAAAAAGCGCTATATAAATAAAGTTGAGTTGAGAGGATCCTAAGCACAAAGCGGCCTTATTTCAACCCCAGTCTTCATGAAAGCAAAATAGATGTTGTGTATCTGTCTGACACGTGAGCCGCAATTCACTGGTGCGGATGGTTCGAGACGCCGCTGGGACGATAAACCTGGACCATTGCTTCACAGATATCAACAGAGCAGAGAGGAGAACTATTGCCTGCAGGAGATAAATATCACTGTGTTCTGACATGTGGTTATCAACTACTGTGACAGCACTGTGTGTGTTTGCGGGTAAGCGATTGTGGTTGTCGTAACTGAAGTTGTTGTTTGTTGGGGGAATGTGTGTGTGAGGGAAAACAAGAGCATTGTGAAGAAGTTTGCTGAGACAAGAAACAGAAAAATAGACAAAGAGAGTGAGAGAGTGAGAGAGATCGACAGCAAAACACAGAAACTCAGGGAGGAGATGTCATCCATGCTAGATGATATTTCATGAAGATTGTCTTTTAATGAAAATGTTCCCAAAGCGGCATCACCCTGCTGATATTACTGATGAGAGAGAGAGAGAAGTACAGTTATCATGAGGAGAGTGAGCTTAACATAATATAGACTGTTTTTGCATCAAAGACGTTTTATCATTTATTAATGTTGCACATTTTTTATTTTATTTATGGAAAGTCTGCATCGAAGATGAATATATTTAGCTATTTATTTATCATTTATTAGTAAGCGAGCTTTCACGCTGGTATGGAGTCCACAAGTCCTTGATGATCTTATGTTATCCCGGCATGATTTGAGTATGATCCGAAGATCACCTTCTGTGGTTTTCAATAAGAGCCAGTCGGCTGAAGACATCTTAATGTTTAAAAGATGTGCCTATTTAAAGGGACAGTTCTCCCAAAAATAAAAACTCTTTCTTCATTTACTCACTTTTAAATTGTTTGAATTTCTGTGTTCTGATCAACACAGCGAAATATATTTGGAAGAATGCTTGTATCCAAACAGTTCTTGGCCACCCATTGACTATTACACATTTGTGGTCAAAAGTGCCCCAGAGTTTGCTTTTTCTACATTCTTCAAAATATCTTCTTTTGTGTTTAACAGAACAAAGACTGAACAATGCTATTTGCTTTTTAAACAACGCGGTGCAGCACGGGAAAATGAGAACTGCGTTGGGCTGAAACTAGCAAAAACACTTGCGTGGCGGCGCGTTGTGCGGGGTGTACAGTAGGGCCCTATGTTTTAGACATGAAGGCATGTACAGTAGATCAATGTTAAGTGTTCCTCGCAGAAACAACCTTGTTTTAAGGACACAGCAGTTAGAAACAGTGAAGTAAAATGGACATAGCACAAGCTATTTGATAGGTACTCTTTTACAGCCTATATAAAGCTCTGCCTCCAACCTATAACACCCCCATTGACATAACCTCTGTATTTTTGTCCTGTATTTTGTAGTTTAGAATTTACAAGAGAAGTCTATTAAATGTGTTGCTTCAAAGACCATGATTGAAATCAAGCTTGTTTCAGGGCTCAGAGAGACGGCTGTATAATACATTTCCTTAAAATACTCTATCCCTTGAGCGAACGGATTATTCTGTTTTCTATGCAATGCAGTATAATCTACACAGCGCAAGGCTTTTGGGGAATATATAAATGGCAAACAGTAAAAGCCTATACATAGTGTTCCATTGTGGTTTACATGCATGTGTTTTTTTAACACATTTTTAAAATAAGATTTGCTTGATCGCTTGGAGATTTTGAGATTTGATTTCTCCCTGAGTTAGATCTTTAAGGTCTTTTGTGTAGAACAAAAACACATATGCACGCAATACTTGCATTCAGATCTTCTAAATACAACAGCAGTTCATCCTTCTAAAAAAGCTAGAAGTCCATATGACTCATGCACTACATAATCTAAACCTTCTAAACCCATACAATAACTTTGTGTTAGGAACGCTGTTTGGAAAGACCTCCACATATCACATTTGTTCCCTGAAGAAATAAAAGTAATACTGTTTTAGATCCAGATGTAAGAGTAAATGATGAGAGTACTGTTCCTTTAAACAAACCTGTCTGTGTCTTTCTATATATTTTCAGGTGGGAGCAGAATGTTCCAATAATCAGACAGGGAGCACATCTGAGATGAGAAAGATGTTTGGACACAGTCAGGTAAGTGTTCTGCTGTGCACCACTGAGGCGCTTATGAAGACAGAATTCATAATAAGTGATTTCATTATACAAAACAATTGATCCTGAACTGCTATATGAAGTATTGTGTCTGCTTTAAAATAACATCTACAGTGGCGTCCAAAAGTATGAGGAATTATTTTTATAACCTAATACAGTTTTGTCAATATAAACTTTATTATTAGCATCAAAATTTTAGTGTTCAGTTGAAAATAAACATTTCATCTCGTAATAATCTATGTTAGTGTATATCATTTTTGTTCAGTGAATAGCATTTTTATTTGTAAGTTAACAACCAGAAATAAATAACAAGATACACACTAAACCAGATTTCGTTTAAATACATTCAAATTATTTACATATGCAACATTATTACATTATTTGACAGACACTTTACCCAAAGAAACTTATATTGTTGTCTTTGTAGCTCAACTGGTAGAGCATTGGATTTGTATTTTTTACTCAAAAATGAAAATTCTTTCATCATTCAAAATATCTTCTTTTGCGGAAGAAAGTCAAACAGGTTAAAAACGACAAGAGGGTGAGCAAATGATGACAGAATTGTCTATTTTGGGTGAACTCTCCTTGTAAGCTATTCATATACAGTACTGTTTATGTGCATTTCAGATTTTCAGGGTGCTTTCAGACTTTTTGACCCCACTGTATATCTACAAAATACACATACAGTATACATGTCATGCCATGTTTCCATGTTATGCGAGCAAGGCATCTAGAAGCATAGATCCACACACACATATAAATGTTTGCTTCAGTGCTAACAAGTTCCGGCATTGAGATCGGCAGCAAGCCGACAGGTTTTGTCAAATTATAGGTCATTCTGACACAGACGCGTGAAATGGAGAGAAAGGTGTAAATGTCTAATCACCTGCTCTGTTTGTGCTAGACTCCAGTGCACTACGATATGCATGTCTTCTCTTCTCTTGTCATCTCTATTCTATAGCCGCAGACCCCGGAGCAAATTGGACAAGGCCAAGCAAGGACATCAGAGGAAAGTGTGAAAACAGAAGGAGACCTAAAAAAGACACAAACGGCCACACACGACTAAAAGACTGTGGAAGACTTGGCAGATTTTCTGCATGGTAAAAATGATGTCAGACCTGTTTAAGCCCCTCGTCATCCACTGAGCTAAAGCACACACAAACACACACATGCACATAATGTAGGGCGCGCAGGCAGTGCAATGCCAAACAGACACAAAAAAACTCAATCTAACACTGCAAATGTAGAAAAAGGAATTCCCATATTTCAATTCTGAACTTTTTGATAAGAACCAACAGCATAGTTATGGCATGCATTATAGAGTTTTAGATTTTTATTTCAAGAGGTTACGATGGTACTGGTTGTTTTAAATAACCGTTACTTTTTTGTTCTTTAACTATTACGAGTTAATTTCTCCCAAAGTTAGGACACAGTGTTCTTTGATTTGTGTTGTTTGTACTTAAAAAAAGAACACTATTTCTGGCACCGCAGACCAGAATTTCCTTGTTAAAAGTCACACTGGGACGGGGAGGCGGGAGGGGGGTAATTTCAGTTTTGTAAATGTGGCTACGGCTCAAATTTACCTGTACATTTCTGAGCAGCTTCAGTTAAAAACTGAATTTTTTTAACAATAGCCCAGATTCACTGAACGGAAACGGAGTCAACACTGAGAATACTGTTTAATACAGCAAAAATGTGAAGGTATGGTCTGTCTCGTGTTGTAGCAAAGATTAATTTACTCTTCCTACTCCATATTATGAGGTATTATAGGCTCAAGTTGGCTGGCCAACTATCGCTGTTGAATATTTCGAAGCTTTTGGTGCCAGAGTTCAAGAGAAAAACTCGACTCACAGTGAGTCGTCTCCCTAAGAATGATGTGCCATGCACCGAGTACTTAATCTACTGCTACATCTCTCTGTTTCTCTACTTTCTTGTGTCCTTTCAATAAACCGTGATTTTCGCTAAATGTGTGCAGAATAAATGGTTATTTGTGGAGTAAAACTACAGGCTGTCCATACGTTCCTGAGTCCTCCGAGTTTTTTTCTCAGTTTAATGAACACCTCTGGAGTTTCAGGAAAGGCCTCGGTCTGCGTTCAAGTATGAGGTCAATAACCCAGATCCCACAGGATCAGAGGAAAACCCTCATTGGTTTATCCTGTATGTGAGCAGCACATCATCATTACTTGGAAGCTCGGTTTCTTAGGCCTCCAATAGACCATTGATTTCTCTTGATCCGTCTTTCTCTTTCTTCTTTTGCTTCCATGTCAAGAATGATCCATTCTCTTTTTCATCAAATTTAAGCTGACATGGTAGTTAGCAAGAATTACAGAAATCAGAGTCATTATGGTGTCTTGATGGAAAACCTTTTTTTTAAAAGCGACATGATACAAAAGCAGAAGCTCATTGTCTTTGAAAATAAAGCTGACATTACGGTTTCATGACAATTATGATAATTGCTCTGTGATCTTTTGCTCTGTGTTGTGTGTTTTTGCTTTTCCTTCACAAACAGTAATTGTATTTTCCGCCCGTGTGAAAAGTACAGACGCTAAACAAGGGAAAACTTTGACGGAACAACATGCGGCGGAAAAGTCCACCTGAAAATTATGATTTCAGGCCCGTTGTTAGTTTGCAACCGCCAGACTTTGCCAATTATCATCAAAACTTCGGAGGGCAGAACATGCCAAGTGTATTCCGGAGAGAGACTCCTCATAAATGTTTGAGCCGGGGATGATGGTTTGAGAAGCCTCCTCTTATATCTCTGCGCAGTAAAATGACACTGGGAGTGACAAATCTGTGCGGCGTTTTGCAAAGTGCCAATTTACCTATAGCAACACTGCAGCTTCCAAAAATACGACGTTGTTTTCCCATGAAAACCAGCCTCAACTAGACCTTATAAATAAAAATGAGCCACGATCAAAAACTGATTAATATCGGCCTCTCTGAAACAGCCTTGCGGAAATGCACAGTCTGTGTGATTACATTTACTGGAAAGAGAGATTGACAAACTTTTCAAAGTCAAGTGCTTCATTCAGTCGTGCGGCACACAGAATGAGACATTAATTTAATATTTCAATATTACCTCCGGTCTTTGAAGCTCACGACAATGTTGGGTGATTAAAAGAGTTGATCTGGAATCGCTACAGCATTCGGGTGAAATGCTGCACGGCGCCGAGCGTAATGTTAAGTTATGATCCAAAATTGAGATGCAATGACATTATTTTGGCTTTATTGAGAGTTCAACGCTTGTGGCATCTCCTTTGATCCGAAAACTCTGACCATTTTGTTATAGTCAATCTCCATTAAAACTTCTATGTTGTTCGGTTGAATTTGAGAATCACAGTCTGAGGGGCTAATTACGGCTCAGAAAGCCAATTTTCCCCCTTTTCGTGCCATCTAACCCACTCGAGTCTGGGAAAGGTGTAGGAAATAGAGCCTATCAGCAACTTCAAAGTGAATTTAAATAGCTACATCAATACTTTTCCCATTCAAACTCTGGAAGCGCTCAACCAATGCCCAGACACCTACAGCTCTTTACACTTTGAGTTATGAGGAGAACTAGCGGTAAAACATTGCTTTCAGACAGAAAAACGACAAGCTATCGTCGGCGAGGAAACGATAACCAAAAATCTGTTCAATTGAATCGTCAAGATTTCTGGTTGTTCAGTCAAGGACATACATACACACAGAATAAGAAATAAAAGCATTTAGACACTATGTAGATGATGCATCTTTAGATAGTAGAACAAGCAACGGTAACAGACTACATTTTAAATGACATCTGACATTTGGGGCAACCATGAAGATACGTTGACTGTCCCTAAAAACATATTGGCACACAAGCTGATGCAATGAGGAAGATATTTTACTATCTACAAAGACCCCACAATTGTGTGTGTAACTGCGTGGACATAGTGTCAGTTGACTGAATCATTAAGATCGTTTCTAGCAAACTATTCCTCAAGGATGAAGAACAGTTTCATGGCAACAGCATCTCTATCCAGTTCATTGACGCCAACGCTGAGGCAAACTGTAACATGACATGTGTATATCCGTGCACATAAAAATGCGGCGGTAGGCCAGCCGTAAAGTCACGGTGAGGACAGATTTTACAGACAACTGCAGTGGACCTTAGCACTAAAGTATCTTGTTGCCTCCCACACACAGCATAAAAAAAGTTATTATTCAATTATTCACCCTTTTTCTTTCACCTTTTATATTCAGACTGTCTACAACTGGTATATTAAATGTTGAACAGTTACTCAACACACAGCACATTCTTTAAAGAGTACATAACATTAGATCATGAAAATTACATTTCATGCCGAGTGTAATGTTTCCCTGTTTGAAAGTAAGCAGTCTGCCAAATTGTAAATCAAAAGGTGAATGAATAACAAAGTTATTGGCTTGGAAAAAAGGAAGTCGACTCTGAATCACGCAATCGAGTCGTCCCTAGTCCGATAAGTGAACCGCCGCGGATTTACGTCACTACATACAGTCCCCGCCTACTTCTTTCTAGGACTGCCCACGAAAACTATCCTCTTCTCCCCCAAACACTGTAGCTCGTGAACCTTATTCGCGTTAGACCAATCACAGCAGACTAGACCATCTGACCAATCAAATGACACTAGGCTAGCGGAAAAGAGGGGATTAGACAGATGAATCGCAGAATGAACCATTTAAGAGTCATTCAAAAAGTAAGATAAGAAAAACTGCCTATTATTATAAACTAATAGTGTTTTTACACATTCTATGTACATAAACTTGTTGTTGGACTCTCCATAAACCAAAATAGTGTTTTACAGGGACAGTGTCATTAATTCTATTCCTTGGTTAACTGATGACATCATGAGCATTGACTATAGTTATGACTTCAGTAATGCTACATTCACATCCTGTATGTAGAATTACAATAATATTAAAATAGATAGATAGAAAAATTGATTCTTGGTGTATTTCATAGAGCTATGTAATTTGATACACCGTTCTGTGACCGTTCTGAAAACCCATCTAAAGTCGTTTTATATTTACAGTTTCTTTCAAATCATCAAATATATGAAAATATGAAAAGAAAAATATAGCCTATATAGTTAATAATAATAATAATAATAATAATGTTCTTGTTGTTATTTTTTTAGTATTTCTATTACTTTTGTAGTTTTTCATTTAAGTACAGTATAAGGATAATTATAATCTGTACAAAAGCATATTTTTATATTTACATATTACAGTAACATATTTTGATTAAATTGCTTAATTTTAGTTTTTTTAGGCCTTAATTATACATGAATATTTGAGTACCTTGAAATCCTTTACTGCAATAAACACACCTTTTTCATAATGCGTTTGCCTAAAACTGGGCTTCCATACCTAATCTCATAAATAGATTATTTGATTTGGGCCTGGATTTCACAGGCAGGGTCACAAATGTACGTATGGACATGCAGAACATGTATTAAAACCAGACAGACTTCGCCATCTTGTTTCAAACAGCACGGGTACATCTTACCAATAAAACATTGCTCAGAGCTAAATGATGAACAAAACCTTCACAGCTTGACAGTGTCACACCAATATCAACGTGTTTAATCTTAAAGAGTAAAATCCACATCAATATTCATAAGTGTATGTGGCTCATAACTAAACCATTTGTCCTCTGTTAGGCACCACAATTTCTAAGACGTTAGGGCTTTAGTCAATTTAAACTATAAAGGTCAACAATGCAATCCATCTAAATAGCACTCAGTGCAATCTAAGCCTACAACATAATTAAATACTGGCACTAATTACCCATCCTGCCCTTCTCTTCTATTTCTGCAGTAGTGCAGTCTGCTCATTAAAGCCGAATATGCCTACGCATCTCATGATAGATGTGAATGTTTTGCCATTACTGTCACATAATGAAATCAATTTGCTATTTCTGAATTGTGCCAAACAACAGAAAAGTGTCTTATTTGATCTAATGATGTTAAGGGACATATCTGATTTACATCCTTATGAAATTAGATCCAAACTTTTTCACTACTTTTACAACAGATCATGTTCAAGGTTTAGGTAACTTATTAAAAATAGTCAGATTCAGTGGTTTTAATACTTTAAAAGGCTGCTTAATGACGGTTTCAAAGTAACAACATAAACAAACGTTACAGTGCAACCGTGCTTTTGTGGTCCAAATTTACACATCCGCAGAGAATAGAGTCCCCGACAAGCAAAAGAAATAACAATTAAATGACATTAGCTAAAAAGTTAAAATATGCCATAAATTCCAGACATTGTCACTTATCATCGCTTCATCCCACCTTCCCTGTGGTACAGAATTTCTAGAATTTTTGACCCATAAAATGTTATTTTACTAAAAATGTTCCCGTGCGACTTAAGACTGACTGGCTTTGTGATCCAGGGTCACATGTGCGAAATTGTTTTTTTAATTGCAATATACCAATATATCATAATGAATGATATAAGCTCAAAATTGAATTGAGCTAAATTTACACTAAAGCTTTGATGCTACATGAAAAGAAATATGACCACAATTATTATAAATAGAAATAAACTCTATAAGTTAACTTCAAGCCTGGCGTGTGCGTCCAATGAAACCGCCTACGGAATTTATCATTTATTAGTCTTTCTGAATAATAAAAGTTATTGACTTGTGTTACATATAAATATTTAAACTGTAAAGAATATGTGAAAAATATGAGTAGTGTGTGGTGAATTTTGATAAAACAGTTAAGCGTGAGAATAACATAGAACCACAAGGGCAATAGAAAATGTCTGTTGATATATTTTCCATATAACAGATTGCTTTTGGTTGCGATAAATCAAGTTTCAATCCTATGTTTCATTTGATCTATCTACAAACTAAGAGGCAGAGAAGGCAGAAGATGGCCTTTGGATCTGTGTTGCATCTTTGTTAAAGGTCATTTTTGAGCCCTTTTATTATTCCTGAGAAGCGAAACCTTGAAATGAACCTGCTGTAGGACAATAAACTAGCAAACTACACAATAAACTGTAGACTGCAATTTCATCCCTCATAGTAATTCCCACTGCTGCATTCCTAAAGTCATCATCAGTTCTCCCCGTCGCGTCGTCTTCTTGAAAATATACAGCATGCCATTGAACTAATATCATCATTTAGCAATGGATTTTAAAACAACTTTGTGAACTTGAATCATGTGGTAATGAAAATGGTTTATGAAAAACACACTTCATAGGAGACATTGCTGAATGTGTTGAGCTGTTATCTTAAGCTAAGCTGGTTTAATAAACACAAAGAATGGTGTGATGTTACTGGCTATATTTATCTGGCAGGGAATTGGAGACTCTTTATTTCTTTCCTTGGTGTAGCTTGCTAGCTCCTATTGATGTTCATCTACAGCCATGTAGGGAGAGGGGGAAAAACAGCAAGAAAAGCTGAGACATCATTATTTGGTTTAAAAGTGCTTTTCGATGGGTTTTCATTTTGCAAATAATATTGACTTGTAGAAAATTGACAAGGGACTCGACGAGTGTGGACGAATTAGGAATGTGGGACTACGGCTATTTTATCACTAATACACTTCTTTTCAACTCTTCAGAGAAAATTGAATTTCAACAGAAAGGCTCCAAGTACCATCGCAGATATTGGTGTGATCTTCTCATAAAACACCTTAAATTACACAAAACAGCTGTTGAATGTTAATAGAAAATGTCTGACACCTCAGGCAAAGATGCGACAAGAGTAAAACAGTCGAGTGTATTGGAACAGATGTATTTGCTAAAGTGTGTCCGATCCGGCAAGTAAGTTTGGGTCTTTTGTGATAATCTTTATCATCTTATAACAATATGAAAGTTTCTTCAAAGGTATTGTGAACAATAAACCTTATGTACTGTAACTCGAGTAATGCTTAATTAAAAAAACGCCATTTGGAAAACCCATATGGAAATGTAGGAAATCCAGAGGGCACCTGCAGCGAAGTTCTGGGTTTTTGGACTGCAACCTCATATACTGCAAATAAATACTGTTGTACGTAAAAAAATGTGCTGGGTTTGTTGCACTGCTCACTGTGCAGCATTCATTTTGTGTGGCTTACTAAGCAACGAAAGAGCAATTATAATATATTTTTTTACTTAATCTAAGAATTAAAGCTGGAATTCATCTCTTTATTGGGTTAAAATTTAACAGTTGCTGAACAGGCACATAAATCAGTGACACCATCAGTCTCTGTACCTTAGGCTGATTCATAATAAGTTTAGAATGATGATTTATAAATTAAGCTGTTGTGTACCATATCACAGGAATTGTCAGTCTGACATCATTTGACTTCAACCCACGTAAAGATAAGTACATTAAGTGAGCTGCAATTTTATGGTTTAAGCAGAGGCAAACATTACAGTTCCAGCTGTAAAGGGGGAGTTCATTTATCATGTATTCAACCTCATGTCATTTGTTTATGAGGCTTTTTTGGTCGACGACAAAAGAAGACATTTTGTCTCAGTTTGCATACAATGGAAGTTAATGGGGGGGGGGGGGGGGGGGGGGCGCATGTGTTGTTTGGTTACCAGTGTTCTTTAGAATATCTTCTTTTGTGTTCTGCAGAAGAGAGAATGTCATTCAGATTAAGGGTTAGTGAATTATGAAATATTTTTATTTGGGGTGAACTACCCCATAATGCAAGCTTTTTAGACACATTAAAAAAATGTAGGCGCTGTAGACTACCAATAAATGTAACCATGTTCCAGACGTTCAAAGCAAGACCTTCCGAGAGTTACATTACTTCATATTCTTTAATATTTTATCATGTGTTGAAAAAAGTATGGGCTGCATTTACAGAATAGTGTGTGGGGCTTTTCCTAGAATCAAAAAGGCCAGTTAAAGGGTAATGAGGGTTTGACAGCTCTATGATTAATCTCAACCACAATAATGTGATTTTTATCATAAATGGCTATATGTGGAAGTTGCTAACAAAAAGGCTTACATTAAATGTAAGTAGAGGAAACTCGATGTGATGCTTGGCCTGAACCGTTTGTGAATCAGTGCAATGAGGAATTCCAACGAAAGATCCCATTTTATCCCAGAATCTACAATCAGTAGTGAAAATTAAAAAGTGACAAAGACAGTAATGCCTAATGTTCTCAATCTGCAGATGAAGTTATATAATGCACTTGAAATGCTGGCTCTGTGTCTGCTCAGGAAAAATGACTGTGTTTGTGTAATAGGTTTAGCTATTATGCCACTCGCAGCTGGAAACAAATTCCAGACATCCTCAGGAATCCTTTTTTTAGCTTTATTCATTATATACAGACTGAAAACACATATGTTTACCTTTGCTTTCTTAAATTAATTATTATAATGCATATATCATTGAACAACCATATTTTTTTACTAAAACATGCAATTTTATTTAGACTTTTTTCTTTATATTTGTTATTTGTCATCCAAATTTTTTTTTTCTTTCCTCATTCTTTTTTTAATCATTTTCATATAAGACACATCTGTTAAGCACAGATGACATCACTATTAATAGTGCTCTGAATGCGGATTAACTTGTTCCTCTCATGAACTGTAGAAGAAGTTTCAAACAAGGTATGTGTCCTTCATGAATAGTTTTTCTGTTCCTCTTTGTCTTTTTTTTGTTATATGGATAAAAATGTGCAGCATGGTCTATATTTATTAACTGGGAAATCATTTACCACCATTGTGTAAAAATAATTGTTTTTTAATAAACAGTGCACAGCATGGTGGTGACATCGATCGGAAATTGTTGTTTTCGGTTTTAAAGCTTTCAACATGTACAGGTATACAGGGAATAGTAATACAATTAGGCAAAATGAACAAGTAGATGAATTTTGCCAAACCGTATAGTTATTTCTTTGCCATGGGAAATATGGACTAAAACATTGTTTGGGGAAAAAATAATTAGAGCTAAAGTGTGTAATTTGTTTAGTTAAAATATTTACTCCTTTACCAGTTTAATATAAAGAAATAACAGAAAGCCATTTGAAAATCTATATTCCTGAAATAATTTTTTTTGCTCCTGCCCTACATGACAGTGTTTTAATAATGGCTTATTTTATGGCAGTACCATCTGTTTTTCCAAACAATGAGAGACGTACAGTGTCCATAAAATGTGTTTAACAATAATTATGACAGCAATTCCATGTCGTGATGGTGGTTTAAAAGGCTTTCAAAGGGAGATAGAATAACCTGAGGTCTGATCAAAGCATCAGGGATTTTTCCCAGACTATTGGATTAATTATGCAAGACTTTGGAGGGGGCTGACAGACTTTAAGACTTCATTGCGTTGCTGAATCAAAGACATCCCCTGCTGTTCATGAAGCGACAACACTGGAACAATATAACGCTAAACAATACGTGTTTTCTGTTATAAGAAAAATGAATGTGTTGTTCCTGCTGCATTTGAGAAAATGGGACAGTGCAAGCAGAAACTTGTCCGTACTTTTCCCTAAAGGTAGAGACATACAGCCAATTTTCATTGGCTTAACCATGTCTAGATCAAGGCTGGGATTTTTTTTCATTGACAGAACTATTGTTATGGTGCCTTTAAGTTCCAAGTTTATTCGTCACATAAACAACCATACATAGTACGACATGCAGTGAAATACTTTCTCGACTGTCCGAATAAAAATAGAAAGGAGATAGGAAAGGAAGGAAGATTAAACTATATATAAACAATACATAAATAGTGTTGGGGAGTGGGAAAGTGTCCATTTAAAGTGCAGGTACTGTGCAATATATGTAGTATATATATGTAGTGCACATACAGTATATATAGTATATACTGTACATATACAAGGATAAAAATGTGAGGTTGTTAACTTATGTGAGGTTTTTAATTGAAACCAACAGTAGAATATAGTCTAATGATCGGACTCTGCTTGTAGAGACACAAGACTGTCAGAAGTCTTCACTGGTTACTATGCATAAAACCCCGGGAAACTGTAAAAAAATACTTAAAAAAACTGAAATTTTCTGGAATAAATATTTCACATACAATTACATGTTTTTCATGGTATCCTTGTAAATTAGCTTTTTCTGAAATTATTATTTCAAATATGTGAAAAAGCTGGAAATTAAAAATGGATAGTCTTAGACAGGATTGTGATTTATTGTATGTGTTATCAAAATAGATCAGAGCAGAATGAATTAAGGAGAGAAAATGAAAATATAAGTAAATGGATATTTCTAAAACACAGACAAATAAAATATAATTCTTGTAAATTTAACTGAATATGACCTATTAATAAAATGTGACACTTCTGTTACCTTTATAGTAATTTATTACATTAGATGTAATAAACAATGTAACTGCTGTTGTCTTGTGACAATTTAATTCAGGCACAGTCTTTGTTTTTTGCTCAAACATTATAAGACAGGGTCATAATCGATTGATTGTGTTTTCTTTAATGCATAATGTAGTTAATGATGTATAAAAATACTCAACTGTGAGTACCTGAGGGGTTAAAGACGGGGTTTATTCATTTTTACATTTTTCTTTTGGCTGGGAGTCAAAAGTAGAAAGTCTGTGGTAGAAAGTTCAATTTGGCACAGATGGTCTGTACTTCAATTTTAAAAGATTGTTGGCAACCAACAGGTCAATGTTGCGATTCTGAACTTTTTCACTGTTGCGGACTAGAAATGCAATTCTTGTTTTGTGGGTCATGGTGAGTTCAGCATAGCAGAAAAGTCAACCTATGATTTACAGTTACCTTACTCCTACAAATTTTGACCAATCTCAAATTTATTTCAGATGCTCTGTCAACCAAGCCCCACAAATGAAAAACATAAAGCTGTATCTTGCCAATGTGTTGGTGTATTTTACCAAAACTTGATATGTTTGGAAATATGCCCTGGAGGACCTCATGCATTTAGGGACTTCACTCCCTGGTGGTCATCAATTGGTAAAAAATGTTCACACTCTTTGAACAGCTGATCCTCGAGTCATAATATTGCTGTCCTCTGATTCTTTGGAGTTCAGTTAAATTGGAATGTCTCTTCCACAGCTGTAGCTTGCACCATAATTGTTGCTTGCAGCCCTGTGTTCCCAACTCGAAACAGCCATTGCTGCAGTTTGTACTTTTATGAGGGTGATACGTTTGGCAAATATACAGTTGAGTGAAAAAGTATGTGAACCCTTTGGGCTTACTTGGATTTCTTCATAAATTGGTCATAAAATGTGTTCTGATCTTCATCTAAGTCACAACAATAGAGAAACACAGTCTGCTTAAACTAATACTGCACAAACATTATACGTTTTCATGTTTTTATTGAACACATCATGTAAACATTCATAGTGCAGGGTGGAAAAAGTATGTGAAACCCTAGGCTAATGACTTCTCCAAGAGCTAATTGGAGCCAGGAGTCAGCCAACCTGGGGTCCAATCAATGTGATGAGATTGGATGTGTTGATTAAAGCTGGCCTGTCCAATAAAAAACAGACACCAGTTTTGAGTTTGCTGTTCTGAAGAAGCGTTGTCTGATGTGAACCATGCCTCGCACAAAAGAGCTCTCAGAAGACCTACGATCAAGAATTGTTGACTTACATAAAGCTGGAAAGGGCTACAAAAGTATATCTAAAAGCCTTGATGTCCATGTGTCCACGGTAAGACAGATTGTCTACAAATGGAGAAAGTTCAGCACTGTTGCTACACTCCCTAGGTGTGAGCACAGCGCAGAATGCTCAATGAGGTGAAGAAGAATCCTAGAGTGTCAGCTAAACACTTACAGAAATCTCTGGCACATGCTAACATTTTTGTTGACAAATCTACAATAAGGAAAACATTAAACAAGAATGGACTTCATGGGAGGACACCACGGAGGAAGCCACTGCTGTCCTAAAAAAACATTGCAGCACGTTTGAAGTTTGCGAAAGAACACCTGGATGTTCCACAGCACTACTGGCAAAACATTCTGTGGACAGATGAAGCCAAAATTGAGTTGTTTGGAAAGAACACACAACGCTATGTGTGGAGAACAAAAGGCACAACACACCAACATCAAAACCTCATCCCATCTGTGAAATATGGTGGAGGGGGCATCATGGTTTGGGGCTGCTTTGCTGCCTCAGGCCCTGGACGGATTACTGTCATCGATGGAAAAATGAATTCCAAAGTTTATCAAGACAGTTTGCAGGAAAACTTAAGACCATCTGTCCGCCAACTGAAGCATTACAGAGGATGGACGATGCAACAGGACAACGACCCAAAGCATAGAAGTTAATCAACAACAGAAGGGCTTCAACAGAAGAAAATACGCCTTCTGGAGTGGCCCAGTCAGAGTCCTGACCTCAACCCGATTGAGATGCTGTGGCATGACCTCAAGAGAGCGATTCACACCAGACGTCCCAAGAATATTGCTGAACTGAAACACTTTTGTAAAGAGGAATGGTCCAAAATTTCTCCTGACCGTTGTGCAGGTCTGATCTGCAACTATAGGAAACGTTTGGTTGAGGTTATTGCTGCCAAAGGAGGGTCAACCAGTTATTAAACCCAAAGGTTCACATACTTTTTCCACCCTGCACTATGAATGTTTACATGTTGTGTTCAATAAAAACATGAAAACGTATAATGTTTGTGCGGTATTAGTTTAAGCAGACTGTGTTTCTTTATTGTTGTGACTTAGATGAAGATCAGAACACATTTTATGACCAATTTATGAAGAAATCCAAGTAAGCCCAAAGGGTTCACATACTTTTTCTTTCAACTGTATGTTGTCAAAGTGTGATTTTTAAGTGTGTTTTTTGCTCACTAATGCCTGTGGCATACTTTTTTATGTGTTCGCAAGCGTATGTGTTCAGCCGAACGCACAGCCTTGCAAAGTATACTGCTTTCAACTCGTACGCGTACACACAGGTATTGACGCATTTGCATTGCAACATATTGCAATATCTCTCCAGGCCTACAGGGATCAGGTTTTCTTCTACTACCTTGAATCGATGCTCCCAGGAAACTGTTGCCACCTGGTGGTTAAAAATTTACTGCAAGAGTTGGAATGCCCTTCGTAAAAAATTCCGGCGTCATGACAAATCTATGGTGCATCCCAATTCGCCTACTTATACTATCCCCTTAAAGCATGTACTGTTTTTGTTATGGAAAAGTATATATAGTACATTTTAGTGCATAGCAAAACTGTTTGGACACACTGGGACACGGAAACGGAAGTGGCCGATGTTGCCTAGACGACTGTGATCCTCAACTGTCACGAACGTCAAAATACACCTCTTCCTTAAATTTAAGTATTTATTCATTTATTATTTTTTATGTATGCGTTACTTTCATTAATGCAGTGTATCTTCACTAAACACCGCCCTCTCGTGGTGAGTTGTGGGTAATATCAGAAACCGGAACCGGAAACAGTAGACCATCCGGGTAGTTTGAGAATACTCATTTCAGCATAGTATGATTTCGAACATACGAACTCTATTTTCGAATACTATTTAGTACAGTTAGTATGAGAATTGGGACGCAAAAGTACTTTTAATAGGTATTCTTTTTAGCGCATGATTGCAATTCTTACAAAATTACATTACGATTTAGATCGCTAGTTTTTCGTTAAAATTACCATTATTGTCTTTTTCACTTAATGCTTCATATAATAGTACATAAATGAGGCTATGGGTAGTTCAATCACACAAATCTCGTTCTTTCTGTTTTAGTTATTTGCTATAATAAAACCATGGTTATTTTAAATGATCAAAAGTGACGTTTTTTGTTTGTTAAGCAGATGTTGACCCAGAATTACTGGCGTGTAAGTTGCATCAAGCTTTTATGTTTTTGTAAACTTCAATTTTAGAAAGTCATTACATGCTATTATTTTACCCAGCAAATTTAGCTCGCTAGAAGCTAACGCAGCTTTGGTTAGCCATACAACAACATATCGAGAAAACAACTTTGTGAATAGGCATTACAACTACCTACTTAATTGGGTCCTAAGTTGACATAATTCACACGGGGACCAAATTTTTTATGACACTGGCGGTGCGGGTACAGCATTCTCATACTATTCTGATGACGAAATTTGGGTTGTGCGCTTTTTAAACTGTCCCTCGTGTATGCGTAAATTTAGCCTTCTCTCAACATCAACATACAGTGTTACATCTTATGGAGTGGTACTAAGCAGGTTGATGCTTTTATCACCTTAAATCAGGTCAGCCAGGTGTGGGATTGTTTTTCACAACCGTCTGCCGGTACAGATTGTAGCACACGGATCTCCACAGGATATGGATGATACAAAGGCAGGTGCATCACCTTGTATTAGCATCAGAAATATGCATGAACGATGCCCCTCAGCAGAGATCATTTCATACCCAGCGTGCACTCTCGGTTATGAACAAGTGCATGTCAGCACTTAAATAAAAAGTTCCCTTCTGTTCTCACACTGTACAGTAGATACTGTAACCTTAAACGGAGCTGAGTACAAATGTGTGCTAACACCATGAACACTCTCCATTGCTATGAGAGAATCGTGAGATGCAGTTTAACCGCTGTAACCGGTCAGTACACAAATGCACAAAATGCTCAAAAAACGCAGTGTCTGAAAATAGATCCCTAAAATATTCACATTTATATGGATGAATTGGCTGAAAGCTGTTTTTGTGCTGGGCACAGTTCTGCAGTGATGGATGGTGTACAGTGAGCACAACATTGCCAAGACTTCCCCGGAGTGTTTACTCTTTCTAAAATGTATTTGTGGATTATTTTTTATTGGTTCACAAATGTGAAAACACTGTTAATAGGAACTAGAGGGAGCCACAGAAAGATTACATCGTGCCTCTCTTTCTGAGAATGGTAATGAGTTGAAATAAAGGTCATGCAAGCGAGGTCACTTGGAGAAGAATAGTTATGTTTTGGAGAGGATTGGGGGCAAATGTGGTCTTGATAGATGCCTTTCACACACTGCTCAATTCCTCTATGAATGTTTTTGGTTGTTGTGTTGTACTTCAGAGCCTGAGATTCATTGCGTCTGTTTAATAATTCAATTCCTATATAATTGCATTGTGTGTAACAAAATCGTAGTTTTACTCTGGTGACATCTTCTGCTGTTTTGAAAAGCAAGTGACATCCAAATGCATTATTCAGCTTTTAATCGTTTCATATTTTGTGTTTTTGTTGTTTGTTCTGCTCAAGTTCCTAATACCTCAACTCATTAAAATTCTTTACAGCCATGAAATTATAAGTGTTTTCTTCATCCGGTCTCATCTTTGTGCTATGGTATTTGTCAGCAAAATATTTAGCTGTTTCTCTTATTAATGTAGTCTGTCGTGCTACTTATTATTTCATCTATTATTGATCAATTTCTACTTTTCTTCCCCTTTGAGATCTCTGAATGCAAGAAGGAAACATTGCGGAAGATTACATCATTATAGGGTTTAGCAGCCTGCTGTTGAGGTGTTTGGATGGCCAACAGTGTTGGCTAACCAAAAGAATAGTGTGTGTGTGTTAGCTAGTAGAGCAGTGTGTAAGTTAGTTGTCAGAGCGCTGTGTGTCTGAGTATCGATTCACATGTTCTTGCTGTCAGCCCTGTTGCTCTTCTGGCCATGTAGACTGTGGCACATTGACGTATATGACAGCAATGGAAGGAGAAGAAATGGAGATCCTGCTACTTAAAGATCTTTAAAGGAACCAGTGCAGCCCTCAATAAGGAGGATGGCAGCTGAGCACAATACGAATCTGTGTGTGAATCTTTAAATTACACTCCTAAAACCTAAAATACACGATAATATACATTTTTTTTTTCGGAAAACAGAAGATCAAAACAATTATTTGTAAAGTAAACTGTATAAACAGCAATTCATGTTATGGCTATAATCTAAACTGACATCTTTATTAGTACGTTTTTCTTTATGCTCACTATTCTTTTGAGGTCAAGATCACTTTATTGAACATTATAAAGAAAATTATAAGGTTGCGCAGCGGGATTTTTCAATTACCTGTAAATCTGATTTTTTTGTGACATCTGACATCTTGAACCAACTTGAAAAGTCAGACCGTTTTCAAAGTTAAACTCCTCTCATCTCCATGGAAACAAGAGCTTTACAGCTTTCTCAACCTTCACTTGAGAAATCCTGTCCTCCCTGCCAAGAGCGCAGCGCTGCATTGTTGATAATGGGTTTACACTTCGAATGATGTATCACCGCCATCTTTGCTCTAATGTACTAGTAAACATTTAAGTGTAATTTCATGCTATCAGCCCAGGTAATTATATGTATTTACAAAGGATCCTTTTGAAGTCATTTCTGTGGAATAAGCTATATGCGAAAGACTGAGACTTTATTCAGAACAGATGCTGTTTTGTATTATTTCTGTGATTTTGCTTATTATTGTCCCATAAAGAATGTCAGACGGTGTATCTGTTTCATCGGGTTAACCATCAGAGAGAAGTAATCATTTGAGTTATTTGATAATTAAAGAAATTTCCTTAACAAATCGATTCGATATCCGTGCAGAAAGATATTGTGCCCGTATTAATGAAGCGCTCTGCTAATTTAGAGAAAATTTCAAGAACAGAAGGAGAGCAGTGAGATATCTCTATGTGTGTGTGAGATAGAGATAATGTGCTGTAGTTGTAGACAGCATCTTATAGGTTTTTAATCAAAGGTATAAAGATATTTTTACTTTGTGCTTTTAGAACATAGAGCTGGAGCAATGACAGATAAGTGCAACCGAATAATGTGGAGAAGGACACAGCTGCTGTCACTTGAGCTGTACTGTGTCCACATTCCTGATGAATGGTGCATTGCATTTTGTCATTTGCTTTTGATTGGAGCCAAATCCTTTATGTTACTGTGACCTTAAGAGAGACTCAGTGCCTAGAGCTGCCTGCCTGAGCACTGACCCTCAGGTCATTTGAGATCCCAGCAAAACATGTTAACAGCTACTTTAATCTAATTTAAGTCAACAATTATTTGTGAAATGGGCAACAATACAGCAGTACTACTACTTGTTTAGTGAACACACTATTGAAGAAGAAGGTTTAGGATGAAAAAAATATTTATAAAAGTTGAAATGGTTACAAAAGTACAGTATAAGCAACAGTAAGTTGCATGTTATATTATAATGCTACTGTAAAGTAAATGCAAATGTTTATTGAAAATACATTATTCAGAAGTTTAAGCTAATTATAATCTTTGGAATGTGATTATTGGTGTAAATTCTTATTATCTGATTTTCTGTTATTACCAGCTGAGCTTGTTTTCTCCCAAGGTTTTTTTCTTATCATTTCACATTGAATGTAACGCTCGTTTATGGTTTCATGGCAAATTCTTTACGTTCACCCTGTTCTTATAAAATTTTCTCTAATATTCAAGTGCTTTTTCTATGTGGGCTCAAGGGGAATGTCTGGTTCAATGTAATATGAAACCTGCTATCTATCATATTAATTGACAATGCCCCATTGTCTCAGAAAAGCATGTAAATTTGTAAGATTGTAGATGTAGAATATTTCTAATGACAATTTAAATGTGCAGTAATGTCGTGTATTCTATCCAATCCGTAAGTTATATTTAATATATATATATATTTGTTTTGTTTCGTTTGTTTTTCCTTGTTGAGCTACTTTTAATCAATGAAACATTGTAAAAGCTCTATTTAAACAAATTTGAATGGAATTAGCTTGTTTAAAGATCTTATTTTTTCATTTAGTAATGCCCTAGAACACTTCAAAGGTATTTTCATGTTTCCCAAAAGAAAAAAGAAAAACAGCCTTCTTGAGCATCAGTAAACGTTTATGTTTTTTATAACAGTTTTGCATAAGAGTCTGGCATTTGTTCAAATTTGCAAATTTTGCCTCACCGCTAGATGGCGCTACATTTCATACACTTATTCTTAGAAACTTAGCAACTGTTTTTTAGGTTGCTAGGTAACCAAGGATTGTTATTCAAGGATTATAACGCGAGCGCTCTGGATGCTGTTAACTAAGTCTCGCGTAGCCAGACCTTCATACTGAAGGACCGGAACTTATCACCGCTTTCTTTGGCCAAGTCCCTCCCAAGCGACCATATGACTGGCAGGTAAAGCAACCTAACACGTTTCGTTTTGTGCCATGTCATGTTTCAAGCCGTGGAAATGTCCCCGCAGAAACAGACCGGTGTACATTCACAAATGTCTCAAAAATTAACAGCAACAAAATTTATGCTGCGAACCTCAGGATGAATTCTTATAGCAACTGTTGTAAGCACGACAGCTTACTTCTTTTAAATCAGATGGCTTCGTGTTGTTTTCAGGCGGACCATTAAACAACGCGACATGCACGTCTCCCGGAAATCAGATGATTACTTCGAACATATGCTGAAGTGTTTCCAGAGAAGTTTGCCTTATGCATCAGACGTTTAGCCAACGGTCCGTGGGCGTGACATCTGAGTCTACTGTTAACTGTCATGTTTTCAGAAACTTTAAAAAGTTACAACCAGATGGCACTTGCTCTGACCTTGCTCGGTTAACCTGCATCAGCTAACACAAGTTTTTTAGAAATTCAAGCAAATTCGTGTCATTGGAGGGGCTTCTGCTAGGTGGCTCTAGTCTCGTTGCGAAATGGCTGACATGGATTTTGTTGAGATTTACCAGATTGTCCGACCTCCTCACTCACTTTCTTCCAAGAAAGATCCTTTTTTTTCTTGTTTCGATAAAAGTAAGAAGATGTATCGCACAGCTCCGGGTATCCACATACAGCAACGATGGTTTTGTCCTCCATTGTTGTTTCGGATTTCTGCCTCCTCTTGCTACATCATAATCACGTCACTACTAGAGCAAGCTCCTGATTGGTTAACACAGCACGAATCACACCCATGCATTGACTTAACATGTAAATCACTCGTGCTTAACGCTTCATTCGCGTCTGGTGGGAACGCAGCACAACAGCAAAAAAAACGAGTTCTGTGTGATCGGGCCCTAACACATCCATCTGAATAGATGTCTTGGATTCTGGCTAACTCATGGACAGTGATGGACGGTGGTTGTATTCACCACCCTCAGCAGATCCTTGAGTTCAGAAATAGATATTAGATGTTAGATACATACAGTATATGTTGCTGGTTTACTCCTTCGTGTGGCCCTGTGTGGTTCTCTTCTCACTTTACACAGCCTGACAAAATTTCCCTTTTTATATGCATTTATATTCAAAGCAACCTTCAAAGCTGCTCTCATCATCTAGCGGGGTAACTGTAAAAGAGAGGATAGCGGAGACCCTGCAAGGCTTGAAAAACAGATTGGCCGTAAAAAACTATCTGAGCATGTGTCAGAGTGATTGCATCATTTCCTCCATGTTTGGCAGGAAGGAGATTGATTTAGCTTCCATTTCCCCCCACAGTAACACCAAGGAATGCTTTTAGCTGATCAGAGAAGTTCTGTCCAACCCCGTTCTGGTTTAGGATGAGCATCATGATGCAATTACGACATTTTTATGGGACCCATGTGCTTCCTTTGTTTTTGTGGAGACAGATAGTCTAGAAGTCGTAAAAAAATGTGCAGGTTTCAGGGCATCTGACTGCACCCAGCCTGCGTTTATTTATGCTCCAGAATGAAGCATCGGGGACATTTTGATGTCAGACATCACAAGACTATGTTCTAAACAAATTATTTTTTGATGAAAAAGTGTTTGAAAGCCAAATCAGCAGAGTGGTCAGGCGATATATGTGACATGACATAAATTTGCTGTCTTGTCAGTGAATGAATACATAGCTGCTTTGATAAAGCCAGCTTGATGTATAACTCCTCAAAAACATAATTTCTGACTCAGTCAAGTCAGAAAATCTCATTAAATTCGTTTCGATGTGAAATATTATCTTGTTTATACGATAGTGAATGAATCGGATGAAATCAAATCAAACCTTACCTGATTTGTATCATTTTTAGCATCTGTGACAAATGATTTTGGAAGGTTATTATGGCGATTAATGGGATCAAACATACGATTATAAATGTGTAAAAGAAAGAGTGCAGATAACTTGGAGTTAATGAATATTTTTAGGAAATGATAAAGATCTCTATATTGCGGCGTGTTAAAATATGTGGCTATAAGCCGCAGTTATTGTTTTGGGAAGAGGTTGCTTTCGAAATCTGACATCCTGAGCGCATCCGCACATACAGAGAGTGTGACTTGAATCTAATTTTCACGAGAAACAAAAACAAGCGCTGCCGCTAAATAAACCCTACAGGAGAGGACATATTCTTTGCTGTCAGAGATAACAGGAAGCTAATTAAGCCAAACCGGCATGAAACATTGCATGAGACGTTTGGATGAAACCCTTGTGAAATGAAGCCGTGGCTACACGTAGAGCATATGAGAATAATTACGAAAAATTGCTGTATGACATGCACATAAATCTGTACACATTGTATATTTAAATTAATACAGTTAATGTATATGTTAATGAAAATGTTATGTGGTTTGAATAGGTGCAAGCAGAAATAAGGACAGATTTTGTATGACTGCAAAACTGGATCATGACAATAACAAACTGCACTGTAAAAGATCCAACTTGCAACATTTTCTCCCTACAGAGATAAATAAGTAACTTAAACATAGCATTTTTAGTTAAAGGTGTCAAATGATTGTTTTGCATATTTTGAACAAAATTAACCTAAACATGTTTCTAACAAAGATTATTTTGTTAACTGGACTTTGTTTATCAAGTTTTTGGCCAAAATGCGTCAGAAGGTTTGCCCAACTTACAAAACAGTGTATTCTGAACAAGAAATATTGCAAGAGTTTGAAAGTTCCCAAGATGCATTGCAGCACGTTCAATTCTGTGTTTCTTATTTGTTTTTCTTTTAAAGATTAGTGTTTTAGTTCTTGCTGGCTTAATTTATGCTATAATATCGTTTTTACTGTTTGTTATCTGTTGAGTTTAAAGTTCTTATAATGAATTATGGTTTTTGATTGTTACACAACCACAAAGTCGGTACATAAACACTCAACACAAACTGTTTAAACTATTTCTGTTTTGAGGCAGACAATTTACAATCGTAGTAAAAGACAAATACATTTGTTTATTTTTATGTTTAACATTACTTAAAGAGAACTTGGAATATTTCATTTTGCTAATTTAAAAAGATTTATCCAAACAACAGAAATATATGAATTGACTGAAGAACAGTACATACATGTGTGACAATAATATTTTTATTAGAAAAATAAGACAATCAGCATTACATAAACAAACATATTTAACTTGGCTAAACAAAGTATCATTACTTTGAGGAATTAAATAATATACGTTGAGTCAATATAGAAGTCTTACTGCATAAGGTTGCCTCATTTTTTTACGTTGGCTCATTTTTAAAGTGTGATAATGAAGTTTCATGGTTTTTATGATCTTTGTTTACTGTACAGTACAGTATTGGAAAACCTTCGGAAAAGCACTGAAGTCTCCTCTCGTTCTCTTTTGTTAGTGTGAAAGTAGCTTGTAGAAAGCAATTTCACCACACTACACTTTGATCTTGTTAGTGTGGATATTACGGGTGCTGATTTATGAGCACAGAGCCTCTCCATGCGAAAAAGGGGGAATTATGCAATTTTTTCTCTTTTTTCTTTCAAATCGAAGTCCATCATTTTATTTAGGGTAATAACATCTGTCGAATGTATAACAGAGAAGATGATCAAACTGACCGTTTATTTAACTCGCATATCTATTCAAATCTAATCTCGCGATCAATATAAAAATAAAAAAATATTAATATTAAGCTGTTGTTTTCAGTCACGGTTGCAGACAATATTACTGATTTTATAGAGCTTTTAATATGTGATGATAGAAGATTGGCTTAATAAGTTTAAGTATTTAAAGGGATAGTTTCATAAAAGTTTACCCATGAAAACTGTCATCATTTACTCACCCTCAAGTTGTTCCAAACCTGCAAAAATTCTTTGTTCTGATAAATTTGAAAGAATGTTAGCAACTGACAGTTCTGGTACATCATTGGCTTCCATAGTAGAAAATACACTTTATAATTATTTTTTTCTGTTAAACACAAAATAAGATATTTTGAAGAATTAATATTTGACCAACATTTTCTTTTTCAACTTTGGTAGTCATTAATTTCCCAAAAATGTCAGTTATTAACATATTTCCATATATATTTCTTTGTGATTAATGTGACATGTTTGGAATAGCTTGAGGGCATAAATGGTGACAGAATTTTCGTTTTTGGGTGGAGCATCCCTTTAAATACAAGAAAAGGTTATCAAACACCATCTATACAATGTATAACTTGTCTCTCAGTTTGTAAAAACAACCAAAAATTATTTTTACTGTCATGCATTCACAATGTAGGTCAATGGAGGTATTCTGTAATATCTAAAAGCAGAAATAAGCTCTATAATAAGTCTATATTTGTGTGTATGAAAAAACATCAAAGTACTGCTCTTTCAAGTGCATTACAGTAAACATGTTATTTGACAGATGTTTTGACAAAACTCCAAATCTGACAAATGAAACTATTTTAAACATAAAACCTTGCCAGTTATAAATCGTGCATTCCCCCAACCAATCATATATCACCAAATAAAAAAACATGGTTTGTGGTATATTTGTTAGATGACTTTTCTTCTGTTAATCTGTTAGGTTTACCTTTGGCTCCAATGTCAGTGCATTATTATGGTGTAAGGTTCAGACCGGCATACTACAAAAGAGCTCATGATGTGAAGAAGCAAGGCTAGATTTCAGTATGCACGCCTTCTATTCAATGAATCCTGAGAAGTTTCCCTGCGGAGACACAGAGGCCTTATCACGGATGCTCTTTCAGTATGCGATCGTCTGTGAGATGTCATTAAACATGCTCTTTGTCCGCTCCCTAACTCGCTTTCTCTCTTTCTCCCCGTGCATGTGTCACTTTACCTTCCTCTACCCCTTGCTGTTTTCCTCTGTTGTGTGATGGTCTTTATCTTGCAGCTCTGTCATTGTCTCCTGCCCGTTGTCCTTAATGGGATCCTGCATCTGCATCAAAGGGAGTCATTGATGTGGTCCGTGAAAGCTCTGACAGTATCAGACTGTGTCCAGAAGAAGAAGAGCGGAAAAGAAAAGTGACCCAACGTGACCTTATGCTCATTGTCTGTAAACTGAAGGAAAAGATGATGTCCCTCAAGTCTTCATTCAAAATGCATCTGTCATTTCCTTTTCTATCTAAAGACATTTCAAGCACACCTTTCAAGTTTCACCACAGGGTGAAGGGTGATGTCTCTGTGGTCAGTTACATTCTCCCGCAGGGCCGTTGACGCCGCACATAACCGCTTGCTCTGCTCTGTAAGCCTTTGGTGACGGCCGATTCATTTTTCACAGTCACGTCCGAGTGAAATTCTTTTAGCTGTTTGCCAATCAGCAGGGACTTCGATTAAAGTCCCGATAATACCCTCTTAAGGTCGCCGCTCGGCGGGTTCTGTTCTCACTTCTCCAAGATTAGGATGGACAGAAAGCAAACTCGAAATATCAAGCACTTCAAAGCTTTGTTTAGTTAAGGTCACAAATCAAAAGTGGACAAAAGAAATTGCCCTTGTAGGTTTTCATCTTAGATTTTCTATGCGCAAGAATCAGCTTTTTCCATCGCTCACAGATGTAGATGCACACCTGTATTTATGCTGGAAACATACAATTTGTGTGTGGGTGTTTATATACCAGAGATTTGAAGATGCTGACTGCGGTGCATAATGACATATGCATAAAGAAGCTGATGCAGTGTGATTGCAGATACGCAATGCAAAAAATTGAGACTGTATCGTTCACACGGTATATCTTCAAAAGGAATTATTAACCTCAAATATTCAGTCACGTTTACCTACTCGATTTTACACAATTTTTTTTTTTTTGCTATTTGTCCTCCCCAGAAACTTGCATCCTGCGTAAAACAGCATGAAATTAACCTTGGTCTAATTCTGTTCTTTACCTTAAGTGGCAGGACTAGAAATATAGAGCATGAGTCATACATACTACTGCTATATTGCTTTGTTTTTCATCTCTTTTGAAGCTCTGTAAGATTCTCGTTCTGTGTTCCACCGAAAAAATATGAGTACATGGGTTTGTAGGAACATGACGGCGTTACATTTACATTTCACTTTTGGGTGAACTCTTTTATTCATTTATCGCCCAACTTAACTCGAAGACATGATGTTTTCCCAGCACTATTTATAACTTGTCTGGTTTTGTCCATTTTTGCTTTTCATCTCTGTCTGTTATGTGTCTGCTTTTGTTAAACGGCTCATTAGCCCATGATAGCTCATAGTTTATTCATAGCTTATCCTATTCTTTTTTTACACGTTGTATAAGCACATTGTCATCCGTATTGTGTTTATATAGCAGGATTGGTGTTGGGCTGCTTAGTGTTCAATTTCATTTAGACGTCTTGTGTTTAACATTTACAAAGCAATTATGCCTCGAAATGTTCCTAGCCCCCTTAGGGAGTCTGACATAATGCTAAAAGAGTGAGAGGTGGGTAGTTTAGCGCATCAGTGCTAAAGCACTTTAGGCCTGCGGTCTTTAAATAAGGTCTGTGTGTTGTTAGATCTTTTAGTGCGGCGTAATGATTATCTATTAATTATTAGTAAGCTTTAAACAATTAAGATTAATGTTTAGCGCTCAATGATGTGATGAGCCATTAGAGATTTTAAAGGTAAAGCATTCATTACTCACTCATTACGTATCAAACGCTCTGATGTCGATATATTGACGGGGTCGTAAGAATCCGGCGCGACAGGTGGTCTTGTCTGTTGATGTTGTCTGAGTGATTGCAGACCCACCTTGAGCAGATAATTAGCTGTCTCCTTGGTGCGAAAGGGGTGGATGTAATTCAATCAAACCACAATGCCGACAACTATTAGGAAGGCCTTCGAGGAGATTAAAAAAACGTGCGTCCGCAGATTAATATCAAATCAACTCTCGGCTGTCTGTCCTTCTCATTGATTGTTTATTCATTTGTAGTAATTAATCGCGACCTTTATGTGCTTATTCGGGGTGGGGGGGAATACAGTGTAAAGACCGTCCTGTTCTTAGGGTCTGTACACACAACATGTCGATGGGATAATGTATCTCTAGAGGGATGCTCTGTCAACAACGCTCGAGGTAACGCTCGCTCCTCACCTGCTCGGGGAAAACTTCCCGCTTTGACCCCATTGGTATTCCCTTGAAAGCCAGATTGATAGCTGCAGTTTAGCCCCTTGGTGCTCGAGTCACATTAGACCTTCAAACTTGTCGAACATCCACGTGCAAATCCTTTCCATTCGGACTGTTTCCATCCATTTAGAGTGCTGGAGGGAAAACAACCCCATCAGTTTAATTACAGTTCTCGAAGGGCCGCTGTTGATCTGATGAGTTAGTTACACTCATGAATTAATGATAGCCCTCCCCTCTTGTTATTAAGGCAGTGGCGTCGAGGGGAAAGCTGTTCAGACTCAATTTGGGGCTTCTTTGGTGAACCGGAGGTGATATTCGGTCTCGAGATGAATGAGGTGTCGCTCGTCGAGTTCAAAGACCGAATGCTTGTTCTTGCAAAGTAATGGCAGTTCGCTCCTCGAACGTGTTTTCTGACACATGGAACAATGTTAAGGGGAAAATACATGACCTGTTTGCTTCACATTAATGTCCAAAACATTCTTATTATTAAATTTTTTTCAATTCGTTTTTTTATTACAATTCCACCACATGAACAGATTTTTTTTTCTGTCTAATCAATATTTATTGATTATACCTGTATTTATTGAAAAATAAAACAATTATTGAAATAAATACCTCAACTAAAAACGTGCCCTAAATATGTTTTTTTGTTGCTAATACATCGTAGACATATCTAAAAACACACTTTAGGCCATTATCAGCATCTAAAGTAGCCATTAAATGTTTAACATGTAAATTTGCAAAAATAACATAAAACAGTAATGATCAAATCAGTACAACAGAGCTTTTGCGAAAGGACCCCCATACTTATTCATCATTTTAAACCATTGCCAAGTATTTAATCCATAATACCGCTGTTAACCAAAGCCAGTTTAAAACGTACAATCACGATGTACGTTCAAGTCATTTTAAGGCATGAAGAAATCAAAGAAATGCGATTAAACTTTTACTTATGCTGTTTTAATGCTTAAAGATAAGTTTTAAATAATATAATTATTGAAAACAGTTGGAATGTAACCTTGTAATAAAAAAACACAAGCTTAGTATTTCATACTTATTTCTTATATAACCTTATTTAATTAGTCGCTGTGCAAAACGTTGGATAAGTCATACAGTTGTTATCCCAAAACAAACCCCCTCACAGGTGATGAGACGGGACCCCATTGCTTGATGTCAGAGTTCGGATCACCTTTACTTAAACGATATATCAAGAGTCATACATTATCTCTTTCTGTTTTTCAAATGTCCTCCAGTTATTCTGTAGAGATTTATGAGGACTAAACAGAATACACATTTCTAATCATTTATCACTTGGCTCCTGATACATGAAATATTAACATTTACACACTGGTTCAAAAGGTTTTCATTCAGATAGCCATGCCCTCAGATTACTCATTCATAATAAGTGCCGAGCAGGACTGTCGCATTGAGATTCTTCCCTACCCGCCTCATGTCTAACGGCTATCTCCACAGTTCTTGCTATGCTATTGAGAAGTGGCAAACAGAACAATTATCTTGTCACATCTGGCACTAACGTTTTCTTTTGTGCCGACTATCCGATAATCTTGAGTTGGATTGTTTATTCAAGCATTCGATGCAAAGCTGAGGATTGAAATTCAATCATCTTTTTGTCTCTGTTCAAATAATGTTTGGGGTCCAGCAGCTTTTCTAATTCACAACGATTTATAGGGGTCTTTATTTTTATTGTGGAGATCAAAGCAAAGAATAACCTCTCCAGTTTTAATGAAATTCACAAAACACATCAAAGTACAGACCATGAGCTTTCAAAGAAAAAAGCAGACCTGATGCACAACATGATTTTGACAGATATGCATTAAAGCATTATTGGATTCATTTTAAAAGGCTTTGAAAAGCATTCAGTGTTGGAGAATTTCGTGCACATGTTTAAAAAAAATTCACACACTTAGACATCAAGCATGGCTCATGAGGGCGCTTGATATTCAAGGAATAGCTCATACATTGAATAAAAGTGCAGGAACTCTAGACATGTGTTGAAATGGTCTTGATGGGAAATTTTGTCACATACTTATTAGGCTGTTGAAAAGAGCCAAGTTGGATGTCTTCATTCACTGAATCTTTTAAAAATGGATGATCACAACAGGAATAATACGAGAAAAGAAAAAGAAAATTGCACTTTAACCAGTGTTGGCAGACACTTTTATCCAAAGTGACTAGCAGTGCGATCAAAGATTACATTTTAGTAGTCCATGTGCTGGAACCTGCAATCTTTTGGTTGTATCAAACTGAAGCCATTCCCTGAATGAAACATTAATTCAATATGTTTTGAGTTTTTATAGTTCCGCTCACATTTAGTTCAGCTAACTTTCCATTCAAAATGCACAAGAAACATAAAGAATACATTAGAAATGCCTCTTCTTATGTTCTCAAGGTGTTTTTATTTTGCATGTTGATATTGTTATTTTTTCTGCATCCGCATGATTTAGTAATCTCTAGGCGACTAAAAAGAAGGAAGTATTCTCTGTTGCTTTCACAGCACATTTCACTGTATTAGGACGGCCTCGGGGCATAATATTGAAAATGGCAGGCAGGTAAAGCTCTGTTGGAGCTGAGAGAGCGAACGTGAGTCTGAGGCAATGTATGTTTGACACGGTTTCTGTGTGAAATGTGATGACTTTCTCTTGACTCACTCATGTGCCAGACCAGATTTTAGGGCTTCAGGGCAAATTTTTAAAAGTCTTGTTGTCTACTCCACAGTCTACAGTCTACAGAACAATCATGTTTTTCCACAGTTATCATTTTTTCAACACCACTGAGATAGAGGGTTGTGACCACTGTATTGATTTGTCACCATCTCTTAAGCTTACGTTTTTTATTTTTTATGCTCTGTTATTTCTAATATTAAGGAACGCCTTCCTAAAGGATTAAACTAAACAGTAAATTATTGATGCATAAAATATCCTTGAACTGTACAACTGTGTATCTACACTACTACATTTTAAAACAGATAGACCAACTCTGATTGGTCGGGCTTTGTAAAGCAAATTTAAATTGAACAAATGCATACCTGTGACTGCATTTGATATTAAAGGGATAGTTCAGCCAAAAAACTATTTGGCGTTTATTTTACTCACCCTAGGGCCATCCGAGAAGTAGGTGACATTTTTTCTTGAGTAGAATCATAAAGAAGGTTTGGTAAATCAGCAGCCCTCTCTGTTTCATATAATGGGAGTCTATGGGGTCCACCTGTTTAAAAGTTCCTAAAGCACATAATTCCAAAAAAGCGGCTCCTGGCGACATGTTGACGTTTTGTGAAGCGGTTCGTTTGATATTTTCATAAAACTGAACGTCATTTTTAATAATATTAGCCATAATGTGCAGCCTCTGCACACAATCGCAATCTTATTCTTGTAGTATTTGGTGGCGGATGGCATACCAGCGTCTGGTACATTTAGCGCCACCTGCAGAAAGGGAGTGTTGAGGCTGTACAGTATGGCTAATATTATTAAAAATGACGTTCATATTTATATCATGTTAAGTAACTTCACGAAACGTCAACTTGTCGCCAGGAGACGCTTTTTAGAATTATGTGCTTTAGGAACTCTTAGAACGCAGATCCAATAGACTCCCATTATATGAGAGGCTGCAGATTTACCAAACAATCTTCTTTATGGTTCTACTCAAAAAAAACGGACAGCCTGAGAGTGAGTAAATAAACTGGAAATCAGACTTTTGGGCTGAACTATCCCTTTAATGCAGCAAGTTGCATTTGTGATTCGACTGCAGGCGTGGAGTTTGCAGGTGCTCCTCTTTGCATCATGCCTATTAACACCCGAGTTAAAACCACCGTAAACCACAGCCTGTCGTGGCATTTTCTATTAATGTAATGAATACACAGAACTGTCGTGGACATAGCTCATAAAAGATTATTGTCTCTGTATCTCTTATATCACTGTGAGTTATCATGTATCATAATCTTCCCATAGGTCTATAAAGAAAAGATCATATTAAATAATAGCAGACATTTATGTCATCTATAAAAATGTCCCACATGTCTAAAGCCTTTATCACCCTAAATATAGATTCAGTGTTCAATGTTTACCAAACCTTAATGTACTGTAAAATGGTATAAAAAGAAGAAATTAAGTGGAAAATCACAAATCAGGATATGCTTTAAAGTGTGATAATCTTTCAAGATGTGGTTAATCAGTCAGAATATTAAAGGACTAGTGTTTTATTTTCTTGGAGGATCTATTGTCAGAAACACATTATAATATACATGACTATGTCTTCAGAGGTGTATAAAGACCTATAATGAAGCTTTATGTTTTTATTACCTTAGAATGAGCTATTTTTATCTACATACACCACAGGTCTTCTTGTATGGAATTCACCATGTTGTTTCTATATTAGCCCTAAGAGGACAAACTGCTCTAACCTCATTCGGGAAAGAAGCGAAAACGTGATGACATCTTAATCCTCTCTCAGCCTCCGTAGGACTTCGAAGGGAGGGGTGCAGTGAGTGGGTTAGTTGCAATTCACAATCTCAACGCAAGATGCCGCTAAAAATTACACATTGGACCTTTCAGCTATTGATTGAAATCTCTGCGTTCTTTAAAGGTTTTGATATTGGTGTTGAATTCTTTTGTTGCAAATCAAAATAAAACTGCATCCATGTTACAGATGAATTTCCAGTTTTTTAATGTAACACAAGTAGGGCGTAACTCATGTAAAAACGGAAACTGAGGTTTAAAATCAATGAATGTATTCTGAATGTAAATTAAAATAACAATAAAAATTCACATTATTTATTATGAATGTAATGTTTATGGGAATTATATAATCAAGTAACACTATACCGTGCATCTTTCTATACAGTCAATAATGGTGTATTGTCGGCGTTAGCATGAAAAAAAGCGAAGCATGAATCTGAGAATTGATGCTAGAGATAAAACCATGACAGAATTTCAATTAGATCTGTGCTGAATCGATTTTAATACCGCACATCATACGTAACTGTCTTTAGTCTTCAAAAATATAAGCGAATTATCCTCACAGAAACATCTGTGACTTTACTTACACTACAAAGTCAGGTTGAGCATAACACTTACATGATTTTCATTTCAGATATCCCAGACATGGAACTCCATTGGGAAGCAGAAGGCATAATATATTGGCTCTGAGATAGAGCAAGGCAGAAGGAAGGCCATGCGGTTTGTCATCATAATGCTGGTCTGAATTGGACAATATTTTATTGTTGTGGGTGACTGGGATGTCTTATGAGACATCTGACGTAATCAGTCACATCGCATGCACGCTCTGGCGCAAGGCTCCATGACAGCGTGCTGCATCCCGCTGGGTAATGCTCTCTGACAACAACAGTCAAATAAGAAACCGATCACAGAAGCTCTTCTGACACAGTGGGGTTCAAAAGTGTATTTGTGAAAATTATTCTGTTTTGCATATTTCTAATGTGATACAGTTTTTCATCACAACTGATATTATCTGTGAAACTATCTGGATGAATTGAGAAATATACATAAACTATAGCGCAATTGCATCTTTTGCATGATACACTCAAGCTGGGAAAACCTGATGATCCATGTTTTCATGCAGCATTATGTATGTTCGATATATAATCTCTTTATATATAGAAGTTATCATGGTTAGTGTCACAAAAATACTCATTTGATTTGTGATCTAGAAATAATGTGCAATCTTCACATTTTATGATGCCTTTTAAAGCAAATTAAACTCTACATAATATTTATGTACAGGTATGCACTGCATATACAAGAATTTTTTACACAAATACAAGAGACAACGTACATTCAGCATATTTTTCCACTTATGCAGTAACTTCTTTTTAATTGAACAATAAAAGTATAGTCAATGTCATTCACCTGATTCTTTTATGTTTTGCAATATAACTGGCCTTGAATCTAATTCCTGATTCAAATGACCGGTGGTGCATACACCTAATTTAACATTCAGGGGACCACTTTGCTCACTGTGCAGTGATCCATTTGTTTCATCAAACTGAAAAGCCAAATAGATTGCACATTAACTCACTTAGGTCTAAATTGCCAGCACAAAATGCTTCCAATAAATATTTAATACCGTTTGTAGTGTCATTTTTGGGGGAACTAGCCATTGGTCTAGCTCTTCTAAAAACACACTAAGTTGAATGAAGCTGTGTTTAATTTACTTGTAGATCGTGTGTGATAAAGTATATTTTATGTTGAAAATACAGTTCCTTCAATAGAGTAAATGTTTTGTGCTGCCGTAGTTGTTATTTATGAAACTGATAAAAATCATAAACATTAATAAAGAAAGTATTATCAAATTCTAGGCTAGTCAAGGGCCATTAGGTGTGTGAAATGAAATCAATAGCATCATGACTGTGGTAGATCAGGCCACATACCATTATAAAGGACAGACTTTCGGAAAACATCATTTTTGAAACCTATCTCAGTTACTGTTGAAATGAGAAATGGCCTTTATTGCCTGCAACCTTTGACAAAGGACTTTAAATGTCAGTATAAAACAATAAGCTGCCTGAGTTCAATAGAAAAGTGTGAGTGTTGAACCCGCTGAAGCCTATGACACAAGTGATGTAAACCTGCCGTTATGGTACTAAACAATGACAAAATTTTTGCAATAAAGCAAATAATCACAATGAATGACCAAGATATGGAGGATCTATTGGCAGAAATGCATACATAACACATATGTTCCCATTGCAATCTAAATCTGTTTATTTTGTTCATATGTGAACAGGACAGAACACATGGAATCCAATCTTTTTAAATCTGATCTGATCCACTTCCATGTGTGGTCCTAAATCTGATCAAGACTGATGTTTCACAATGTGGCCTCAGTCCTAACCGTTATATTGGAATCACGCGACTTTTGCATAATTGTAGATCGACATGCGTCACAATTCTGCACTGATTCAATTCTTCACGTGCAATTGGCAACGGAAACAAACTTCTCATACAGAGCATGTTTCATAAATGAGTTATCTCCTTCTGCAAAAAAGGTGTCAGCTACCTTAGTGCTTCAAAAGAGAGGGGTGGAATGAGCCGACCTCAGCACTAGATGACGTTGAATTTCATGAACTGGACCTTAAAATAAATATTAAATTAATATTTTTACAACAAGTATAGCCTACCTGTAGCGTAACACTTTTGCACATTTATCTTCAAATGAATTCCTGTTAGAAGTACATGTCACGAGCAAATTACAGGTTACTAACATTCGGTTTGGATAGGAAATTTGACAACTTGTCAGCTCTCTCTCTCTCAGCTCTCTCAGTTTAACCTCTATAACAGAGCATTTAGCAAAAGAAGCAAAAGCTCTGGATGCATCTAAAAAAACTAAACGATTCGCAAAAGATTACTTGTCTGTGTTGCAATAATTTCATTCTTGTGTTTTATCCAGGCATGCAGATGATCTTGGGGGATACATGTGGATGAGGGTTAATATCCTTCATCATCACTACATAATAATAGATGGGTGCTTATGTAGCATGAAGGTCACTTTAATGTGTTAGAGGCTACATTTACATATAGATGCAAGAAGCACCAGAGCTATAGTGGAAAAGATGCAGATGAAAACAAGCCCATGGTATCAACATCTGAATTTTTCTGCAAACAATGTATGTTTTTTGTAGGGTAGTTTTAAACAACTGAATACGTTTTCACATCATTAACAATGCACAACCTCAAAATGGTTAGTACATGATATAAATATTCAAATGTTATCTAAAGGTCCAGTGTATGAAACTTCGCGGCATCTAACGGCTCACTCCACCCCTCCATTTCGAAGCACTATGGTGGGTGACAAAGGTCTAAGTTGTTGTCACGTTTTCGCTTCCTTGCTAAATGAGATAACGTATTTACGAAACGTGCTCTGTAGAGCAGTTTGTCCGTTTAGGGCTACTGTAGAACAACATGGTGATTCCATGTAAGGGGACCCGCGGTGTATGTAGATAGAAATATCTCATTTCAAGGGAATAAAAACATAATGCTTCATTATGTAAGGTCTTTATAAACCTCTGAAGACATAGTTAAAGTATGTATATTGTATTGCATTGCATATTGTACTCTCTATTAGAGCAATCATATCTGCTGTATAGTGAAGAGCTTTTTTCTCAAAACATATGAGGATTGCAAAAATACAGTACAGCTCAACATGCACATAACAAATATGCACACATTTTTATGACATACAAGAGAAGAAATGATATACATTTCTTAACATATCTGATTTTATTATAACTCTGTTTATTCAGCGAAGCACAACTTGGCTGCCAGTTATGTTTTTGCTGAGCGATTACTCTCTCGGCTCAAAATAAACATTTATATGAGTTTTGTTTAATGTTTAAATAAAAATATTAGGACTATGCCAGGCGGCATAACCAGCTGCTTTATAACTGTAAAGTGATTATGAAGAATCCTTCTCAGTATGCACAAGATTACAGAAAGATGCTCCGGAGCCAGAAAACAAAACTCAATAACTGTCTGGAAGAATTCAACTGCGATGAGACTTTTAAAGCGGTTAGCTGCCGTTGCAGTTGTGTTGCGCACATAATATTATCACATCCTCAGTGCAAATGTTTAATGGCCTTTAGCATTGATAAGGACATTCTTCTATCAATATATACACCAATCTACACCCATGATCCCAAATGCCATTGTGAGTCTTGTAGATGAAAGGCCTACTTGTCTGTGCCTGGTCATGAGTTGCCTTATTTTTCAGTTCCTATGTAACTAGCCGAGATTGCCATCAGATCATCTGAGCTAAATTAACATAATCCTGTCTTCATTTGAGCCCATCTGGTTATACTCTTTACATTTTCACACTTTTCTCCCAATACTTTATTCTTAAGCTTTTGCTACAGTAACAGGTTTGCAGTGCCAACAAGCGACATTTGCATGTTATTACCAGAGATACACATCCTCTTTTTATTCACAATAATGATGAACACCAGATTAGAATTCTCTCAAGTAATAATGCAAAACAAGGCCTGAAAATTAAACTGTGACAAACATGACAAATATACGAGAATGTAATTTGGTCCATGGGACTGCAGTCCATAGAGGACAGTGTGCGATCCCAAAAGTATGCCGATTTAAAAGATAAAAAGTTTTCGAATCCTCAGGGTGCATTTCATCAAATGAAATTATTCCACCCTCCCTGGTTTAATAGCAAGGGTTTGACAAAGAGGTGAAATATTAGCTCTGGCTGGTTTGCCTTAGCTGCCAGGGGCAACTCATTTAGTATGAGAGCATACAGCCGAATGATAGCAGGATATTCACAGGCTGCATTGGGACAGTAGAGTGAATTCTGTCTCTCCATGATTGGAGATTTTAATAAACCAACATGACAGCACTGAGACCGCTGTTGACCTCCCTGGACCATGATGGGCTGAAACGAGCAGCACAAGGTCATGTTGTAATCTCATGTCTTTGTTTTTACCTAATGGAAGCCATTTGTGATGTTTCCGGTTATTTTTTTAAATACGTTTATTCAATTTAGAGAACTATTACACAGTCAGCAATCTGAAATAAAAATCGTATTGATTGCATATAGTCCAAACAATAATTTTTGCTGCTAACTTAATTTGTTTAATTAAAGTGCAAAACGATTCTTGCACACCGTTGGACCATTCACGACATGCAATACACAAAACAAACGGTTCTTAATCCGTTTAAGTTAAGACTACCCTGGGAATAATTTTCTTTGTTGTTGACAAAGCATTGACTAAACTAGGCATGGGATTTCCAGTTCCCAGCATGCGTGGAACTAGATGGAGGGAGTAAATCTTTGTCTAAGTGGTATTTTATGTTGTAGAGTGAGTTTGGAAAAGAGGAAGACTTGTTAGTGTTTAATGTTCTGTTAATGTAGGATTTAAAATACTTTCTTTAAGGAGAGTTTGCGGGGTTACCATTGGGGTGATAAGTGAATCTTTTGCTTGAGTTGAGTAGAGTAGAGTTTCATCATTGATCTTGCCATTATTTTACAATTTTACTGTATAAATATGCTATTGATAGACACTTATTCAAGGGATAGTTTACCCAACATAAAAAATTGTGCCATCATTTATTAACCTTTACTGTATGTCATTCAAAACTTCTGTGGAATACAAAAGATTATATTTTGAGAAATGTCACAGTGATTTTGTGTCTATACTGTGGAAGTCAATGGGAGCCGGTGTTGATTAGTTACCAAGTTTCTTCAAAATATCTTTCGTTTTCTGCAGAAGAAAGTCATACAGGTTTGAAATTGAGTGAGGGTGAGTAAAGGATGCAATTATTTTCATTTTAGGGTGAACTATCCCTTTTTTTGCAAGATTTAAAATGGTTTTGTCTAAAGTCCAATTTAGACCAAATTCATCGTTTTATGTTTACGGTTAATTTAAAATTGAATGTTTAGAAAATCCAATTCCACTGCGAGGACTACTGTCCAGACATGAATTAAGTTCACCAATATGATATTGTGACAGTTCATTCATTTGTCTTACATATTGTCATTAATTGTCACCGCAGGCCCATGTTCAGTCACACAACAGGAGTGGTGGCCAAAAAGAGGATGATAAAGTACCAGAATGCTGAAGGAGTCTTGCTGACACAGCAGGAAGATGCACACCTGATGCTTAAAGTGCCATAAATCCAGCTCTAACTCTCATACCCGACTGTGCATCTAGGCAATAACTTGCCCTTGAGCTTAAGGTATGAAACCACAATTCCAACAACCCCCTGGTCCTGCCCGACAACTACAGACACCTTCACCACAGACCACACAACCACACCCCCTTGCTTTATTGCATCCTAAAACCAAATATTACCGATATAATAACCTGTGCCTCGAATAAATGGAGCTGGGTCTGAGGAACATGTGATGTAATTATGCCATCCTGTTCTGAACCCGAGGGGGTGATTTGGCTAACTCTGACCTTGTCTCTTTAAGACGGATTACAAACAGTTCTCCCTAAACCAATTAGTTGGACATTATCATGCAAATGACTGTTATTTCTCTCGGTGATCCCAACCGCAGATGTGGAAAAAGTAGTACACTTGTGGTGATTTCCCTCGAGATCCTGCCGAGATGAACCACAAGCAGACACTGTTTTCCCGTTCCCTCACGTTCCAAAAACTCAAGCTCCTATGCTTCCCTCCCTGCAGATTCATCACAATGAGCACTTAACAAGACACATAATTCATGAGTGTTTGTTAAAAATAAAAACAACCTCATCTAAAACACCAGGGCTCTGAACGCAGGTGTAAATAACACAAGCTAAAAGCTTCTGGATCAAGATGTTCGCGCTCTGAGTTATGGGACTTGGCTGGTAAAAACTCAGAAATTTTTGAAACCGGCAACAATGGGAAAGTGAGAGTGCATAAAGCTACTTACAACACAGCACATTTGGATCTAGTTGTCCAAAAACTTTCCATGTTCTGTGAAGCATTAAAACGCAGAATTAAAATTGCATTTTCGATACTGTACGCTTGATGCACTTCTGAAGCACCATCTGAAAGAGATAAGAACAAAGAAAGATTTGTTGTTCAAAATAAAATGGTTAAGCTTCATTTAATAACATTTCCATTCATTCCGACCTATTCAACCAAAAAAGTTTACAGCTAGAAGGAGAAACTGTCTACAGGACTCAGTTGATGAATTGGCGTTTATGTCTATAGCTGAAAGCTGCTCTGCTCATTAAAACTCACTGTTTTGTTCCCTGATGCCCTACAGTGCATTGTTGAATTAACATAAATAGAGAAATAGAAAGCCTACAGTTCGTTTTAATCAACAACCCAGAGAATCTATCCCTCACACACAGCCATGCTGATGCACAGGAAATCAATCAACTGTCAACTTATTTAACTATTAAATAGCAGATCTGGTTTCTGATGAAACTATAGTCATTTAACCGGGAAGACTAATGTCCCATGGGTTGACAATCCATCACAGTATTTATTCCAGATATGTTTCATCAATGTATATTTGTATAGTTTTGAAACAAACTGCAGGAACTCCATGTTGTAATACCATCTATCGTGTCTCTCATATATTTATTATATTTCGCTTTACTACAGTAACCACCTATACGAGAAATAAAGCGCTATATGCATACAATTGAATTAAAAAGTCCTTTTATAATTGCAAAGATAAGGCACATAAACATAAATGAAACATATTGAAACATTTTGCAATATCTCAAAGTTTAGTTTTGATTGTAGATTGAAGTCATTTACCACTGTATAACTATGGGGAAAACGCTGAAAGGGCTTCATAAAACAAACAAAGATCTTTCATTTGACATTTAAACGATCAAAATGCCGTTGTAATCTTATACATGATTACCTACACATCCACACTTCATTTATTCCTGAATATAAAGGTTATTAAATACCACTAAATCTCAATCGCCCAAAGCCGAATCTCATTATGAAGCATTTCCTTGCCGCTCTTGGTTTTGCTATCTGTGCATCTCTGGGTAATTAACGTTCCAACTTATTTTGACTGGATGGAGATGAACATCTCACACAGCATAATTAGGCCAGACAACATTATTTTAGAAGCACTCATGGGGTCTGTTCCTCTGGTCTTCAAATTCTAAATGTTTTTTTTTCTCTTTTTTCGATGATTAGATTATCATTAAATGAACAGACGTTTTAAATATTTTAAATTACCTCTTGAGAATTTTACAATTTTCTAGAAAGAATCATTATAACAGGTTTGATTTGAAAAATGACTATAATTAGATTAAGTATAAAAAATCAATGTGAACATCAAGCTGCAGCTCCCCCATTTCTTGTCATTTTTCTTTCAAGCATTCATATCTCTGGAGAAATACACTTGAGAGCCCTGTAGAATATTGTTTCTAAATCGTCTCTGAATTAGCAAGAGGTCCACTTCCTGTGCTGGTGAGAGATTAGCGAGTGTAGTGTCAGGTGTGAGTACAGATTCCCAAGTGACCCGTGATACATACCTCGCTCATGAATAATTGAAAGTGGATCATTTCCCTGTGGCACACAGTTGGAGCCATAATCCTGCCTCGACCATGTTTTAGTGAACACAAAATAAGTGTGTTGCATAAGTGTCTGTATGTCATATAGTTGCCATAGCCTTAAGCAGTAGTTTGTGCTATTATTAGTTCTCACAGCACCAGTTGAATCCCTAATAGGACAGCTGCCAAGAAAAGTAAATATCATTCATTATTCCACCTTATTAACGTCTAAATACTTCTCGTACACAATGCGAATTTAGCGACTGACAATTTGAAAATTTTGCGGCGCAAGACACCTTCCAGACATAATTTTACAAAATTAAGTCACTGTTGTCAAATTTGAGACTTCGTTTCGGAGCATTATGTTCATTAAAATTTAGTCAAGTAAATTTAAAAGAGGTCCTACATTTGTTTATTGAGTGTCCAACAGCAAGTTTATGTACATAGTACATATTTTATCGTAATAATAGGCAGTTATTCCTTACTGCTTGACTAACTCTCAAATGATTCGTTACGCGATTCATCCGTCTTATCCCCTCCTATCCACTAGCCTAGTGTCATGTGATTGGTCAGATGGTGTAGTCTGTTGTGATTTGTCAAACGGGTTCATCATGTGTCGCAAATGGAATGCCTATCATCATTACTGGATAATGGTTTACAGGTGGTTTGATATTATATACAGTGTATAGATAGAGATGGCATGGATTTATGAGTAAGTAATGCAATGTTTATACAGGATTTAAGGTTTAAAATTGCTGTATTTTCAACATACAGTGCATATTAGTATCTCTTCTTTGAAACGAGGTGAGGTGTGCTATGATTGGCCAGTAAACCAGTGCGTAGTGATTGGTTTAATACTGCAAGCGTGTGACGGAAATGTAACGCCACTTACCATATTTTTACCATCAGATTCCAAAGCTTAGTGACAGGTAAGCCCACCTTACTTACGTCTTAGTCAAATCATACCACGAACTAGTGGGGGTGTGGTTACACAAGGTGTTTCAGGCAGGTCTGGATGAGCATTTGCTCTTAGATAGAATGCATCTTTTGTTCTGACACTTTAATTTTTGCAAATTTTACATGACTAATACATGCACGGGCAACTTACAACAGACCAAAGACACATATAAACATCGTTTAATGCCATATGACTGCTTTAAGTGTAAATAACATATCGCTATTTTCACTTAGTGTAAACAAAACCTACTGGTATTTAAACTTACTGCAAATAACCGCTGCCTAAAATAAAATGTTTCCCCCATCCTGGCTTAAATGTGGAGTAAAATATTTCTAAGAAGCACTGTTGAGAATCAACACCCAAACGAATCATTTCATGAATATTTATTTGTTTTATGTGCACGTTAAAAAAATATTGTGTTTGCACTTACTGTATACCTGGCTCTGTAAAAACTTAAAAAATAACAGATTTTAAATTGTCTATATCAAGAGGATCCGGAACAAGCCAGAAGAGTAACTGCTATTTAGATAAAGATGGATAGCTTTTAATGTTATTATAGTTCTTTTTGGAGAGAATGTAGTGTTGAAGGGATGAGGTGGAGAGAAGCTAATTTAGTGGCCTCACAGAAGTTTGCAAAACAGCTTGAATAGAATACAGTCCCTTTAAAGGGCACGCCTGTCAGACACGATACTGTCAACAGTTGCTAATTAGTATTAACTACTAATAACATCACACAGCTGTCACTACTAATAGCAGATTACATGTTGATAAGGGCTCCACAACATTTTAATGCCTTTGTACGAAGTGCCCAGATTTTGAAGAAATTATTTATTTGCGAAACAAAGATCTTAGGTAGGCTATTTGCTACTTTATAAGTCCCACGTGTACAAAACAGTGTTTGAATAAAAATGTTAAATAGCCCTGAACATTTTAAATATGTTTTATAGGAGGTATAAAGATACTAAATAAGATCCAGTCTAAATTAAATATGACACCCTTGAAATTAGTTAGCGAAGTGGGTTGTTTTTTGTGGGAGAGAAGCTGGATGGTGACGATTATCAGTAAACCCAGCGAACCGGTGACACATCCAGTGATTTGCCATTTTATTTCATGCACACAAAATAAATTTGTTTTTACAAGACTTAGCACTCCCATTTTGAAAGGCAAAAACCTTCCAAACAAACAGAATACCTCTTTTAAGTGATTTGGTGAACACATGTCACATGAAGAATAGGACCACAAAATAAATAAATCCCATTCATTTCCTGTATGGAATCATTTTCCACCCAAAGCCATGTGCCACTTTGGAACAACCAGACATATCGAATCCCTGAACATGATGATTGCTTTTGGAATCTGGGCTTTTTAATGTCCATAAAATCAAATTAGCTGCAAAAAGCAGTCAACGGTTATGTTAAGGAGATAATAATCCTTTGTTGAAGCCAAGAACATGCTTAAACTCTACTCTATAAAGTTACTGGTTGCTCTACTTTCAAATTTTGCATTCAGAATAGAGAGACTTGTTGATGTTCTTAAGACTTTACTTGTCCTAGACCAGTGGTTCTCAAAAATTTTTGGTCACGCCCCCCTTTGAACCCATAAAAAATCTGTTGTCCCTAACTATGAAGTTACATATATACACAATAACAATAAATTAATCTGGACCATTCTGCATTATGCGTAGGCATTTAATTTGGGCTCACGCTTGCAGAATGTGCGCATCCAGTGTGATGCTTGTCAACTGTCATTTATTTACTGTGCACGGCACACCTCTGTCAAAATCTTAAAATCTCTCAAAATCTTAGTTTAAGTATCATGATTCTGCCTCTTATTGACAGATATTTCTTGGTTTTGAGGCAGAATCAGAACGGTAATCCCTGCTATTTGTGGAGGGAGAAGTATTTGTCCCTTTCGGCCTTGTTCCCCACCCCATCGTGGGTTTTTGTTTCCTTTTTTGTGTCTAATAAATACCGGTAAGTACAAGATACAAGGCACAATGCATACATCAACATGAGGACTATTTGAAGGGGAGCAAATCAAGAGTGACAGGTGCGGGGTATGAACTAATTAACAATCAATTACGAGACGAAAGGGTGGGCAACACAGACAAGACTCAGAGAGAGATTGGAAGGCCGAAAGGGACAAAAACTTCTCTCTCTACATATAACAGGGAGTTCTGTGCTAATTCTGCCTCAAAACCAAGAAATATCTGACAAGAAGAGGCAAAATCATGACACTTAAGGGTTAGGTTTGGGGTGGGAATAGCCAGAAAACTCAATGGGTGAGATTTCACAAGTTGTATTCTGTGCGCCCCACACTTTGAGAATCACTGACCTAGACTATTGAGAAATTAATTTATTAAATGACTCATGGCAAATAAATAAAGAGCAGTGGAACATATAAGACATTTATGCTGCAGAGATGTCAACAGAAAAGCTGACAGTTGGATGATTTGAAGAATTACGACGCTCATGGAAAAAAGTCAGCTTCAACATTTCACAAATAGAAATTGAGGATTATATTTTTTTATTACCCATTGTGAGTCTTTAAAACCCACTTTACCACATGGCGTCAGACAATTTTTTAAAAAAAAATCTCCATTAGATCTAAGTGGTGGCACCATTGTTCTCTAATCATTCTGTTATTTTCTTCTGTGCATCTTCGGTCGAAGAAAGACTTTTCTTTTTTAAATGCTTATAAAACAATGACGTCTTTTGAGACACTTTTCTAGCTTCTTACATTACATTTTGAATATACACAGCATACCTTCTCTTCATTCATATGGATACAATATATATTGCTACATATTGCTTTGTATATTTTTCTCTTCTGTAGTATATACGACGTGTCTTTTCAGCTACCGTTATTATTTGCACACACTACCATTTATTACCTCATTTGTCTTTTTGCGCTTTACAATAATTTATTTATATAGTGCATTTCTATTTGCACTTCTGGTTAAATGCTAACTGTTTTTATTGGCCCTGTACTGCACACACTGACAATACAATGGCTCTACACAATCTATTCTAATTTAATAAGCGACTTTTATTTTAGGCTTTTCTCCTTCATTATCCATTTATAATATTACACAGCTTTATAAGGAACAGTATGCTTTGGCAAGTAATGATAAAACCCACATTTGGCTGTCTTTGAGGCCTGAGGTGGTAACCAACAAAGCCCAACCTCCAGAGGTTTGTGATGCCTGCTCTCATTCTTAACGGAATTACAGTGCTAACAATTTGCACAGTAGCACAGAGAAGAGAAAAGGTGGCATACCGTTTTACTTAAACATGTTTCTGCTCAGTTCTGCCAAGAATTGTACATTTTTATCAAAGGTCATCCTCATCACACGCTCTAAAAGAATGAGACTTGCTTTTCAAAACAAAAAGCACCAATGGATTGGATTCCCAGGTGAACATTTATTCCCAGGAGCATTAGTGACATTTTGATGCTATTTCCGTCAAGAAAACTATTGTGGATACTCGTAATTGCTTTCAATACTGTTGACAGAAGCTTTGAGAAATAATAGCAGATGGAAAAGAAAAAAAAACATAATAAAGGAAGAGTTGGCACTTTCATAATTTGCTTATCAGGTTTGTTTGCAAATGTGGATGTACATCCTACACAACTGACAAACTGCTTTTGTACGGAAGACAACAAATTAATTGGTTCAGTATCTGCTGTTTCTGGGTAGAATTATGCCTGAAATTCAATGACCAACAGGTTATAGAACAAAAACATATTGTTCATCCATAACGTATATGATCAGTGCAGACTATGGCTCCACACACAACATACTGTGAGACACACGAGATGCCACCCCCACAAGTAATGGCAAATATTTGCTTTATTAACATGGCCTTGCTTGTTCTTTCTATCTTTTAGTGGAGAATCATGATGCCTATTTCTAAGTGAGGCATATGGGTAAAACAACAGCTGTTTTGTGTCCTATAGTGCTATGGGAGATAAACACCAGCTCTAATGAGCATATACTCAAAGCCATGCAGCAACAACTCGGATCCCTTTTCACCTTTTGGCCCATGTTGCCATGGTAACTGACGTGTCTAGAGAACATCAAATACATATGATAATTTTTTAGGTTTTATCATGGTTAATAAAACCACATAGGCTAAGATGGATGGAAGGATGGATTAAAAATTCAGAAGCATCCTGGAACGGCAGTTTGTGTGAAGACCACAAAATTGACACGTAAGGCACATTTTTTATGTTTTAGCTGCATGGTAATATCTTCTGGTTCCTTCAATTGTTACAGGGCCATTGGGATTTATGATTGCTATCATGTGTAATAGTTCACCGGTCTCTTTGGCAGCGGTCTAATATTTCATTACATAATGGCGCAACATGTCAAGCTATGTCAGAACACGTAATGTTGTCCGCAACTCACAGCGTGTCAGAGTGGAGATATATCCATTAAATTAAGATCATCATCCAAGGCATTACAATATCCATATTAAGAAAGTTAATGAAATTTCATCTCATTTTACATCAGCTTTTTACACTCCATCTTTTGCAAGTGAATAAAAACAAAGATGGAATATCAAAGAAGAATTGACCATCATGGTTTTATTCACTCAAGGGTCTATTGTTTACGCAGAGTTTAATCGATTTTCTTTTGAAGAATAAATGTTGAGTATGATGATGCAAATGTTGTCTCATCTCCAACTTCTTTGCCAAAAACAAACGCTCACATCACTTTAGTCCTCTGCTTGAGTGGAGTCAGAACCTTTGCTATTCAATAGTCGTATCATGTTCTACCCAGGCCACAGCCTTTTAACCTCTAATCAACCCATAATAAGCATAATAATATGGAGTCAGACCTAAGATACCACCCTGTATCAGACTGCTGAGCTGTCTTAATTTTTCCACTGAGAAAGTTATACTTGAACGTTTTTTTTATCTTTCAAGTCTTTTTTAAAAAGAAAATTATGTTGAAGCGTTTACATTTATTTTCCCTTGCTTTGTTAGAAAAACCAATCAGATTTATTTAATGTTTCTTTTTTCTAAGGCAGCATTTAGATTCAATTAAGATGGAATGGATTTCACATCATTTTTTGAAGAAACATTAAGAACAAAATCACATGCAATAATGTTCTCGTCTGAGCACTATGATACATTATTTAGGTCATATTGGTTATTCATCCAAATTATCGAACACAAGAGGCGATATTTTGAGAAATGTCAGAGTGGTCAATGTTGTTTGGTTACCAGCATTCTTCATATCTTCTTTTGTTGTCTGCAGAAGAAAGAAAGTCTTACAGGTTTGGAATGACATGATGAGAGATTTTGTTTTGGGCAGAGCAGCCCTTTCTTCAAATCAGACTATTTTAATGTTTCACATTAAGATTTTGTAACGTGCAGAAATATGCAAGATCTGAATTTGAAAACATTTTGTGCCTGCAGCAAGAATGAAATAGCAAATTGGCAAAATGTCAATAAACATTCTGTGTCACAGGACCAGAACACCAAAGAATATAATCTGCATCATTATACTTCAAATGAAAAGGAACATGAAAGAATTCAACCTCTCTGAAAACAGTTTTTCATTCTCGGAACAAACATGAGTTCATGTCAGAGCAAAAACATTTAAAAGATTTACTTAATACAAGTGTTTTTCATTTTTTTATTGTCTTTATAGAAAGATATAACAATTAAAGGCGGAATAGCTGATTTGTTAAGGTGCTAACTTTAGCCTGCTAGCACTGAAATCATGATCCCACCCTCCATGTGAATCGCCGTCCAATGCCATGCCTCCTCCAAAACATGTGAGAACACGTTACAGTACAAAGTAAAAAACGTTACCACAATAGCGAAAACAGCTAACGTAAACAACAGCTTTAAAATGGGATAAGATGCAAAATAGTTCCCGTTAGATGTTGGGTAACGATGTCTAATACATAAAGGTCCACAAACTAAGCAACATAATCAAAACCCATCATAATTTAATCATATCATGTACCTACATGTACCTACCAGAAGTTACCATTGCATCATCTTTGAAACCCTTGACACCCATAGCTGCTCTGATTATAATCATACCCGTCAACATTCGCGATTTGGTCAGGATTTTCCCGTTTTTCACACCCATCTCGAACAGACGTTTACTGATAGAAAAAATATACCTGTATATTACGAAACTAATTATAATTAAAGCAATCATATAATAGATGACAGTTCAATAACAATACTCAATATTGTAAACACAGCAACCAGGCCGGCATATAACTGTAAAAAAAAGCACGTTTATGTTGCAGGCCTGAATCGGACCTTTGGATCGTTGAAACCTGAAACAAATGGCTGCTGCACTCTGAAGAGCACAAATAAAACAATGAGCTCACCGCAAAAGTTGTGCAAAACCCGGCGGTCACGTCAGCGATTCCGTCTCGAAGTGCGCCAATGATTTGAGCTTATGGTGAAAATAAAACATGCAGAATGACCAAGAGACATTTGCAAGCAGGACTTCAAAGGATGTTTCATAGAAGTGTTTTAGAGGTAGGCTATGCGCGCGCACGCACACACACACACACACACAATATCAGTGAATTACACAGAACAGCTTTCACAGCCGATGTTAAAGTCATGGAAGCTGTTATTTGACCGTTGGTTATCTGAGAGTGTGTGTAGCTGAATTCCCATTACCAGCTGTAGCAATCTGATGAAAGCGAAAGTAGTTTAGAAAGTAGCTAAACAATCTCTAACCAAACACTACTCCTCTTCTCTAAAGAAGACCGCGCCCCTTTTTTGGCAAATTCCTTTGGGCGGAGGTTATTAAAAGCACTCGGAATAGTGACATCATGTACCCGGTGAGTAGAGGGCTGTAGTCCGATTCCAGCCTTTCTATGAAGGGGAATGAGTTGTTCACTCAGAATTCGGACAACACTACAAAATGGCGGACACGAAATATTGCACTATATAGAAGATATGGGGAAAATACAGACACAGCTATTGTCAATCCCAATTTACTTCTTTTCACCATGTGCTCTCTCTTCCTTGCCCTTTGACCTCACACCCCTCTCTCCTGGGTCTGGATATGACATACAGGGGAGCATGCAAAACATTTTACTCAAACTTAAAAGAATGCAAAACAAATATTAAATATAACAGTAATTTAAACAGGTTAACAGTGATAACCACACATATTTTTCCTCCTTTTACAGCACTGGAAAAATGTAACATTGTAAAACAAATAAAATTAAGTGAAACAGTTAGTCTGGTTATTCCTTTGGTACTTGCCATTTTTCTTCTGGGCTACACGCAGTGGGATGCAAAATATGTTGACTGAAAATGTACACACAACCTATCATTGCATTCGGACTGAATGCAATGATTGGGCAAGGGTTGTTTTGGTCCTATGCCTTTCACAGACCATATATATATATATATATATATATATATATATAAAACCACCTTTCTTATTTATTGCTATCAGAATGTAAAGAGATTTACAACCAGCATGACAAAAAAAATTCTGGACAGATCACCTATTCTGCTTTTAATTATTAAAAAATAAAATGTATGCAAACAAGTAAATGTACAATTTTAACATGGCAGTTGTGATATATTTATAGAGTCTTATACTACATGTTTACAATAAAAAATCAGCCAGCAAACAAAAAATGCAAGATCACCATTTTTCAGCCTTTTACAAACATTCTGTAAATAAATGTATCTTCTGAAAAGCATCTGCAGTACTAAATCAGCACAATGCATGAAGATTTGGAGCTGATTTATCGTCAAGCAGATGAGAGGATTTAGTGGAACATGTTGTGGCAGCTCATACGAATCCTTGTCAATATCTACTTTCTGTACAGTGCAAACCCTGAAGAAGTGAGGAGTGCAGTGCTAAACTTTCCATCTCAACTTGCTGAATGGATAGCTGCTGCCTTTGATGCTCGTATTGATTTTCGGAGGCAGTCTTTAACAAGTGTCTGTTTCAAAGGATGTTGCTGTTTAGCTATGCAAAGAGAGCACTTAATCCTGCTGTAGATTAAGAAGGGCTCCACGTTGCATTTCAATACAGCCGAACACAGCAGTCTGCATGATTGGAATATCGAGCAGCAAATGATGTAGAACGAAAATGCAAAGCTGCTCTCCAAGCTTGCTGTGAACACGTCAGTTCTCCTTGTAGAGGACGTTGATCTTATAAAACAACTCACCCATAAGTAAGATGATCTGGCATCCCGGGTCTAGAAGGAAAAGCATCTTTCCCTTTCGCAAGCTAAATTCGATCATGATCAGCAAATGCAGGAAGTCCACCAGATTTTCCATTGCTATGATGGAAAAACGTTTTAGAAGAACAGGAGAAGTGAATGTGGTTACATTGGATAAATCTTGTAAATGATGAAAAAGGTGATGATAGCCGACATGTTAACATAATAATAGGTTTAAGTGCATTTAGGTGACAGTCAAGAGGGAGAACATTATCCTGCCATCAACTGGTCAATATTCAGATGAAGAGGCCACGGTACTGTATCAGGAAATCAATTAAGATGGACATCTCACATCTTGCCTGTAGTAAGACCACCAACCTATTAAATGTTGAAGTACAGTCTGCCAGAAGGATTGATTTAATGCGGTAGTGTGTTGATTCAGAATCTAGATATTCTGTACTTTTTATGTTACAGAACCCATGTAATCAAAATATAAATGTTGTGATCGTTTGCTCTTGTCCATCTTCTTTTTATCCCCCCTCAAGGCCATCAAAATATGAGGTAAAAATGAAGAAAAAAAATCATTTGGCAAAATGGCAAACAACAGTAAATCAGGGAAAATAGGTTTTCTTTAAATGCACATACGTGCATAAACAAAAAGCTTATAGTAAATATTTGTTGTTAATATTGTTGATCTTCTCTCATGGTAATCAAATATGTTTAACTATGTTTTCGCAAAATGCATACCAAATTTTTATTACTTCGTTATTAAAATATTGCAATTCCAAAGTTAGACATCACTTGGCCACAAAACAGGTACATTCCATTGAATTTCAGCAAACGTTTCTGTTTAAATTTTGCAGACTTTTTCTTCATGAAAATATTGTGCACCAACAATATCGATGACTCACCCAAATCCAAATATGTGTCTATTAAATGCCGTTTCGAAAAATAATGTTTCCTCCTCCTCATGCCACCTGTCGCTAACTAGCAAAGCAGAAGCAAATCATGGCTCATAACTGTAAAATAACCAAAAAGACCCTTACCAACTTTCTGTCATCAACACAGGACAAAAAACTGTGTTTATCAAGCTGTTCCATGGGGTATTTACGTTTAAAAGATGTAGCCTTTAAAACTACCAACGTAGCAGCATCAGCAACCTCGCTTGAGTATAAACGCTTGTATCTGGCAGGAAATAAAAACATACATCACAGCCTACATACAAACTCACGCAGCAATTGACAAAGAAAGGTGCCATGCAGAACAGAAATTGGAAGCACACAAACACCAACAGATATTTTTCACACTCTAAATAAAAGCTGAGAAAATGAGTGGTTGCAGAGAATCAGGCGCCTACAAGCTTTGTCAAGACATTTTGCAAGATTTTGAAGCGTGTCTCATTTAAATAAAACAAGACAGGCGAGCTTTAAAATCAAGTGCAATTTCATTACCGCACCCAAGCTCTGGGTTTATAAACTGAGTGTCATGGGTTATTGCTCCACCGCACAACTCCGAATTCTCAACTGGCTCTTGATTAGGACAGTAAGGTTCGCTGTCACCCAGGGAGATACGAGTAAGGACCTATAAAATACTAGAAGGATAAACAGGGGTAAAGCTTGAGTCTATCTTCAAGGGAGCGATGAACTTGATTGCTTTTTCCTCCTGAGTGGTCGGGGGGTACCGAATCTGTCCTCATAGTCATAATCCTCCATTTTTTAATGCCAACAAACCTGTTTCCAGTGCCGTATATCTGACGGCAGTTTTGAGCGAAAACTTCTGGGTGGAAAACTTGTCTAAGTGAATTAAGTTGTAAATGACATTGCTGAATGTAGACAGTCAGTCAGAGTAGGTACTGAGGATAAACTGCATTCAGGCAGAAGTACACTCAAGTGTGTTCCTGTCAGAAGTGATGATGGGATGGAAGGATGATGGAGTGAAATAAGATCAAGCATAATGAGAGGTATAAAGCATTAGCATTATGCCAGCAGAGGGACATCTCATGGTGCACCTGGGACTGCAGAGATGACAGAAAGCGTTTACATGGTTTGTTTTTATATGCAGGGATGGAAATGGAGGTAACGCGGGGGAAAGAGTGCAGGGAGGGAATTTCAAGGGGGGGGGGTGGAGTTCCACCTCCAAATGTAAAGGATTTCCATCTTTTAACCATGAAATAGCATCAAAAAATAACTTTGGCAGACATTTTGACATATCCTGCGCTGAAAACATTGGAAGAAGAAACAACGAAAAGATTTCTATCAAAAAGAAAACTTCCTGTTTCCATTTTTTAACACTACGAAAAACATTTGAACAAAAATACACAAAATACAACCAATAGAACATTCATAACCAAATCATTATGTTACAATAATATTTTTCAAATTTAACTATATATGTATGATGGAAAAAAATGTATTGATTCATTAATTAAAAAAAGAAATATGTACATTATTTACAGTTTATTATAAAATCAACTTAATTTTATGAATTCATTTTTATATATTCATATAACATAAGTAGCAATTAATCATAAAAAGATTTGTGAAGATTAATTTATACAATATTAAAAAAAAAATTTCAAGAAATTTGTGCTTTGGATGAAGAATTTACTCCAAAAATACAAAGACAACGTGAGACAACCACACTTAAATTACAAATCCTTTGAACACTTTGATATCACATTGCCCTTTCAAAACTTCATAGAAGCATTTCGAATGATTTCGTCACACTGGCTGAAGTTGTGATTAAATAATGTCATCATTTAGTTATTATCTCATCGGAACACATCTTTTACCAAACGGAAAGAAGATTTTCCGATCAAACCCTCATACCAAAACTGTCCAACCTACCGCGTTGCTCTCATTAGCCCAGAAGCCTCAAAGAAACCGCTGAGAATGAAGCACTGTCTCACTGAGATCTCAGCGTGTGCTCTTCCAGCTCCTCTGTGGGAGATCCAAAAATGCTACTTGTAGTTGTTTTGCTGCCCTGCTGACTCACTTCTGTTGGTCCATAGCTATTTCGCTTACATAATTAAGAGGCACAGCAATCAGAATCTTCCAGAGAATTTGATAATTAATCAACGAGGTTCAGCATTTCCCTCCCGGCGCTCTGTCATCTTCTCTAGTCCCTCCCGCCTGCAGATGTACTAGCATCATAAATTCAGACCCAGTGGGCATCTTTGTACTCTCACCCCAGTGGCCCTCATCTACACTTACTTATGAAACGCAAACAAATATATAATCAATCATTTGAAAGACATTAATGCACTTGCAAACTGACGCAAATACTACAAAATACTTGATCATGTGATGTCATCCTGGCTGCCAGCAGGTGCCAAGACAAAAAAAAACCTTTCTCGCCTACTATTCTGCCAACGGCTTTTCCACGTCTATCTTAAAATTTTCATCACAAAGGACATCCCAACTGGTGAAATCTTCTGCTTCATGTGGCCGAACTTCCCAGGTCCCCCACAGCTCTCCATCGGGGCTATTGGAACACACTCAGAAGCACTAATTCAACGGTTATTCTCAAGGTTAAGCTCTAAAAGCATCTACAAATTCTCATCTTACACAAACGCATCTTATCTCATCACCCCTACACTTGTTGTCTAGTACTGAGAGGAACAGTGACATTATCTATCTGTTATTGACACTTTTACAGCCGTATCAGTGTCAGAACATAACATCAACGCTTGTTTTTACAACTCCTTACTTGCAATACATTTTCTTTTTTGTTACTGGCGCTGCTTAGAAAGCACCTGCTAAGAAGATAAATGTTCAGTAGATGTAAGAATCTCAAAGGGAGGGGTGGTGAGAAATCAAAGAGGCTTACCTAACTGCAGGGTGCCCTTCTGTGCATTGTTCACTCATATTGCCAGAGTGCAATATGTTACAATGCGAGTTCCAAAATATATTCGCCAAACAGATGCCAGTTCCTCACAATTAAAATGACAGAGCTAATGTAGAAACGCATGGCTGATGAGTGGAAACTAGAGATGGTCTAATGTTTCTTGTTTGTGGCGGTACAATTTATTTCTTGCATAATTGTAGGTGAAGCGATGCAATGACAGTCAGCAGATCCAGATTCCATGTTCAGGTATACAGAGAATTAATTTTTGCAATGATTAGTCGGCATATTATTCATAGGCAAAGCCACGGTGTAATTTCATTTCTGCAGAGAGCATGTGATTTTTCATTTGGCTGTTAAATAGTCAATTCATTGCTGAAAGAGGCAAATATTTTTTAATATACACCATATTCCCCAAAAATAGCCTTTATTGAAATCTACATTTTTTATTAAATTATTTACAGCATGGTTACATGCCACAATTCTGAGGAGTGTATGTCTACACACTGAAAAACTGGGAGATACAGTTTCAGTAATATCTGCTGGATTTTTATTAGATAAAAAATAAAACACATTTGGTTAATTTAGATACTGATATTATTATATTCTAAGGACTTTGGGACATCAGACATACAACAATAGGCCTGCTGTGTCTATTTATGGTGGTGCACTTATTCACTACGATCAGCTTCAGTGCTGGTTTCCAGTTTATCGATATCGGTATGATTATGTTTGCTAATACATCGTAAGGATTCCTGCTATTGCACCAGGTCAAATAAGTGTATTGGCTTTGGCATCTGGCTGGGAATAAAGATGCTACTTTAAGTATATATGTATTAGCTTGCTTCTCTGTTATTGATTTTAATAATAGTTTGATAAATAGTTTGACTACATACAAATCGCTATAATGACGTTATGGATAACTACTGTGGTAGACAGTCTATCGTCTTTTGAGACACCGAAACAAAACTAAACATTGGCTGAAAAAAATGATGTGATCTATATGTTATACATAACAAACAGTAGGTGGTGAATGTAATGATCACGAAACCAAACCATTATTTATGACAGTCGAATAATTGTGAAGTTGATATGCATGTTTTTTTATTTTTAACTCAAAGAGATATATTCAAATTTTATTATTGAATTTTGGTAGAAATAAATGATAGCAGGATAGTGTTAAGGATTATACTGCATTTGATCCCAATTTCAGCCTTATTAAACTCAGTCCTTTAACATTTAATAAACACTGCAGTGATGACAGCAATAAAGAATCTAATTACTTACTGTCAGTTTCCAGAAGTTTCCATCCGTCATAATCTTACCACTAGACATAAGTGACTCTGCGAGGTTAATAACAATCCACTGAAATCTAAGGCGTTTCAATGATGATCATGTCAAATTTTAGCTTAGGAAGCCATTAAGTCTTGTGGTACTTTTAATTGGGTTTGAAAAGTTTTGTGTAAATGTCATGATCGCGAAAATGATCAATTTCTTCAGTATGTGAAATCTCCAAAAACTTCAAGAAAATCATTTGTTAAAGAAATGTGGAGTTTTACTTAAGTACTTATTTGAAAGTCATTTTCAAACCATAAACTCTAATATTCTTATATTTCAAAATGTAGCTCACATATTCAACTTACTGGTTTATAGAAAAAGACTTTCTTTTAACATAATGATTATTGAATGATGGAAAATCATACCATCCAAGGCAGAAGATTATGAAGACGGAAACCGATTAAATTATAATAAAATAATGCTGCATCATAGTTAAAGATTCTATTTGAAGTTTTTTTTTATTATGTCTTCATCCTCAAGGGATTCAGTACCTGCTCAAAGCAGACTGATGACAAGTTTTGTAAGGAATGACTCAATGTCAGTCAAGATTTGTGTCCTAGCTTAAAATAGATTTTTCAAAGCAGTACATCAGTGTGAGTTCAGGCACCAGTATGTGGTCCACACGCTGTGCTGTGTTTTTGAGTTTTGGGGTTTTGGGCTAGCTCCCTCAATGCTCAAGTTTTGATGGATGAGTCATGGCTTTGATCTAGTTAGCCTTGAATTTTATGCAATTACTGTGTAAAAACTGTAAGACCTGAAACTTGATTTCATGTAGTATGATTTCAAATGGCAGCAGATGGGGACGAGCGAGGGGATTTTTGTAGTTCGTGGCTTTTTGCATCGCCATTTTAACATTCTTGAAAAATGTTTTTTTTCCTACGAAACCATTTTCTTGACAGCATGATGAAAATGGTGTTATTGTTGTACATCCCTTGTCTTGTTTTGTCTTCACACCAGTTTTGTGAATTCTCACAAGTTTTATAAAATATCTATAATCTTTAAATGTTATATTTCCCCCAAAAGAATTCTGATGTTGAACGAAATGTGGAAATATAACTGCTTTCATAAGTCAGTCACAAGCATTGGTTAGAATACTCATCAGTATTGAATCACCATCTGAACTGCAATAAACAAAGTACATAAGTCAACATTTTACCACAGTACCATGAATAAGTCAATTAAAGTATTCGACATGCTACTTACAAAATAAAAAGGTACACACACAAATAAACACACAGTCTTGATTCCTAACAATGTTTCCATTGCATTATGACCTGGGGAAAACTCTCATCTCCACTTAAAATATTTCTGACTATATTGAGCAGGTTTAACCTCTTATCTATTCCTTCTGGGCGTCAACCACTGTTGTAGAGTTTGAAACTCTGCCATACACAAGATTACAGAAAGCACTTGATCTCTCTGGAAAAATAAACTTGCACACTGTAAATACTTTTCATACTTTGTGTTACTGTATTCCAACACGTACTGTAGGCCCATATATCAGAATGCCTACATACATCCTCTTATCCGTATCTGTTCATTATACAATATTTTAGCTACAGTATAATAGTTTCAGATACTATTAAATGTGTATTAATATCAGCTTCATTTAACAGCAAATTCATTTAGCAGAATTCTGCAGATTTTATTTGATCAAAATAAGAGCAGAAAATGGCTGCAGATTTTGCCTGCCTTGAGGCACTATGAACAAAACTGACACTTTTTGAGCAAATTTTTAGCAACTACCACAAAGTTAAAATAAGCTTTTATCTCATAATAAAAATAGAATTTCATCTGCTTTGATGAATTACTGTCCACTGCTTCCTTTTTCCAAGTCAAATAACAATTATGTCTCAGGGTAAGGAAAATATTTATTTATTTTTCATTTCATTAATATTCATTGATGTCGTTTTTCAGGATGATATGAAATGACGGACGAACCCATTTTGAACCCTGCAGCAAGAACAAGACCTTTAGTAATAAGACAGGAAGTGGTCATTCCAAAATCTTCCGCATCTACTTCTTACTAATAAAAATATCAAAAAATGTCACGGTGAATTTTCACTCTGTATGTGTGGGCATGATGGAACATTCTAGACAGTATTTTATATTATTTAAAATAAATTTTCTCTCACCATCCACATTATTTTTCTTCTGTTTATAATTTTTTCGTCAATTAGGTACTGTATGTTTGTATGAAGAGGAACTTAGGACATACATAGTAAATGAAAAGTCGACCTGAAGCAACTTGTTTATATACTATGTTTTGTATGGAGGTAGCAAAATCTGACAAGGTAACACAAACTTCAGAACTGTGAGTACTGACAATTTAAGTACTGGTTGTTACCAACTGTTGTGATCGACATTGTATCAAAATATCCAAACATGCCAAGCAGTCAAATCTGGAATTGCGTACTTTTTGAGTTAGTAATATTACAAACTACAGAGTCTCTTGGGGGACGGGGAGGAACTGTAATTCTTGAAATTAGTTTAATTCTTAAATATGCAGAATTATTGCATAATAGCACTTTTTGCGAGGTAAATATTTAAACTTAATTTTGGTATGTTTTTACTTCATTTTCATTTCCTTATTATGCACTGAAAATACATATTTATCTAACATTTAATTTGGCTACTGTCTAGTAAATCTTCTTGCCTATACAAAACTAAATATACAATGAGGGAAATATATATTTGATCCCCTGCTGATTTTGAAAGTTTGCTTGCTTACAAAGAAATGAAGTCGGTCATTTTTATGTTAGGTTTATTTTAACTGATAGAAACAGAATTTTAAAAAAATCTGGGGAAATGTTATATAAAGATTATAAATTGATTTGCATTTCAGGCAGTGAAATAAGTATTAGATCCCCTACCAGCTATTCTATTTATAAGAATTCAGGCTCCACAGATTGGTTATGTGCCTATCCTGTCCCTTTAAGAAAGTAAATCAGCTTGTTATGTACATAAAGGATGCCTGCCAACAGAATCTGTATCTTCCATTTCAGCCTCTCTACCACCATGGTCCAGACCGAATGGGTTTTAAAGGATGTTAGGGACAAGATTGTAGACCTGCACAAAACCTTGAATGGGCAACAGACAGAAGCTTGGTGAGAAGGAGACAACTGTTGGTGCCATTATTTGGAAATAAAAGAAATACCAAGTAACTATCAATTGCCCTTAGTCTGGAGCTCCCTGTAAGATTTCCAAAATGGAGTAAAGATGATCATGGGAAAGGTTAAAGATCAGCCCAGAACCACATGGAAGAAGCCTGTTAATGATTTTTGACAGTTGGGCCACAGTTAGCAAGCAAACCATAGGTAACACTATGCCATAATAGATTGAAATCCTGAAGCACCCGCAAGGTCCTCCTGCCCTAGAAGACCCGCCTGGCTCAACTGAAGTTTGACAATGAACATCAAAATGATTCAGAAAAGGCTTTGGCAAAAGTGCTGGCACTGCTGTGAGACCAAAATTGACTTCTACGTTTGGAGGGAGCGAAATATTGACTATGACCCAAGAACACCATCCCTACAGAGAAGCACAGTGTTGGAAACATTATGCTTTAGGGCATTTTATCTCTGCTACGGGTACAGGATGACTTCACCACATTGAGGGGCTGAGGGACGGGCCAATGTACTGTACAATCTTGTACGAGAACCTCCTCCTCTTCTAGTTCACTGAAGATAGGACGTGGATGTGCCCTAAACATGACAAAGATCCAAAACATATTGCCAAGACAACCAAAGAGTGGCTTAAGGAGAAGCATATTAAATGTCCTAGCCAGTCTCTAGACCCTAGAAAATATGTGAAGGAGGCTAAAACTCCAATTTGCTGAGCGACAGACAAGAAACCTTAAAGATTTACAGAGGAGTGGACTAAAATGTATCCTGACACATGTACAAACCTGGTGATCAACTATCAGAAATGTTTAACCGCTGTTCTTACCAACAAGGGTTTCTCCACCAAGTATAAATTATGTTTTGCTCGGGGATCAAATACTTCTTTCACTGACTGAAATACAATTCAATTTATAACCTTTATATAAAAAATGTTCCCCTGTTTTTTTATTATTTTCTGTCTCAATCAGTTTAAAAAAACACCATAAATGTTATAGACCTTTCATTTCTTTTTAAGGAGGCAAACTTACAAAATCAGATGGGGATCAAATAATAATTTCCCTCAATGTACATACTTTATAGACCTACTGCCACAATTCCTTGTGTCAGAAACTGTCTATTAGTGCTCTTAAACAATAACCTTTTCATGGCTGTCATCCACTCCTGACCCACCTCTTACATTTTTTTCTATACTGTAAGTGTTGCATACATGCTGACTCCCTCCCCCACACATGAACGCATTTATAGCATTCAAAAACGTACATAAATGAATTTCCTTAAGAGAGCCAGATGGAAATTTATTTTTTAAAGTCATAAAAGAACAAGCATGAAACACGTGTTTATCATAAGCAATAGGCAAAATGTTTTCTAAGTGGCCTTTCAATAACCTCTGAATATTGTTTCATGCAGCCCCCTGCTTAATGGACAGAACTATTGACGTGTGTTCATAAAGAGTAGAAGAGTCCCCTGGGGTTTTCATAACAGCAGGACGCTGCAAGATATCTCACAGTAGGAGGAAATGCAATCTGACTGCATCGCTGAGAAAAGTGTTTCCCTGTTGTTCTCACATTGGTCCTGGCGAAGGACGCAAATCAACAAAGTCACTCCTATTATGGTTATGCCTTTGGAGAACGAAAGCTGTTATCTACAAATATTGTTTTGCACATTTCTTTGACAAATATAATATCCTGCAATGAGAATTATTTCACGATAGCACAGATAAATCTCTAGTCATGCTGTTTATAAAACTAAAGCCTTTACATTTAGCACTGCTTCCATTCCGGGTTTAGGGTTATGGTAATATAGAGTTTTCCATTCGATACCTAAAATCTGAAATTTGTCAAAAGTCTGGCTCGTTCTTTTTTTATGCAAAGCCATATGTGGTCACAGTTCTAGTTTGTCTAGCGTTTGAGGCTGTGTTTTGTATTGATTGTTCATCTTAAAATATTTGACTTTGTAAACTGTCCCCTAGTATTTTTAGATAGTTTATTGACAAATCAGTGTACTGTCAGTACTTTTTCAAGATTCACAAATATTTGATCAATTATTATATATTTCAATCGCTCACAAATGTGGTTAATTTCAGCATAGGGGTGGCATGATATATCGCCGATAACCGTGATAAAAATTTATGTATGTTATCGTGGTAATCCATATATCAAACATAACTCATCACCAATTAAACGTTTTGTCTGAAGTCTGTGAATCGTTGACCAGAGAGAGAAAACACAAATAAATATCATAAAGGATCAATTTGACTGATAGCATTCAGGTATTTACATTTTTAAAACTCGTCAATGGATATCGTGATAATAGTGTTATTGTTTTGGCCACAATAGCAGGGTATCGTGACAGGTCTTTGAAGAAACCAACCATAAACACGATATTCAGAATGATTAGAAGAAATCAAAGCTCTTGTTTAGCAGTTCCTAAGATGTGATATTGTTAGCGAGAGAAGAGGAAAGGCCAGAACACTGTTCGTTTCTCTTAGCAGGAAGCCAGTGATTTCAGACCCAATTAAACTAAGGGTTCATGTGAAATCACCTTTTCATGGTGCGCCAAACACCTGCTTATCCCCACTCACTAACACTCTTAAAGCATTGCCTTTGTTTGGTACTTACCTTTAAAATAAGATTCAATTTTTTTAACCATGCTTCACCTCTCACGGTTATGCCTGGCTGTTTGGACTGCAAGGAGAAGATAAGGAAATGTGTGTTGGCCTATTCTGACATTGAAATTGGTTTTAGATCACATTCCAGGGCATTTCCAGCCATGCTAGAGGGCTCTTTTGTGATTCTTACCGGGTAGAACTGCACTGAAAGAATTTAAGATGTGAAAAGCATTTCTTTGGTTTGGCTCATGCAACACACAGAATGTCAGTCAAGGCATTTATAATGGCACATACTTATGTCAAGTCACCTGGAGGATTGCTTACTGATCCAAACAGTGCCCTTCCTGAGCTGCATTTGTTGGATTTGTGTCTGATATTTTTGACATGAATACATGTTTGGATATTTTATGTAATGGCGGAAATGAGAAACTTCAGATCTGTTTTCTACAAAGTGTATGACTCACCAATTGCACATGTAAGCAGCAGAACAAAACAGTTCAAAGCAAAACTTTAAAAAGTAACTTTGTTGACTTCTCAACACACTTAAAAAATGACTGTGGTTGCCAGTCATTAACTGTAAAAATATGTTAACAATGCTTCATACATTTCTGTCATCTTGGTGCCTATACATATTATACAGTTCATTACACTGAATTATATCACCATCTTATCATGTTAAATTCAGCATGAAATCAAAAGAGGATATTCTTATTTCATGTAACATTGCAATTTTTAGAGATAAATGAACAGTACCAACCATGCACGTGTCTTCGTATTCTTAAAAACATTAATGTCGCCATCATGACGTATGATTCACCGCAAGGGTGGGAATTGCCTGTTAATTGGCCAGACAGTTTCTATACTTTCTAACGTTCCAAAAATTTCCTGAAGGACGACATCAAGTTCATTCCGATATTTTCTCTCACATCAAAAGCTCTTTTATTCGAATGTACATCACAGCAGGGAAGAACAGACCATAATATTTGCATTCTGACTTTAATATACTGTAAAACCCTGCTATAATGGCTTAAAACTAGCCAGGGCTCACTGCCAAAGTGACCGGTTGGCATCTGCTTGGTCCTAAAACTCTGAATTTATGCAGTCCTCCTGATTTACTGTATTTTTTTCTCTAACATTATATGCTATTGTGATTTTGCTTTAATCTATTATTTATGGTGGTTTTAGCAAAGAAAATGTTTTATACAATATCATATGGAACAGGTTAGATTTTAGCTTGTCTGAAATATCTTCTACAGTACACATACATGTGACAGCTAAAGAATTACTATCCATAAATAACACGATTCTTCCTTTGCCTTAGCTTCTATAACACAAATCTGATTTAATGTGATGGGTCCAGACGTGAGCCCAGATGAGCTATTTCTGAAAAAACAGAATTAGACTTAATGTTAAAGATTGGGACTGAAAGAAGTCTTAATTTAAAATGGTCCCTGGCATCCGTGAATGATGTTCATTTGTGTATTGCCGTGAAATAAATGCACCTTAATGTGTCAACATAGAATTCGTTTTTATGAAGAAAATGAATCACAATGCACACCAAGCAGGGCAGTTGAATTTTTTTTGACATAAATTCACTCTCTCCTGCTCTGCACACAGGTATCATAGAATAAGAAATGTCCCCACTGAGTTTCAAAGTGAAACTATTTGAACTCTTATCATATTTCCTCCACTGCGGCCATGTGGAAAAGTAATAGACAAAAGAAATAGCAAAGAAGAGGGAAGGCTGGGTTTTAACAAAGCTGGAAAACAAATGTGTTTAAGGCCTGAAGTGTAAGGTTTGAGTCACACAAAAATCTGAGATGAGTCATTCTCTCCCAGTCAACCATATTTTCATTTCACACCCAAACTAATATTAGAATTTTCTGACAATATTCTTTATGCATATTTCTTCTTTCTATTATTTCAATAAGTTTTTATATTTCGTTTTTGGTCATCTGCACAGTGTTCCTTTTCTTTCTGTTTATATGAAGCAACGGGGCAGGTCGAAATAAACAAGCTCTCTAAACAGCTAGTCTTTGAAGTTTATTTTGCTTTCAAAAGTATGACTCGGAATAGAGCAACCACTACTTAACCAAAACATAAAAAAATCATCCACTGCCGCTTCAGACATTTGCTATGTAAAGTATGCTTTGGCTTGCCACAAAATTGAAAGTGAAGTCACAACAACTACAAAAATCATCTTCCTCCGACTACGTTCAGTCATTCATTTTTCTCTAAGGGGAGAAAGAGTCGCTGCAAAAACTGAAAGTGTGATTCATTGTAATTCCACACACATCTCCCAAAGATTCCCTTTCCCAAAAGCACAAGCAAGAGTGTTTCAGAAAGAACAGCGAAGAGAAAATGATCAAACATTCAGATGTCTCTTCTTCAAACTCACTCAGTAATTCAAAGAAAACAGAGTAAAATTAGAAAACACAGTTTGGCACCACTGTGACTCTAATTGGGATCCTTATTCTGATTTTTCATAATTAGTTTGGCAGGTGCAGTGATGTATTGTAAAAGAGTATGCTGAACTTTACAACCAAGTACTCCCATAAGTGCCAAAACATCTGCTTGAAACAGGAACGATTCATCTGAAACTTTGATCTCCTCTGAAATCAAAGCGGTATTTATTTGAATGAAAAATTTGTGGTGAACATTCTAAAGGTAAAAGGCTTCAAATACCCATCTGTATTTTACAGCTCTCCAGTACTGATAAATTCTGTCCTTTATATGTATCCAGCTATAGACGGTTTCATCTTAACAACATAAACCAAGTTAATGTGCCTGCACACTTTTGTGACCCCAACTTAACTTCCGGTACACATTTACAAACAAAAGAGAGCCTGTAGATGATTTCTGATAACAATAAAAAAACAGAGAAGAACTGTTATTTGGCTGAACTACTTCCTCCAATATTTTGAATTTAGACTGTGATACCAAGCTCAACCGCTAGATGTCAATGTATCATACGGTTTCTTAAAATATGAGCAAACAAAAGGACCCATTCAACAAATTGTTTATTTAATAAAATGAACATACAACAAAATTCAACATATCGTTTATTTAATACAATTATTATACAATTAAATAAGATAATATAATTTAATATTAACATAAATTAAATTAAATATAAATAATTATATTATCCAAACACAAACCAAAAGTTCACTCTGGGTCAGGCACGTGTGTGTTCCCGATGAAGTGGTCTATAATTACACAGAAATTATATATTTTTATTGTTTGGATAAAAGTGGCTGCTAAATGTAAATGTAAATGAAACCAAAAACATTCTATCAAATCATTAAAGAATCATGATGTTTCCTTCCCCGCATAGGCTACTGTATCCAGCAGTTCTGCAGTAGTAGAAACTCAAGTAGGCCTACAGACCATGACCCTAATTTAATATTCAGTGAACCCCATGTTCCCTTTCTTGGGAAATGGTGTAACTTTTTTGTTTCAGAGTACAAGATGTTAGTCCACCTAAAGCAGCAAAGCCCACAGCAGTACACATCTTCATCCTTCCAGCAGGAGAAAAAGCAAAATAGTGAAAGCCCCAAGCGTATACTACAGTACACAGAAAGGCAAACAAGAGGGAATTCAAAATCATCTGCAGCCAACACACATCTCTCACTATTGTCCCTGTCTCCGTCTTTTTCCTAGAAGTGCAGAGTGGCTATTTGTTCCTTCTCTAAAGCACACCAGCATTTGGGTGAGACTGGGACTAGTTGTCACACTTTTACTGTGGTGACTGTTTCTCGGGGTAGGTTTACTTTTGAAAGCCATTTTTGTATGAGCACAGAGGGTTGCACAGATATTGAAGATTGAGATATTAAAGATTTCTAAAATTTTTGCCCAGCTGGATTATATGGTACAGTAATGTAATAAATCAACACGAAAATACATCAATCAATTGCTTTGATCAATGAATATGTCAGGTCTCCCTGGAAGAAGGGACTATAAGTCTCAATGGGATTTTCCTGGCTAAATAGAGGATAAAGGTAACTCTTTTATTCACATTTAGTTCAAATAAATGTCTTATGACAACCTAAAAATTTCAGCTACATCAACGATTAGCAAACAGCCTTCACAGAGAGTGATGTAACACACATGACCGCAATGCCACCTCCCACACTCAAGCACCACTCTTCTGAATGATGGTAACCCCAAAACTCAAAAATACAAAAAACTCTTCTAAATACATTTACATTTACATTTATGCATTTGTGCAGACGCTTTTATCCAAAGCGACTTGCATTGCTTCGTCCTATACATTTCACATACGTATTTGCAATCCCCTGGGATCGAATCCATGCGTTGTTAACGCAATGCTCTTACCACTGAACTAAATACTCAAGTTAAATAAACACTCATCATTAACAGGGCTTGATCCTTTATTAAAAAGCATAAAATGACACTTCATTTCAAAATTTACTCTCCAAATGCATTCTAACGCAAAGCATGCTGCAAACTAAAAATCATTCGCAACAAATTAAGTTAAACTAACTTAAAAGTAAGAATTAGTTAAAGGAACTCAAAATGTTTAAGTTAGTACAATGCATTAAGTTTACACTACTTTAAATATATAATAACTTTGAACATTTGGGTTTACATCATAGTTACTAATTGTTCAAATCTATGGTTTTAAACAAGGTGTTTAAAGCCAATAAAGCCACTGCTAGAAGACACATCTCTGTAACTGGACTTTTTACTCAAATATCTTCTGCAATAACGTCCCCATGTGTGTCGTTTCTCATTTTAGTTGTGTCTTCATCAACACACCACCGTCCCAAAGCTGTGAAAAGTTTGTGACCAATTCCACATTGATCCTGTGCTCACTGCTGTACATAATCCGCCGTTCCCTGTTATGCCATACCACAGTGGATTATAAAATGCCGTAATCACTGGTTCCGCTCATCTTGTTGCAGAATTGTTTAAGGTTAGCTGCTGTCACTGCTAGAGGATTAGACATGCGGAGGGGAAAATAGTGAAGACTATATTGAAAGATCAAATTTACTCAAAACCTATTAGAATATTTTTATTCCAGAGAATAAAATTACTTTTTTTCTTTTTTTTTTCATGTTCCTTTAATAACTTAAACTGTTAGTCTAACATTTTTATTCCATGCTTTATGATGTAATGGTTATTTACGACCATCAAAGGTACCTCCTGCCATTTGTTTTTTTTAATGTTTGTTGGTCAGGGTTTTGGGTTGCGTGGGTTACAGTGTTTCTGTAACTCTGATATGACTAACTCTGACTGGGCGAGACGGTGGCCTTAAGGCATTATTAAAGAGGAAACACTCAGCTCCTTAGTTCCTCTGCCGGATAGCTCTTCTAAGTGAACCTGAGGTTGCAGAGGGTATCGACATGAATCAGATTGAAGTGCAGCAATACACAAAGGTCTCAAATTGCCATCATGGGAAAAAAAGTTACTTTGGGCCTTAGGGCAAGAATTGGACAATGGCAACCTCCGAGAAGGAATGATGTAGGCAGCCGTCTTGATATTGTGTCAGTACTGATCCAAAGTTTCTTTCCAGGGGGACATTTTTAAACGACTGGTAAGGGAAGGATTCAGATTGAAATAATAAAGCAATTTCACAGAAGCAAGAGTGTTAAGGCCATTTGACTTTATGTCACTGTGTACTTATACAGCTATGTTACTGATACAGCTATGTTACTGATACAGCTATGTTACTGCTTTATACAACAGCCATCGACAGACCCTCATCAAAGCAGTGTCCTAAAATCTGTTACAAATACATGTCCGAGGAATTCTTTGGTCCAGATTAAAGGAACAGAACTGATTTATGTAATATACTGTATGATACAAAACTAGGCCTGCATACAGTCGTGGACAAAATTTCTGCATTTTCATTTAGTCAGCATAGAAATGTTGTGTCCATTCCAGTCCAATGTCTGTTGAATTCAAACCTCAGGAGTGACAAAGTCAACCAACAGCAATATGAAAGACGGACAGCATGACAACACAAATGAAAAATCAAGGTTATCACATACAAAATCATTTTTTAACTTTTCCTAAATAGATGTGCAAATATTATTGTTCGGTTGCTGCAAAGTGATTATGAACTTGCAGTAGTTGAGGTCTGAAAAAAGTATTTTTTACCAGTTACTCCAGTATTTATTTTCTGCAAACAAATGCAAATATCATTTTTGTTAGTTGTTCACAAAATAAAACAAAGATATTAATTTTACATACAACTGAAAATGGTCTTTGAAATGGTCTATTCATTTTTCATATTGTATAAAACAAACAGTCGCTGTTTGTAGCAAACATGAAGAACAATCACATGATCCCTGAAAGAAGGTCTACAGTTTTACCTATCATGCTTGTAAAAGCATATTTTGAGAAAATAACACAAATTAGATGATTATTGGATTGTGAGAATTCTTAGATCTCATTGCAGTTGTCCTGGTGTACACTGTTGCGTTTCCATCCAAGACATTCAACACAAAAACAGGTCAATAGAACCAACAAATCTCTGCATAAGACATGAAGCTTTAGAGTGTAAAGATGACACACAGGTTCAATCGGCATTGATGAAATGACAGACAAAAGGAGAACTGGATAAACTGTGTGCTTTGAAGTCCATGATTCTGTCTGAAAGAGGATAATGTTGTTACCTCAGTTAGGTTTTGTCTGTGATGTTTGCGGAACAACAACTCTGAGGTTCTCGGTTCAGAAGAGGATTAGGGCTCAGAGATTCTGGCAGGGATTGTCTGTCTTTTGCCCGTAATTGTCAGGAGAAATAAAAAGCACTGCCGGTCTGCCATTGGGGAAAAAGAAACTCTTACTTTGTTCATCGCACTGCAATTCTATCAACCAGTTTAACCCCTTGGGAATTAAGTCTGTTGCTATGGAAATTTAAAGGAGTTTTCAGGGTATATTCTGTTTTGTTAATATATTGTTCTGGTTGTGTTGTGAATGTCGTTGGGTGTAGCATAGCAATTCCTATTTTCTTTAAAAAATATATACAGTGGGGTCTCAAAGGGGAAGTTTTGACTTCAGTTGCAAAACAATATTCATTCGAAGTTCTGCCAATTTTATTAGCACAAAATGTGTGAAAAACCAAAGGTGACTTTCAAATAAATTGACCCATTCTTCACAAGATTAAAATTATGTTCCTGCCCTGATTAATATGATAAATTATAATGTCATTAAGAGTATGCAAATAAAATATGGAAAAAAACAACTTTAACAAGGAGGCCGGCAGCGTGTCAGATGCGAAATTAGACGTTTCTCCAGCAGGGCAGTATACGGTGCTGTAAATATTTTATGCCCTCAAAAATTATTGGACACAATCAAACAAGTCCCTTTACCATTTGACATCCATTTACTGATTTGTTAAATGAATACCAGTCTTTAAAGTTTTAATATCTGCAGCCCAGTGAGAGACTCCACTTGTGTCTTGAGTAGGATGACAATTACTATAAAAGTTTTATTTTTTTATTGAAATAGCTCATCTTGTTCGTCAATTATAAATACAGAGTTATCCAAAATATTTCATGTAGAGGTAACATTATTGGCTCAACCTATGACATTGATTTTTGGAGTGGAACTATATATTTATCCAATGGCGCAGAAACTATGCACACTTCACCTTAAGTATTCCCATTTGCCCAAAGTCTCCAAAATGGTATTAAAGGCATCTACAGTTTCATTTCATCCGTTGGTAGCTTACAGTGGAAAAACTAGAATTGGTAATGGAAACAATTTTGTGGCAGACATCATTTGTCTGGACAAAACTCCCCCTTTCCCTCTGCCAATTACTGTAAAGTGATAAGCCTGCATTTCTTCAGAGGTCACCATGCAGAGAAGCGAGCTCATCAGACAAGCAGGATGTGGTGCTGTTGTGTATTACCGAAACCATCACAGCGTATTAAGGTACCAGCACCTCAATCACATCAGGTGCCCTCAGGGCAAATGTTTAGTCCTAAATGATTTCAGACGAAATGTGAAAGTTGGAATGAAATGCCTGACGCACAGAGATGAATCAACCTGATCTCACAGAAAAACATAAGTATTTTAATGAGGTGGCAATTTTGTTTTAACTCGTCTTGCAAAAACTGGCGAAAGCAGATCATACTAAGAAGTATGAAATTGTACGAGTTTATATGAATAAACAAATGAAAATATAGTAAGGAACTACTGTGCATGGAAAATGTTGAATAAAATAGATTTTGTAGATACATTTTGAAATATAGAAAGTTTACATTTATGCATGGCAACTTTCATCCAAAGTATCCTACAATGCATGATTCTTTAATATATATATATTTTTCGTAATGCAATTAATTGAGTGCATTACTAAACAAGCCACTGTGTAACCAAAAAAAAGTATAATTTGGTTATGTCATTACACCAGTAGGTGGCAAACTGTTGGTTTAAATAGTAGTCTTTGAAACAATAATTCAAGATTTTCATTCAAAACACCTCACTGAAGTCACACACCCTAAATAAGTGTTAAATGCTTAAAATATTTAGAAAAACACTCTAGGAAAAATCTAGAGTGCATTGCAAGTTATTTTCCGCAAAATGTGCTACTGGAATTGAGAGTATAAATGGAGGTTTTGAGACAAGGGCATGTTTGATTGCCTTGTGGGTTAATTCTGTTTCGCAGCTCATTTGAGCATTTGACATTAGAAGTCCTTAAGTGGCTTCGCAAAATAATCCTTCAGCAATGGTCTGAAGGAGAATTTTGTTTCATCAACCACTAACTGTGTGACTCACTAACCCTTTAACTGATGACAGGTCTAATCTTTGAAAAGATTAAAGGAATTGTCCTGAATTCTCCTGGATCACCTTGTCACAGCAGAGTTAATTAGAGCTACCGGCTAAAGCTTAGACTTCAGAGTTCTGGTTTGACTCTGGAACGCATTAAAGTTCACAGTTATCAAATGTCCTTGAACACAGAAATGAGTCACAATGCAGGTCTATAAAATATTTAGATAACACCTTTTCGGATTCATTTTTTCGCACGTATGACTGTCAAGACTGTTTGTGTCAATTATATATTCTTACCAAAAATTCCCTCTTGTACATTAATTTTTACTGCCTAAAGCTCATTCACTTATAGTCATCATTTTTTCTCTAAGCGTACTTGAGGGACAGATGACTGTCAGAGAGTTAATATGGCAGCTTATTGTTTTAATGATTCATTTTTAATGGTTACGTTTTCCATGAATTCATAGCAAAAGCTCCCAATTGGAACTGATTATTTCGTGTTGGATTATTTAGGTGGTTCATTTTCCCCCTGATTTACTTTCTGTCATGCATATTATGTTGTAATTTTCTTTCAAGGCGAAGATTCGATTTAAAACAAGTTTTCCAGCTGGGCCTCACACTTTCTATCTTGGTGAGCAATATTGTTTAATAACAAACTCAGAAAACTTTCCAGATTTGCTAGCGTTACAGTTTACCCATCCCAAAACAGTGTTTTTGCCTGAATTCTGTAGGCAAAATGTTAACTTTCTTCAGATTGCAACAGCATCCTGTGCCTTGCAATATCTCTTTGAAATTCATTTTAAAAATGTGTGTTTAATTTATTATTTGTAATTTGAAGTTTTGAGGATTTTAAAAAAGGTTCTTGAAGATAAAAATAATGCTAATGTCTTTGCAAAAAATGTGGACCTTTAACGTGATACTGTATGTACTGTGGAGTGCTGGTTATTATTTAATTCTAATAAATGTATTTAACAAAGTTCTGCTAATCCAACCAATTTGCATGGGAAGATTGTTTGTCTCATGACAGTTTCATAGCGTACCTGCATGCACTGACCCATCACTCCACACAAATCCTCTAAAACCACATGTTTCTGCACATGTATGTATTAACATTAACTTCATAAACATACAGTACATTGGAACTTGTATTGCAAAACAACCCAGTCTCACAGTAGTTTGTGAAATAAACACAAAAAATTGAATCTATTGATTTCATTGACACAAATTTTCACTTCTTTATGTCCCTTAGCACGACTTTCAGTATACATACCATTTGAGTATATACATATAATATATATATTTTTTAAACCTGATATCAGGAGAATTTATTCATATTTTACGAGGTGTTTAACCCACTACTTACCCCATCTCAAACCCCAGTTACAGGCGCAGAGGCAAATTTAATTAAAATAAACACATTTTACAAAGTGACAGAGGAATGAAAAATTGTGCAAATTTTAAGATGGGTGATTTTAAGATTGTCTTCTCACACTTATCAGGAACAAAAGTCAGCTGCTCGATTTTTCATTTGATTATCAACGTCTTTGAAGACTGCTTTATGAAAAATGCTACAGTTTTCAAAGGTCAGTTATCCACTTACCGAAGAGAGATTATGGTTTTGCCTTTTTAATTGGCTTGAATCTCAGGAAACCCTACTGTGCTAATTTTTTTCAGTCTTTATAAAAGGGTTTTGACCTTAAATACAGCCTAAGATACGATGCCCTTTAACAAAAGAAAAGTGCTTTTACAGCAGAAATAATTCCAGTAAATGGAAATTCCAGCAAATATTTTGCTGGATTGAGCATCACCTGGCCACAAATACCAGAGACATGTCATTAATCACACAGATAAACCAATCACAGTGAACTAAGAACAGAAGCGTACTAGAAACTCTCTTTAACCTAATCATACAACTGATGCTATTATTTTCACAATAAATGCAGAAAACAATCTCACGATTCTATATCGTCTAATGATATTAAGTGATCTTATAGTGACCCTTTTTTTGTGTTTTCCAACAAGAGAGATGTTTGCCACTAAAGACTTTTACAAGTTCAGCTGAAACTGAATTCAGCGATTCCCCTTGCATATTCTCATCATTTTTGTTGATCTATAATTCCATTCACTGTTGGTCTTCAGCCGTTTATTAAATTGTCAAAATAAACAGAATTTTGATATTTGCTGCTTAACAAGCTCATTGATAAGACGTTCATTTATTTCCCATGTTAAAAGTTCAGTGTGTATTTTTTAGGAGGATTTATTGACAGAAATGCAATATGATATATGTCTTGTGTATAAAGACTTAACATAATGAGGCACATGATCAGCACACAGCTTGTTCACTTTGAAATATTAGCCAAAAACAGTTTGTAATTAATTCATTAATAAAACATTGCTTAGAATGTATATGTTCAGAAATTTAGTGACATCCAGCTCAAATCTAAAATGAAATGCATGTTAATATTTGCTAACGCACCATTTATTAGAGAAGGTTATCTCTATCATGATGCATGTTCTTCACACCTCATAAAGGGTTATTTAATAAATTATTAAATTAATAGCTTTCCATTTGACTTACTCTGATACATACCGAGAAATGCCCTAAAATGCACTTAATAACATTGGAAGAACTTCAAATGAAAAAGTCAGTTAAAATAAATGTATAAATATTTACCATGCATTATCAAGATTTTACAAATTCTGTACATATATTCTGTGTTTAAGGATTTTTCAATAAAATACATGCATATTGTAATTATCAGCTTGATTTACATTTACTACTGCCACATCAGTAAATTCAAGACTTTCTTAGATGACATCCTGATTATGTTTTTTTATGAGACCCAAATACACAGGTCAATATTCATTAAACAGGAGAGATACCCTCACATGATGTTGATGCAAAAAAAACATTCCTCCTAATGAGCTCAGCATATCAATTTTACATCACCATATTAATATACATCGGGGTCACATAACAAGGTGCATAAAACACTCCGCCTAAAGCCAACGCATTCCCGCTCAACAACAGGACTTCTAAGGGGATCCGGGCATTTCTCTTTTGTTTTTGAGTTAGAAAGCTAGATTGTGAGTGTCAGCAATCTTTATTCCATCATACCAGGTCATTAAAAAAAAGTCAGCACATGACTGACAAGTAGATTAAAAGAAAATGTCAAAACTAATATCCTAACTCCATATTTATGGTGATTCAATTGCATGTTTGTCAGAATTCATTGTCTTCTAATAGCTCCACCTCAGTTCAGACATCCAAAGACGCCACTGTAGTGAATAGCGGAGCAGAGGGGATTCTCCCATCACTTTCACAGCGCATTTCACAGTATCAGAAATGCCTCTGGGCATGATATTGAAAATGGCAGATAAGAAAAGCTCTTATGGAGCTAAGAGAGCAAACATGAGTTGAAGTTGCACGTGAATGTAATGCTGAACAGTAATGACTTTCTCTTGACTTGGGGAAAGTATCCACGCTGCCAGGTTGGTCCTCTGAGTGTTGCTGTTGCATTGACTGTCCTGTGTAGATCTCATGAATATTCTGCCTTTCTGCTGTGTTCTGCCCAGCCCTGGGAGACGACAGAGAGCTCGCAACTGTAGACAATGCTGCAATAAATTGCACTGACTACAACCAGCTTGCCTCAAATATAGCTTATCAGGCAGTGTCATAATGGGCACCATTCAGTAGTGAGAACACATTAAAGATTGATTGAATGAATGTCTTAGACCTTAATTTGTTGAACTAATGGACTGGGTTTAGGCCACAACGGTCAATAACGCGGCTCCTTGCATTCACTTCAAAAATCGATGTGCATATTTACTTGGGTCTTAAACTACGTGAAGCCCAAAGGTAATTTCGAGAGAGATTTGATGATCTACTGTGAATCAAGCATAAACTAATTATTAGCTGGTTAGACAGCAACTGATGGCTGCAGAATATTATTCCTATTTGGGTTTGTTCTGAAACAAAACAATATTCAACTCAACTTTATTTACATAACGCTTTTTACAATTTTCATTGTTACAAAGCAGCGCTACATGAGACAAATGATTTAAAGTTATACCTGTAAAGACAAGAAAAGAGTGAAAACACAGAAGACTGACATACCCACATACAACCGCTCCACACACACACAATATGCACACGTACTAGATACATAGACACACACACAGAAGCGCAGACACACGGATGCGTACGAACACACAGACAAGAACCGCACTAATATGCTCATACTTTTATGTAGCTGTAAGAACTCGAGCTGCCGCGGTTTGGACCATTTGAAGTTTTTGTAATAAGCCTGCAGGGTAACTACCTAACAGTGCATTACAGTAATCTTGTTGTGATGTCGTGAATGCATAAAATTAACTTCTCCACATCTGACAGTGACAGCATATGACGTAGTTTAGATATATTCTTAAAATGGAAAAACGCAATTTGATGTTGGCGACCTTCCTGCCAAATGACATTTACTATCGAATAGAATGCCAAGATTCTTAGCTGACGACGAGGGTTTTATGGAACATCCGTCAATAGGTAAGCAGTTTTCTTGGTTGTTACGTATGGTGTTTTTTGGTCCAATAAGTGACACTTCTGTTTTGAAGTTGTTTCTAATCCAGTTTTTTATATCGACTATGCATTCCACTATTCGATGGAACTGCTGTGTTTCATGAGGCTTCGAGGAAATATAAAGTTGAGTGTCTCTTTATTATATCTTCTAGAGATAGCATGTATAATGCAAAGAGCAGAGGCCCTTAGACCTAGCCCTGTGGTACACCGTACTGGACTTGCGAGTGGAGTGACACCTCATAGTTTATTGCTAAAAAAAATTGAAAGCGGTTGGATAAATAAGACTTAAACCATTTCAAAGCTACTCCCTACTTTTCCAGAACTTTAGATACGAATGGTAGATTCGATATAGGCCTGTAATTCCCTACTTCTCTATGGTCGAAGGATTTAAACATTGTCCCCATCTATACCGTAAAACAGTATTAAATATAAAGTATGATTACAAAGATGAGTGGGTCCTGACACATGTTGACTAATGCCCATGGAGTTAAGAGTGTCTTTGAAAGCCATTCCTGAGGCATCTGTATCATTATCTACATGGATGTTAAAGTCACCAGTGACAAGGACTCTATCTGCGGCCAATAATAGTTAGATAAGAAGCAACCAAATTCTTTAATTAAATATGTGTGGTGCCCTGGAGGCCTATATACAAAAGCTAGAATAAAAAATGTCATGATGACATTTTTTATTCTAGATTTTGTATATAGGCCTCCAGGGCACCACATAGATTTGATTAAAGAATGACATACCCATGTGTTTTATGTGGAGAAAGGGCATGGCATTGTTTTGATTTTGTAATGCCATGTTCTCTCTCCGGTGTCGCGTCCTTCAGCTCCATCCCGTGTCATCTTCCCAATAGGTCCCTTTAGTGTTATCCTTGTCACATGCCCGTCACCGTCCCTGTTCAATCTTCCCTAGTTAGTGTGTCTGTTCCCATATATAGTCTCCGTTCACTTTGTCCTGTGCCGTTATATATAGTCCCCTTTGTCTCAGCCGTTATTTACCTTGTTCCGGTGTGGCTTTAGTGTTTGGACTAATTCATTATATTTATCCTGGATCTTGTTTATTTACTTCCCCTTATGGAAGTTTTTGAATGGATTTCTGTTTTTCTCCTTCACAAACCGAGACAAAAAAATGACAAATTTTATGATCTGTCGTCATATCGTTAACAAAAAGTGCTTTATTAGAGAGAGATCTAATATTTAGCAATCCAAGTCGTAACAGTTGATTATCTGTATTTTGTTTATGTTTAATTTGTGTAACGTTTTATTAAACTACTTTCAAGAGGTTTACGCATTATTTAATGTTTGCTGATCAGGGGGACAGACACAGTCTCTATTATATGATGTTTGGGAGAAGGGACTATTACATTTTGTACAATTTGTGTATTCTGTAACGTGAGAGTGCAAACAGACAGTTGGTCAAGCCATTTTGTCTGCTCCCTGACCTGGGACCCAGTGATTCAAGCTTTAGCATAATTAAGACTTTGTGACATATTTCTAGACAGGAGGGATGCCCCAGCCCAGTCGTTTCAACAGGTCAGGTCTGCCCTCAAAACTCTTCAAGTTATTTATAAAAACTATATCATTCTGCAGGCAGCACTCAGACAACCAGCCATTTCGTGTTCCATGTTTAGTTTAGTTTAGTGTCCATGATAGTCTGCTATAAATCTTATCGCCACGATAAACAGTAACGTGACCACAGAATATTAAAGTTTCTGACATTGTGCTTGCGAGCTCACACACCTCTTTAATATTATCTTTGGTGATCTCCTATTGACGAAGTTGAACATCATTTGTGCCGATGTGAATAACAATCTTACTGAATTTACGATTAGCCTTAGCCAGCACATTTATATTTAACTTGATGTCAGCTGCTCTGGCTCCCGGTAAACATTTGACTATGGTGGCTGGTGCCTCTATGTTAACGTTCCGAACAATAGAATCATCGATAACTTGGGCAATTTCAGAAGGTTTCTCAGTCGGTGTGTCACTGAGCGGAGCAAACCTGTTCGAGACTGTAATCAGAAAGTTTTTTGTCCTGCGACTACGCCGTCTCACAGTCACAGTTTCCCAGCTGCGGGAGATTTTCAACTGGCACCGAGCTGTGTGCACTAACATTGCTCGCATCCAAAGTGTTTTCTACGGTCCTTAAACTCTTACTATCCTCAGAGATTGGATGCGAGACTCTAATTCTCAGATCTTCTCTGTCAGCCTAACTATTTCCCTGTATTTATCGCATATAAATCCCTCGCAGCTGACAGAGAAGGCTACGCTAAACATATGACATAGGATGCAAGTAACAATAATAGGAATAGAAGCCATAACTCACTGGGTTTGAAGAGCAATTCTGACTTACCAAGGTTGCTCGATAAATCGTAGTATATATGCTTAAGTAACTGTGACAAAATCACTGCAATTGTGTCTGCTTTTTTAGTTGAAGTCTTACCATCTTACCGTCATCCAGGCATGAGAAGAGATCAGGCAGCACAATAATTGATGATAACAAGCAAAAGACAACTAGCAATTTTTCAGGAACGCAGAAGTCACTTGCACACCTTTCTAATTGCTCATGTATAATGAAACCCATTGTTTATTCGTGACACAAATGAGATGATCCCGCAATCCATTTTCAACATGATTTGAAAAGTGTTTTCTTGCCAATGTGAAATAATGCAAAATCAATGTGTAAGAATTCAACTGGAAAATGAGAACGTTTAGGTGCAGTAAAGGTGAGCTCACTGTGCCTCATCTTTCCTTCATCATCACTTTAAGTAGGTCCCAATGCACAGCCTGACTCTAATTAACACCACTGGGGCTGTGAAGCGTTTGTAGTGCTCTGCGGAGGAGACACTCGCTTCAGGATGACTGGGAACTCATTTACTGCCCATGAAGCTATGAGAAAAGTTTCATGCTTGAGTTGATGGAAGTTGGATGATGTTTTTCTTTTTTTTGCTTTTCGGAAACTTGATAACTCTTGAGTGATAAAGATAGCAGTCACTGCTAAAAGTCAGTTTATTTTCGTATAATGGGTACTACCTTAACACGTAAGGAGACACGCATATTCATTTTCCATCTCAATTCACTGTAATTGATTTTTTTTATGAATTAAAGAGGGCTCATCACAAAGAATTTCATTATAATTCATAATGAAAGCCTCTCCAAAATCCATTCTAAATCTAATGTTTCAAGCCCACATTGCACATTTTTGTCGTGTTTTGTAGGACAATTGTACATTTAATTTATAAGAAAAATGATTTAAGATATAGGTATTACTTATCTGAATAATTCTAAGTATTATTAAAAAAATCAAAATGACCTACAAGGGGGTAAAATAGGAACGAAAGAAATAATAATTACAGGCTAAACAGGAACATAGACTGACTAAACTGACACTTGACATAGACTAACACTAACTGGCCTAGACTCGACTAGACTCAACTTTGATACGACTCGAGAAACAGGAACAATATACAATGAATTTGCAAGGGATAAACACAGGCGAGCAATACAAAAACAAACGAGTACAGGACAGAAAATTCAAGGGCATTAAATAAGGAACTAAATCAAGCAGGGAACAGGTGAGGGGCATAAAATCATAACAAGATAATTAACGAGGGAACAAGAGGGCTGGGACATGGAAGAGACCGGAGTGAACGCACATTATGTTGTGACCAACAATAATGTGTTTCTCTCCACACAAACACATAGTACTGTCATGAGCCTGCCCCAAGACAAGTAAAACCGTGGCAGATGACAACTGGATGGCCATAATATCAGTGCAAGAAAATGGGTGCCAGTTAACAACATTCTTCAAAATATCTTCTTTTGTGTTCTGAGAAAGAAAGAACGTCATACAGGTTTGAAATGACAAGAGGGTGAGTAAATGATTACAGAAGTAAAATTTTTGGTTGAACTATCACTTTAAGTGATGCATAAAACAAGCAAGAATTCAGGTTTCTTTTTCTTATCGCACTGGCAGATTTTTGCTTGTTTAAAAAGAATAAAATCAATCATTATTATATTTTTTTACAAAAACAAGATTATTGTCGTACGTTTCTCAATGTAGGAATTTCTATAAACATTTGAAAAACAAGAATATACACTCACCTAAAGGATTATTAGGAACACCTGTTCAATTTCTCATTAATTCAATTATGGTGGTGGTGTAATGGTGTGGGGGATGTTTTCTTGGCACACTTTAGGCCCCTTAGTGCCAATTGGGCATCGTTTAAATGCCACGGCCTACCTGAGCATTGTTTCTGACTATGTCCATCCCTTTATGACCACCATATACCCATCCTCTGATGGCTACATCCAGCAGAATAATGCACCATGTCACAAAGCTCGAATCATTTCAAATTGTTCTCTTGAACATGACAATCTCACCAGATCTCAACCCAATAGAGCATCTTTGGGATCTTATCAATATGGGCCAATATTTCTAAAGAATGCTTTCAGCACCTTGTTGAATCAATGCCACAGCCGCAGTTCTGAAGGCGAAAGGGGGTCAAACACAGTATTAGTATGGTGTTCCTAATAATCCTTTAGGTGAGTGTATGTGGTTGTACGCCTAATAGAACTATAAAATCATACTGTAGTTTTCACTACAAATGTTTCAAATAAATAGACTCAAATGCATCAGATTTGCTGCAGTAAATATGTGCATTGATAGAAAACAACCTTAAAGGAAGATAAGGGATGGAAATAGAAAATAGTTTTCCTTCAGAGACAGGCAGGTTAACGGTCGGGTTTGGCCATAATTTGATGTATTTTGCTGGAGCGAGTGAAATCAACAGTGTAATTCAGAAGGGAACTCCCACCTCCATTGGATCTATATGTGGATGTATCATACAGTAGCACAGTCAGGCCTGAGGGACCTCAGAGCAGAGATAAACATTTGTCACATCCCTCAGAGAACACTGATCGAACATGTGCTGTCACAGACTTACCTACACAGCAGAAAGCAGAGCAAAAAATGTTTGAGAAGGATGCATATTGGTCTGTCTATTTCTCTAAATACGAGGTGACATCATGGATATCACATACATTATCAGGTCATGAACTTCTCATTAATGCCTTATTAGAAGAATTTCACAGCCTTATAGTACTTCCTGTACATTACTTCAAATTTTGCATTCATGGAAAGACATTTATTAAGCCGTACATAGACTTGTATGGACCTGTTAGCACAAGAAAAATAATATTATAAGTATATTTGTAAGTCATTTTAGATAAAAGTGTATTTTAGATGCTCAAATATCCTCAAAGCATTTTTCTGCCTTTATTTTTTTGTATATTTTTAAAATAAAAACTGAAACCTTAGTTAACAGAATGGCACACAATGGCGAAGACACTTGGATCTGATATTTCATTTCCAAAGTATTGCACACAAAGACCCTCGGCCCTATCATTCCATTCAGTCTAAAGGGCCATTACAAGATGAGCACAGATTTCCTTCTTACAATCTGAGGCAGCAAATATTCAGCGAATAAATTGTAAGTCAGGGAATTTCATTTCACATATCTCAATTGAATTAATGTGCTTCTGCCTGGAGGATCATTAGCATCATCTCCGAGGCCTTCCTCGGTACAGTGGACTAACCCTCATTTACACTTTTATTGTGGCTGAAAATGCAGGTAAAATTTTTACATTTATCCGCCTCTGTTCCTCCTGACCCTGAGTCAGTTCATCTTAGTAAGACTAATTCCCAGGGCCTTGGGGTAATACGGGACTTTTACCACAGAAATTGTTCTGTGTGATGGAGTTGTTTTCCAACAGAAGTTCAACCAAGAAAATACTTTGTTGAGAATTTTGTTACAAAATATTTCGGAATCATTGGACTACGAAGCAGTTGAAATTATATTTCGATAAATTATAAACTAATTAAACCTTAGTTAGAAATGTTATATCAAAACATATTTCTGTAAGTTTTCAGCAATATTGAAGGCTTGATTTTCAGGTTATGGTGTGTTTGAGTTAGAGCTCTGGATGACATGGCACTCCATTAATAGAAATTAATATGTACTGTAATGATAATGGTTGCTTTTGGATGTCCGTTGATGTATCCAATTCTGGGCCTTTTATTAGGTCTTTTATTATGTATCATGTTTTCATCCTGAAATTTGTAGTTTTTTTATGTGCCCGCCTTAATTGTGTTCATGTGTTATTTGTTTCCTTGATTATTTATTGTGTGTATATTGCACCTTCATTGTTCTCATTATCAGTGATCGCTTTTGTGCCATCATCAAATCTCGCGGGTCTTTGTACATCTCTATGGACTGTCTCCTTGAATATCTTAAACAATTTCATGTCTGAATGTACAGTACAGATCCTGTATAGATCCTGTTTTGACACCATGTCAAACATATTATATTCAGTAATTGTATATACTGTAATAAGATTCATACATGTTATGAGTATTATCAATAGCAATATTATTAAGGTCCCAAAATTTGTTGTTTCTTTTTTTTAAATGTATGTGTTATTATTTTCACAAACATTCAAAGCTCATCCAGTTAAAGTGTTAGTTCATTCAAAACTCAGTTACTGAGTATTTTAACTGTCTTGAACCGCGCTCAGATCCAACACAGAATCTTCACGCTCCAGTCTAAAGCATCTCTCAGTATGACTAGGAAATCGTTCTCCTCATGCAGTCTGTCAGCCGTTCCAGATGTTGATGTGCCATCTTTACAAGGCACTTACCCATGCAAACATTTTGTTTTCACATTTCTCAACTAAAATATATTCTACCTCCTGTTTACATAATGTTAACTTACACTGTCCAGTCAGTCAATTTTCAATGTTTGGGGTTATGTGCTTAACAGTTTCATTAACATTCTTGTGTGTTTTTGCTTTATTTTATGACATTTTGGCAGGTTTATAATTGTTAAAGACAGTGGAGTAGAATCTGAAAAAGGGTATCTTTAATAAATCACAAGGCGCACACGGGAGAACACACAGGAATAGAACTACATCAAATCATAAACAATAGCAGACAAGGAACTGAGGAACACATAGGGCATAATTAACAACGGAAATCTAATCAACAGAATCAGGAATAGGTGAGAACTAATCAATAACCATGGGAACAAACTAATGAATGAACACAGGCAACAAAGTAAAGGTGCGGTCACACTTGACTTTTGGCTCCTTTGACTTCCATTCCTTGCATGCAAATTGGATAGAACGGAAACGCAAGCCGGTCTAAAGATATTTTGCATTTCTCTGCATAGCCAAAATCAAGTTTGGTGAACTCTGACCTGAGAAGATCAAAACATCAGAGCTTGACCTCTCAGTACAGAAATGGAAAAGATGGAGGAATCACTCCCACCCATTGATGCTACAATGTCAGAATGAATTTCGCTTTCCCAAACTCTTATCTGACCACAGCGTAACAAGGGGAAAACGAACAGATGCATGCAAATGTCATTTTCCTTTAGTTTTGGAATATGTTTCTTAGTTGTGGAAAGATTTTTTTAGCTGATTGTCCAGCTAACATTTTTACGATTCATTTATGTTTAAACAGATTTGTAATGCATCTCAGTGCATCTAGAAGAACAACCTATATCAACATGGGCAAATGGTGTTATGGGTTATATGTTTAGTTTAATTTACAGATATGAAAGATCTGTAGTTGAATTGGTAGGGTGTTGCCGTTGCGCCAGCAAGGTTGTGAGTTTTATAGCGAACACACTTTGATAAATATACATTGGCTGCACTGTAAACGGCTTCGGATAAAAGTGTCAGCCAAATGTAAATGAAAGCAACCAAGCATCATTCTTATCTGTGCGTTTATGTGTAGAATCCTGGAACTGCACGGCTATCAGATTTGCAATCCTGTTGCTTTGAGATGAAAGCTGTTTGAGTGACATGTACTACTTTGGCTGAAGACGAGGGGTTTGATGTTGAAAGGAGTTACCAGTAATGCAGTCAATAAACGAGAAGCCTAAAGAGAGACAGCTCAAAGCAGCAGGGATAATATATCCACCACCGAAAGAGCTCTGTTGTACAATGACACAGCCCACTCAGTATGGGACAGCTTAGTCTAATGGTGCATAGCCAGAAAAGGTCACATTGTAACAACCATAAATTATACACAACTGTTACCTCTCATTCCGTGCATACATATTCCACTCTGTCTACTCTGTCCAAGCCAGTCAGGTATTCCCGTCCGTCCCTCAGTTATACGCGAGGCGAAATGAGCTTGCTGTCCATGAAAAGTGTCACTATCCATCATCTTAATGGTGTCATGAGCAAACCTTTCACCAGGAGACGTCCATTGACACTCCAGGTTCAAGCGTGGCAATCAGAGTTTGTGATCTTACAGTATGTTTAACTAAATCCTCTAATGAAGTACCCTTTACGCCGTTTGATTGAAAGAGTCAAATGTGTGTACAGAGTGTTGCATGTGAAGGAAAATGTGTCGTGCGTGAGCAGACCTGCGCTGTTGTGGCCTTTTTCGGGGTTATGGTTTTTCACTTTTCATTACCCTTTTCATCTACATTCTGAGCTGTAATGACCGAGGTGTCAACTTTTGGCTTGTTAGCCCAGTTTAGTTCACCCCTGGAGGTAGATGTCATGGCGACACAATTATAGGAGCAAAATGCATCTTTACAGTAGATGTTTTACCAGGCAATGTTTTTTTTAATGCTGTTCTGGACTGGCCACCTCTCCAGATAGTCTTGGATAGACTCCAGCACTCCCCACAAGCCCCCCGAAAAATGCTGGGTTGTTCCAAACCATGGCTCACAAATGGACAAACCCAACTGTTGGATTAAATTAAAAGAGAATGTGTGCAAAGAAATTGTTTTAATTAGGACAACCCCACAGCATTTTTATAGGGTGTAGGGATGAAAGAGGTATAGAGGATGAATGGATGTTTTTTTTCAAGCGAGTTAGAGAAGTGCCGGTTACATTTACTTTCCAAAACCTGGTTTGCTGTCCAAGCTGAATTAATAGGAGATTTCCTACAGGAAGCCCCCTCTTACAGTGCATGCGTTCATTAAATTTTTATAAAATGTTAAAATCTGGCGGCATAACCCCACAGCGTCCCAATGATCAAAGACTAGATTGATTTTCCTTTTACATTTAAACCACAGATGATGACATCTTGTTGGGTTTGTAAAATGTTCATGTACTGTAGGGCCCAGTCTTAGTCATTTATTATCTATGTGTTCTTCACTACCAGCAGACTGTTCATGGGCATATGGAAGCCACCCCAGAGGGCATTGACAAACCTCCTCAGACATATCTGTAACGTCAACTTGAATTATCTGTCTACTTCACAGTTGAACACATAAGCAGGTGTGTGTAGTACACCAAATAGTGTAATTACTTAAGTTCAGTTCATTAAGAGAAGTTTTTAAAGGTGCAAAAGTAGATAAAGTCATTTGAAGGTACAAAGTCCAATTTAAAATATTTAAAATCCAGCAAAGAGTAAAATCGTGTATCACACAATCTCAAAGGATCGGAGGTCGCAAAGTGTCAAATGTATTGCATTAAAATAACTTTAGCCTAAATGTATTCATGCGTTTACTCTTTAAAGATTCAAACAGATATTCTTAGCTGAATCGTGGATACACTTATGTGGATGTGCGTCTCATTTTAGGAGGAAGGCGTGGTTAATGTTGTGACGTCATACTTTAGGCAGTGTGGGGTATCAGTGCGAGAGGATTGAAAGATTGAAAAAATGACACGATAGACAAAAACACGTCTCATTTGTATTGAACAATGCAGAAAGGTCAGATGAATGATTAGAAATGATGTAGCCAGTGTAGAGTTTGTGACAGACCACGACAAACTGGAGGGCAAGTGGGCTCCCAGGGGGCACAGAATCAGCATCATTAATACAAAAAAAGAAAACTACCACATCTGTGCAGGGGCATACTTTCCGTAAAAGTGAACAAGAATTATACACATTAAACAATGTTACCACACACAGTCACAACGAAAACAACAGGTTGACAAGTATAACGTATGCTGTGATATAATGCTCCTTCGCACCAAGGCTTGCTAAAAGTAAATGAAACACCTACCTTTTAAAAAAGCTGAAGGTGCCGCGTGCGAAAATTAAACCTCCTTAAAACTGTTTCCTTCCATTCGCTGGTAAATTTTCCTTTTCCAAAGCTGAACTAACTGAGACTTCTGTTGGTGAAGCATCGAACGTCAGTAACTTTGCTAATTGTTAGCGGCTTCCCTCCACAGTCCACACGTAGCCTATGCATTAATACGCTGCGTAATGACGCATCATCACAAGACACGGACTTGATTCATATTTTTTACAAAGTAAACACATAGGCTACAATTTTTTATATTTCCACTTTGTTTAAAACTATTTAAATGTTAAAACTTTCTATTAATTATTTTCAGTATGTATTAGGTTAATTTAAAACTGTTAAATGTGGGGCGGACACAACAACCCTGTTGGGAGGCATGGCCTGCGAGTGTGCATTATTTCAGACCTCTTGGTAAAATAAATGATAATGTCAGTTTAAGTCAATAGTTGGGGAAATAGTTGAAGGTAAGAAGTTTCTTTAAATTGATTGAATAAATGTTTGCATCATGCTGTCTGTGGTCTCATATTACTAGGTATGAAAGGTAAATACTATAGCTACACAATAAAGTGGTTTATCTTCCTATTATTATTGCATTTACTCATTAAAACAGACAGCATTTATTATTGGATTTAATTAACCTTGAGAATATCTGTTTAAATGTGAGTTTTAATCACATTGTGGGATTTTTTGACTGGAAGAGCCAGAGGGTTTTTCTGTGTGTTTTAAATATTATTAATTACTTTATACTTTGATAGATTATCAAACCATATATTTGAATGGCCAAAAAAAATGCATTTTCAGTTAGTACACAGAGAACTGTGCTAATTGTGCTAATAAACTTATTTATTTACAGTAAAATTATTATTACAATGGAATATTAGAAGTAAATAACACAATATAATGAGATTTTTGCTAACAAAACAGTCCTTAATTTCCCCTAATAGTAAGAGTTGTTCACTGTTTGGCAGTTATCTCTTGTGAAGATCTTAGAAGTGTAATTTCTTTGTTATCTGCCCGCTAAGTCTTACTTTAATGTTAATGTGGACACAACCTTAGCTGTCCACATTTTTACACCGTGTACAGTGTTTGTGGTCCTTGCAGTTAACTCTGGTGTTCCTTAGGTGATGCATATCTTTCTATCATATTGTAATTTGGTTTAATAAGTCTTATTGTCTTTATCTCCATCAACATCTCTTGCTGTATTAACTTGTTTCTGGTTTTGTGTTCCTGGCCGCAGTGCTGATCTTATTTGTCTGAATGAATACCAGTGTCACTGCACAATGTATCTGGGTAGCCACATGTCACTTTTAATGATAGCTGCCATTACTTTAAGATGGCCCAAGAAATGGCCCTTTTTCAAGAAGTGGCAGGAGCACACATTTGTGCACTTGATTTACAGCTGATTGCACCACTTTGATTCATACTGCATATCATTCTGCTACCCTGGCAGGACTGCGTATATACTATATGGACAAAAATATTGGGATGCCCCCTTCTAATGAACAGGTTAACTATTTTAGTCATTTCCGTTACACAAATATCAATTCTATGTAATGAATTCTAGAGAATTGTGTGCTTCTAATGTTATAGTTATAAGTTTTGCCAGATTAACTAAAACTGTTCTAATGTAGTATTGCATGGTATAGCAATTAAGGTCCAGTGTAATTTTTTGGACAATCTATTGACAGAAATGTAATATAATATGCATAACTATGTCTTCACAGGTGTATAAAGACCTTACATAATGAAGCATTATGTTTTTGTAACCTCAAAATTAGCTCTTTCTATCTACATACACAGCGGGTCCCCTTACATGGAATTCACCATTTTGTTTCTACAGTAGCCCTAAACAGAGAAACTGCTCTACAGAAGCACGACCCCTCCCTCTCGAAAAATCAACATCCAAAGCCACGTCTCCTCCAGAACACATGAGTTTGCGGACAAACCAGAAGCTGTTGGATCGGTTCCAGTTAAGTCATGTCACATTCACCGGTGGAAAACATTGCAGTACAAAGTGAATAACATTACTACAATAACAGAACATCTCCAGGTACCTGCCTCTCTGTCCGCCATTTTCCTGCTGCCTGCACATTGCACATGCGTGCGCTGATGACGTATGATGTCTGCGTGAACAGGGTGCACAGTGGGATGCAAAATACGCTGACTGAAAATGTACAAATGAGGTATAATTGATCCAACGTTTTTGACCATACGCCTTTCACAGAAGATATATAACTATAAATACACCAATGTTCCGCTTTACTTATTGATTGCTATCAGGATGATACAAAATAACGTTTCTGGGTAGGATTGCATACTCAGACTTTAATATTTGTTTTAATTTATAATACCAGAATAGAGTTAACATGTATTAGAAGATGGTATCCCAATATTTTCGTCCACATAGTATGAGTGCTGGTAAGAAACTTTTATTCCCTAATGCAACACAATCTCAATGTGATCATAACTATTTCTCGTTTTAGCAAATTATTGGTAATTTGTTTTCTTAAAATCTGCCTCCACCCCAGTTACAGTATTTAGGGATGGACCTTTTTTTGCTCTGACCATGTTTTGCTGTCACCAGTGATGCCGGTGATACTAAGTAACGCGTTACTCTAATCTGACCACATTTTTCAGTAACGAGTAATCTAACGCGTTACTTTTTCCAAACCATTAATCTGATTAAAGTTATTTATCCAAGTCACTGTGCGTTACTATTTTTGTCATTTTCCTCAGTAAAAATATATATTTTTTGCTTTCTTCTTGCGTCTCAGGGAGTGAAGTCACGTAGCATTATGCGACAAGTCACGTTTTCAGCATGAGGACAATCCACGTGTAATAGCCCCTACCACACAGCGACACAAACGTAAACAACAATGGAGGGAGGAGAGAGATGCGCGTTTCTAGATGGAAATACAGTCACGAGTTTGTGTCCGCTAGATGACAATATTAACGTTCGTTGTAATCTGTGTGCTGGCAACAAAGTGCTATCTAGCTACAAAAACACTACGTCAAATTTGAAGAAACAATTGGAGTCGCAGCACTGCACATTCCAATTTACAGAGCAAGTCTCACCAGGTGGTGCGAAGCAGAGAGCAGCAGGTCCCCCACCAACAGAAAAACAAATGCCGGACTTTGGTGCAAAACCACTAGGTGGGGGAGAGTTGAAGAAGTTGGTCGGGCAGTAGTGATGCGCGGATGTCGGTTGTGAACAACAGGTTCTCAGGGGTGCCGCCAGAAATTCTGGGCCCTATGGAAACCACAATAACTGGGCCCCTACAAATAGGAAAATAAAAAGGGGGTCTGCTCTTCTGGGCCCTTAATCAGCCTGGGCCCTTAGAATCGTCCTAACCTTCCACCCCTTTACGACGCCCATGGGTTCAATGTTCATAAAACAGGTAAAAAAGAAATTAATAGTTACATTTATAAATAATGTAGATTATAAATAGTATGTTTTGTATTATTTAATATTAAAGTGTTAACAGTTAAATATGTCAGGTCAAGAAAGACTGTCTTTATTTTATTTTTTATAAAAAACAAGTAAAGTGAAATCAAGAAAATCATGTTTTTTTCAAGAAATAGTCTTTAAGTTCAACTTAAAATGTCAGGAGATACATTGTTGACATTACTGTTAAAAATACACTTCCAATAAAGTGAGTGTTGGCAAAACTGATTGTCATTTTTATGTTGAGGCAGCGGCGCGGGGGTGTTGGCAGCAGCTGCTGAATGTGACTGATAAAGTAACGTGTAATCTAATTTAGTTACTTTTAAAATCCAGTAATCTGTACAGTAACTAAATTACTTTTTAGAGGTGTAACCAGTAATCAGATTACATTTTCAAAGTAACTGTGGCAACACTGGCTGTCCCCCACAACAACAGAAGCATGTTGCTTCCAAGTTGCTTGGAGTGTTCTATGCATGCAGCTAATTCCCAGTAGAGTAAGGACGAAAGAAACACAGACATGAATATTGTCTCAAATCGAACCAACATGTGTCATCTTCATTCAGAGGAAGAAAAGAATGGACCACTGAAATTCCCTAGCAACCGTGTCAAGTTGCCCTCATCATCACATCACAGTTTGTTTACTGTTTACTTACAATCTTGTGCGTTTTCTATGTGGAGGCAACAAAGCTGTACCACATCCTCCAAAGAAGAATGAGATTGAAATATTGAAATAACCACTTATTTTCTAATGTAACACCAGTGGGAAAAGTATCTTCAGCTCACTGTGTACAGATTGAGATTGAAAGAGAGTGTTCACCCCCGAAAAACGGTTGCATTGGTTTTGTGTCTGTACAATAGAAGTGGATGGGTACCGTCATTGTTCACCAACATTCTTCAAAATATCTTCTTTTGTGTTCTGCAGAAGGAAGTAAGTCATACAGGTTTGAAATGACATAGGGGGAGTAAATGATGACAGAATTGTATTTTCGGATTTACTATCCCTTTAATGTAAGCATTGTAATATCCACATCTAAGTCTGAATGATAAAAATCAAGAAACATTGCTATCTAGTAGTGCTATATATAACACTATATACTTAATTCAAAGTCTGAAACAATCTGTTTTGTGACCAGAGATGGAGATAAAGAGATGTAGGGAAGTGTGTGTGTTTGTTTGTGTAGGTGTAATTGAGATTTCTCTTCCGACAAAGAGGTGTACAAAGCTTTAATCTATTATCATGCTGTGCACACATTTCATAGTCTGAGCATCTGCTGTAGAGTGCACTGTGCTTCTTTTACACAGACGTGTGAGGTCTTTGTGAGGGTTTTTGTAAACAAATGCCTGTATAATCAACGAGAAACAAACAGTACAAGGCGGTGTGATTCATGCGTGCATGTGCGAGCACGTATGTGTTTGTGTAACCCAGACCCTATGAAAAGGTGTGTGTATAATTGTGTTAGTCACTGAATAAGGCCAGCAGTTCAATGAATTAAAGAATTTTGTATCTCCTCGCTCACTCAAGATGTCTTCATCTAGTTGGAGCAAAGCCTGGCAAACGCTCACTAAGGAGTTCCTTTTACCACAGCTCAAGGCCTCAGCAATGTGATCAAAACCAATTTTCCCATTTGAATACGCTTGAACGTGTTTTCTTATCTCGGCTTTGCAGTCCAAGAAATCCGGGCTCAGATGATAGGTTTATGGGTTGGCAAAAAAGCAGAAGTAATTTTTAGGGTGAGCGCCAAACAGAAGCATGCTTTATGATGGTAGCCTACTGTATATGTGTAAACCAGAGCTCCGGTCCACCTAGAAAAGGTGATTTTACCTGAGCTCTTGGTTTAATTGAGTCTTAACAGCCTGTCCTACAGCTTTGATTTCATACCAGTTCACTCGGAATACTCTGAATAATATTTTTGTAAATGGTTCATGGGTGGAAAAAAAACCAAGCAATGCGTGAACTTTCAGGAATCAAGGTTTTTTATACAAAAGGGCATAGGAGAAAAATGAACGTCTTGTAGGCAAAATCATATGGTTTTTGTGTCATGATTTTGCTTAGGATGTGAAAGCATTTTATTTCCCATAAATTAAATGGCCACACTGTCTCGCATGTGACTCAAAGTTTGACATAGATGCATGTTAGGGACACTGTTAAGTGGCTGTACTGTGGCTCGGTGGTTAGAGCATGGCACTAGCAATGCCAAAGTCATGGGTTCGATCCTAGGGGATTGCACATAGTCAGAAACTAAATTTATAAATAATGCAATGTAAGTCGCTTTTAAGCGTCTGCCAAACGCATTAATGTATAGCCCATGATGTAATTTTTTTTTTAAGAATTTTTGAAATGTTGTAAAAAACAGACTTTCAATTACAAAAAAAGACTGCAAATTTTACATGTTTTTTTTCATGTGTCTTTTTTTCACAAGATTTTTTTACAGTGCATTGTGAAGGCTTTCAAAATAAGAGATAGGGTGAGTTTTTAGGGGCAATTTATGTCTTGTGTGCTTTTGTCTGTTTGTACACTTTGATTGATTGTCAAATGTCCACATGAGACGTATATTAAGGTTGTTATTTCTGATCGGCTGAAAAAGCAAAGGCTACTCCCCTGACTCTTTTTGTTGTGCAGAGCCTAGGGCGGTCAACAAAACAGGTGCAATTTCTCATGACACCTATCCACTGATGTCTGTCAGGTAGTATAGACACTATGTGGTATTAAAAAATAGATTAAGGCTCTTCAATTTTTTAATTTCTGAGTAATGATAGAAAAGTTTGTTAGTTGTAAGAGTTTGTTAGGGAGTGATTAACATTGCTGCAGATGAGTCATATAGGTTGATATATGAAACCACAGTGTTGTCTTCATGAGAACAGGTGTTCTTATGTGTTGAAAGACAATTTTTAAACTGTCTATTAATATTCATTATACTTTCCTTGGTGATCAGTGACTGTTTGTTGTGACAGCATGCTATTGTCTCAACGTTCCTGGCTTCTCATTTCCGTGACATAACTTTTCTTCTTTTAATGGATGTTTTTGCGCAAGTTTTACAGGCTCTGCTTCATCCAGATCAGATTTATACCGACACTAAGATTAAACATTTCTGCAGATTATGTTTGTTTTGCATTGTTCTTTTATTTGTCTGACTCTTTAGTAGGCCTACATACTTTCATGAAATTAACATTCTTCGATTCTGTTCCAATGAAGTTTTGCAAATTATTAATGGCTTATGCTGTTGTGCCAGGAGTCTGTCAACAGCTCTCTCAATAATAACTCATGGCGGCTGAGGTCTTGCCATTTGTCCTCACTGTGTGGCGCGGGAGTTGTGGTCGTCGGGGCTTGTCTCATTGCTTGAACAGAGATTGCTTGTTTGGACATTTTATTTTTTTCCAGTGCATTCTGTTTAGACTGGTGGATCACACACATGCTGATGCATACTGATGGTAGGCCTGCTGAACAGGGCAGAGGTAGGATCAGTGGATAAATATAGCCAAACCTCTGTGGATGCATATGGGGTCATCCCTTTATCACATATTTTAATACCTTATACATCCAAATTTGTGATGGTACTGTTGCATCTGCAAGGTATTGTTTTTATAAACATCACTAAAGCTAAAAGTTAAACACAGTAAAGGCAAAAAATAATTAATTTCGTTTTTTAAAAATAAAAAACGTTTTTTTAATTTCTTTGTGTAGAACTTTTTTTATAAAAAACTACTTAAACATTTTTATTTGTTCTGTTATATTTTTTGTCAAATTCATACACAGCTATCACATCCTCCAAGTATTTTCGTCTTCCTCCTTCCCTGTTAACAGTTTGGTAATTAAGACAAATGAAGTCATTGAAATTAAATTTTATCTTGGTAATTGATGTGGTCTGGCTCAACTGGACTGGTTCCTCTGTCAACGGTAAGAAAGACAGATTACTGAGAGATTAAAAAGCTCTAAATCGAAGACCCGCAATCCGTAATTACTCACTTAATAAATTAAATTACACATCCAGCCAGCAGACAACTGAGGCATGATCCCAACTGCTTAAACATTTAAACACAAGCTGATCTTATCACGAAAGAATCGCATAATTCACCGTTGTATTGCAGGATGTTTTGTGAGCCTGAAGGATAGGCCAGGCTCGTGGTACACTCCTATCCGTTTAATGAATGTTAAGCTCACAAGGTTTAAAGGTACTTGAAAAATATGGCGAGCTCCAATCGGATCGCCTAAAGTTTTTCCAGTCCACTGGGCGAGGTTGTTTTCCATCACAACACAATGAATCTGATTTTGCTCTATTGTGCAATCGCATAATGGCAGAATGAGCCCTGACACTTGGAAGTTATAAGTGGGTATGCTCGGAAAAATGTAGAAAATTATTCTTGCAGCTTGACAGGTGAAGCGTGAAGCTAACAATGCCAAGGTCATGGGTTCAATATGCAGGAAACACTATCGGTAAAGCATTTATTTTGAATGAACTGTAAGTTGCATTAAAAGTTAATGGAAATTCAGCTTTATTTAATGTCATTGTGTCAATATTTGTGTTTTGCTTCATTGCGATGATTAGTGTTTTCTCCGAAAATGAATCTTGAATTAATGTATTGAATTTTCTCTCAGCCACTGCAAAATGAACAAATTCGCTAGCACTCAGTCGGCATTTAATCCATGCGTCAAATGACGTTGTTTAAATTTTGAATTATTAACTATTTGCATTTGGAGTTATCGAATTACCTCAAGAGAGCTACTGAGTCACTCATCTACAATTTTGTTGTTAAAGCATCTTATAATTAAAGATAACACATCAGCATAGTTCAGTGATGCAGCATAGCATGCTGTGGCCACTGTCACAATAATATACAGTATATCTTTAAAGAGATAACCGTAATACAAGCACCGAGAGCCTATTGGTTTATTGCTAAATCCTAGTAATTTCATGGCTAATTTAACTGTAAAAAAAAATGAAATTGTTTGTTTGGTGTTTGTCATTATCGTTTGTTCCAGTACTGTAAAATTACAGAACTTCAAATAAACACATAAATATTTGACAGTGCAGACATAACAGTAACTACGCAATACCTCTCTACATCTCATGCAGCTATTTTTTTGATTGTGTTGTTTCACGGTGCACTTTAATGTAATGATTCTGCTTGAGTCTGTTTTCATCAGTAAAATTATTTACAGAACGTCTCTTTCAGGATTCTTGGCATGAGGAAAAACAATCACGGCATCTTGTTCCTCTTTCTGTTTGTCAGGCCGGATTACTGGACGTGATGTTGTGAGCTGTGTGGTAAGAGGAAAGTCTATGAGCTCCTAAAGTGAATATGACAGTGCTATGAGAGAAAAATCTCATTTTTCACAACAGGGGAATATTGGCCCCATTTAGGCCTTTAGTAGTCTGATGAACAGAACAGCAATGGATCTTGTCTTATTTTTTCCTCTATATCTGGTCCCACCAGTAAAGGCTCAATCTGTTCCCACAAGTGAAATGTTCTGATTAACACATAGGCAACTAAGGTTCAAATGACGGCATGCTACATTAGGTTTTGCTTTCCCGTGAGACTGAGTGCTGTAATTGTTCTCTTATGAGGATGATGAGGATACGGTTGGTTTAAAAAATGCCAGGCAACCTGCTGTAGTACCTGTTCAATCAGCGTCAAGCCTGAATGGAAATATGGCACATGTCATTTATTTCGGCTGAAGTAGAAATCACCATAATTTCATCTGAATGCAGCATTCGTTTTAGAGGAAAGGTGCTCTTCAATATTTTTGGACATCTGCATGGTTACACAGTAGTTTTTGGTTATGCATTTTTGCAGCCCATAACTTTGACTTATGAAAGGTCTGTTTTTAACAAGCCGAAGAATCGAGATCCGCACATGACGCAGCGAAACGAAAGAGAATTCTCATCCTCTGTGCAAATGAAGTCACAATAAATGATCAGTGCTTCCCTTCTCAAACTTGGGAGAGAGACTCTGACATGCTCTCCAAACAGAGCTCTGTTCCTCTCAACCCACAAGCTCCTTAAAATTCAAACCTTTCTCAAACTGAATTGCATGAATTATTTACTGAAGATGAGAGGACTGTGGATTTCAGTTTTGGATGATGGCTTGGTTTTCAATTGTGTTGATTGTCATTTTACCCCTCATTTTCTTTTAATCCATAAATGAGACTGTCAACTGAGGTGCATATTTCACAGATAAAAAGAACAATTGCTAAATAAACACTGGACATTTTCAGAAAAATGGTATAAACATTCTTTTGGCATTGTCTGTGTGGGATTAAAGGTGAGGCAGTATAGTGGAAGTTCAATCACAAGTCAGATCTCAGAGAGAAAGGCTTTTAGGAGTCACATCTGAAGATGAAGCTCAGATGCTGAAAAGGATTGTGTGTACAAAGAGTTTTGGGTGTCAAAGCACTTCACAACCTTTTAACTTCCAGCCAAGCCACATTCAAAACTTACAGCGCTGAACATAATGAAACGAGTCTGTTTATTTCATCCACATACATACAGGCATACGGTTTTGCATTTTATATGTAGGTTATACTGCTGCATCTTCAAATCCTTTTATCGTCGGCTTTTAAAATTACAATCAGATATCAAATACAACGTTTTTCCAAGACATTGTAGACACACAAATACCACTTATATACATGTCTGAATTAGGACCTTATTTATTAAGTGGGGTTTACTATTAGAGAAATTCTAATAAATCAGGCACTAGTCAAACAGCTGTACTATAATTGAAACGTTTATGATTTTTTTTTTGTCAGAATACATGTAGACCCTTGAATGGCAGCCTGTCATGATCCAGGCTGTGTTTGCCCTGTGTATTGTGGACTTTTATGTTACTTCCTGTCCTGTGTCATATCCTTCTTAGTTTTGTTTTCTATTGGTTCTTTGTCTGTTTCTTGTCTGCTTGTTATCCTCCTTAGTTCTGTCTATAAGTCCTTTTGTTTCACTTGTCATTTATTGGTCATTATTGGTCATTTAGGTTTGTTTCATTATCAGAGGTTTGTTCTTTGTTTAGTTTACTTTATTGAACTTGTTGTTTGAAAGTGGATCCGCTCTCTGCCTAGTTTCTGCAGGGATGGAGAAAAATGCTTTGGCCGCATAATGTTTAGAAGGGACTAGCAAAGGATAGTAGCTATTCAATATTCATATGAGATCATACAGCAATAAAGATTGAGGGTGCCCATTCATGCAGACATATAACCATACCTTAGACTTTAAAACCTAGTCTCTGTAGGACATGAATGTTTATGATGATGTGTGAGGCTGTGTGATGTATTTGACAGGGCATGAAATTCATATGAGAGAGTCAAGAGAAATCAATGTTCTCTCAACTCTCCCATGTGAGAGAAGGTTTTATGCATTTTTAATTGACAGCAGGGTTGATTTTCTATCCTCTGCATCTCGGCGGTGGCCAATTAGAAGTGAAACTTTATCATCTCCATTTATCTTTTGACTGCTCTATCATTTTTTTCTTGAAAGTGATTTCTACTTAATATGAGATGTTGTCAGTGAGATCTTGTGGTGATGTGGTGTTATGTCTAAGACAAAACTGTAAGCTGTAAGCTTTTCTCTGACTGTCGTTGCTTTTAAATGGCAATGTAGCCTTGAAGAAGAATTTAAGCCAGTTTTGCTAACTACAGTATTAATGTTACTCTCAGGAGACCTTAAGAGAATTTTAAAATGGTTATCTTTTTCTTGCTTTTAGCTCTGGAATTCTCGTAATCATACATTTTTAAAAATGGGAAATGACATACTTTTCTAGTCCTACAGAAAGTTTCTGTGATAGTCTTTTAATCCTACAATCGAGCATGTTTTTCTCATGATATTATGTTGAAAGGCAGGTTCCTTTATGACTTTAAAAGCTTTGCGATAATGCAACATTTTTAAAACATCCCCTTTTGTGACTACATGCCCCACTATTGGTCATGCATTTCGTTGCTGTCCTTCTGAAACCTTGAATCTCCATATTTTGTGATTTTAAATCATTATTATTGGTCACCCTTTATGTTTGTCACATGGATAACCAATAAAAAACATTGAAAGTGCCTGTCAACTTTGAAAACACAATATTCAATCATTTAAAATGTACAGTGCTGTTTCCATTTCCTGACAAGCAGCAAATTTGGACATCCAAGGTTTTGGAAGGACAGCAAAGATATAGGTTTCTCTTGGGCATGTAGTCACAAAACGGTCATTGTGATGCTTTTAAAATGTTGTATTATCGCCAAGATCTTAAATGGATAGTTCACCAAAAAATGAAAATTCTATCATCATTTACTCACCCCCTTGTCATTTCAAACCTTGATGACTTTCTTTCTTCCACAGAACACAATAGAAGATATTTTGATGAAAGGTGGTAACCACACAGCACTGGCCCCCTTTCACTTCTACGTACATAAAACCAATGCAAGTGAATTGGGGCCAGTTAACAACATTCTTCAAAATATCCTCTTTTGTGTTCTGCTAAAGAAAGTCATGTTTGAAATGACAAGAGGGTGAGTTACTGATTACAGAATTTTTATTTTTGGGTGATCTTTAAGTAATCTGCTTATACATTATCAAATATTCACTGAAGTAAAAGTGTGACAACTAGCCCCGATCAACCTATGTAAAATGAAAAATACTTGGATTACTACTATGCCAAAATGATCTTTCCAAATGCCCATCAAATAGTGCAAGACATGATTTGAAGATAATATGTTTAATCTCTAAAAGTCATTGAGGTTATAATGCACAAGGGAGTTTATGTCTTTTCACAGAGCAGATGGCAGGTGAATATAATCTCCCCAGTACACCTGCTGAAGCTGAAGATATCCAGCATGAGGTCATGGATCATGTTCAAGTTTCCATGCAGAAATAGTTTTGAAATTGTGAAAGCATCCCCTGGGAATTTTCACACCTATTCATTCTAGTCGAAGTGTTAGAAAAACATTCTTATTTAAGCAAATGTGTAATATGAAAGATTGTCAGGGCACAGTGAACTGTATGTCATGTTTTGAAGCTTTGTGTGAAGAAAAGAAAATCGTTTAAGTCATTATTACTTTGAAAGTCTTCCCATCTGCCAAAGCTCTGAAATAGATTATATACTGTATTTATGCGGCATATACTGTGATTATGGTATACTGACTATGGTACATCTTATGACTCATGTCATAATTTAAAACCTGTGTTATTCATGATTTAAAAGAAACGACTGTAAAACAAAGCTGCTGTATCCAGAACGTCAGGATACTTATATATATGGAGCTTGGCAGTGTGAAAACTTCTGTTGTATAGAAGAATAGAAAATAATATGAGGTTAGAATAACATGAGCATTGTGACTTATCCTGTTAAATTTTCAGTAATACTGTCTGTATATTATTTCCCATTATCCATATCCAGCAAAATCAATCACATTTTGTTGCATTCTTATCCTGAATGACATTGGTCCTAGATGTAGTACCTCAGTAAAACACCTGTACTGATTTCTAAAACGTTTCATTCCTGCTATCTTTCATACAAAGTTCAAAATTCCAGCTGAATGTAAAAGTAATTGTGTTGTTTTCCACCATAAACTTCAAGACACGGATGATGTTGAAATGAAAAGCGAGGCAGAGGACAAAAGAAGCCAAGGAAGATGTTGGCGGTGGATTCGCAATTCAGCCTTCAAGGTCAACACATCAACCTTTAGCACAAGAAATGATTTGTACATAGAATGATCGGCAACAGACGAAACTGCTTTAGTGACCTGATGTTGCTACCTATGAGTCATTCCGCTTTATTTATAGTGAGGATATAATTTTAGAACAGACAGCACATAATAATTTGAAAGTGACCCCAATGTTAACTGTCGTAGACTGCATTACTTGTGTTTGCAATGTTTGTGGCCTGTATAGAGATACGTTTTATAAATATTATAAGAATTGTAACAAATGTCATGCTAATTTGAAACTTTCTTGAGTTTTCTTGTAGGTGCATTAACATTTTGCATTAATGCATTCAAAACCAATGAATAACACTGCTAGTCATGCTTGGCACGCCTGAACCGACACTAGACACTATACTTGTGTGACTGATTTTAGATTAATGGGAGAGAGTTACCATGTTGGAAAATCCATCTTAAGCCGACAGATGTGTTTTAAAACGCGTAACCAGTAACCAGCAACTGTTGAAACCAGCCACCATCTCAAAACACTGGATTTTCCAGCAGGTTCAGATGTAATGGTAGGGCACAAAATTGTTAAGCATGGACTGCAGGAGCACAAAGTTAGGTCAGTCACTCGGTCACATTCGGTCACTGAACAGATGCACTGCATGTGCTTCTTACACATCAGCACCCATTTGGAAATGGCCTTGAATGCCTTCTCTCTGAATTCCTGATGTAAACAGGCGGAGGGAAAATATTTGTAAAATAGACAAGCTCACAGCCCTCAGAGAGCTGTAATTAAAGAGATGAAGCTGTTTCTCTGTTCTTTTGAACTTTACGGTCTGAGGGCCAGACAGTGCTTGACACGTTTGTGCTAATGTTTTGAGAGGTTAAGACTTGCAGTGCCAGGTAAAACATTATCAAGTGGATTTAGAGGTGAACATGCTGTGGGTCAAAACATTATGTCGGCCCCTAGGGATGTGAAACTTAACTTCAGGCAGAACTGAAAAGGAACATCTTTACACATCAGTCTCGGTTGGACCGTACCTTTCCCCTCCCTTAGAGTGATAGAAAATCTGTTTTTTATCGCTGAAAGCAGGAATGAGTTGGATTAGTATCTGATTTAATTAGTTATACAAAACTCATTAACATATTACCATACAAATTAGAACTAGAAGGCAAAATTTGTACATCTAGCATGGAGGCCCAGTCTGTTTAATAAGAAAAATCCCTCTCGTGTGATCTCAAGTGGCAACACAAGCATTGAATCAGCACTTAAGAATTGCTTCATAGTTTTTGTGGAATTCAGGCGTTAAGTTCTAGAGTAGTTTTTTAACACCAAGTTTTTTGTTACTTTTAAGCAGCTATTTTTTACTTTTATTGTTGATATATCACAATATCAGATTTTTGTAGTATTGGTAATTGTATTATTTTAAGTAGTACATGATAGTTATGGTTATATAATTAGTGTTATTAGTAGATGATAAATTTGATTATAAATATTGTAAGTAGTATTATATGATATTTTGGATTATTATGATTGGTAATATATTTAGTGTTATTAGTATTTGATATATAGGATTATTAGTTTTGGTATTAATATAACTGTTATAAACCATTCTGTTATAAGTAACCTGCAATGGATATTTATCAATACCGGAAGTGCTCGTCGAAGCAGTGAGTCGATTTTTCCGGTTACGTTTATTTCTGTAGGCTGCAATCGCCTATTTGACTAAATGACTCTTATAAAGAGTGTCCGCAGAATGATTTTAAAATCCAGACACGTTCAGAGACAGGAGAAGAGATATGCTGATGATGTCTGTGAAAAGGTTACAAACTCAACCAAATTTTCAGTTTCAATCCAATAAAGACAATCTGAGATAACAGTAGTGTAAACTGGTGCACAACATTGGTGCAATTTTTTATATTCTTTAATTTAATGCATGTAATTCACAAATACGCATAAAATTCATAAATATTCAATCCAGTCGAGCTTAATATAATTCCATTTCTTTAAGGCAGTTACAATGCATTCAACACATAAGCAATACTGCTCAAACAAAAAAGAACCATGGCTTTACTACAAATATAAGCGTACTACACTTGCTCAATAATAAATCGATTTTTTCATATCAACAGGTAACACTATAAAATATGACCAGTAAGAGAAAACACAGGACTGTAGTAGGTTGGAAAATAAATGTATTTATTATTCAGAATGTGGATTTGGATGTGAAATGTTTTTATATGAACATTTCAGCAAGTTGTACGCATACTGCACACAAAGGCACTCTTCCTCTTTTTTTTAAAAGAATGCACTTCATCTCACCCTATCAGTCTCACCCACTTTTTCTCAAATAATTTTGTGTCAGGACATTATTAAAACTAAGGGAAGGAGGTCGATGTTTAGCTTTAAAGCTGCCGGGTCCTGCAGACACTGCTGGTAAGTGCACTCAGTTATTAGTTTTAACTGTGGCCGAGTCCAACTACCCCCACTTGTGCTCTTTGCACTTGACCACTTGACTACTTTCAACGTTAATTAATGTTTCTTTTTATTGGATCAAAACAATTTTACAAAATACGTAACTCTGAAGTTTTCAACAATAAAATGTGCAACACTAAACGTTTTAATACAAAATTATATGTAATATTTAATCACATAGTCAAGTCAAGTCAGATTTATTTGTATAGTGCTTTGTTTGTATTGTATCAGATGTACCCAAAAAAACAAAAACAGATGAAAAACATGTGTTAGCCAAACATAGAATAAATAAAGATATAGTCTAAACTTATAAAATAGTAGTTTAACTTACACTGGAAAACTTTGCGAGACCGCTTGGAAGTGGTATTCAAAATAGTATGTGTTTAGTGTATAATTAGATACACCACATTAATTAATGTTATACTGTATGTCTGCACTTGCTAACTGTGTCCCATCAGGTTAGAAATACTACATGCTCACTTGGAATCTTCATGCCCACTAGAACACTTGGGCCAAAAACAGGAAACACGTCATGAAAGTAGTCAAGTGGTCAAGTGCAAAGACCACAAGTGGGGGTATTTGGACACAGCCCAACTGTGTTGCTTATATGCTACCGGAAAAGCGCTACGATACACTGCTTCGCTAACCGGATATAGGAAGTGTGATAAAGGTCCGTTTTGTGTTTCAAACATAGATAGTGATATAAAGAAAAAATTAAGTTAACAAAAAAGTTAATATAGCTCATAGTTCAATTCAATATGACATTCGTAAACTGTGAATCAGTGATGTTTTTTTATGATTTATAGGTTTTCAAAACATGTTTAGACTATGGTTTCAAAGAAAGTCCCTTGTGAAATCATCAGTTGCCTTAATTTGACATGACTCTCGAAATAAAAATACCTGAATTTAACACTTTGGTGCTGTTTTTACAAAAAAAATTATCCTAGGGGAGCAGCACCCACCCACCCCCTCTTAAAAATAAGGCTATAGTTGTTTACTTGATGTAGAGCTTGTGCCGCAGTGCTGATAAAAGCATAGAAACAAGGCTGTCACACACTGAGCTGATGGGATCCACATATACACATTCCGACATGACTGATCAGAGTTGACATAACACATCTCAGCAGGGTATCACCATTGAACACTGAAATACTCCACATATTTTGTCATCCCTTTGTTACAAAGCTCAACATCTGTTTCTTCTAAACAAACCTCCATCTTTAAGGGCGAATGCAGTAAATAACACAGCAGATATGACCAAAGACTCTGTTTTCACAAAAGCGACAACTTGTGCGTTTAACCAAAGATAAAGCGATAACCAAGTTTGAGGCTAACTCCTGCTCTCCAATCAATCGTTCAGCTCCAGTCGGATCAGCAGGATTACCGGAGGGAGCAGTGATGATAACAGAAAGTCAGAGAGACCATAACATGGATTGGGGTTTCCATGGTGACGGTAAATCTTGGTGTAGGATGGTGGATTGGTGAAATGGTCTTTTCATTCTGTCTTCTCCGATTGGAACATTTGTTTGAAATTATTGCTGGAAAATAATTTGTTTTCACACAGTTGTCATGTCTTATTTGTTAGATGACGAGGTTTGGAGTGTTCTGAGCCTGGTTGATTTTATTTTGCATGTGAACTGCGAGAAGGAACTATCCACTTGTAATCAGTTGATCTGAAAGTGTAAGCTTGAGATTGATTAAAATGAGAACAAAAGCAAAGCTGTTTCTCCCCTTGACCGTAACAAGGCAGTGACAAATGTCGTGTATATGAATATAATAGTTTTAATTAAATTGATGTGGTCATTTTGCTTTCAAGAAGTAATGAATAAATATTGTCAGTCCATTTAGAAGTACAGGATCTGCAACTTAAATTAAACATAAAAATCTATATTTGCCAAGCAACAATGGATTGTTAATTCTAATGAGCATGTGCAACAGAATGTTTCAAACCATCCTTGAAACATTGCTGTTTCAACAATTATACCAGAATGGAAAATACAAAAACACAGTTTTGTATTTCTATTTGTCTACAAGACACTTTTGTCACAATAATTTACGAAACATATATTGGGCTTTCCCAAAAAGTTTATATGCAACGAATCACTCAACATTTTTAGAGTTTACAGAGTTCAAAATGTCTAACTGGGCAAATATAAAACATCACACTTTTTGCAATGCCCTAAATGCTGTATTTTCCAAACCGTAAAGCAAGATAATACAGCATGCAGTTTAAAGCCAGCCTGTTATTGGAATAACAATACCTCAATAAACACAGTGTGAGCCCAGCGCATTTTACTGATTCCCCTCCACCCCGTTCCACACAGAGAGAACGTTCATTCGCAGTCAAGGGGATTGCTTGGGATAGGAAGGTTGCCGACGTTCTTTGATCCCACAGCAGGATTCCATTAAAGATGTTCTGTACGATACAATGACAGGCTTTCAAAACTGAACTTCACACTGTAGAAGAGTTGATATAAAACAGAAAGAAAGACGAGCGAGAGAGAGTCAGGACAGCCGAGAAAGGGCATGTTTAATGAAGTCTCACACAAAAAAAGATTTACACTCGGAAAGAGCAGGCCTTTGTTTTCCGCAAAAACTTCTTTTAGCTCCCAGCGCTTGAAAATTTGCATCCACGATTTTGGGAAAGGAAGATTGGTACGTTTGTTATCGTTTTAAGCAACTTGTGGAATTTTAAAGATATTCTGCTAAGCCTGTCTCTGTTCAACTGTATGATGAAAATTGTCAGTGAATGTTTAAGAGTTCCTCCTTTGGAGTGCATTAAAAATGTATCAAAGGTTGTCAAAGAAGCCTAGGCATGCTGGAATATCAAGTCATGAAAAAAGGTTGGAGCATTAGCATGGATTACCTTGACATCACATCCTTCCCAAGGATAGATTGCTGATATGTGTCGAGTTCTTTTACTATTTGTGGGAGTCAGAGAGGCCTGCTTTGTCATTCAGTGTCGGTCTGCAACATACTGAGATGAAAGTCTGTTGAGGCGTACAGTGGTTTAATCAGAGATTTGGGGTTTGATGTTGAAAGCAGAGGCCACTAATGGATTCAATAGATGTAGAGCCTCCAGAGAGGGGACTTAAAGCTGCAGGGATTACAGGGAAAACCTCCATCTTACTTCGGCATGGCCATATAAACCTATCGTGATTGGAGGAATGCATGCATGCCTAGAAGTCAAAATCCCTCGGAGCCATTTTCACACCATCAAATGAGGGAAATCCTTGATTGACTCTTCAAAGATGTGAAAATGTTTTATCAATACATCTTTTTTATGAGAAAAGATGACTGCGTTGTTGCTATTCTAAAAGCACAGTATAACTGCAATAAGTTGCTGGTTAAATAAATCACTTGCTATGTGAACAAAAAGTGGGAAAAAATAAAGATTATTAAATAAAGAAAAATTAAGTATTACAATTGAAAGGATAAGATGCAGATAGTTAGCATGTTAGCTAGTTAGCATAGGTCAGTTGGTTCCTTTTGGTTGACATTTTGGGCCAAAAAACAATATTTCTCATTAAAAGCCATTCAAAAGTTGCTAAGTGATTTAAAATATATACAATTAAGTATAATGTATCAAGTTATACGTTTTTATGTTACTATACCCTTTAAAAAATTGTCAACTTCCTGCATCCCATATTCAATTCAAATTTGTTAATACAACGCTTTTCACAATGTGCATTGTTCCAAAGCAGCATTACAGGAGAAAGTAAGAAAAACAGAAAACACAAGATAAAACACATTATAGTGCATGGTGTTTGTAGAACAAGTAAGATCATTCTAATAAAGCAATGTTAACGGAATTTACCGAACCTTTAAACTAATCTAATACAGCAGTCCCCCGGTGAGCAAGCCAACACGGCCCTGTGGCGAGGAACCCAAACTCCTATGATAAATAAATGGAGAAAAAAACCTTGGGAGAAACCAGTCTCAGCCGGGAGGGCCAGGTCCCCTCTGACGTGTCACAGCTGCACTCAGTGACTTTGATTAAAAGTTACTGCAGTAAATGTTTATGAATAACAGGGAGAGCTTATATAGGAGATTGCATTTGTTGAAACTGTTTCATTCAAAAATTTTCTCATTTTGTGATTGATATGTGGGCAGCAAGCACAAAAAGATTGACAGCCAAAAAAATGTATTTCTCCTAACAATCTAATGGCTTATTTAATATTAAAATAAATTACAATTTTCGTGTTACTTGTCATAAATAATGCTAGTGAAATAGCAACCAACTGACCCTATCAACTTCCTGCATCCCATATATGGGCATCCACCAAAAAATACTGACAGACAGAAAACATCTTAAAATTCTTCTGATCGGCTAAACAAAATATATGACGGTCCTTCAGTCAATTTTACAACTATATATTACATTTGGCTGATTCTAAAGTCTGTCTAAAATAAGCATACAGTTTTAAAAAGTTTCAAATGCACTTTTTTTCTATAAATGATCACTGAGTGCCAATACAAAGAGTGATGAAACAAGCTCTGATAGATCCCTGATTGTGAAGGAGGCCAGTCTCTCTTTAATGTGATCAAGCATTGCAGGGAGCTTTCGGGATGTGTGCGGTATGATGACACCAAATCTGAAAAGTTTTGAATGAAGAGCTTTATGAAAGGGAATAAGAGATGAAAACTCAGAGAGGGTCCTCGAAAACCTTACACGTAATTAGACCATGGGGCTCAACTGGGACAATGTGACCCCAACGTTCAGCTATGAAGGTGATACGACATGAACAGAATATTACTGTAAAATGGCTAAGAGGAGAATACGGGTATTGCAAATGCAGTTGAAGTACACTGAAATGATCAAAGCTTTTCTGTTATCTGTGATGTGATTATGTAATAGACTCATAAAAAATTTAAGGGATGTGTTTTCCATTTGCAGATGCCTTGTTTAAAACTTTAATTGCAGACAAATATTGTGTGTGTGTGCATGTGTGTGTGTGTGTGTGTGTGTGTCTTTTTGTATGTGTGTGCGTGCGTGCGTGCATGCGTTTTTTTCCAAGAAATCTGTGTTTCTGATTTGAAACTAAAGTGTTATGTTCACGTCGAGTGTCATTTTCTCAAATACGTTTATAATATTTAAGTAATCCGCCTTAATGGTGAATTCCTGTTTATTTTATCTCATATATTTTATTTTTGCCAAGATTAACCTCTGAACTATTAATTTTTAAATATTTTACAGAAAACTCTATTCGCTCTAAATTATTATTAGTTCAAACAAAAATATCATGCCATTATATATGTGGCTGTCACTCGTATGACTGGGAAATTGAGTGTTTTTATGTGAGTACAATGAATGGAGATCAGACAGATTCGTAAACAAATCATTCAGGCAGGTTTAATGAACTGGATTATAGACATGTACTGTATATATATAGAGAGATCATTGATAAGATATGATTCGAAAGAAGATTTGAAGAACAACATACATTAGATTTCAATCTGTTTCTCAAACAAAGCTACCAAGTGGCTTCAGAAGACTTGAAGTATAGATCATGAAACGCTTTTATACCTTTCTGGAGTTTTCTGTATGTTTTCTAAAATCTTAAAAGCACCAGTCCCATTCATTGTAATTCACGGAAGATAGCAACTAGGGACAAATCTGAAAAACAGAACAACAGAAAAACATACACATTTGTAAAAATATAAGGGAGTGTACAGAATGTTTAAAAACATTTACATTTGGCAGACGCTTTTTTTTGTTTAAATGATTGGAAATAAACATATAGCACATCTAAAGATCCTCGGGCTGAAGGTTGCGATCATTAGCAGAAAAATAAAATAGCTAAAGTTATATCAAGCATTACAGAAACAGAGTGTGTTGTCCTTGCATGGTTGTACACATTGTGAACTTGTTGGCTCCTGTTGCCATGGCAACAAAACAAACCCTCCGACTACTAAATCTAACTTGGGGGTTAACTAAGGATATAGGAAGCAGGAGAAATATCCGCCGATAAATGTGACACAACAGATGAGATTTTATGCAACAAATTTCTTTACAAATATTATCTATACTTACTTTGTTCCATTCCCCCAGTCATCGACCACACGGCTGCTTTATAAATGATCAGGGATTGCTTTAATCAGTGAAGTGGCCAAGTCATTCCCAGAGTTATAATTTGTTTTCAGTCATACATAGGTAAACACATGCGCACACTCATCCTCCACACAGATACGGGCCATTACCCCCGCCACATGCCTCCCCTCATTGAGCGCAATAAGACCACTTCGCCCCTTCTGATTTGCTTCTTCTGTCAGTGTGTAACAGTCAGCGAAGGCGTGGAGAGGCAGCAGGGCTGAACATGAGAGAAGACCAGAATCAGCATGGTGTGATTCACAACACCCTGTCTCAAACACCGCTAACACAGGTGATCACACAACAGATACCACCCAATTTTTCAATTCCACAGAACACCCAGGAACAGAAAACAGTAGCCCATAGGTGTCTGGAATCTTTGGCACATTTGCCACCACTGCCACATGGAGGTTGAAGTTCTACTTTGTATGTTAAAGTGATAGTTCGCCCAAAAATGAATATTCTGGCATTGTTTACTCACCCTCTTGTCATTTCAAATTGACTTCATTGGTTTTGTTTGGTTACATTCTACAAAATATCTTCTATTGTGAAAGAATGCCATAGAGATTTGAAAAATGCCAAAAGTAGACACATTTGCTTTGGCAAATACATAAAACATTAAAATGTTGTTGGAATGGAAATCTAAAGAAAGACTCAAAGATGGTAAAAGAAAAGCTCCATTGCATGTCTTGTAAATATTTTACATGAGTCCATCCATCCATCCATTTTCTTCCGCTTCATCCTGGGCCGGGTCGCGGGGGCAGCAGTCAAGGCAGGGATGCCCAGACTTCCCTCTCCCTAGACACTTCCTCCAGCTCTTCCGGGGGGACACCGAGGCGTTCCCATGCCAGCCGGGAGACATAGTCCCTCCAGCGTGTCCTAGGTCTTCTCCGGGGTCTCCTCCCGGAGGGGACATGCCCGGAACACCTTCCCTGGAAGGCGTCCAGGGGGCATCTGGAAAAGATGCCCGAGTCACCTCAGCTGGATGTGGAGGAGCAGCGGAGCTCCTCCCGAGTGACAGAGCTTCTCACCCTATCTCTAAGGGATCGCCCAGCCACCATGCGGAGAAGCTCATTTCAGCCGCCTGTATCCGGTATCTTGTCCTTTCGGTCACGACCCACAGCTTACATGAGTGAAAAAGCTAATTCAATGCTTTCCAAAAACTTTATGTGGCAATACATATATGTAACATTCCATTAAAAAAATTCCATTAAAAAAATTTGATTAAGTAGCCAACCGGTAGAAAATTACCAGTAAAGTTTTTCCTTAATTTAACAGACATTTTTGTCAATGCTTAAATGCAATCTAATGCAGTGCAAAATGTAAAATACAAGTGAAACAACTGCAAAAACGTCAAAAAGTAACGAGTATTTCATTCAAAATCTGTTTATCTGAGCAGACATAACTGCATGGGCTAAACAATGACATCATTTTGACCAAGAGCAAATGGTGACCAAGATTACCAATTCAAAATGTCATATCAAACATGCCCACCACTGATATAGCACACAGAAAACAAACTCCTTTAGAATCAGCTGTAGTGAAAAAATTACGGACTCTTTATGTTGGAGCATATGAGTGTAAATAATCCAATTGCACAACATCATTGGGTTCTCTGTTGTAATGGCAACACTACCAACAGAAACGAATGAATGACCTGTGGAGATACGTCTAGTGGCAATTTGTTGGCAGAGATCAGAATTACCTCTGTTTACTGGTGCCATTTGGAGCATGTGATAAAAATTGAATGGCTTGAATTACATTTTAATATTCTACTAAATAACACTGGACAGTATAATTTCAATGAGATTTACTTGTGAAGTGTCTCATCAAATCCCTCAATAACCCAACAAATTTATCACAACAGTTATTATTATTTATGCCCCTACAGATAAGCTAACAAGCTAACTCCACATAAAGGTCTGTTACTGTTGTGAAGAAATGCTTTAACTCCCTGTGATGTCAAGGAAGTACCAGGCTTCATAAAGCTCAGCCCATGAAGAATCACCAGTAGTATGTATGATGCATTATAAAGAGTTATTAAAGAGTACAATGCATTATAATTCTTCATAATATTGTAATGCAGTAGTTGTTAAGAATTATAACCAATTTAAAATGTGTAGTGTAACAATGAATTCCTAAGAGTTATAATGTATTAACTGTAAGAACAATTATTTATAAGACATTACAATGCATTTAAAGGTGCATAACAATGCTTTTAAACTACTCTTGCAACGCATTATACATACATGCTTCAAGGAAAGTGTCACCACTGCTTTCAATCTTTTTAAGGTATTATATTTAAATACATATAAAGTCAAACAAATTGAATCAAATTTAATTAAATGTTATATACAAATATATGTTTCATTTAAAGATTCACCAGGCTCTCACACCACGCCCGCATACCACTCACACTCACAAGAGTTTTAAACATCGCAACCTGATCCTCCTTATCACCGTCATCAATGGCACTACAAAAGACTCTCTCTCACCTTCAGTTATTGTCTGGTCTCGCATGATAATGGACTCAAAAAAAGACCTATCTGCAAGACTTAACTGTGCTCCTATGTGGTTGTCAATAAACTGTATGAGATCTTACCTCTTTCTGTATTAGTGGTTCTGTAACAGTTTATATATATATATATATATATATATATATACATACATACATATACATACATATATATTTATATATACACTTATACATACATATATTTATTTATACATACTTACATACATAAATATATATACAGTATATATATGCATGACATCTATAAACAGTGAGCTGCAACAGTAGTGGCCTAGGATTGGAGAAAACGCATTACAGCCAGGTGACACATTAGCAGGCAAGAGGTTTTTCGCCCCATTTACTGTATTTGGCGTTAGAAATGACTTTGGCAGTAATAGGCTGAAAACAGGAGCTTTTTAAAGGAAACAGTCACAAAATGAGAGTCGGTTGTGGCATATTGTGAAACATTCAGTTGCCACAGGGGAGATCAGGATGCAGAAGACAAAGACGTCTGACTGACTGATTGACTAAAATTGAGCGTCTCAGAGAAACCGAGATGCAGCCTTTTTTTTACATAAATCTCAAGTTCTAGAGAACTTTTCAAATCACAATAGGACAGGAAGAAAAGTAATAAAAGTAAATTTTCAAAGTTATGACTAACATTTTGGAAAAAAGGAAAAAAACAGGGCTGCTCAGCCCTGCTCCTGCAGATCTACTTTTATAAAGAGTTTGTTTCAAAACGAACTCTAATACATTAGCTGGCTCAGGTTTGTTTTATAAGGATTGAATGTGGATCTATAGACCTTTAAAATATGTATGATAATATATTGTAATTGTTTTGTTGTTTACAGAGTATTCCCAATTTTAGGAGGTTTTATTTCAAAACATTTTAGAAACATATTTATCATTATTTCAGTTTTATTCAAAGTATGGCCTGAAACTTACGTACTGTACCTTGCAGAAACTCCATCAACAAAGCCAGAATCTGGCTTCAATGCACGATGACAGTTGAATTTGATCCATGAATCTGATTTGTTTACTAACCATGCATTCACATCCTTATTTCTTTTCATTACTTATAGGGACGGATCCATCCTTTACAAAACCAGATCAAAATGGTCCAAGCAAACTCCCACGTTTCAATAAACACAAATGACCTATCAATCCTTGATGATGCGGTTTGTGAGACACGTCCTGTAGCACATTAGCCAACATTCAGTGAGAAATGCTTTCTAGTGTTACCCCGAGGGCCACAACAAAAGGGAGGAGAGCTGGCTTTAACACTCCGACTCTTTGTGCTATTGAAGCACTTTCTGACTTTAGAACGACAGTTTGGCACAATTGTGCTAGCAAAATGTATCTGACCCCTTTCCCTCCCTCTTTTCTCATACACACCCACCCACCCATGGGTGCAAAACTAAAAAAGAACAGCAGAGCCCTCAAGAGGAGAGAAAGGGAAATAGCAAAACCAGGCAGTTTGCATTAATGGTGCATTAACGTCTCCTGCTGGATGAGATGATCTTTTGCACCTTTAAAAATACCTCTGTATTATGAGGACAATTCTTGTAATTAAAATAAAGAGTTTTGCCTGGTGTGTTACAGAGTTTTTTTAAATAGACTTTGTTTTTAATATCAGTATTGTACAAGCAACTTTTAAGCCTCATGCGGTGTAAGATTACTTCTGTGGCTGCATACATTTCACCCTCAGTGTTTCATTGTGAGTGTAAATCCGGATCAGAGGGGATGTCTCACAGTAACTGGATTAGAGAGATCTGGATTACATTTGTCCCCCCGCATGTTTAGCTAGGGTTTATTATTCGGTTAGTAAAAGCTGGGGTTCAAGGAGGAAATAGAAGAACCTGAGATCCAATGTCTGTAAGTCGTATTAAAGATCGGGTAACATACACAGTTTCTGTCAATCTCATATTCATTTTGGGTACCTATACAGTAGTATTGAATACATTGTTTGAAGAGTGTTTAGTTGAATTAAATAAATAATAGAGAGATAGTCCTAGAGCTGTACGATTATTTCTGGAAAAAGACAAGCTGACGGACCGTTTTTGTTTTCCTAAATAAAAATGGATTTCTGTGAGTCTTTATAAGTGGTTGAATGCTTTTCTATAAAGACTGCTCATCCAATAAAATGTTATCTTCCTGTATAAATTATATAATAAAATCTCTTACTGACTGAAATTGTTTGTCTTGTTCATTTTTCATGTTCATAAATTACTTGTGCATTTTTATGTGAATGTCTTAACAACAAATTTAACATTGGTATGTACTGAAGATCATAGAAGCATAAGAAGCAGATGAATGCATGCATACTGTTAATGTATTGCACAGTATGCATCCTTTCTAGTCAAACTAAACACACATAACTGATTAATACTGTATCTCTAACACTCATCAGACAAAATGTTATAATACATTTCTTATTATTTATTAAAGTGAATTTTGTTGCAAATAGAGCTGCTTCCACTGTCTCTCCCGCTTAAACTCATTAAAACAGACTGACAGGTTGGAACTATTAAGAGCTCCATGAACCACGTGACTACGCCGCGGCGAGATTAAGTGTGTCGCAACTAACCCTAATATTCAACAACTCTGCATTCAACAAATTGTTTATTTAGTAATTTAACATACAACCAAATTCAACAATTATTTAATAAAAATACGAAAAATTGTAATATAAATCAATATTAACATAAATTAACATAAATTATATATTAATAGTTATATTATTAGACACTAGCCAGACCGGAACACAGACCGGAAGTTTACTGCTGTCTGGATTAAGTAAATGCAGAAATTATATTTATTAATATTTATAATCTTTTTTCATTTCAGTGTGTATATGTCCAAATATTTGCTACGCCTTTTTATTAACTTATTCACTTGTTTATCTAATTGCTTTTGTTGGATGCCTTAAGTTTGCATTCATTAAAATTGATTATTTACTCGTCTATTTGTCTTCACTGCTATAAAATATGCATTCGTTAGCATCAATCACGAGCCAGTCAAAAGAAGATCATGACAGCAACGGGGAACAGGTGGTTAAAAACGAAACATGTCATGCTGAAACAGCCATGGAAACATCCATAACTATTAACTGAACGGGGTCGACACGGCTTGTCAGCTAACATTCCCATTCTTCTAACATCTCTCACCTGGCAGTTTCGCTCCAATTCACACTTTGGCAGCAGCTGTGATTGACAGCATCCACCCAGCTTGTACCTGCACATCATCAAACGCTAAAATATGACCTTGAACTCTGACCTTATGTATGAATAAATATATTAAACAATACATGTAACTCTAAACATACTTTCAACGTATACATTGATGTACGAATTTTAGAAAATAATATCTGAATCTGTAGTAACACTAAAAATCATGACGTAAAAATTGTAAAATGTTTTTTCTAGTATTCAGACGTCTTTGTGTGCACCTTTATTGTGAATTTCGCCTTTCAGCTTTATTTACATTGGGGAATTGTTTTATTAAAACCCTGACGTCAATATGTATGCATGCAGCAATGGTGCCACCCACTGACATATACAGCAACTGTCAATCGTGTTTGACAGGCTTGGCCACGCCCCCGCTGGAAGTTTGTGTGTGTTGTCAAGGAAGCGCGTTGGTGGTTACCAAAATGGCGTAACTGTTTCACCTGTAACAACAATGGCTTACATTTACATGCTGCTTAACTTATTTAAACAATGACGGGATAGCACCGACGTGGTTTTAACTAATTTAAACAATGACAGGATAGCACCGACGGTGTTTTGGACTTAAAGTTGATATCAGGCTATAAAAAGTTAGAGGTAGTAAACCACATTCAGTCAGATCTGCGATGTTTATTTGTTTTGGACTGTCGCACGCACTTTCTGGCTAGTCTTCGTTTAAATCAAGGCAACAATATTTCAATTCATCAGATTTGTCAGCTATGTTATTTTACTTTTCTTGTTTGGGTGAGGACTGTGGTGTGTTGAAACCCGTCATCAGTTTGTCATCCTGATATCGTCGGGATGCCAGCCCTCAAGGACAAACTTTACTACTCGTATCCTTTTTCTTGACAGATTTACCAGCGTGTATTTTTGAGGTCTGTACTGTACAGCCATTTGGAAGACGAATCAAATGCAAAGTAATATGGGGATTTTTTTATTAAATGTTTTAAATTAAGTAGTAAAATCTTTTCTTATGTTGTCATCTTGTCCATTCTTACGTTCTGTGCATATTTTTACAAATAACACATGCTGTAATAATAATTGTTGTTTTGTAATCTTGTTGTTTTGTTGTCATTGTTGTGATTTCCTTGATTTTACGTCACATTAGTAACATTAGATTAGGTCTACATGAAGATATTGAAGATGACAGGAAACTGCTGGTACGAGAACAGAAGTATGGTCGATCTCGGTCTCGCAAGCTCACCCTGGAAACAAATCGCAGACGAAGGTAAGTGTCCCCAAAAAATATAATCTGTTATTACCTACGCAGAAATCTTGACCAAATATATGAATCACTTAGAAATAGATACACCATGCACACTGCTGATGATGTTCTCTAGAGACCTACATGAGCTGGCAATAACAAGGAAAATATAGCTTCGGCATATACACAAAGCAGTCAACTGCAAACTGTTTTTGTGTATTTTAGATAATTAATTTGAGGAAAAGGGTCAAATGAGTGTCTAGACACTGACAGTCAGACACTAGAAGTGTTGGCATGCTATTAATACCACAGTCTGGCGTTTTGACCTGGTCAGTCTCTTTTCAGATTGCAGGTAAAGCTACACTACAAGCCACAGATACTGTTATACAATCCTGTATTTGTCAGCCTGGATTTTCCAGCTTGAAATAGAACCTCTAACCAGCAAGGGCAAAGAAACATCACTTAACATATATCAGGAATGGTGTCAAAGACAAGTGCTTCCCCCATAGAGTTCAGATATGGTTGAGACACAGAAGTGGCTCGGGTTCTTTTCTGATTAAATAAGTACTAAAAGAGGATTATAGCACCGCGAGGAGTCAACGAGTGAGTCTGTGTAGCATGCACACTAGTGTATGTGTTCTCTATCACAACGCCAAAAGAGAATCCACTCCATTTTAGGTGGAGCGTTGGCATGTGTTCGTGGCTGTGTCATTACCAAATTAATCTTGCTGAAATGCCATCTGTAAGAGAAGACTCAGGTTCATGTTGACCCTAGAATTTAAACTTGATAATGAAAGCTTACGCAATAAGCTGATATTGTCAATTAGATTAAAGTCTTAATTTCCCTTCTGACTTGAGTGGTGCATTTGATATGCGGCATGTAGTTGCCAAAGTTTTCATGATACCCACAACATTCTAAAACTTTAATACAACTTGTGTCACAAGAAGAGGTCAAAAAATGTGAGAGCGAATATTGTCACTGTCTGTCTCAGGGCTCTGGAGGAGAAAAGGAAACAGTGGGATTTCCAGGAGCAGAGACTGAGGGAGAACATTCTTCAGCAGCGCCGGAAGAAGGTCCAGGATGCCACCGAGAACTTCCAAAGAGCTCATCTTCCTCCCTCCCAGAGGAAGAGAACAGGTTCAATAAAACAGACAGACTCGCACTAATTCATGTGTCTGCATGCACTGTTTATCTTTTGAACTGTCTGTCAACAGCTTTTAATAGGTTGGCGTGTGCTGTCTTGTCTGCCGTTTAAATAAAGTGATTTATTTGGTTTGTAACAGCCTTTAGAGGAAGAGTGCCCAACCTCGATCAAGCACTTCATCATATTCAAGGCACTTCCCGCTTATATACTCATCAGTCTCCATTTTTGTCCAGTGCCTTCACCATTAGCAGGTAGGAGACGTCGTCATCCTAAATCCTAATAATTGTTAAGAGATATAATGCATCAAATTTTGGTAATTGTGGGTATTCACAATTCTTATGATCACATGCATATTTTAATACAGCTACAATGGCTGTGTATGCATTTTAAAATTAGTCAATCGAAAGAAGTGTGATGTCATTTTTTATACTCCACCCACATGAATAATGTTAGTAACACATAACCATAAATGAATCAACCAAGAAAAGTATGGCCACCCCAAAAAACATCTAATTTCTGCTTTTAAATCTTCTATGACTGTCCCATATACAGAGGCTGTCACGATTATGAAATTTGGCTGACGAATAACCATATTTAATAAATAATTTAAATTGACGTTTATGTGTCAATTATTTCAATTAATTGTCATACAAACCGTGATACATAAGTGTGCTTCGTTCAGATTTAATTTTATGCATTGTAAATTGTCACTTGCAGTATAATATTAATACACCTAACATCCTTAACTGTTAATATTTTCAGTGTCGGTAACATGGACATTCTGTAAATTTGTTTCTAATTATTGTTTTTAAATAACATCTTTTACCTAAATAGTGACATATTTTTCTTTCAGGAGCTGCACTCCCTCTCCAAAGCCTCCAGGGGGCGCCCGTCACCTGCGTGCCTTATCTGCTGCTGAGTCCTATAACAAACTCATGCAGGAGAAGAACTTTAAAAACAATCAGCTACTCTTCCTCACTGAGCAGCAGTTAATACAGTCTGATCTTAAAGAAAAAGAGCAGACCAGTCCACAGGTAATTCAAGATAAATGAAGGACTCAACAATAAACACGACCCAGCACAAGTGTGAAAGAGTTTCTGGCCAGTGTTTCATTGTTACAAAGTCTTTCCGTTGTTGACTTGCAAACATTATTGTAATGCATTGATCATATTTGCTAAATTCTACTGATATAAACATATCATCAAGGTCATGTTCATGTACAGGTAGCTACCACAGAGTTAGATTGTTTGCAAACTTGATACTTAATTACATCTGCAAAACTTTATCACAAATATATTAAGAACTTTAAGTAGAAGTCATATATTCAAAATGTAAAGAAATATATTTATTTATGATAAAGTCTTGCAAATGAATAAAGTCTATGATGTCTTGTTGAAGTATTTCCGTGTAATGTGGCAAGTCACACTGTGATCAGCTTGCCTGTCCATGGTGATTTCACTGTGATTCACTGGGCATGTGGCTTGTGTATGTTGCAATAGGCCTGTCAAATCGGTACAGTGGTGTGAATGTTTTAAGGGAAAAAACGACATAGCCCAGGGCTCCTCCTGCCATGACATGCTGCAGTGCCTTTAAAACTACGTTTTTTTAAAGAGATGAGCTCACGACAAAACTTTTCATACTAAAGCGCAGATACACATGCACTGACCCTCAGCCACCTTATACTTACAGCTACACACTTTTACAAACACACATTGGAATGTTACCTGCGCTGGCCTGGAGCCAAACACACATACGCAATGGGATGAGCTCAGAGCAAGACACAGGGGTTATACTCCTACTTTTAGGATAGCTCTGTGAGTTTAGCTTTCTTAGAAAAGTGTTACATCCTGTACACAAATATAGTCAGACTCATGCAACTATATTGTCTATATACAGTAGGAATGTCTGTGAGCATAAAGCTTAACCTATGTTTAATTTTCTGTCTGGAAAGACAGATTTATAGACTTTTTGGTGTTAAAGGGATTGTTCACCCTAAATGGAAATTCTGTCATCATTTACTCACCCTCTTGTCATTTTAAACGTGCATGACTGTCTTTTTTCTGCAGAACACAAAAGAAGATATTTTGAAGAAAGTTGTTAACCGCCACCCATTCACTGTTTCCATACAATAAAGTGAATGGGTGCCGGTGCTGTTTGGTTACCAACACAGCACCTTTTAATGTTCCATAAATTAAAAAGATATAAGTGTATCTTTCTATTCAATTTAAATATCATACAGTGGTTAAGAAACTAACTGTGTTTTATTATTTAAACCTTTGTCACAATCTTAAGAATGCCCTCAGTCTGCCAGTAAGTGGTGTAATGTTTTTCTATTGATTTTTAGGAATATCTCGATACCCCACACAGTGAAACGGAGAGTCTGTCTAGTTTGGACAGTTTAGAGAACGGACAACCTCAGCAGAGCCATGGCACCACCTCAGTACACTGCTCTAGCCTGGTTCATTCCTTCCATCAGAACACCTGTACCCAATCCTCCTGGCACCTCGTGGATCCGCTTCAAGACGCGAAAAGTTCTCCATCACCTCCACGACAGTGCACCTTTAACCTATGCTCATCACCTCGAGCCTCCTGTTCTGTAGTAAAGAGCTTCCTAGAGGAAGTCTTAATTCAGGAACGCAATCTTACTTCCAGCTCTCCCTCACCCAGGGCTTATGAGTCACCAGAGGTAAATAAGAGTCTCCTGAATCTCACGCAAGCAACAGAGCAATGCAATCTGAAGGACCAATCACAGAGCTTCGACACCCAATCTGCTATTGGATGCCAAGGAGAGTTGATTCAGCAAGATTTAGCGGCTAATTCAGAACATATGACTCATTTTAATGACCGGAACGCTCAAGGGAATATTTTGAAAGACAAAAAAACTGCGGTTGCCCACTGCAAAACACAAACCGTGCCAGTTACCACACCCCTGGAATTCTCCAATCTGCCTGAAGAGTTCAAGTCCCAATCCAAACTGCAGACGAAAACCCTGGAGGAGAAATATTCAAAACATTCATCGGAATGGCAGACGTCTGTCTCAGCCAGCAGATCCAAACACAGTTTTTACGAAACCACCTCAGATCACGGTGCTCTCTCTAGGACTGATCAATTCTCAGACGTACAGCCGCTAGAAACACTGAGTTCTTCGCGGTCGCATAAACACAAACCAGATGTAGACATTGCCTCGGGGTTCAAGAAAGAATCTAGACCCCTGACCACGGAGGAGAGTGCAAGTAGAGATCTCCAGAATCCTAAAAAGGAATCAGAAATCACCAAAGAGGAACCAGACAGAACATCTGCAGAGCCGATGACCCATCCTGCACCTAACTGCAGCAATGCCCGATTCCTGAAAGGGATTCTCAAAAACCATTTAAAAACCAAATCAGGAAATGTCAAATTCACTTACACTCCTAACCATTTACTTTTCACTAAAGAAGTGGCAATTTTAATTAGAGACAGCGTGGAGCTGGCAAGGGCCAAACTCAATGAGCCAGAGCATAATAGGACCATTAAGAAGAAACTACGCTGGTTTGATGAAGTGAACGGCATTGAGGGGGCAGTGGTAGACGGGATACTTAAAGAGCCCGGCAAGCAACCAGCAGCTAAAAGCGGGCATGCTAACTCACCTCAACAAACCCGTAAACAGCTCTCAGCAGATCAGGGTTCATACTACGTGAATTCACTCTCAGGGGTATCAAAAAACATCTCCAGTAAGACCTCCAGTGCCCCTGCTGGCTCCCAATTCACCAGACAGGCTTGGGCAGATGTAGGGCCCCAAGAAAACCGTGCACAGGAGCATATAAGAGAGCCCACCTCTCAAAAAGGCGGCTGTTGCGTCTGGGGCCCACGTGCTCCCCGGAGAGCACGTTCAGCCAGACCCGGCCCAGGATCCATTACCTCCCGGGCCAGGAAGGGCACTATCATCAGACCGCAATCTGCCAGGGAAGCACAACATGTGGCCAAGGCCCAGGGGAAGATGTTGGTGCCTCGTCCCCCTCCAAAACCAGACATTGTGGAGTGTGATTTTGCTGATATCTCCAAGGCCGTAAACCACAGTATACAAAGCCAACCTGAGGCACAAATGGAGCAGGTCCTGTGCAGAGACAACCCGGATAGCCAAGCAACTATTCACCCGCCTGTCCTCAAAGAAGAGGCTGTCTGTGTTCCAGTGCCACCTTACCATACCTACACCCATGAGAGTGTGTCCAAGGGTGTCTGTTCCTTTTCCCCTCCTGTGGAAAATGCAGAGCGCAGGTGTGGAAAGAATGGAATCAATTTGGATCGGACTCCAACGGATGAGGAGATCACACTCCTGTGGCATGGGGTCCGGAGTGCTCTAGCTAGCAAAGATGGTAAAGCAAACTTAGACTTTATTTTTCACATTTGCTTGTCTTACCTCACTTCTAGTAAATTGTTGCAATTGTTCCACTTATCTCAGTAATTTCCATTATAGTATGTACAGACAAATTACTTGTGTCATGTCTGACTTAAGGAGTAGTTTACCGCAAAATGAAAATTCTGTCATCATTTACTCCCCCTCTTGTCATTTCAAAACTGTGTGACTCTTGATGATATTTTGAAGAATGTTGGAAAACAAAAAACCAATGGTCCCCATTCACTTCTACGGGGACCAACGGTTCTGTAAAATATCTTCTTTTGTATTCTTCAGACGATAGAAAGTCATACATGTTTGAAATGACATAAAGGGTGAGTAAATGATGAATGAATTTTCATTTTGGGTTGGACTTTCCCTTTAAGACACGATTTAACATGGTTAATCACATAAACATTTTTGTTCTGTCCCTTTTTTATCTTTTCTATGAAGCAACATTTATGATGCGTTTAAATGTTTCAGCTGTTTGATTCCATATTCACATATTACTAAACCAACAGAAATCCCAAGAACTGGCTTCCCATGAACTTTCTTTGCACCTTGTCATAAAGTCAGACGAGAGTCTATTGAAGGAACTGAGCTTTCTTTGTGTGTCGGCAAGTTCAGCAGCTTTGTTTGAGATTCTTGGGGGATATTTTTCTAGAGTCTTTGGAAAAGGCGCTTTTTTACTGTTGGATCAATAGAGTCTGTTTTCTTTGGCCCTTTGCACAGCGGTGCAGCACTTGGGATTTCAACTCTGTTGAAAAAGGTCCGTTTAATGATGGATTGTTGTTCCTTAGGGGTCAATCATTTTTATAACATAAGGAAACCTCTGAATGTACTGGATTTGGAGGACAGAGACTTCAAAAAATGAAGATGAAGAGACCTTTCCCTTGAACTGTCCTGTGTTCTCTCTCCATCTGAATTGACTTAGGTGACCCTCAAAGTTTTCTGGCTCACAATGGCGTGTTGTCTGCTCCACCTCAAGCCTGTGCCAGCCTGTCCCATGTTACTATCAATGGTGATAGTCTGATCAGTGGTGTCAAAGGAGTCTCAAGAAACGGCGGCTTCTTCCTGTCTTCTTCCAACAGTAAGAGGCCAGCATTTAAAAGCATTTATCTTAGTGATGTCCAAAAGCCAGGAACTGTGTGTCTGGTCGTGCAATCTGATACAATTAAAGACAGCTAAGTTCTTAAAGGAGTAGTTCACCTTCAGAATGAAAATTCTGTCATCACTTACATGCCCTCTTGTCATTTCAAACCTGTACGACTTTCTCTCTTCTGCAGAATGCAAAAGAAGATATTTTGAAAAACGTTGGTTACAGAACAGCACCGCCCCCAATTCACTTCAATTGTATGGACACAAAACCAATCCAAGTGAATGGGGGACTTTTAACAGCTTTCTTAAAAATATCTTCTTTTGTGTTCTGCAAAGAAAGAAAGTAATGCGGGATTTGAGTAAATGATGACAGAATTTTCATTTTGAGGTGAACTACAGAGTTTAAGTTTGTGTCTTGTAATTTGAGCCCATCAAAAAAAGAAAAGGGCACTGCTGAAGTAAAGTGGTCTGGCAATGACCGACATGCACTTGCTAGCATTTGCTTGGACTGAATGTGCTTTTAAAGAGAGCTTTTTCTGTAAATCAGTGAGAAACCCAATAAGAAGACAGATGATGGAGAGTAACATGGTGAAGAACAGTGCGACAGTAGACGGCAGCAGAAACCAAACTGCAGGAACAGTGCAGAGGAAGAACTATTTATCATATCAGGTCAACACACATTATACAATTAAATTACACATTTTTTAAAGAAACAATTTAAATTTTGTCATCATTCAATTTTGTCATTTTAAACCTGTATGTCTTTCTTCTGCAGAACACAAAAAAGATATCTTAAAGAATGTTGGTAACAGGCACCCATTCCCATGCGTTGGTTTTGTGTAGAATAGAAGTGAATGGGTGCAAGCGCTGTTCGGTTACCAACTTTCTTTCAAATGTCTTCTTTTGTTCTGATGGTAGGTGCATATTTGTATATTCAAATCAAAGTTAATTTCGGTGTTGATACGGTTCATGTCTTTAAATAATTGTTTTTGTTCCTGAGGCAAAAAAAAAACGTTTGCACTCGGTTGTCCTAGAAAAAAAGAAACAGAGCAATTGTTCCTTACTGAACTATTCAGAATCTCAGAACCAATTCATTACGCATACGCTTTTTTTTTACAACAAAGCGAATGATAAATGTAATGTTGACAAAATAACACTGCTTTCTAGACATTTAGGATTACACATTTTTATAAATTGTGTTTTTTTAACAGGTCACTGTGCCAAGAGCTCCACACCCAGATAAAAATCAAGCAGCAGTCAATGGAGGTAATTTACAATGAAATTTATGGAGCTGGGTTATATTGTGAGTTATAATATTTATGCTGCTCTTCAGATTTTCAAAGTGTCAGTGTTTTCTTAACATTTACAATAAAGTTCAGTCTCATGTCCAAAAACATTTTTTTTCCCAGAGGTGACAGACGGTGAACATGATGCCACGACCTGGGTTCAATCCCATAAGACCTGCAATGCTCCGATTGGTCCACAGAGCAAGAGAATGCAGTCTCTGAACGTCAGTGCTCTCACAGTGGAGGAGCAGAAGATCCTGCAGTCACTCGAAAGACTCAATCAACGCCTACAATGTCAGTGTTTCTTGTTTTAATGTTTTTACAATTGCAATGGCTGTATTTGCTGGTATGTACAATAGTCTGATTGCTTCCACTTGATTAAACAGATGTGAAAGATACAGCTGCTGGCAACCCAGCGGTAAAAGGCATCTTTGCTTCGGCTCCTGGATTTGTGAGTATCGCTCATGTTCACAGAAAGCCATCTGTTCTATGACCTAATGTGACCTGAGGATCTGTCCCCTCTCTTTTTCTTCTCCTCCCTGCAGAACCAGACGGGCGAGAATGTGGGTGTCGCCGTGCGTAGGCGAGGAGTCTCTACTGACAATCGCACCCAAACTCAACAGCGTTACGGACTACACCTCCCATGATCCACCACTCCCACAGCCTCTTCTCTGAGCTGCACTTCTGGAACCTTTAAACTTTGCGGTTGCACTATTTATCAGATATTATACTTTATGTGTATATTGATTTTGGCAATACAGCCAGTGCTTATCTAATGTGTTGTGAGGATTTGTAATTTATGTATTCTTGTTGGCCTTCTGAATAGTGTAGATTTATTTTTTTACCTTGAGATTATATATTTTATGAGAAATTGTCCATAACTAATGTGTACATAGTGGTATTTTTAATATAAATCTTGACTATATTAATGGAAAATAAATTAATCAAGGGTTAAAGCAAAATACAGTTTCGCTTTATTGTCTCACTGCCAAGAATAGATAAAGGGTTTTATTTGTTCAACTTGACCCCAGTTAACGAGAAATTGGATACAGATTTACATTGTAAGTGTGTCATAATCATGACAGGTTTTTCTGGGTGTGTTTTACAATGTGTATTATGTATATGAGAGTGATGTTTTGTGTGTGCGGAAGCGCAGAGTGTCTGTGTGTGCACGCATGGGAGAGCTTAGGTGTGTGACAGTGACTTTGGGTGACAATTAATTACTACGGTTCATTGGAGACTCGCCACACAGGTATTGCAGGATAACGAAAAACTCAACTGTTCTGTGACCTGCTTGTCCTGTAGCATCACCACCACCCTAACTGCTCACATCACCTTACATCATGTCACGTAACCCTGTTCCTCTTTAAATCGTTTTCCAATATGATGAGTTTTGCAAATCTTACTATTCAATTACTAAAACCAAGAACTTTGAAAAGGACGAATTCTGACATCACAAGTAGAAATGTTTTTATTTTAACATATAGAGTGAAAAGTGGAATTGATATCTAATATTAAAGGGATAGTTGACATAAAATGAAAATTCTGTAAATTCTGTAAATTCTGTGACTCTTTTTTGTGTGAAACACAAATGAAGATATTTTGAGAAATGTCTCAGTGGTTTTGTGTACAATGGGGCAACTTTTGTTGTTCTTCTTTTCTGTTCTGAGGGTGAATTTAATAATAAAATGATTTTTATTTTGGGTGAACCATCCCTTTAATACCATTGATGTAATGTTCCAGTATGATAAATTCAGTATGTCTTTTGCTTAAATTACATAATGTAGGTGCCGTAAAATGCGATTAAACCGTGATATCCCAATTTCATTTGGGAGCATTTCAATGGGAAAAGAAAAAACTAAAATATCACAGCTAAAGTAATACTTGAAGAGAACAAAAAGGTAAATAAGTTAAGGATTAAATTTGTAGGATATTGGTAAATGTGAAAACATTATAACCCAGTGGCAGTGCGATTTTTTTTATCGGATGAGATCCAGATGGAGCTTTATTGCTAACAGTGTAAGCAATGTGGGAGCCACGAATATAAAAGATTGGAGTGACTGAAGCGCACAATGAAGCACGCTGAAAGTACTTGTGGTAGTTGCTGCTTGCTTCCAACCAGTATCTTTTGAAGATGGAGGTAAGAATAAATAGCAACAAAAAACTCTTTCAGGTTGCTTCAAATAGATTAAAGTGAAAAAGGTGAATATCTAAAATAGGTCAAACTGACCGTATCAAAGTCAAAGTCTGCTTTATTGTCAGTTCTACCACATGTACAGTACATAATATAGAGAATTGAAATTGCTTTACTCTCAGACCTATGGTGCATACAAATACCACTTACACAGAATAAAAAAATATATACAAAAAATACAGATTAAACATATATGTCAAATACAACTATTACAAGCAGGTATATTTAAAAACAAATAAGAAGATGCAAACCAGTGAAATATACAACAGTGCAGATGTAAGATAGTGCAAAGAGCTTATTAGTCTGTTTTCATTTGAATACAAGTACAAATCTACCTGCTGTTCAAAAATGAACCTTTTTAAAAAAAGTCACTGTGCAAAGTTGGTCATTCCTGAAAAGGTGAAAAAAACATTGAATTAAGGAAATAAATTCTCATCTGTTTGTAACTAAATAATAAAGATTATTTAACATTTGGTACAATATTATTGAATTTAAACTATTTCATTGACTTAATATTAATGTAAAATTGTTCATTAGCAAGTAGGAACAAAACCCCTTGTTCATCCTCTCCTATGTCGCTATCGCTGTATTATGTTAATCATGATTGAATTCAATTATTAACATGAATACCGGGCAATGTTTACTTAACTGTTCAAGCAAAAGAAAGGGGAAAAACAATAATAACTTCATGCTGTGCTTGGTTAAAGATTTGCCTGCGTTCAGCACAGTTAATTTCTGGGAAGGGTGCAGTAACTCCTCCGGTCAGCTTGCCTTGGCTTGTTGCAGCGGGTGGAGGAGGTCTCTACACCTTTGAAGAATTTGGCAGTGATTGCCTTACCTCTTTGAAAACTGACGAATTGAAATGTATTGCGAGAACACACTTGCTGAACAGGTTTTTAAGACTCATTGTGTATCTGTACTACACTGAAAGGCTTCTCACCTAAATATCCACTTGACAGTGGGAGGTTTTAAAAGATTTGCTCTGCAGATGTGAGATTTGTTTTTTATATTCATGCAGTCACTTTACAATAAGGTTGTATTTGTTAACATTATGCATTAGCTTACATGTACAACAATGAAAAATATAAGAATATATACAACTTTACTGTAAAATGTTTCCATTTATTTCTTTGTAATATCCTCAAACGTGTTAAAGACTGCTGTAATAAAAACATCTGAAATCAAAATAAAACACATTTTTGCTATTTATAATGCTATGCTTGAATGTACTGCTCAATATTGCTGTTTTGGACTTTTTAAATGTTTGTTCTGGTGTTATTAAATGGTTAACTATACCTAAAGAGACATACAGAATTATTAGATTTTAACTAATTTATTACCTTGGGTGTGGTCATTACAAAGATGACATCTAAAGTGGGTTTGGAGCAAACACACCACATCCTTTTATGATCCCAAGAGACCCTGTTTATTATGCATATTGACAAATTAGCTCCATTATACATATGAAGTCACCTGTTTCACACTAGTCTGAAGGGAATATACACAAAAAGAAGGGCATGGCTGTTTCCTTGTTCTTCACAACTAGATCCATCATCAGTCAATCAGCAGTTGACAGGTTAGGTTATGTAACAAAACATTGCAATTTAACCATCACACTCTCAGTAGACTGGGGCTTAAGAGATAACCTTGCAGTTGCAGTCATACTGACTGACGGGTGGCAAACTGTATAGACTTTCTCTATTCTGTACACATTAAGCACAATACATTTAGATGATCAACAATGATGACAAATGTATCTTATAAACTGATTGAAAATATTTTTTGTTGTTGTTGCAAATATATTTAATAAGGCATTAAAGTAACAAATAAATATTTACATATTAATATCTGCAGTTTCATGCAAAGTGGTTACTTTTTGTGATGGTATAGGGTAATTATTATTTATGTAAGAGAAATATAGAAATGATTGCTTCAATTATTATTTTCACAATATTTGATTTCACATCATTACTTAATATAACGAAGGTGATGTAAATGTTTTAATGTAATATCTAGATCTAATTAGACCGTCTCAAAATAGCCATTGGCCTATAGGGGGCGCACAAAAGTCCCAAATGTAATCCAATGGGCAAAAGTACCATCTACTGAGATTGTTGTCCATCTTTAAATTTGTCAAATTTCAAAAGATACAAAAATTTGGCATTGTACAAATAGTTAATGGTGTTTTGTTATGTTTACTTTACTTTGTTTTAAGCATGCCCTACTGTTATACAAAAATAAAATTGGCAAGCGAGAGCACTTTTGTTCACCAGCACAGCACTTCCGTTTGTCGTGTAATACTGATGTCAACAATTGTCACAGGCTCAAAGATGTTGGGACATGTTGACTAAATGATCGAGTTACCCACGGCATAGCTAAGTGGGTGGTCTGTCTCCCCCAGGGTTGGGCAGGGTAGCCCCCCAGAAAAAAACTCAAATTTCGCCTCAATCATTTCAGGAGTTTATAACTTTTTAATGTTTGAAACCTCGTGTGCCCAAAATCAAAGGAGCAGTTTTCATAAAATATAAAGTTGGAGAAATTGCTTAGGAGAGTGTTGGAACATTTCTTTTTAGGACGTGAACCGAAATTACTTCATTGTCAAAACATGACATTGTTCATTCAATTCATGAACGCTGAAGTTTAATAATAAAATAATTCACAGCACTATCCAAATTACAAGGCAATGACAAAAAGCACGCACATGTTGTGTTTAATTTTACATGGCCCGTAGAGACAGTTCATGTTAAGGCTGCATATTGTTTGGCTGGTTAAAAGGTAAAAGCACAAAGTAACTTTTTTAATCCATTCATCATGCCCTTACTGTTCCCGCAGGGGATTAAAAGGGTTTATAATCAGTCACTCAATGTTATATGTATGGGAAAAGAACTGGTCTCAGTCTTGACAAAATGATTTCTCAATGGACCGGGAAGGCTCATTTGCATAACAATTATGGGAACTGCATGGAACTACTTTTCTGCGCCATTCTACAGAATGAAAGACAATTTATTTCTTTATTCATAAAGAACAGAGTGCTTGAACTTCACTGGTGTACTTTTGTATGATGGGATTTAATCCACAGAGAGCGACACCTCATGGGATAGCCGAAATATGGATGAATAATTGTGACCCCTAAAACATACACCAGGAGGTCACTGTCTTGTCCGACCAATTTATAATGAAAATAAAGTAAATACAATTATATATATATATATATATATATATATATATATATATATATATATATATGATAATGTCATGATGAATTGGCCTGTTTAGTAATATTTAACACATTTCAGAATACATATGTCAAAATCTGAACCTAAAATAAACTGGTTAAGAGTTTTATATACGTTATTTGTCGTTGTGAAAAAACTTTTGCTTTACAAAATGATGTTTGTTGGGAAATTATTTTTGTGCTGTAAGATCCTACAACGAGTAAAGCGTATTGCTATAAAGTCTCTTTCTCTAGCCCCTCCCTCTCTCTGACTCAGCGGTCACATGACTCATAAAGTTTGATGTCCTGCCCAAACTTTCAGAAGTTGAGAGAGAGAAAAAAAGTTAGTTAGGTTAGTGAAGGGGCTGTGATTTTTTTATGCGCAGTACAGTCACCACCAATGTCTGCATCAGAAGACCCGTAAACCTTTGTGAGAGTCATACGGACACCGCGTAAAGACTTTAGACACTTTGGAAGAAGTTTAAAGGACAAAGTTGAGTAGATATGCGCGTTTCCAGATTTATTGCTGTGTTCTCGGCAAGCAGAAAAACACAGCGCTGTCTACTTTCGTCGCAAGGCTTGGATAACTAATAACGTGGACGGACACAGAAAGGAGTCGGGCTGCTTGGATTTTAAGTTTTTGACGTTTTATGACTGCAGTTTCTTATTGAACGTTTTTCACTCGGATAAAAACAAGAGCAGATTTCGCACAGAAAACAGGACATTTATTTTGGAGCCATGGATCCGAGCCAGCACAACCCTCCTGTCGGTCATCAGATCGTACATGTTCGGGAAAACTCTGAGACCGATTTGGAAGCTCTTTTTAACGCTGTGATGAACCCGAAAAACAATATCGTCCCTCCTTCTCTGCCTATGAGGATGAGAAAGCTGCCAGACTCCTTCTTCAAGCCACCAGAGCCAAAGTCCCACTCTAGACAAGTAAGACCACCCCCACAGAAACCACAAACTATTCCTCCAAAGTTATTCCTTCGCCTGACAGTGCAAGCGAGCGGCCCATTGCATAGTTTCACACAACTTTCGAGCTTGTGGCGATCTTCGCAAACTTTCCTATTAAAATCAACGGAGCTGTCTAACATTACGCGAGTCAGGCTCCGTTGATTATAATGGGACTCGACGCCAGCAGTGACATCATCTTCTGTGCACATTTTGTTCCTTTAACAAGTTTGCTTAACACACAACCGACCTCTCATAGATATTTTAGGACAAAAAATATAAACGCGAGTAATCTGCGTTTATAAACCATGTATGAATATTACTCCAGAATTTCAAAAACTTTGTGTGTAACATAAAAAGATGAATTTCGCGGGAAAAGTTTAATTTAGTGAAATTTTACAGTAGCAAATACAATTCAAAAGAGTTTAAAGAGTGACACCCATCAGCATTTTAAGATTAAAGTAAGTCAGCTACATAACTCAACTTTCTCGATCCTGGACTCGCGTCCCGCGCATGCGCAGATGAGAGTTTTAGTTTGCTTAAAAGTTGCTCCAGGACAGCCCGTTTCCTACAGAGCTCCTCCTTAAGTCTGCAGTGTGGGCCACATCCGTTTTTTTTTACTTTTGTTTTTGTGAAAGGGGCTGATAATGAAAGCAAAACCTTGTTTATAAATCTTACCACTAGTATTTAATTTTCGGTATTGCATAATTTTCTTCATGTTGGATTTCTTTCCCAACATGTCCGAATTCACAAATCCTTTCACGTTAATTGTTGCTTTACATTTGAACCCTTTGAATGTTTTCATGATAATAAATGTAATTCCCTAACCCTCCACAGGCCAGCACAGATGCAGGTACCGCCGGTACCCTCACACCCCAGCACGTCAGGGCACACTCGTCTCCCGCCTCCCTGCAGCTGGGTGCAGTTTCCCCCGGAGCGTTGAACAGCATGGGTCAAGCAAACCCCCCACCTCAGCATCTCCGCCAGTCATCGTATGAGATACCCGACGATATACCACTGCCCCCAGGCTGGGAGATGGCCAAAACCCCTTCGGGCCAGAGATACTTCCTAAAGTGAGTTGTTAAAGTTGTCACGCCTGATATGATGTGTATGCCACCATGGTTTCTGTGCTGTTTTACATATGTAGATTAAGTGTTAACTGAATGACCCTTGACCTTCAGAATATGCAATGCTATCAGCCAGTTTAGAAGTAAAGGACTTAATTACAACAAAGACACATTTTAGAGTTTATTATAACAGCAATAAATCGCACCATCTGGGCTTTTATTGTAAATGAAACAGATGAGAACTCATTGTTGTGCCGTAACACGTTTTTGATTAGAGAAAATTCCCAATAAGGAATCTTTTCTCCAGCTGGTTTATAGATCCTAGTCTTCGCAACAGTTTGTTAACTCGTGTGCCAAGGTTTTCTTCTTTGTGTGTGTGTGTGTGGGTACTTGGAGCTTCTGCGGATTGGGTTTCAGAAGGGAACAAAGGCCCAGTGTAACAGCGTAGAGTAGTGGAAGACGGGCTGGCCTGCTAAACTCATCTGCCTGTCCACAGAGCTCTAACACAGGACTCAATCCGAGAGCCCATAGAGTTAAAATGGCAAATGAAACTTCAAGGGAGTACATTCCGTCCATTTGAATCGCTCTATTTAGGCTCTCATTATTTATTTGATAGCTGCTATATTAAGACTGCAATTGATACAATTCTTTTTGCATATAAAGTTTCTGAGATCGGTGACCCTCTGACCAGTCGGTTCTAGACAAACATGATTAGTCTCCAATTTACTGTGATAAAACGGAGAGCTTTTAAAACCAGATGTTTGGAGGGTGAACATCTGGAGAACATCTGCTTCATTTGGACCAGATCTACAGGAATTGTGCAAAGGGAGAAGAGGGACAGGAAGGGGGAAACGCCACTTGTGTAGTCGCCTCACAAGACTAAGGCTGATGTTTTGGAAATGTTGTAACTACTAATATAACACAGAGGACAGACTGATCTTCAAAGGGATAGTTCACCCGAAAATGAAAATTCGGTCATCATTTACTCACCCTAAAGTCGTTTTAAATCTGCAAACATTTTTTGCACAGAAGAAGGTATTTTGAAGCATGTGGGAAACCATACCATTCTGGGGCACTGTTAACTACCACTGTAGTTTACTTTCCTACTATAGTAGTCGATGGTGACCCAGAACTGTTACTTTACAAACATTCTTCCAAATATCTTCTTTTGTGTACAGTGTGTTACAATAATATGTATACAGATTTGAAGCAACTTGAGGGTAAACAGAGTTTTCTTTTTTGGTGAACTATCCCTTTAAGACTCAGTCATTCACAGTTTCAGAGTTGGGCGGCTTTATTTATTTCTATAGCATAAAATAGTAGGCTCATGCGGTCCATTAAGAAGGTGATTCTCAGGCAAACACAGGGCAAATGAGACGTCTCGCTCCTTTTACCTTCCCAAGTTGTCTGTGTGTGGGCATTGTCTGATCTTTACCGAGGCCAGTGCTCAAATACACAAATGAAAGTCAGGGTGTCCAAGACTTCACTTGTCTGTTGAACCCCCTCCTTTAAACGTCTCTTTGTTTGGGGTTTTGGAGAACTGGGAGGGTCATTTTATTAATCTCTTATTGTTGTTGACCCTAGCTTTGTTTGTGCATAACTTTCCCACAGGAAGGTAACATGGTTCGTCAACAATTTCAAATTTTTTATAGTGAGTGCGTTCTTTATTTTATTTGAATTTAAATGCACATGTGAAATTGCATAATTCAATTTCATAGCAACTGTCTGTGTAGTTACACATCAAAAGTGTGGATTATGTGTGGATTCACTGGTGGCTTCAAGGATCTTGTGCTGGAAAATAGAACCACACTCCTATTTATAATCACAGCCTCTTCAAATGAGGGATCCCTGCCAACTTGTTTGAAACTCAGCTCACATTACTGTCAGGTACTACAGTTCTTCCTTTCTTGCTTGTACATAACTCTCACATGAGCTACTAACACCTGAGGTTTCATCTTAGGGGGGAATTTCTGACTGAACATCAACGTCAGATACAGATATGCGTAGGGAACAGCCGAGGGAAGCCTGACCATCAGCTTGGTTTCCGTTTCTGTGTGTATGAAAGCGCAGTTTGTGAATCCGCTGTGCACTGCGTCAGTAGAGATAATGATCGTGTGCAGAGTAGAGAGGCCACTTTGTTCATCCAGTGACACTCATGTGACCCAGTCAAATATAGACAAACAAACAAGATTGAAAGACTGAACCAAAAAAAGATTCTGTAGTTATTGCTAGTTAGATTTTAGCCGCAAATGGTAACTCTGTATGTAACCTTTTTGTCCTTCGGTATTAAGTTTAGCCATAGCTTAGGACTCAGCTGCTGTTGTGGTGATGAATTTGATAGCAGGGTAAAAAAGTCGGAAGAACATAAAGTTATCAGAAGACGCATTCAACCTATTACAACCAGTCATTTGAAATGGGTTAGCATCGCCTCAGAAGCTCTTGATTATAGGGAACTATTTTAGTGAAGCTTCCAGATTTAGCTTTGGATTTGCTTATTGGGATTGTAGTTTCGCTGTGTGTTGTGTGTTCGGCAGATTAAGTCGTATTCTTTTTTTTTTTTTAAAGAAGGTGAGGTTGGAGATTGGTTAAATTTAAATTGTATTATGTTGCTGATGAAATAGCATGAAAAATCTGTATTCTTTTATATGAACTTTAAGGGATCGTTCGCCCCAAATATGAAAATTCTGTCATCATTTATTCACCTTGTGTGGTTCAAAACCTTTAGATGGCTCTTTTTTTATGTGGAACACAAAAGAAGATATTTTGAGGAATGACTTGATGGTTTTGTCTCCAGATAATGGAAGTCAATGCAGACAAATGTTGTTTGGTTACCAACGTCCCTCAATATTTCTTCTTTTGTGTTCTTCAGAAGAAAGACAAAGAGATTTAAAATGACACGGGGGTGAGTAAATCATGATAGAATTTTCATTTTTGGATAAACTATTCATTTCGTCGATCATAATTGTGATGCCCTGCTTAAATTAACTTTCAATTCCTGGTTCACTGTGCATCTTACCTAGGCCTTCATGTTCTTTTTTCTTCCTTGTCTTCCAACTTTCATTCTAAACCTTGTGAAGGAGAGAAGTGGGAAAAGGTCAACATGATGTGTTGACCTCTCCCTTTTTCCCTTTTTTTCCAACAGTTTACTGTGAGCTTTGATTTATAATAGACTCTGACAGAGGGCGGGGGGAGGCTCGGGCGGTTGAGGGTCATCTTGTTTAGTTCTCGCCTGCCCGTTTTTTGGGACCCGTGAGGAGGGGGGGTTAAGTTCACAGGGCACTAACACTGAGATCAGGGTCATAAACTAATGAAGGATTCTAATTAAGAGAATGTGGCCAAATAGAGGGGCTAATCAGTGTTTCCGTTGTCTTATTAAAGCCAGGATTTGGTGGGGGATTTCGCCCACGGGAGGGCGGCCCTTGCTGAGAAGGGCCCTCAGGGATGTGGACCCCAGCTATCACCGGGATTAACCCTCTGATGGGAACCGCCGCTGCCCCTCCACCCTTTTTAAAACATGCTGCTTTTAATTAGTACACAAAGGTGTGTCTCAGATATTCACACTGAATCTTTCCTCAAGGCGAAACTTTGTTGCATACAGGCTGTCAAGATAGTTTGGGAAGATTCGGGTTAGAAGTTGAGGGACATGGCTAATCTGCGAATAATACAACACCTCTGTGAGTGAGGTGACACGGTGGTGATGATGGTTGGTGGTGAAGTCTAGTGTTTTAATGAGCACTATTTGGGTTTCACAACGTGCTTACCATTAGGTCAGTGTGGCCTCAAGGTCCATAAACAAGAACTGGAGCTCTTATTTCCTTCCTGCTGTGTACACCACCATGGGATTTTCTTGGTTTGGGTTGAAGGGGAACCTGGAGAAAAAAAGAACACAAGGGTTCATCCGGGTGGATTGTAACTTTATACATATGTTTGCATTTAATTGGACGTAGCTCACTAAATGGCTTTATTTGACTTTGCAATTTGTCTGCTGCAACTTGCTGCACAAACATACTGCAGGACATTCCAGGTGTTCCAGCGAAAACAAATGGTGTGTGTTTTTCTTTTTTAATAAAACATTCGTATTAGCAGGCAACACGCTCACAGCCTTTTGTTACAGTATGTTGTGAAATTTAGGCTACTCCTGGAAGCATTGCATGTCCAGACACACACAGTCTTTGTTATTTTGCTGCAGACTTCTGGGGTGGGCTGTTTTCTTTTGGATTTTCCTCACACACTCAAACTCCATTTTCCTCAAACCAGTTGGGAAAATATTTGCTTTGCTGCCCTTTTCCCCCGCATTGAATGGAGGTATCAGCTTGATTCACGTCTGTCTTGATTTCCAAACAGTTCAATTGTGTGTTACGGGAACACATGAGCAAAGAAGACATGACGGGATTAGTAGAGCGGTCTGAGGAGTTTTGTGTTCATGTGATTTATTCATGTGATGGTGATTTAACTTCATCTTCCACTCCTATTCCTGTTTAAACAGACCCATCGGGAGGGCCGGTTTGAATCACGCTGTGTTAAATTGCACCCTCGTGTGTGTGAGTTGGGAGAAAGTGTGTTGTGTAGTGCTTTTGGTCGTTTCTTTGATGGCTAACGGTTAGGCCATCTGGGTCAGGCTTCTCTTTCCAGCTCCATTTGTAGCACATTTGTGCAGAGGACAGAGAAGGGAGTGAAAGTTCGCTGTTGTTAATGTGATCACGGGGAGAGGCTGGTTGTTCTCCAGACCAAACCTGACCACAATCTTGCTTTGGTTTAATGTATGGTCGAGGGTTTTTTAGGGGACTGTCTACTATTTTTATTTTAAAAGAAAAGTTTGCCCCTTCATACAGAAATCTATAGGACTTCTTTCCTTTTTCTAGAATATTATCAGAATCTTTGGATTGTTGTTTTACACAGAGCTATTGAATGGCCACGGAAGACTTAATTCAGCACTGTTATGATACTTTTATGTTGCTTGTGTATTATTTATAAAGTGTTTTAGCTTCCGTTCACGTCTATTGACATTTGATGGACAACTATTTGCAATATTTTTAGTCACAGTTTAATTAGAAAATCACATCGTTTGTTAGATAACAGTCAGTCCGTTTTGTAATGTTTAGTTTCCCAGGTCGGGGTGGATTCATTTCCCAGCTCATCTAGTGTGAAGCATTCACTCTGAGGAAAATGTGTGTTTGTCAAGCTTTGGCTTTATTGACCACACACAAACAAGCCCCTTTCCTGTTGAAGTGTCATCTGTGTGTGTACATATAGAAGGCAGAGTTAGCCAGACCAGTGTTTACTCAGTCCTGGTGTAACACCTTTGCCCCAGACATCAATGCTTCTACTGTCAGTGAGGAACAAACTGCTTCAGGAAGAACCCCTGCCTATGTATTCAGACCCGGGACTCTCTGAAAATTCTGTTTAGATTTCCCAAACAACTCGGCATGTGTGCCGCTTTCAGTTTTATCTTTTCATTAGCAGTTTAGCTACTAAAGGTAAATGAAGCACCACCTCCCAAATCTCATTATGTAAAAACATATGATGGGTCTTTTTTTACATTGAAGTGTTTTTAACATCATGGTAGTATAAACAAATGTCTCTGGAGAGGATGATTTCAATTACCGTGTTGTAATGAGAATAGGATTTCCTCTGTCTAAATATGGGGTTTGGTCCTAACCAGCCATGTCTTTGATAAGCAGCAGAACATTTTGTTCATCACTTGGTTTTTCTTTTTCCAGTAACAATTAAACTTAAGCCATCTTCTGGTTTGAAGTGAAAGTCAAATGTCTTGTCGCTGGAAACTGCGAAAGGCAAGATTTTGAGGTGAAGGAACTATTTTAGCAATTCAGAAATATGAGGTGAACTTTCTTTAAATAAGCTCTACCAAAGTTTCCTCTTGGATTTTTCTCTCTCTCTCTCATTTTCTGACCGACTGTGTTAACTCACCGCTTTGTCCACTGGCCCCTGTGATATGAGCTCTCCTTCAAAGAGGAACTTAAATCCGTCCAGAGGTCATCAGGTCGCTCAATAATCTCTCCTGATGATGTCCTGCTGACGGAAGCTCAGTCACTCATCCACCCGTCATGATACACGCCCGCTCGCTCGCCCGTGATGGAGAAATGGAGAGCCTACTGGGGTCCTGACTAACAGCATTCAGCCTTTCATAATGGTCACTTGTTTGTGGCTTCATTACAGGCTAATATACAAAGTCTTTGTGAGGATTTGTGTTTTTGTGTGTGTGTATTTTCTTTTACATTTGACACGCATACTTATACTGAAAGCGTATAGTCTGAACGCACTCAAATCCGTAAATTTCAAACAAGCATTGATTCATTTAATTTGTTTACATCTCACTTTGCTGTTGTTACTTGATATCATGTATATATTGGGCACCTGCTCCGTCTGCTATTTTCCATGTTAAATGCAACTAAAGCTGTCCTTGTATGAGGACAGATCATTCCCTATGCCCATATTCCCATAATTTAGGGTCAAATATTTGTTGTTTCTTCGGCAGAAGTGGAAAACACACATTGCTAACTAATGTCGAGTGGAACTGTGAGAAGCATTCAACGCTGCACCTCCAGCTCTGTTATAAATAACTGCAGCACAATAAACAGAGGCCTGATAATTGGGCCATCAATCATGTCGAGCGCTTGGGTGGGTCTAGGGCCAGTGCCATGAGCTCGCTAACCTTCCCTCTCCACTGACCACCTCCTCCTCCAGCTCTCTCTGATTTCATGAGCTCTGATAACAGCTGGAGAGGAAATCAGGAAGTTAAATTCTATAGAGGACTGTCTCACTTAGTGTCTCTCTCCGACACGGAGGGTTTGCTATGCGGTCATGGCTCAATGTGATTTGAGTGCCAGGATCCCCACCTCCGCTCTCACTGTCTATCCATTGGCCATTAACCAAAAGTTTGGCTGTTAGTCCTGTAGACCTTTGTTTTGTCTACATTTGTCAGTCAACCAGTTCCTTTTTCTTTCTGTAGGCCGGGATTGAGGGGTTGTATTTGTCTGGCTGATGATGTTTAAAACTCCGAAGGGTGTTTGTGGGGGTCCTATGAGCGGAACTCTATCCTGTCTTTGCTTTTGTCTCCATCTCTGGCCCCTTAATCTTCAATAACGCCTCTCAGCTGGTGGCCACCAATGATCTGTAATGGCCCCTGAGCTGTAGACATGACAGCGATGGTTTTCCTTGTGGGATATTGTTGCTGTAGGTTTGTTGTTGTAAATGTGCAGTCAACCTCATTGAACTCCACTGATGAGCGATTACCGGTTGATGAAATTGGTTAGCCATTAAACAGATGTGTTATTGCGGTTAGCTACGTAAGGTTAAATATGATACAATTTGTCGCAACATATTGTGTAAAATATAAAATAAGAGTCAGATTTTATATAGGCTACATATGGATTTGTTACTCTTGGCTGGTTTTTGGTCATCCTCCCGTTTTCCCGGTACTTTCCCGCTGAGTAAAGGGAAGCTAGTGTGCCTCATTTTTGAAGTGTGTTTGTGTATGAAAAGTGCTGAAGGAACATTACGTGAGTAGACACTCAAAAGTGAGGCAATGCTTGGGTTCGGGCCCAAACTAGGTTGTGAGTCGGTGACCACAAAAACACATGTTTCAAAACATAGTTTGTTTCCTTGCTGCCTATACAGTATGGGTAATTCCAGGGTTATGGATGTGACATTTTCAATCTGAACTTAAAAATATTAAACAAAGAAAGTATTTATTCCCAATCTATTGAATCATCTGTTTATTATTTGCTAAACCCCTGTGTATCAGTGTATGGATGAGTTGCGTTATGGACAAAAATGGACACACGTTTTTGAGAGACAACATACTATGTACTTGTAGGATTTCTGTGAATTAAAATATAAACCAGAAGCAATAATACCCAAGAAATGGAGAAGGGATGGCTCTTCATAGAACATAAAATAGTTACAATATTTTTATGTGTCTGTTTATCAGGAATATGGACTGTTATGGATGTGACAATTCACTTATTTAAACCTGTGACATCTGTCCTATCAGTTTGTTTTCATCCTAAATTTGGGATTTGTATGAATCTGCCCAGATGGCTGATGAATGTAACAGTTCCAAGCTTTATTTGGAAGGCAGGACTTCCTTTACCAGAGCCATCCCATTGGATGTTCCAATTCCTCCTATTAATTTTAAAACAAGCACCTATATAAGATCTCCAGCAGGACACTCGGGGCTAATAAAGCCCACCTGTGTGAACGCACCAGCTTCTGCCCTCACTGAAACCCAAGAGGAGATCTTCATACTCTACATCCTGTGCTCCAATTAAAATTAACTCACACTGCCTCGCTCCCTCCCTCTCTCTCTCTCTCTCTCTCTCTCTCTATTTCTCTCTCTCTCTGTACACCCCCCCATCTCACTGTCATAGTTTCCAGCAGCATAGGAAGGGGGAGGACCGGGGTGATCTAAAGTGTAACAGGACCACAGCGAAACCACTCAGCCAATAGAGTTCAGAGGAATTGCTTCCGCGCTCGTTTTTTCCTTATTCTTTTCCTCCGCTGCCCTTCTTTTTTTGTTTGGCGGTCATTTGGCCCTCCCCCGTGACCCTCCTGAAGAGGCCCCCTGTTCTTCGTCTGCTGCGACCTGGGCTGTTTTCCTGGAGTGTGTGTGTGGGTTGGGGGGTAGGGTGGCTTACTGGTAGGTGGATGGGAGAGGGGGCAGTTTTTTGGCTGCTCCTTTGATCAGTAAAGCATAAACAAGAGGGAGCTTCGAGAGAGGGAGTGGTGAAGTGCTGAGTCAGTCTCTCTCTCTCTCTTTGTTTTTCTTACTCCCTTCCTCTCACATAAGGCAGATATGGCAGAATAGTGACTAATTGGTGGAGAGAAAGTGACGACAAGAGAAAACATAGAGCTGTGTTTATGATAGCAAGGGGGTCACGTGAGTTTATTATTGTAGTAGTGTTTGCAAAAGTTTGATTTTGTCCTCTCGTTTAAAAATTATCATCGGTTCACGATCGTGGTTTGGTTAGTGCAGGGTGGTCATCGACAACAATGATGCCGTTATTTTACAAATAAATCAATTAATGATGACAAATGAAGTTAGTATGTTGAACTGCTTAAAGGTGAGCCGCCAAGCAGACTAAAATATATTGGTCGACTACAAAGTTCAACACATGCAAATCTCATACGTTTTCGACGACAAAACCCCTTTTAAATGGGCAAAGACAGCAGAGCAGGGTAAAAAGAAACGGGTGAATAGCATTTAGGGTGTTGGGTCGTAGCTTGGTCTGAGTCTTTGTCCAGCAGGTGAAAGCTTTGTAAAACTGGCGCCAGATTGTTAAAGAGGCTGACACTTCAGTGTGTTGAAACAGGCAGTGAGAGAAAGAAACCTCCTGGGAGGAGACCCACTACTGACCCTGCCTGAATGTACAGGCCCTCGCCTGACAGACAGACAGAGAGAGAGAGAGAGAGAGAGAGAGGCAGAGAGGCCTTTTCCTGTGTTAGCTCTTCATCTTAATCGAGCAACAAGCCCTGACAAAGCCATCATTAGAAATGCCTCCACACCGCTGTCAAAAAGAGATGAGAGTGGTGTTCATTTGAGTACGAAGCATTTCATAACAGTCTGTTTTGTCCTGATGTTAGACGGGACGTTTTGTGTTCTTAGGACGTTTTGTGTTTTTAGGTCGTTTTGTGTTTTAGGTTTTACCTGGAGTCATATGTTGATTTTAAAACTTAAGCACATAATCCAAACTGGTTCTGTCTTGCCCTGTTTCAAGTTAGATTGCAGACCTTACAAAATGTGCGTCACCTCCAAACACTCGTCTTTTTACGGCCAACCCCATCCCAAACTCTGCTCGTAAATTGCGTGCTTGTGCCTTCAGGACGCTGGAACCATTTCCCCGGAAGATTTGTTAAATAAGAAAAAGAGATAGCAACTTGGAGTGTTAAGGAAGCGGGGAGGAGTTGCCAGGTTTGAAGGCGTGAGATTAGATAATGCAAGAATGTGCGTTAATACAGAACTGTCAAGAAACGCATGAGAATTTTTGCAGTTGAATATCGCTGCTGTCCTTCTGAAAGCTCATATCTCCATGTTTTGTGATTTTTACTTTTTGTCAAAAAGCATTATTATTTGTCACCATTTATGTTTGTCACTGGCTTTTGCAAATATCTAACCAATGAAAAGTATGCAGAAGTGATGGTCAACTTTGTACATTTTAAACGATTGCATACTGTTTTTTTTCCATTTCCTGAAAAACAGTGAACTTGAACAGGTTCAGAAAGACAGCGAGGATATTTACAATTTAAAGGAAGGTTTCACCTAAAAACCAAAGCTATGTTGTGTTGAATCTTTATGACTTATTTTCTTCAGAGAAACACCAGCAAGTTTTCTTGAATGTCTCTGATCTCATCCCTACAGAGAAAGTGGATAGAGACCAGGAGCTGTCAACGCTCCGCATGACACAATATTTCAAATGTAATATTTTAATCTGTTTATATTATTAATTGTACTAGCTCTGTGTGAGGGACAGGCTGAAAATAAATCAAATGTATTAATAACTGCTTTAAATACATATTTTTTTTATGCTCCAAAAAAGTCATACAAGTTTGGAACTACATGAAAGAAGTATTACCTTTTTAATATGTTTCTTTATTATTAATTATTATTTTCTTTTAATAGCTCTAATGCGAATGTGTCTCTTTCTGTTCGTTGGGATTAAATCCTCATAAGGGCCTCAGTTCTCTGGCAGTATTTATCCCAGCTCCACATGTGATAGACTGCTTAACCTTTAAGTGGCAAACTGCAGTGAAAGAGAAAAAAACAACACTGCGTCAAACGGCACCGCTCACCCTACCACCCCGCTGTCTGTTTAGATTCTGAATAAACAAAGGGTGTTAGTCTGGCTTCAGTCTCTCTCTTTGGTCTTGTTTATTCGTTATCCGTGTGATTCATCACCGACCTTACACAGTAATTGTTGACTTCATGTGCAAATGATACAGATTCAGTCCAGTGCTTACGGCAAATCGCGTGTAAACTAGGTCAAAGTTCATCTAGTGACCTACAGTTAGACACACTCCCTGCAGCGGCTCCTTCACAGTAATACATCAGCAGATCTTAGTAGGAGTGTAAAGTTTACAAAATGGAGACTATTTTTAGTGAGCAGGGCAGAATAAATGAAGTGGAGTGCCGTTGGTAACAGTGCAGGCCATCATTTACACATAGTTTGCAGAAGGCTTTGGAGATGTTTGGTACCTGCTCGCAGATAAAAGGATTGAAATGGTGACCAGGTTCTGATATTTACAATAATCTTGCAAAGTTTCAATTGCTTGGGGATGTCAAATAAACCAATGGGGGATGTTTAATGGTGTGTTAAATGAAGTACGTTTGCTGATGTTTTTCTGGCGTAGATATTTGGTTTACTTGGACATAAATGGTGTGTGAAGAGCTAGAGAGCAGACAGAAGTAAATTAAATACTCAAACATGCCTATGGTACAGAAATACTGTCTAGGTAGGCAGTAGAGAAAACAAATGAACATTGGCAAGCGTGTCAGTCTGAGATTAAACGAATGTAAACATGATATTACTTTCATGGAACGGCAAACATTGGCTAAATTTAAAACTACCATTGTTAAAAAGTCAGTGTGTCCAAAAATGTTCACGAAGAATGAACTTTATATGCCATGCTTATATGTCCTTTTCTATCTCCTCATAGCCACAACGACCAGACAACCACATGGCAGGACCCTCGCAAGGCCCTCCTTCAGATGAACCAGGCCGCCCCGGCCAGCCCAGTGCCTGTTCAGCAACAGAACATCATGAACCCTGCCTCAGGTCAGCAGCGATCCCAGACACTCGTTACGTATTAGAAACCACACTCGCAGTTGCAGCATTCTCATGGTAATTCCACGGGTGTAGCGGTCTCTGTTTACATCCCACCCAACTCCACCTCTGTCCCAGCAAACGCAGAAACCTTATCAGACGTATGAAGCAGACAAATGCAAATGAATGCATATGAATGACAGTCGGTTAGGTTAGAAGCGTCTTGTTGGTCGGTCTCATGGAGTCACAATAGAGACCTGGGTGTCCAGACCTGGGTTTAGCCTTTGGGCGGTTTGAGAGGAACCAAACAAAACCAGTCCTGTTCCAGATTATAAGGTGTTCCCTATGTAATTCTATTGTCATGCTTTAGACAACAAACACAAATTTTCATTCCACAGTATTTCGCAAAGTTTCTGTGGTGAAAATGTTCAGATTCTGTACGTAAAATTAATTGGTTCTGTTCAAAAGTAAAGAAATCCATGTGTTTAAATTCAGTCAAAACTGGAAGAGTCACTGTGCTGGACTGTTCTCTCTCAGGTCCTCTTCCTGATGGCTGGGAACAATCTATAACCTCAGAAGGAGAGATCTACTACATCAATCACAAAAACAAAACCACCTCTTGGCTGGACCCACGACTTGACCCACGTTTTGGTGAGCTCTAAATTCTTAAAGACGAAAGCAAATGAGAAAAGCTCAGCATTTTTAATACTACTTTTTAAAACAGAATTCCAATTATACAATTTGATTGGATGAGCCATGTTCACAGCCATTATCACAACAGAGTACCTCAGAGATGACATATTTTGGTAGGCCAACTCGGAAGTTAGCTGCGCTTAAACTTTATTTAAAACGTGTTCCCTGGTAAGTAGTAACTCTGTCAATGAATCCCCAACCATGTTTTTACAGATTTGTGTGCGTGTTGCATTATTTGTGAGATTTATATGTGGGATGACTTTTAAAGGTGCAATAAAGGTTCAAAAGTCACAAGTGGGTTAGAACTGGTGTGTCTTATGTCATTGATTAAAACGTGATAATATTTTGAGGTTTTGAGGTGATTTACTAAAAACCCATTAAAGAAGACTTTGGAGCGATGGAACCGGAAGTGCTAAAACGCTAACTCACTTCCAGGGTTTGCTTAAAAAAATACGTCATCTCTGAGGTAGCCTGAACAGATGTAAAGAAGTGTCTATGTTACTTGACAACTGTAAACAACCTAAATTAAGGCTTTGTTTGGTTTAGGGAATATTTGTTTTAGATTTAGATGAATCATTTTCTGCTTTGTGTGTTTAAGAACAACCCTTACCATAACCTTACGTGGTAAAATCACTGTAAGTCAGTGTCATGGCTTATTGTTTTAATGTCAGTTCAAACACGTGACTCTCTCTGTGAAATCCGGACAAAAGTCTCAATCAAAAAATTATGGAATATCAAAGTAGTCAAATGGACAAAAATGTGTAATGTGTATTTATTGCTGTAAATTATAGATTATATGATTATATACATTTTCAGTATATGCTACATAAATTTTGGTAACACTTACAATAAGGTTGTATATGTCAACATTAGTTAATGCTTTAGCTAACATAAACTAACAATGAACAATACATCTACAGCATTTATTAATTTTTATGTTAATTTCAGCATTTACTAATATACTATAATACTATATAAATATTACTAATTATATAATGACAAACTGTTTTAATGTACAATTTTAACTGTTAACATTAGTTAATGCAACATGAATAACAAAGATTAATAAATCCTGAAAACTGTATTTTGCTTATTGTTAGTTCATATTAGTTAATGCTTACCCAAATTGTTATTTTCATAACTGAAATGAATGATTTCGACTAATGAAATTATTATTATTTTGCACAGAAAATACCAGAATTTGGCCTTCTTAACATTGTAGTCTAATAAGCGTATAAAAAAGATATTAATGTTATATTTTTTTACAGAATATTCTTTACGTATTATGCAGAATGAATTTGTGTAAAAAACAGTGAATCACAAAAGCTGGGTTTGTTTGTGGCACACGATTCCCGCTTCCTGTGACATATTGTTGAGGTTAGCCAAAACTACTCCACACTCAGGACTTTGCTATGTGATCCTTTTTACTCACTCGAACCCACACACACACACATTCACAAACTAGCACAAACCGAATCTGATTACGCGGCCCCCGCACCCCCTTTCGGATATGAACTCATAATCCATAAACACAGGCAATGAACTGCACCTGACTTGTGAAAGAGTCACGTTGATCTAATAATCTTTAGTGCCGTCAAACGGTCTGCAAAAAGGTTGTCGGATTGGGACGTTCATCCACTTCTACCGCTCTTTAATCCAGGTTCACAAAAGAGTTGAAGGCTTCTGATCATGTCACTTTGAGTTACTCGTGCTCGAGGTGCTTTTCCTACTTCCCAAACGGTGTTCCTTTGGGAGCCTCTATCTGTTTCCTACATGTATCAACATGTACGTTTGTGCTGGCTGTCTGAATCCTTAGAGATGATGTTATGAGATAGTAAGCAAATGTACAGAAATCACAGAAGTGGTTGTGGAGTAAGTAGTAAACAGTATGAAAGACTAAAGCAGAGGAGAGAGAGAGAAAGAGATGGAGTGGGGGGGAGGTCGGCTCTGGTGGGTGAAGCTCTTTGAAGATTTATAAGTGTTCAGCGGACAAGCTTGGTGGGCCCCTGAATTACAGACGTAATGTGAGGGGGAGAGCAGTGGGAAAGAGACGTGGTTAACTCGTTCTATGCCGCAAGTTCTGAATGTTTGGGCGTTCCCATGCGGTTTTATGTAACTGCTTGTGTCTGCATTTTTTTACGGCCTCTGTTGTTTTTATCCATCTCCTCTCATCTGCATCTGCAAACTGCAGACTTTTGGGGAAAAGCTTGCTGCCGTGACCGGAAAGTTAGTTTGTTAACTCGCTGACTTGAATAGAAAGTTATTGTTGTATGCAAAACTATTCCAGTTTGTTTATCGAACTGTTTCAAGCACATGCCACATCAATAACCTGACATGCGTTTTAAAGCTCTATCCAGTCTAGGTCTCCACTCATTGACAATGGCGACAGAGGAGTAATTTGAGGAGGGCTAGAGTAGGACTGTACTCCTTTAACAGAGAACTAAAGTCTGGCCATTCTCTGTAAACCCCCCTTTCCCACCCCGCGTGAGGCCCAGCGCAGGCAGAACTGTTCTCAGCTGCACATCTAGACAGACTTGAGTCGGTGCCAGGCCTCTCGATGCTGCAGCTCTGCTCCTAATCTGTTCCAGACCTTTTCAGTCAAAGAGACCCAATGTTAGAGACAGAGAGAGAGAGAGTGGAAGGGGGCAGGCAGGGCGAGAGAGGGGGAAGGGACGAGGAAAAAATAAAGGGAGGAATAGAAGAAAGGGAAGAAAGCCCACGGGATAAACTTGTGCCTTCTTCATAACATGTGGAGGGTTTGGTAAGAAGTGAACACGCAACGGTGAGCAATTTCCAGAGGAGTCTGGTCAGAGACGCCAACCCTCGCACTTCATCAGGCCCTGAAGACACACAAGAAATCACTCAAGTTCTTTAAAGGAAAAGGGAAATTTTACTTGCGCTTATTTTTGTGCGAACTGTCTCTTTAACTTGGAAGACTCGGTGGTGGGCCAAGTGGATCTTTTGGTTATCGGTCATGTGCTGCAGCCCGTTTTATCCGCTTGGATTGTCAAAGCACTTAAGTGCAGGAGTTGGCACCTTGTTGGCAAGCGCAGAGTGATGTCACACTCTTGCGAAGCACTCGTCTTTTCCAAAGCTTTGAGCTAACCCTGACTCATGAACTCTTGTGCATAAACACTATATAAATGCCTTATTGGGTAATGGGATGACAAACATGACATCAGTGTTTCAATGTTGACTTTTGCATTTGTTAACCTAAATTTTACTATGCTAAAAATGAATTATGCATAAATATTTCGAATTCACAGTTTTCTGATGAAAAGAGTGACGCTAACACGTGCAAAACTAGCCATCATAATGTTAGAAGGTGGTGGGCTTTGTCAGGCCAATGCTATGTGGTTGCTAGGGCATTTCTTGATGGTTGTTTGAAAGTTCCATGTGGTTGCTAGGTGATTGCTTACTTGAGCAGAAAAGCCCCCCCCCAAGGAAGTTTTTATGATGTTCTTAGTCGTATATGTACTTGCGTTCGTCCTTCAGTGTGTGCGCCTGTATTTTTTTCACCCTTTATAAAGATGAAGTCTGTAATTTTTATGTCTGTGTCACCATCTTTGTTTATACCAAAAAGTAGAGGTTACCCTGCAGATTTATCTTTATGTGGGCAAACTGAACTTCTTCTGCGGCGTATACTTGGAGTTTCTAAGTGAGAGTGCCCCCTGGCTTTCAGATGCAGCTGCATTTAACCGTACTTTAAAGACAACTGCTCAAAACTGTGCAGACACAGGCCAGAGTGTATGCACTTTATTTTATATTTATCGTGCAGCCCTAATAGACGCTGATATTTTACATACTTGTTTAATAACTGTATTTTTTATTTTCAACCAAAAAAGTTACAGATTGTAGCTTTAACATATTTTGAGACGTTAAACAGCCTATTCCTGAAAAGCTTTTTTAAACTGTTAGTATGAGCAATAGTAATCGTCACGAAACAGAAGTTGCAATAGTGTTTCCTCCCTAATTGTGAAGTTTATCTGAATGTAATGACTTTTGTATTGAGAAAAATATAGGGCGGGGCTGTATTTTATCCTTTAAGTAGTTGATTGGATTGTTGGAAACCTCGCCATTGTACAGTCAGTATAGTCCCGCCCTCAGGCCGAGACATATGTCATGCAAAGGAGAGATTCGTTTTGAAAGGAATGGGATTTACATTTACATGAATAAAAAATGTACAAATAAATCATTTATATAAAAGTGCTATATCCCATGAAAAAATATGAAAGGTTAGTTTTTATTTCATAGTAACTTTAATAGTTCATGATGCTAACAGTCACCAAAAATGAGCTAACTCTCCAAGCCTTAATCTTGTTTTTTTTGTAATACAGTCATGTGTTTCCACAAGTGATATGACTGCCATCTTTCTTTTAGCTGGTTTCCTAGTCAGACAGCTGCATCATCTCACACCAGCTTCCGGCAGCGCTGATTTCTTTTGTGTGATCTGCAGAGGTTTGTGCATGATAAGGATGGAGCAGCTTTTCTCTCAGACTCAGATTAACTCTCCTTCCTTGTCTCCTCCGAGCTTATCTACTAGCTGGAAAATCAGCCGAGCGTGTTTCAGAGAACAAACGTGTTAAATCGTCAGCCTGCAAATATTGACAAAGTCTTCGGGTTCATGGCCCAGGGTCTTCTGTGAGCACTCCTAGAAGTTTCCCAACACACTGCAAAGACTGGTGAAGCGCTGCCGGTTGGCAGAGTTGTGTGATGGTCTGATAAAGACTGTTATTGCTGGATGCTCGTGTTCCAACGGCAATGGGGAAAAGACAACAGGGCAAACTACGTCAATGTGTTCTTTATCTCTTTATTTGTATTCCTCTTGCACATTTCCGTCTCCACCTGATGGTTCAAGGGAGAAGAAATCCATGGCAGGAACCTGCTGTTCTGCAATACTTATGCAACACTTGAGTCATTCTGCCATGTGGATAAGATGTTTTGTTTTGTTTATGTGTACTTTTGCTGTGGTGTGGAGTTTCCCAAGCGAGATTCTCCAACAGTCAAGTACAGACAAGTCGAGGAAATCCAGACGTGACAGTCGCTGTTAGTTTTCTGTTAGTTTTGAAGTAGAACTCATGGAGCAGGTCATGAGGGTTGAGACGCAAGACGCAACAAATCCTGCTGCTACATATCAGCCTGTATCAACCGGTCACTTCTACTCAGAGTTCAGCCATTACTTCTCTACCAGATCCGTCATTTGGCTTCAATAGAACCATATCTATGCAAGATAAGGGTCTTAAAGAGAAACAAACACACACTCCCCCACTAGCACTCATAGTATACATTCCCACACACTCTTCCACGCCTCGGGCAGTGTGGGGGTGGGTGGTTGCGGTGTGTGTGTGTGTGAGAGAGAGAGAGAGAGAGAGAGAGAGGCGTGGTGAGTCTCTGATCTGATTCCCATGGTGAGAGGAGAGCAGAGGCTCATTCAGGCCTGAGGTAGAGTAAACACACTGTGATTGAATGGTGATGAGGATAAGCGGGAAAGACGGGGCTCCCTCGCGCATGACAACGCGGCACCATCGCAGCTTTGTTGTCACTGGTGGCCCCAGCGCATAAGTAAACAGCAGTTTTCATTGGCTCAATTACTGTAACACCCCGCCTCCAGTTGGCTCTAACGTTTGTTTCTTTTATTCGAGTCCGTGGCGATACGCATGATTCCCGTCACATGCATTGATAAGCTCTTTTCATTGGGTTGATGGTCATGCTGCTACACCCTTACTGATGTTTAACATTTATGCATTTTGCAGACGCTTTTATTGAAACTTGAGTGGCGGTTCATTTAAGTTACACATTTTTATCAGTATGTGCGTTCCGGGAGATTGAACTTGTAACTTTTGCAATGCATACAATTGCATTTCATAGACCTTTACTTTTGCAACTTGGATATTTAGATTTTGTATCGATCCTGTGGTCTGTTATTAATCTGCCAATGTTTTCTAAAAAAGATATATGTTATATAACATTTAAATACTTACACAACTTTTCCAGAATTTTCACCACAGTTATGTGTAAGAAACTACTGTCTGTTAAACATAAACTGTAATATTTCTACCCCCGTGAGGAACTTTTCATTCAGTTGAAAATGTTTTTAACTATGTGCATCCACATATACTTTATATTTTACTTAATATATTTTTATCAAAAAACAATATAGTTTTACTTTTGAATTGCTTGCATCCATAGAAGGCAGGGCAGTAAAAAAGTAAATTAAGATTAATCGCATCCAGAATAAACATATTATTTTTTTTATTTATAAACACATACATGTATAAATATTTAGGAACATTTATGTGTATTTATTTATATTTACCAGTAATTTAAATTATATATTTGTAATTATACATTTTTATATTATTCTTTAATATATGCATGCATGTGTATGTGTATGTGTTTATAAATACAAAATTAATATGCACAGTACACGGACATATATTATGCGAACACAAACTTTTCATCTGAATGCGATTATTCACGAATAATCGTTTGACAAAAAGAAAGAAATAATTAAAGCTTGATTTTAATTGGCAGACATTAGACGGCAACAAAGCACACTAACAGTGATCACTTCTATGTCCTTATAGCTATGAACCAGGGGCGGATTTCTCAGAGTGCTCCGGTAAAGCAAGGCTCCCAGTTGCCCACCAGCCCACAGAGCGGAGTGATGGGTGGAAATAACCAGATCAGACTGCAGCAGATCCAGATGGAGAAAGAGAGACTGAGACTCAAGCAGGAGCTCCTTCGCCAGAGACCACAGGTCAGACGCACACCTGTCAGAACATTCAGTCCTCACATGCTCGAGTCTGAACCCAGTGTAATTTAAAGCTAATGTTCGTGAGATGTATTTCTGTATGCATTGTACCGTGTTTAATTGTGCTAGTTGATGTGACAATCTTTTGATTATTGGCACAAGGTCACTTTTATTGACAGTGTCAGGATGACAAGAACCGGCCATTTTTATGGTGTTTTGTTATCTGTTAATCAGAAGCGGCTGTGTCAGTTTAAATTGGTCATAGGAAGTCTGTAATAAAAACGAAGATCTGACCCTCAGCTCTCCCATAAATGACAGGCAATAAACCCACACCTCTGCTAGATAATGTGCAAGTCTCTGCGAACCGCCCGTTCGAGCCGAGATTGTAAAATAACCGAGGATGTTTACAGACAATCTTGCACAATCTTTTGACAAATGATAACTAGATTAGTCACTCAGGACTTGTTGAATGGGCAGGGCTCTTATTTCCCTGAAGAAGGTGATACAGGAAACTTAAGTGAAACTTGTAGGTGAAGTTTCTTTCACGTAGAGTTTTGTGCACGTGTGCGTGGGTTCAGAGTCAAACCAGTATAGTTTGTTCTGTCCTTTTTCTTCAATGGAAATATGCGCTTGCTCAAGTCGCCGTACCTGGACTGACTCCAAAGAAAATGATCAATATAGTCTAAGCCTTCATTGCAATAAAAACGTAAAGAACACCAATTATGACCGCTTCAAGCAAACCTACATGGAAAAAATGAATTTCCTCACCGTGACGCTTCAAATTCTGTTCACAGGAGCTCGCGCTGAGAAACCAGCTGCCTACCAGTATGGAGCAGGATGGCGGCACCCAGAACCCCGTCTCCTCACCCGGCATGGGCCAAGATGCCCGCAACATGACCACCAACAGCTCTGACCCTTTCTTGAACAGGTAAAAGAGACATCCAAACACAAACCTTTAAACGCAAAAAAACACAATAAAAAGGGGAAAAACTTTTACTTTTCCACATGGTCGTAATTACCAGTCCCATAAGGGCAAATCCTTCTGTTGTTGAATGGGCTCATCTGTGACCTCTGGTGGACAGTTGTCTCAATGTCGTCATCATGGTAAAGTTCCTTTTGAGAGAATTGCGCCACCCAGTGGCAGCAAGTGATAGTAGACGCTCTCCTCCTACAATTATGAGCAGATAAGGGTTTGATGTGAATGACAAGGCAGCCCATGAGAACATGTGGTCTTAGACAAGGCTGCCCCCCCTCCCGCTGTGCTTACAAAGAGCTCATTCATCCAGCAACTCTCATGTACTGAAGGCACAGTTCATTCTCTTAATTAAAAGAAACGTGCTGTATTTTACTTCAATGTAGCATATCCTCTGGCCTCTTTATTCCAGCTCACTGTTCTCAACTGGCTGGCTGCTATTTATAGAGAGCTTTTCTCAGACCACCAGCAAAACAACACCTTTTACAGTGACTCTCAAAGGCCGTTCAAAGCAGGCTGCTGCCAACCATACAAGAAAAAAAAACAGTTTTTACATATGATTATTACTGTTTTGGACATAGGAGAATAGTTAGGATTTCAAAATAATACAATAACTTAAAATAATATTATGGATATTGTGCAGTGTTCTATGCTTATTATTCATATAATTCATATTCATATCATTCACAGGTTCATTTTAAACACTTTTTTATCCAGATTTCTTTTCTCATAATTGATTATTAAAAATAATAGTGTGTTTCCTAAAGAGTAGTGATTTTGGAGATGCTCATGGACACTGATGATCAATCAAAATTAATGTTGTCAATGGACTTTCTCTGTGCAGTGGGACATATCACTCCAGGGACGAAAGCACAGACAGCGGCCTGAGCATGAGCAGTTACAGCGTCCCCCGCACCCCAGACGACTTCCTCAACAGTGTGGATGAGATGGAAACAGGTACAGCGCTTCACAAAATGGCACCCACACCATCATGAGACACTTGAATGTAGATGTATGAAAAACTGACCAGTCAAATCTCTCGCACTTAGGCGATAGCCTTGGCCCTGTCTCCATGGCAACACAACCCAGCCGCTTCCCTGACTACCTGGATGCCATCCCGGGCACAGATGTGGACCTGGGCACCCTGGAAGGCGAGAGCATGGCAGTAGAGGGTGAAGAGCTGATGCCCAGCCTCCAGGAAGCCTTGAGCTCCGACATCCTCAACGACATGGAGTCCGTGCTCGCGGCTACCAAGATTGACAAGGAAAACTTTTTGACCTGGTTATAGAGCATCTGATGCCAGCACTACGCCTTCTCTTCCAACATGCTGAACTGCTGCCTAGTCCAATCTGTGAAGGATGTGTAGATGCGTCGAGTTGAAAAGAAAAGACATTTCACCTGGACATGTAAACGTGGTTTTTTATTCCCTTTTCTTAACTTCCTTTCACGACCTTTGGCCGGTTTTGAAAGCAGACCTTACGTCCTTTGTGCGTTTTATTTCGTGCGTCTTTTTTGTGTCTGCATCCTCAAGGCTGGGCCATGAACAGACAAGTATTCACCCAAATCCGTATCATGGCAGTGCTATACGACGACCTGTCATTGTGTGTCTGATGGAGACGAATCCGTGTCCTTTACCCTCGTGAACTCCTTATGCGAACAGAGCCAAGAGGCTCAGACAAGCCCTTAAATCGACCACCACATCCTCCTGTGACTGTAAAGTGCGTCGTCTGAACACAACCTTGATCTCGGCTCTCACGCGCGAGTCCGAGAAACCAAAAAACGAGGAGGTCGTCGTCGGATTTGCGGTTTAATGATTGAAAGGTTCAAATCGAATGGTTTCAACGTGTCGCTTTGATTAAACAAATACTGCTGCTTGGCTGTGCCAGCAATATTACACTAGAAACTTGTATCTAATCAAGTGCCTTCGGTCGTGTTTCTCAGAGAAAAGATCCTGTCATTTTACATTCATTTATCATAGATCAAACACTTTGTTTTTCCTTGTTTCATTAATCAAAGTATTTCTTGAAAGGTTTTATGAAAATGAAATTATGTCTGGAAGTTGGGTTTATTTTTAAGAACCCTAGTCTCTATGTGTCAGTTTTATTTAAGCCTAAATCTGTTTCTTGAGGGTAATGGCATTCGTATGTGATCAAAGAACAATTTTCTTTTTCCTTTTGTTTAAACCGATGTTAACAGAGCTGCCTTTTAGTACAACATTTTACAGAAGACACTGAATAGATTGACTATCATTTCTGCTTCATTGTAATCACAGATGATCATTAGGTGGAAGTTTTTTCTTAAGCCGATATCTTTTTTTTAGCTTATGATTTTAGTATATGTTCTTGCGTACTGTTTTTAATGACAATATCTCAGCAAAAAAACACAGAACAAATATTAAAGGGCACTTTGATCAAACGTAGCCTTTAAACAAACATCTCTCATTTGAGATCAGTGCCAGTTGAGGTTGTTGCTGAGACAGATATGGGGCAGGATGGAAGGTTCTGATACGTTTTAGATGGGTAGATGAGCATGTTTTGAGGGGGAGCTGTTAGCGTGAACATGATTTGGTAACCGTGGATATGAATGATAGACTTCAAGGAAGCAATCAGTTATGATTTCTGCCAGGATTTTACTCAACGAGGCTTCCAAAGACTGTTTTTAATCAATTGTTTTCTCTTGATATGAAAGGGCAATGAACGTAATTTATCATACTTTTGTGTACACATAGGCATAAGCTAATGGGAAATGGTCTAAATGATTTTGTGAGGGTATTTCTGATGAAGCATGATTTGACAGATCCTCGCATGCTGTTATAACTAAAGACACTATGAACAGGTTACCTAGAACGGCCTTTTTGTTACATGGTTTACATTATTTCACAGTAGTCGAACACTACAGGGACTTGTCGGTTTGATGATTTGCATACAGTACAAATGAATATTTCCTCATGTTTACAAGACCTTTACACTACAATGTTAGCTCAACTGGCCCATATCCTCAATGTATTTTACATGTATTTTTTTAAAGGTGAAGATTTATGATTATGATATTCTGTGGTCTGTTGGGGGGAATACACCATCAAGGTCTATAACTCACTTGCCTCAGTATGAAAAATGTTATGGTCAAATTTTGATCAAATTTAGACATTCTAGAGAGAAGAAAAGAAAAAAGACAAGCTAAAAGAAATATCTATTTTTGCAAACAGAGTATTGATGGCAGACTGGTGGGAAAACGTGTCTGAGAGCAATGCAACAAAATGTTTTCTGAACTGTTGGTACAGTGCTGGTATTGCACGTTAATAGAACATTGTGTCAAATGTGTATTTCACTTAAACATGATTTTATGCTTGCTTAGTGTGAAACTGTTCAGAATATATAGTAACTGTTTACTTTTTGTGTAGTGGTAGTACTAATCACACAAGTTAATGGATTGGTATTTAGAGTTCTTTAAATGCACCCAGAATGAATTTAAATACATTTATTATGATCTCTTTTTTTTAATCAATGTATGTGCATGTACCTTAGAACCTTATGTTCCGTTACATTGTATCTCTTTACATATTACTTTAAATTGGCCTGGAATAAAGTATATACTTTGGTAAATACTGTCTATTAATCGGTTTATGCATTTTTAATGAAACGTACAGTATATTACACAATGTATTGTATCTAGACAAATAAACAATAGGTTTTGCTTCTTCTGGACCAGCGTTTAATTACGTCATCCGAAGAGGTCAAGCCCAACCCTGATAATGATTCACTCCCAAATTTAACTAGTATTTTACACTGTCCATATTAAAAGCACGTTACACAAAACTCGTTTCATTATGCAATGGGTTTTATAGTTCTTGGAAATAACCTACCTTACCTAAAATGCACTTGCTTGTCGAGAAAAGCAACAGAAGTTAATCATTAATCATTTAAATTATGAAAGAAGCAAGTCCAGCATTACCAAACAGTGATGTGACGAAGAAAACTCAATGAGTTACGGCTTCAAATATTCTTTAACCGGAAAAATGTGTTACAAGAAATTTAACATTCGTATCCAGCTGTTATAAGGGGTATGGCGACAAAAGTCGACGTAATGATCAGTTTCGGTGGTGTCAAGTGTGTATTCTTCAGAAACTGCTCGCCAGCCAGTGACCACATCATGTTTTTATTAGGCACAAGCGAAACAAACTTTTTTTTTATTTTGTCTTTCGTTTTGCAAAGGCAAACTCGAAAAACAGAAAGAATGTAATTCATTTAAAAAAGCCGACCATGTTTATGGGAAAAATCACAGAGATGAGAGAGCAAATAAAATGTAACCAAAACACAATGCATGTAAAGTCAAGGTATGTACTGTGTCTTTCAGTGCAATATGGTCAGCATGTTTTGCTGCAAATTAAGGCAGTTCAAGAGATGTCCAAAGTTGGCACATTTATTTATTTAAAACAGACAGTTTTTGCTGAACATGAACTCGACATGCATCAAAATGCTAATGTGCCTGTGTTCACCAGCAAGGGTCGTTCACACTGAAAATACAAAACTAAGAAAAACTGAGGCCACAACATTCTCCATTTACATGACTCTGTGCTAACAGCAAACATGTCTAACAAATTATACGAGTGAGACCCTAAACACGGTCATAATAATGATGGATGAGAATGTTATAGACTTTATGCAGAAGTGTATTACATTAGCTTTAGTGTATAACTGTAGTTGTCATTAGTTCAAAGATGATGTTAACAAGATACGGTGTGTACAGAATGTGAAGAACAGTTTCGGTTGTTTCGGTTAATCGGTTTTGTTTAAAGTAAAATGAGGCTGAAATTTTTTAATTTACAATCAAAATTCAGTGAATGCTTCAAAGAACCCTACTGTTTTTTTTAATCTAGCTGATATTGGTCCATTATTCAGATTAATTTTTTTAACATTTCGCTAGTAACTTCCAGTCACCATACCAGCAGGTTGTTTCATATCATTGCTTGAATTTGACTTCAGGAACTTAAAGGTATTACATTGCCGATCTCTTCCAGACCGGCGTAAAATAAAACTGCATTGACAAAGTAAACCCTTTAACTTCTGCAGCAATTTCTCACTGCATGGAGTCAAACTTCTTAAAGAACGAGGTTCTTTTCTTCAAAGCCTTGACTGACGGGTGAGTCTTACATCTCATCCAAACCATAGTCCTCTTCAGGGAAGTCTCCCACGCATACTGAGAGCGGCTTCACGAAGGCGCCATATTTCGGTTGACACTCAAAGTATTGTTTGCCATTCACACTAAATCAAGACAAACAGTTGTATATGAAGCATTAGTTAGATATTCTAAAAACATTCATGGAAGGTTGACATTAGTCATCCGAGACATGCTGGTCCTATGCATAAGCAAAAATAACTAGTTAAACTTACGTTCCATTATTCTTCCCAAGCGGCTCATCATATTTCACACCTACCCAACAGCCTGGCTTGAAATCTGTTGTACCTGTAAACAATGCAATAAATCAGACCCCAAGTAACGACAGGGCAATATGGTGTATTGTTGTGCACACTACCAAATGTGGTTTATATTTAAAATAAATATTCTCAATGTCATATCATTCAGATCTGTGTGGTAAAACAGAGCAGTGGATGTGATTATAGCGGTTACAGGCTCCCAAAACGCCGGATCGTCTGGATGAAATGCTGATACACATTACTGCGAAGCACATCCCTGTGTGGATGGCCTCTAAATCAGGTCATGCAATCAGCAAAAAAAGCTTTAATCTGAGAGGTGTGGTATGAAAATGAGAAAATGAAAACTTACCAACATACATAACAGTGCCAATCTTGGTGGGTTGCCCGGCAATTTGAATTTTACAGCGATTACCAATCGCAATGGCTTCAGCGGCTGCCTTCTCTTCCTCTTCTTTCTTAGCCAGAGTCTCTTCTTGCAAAGCCATGTTTTCCTCATTAAATCGACCCAACTTCATATTCTTCTTGAAGTTCCGCACCGAATCTGACAAGAAAAACTGGAATAAGACCTTTGCTTTTCTAACATTTTGTAGTGCACAGTGACACTGCTCTTGGTAAAAGACAATGTTGGGCTATTAAAGTTATGCTGAATTTTGTGTTGACACTAACAAACAAATTATATTTTATATTTCACTTTGAAGGAACTGTTTTATCCATTTCAGGTCAATTTAATCTCCACACTGTCAAAGAATGTATTCTTGTATAAATGGTCACAATATCACTCTAATTAAAGTTGCTGTTAGGTTAAAAAATATCATAAACATTGCTGTTAGGTAAAAAAAGTCATAAACATGTCCAGGGATGCTAACTTGCTAATTGCTAATTGCACTTCTGGTTAGACCTAAACTACATTTCGTTACACTGTACTTGTATATGTGTAATGACAATAAAGTTGAATCTAATCTAATCTAACTCATCGGGGTGATAATGATACAAGACCTACAAAGGTTCAAGACCTACAATGCAGATAGATGGATGGATGGATGGATCGCAAACTGTCTAGTGATTTGACATTGTCACCAAAACATCTGGAAATTATTCTCATAATTTCATTAACCGCGACCTCGTCCAAAAACCGTTTTCAAAAACTCATTGGATCTACCAGAATCACAATAATGGCGAATTTCGCCAAAGGTGACAAGTTGGCATCCCTGTATGTTGTTGTATGTACCTGATCTTTTTTCGTAGGCGTCATCCGAAATCTCAAATTTATCCACTTTGGATACATCGGTGAACTCCCCACTTTGTGTTCCACTGCAGTCTGTCACCTGCAAATAAAACAAATTAAATATCCATCTTCATGTTACGTTTACATCTTGACCGAAGAATGTATTCCAATTAGAATGTTCTTATTTTGCTGCATTGTTTGCTCCGTGTGTCGAAAAGCATCATACGGAACCCACGTGTATTCTGCAGTCATCATCTACAGGATAGGATCCAAGCAGGGCGTCATTGTTCTCAAGCTTCTGTAAAAACCTGTCTGAAGCATTGTAGAGGTCAAGATCCATATAGGCTGCTGGGGTACCCACAATCAGCTCCAGTTTACTCTTTAGAAGAAAAACGCATTACAAGTGTCAGATCAGAAAATCACAACTGCCAAAAAAACAATTGTTATACTGAAATGCATCTGCATTTAGTCTTAGCTTAAGAAAACATGCTCAAAACCTGTTATGACTACCACCTTATCCATGCCACACAAAAGTCTCAAATATTTCTGCACTGTACACAATGCATCTGTATTCTGCATTTATTGTTTGATCGCACTGAATTTTGCAACTTGGAATTTCAGATGCAAGACAAGAGTATGACAGTGTGCTTATGGATATGGATCTTAAAATCAGCACACGTTACTTGTGGCACTTATGTAAAACCTATTTGGCTGAATCACAGTGGTGACACATGAAGAATCCTCTCACCTTAAACTCAGCGATCGTGATGCCTCGGTTGAACCTCCGGTTGGACTCAAATGAGCTGACGGTGCTCGTGACCCGCACGGAGACGGTCGGGTTGGTGATGACTGTGACGCTCGCCTCCATCTTTCCGTTACTAAGCAAAGCGGCTGATCAAACTATGACTCTAGTCAAACAGCTAAAAATCAAATGTTGAAATTGGTGTATTTAGACAACAGCATACATATGTAATATTGTCTTATATCTGAATACAGAAATATAACGTTACAATTCACTTAAGGTTTAATATATATCTGGTTGCTAAGACTTATCGATAGTAAGATGAACTCACGTGAGAAGACTTTCACTTTATTCAATTCTTTACTCAGTTCAGTCAGATGTTTGCGCATTAAGCATTCGTCGGTTTAATGTGATCCGCTATTTTCAGGGTCCGCGTTCAGAATAAAGCCCGAAAAGATCGGGGGAAAAAAAACAACTTCCGTGTCAAACCCCACCAGCAGATTCTGGAAGATTCTGCCCACCCATATTCGCATCTGATCCAATAGAAACTGGCTGTTGGGCGGGACCTTAAGGTCAACCAATAAGAATCCGCTTTTCATCTTTTTGCGGGCGGGAGAAAACTACACCTTCCAATCAGATTATTTAGTGACACGTTTATTATCCAATCACTGTTTGCGTTGTTGGAACGGGCCGCTCCCAAACTACTCGTGCCTGCATTTCTGAATGTGTACCACACGATGGTGCTAGAGGTTTAGAAACGCACGAATTAAACTAAATACTCCAGCATTTACTCTACACGCAGACTCATCTACTCGAATATTTATATTTTTATGTAATGTAAGTAAAATCTAAAAGCAAATATTAGGTTATGCTTCTCAAAGCAATCATTGACTTTATATTTTTGCGTCACATTATCAGGTTGTTAAACTGAGGGAAAAAAGCTTGGAAAAACATTTCTGTTCGATCACTTAACTAAGATGATATACTGTTTTCAAAGGCAAGTGTGCGCACGCACAAAGCCGAAGATAAAAGGGTGAGGGGTAATGGACTAGACTACACGACTTAAAGTTGCGGGATGGGGGTGGTAGGATACAGCCTGCTTTCCTGAAAACTCAGTTTACATACTTGCAAAGGAATGACATGGAGGTACTGAACTCTGTCTCGTCTCATTCTGTCTTTTTGATTCCAGGTGTGCGTGTCCTCTTTCACATTAAATCCCTTGTTCTCCCTGTCCATCAAGCATGCAAAATTCTACAACACACACACACACACACACACACACACACACACACACACACACACACACACACACTGGTGCACCTATGATCACAAAGACTTTCCATTGACTAATGGTTACTTTTTAACTTTAATTTTAAACGAAAGCTTTCTGCATGCTTAGATTTCATTAAAACACTTTTTCACTGGTATATGAGTGAGGACGCATCGCATAGACGCAATAATACTACGTTTTCTTCATTTTTCGAAATTGACATTTTTACATCATCTGAAAGCTGAATAATTAAGCTTTCTGTTGCTGTATGAGTTGTCAGGGATAGGATAATATATGGTGGAGATACAGACGTTACAACTCTGTAGGGTGCTAAAAAATCTAAACATTGAGAAAAACGTTTTTAAGCATTAAGGGTAGAAAATTTTGAAAATGCCTTCATGGAACATGATCTTTACTTAATATCCTAAAAATGTATATGATTTATTTTTGGCTTTTACTAAAAAAAGTCCGTGCTACTTAAGACTGGTTTTGTGATCCAGGGCACACATGTACTTTATTTGGCACTCCAAGTAATCACGAACAAACACACTTTTAATCTCTATTTATTTTTTGCACTTTTCTATCTATTTTTTCACTTTTTAATTGAATTATCTCGTCGACAAACTAAAATAGGCCTTACTACAATCAAATATTTAATAAAAATATCAAACACCAGCTCAAATATGTCAAAATATAATCTTTTGACGCGTTAAGAAAAGTTTCAAGGCAAAATGAATAACTAATATGAGCACAAAATGCCTCTTGAACCGCAAGCCTATGTATAAACTGACGCGAGTCATTACAAATGCATTATGCATATGTTTCTGGATGGGGTGAAAAGAGAATAGCGTCAAAAATATATATATTTCTGTAATTTGCTCATACAATTAAAGCAAGTGTGTATTAAATTATGTGTATGCATACATAATAAACAATGAAGGGCTTTTATTGTATGCTTCTCAATGTAAAGAGTGTGATTTTTAAATACTCGTAAAGCTGTAAGATTGATACTGTATGCAGCAGGCCTGCGGTGGATGTTTAGATGGGGGAGGTTGACGAAATCCAGGGGCGTGACGCCTCAGTCTGTAGCAGGCACTCGCCTACGGGGAGAATGGGAGAGAGAGAAAGAAGGGGAGGGAGGAGGAACTTAAAGGAAAAAAGTTAAAATAAAAATGGCTTCCTTGTCTTTGGAGTCCACAGAACAAACGGAAAACGGTGCAAAGGAGTCCACGGAAGATGAAGCCAAAGTTAAAGAGGAGACGGACCCGGACGAAGTTTCGGAACAATTGCTGCAAAGCTTCCAGAACTCGGCGCTCAGCTTTTCCACCGATCAAGTCGCGTGTCTGTGCGAGGCGCTCCTGCAAGCGGGCAATGTGGATCGCCTGTGGAGATTTCTCTCCACCATCCCTCCTTCGGCCGAAATGCTACGTGGCAACGAGACCCTGCTGAAGGCCCAGGCTTTGGTGGCTTTTCACAGGGACGAGTTCAAAGAGTTGTATGCCATACTGGACGGTCACGACTTTCACCCGAGTAACCATGGGTTCCTTCAAGACCTCTACTTAAAAGCGCGCTACAAGGAGGCTGAGAGGTCCCGGGGTCGCAGTTTAGGCGCCGTGGACAAATATCGACTCCGAAAAAAGTTCCCTCTGCCAAAAACCATTTGGGACGGAGAGGAGACGGTGTACTGCTTCAAGGAGAAGTCGCGGAACGCTCTGAAGGATTGCTACAAGATCAACAGGTATCCCACTCCGGACGAGAAGAAGAATTTAGCCAAAGCCACCGGACTTTCTTTGACTCAAGTGAGCAACTGGTTTAAGAATCGCCGACAGAGAGACCGAACCCCGTCCGGTACCAACAGCAAAAGGTAAATGCACTGAATTTCGATCATATTGACAGTAGGAATATATTTTTCGCAGGCCTCGGAGAAACATTCCAGAGCAAATAAACAAACAAATCTCTATTGTTTAGCAAATATGTGTGGTTTACAATGAGGGAGGGGTTGTAAACAAAATTGAAGCAAAATAAAGCTTGACAAGAGAAGTAAACAGGGTCATTCGGACTGTTACATTGTTTCACATCGAATGTAACATTGTTTCTTATTGTGCCACCATAAGGCCTTGCGTGCTACAATATTATATATTTTTACAGTGTTACACTTGTCCTGTTTCACAGGGATGCTAAATTACCCGGGACATTTTGTGTTTGTGTGTGTGAGGTCATACATATGAGAAAGAAAGTTTACAAATATGTGTTGTCTGTCACCATTATTGTTCCCGGTATGATGAAGTGTTCGACAATTTCAAATGACAAGGTCTCAGAAAGCATGTTGCTTTGTTGTGAAATGTGAGATAGGGAAGACAGGAGTGGCTCCAGTTTCCTGAAATACTGCACCACAATGTCTATCTCTGTAGATCGTGAGCAGTTAAACCACCATGGTGAGACTTAATGAAAAAAGACATACAAATATACAGTAATCTTTTATTAAATTTGATAAATTCTTCTCCAAAATGAAGAAATTAGATGCTTTTTTAAAACTAAAGCCTAATAAGTATGAAAAATAAAAAAGGCAAGGAAAGTCATTTTAGTTCTCACAAATTCAAGTATTTTTTATTTTAGATTTGATATCTTGCGAATTGTTTTAAATACATTTTGGTTTAAATGTTCATATAAACAAACACCATATGTTCCAGGGTTCCAAATTAGGGTTGTCACAATATACTGGTATTAAGAAAAACTGTGGTATTGAAACCCACGATTATCAATAATATATGTTAATTATATACATATAATAATATAAACAATTCATCACCCATTAAATGGTTTGCCTTACAGTGACAGTTCACCCAAAAGTGCCAATTCGGTCATCATTTCATCATTTCACCTCGTTTCATTTCAAACCTTTATGACTTTCTTCCGCAGAACACAAAAGAATATATTTTGAACAAAGTTGGTATCTGAACAGCATGGGACCCTTATGACCAATATTTTATGGACACAAAACCAATGCAAGTAAAAGGGGTCCAGTTGACAACCTTTTTCAAAATATCTTCTTGTGTGTTCTGCGGAAGAAAGAAGTCATACAGGTTTAAAAAATGACATGAGGGTGGGTAAATGATGACAGAATTTGTATTTTTTGGTGAACTATCACTTTAGGCAAGGCAATGCAAGTTTATTTATATAGCACATTTCATACACAAGGGCAATTCAAAGTGCTTTACATAAAATGATTGACAGAAAGAAATAAAACGTATCTTTAAAATGCAAATGATTTAAGATCACAAATACTTTAGATTTTAAGAAACAATAAAACAGCAATAAAACAGTTTTTTCAACAAAAAAACTTTAAGACACACAATAGTTTCAAGTTATTTAATCCTTACACTTGAATCTTAAGTGTGATTTGTTTCAAAAAAGGAGAAAACGCACTACAAACAAAACTAAAGGTGAATTTTATGTGATATATTTGTTAAAAAAAAGATGACAGGAATACACAGTTACTGTGAATTCTTTCGGCCATGATAACAATAAAATCAAAAACTGATATTGTGACAGCCCTATTTTAAATGCGTTGATTTGCACTTAATCTCAACTTGAATTTTATGAGTGGATAGATGCTTTATTCATCTCAGGAGATGGTTTTAGTTGAAAAATGGAGTTACTTTTTTTGGATACGTACAGGAACAACTGAATATGTTGAAATATTTGAAACGAAACAAGGATCTTAGTAACTTTTTTTTTTTTTCTTTTCAAAAATACATTTTGAATAAACATATTGTTTCTTATTTATTAAAAAAGTAAATATTGTGACCATAATGCTATTGTGAATTATAATAATTAGCATTTACTCAAATCAGTTGTTTGTATCCAATAGGGTCAGTAAAGTGATACCAGTAGTTTAACTGAATATTAAATGTCATTTAAACCCCAACTAAGCAAGCCAGTGACAGTGGCAAAGTAACCAAAACTCAATTATATTAGAGAAACCGGGTTCAGTCCAGGGTCATTTCACCTCTGGTCAATTGAATAAAGTGCAAGTTTCCATCCACATATGCCACATATATTTATATGGCTCGTGCAGCACATTTTATTCATTTGAACAACCGAAAAGGCTTCTTGCTAGTAGCCAACCATTCATTTGTTATAAGCTGTTTTGTTCCCCATTACCTCATGTATGTTGTAAACTTTTTTATCTGAATGTAGTGATTAGTGTTTGCTGATCTAAAATATTCACCAGCCTTTTGTCAGGCATTGTGCTTTACTTGGTCTAGTTTGTTATTAACCTAAGCTTTCTTTTAACTAAGAATATGAAGAAAGAATTTTTAGGGATTGTGAATAAATAATAGGCACCCAAGGTGGGTTTTTAGGACTATCTGATGAAATGTAATGTTTGTTTCTTCTTCCAGTGAATCTGATGGGAACCACAGCACAGAAGATGAAGCAAGCAAAGGAGATCTGGAAGACATTACTGACAAATCTGCTCAAGAGACAGGCAGCTCCACAGTACCTCTTTTATCTTTCACCGGAGCTCCTGGCAATACTGGTGGTCAGCTTATTCTCAATAGCACAGGGGGATTCCTCACAAGTTCTCACCCACTGCTGCTCAATGGGAGCCCTTTACTCTCAGGGGCAGGAACCGGGGTCATCATCAATGGGTTGACACTAAGCGATGGTCACACCGTCACTCTTAGTCCTGTTACAGCAAACGCACCATTGCTACTTAACGGGGCACAAATGATAACCAAAGATGAACGTAGGTTCAATGACATGGATGTCCAAAGCAGCCTACCCAATATGGTGCTGAGTCCATATGCCAGTTTAACAAACACAATACCTCTCTCTATCAGTGAAGAGGCAAAAACAGCCAGCAGCAGTGTTTCACCACTGGATTTCATCTCTCTTCCGGAGGCCTTAAAGAATCTAGACAATACCCAGTCCGTGCCTACAAACTCTATGTCCACGTCCACCATCTCCACTTCGGTTATCTCTTCAATGTCTTTTCCTTCAGTGGTCTTGACCCAAAATAGTGTTTCTACGTCAACAGCTGGCTGTGCAAATTCAGTCATTTCTAGTCCCTTGGTGCCACTACATCCCACACAACCACCAGAGATTGTTGTATTTGCAAAGACTGATGCCCTGGCCCCCTCCTGCAGCTCCAGCCCTCAGGTGCTGTCTTTACCCCAGGTTGTGCCATCTATACAAGGCATTCCAGTGTCCCAACTAATGCAACATCAACCTGGGGCCACCCTGTCTTCATGTCCACAACTTGTACCAGTCTCCCCTCTCAATCCACAGCTACCCCAATCTCCCATTCCTCAATTTCCAACACCGACCTTGCAGATTGGTCCCAGACTTGCTCAAGCTCAGCCCCCAAACGGCTCCAACACACTAAGCACCAGTACAGCTTTATCCCTCTCCCAACTGACTGATAGCCAACTTGAACACGGACTTGCGGGTCAGCTAGGAGACGAGATTACTTCAACCACAATCTCACAGACCTCTATGGGAACACAGGTGATTCCCATCTCCTCTCCAACTCAAGTTGTGCCTGTTTCCCACCCCAAAGACACAGGCCAGCCTCAGCTGGTCCCCCTTTCACTGCCTCAGTTTATGCCTGTGACATCCATTGCAGGAACGCCCACTGGAACTTTCTCTTTCCCTCAGGTGGTCCCAGGGGCACCGTCTCTTTCAATCCCATCCTCAGGAGGCGCGTTCCAGATTCTGACATCTGGGTCTGGTGCAGGATTAGGTGTTGCCCAGGGGCCAATACGTCTTAGCCCAATAGGTCCTCCTCAGAGTGTCCCTACTGCTTCCATCCCTGGTGTTCAGCTGCTGAATTCAGGCGTTATCCAACTGCCTTCAGCTTCTCCAGGTAAGGCAGTTGATAGTAACATACTGTTTGGGTTGATTTACAATTTAGATTTTTTTTTAACAAGATTTTTTAATTCTGATTTCAGGCAATCTCCTATTAGCAGGTGGATTAGGAGGCAGCCCCATTCTAAGTCTTCAGAATGGTAAACTCATCCTTACTATCCCAACTGGAATCCAGTTCACTACCATGCCTGTCAAGTCCGTCCCAGAAAACATAGTTTCAAGCGCCATTGATCTAACCTCTAACGTACACCCACTTGAAAATCTACCAGTGCCTTCATTCACTGCTCAAACTTCAAATTCACTACAGTCATCTCCTTTGGGATTTATTGGTTCCTCTACACTCTATTGCAGCCCTGAGCCAGGGACCATTGCCAACCCCACCCCAGGAGCTTCTCCTAACACTCCAGACTCCTCTAGCACTCCCACCCCTACAGGCATCCTACAATCCCACCAGACCCTCAGCCCTGATAGTATGCTCCCCCTCAGTCCAATCTGTAGTGGTGTGGCAACTGGCACTCACCTCTCACAGCCAGTCTGGAGCCCGGTGCCTCTGTCCTCCTCTGCTGGCCTGACATTATTTGACATGCGTGGGAAAGGGGATATATCGGAAGACCCCGCTTTGTTAGTCCTACCGGGTGGAGAGTCTCTCCTGTTGGGCACTCCTCCTCCGGGCGAGGATGTGGAAAGACATTCTCAACTGGATGATGTAGAGGACATGGATGGGGACTCAAAAATTCTGACACAACTCCAGTCTGTCCCTGTGGATGATGAGTTGGGTTTGTAATTACCTGTCGTGTTGACAGCCTGCCAGTTGAACAGTGTTAAATCCACGCCTTCAAGAGTTGCAATCAGCTATGAAGAGAAATGGGATAAGATTGATAACCTCAAAGGTTCGTGAATTTCTCTACTTAGCATTGCATAGGTTGAGGATTAAACAGTGAAAGTATTCAACCTGATAACTAGGATGTTGTTAAATCCTCCTAGGCTTTGTTGAACAAATAATTGTCTGTCATATATTTTGAATTTGTTTGTGAAAACAGAATTCAGCAAGGGCATGCTAATATGGAGGTTTAAATGGCACTGTTATGAGTAGTCACAGAGGACATGTAACCGATGGTCACCTCTAGAAAGTGTTTCTATGTTCAGTCTGATTGTGATAAACGCAGAGCTTGAGAAATGTCAAAAAGGCCTATATGACTACCTGATAAAATGGTTCAATCTGGGAGTGAATTGGATATAAAACCTCATCTTGTGTGCCTTACGTATTTTGCATAACTTCTCAAATTTATATTTCTATTGTTCAAAAAACATGGAGCAGTACTTGTATTAAAACAATAATAAGAAAGTGATATTTTAATAGAGATGCATGCATTCTTTGATCACAGAACTGACTTCTTGGACAGAAAAAACATAGGTGCATTTTGGATGAGATGAAAATGAAAAGCGAACCTACACCTCATGTGACCGTGGCAACCGCATTGAATTTACTACATCACTGCATAAAACGGAGATCTTTCAAAAAGTGTTCTGTCTTAGAATATCGAATTGCTAATAAGTGTTGAGATGGTGGTGCGGACCGTTAATGGAGAACCTTGATAAATTGGAAGCAAATTAACAGCATATGAACAGTTTTTCAATCAAAAATCTCTGATCTTCAATCTGATCTCTCTTAAGAAATCATTCATAAAACTTAAATACATTCACATAAAGCACTCTTACTTTTTGTCATTTCATATGTACATTTTTTTAGAGAGTAAATTCTGAATAATGATGATGTGTATGGCATACTTTTTATATTGATATGAGATGAGGTATTGACAAGGCCAGGTGATGTTGGTTTCCATTAAAAAACCTCTGAGGTCTCCCAAGCATTCCAGCTCATTACTATGATGATGTGGATTTTGTTTAAAGGGAATTGAAGTAATGCTATAATAGTTTTCTATGCAACAACGGATCCACATGATAACTGAACTGAAGGTTATAAAGCATAACCCTTAGATGTGTCTACTTTCTTGTTGAAAACACTTCTTACACTACAATCTCGCATGTACATATACAGTGAATCTTTTGTTCTTTGTGATTTATTTTATATTTTAAATAATTTTATTTGTAGAATTACATATAGCTATGACTGTCATTTGTCTTTTTCTTGTCTTGATTCTAATCCAGTGGAATTCTACCAATGTGATTTACCACACAGACAAAAAAACAAACAAATACTTGTATGCATAACATGACTCTGGTTATTTTCATTATTGTCACCACCACATTTGCTCAAAGCGGAGCACGGCTCTGTTTGTTTTGCACATTTTATTCATGAAGCATTTATCTTTATCTTGTCCCACAAAATTTGGTGCTATTATTTATATATTATTAAAGGTTAGGCCATTCAATTGTTAATCCAAGGTTTTGGGTCATATTGACATAAAAAGCTTATGAGATTTTGGCATGTATCATGGTACCCAGCTCAGTTTGCTCGTGTCAAATCTAACTTTAAAAAACCCTTTGTCTTTTTATTTTGATTTTTTAAACAATATTTAATGCATGTATCAATCATTTTGGGGTCGTTCTATGACAACATTAAAGCTGTTACTTTTTCTATCCTAAGTTTTACACTCCATTTTGCATCGAGTAGCATCTGTCAATGATTTCCGTTTCATATTTTTTTCAATTAAAGAGTTTGTATCACACATTTATGTTACATAGGACTAGTATCATTGACTTGCCAAAAATATATTCATTTCAAGAACCTGGACATTGTTTTGGAAAGTAAAGGGAATGTGTGTTTGTATAACATAATGATTGTGTCTTGCTATTTCTTTTCCAGAATGTAGTGATGACTATGTTATATTTTAGTGTGTAGTGTTTTCCTTATTCTGATCACGTCTCTTTTTTGTTCTTAATACTTTAGACATCCAGTACACTTATGTACACGAAATATGCAGCTGATTAAACCAAAGACTTTTTTTGTCATTCTTTTAGTAAAGGGAGGCTTTTGTTTTTTGTTATTTTAAACATCTCTTTTTATAGAGGTGTGTTTTGTATTTCTCATAGTTATTTTATTTTTTATATTCCATTTTATTGTGACATGCAATAAACAACGTATATCTGACTGATCTTTGTCTGAAATGTCGCTACAGTAAAAGAGGTTTGAAAACAATGTGACTGAAACAGAGTGTATATATAATATATATTTACTTTAATATTGTGTCTTAATTTTCTCACCCTCAAGTTGTTCCAAATCTGTATACATTTCTTTCTTCTGATGAACACAGAGAAGGATATTTGGAAGAATGTTTGTAGTTTGTAACCGAACAGTTCTTGGTCACCACCATTGTAGGGAAAATTGCTTTATACATTTCTTTGTTCTGTTGAACACAAAAGAACATATTTTGAAGAACGTTGGAAAACAAGCAAACTCTCTTGGTGGCCAAGAAATGTTTGGTTACAAACATTCTTCCAACTATCTTCCTTCACATCTTCTCTAATGGAATGTTGTAATAATCCTCTATCAATTGTTTTGGCATGCGACCTAGACACCATATTTTAACAAAAGATAAACGCAATATTTTTGGTCCACAGTTAATATTAAACCCCCAAAAACGGGTGTTCATATTATTTTGTCCAACACTTGAATAAATATATACTGTATATATGTCAGTACAAACCAATTCTGCTAACAAAATGCTGGCACCATGATTTGATTAAGAAATTAGATTGCCTTCACATATTTAAATACGCTCTACTGTGCACCTGACGTTTTCCTAGGTAATTGATACAAATACAAACAAGGCTTAGGTTTAGAGGCATGCGCCTGTGTGTTGGTGCATCTCTGTGTTTTCATAACCCCTATGCTCTCCGGTTACCTGCATGTACCGAGTTGTCTGGGCGGGTCTTTGTGGCTAGAGAAGGTAAAGCCTGCTAAAACAAAAAAGGTGATACACTCATCTGCTACCCTTATTGGCTTACACATCCCCAAAGAACGAATAAGGACTATTGTGAGATCTCCCTCACCTGAAAGATTCTACAGCAAACACGCATCTTATCAGAAGGCATTTTAAAAAACATCAAATCATAAAAGAAACTACTGAGAAGAAGCTTCCTCTTGCCATCTCATGATCACTGGCTTTGGCTTGAAACCTTTCTCAGCTACCATCTGGATCTCTTCATAGGATTTCAGCGTCTTTCTATTTCCAACTTTTGCAACCCAACTCAGATTGGACATTCCACCATTCTTGGTCCGATCATGTCAATAGGCTTTTCTCCAGAGCAGGTGGCGTGTGTATGTGAAGTTCTTCTCCAGAGTGGAAGTATGGACCGCTTAACCTCATTCTTGTGCTCGCTGCCTCCCGCATCCTCCTCCATGTATCTGGGTATGCCGCAGTGCCAGGAGAGCATGCTGAAGGCGCGGGCCGCTGTCGCCTTCCACCACTGCCGTTTCGCAGAGGTGTACGCCTTGCTGGAGGGGAACACGTTTTCCCCTCGCAGTCACCCTCTCCTCCAGCAGCTCTGGCTCCGGGCGCACTACATGGAGGCTGAAATACATCGGGGCCGCCCTCTTGGTGCTGTGGGAAAGTACCGCATCCGACGTAAATTCCCTCTTCCTCGTACAATCTGGGATGGAGAGGAGACCAGCTATTGCTTCAAGGTACAAAATACGCTACTCTCAAACACAGTTTACTTAGTGATAGCTTACCCATAAATGAAAATTCTGTCATCATAAACTCACCCTCTTGTCATCTCAAATCTTAGCTTATTTCTTCCGCAGAACACAAAAGATATTTTGAAGAATGTTGTTAACTTGTCCCTAATAGAAGTGAATGGTGGCCAGTGCTGTTCGGCTACAAACCTTCTTCAAAATATCTTCTTTTGTGTTCTGCAGAAGGAAGGAAGTCATACAGTTTTGAAATAACAACAGGTAAATTATGACATTTATGAGTGAACAATCACTTTAATCTTTGCTTTTACCTAAAATGCTCACTGAAATTCCGTCTGACCATGGATTTATCCCACATTAACCCTTTTAAGATTTGATTATAATCTCTCACGATTAATTTTACCTTCTTGAACTTTTGGTTGCATCTTCTGCTTTGTCTGGTTCCAGGAGAAGTCCCGAACTGTGCTGAGAGAGTGGTACTGCAGAAAGCCATACCCTTCACCACGAGAGAAACGGGATTTAGCAGCAGCCACTGGTCTCACTGCTACACAAGTCAGCAACTGGTTTAAGAACCGCCGTCAGAGGGACAGAGCTGCAACTAGCCATCAAGGGTAGGAGAAACATCTCTCATTTTTTATAGTCATGAGAGGTGAACAACATGCTGGCCGATTTTAAAAATCAAAGCACCTTTAGTTATTTTTTCTTTGGTTCCATGCTGCCATCTGCTGGACATGTGACAAACATAAGAAAAAAAGAACCTTTCATAATTTTGTTTGCTTTGATTTTCAGAACAAATTCTTATCGTATTTTTATTTTCAAGAAACAGCTTGTCATTTTAGTCAACACATGTCCTATAATTTATTTGATTTGAGAAAAATATAAAAAACTATGCTAGTCTGACTGGGACCAGTAACTGCACTTACAGATTTTCTGCACTTTCGTTCATTTAAAGTGACAGTTCAACCAAAAATGAAAATTCTGTCATGAATTACTCGCATAATTTGCTACAAACCTGTGTAATATTTTGTTTGGTTGAACCCAAAGAAAATATTTCGAAAAATGTTAACAACTCAGGCACCAGACTACCACAGCAGAAGATATTATTGTATAATTTTCTTGATCTGTTAACACAAAAGAAAAGTTCTGGGGACCTCTGACAACCATCTTCCAAATCTCTTTGTTTACTGTGTTCAACAGAACAAAGAAAGTTGTACAGGTTTGGGAAAAACGTAAAGTTTAGTTAATCGTGACAGAATAATATTTTTGGGGTAACTATCCTAACTTAACTTGTTCTTTTCTCCTTATTTGAAATTCACTTTTGATAAAAGCTTTGGCTTATGATTAAATGTAAATATTAAATGTCTCTATGCCATCAACAATTCAGAGGTTTTGGGGTGGTTTCCTAGACAGTGATTAGATTAAGCCTGGACTAGGCCTAGACAGACATTTAGGTCGTTTTTACAAACATGCCTTACTTGAGTGTAAAATATTAAACTTAAAACATTACTTGTGTGAATTTTGAGACAAACCAATAATGTCCCTGATATATTATAATATTTGTGACCCTGGACAACAAAACCAGTCTTAAGTAGCACAGGAACAGTTTTAGTAATCGCCAAAAATAAATTGCGAGGGGAAACATTACTGATTTTTCTTTTTGCCCAAAATCATTGATATTGAGTAAAGATCATGTTCTATGAAGATATTTTATAAATTTCCTACCATGAATGTATAAAATCTTTATTTTTGTGAGTGGATGGCCTGCTAAAGTGACTCAGATTAACAACTTCAAAGGCAATTTTCTCATTATTTAGATTTTGTGGCACCCACCAGCTTTGTAAACAGTTGTTGTTCTGCCAGATAGTGTCCTATCCTAACAAACCATATATCAATAGAAAGCTTATTTCTTAAGCTTTCAGGTGATGTAAAAATCAAAAATTTCGAGAAAAATTTACCCTTAAGACTGGTTTTGTCGTCGAGGGTCACATATGTCAGTGCAAGCTGTTTTTGGGTTTAGGCAGTTCTAAGATGTATTTAGTCTAAGACTAGTCTTAGTCTCTGTGCATCAAACCATCCTTTAATGTCCAAGTTTCTTGTGATCCAGCAGAACAACAACAGAAGCGTTTTTGAGCTCTGAAGAGGAATTTTCTCCACCAGCAAGCCCAAGCACATTGTTCTCCTGCTCCCAGCAACTGTCTTCCCACCCGCCCCCTCTACGCCACCTGGGACCAACACAATTCTAGGATCCATTAAACACGTTGCATGTCAAAGCAATAGTTCTATTAAAAACAATCATCAGTTTAACAAATAAAATCTAAAAGGAAGTAGATGCTCTAGTTAAGCTTAATACAACCTCACTAATGCACAGACAAAGTTTCTTTTCTTCTTCTGAACATACAGTTTGCACTGATATCTGTATAGAAAGTAATATTTGTTTAATTATACATTCTCTTTGCAAATTCCCTTCTTTGACATTTCTTTTTTTGGAAGCATATGCGATTTTAAAGTTTGCAAACACTTATTAGTCAAAATGTAGCATGTCATGCAGCAGCAGACATTGTATTGTATATATACACTCACCTGAAGGATTATTAGGAACACCTGTTCAATTTCTCATTAATTCAATTATAGTGGTGGTGTAATGGTGTGGGGGATGTTTTCTTGGCACACTTTAGGCCCCTTAGTGCCAATTGGGCATCGTTTAAATGCCACGGCCTACCTGAGCATTGTTTCTGACTATGTCCATCCCTTTATGACCACCATGTACCCATCCTCTGATGGCTTCTTCCAGCAGGATAATGCACCATGTCACAAAGCTCGAATCAACTAAATTGGTTTCTTGAACATGACAATGAGTTCACTGTACTAAAATGGCCCCCACAGTCACCAGATCTCAACCCAATAGAGCATCTTTGGGATGTGGTGGAACGGGAGCTTTGTGCATCCCACAAATCTCCATCAACTGCAAGATGCTATCCTATCAATATGGGCCAACATTTCTAAAGAGTGCTTTCAGCACCTTGTTGAATCAATGCCACAGCCGCAGTTCTGAAGGCGAAACACAGTATTAGTGTGGTGTTCCTAATAATCCTTTAGGTGAGTGTATATGCATCACAACACAATACATAATCTGATAAAAAGTACTGTTATCCTGCTCAGATTATAAAACATATCGGACCATTTCACTTAGTATTTTGATTCATAATTGTAACATCTATTACTAAGGAATTTTAAAATATGATGTCTATTTTTCCTAGAACATGAAATGGTACTCATGCTTATTATGACCTGATCTTGTTATTTCTAGTGCATCTCCTGCTTTCCCCAAACTAAGAAAAGGAAGTAACTGCTGGGATACTGTATTGGAATATTGTGCCACAGTACAGTATTGAACATGTAGTCACTTTTAATCCACACATCCAGTGCAAAGATAATTTTCCAACTACAAGAAAACAGTCATATGTTTGAGTTTAAAGTCAAATTAATTTTGTTTCTACAGTCCAGAGGTTAAAAACATGGACTTTGTTAAAACAGTCTTTTGTTACAATGTCCACAACAACATCCTCTTTAAAAATTACATTATAATTAGGAATCCTTTATAGCTGCCATTACATGAGGATTTGCCCTATTATGACGTATGGCTCTTTTCAGCAATAAAATAATCTGTAGGATGTAGCATTCACTTTCCAAATAAACACACACCATTACTTTGTTGTGTGTCTCTTTGGTCATTATGATTTATGGCTCATTATTATTAACTCCTACGCATCAAAGACGTTTACTACATTCCGATCATGTGACCGTGGGAGTCATGGTCATGTGGGTAAAGGTCTGCTGAAGGATGAGTGGTTAGAGGCTCAGGTACTCGGCTACAAATATGGCCAGGATTCTAGTAAGGTTTTCCACCGTGGGTCTGTGCATCTTCTCCTCAGTGTCGTCCAGTGTGTGCCAAAACAACGGAAACGGTGTGGGGATCAGATGCAGCACAGGAACACCTGGAGACAAACAGGCACTGATTCAGATACACACAGGAATCTTTTTCATTTTTTAAAGACAACCCCAAACTCTTAAAGGCGCAGTGTATTTAGCGACATCTAGCGGTGAGGTTACGAATTGCAACTAATGGCTCACTCCACCCATTCCATGCAAGTTGACCCGCGCTGTTTGTAGATAGAAATAGCTCATTCTAAGGTAAAAAAATTACTTCATACACCTCAGACATAGTTATGTATATTATATTACATTTCTGTCAATAGATCCTCCAAATAATTACACACTGGACCTTTAATAAGCTTAGGATGTAACAGCACCAAAGTCCACTTCAGATAAAAACAAGACAGACATCACAGTTTGAATAACTACAAAATCTAAAAGTGAGATCACGGACCCCTGTTCAGAAATGGAATATGGTCATCCTGCACTGGACCAAGATAAAAATCTTTCCTGAAGTATCTTTGTTCTACCGGGTGAGATGTCAACAAGCCCTGTTTGTGGAGTCTCTTCTCTGAAAAACAGAAAAACAGAGGCGCTGTGACTGTAGAAGTCACTGTCCTGCAAGCGAACTCATTTTGGGCTGTGCTGTGCCTTCACCTGCAGCGATCAGCCGGTCAAACCATCTAGCTGTGTTATCAAAGTGACTGACAATCAATGGCTCCAAACCACCAAGCAGATCCAATAAGACTAACAGATCCTGAATGAAATTGCATGGAATACATGTGTTGTTCAAATGCAAAACATCATAAAAGTCCATTTGTATAAAAGCCTTTGAGAAATGCACAAATGTAAGAACTCGTGTAAGCACACCCATCCTCACCACTGCCTGAAGAAGAGTGGTTTTGGTGGATCCATGAGGATGAGGGGTGCGCTCCATGAGTTCAGCCAGGTGACGAGAACCATACAGAGAGTCTGTATCGGTCCATTCCTCAAATGCCTCCTCTCCGTCAAAAAACACTAGCTGCAATGTCACAGCAGACTTCTAGAGAGATAGAGAGAGAGCGAGAGTTTGTAAACACGATTGTCAATGATCTCATTTGCTTCTTTTCTTCGGAAATCATGATATCAGTATTGTTTTATAAGAAATTGAAAATAAATCATCGTTGATAAGCAGCACAAAAATAAAACACCGCAAACTTACCTGCTGTTTAAGGGCTTTAAGTTGAGTGTCCAAAGCAGCGGCCAGCTCCAAGATTATAGCACAGGGTACAGCTGAATCGCTTGCACCCACAAACACCCGCTGTGGGTTTTTACGGTCCGGAGGTAAGATTTTAGAATCATGATGGCACGCTAGAAGCAGCCTGCGAGGAGCTGAGGGGTCCAGCACTGCCAGCACATTGGTGAAGGTCACATCACCCTTTGGGGTGCGTGAAACAAAGGAATTCTCCTCCAGTGTCCATCCCGCAGAAAGTGAACCCAGCTGGGTCAAGATATGCTGTAGTCGAAAGAAGTAGATTACTACCTAAAGTAATAAAACATGTGTTTGAAGATCTTGTGAATGTAACAGATGTATTAAACCTGGCGTATGATCTGACTGCCAGCAGTTCCAGGAACCCGCTCAATCAGTAGAGGCCGCAGATGAGTTTCCCAAAGCCGATGGCCGTTCACATGAGCGGCGAACTTCTCTATTTGTGCCAAAGAGTACTTAGCAGGCTTATGAGAAAGCTGCAGAGACAATACAGTACAGGTGAGCAGCAGCTAAACTACAATCTTTATGACAGCATCCACTTGCATTGTATAAACAACATCACAACAACCAGGGAATGTAAGCCAAGAGCAGAGAGCCACGTGATACAGCAATGCATTACATCACAGTAGCTTAGTATAAACTCACCCTGTCATTCGTTAGATGTGCGTCATGATGCAGGTGAGGGGTGCTGGGATCTGCAGACAGGTACAGTCCGAGAATGACAGACAGTGTCAGCACGCCGCAGAGACACATCACAAGCACGCGCATCCGCGACGTTCTCGTCGGATCGCAGGAGGACAGCGCGCGGCCGTTATTCGGGTGCAAAACTTTGCCCCTTCGACTGTTCCTCGACATGTTTAGTCTGATGTAGCGTCAGAGACGCAGGGAGGCTAAACCACAGACGTGTTCCTACGGTGTCGTGTCTGAACGCACGCCCAAGGACACGTCAGTACTCAGAACTGCCAACTTTGACCGGTTACGTTTGTCACCGTGCAGCTCGCGCTGGTGCTTTGTAAAACAACTCCGTGTAACATTTCTTAGCTCAATATAAGCGTGGCAGCTGTTTTGACAGGTGCTTTTAAATGTATTAGGTGTGTCAGTCAGGTCCTGTTTTCATACCAGAGACACGATTGTTATACACCACAACACTTATTATACACTTTCTATGAAATTCTGAAAACTGGTTGGAAAATGCTACAATGCACATAAACTTGAATATCGAAATATTGTTATAGTATTGCACTCACATACGCTAAACATGTAGTAATGTCTTGCATTCTTACGTTAGTGATGAAATCTGGCGACCACTTGATCAACTGTTTTTGCGCATACTTGACTTCTGCCCTACACCGCCAGTCTCCACCCACAGCTGCAGTTTTCATCTAATAACTGATTCTGGATCTGAAGGTGCAAGATTTTTGTCATTCGTGTGTAAACTAAACTATATATTTAAATCTTCTCTTGAATGTCTTCAATTTCATTTATACGCGTGCAGTCTACCGCAGTCTTTATTTGACTGGACTTCCGCCATGACGTCACTATGGCTGGTTTTATTGTCATCTTAAAGGGACAGGCGGAGCCTGCAACGTTGACAAAAATGTTGTTTTATTTCCCTTGTTTTTATTCTATTGTCACTCAGAACTGAACAGATATTTTTTATATCGTTTCCGGGATTTAGCATGCTTGTCCTTTGAGGAGTTTTGACTTTTCTGACAAAACAACATATAAATTGCAAAATTGTACTTATTCTATAGTAAATGTGACTAGTGACTTTTTTTTTTACAAATAGTAGGGTTTAACTATGGTTGTTATAATAAATCCATGGTTAATTTTTAAGAGAAGAAACAAATTTCTGTTGTATCTTACTAAAATTATTTGTCTTTTAGTGATTAGTCGGCTGTATTTACATCGCAGGCAACGACAGTTTTTCTGTAATGGAGTTTGTAAGATGATGCACCATTTACTGTCACTTACTTTCTGGGTTGCATGTGCCAAATATCAGGATTTCATAATGTGTTTTTGCAGACTTGTTTCACTGTCTTTGGGATTAAGTAGTTTAGTTAAAATATAATCAACACAATCCCTTTAGAGAATAGCAGACTGAACAGGAGAATGTGGGTTTCTTGTTGACATGCTGACACTTGTCAAAACTTGCTGGAATAGACTATCATTTTCTCTGTCTAACATAACATTTAACAAAAGGAACACACAAACAGTAACAAGTACAAGACTTCTATCATTATGAAATATTTTTAATATATTTTTTATAAAATAATGAAAACATAATTTACACTTATTAAATGTACACTCATTGATACAACATCCCCAAATAAAACGGAAAGATAGATAATCAAGGCATTGGTGCCGCTGTCTCATGCATAAAGCTAATGAAAACAGAGGCAAAAAAATGATAATTTGTACAAAAGATCATGAATCGAACAAAAGGCAAATTAAAAAATATTAACTCCGTACCCTCCAATAATGTTACCAAATCTGTAATCTTGCAAACTCGCTTTGAATTTGCTTTAACGTATTTAAAAACAGGAAAGAAGAGGATTAAAATAAATAGTCACAATATTACACGTAAAAATAAACCTTCAAATATAACAGCTGGACTATATATTTTGCTTTGATTTATGAATGCGCAACACAGATGCACATAAGATGGTTTCACAAGTATATTACTCATCTTTTTAAAATAAAAAGAACAAATTAATTAAAACACCTCCACCCAACTACAAAACAAACAGAAATTATAAAACGATCCATGGTGTGGATATAACACCCAGTAATCCAGAACTGAGTGAGACACCAAGAGTCCAAAGAACCTCCCACTTTGACAAATACATTAAGTGAGTGGAGTTCTTGCAATCACAGCAATGAGAAACATCCCTAACAGTACATGACCAAAAACAGGGGGACAAAAGAGCTTATAGTAATATGAAAGGTCAAAATGCAACATATGCTTATTAAAGCTGAACAATGGATGACGAGTAATTCAACTTTTAAGCTGTATACAGTTTTTTCTTTTTATCATTTATTGTGAGGACATGAAATAAGTCATGTTAGCTATTAGCAGTTCAAAGCTTTATAAAAATCACCCTATGTACAATTACACCACTAAAGAGCAATAAGGAATCCTGCAATGAATAATGTCTCTGTGTATGTGTAACATTTCAGACTTACTCCATAAAATGAATCTTTGCTGTTTACTATATTAATATGGTTATTATTTATATCTGAGCAAAGTCATCGGGTTTTCATTTAGACCTATAATGAAAGCAACGACTAAAACAAAAAAGTGAACTGACTGTCGCAGTGCTTTTGCTCTGACATGAATAAATAGTTTAAAGAAATAGGTCAGGTCACTAAGAGGGCAGCTTATGGGTCCTGAGAGAGGAGGAGATATTTTCCAGTTGGATCAGGTTAAAGGGATGGACAGAGCCGATACGAGTCGTAAATTACAACACATTACTGGTCAACGTTGGACTCACTGACCACTCTTAAGGCAGACATGTACAGAACCGTACGGGGTACACGATAAACCACATTACATCCAGCCTGACTGTTAATCCAGTTAACTCATTCAATAAACATGGGAGAAAACAAAGACCTTTTACAGAGCACTGCAGTCCATCTACAGTCTGAAGAATAAGGTCTTTGTATGTAAACATAATGATCTAAAACAGCCATCGATTGCCAACAGTCGTTTGACCTTATAAACCTGAACTAAAACAATACAAATAGAAAAATAGAGTCTGTATGGAACACAGCTAACAAGTGTTTGTCGCCTTTGCATATAGATATACAGTGTCTAAATTCGACAGAACAGCCGGAGTTTACACACAGTGCTGTGCCAAAACAATACAGAAAGAGTAAATGGCATTTCCTGTCACATGACACTGTCACTTAACAACTGACGGATGTCCATTCACAGAGAAATGAACAAAGACTTGGGTGTCACATCACAGTTTTAGTAGCAGTCGCTGTCAATGGTCACGACATTTCCATTACAAGACTTGAAATTTGTGATTTTGGTCACCACTTTATTTTCTGTCCTTGGTTTGCTGGAGATCTACAGAGCCATTATTGCAGATGAGCTTCAGTCACTATAATCCCTATGGGATTTTATGTTCAAGAATGCCCGAAAAAAATGCAGAAGTCTGTTTAATGGGCACGGACGAAGCAAGGTCTGATGAATTTTTACTAGAAATCAGCTGAGATGAAATCTTCAAAGTGTAAAAATATCAATTTACAATAATGTTGATTTTTGATGTTTAATGTACCTGCACGCATATGTGATTCGTAATTTATACTAACAGTGATACACATCATCTGAGAGTCAATGTACCTCTCCTTGAAAATTACAGTACCGTGTTTCTGCACATGCTCCAATGTTGCATGCTGGGACAGGTAGTCTTAACACAGGATCTCTCACGTGGCTCAAGTGTAGATTTGTTTAGTTGGTCTGCTTTTCTGAGTACCAGAGTGTCGTTTTTTTGGCTGTTGAGCTGACTGTGCAATAGGCCTCACTGATTTTTAGTGTCTTAAACTCGGCTCAAGTGTCGACTGGTTGATTACAAAAATAAATCTACAATGTGAAAATAGTTCTGAAAGGAATTAGATCAGAGTGCTATTTTTGATGAGGAGCTCGCACTTTTCAAGGTTGGACTTATTACGCACGTTCGTTTTTTAAAAATAGATATTTTTACTTCCGTACGGGCTTTCAGTTTTTCCCCACGTTTCTCCATTATCTCGTCTCTACCTCCCTCCATCACACTTTGATAGAGCTCACAGTTTTATGTGTGGTGTCAGCTGTGAGATACGATAAACTGCCAGATCTTTTTTGCTCACCAGAGGACGTCTGCCTTAGATGAGGTTGAACGGGACAGTGAATAAACTGGGTGATAAAAAATGATTTCATACAGCTTTTGGCACACAACGCGCCACATTAGGCAAAGCACAGGTACGTAAGGATCTCCTCCATCTTCTAAAATTCACTCCATTTGCAGGGAGAGGAAGTCACTTCCTCTCTGGGATGCTAGAGGACAAGAGTTGGCTAAATTTCCGTAGCTGTTCACTGGCCGAGAGAGATTCTTCATGCAGACGCTGGTTATTCTGCTTCAGATTAGCCATCTCTGCTAACAACACTTTTTTGTCCAGTTTCTCCTAAACAAGAAACAAAGAAGAAAGGACATTGATGACATCATCTAAAAGAAGGGATGTAACAATATTATCGATATCGTGTTATCGCAATAGCTACATTTTCTCAATATTATCGTGGTCACATGACTGCATGAAACGATAGGTCTTCCGGGCCTAACTAAAAGAAAATTATAGATGTTAATGTCAAGGTCCATCTGGTGCAATTATTTTATTTTAAAAGGGATTTTTAGGTCATTTGACCCATCTCATACTATAACTTGTACATCTATCAACAGTTATGATTAGATGACAAAGAAAAGAGGATGCTTATGGCACGATACCAAGTCATCATTTGTCATTTTAAATATTGCAATATTGCTGAAATATTGTACAGTGAGATTTTAATCAATATTAATAAGAGTAACTGAAAGATAGCACAGTTCATTGACTTTTAGATGAAGCTTTATTTATTCATTTGTTTTCAATGCCATATCAAGTCTAAAGGCCCAGGTTAACTTTTATAGACCACTTAGCAAGATGTAAACACTGGTCCAGAGGCTCTTCGTTTTTATTTATTTAATTTTTTAATCTTACATAAAGAATTAATCAATTAAATCTTCAATATATTTGTTTAACATTTGTGTAGTGTAAAGGGGGTATGTTCATGAAAACCAGATGTTTTCCATATTTAAGTGCTATAATCGGGTCTCCAAGCATCGTTTACGTCATTGAAAGTGGTCTATAGAAACGTTTAATATAAAGTGAATAGCCGCACAATGAATCTGTCCTGCATACATGAGATTTCCTCAACGTAACTCACTTTTTCCAGATCGTTGTTTAGTTGTTTCAGCATGACTTCTAAATGATACAGACGACCAGGCAAGTTATTAGAAGGTTCTTCGCTGTAACACACACAGAGAAACACGCAAAGAGAAACAGTGTCAGAGAGGAACAATTAAAAGAACAAGTTGTGTATTTGAAGCAAGTATATGATGTATGAATGTCATACCTGCTTAAAGTAGGGGTGGTGCGAGGTGTCTGTGGCGTGTGGAAAGGCACAGGGCTGATGACAGGCCTCAACTCATTGCCCGCTGTGTGAGGCTCTGACAGTGAAAACAAAGAAACGGCCCTTTGCACTGTACAAAACAAACACAAAGTTAAACTGTGCATACCTCAAACAGGTTTCCCCAAACATCCATCCTATATACTCGACCTGTTTTACTCACACGTGCATTGACTCGTACCTTCATACGCCTTGGCAGCATTGACAAGGCTGGACCACTCCAGGCCACAGGCAGTGTCAGGAAGAGGCATGAGTCCAGGGTCAAGCCTTCTGAGGGGTGGAACCTTATCCCTCACCTCGGTCAGAGACAACTCTGAGGCTGACAACGGCACTGAAAATACAATTGAATAAGAACAAATTACAATCCGATAGCAAAGGCAACAATATGTCTTGCAAATGACGCCCACCTTTCTTACTAGGCATGAGGGCTCCGTGATTGGTGTTGTGGCGTCGTGTAGGCAGCGTGCATGTGAAGAGGAGATCGCTGGGCGGGACCTGTCCATCAAAAAGGGGTGTGCTTGCATAACTAGCATCTCTCCGGCCACTACACAGGCTCTCGTCTGAGAAAGTGCGCTGCAGAGTCCGATGTGGCGACTGTGAGGTGAGCAAAAACACAATGTGTTTTAAAACATTTTTTTATTTCTGTCTGAACAAAATCTGTATGTACTCACTGCGTCTTGTGACGGCATCTCCACAGGGTTGTCCATGATGATGAGTTTTTTCAAGTCGTCCTCAATAGTGCTCTTATGAGCTCTGCGTGGTGAACGCAGGTCCCTCAGAGAAGCACGTAATCGTGGCTGTCCGAACACGTTTTTACTGTTCATGTCCACTTGCCTTGAAGGACACACAACACAATAGTTCAAAATTGAATGTAGAATGTGTGAAAGACATTCTTCATGAGGTCATCCACATTGGACACTTACTTGCTGGTATCAGTGGTTGTTGTGCTGGATGCGGTACTGCTCTCCTCCTGTTGCCATGCACTCTGCTTGCTTTTAGTAAAGGATTTGGGGGCGGAGCTCGACAGCTGGGTGGAGCTAGATGAGGGTGTGGCAGTTGAAGGTTTGAATGGTCGAAGTTTGTCTGCCATCGCAGGGGTTTTATACCCTTGAGGTGTAAAGGCCCTAAATACACACACAGAAATCCACACAAATTGAAACACGTGCAAATATGAACCATCTGAGAAAAAAGAAAAAAATCAAACTTCATACCTCGGTTTTAAGTTGTCTGTATTGCCTGATCCCGGAGGGGGAAACGTGCGTGTGCGATAGTTCTTGCTTTGACTGGCGGACGCAGGAATAACCGGGGACGACTCCCTACGACGCCCGTCCCCCGTTCTCGACAGTTCCTGGAGGCCGCTGTATGTGGCAGAGCCGTGCAGGGGTTTGTGGGGAGTTCCTACGTGACTGCGGCTGGGCTTGCCTCCTTTAGTGTTGGGGCTGGGCGTGTAGAGAGATGCATCAATGCCACTGTCACTGGAGCCTCCTTTCCCCATGGGGTCAGGATCAGGATCTAAAGGATCACTCAGGGCCCCTGAAACCCCGCCTCCCATCCCATCAAACCAGCGTTCATCACTGTGACTGCTGGAAGCATTGCTGGAGAGGGTGTTACTGCTGGAATGACTGGAGTAATGTGTTTCGCCCTGAGAGAGAACAGAAGAATGATTCAGATTTATATACATGTATTTCTTTGTGTAAATATATATACACATATATCTGCTATGATTTGTCACCTTAGAGTGGCGGTTTGGAGAGTCCTTCCCTGGGACGTCCTGTCGGTTTTGTCTTCTTGGAGCTGAGCCCACCGACACACCTCGTGATGAAGCAGCGACGTGCCACATGGGCTCTGTCAAACACAAAGAGGCATGGGTGTTTGATTCTCCTTTCCTGTGCTTCAATGTTTAACCAGTAGAGGGCAGTATTTACGAAGTGCTGATGCACTACTGGAGAACTGGAATTTCATACTTGTCTTATTGTTTCCATAAAAGCTCTGTTGGTGTGTCTGTTTACCTGACTTGGTTCGCTCCATCGTGCTCTCTTGACTAGTGAAGCCAGATGATGATTCTCCACTTGACACATCAACGGTAACATGTGGGTCAAACTGTTGGTGAGACCTCTGGGCTGCTCCAAACCTGAACACATATTCCACACATGTATCAACCTACGCAAAGTGGCCAAAACAACTTTGGAAAACAGTCGACTTCACCTTTTATTCAAATATACTATGGTAGATGTATAAATATGTGCTTGGAGTGTAAAGTAAAGCTCAGCTATACGAAGAATTTAGGGAAGCTTGGGAAAAAAAAGGACTTGATGCTTCACACACACACCATTTCAATGCCCAGAATTGATCAACAATATATGAATAACTAATGAAACTTTTGTCAACGTATGATTTATTTTCATGTTTTTCTACACATGTTCTATACAGCTCGCTTTTTGTTGAGTTTAGTGTTATCTCCTTTTGGTACCATGTAACACATATTTTGATGGTTTGAATGAACATCAGGCATTAATAGCAACTGTTGTTAAAAAATACCCTATGGACATCACTTCTGGGAACTACTTAAGTATTGAATACATTTCATAATCCTGGAATAAAAAGAACTAAGTAAACACTATCAATGGGGACTCTAAAACAGTGAGTCTTCATAAATTTCACATCACACTGAATTGTGAGTTTGCTGCAACCTAAGTGTGCCGTGGGTTTGAGCGCTGATGTACGGCTCAATCTGATGGGACTATTATTAGCAGTCATTAGCAAATCTCGCTGATTCACCGGCATAAGTACAGTCAGTGTAAAATGCTTACAGAACCGGTGCCACAACAGCTACTTAAAAGATGCTAATGCGTCATAAGTGCAATCACACTCGCTGCAAATAAAGAATGAATAAAACTAATCAGTTCTTCATCTTTATTTAACTTCTGAAATGAATGACACAAAAACATAATCATGAAATATTTAAGATGTTTGTCCGATGTTGTTTAGAAAGGATGAGCCATAATTGTAACTCAAACACAGAATATGCTAATCGATGACGTACTTTTCTAAACTGTATCAAATGTGAATTGATGCAAGTATTAGATATTATAAAAGAGGGGAATAAGGTGGTAAATTGTGAAAAACTGTCAATTTGACACCTAAAGCAGAATAATTAGTCAGACGGACACAACTCACACAACTAGTTCCTCTGGTTAAATCAACCAGCAAACATACAAAAACAACAGAGCTGTGTGTCTGACTGCCTGTGCATGTCTTGACTTCTGCCATATACAACTGTGGAAAAAATGAAGAGACTTCAAATTTTCAGTTTTACAGAATTTAATTTTAGGTTTGTGTATATATGAAACTTTCATTTTTATTTTGTTCTGTGACGTACAGACTTTCATATTCAGAAAAAAATAGTGTTTTTAAGTTCGATTTAAATTCAGAAATCAGAAAAAGGACCAACTGATCAAAATAAAAAAATGTTTTCAGATCCTAAATAGAGCAGCAAGGAAAAACAAATTCATATTCATGTTTACACAACTCAATACTTATGTTTTTACATATTTAAGGATCAGTTCAAAAATGTATACATGATGGAAAAAGCTTGATTTTTTTCACAACATTCAAATCTTTCACATTGCTGTTGTGTTTTTGTCACTGACTTTATGACTGTATGTCATTCCTGAGGTTTGATTGTCTTGGATTTCGACAGACACTGGACTGAAATGGATGTTATACTTGTAGAAATGCTGAACAAAAACAAAACCGGAGTGGTGGTCTCTTCATTTTTTCCGTGGCTATACAAATGGGTTTGAGTCTCCAACCCACAGATGTGACTACAATGACTGAAGATGTTTATTTGTACTCTTACTAATATTCATAATCATTTATGATACATTCAGCCTGTAAACCAATGATGAGAATATTGCGATGATAATCTCAAACACAACAGAACTGTGTTCGACGGTTTGTATTTGGTCACCCATGAGCTTTGCAAAACTGTAAGAAATACTCATATCCTGTTCAGGGTCAAATTTAAAATAATAGTAACATATCAGACAGGAAAAGAATAGATTGATGCCACATTCTACAAATAAAAAGGACATTTGATCAGCACCGACCTGTCTGGAGAGGGTTTATAGCGAACAAAGGGTCCACTATGTCCTGGCACCCCCAGTGCTGCGGAGTTGAACCCGGCACCTGTAGTGGAGAAACTAGCCGAGGGATTTCTATATGGCATCCCTCTGTCCGCACCGATTGGAGATACGCTGTACTGGTTCTCTGGGTAACTGACAGGCCTGTGGGTGGGGACGGAAATAGCTAGTGAGAAGAAAAACAAGCGAGGATCCGTATCCAAAATGTTTGTCTGAGGCTTTAATGTTATGCAGGAACGTCTCACCGTTTCGCTGAGATGACCTGGGGTTCTCTGTATGGAATAGGAACCAGAACTTTGTGTGTTCGACTGGGGACCGCAGGTGGGGCTCCACTCGGGGTCCAACGTTGGGCGGAGCTGTGTGTCGCAGGTGGGGTGTCCCAGCGCCATACTGGTGTCCGCTGCCCACTGCGATACCCTGCAGCTACCGGCTCCGCTTCTCCTTTCTGCTCCATCATCTTCATCTCGAACTCCTCTGTGCAGCCCCTAAACACACACACATAACATAAATGATTTATTTTCATGACTAGATTTTCATAAATCTAAACCAGGGGTCACCAACTAGCGGACTCCGGTCCGGATGCTGACCACGAGATGCGTCCGTCTGGACCTCAAAGCCTTTTGAGATAATAAATAAATGTACGCCTAACATTTATTTTCTAACAACGAGCATATGAATGTTCACTAAGAATACAGTGGATCTTAGGAAAACACAACAAGCCCTTTACTGATGGGGAAATAGTAAAAGAGTGCATTGAGGCTGCGTGTGAAACAAATTTAGAAGGAATATAAAGACATGAACTAAAAGAAAATATGAAACAAATATTTATTTCAGCTGCAACAGCCACAAGAAGAGCTGAACCTCAATTTTTTTTGTTGAAGACTCCTGATCTAGAACAGTGCAGTCATTTCAGTCGTAAGCACTCGATGACAGTGGATCAGGTTCACCCTCAGATCAGCCCCAAATCCCAGTTGACCAGTTCACTAACCCCTACTGAATGCCAAACAGCAGAATAAAACCCTCTCATCAGCGCAAGAATCCCTCTGGGTCTTTGCTTTCTGATGATGATGAGAAACTAAACCCTTCTGTCTAAAGCCCCCTCAACTGTCAGCACTTTCACACGAGGACGAGAGTCAAGGTCCAACTGTCCTTTGATTTTAGTTGCTTCTGAAAGAGCGCCTTCATCAGCCTCGCCTACATCTATTAAATCTTGTCATCGTCCAGGGCCATTGAGTTTATACAAATCATTAAAACCGTGTACAAGAGTATACTCGTATATACCTTAGTAAATACTACGAGTCCAAACACTGTATAACCACATTATTGTTCACCTCAAGTCACAAGTCTATGCTTCTTCTTACAAATACAGAATGTTGTTTGCATTTTCAGAGGATGCAATGTTGTGGAGGTTTACTGTCTTAAAGAGATAGTTCACCCAAAAATGAAAATTCTGTCATCATTTACTCACCCTCAAGTTGATCCACATCTGTATAGAGAAAGATATTTGAAAGAATGCTTGTAACCAAACAGTTAATGGCCACCACAGCAGGAAAAAAGTGCCCCAGAACTGTTTGCTTTCCTACATTCTTCAAAATATCTTCTTTTGTGTTTAACAGAACAAAGAAATGTATAAAGCAAATTGTCCTACTATGGTAGTCAATGGTGGACAAGAACTGTTTGGTTATAAGCATTCTTCCGAATATCTTTCCATGTTTATCCGGACAAAGAAATGTATACAGATTTGGAACAACGTATGAGTACATTTAATTTCAACTGTTCCTTTATAAGAGCCCATTCCAAATCTCTGATATTCTGATCGTTCATGTACGATAAATCTAAAGCATTTTTTCACCGGTTTTATTGCAAGCTTGGCAAAAATCCCAAATCTGATCACTTAAAGTAATAGCATAACTCTCTTCAACAAGCCACACAATTCCCACCCATAACACAAAAGGGATATGATGCAAACTGAAATTTAATACATGTATTAATAGTGACGGCAATAGCAAGCATCCTATAGAAGAAAATTATTATTCCCTGATGAGGGTTGAGTGGCTAACTTAAGTTCTCAATGGTTGCAGTCAAAACCCTCTGGCTCCCGATACTGTGGATCATCTATATTTTATACATCATCTCGCTGCCACCTATTATTATCCTCTCTCCTCGAGGAAGACAGTGGGAGATAAAGCAAAACAAAGACAAACTGTGAGACAGTAAGCCAGCAGCAGAGACAAAGGAAAACAAGGAGAGGAGAGAATGGATAACACGTCTGCACAACAGCTCTTCTGTCTAAAACACCCAAAACTCCCTTCTGAGGACCACATGAGAGGAAATAAACTATCCAGACTGACTACACAAGATGCTCATGAGATGGAAACTGAATATTAACTCAACTGTACTGGTTGCTGGGAAAGAAATAATTATCAGCCAATGAAAACTGTTTGGAAGGCAACTGATGTTTCACCACAAAGGAATGACAAAAAAACGACACATCCAGGATACAAAGTTAAACATGTTTACATAAGAAATAATCGATTCATTTTCAGAGTTTGACAGCTTCAACATGACGCCAATTCCTTCACTAACCGTAACACACAAACAGTCAAGCTAGAAGTCGACAAAGGAACCATTAAGGAACCCCAAGCGTGAAAAACATCAGCACAGCCGTCTTTTTTCATCTGTAAGGAAGTGTTGTTAGCACCACCCATCCTCTTCTCCCGCCAACCATCCATTCATCCATTCTCTCAACACCTCCACTTGCACTGTTGATCTCCACGTTCATTGTTCCGACACAATCAAGTTCCTGGTTCCAGCACATCACCTCGTTCTCTTTGTCTCCGATACCAGTAACCTCCGAGCGCCGAGCTGAACGTTTTCTCAGATGTCCGCCGCAGCTCCATGAGGCTCTAACTGACAGCTGAAGTACAGTCGAGTCTGACAACCACACACACCGACAGACTTCTGGCTTTCCCCACCCCTCCAATCCTCTTTCACTACGATAACAAGGGAAGCGGGAGGGAGGAAGGAGGGGTAGTTCTTTCCCCTGTAAGCTACACCCTCCTACTTTGTTTCCAAGCAAGGAGGCGCTCAGACATGTCTCAGCATCGTTATATCCTCTCCCTGCATTTTAAACACACTCGTCCTCGAACGCATCTCAATGAATCCCCCTTCATTTATTTTTAGCCCCCTTTCACAGATTCCTGGCTTTAATCTCACGATCTGCTCCCCTGGTGCTTTCCGAGCAAGGACAGCAGAGGAGAGCGATACAAATAGAGAAAGAGAAAGGATGACAGAAAGACAAGCATGTCCAAGCATGCAATTAAAACGCTCTTTCATTCCATCGAACAGGGAGGACAGGGGTTTTCGGAAGCGTGTGTGGGCAAGAGAGAACGTTAACCGATGCAATTGAACCACAATGAAGAACACGCGTCCCGCCAATCAAACATGCCGCTGTGTAATTGGGCAATGGTAGCAGCCACTCAGGGGGTGGGTTACAAGAACGGCTTAATATCGTGGCATTGTGTTTCTTAACTTATCATTTTATGACTTGAATTTTTATTAAAACCTTACCTAAAAGCGAACACAGGACAAGTCATTACAATGTTTTGTGGTGTGTATCGCTACCGAAACAACTGCGAAGAAGCTTCTACTTAACTTATAAGACAAGAAGAGGCACGTCGTTCACACTGTGCAAACAAACACAAGACTCAAGAAACCTTGAGGAGTTTAACAACCAAGGACAAAAAGACAGAATAATATGATCTGCATAAATCAACACAAATAAATCCATTAAAACAGAAAGCATACTAGTTAACATTCACTTTCATTTATTTTAAATTAATTGCCTACAGATTGCCAACCCTAACAAACGTTCACAGCAGACACAATGCATGTGCATGCTATATAGAAGCCAGCATACGTTGCTTGCATACGTACCTTATCAATGCTGTAAAACCGAGGCTTCACATAATCACCGTTTTCATTTAGAAACTGTTCCATCCCTCTCGCCTCTCCTCTTCTAACACTCTTTCTCTCTGGTCCTTTCTCTCTCTCTCTAACACTCCCACTCACTGTTCCCCTGAGAACTGAGGCGTCTGCCAATGTTCTCAAAATCTGGTGAGCGGCTGTGTATGTGTGTTCTTGTATACATTTTTTGTATGCGTTGTGTATCGGACAAAGAGAAGGTACGAGTGAGAGTGAAACAAAATGTTTCCTTTTCAGTAAAGAAAACATCGGGTTTTGCAATGTTTTTTCTTTTACCTATAACAAATATGAGACTGAATATTTGAAGGTTTCCAACACTTCCGGGCATCAGCGTCAGACGGCATTCATTCTGTTACGAGAGCTGTCATTAATCTTTCTAGATTGAGAATGTGTCTCCAGGGTGATGCAGAGTGCATAAAAACCAATAACAGCAGCCCTGTCAGATCTCAAATTTGCTGCTGGTCAGGTTTAGCGCTGAAATGTCCTTTATATATATATATATATATATATATATATATATATATATATATACTGACTCTTGCTAAGTTAAGCTGTCAATTTTTGTATTCAGTCTAGGTGAAAACACTGACTGCGGATAAATGTACAAAATAAACCATATTCTTTTGCATGGCGCGTGCAAACATGCTAACAAGGCTACCATAACAAACAATTGTACATCTATGTTAATAAAAATCTGAAAACAGCTTGCATATGAAAGTGGCTGTCATAGAATTTCATAGATTTCTGCATAAACACAAATAACATTCTCTTTATCAATAGTCACAACAAACAGAAGAGATCTGTGAGAATTGTGATGCAGAAAACAGCATCCTGAATGAGGGATGCAGCCAAAGCTTCTGCGTCCAGACTTTCAGACAAGCTGGAGCCTTTTAATGTGATCTCTGTTAATGATTTATCAAAGCGAAATGATTCTATACGAATCATGAGAGCCATTTGTCAACAATGCTGAGTTAATGGCTTTTTGCAATATTCTAAATACTTACATGTACTTGAACCGAAAAGCAGACAGAACGCTGATTCAGGTATAAGTGGATGCCGTGCTATTCTCTTTCTCACAATACTACAGATATACTTCAAATCCTTGGATCGATTTAGTTTTATTTATGTGTGTTTTGCTACACGATTCTACATTTTCAATTTACTGAAGAAGCAGGTCTTTAAAACTCTGCATTATACAATAAATAGTGATGGGTACAGGATGCTGACAGAATATCATGAACAATCATATCTCTACAGTCCTTCTGAAACCTTGCATCTCCATAATTTGTGATTATTATTTTTCTGTCACAGATCATTATTATTATTAATCAACCTTTACGTGTGTCACTGGGTTTTGCAAATGTATAATCAATTAAAAGTATTAAAAAGTGCTTTTCAAATGTGACAACACAGTATTTAATCATTTAAAAAGGTGCATTGTTTTTTCTATATCCTGAAAATATTTGGAGATGCAAGGTTTCGGAAGGTCTGTGACAAAATATAATAACTGCTTAATTCTGTTGTAAGCCATTGGGCTGCCCAACATAACCACATATTAAACCATCTCCTCTTACAAGAAGCATCTAAATAATATAAAGAAATGCTCACCTGCGTGCCCCTCCTACTTCATAAGGTGGAATGATGACCACTTTGACAGTGACCGACGTCCGCAGCAGGTCAATCATTTGCTCGTGGGAGAGCGTCACCGCGGCAACCTTGCAGATCTCCACCAATCGGCTGCCCTGTCGGAGACCCGCCTGCCAAGCAAAACCGTATTCCTCCACCTCAGACACCGTTCCGTCCAGACGAACATGGAAACCAAGCTGACCTAAACCATTACGCCGTAACGTCATATCAACGGTCTCACAACCTACAGTCAATGTCTGCAAAGAAAAACCATAGACAAACGATCAATGACAATCACAAACAACCATCCAATCAAATATCTCAATAATCCATGCAAAGCTCTCCGTATATCCTACCTTAAGTCTCTGCACCACCTCTTTGATATCCTGAGCATTTCCCTCGGGCACCCGTAAGGCCACGTGGTCCCCTCTGCCGTAGTAAACCTTCAGTGCAAGTCTTTCTGCCGTCCAGCCAATCACGTCGGCGCAGAAACAATTAAAAACCACCTCTTTGGTAGAGCAGTCCGCCAGTACAACATACTCATTGGAGATGGCCAGCACACAGGGTAGCTCGGCACCTCCGCCGCTAAAGTCCTGCGCAAGCACACGCCAAACAAGCGCCCCCATGGCACCCATTTCTGCCCCCTCTCGTGCCCGCACGCGTTCCTTCCGTTTGGAAGCCAGAGAGATGAGATTGTTCAGCTTGCCGGCAGTGTCCAGCGGTGTTGTGGAAACGCAGTTTTCCGCCAGGTCACGCAGGTACCCTTGCCGCGTACGGGTGGCCATTGTGTGGAATTTCTCCGATTTGTGTGCCGCGTTTTCGGCGTTGATGATCTTGGCCAGCAGGAAGGCGCGGAAGGCAGCGGGGTCCCGAAACATCACGCCGTTTGAGGGAAGAGGCGGGCCAAATGGAGGGACGTCCTTCATGCGTGTCACCGCCACACTATAGGAAGGAATGTGTGAAATGCGTTACTGCAACCAATTAAGTAAAGCTTACTGACGTAAATTTTTATGACATACTGTGTGTTACACGGCCAAAAGTATATGGACTTTTACATTTCATTTTAAAATGACTTATAAATTTGCACAAGATGCTGGAACTGTAGGGTTGTGAGGATTTGCTCCAATTCAGACAGACGAGGATCAGAGGTCTGGCACTCATGTTAAGTGATGCTTGCTGACAGCATTTCAATTCATCCCAAAGGTTTTCAGATCTGGGCTTTGTAAAGGCCAGACAACTCTTGTAAAGGCCTCGCTTCGTGCATACGGCAAATTCACGCTGGAGTCAAAAGGGCCCTTTTCAAACCATCGCCACAAATTTGGAAGAACACAATTCTCCAGAACGTCACTGTTTGCCATAGTATTAAGATTTGTTTTTGCTGGAATCACCGGAATAGTCGAACCCGCTAATTACAAGGGAGTGTTCACATAGTTTTGGCCATGTGGTGTAATTCAGTTACTAGCTACAGGCCACACATGCATGAGTGTGCTTAGAGTTGCTATGGAAACAAGACCAACCTGTAGCAGGTGTTGTCAGAGCAAGGGTTGTGCACGCGGACAATCACGAACACGTGCTGGAAGTGTGAGCGAATATTCTGTGGAGTAAACGGAAGAGCTCCAGGCTCCTGGAATATAATAGTGACTATATCATTTCCAATGTGCCTCTTCCTCAGGAGCTGTGAGAGAAATCAAAGCGAGAACAAATACAGTCATTTATTTCAACACATTTACAAGGGGATTCTTATCGTGTGTGGATGGGAAGTTTTCACTTGTTTTGATATAAGAGAGATAGAAAATGAGAGAGCGAGAGAGAGAAACGATATAGACTGATCTCTGTTGAAGGGCACTGAAAAAAAAATGTGGAAACTGGCAGAAATATCTTCAGAGACTGAAGAAAATGATTTTTCTGGTGAGAGACACAGAGGTGTGAAGAAGCCTGTTTGCACTGCAGCAAGAATCTGTGATACAGTCAGTTATAAAGCAATAAAATGCACTTAAGTTGAACTTGTTCTGCAAAATTTCCTCAGGGAAGCAACAGTGCTTGCAAAGCACCAAAAAGAATAATGTTAAGTTATTAGATAGACTCTGCTTTAAGGTTTTTGTAAACACAGAATCAGATGCATTTAGTCGTTGTCATGACACTCACTGCGTATCATTCCTACTGCCGATACAAGAGAATCAAAACAAAGTGTCTGAATATGCATATGTCGCAATTACATTTAGCAGTATGCCAAAAGAGTAGGATTGTTTGAAAACTGTTGAATGTTAAAATACTAAAACAGGTTAATTCTTCTGGTCTGGACGACCAGTGTTGCTTTCCTTTTCCGAAGTGTTTTCACGTGTGATTTAACAACAGTTTGGATATAAATGTGATCTACCTCCTTATGGACAAATAAATAAAAATAAACCAATACATTTAAATCACAATTTCCCTGCAGTAACTCTTATTTTATCATTAAGCTGCGACTATTATTAGAAATAGAAGAGTATCTGTAAGTGTTAGAGGCTGCCTACCTGTTCACAACAGTGTGAGCCCATCCGTTATATAACCATACAGATTAACTAGACACTCCATAGAAAACCATGGAAACAAAGGTCTTCAGTAAATGTTAACATAAGACCACACCCTTTATTAACGAGTCCTGAGGGGGACGTTCCTTTACCCTGAGATTACTCTACAATCTTGAGACCCGTTTCTATTGCTCAGAGAATTATCTGTCAAACACCACCCCCTGCAGGTTGTCTGACAGGCATGCAGATAAATTTGCTTATTGTGCACCCAAAAATAAAAATTCTGTCATCTTTTACTCCCCCTTATGTACCCGTTTGACTTTCTTCCGCAGAACACAAAGGAACATATTTTGAAAAATGTCGTTAACTGGACCCCATTTACTTGCATTGGTTTTGTATCCATACAATTGAAGTGAATGGGGTCCAGTGGTGTTTGGTTAACAACTTTCTTCCAAATATCTTCTTTTGTGTTCTGCAGAAAAAACAAAGTCATACAGGTTTGAAAAGACAAGAGGGTGAATAAATGATGACAGCATTTACATTTTTTGTCACTCTAAAGCTGCGCCGTATCCAGTTCTGTTCCACCAAATTTTACAATAAAAGTAATTTTGTCAAACAGGTTTCCCAAATACTCCGTACATCTTCTATTTTGCAGACAGACAAACACAGTTTTGAAAGTGAGTCGTGTCACAGAACCGCAGCCTTTAGACACGTCTGAAAATATTGATGACAATTTCTGGGGAAATTTCTCAAGGAAAAGCTTCAAATGAGAAACTTTTTATGATCTTATATCAAATAAAATAAGCTAACTTTCTGTAGAATGACTTCACTGATGATGCAACCGAAGCAGTGCAAACTCATAAATAATAGCGGAAAAATAATAGCAACCCAAGATATTTTAACCAGGGTTGAAAATTAACACCCATCACAAAAATCAACTGTAGTGGTCAATGCCGTCAAATTAATCCCTGTTTCAATGAAATCCCCAAAATATTTCCCACTGAAAATTCTTTCACACGGAAAAATGTAACACTACGTACTACACATTATTGATAAATATTTTAAAAAAGAAACTACTTTAACACACATGCATGTATGCGAAAACACACACATCCTAAGGGCAAATGATGGGACATTACGGGATAATAATAAACAGTACGGAAACACCAGATGAGAACCACACCCTGCTCTTATTCATTCATCAAAGAATATTTAACAAGCAGGAGAACCTGACAAAGGCAAACATAAAGAGAAAGGGCGAGACCAATCCCTTCAACCAAATATAACCAAAATACAGATCGGTAGAGTGGACATGCAGAAGCTGTGGCCTCTTGCGTTCCGCAAAAAAATCCCCTGATGCACTCCATAAACTTTACGACTTTTCCAGATGTTTCTCTGCAAACTGACTCATACAGCACCCATAACAAACACATTGGCGCATATGAGCAAAGCAAAGAAAACGGAGAGCATGTGAACAACGTGCATAACATTCTGGGAGTATTTCTAAGAGGGAAGAGGAAGACGGGATCTGTCAGGATAAGTTGGGTCATGCCTCTTAAGAACACGCTCTACACAGACTCTTTGATGTAATAACATGCACCGATAAGTGTGTGTGTATCTCACCTGTTGAGGATTATTGGGCATGTATGGAAGCATGGTGGACACATGAAACATGATCTCGTAGTCTTGATAGGTGGTATACAGAGAATTTGTTCCAGTTGAGTCCGCTGTTAAAAAAATAAACACACATTTTAACAATTACAAACAACGTGCAGTGAAAATGCGTTTGTGTGAACCATCTGAAAAATATAAAAAAATGATACGCCTTTTTAATTGTACTTGTCCCAATGTTAAGCTAATAAAACTAAAATAAAAAATATTTTTTATTGTTATATATAAACTGTATATGAAGAGTTTGTTCCAACAAAATCATATTTTTTTTTGTGCATTACAATTATTATCAATTAAACTGTAGTTGGTTTGTTTTGATTTAAGCCATAATAACAAAAAAATACAGCTTACTAACACAATAAAACACTAAACATAATAAAAAAAGATGATTTTTGAACATTTTAAACGGAGTAATCTCATTTTGGAACCATACTCTTAATATATATTATTTTATTTTATTACAGAAATATAAAATCAGAAGAATTTTATTAGTGCTTGGGACATTTGAACAGTGTGTGACTTTAGCACGTTTGGTATCCATTCTGGGTTTAACTACTCTCTCAAGGCAATTGCTGTCATTCATTCCCTAACCTATGACACTCAGTAAGAGGATTTGGGAGCTTATCTTTGATGTGACTTGTCAAAATGTTTACAAAGATGATCTCTTAAATGTGCAGTTACACACGCTTCCACTGCAAGTGCCGTGAGAAATGACACACTGTACATTTAAGAAAGTTGCACGAGCATGTGTTACACCCTGTACTAGCCAAGGCACATGTCAGACTGAGCGTCATTCAGTCTCCTAAACGTAAAAATCCAGCATGATGCAACAGTCACAGAAAATATTTGACATATTTCTAAGTGGTATGCTGTTAGGAGAAGAACTCTTCTCTTAACTTAAAAGGGACATGATTCATCACTTGACGTTTTTCTAATTTTGGGCTCTTTCTAAGAGAGTCGTGCTCACTTTTGGTATCCAGCTGGGCAGCATATTTGGTAAAACCCCTCAGACACACAGTTTCTCCCAACAGCTCCATGAAGGCGGTGAACGCTGAAGTGGCTTCTTCGTTGTTGTACATCTCTTCCTCTGTGCTCTGTCCGCCCCGACACAGCAGGATGCCAACTTTGTGTTTCCGACTGAGCTGTAGACACAAGCAGAACCCAGGTCACACACATGAAACGTTTTTGAAGTAGAGAAATTGTGTTTCCAGTGAATTAGACCTCAAACTCAAAATCTCTTGTTCTCAGCCACGGATATATTTTAAACTGGTGACCCAGTACTCACCCCCTGCTCGTCCAGTTTTATAATTTGCTCCGTGACCTTGGGCGTGTTGAGGGACAGTCGCAGGCAGGGCACGCTGAGCTCTGGCAGCACATACTCCAAAACTTCTTTCAGAGGCAGACCTCGAACCGATCCATGCTTCGCCGAGGATGAAACCGTGTCCTCCAGGATCGCTCCTCGCAACGTGACCATCTAAAGCAACCACGAGGACACAAAAACACGGGTCATGTCCCATCATCACATGACTACCCCAATATCTTGACAGCATGTGACAGACCACAAGAATGACAGAGAAATGCCACATTAATGCAAGTGTCCAGAAGTGCCCACTGTGTGGCATCCTTTCTCCACTGAATCCCTGATTCATCACATGCAGCATCTCACATCCTCTGTTAATCTTTCACACGCTTATGCTATTGCGGTCTTCAGCCGCTGGAATGCAAAAATCGGCATAGTACACATTCTTGGAATTTGTGGATCATTCATAAGGATGTTTTGTGATTTTGTTTCTGATTGAAGTCACATATTTTAAGACGTCATGAGATTGGTCACACATTAAAATGAAACCTTTAAAATAATGATCCTTGTTTTTAGTGAGTAAATACTTGAGACACCACATCCTATGATAATGAATGAGCGTGTGTATGTGTGAACTGAAGACTGCGCTGTTTAAAGAGAGTAAGTCTGATGTGTCCAGGAAGCCATGTAATCTGACTAAAGCCAGTCATACCAATACAGCTCAGCACTTTTCAAACACATTTACTCAACTTCTTGGCCACACCAAACGAGCTCAGATTTTACTTGAACTTAAGTGTGGAAAAATTAGATGGCCCACTAAAAGTCTGGAGAAAAACTTCAGTGCTTATTTTTTTCCTCAAATCAGCATTTAACTTGATGTGACAATATTTCATCTGCGTTTGGAGAGAAATGTTGTTATTTGTTTAAGCGTCATTGGCCATTTTTATGAGGCGTCAGTGGGCTTTTTTCAAATGAGCCATTAATGATTCTTTGAAGCACAATGTGCAAAGAACTTGTGTCTATTTTGTAAAGTTACAATTCGTTTGATGCTACGTTTGTAAGTGTTTTGCAAGCTTTCAAGCAAGTCCTGACATCCATATAAAGGCGTCTCAAAAGCTACTTCTGAAGTGCACGGAGAGACAAAGTGCTCAAAATGAATTAACTAAATCAATAAAAATACAATTGATAAGGTGAGCAGAAACAAACTTTGAAGCACCAGACACAGCTGTTACATTTTACACAGGAACGAAACAATGCATCCCACTTGACACATTACATTTTTGAGAAAACGCAGCCATCTGTGTTGATTCTCATGCAACGCTGATAGAAACGATAGAAATCTAGTTGGGAGGGGCCTTACAACAGGAGAGGCCTTACACGCAGTATACAGTACACAGATTAAAAAAAGGATTAAATCCATTTATACATGTTTGCATTTATTAAAAAAAAAGTAAATTTTCTCAACAGCGGTCACAATTTCCAAATGTCTGCATCAGAAAAGCACAGGACATGAAAACACTATGACATTTTATACCGGTTGAACTTGTGATGATAATTACGTTCCACAAGGAAATTTTGATATTCATTTATAAATAATAGAATCAAACCATAATGCCAAACTTCTTACTCCTATAAACATTGACTGAGCCTCATGTGGAACATATTAACTTTTACGCTTCCTGTGACCTGAACAACAGCACATTGTCGTCTGGGTCAGGCACTGATATTTGAAAAATGATAAAAGTCAAACCACAGGTCATTTTGTGCACCAGTAGAACGTTTTATATATGACACACACTCTCTGGTATTTGTTTGTGGACGCAGTGTGCAGGTATAATTAATTTCTCAGTCATACACACCTCACTAGTGCGGAAGATAATGCGGTATTGATACTGGTCCTTCAAATCTTTGGTATCGTCCAGTTTCTCTCTACGGATGCTCAAAGCGACAGGCCCCAGCTTCTCATCAGTACCAAAGTAGTTCCAGTGCTCTGAGTAGAAAAAGCAAACAAACAAAAAAAGTCAGATTAATACCATTTATAAAAGAAAACAAGACCACAAAAAAGTCATTCATGAGGTCAAAATAAAAAGGAGAAAATGGTTAGATGATAAGAGGGGTGGATATAATATATGCTGGAAAAGGACCTTTTTATAAGGAAAACTTAAAATGCTGCTTGAAGTAGGTCAATGTTGGACAAAGGACATTAGTCAATGTCTGGTTGGCTATAGGACTTCCTGTAGGTGCTGTGAGCATTCAAAGTCAATACAACACCAGACACAAAAACATACACAATGTTGCTTGAACACATTATGCAAGACTAAAGGAAGTCATTGTCCTTTCAAGTTTTCCCACCGGATTTTATTTTAGCAGAACGGTGAAACTGAGTGTTTAACAAAACTAAGCCTATTTTGTATTTTACTTCTTTTAGTTATGAATGTATTAAGATGTAAAACTACACATGGTCATATGAACAGCAAGTTTCAATAAGCTTACAAATGTGAACACACATAAAACCTGCTCATTTCCAGCAACACTAATATATATATATACATACATACACACTATACACTATGATTTACTGCTGGGTCCAATTATAGCAGGGTTCAAAAATAGTACACAGAACAGCATAAGTGTTTTAATGGAAATTTGATATCCTATCGATTTTCCACTCTTCATTTCATTTTGGCATTTACTGAAGTCTAATGTTTCATTAATCTGTCAAGCCAGAGTCTCAACACAGGATATGAGTTTAGCTGTTTTGTAAGGGTTGTGAAAGCTCAGGAAACTTGAGTTGGGAGAATTATATGTTTCAGGAGAGTGGATTTATGGGCTTTCCAAGATTTTGATGCTACGCAGTGTGCTTGCCCCCCGACTGAATCAGTGCTACAGTTCAGCTGGAACTCCAACATACTGTATGTCTACTACATACAGTTTCACTGAGGTTTTTACTTTATCAAACAAAGTGTTGCTACACTAGAAAATGCAGCAAACACATTGACTGCTGATAAGAAGTACTTGGCGCCACAAGGAAAAATACCTTGGCAGCTCATGACGCATTCTTAGTCATTACGTGAAACATTTAACACCCAAATGTAAAAAAAGACCACCATGAAAGGTTCTTAAGAAAGCATAGCTTCCAGGTGAACAGTGGAATTTTTCAAATGTCAAAATACTTTTCTGGCTTAGTATGCTGTATGGTATTTGTAGGTTTATTTCCCCCAAAACATCAAATTGTTGGCTCGAATATGCCAGCAACACTGCCTCAACCAACTGAATAAGCTTAGGACTGTTTGACAAACCAAAAGGTGTTTGAGCTGTCATCGTTTCTGAATTTGTGTTCGATGATGCTCGTGATGCAGAAATTGAACAATTCGCCTTTAACAATATCTGATATCAGGCCTGTTAAAAACAATTAATCGGACCCATAATAAAAGTTTGTGTTCTCAAAATGGATGTCTGTCCACTATTTATTTTGTTTTTATAAACACACACAAGTACACATATATCTTAAAGAAATATCTGCATTGATATATTTACTGTATATATACATCATATATATCATTTAAATTATATGTAGACAATAACATTTAATTCTTTTTTTTTTCTTAAGTATATACAAACTTTTGTTAATTTTTATACTTTTCTTTATTATATACATTTATCTGTATGTTTATAAAAACATGAAAACATACATATATTATGTACACAATTTTTTGGTGATATTATTAATCGTTGAACAGCCCTCTCTGGTATGCACCCTGGAAAGAACATTTCTCTTATGGTAACATTGATTATTTCTGAAATGTTAACCTTTATCTAGCCAACTCTTCTCATAACAGACATGGACATGTAATTAGGAGCATGATGATAAGGGTGCATGTGCAAAGATTTATCTAATGTGGCCACAAGGCGACGAGTGGGCTATTTTTAGACTCAGTTTTTTTATAACACTGGCATTTGGGAAGGAAAGACCTTTAGTGAGATGAATATTTGGGAGGCAGACGTAGTGAGATGTGTGCTGGGAGCATAGCTTCACTTCCTCTTTATTTTCTTTGGTTAATGATAGAAGACGTTCATAACTTCAGCATTATTTGATTGCTATTTACTGTGTGTGAATAATACATCCTTTGCTATCACTCATGCTTACAGACACTCTGGATCTCACATGGCTTTTTAAAATGAATTTAATTATATTGCAATGTAGAGAATAGTGACAAGTCAAATAAAAACATCAAAAATGTCCTACCTTTCCCATGGAAGTGCTCCTGGTAGTATCTGGCACCCAGGTCGACGTGCTCAATGCAGTGATGCTGCAGTCTCTCCAACCTGGAGGCCTGAACTTCCGGCGACGCTTCCAGTATAGACACACTGGCATTACTGCAACGTGGACGCAGCCTGGCCTCCACCACGCCAGACTCTCCCCGCTCCGCCCATGAGCTCTGGAAGCTTACGTTACGCTCCCCAAAGCTTCCAGTCTCATTGAGAAAATGCGGGCAGCTCAGCAACAACTGGTGCTTAGAACTGGGTGAACCAGCCTGCTCTGACTGTTCCAGGACTAGGGTCGAACTTTCCGACAGGTCTCTGACACTGAGGTCATCAGTGCTGGAAAAGCTGGGCTCTACACCCCCCAGAGCAAGAGCTCTGGAAACTGCCAAGGAAACAGCGGCGGAGGAAGCGGCGGAGGAAGCGGCGGAGGAAGCGGCGGAGGAAGCGGCGGAGGAAGCAGCTGACGCTCCGGTGGCTGTGTTTCTCCGCTGAGCGGCATAGCTGCGGGAAGCCGCTGCCTCGTGCAAGTCAAAGAGTACGCTCTGAGCGTCATAGTGGGCAAAACTGTGCACACAGAGCCAAGACAACGTTTCTAGGGCTCGAGCATCATCGGCGTCACCACGGGGAGTTTCAATTTCCCCTCTGCTGGAGCTGCGGAGTTTGCGGAATAAGGAGGAAGTGCCGAGAGATGACTCCGTGCCGCCGCTCTTCTTTCGTACCCGATTCTCTGGGCGGTCGTCAGGACGTGGTGTTGATGCGAACGCATGCGAGGTTGGTCCATCTGAAGTAGTCGGTGCACCAAGAAGCTCTCCAAGTTTGTCAGGGGCTGTGCTGCGCTGGTCTGGTCGTTCTTGTTGAAACTGGCTGAGCATATCAAAAAAGCTTTGTTCCGACACCGCCTGCACGTTGATGGAAGAGGTACTGCCATATTCCCGGAATAAACGGCCTTCGACTTCTGTTTCATCTTGTTCACTTAGTGTAATCTCGCTGTTGGAGCGCTGCCCTAATGGAGCAAACCCCGCAGTCCGAAAGCATTGGGATGTGCCCGGAACCATCAAATGACCACCTGATTCAAGAAAATCACCATCCCCTCGGTAGGGGAATCTGATCAAGGCCCCACGTGTAAGCCCGTCATCACTGAGGTCATAATGACTTCCCTGGCCGTTCTCAAGCAGCGATTCCCGTGACATTGCCCTTCGTGGAGGCCACTCTGCAATCCGAGCTCTGACCCCCATTTTTGGCACTGAGACACGGGATGGGATCTGATCACCCATAGAAGAGTGACCATTGTGGAGGGTTAAACGGAGGTGGGTAGGGGGTTGGGAGAGAGGCGTGGCACACACCCCTGTGTCTCTGTACATGTTCATGGAGACCAGTGAAGTCTCAGGGCTGAAGAGGGCAGCAGGGGTCGTGTGGGAGAGCGCATCCTGGACCGAGAAGGCTGATATTTAGTGACAGGGAGGAGAGATGGAGGAGCTCCACGCTGCTGTTGCTTCCTCCCACTCCCACATTTATTTCCTCGGTGAGAAATGACACCCAGTCTCTGATCCTCTGGACCAATCACAGCAAAGATTAAACTCCACTCGAATCACAAACCTGCACAAGAGCAAACAAAGGAGAGAAATAGTACATTATTACACTGCAAAAGTTAATTTCAAAGGGATACTCTTATACAAATAATGCATTTAGAAATGAGGTCAATATTGACAAGATTTTGATGACATGCACTTGCAAATATTTATAATATTGAGCCCTGCTAATATTTTATAAAGTCTCAACAAAGCACTTTTAGATTTTGTCTCCCATATCTCTGAAGAGGAAAGTGTAGTAAAATGAAATATGAATCTGAAATACGAAATACGAAGACCAAAAAATGTAGGCTGGGAAACTGAGGTGTAATGATTTCAGAGATGAAATTTGCTAAACTCCTGTCAGCTAACCGAAACTGAGAGGGCATGTGAAAGGTAACATCAGTGCCTGCGTGAACACCAGGATGTGTTTAAACATCCTGACCAGCGAAACATAGCAACAAGCTTAAGTTGAAAGGCACAAAAAAAAGGTGTCAATCAACAGTCCATCCAAATGACAAGTGCAATGGTTGTGCCTCTACATGACCACAGCCACTGCTGCTCTGGCCTGCCAGGGTTACATAGCGTTAAGCCTGCACCCCTGGTGAGGTATAGTTTTGTGTAGACTACCAGATGGGACCTCAATGTCGTTGGGTCATCAGGGCAAACCGTCCAATAACCTGAGGGATAAGTGACTTAGTAAGAGCGATTAGGACTCCGTACGCCCAAACAAAAAATTGAATACAAAAAGATTACATAACAAGGGCTCGGTGCGAGATTACAAATATGTAAGAGTGTATTAAACAGTTGGACCCATATACACGCTAAATCGAAAAAGGCAAAGCATAGGATTGTGAATCAGTCTAGACTGTGAAGGAGCCTTTCTAACTTTGTGATGCAAACCCCCTCAAGTCTCAGCATCTCTACGTCTCTTCGTCCCTCATTGTGATGAGACTAAATGAATCTGACAGGAAGCCATAGGACTAGACAAACATAAAAAGACAGGATGTATGGGAGAGGTAGAGCAAACAGAGAAGATTGAAGAGAGGAAATCTGACAGGCTTTGTGGTGAAGGAATCCAGGGAGAAAAGCGAGAGGGAATCTGAATTCCATTGACTCTTCCATTTTTTTTATGACAGTCTGATAGAACCAGGCTGAACTGCAGCAACTGTGAGAAGCCACTCGGCATCGCCTTTTAATCTATGCAACTTCACATTGTCTAAATTCAGTGAGATAAGTTGGCTATGTAACAATAATTTATGACAACAAAGCCGTTTAAAGGCTATTGTTTAGAGAGCTTTGAACTGACCTGAGGACGATCAGCCCAAAATAAATCCCTCCTATAATATATTTATCATATCATGGCTTCGAGTAGAGTTTTAGGTTCAATCTCATCCCAAAGAATCAACCCTTTAGAGAAATGTTCTCCAATGCTCTTTGTTTCTAGGTCTCTGTTAAGATTATGACATGAATGTTTCCATCAAGACCATTTCTAAAACAGGGTTGCCTATGGCTTCATAATGTAGAATCCTTAAGAACAGCAAGAATGACATGTAGGTTGACACGCCAATGGATGGTAACATTGTTTATTCTAAGCTTGCGCATTGCAATTTCAATATTTCATTGTCATCAGCTAAAAATGATCTGAAAGTGAAGAGTTCATTTGCAAGAACAGATAACTCTGATTAATTTTCAAAATCATGTTTTTTATTGTGCATTCCAAGTACTATCAATCAAACTGCAGTTGGGTTGTTTTGATTAAGTAATAATAACTCAAAGTTCTATAATTATCCAATAAAGTCACAAGCTTGGTAGTAAAACATTTTTCAAGATGTTAACTGACTATTTTTATGTATTACAAGTCTTAGAAAATGTACGGCAATTACAGAATGCATTACTTTAAATAAATCTGTTTTCAGTACATTCACAGCAAGACAAATTTGAAAACATCTCTTTTTCTCCATGTTTTGACCCTCTGTCTATAGCAACAGAACAATTGCTATAGACAGAGGGTCACATTACTTGGCAGACTACATTTCACAGCTGTACAGCCATTTACAAAATATTTCCATGAGATGTTTTAATCGTGTTTTAATCACTATTTATACGATGGCTATCAAATCACAACGTTAACAGTTGTTCATTCATGAAACACATCTAGAAGACACAACGTCAATACAATTTAGTTAAAGGGATACTTCACTATCAAATAAAATTGTCCCTATATTTTACTGACCATCAAGGAATCCTAACGGAATATGACTTTCTTCTTTAAGAATACTTCAGGCAGAGGTATAATACCATGCATCCTTTTACATCCAAGCGGTAGAATGGGAGTGAATGGGAGTAGACTTTTTGAAGCTCCAAAAAGTGCATCCAATGATCAAAGAACTGCTCGAAACGACTCCATGGGCTTAACAAAGGTCTTCCGAAGGGAATCGATGTGTTCGTTTAAGAGAAATATCCATATTGACAGCACGATTAACGTTAATGTCAAGCTTCTGTCATCTCTCAAATGCGAGTGAACCAGAAGCTTGTTTTTCCGGAAGATGACGCAGGCGTGTCGTAAGTTCGATTTGTTCCGATAGGATAGCGTCTACTCTGGCAGGAGCTTTCGTCACCGTCATTTGCCAGAAAACAAAACTTTGGTTCAGTACATTCGAGAGATGAGGGAAGGTAGACATAGGATATTTTATTTATACAAACGCATCTATATGCTTCAGAAGACCTGCACTAAGACCACGTAGCCGTGTCGAGCAGTTCTTTGATCAATGGCTTCACTTTTTGGAGCTTTAAAAAGTCAACATCCATTCACTCGCTTGGAAGTAAAATGATACGTGGTATTGTAACTCCGACTGCATTATTCTTCAAGAAGAAAACCACATTTAGATAGGATTCCTTGAGGGTGAGTAAAACATGGGGAAATTTTGATTTGATAGTAAATTATCCCTTTAAATACAAACAACACTTAAGTCTATCATGACAAACTGTGCATGTAGTTATTTACTTTCCGCTATGCCATTGGCAACAGTCACTGAGTTCAGATGCACCATGGAGCAAAGCCACAGAGCTGCATTAATGCTGCCTTTTTGTTTTAGTCATTAAACAAGCACTTCAAGGAGAGTCTGTGAAAGAGCTTCACCCCCAACGTTTGGCTAATACCACATCCCAGCACTCGGCCAAAAAAGTTCACATAAAGAAAAAAGACCTTTCTCTGTAAATTCATTTTTTCTAAATGGGAAGCTGGGAAAAAAGCGCCACATGTGTGAATACACAGATGCTTTTAAACTAACATACTCCTTGGGAAGCAGGCCTACACCCAGTGCCAGATCTCAACGACTTCATACTGTTTTTAATGGCTCACATAGTAATTAACTGAAATTCTGCTAGCTCATACTGAGACCACACAAACACACACACACGCATATACACCACATCCACAACAGCAGCGATGAGTTTATTGTTGTTAAAACCGTGTTAATGCAATCCCAAATGTCCCATTACAAATCCCCTTAACCCTGTTTACATTTTCTCCCTGTCCATTTGTGGATGTTCACACCAATAAACAGGACCTGTAAGCACTTACATTATTTCTGTCCCATAACCATCCGTCCACTTCTATTTCAGTGTTGCCTACAACCTCTTCCTCATCTCAAGAGTCCACACGGCTAAAGGCAGAGCCTGGTGTTGGTTTATTGTGAGCCCTTGGGCTTTAAATAACACATACTTGTCCTCTCTCACATATAGAACCGTACCCTAAAGCCAATGACTCAGTGTACACCTTCCGTGGACTGCCAAAACAGGATCTGTCAATTATAGCACAGCTTGCTTCCTGCATTGATTTCCTGTCGCTTTGCTTCCGGGGTGTTGGACATGAACCCCCTGGTGGTAGCAGCTGTGAGCGTAAGTTTAAAAAGAAAAGACAAGGAATAGAAGGTGCGTTTGATCTGCCCTATAGCGTTTACTTCAGAGGGCGTGAAGGACAGAGGAATGATGTGACACAGGGATGATGGGTGAGGGTCACGGTGAAGAGAGGAAGGTCGCTATTGTGTTTCGGATGGGCCTTAACTTCATGTGTGCTGATTCATAATCCCTTAAATCACTGAGATAAGCTGCAAAGATCAAAGGTGCATAAAATCAATCGTGAGAGTGAAAGATAATCAATACACTAGAAAAAAACTCATGCATACCTGAATTATAGCCGAGGTTGTGCGAGCACGGGCTGGAGTTCTCCACACATTCTGAATGCAATCGCCATTTACAAGGATGTAAAAAAACTACGTATTTTCAAATCGAACGTGCTTAAGTGATGGCACTTTAAACAGGATTAATTTTGAGCTGTGGCACCACTGGCCAGGTGGTCACTAGAAAATGCCTGTCTGTGCCATCTGTCTGGCATAAGATTAGATAATACACAGGTGTTCTAGATTGTAATCATAAAAGTGAGACCAACATTACTCATGTAATCTGAATAAACATTACTCTCCCCATTAAAAATGAATGGGAGTGTTTTTATGAACAGTGTGATGATATCCCAAACATACCCGATGGTGTTAGAATGTAATACGAACCATTAATTCAACTACGCGCACTCACACATGACCTTGTAAACCACAGACACCTGATCGATGTTTCATAAAGACAATATGAAGTTGGTTACTTGGACTGTCAGGCCGAAATCTAGGTCTGAAGAACACACAAGATAACAAAGCAAAGAGGAGGAATTGAATTCTGCTCAAGGGCAACAAAACCCGAAACACCAGTTTGTCCTGAGGGCTTTTAAACACAACAGGGTGAACGCACGTGTGGACTTTCTTTGTTCAGATCGCAGAGAGATGAGCCATTGTAACTATACAGGCACACAACAAGGCTGAGGAAAAACAGGTCAACCCACACACCCCAGACATACAAATCAAGTGATGTATCGAAACAAACACATGAAACTGCGTGCCGAGCGTCATTCCATTTACGCCTGTTTATCTCACAGTTTATCTCTTCAACAGACCTTGTACACTACCAATAAATAGCCAGTATTGTGTAATGGAAGAAAACTGTTTTGCATTAGCCTTGTCACTGGAGGTCTGGTGACGGCTTAAAGTGCAGTTTTGGACATCAGAGGCCATCTCAAACATTTGACTTGAAGATTTAAATTGACCAGTTAACAAAACACACAAAAAAACCTGCCCTAAGTTTACACACATGCCTTTCCAACCCTGTTTGAAAATGTTTGGGAAGCACTGATTTAACCTGACATACGGTTCATGTTTACAACTATTCCAAATATTGTGTGTTGCTTAAAAATCGAATCTATTGTGTTCAACGTTTTTTACTCAGACATTTAAAAGAACATTTCTTAAGCAGCAACCGGAATACCCCCATACCGAGAAACCGTGATAGTTTGGCTTAAGGTGAACATACCAAAATCTCATACCGGCCCATGTGGAACACCAAAGATATTTTGATGTCTCTGTGGATTTATGTCCATTCAATGGAAGTCAACAAGGTGCTAATGTTGTTTATTAACCAATGCACTTAAAAATATCTTTCGTGTTCTGCAGAAGAAAGTCATACTGATTTGGAATGACATGAGGTCGGATAAATGATGTAAGAATTAATATTTTTGGGTGAACTATCCCTTTAAGCGTGAGTGCATGTTAGTGTTGGTTTTTGAGAAAAACAGCACTAAAGATGTGGCACATGACACAATAATAAGCTTTATTATAAACTAAGCGTTAAATATGAAACAACAGTAGATGATGTGTGTGTGTGTGTGCGTCTTTGTGTGTCAGTGCCACCCTTCAGGCCTATACTAACTGTCTCCTTAGACAATAGAGTCATAGCGTAGCTGATGGGTATGAGCTGACAGCTGCTGCTTTAGCCTTCATACCGCTAATACAGCCGAGACTTAACACATACACACACAACCCAATACAGAAAGCTCCGGAATGTCTTTTCGTAGTATGCGACATCAAAGGAAGATTAAGCCCGATTCATAGCTTACTCATGAATTTTGGGTTTATCTATCACACACAGACACCGCTTGCAAAGCAGATCGGCACAATTAATCAAAAAAGTAAACAAGATTACTATTATTATGGCTGTCCCGTGAAGTGTCTATAACAGCATTCCATTAAGGTTTAGTCTAGTGGTTTTATAGCAGCATGATAACCAATACACTGGAAAATCAAAAGGGTTTAAATTCAAGTTTCAAGCACAGAGCTCAAAGTCACATGAAACTTTACACTTGAAATTACAGCTTTGTTGATTAGAACGGAATGTGAGTGTTTTAGTATTGTCGTGTTGCTCGGCTTCTGTGTATAATTCATTCAAAATATGATTAACAGTTTTGTTTATCATGATGCTAAGAGTGCCAATGTAAAGCTGGCTGCTGTGAAGATTTACAGATGCAATAAATTAACTCCGCCTGTTCTGATGTGGCGCCTGCATAAAGAAATCCAAGTATTAACATTAGTTTTAATTATGGATAGGATTAATTGCAGTTATTCAAATTATTGACCTAATCCTAGACATGCAGTTAAAAAAACCTGTCACACACACACACACACACACGAAGAGGAGACACTCTTTGCCACACAAACATTTCCTGCGGCGAGAGACATGACGACCTGACAGACTCTCGGCCATCAATACTAATCAATTCAGCTCTAGTTCCATCCTGTCCGCACACAACCCAATTGTTTATGCATTGAAGTGTGTGTGTTTTAGTGATGTGCGTGCGTGAGACGGCCGACATCAGCTGGCAGCGGTCCGTATCTGTATTGGATTGCAGGGCTCCGCACGATGCACACCTACGTTTGGGTCGCACTGCGCGTTTGACACTCAGCTCAGTCGGTGAGAATTTACAGCTTTGACTGCCACAACTGCAAATCACATTACAGCCCAGAACTGCTTCACCATGACAACACATTACAGTATGCTCCACTTCATCCAATTAGGCCTGCCAAGGCACAAAATACAGCACACCCAGGCAGTGGGCAGAAAAAGGGTACTTTTAGGTTACGCACACAGCCGGCGTTATGTGAAAGCAATATGAAGGCTTGTCTGCTTTTGAGTGTGAGGGGTTGTGGCCGTGTGCAGGTCAGCGTCGTGAACATTCAGAGTTCAAGGCGACCCTCTGTGACCTCAAGAGGTCATTACAACATGCGGCTGTAATTGTTAACAAAATACGTTCTGTTTGAGATATGGAACAATAAGTGCGCTCTCAGGACACATAAGGTGCAACTGTGCTCTAGAGGACACAGGCTAGAAGGCAAAAAGACAGGAAATACAACTAAATCGAATGGGTGCTTATCCATGCGAAATTTGCAAGGACAATTCCTGGGATGTTTGCCAGGGCACGGTTATGAGGTTGCTAAGAATGGTTGTTAACATGTTGCTAATGTGTTAAAAAACTAAAAACCTTCTCATAGGAGATATAAAATAATAGAAATAGGAGAGGTTTCATTTCGTCACATTTACACCATAGAACTGTACATTTTTCAATCTGAGTTGCATGAATATTCTACAAAATTCGCCAGCCTGACTATTTTAGTCTCTCTGATTTCCGAGGTTTCTGGTAAGTGAACGAGTTAGTCACTGAAACACGGAGCAGCATCTGCCTCTCGGCACAATCTGCATGATGTAACATCTCTGAGTTTGTGCTGTTTTGACATTTCAATAGCTAAAAAAAAGTCTCCTCAGTACATCTTTTTGTCCTGCACGGCCTCTTCTACTGTCAGACTTTTTAAGCAGTTAAAGCTCTCTGGGAAGCTCTAGATCACAAGGTCCCAGGTTTGTCTTCAATTCAGCATGTTAAAAGCAGAGAACTGCGATGATTGTAGAGATGTCGAATAACAACATCCTGACATTAGGACAAAGCCATGACACAACTGAACAGACACTTTACCAGTCTGAGGCATGTGTGCGGTTATAAAGCTATTGCAGTACATTTGGCAAAGGCAGAACTAACATCAGTCACCGAGATCTGATCATTTAAAATTTAACAAGCTCTGTGGGAAGCTTGAAATGGGTTGAAGGGACCTGAACTTGAAAAGGCTGAGAGAAAGTGCTGCCAAATAGTGCAAACTCAAAGTGGGCCCGAAATTTTATTTACATATGTGTAGACTAGAGTATGTGTGCTGAAGGCATTGATAGTAACTACACATCTGTCAGAGTGGGTTCAGTGGTGCTTTGGGAGGAAAGAGATGGTAAGATCATCAGGAAACCTATACATGTCTTTGAATTTGTTTATAAAATGATATGCAGCCAGTTACAGGGACAGTTACCCCAAAATTGCAATTCTGTAATCATTCTCTCATTATTTAGAAGAATCTTGTAACCAAACAGTTCTTCCCCATCTTTGACTACCATAGTAGGAAAAATTACAATGGTAGTTAAAAGTTTCCAAGAACAGTTTGCTTTCCTACATTCTTCATTATCTTATTTTGTGTTCAACAGAAGAAATGTATAAAGCAATTTTTCCTACTATAGTAGTCAATGCTGGTCAAGAACTGTTGGTTACAAGCATTCTTCCAAACATCTTTCTCTGCGTTCATCAGAACAAACCTTTATACAGATTTGGAACAACTCGAGGGGGAGTAAATGAAGACAGAGTTTTCATTTTTAGGTGAACTGTTCCTTTAAATGCAGTTCTTGCTATATATTATGGGTTTTTCTTAATGTGTATGTGTTGTCTTGATATGTATACACACTAGACTCGAAAATCGAACAAAGAGCTATTCATGCGACTTACTTAAAAAACATCTCTTAGCATCATCTTATCTCTTACACCTAAAACCAGCCTCCTTTCTTCTCAAAGTCATGATAAAGCCCACACTGCTTGTCAATTCACAGAAACATGCACTATTGTGTCTACGCCACAGCAGTCATGTGGCTTCTCATCAGATGTTGGATGCACATTCATTGCCCTTCATATCAAAGTGAAATCCACATCTCTCTTATCTCAGCCGCACATTTTCTGGCTTAGAAGGATCGCTTCGTAAGTATTCATGCTGGGCTAAACACCTACTTTGTAGGTATTTTTAAAACTATATTAGCTGAGAGAACCGATTATATATAAGCAAACACTTAGAACAAAGAACAAGCACACACACACACACACACACCTCTGGTGCTTTAAAAAGATCTCTCAATGACAATCAGTAGGAGAGCTGCCAAAGAGGCAATTTCCATCTATTATGGCAGATGACTAATTACTTTCCTTTCGTTCCAAGAAATGGTAGAAATGATGTAACGGGAGAAGACACTGTTGGTTTCCACCTCAATGTGTGTTTCAATCGAGCATAAGTGCCCTGTAAGTAGACTTCTATTGATATCTCATGCTGCGGGAATAGTAAACACTGCATAGGGACTTGGCGTATCAAACTTTCAAACATAAACAAACAATAAACAGTTTTCGCTTGTCCTTTACTTCACACGTTACACTAAATAAGGGATGCGTCCAAGGGTCAGATCATCACTACAAATGGATTTTATATGACGTTCTAAGTTTTAAAATAAGGAAGGAGAGGTTATGTTTCCTGGTAGTGCTTACGGAAATGCGTAAGCGTTGTGTAAGTTTGGGGAAAATGTGATGTCATCCTCTTGCATACAGAGAGTTTGTAATAAAGCGACTTAATGACATTATTGAGCTATTTTTCGTTCGCACTTCCATATTAGAAACATTATCAGACATAAGTAGGTGGCTTGTATAAATTTTTCATACCAGTCGTCCATCTTTATAGGATGTATGGGCTGTTTGAAACTTAGTGGGGTCTTGTTTGTCTATGCATGTTTTAAGGTTTTAGACCCTTACAGACACAAATTAAAGTGAGTTTTAGGCAAAAAAACATTACACACAAGACGTAACAGACCAATACGTACCATAGAAGTAAAGTGAAATATTCACACAAAACAAAGTTACATTCTTTAAATGGTCCGAGTATAACCTTCGAACACACAGACATTTTAAAAACAAATTTAATGGTTTTAGAAACACACACTTCTTTTGTTAAGGGAAATCCTCAAGGAACTTAGGATCTGGCAAGGTCTTTGAGTCTCATGTTTGACCCAGGGTAGGAATGTACTGTAACTATTCAGGCCAGTTCCTCCAGCTGTCAGCTTTCAACTCTTCATCCAGAAAACAACACTTATCACTTTCTTATTTCTTAATGCTAATCTATTTCCTTTATTAAATTATACTACATTTTTATCCATCAGATACATCAATTATCCGGTACAAAAGGCATTATACTACCCACTGCAATAGAAAATCAAGTTAAATATTCCCAAGGTAGATCACCACTTTTGTCAGGCATACTGAATTTATGTTGTTCCTAAAAAAACCAAAAAGACAGAACACCATAACAGAACTGTAAGTAAGGCACAATGTTAATCCAATGGTAGTCTGGATGTAACATCACTCCCTGATGGTTAAAAAAAATGCATCAGAGGGTCAAACAAACTCCTCTAGCCAGGATTGCTTTCTCTCTCTCTCTTATATTATGTCTACTGGCTGACGTCAGAGACTATGCAAACACCCGCAGGGGTCCCGATAATAATGATGACAGGCTACAGGACTGAATTACATCCCCACAGCTGCCGGAGATACATCCATTTCCCCAGAGTGAACACACACTACAGAGTGTCCAGTTGTGGCACACAAGACTACTCTGTAAAAACAAGGTTCAGAGGAAGTGCTGGACAAATTCATTTCTAATCATTTCAGCTGTTAGCACAGAAGGACAGCCAAAGAATTTAAGAGGGAATTAAATAAGCATTCAAGCAGGATCAAAAGTTAACCATTAACCTGCCAATGACGGTTAAAATGAGAAAATGTACAGTGCAGAAATATCTCTTACCTTTTCCAAAAATGTATTTTTGTCCTTTTTACGATATAATTATTGAGCTGTTTTCACTGCATCAGCAATGAGCCGCCTCCATCTTTTATCGTATCTGTAAGAAAAACAAAAGCAGTTATTTTCATTTTGGTTATTTAGTACAGGATGTATTTCACAAGTGGTACTTTAGTCCTTCTAGACGAGACTTAATATTATTCTTTAATAAGATGTAAGATGCGTGGTTACAATCTGATTTAAGCCATGCTGATTTGCAGATCATAATAAAGTTACCAGGCAACTAGCAAATAGCTCATTTTATTTACATGCCTAAACTAATTTCTAGTCTCTTTGGTACCCAGGTAGCATTAATCTTGGACTGTGAATAAACAAACATGCCCTGTTTTTCATGTTTCTTCATTACTGTCATAGAATATGCCTATAACCCGGCTAATTCATTTTATGACAAGATAACAGATATAAAAATACTGTATTCATCCTCATACGGATATGCTGTAACAAAAATTTTGTAAAGAGAGAAGCAGAACACTTGGGAGACATCTGACATCATATAATAATTGTATACGATAAGAGCTCTGCCACGAGGAGCCAAAGATACACATGGTTAGTGTGCCGCACTGCCGAAGGCCTAACAAGAACTGATGGACCTACTAAACAGGATAAACGACATCCAGCAGGGGACTGATGGGAATCTGCAGGCCAGACTAGAGTGAGGCTACACTGAGAAATATATCCTCTAGTTCTTACTTTAAGAAGGAGAAAATCTCCCTCTGGATAGGCTGTCACTTCAGATTAACACCGACTCAATCATAGATTAAAAAAGTTTTCATTAAAACACTGAGAGCCACAGCAAAACCAACAGGCATTGAACAAGGATCATTGGCGAAAGGTCACCAAAAGCGTATCTAGCAGAAACATTAACGTGTGCATGTTTGTTAAAGCAACAAGCCACCCAAGGCCATGTGTTCCTGTAATTTATTGTATTGTGAAACTTTGTAATTTTAGTAGACAAGGACAACAACACTAAATATATTTATTTAAAGGTCCAATTTAAGAGGATCTATTGACAGAAATGCAATATAATATAATATCTATGTCTTCAAAGATCTTACATAATGAAGCATTATGTTTTTATTACCTTAGAATGAGCAATTTTATCTACATACACAGCTGGTCACCTATGGAATTCACCATGTTGTTTCTATCTACAGTAGCCCTAAACTGATAAACTGCTCTACAGAGTGCGTTTTATAAACACGTTATCTTCTTTGGCAAAGAAGCTTAAACGTGACAACATCTTAATACTGTGTCAGCCACCTTAGTCCTTCGAAAGGGAGGTTGCAATTCACAACCTCACTGCTAGATGCCGCTAAATTTCATACACTGGACCTTTAAGTTTTATTAAAACAAAAAACGTTAAAGAAGCAATCCATAATTTTTGGGTGAAAACCCTCCCCCCAACAATTTATCCACCAATATTGTAATTGTCTAGATTACGCTAAACCAGTGGTTCTCAGCCTTTTAGACTCCCATCGTCAATAACAATATTTGAGCGACCCCTCACTCAAAATTCCTCCCAATAAAATATTTTGCAGCTTGATATTACTGGAAATATGTATTTGTTGTTTAAAAATAACCAAACATTAAGAAATCTCTTGACTTTAAAAGCTAAACATTTTATTTTAAATAATATTTGAAATTATGCTGGCAACCTGGTTGAGAAACACCGAGCTAAACGATGCAGTACAGACATGTCACAACTATCAGTTTCCTAATAAACAATAAGCATCATTGGATACTAGAGCTGTCAAGAGACCATGGTTGATTTTAAAAGTACAGTTTATAGAAACCGCGCACAATCAAAACAACAACAATGCTGTAGCTTGGTGACATTGTTAAGGAGCGTGGAATGATGGGATCTGTTGTCTTCAACTCTACTGCTGATGCCCATCAATCAGACGGGAACGAGAAATCATGTTAGCAGATGAGGTAAAGTTTTATAAACGTTGCATTGTCATAAATAAGAGACAGTGCGAAAAAAGCTAGTGGCTTGTTAGATGCTAGAGTCTACTTCCGCATTTGTCTACGATGATGCGTTTTCCAAGTCATGAAAGGCGGTAACAAAGGATAACGCTGATATGACGGCATTGCCAGGCGACTGCACAGCCACATGTCACTGTTTAGAATGGCAATTTTTCCACGATTAACAAGTAGTTGGAAACATTTGAGATATTGTGAGTACTCAGCTGAACAAAATATATAACACTAGCCTAGTGGTTTTTGGATATTTTACTGCAAAATTCTTACAAACTGGACCATCAACTGCACATCATGTAATTAGTTATGACTCATGCACAAATGCACATTAACCCTCAGAGGAAAGGCTTTAGATAAATGACTTTATCTAATGACTTGGAAGGAAATAAGCAGCTAGGTGACAGGAATGCAATACAAAGTTTATTGAACAATAACTCACTAACATGAGCACAATAAGTTTTTGTTTACCTCGTAATCTGATGCCACTTCATGCTAATTTTCAAGGTCAAACAAAGCAAGCGTCTAAATTCTGTCTAAAAGAACTGAACCCTCCTTAACCACAACTTACTCACGAAAAACAATCAATATACACAATAGCATGTGAACACGCAACTGGCCGGGACATGAGACATAGGGGTGGGGGGTAAGGGGCTTTACTGTAGTTAAACAAAGGGTCTCTGACACAGTTTCTCTTCTGTCAGATATTCTCCTCCGTCAACAAAGAACTCTAGTCTTGTGAATGCATTATTCTGCATTTTCTAAATTCTCATCTGCATTCTGAAAAAGGCCTGGCTTTGCATGTATTACTGCATGTGCGCAGATTTCCGAATGAGTCTGCAAAGCACTTGTGCTTTCATGAGCAGATCAGTCTCTAGAGATGTCCTAGATCGCTTTCCCTCCTTTTTAAGGATCTGAGTGGGTCTTTGTAAGAAGCAGCTTTTCACAGAAGTCATGAGATAAAGCAGAAGCCACGGATGGAGAAAGTAATGCAGATAATGCCACAACTCTGGTCTTAATGAAACGATGCCTTTCTCTGAGTAACATCCCCAAACAATGAGATGAGGCTGGATGGACAGAACAAGAGTGAGAGAAAGAGGGAAAAGAGACCGAGAAAGAGTAGAAGGGGGAATTGTGTTCCTTGTTAACAAGGAGAGGGAATTTAACTCTGTTCTCTGTTTAGGACCCAGGGGAGACCGTGGCTTGTTTGTGATCATTTCTTATGATGTTTTTCTCTCATATTCATAGCTGAAAAGTTCAAAGGAAAGCAAATAAATCAGTCCAGCTAATGTAATTCAATGACAAGCCCCTAAGCAAGAAATTATAATAAATCTGCTTTGGAGATTGTAAGGAGAAATATTAGGAAGAAAGCAGCCTCAAGCAGATCAAGGTCAGTCATGCCTCAATAACTAAACGAAAGATGACAACCTGGTAAAGGTGTGACAGATGGGTAGAATATGTATTTTTTGAATGCTGAAACTGGAGAAAGACAGAAAAAAGGTGAAGAAAACCAGAATGCGATGTGAGTAATAACAGCTTCTCCACCTACTCAATTAAATAAAACTCTTCAAGAATCTTGAATCACAACCTCTGCAGCTTTTGAGATCACCTTGTGTTCAATGCACTCTGAAAGCCACCAGAGACCACAAGCCAGAACAAGAAATAGAGAAAACAATAAATATGGGGAAAAAAATTTTTTTTGTTGACATCAGCTTTGTAACTTACAAATATTTGCACTGCAATCTAAGACAGACATCTAAAGCGAAAAATGTGGCTATGCTCAAGACAGCATACTACCATGTTACTTTGAGTTTATGGCCTATACAGAATGCATACCGTGTGCAGTATGCAAATGAATTTAATAAGGCTGTGACGATATATCTATATTCACATAAATTATGCCTGTCTAGGTCCATTCTGAAATCAATTCTATGTTTTATGCACAGCTCTTCCATGAACTACGGCTCTTTGATCAGTAGGAAGTACTGCCCGATCACTCCGAGATTGAGTCGTTTATAACCTGCAGTTGAAATAGCAACTCTGCGTCATCAATAACCGCCAAAGTCCGGTTCCAATACTCAAGAACGTATGAAAGTACCCGGATGTGTTCTCAATATCAAGGATGCATTGTACATAACCTTGCACGCTTACGGAATCCGCTTGAAGTCACTGTGGCGCGTCCATCCAAGTTCGTTCTTCTGAGGCTGCCTCGCAAGACCGGTCTCCACAAGACCGCAAGTCCATTGATTCTTTGCTTTCTTAGAATTGAGAACGGCCTACGTGTATAAATTGTACTTCTTCTGAGTCCCCTTTTCGGAGGTTCTGCGCGAGAGTGTCATCTGGCTTTCGGATGTGGTGTCAATTAACTGTAATTCATTGAGAAAGTGAGAATAAAAATACAAGATATAGCATCCCAGCCCTAAATTGAACACCTCAATGGCCTACAACAAATATGCAGGAAACAATAGATCTGTCTCCCACAATGCACTTGACTTGACCTAGCAATTCTGGTGTGATGAATAAACACCGGTTGCCACTCGCTGAACTGCACACGCAACATAATGAGATCATGTGGCACAGAAGTCATACGACAATGATGTTGCATATAACTACTGCAAATGTTTAACAGCAGTCAATTTGACTATAAAATAAAGATTTGAATACATTCATATATACGTAGATTCTTTTCTATTCTCTCTTGTTTTTTTAACTTGGACTTATACTCTAATATACACACAGCAGGTAAAAACACAAAACCAATATAAACTGCACTTTAACTTTAGGCATTTCACATCTGTGTACACAAAAGCCACCATCTTTTAATTTTCTTAAGGTATTCATGATGTATAACAAGCATACAGTGCTCTGGTATTCACATGGTGTAATAATCAAAAGGTCCTGCAGTATTTATGCGGGGTGACCGTCCAGGCGTCGAGCTGCATGGTGATCAGTAACAGAGCAGAAACAGCAGTGGGTCGCAATAATCACTAAGAGTGGCTGAATTATTCATGTGATGGGCTCCTCCTGCCTGTGTCTGTGTGTTTGTGTTGTAATTCAAGGACTGCCAACCTACCCACTCCCACGACTCTTGAGTGTATTCCCACTCTGCTTCTAGATGCAGAACGTTTGCCCTCACAAGAATGTACCAGCACGTTTACGTTTACACAGCCAAAACACGCATTCTTAAAGAGAGACGTGGGTCTGCTAAAATGAATGATGTGGACTGATGTGATGCAAAGCAACATGTTTAACCCCGACCGCAAGTCTTGACATGTCTCATATCTTTACGTCATTATTTTAACCTTGTCATTGTTAATCAGAGACCAAAATGACATAAAGAGCACTTCCACAAGGACAACAAAAGCAAGTATGAGGTGTATACTGTTGACCCACAAGGTCAGCTTACATTGAGCAGCGAACAGCACGGAGCGAGCCAAAATATCTGCCATTTAGATTTACTTTAGAACAGCTACGCCAACAAGTTACACCGCTGTTTGCAATACATGCGAAGTAAATGTTCCGAGGGGTGGTGATAAAGCTGTTCATTATATTACTACTAATTTAAGCACGCCGAGTTCAATAAGCTGAAGAAACTAAAACGAGACGGTACGAAGCAGCTAACTTTGGAGGAGACAACGAAAATAATTCAGAAATTTCCATCTGGTAGTGTGAAAGCAGCGAAAATCATTGAAAGCATTTTGAATTTCATGGTAATGGATTTGCAACCGCTGTCCTTCATAGCGAACAATGGCTTTAGACCACCTGGAGCCGCGGTACGACATGGTGGAGCGTAAATATTTATCTGAGACCTGAACTGTCCATCCAGCAAAGAGCCCAGATGGCACCCGGGCTGCCCAACCCTGCCCTTACCAAGCTGCCCTTTCGCCAATGCCGAACATAAAGAGCACTTCCACAAGGACAACAAAAGCAAGTATGAGGTGTATACTGTTGACCCACAAGGTCTGCAGTTAGCTTTAAAACATTGCTTGCGGCAGACATTTACAGGGCTCTGCGTCCCTTTGAGACATGTTGTAATCTCGCTCCCCTTCAACCTCTCCTCCTTCCCTCATCCCTCCTTCCCAAGGCCAGATGGACAGAGTTGGGAAAATGGGAGCTGTAAGCCCACTGGGTGGCCTTGGTTGTTAGCAGTTTGCTGCTTAGCACTGTAATGAAGTGAAACTCCTGCAAACAATTAAAGCCAAGGGGAGACATACTGGAAACCAGAGACTGCTGCCTGTTGGCACTGCAATCCAACCAATGGCACCGAATTGACAAATAATACTGCTAACATCCAGCCAGTATTCCCCGAGAAATTTCTTTTTACAAAGTGTATGAAGTAGCGCACTTTACTGTGTGGTACTTCTAACATTTTGAAAGTCAAACCAAAATCCATCTACAGTTTCAAACTGTTGTGTATTGGCGTGTCCATATAGTGAAAATATCATATAAAAGGTGCTTGGATGTATTATACTAGGGATGCTCCGATCCGATATTTGTATCGGAAATCGGCGTCGATACTGAATAAAATTCTAGATCGGGTATCGGTGACAAATTGCACCGATACCCGATCTAGCTGACATAAAATTTCTGCTAGGCGATGTAAAAGTTCCTGGAGACACCGGCGCTTAAACTCTCTCGTGGCTGTGCTTTGCGAAGCGTGTGACATCATACGCTAGCAACGTGCTCTGTACGTAATGCGCGTGAACAAGCGAACATAGCTTACATTGAGCAGCGAACAGCACGGAGCGAGCCAAAATATCTGCCATTTAGATTTACTTTAGAACAGCTACGCCAACAAGTTACACCGCTGTTTGCAATACATGCGAAGTAAATGTTCCGAGGGGTGGTAATAAAGCTGTTCATTATATTACTACTAATTTAAGCACGCCGAGTTCAATAAGCTGAAGAAACTAAAACGAGACGGTACGAAGCAGCTAACTTTGGAGGAGACAACGAAAATAATTCAGAAATTTCCATCTGGTAGTGTGAAAGCAGCGAAAATCATTGAAAGCATTTTGAATTTCATGGTAATGGATTTGCAACCGCTGTCCTTCATAGCGAACAATGGCTTTAGACCACCTGGAGCCGCGGTACGACATGGTGGAGCGTAAATATTTATCTGAGACCTGAACTGTACCAAAAAGTCTGCAAACACGTATACGAACAAAAATAAAGATGTCAATGCGCTGAGTTTTGGGGATAATTTGATTTAGAATTTCTATTTGTACCGACTAAACTATTATATCTTTTTCCGTTTATTTTTACATGTGCAGCACAAGCTAGGGAAGCTAGTGTTTTATTTATCTTTCGGTGTTGGATGTTAAATTTGATTTCCACTAAACTTTAGCTTAGTTTAGTGGACTTTGCTTTAATGACTAAAGCATTAAAAAGAGCAGATTCCTGTTTGAATATCTAAAGCAGTAAAGCTATTTTTTTGCTCAATTTCAGCTGCTTTATTGTTTATTATGCATTGATTTTTAAATTATATTTGCACATAACAGTTATTCAGAGATTTTGTTTCCATTAATTTATACCTGTTTATCAAGCTAGTGAAGCAGTTGTTTTATTCAGCTGCTTAATTTCCACTTTAATTTTGAATTTCAAGTTTAAGATAGTGAACATTTTGTTTTATTTTGCTGGTTTAATAAATAATTCACTAAATTTGTGAATCATTTGTTTGATATTTTGTTTTACGGGTCAGGAAATGAATGTTAAGTCGAGCTTGATGTCTTGCACAGCAATGCACACAGTTTATTAAGTAATTGTGCAATTTAAAAATGTTACCTTAGTATCGGATCGGTACTCAGTATCGGCCAATACTGAATCTCAGGTATCGAAATCGGTATCGGAAGCAAAAAAGGTGGATCGGAGCATCCCTATATTATACGATCCAAAAGCTTCAATGCAACTACAGCCTGTTTTAAATGCATGAATCTAAAAATGTTATTTATAAATTTAGATGGTTTTGGTTTCATGCTGTATCCCAACCATCCAACTGCAAAATAAGTAATTTTAGTGGTCGTAAAAGTGTGCAAACTGGAACAAATCTGCAAATTATAAAAATTGGCCCAAAGTATTAGACAAAAACCCCATCAAAGCATTAGTCTCACAGTTTCAGTTTTCAATAAGAACAACTAATATTGGCAGTACTGTGATAACAAGAACAGAATACTAATCTACACTTGGCAAAATGACACTCACAGCATCATAATCCTCTGTGAATGAAAGAGATTCCCCTCAAAGAAGAGATACAAAAAAAAAAATTTCTGTCTCCCATGCTCCAGCTTCACGGGTACATTTTTCGTTTGTTCTCATGACAGAAGCCAGACACAGAAAACCACAAACACTGACTGTCAGCAAGCAGAATCGCATCTATGCGGCTGTACGATGAGCATCTGCCTCTGATGCTTCTAAGCTTTTATGAGTACAGAAACAATGACGCAGCCCACAACCAAGGCATTAGAATGTCCTTAACAGCTGCTTTTTTTGCATTTCCTGGCAAAACCCGAGAACGTGACCGCTTTTATGAAACTGCATTGTTGTGTTAATCTAGTATGCATTAGAGTGCTTTAGGTTGACTTTAGGTCTCTGAATTCCGGCTACATCTTCTGCCTGTCCTCTCGTGACCTCCGGAGTGTGTTTGTTGTGGCTCCCTTCGAGGCTTGGAGGATGCAAGAACCGCCATCCAGCAAAGAGTCCAGATGGCACCCGGGCTGCCCAACCCTGCCCTTACCAAGCTGCCCTTTCGCCAATGCCAGCTGCAGCGTTGGCCTTCAGAAACGGGCACAGACGGGGACTGCAGGGTGCGGTCCTCAGCACAAGCAGGGGCTGGAGACTCGTCGCGCACAGCAATGGGTTCTTTACTACTGGGAACCCAACAGCCATATTGGTCGAGTCATATCTTGTTAAAATAAACAGAGTCTGACGGGACCGTTTATAAACGTCTGTGATGCTGTTAGTGACGGTTATTACAGGCATCCGAGGTTCCAATCACCACGTTTGCTGTTTGACAGGGTCACACGTTTGATCGTTTCAACTCTGACAACTTCCTCATGCACATGACATTGACATCACAAGCAGCCACAACAAACAAAGTGTCAGCCATAATAAGTAGATATAAATGTGGGCTACACTTGGAAAATTCAACGCACTTAAAATGCAGATCTGCCATTTTGGGTGAAGGAGGGTAGGCTATATTTTAGCCAATAATGCATTTTTTCTTCAGTTTTCTCAATCCTAAACTCATCTCTGGTTAATTATAAATATCTGCAGATTATTCACAGCCAGTTTGTCCTGCTGTTAAAGGAGAAAGGAGGATTGGAAAGGGGGTGGGGTTGACGTCTGAGAAGGATACGGAGCGAATTACTTGACCCGGTTTCTACAGAGCTCAGCCGAAAGGCAATGTGACAGAGCCCTGGCTCAGATAGAAACCACACAGCCTTCAGTGATCCAGGCAAGACCAAACGGTACACATTCATACACGCACGCATAAGACCACTTCAAAAGCAGTACTGGCATTAACTTCAGATGGAGGGAGGTTAAAAAAAAATGATATTTGTTTTTCTTAACTACAGTTAAAGAACAGTCTAGTGTGCAGTACTATGAAGAATAGGTCTAACAAGAAAGTGTCATCCAAGTATGTTATATTAATGTGCATAATGGAAACATGTTTAGCAGAGAATTGTAATTACGACCCTCAATTTCTTCAACCACAAATAAGCCGGCGATGACACTAATTCAGCATGTGCTTGGTAAATGTCTCTCTCTGTCAGCAATAAAAAAGGCTTTTGAATCTATAATGTTCTGGCATCTACAGCCTGGAAAAATGCCAACTAATATCCATCCAAGGTAAATAAAGGGGTAAAGGGTAACGTGCACAAGGTTGAGGACAATTAAAAGACTAGCCATAAAATATAAGTGCATGACTAAATTTAAAAATGTTATTTTTAACCCTTTCAAGCGAAGAGGTCACTACAGTGGACAGCTACAGTGCCTATTCAATAATAACAAAATTAATACGATCCAATCAAGTGGAGGTTTTAAACTTTACTTTAAAAATTGTAAATAACACACACCTTTTTCATGTTCTATGGGGAATTTTTCATACATATAAAGATTTTTGACACTGCATTAACTGTATATGATAGCCTATCCCCTAAGACTACCCCTAAATCTAAACATCTTACAAACTAATTTGCATTTTAACATCATTTAGTTTGATTTGACCAAAAATGTCCCCACAAGGTAAAAAAAACACTGATATAACATATATATATATATAGATATATTTTTTAAGTATGTTGTTGTAGTTGTTGATCGACTCAGAATTGATGACCACGTTGATTCATTGCTGACTATGTTAAATTCAAGTTGTTTTCAAAGTAATCTAGTCTGTAAGAGCATTAAACAGTGGGTATGATTACAGTGGAAGTCCCCTCAGAAGTTCCAAACGCTCCACCAGGAGAGAGAGAGAGAGAGATGGAGAGCTGAGTCAGCTGGTCTGTCCAGTTAAACTTACAGGTCTGTTTCAAATCCCATCAGGGAAACCATCAACATGTTTTACAAGCAGGAAACGATCAATGGAGGTGAAAACTGTTTCCAATTCCCTCTCATCCTCTTTTGAACTTACAAAACTCTCAAAAATGCAAGTACCCAGACATGAACATAAACACAATCGTGGGCAGTTGTGGATAAGAGGAGGAAGGGGATTAGTCAACTAAGCTACAAAATCTGGCAAGCAGCCCAGTGTTAAATGGGTTAAAGTACACCCTCCTAATCTCACACACACCTAAAGCTCTGCCCTGCCACAGCAGGCCCGCCTCTGCATCAAAGGAGCCTTTTATAAAGCGACCGGGGTCAGAAACATCACGGCGTATGGGACCCACACATGCTCACTTCCTTCATCCCAGGTGCTGTGGTTTTTTCTAGGCAGCTGGATCAGTTCCTCTTCCTCTCGCTTTTGTTTTGTCTCAGTCACTGCTCAACCAAAACAAGAACTTTGAAGTACCAGAGATGGACTATAATTTAACTGTTTAATTTGAATAAAATGGAAATTACAAATAAAGACTGCATTTTTACAGTTAGAAATGCATTACAGTAGTGCTCTAATATGTCATAAATAGGTTGAGACAATACAAATATTTTTTTAAAGCACATAGTCGATGTTTAATTCAGAGCTATAGGAGATGGCGAGCTATCCATTTCATCATGCTGAAAAGAGAAAGCCAGCAACCATGAAAGGTTTGGTTGAGACAAAAACTCACTAACATGGAAAACAATTCTACGAAAGTCTAGGTTGAGATGTATTAACATCCTGTGCAAAATAGTTTGGAGCAGAGCCATTGAAAGGGAGAGTTGGGCCAACGGATTCATAAAGCCTTCGTATAGTTGCAGGAAGTTGTGTTTTCTCTTTAAATGCTTTATTTCTTTATTTTTTTATTCACAAAATGACTTGCATCTTTAAATGGGTTAAAAGTTTATTTCAGTTGGTTTGTTTAGTCGCAGCTATATGCATTACTAGTAGCTTCCTGAAACTATTGAGAGACTCCATTGCTGTGAAAAAACTGTTTCATAGGAGTCAAAGGAGTTGACGCAATTCTCTCTCAATGGCTCCGGTTTGGGAGTATCTGCAATATCATTAAAGTTACATTACAGTATTTGTAGCCTATTCGGTTAAGCTAAATGCAACTCGATCTCAAATGAATGTGTAACTACTTTACAAGATGGCTATTTTGTAGGAAATTGTAAGATGTGAATCATACAAAAAAGAAACATCCCTAAAACAGATTGTCGGTGGCGTAGCAAAATTTGTACATTCATAAGAAAAAAACTGCTCATAAGAATTAGCCGGCGTGCAAATTAGTAACAAACTGACTTAAGATTGCGTTGAAAATGCTTGAGATTATTTTCATTGCATTGTTCAAAATGGGCAAACCACAATGGAGCAAAAAATAAATGTAGTATGCAGAATTATGTAGTCACTTAAGTCATTTTTAGCATCTACCGCTTGTAGCCGAGATGGTGATGATGTCATTGAGGCTTCAGTTCAAGTTGACCCCTGACAACCCTGACATTTTCCAATGATAACGCCTCTTTTTCACAGCCAGTGTTATTTGCTATATTTGCAGTAACCTTTATTACCTGGAATATTTTCAGTTCATGTTGTACAGAATGCAAAAGTGAACATCACACTGCACATTACTTTGAATAACATGAAGCTAATGGTTAACACTAACAATTAAAAATCCTTATCGATCCATTTGGCTGAGGTTCCCAACACATCCTGCTCATAACCTCTCACAACAGACAGCGGTAACACGAGGACACAATGTTTTACTGTTAGCTGCCAATGCCACACATTAGAAAACAGTCTGAGCGGAGCTAAGCGGGGCAGGTATCGCAACTGAACACAATGAGACACTTGTGACTGAAGCGGCACTGACTGTACCTGAAACTGAGGAAACTCTTAACTGTTGTGCTGATCTGAGAACAGCTTGACTGCTTATCCATCAGCACTTTCTTAAAAGGAACTGGACCAAGATCAGGCTAAAATACAAAACTCCTTTCAGACTCGACCCATTGTGAGGTGGCAGGTGTTTTTTGCAGACTTCAATGACCTCTAGCAGCTTTCCCAACAAAAGTAGCACTGACTGATAGATATAAAGAAACAAGGTGTGGCTGTATTTCAGTGTGAGAGGAGAAAACACAACAAAAGCAGTAAGATTTCTTTTGAAGGGGAGAGAGGAAGAGAAACTGAAAAATAAGTAACGTGGACATGTATGGTTTTCTTTAAAAAATAAAATATTACAATGGCGCAAGAATGGTATATCACATATGTCAGTGAGGGTAATATTGTAATGCCATGCCACATAATGTAGAAGACGAGAGAAAGAAAGAGAGTGTGTGTGTGTGTGTGTGTGTGTGTGTAGCCCCAGGTGGCTCCAGTAGTTCTAAAAGTCACAAAGCTCTATTCTGGAGGGTAAATGGGAAGACAGTAACTCAAACCAAACAGCCTTTAAGAGACACATAAAGTGCCTTTCCAACTGTGCTCAGCCATCAGGCTCTGAGCTTCTTGGATGCGTTTAAAATACGTAACAGCAAATACTGAGGTCTGAGTTTAGTGGGAACACTCACCATTACAGGCCTTCTGTAATAAACAAAAAAATCCGTCCAGTTCAATTTTTTCTAAAAACACTGTACTTCCCCAAGTTCTCTTTTCAGATGTCCTTTGCCTATGTGTTTAGAACAGCCAGAAGGAGGTGAGCCATTAAAGGAAACACTTCATCCAATCAAAACATGTTTGACTTTCTTTTCTCCGTGGAACACAAAAGCTACTGCAAATAAAGATAAATATAATGATATACTGCAGAATGTCATATAAATAAAGACTAAATATGTAGTGGTCCAAAAATTACAAAAGGCACTATCAAAGTAACCTGCCAAATTTGCCTACTATGCTTTGAGTATTCTCAACCCATATACAGTATAGAACAGAGCAAAATTCTAGTGTGTCTCATTTTTGACCTAGTGCAATGCATCTTAAATTGCTATATTTGACAAGAATTAGATATGCAAAAACTATTCCCGAGATGGCATATGATGGTGGGCGTATGTAAGTTTTTTGCAAAGATTGTTTCTTAAAACCAAAGCCTATTCGGGACAGTTCACATAAAAATGAAAATTTTGTCATCATTTTATTCATCTGATGAACATAGAGCAAGATATTTGGAAGAATGCTTGGAACCAAACACCCATTATTTACTACCAAAGTTATGAAAACTTACAATGATTGTGAAAATTTCCCAAGAACTGTTTGGTTTCCAACATTCTCCAAAATATCTTATATGTTCAATGGAACATTTTTTTTTTATCCTACTTTGGTAGTCAATGGTGGCCAAGAACTGTTTGGCTACACGCATTCTTCCAAATATCTTTCTCCGTGTTAATCAGAATAAAGAAATGTACACACATTTTTGACACAGAACTTGAGGGTGAGCGAATTAAGACAGAATTTTCATTTTGGGGTGAACTATCCCTATTGTTATGACAATTGTCGCCACTGGATAGATTGCATGACACTGCTAAAAGTAGTTCTTAGATTGAATGCCATGAGGTCATAGTTTCTTGCCCGGAGAGTTGGTGATAAAGTCTTATCTCCATTTGCAACCTATACTGTTGCTTACAGTGATTTAATGTGTGTTTTTAAAGTGGGTGTTCTCAAAGATCACATCAGGGCAATGTTTTGCCATTTACAGGGTGATGGTAAAGCGTCAATTGATGGCATAGTTTTATTTGGAGAGGATCTAACAGATGAAGCAAAGATCTAAAGAAAAAAGTTGGAATAAAAGCAGAAATGGAGCGCCGAAAATGTGTCTAAATGCTCCCTATAGAGCTAGTAACATTCCTGGGAGATTGAGACGTGGGAACGGGTTGAAAGACGCACCCCTGCATGAGCGTGACCATGTGTATGTTTATACTGCTGATCCGTGCAGGAATTCATAAAGCTTGCCGCGCAGTTTAGCTTGCCGTACGGCCCCGTCATCTTTAAAAGAGTGTAGACAGGGGAGAAGTATTGCTTGTACTCATCAACAGTGGGAGAATAAAAAATGGCCAGCGTGTTTTTTTCCTCCTCTCTCGCTCTCTCTCACGGGCTAATTTATAACCGTGACCTCGTTCATGAGAATGAGACTCCTCTCCGTTACAAAAACCCTCTATCAATCTCTCACACACACCCTCCAATGTCTTTTGAATCTCTACTAGACAATCTAGTGTCCCCTGGGAATTTCTTTATGATGGCGTGACCAAAACCTGTAACTATGTCAGGCCGATAGGATCAACACAGCACAACAAAGATACTCTACAAGAGAAACAGACACAGAGTTGAGGTAATGGATGTCCGAAAGCTAGAGACATCGATGAAGCTGAATCAAGACAGAGTGCATATACGAACTTTTGACCACACTGTAGCTTATAATATCCACCCTTTTATCCATCCACGTGATTTTGGTTTTTCCCTCCCATATTCTCCTCGCATACTCTGTGGTCCGGCCATCTCTCATCCCTAATCGGACAATCTCTCCCTCTCCCACGATGATAAGAGCTCCACTGTTCTACAGAGAAAACAAGCCATTTCCCTCCCTCTATCTCCACCGGTGTGTAGTGGAATTCTCCTGAGATACACAAACACATCAGTCAACACCCCGGTGTCATAACTCTTCATTTACACTCTACACAGTTCACATCTATGTGTGTATGTGTGTGAGGGACATACAATGAATGTGAAAAAGTTTTAAACTGCTTAGACACACTGCTGTACAGTGTGGGACATAAATTCATGGTGGGATAAAAAAATGAATGGGTAACTTAACGCATATAAGCGCCACCAACATTTTAGATGTGTTCACATTGATTTGAATGAAGACTAGGGGATTTACCTTTGACAGATCTTCTCTAACCGCCAGATATGCTGTGATAACACCACAAGCGATAACAGCTATCTGTTCCATGGAAATCTCAGTTTTCGCCCTTACAAACAACGACCACAAAGCAGCGAGTGACAGGACAGTGTCAGGTTTTGCACTTAGTGTGGACACACAAACTACTTGAAAGTAGTCTGGTGTTTTAGTTCTAAATCCCATATGAGCAGTCCAAAAATGGCTTTAACTTTTATTATAAGTGTATAACTACAGTTACTGCTAATGCATTTTTCATTTTTACAAAGTGAGGGAGGCAATATTATTTCTATGGTAATCGACAGCAGGGCGAACTGCTACTTATGGGGCTTAAGTCGAATTATCCACCTATTTTTTTTACAGCCCCGAATGAAGGCAGTTTATAACAGTCTTTAAAACTAAACTTCAGAACCTAATGTAAAAATATATGCACAATTGGTTATTGTGTGAACTATCTGTATAAGCAATATCTCAACCACACTCAAACATTCTATGGAATTTTAGGTACCCATGAAATCAGAATGACAGTTTTAGGCTTTTAGTATGAATATATTAGCCTCAACCATACATAATGAACCAGTACACCCCAAAACATTGTTTGGAAGAACTGAGTTTATAAAACGTATAGATAGTCTCACATTTCAAACTATACAGATCAAGATTTTTATGATATCAATTAGGGCTGGGCGCCGCGGGTTCTTGCGGGATAAATGTAATTTAATTTATTTATTTAACCAGGAAAATTCCATTGAGACTTCACTGTCTCTTCTTCCAGGGAGACTTGGTCTAGACAGCGACACACAGTTTCATACAAAACAAAGACACATCAAACACTCTTTAACAATAAATTGCGATGAACAGAATCACTAAAATCCGTATCTAAACGAGAGTAAAGAGCGATGAAGACCTACAGTACAGACCTCATGAACACCAGTTTATAATACAGGTCATATACATGTACTCTCATTGTTTGCGCATATATATTCATACTTCATTGTTATAAATGTTGTCTATCTTTCTTCTGTATAGTTATAGCAAGAAGATAAATATAAATAAATCATAAATCTGATTATCAGAACTAAATTTGATATTATTAGTTCACTTTCATAATTAAATTTCAATTATGGTGAGAAGTGAAATGAAATAAATAGAAGAAAAATTAGGTGTTATATATGGAATTATAATGGGATATTGTTAACGTGAAATAAAATAACTCATTCTGTGAAATAGAATTTTGTCCATTCCGCCAATCCCTGACATAATTTTATGACATCTCGGAAAATGACATGACTGTGAGGTAAACTTAACACTATTGGCTATTTTAAAATGGGGAGGGACCGTTAAATATGCCCATCCCTTCTTTCCGTTTCAGTGGAGATTACGACAATGCATCAAACAAAACAAAAAATCTGTTGCTGTCCTTCTGAAACCTTGCAAAACTGTATTTTTTAAAACACAAAAGGTACAGAGAATGCATAGAACTTCACAGAAGATGCATAGAAACAAAGCATTTGCCGCCTTCAATTCAATTCTTGTAATGGAAAAAGGCATGTTGAAAACGAAACGGCATTCTGGGATTGACCACATGCTGCAGCTGTACTGGAATTAGCATTAAAACAATGACTCTACAGTTGCTGGATTTCAGCTATGAACAGTTACAAAGAACACATACAAATCTCCAGACAAACACTGTAACACACGCATACACAACTTCCTGTCAAGAAATTCCAGTCTGTAACAGTGGCAAGAAAAGAGGCCCTTGGTGCTTTTGGCACGGGCGTCAATATTAACCCTAATCCGGGCGTTCACGCATTTTGGAAACAATCTGCAGCTTTGTCTGAGCCACAACCAGCACGCTAACAGAAAGGAGACTATGCACAGCAGAAACGGCTCTCTCACGACCAGCCAGAGTGTTTTACTAGCCGATGTGCTTTTCAGTGCACCAGCGTCACTTCTTTGAAGCGGTTCTGGAAGCGGCTTTGTTAAACTCATGCAAACGTAGCTCAATAGAAGTTATATTTGTTCAATCTGGTCTGTGCATAGACGTCGAACATAAAAGGCCAAGAAGTATAAAGAGAAATAGCACATCAACAGGCCACAATTCAATGCAGGACGCTGTGGGCATGAACGCCTACAGATAAAGGTAAAAAACAGAAACTTACAAAAGCTAAACATATCTGCCATGGCTTACATGTCATCAATCCAGTGGATGAATTCCAAGGTTAATGTTGCAGGACAGAGCAATCCAGAGGTTATTCGAAAATACTTACATTAATCAGAACCGTTGAAGAATGGGTATCCCATATAAGTGGCGTGGGCATGCTACACCGGTGTGGTTTAGGCCATATTGCTAGGGCATTCGAAAAATGATGTAAAAAATGAAATACATTGCAATATAATGATGAAGTGAATGCAGGAATGCGTGTAGGCTGCATAAACGAGTGTTGGCATATGCGTGTGGGTGTGCACAGACTACACAGAATGGAAAAAAATTGCGGCCCTTGAGCTCTGACCACATTAGGGCCCTCGAAGGAGGTAAGCGAGTGCCTTCTGAGAAAAAAATTGTAGGCAAATCCAAGCGGTTAAACACAATACTACCAATGCCTTACGCTGAAAAACCATCTCACTCCATTTAAAAACTCTTAAATGGCAAAAAAAATTGAATTTACAGTGTGTTTTGCTTCGTCATGGGCTTCAAATTCCTAAAATGAACAAAATTCTTGAAATATGTGACTGTGTGACAGGACATGGGAGTAACTGCATTTTTCCTCCAATGTTCACTTAGGCAACATGAGCTGTTTTAAAACCCTGCGTTTGATCCTGACCCATCTTCTGAAAGTAGGGGTGATTCATGGGTCTGTCATCCCCCTGCACTCATTTCCTGTCCGAGTTACCGTCCTCTCCAACAGTGCAAAAGGAGCGAACCAGCATGACGCACACCGCTACCACACATCCCCCAATCAGAGACAGATGGAGGACTAGACAAGACTAACTGACCACTTGATGAAATCTATGAAGGCCAAATCTCATTTAGTTCTGAAGGGAATGATCTTAGTTCATAAGTCATCTTTCTAAGATGTAACTACTCTACTGAATGTCAGTCTGGTTTGCATACAGAAACCATCCCAGGGGACCTGGGATGGTAGTGAAGACATACTAGACTGTGTCCATTCATCTAGACTTCCTTCCACGTATCCGTTTAACGTGCTCTCGAGGATCCCCTACTTGCTCTGACAGTTTCCTCTCGACATCTCACTTCCTACCCCACCTCTCCAGAGAGAACAGTATAAACTGCTCTGCCAGATCAATAGGAAATTCCTTAAGAACAGAAAGTTGTGAACAAGGAGATCTCCAGGGACAATGAATGGCCTACTTCCACAACAGTGTGGGTCTGAAACATCTGGTGTCATTAACTTCATTGAGATCCTCTATAAAACAGAGAGCCTTTTCCCTTCTGAGACACTTATTGGTAAAGAACATTTCCAGCTCAAATCTCTCAAGTACTCCCACATTCACAAATGGTTCTAGGCTAGAAGTTTAAGAAATCAGGAGAGATCTTAGAAAGCTCTTCACGTTACATACAGAACATAATGAAAAGCATTTACAAAAATATCGCTGTGAAGAACCATTTAAGCACCGTCATTTTTAAGAGTGTAGAGGTCTTTGCACATATAGTCCAAAATTTCGTACACGTTTCGTACGTTTTTTCGTATTTGGCAATCGTTTGTACGGTGTCTCTGAATTGTCAAAACGCATCTCAAAACGCTTGCTACGGATGCGGAAAATGCTGAATATCGAATCCAGTCAGAATTTTTTAGTGACGAACGAAAGTATTGGAGGCAGTGATTAACACAACGTGAGGTCGTATTTATTTTTTAACGTGCAGAAATTTCCGACTCAATGTGCAATGTCCTTTACTGTAAAACTAAAATCACTGCAGGGCTCTAGACTCATTTTTCCCACAAGCACCAACTTACAATTTGGTCGCACCCTTTTTATAGTAATCATTATGACCTTGCATAATGACCTCAGTTGATGTATCATTCTGTCTTTTAAAATAGTCGGCTACAGACCGCTTCATATTTGCTCTTTAACACTTGCGAGCCCAATAAATCCAAAATAAATTCAAAGAAACTTTGTTTTATATTCAAGTTATATATTATATATTACTACACATTGTCATAAATAAACTTTAATTACTAAATCGTACTAACCACTCTTGTTAAAGGGTCTCAACACACTAGTGTTCTGATGTGTTTTGAGTCACTGATTTGATGGGTTCAGTCAGTGAGTCTTGTGAGTTCAGTGTTTGACATACGAGTTGTTTCAACAAAATGAATCGAACATTAGCTGACATTGAAATAGTATGTTAGGACATCGCAAAAGATAGAAGTTAAAAAGCAAAACACTTCAGCTCACTGGACATGAGTTTGCCTTTATGTCAACTTCATGTTCCGAGCACTTGGCAAAAGGCAGCCGGCTACATGTTTTTGAGCACATTCACACTCAGCTGTAATATAAGCAAAAATAGGATTCTGTCCACCGACCTTGCTTTTGATAATGCTTGAGGGAGAGGGACAGTTCAGAAACAAACGTTTTCGACTTCATTAAGCAATGTAAAATTCCAGAAGAAAATGTTTAATAAAGAAATTCTACAAATGAATACCAATTGTAGCTGCGTTTCCATTAGTCTACCCTTCAAATTGAGTTAATTGAAATTTCGAGTTGAAAAAAAGGCCAACGGAATTTCGCAAAAACTTCCAAATATCGCAAAAATGTTTTTACGCTTGCTTGAGGTGTTTTTTTCAGAAATTAGGAATCTTTTGCAAAACTGTAATGGATACGCATTTGCAGATGACGTGATGTACGAAAGACATGATCATTAAAGATGGCGCTGGTTCGCAAATCGCAACCCGCCTTTAAACCCAAAGAAGTTTGGAATGAGTGACTCATCACAAGAAGAACACATTTCTGTTGCACAACTTTGTTTAAGGGAAATGCTGTCATTCTGCAATATATTTTTATCCATGTTTTTCGAAAATATTGCCTAAGTTTCGCAATAATATGTGTAATGGAAACGTACTACTGTTTATGCACAAGCTCTCACCAAACTCTATGTAGTTGCTAATATTTTAAAAAACCTTTTTTTACCTAAATTTTCCTAAGAATGTCCATGTCAATTTTAAGTTTCAGCTACCTATTATTCAGTTACGCATCTGACTTGTTTTTATATGGCGGGGGGGGGCATTTTTTAAAGACATGTTTTGTTCTTGCTCCACTCCCTCTCTGTGGGATCTCTCTTGTCAATCAGGTCTCTCTGGTTCTGGAGAAGAGCAGGTGGAGAGACGAAGTGAAACAGGTGTAAAAACAGCATGGCAGCTAGTTTTTCTCTCAGGAAAACATGTCAACAACTCATGACACTGATCTGACAAAACAACTTGCTGCCTTACGGTTGAGCAGCATTGTAATGTCTCATAATAAAATGACATTTCCCATGCAGTGTCACATTAAAACATTGTCCGTTTTACTGCTCACCGTAAGAAGAAGAAAGACAAGTTTTCATGTAACAATGCAAATTCCAACCAGTTAATGTGCAATTTCAAGACTAATTCAATATTTAACAACCTTGCACGCTATCAAATTAATTATACACCTAAATGTAACTCTATCAGCTATGACCAAACAAGAAAACCAGGCGGAGAATAGGTCAATGAGGATTCGGACGGACTTGACGACTGCATTAAACATTAAGGTTATCATGATGACATTCAAATGAAAGTTATTATTGAACCTTTTTTGTTGCTTTCAATATCTCTAGGAACAAATGCATGGGGTGGGTTCACAGTGGCAAACAGGACTATTCGACATCTGTGTTTATCCTCAAGCAAAAAACCAAGCATGCTATATTTACTCTGGCCAAGCAGGCAGAATGAGAGAGCAAAGAGAGAAAGGGACGGAGAGAGAAAGAGTGAGAGATTGAGAGAGAGAGAGAGAGAGAGAGAGAGCAGCTTTAGGGATATTTTTGTCCTATGCAGGTAATGGATGTAAGGGTACAAGTCAGACTTTTGTCCAACAATATTGATCCATTACAAAGGGCGTGTTGTGATAAAAGATCTTAATAAATTAAGGTTTAAAATATTTGATTTCAAAGTTGTTCAAAACATTCTTGAATTGTGTAAATAAAAGTTTGCCAGACCACGAATTTCTGTTGTTTCTTTCGGCCAAGTGCAAATGATAAACCTGACAGAAAGCTGATATGTGTTCCGATGACAACACCAAAACCCTCTTAAACTGACAAGCAGGGACTCAAATGACAACATTCAAATCCCACAGACAATCCCGACATACTCTCAACTCAGTTTGTCTTTTCAACACCTTCAACTAGCAGTCTCTCAACCGGCCGGCTGCAGAAAGCAGTGGTGTTTTTGCACAGAAGTTAAAGGGTTGTTTCTGGTTAGCCGATGGAAAAACAACTTGAGATTCCTCAAGAACTCCAAGTATTTCTCCCGGCACGCAAATATATATTGCAACTTTATAGGGCGCAACTGAAGAATGGACTTTAGCCTAACACCTGGAAGCAGTTATTCAGATTTACAACAGCATTCAACTCACAAAAATACATTTTGTTTTAAATTATTACTTTAAAGAAGAATTGGCTCCAACTTTGTGACTTCAACAGCAGCAGTGACTGATGTCCACATTTGCCTCTCTAATAATTTTTTAATTTTTAATTTTTTTAATTTTTTTTGCATGAGACATGAATTTGGACATTGTAAACGGTATCAGTCATCTAAACATGACTGAATTGGCCCCGAAAAAGGAATTTACCAAAATAAAACCTTTGAACATGACAGTCTGGATCTCTAATACGAGATCTTCAATATCTTCACTTTAAATTACATAGCTACACATTACCTACAGAGTTGATATCCTACCTTTTATGACAACAGGTAAAGTGAATGATTCAATAATGAATCAGATAAACCGCTTATTGTTTCGAGAATTACAAAGATGTCACGACATCTGCAAAGATATAAAGCGAGATTAAGGCCTTTATAAAGTTGTACTAAAGACTTTTTCTAGATATTCATTATCAAAACATTACTGCAAGCGTCCTTTTCTGCTCTGTACATTTCCATATCAGTCACAAATGAGAAACTCATATGAAACAGCTTATTTAAATCCCAACTAACTGTAAAGCAACTGTTGTGTTTATGCACCTTTATGTTTGGCTTCAAGAAATGTTCTCTGGTTTCTTCAAGAACACTGCTTAGATGAAACTTCAGACAATGTAACCTCATTACAGACAAACATTCGTCTTAAGATGCTTTAAGAAATTTACCTAGGAACAAGGGAACCATTGTATGTAACTTGTAGTCTCACTATTGTCGCATGGACTGACTCCAGGTGAGTAAAAACTACAAAGTGCTGACGCATGCGCGCTGATTCATCAGGAAGGACTCGGTTATTTTCACTAACGTTAAACACTTAATGAAAAGACATCCCAATGATCCCAAATCCCTCACAATGACCAGAGCCCGGTTCCTAAAAAGCTCAATTACCCAACGTACACCTCTGCATGTAATGAAAAAACATGACAAAATCTAAAAGCTGTCCAAAGGCTCCTGAGTTTACTCGGCACTTCGCATTGTTGATTTAAACATGACCGTACAAACTAATGATTCCCGCTGAACGCCTCTTACCTTACCCGAGCCGGGCATGCGTGGGGAAACTTAAATTTCCAAAGCAAACATGTGTAGTCCGTAAAAAGGTTTCAGAAATCCTATGAATATTGTACACTTCTCGCCCAAAGCGCCGTTCGCCAACGAGGAATTCTTCTTGGCTTCCACATTCGTTATTCCTCTTCCTCCCAGCCAACCGAAACCACGACGCCCGGCTGCTACTCGCGCACACACGTACATTGCACTGCGCATGCGCACGGCTGAATTCACAAGTGTCAGTAGTAATGCATGAAAGAGACCGAAGTCCGCAATATAACGTGGTGAGCACTCAGGATCGGCCTGATGTGTTAAGAAGCCAACGCCACTAAAACAGTTCACACTACTGCAAAATGATGAAAAACAGATTGGGCAGCATAGAAATAATGTAGATATTAAAACATCAAAGCTTAAATGAATTCAATATCATTTTGAAGATGTAAACAGCACTTGGAATGTGTTGATCTATGTACGCCGACACAGCACGGTTAGGATTTCCTTTAAGTAATGTGATTTGGTGTGCTTGCATGACGTCAGACTGCAGTTACGTCTATTTTCTCGGGTTTTAAAAAAAGTATGTCTGCAAAGACATGTGGTCTGATACATGGAGGCCTGGTAAAATGGAAACGTTTCGGTGTAAAGGAAGTATTATATGAAAAGCTTAATCGTTAAATAAAAATTAAGATACCACGCACGTTCACAATTTAGTAGGATTCAGACAGTGCAGATACACTTTAGTAGTGTATAGCACAGCCATGTGGACACTTTTTTCAGTACAAACTCGACTGCAGTACCACGACACATTTTGCATGGTAATATGAACTGAGGAAGACAAAGTGTATTTGTAAAGATAATTTTGAAGGTGGGTATTTTTGTCATTATAATTGTTTTATTCTATGTAGATAGCATATACAATATTATAAATAGGCAGGCCTTTTCATATCAGTATTCAGTCATATGCCAGTTTGTCCCATATTGCATAATAATGTTATTTTCCATCTAGAAACTGTAAGATATATGGCTGGATAACCTCCAGTGTCTGCAAAATACAAAGGAAAGTGAAGAAACCCAAAAACCTGAAAAAGGGGATTTTTAGACTTTGTTTTCAGTAGTGCAGTAGTTGTCTACTCTGATATATTACGTATGTACAAAAAGTCAATTAAATTAATTTACAACGTTTAACATATTGTAGTTGATGACTTGTTATTATTTACAAGATTTATCTAACAGTGCGTTCTCATCGATAAACTTATAATGATCTGTAGTTTGGTATAGAACATTTTAAGAGAATGTAAAGGCATCATTGTTCGACCTCTTTTATTTCGCATTTCCAGCCATGCTTTTATCCTAGTTTTGAAACGATCGATTTCAAAAGAAGAGTAGCCAGTAATGTGTCTGCCTTAAAACTTACCACACATATGTTTGTATTTGCATAAGCAAAAACATTTAAATGAATTTGCATGTGCATGAAAATCTAAATAAGTTACGAGTAAAGTTTAACCAAACTCTAACATACACATTTTAATGTGTTTGAATGACATCGATAACAAAAACCTATAAGAGGGAGGTTAGATAAGTGTCTGGGTGGGAGGGAATAAAAGATTTTAGAACTACATACTTTCCTGGCCTTGAGCCCCAAAGTACAAATTAGCCATGTGGCCCAGAAACCTCATGGCACCCCTGGGTAGAAGAGCCCCTAAAAGCTTAACCTCAGATAGATGTCCCAGTTCCCCTCGTCATCTTTAATCCCTCCACCTCTGAGTTGAAATTGACGAAAATCCATTCTAGACAACATACCTCTTATAACATTTCCATGTGACATAAATTCTCAGTAGGGGGCAGTATAACCAAATGTTGATGTTTTACGTTGGGCTTTGACTAGAACATCTTGTGCAGGTCAGTTATTTTATAAAACTGCATCATATATATTTTCTTGTACTTGATTCTAATGATACAAATTATGAAATCTTTGCCTGCATAGGAAAATACATTATATTTACATTTTGGTAGAAGCTTGTGTTATCCAAAGCGATCAGTGCATTTAGCCTTATGCACTTGCTCGACTAATAGAAATGAGAATATTCAAGTCACCATTTAACACATAACACATTCTTATTATTTTTATATTCTATTATATGACCATAAAAATGATACATATGAGACCTGATACATCGAGTCACATCCAGTGTGAACCCAACGTAAACTCCATTTCCCAGCATTCCCCACATCCTCCACCCCCCGTCCAGCCGGTGTATTTGGATACAAAGTCAGCCCTTGGAGCTGACAGCTTGATCCATGGAATAGCTCGCATTTTACAGGGAGAAAAGAAACGGGGGCAATAAACGATTCGATTTGAGATGGAGGACAGGCTGACCAGCTAAACCATCTGAGGGGAAGAATACATTTTATCGGCGGAATTAGGTAATGTGTACAGCGAATGGGAGGAATATTCCAGCGTTCTGATACGCCCATGCGACGAGGTGTTTGGATGTTGTGATGTACAGTGAACGATCAAGGCAACGAGAAGAAACACACATGAATACAGAAAACCGGATATTTTTAGAGGACGCATGGAAATACGCATGGATACAATGTCACTAGTGTCTGGATTACAAGATTTTTGTTGCAGTTGGTGCAGAATATAAGAGAAACTAGGTGGATATTTATTATTATTACTATTATAAAGATGGTGGAGGCACTTTCTGCTTGCTTAAATTTAAACAACAGAAACACATTATGGAGAAGACTTTCGTCGCTTAATCACCATCGCCTCGTCCAGGATAAGAGTCACCTTTACGCAAGCCATCCGCACCTCTCTCTTTTCTCATAAAAGCAACATATATCGCAATATATATAATACTAAACAGCCAACACCAAGCCGAAGTTTCTCTAGTGTGTCTTGATCTATAAAAGCTGACCATAAAAGGTCTGCGGACAAAAATGACAATCATGGAAAATGAAGAGGAAATTATCGAATGACCTGCACATGCGATTCACAGAAACCAGACGAGGTCCAGTGGTCAGTGGCTTTGACTTCGACGTGGATTAAAATGCAAACCACCGTAGACCTGTAGTAGCGATAGTACCATTTATTTTAAGATGAATTCATTTAAATACGAATAGATGCTTTTTCTATTAACGTTACGCCAAATGCTAGAAGTGTAGGAAATATTCAGCGTCTACTTAAGCAAATGGCACTGCCATCACTGTTGTCATTCACATCTTAAAATGGAAGCGCGCTTTCTTTAAAGGCTATTTAAAGACGTAAACTGGCTTAAATCGTTAACGATTTACAAGATTTGCACGTGACAGATAGAAAGATGAGGACAAATATGACGGATATGGCGATATTTATGAGTGTTTTGATCTCGAGAGCAGGTGCATTTCTGTTAGCCAATCACATTTGAGCTGGGGGAAAGATACCTGGAGATGCCTTAAGACAGCGCGTACATATCTTTTAATGCTGTTCATATTTATTCAACATATAATGCAAAATAAGAACACATGTGCATTTACATTCATTGAAATTGAAATCTATGTTTTCCAATGATCCGATTATGTTTAAATTCATTATTTAAGACAACATTCCAATACAAGCTCTTTTTAAGTATGACTTGTACTTGATCATAATATGGTATAGGGCAGATTATGAGACGATCCATCTAGTCCTATCATAATTCTGCAGTGATATTCGTTTTGTTGCAAGTCCTTTGGAAGGAGACTTTTTAATGGAAAAGTCCCATTGAGGTATCTGATAAACGTCATAATCTCAAAAACTTTGGATCTGATGTTTATCTATGAAAAACTTGTTCAATGGAGAGCTCTCATTCACTGTTGTCATCAATCATATTGGACTGAACATATGTCTAAAGGTGCGATGCTCTTTACATGTTAAGACACACACAAAGTGCACTGCGTACAATCAATGAGAACAGTGCGGGGTCAGCCCATCACAAGCATTTCTTATTGATTTCTTTCTTCATCAAAAAGGCCTATTCGGTAGATGAGCCCTGCATGGATATTGTGCGTGAGTTGACAGAGGGCTTCCTCCAGCTATTGAGACCGCATCGCTGACCTGTGCACTCAGTGATGGACCAACACAAAAGAGGGAGTGGAGCAGGAGCTGGAGGCGGTGGAAGTGCAACGCCTCTACCTTGCACCAGCAGTGGAGGCTCCTGTGGACCCCCACTTCCCCCAAATACAACTACAACACCCTGTCTTACACAAGAAGAGACCAGCAGTAGCTGGAATTCCTCTACTCTTTCATCGGTGGGATCCCCAGATTCTCATCTTCCCAACCATCACGAAGGGAGTAACCCTTTCTGGATGGCCGTGTTTGATTATGAGGCCACAGCGGATGAGGAGTTGACCCTACGACGGGGTGACCTGCTGGAGGTCCTCTCCAAGGACTCCAAAGTGTCTGGAGATGAGGGCTGGTGGACTGGCAAGATCCAGGACAAGGTGGGCATATTTCCCAGTAATTACGTGACCCGACGGGATGCTGGCTACCCCGTTCTTCCTCCCGAAGGCCTGGTTGGTGGGGAGTCGCCATTAGAGATTGACTTCTCAGAGCTGTGCTTGGAGGAGGTGATTGGCGCCGGTGGATTTGGAAAAGTGTACAGGGGTGTATGGAAAGATGAGGAGGTGGCTGTTAAAGCGGCCCGTCAGGATCTAGATGAGGACATCAGTGCCACTGCGGAAAATGTCAGGCAGGAGGCCAGACTCTTCTGGATGCTACGACACCGCAACATCATCGCTCTACAAGGTGTTTGCCTACGGGAGCCAAATCTTTGCCTGGTTATGGAGTATGCCCGTGGCGGGGGGCTTAATCGAGCACTTGCTGGGAAAAAGGTTCCCCCTCGGGTGCTGGTGAATTGGGCAGTGCAGATTGCGAATGGAATGGACTATCTGCACAACCAGACATTTGTGCCAATCATCCACAGAGACCTCAAATCCAGCAACAGTGAGTCACGTTTGAATGTGTTTTTTAACCAATGAGGATTCAAGATAAAAAAAAAGATTTTAGTCCATAATTGACGCATTCTCATGCCATCCTGGGTAACTTTCTTTCTTCAGCCGGGCACAATTTGAGTAATTTTTTTAAATATCCAAATTTGATTTTCGACACAGAGATACATGGAGCCGGCATGCTGCCATCATATGCATGTAGTTTTCTCATCTAATGTAACGTGTGTTGGCTACATACACTCAAAATATGAATGATTTTCTTAAAAACATATCTTTCCTCTTTTTTTTCAAAAATACTAGTCATATACAAAAAAATGACAAGATTGTGTGTAAATTATGGATTCAAATTCATTTTTAGTGAATTTCTTTAAAGGGATAGCTCACCCAAAAATAAAATTTCTGTCATCATTTACAGATTGTTAAAAACCTATATAAACTTATTTTCCCTACTACAGAAGTAAATAGGCATGAGATCTGTTTGATTACGGACAATCTTCCAAATATTTTCCTTTGTGTTTAGAAGAACAAAGAAATGTATTCAGGTTTTGAAGAACCTCAGGGTGAGTGAATTATAATAGAATCTTCATTTTTGGGTGAACTAACCCTTTAACATACTCTTAAATGCCTCTGGTAGATTTTATATTTGATTTACAAACTTGAAACATGATTAGAAAAGACAGTTCCCAAAACAGACCTAAAATAGTATCCAACAAATAATTAGGTTTCCTCAAAACTTCAAAGGAAACAGCATGCAAATTTTGCACAGGCTGGATGAACACCGTGACGCAGGTCTCACATATGAAAGAAATCGGCTCGATGTTGTTTGTGAACTTGTATTTTCTGGTCTTTTTTGCCCTCAGCCTCCTCTCATTGAGTTGCTTCCTCTGCTTAAGGAAAGCTGCTCTGCTCTGGAACATGCCTGTCTATTTTTGGTCCTTTGTGCTATTTGCTGCTAAGCGCAGTTAGAGTTTTTGGTTTACTGGGCAGAAAGAAGACAGTCGCCGAATGGCTGTGTTAGTGTATGTATGCATATATGGGTGTGTGTTTAGATGGATGAGGAAAACAGCACTGCATAGTACTTACTGTTTACCATGTGCACTAGCAGAGCTTGACAGACACTGTAGCCCAAAAGCTAGAGAGAAGATTTAAGTCCTAATCCCTGTCCTTGTCAAGTCCCCAAAAACAGTCACCTCAGCGCTGCTGCCCCTCCTCGCAGAGATGGGATGCGTGTTTACAGTGCCCCTGTAGTCACAGGAGGGGTGAATGCATTAGCTGTCAGAGTTTTGAGTTTCACAGCTCCTCATTATCCAGAGGCTCTGAGCTCAGGTATCCCTTCAAACTGTAGACTTACTTGGAGGTTGGCACAGCTGCCGTGGCAACAGAGGCGGATTCCAAGCCCTCCAGCCTCTTCCCAGCTCCCAGCTTTTGCACCCTAGATATCCCCTCCCCCTACAATACAATTCTGTAAAGCGATGCATCATATTGCAAGAATTGTAGAATATCTACTTCAGAGATTTAACAATTGCAATACTTTGTGTGTTGGTGTTTATCACATTTTTTATTTAGTGACTCACCATTTAAGGGGTCATTAGAGGGATAGTTCACGTAGAAATAATAATGATTTGATCATTTATTCACCCTCATGTCATTCCAAACCAGACTTTCTTTCTTTTGCAGCAGACAAAAGAAGATGTTTTGAAGAACAGTGATAAGCAAACAACAATGGTCTCATTGACTTTCACTGTATGGATACAAAGCCACTGAGACATTTCTCAAAATATCTTCTTTTGTTTTCTACCGAATAAAAAGAGTCATATGCAGGTTGAATCTGAATGATGACAACATTTTTATTTTCGTGTGAAGTTTAGGGAATTTTTTTTAGTATTTACAGCATGCTAATTTGAATCTCAAATACTATTAAGGACTAATACGTAGAATTAAAATTGGGACACATGGCTTGTGTTTAAAAAAGGAGCTTTGCTAATAAATCAAAATCCAGAAACAAAGACGTTTGGCACGAAACAATTGGCACTCTAAAATAACTGTAAAATCTGCCCCTCGTGTTGACTAGGGGCTAATTTCAACATACTTGCTTGACTGGTCAGAGCGTCTGTATAACTGGGATAATCTGATTAATGTGACCTGCTTTAAAGTGATGTCACTCTGTATTTGTGAGTTGATTGGCTGCACTCATTGGTCAGTCCATATTGTTAACTGAGCTCACACTGGACTTAAATTACTCCTTATCAAAGAGCGGCCCACACGCCTGCAAAAACAAAAAGAAATGGGGATCAACTGGAAGCGTGAGTCAGCTGAAATGTAATGCTAAACCCCTGATCACCTTCCCCTGACACTCCTCAGGCAGGACTTTACTGGAATACCTGACGGCTAATGGTTAACACGCAATGTTTTGAGCTATCAAATAGCCGTGGCACACGTTCAGTAGTTGTTTTTTACTTGTTGATAAAGATAATATCTGTAGACTTAAATTCAATAGACACTGATGTTAAAGGTAGGCCTATCAGACTGGGTTTGATTGGCCGATTAATAGAAGTGGTCATTTCAACTAGTGTCTAAATTGAATAATGTTGAGGTTTTGAATTCAGACTAAATATTGCAGAACAGAACAGATGGCAGAATGCAGGCATGTATTTTTGGCGCTGAACATATAATCACACAAAAAAATTCTCTATATGGACATTTGGGGAACAATGTAAATATGTCACTGTACAGGCTATGTGGGTTGTTTTGGATGTCTTGGCTGTTTTCTAAAAGTAACGCCATCCATATCTGTGTACTTACTGTACTATGTACAAACTACAGTTCAGTCATTGGCCATGTGATGCCATGCCATCTTAGCAAGCAATTAACTTTTAAACTAAGAGTTTTGAAACAACATTTTACCAGCAGATGAAGAAAACAAGAATGAGGTATAGAGAGAAGCAGAAAGGCTGGAAATACAGCAGCACAGCAACAATGACCCCTTTATCGCACGCCCAAGACAGCGATGGCTCGACAATGACAAGAGTCGCTCGCCTGGCAGGGGGAGGGGAGGGTAGATATGAGAAAATGACGGCCTATACCTCTCATAAGAGTTCGTATGGATACAGAGGAGAGGGCTGAGGAATGTATGTGGATACATGTATCTGTGTGTGCGGTTAAAAGCCCTTAAGGGTCTGAACTCAAGCAGGGGGAGGATGGGGGTCAATTGGGGGTTATAAGTACCGGGGTCACCAGGGTAAAGGGACAGCATCACAGAACTGAAGCTGTGCCGAAGGAGGACTCATTTGTCATTTGTATTGCAGGCTTCAGTTTAATTGACTAATTGATGTCTTTTAATTGTCCTATAGCTTTACTGGTTGAACATGACTCTGAGAACACCAAGGTCATAGGTTCGATTCCCAGGGGTGCACAAATTCTATGTTCTTTAAGTCACATTTGATTAATAAAGTGGAAACTTGCCCATGTAGGACATTGTGGTAAGATACGCCATGTACTCATGTATCTACTTCAATGTATTGTAAATAGCTATTGTCACATCGCTTTTACTACCTGTCTCTCACAGAGTCAATATTCAAAAGTTTTACTCTCGGGGCTACAAAAGAGGCCTGAGTGTTTCACCACCGCTCACTTGCCTTTACGACAACACTACGCATTTATCTATTGCACAATTGTCACTCAGAATTTTTAGGCGTGCCATTAATAAGTTATATGATGCATTCCTTTCCCACCAATTGGAATGAGTACGATGCACTAGACCAGGGCTATTCAAATCTTACCCTGGAGGGCCGGAGCACTGCAGAGTTTTGCTCCAGCCCTGATCAAACACACCTGAGCAAGCTAATCAAGCTGTTCAGTATCGCTAGAAAATCACAGGTGTGCAAGTTTGATCAGGGTTGGATCTAAACTCTGCAGTGCTCCGGCCCTCCAGGGTAAGATTTGAATAGCCCTGCACTAGACTCTAGACTCTCACTCATGCAGGTCTTGCAGGACAGTAAAAGTGGGCCTTTAGTCTTTTTTAATGTTTGCTTTTTTGGTTAGAGCACATGACACATTTATTTGGTTATTTAATTATTAAACACTAGGGATGTATTGAAATTGAACCACGACATCGGCGTTGCAAGTGCAGTTGTTTACCAGCTACTGGAAGAGCTACTCTTTATTTTAAGTTATCCTTCTACTGATGTGTTTCGTCATTACTTGTGTTAACACAAATACAATTTCCAAGTATTACCTGAGAGAAGGGATTTTCTGTTAAAGTGCTTACTCAGTTGTGCCTCTGTGCTTTAAAACAGCATCAAAGTCTTTAAATTGACTTGTTAACAATGAATTTAGATTATTGACATTGTTACACATTAAATATCTTCACCACTACTGCTCATCGATCAGATTTGAAACATCATCCATTTGATGGGAACTCAGGCATCTGCGGCAGAGATGTGTTTTGAGGCCATGAGTTTTTAATAATCTTTTGTCTATATACACCTAGGCGTTTGAGAGTGAGACGGAGAAAAAACCGAGGTCAGTCTCTCTTTGTTTAAAGGGACAGTTCACCTTAAACAATATACAATTCTGGCATCATTTAGTCAACCTCAAGTTGTTCCAAATCTGTATAAATGTCTGTGTTCTGTTCAACACAGAGAAAGATATTTGGAAGAATGTTAGCAATTTTCTGGGACATGATTCACTACCATACTAGAAAAAAACTTTTTTTTTTTCTTCTTTTGAACACAATATAAGTTATTTTGAAGAATTTGGGAAAACAAACAGTTCTGGGGGACATTTGACCTGCCTTAAAATGTTTCCTACTGTTGTAGTGAATGATGTCCCAGAACTGAAAATTGCTAACATTCTTCCAAATATCTTTCTCTGTGTTCATCAGAAAAAAAGTACAATGTTTGGAACAACTTGGGGGTAAATAATGACACTATTTTCCTTTTTGGGTGAACTATCCCTTTAAACTGTGACACGGATCAATTGCTTGCCAGATAGAAAATGTGCACACACACACATACACACACACACCAGTATCTAACACAGAAATCAATTAACAGACAATAAACAGTATGGCTGGCGGCCTCAGTTAATGAACTGAACCCCGTAGGTGACTGAGTATCTATAAAACACTCTGTTGGTTAATAAATAAGTGGATAGATTTTACCAGGTATGAGAATTTCTCATGTTAAAGAGTAACTTAGATCAAGTCCAATGTTTGGCCCTGAGCTCACATGACTGTGAGAAAGGTGGGCAAAAGCTCAAAGCAAAGAGGACACAATGTGTACACACAAAGTGGTTATCCACACCCAGACTGAGCATACACTGTAATGCAGTGCGCACACACATGCACATTAACTATATACCGCAGCAATAATAAAAGTAAGACCGGCCCACGCTGCTAATACATACACACAAAAAACATGATGAACATGGACAGTACCACACATCCAATTCCACCGAGCACGCTCAAATATGGAGCATTGTTTTGACATAGATGTATGGTAGTTGCTAGGAACACACTGAATGTATAGTATTCCCATCTCTATACCCTCGCAAATGCATGCTAACAATGCATGCAAATGTCAAAACACAGACAGCCACTATACAGTAGCTCTGTACACAGAACGCACTGACATGGCCAAGTATCACAGATCTTGAAGTGAGAGAAGCATTGTTAGAATGCTGAAAGGATTGCAGGCGGGAGCAGAGGAGCAAGGCCTCTCTTGAAGGGATTTCACACTGGAACAGGTTGTGTTAGCATGTCCTGTAAACATCATTAGACTGCAGCCATATTTTTATTAACCGGTCTCTTGAGGTCAACTGATTCAGCATTCTAGAGAATGGTAGATGAATGTAGGTCAGTTGTGTGGGGAATATTGTTCATTATAAGAATATCAATATTGGAAAGTATTATTAATTACACAGAATTTTAATTGGGTTCAAATTGTATTTGGTGGTAAGTCAAGGCAATTGTCTGGTGACTGCTTACAATTTAAGTATCAGCTGAGTTAGATAATGCAATTTGGCCTTTTTGTTATTTTGAATAGAGAATTGATGAATAAATGGATTGTGAAATAAAGTGAGCCAGAATCGAACACCGTATTTGAGCACCACAGCTTTGTAAATGAATTGGATGAATGTGAATATCCCTGCTTTTCTTCCAAAACCTTATATCTCCATATTTCATGATTTCTGTTTTTACCATAAATCATTATTAATAATTACCCATTATGTTAGTCACAAGGTTTTGCAAATATATAATCAATCAAAACTATTAAAAAGTGCTTGTCAACTTTGAAAACACAGTATTTAACCATTTAAAAAGTACTGTGTTTTTCCATTGAATAAGAGCAAACAAATTTGGATATACAAGGTTTCAGGAGGACAGTGATTATATATTTGTTTATTCATGTATACTGCCCCCAAAAAGTATTTACACCCCTAAGCCTAAAGTAAAATGTCTAAATGTCATTACACAACATAAAATATCAAAGAGACAAACCTATATAAATAATAATAAAACTCAATGAGATTCTGTTAAGGACGGAAATATTGAAGAAGTACTTGATGTGTGACATGTTCATATAAGTTTGATTATAAGGGGTGTAATAAACTGAGGTAGATATGCATATCTACATTGCGAATCTGCTTAGGATTTTGTGGTAAGGGGAGGGTTTGTATTGTGAGCAGTGTTTGATGTTTTTTCTTGTTGTCCTAAAATCTAATAAAAACATGTTATACAAAAAAAAACTTAATGTTCGCCCCAAATCAAATACTGATGTACTGTTTGACGCTATTTGGTAGAAGCCTATAAGTATTGTATTTTAACAGTTAATATTTCGAAACCTGCATGACTCTTTATTTATGGAACACAAAAGAAGATGTTTTGAGAAATGTCTCTGTATGGTTTTGTGTTCATACAATAAGAGTCAACAGGAAAAAATGTTTTCCAAGATTCTTCAAAATATCTTCTTTTGTGTTGTGCAGAAGAAAAAAGGGCACACCGGTTTAGACGATTTCCTTTGACAATTTATAATTTTGGGGTGAACTATTCATTTTATCTTGAGATACCTAATACAATGGCAATTTTCTGTTTGACCTTTTGGAACAACTTTGTAAATTATTTAAATGATTAAATAATGCCAATTGACTGACTGACTTTATATTAATATGAAGTATTTTTTATATTACATGTTTATGTATATTACAACAGTAAATAATAATAAACAATGTAGAATAATGAAGGTTAGCTATCTTCCAAAAAAATCCCAAATGCAAGCTTATGAAACACGCAGATAAGAAGAGCAGCTCTGTCAGGCAGGTATTTTGGTGACAGTCAGTTGCTGCTTGTGTCATGGAGTGTCTCTTTGCATGTGCCTCAGATGACATTTACCTCAAAGAGGCGTGACAGCAGTACAGCTGACACAGGGAAAACCGGCCCTCTGCAGGTACGATTAACCCTGTGGGACAGGGAAACAGTGCGATGTGTGCTGGTGTCCTGTTACTGAAACTCATTGAACGCTACAACATCTGATGAAAATATCTCTTAACATTTCTTGAAGAAAACTATTTTTGTGTTAAGATAATAAAATGTATTTTCAATTGCTCTCTGAATAATGTCATAAAGAAATTCAATGCTGTACTCATAAAGTAAAAATGTAACACCGATGTTTGGAAAGCGCATGGAGAGAGAAGGAAGTAATAACTTTAGAGTTCAGCAGCAGTTTCACGTCCCTCCTCCCTATTCAGGCAAATTTTCATGCAGTTCCCGGTTAGTGGTTTGCATTCCAAATGTCTCGAAAAAGACTCAATGTATGTCCAGAAGTCAAGGCCATCGCTGCGGCACTGGTTGTAATTACACTCTTATCTATTGACATTTCAGGCAGTCTAATATTGACATTTGAACAGAGTAAGGGCCGAAATTTGACTCTAATCGTGAATGCGTAACCTGAAGGACTTCTTAAAAGCATGTGCAACAAAAGCAGCAGCATCTAATGTCAAAATGACTGTAATTCACCATGCAGAAGATTGTATGAGCATAAAGCCAAAATAATATCATTCCTGGAGGGCGACATTGTGCCGTGATGAATAAAGTGAAAAATCTGACTCTGGTTTTGCATCTGGATCCAAGTAAAGGTATCGGTGACATGAGGCCTTTGGATGTAAAGTCCCAGCACACGCTATGAGATTGAGGCTTGCGGTTTCTTGTGATGTCTATCATGTCGGAAAACTACTCCGCTAATCTTCTATACTAGATGTGCCCATTGCAAAATCATACCAGAGGATTATGATTCTAAAATTTGGTCTCACGCAAATACGCACACATAGCAAACTTTAGTTTTGACTAGAGTGTCAACAGGCAGTATATGTAGGAAGGCTTTGCAGTCACAGAATGGAAATATAACCAAGATACATGAATGTCACAATAGTTGTGGAGACAAAAGCAACAATTTCTGGTCAGTTAGATTTTGAACTGTTAAATTAAAGATATGTCACAGATTGAAAGGTCTATGTAGGAATTTTCGAGGCATCCACACCTCGCTTTAGAAGCACTAGGCTGACACAAGACAATGATGTTATCACGTTTTCGATTCTTTATTGAAAACGATTTACGAAACACACCCTGTAGAGCAGTTTGTCCTTTAAGGGCTACTGTAGAAACAACATGGCGGATTGCATGTAAGGGGACCCTTGGTGTTAGTAGATTTATATAGCTCGTTCTAAGGTAGTCAAAACTTCATTATGCAAGGTCTTTATAGACCTCTGAAGACATAGTTATGTATATTATATTGCATTTCTGTAAATAGATCTTCCGAAAAATATATAAAAGAGGGACAAGGTTCAAACCACATAAAATACATTTAAGTTATTGTGGTGATTGCAGCTTTTTAGAAAGCATAAAACGGTGATTGTCACATTAGAGACTTCAGTTAGAACTGTGCGACAAATATAGCTTCTCTTTTGTCTTGTTTCATCATTATGTTTTCCACCTCTTTTATTTTCTCTTTAACCGTCTATTTTTGATGCCAATGTCTAAAATATCTGCGTCACTCCCTGTGTACTCCCACTTATAAAGCACACAAAGCCAGGAGCACACGAATACAAATTCATACTTATGCAAACACACACACAGATGATATGCCCCATTTCCTCTTTTACTCCTTTTTCTCTTTCACCCATTCCCATCATCCCTCTCTACTTCTATCTCTTCTGCAGAATGGATGCATGGGAAGGTGACAGCTGGAATATGATTCAGACAGGAATGGAGGAAAATAGGCAGGGAGGGAGAGAGAGAGGGTGAGAGCGAATGTCTGTAGGGCATGATGAAGAGGAAATGTAGTCTCCCGGAGACTGCTGAGGATAGGGAGGAGAAGGGGGCCAAACTCACTGATTGGTCCAAACAAGCCCCACCCAGCTTAGTCATGGTTCTACTGATTGGTCAACAGCCATACTTGCCACCAGCACTCTTAGTCAATAACCTTTTCAGTGAAATGCTGCTTTGATGTCTGGGCATGTTACTGCGCTAAATATTGTCTAGATAAGGACCCTATCAGTCCACAAATACCATCAAATATGAAGTTTTGCTACACACTAAGATTAATCTTATGCAATTAAAGAGTACTGGTTTAAAAATATGGTCATTTCATTATTTCTTGATAGATGCATGTGGTATAATATATTTTTAAACTATGTTAGAGATTGTGCCATGAGTGGAGGAATGAATTGGTTGCAATTTACCCTGATAGACCCTATTGAGTGTACACTACAAATGGCACTTAAAGAATACCCAGAAGTTAACATTCTGTCTTCTTGCCCTTATTTATCACATTTCACACATTTTTTATTGAAGTTAATTTTATTGTTTCAGTCCTCCTGATTGGTTAATCGGTCTTTATCAGATACGTTTTTGTGGAGACATCACAGAGGCGCCATTTTGGAGGTATCGCTGTAGTGAGCAGTGGACTGCAAGTATACAGAGCGGTAAAGTAAAGACCAATTAAATCGTACTACACATCATACTAGAGAAGCAATCAAACCAAGGACATACGATACCAAAATAATCTCACCAAAGACATCAGGAACCGTAATTTATATAATTCGTCTTTCATCAACAACACAGATCCACACCACCTGGCCGCAAATAGTTGAGTTCTCCAGCACCAGCAGTGCTGCCTCCAACCTCACTTTTGGATATTACTATATTACTATTTTTGTTAGGAAATAAATTGTATAATGTTTAAATGCCAATTAACTCATTATTTTAATTTCAAAGTGTTTTAATATTACTCTCCTTCAAATGTGTATTATGTAGTATCTTGCAGTTGAAGAGATTGCAGACGCTCTGCTGTGTATTGTGTCTATCAGCGCCCTTCAGCAACGACTAAATTTACAACCTCTTGTACCTTATGGCTTTATTATAAATCAGTGACTAATCAAACATTTTTTTATCACCCTCTTGACTTGTAACAGAAGGGTGAAGACATTCTGTGGATTCTGTGGATTATGTGGTGTTTTCATGTGACCATTGGTTTAATCTTCGGTCAGATCACTAAGGGTCAAGGGTCAAATGGCTCTCTTGTAATGACAACAGTTAAACATGGTTTGTAACGTTTGACAGATGTGTGTGCCCTGACATTGTACCGCACTTTATCATTATCAGCCTTAAGTAGCTGCAGATGGAGACCTAAACAAAGGAAATGCTAAGGAAGTTGTAATTTATGTAGATGGGGATCCACAACTAGGTTAAAGTGTATAATCTGATGAAAGACAACCGTATCAACATTTCCAATGTCATCGTTATCTGATACATATGTATCGTACATATTGAGACACATCGGTTTAATATGCGTGGGCAAATATTATATAATTATGAATGGAAGTTATGGTTGATGTCCTGCACTTACAGGTTTGAGGGTATTTGACAGACTTGTGAAACCTGTGCGACTGTCCTCTCAGATATCATCCCAACACATAAACAGTCTGTCTCACACACTCACACCCTGGTTGACGTCATCATTATGAGGACTTTGCATCGGCTCTGTTGGTTTTACAATGATCTATGTCCAAGTTCACAGAAACCTTTTTAACATTTTATTTTAAAAATCATTTATTATTATCACTGAAGCGGAAAGACACAAATGCACACATGCATTAAATGAGCAGTGGGAGACTTCAGTAAAGACCCGAAACATCAGTTCATTGGAACAAGCACGCATGTTTGCAGTGTATACATATTTACCATCAATGACACACCCTCGCTTGTTCAGCATTCAGCATGTTGAGAGAATCTGCTTATTCACTCTCGTGAACTTGTTCTGTTTTTACACATTCTCCCAATTCTATATATTCTCTCTGTGTTGTTCACACATATAATCCTCCTCTCACATGACTCCGGTAGCAGCTGTTCCTCAGGGTGATATGGCCATTAACACAGCACTGTAACAATGGCTTATTAACATTGGGAGCAACCATCTCCTATTCTCCTAAACCCGCCATATAGCCCAGCCAGAAACACACACAAAAAAACACACAAATACAAAGCTTTAGCACAACAGACTAAACTTATTCTTAGCAGTGGCAGATCTTGTAATTTTTAAAAGCAGGGGCCACATTGGGACCACAATTTACAGAGGGGGGCCAGGTACAGAGCGCAATTCTTTTTTCACTTTTCAATTGCTGCAGGCACTACCAGATTTCGTAACAAAACACTGGAGATGAGTTAGAATGATACTGGTTTATTAATGATAAACAAAGATGAGGATAGGTCAGTAAGCAAACCAACACAACACAAAAGTTTTATATAGCCTACTTATAAACATAATTTTGGTATGACCGAATACTATAGGTTTTTAAGTGTCAGGCACTTTTCCGTCCCTGAACTAGTATAGTCCCTATACTCTGCTTATTTCGACTTCAGGTCTCACAGTATGTGGTTCCAAAACTGTCATTCCGAAAGGTTGCTTGGCTGTTGCGGTGCACTACACTTAACAAAACATACCTATGACAAAAAAAATTGTTCAGTGGTTTACATGTTTTTGAGCATGGACACTGGATGTACACGAAAGCACTGCAAGTGCTAATGATGCACGCATTCTTATACTGACCGCGTTCCTGAAGTCGCGGCTCTCTGTTATCCGCAAATATAATTTAGAAGTGCGAGCAACGGGAGATGGTGAGAATGTGGCATGCGTTTTAAATTGAAATGGCCCCTAAACAATAGACTACACACACTTTCCGTAAGCATTTCTTAATTTCTTCCAAAAAGTGGTGGGGACGTGTCCCACCCGTCAAAAACGCCTATGCCAAAGTTAGATAGCTTCAAATACTACAGCAAAAACTATTGACCTAACAAATATAAAAGTTCAAACGTATTTAAAGATCCTATCGACCAAATGCATATCAGGTGTAGGCTACAGAGGCCCTGATAGGACAGGGGCACTTCAGGGGCCAATAAGGTTTCAACTGGGGCCCCTCTGGCCCCATCCCTAGATCTGCCAGTGATTCTTAGTAAAGAAACAATACTGTATTCAAGTAATTAAAACACATTCTTACACACAACACACACACATTCTTTACCAGTAACAATTTCTTAATATCTAACCTTTACCTTAAAATAAGGATATATTTACCTGTAAAGCAATTTTACAATCAAGACAAGGGATTTATTTTAGATTTTTTCATGAGACTGATAATCTCTCATTATATCTTAGCTTTTTAATGGCATGAATATTTGAATGTTGAGAGCTGGAGAAATGTTGCTGAGGCGACACACGGTGCAAACACACGTGATAATAAACAGAGGTATTTGTAAGCAGCGGACAGAGGGAAAGAGAGAAAGGATCCACCTGTTCAACCTGAGCTTGTGATCTGTTAGTTAAACAGAAACCCTGCTCCCTTCCCTCTCTCTCTCTCTCTCTCTCTCTCTCTGTCCCGTTTGCATATGTATGGCGATAAAGCAATAGCAGACTGCGCTCCACCCTTCTCCACCCCCCTCAAACCAGTCCAGCTGACTATTGACTCTCCAAACATTTCCATAGCTGCCCACATAGGGAAACACAGCAGGAAACACAGGGAGGAACAGCAAAACAGAGCATCACAAACTACCATCACTAAGGTGACCAGGCCTAGTTGTCACAAAGCTGTAAGGACAACTGGGGCAAGTTGTCACGAGATAGTTGTCCGATGTTTAATGTTATTTCATACTGCCCTTCAAAGCTGAAAGAGCTGTTGGTTAAACAGACAAACAAAACAAAACCACATCTACTAGCATACATTTATATAAGGATCAACAACTTGTACATTATGAAGCTTAAAAAGTTGAATTGTTTTCTCAGGATGTGGAAGAGGTCTCAGGTGTGAGTCAATATGTTTTTAACTGTGGACTGATCAGAATGTTTGTGATTGAACTCCTTCGAATCATTATTTCATCTAGCGAACCCATGTATTGTGACGATAAGGCTTGTTCTTGATCTAACAGGTTAATTGTGTATTGTTGATTGTGGTATTGTGTAAATGCATTCTGGTAGTTCAACACAAGGCTGAATTCACGGAGAACAATGAAGGGATCGTTCTCTGCGCTAATGCCACTTCTGTGAAATATTGACATTGTACTTTACATGCACTCAACATCAGGGCGTGATGTAGGGCCACTTGTGATACTGGCGTGCAACTTTGAGGACACTTGGTGTGTATACAGTAAATGATTAGGCTCTACTTAGGGTGCACTCTGTTACCTGTTAAGAGTCGAGAGCATGTGTATTAAGGCATAGCTCATGGCTGGGAGATCTTATTTCTCTCCGGGGCTCTGTGATGCCTGGACACATGCTACTGACTGATAAATATTTGATAGAGTATAAAGCTTCAGCTCCCTCCAAAAAAGAAGAAGCATCCTGCTTAGAGATTATATTAAAGTCACTTACATGATTAAATACATGATTCTTCAGTGCATATTATTGCAAAAGAAAAATGTTTGTCATTTTTCATTTAACGGATAGTTCACCCAAAAATGAATATTTTGTCATCATTTATTCACCCTCATGTCATATAAAACCGGAATGTGTTTATTTCTTCAGTGGAATATAAAAGAAGATATTTTGAGAAATATCTCTGTGGTTTTGTGACCGTACGATGGAAGTCAGTGTTGTTGGGGCACATTTTGGGGTGAACTTTCACTTTAAAGTGTAGTTATATCTGTATCTGTTTGCACTCTCGTGTTATCTTGAGCAAAAATCACGAAAATTGTTTTCTACCTTTGCGCAAAGATGATGTGAGCCAAGTCATGTTATGAACATCCTATCTGGTTTGACTCCTAATGAGTACCACTGAGACACCTTTTTGGATGATACATGCAAAACTGAACACTGTTATGCAAATCCACAATTAATATTTCATAAATGTCTATTTTTACAATATCCTTGTTGGTTTGATTTGAAATCTGTGGCAAAATTCACTCCATTCATCATCATTGCATCGCATCGACTTTGGCATCTAATCTTGTTGTTTCTCATCATATTCCTCTCTCAGTTCTAATTTTGGAGCCCATAGAGAGAGACGATTTGACCGGGAAGACTCTGAAGATCACTGACTTTGGGCTTGCACGAGAATGGCATTGCACCACAAAGATGAGCGCTGCCGGCACGTACGCCTGGATGGCACCAGAGGTCATCAAACTGTCCCTGTTCTCCAAAAGTAGTGATGTGTGGAGGTCAGCTTCTGTGTTTAAATACGTTTTTTGCTCCTGGAAAGTGACACGCTGCTAAAAAAGTATTATTATTTAAAAATAATATATACATAATAAATAAAAAAGTGATTTATCATTATTTTTTTCCACACAGTTTTGTCATTGTGGTATAATTTATATCTGATGAATCCACCCCTAAACACACTAAGAGACAAAACAACCTGATGAAACAAAAAAAACACACTAAGGCTTGTGTTTCAGTTTTGGAGTGTTACTCTGGGAGCTGCTGACTGGTGAGGTCCCATACCGTGAAATCGATGCTTTGGCTGTGGCCTACGGTGTTGCCATGAACAAGCTGACCCTCCCCATCCCGTCCACCTGCCCTGAACCCTTCGTACAACTGCTTGGAGGTACAAATAAAGTTTAGGTTCAATAACATGACATTAGCAAGTTTAACTTCAGCATTCTTCTGCTTACCAATCGCTTTTTCTTCACAAGCCCCTTACATCTCTGTCTTCTCGTTTCTCTGCAGAGTGTTGGTTTCCTGACCCACATGGTCGTCCATGTTTTGGGAGTATCTTGAAGAGACTCCAGGCCATTGAACAGTCATCTATGTTCCAGATGCCCCTGGAGTCTTTTCATTCCCTGCAGGAGGACTGGAGACTGGAGATCCAGCAGATGTTCGATGAGCTACGAGCGAAGGAAAAGGTAAACAGTCAAAGTCATGCTTGTTTACATATTGAGGATTTTAGAGAAAAACACAGGTAAACTTTCCATTGAAGTATTGAAGTTAGAAGTTCACTATTGTTGAAGTTCCAGTGTTTCATTTTTTGAAGGATCTATTGACGGAAATGTTATGTAATAAACATAACTATATATGTCTTCAGAGGTGTATGAAGACAATTTGCAACGGTTGCAATTACGAAATTCAAACTCACCTCTAGATGCCGATACATTTCATACACTGGACTTTTAATGTGTTCTTATTGTATATAGACGGTTTCATCTTAACAAAACAATGCGCATGTACAATTTTGTGACCCCACTTTAATTTCCGGTACACATTCACAAACAATAGAGTGCCTGTAGATTATTTCTGATAACAATCAAAAGAAACCCAGAAGAACTGTTACTTGGCCAAACCTGTCCAATATTTTGAATATGAACTGCGGTACCAAGCTCAACTTCTAGATGTCAATGTATCATATGGTTTCTTTAAATGCGACCAAACTGCAGGATCCATTCATAATTTTATTGAATAAAATTAAAATACAACAAAATTCAACAATTTATTATTTAATAAAATGATTATATAACAAAATAATATAAATTTTTATTATTAAAAATGTAATTAAATGTAAATAGTTATACTAGTAGACACGAGCCAAACACAAACCGGAAGTTAACTGGGGGTCAGGCGCACACGCTTCCGTTTAATCGGTCTATGGTACGTCTGCAGATGCAAGCACTGTAATTGATTATTAAAAAGAGTCTAGTATGTGAAGATTGAGTCATTTGGGTTTAAATCAAATACTCTAGATAACAATATCATACACAATAACCTGCTGCTTTAGTGGTGTAAATTACCTTGTGTTCATTAGGAGTTACGTTCTTGGGAGGAGGCGTTGGCACGGGCCGCTGAGGAGCAGAAGGAGCAGGAGGAGCATCTGAGGAGGCGCGAACAGGAACTAGCCGAGCGGGAGATTGACATCGTGGAAAGAGAGCTCAACATCATCATCCATCAAATGTACCAAGAAAAGCCACACGTCAAAAAGCGCAAGGGCCACTTCAAAAAGAGCCGGCTCAAACTGGCCCGGGACAGCAACTGCATCAGTCTGCCCTCTGGTGGGTGGAGTGTGAATTTGTACATGTTCAGATATTTGCAAGAAGTTTTTCTTTCTTTAACTTTGAAATTTTTACCAGGCCATGGTAATCTAGGGTTTTTACAGGTGTATTTTATAGTGCTTATGACGGGAACATTTACATTCAGAAGTGTCAAACAGAAGTTCAGGTTTTAAACTGGATTGAACTGAATGTTAAACCTTGGAGTATTAATGCACAACAAGTCAATCAATGTTATGAGTGTCGTGCAGATATGATAAACTGACTAAAGGGTTTGTAGCAAGACATATTAATACATATATTTTCCTTATATCATGAAGGTTTCGAGCATAAGATCACAGTTCAAGCTTCTCCTAGCGTGGACAAGAGGAAGGGTCAGGGCAGTGAAAGCACCACTCCTCCGGCCAGCCCGGGAGTCATTCCTCGTCTAAGAGCGATACGCTGTAAGTAACAAAGAGTCTAATGCATTGATCTGGGCTTATATAAGAGATTAAGTAAAACATGAGTAGATTGCTGAACAGTTTATTAGATATTAATGCATGCTTGCATTGCCTTGTGCCAAGAATCAATTCCTGGACACTTAAAAGAGTGTATTGTTTCTGTTAAGTGCCTTGAGTCTCTACTTTATGCTCATGTGTTTCTTTTTAATCATCTCTACTCTATATAGTTCTGTAACTTTATGATATATATATATATATATATACTCATTTAAATAAGAACAATCATTTTCTGACATATTTGTCATCACTGATGTTTAGTGACACCGAGTGATGGGAGGAAGACGTGGGGCCGTACTGCAGTGTGTAAGAAAGAAGACCTGGCAGGAACCAAGAAGAAGGGCCGAACATGGGGACCAAGCTCCACACATCAGCGCGAGAGACTAGGTGGAGAAGACAGGTAAACCATACACTGTAAATAAAATAGTTTAAATGATACTTCATTACTTAACTTCATTTTTCGTTTTTCTTCTTTACAAAATACAACTAGATTTTTTAACTCATTTAAACTCATATGACTATCAAAGCCAGGGGTCTTATAATACATTATTTTATCATTTTCTAATCTCTAAATAAATTCCTTATCACTGGAATAGCATTCATTTTCATACATTTTTACTTAATTTTTATTATCATGCTAATCAGGCATTGACAATGCATAAATATGGATGTTTATATGTTAAAATGTTCTGTACAGTAACATCTCATTGTTTGAACAAATGTTTTTGAACATTGAGTAGGATGTTTTTAATTGTCGGAGCCCTTTTGAGCCTTCACATGAAAACGCATGTTGGAACTAAAATGGCGTTAACTCACAAATTCTTTGTAATACAGACTTACGGTTGGCAAACTTAGGTGTCCCGTATACGGAACGGGTGACTGTTAACAGGCTACGTTAAAGTATGTTTACAGTTATAGTCTTTTTAAGGAAATGTTTCTTGATACGACGTCTTTAAGCTTCTATCAGATTCATTTCTATTAGCTGACGATAACAAATGAAAAGGTCCTTTCACAGCGTAATGTTCATTTTGTTGCACATTTTTTGCACTTTTTTGCTCATCTGGTTATAGACTAAAGTCTCTTGGGGAGGGGAAGGTGTGGTCCTCCAGTGCTCCAAATCTAGGGAAGTCCCCAAAACATGCACCCATGACAGCAGGATTCTCAAGCTTAAATGAAATGGGTGAGTCAGACTAAAGTTCTCAGGTCTGATGACCACCATGTCAATATAACTAACTAACAAATTTTATAAAAGTCTATACTGTATATAATGTATTTGTTTTATCCTTATATGTAGAGGAGCACAGTGAGTTAGAAGATACTACCCCAGCTCAACTGGCGCCTGAGTTGAGCAGTAATGGAGCCATGGAGGAGGGCTCAGGGTCGGCATTGGGCTCGCAAGATTCACTTCGACGATTTAGTCAAAGAAAGAAAAGTGACTTGCTGATGTTGAGATGTGCTTCTATACTGGCTGCTGTGGGCCTTGGTTCTGACATCTTCCAATTGGGCCGACAACAGGTAACCAACCTGAGAGAGTCCATTCAATCTCCTTGTTCTGAAGATTTCATACAGTATTTAAAGGGATAGTTCACCCAAAAATAAACATTCGGTCATCATTAATTCCTTTTCATGTCGTTCTTCTGTGGACCACAAAGGCAGATATTTTGAGAAATATTTCAGTGGTTTTGTGCACATGCAATGGAAGTCAATGGGGACAATGTTGTGCGTTTACCAACATTCTTAAAAAGATCTTCTTTTGTGTTCTGCAGAAGAAAATCCTACAGGTTTGGAATGACACGATAGTGAGTAAATGATGACAGAATTTCCCTTTTTTGTTGAACTTTCCTTTAAAGCTCATTCATTTTCATCAGGAATCTGTCATCTGTACATTTTTTCTCATTCGAATGCAGTAATGTAGTGATACCATCATTCCATGCAGATGAATCAAGATGAGCAAGACCTGCGAGAGGAACAGAGGAAAAAGAAGGAGGGCCTGTTCCAGCGCACGGGCCGATTCAGACGCAGCACTTCTCCGCCCAGCCGCACTCTGCCGCTCTCCCTCTCCCAAAACCGCCATCACGACTCTACGCTGCCCACCATGGACCCGTCTCCCTCAGTAACGCTCCTTTCTCTTTCTTCCCTCTCCGACTGCAACTCCACCAAATCCTTGTTGCCCTCCGACCCTGATGACTTCACTCCTACCCCGAGCAGCACCCTCTCGGTGGTCTCTCCCGCTCCATCATTAAACCCTCTGCTGGATCTGAAGGCGGAGAGCTTTAAACGAGAGCCCAATCAGTCTCTCACACCCACACACGTCTCTGCAACAATGGCACTGAATCGCGGGCACCGCAGGACGCCCTCTGACAGTGCCATCCGTCCACGAGCACAGACGGTCGTGGGGCATCGCCGCACCCCCTCTGACGGGAGCATGCCCTTTCTTCCTACACCTGCACCTACCATCACACCCCACACAGGTAAGAAAACATTTTCAGTATTGGGGTAACAAACGTTTCAGAGACAACAAATGAAACCAAAACACAATATTTTAACCATTGTACTTGAAAGATACATTATAAGAAAACAAATTTAAAACTATTATTTTGCATACAGAAAATAAAACACATTTTCATATTTTATTAATCTTTTCATTAATTTAATCTTTTATTTCTATATTTTTATTTCTGGGTGAAATGTGACCCATCCTCGTCCTATTGCTAAAGCGTATGCTTTGACATAGTTTTTAAAAAGAGTGAATTGTCTTTCATTTAAAGAGTCTTCACACATCTAGACAGTGGTTTTAAAGTTTTAAATACAAAAATTAATCTAAACAAACATTTGCATGTTTCCCCCAGGTTCTCGTGAAACTCTCGACATTCCGCGCCTTCCCGACCCTTCTATCATCCACCCCCCTGCCCATCGACGTAAACCCCCTCCTCCTCTCCCAGTGCCGGATCCGGAGAGCCACACCGGCACCCTCGAGCGCCCCAAAACTCTCGAGTTCGCCCCCCGACCTCGTCCGACCCCAGCTCGAGCACGTCCCGACCCCTGGAAGCTGTCATCTCTGTCACGGACCCTCAGTTCATCTCCAGGTAGCAGCTGCGACAGTCCTCTGGGCTCGGGCGACAGCGGAGTGAGCACCGGGGCCGGCCTCGCCCATCAAAGCCTTCTCGACATGGACATGGAAGGCCAGAGTAAGGACGGCACAGTTCCCCTGTGTGGACAACACGAACAACCCACTCTGTGCGATCAACATTTCTGATAAAACACAAAGACCCCACATCCTAGACTGATGCACGACCAGCATATTGTGGTGGTCTTAAGAATCATTCCCCACTGTTTGTCCGACGATTCAACCAGACCACATTTTGTGGCAGGCAGCTCTCACAGAAAGTCTGTCCTCTGCAGTGGCTAGACAGACGCCTTCTGAAAAGGTTGGGATCGAGTTAGGAGATAAATGACCTTGATTTGGTTATCTCAGGCTGTCTGCAGTGACTCATTGTCTCCGAGCTTAATGTCTGAGTTCGGTTGGTTAAGTGCCAGCCTATGGTGATGTGCTTTAGTGAGAAGTTTTATTACCCATGGAGCACGAGAGGGCAGTCAAACTACACCCCTATTTCTCTGTTGGTCTGTGACCTTCCTTGTTTGTTCATATCTCCGTTAACACTGGGCATGTCTCTGTTGTATGCTCCTTGTCACAGTCTCTGCGGGTAAAACCTGTTTTTGGCCTGAAAGAAAATTACATTGTTCAGCATTATTCCCTCCAGTGTGTACATTGTAATGCTTTCTTTATGTATAATCGGGAGACTTGGGTATGCAATTAATTGCAATGGCATAGGATTATCTTTGCAAGTTGCATTGTAATATATTAACGAAGTACAGAAATAGGTGTACTATAAGATTTTCTTTTTCTTTAAAAAAACAAAAACATCTTAAGGACTCTCTGCAAGACCTAATCAGAATGTGAGAGAGTCCAAATGTGAAGCGATTTAAATGAAAATTCAGTCGTCATTTACTCACTCTCGTGTCACACTGATGTGAATAAATGTAGATTTTATTCTGCTGCTTTCACTGCTTAAAACCCTCAATCCCCATTTATTGTAATTGCATGGAATAGCAGTTCATGACTTGAGGGTGGGTAAATAAAGACAGAATTACAGGTGAACTCTTTCTTTAAATGTGATGTGATTGGCTTCAGAGAGTCTTTCTCTCTGTTTGTGAGGGTATTCATTGTGCGTTTGTTTGAGTGCATGTCAACCTGACTGACAACCGGATGAGCAAACCGCTGCTCTGCTAATTTCTTCCTCTTCAACATCTCTTCTTGACACAATAACAGCTCGTGTGAGGAGCTTAATGAGAAAGGACCCAAATTACTTACTGTATCAACTTGCAATAAAAAGCAGACGTGTACTACCTGTTTTTATGATCGTGTACCAAACAGTCGGACAGACACTTCCTCACCGTCCTAAGTAGTAGTGACAACTGATGTACTTCCTCAACCAATTCATTTTAAAGAGTAATGAGAATACACAGGATTTTACCACGAATCACCTCAGAGAGCATTATGAAGCGACATGTGGACAGAGATGTAATGACATCATACTGGTGTTACTTTTGTGCAGGAGATGCAGGATCTTCTGTCGGTGGACTTTACCGTGCTGAGATACACACACTGGAGGGTTCTTAAATTCTTCGTGCTGAACCGATAAACCTGGTAGTAGAAAGTATTTTTTTTTTGAGATTTTGACTGTCCACAAGTATGACTGTGTGATCGTGATTGTGTGTTTGTGTTGGTTATCATTTGTATGGGGTAATTCTCTGTGCAGGGGTTGAACAAACCCACCCCTTATTTCCTGTGTGAGGAACACTAAGAGTATTTATTAAAATAATTGTTACAACTAAAGTAGTGATGTGTTTATTTTGAAACACGGTTTCTTTTAGAAAAACATGGTTTGTCATTTTTTGTTTTCTGATACACACAAAACCCAGTCACAATATTGATTTATATTGATTTAAAACAATGATTTGAAACAACTGAAGTGTTGTAGTAATTTATTAGGCTATATTTTTAAAAAAGTGTATTATAGTAAGCATTCAAATACATTTAAATTACTTCAAGTAGGCATACAATCTACAGTTTTAGCCTATGGCAGGTAATGGCCAAAAACGTATTGATGCAAATCTATTATTTTTGCTTTAAATTAATGGGTATGTTAAGATATATCAGCGTAGTCTTAAAGAGCTATAAACAATAACAGTAAACTTAGAATGGTGTATTTTAATAACGGCCACTAGATGTCGACAAAGTCACGTACCGTCCTTAGACATGACGCAATTCGTTCCTAGAGCGATTTTTGATTGTTCATAATTTATGGTGTGTTCACAAAACAAGCAGGACCTTAAAATTATTGTAGGCCATATAATGATTATGATAAACTTTCGAAAAACTCATGAATTATTTAATTATTTAGAAAAAAGAGCCGTGGACAATAGCATGACATATACTGTATGACGCGCAGCAGCCGCTTCAGCGAGCGCGCACACAAACGCGCGCTCGCGTCTGTTTACAACAGTGAATGTTCCCTCGTTGAGGACAATGGGAAGACTCCACAATGAGGCATCCCTGAGAAAGAGCTGAAGAGAGAGAGTTAAAAACACAAAAAAAGGATATTGATGCGTAAACCCACGTTGGATCTGACCAGTAAACCCTTACCAAATGCTATGAAAGATTATCAAATATATAACTATACATTAATGTGAGTAAAATTGTGGTTCCTTTAGTAAAACCATTAGTTGTGACGAATAAACAGTATCAGCCTCTACTAACCACTGCTCATAATACTACACATGTACACATATACACAAACAGTAACATAGTTTTGCTCTTGTCTGTGGAAGCAACAGCCACTATATGAGCTTCCAGACGCCAGCCAGTTACTTAGCAACCACACTTCACTTCCATGGCAATGCTATTAAAAGCAACTACAGAGAAAAAGTGGGATGATGGTGGACATGACAGCAGCGTACGAAGGACTGTGTTAAAAATAATTACAGCACATGAGAGGCTTTGTTTTGACATTTATTGTGTATTTTTATGTAATAAAGCATAATAATGCTATTGCAGTATATGAAGACACATTAATGCTATAAATCTACATGTTATGCTAACTATAGATATTTACAATAAATGTGCATGTTAATGTAAATAACTGTATGTCAAAAAAAAACTTTTTTTATGGAACTAATGGTACTGTTTAGCGTGTTGACAAAATGTTCATATGGTCTCCTACTTGTAAGTCGCTTTGGATAAAAGCGTCTGCCAAATGAATAAATGTAAATATAAACTAATTGGATTAAAAATGAGACGAAATAGGCTTAGTAGCCATAATTGTTGCTCATTGATCAGTAATAATGTGTCATAGCTAGTTTACATAAATAAGGTTTTAGAGCTTTAATGTGTAGTATCTGTAGATCTCTTTCACTAGCATTTTATTTCCCTTCTGACGTTTCTCATGTAATGTTGTGTGTTTCTTTAATAATCACAGCCCTGGATGCAATAACGGATGGAAAGCAGTCAGTTGTGACAGACCAAGCTGGCTCGAGAATTCAAACAAGTGGATTAAATCTGTGGATGCTTAACCTGCCGGTGCTTGTCACTGTGACTAGGTGACAAGAACACACAGGCACGCACACTCATGGACACGTGCCAGAGACTTTTATTGATTTTATAATGAGCCATGTTATTTTCTATCTCGAAGCTCTAATCACACCCTTAAACCTTAACCTTTTTGCATTTTAACATTTTCAAATAAGCATATTTAGCCTACTATGCTGTTTATTAACCAGTTTCATGAGATCTCAGGTTTACTATCCTTGTCAAGACATTTGGTGGCTACACCTGTACACACCAATCTGTTATCACTTTCCAAGTCTCCTATTGTCCAAATCCTGTTGATTTACAGGGGTTTCAAATGAACAAATAAGCATTTCATTCTCCAATTACAACATTGACGTTTGTTCATTGAAGTGGAGACTGCAGGTTGACTGTCATCGAATCATTTCTCTTCTGAATTTTTTGTTTTGCACTAGTAATATTTTAGCATAAATCACAAACAAAAATACTCTTACAGGTTCTCTTTATTTGTAGACTACTAATCAATAGTGCATTCTTGGAATTGTAGGTAAATGTAACCAGTTTGAATATCTTCCGATGTCTGGTCGAAGGAAGAACTTCTCAATTAGGCAATAAATGATTGCATTAATGCAGTAACATTGTACCCGGTCCAAGTCTCTCTCTCTCTCTCCAGAATTGGCAAGAAAAATATAAACAAACCAGTGGATTTTCAGTCTTTTCCGGGTCACGAGGATGCCCTCGCCCTTTCTTCCTCTCCAAGGAGTCAATATTGTCATTCAATGAACCACCCTCAGATGGCCTTTCCTTCTGGAGGTCAAAGGGCATCCCCTGAATCCTTGGTCTTCAGACAAAAAACAAAGCCAAGACATCACAGATAAGCCAAGGTACAAGAGGAAAACTGAACATATACACAGGTACAAAGCTGCCCCTGACAAGTCAAATATATTTTTCATAAATATCTTTTATTTATCCGTCTCGTCTGCTCTCTGACATATCCATAAAAACAATTTCATAAAGTAAAGCTTTCGACAACCATTTTAAACCACACGAGTCTACGTTGACATTCAACAAACACATACCTCAATTTACATCCATGAAAAGTAAAGTACAGTTAGTTTATTTGCTTGTCCATTAACCAGTTTGTGCTTTTGTTGTCGTCTATTGACTACAGTCAGATTTGATGTTTCTGCATCTGTGCAGAGAGAGATCCAGCACATGGGGACATGTGGACCACAGCTGAAAGAAGCATATGTGATGACCGAGATATACAGAAAAGCACTGCTCTGTTACAGACAAAATGATCTTTGCCATTTACAGAAATGAAAATAACAGCAAAGATACGGTTTAGATAGAAATGACACGAAACTGAAGAGACAAGACAGAGCTGAAGATCTTTTTCAGAACAGTATAGAAAGTGAGAATGTCATTTCTCCTTTCAGTCAGTTTAAAGGTGCACTTATATGTTTTTGTTTTACGTTTTGCTGACAATTCTTCATCCAAGTGCTCTTGGACTTTACACTGTCACCTGAATGCATGGATGCATGACGTTAATGATAACTTGTGAATATAATATTTGTATTTGTGTTATTCTTTTTCATATTGTTCATTTTGCTATTTTTCTTTAATCTTTGGTGGTCACCAGCTCCATGTAGCAATTTTCCCAAATGGGGCACCCTTCTGAAACCTAAAATGACAATTATCATTATCAATTATTCTTGAGTGTATGTCATTTAATTCTAGAAGTACTATTAAATATTTGTGACCCTGGATCACAAAACCAGTCTTAATTGTCATATTCTAACAACTCATACATCAATAGAAAGCATATTTATTCAGCTTTCAGATTGTGTAAACATCTAAATTTCGAAAGATTTAACCAATAAGACTGCTTTTGTTGTCCAGGGTCACATTTGTGTAAAATTTCCAAATACCCCTTTAAGACACCAACAATATAACTGTATTTGTTGTTTTCATGTGTCACAGGAATGGACATTACCTTATATGGCTTACATTTGCATTCCAGCTCTGAATTCTAGATCTCTTCAGCGTGTCTTCTCATTTGAATCCACAGCACATCATCCCCAGAGTTTCAATGACACTATTAAATCTGTTTTATATTAGGTCAGATGGATAATTTCATCTGCATGTCCTCATCACTTCAAAGCCATTCATCTAAACCAGACTCACTGTCAAATGCATCTGCACATTTTAATGAATCCATGGAGATGCCCCTTTGGTGAAGAAACGTCCCCAAATTTTTGATCCATTTTATCCACCACATTGCTAAGAATATAGATTTTGAAGTTTATAAAGTATACCATTAAAAGAAGGACAAACACTAATGCTATCTTAAAACATTAATGCTTGTCTTAACAACCTTTTTCAAAGCGTTTTATCCATGTTACAATTTCGTAACGTTGATGATTTTGGGGAGATATGTCAATTCTTATTTGCTTGTGTCAGACCTTTACCAAGTGCTTCTGATAGCGTCGATCCCATTTCTTATAAAACACATCAGGGAGATTTCAATATGCCTCTATTAGTTATTAACATAACAGCAGGCTGCTTTACCATCATGACATCATCAGGTTGAGGGGGAGGGTTTTATGAGACAGTTCAATGTTACAACATATGCCAGGAAAAATGGACGACATGGTTCACGAAACTTCCAATAACATTAGTACAGAGGATTTTGTTCCTTTAAGAAAGGGAAAGATAACAACTTGCTTAAACTACTACCATTGAACATTGATCAGCAAACCGAGAAAAACGAAATCAATACTGAAGGACGAATTACAAACACTTGAATTAGCCCTTGAATTGAAACGGTTTACAAATTGATTCGAGATATGCCCAAATTCAAGAGAGAGAAAAAGAAGGAAGCGGAAAATAACAGGCATTGCAGGCGAATGTGAATAAAGATCTTGTTCCGATACATTGACCTCTCACTTTCTCATGTGTATCGAGAGAAGTGTCTCTTTAAAGTGAGTTCAGCGATCACGATCCTAATCATTGACCTTTATCATCTGAATTTCAGTAGCAATGTTCGACACATGTGCTTTCACTCTTTTCTCAACAAAACAGATTCAAAACTAACAGGACCACATCTCATTTCAACCATCCCACATTATTTTTCATTCTATAAAATACATTATGCACATTTTGATATCCGTACTTGATCATTTAGATGTTATATCAGACCCCCCATGGTTTATATAATTATTATACAGCATTTCCGCCCTTTTGTTTTCTTGCGTGTTCTTCATTCGTCAGTCAGATTCGCCACACCTTGGAAATGAAAAGCACCGGGAAGTTTGATTTAAAGGGACAGAGATACCTCAAAGCGAGAAAAGACAGCGATGGGATCTGTGCTGTATCTGTGCCTGTTTTGAGTCTGCTATCTGAGAGGGACACAGCACATGTATCCTGGTTGTGGGAAAGGGGTGCCACTCAGAAAGAGAGCTTTTCTATAAGGATGAGGGCATGGCATAAGGGGGCGGAGCAGGGGGCGGTCGGAGTTAACCCAAAGACTCTTTCCCGCTGTCGCGCACCTGCTGACCGGTCTTGCTTATCTTCATCTCCGTCAGTTGGATGTATCGCAGTACGTTTGTGTCTGGAAGGAGGAAAATGAAGCAAAGAAAATAAGATTAAACATCTTTAATTTAATTCAATTGAATAAATGTGACCCTGGACAACAAAACCAGTCTTATGGGTCAATATTGGTTAGAATAGGCAAAATCTGGCTGAGATACAACCGTTTAAAACTCAGGAATCTGAGAGTGCAAAAGAAATCTAAATATTGAGAAAATTGCCTTTGACGTTGTGAATCAGCGGCACTGTGGCAGGCCACCCACTCATAAACATAAAGTTTTTATATATTTAAGGATGGACATTTACAAAATATCTTCATGGAACATGATCTTTACTTAATATCCTAATGATTTTTGGCCTTTATTGATAAATTGAAAATTGATCATTTTGACCCATACAATGTATTTTTGTCTTTTACTAAAAATGTTCACCTGCTACTTAAGAATGGTTTTGTGATCCAGGGTCATAAATGTCCTTCCAAAACATCTTTTTAACAGTTTTAATTGGTTAGATATCGGCAAACACAGTGACTAACATCAACGCCGACTAATAATAATGATTTAGAGAGATCCAAGTTTTCAGAAGGACAGCAGCGATATGATATATAAGCGTATAAAAAGCACCTGTGGGTTCACGGCACTTAGCATCGCGTAGGTAACGCAGGGCACACTCGTAGTCTCCCAGGTGGTAGAAGGCAATCCCAGCACGGTACATGGCCTTGAAGTGATCCTGCTGGTGTCCCAGTACCTTCAAACAGTATTCCTTAACTCGCTCATAATTCACCAGTTCTGACTGCAGCAAGCAAGCTATAAAGAGAGAGAGGCGGGAATTAGTTAAGGACGAAACAGATATATTAGAGAAATCAAAGAACAGCTCGGTAGAAGGGAATAAAAATGGCCAGGAAAATAGCAATACAACACACTCTAGAAAACCCTGGGCAGGGGATAAAGCAGTTTTCTCATAGTCATCAGTTATATTAAAGGTCTGAGGGAAGCAGTTTTTTATTGCTATTGGTCTCAGTTAGGCTCCGGAAAACCACATTAGCACAAAGTAAAGGTCTAATTGCATCTTTGAGCCACTGTAGGCTCAGGGAAATAATGAAGTAATTGTTTTGTCGGCTAGTCTAAGCTGTTGCTTACTGTATTGAGTGCATCCGAAAATGTTTACTATGGTGATAGAATTAAACTACCACTAAATAGAGAAAAACAATAATGAATAAATAATACATTAGGTGGGTCTAAAATCGCACACTTATGCACTATTCTACACAATTTTGTTCATATTCAACTGAAAATATTAAGTGTGGAACTCTGAACACTTTACGCACTTAACAGTCGCAGTTTCGCTTACGTAGCGGAAGGAAGGCGGTGCTATCAGACGCTGCTCGAGCAAAGTTCGATTACGTGTAAATTTGATGGCAAAACAGATATAAATTACATTCAATGTTCAATGTACAAATTGCTTTGATTGATTCACATTTTATTGTCGTCTGGGAAACCGCATATACTTCCGGTTAGTATAAAACCACTAAGTATTCCAACTATCCTTTTCAATTATGTACAATAGATAGTTGAGCGCATAGTACATCTTAAGTGCATAGTGTATAGCATGTCATTTGGAACACAACTATAGAAAATAAACATGCAATTTTTCCAAGCTAAATTACACAAAAACTGTTATTGACCAAGAATATTCTCAAGCAGTTCCAATAAACCTTCCAACAACAGTAAGTCTGTAATAATATATGTGACCGTGGATCACAAAACCAGTCTTAAAGGCGGGATGTCCGATTTCTGATAGCCGTTGTTGATGTTCATATCACAAGAACAGACACACCCCTACCCCCATATTTCGATTTCGTCAGTGCTCGGCTCGATTTATGTCAATCCTGTGCACCGTGCACCTTACTGCTGATTGGCTACTAGGTTGTATTTGTACTCGGCTGACTTTGTCTAAACAAGTGTAATTCCGAAATCAGACATCCCGCCTTTAAGTAGCACGGGAACATTTTTAGTAAAAGACAAAAATACACTTGATTTTTCTTTTATGCCAAAAATCATAAGAATATTAAGTAAAGATCATGTTCCATAAAGATATTTTGTAAATTTCCTACCTTGTATATATAAAAACTTTATTTTTGCGAGTGAATGGCCTGCTACAGAACCTATGATAATCAACTTTAAAGGTAATTTTCTAAAAAAAATCTGATTTCATGGGAAATTATAATTATTTTAAAACATAAAAAAAAAAATTAAAGCAATACGTCATAATAAGCCATGGTTTACAATGATTCTATAACAACCTCTTCCTCTAAAATCACTGTAAACTATGGCTTCTTGTGACTTTTTGCTTTTATAAAAATGGTTTCTCCATATACATAGCAGGGTTTCATCAAATAAAACAGTAAATAAAATGTAATAATATTAATAAAATTAATAGTGCTTCGCCAAACAATGTAGTTCCTCAAACACAGAAACAACAAACTAACCAGAACTACCAGTGTTATGACAATACGTAAAGTAACCTGCAATTTTGTGTTTCAAACAGAGATGGCGACAGACAGAATTGCCACTTTAAATCATAATGACTGACAGCTCTGGTATACCTGACAACAGCATGCAAATTGTCCACTCTCATTGCCAGTGCTTTATTAAATGACTTTAACATCGACGGTCCTTGGTTAAAAAGCAGTAGCTAATTAAATGCATTGGCCCTGAAAGATCATCACAGCAAATGATATAATGCTGTGCCTGCTGGACAGCTGGTGTGTGTTGTCAAGCACTCGTCCAATCAGGTTTATTTATTCCAACAGCAGATGACATGGCTGGACGATGATGGCAGGGGCCGGGAAACCTAATTTCATCCTTCACTATGATCTCACTGGTTGTGGTGTGTGTGGCTAAAATGCGGTTAGGACACCTCCTGCCGTTTACACAGATTGCTTTTGTTATCAAAACTGGAAGATAAACAGTTATGATGGAGAATGAAGATTTTGTTGACTAGAATATAAGTCAATTGCAAATTTGTTGACGCGAGTGAGTAAAAGGTCAGATTTTCTGGCCTCGGTGGAAGCACACAAAATGTTCTTTGGAACAATCTCAAGTCATACTGTGATCACATGGATCATCGGGTTTCGGAAAAACTAACAGTTCATGCCATGTATGCTGTCATTTAAAGAAATAATTGACCTAAAAAGATTAATGTTCTCATAATTGACTCACCTTCATGACTCCCTTCTTCGGTCAAACACAATTTTTTTTATCAAAGTATTTGTCACTTTATGTACACCGAAGCAAGAAGAAAATCTTCCTCTGACATGGCATGAGGGTGAGTAGAATTTTCAATTTTGGTTGAACCATTCCTTAAAGGGTTGGAAAAAGGGGTGCGTACAAATTGAAATCCTCTGATATACATTACAATTGCGTAATTTAAAAACATGTAATGCAGATAGTACAGTAAATTCTCAGAGATGAATGTAATACGGAAATTATACAAGTGATTCCTTTTTCAAAAGTCTCGGATCATTTTTGTCAAGATGGCCATCAAAATCAATACCGGTTTACTGTGTTAGCTCAGCATCAACCTGACTGACTAGCAGATGTATGACCCCTGCCAATGTTAATGTGGATCTGTGCAGCTGAGAGACTGCTGACCACCGAATACACTGAGCACGACTGCTGCTTCATCCTGACAACCTCCCTCTGTCCTTTCAATCCTCTAACCTTCACTCAGCCTGCTGCTGACACCTCTTTGTCCAGTCACGAGTAACAGCAGGGAGTCAGCAGACACAGAGCACAGAACAATGAGAATGTGTACATATTTATAAGAGAAAAACAGTTGTTGAAAACAAGCATTCTGCCTTATTGTAAATACAGGGCAGGAATCCCGGAAGCGCATGACGGGATCAATATTTTGCAAACTATCACATATCAGGCATCAAAGACAACCACCTTTGGATTCTCTGAACAAAGCCCGTAGGTTTGATGGTGAGGGCTGGATAGATGATGATGTAAGAGAACCGAGATCGCTGACGAAATAAAGACTCTTACACTAAACCTGACTTCTCCTGACTGCTCATACAGCAGTTTCTTCATTCACATACAGCCAGTGCAGGAAAAAATGAGAAAAACATGATGTGCCCAACCTAATGAAGGTTATGAAGACAGAAGGAACTAACAAGAGCAACGGTGAGATGAATTATCATCATTGTATGACAAATGAAAAGTTAAGACATCTTTACCTTCATTTGTTCATTACAGCTAAAATTTCATTCCGAGTAGTTTTGCTTGTCAAGGCTTCCCTGCTCTCCCACTCAATCTCGTTCCTCCATTTCAGTTGTTTTGGCTTCTGGCACTTCTCTTTTTTTCTCTTCTTTGCTTTTTTCGCAATAAATTGCTCTCAAGATAACACGGTGTGAAATTTCATGACACAAAACTGCCTTTCGTACAGAAATGGGAGAGAGAGTGAGAAAGTTCTATTCCTGTTTCAAAAGAACATGCTGTACAACAATATTTAGTGTTATGTTGTATTGAGTTTCTCTCTCTCTCTGTCCAGAGAAGAACAGTTTTCCTTGAGGAGTGTGCTCAAACTGTGAATGTGAATTTGTATTTGGTACATATTACCATATCACCTGGGGTGAATTCTGGTAATCTGGGACATTCTTTGCAATTTTGATTTGTGCGATTTATTTCGATATCTATCTTGCATAATAGACTTTTCTCAAATCCCTAAAATGTTTTCTAACCACAACAGAAAAACAAAATCTGCCTAAATTTGATAATCTGGGACAGGTCACTTTGTAATCTGGGAAATGTATTAGGCCTAAAAACGTCTATTCACCTTACTAGATCCATGCCAATCACAATATCAACAACTTTTAAAATGCACTAGTAAAGAAATCTCTGAAAGAAAATGTATATTCCAATATTTCTATCTTTACGCAGGATTAACAATCTACCGTGTCAATTCATTTAAATTAATTTAAAACTCTATTAAAATTGTTTAACATATTTTTACATTGTATTTACATTTAAAAAAATCTACTAAAATTTAAGCAACAGCAAGCAACAATTTGATAAAAGATTATTCATTCAGTTATTCAATTTCTCCATTAAAATTGGGGCTACTTGGAAACAAACAGATAGATGAGAGAGAGACCCATCATCATCTATCTAACGTTTTAATCTCTAGTAGTCTATAATAACACTCATTTCTCATTTTTGCATACATAAACTGTTGTCATTAGATATAAAAATTCCCTAAATGCATATTTCCCCCATTTTAAGATCCCAGATTACCCAAAGCATGCTGTCCCACATTCTCAATCATATTTGATAATGTGGGACAGCAAAAAAATGTTTGAAAGAATTTAATTTAACGCTTTAATACATATTTTGTTGCTAGAATAGATCACAAACATAATTTGACAAAAATAAGGAATATTGTCTTATTTTTGACAGATTTATGTCCTCAACATTAATTCAGTCAGATGCCACTGACCTTTGTCATGCAATTCCCATGGGAGCTTCTTCATTGACAATAGCCCTGCCCCTTTCTGTGCAATCACCACATGAAGTCATATGATTTCAATCACATGACATTTATTAAAATTCCTATCGAGTAAAATATGATAGAACAGGAAATAAACACACTGGAGTTTAGGTGTCCCAGACTAACCAATGTCCAAGATTACCCGAATTCACCCTACTTTTTATTTCAGGTCTGAAAAAATAAAAAAAGTATTGTTTATGTTATTTTTACCTGTCTCTCGAATTTTCATTTTATGCAATAGAAGCAATATATTTATTTGAAATTTTGGAGAAATTTTGTAAGTAGATAACAGAATGAAAAAAAAACATACCATTTAATGGTCTCTTAATATTCCACGGCAGCATTTTGGTCATTTTACCACCTTTTTTATTTATTCTAAATAAAATACCTTCTGGCATCCCATCCAATGTAAAAAATAAAATGAAAATAAAATAAAGGCAGATCTCGAAATGGCTCTGAATGGCCACTGCATTCCATGCATCATAACGGCGACCTCTGACTTCAGCGATACTCATATTTGCTGGGCCGGTGTGTCTCATTAGGCTGGCACCAAAATGTCCTGCTTTAACCCGGTCTTCTTAAGGTAACTCAAAGAGAAAAAAACTGCCTTTCAGCACATCGAGTGTCCTGTGACTGTCCGTCTTCATTCTGGGCAACTGGAACCCTGGCAAGCTCTCAGTGTATTCGGTTTCAGGCAATAATGGCCTAATGGGTCCTAACTCTCGATATCCAGATCTTTTTCTTTCCAGAACACACCTACAGGCACACATACACACATACAAGAAGTCTACAGGCTAATTTATCACACAAATGGATAAGGCGTGGCAGTATGGATACTGTGGACTGCACTTAAGTGTCTGTTGAGTGGCTCTATCTGTGTAATAATGACGGCATCACATATTAATGGACCCGATGCACTTTATGCTACATCAAAGTTATGTGAGAACATAACTGCAAAGAGTAAAGCAGAGCCTGAAAGCCAGAGCTGGTCATCGGAGAGGGGCAGACTGTAACAGTCCATCTTAACATAATTCACCATCCGGCATACGGGTGTTTGATAAATATGTCATGCATGATGAAGCAAAAAGCAACACAAATCTGCTCTGCTGTATATCAATATGAAGTCAGTTCTCTTTAAAAGTTCATTAGTTTTCTATGGAGGTTGGTTTGGAGGTTGGTTATAGGAATCGTTCAAATAAAAATTCTGTCATTTCATTATTTTTAATTCCAACAATCAGATTATTTTCTTTAAAAGTCCAGTGTATGAAATTTTGCGGCATCTAGAGGTGAGGTTGTGAATTGCAACCAATGGCTCAGTCCACCCTTCCCCCCACCCTTTCAAAGCACTACGGTGGCTGACAAAAGACTAAGATGTAGTCACATTTTCGCTTCTTTGCCAAAGGAGCTAATGCGCTCTGTAGAGAAGTTTGTCCATTTAGGCTTCTGTAGAAACAACATGGCGAATTCCATGTAAGGGCACCCGCGGTTTATGTAGATAGAAAAAGCTCATTCTAAGGTAATAAATATACATAACGCTTCATTATGTAAGGTCTTTATAGACCACTGAAGACATAGTTATGTATTTTGATGTGAGATGGTGGTCTAGTGGGTTAAACCACTGAACTGGTAAATCAAAGGTTGCTGGTTCGATCCCAGCAGCCACCACCAGTGTGTCCTTGAGCAAGACACTTCACTCCATGTTGCTCCAGGGGGATTGTCCCTGTAATAAGTGCACTGTAAGTCGCTTTGGATAAAAGCGTCTGCTAAATGTAAATGTATAGTGTATTTTGGTCAAAAAAAATATACATACTATACTGTACCTTTAAATGGATCGAAATTAACATTAGAAAACCCACATCCTATTTGCATATTCAAATGTGTCACTTGCATTCAGTTACATGACATGCAACAATAGCGTTCGAAGGATTTAAATATAATAAATACAGAGAAAAAGGATGTCTTACGATGTCACCATGACATGTAGGTGAATTTAAGATTAAGTTGATTTGGACATCATACGTGCCAGTTTTTCTACAATCTGAACAGCTGCAGGGACAGTCATTGTATATTTGTGTGTTTGTGTGTCTGTACGTGTAGAAGAGAGATAGACATGCAATAGGTGGGAGTTGTTAGCAAATGTTCAGGATTCCCTTCATATTGTTGTGTTTCAGGCATTTTGAGCAAAGCCAAGAGACAAAAATTAAACAACTAGCCATTTCGAAAAAGGTACGAGTGTACTTCAAATAAAAACTACTCAGTTAGAAAAAAGTACAAAACTGTACTTTTTATGGTACAATAGCCATCACTGAGATGGTACCCTAAAGGGTTACTTTTGTCCCTCTACAGGCACAAAACATACAATTATATACCTTATGGGTAACTATTTAAGTGTACATTTAAATGTTAGTCCATAGATCAAAATCATACCCCACCGTATATTTTTCTGACTGTGCCGAAACACACCATGGTGTCAGTCTTGGACATGTATATTTTTAGAAGCGTCGACGATAAAAATATCACAGTATCACCATCAGATAGCATCCGGGCACCTAGGTGCCACCACATCACGTGCTTCTAAGATAGGTAGATGCAAAGGTTGGATGAAAAAAAAATCGGGGTCGAGAATAGCAAAGAGGTGCGCCAGAGCAGAGAGTCAGTGAGAACTCGAGGGCAATCGATTTCAAATGCCCTCCTACCGGAACATTCATCTCCACTGGACTGGATCACATCCTGTCTCCTTTAGCACTCATTATATCTCTCCCTCCCTCTCGCTCTTTCAGGCCACTGGACTTTTAATAGCATTAGGTATGAGAGAGAAGCTCATTTAAAGCATTGCTTTGTAATGATTATAAGGCTGTCACTACGTGGGTAAATAGTTGATGAAGGTACTCACCAGTCTGGATGACATTTGCCCCCAACTGTGTCATCCTTACTCTTTCTTAAGACTAAACCATCTCTCCTCCATCAATGGAACTGATTAACACCTACGTAACTCAGGAGCAAAAGTTATAGATCACATTGTAGCTAATTCTGGTCATGAACAGATACATCTGGAATCTATGTTTTATTTAAAAACGCTCTTTGTCCACACTCGCATTTGATGGTGGTGGGTAAGTAGAGACCCCCTCATATGATTGTAAAAGCACTTTGGGTGTACAGCAATACACAATTAAGCGCTATATAAATGCCTCATTCATTCATTTGCAGTCCTTTTCAATAAAGGGAAAACGAGAGGGAAAGGATGATTGACATGTAAAGTGACCAATGACAGTTTCTTTACTTTTATGTGTTGTTTATGTGTGGGTTTACTTAAAATTATTAATAATTTCTGAGATCGTACAACAATAAGGGCAAACATTAGCGAGAGATCATCATCCCAGACTATGTGATTTCATGGCAGATTAATGAAAAAACCTTGTGTGTTCTTACTTCCAAAAGTTGAACTTTCAACCCAGCATTGGGTCACAAAAGGACCAAACCGCTGATCTTAATTTACTCAGTATTTTCTTTATATTTGACCCACTAATGGGTTGAAACAACCCAGCATTTTGGGTTAAAACATCCCAGCATAAATGAATTTACTGTATATCCCAACAGTTCGGTTTGTGCACTTTTGACCCAGAGTTGGGTTGGAAAGAACCCAGTATTTTTATGCAGGCACTCTTTGGTTACCAACTTTCTTCAAAATATCTTCTTTTGTGTTCTGCAGATTTGAAACGCAGGTTTGAAATGACAAGAGGATGTGTAAATGATGACAGAATTTCCATTTTTGGCTAAACTGTACCTTAAACCAGTGGTTCCCAAAGTGGGGGTCGCGAAAAAAAAAATGTGTATATGTTAAAAAAGGTAGTAATGATGCGAGTATAAATTTAGGATAATTAAAATAAACTGGAAATAAAACTTCCCGACCAATATGACTGGATAAGGTCACCATTTAATGTAACCACGGCAAATAATCTGGCGTCAGATATGGAAGATGCACTGATAGAACTTTCATCCGATCGAATCCTGAGGACGGCATTTGACAGCAAGACGCTGGATGAGTTCTGGGTTTCTGTTGCGCTGGAATATCCACAGTTGTCGAAAGCCGCGTTGGATGTACTCATGCAATTTGGCTCAACGTATTTATGCGAAAAGACATTCTCCGCGCTGACTTACATTAAGAATAAACACAGTTCACGGCTTAACGTGGAATATGATCTGCGGGTGGCGATCTGCTTTGCTCCGCACACAGCGCCCATCCATCACATTAGCCGTTTTTTTCTGAATACAAAGTTATTGTTGTATGCGTGTTACAGGCAGTCTTTAAGCATTTCACAGTTATGGGATGTATTTGTTTTTGTCCATAATTTGTTAATAAAATAGCCTGGCTTAGAGATTGTGTTCCTTCTTGTTTTAGCTCTGTCTGTATGTAACCAAATCGCAAATCCTTACAAGCTGTCGGAGGAAAACACAAAGAGGAGAAAGGAGGGGGAGGAGGGGGGGGTCGCGGGTCGTCAGCAGTCTAATATTGGGGGTCGTCGTCTGAAAAGTTTGGGAACCCCTGCCTTAAACAACCAACCCATCACCTTCTCAATGTCACCGTCTCTAATCCAGTCTGCACACGTAACCAAATCTGACATGACACACAATATATCTGCAATGACAAACACAAATTTAGCATGTTTTTGCTTAATTGTCTTTTATTCACAGAATAATCTCCAATGTCATATGAAAAGCAATAGTATAGACGGTTACATCTTGACAACATAAACAAACGGTTGTGCGTAAGCGCACTTTTGTGACCCCACCTTAACTTCCAGTACACATTCACAAACAAAAGAGTGTCTGTAGACAATCAAAACATAACCCAGAAGAACCGTTACTTGGCTAAACTTGTCTCTCCTAAATCTTGAATAAGACTCCGATACCAAGCTCAACTGCTAGATGTCAATGTACCATGCAGCTTTTTTTATGCGACCAAACTGAAGGACCCATTCTACAAATTGTTTATTTAGAAAAATGAACAAACAACAAAATTCAACAAATTGTTTATTTAATACAATTATTATACAATAAATTAATAAAAATGAAATACAAATACTTATATTACTAGACACTAGCCAAACACAAACTACTGACCCAAGTTAACCGGGGGTCAGGTGCGCACGTGTCCGATGAAACGGTCATTAAACCATCAAAGTTTTAAATAAGGTAACCGCTCAACCCTGAGAAAAACAAATCTGAATATTAACCCCGACAGCAAAGAATGACAGACTGCATTAAAAACAACAGCAGCCTCAAAATAGTTTTATGGCAGACACGCTTGAGTTGATTTTCAGTCTTATTTAAGATGGCTGAGGGACCGTGAGCTCACATGTATAATTCATACATTAGTTTTGGCTAAGTGCGAGTTTCTCACCAGTGCTCTGCAGCCTGTTGATAATGGCCCTGTCAGTCAGTGCACTGTGGCTTGAAGGACGCTAAAAGGAAGGCCGCTGTAAATCATGAAGCCCAGCCCGAGCCTCAGCAGTCTGAGCTTCTCTTTCCACACATTTCTCCAGCTCCCCCTCCAATCCTCGGCTTCTCATCTTTTTGCTCTCTATTTCTGATTAGGAGTAAATGATCCATTCATATTGAATGAATCTCATTTCCTCTCCAAATTTGGCAACTGCGCCTTGTCGCACATCTTCATTCATCTTACCACGTAAAAATCTGTCTTCCTCTGCACTCCTTTCGTTTTTATCATATTCCTATTCACCATATCAATGTAATAAGCTTTTCCAACAGGTTAAAAGTGCCGTAAGTGGTTTTTTTCAGCAAACCTGAAAGTGCAAAATCAACCAAAGACAGCCAGAAAGCCATTTTTCTGTTGTATGCCCGGCAACCCCACACATCCCACCACACAAATGGCTTTCTGGCTGTCTTTGGTTGATTTTGCACTTTCATGTTGGCTGTCTTGCTTTTGGAGGATGGCTTAAAACAGCTGAAACCGCTTACAGCACCTTTAATAACAGACTGAAGTGACACTGATAAATAAGGTGGGAGATGGTAAAGACACAGACACTAGACTCAATACTGTCCTATGAAGGCAGTGGTCCACCAATCATCGTTTTCACCCTTCTTTTGTCTTTCTCCTTCTCACAATCTGGAATCACAGAACAACAGTTTTGATTGTGACACCACAAACATGTACGCTGGAAGAGCCGAAAGCAGTTATGACATTGCAGTTTTTTACTGAACTGAGGAAAAAATAATGCAAAGCTTAGGTTTTCCATTAATATTTTAGATGTATTGCCTTTAGCTAGTATAGTTCAAGGTAATGAAGTTATCAACAAGGTTGTAAAAACCCACTTTTCATTAAGTGATTGGATTTGGATTCAATTTATTGTCATTACACATATAACAAGTACAGTGTAACGAAATGGATTTAAGAAGAAAAATACAGCATAACATGAGGGAAGTGGTGAGAAAAACAGATACACATAATACACAATAGACAGACTTGAAACAGGGTAAGATAATAAAATAATCCAGCACGTCAAGCAGCCATCCGGTCCAGTGCCATTACGGCGCCGCTCACAGACCCGCTTGTCAGGCTGGCGGTTCAAAGCTACGGAGGCGTACCAATGACAATAGGAATTCTGGATTTCAGATACCAATTTGGATACCACAACTAAAGTTAACGCATTACTGAACATGCTTTATTTAAAATGTAACACAGATAAAAGTCTAGAAAAGAACTTGTAGCTCTGGCAACATTTATAGTGAACTCTTGCTAAAAATTAGAACACAATACTGTTGCTCTAGTCTGTTAATGCAATACCGCTCAAGTAGGAGTGAGATAGTGTTCTTTATTAGCATGGCTGTGATTAGGCCAGAGGCGTTTTTTACTTCATAAGTCACACTGTCCAAGTGTGGCGGCGGAGTGATACAAACGGTGAAGCGGTTTCCATGGTGATACTGGTATAATACTGTTTGGCTCTCAGCCAATCAGATTCGAGATCCAGAAATAACTGTCATATAAAGGGGTACACTTAAATAATGGCTGGGTTATTTTCAACCCAGTGATGGATCAAAAAGGATGAACTCAATCGTACAGTTGAGTTGTAAATTTACCTGTGCTGGGTTGTTTTAACCTATTGTTGGTTCAAATATAAACCATTCTCTGGGTTAATTTAATTTAATTGAACAGCTGGGTGTGTTAGACCCAGTGCTGGGCTGAAAATAACCAGGCATTTTTTTGGTTAATGTTCAATAAAATGTGATCTCTACATTGAGAATGTCAGTTACTCTGTAATAATAAATACCGTCAGTCTAATGCTACAGCAATTGTACATACGTGGGTAGTTTTTGAAGGGGATGTGCAATGGTGTTTCATGCATTCTGACTTTTTTACAATGTTAAACATGCTGGCATCTCATCTGTTTCGTAACAACTTTTCTTAGTCCCTTATTGGACAATTCTCCCCCGGAAAGGCATAACCACGCGCTAACCAGCCAGAGCGAGACACACTTTCACTTGTGTGCAGGGGAGAGAGCATACGTTTGCGAAGTTCAGCTGTGTTTGTTTGTTCACTCCATTTGAGTGATGAATGTTATATAAATATTGGATATGACTCTGGATTTTGAGATCATTTGAAACTGATAGATGGAGCGGTAAGTGAAACTGAGCGCTATGTATGTGTTTTGTTGGCATTGGGTGTGCACGTGCTTTAGTTCCGCACCCTAATCCTGCCCCATGCATTCGATGGATTGTGCAATGATGTACCTACCCTATTCAAGCAAAAAACACACAATGATCAATGCCCATGGAAAGCAGCACCGCATCACCTCTATTTGCATGCATTATCCACAGTAGCCATAGCCTACAACATGCACTGCAGAGACAGGAGTAAAAAAACGCCAGATTACTCGTAAACAGCACAACCCACTTCAGCCCATAAGCAAACCATAGAACACGTTTTAAGAAGAGAGAATAAAATATTTATGAGGGATCTCTCCAGCAACCTCCTTTCATGGCCCCAAACACCATCCGTACATGCTGACTGTGATCAAAACATCTCTTTATGGACACTTGATAGCATGCCTACGATTTAAAATGTGCAGAGATAGATTTTTTTATATTCCAGCCTTGAACTTTGATGCTGAGGCTACAGGATGATGAGCAGACTTCGGCCCGCTGGATTCCCAGATGAAGCCCTTAAGCAATGCACTCAGCACCAGAGGTTTTAGTAAGCCATTATAATTGTATGGAAACTCCACCAATGTACTGTAACTCCACTTAGAGAAAGGCATTAACAGAGACTTGATGAATATGCATAAGAACAAAAAGCGCTTAATGATATCGATCCTATAAGGGCTAACTTAATGCCACTTTCTAAGATTTTTGTATAATAGAAACATAAACCGTAAACTATTTGCTGACTTAAGTTTTTAAATCCTTTCAACTTACTATTTTACATTTTTAAACATATTGACATTACTTCAACTGATCAAAATAAGCTATAAAAGAAGCAGTTTGTCCGTTTAGGAAAACTGTTGAAACATGGAAGCGCAACATGCCACATCCAATTTATGGGGAAAAGGATCCGTGGTGTATGTAGATAGAAATATCTCCTTTTAAGGTTATAAGAACATTACACTCCTTTATGTGAGGGCTTAATACACCTCTGAAAACACAGTTATGTATATTATATTACATATCTCTCAATAGATCCTCCTAAATATTACACAAAGCAGCTTTAAAGATACTTCGTCTAAGAAAAAATGTATAGATATCTAATACAGTTTTGCTTCTCAAGTAGGCCTAAATGTGTCTACTCTATTTTATTAAACAAGTTGTCTATTAAAATATATGACATTATAAAACAAAGTGTTATATATAAAAAATTCCCCTCCCAATAATTCATCTCAAACATGTCTATTAGGAGAACACGAGAGAAGGTTTATGTGGCACAACAGTGGCACAAATGATGCATCAATTCCAGCTTTTTACAAATATTATTTGTCAGATTTAGGAACTTGTGGCAGAAACAAAGGAACGTATTGTGCTGCCGACTCGTGCTGTTGAAGTTAATGAGGAGGGCCATTGGACTGTTCCTGATCGACTCCCTGTCCTAAAAATGGCCGATGATGCATTGGGGGAAGGGCCACCTACAGCAACCGCTCACGGATCACGCTCCGAGGACAAATACAAACAGACAGAAACAGCTTTTCTGTGTGTGTGGGTGACTAGAACCTTCACTACAGACCTTCATGAACAACTTTGCTTACAGATAACACAGGAAAACAGTAGAGATAATTCCAGCAAGCCTAAACAGGCAAAAGCTATAATACGCCATTTGGAATATCGCAAACTGACATAAAGACATATGGTACACTTTTGTTTGAGCTTGACAACCTATACTCGCTGTATACTTTCAGATAGGAAAAGCAGCACATGCTTTAAAGTTTCTTATGTTTTCCGATCAAAGTCCTATGGGTTGGGACTTTCATGTTCAGGCCATGTTTTGCCGTCAGACTGTCATCTTCTGCATCTCTCCACTTGACTGTTTACAATTGAGCCAACAGTGTTTCAGCTCAGGGAGAATGTAAGGAGGTTCTCTGAGGCATTAGCTCAAGGGAGGACTAGCGTTGTGTTGACACACAGAGGTGCGCCCCGTCTTGCAAATACCAGGTCAACACATGACTCAGCATAATAAGGCACTGACATCGCCAGGGCACTTATGGGAGAGCTTTCAAGGTTTATAATAGGATTAAACAGTAACATACCTTTTCTTACCAATGCATTTAATAAATCTTTAAATGCAGCAGTAAGTTCAAGACATTATATGTCCCAATATGGATTTCCAAAGGCTTTCTTAACCTAAATCTACCGTGCTATAGTATGCATTACATATCTAAAATACAATATATCTCATATCCTTTTTTATTTGCTACTCTAGTTTTTATCCAAAGCATGTATTTGTGCAACCAACAAGAGTTTATTTATTGCAATTAAAGCAGTTTTTACATGGGTTGGCCATTTCTTATCTTCTCACAATGAAATATGAGCCAAAACTGCTGCAATAGAGTCGAGGGACCAAAACAACATGCTCAGGTTCTATAGTCCCAGAAAAGGCACCTACTCTAATACACACACACATTCTGCCAAGCCTCCGTCATCTTGTACTTTATGATCTTTCGCATTTTCTCTTCCATCCCCCAGGCAGCAACAGAGAGCTATAACATAATACAGTGTGCTGTACAGTAAGTAATGCCCGTGCCCGGAGGAACCCTATGGCGACACAATGCCATCTGCGGACCTGGCACCAGCTGCCTCTGCTGCCCAACCACCATGATAATTAACGCAGACACGGATCCCTCTCGCATTGCTTGTGTTCCACACCTTCATCTCATCTTGCGGTCATCACTGCTGTACGTTTTCCAGCGAAAAAAGAGACAGAAAAAGATTTTGGCAGATGAAAGAAGACGTTTAATATTTCTTTTTTTTTAAGTGTTTGGCTCTTGGGACAGAGATAAGACCCCTTCCTTGAGTTGAAATACGTAATGCAAACCCTATCTGCCAGATGCAGATTGCGAGAGAGAGTGAGACAGGAGAGTAGTAAAGGCTCTTAAATCCTGTTTAAGAAGGCTGCTTCTAATTCAACATCAGAGTTGAGAAGTTCATTTACTGCCGATGTACGTTCTTATGAGAGAACAAATGGGCAGTCAAAGGTGTATAGAGGTACATTATTTCAAAAACCTTTATGTGATTTATAGGCCAGTGTATATTTTTTTTGGAGGATCTATTGACTGAAACGCAATATAATATACTATGTCTTCAGAGGTGTATTAAGACCTATAATGAAGCTTTATGTTTTTATTACCTTAGAATGAGCTATTTCTATCTGGACATTCATGGCGAGATCTGAGTTCCGTGTCAGCCCCCGTACTGCTTCAAAAGGGAGGGGTGGGGTGAGCTGTTGGTTGCAATTCGGAACCTCACCACTAGATGCCACAATATTTCATACATTGGCCCTTTAAAAATACCTAGTCCTAAAAGAGACAAATCCAAAGATTTTCAACTTGATCTCATTTCAAATCTGTATTTTTTTTCCATTCTAGATACACAAAAGTACTTTAGCAGAAACAGTTCCTTTCACTTCAATGAAAGTCAATGGTTCTCAGGGGTTGTCACGATGAAAAATAAGCCCATATGACTTTCCACCATAGGATAGCTTTGTAGGAGCCTAAAACCAAAAAAATATATGTAATCTTTATTAATCTTCTCAATTCTCACGTTCTTTATATTCAAATATAAATACTTTCGACTTTATTCCAAGGGTTTGATATGGCATGAGTAAACAATGACAGTGTTGCTTTAACAGGAAAAAACAATCCCACCCACAGATCTCTGTAGTAGAAACATTAGCTTGATACTGTAATAGCAGAACAGCTGGGTGTGCTGGTAATCGTAAATCAAAAGCTCATCCAAACAGCTACTTTCTATTTGCATTGGCATCACCATCAGGGCCATCCCAAATAATACAGCTTGAATTGTGCTAAAATTGAATAGTGTTGATTTTATGCAGCAACGAGAACAACACTTTGAGTTCTCAGCTTCAGCACTTCTATCCGGCACTAACTCAAAGTGACCAGATTAACACATGAACTAAACATGCACTTGTTCCACTGTGCACTATTCAATGACAAATTCATCTAGTTTCTGACTGTGGTCAGTAAATGCCCCAAAAATGTATTCCAAAAGGTTATCTATATATTAATGCAAGAATCCAAACCACACAAAAAGCGAACAACCGTTTTGCCAAGGAGTGTTGTGACCAAAGGTTGTTCTGCTTACCTACACAAATTAAAGCATCGGCCAAATAACCTATTTAGAAATGCTGTCTTCTTCCCCTTAGGAATGCATAGCTTATGGATTGTATTTCGAAGAAGGATAGCAAACAAGCCATTTATTGACTAGCTTTTCAGACAGATTCAGGTAGCTGTACTTTTGCTCTGGGTCTTCTTTCATCTCTCTGTTATTTTTCTCATGCAATTTTTTTGATACACCCAAGCTTCATCTTTCTCTCTCTCTCTCTATCTCTCTCTCTCACTTAGAATTTCTTTACTCAGCTGTTTCATGTTTTGATATCTAACTCTTTTAGTTTCAGAAGTAACTTTTGGTTATGCTGTCTGACTTATAACACCTTGCTGAGCGAAAACTCGGTAGAGACGACTCAGCAGGCTTTGGTGCTGTGGCTGGCTTTAGTTGAACAATACAGAACGAAGGCTTGTCCTTGTCATAACAAACAGAGATCAGAATGCCCTTTTCCTTTTGCACACACACACAACAGCTTTTAAAAGGCTCTGTTGAGATTGGCAGATCACACAGTAGGCTTTTCTATTAGTTCTCTCCCCCCATCACCCCTTACTTGGCAAAGCACAGTATTCTAGTACAATTGGTGCATTATTGTTTGTTTAAGATGAAATGCAATCTGTGTACACAATTTATGATTCGCAGTATTTTCCACAAAACTGTGCATGTTTGTATGTCCTCTTTGCCCCGCCTCTCTGAAACGCTCATTGCTAAAGCGAGGTGTGCGATGATTGGCCAGTTAACCAGTGCGTGATGATTGGTCGAATACTGCAAACATGTGACGGAAATGTAATGCCTCTTACCATAATTGGAACATCAAGTTCCGGAGCAATTGCACTGACTGGTACGCGCACCTTACATTTGGGCGGTCCAGTCAAATCATACCACGAACTGATGCAAATTTGTGGGGGTGTGGTTACACGAGACCTTTTAGGCAGGTCTTGGTGAGCATTCGCTTTTAGATAGAATGCTGTTTTTTTTTCCGACACTTCAATTTATGCAATTTTACGTGTCTAATACATGCATGGTCAACTTATAACACACCAAAGACAGATAAAAACACGTATTCGTGCCACATGACCCCTTTAAAAATAATATAGTTAGTAGATAGAGGACCTGCATGACACTGTAACACTAGATAATTGAGGTAAACGGCAATTCAGACAAACACAGAATCTTTTAATCTGAATTCAATAACACTTTGCAATCAAAAAACAGCAAGTCATCAAAACAGTAAGATATTTAGTATTTTGCCTCTCATTTTGATGTTTTATTTATAAAAGAAAAAAGATGGACAACATCGTGACCTAAGCAGCCCACATGCACCTCATAGCACCCTAAATGTAACCACTGAAGAATAACCTACTTATATAACCATGTCATAAGTATGTTCCTTAGAATATATTCGCAACTCCCTAGACACACGTGTGACTGTTTAGTTGCGGGAAGCCAAAACAAAGGGTGGTGACTGTGGAAATTTGCAGTGCTGGCTGCGCTGGTGAAATGTACCATTCTCTTTTTCACGCCTTAATGCTTCCCCCAGAGGGACAGAAGCGTTTGCCACAATCGTGACATTCAAGCCTAACCTCAAATCGGCCACCATGCGAGACCACCGGGGACATCAAGGGCCACAAACAACAGGCATCACTCTACCAGATCAAGCAGACGAACAAGGGTATTAACCAATATCCTCACGATGCTCAAACACAGTTGGCATCTGTGATCCTGTTAATGTTATCCTTGGTTTATTGACAACTAAACAAGCATGATTGTCAATAAACATTTAGGAAACAAAATGGATCAGAGAATGGGATTGAAGAACGGGGTCCGTATTATAAGGGACTGTTATTTCTGTTAAATGTAACCTAGACAAAGCCATAATAAAAAGGTAGTCTAATATTCGTAGTGTGTGATACAGAAAAATATCAAGTGTGTATTTGTTTGGTAGATATTGGAACTTGAAAAAGAAATGATAACAAAGAAAGGATTTGGGTGCTTATCCTTGATTCATCAAATATCACGTGCATGCCAATATTAAGCTTTATGCGTTAGATTTATCGAAATGAAATGATCTAAATGTAACATTAACTGCAATTATTATTAATTTGGGGTTAAGGCGGATCAGTCACCGAATCACTTTCCCTTGAAAACAATGGAGGCCATGGCGGTTTAATTCTTTAAGTCGTCTTTTTTTCTTTATTCAAATAAAACCGTGAAATGTTTTGATATATTTAAACCCCCCTTACTCCGCCAGCTGGTTCATATATAGCCCTTCACACATCACGTTTTGTGCAGCATCTCAAAGTATCCGTAGCCTCATTCTACCCCTCGCAAACCTGTGAGCCCTTCAGAACAATGGCAGCGGTTGTTTTGACACGATTCAGTCCATGCAAATCTCTCACCTGTCAGACTGTCATAGCATTCGATCTCGGTGCTCTCCACGGATCTCCGCTGCTCTTCCGTCAGTTTAGCCGCCGCTTGGTTCAAAAGGTTCACCTCGGATCCGGTGGTCCCGTCGACGACATGGATTCCTTTTAATTGCAGTAGCGACCTGTGGTACTTCCCAATAGCTTCCCTGAATTTCTTCTCCTTGTAGCAACGGTGACCCTCCAGTTTAAAGTCGACCGCTTTCTGTATTTTCGCCTCCATCTCCATCTCCGCGCCGCCGACGCGGTACCCTCCACCGTCTCCACCCGCCGCCGCCGCTAGACTCCGGCCCCCAGCCTCCGGATAGCTCTTCAGGCTCTTGATCGAGTGCTGCTTCGCTTCCATCTCGCTCAGTGCGCACGACTGTTGGTAGCCATGCTGTTTCGACACGGATGCCTGTGTTCTCTTTAAAGGCTGGAGCAGCGTGCTGTGCATAAAGGACGCGAGGCGAACGGAAGTCGAAATATACAACTAGATATTATCTTTGATAAACACAACACTAATGGCGCTCGTCTAAAAACGGAACCAAGAAAGTAAACAGTAGCGTTGTCAGGATAAAATGATAAAGCAGGTTTTCTCGTTAACCTCGATTTAAGGCATCGAGCAGCGAGGAACGCCTTTGCATTGATGTGATGCTGGACGCAGGCTCAGATTTCCTCTGCTGTGTCTCTTGCCGCCGGCGAGAGCAGCTTCAGCACCACAGACAGCGCCAGCGAGCCCTGACGCGAGGCATTATGGGAAATAATTAATCGTGAGACGATGATGCTACTGGATCACGATTACATTAAAGCGTAGCAGAGTCTCCAAAGCCAAAACGCAATGAATGAAAAATGCAAAAGCGTGTTTACAACCGCTGCAACATTCGGTGGATGCGCGTATTTATTACATTCAGACGTGTTCATGAGATGAATAAACAGGCGAATCAGTGGAAGTCTCTCTGAATGCCTGAACGAGTAATCTCAATAACATCTTAAAGGAGCTAAACATGTAACTTAGTCAACAATGGCTTGGTGCTATATGGCATGAATGAAAACTGAATGTATTTTGCTCGGCCAAGCAAACTAATAACAGTAAATAAACATAAATCCTTTGGCTCCGTGATGAATTGTAACGCGGTGACAGATCTAGGCTAAACTAATAAAACAGCTTAAATTAACACACTGACTCAGTAGTGTTCTGCGTACTGCTCGTACTACTTGCTACGTGTGCCATATCACTAAAGGCTTATCCAGTTTCCTAGAAACAGAGGCTCGGTATACTAGGATGTAGGCAGCTTAAAGGCTCTGTGTTGTTTCTAGCACGTCATTCTGACCTCGACTCTAATTCCTTTCTGCACGTTTACTCTTATTTTTAAGAAGAAAAAACTGTCTTAGGGGACCATCTTACACTTATTTAACTCTTTAGGAAGTTCGTTATAAAGTCTCGAATGCATGTAATTTGAGTAAAGAAATGTCCTTCATTTGGGCAATGTCCTTTTATATCTCCAAAGAAGATAAAATGTTTTAACAGCATTTTAACTAACCAAACTACCTTTTATAGCAAATTCTACAACAGGATCTTCAACTTCATATATTAAAAGAGGTTAATTCACCAAGATGCAGCACATAAAATGTTTTACACCTTTTACACATATGAAAGTGTACAAACGGTTGACGCGTCTGTGGAAAAAAAACCATTCAGAATGTGGGTTTCATCTTTTTATATTCAAATCCATTCCCAAAACAAATAACCTTCACAAATACTTTATAAACTTATCCAGGTAAAGCCTTTTTTATCCTATGGTATTTTCCTTAAATATACACAATGCTAGAAAGTTTTGTTCTTGAGATGTATCATAAAAAAATATTGCAAACTAAAACAACATAACACAGAAATGTGAGTTCCAATTGCAACATAACAATGGTTTCTGTTTTTCAACAGTGAGTGTACTGGGGTGGAAACTTAAAAATACACAATAAAAATACACAAGGGTCCACCTCCACGTGTGTTGCATGGCAACAGTGTGCTATTCCCGATGTTACTTCTGTTCTTTTTGTCCTGGTAACATCATTAAGCTCTATTGGCTGGAATTCCGAATGAGGAAATGTAAAAGCAGAGAATGTGAAAAGCTGACTGTCTGAGATTGTAATTTGGGGTGATTTTGACTTCACAAACGTAACAGTTAAGGTCATAAGGCGCATTAACGGAAATGGTTACACGTGCAGTTTCAAGTCACTAAAAGGCTTGTTTGTGACTATAAAGACCAGTTAAAAATATGGAGAAATGAGGATGGCTGAACAGGGATTTACCAGTTGAACTCATGGAGGAATCTGTAAGCTGAGGTGTAAACATAGCGCATGCTTTTATTTAGGTTTCTTGGCTACTATAGTGTAAAATCTGATGTTTGACACCATGCATTCAAAATTTTGTATTACAAACCCTTGATTTAATCTGGAAAAATGTTTCAAAATGCTCTCAAGAGCATAGGAGAGTAGGTATAAAAGTAGAAGAGCGGCTCTCAACTTCAGTCCTAGGGACCCATGCACATTGTACATGTCTGTCTTATCTGACATATTCTGATCAATTAATAGACCACTTGGGATGTGTGCCTTTAACGGACATAAAAATCATTCCTATAACCAAACATGGCAATAGTAACGCAACTTAAATAAGCTTTCTGTATAATTTCACAGTGCAATAACTGATTGCAACTGACCCTTTGTTCCCCCATATCATCATAATCTGCATCAAGTACAGTATAAATTTACAAAACCATCAGCGGTGGTCCTACAATTTCTCCACTTTACACTCTTATATGGAAACTCAGGCCACAGAGAGAGGGGCTCAGAAGGGAAAACAGGATTCAAAACGGCACCATTTTTAGGTGCTTGTGTATTAGGTTTTCCTTGCACCCAGTCTCTTAAATACACTGACCTCCCCGGCATCCATCTGAGCCCCGTGACTGTCACTCGTGCTACTGCTGACATTGGGGCTGGCCAGAGCAAAGCTTCCCTGGGCTTTGCTTTTACTGCTTGTGACTCGACTGTCCTGGGTTTCAGCAGACTGACAAACTTGAGGGTTTGAGGATGCTGGGTTGACTGAGGGAACCTTGCCCAATCTCTGCAGGACACCCAGTTTGGGTGCCCATTCCTGGGTGGAGGAGGTAGAGGAAGAGATAGGTGGTGGTGTTCCTTCAGATGGGGGAAGTTTGTACTTGGTGCCTAGCCGACGCAGAGTGAGGGTTTTAGCTTTAGGAATCACAGTCTCATTTTTCGAAGCAGTTGGGTGTCGTTTCAGGATGCCGGCGTACTGCAGTACTGAGCCATCACCGTCGCTGTCTTGATCCTCAATGACTTTAGTAACACCTACAGTCTTACCAACAACCTCTTCATCTTCCTCTGCCTCGGCCAGTCGGCTAAACACACCTGTGGGCGCCTGCAAGTCAGAGAAGAAGCGTTTACAACCCGAATACATTAAACCAGTTTCACATTTATGTCATGAAAAAATATATATAACTCAACACAGTGATTTACCTTAGTGGTTGTAGTGGTGTCTGCCCTAGATTCGGCCCCAAGTCTGTCAAACACTGAGGTGCGCTTTAGAACCTTAGCTGTGGCAACGAAATGAGATGGCATATCAATTACATCAAGCTCCGGTGCAGTTTTGTTTGTTGACTTTGCCTGATTTCAACTCTTTGCATACTCATTTTTGTCTTTAATAGTCACGATTAATGTTGTATGAACAGAATTTATCCAAAAACAATTCCTAGTGCAATATTATATTAAACACAAATGTACCTTTTCTGTCCTGCTGTGCCAGGATGCGTCGGGTGCGAGCTGTTGTGCCTTTTGGCATATTTATGATGTATTTCCCCTCCATTTCTCTAGTGACCCGTCTGTGTTTTACTTCCAATCCATTTTCCTCTTCTGGTTGGCTGGGCACTGTGAGAAGGTACATAAATAAATATTTTTTTGTTTAATTTATCAGATACCTATGTATGAATAATTGAAACCGTGACATCAGGCTACCATACAATCTAATCTTATGTACCTGTTTTGGCACTGGCATTGGAGACCGTCACTGATAATCGGTTGTCAGGGCGGCGTGCAGGCGTGCTTGGTGGGGAGTCCCGGCTCAAAGCGTTGGCAATCATGCGTGTGGCAGCTGTCAGGGGAAAATGAACATTGCAAGATCTACAGCTTAAGCAGACTGAGACAAAGATAAATCACTTCCCCTATGAGCAACCAGTTGAAGAACTGAAGGGAAACTTTGCTGCTATCCCTGTACTTACGAGTGTTAGCAGTGCGTCTCAGTTCAGCCTGTACACTGGTCTGTCCAGAAGAAATGGCTTCAGTTGTCATTTTACACAAATCCTGTGAGCAAAGGTTGAGCCAGCAGTTAAGTATGTCATATTTACAATAAAGCAGAAAGGCTCTTTATCAGGTCTGAAAGAGCCAACTGACATGAAATGTTGGACGTATCTTGCTTTGCCTCTCAGTAGAAATAAATACAATGACGATGAAAAATAAAATACACCAATATAATTAAAAAAAAAAAAAAGTGCTTAAATTACACAAATTACATTTTCATCCAAAGCGATTTATATTGCATTGTATCATAAAAAAATTGTACTATGTGCAATCCCCTGGCATTGAACCCATGACCTTGTTATTGCTAGTGCCATGTTCCTACCACTTAGCCTCCAGAAAGCTACATTTACACATTTAAGAGGTTACAGAAATGTTTGAGATATTGTTAATCTTATATTATTCATTCTTCACCAATAAGCCTGCTAGTTAGATATAGGAACTGAAACAAGAGATGAAACATTTGTGTTACCAATGTAGATAATCTCCTAATAAACCAATATTGTCTTATTAATCCGCCTTGCTGATAAATGTTTAATGAAACATTAAAAACTTAAAATGAAGCATTTGCACTCACCTGTCTATACACATACTTGGCATGTTTAAGAATGGCTATGATGTCCCCGATGACTGTAATACCCAGGTCCATCATTATTTCTTTACTGAGGTCCATAAGCATGCTTTTCTGAATCCTGAACAACAAAAACAAGATGTTTAAAGATTTTTTCAACATACATATTCATATAACACCATAGATAGTCTATTGCTCTTAATGTTGTTGGTACACATTTTACAGAGCACAAAAAAATCCTACAAAAAACGCATACCATAGCCCACTTAAAATAAACAATCTATTCTGTACAGTAAAACTGCTCATGACCCCAGTTAGAAAAGTAAATACTTTAAAAGAAAGGTTGCTTTACCTGTTATCAACAAATGCCACAGCGTAGTTGACTGCCAGCCCAGGAGGGATACCAGCATCTTTGAAGAACTGGATCCACTCAGAGGTGGCTATAGAATAGACAGAAATGTGGTTGGTTTGTATATGTGTTCAATGAAATGGTTAATAAAGTGTGCATGCTCTGTGTTACAAAATAAATGTAAAATTAAATTAAACCTATATTTGAAATGCATTATGGTATGGGGGTCAAAACACCAGCATATAAGGCTCGACTTGCATGACAAAGAGAGAACATATGGTCAGCCAGAGCAGCTGCCACCAGGATGTTATTTTTAAAGTCTTAAGAGTCTTGTGTCAGTAACTGAATTCATTTGGCGAGGAATATAAACTAACTAAAGAAAATCATCATCTGAATTAATCTGAATTACCAAGAATGTCATTATAAGAAATAAAATAAAAAAAATAGTTATTAAGGCAGAATCATTCTGGACCACTGAACTGGCATTTAAAGCCAAATTAAATAATGAGACTAATATCCCGAGGACATGTAAAATTACTAAAATATGACTCATTATTTGCCCAACTTGTTAGTTCACTTTTAACAAGACAAAATGGACCACCCAATGTCCAAGTGGTCCACCCAATCAATCCCAAGGAGGAACGGAGTACAATCATTAAAACGACCAGAAATCCAAAATAAACAGAAAAAACTTTTTTCTAATGTTCTGTAGTTAACGGATCCAGAACGATATAAATAACATAATCACTTCTGAATAAAGAAGACACAATGAAAATACATCGCGGGGCCTGATTTATTATAACTCGACACAGTACTGTAATAAAACGTCCTATGAAGACCAAACCTAAACCCACTACATACATTCCCCAGCTAACAGCTAAACACTGTTTTGAGTTGTGTACATTGACCATATTCCACGAACGGGGGTCATTTCTTTCTCTTACCTGTTGTGACGGTCGCCATCTTCCCCAGGAAAAAAACAGCGCGTTGCGGAAATGTTGTGACGTAACATCCCCTCCGTCTTCGGAACAAATCGACTGACCGGAATATTCCGAAGCTTAGCGAGGACCTTCCTCCGGTCACATGCTGGCTCATAAACGGGTCTCTCTTATAATATTTTCTTCCACTTTGCTCCAATGTGTCAATATGCGTGTAATTACTCATATCATAACAGTGTATAAATGGAATATTCCACGATCAAAACGTATTTTACCATATATAAGTTGAAGACACTTACTTATATGGGCAGTAGGGCAGAGAAGGGAAGAGAAGCTCTTAGAATAAAAAAATGTGATTGAACAGTTTTTGTTTTAATATCAGCTTAATTTCTGACTGGCTTTCATAACTTGGTGTGCTATGTCTACTCTTTCCACTAGAGTGCAGTACAATCCCATATATAGCCTATCAAAACATGAATGGACGAATGAGGCATTTATATAGCGCTTTATTGTCCATTGCTGTACATCAAAACGCTTTACAACCATATGAGGGGGGTCTCTCATCAAACTACCACCAGTGTGCACCATCCACATAGATGATGCGACGGCAGCCAAAGTGCAACGGCGCCAGTCAGCTTCAATAGGCAGCCAGTGTTGGGCTATAGGGTCAACTTCTAAATAGTGTATTTGCCCAACTTTATCTCTTTGGTGTGTCTTTTCACTAGGACGTTGTGAAATGACTTTATAACAAATCTTGTTCAAAAGACAGAAAGAAAATGATTCTGAATATGTTTATTTTGTAGACATTTCCATTACAAGAAAAACCGGACGTCATACAAAGATATTAAGATAGGACAGTACACCTACTTTCACAGTCTATGTAACAATATGAAATGTCCTTCTCCATTCATTAAAGGGCTAATAATATAGCATAAAGTGAAATGAAATGGAGAGGAAAAGATAAAGAACGTTAAGCTGTGTTTATATCATTCACAAGGGTGGTTCAGAATGAATTTAATATGCTCTTCAAATATGAGAACTTAGAGCAGGGCCATCAGTCATGGTGAGGAAAGCACTCTTCTAAAGAAACCACGAGTGTCCTAAAGCCCATGACATCAAACCTTCCAGACACTTCTGATGTTTGCTTTCTTATCAAGTATATACTGTACAAAGACAAAAAGTATTGAAAAAGCACCAGTTTACAATATTCTTTGATGTTTAAGACTAGCGTTCCTTTCCCTTCAAAAAAGGCAATGTAAGTCAGCCCTCTTTACACTGTTTGAAACAAGAGGTTGTAAAATATGATCACTAACATTTCATTCTTTTATATTAAAGGCAATCTTGAAATGTGCATGAGGAAGTAAAGACAATTCATCTATCAATTGATTCCCACCGAGCTGAGAGGATCTGACGTTTTACAACCTCACAATGCATAACAATCCATTCATAGAGTACTTAGCAGAGTAAATCATACATGAGATAAACTTTGATGACAGATTCTATTCTTCACTTTGACACTGTAGTATTCAGGATTGATTTTAATCTTACAATTAAGTTGATTTGCTACATGGTTCTCCTAGAGTATCTGATATATTGCATTCTACCGTGTCAATTCAAAGCACTGTGAATTGAATAATACCTAGAATTATCGTAGCCTCTGGGTATTGTGGTAAACAAGGAGTTTTTGCAAAGTGGAAGACCACAGAGTCATATTTAACCAATACTTTGCATCTCTTTATGATATCGGAGCCAAATCACATAAGTAAGGATACAGTAACATATTTTGGCGAAGAAGTAGCAAAAGCAAAAACAGCTAAAAAAACAAACAACATAAAACTGTTGTTACACACGATGTAGTCTTTTAAAGAAAATTTGGAATTGATATCAATGTAATTTTGTATCACAATCCTGTTTGACAGCACAAACTTAATTAAATGAGAAATATAATATTGTCCCTCTTTATGAAATCAGAGTTTGTCCTTCATTACATTTTCTGTTTTCTGTTTCTGTGATTCTGTTTCCCACCGTTACTGAGATGCCATAATACATGTTAAATCAGCATATAGAGCTTATGTTTTACCTCTGCTTTAAATTTGCACCCATAAAAGGTCTGAATTCAAGACAATGGTGCACTTGTGCACATTAATGTAGCATAAAAAGGCATTTCATTTTCAACGACTGTACATATGATCCATCCCATACAAAACTACAGATGAAGCCAAAGTCATTAAGAACAATGGATCTTCCCTGTGTTGAAAAACTTGCATCTGTGTTTAAGGGCTAATTAAAAGTAGTTGTCCATCAAGCCCACACACAAAATAAGGGGCAGACAGCACACACTGGACATGATAAATACATAGAAAAATCATCATAACTGCTTAATAAACACAGTTGAATATTATAAGGTCATCTACATTGATACATTGAGACACTCGCTTCATACCTTGTGTTTTCTTTAGCATATTTATTTTTTTCTTTATGCATTCATAGATGTTTGTGTCCAGTGTGTTTTGTCCACAGGGGTTGATGAACAAATGCTGTGGGACCAATAATATCGACAAATCTAGCACAGCAAAAAGCAGTGGATAGCTTCCACAAATCCGTGATACACATATATCACTATATGCACCACAGTTTGAATAAAATCATCATATATATTACACATCGTGAATGAAAGGCAGTGACAATGCTTTTCATTTTAAGGGAAAGGTGAGCTGTTATTGTTTATTATAATATATATCTTTTGTTCTTTTTAGAAAAATATCTATGTTTAAACCAAAACCAAGTGCATCAAGCTCTCCCTTCTGTCTTCATTGACAAAAATATCATTTTCTGAACATTCATACATTACATTACAATCATTGCAGATATATATACACACTAAATATGTATATATATGCATACATAATATATGTTTTTATATATTTGACATAGAGCATAAAGCACAACATGCCTTTTCAGTTGCCAACATGAGCTAACTATGATAATAATAACCATAATAACAATATTTGTGATAACTGCAGTAAGACAACAGTAACAGAGAGCAGGAGCAGCTAAGAGCCCCACAAAATTCTTCCATTTGGCAGCAACGGCACAATCAAGAGCAAAACAGAAGAGCATAATGACAAATCTGTAACTTAAAACATCAAAAATCATCAACATTCACAGAAAAGTAGACGGTTCATATTCATAAGCACATTGCATCCTTTTGCCACCGTTGTTTTCCTTCCTTCCTTCCGACTATAGCTGGCTTTTGTGCTTTACTTTGTTTAGGCTTTAACAACCCCCTTAAAGAAAGAAATAAACTGGAGATGCAGTCCTCTGTGACTTCCATTCACATCAACGACTGGAGCTGTGCTAAACCAGATCCACAACTCAAGAACAACGGCGAGGACTTTTAGAAGCACAGAGGCCACTCATCCATAACCAAGAGGTTGTCTTTGTTGTTGTTGTTTTTTGTTGGTCTTTCATTTTCATTATAATGCTTTTCAAACTCAGACACTGATTGACACTATTGGTGTAACTCACATTAAAAGCCACCTTTGTATGGACTCATGAGAGTTAATACTATCATTGAAACACAGAATGACACAAACCCTTCTAATTCACACAGTAAACAGGAAAGGGCATAAAATTACGTCAAAGCTCTGAGAAATATAAGGACCAGCAGGAGGTGACGTGTGGAGCTAAACCGCCGAACAGACCACATGAATAATTCCAATCCAGATTATTGGATCTCATCCCTCCAGATTCCAATGGCTCTCTTAGCACCTGCCTGTTGAAGCTCCTCTGCTGGCCTTGCCAAAATCTACCCAGTGTTTCTTCACTCATCCAAATAAATCCTCAGCGCTAAGGAGGAATAAAGAGTCCCGACCCTTTGGCCTTTATAGCCTCTGAAACGGTCGTTTGATTAATGTGCTGTGTCTGGTTTGTTTGGATGATTTAAAATGTCTGCCCATTGTGAAAGGCTCTGAGGTTCCACCGCGCAATGAAGCAGGCCGGTCCGTGCGAGGGGAGTTTGCAGTGTTGGGGTGGGCTGGCACTCACTCAAGGTTCCATGGGATTTCAGGGTCCAACGGGCTCTCAGGGGCTGAAGACTTCGGAGAGAACCAGAGGTACATAGAGACAGGAGAGAGGAGAAACAGATGTGGACAACGGAGGGAGTAAAAAGAAATAGACAAGTAGCTAGAGAGTGTGCGGTAACGTCCCCGTTTCATAGGAGAAGTCAGAAAAGGTGTGGATGAGCTGGATGGGGAAAAAAGCAAGTCAATCTGGACCAAAAAAATTAACGAAACCCACAAAAGCCACAGCAGTTCTTTGCCCCATTTTTCCACTTAGACAAAAACACTGGCATGGATAGAGCGAGCACGAGGGAGATGGTACACCAATGTATGCCAGAGCAAGAAGAGATAGAAGCAAGAGGGAGAGAGCTAATGTACTTTTATTATTATCATGTGCAGCACACTCTGGTGGATTTAAACATCCATGAGAATTTAAACGTGTCTGCATTGGCTAGTGACTCATCTTGATATTAAGCCTGAATTCATTGTGAATTAATATACACTTACATCACCTTGATGAAGTCACTTAGATGCTAAGACATCTGGGCTTTTATTTAACGAGGCCTTAACGTAAGAGGTCGATGTCTGAGATCCCAGTTTATCTGCCCTACAATTACTTAATGCCAAACGTTTGAATCTGTACGTGCTTGTGTTTTTTTTTCGACAGGCAAGCAGAGGCAGAGATGCAAAGCTTTCAAAGTGCAAGAAGCGAGGGTGAGTTCAGGGAATCAGAGGACTGATCGCTGCTGCTGGTTCGCATTGTAGCGCTGGCCCCGCAGGCTCCCTCTGGGTAGGTGAACACAAATGAAGATGTGTATGAGGGGATGTAGCTGCCGGCGTCAACGTTACCGCCACCGTCGGCAATAAGGCACGGGCCGTCCGGCGCCGGCTGGCCCTGGCCATAGAAAGAACTAGAAAAGGCTACCTCCTGCATCATTCCTTGCTGCTGTGCTGGGACCGGCTGTGTCGTGGGCTGTGAAACCGGGACGTGGTGGTGGGACGAGTAGGCGGGCGGCAGGTAGAAAGAGTCCTCGTTCACAGTCAAGCCCACCACAGAAACGGAAGGCGCCTGTGGGGAGGTCTGCTGCATCTGCGCTGGCTGCTGGTCCTGATAGGGAATTTTGCAGCCGGGCTGGTGCGCAACCAGGACGAACTCCAGGCGTTCTTTCTCCTTTTGCAGCTCAGATATTTCCGCCTCTAGCTCGGCCTTCTCCTCCTCCAAAATGTCTGTCTCCTAAGGTTGGAGAGACAAGAGGAGGACACAAGGGGACAGAGATTTTATGATCATAGGAAACGAGGACAGGAAATCAGAGTTTCTTTTAAAATCTGAACAAGAATGTATATACAAAATACATTACTTATGCATTTTGCATATGTTTGTTGGTATCATTCTAAAAAGACTGTTATATATTTGATTATTATAATAAATTAATTCATTTTCAAAGTACAGTGTCACTCACCGACTGTAACCTGTCTGTGAGCTCACGCCGTCGGTTTCTACACTTAGCGGCAGCCAGTTTATTTCTCTCTCGTCTAACTCTTCTTCTCTCCGCCTCCTCAGGGGTCAACTGAAAAAAAAGAGGAACAAATTAATTGTTTGATCCTTATGTCAGATAACATTTTCTTTATTTAATTTTTTTAGTCTTCTAACAAAATCTCAATATTTGTATTTGGAACAATCACAATGCAAACTGTAAAATATTGAAAATTAAAATATAAAGATCAAACTCTTATCATCCCATCACTGCCTTCATTTACCGTTTCATCGCGTGGGCGGCGACGGCTACGCGACTGACGCACTGGACCAGGCGCATCAGAGCTCGGAGGGGTGAAGCCACCAGCAGTAGAAAAACTTGTGCCAGGCAGGTCATAAGGATCCAAGGCAACAGGCTGCGTCATGGTGCTGGAGCCCGTGGCGCTTTGCCCTGGTGCCACAGATGAGATGAGAGTAGGCTGCACCATCCACTGCAGATCCTGGCTGGTGGTGATGGCCGTCACTGTGGGCACAAATGAGCTGGGCATGTCCACCCCTGCCCCTGTGCCAGTTGAAAGTCCACCCACACCTACCCCACCAGTGGTGGAAACACACTCCTGGAAAACAAAAACATAAACAGTTTAAAACCGTGAGCTTTCCTGTAGCTCAGTGGTAAGAGCATTGCGTTAACATTACAAGGTTGTGGGTTCGATCCCAGGGGATTGCAAATACCTATGCAAAATGTATAGGGTAAAGCAATGTACGTCGCTTTGGATAAAAGCGTCTGCCAAATGCATAAATGTAAATGTGTGATTCCCAAAAGTGGGGGTAAAGCAGTGCTGCCAGATAATGATTAACATCATTTCTCCGTTCAGATTTATATTAGGCTACTTTATTCATTTAGACCGCAGAAAATTTGTGTCATCAAAAAACAACGAAAAAATAAAAACATATGTTTGCATGATGGATTTCAATCAATGTTGGATATTTTAAATAAAAGCATAAAATGATCATGTTTAACCAAGAAATGGTATATGAGTAAACCAAGCCTTATCAATATTTATTTTAAATTTACTTTCGATATGTAAAGTTCAAAATCTTAACGATTTTAACTTTGTTCAGTCTTGCTTAAAAAAGATTGCAAAACAGATTTAGACATAAAAACCTATTTATATGATTTCTGTTTTTAGAAGAAATGAGCCCAGGGTGCCAGAATGAGTTCCACGTTTCATTAATATTCATATGAAAGCGTGTGAGGCAAATGACACGCAGCTTCCAAGACGTCGCCTTAGCCAATCAGCGTCCTCGTATCCCTCCCTTCCGTGTTCCTCCGCCCCCGTCACACCCCCGGTGTTCCCCTTAGCAACCCAACGTAACTCTCCAAAATAGAACGCATTGACGTCACAGCAGAGTCTGAGAAGCGCGAGCGGTAGGACCAGGCAAAGGCGGAGCTTATTGCGCGGACGTCGGAGAGTTCCACAGCTTTGTCATGTTTCGCAGCGTGCTGTAAACCGATTGAGTTGCTACCGGCCTGATTCAGCGCGCATGCTGACTTGTCAATATACTACACGTTGGTGTTGAGATTGTGCATGATGATATAGTCGTGTTTTACAAAAGCGGTATTGTATCTACTAATCTTATTTACACATCTTTCAAAAATATTGCTATGTTTGCTCAAGCAAATTAAAACGGACTCTTCCGACAACATCACTCCGTTTCATACACAACTGCAGACTAAACCAGCAAATCTGAAGTGCAGTTTCATTTCACCAAAACAATGCTGCAAAAAACGCTATTTCTATTAGTTTAAACGAAACGCTGCGACTTACTTGTGGTGCGCTGGTGGTGGGGGGACTTCCGAAGGATTCCACGGACGAGAGGTACTGAGATTCAAGAGAAGGAGATGAGCTTCCACGGGAGCCGGTGTCGGGGTCTCCGGAGAACCCCTGAAACATATCCCTGGTGGAGCCGAAAGAAGCCGCAACACCTACTGTGCCCGGCGAGAACGGGATGTCACCTGTTACCCAACACATATTAAACTGAAGCGCATTTAGGACATGAAGTTTTCTTAGCCATTTGCATCTGTAAACTGCAGTGCAAAAGACAGCATAAAGTGAACACCGAACGTGTCTCGACACAGTTGGATTGTTTGTTTTTAAGACGCTAAACTTTATGTGGAAAAAAGTAGCAAGGTATTTTAATATTGTAAATGACTTACCGTAACTAGTTTTAATTGGAGTCTTCGTTAAGATGCCCTTCGTGTCTTTCCAAAATAGTTGCATGAAGACATCAATCCAGATCCTTACTGGAGAAAACTTATAAATTCCACTCACTTCTTAGATAACACTTCCTAGTACGCGGTACAATCCGTCAAATGTTTCCTTTGAAATGTGCATTTATAAATCCATATAATAATCCGTAATGTGTTTATTATAAACGGGAGCCGACGTAGTGTTTCGGCAGCAGTGCTTCCTCTTCTGAATGAAGCCTGAGAACGCATTGTAAAGTAGGGAGTCCTAACTCCACCCCCTACTGGTGTTCCGCTGACGTAGGTGCCCATATATGGTCCAAAAGCAGTGTTTTTGTTTTCGGTATCTAAGCAATATGACGTGTAAGGGAATCCCTCACCCACAGAAAGAGACAGCTTGCTCGTGGTCAAGAATAGGTACGTTTACTATTACTTCCACGAGATATTTTTAATTGTAAGATGATTTTTATAGACAATATTTAGAAACAACACACTTTCAAGTATCTCATCTAAGGGCTACATTTAAAAAATAAAAAGTGCAGCTTTATGTAACTTTGTCAGATTGAAACCACTTTATCCCCTAACAAAATGAAGATTTTCTCCCCTAAATTCTCTCTTAATCTACACAATAAAATACATTTTAAATGAGAAAATAGATTGTTTTTCAGCATAAAACGATAAGCTTAGCAATAATTTACCATTTAATTTAACAAAATGTGTTGTTTTTCGTTGAAGGCTATGAAAAACATTATATATATATATACCTCTACCTTCAAATTATGAGAAAGTGCCTGAACTATTTTAGAAGGGCACATTTTGCTGAGTTAGCGGTTAAACTTAGGAGGGAAACCGCTTTCGCTTGTTTTGACTCCACTGTAAACTTTCTCACCGACACGCCCCACGGAATCCCCGATACACAAGAGGTTCCTTCGTCGCTAACAGTCTTGAGAACCGGTCGGGTCAGAGATTAACTTAACCAGTTGTCTATAGTGGGTAAGTTTTAAACTTTGTCTTATTTTTAGACGTGAAATGTTGCTTCAGTGTTGTTGTGTTTTGAGTTATTAAAGTAGTTAAACTACGATACATAAACTACCTGACAAGTCTTAATTTGATAAACCCACATCTTTAAGATACATTACTTATCCTGAAATGCATTAAAATCCTTAAAATCATAACAATGAATGACGGCAGAGGAGTTCTACTGAATTCGCGTTATTGTTCAGCGTACAAAGCGTCCATTATGGTTTACCCTCGCCATTTACAAGAAACCATGCACAAGTTCCAAGTTGGACAGTGGGCTGTAGTGACGGAAATTATATATTGTCATATACTGTCACAACGCATTTTATTTCATGTAGGAACAAAGGTGAGTCATTGTTCTATGAGCAATTTGTATTGTTAGTAAGGTAAAGCTAAATTAAACGGAGAAAGCGTTAGTAATTTAGAAACATGTGCCAAAAGATAAAACATCATCTAACAGGGGTAGACAGACTGCACACCGGTGTGTAACAACACCTCATGTTGAGAATGGGGAAGAGTTGGGATAACAACAATTAGTCAGCAGCACTTCACGTCACCGGCGGAGAACGCTGTGTCCAGTGGCAGACATTATAACGACCGAACAGCAGTGACTAACACGTAGTAGCCAACTTGCAATGTGCGGCAAACATTTTACCAATATCCACAAGAACACCATCGACCCGCTTTAAAAATCATGTTGTTACGTCAAAGAAATCATATGTGCGATGTTTAAAGATGAACCAGATACGCAGAAGAATCTGTAGCAGGCTCGAAGACAAAGCAACAGGGGCATTAGAGGCTTCTGTTAGCCCTTTTCTCTTGTCATATTTATGTCACTTTTTGTCTGAGCAGACAGTTGAACAGAATTCAGAACTGTTGATCCTCTATAATCTACATAACATTTTTACTGTAGTCAGTAAATATACAGTCACTGGGGAACAATAAGTCACCTACTTCTGTTTAACGTCTCAAATTCCGTGGTCAAATTAAAAGTAAACTATACAGCTTTGATGGCAACCAAGCCCGCTACTTCTACAACCAATCCTGCATGTGTATACAACGTTTCGTCTCCGTGGAAACGCCGTTCCCGCACGTCTGACGCAAGGACGTCACGACGATTGGTACTTTTTTGTTTTTGCTGCGTAGCAACATGTTTCCGTGGTAACCCTTAAAGGGGCAGCTGTCAGAGCGGTTAAACATTGCCCGTGGGTTTTCACAGAGAAACGATGTTTGCACATTCCAATACTTTTGACTTCCGCGAGATATTGAGAGGCGAATATTATCAATTTTGGCCATTTGATGATTTCGATTAACCACGCAGTCTTATGTGATGAATTGTTTTAGTAAGTATTCTAAGTAACTTAACGTTAGTTAGCTAACGTTATGTATGTTAGCAAGCGTGCTAACGTTAATCGTTCTAGCATTGCAGAGCAACGTTGTAAACAGACATTCATGTTAGTAACAATATAAGTTACAGCTGTCTATCTAATCAAAATTGCTGCATTTAAGCATTTTGGCGTCGTTTGACTTACTTGACATTTTTGTAAGCCTATCAAATAGATGCGATCTGTTGTTAGCTATGGTATGCTACCGCCAAAGTAAGTAACGTTAACGTTACAACGGACTTTAAAAATACCGCCCAAGAGTTCATACTAGGTCGTTTTACCCAGCTTCCAAATTACACAGTCAGCTAGTTTGGCTGTTTTGTGTAAATGTAGGTTTGCATAAACATCGGATGGTTGTGCCTGGTGAGCAAGTTCCCCGAGTGGCTCTGGAATGCAAACGTCCATTTTAAAGTTAGAAACAGGTTATTTCTACATAAAACATCAGCCAGACGTATCAAAACAAGTTTTAGGGTTAGTAAAGTTTTGGTTCAACGTTAGCTATTCATACGCTCATATCGTTGATAACCTGCAGAGAGTAACTTTTGTAAACTGCATTTAGAAAGTATCTGTGTTTAATAAATCGAGTGGATTTATCGTCTAAGGCAGTTTTGATCCATAAATAATTGTTTAACTTTCTCAAGCCATTGGCACGTGGACAGCTTGAACAAAATAGTTCATACAGTCCTATTTTTAAATGTTTTTTAAACATTGTCTTTAGGAGGTGTTTATAACATGCATGCATTGTTGTTTTGTAATATCTTAAAGTGCACTTTATTAGATGTGTCATTTAACAGTGTATGAAGATACACATCATTAAAAAAAAACACTTCATCAATTAACTAAAGATTTAATTTGGCCCTGTAATACAAATATTAATATGTGACCCTGGAAAACAAAACCAGTCTTAAGTAGCACAGGGACATTTTTAGTAATCGATTTTCCATAAATTTCCTACTGTACATGTATAAAAACTTTCATCTTTGTGAATGGATTGCCAGCTGCAGTGCCACAGATTAACAACTTCAAAGGCGATTTTCTCAATATTAGCTTTTTATACACCCTCAGATTCCAGCTTTGTAAACAGTTATTGTTCTGTCAGAAAGTATCCTTTTACCAACAAACCATATATCAATAGAAAGCTTGTTTCTTCATCTTTCAGATGATGTAAACCTTAATTTCGAAAAATTGACCTTTTAGACTGGTTTTGTCGTCCAGGGTCACTTATGTTAATAACAGGTTTAAACAGGGCCTAGCTGTGCCTAGGCCAGTGACCGGGGACTAACCACAAAGCAATATGGTTAGGAAGAGCCTTTTTGTACCATAATGTGTGAAACAATTATTAATTATGTAATCACAAGATAATCATCAAAAAAAGATTACATTTGTACTTTTAATTAAAAGCCATTACAGTTCTCGATTTTCAAATTGGTATCTGACAAATGTGCCGTATATGTGTCCTATGGTGTGATGTTGCAAAAATGTTTATTATATTGTATCTCATAAGCTAGTTTTTTCTACATTTTTTGCTGTCACGGGTCATTTATTTGTTAACTACCCTAATACAGATTTTTTGCTAAGTCATACTTATGATCTATGCAGTGTACTATTATAATGTTTATGAGAGGTAGTTGCACATTAAAGCTCAGTAGTTTCATCAGTAAATAACCCCCCAAAATTTTACATTGACCTACTTGTTACTTCATTAAGAGAAGCTCTGCTGTGATTCTTAAAACTTAAAATATGAAACCTTTTCTACTAAGTTATGTTTGAAAGTATTTGTTTTTAATACCCAAGCTGTTTTAGAAGCAAGGTATCAAAATTGTAATCATACAAGCGCATGATTTGGCATGTTAATTTACCCTGTAATGCATGTAGAGAAAATGTCCTAAAATGATAATCACTCGTTTTGTTGTTTCTTTGGTTACTGCAGTTGTTGCAGTTTGTGTGTTATAATATAACTAATGAATAGGAAAATATATTGATTTGCATTTCAGTTCAAACTTCCCCAACTGTGCTCATATGCCTTAGTTGTCTTATGAGTACATTTGGCTTCATGCAAAAACAAACTTTGTTTTTGTTTTACTGGCACTACTTCGAAGCCATATTGTTAAACTTCATTTTCTTTTTTCGATAAACCGTTGCCATTCTGCTCTAGAAAAAGTTAAATAATTTAGGGGAGGGGCACGAAACTGCAGAGAGAACGTATGTTTTGTTTACACTACGCTTTCTGTTTTCGTCTCTCCGTTCATTTTAGAACTTGAACCCCTGCAGCAGTCACGAGAGCGTCTTGTTTCCTGGGGAGGTGGGACATGTTTGCCTGGTTCCCTGCCCAAAATATTTGTAACCAGGCAACAGCAAGGCCCGTCCCACAATAGCTCTGTGTTGTTTACACCCCTTTTGGCAGCATAGCCGTACGACATTTCATAACCGCTGTCTCAGACTTCCCAGCCCCACAATTTTGCCAAAAACGTTCCTTTTTACAGCGCACATTCCAAAAGAAAATTGCACAATGAGTACTCTCTAGTTAGTTTAGCTTTTGTTGTATGCTGTCTGTATTTTGGGACATCTTTAGACCTAGACTTTTGGGCACACTGGCTGTGGTGGAACAAACTGCTGTGTTTGCGCAGACACGAAGAGTGGCGTAGAGCCGGAACATCAGCAGTTGAACTGAAACTTTCTGTCTGTCGTCATTGTATCCACTGTTAGCATGGACGATTGTTTACAGTCTTTTCTTATCCTACGTGCCCAAGAAACAACACTTGTATGCAAAGTATTAAGTGAGGACAATGCTAATGTTTAGGGAAATTGTTGCCTTACGTAAGTATGTCAGTTAGCAAACATTGCACCTCAACATTGAGGGAATTTTCTTTACACACTTTGATGACCATTTTAAACCAAGGGATCATTGCAGTTTTGTAATCAATTTAGATGCAATTATATATTATAATTAATTATAATAAATATAATATTAATAATAACACAAAATAATTGACATATTCATCACATTCCATAAAGAATTTAGTCTTTTTGGCCCTCCTTAGCTCTCTACCTTTCTCATTCTTTTGTCCCAGTGGTTGCCTCATATATGGGGAAACTCTCAGTCGCGTCTGGAAACATCTGGACGCGCAGACAACATGAGGTCATTCCTCTACCTCTCGTGCTTTCTCATCGACTGGCTCGCCATGTGTGTACTTCTGTCTGTTTGCCTGACCTGAAGAATGTAGTTTTAGAATATACAGTTATGTAGAAGAAAGTGACACGTGATTGGCTGGCTTTTCCTTCCCTTCCTTTCTGCGTTCCTTTTCATGATAGCTTGTTTAGACAAACTGGATTTCAGCTTTCTCCATTAAGTAATCCCATGTGGTTGAGAGACAAACTTTACTGCTGATCTAAGATTTTAAATACGATGGGAAGCTTTGAATTACCAACTGGTATGATAAACATTTTTAACAAGGAAACCCAACGAACAAGGTAACGATGTGGTCTGGTTGACCCTGACCTAAGAAGTCAAAATTTTCAATGACAGCATTCGCCAATATCACACCACAAAGTCGTAGGTTATGTGGCCATGTACACCTCTCCATTAAATAAATCACTTCCTGTCAGGATAGCAGCCTCTGAGTAGTCAAGGAAACAGCGAAGGAAAAGGAAATTGCGTGCAGTCCTTTGAAAACATGCACTGTGATGGAAAGACTTACAACTTGTTCTCCGCATTCAGATCAATATCAGACCATTGGAATGTGTTGTAGGAAATAAACAGTTTTGAGCGCCCAAAAAGGACATTTTAACAGTCAAATTGCCTGTTTGTTTAATCCGTGTTGAAAACGTCAGGCAGCACTTTAAATTCAGAATCGGTATTGCCTGGGATAATCCAGCTATCGCTGTCGCTCCATTGTGTGGAAGAACATGAACTGTCATTTTGTTCTATGTAAGACTTTGCAATCCGGCCAGCTGAAGCATTGCTGAAATGCAATCAGTGGGTTTAGTGTTCAGCAGCGTAGTGTGACTCAGAAAGCGTAAACCTCAAGCGCGTCAAACGTAGCCTACTTTCAGCAGGCCGCATGCCAGACAGAGAGGCACAGCACTGGATCAGAAAGAGAGAGAGGAACAGAAAGCATACTCTTTCTCTGCCATCTCTCTGCATATCCAAACGTCTCCAGCTATTCTTTTTCTCAACCCCCACATTCTCTCCTGCTCTTCGCATCCATCTCCCCCACTCCTCCATTGCTTATGCAACAGTTGCCCTATTTTCATGGGGGAGGTTGTGAGGAAAGAGAGATTGAAAGAGCAGGTGGGAGGGAAACGTTGAGGAAGGAGAAACGGAGGTCCAGGAGCGCTTTTTGTGCACACTGCACACGTCAAGGGGAAGACAAACGGTCCTTTTCTGAGTCCCCTTTTGTGCCACCATGTTGTTCGCTGTTATCATCCCCAACCCTTCACCCACGGTTGTGTCTGCATTCGCTGCTAGTAAGGTTAGGGTTGGGGAGGGTTTAGGGTAGAGTTAGGGACTCTAGTAAGCTACATGGCGCATGCATAAATGTAAAAATTTATCCTAAAGACTTTAAGTTTGACTGGGTAGCATGGCCCAATTTTTCTCGATTGACAGACATTTAATATTGTTTCCTGCAGCATCATAATAATTAGTCACATGGGATATGTCAGGTGATTGGCTCATAAAATGGACCATACTTTTGTCCTGGACCCCATACACATTTGACTTACTGTAAATAAAATGCTGCCATTGATTTTGAAGTACAACTTTTCAATTTCAACTCATCAAGTTATGCAATTTCTACGTATTTCTATTATTCTCGCTCTCAAAGAGAGTGACTTGTAAAGCCAAGCTAATTGTGCCTATTTTTAACAGTGCAATTCCAATACACTCTTATGTAACATCTAACATTTTAGGTAATACTCCATGTAGTTGTAAATTGAAGACACCCATGACACTACTGTATGTATTTTACTCAACATTGTTTTTAAAAGTAATCTTAAAGCATAGTGATTATTGAAGGAAGAAACATTTTTTAGAAGACTACAAGGTTTTATTGCCTGTTGCCATGTTTTTGACATTTAAAAAATGTCATGGTCGGCAATGAAAACAAACCTGATAGACAACAGCAATATGAACAGCAAATCATTTTAGCTCTCTAGAGCTTTTCTCCTCTGTCAAGTGGATATAGTCCTTGTAATTTAGCAATTTAAGCAACACTGCTTTCACATCATTAGGCTGAACTAAAGACACTGTAGTCTGTGATTGTATATCATTAAAATACCTTTAGCGAAATTATGAGCAATCACCATATAGTTGTACAGAAAACAGCTGTGAGGAGAACACCTTCGCTCTGATTATCAACATATTACGTTTCTATCTAAAAAAAAACTTTCTCTTGTTCTACTGTAAATATGCACAAACCAAAACGTCATTTCATGTACATGACCAACCTGCCACCTGCTCACTAACTAACTTACAGAATCATGTACATCTTTGAAGATGAATACAAAATTATTTCACCCCAGTTCCAGTAATGCGTCAGCCTTTAATGATCTGACGTAAAAGCGAACATATTTAACTAAATAGTCAGTGTGGGGGCAAATACTCAAATACTGTTTATGTGACGCATTAGTCAGTATGTGATGCACTCACACCCAAAGAGTTGACATTTTACCCATATTGTTGTTCTAGTCAGCGCTGACTCCAAAACACCCAAAAGGTTAATTTTCAGTGCAACTTGTATTAAAGTCTGACATGACTGGTGAATGAATCTGCTGCAAAACATTACATATTTGTTAAAACAATAAACACTTTGTGTAATGTGAGCTTTAAATAAAACCTATGACATCAAATTCAGTAGTATCAAATCCTCCAGCCAGGTCTATAAATGCATCTTGGCAGTGTTCTTAAGGAAGGCCGCTCTTTCCCGAACGAGGACTCTGGAAAATTGCACCCACACATGTAGCACTACAACTCTGGAGCTATTCCTGAAGCCACCCCCATACAACTACCAAATTACCAATCGACAGCAGGAAATAGACGCACAGCATGTCACTGCGGCATATCAGTGGGATCAATGGGGAAATAAAGTGAGGGCTGATGAGAGGCAGAAAAGAGTGATAACATGCACACAGATGGAGGGAGGTGGAGAAAAGGTTGGAGGAATTTATTCATTCAACCCTGCAATTCTGAATCAGTGCATGTCACACAAACACATGTTTTGCAAGCTGCTGCGCCCGTTTCCTTCTTAGTAATTAGATTCAATGAAAGTAAATGTACTATCTGCCAGATACCCAATTCAAATACTGTGGGTATTTTGGTCCTTTTTCCTCAGGAAAAGGAAACTTTTTTTCTTCACAATTTGGAGCTTGGCATATGTACTTATTTAGACTCGCAAACTTTTTCATCTCTTGCCGAGTTGTAGTGTTTGATAGGCCGATTATCTAACTGGAGATCTGATTTAACGAAAATATCAGATAGAAACACATTGATTGCAGTAAAAATATAAACATAATTGGCCCTAAGAGTTAAATCAAAGTGAAAGGCAGAACAGCATCTTTAAAATAAAAAATCTGTCAAAATTGTATACATTGCTAAAAATATTTTATGGCTATTTTTGAGCTTCAGTATGTTCCAGGAAGATAGTGTCTGTGTGCGAATAATATTGATCTGCCTCGTTCTTGGCAGACAGTTACAGGATATATGTAGAGTTTTGTTTCAAAATGACAATTGGAGAGTTTTTTTATTATGTTATCATGTTTTTATTGTGTTAGTTAGCTGTATCTCGAATCAAAACAAACCAAACACAGTTTGATTGATATTTATTGGAATGCATATAAAAAAACATGAGTATTGAAAAATTCTAAAAAATGTTTTTTTTTTTCATTTTTGAATAACGCTTAACATCTTTATTTTTTATTCCTTGTTTTTTTCTATCTTATTTCAAAATCCACTCCTTTCAAGCTGTTTGAAATGGAATGACTTGGGGATGGCATGTAAGCATGCATTTTAAGTGTGGTCTTTATTGGTTTCATTTGAATCATAATTTTGTTATGTTTTTGTGTAGTATATTAGATTTGGCTGACCCACTAATGCATGCCACCGTGTCATACCGGATCCAGTGTGAACACAATAAAAAATTATAATGGGTTCTAATGCGTTCTATTGTCTTTTGTGGTGTTGTTTTGCGCCGCATCCGGAGTAGACACGGTGTAAGCATTTATTTAATGCTGTGCCTTATAAGGAACCAGAGTTTACACACATTGTTTTTTTAATAGATATATATATATACATGCTGTTTGTATAATTATGTAAATATATATATATATATTAGTGGTGGGCATAGATTATTTTTTTTAATCTAGATTAATCTAGATTAATTCCAAAATTAATCTAGATTAATCTAGATTAAAATGGCTCATTTGAATTCTGCCGAAGGCATTCAGAATATGTGTGCTACCCAAATAATGACTAAAAGTAAGTCTTTGAGAACGGGTTTCTCAAGCCAGGTGACGCATTAGACCAGGGGCTCATCTCCTGTTTCCAAAATGCATCACAAACTGCTTGAGAAAGCTGTTCTACTATGATAATTGGTGATGAAAATTAAATTATGTTCAATAAGATGAACTTGTGTTTACTTCCGCATTAGCTAAGGGATGATTTCCGTTTAGGTGGTACTTGAGACTGGAAGAGCTCCTACAGTACATTTACATTTAGTCATTTAGCAGACGCTTTTATACAAAGCGACTTACAAAGAGTTAGGGTGCAACAAGCGATATGTCATACAAGAGCCATAATACATTAGATCTCAATACAAAGTTACTGGTTTCAACTAAAGCTAGACCACTACCTGTTGAGAGAGTTTTTTTTTTAAACCAATTCCGCATTGCACAAGGTGCAAACAACCTTAGTCTTGTCGATGTTTCTATTGGGAAGCTTCTTAAAAATTAATATTCCCTGAAGCAAACCCGGCGGCTTCATAGCTGCATCCATGTTAGCACGTCACGTTTGATGCGGTAATTTCACAGTAACGTTATGTTGTGTTCAGACCAAACGCGAATGGCGTGTCAAGCGCGAGTGATTTATGTGTTAATGCAAAGAGCCAATAGACCTACTTGCTGCGCGAATCGCGCGAATGAAGCCCTGGTTATGAGATGATGAGGCGGCTTCTGCTTCCGCGAATGACGCGAATCACGCGAGTTGAAAAATCTCGTTCTCGCCCCGTACAGTGCAGTTAAAATGGTATACATCCGCGCTAAAATATCAAGGTGAAAGTCATCATAGCTTGCGTAGTATAGACCCAGCTCCCAACCCAACTTTGAGAATAGATTAACGGCGACATTTTTTTTAACGCGCGATAATAGTCTCACTAACGCCGTTAACGGCCCCTATTTCTTTTCTCTTTTTTATACATACATTAAATGTGCTAGGGCCCCTCGTGCACTAAATGTGTATTTTGTCCGTTTTGACCATAGATTTAATATTTAAAAAACAAATAATGTATTTACTGTTTCAGTCACACCCCTCCCTGCTCCCTCACAATGGTTCATTCCACCTGCGCTGTCCGAGCTACGATCAATAGTGTAGCGTCTTTTGTTAATTGGACTTGTTATGATGCAGCGCAGACAGTGACACACGCAAGCATGTCACATCAAAAGTCAGGGCATCAAAAACGGAAAGAAAAGAAGGAAAGAGAAGACAGAGAACGCCAAAGTCGACAGTATGTCACACAGTTTTTCATAAAGAAAGGTAGCTTGCCCTATTCCTGTATTCCAAAACGTATTTTTGTTGCTACATGACCTGCTTTTATCTAGCTAGCCTAGCTTAGTAAAATAATTACTGATTTATGATTGCATCCAACAATAATAACATCTCTGCTGTCTCCGGGACGTTATCATGTCTCGTAGACACAGATTCAGCGGCTGCTGCACACCCACGTCCCCCATCCCCTCAGCCGAACACGGTGAGCCTGAGCGCGAAACTTCGCGAAGATTGAAGCCTCTAAAAACGTCTAATCTACTGTTTTAGCCACATGATGATAACTTTGCAAAACAAAAAGTAATCTACACGCTTCAAAAATTACAAAATTAGTTTGCCGTGCCGCGTGTTCTGTGAAGTAGCAGTGCTGCTGCTACGATCGATGCTGTCAAACTTGACGTTCTTAACATGAATAAAATGCCCCAGAAAAAAATTATATAAAATTTAATAAAACGTGTCTGTAGTAACCATTGGCCATACGGAGTTTACAAAATAGATATTTACATTTTTCATAATAAGAAAACTAAGTTCAAGTTCATTTTATTTGTGTAGCACATTTACAACAGCCATCAGGCTGACCAAAGTAGTGCTTTACAGGAGAAAACATTTATTATACATATACAAAAACAGACCATGCACAAATTAAACACAACCCCATTGGCTATATCATTGTAGTCAACAGCTTAAAACAACCTGAATTAAAAACTTTAAATGGCCAAATCCCAGTAGTCAATACACTAAGGAAAATAGATATGTTTTTAGCCGAGACTTAAAAACAGACAGAGAAGGGGCCGTTCTAATCTCTAGAGGAGGGCATTCCAGAGTCGAGGCCCTGCCACTGCAAAAGCACGTTCACCTCGACGTTTAAGCCTAACTCGCGGGACTACCAACAATGTCCGGTCACAGGATCGTAGGCTTCTGGATGGGATGTTTAGATGAAGAAGTTCAGAGAGGTAGACAGGGGCTATGTTGTGTAGGGATTTGAGAACTGGGTTAATGTGTTCATGTTTACGACACTTTAAAAGGAGTCTGGCCGCAGCATTTTGAACTAACTGAAGACGTGCAATTTGACGCTTAGATATACCGCAGTATATTGAATTGCAGTAATCTAAACGAGACGCAACAAAAGCGTGGACAGCCATTTCTAGAGTTTTAGGTGTGAGAAAATGTTTGATTTTGGACAGCAAACGGAGCTGATAGAAACTGAATAGGCCAATACAAATAATATGGTGTGTGTGTGCTTGCGTGCGTGCGTGCGTGTGTGTGTGACTTATACAGATGCAGAGTCAGCTTTATTGTCTGCACCTCGTCCTCCTACCCAGTCCTCTCAGTGTCAGGTAAGGTGAACAGGGTCAGCTACCAAGGTAGTAAAAAACTAATCATGTTTTGGATTGTCAAAATTTTTTCTTGTGTTGTATAGTTATATGTTTCATATAATATTGCAATTGAGATAATAAATGTTCTCCCTTTTATGTAAACAAGTACATATTTCTATATTTTTTTCTTGTTTTTGTAGGCTTTGTACTCATCTTTAGACATTTTAACTATGCAATGTGCTAAGTATCTTTTTTTCAAGTATACAGGGCATGTTTATTGGGTTACATTTTATCTGTAAAAAATGTAGGGGGCCCCCACCATTGATATATATATATATATATATATATATATATATATATATATATATATATTATTGGCCTATTAAATGGCAGGACTCGATACAAGGGGTCAGTGTTTGAGTGATGCCAAAACTACACTATCTGGGCACAGAAAAAAAATTCTCTAGTGAAGGCCATTTAAAAATATCTGTGTTTTCTGCCAAAATAAAATTTCCAACAACTTAAAAACAGAAATATCTGCAAAAACATTAAGTAGGTTTCAGCCATTGTCATCAAAGTGCATAATAAACACTAGTAGAGATGATATTAGCCAACACTTGCCAATAATCAGTATTGGTCGATAAAAGCAATTTTTCAATTTTGGCTATCGGCTGATAGTTTGTTAACATCCAATGATCAGGGCCGATATTTCTTGTCATTCAAAAGAGGACAGGAAAATGCAATGAATTTGTGGTCTGTGTATCGAAAATGTAAAGAGACATAACCAATTTGACTTTCAATATTATTAGTCATATGAATTAATAACATTAATAAAGTTAAGGAATATGAATTTAATCTTCATAATCAGTATCGGCATAGAAAGATATTACTCTGAAAAATCAGCTATCGGTTTCGGTGCAGAAATTTAGTATCTGTGAATCTCTAGTCGCTAGGGAAAGGTTTGAGAATGTGCACGTTGATGTGGTGGCACCCAATCAGCACTGGGACGTTATTTTAGGCTTTCAAGACACAGCATTTATGGCCTAGCCGATTAGCTTGAAAAGTTGTGCTTACGTGAACAAAAATGGCAGTGCCTCCAGGTGGTGCACAAAACTGTTGAATGGGAATGCTAAAGTGTTAGCTTCTCTATCCAGGAATGACAGACCTCCTCGGATACAGTCTGGCTTACCTGCCAGCCAAACAGCATGGAAAACAGGTCAAAGATGAAAACCGAGACAAGAGGTCTTTTTAGATGAAGCAATACGCAAAGGGATTACAGAGTATGAAAAGTACAAGATGTGACTAGGAAAGCATGGAACAGGAAGTGATTGAGAGAGCATTGACGGCGGTTTCCAGAGGCGCTTGGGCTGTTGCTGGGGGCAACCTCTGTTCGGTCACCTTATGGCGGGGAGGGAGGAAGCATTGTGCGAGCAAAGGTTTCTATTAATAGGAATAGCGGGAGAGAGGACGAGAGCCTACGAGCGAGCGAGAGGAACACGAAGAGGAGGAAGCAGATTGTGAGAATGAGACAGTTACTAGAGAGAGCTGGAGGGAGGGATGGAGAGCGAGCGTCGCGGAGGAGGGAGCGATGGCGTGATGACGCTGTGCGTGGCGTCAGAGCGATAAGAATAGAGCCGGTGCGTGCAGGGCTGCTGAGACATCGCTTTTTATACCCACAGCTACTATCTTGCTCTTTGAACAATGTGTGTGTGCGAGAGCATGCATGTGTGTGGAGGTGTAGGTATACGCACAGCAAAATTTAATATAGAAGGCCCTGCGATGAAAGATTATGACTTGTGCTTTTATATTTGGACGCAACAATACGTTCCTAACTTTTAAAGACACAGAGCAGATTCGCAAATGCTCATGAGAGGAAAAAGTACAAGAGGAAGTAAGAGTCACGCCACGAGGGGGGAAAAGCAATTATGCCCCTTGTCATAAGTATGACATGCGTCGTGAGACCACGCTTTTACCGTTTTTCTAGATTACTAACACACAATTCATGAAGTCATTCACCATTTTCTGACAACTATAAACACATTCTCAGAATAATATACCAACTTGTACAAACCCTACACACAAACAGCCTCAATTTGCAAAGGTTTAACCAGGTTCTCATTCAGAAAACACAAACAAACACAATATAATGAACTGAAGTGTTGAGATGTAAAACCAAATAGCACACATTTATCCATCAGTAAACATTCAGTGGCAAAATTGATGACACACCAATCAGAATCTCAGGATACTATAAATAGTAGCCCAGGTAATTGTGTAATTAATTACAGTACACACTTAATATGTGACAAATTTCACTGTAGGAAGTGTACACCCTTTTTTACATGTTCTGTATTTTTACAGAACATACAGAATACTTTACGAAATTGGAGCAAAGGTGCAGAGGATGCCATATTCTTTTACATTGCCTCCTTGTGACTGTAAGTCTTCTTTGTAATTTGCCTGAATGCCACAATGTAAATGTAATTTGTGCAGTTGTGTACTGTATTGTGTTGTGTTGCATGACCAGTTCATATTGTTCTTAGTGTTTTTAACTTTTCTTATCTTGTAAAGTCATCTTCATCTACAGTAGCGTAATGTATTGTTTTTTCCTTAAGCTCATTCTTGCATTATGCTCTATCTGCACTCTTTGTTGTTTTATATTCTATTAAAGCTGTCAAATTATTCTTGAATCCCAATTAGAGGTTTTAGTAACTGTGTTTTGAATTGATCTCACCAATGTCTTAGACTATGTTGCATTGTGGGTGATTTTGAGGGCTTGTGTGTAATGTCTGAAGGTTTCAGCAAGTTTGAATGGTTTGGGGCAGAGAGCTTTATTTTGACCTGAAAATAGCATGTTAGGGGAATTGAGTAAGATGTTATGGATTTGTGTTTACTGTTTTGAGAATACAAGGCATAATTTTAATAAATGGGAAAACTGTAAATGCATTAAGCATTGCAGGGTTTGATTTCTAAAAGCAAATCGCAGCTGATCTGGATTTTGGTACAAAAAATAAAATAAATGACATTCGGGTGCCCGAAAGCCAAAAATGGAAATGATTCTGCTTTTATTGCATAAAATGAAAGTGAAGGAATACGACCAAAATATCAGTAAAACCAACACTAATAATGATGACGATTTCATGACTAAAAGCATCATCAACAATTCAGTTACAATGAATAAATGCGTGACTATCTCATTAACAATATCAAATCTTTTGCTGATTATGAATGCTCAGGATAGACGTAGTGTGTTAAGGATGAAAAGTCAATTTTGTATCCGGACAGTAATGACCTACAGAACATGGTCTAAGACCCCAAATGATAGAACAATGTGTGGGTGGATGCAACTGCAGGGCAAAGGTCCGAATACAACACAAATAAGATAGAGAGAGTTGGGTACGCAGGCACAGGCTGATGACGTCGGAGTGACTTGGCCTAGCAAGTGTGTCCTGCTGAGGTGTCATGTCTGGACCGGCTCATATAGCCAACAGCTTGAGCAGCCACTGCACAAAGACCAGAGAAAACATTTAGGGCACGAGCAACACACAACTGACTAACAAAGTGTATTAGTTACTATACGCTTACATTAAACGTGCTTAGATGTGTATAAAGTGAATTATGTACAGTAACTGCTTGGCAAACATTTTAGCACAGTGAATTATTAAACAACATCTTATTAACAGACTATACGTTTTGACAATCAGCAAGGCACTTTTTTTATAACAGATGGACATACAGCATGACTGAGTTTCTTATTTAGCGCTGATCGATTTAACATCAGTAATAGAGAAGGGAAGTAAAATAAGCCTGTAGAAAATCTTAAAAGAATTGATTGACTAGTAGAGGTTGATAGTAAGAAGATCTTACAGCATTGATGCCACTGTCCTTCACCTCTGTGCTGGTCTCCCTCTCGTAGAGATCTGAGAAACAACAATCAGCCTGTTGAATCTTTCCAATTAACATGTTTACAGACACTGTGTACACACTCACATCACTGCTAGTGACGTCATGGATATCTTGACAGCTTTCAGGCATGATAATAAACATCATGATTAGATGCAGCACTGCCCAGTTCTATTTACCTTCACGCCGTACACAAATAGAAGATCCATATGTAAACGGGTGTCACACAATTTGTGTTATACACTAAGTGGCCAATTTTTACATACACTTTAGAATGAGGTTCTACACTTTAATTCATCATATATGGCCACGGAAAAAAATATTGTCAGTTTTCCAGAATCTACTATTTATAGATAAATGTTAAATTTCGTTTAATTCTATGAACTACTACCAATATTAAAATATTTATTTTAAAAACATTTATTCCATTTATTTGCAGAAAAAGAAAACTGGAGAAACAATATAAAAATAAGAGAAAAGATGCTCTGTATTTTTTCAGGCCTCAAATACTGAATACAAGCTTCATTTACACTTTTATGTAATACAACAGAAATATTTGTACAGATGTTGCTCAAATTTTTTGTTTATGTGATAACCTCGATTTCATCACAGTTTTCAAATGTCTTGTCATGTCGTCGGTCTTTCACATTGCTGTTGGATGACTCCTGAGGTTTGATTTTATTGAAATTCAACAGACACTGGACTGAATGGCGACAATACATCTAAAAATGCAGATTAAATATTTATATATAAATACAAATTTGGAATGGTCTCTTAATCTTTTCCGCTGCTCTATCTTTAAATATACAGTAATATTGGCAACTCTGCTCTCGTGGATTCTGGATAACAGCCCTGAGTACAATATGTTTACTAATATTAAGAACTAAACATTAAAGACATTTCACAGTCGGCTTTGCTTACAGTATATATACCAACGGTGTCAATATTAGTGGAGGGCGCTGTACATAGTGCATTTTCAAATGTTAATTTACACTATTTGCAATATTAAAAATTATGTTAATATGCAGTTGAGATCTGGCGACTGTGCAGGTCACTGGAATATGAATTTTTTAAACAGTTTTGCACACCGAAAGCTGAGTCTTATTCAATAAACACCCACGATTCAGTTCGCCCAGGTGCTGTGTGTCCCGAAATAGCCTGGCAATGTTTTAAAATTAGGTAAAAGTCATTCTTTCAGTACAAATACGCCTCCTTTCTATGTAAATTGGGATTATTATTAAAATGTTCACAAAAATCTGCCTGACGCAGTGATATTACTGTTCAACGTTACTGCTATCCGCAGAAAGCAGACTGCAAATGGAAATTTATTTTAAAGAAATGTATGCATTATATTCAGATGATAGAGAAAAGGATTATAAATGGCCATATAAACAGACCTACGTATGATGCAGTCGACAGCATGTTTTGCATATAAAGCCTATTGAGTCTATTTAGCTGTCTAGAGTAATGATGCACAATTCTGGTAATCTTTCACGGTAGTCTACTGCATCCTCCGCAACCTGCTATTCAGACCTGTGTAAAAACAGCTTTCAGCACTACATTTGCTCCACATCCCGATTTACGTCGTTTCATTTGTGAATCAGATGCTAAAACAACAGCACATGCAAATAAACGACGCCATCAGCGAGTGCAATTGCTTTTTAGTGTCTTGAGTTAGTATCATGGGACTTGATACTATTACGCACATAGAAATATTTCCCGTATCATTATATAACAACTACTATAACCTGAACCAATGACGCATGGCAGGATGGATCCGTGGAATAATGTTATTTTTGACAAACTCTGAGTTCTTCATCTGTATGTGTCTTAAAAGAAACAGACTACACAGACAATGTTTTTCCCCGGCCGTCTTGTGTCTGTCCACTGTTTCTATTCTTAGCTGACAGGAGTAAACCCTTGTGCTTTCAATGTCTTACATGCATTCACTGACGTTATTTGGCATAGAATTGTTGTATTGTTGGGTTATTTCAGTTACCGCTGCCTCCTGTCAGTTAGGAACAGGTCAGGTCATGCTTCTCTGACCTCTCGTATTAGAGCTGCCACTGTATGAAATTCTACAGATGTCTCCCATGAGAGTCTGACACCAGCCATTATAAAAACAGTCAAAGTCACTTAGATCACATTCATCATTGGTTTAAACAACAACAACGTTTCCTCGACTGAATATTTGCAATAATAAGTAGGTGATAAAGTGGTCACTTTAACTATGTCATATCATCATTTTTTATAGTTAAATTTTTGTTGCTCTGCGGTCTACTTATCAATTAATGTTACTATTCCTTTAAGACTTCTTCTTTGCATCCGTGGTTATTATCGTCAGTCAGTTCCATGTAGATGCGATAACTACACCATTATGTGGGCAAAAAGCAGTTTTTTCCATTTCGGCCATTTAAAAGTACCGAGCAACATTGGAAATATGTCATTATATTCAAGTGCGTTTGATCAGCCTCTTACCAGATTTTTAAAGGCCTCTTAAAAGCATGAAATGAAAAACTTTTTTCTCTCTTTGCTCATTCACTAACAGGACCATCAGCCTTTGACTAAGATCATAGGTCCCAAATATTGATGTGTTGTCGACATGCCACTCTAAGCCATCATATATTACGTTTCAGGTTTCTGAAATGTTCATTTCAATACAAGCTATTTTGCACTTTTATGACAGTAAGTTCAAAGAATTTTATTCCGAACTAACAAGTTCCCTTCAAAGGACCAATGTGTAAATAATTGGAGGACCTACTGACAGAAATGACTTCAGTGGTGTATTAATCCTTACATAATGAAGCGTTGTTTAGAATGAGCTATTTCTATCTACATACACCATGGGTCCTCTTACATGGAATTCGTATTGTTGTTTCTACAGTAAGCCTAAGTGGACAAACTACACTTCAGATTGCAATTCGTAAATATGTTATCTCCTTCGGCAAAAACGTGGTAACTTCTCAGCCTCGTGTCATCCACTTTAATGCTTCGAAAGGACAGGGTGGAGTGAGCCGTTGGTTGCATTTCGCAACCTCACCACTAGATGCTGCAAAATTTCACACACTGGAGCTTAAAATACTTAGTAAACACGAATGGCTTTACTATAGTTTGTATTTTAGATTGCACGCTTGATTCTTCTTTCTTACCAAAGAGCACCTGCAGCCTGGCAACACAGGACACAAAGCCATAGAAGGGCAGGTAGAGTTCACCAGCGCCAAACCTCTCCCACAACATCTGCACCACAACACTGTCACACTCCACACCTGATGGCAAAGAAAGAGGACAAACCGTGGGAGAAGACTCTTCAACTTTGCTTTTGTGTATAAACACAGGGTGTGGTGTGTTGTGTGTGTGGGTGTGTGTTCACCTGCAGCATTCAGAGCCAGAGTGAGTTCAAACGGGCTCATGGTTCCAGATGAGTCCTCATCAAACTGGAAAAAAATGGACTGCAGCCAAAAATAACATAAAATATCAATAAAAATGGGTTTATAAAACGGATATTCCTGCTTTTATGATCGGATGAGTCATGTTTAAAACCACACCTGTGACTGAACGTTTTATACCAACATGCCAAGATGCTGTGTGGTTTGGCAACCGCAAACCGTCCTTTTTGTTATTAATCAATCTTATAATAAACTTCATTACTTGGTGAAAGAATGTTAAAAAGAAAGCCTGTTTTTAAGATTTAGATGTTATACTTGCACAAAAACAACAACAGCTTCAAGGTCTTTTCCTGTGCAATACAAGCTCTGTGTTACCTCACAGCCTAATAATTGTCACAGCTCAGTGTCCTACGCTGCTTCCTTACACGTTGCCAAAGCTGAGAGTGACCTTTTCACGCACGAGAACTGAGTTACCTGCAGATTGCGTAGGGAGGTGAGCAGCTTCTCTGCTTGAGCTCTGTACAGCCGGCCTCTGCCACCCGTCTACACACAACTTTAAGAATATTAACCAGGAATGGAAATACAAATAAAATATTCAAAAAAATTAGGAAAATATAGAATAAAGAAGGGTGGGGCTAGTTCTCACATGCCTAAGTATTTACACACCTAAGTGTTTAAATACTCAAGCACTTACTTAGGTAAATACTTATAGGACGGTTTATTCCTTAAAGCCTGTATAGGCACACATCAGTGGTATCCTTCTCTGTGTTCCTTGATATTTTGTGGTTTTATTTTTTTCTATGCCACAAATCATTATTATGAGTCACTGTTCATGTTTGTCACAGGGTTTTGCACATATTTAACCAATGTAAAGTATTAAAAAGTGCTTGTCAACATTGACAACGCAGCATTTGATCATTTAAAAAGTACAAATTTGGATCTGAAGGACAGTGGAGATATGTTATTTTTTCAATCTTATTGCCCAGGAGTTGTTAAACACATTTTAACTATATGGGGTAAGTTGTCACCAAGAAACCTGCCATAGCATAATAATGGCATAGACCTACATAATATATATATTTACATTTAGGAGATGCTTTTATCCAAAGCATCTTCCATTGCTTTACCCTATACATTTTACATAGGCATTTGCAATCCCCTGGGATCAAACCAACAACCTTGCGTTGTTACCGCAATGCTCTTACCACTGAGCTACAGGAAAGCTTCATAACATATGAACCACTTTTAAAGAAAACACAGACATAACCGACTGACCCGAAAGCGTACAGTTAATAAAACATAACCCTTCATGTGTGACAACTTTGCCCAGGCTCCCCTAAAATATAACTGAAAATATTGACTGATTGAAGAAGGATACATCCTCCCCAAATATGAGCTGTCTGCAGGTCTCCAGAGGAAGTTCATAGTCTTTTTCCAACACTGAAACACAGTTAAAAATACTGCATGAATCTCATTTCTTGAGATTTAAAGTTGTTCAGTGTACATTTATATACGTGGATAAATGTAAAGCCAATACACTGTTTTGTTTGAGGTCATAACCCCTTGCCTGCGAAGTTACACAATAGTTCCCCCTTGTGGTCATTCATGGTATAGCAACAGAGTTTCATTTATTTTCCCCATGACAGCTCAAGCAAAAAGTCCTGACCTGAGTTGACCAGATTCATAAACTGCACGGCATTCACTCTCTCATCCTGAGAAGTTAAAAATACACAAAGATGTAATTACGCATGAACATGTTTACTGCCTTCAATGATTCAACAAATGTTAAATAATATGTTTCTTTGGCCATATTAGACGATGTTTGGAAGGGACTTCGTTGCCTACCGATCCAGCTTTCTCATCAAACCACTTCTGGACCCTGAACTCATCCTCAGGTAAAGACGGCTTTGACATTACAGCCTATAAATACAACACACATACAGGGATTAAAATCACATATATAACATACATTACAATTGGTTATATACCAATAATATTTACCAATACCAAATATTTATGTTTGCACGCTATACAAAAATATACATGTCCAAGATGGAGATGTGGTTCTGTTAAATAGCCCCAGTGTCAGCGGGCAAGTCTTACCACAGAGTAATTGTTGGTACAGGGGAAATCCTGAAACCTGTAATGCAGATTTGAAACCATAAATTTAGGAACTGATGGACAGACATTGTATCAACATCATTTTGTCAGAATCTGCTAAGATCATCAAAGCTGACAGAAACATCAGACAGACATTATTTGCATTTCATTCTTAGTACCCTTGAATGCTGGCGGTTTTGGTGTAAATACGAAGGAAGAACTCCCCCTGCTGGTTGGGCCTATAGACAGAGGCCACTATAACATAACTGCCAGGTTCCAGTTGCACCTTCCTCCACACACTCCTGATGCTCCGGTATTTTCCAGAGCGAGCGACTGGCCTATTGTTGGAGAAAAACTGCTGATCTAGAGAACCAGGTTTGTCCTGCAGCTGTGGACAGAATAGATTTGTGTTGTGGAAATGCATTAAAGACGCGTGATTATGTTTTGATATTTCAGTTACTGACCTGTATACTTTATGTATTTTGTTTCTATTACCTACAAACTATATGATATCAATTCATGAACTCACCTCAGGTGGGATCTGAATAATTATAATAGATAGAGAAAAAGACAGAGAGAGAAAAAATGATTGTAAATTTAATCATTCGCAAACCTTAAATAGATTTATTTTCTTTATTCAAATTGTCAACGAGAGAAGGTGCTTAAGAATCAGAAAGTGTTGAAAATCGACCCTTAGCACATCAATTTTGTTCAGAAAATTTTAACAAAATACAATTTACAACAATGTTTAGTGTTTTTTTACAACAATAAACACTAAGTAAACATGAAATAAATAATACATTAATAAAAAAAACTGATGTTAACTTAATCTCCAGATTCAAATGTTAACTGTATTTATTTATAAATTGCATAAATATAAATTATATATAAATATATGATTTTACTTCTTATGTGTGAACATTTTAAAGTAATTAAAATAAAGGTTTTTACAACAAAAGCTAAATTGGTGTCTTTAATCCTTTAAAGAAATAATGGAATACAATTTCAAATTCTATTTTCGGAAAGTGTCTTCAGGCTCTGTGATGTCTCTCACCTTGTAGATGTGGAAAGCAATGTAGAGGAAGTTAACTTTATCTTTCTGTCTGCGGTATTTCTGGAGAAGCTCCACCAGTATTGTCCCCTTCTTCTTTTTCTCTTCCTGTTTCTCCGTTTTAATAGCAGGAGCCACCACATCAACTTCATCCTCTTCTCCACCTACCGCGTCATCCACATTAAACTCATCCTCTCCAAAGTCATAGTCATCCACATCTTTCTCAGACACGACCAGCCGGAACTGAGGGTTTTTCCAGAAAGATTCTGCAGGGATGAAAACGAAAAAAAGGAATATAAAGAAAAAGGATTGCAAGCAAGGAAGATGTTTGTTTACCATGCAGTAATGCCAAACTAACACATCGTTCTGTTGCAGTATTTCACTGGCTGCAACAAAAAAAAAACTACTATGCTATAAATGACTTTAAATCACTTACTTGGGTAGCGACGGCTGCCCCCTGCAGAGCACATAGGGACCCAGGTACCCTGATGTGAGCTCAAAGTCCAAACAGGAGATGCTGTGTCATTACTCGCATCCCCTGACATAGAATCAGGATTTACGCTGCACATTTCCACTGTACTAAACAGTCGACAGAAATCCTCTACACCAATCCTGCAAACACAGCATTTGGGTGTCAGCTGTACCTGTTTTACAAAGGTACAAACAGTACAAAGAACACTAAATCTTTTAACGTTTGAGTAAGGTATGACTTCTTTTGGTGAAAAAATGATTTCTACCTATTCAGGCCAAGAAATAGACTTTTAGGAATACTACTTCCTAGCCATAACCTAGTAACAGGATCTGTGCTCAATGTCCTGATGCACCCTGAAGGGGTTTATTTCGTGATTTTGTACATTATCCCTTATTTTATTTAGTCCAGTTCAATTGATAAAACATAACGTTGTCTCAATTTCCCCGTTTGAATAAAATTAAATGTTTTTGTTTACTGTGATCATTAACATACCAGAATTCTCCATCTTCAACTTTGGCCAACTCAAGTCTTGTCTTCTGAGCACCGTCTATACAGTCCCAATCCTCACACCTGCCCACACACACAAATATGAAGTCTTTAGAAGCCCTGAGGCATGTGGTAAGAAAATGAGCTGCTGAGGTCTTTCTCACTTGTCACTCCAGGGCCCGCAGTACTCAACAAACCCCCAGGGATTACGCAATCTCAGCAGCAGAACCTCCTCAGACTCCTTCTGGACCTACACACACAAAAACAAAGGCATGAGAAAATCTACGGGCACTTTATGACATATAATGATTTAAACGGTAAGGTACACGTTTTTGTAATCTTTGTGATATTTTGAGCATCATGGCTATTTGGAATGTGCACTGTAAATATCGAGCAACATCGCTATTTTGGTTCTTTTCAGATCCTAAAGCCTGTTCTTCCCTACTTCTCTCTCTACTGTCCTCTCTAAATAATGGGAAAAAAATCCCCAAAAAAGTATAACTTAAAACTATTTCTGAATATTCTTTTTTAAGTTACAGTTATAGAACAAATTACAGTAGTAAGAACATACTTGAAACATCAGAAGTCACAAAGCAAGATAAAAGTCACAAGGCCATAAATGATAATTCTTTTGTCTCGAAAATAGGCCAAATTTGAGAAAACATATATTTATATTTTAGTTATTAGTTGTATTTTAGTTTAGGTTATAAAAATATATAAGTTTGTGCCGCTGTTTATTTTTTCCTTTTGATTTCAAGAGGTATGTACAATTTTAGAATATTATGTTATGTGATCTATGACATTACAAACCCTGTTGTGTCCTGAAATAAAAACAATTACCAGATCTCTGATCAAAAATTAAAATGACTGAATTATAAAATAAATAAATTAATAAATACTAATATATATATATATATATATATATAATTGTTAAAAAAATCTTCAATTAATTAAAACAATTTAATACAAATAAAAATTATATAATTGTAACACATGAATTAATTGTTATTTACTTTATTATAAAATACAATTTTATTACGAAACATAATTATTACTTTTTTAATGTGAAATATTATACTAGGCATTTCTTGGTGAGATTCGCCCTTTTAAGTTCTACTTAAATACAGGTGTGTGTTCTGGTTTATACCTTATCAGTATCAGTGATGGCATAAGCGTGACCTTTGATCAGACCCTCTGCTGTCACAATGCCAATGTCCTTCACATTCGTAGCCTGCACACACAAACATAACACGTGCACATTCATGTATATCTGATTCATATGCACCTAATCCTTTTACTAGTATGTGTTACTACTACTTGTGAGCATGTGTGTGTGTGTACATGTATGAAGCAGCTGAGCAGGCTGCTCCTTGCCAGGGCAGCGGTAAGGGCTTTCCAGAGCACGCGGGGGGTCCGTAAAGACACGGGGAGGGAGTAAGCAATACCCCCCGTAAAGTCTTCCATCCCCTCTGAGATAATACCCCCCTTCAGACTGCCATAAGAACCAATCAGCCTGTACACACACAGAAACACATGCACACATAACCATTACAAAATGATTTCAATTAATCGATTCCACGTAATTTTTCCTAAATCAATTGCATTATTTCAGTTTTTCACTATTTCGCTTACAAAAGAACGTTACAATGCCCTTGATGTAAACAGTGTCACTAATAAACCTTACAGTCCCACACCCACACAGTCAAACACACATATGCTTCAACTGACTTGGCATAAGCTTTCTCCACCAGGGCGCTCCAGAACTCATTGCTGCTGCGAGAATAGCTGAAAAGCAGACGGCCCTCTCTCACAGGCAGCTTGTCATCCACTATCACCTCCACCCACTCACCATACTGCCAGAACTACACCACAGTGAGAGAGAGAGAGAGATTAAATTAGCTGTGTACATTCATTATTCTAGTTGTGATGTAGGCAGAAATGCGTCTTGATTCTGTTGTATTGATTCTATATCACATGTATATTTCCATTTTTTGGTAATGTGAATAGGTACACATTTATTGTAAGACAGGCAGGTCTGGACCTGTGTTGGCCTGCAGGTAACTGAGCGTATGTCCATGCGTCAGTGTCTTTAGGTTTTGGCTACAAGTCGAGACATTTCAGGCATCGTCCCCAATCATCAGCCTTCCCCCCTTTTCAACTCTCTAACTTTAAACCCTCTATTTACACATTCATGTCCTGTTTTTGAAGAGTCCTGTCATTCCTCTCCTCTCTAACCCTCAAGGATCAGGTCAAGTCATGTTGTGAATACCTTTTTCTCTAGAGCTTCTTAATGCTAATATGCTTTGAAAGTTTAATTACAAGGGCTCCTTGTATTCAAGTTTGATATTAAAGTCAAACATGAGCAGGAGTTGCCTATTGCAAGTTAGATCAAAGAGACTTTTTTGGAAACAAACAGCATCTATAGAATTGATCTTTCTGTTAAAAATGTGAAGTATGGATTTATTTAAAGTGATAGCGCACCAAAAAATGTACTTATTTACATTAAGCTTGAGAAAGTTGAGCATGGGATTGGTTATAAAGTGATATTTACTAAAAAAATGAAAATTGTGTTACCATTTACGCACCCTATTGTCATCAAACCTATATGACTTTTTTCCGCAGAACACAAAAGTAGATATTTTGAAGAATGTTGTTAACCAAAAAGAGCCAGTACCAATTACCTCTATTGTATGAACCCAAAATCAATTGAATGGGTGCCAGTTAGTCAAGGTTTTGAAATGACATGGGGGTGAGTAAATATTGACAGATTTTGGGGTAAAAACATCACTTAAAGCTCAAAGTAACCCCGTGGACTAAATGATGGATGACAGTTACAGAATTAAACAATAGAAGGAATCACGTGGAATTAAATTTTCACCATTTCTCTCAGTCACCTCCTTTGTTTTACAGAGGAATAAACACACATCGGCTTAGAGCAACTTTTGGGTGGTTTATCACAGAATTGTAATCTTGCGTGACCTTTTCTTTAATGTTGTCACAAGTCTCACAAACACGAGACTCTGAGAGGAGTCCTTAGGGCAGAGGAAAACACAAGAAACATTCTGTGAGAGTTTGTTTTTTTTCTTGTAAAAGAAGAGTCTTTGAGACAACTGGAGTGTTTTAAATTAGACTTATTAGGACAACAATGACAATGTTGAGACAAAAACCACATTTATATATAATTGATAAAGCTTGTTTTTATGTTTGCATTCCGTTATCATGAGATTTTGCCACCCGGAGGATCTTTCCTGTGTGGCCGTATAAAAACCATCTTTGAATTAAATGACTGCAGTGATTCTAAGAAACACATCTGATGAGGTTCTCCAGCTCATATTCATTTAGCGATTAAGGTTGAAAGCTTATCCGTAATTTAAAAATGGTCTGCAGCAAATATACAAAGCATGAACAAACAGAAAGACAGTATTCATCCTGTGTGCAAGAGAAATAGACAAATAAAGTCTGATCATTTGCGGCGAAGCGTGTTTAAAGGGGGAGGGGCATGCAGATGTATGTGTCAGTGGGACAAAAGGAAGATGACGGGAGGAGCTGTTTCTGGAATGAGCCTCAGCTGTTAGGGACGGTAGGGTCAAAGAAGATTGATTCTAATTACCGTTTCCACCGATGCACCAGCTAGAAGTAAATCTAGACACATAATTACATAGGAGCCATTCAAACGGTACATAAATTCAGGACTGATTCGGCCCTTTATCGGCGTCCCACTTTAGCTATAAATACAGGCCCATTTAAATGAAACGTATTGTTAAAGGCTCTTTTATTGCTTCTCTATGCATCATTCATTGATCCATTTTCAATCATTTTCACTAATCTCAAAATGTTCAATTGACCAAAGCTTTACATGTTTGTGAAAAAAACCCAATGACCATTCAATTATTGTCTGAGATTTTTCTCCATAAACTCCTACCCTGAACCGGAAGATGCCCGCGTACGATTCACTCAGGCTTTGGCCGGCCGGAACCACTTTCACGAACAGAGTCGGATGCATGGTGAGGCAGGACAGGGCGGCCAGCAACCAGCAGTTGCCTGCAGGAGAAAAACATAAATTCCACCGATATTTACGAGCAAACATGAGCACGACATCAAACACAAGTCTTAAGGAGACATGCTGTCTGTCTCTCACACAGTGACATTCCTCCATAACAGGTAACAGCTGTTTGCTTGCGCCCTGTGAGGGAAACAGAATCAGATTATTTGTGACTTCATAAAAGAAAAAAGATATGATCCCACAGGAATGGCACCAAACTCTGCATGCGAGTTCTGCATAAATAGGCCGAATATAACGACGCGAGGACTTTCTTCAAAACAAAGAATTAATAAATCTGCTTGAAGTGGTAAGAATAAGACATTCTTGGGTCGGTTTCCATTCAAATGAGATTATTTACATGTGTTTGTTATTCTGGCGTTGCGTTAGTACGTTCATCTATTATTTACAAAGAGGACATCCAAATACTGAGAGGCGAATGCCCCCTTCTTGGTTTAAGCAAAGGTCTTCCTGACCTTGATTTAAGATGTCTGGTTCACATTTTCTGGATAACTAGCGAAATGTTGAATTTTGCGATAAATGATAGACAGATGGTTTCTTCCATTCAAGTATCAAGCAGATGCCTATGTTTAAATACTATAATATAAAGCAAGTTGAAGTCATAATCTACAGAACACAGTTAGGCATGTAAACGTGATGATCTTGGCAAAAATGTAAGTCAATAAAAGATTTGAAGTCAACATCGAATCAACGCCAGATGTAGAGAAAGAGAGTTGGGCAATGCAAAACAATAAAAGAATACCCGCTGTGCACAATAATTGTTATTCTTTAGGTGGGTGGAAATGGGGGGCGAGGGAGGGAGGGGTAGGCAGATGATGCCAATCCGAACTCTTGCTCCCTCCCTCATCCCTCTCAGCTTTCATCCCTCCCTGCTTCTAATACATTTGTCGTGTTTTTGATGTGAGTGGCCCGCGGCGGCTCCACGTTGCATCTCTCAGCGGGGATTCTGCAGGAGGCTTCGAGATCAGCGAAGTGTCTCGCGGCTAGACGGGCAGAATGGGGATAGAACATTAAGCATTATGAGGAAGATCTGGGTGGAAGAAGATGGGGGGCATCCGCATGATAAGGAGGAAAGAGTGGGAGCTTTGCCAAAGACAGATATTTCTCTGGTAGCGCACATGCCTCTAGGGTGCGTTCGGATGATTTGGTTTCTGAGAGGTGCAGTAAGGCGTTATCCCATTATCCTGGCATAAAATATGAACAAGCGTGCACTAACACGGGCGTGGACTTACCCAGCTGGCCCTGGCAGATATCGGTGGTGCCCATGGTGCCCTCAACAAAGACAGCATTGCTTTTGATTTCCTTTTGAAGAGGGGGAGGGGGGAGAAAAATGTAGGAACATTTGAAACATTCCACACGAGTCAAAAACTATTTGCAGGTAAATGTGATGATGGGCTAATGTGGACATATGAACACTGTACCCAAAATCTTCACAGTCCTAACTATATCTTGTTACACACTTCGTCAACACTTAATTTCACTAAGAAAAAACTGGGAGGATTCATTTATTTGTGTTAGAAAATGGGTAAAGAATTATTTTTTTGTTTAAAACTACATAAAAGCTACCTAAATTCTCTCTGAGGTGCAAGATCGCATTTAGGGACCCTATAGGTTGTGAAAGACTTTACTAGCTTCTGACCAATGAAAGTTTCTCCACTTCCCCTCCTCCATGCTTCAGATGTGTACATTTGCAGACTTTTTTCAAAGCAACCTTCAAATAATTTACATATGACATAACATTAATTGAACACTATACTTGACTATTCAATTATTTCCAACAATTACATATTGATGTAAGTAATAGTCATTGGTTGTAAATGCCTGACATCAGAGTAATGTTATTTACAATTAAATGAAGAGAACATATTTTCTTATATTATATTAGTCGTCTATATTACCTTCGGCCGCAGCCATTTGATTGCCTTTTTGGGGTCAGGATCCACGGGCACAACGAGAGAACTTTGATTCGCTGGAAAAGTCGCATCTGAAAACAGGATGCCAGATTTAAGACAACTTTGAAGAAGGGTGTCATACTCTTGATCCTTGAACCTGACCGGATTGTCATAGGATCCCTTTTCTTCAGAGCTGCTACCAGACATCTTTAAAAAGAGCAATCGAGAGGATGAACTGAGTCTCCACGATCACAGAAGCTGCCTAAAAGTTTTGAGCAACAGTTTTAGCTTCGAAATGTTTGTAACAACACACCCTCTCGTGTGTAGGCTACTGCACTGGGGGGCGTGGAAACCTGAGACTTGCACTATAGTGGGCTTTTAAATCATCTAAATCAATCACGCGACATGTTTTGATATACATATATATATATATATGGGTCAATGACAAATAAGAAAATGTCAGGTGGTGCGACCATATATTAATTTAAAATAATATACATTTAATGTATTTAGCACTGAGTATTTTCCCCTCATATATAAGAAATTTAACATAAAATCATGACAAAATATTTTATTAAGAATTTTATTGAGAAAATTAACATTTATTTCTCAGTTTTGTTCTCTGTTTGTATGTTCGGACGGTCGCACCACCTGACATTTTTGGTCTTTCAAACACCAAAACTCAAAAAATCTATTGAATTTCAATAAAATGAAAAGGGTTTCTTATAAAGGACATATTGTAGATCCATTTGATATATGACATGTATTTATTCAAATTCTTTTTAGGAAAATAATGAATTTGGACACAAAAAATACATGTCACGTCATTGACCCATATATATGTGTGTGTTTGAGTGTGTGTGTGACCCTGGATCACAAAACAAGTCTTAAGTAGCACGGGAACATTTTTAGTAAAAGACAAATATACATTGTATGGGTCAAAATCATCGATGTGTCTTTTATGCCAAACATCATTAGGATATTAAGTAAAGATCCTTTTCCATTGAGATATTTTGTAAATTAACTACCTTAAATATATTAAAACTTTATGTTTATGAGTGGGTGGTCTGCCACAGCGCCCCTGATTCACAACTTCAAAGGCAATTTCTTCAGCTTTCAGATTATGTTAAAATCTCAATTTCGAAAAATTGACATTTTTTGTGTAGAAAGGAAGATATATATATTCTTAAATGTTTTGTGTATTTTTCTGTCATTTTTTTCGTTATTTCCGTCCTGTTTTTCTTTCCGAATGTCTCCACGGTTTATTCTAAAATATGTGACGAGTTTTGTTCAAAAACGAGATAACTCCGTTTTTAAACATTTTCCAGAATCATGATTTTATTATGTTTTATTGTACTAGTTAGCTGTATTTTTCGTTTTAGCCTAATGGATTAAACCTAAACAAACCAACTTCAGCTTGACTGATATTAATTGGAATAAAAACATGATTTTTGAAAAAAAATAAAAAAGGATTTATCTCATTTAGGAACCAAACTCCTATTCTCTGTTAAACTGCACTGAATTTGTAGCCAAGAAGTAAAATTGAATTAAACATAAACCCTTCCACATGCAGAAGAGCATATGAGAATTGCTACGCAAGTTCGTCTATAGACATTAATGGACGATTTTTTTTTTTTAATTTTGTAATTTCTACATCGACTAGGTCCTTAATGGAATAATTCACTATGTGTATAACAACACATCCGCCACTAGATGGCACTGCAATGCAGCCGCATTGGATATCCCCCCAACGTGTCAAAGTTCTCACACTGGTACAAGTATTTTAAATGAAATATTTTTTAATATTTAATTCGTTTACATGTAGGCATATGTAGAAAGAGCGTATTTCTCTTTGACGAATGCAGAACTCGTATTATATCTATCAAATATCAGCTGACGTCAAATAATTACTTTCCTTTTTTTCAACGGCTGCATAAAAACATTCGGACAAGCTTACAAGGGCTAAATAAACACGCCCACTAATGAGGTGGATGTGATCTATCTCTCGCGATTAACTCTGTCATTGATGCCCATGTTCTGGAGGCCACATATGGTCTTTCAGTTAGAGAGGATTATGTCGCTATGACAAAGCTCGCTGACCCGCCCCGAACATTATCACACTCCCGGAGCGACGCGACCCCGACGGCTCCCACGACCCACACCGAGAGTCTGTCGCTCACAGGCATCAATTAACACCAGTCCGTTCCCAGGCACGGAACTGGTGCCCGGTGTAAAGGTGCTTTCGAATGGGATGAAAGAGGGTCAGGAGGTCGACAACAGAAGGACAATTACTACATATCTTGCATTTAACTTGCTTGCTCAAGTTTCTTTTATTACTCAGTTTTTCTTCTCTATTTAACTGTTTTTAACTTCTGAAACTAAACAAACTCCAATGGTTTACATTACACAAAACTATTATGGAACCATCAGCTGTTTAGGCTACCATTGGTTTTCATTACACAATTCCTTCGTGTAGTGTGATTTGGTTTTCTTTCAGTAGGTTTTGATGGTCCCACCCACCAGATGACAACCCACAGTAGAACCGAACGCATTATACCAACAGAGACCCACAAAGACTATTAAAGCTTTCTATCAAACCAATACAATTTCTACTATAACATTGATTCTGTGATTTTTTTCAGTGAGACTTGTTGTTTGCAGAGTGAAATGGTCTTAAAAACAAGTAATAAAAACATCTCCTTTACACCCTTTGCTTCTTTACTTGGCCCACATTCTTGGTAAAAGAAGAAAAGGTGTTATTTTCTAGGGGGCAAAGAACAGTCACTTAACTCACTCGCAAATATGAGTTGATCCCTCAGGGTAGCTTATGGCATTCTGTGAACATGACAGAGACCTGAGCAGACTGCCTTGGAAAAAGGGCTAGTTCAACCAGTCTGTCCGTCCAGTGCCAAGAATATGTTCTCACCTGTATTTCACTCATTGTGTTTGTGTATGTGTGTTTGTGCCAGAGCGATAGTGGAGGTCACCAGGTGTTGTGTGATTTTTTTCCCACCTCTTCTCAGTAACACACAGCTTGTTTGGGAGGTTATTAAGGAGTGGCACGGTGTGTTTGTGTTTGACAGCGAGCATGCATGAGGGAAAGCCGAGGTGTTGTCACTTAATTTGACCCTATTTTTGCCACATCTGTGACAGGGTTATAACTATAAGTCTAACCACATCTGACAAGTCTGTGAGCTAATAGTGTATGACTAATTTCATACAGTGACAGTTTATAGTGACCACATTTAAAAATACTATAAAAGTAGTCAATATCACTTTCCCTTCAACGTGACTGGATGTACCTTACTGAAATTTTTGGTATTATGTCATTTTTGAAAGTGTGATATGTGATGCATTTGTGTTCATCACACAAAGCTTTGGTGAACTACAGTCTCTCTTTGTCATTATATGAAAAAAATCAAGAATTAAAAAATATGTTTTATTAAAACAGTTTACGGGTAATACAGTTATTATAGCTTACTAAAAAAATAAAACATTTAAAAACGAATCTTTATAAATGTCTTTAAAATAATATATTGGTTTTAAAAGTCTAAATAAACAAAAAAACCGGGCACAATTTTTTTTACCTGAACAACTGAAAATATAAAAAAGAAACAAAAAAAGAATAAAAAAGAATAAAATGAGAAAAGCACACAACAAACTGCTAAAAATTTATCAAATAAAAGCTCATTCAAAATAATAATAAATCTACCAGAAAGATATAAAACAACTATAATAACTCTGCAACATAAGGGTGCAATTTTGGCCAAATTGTATTTATACAGAAATCTATAACTTTCAAATTATCCTAACACCCATCTCAGCATCTGTTGGACTTCATTTTGATAAAAAAATCACAGTGTAAAGATTCCACTGAAATAAAAATATGAAATGCGAAATGAACCTGTCTGTGGGAATGTGACAGTTCCGCCATAATAGGATTATCACTTTGCTTTTTGTGGTGAGATGGGTCAATCTGTGGCTGCTCTGTCCGTGGCACTGTGGAATTGGAACCCGTTCATCCTGAATGGTGTTTTTGGACAGCTGGACTGTTGCCTGGCTCTCCCACGCAAGGCCACAAACACATCGCCGTGGCGAGGGGGTGGGTCGGGGGTAATTTTAGGGTTCAGGTTTCTTTTTGTGGTCTTTGCGGAGGGAAGGAGGGACGTTACCACAAGGAAGATGAAATGGGATGCAGGGAGTGAGAATAAAGAAACACTAGAGAGCTTATCTGTGGTTTATCCCATTTGCCACCTTCCTTAGCACTTTCCCTCCATCTGATGTCATCACACCAGTGATCGTCCTATGGGAAAAACGACGGGGAGCTCAGCTACACCTTTTTAATAATTGTAATTCAAATGCTTAATTGGCTTTTCAAGTGGAAATGATTGGGCTTGGTCTCTATACCATAACTGCACATATACTGCAAACATGGCATACATCTTCACCTCTAATAGACTTCAAACTCATTCATTTCTTGCTGTGCATGCAACTCTCTTAATAACGCAATAATATGCACGACTTTATAATTGTCTACAGATGTTTATCTGTTACAATCTAGAATTGCTGATTTTTTTATAACATAATCATTTTCCTTTTAACGCGTCAAATTTCATGAGAACTTGTCTTTCTGAAAAAGCAACAGCATTTAAGGGTTGCTGCATGCCATTAAGGAAGTCTTGAGAAGAATGGTTTGGGGAAGACGTCTAGAAGGTATAGATAATGAACAAGGTTAAGACCAAATGAATCCAGACAACCTCCCCCACACAAGAAGACAACGCATGTTTAGATGCTGGTTTCAAGTGTTTTTGCCAATTAAGCAGACATGACCCTAGGACCACACGCATATGGCCTCTTTCACCTGGGAAATAAAAGTTTAAGTGTCATACTTGCATCATTCATTCATTGCTCATTCTACACAAATCATAATTTATTCAAGGTTTTTCTATTCAAGGTTTTTTAACAGCCTGCCATCACGTCACTTTCATTGTGCCATTGCTGAATTGAACATCCAACACTTGGGTTCCCGCTCTTCGCATAGGTCCCTAACCTTTGCCATCACCAAAGATTTGTGTTTTTGCATTGTTTTGCTTCATAGCTCAGAATATTTTGACGGATTTCTCGGTTGCGTTTCATAGCAAGTCTCAGATGTTTCTCCTTAAATAGCTTAGAAGAGACAAAAACAGAAACAATTTGACACTGTCCTTTTCAAACCTTGTATCTCCATAATTCAATTTTTAAATAAATAATATAATATTATTAGTCACGCTTTATGTTTGTCACTGGGTTTTGCAAATATTGAACCAATAAAAAGTATGAAAAAGTGCTGGTCAACTTTGACAACACACTATGTATTTAAAAAGTACAGTGTATTTTCAGTCTACTGAAAAACAGAAAATTTGGAGATACAAGGATTTAGGAGGACCGCAACAAATCGTTTCAATACATTGATAGCGTGGAGTTACAAAATGCATGAACATTGGAAAGGTAGAATAATCTGGATTTGGGTAAATTTGATGAAAAAAGTTTGAGTTCATTTTAAAATCTTCAATAATATTGACTTTTGGCTTGGCAAATACGAGCTCAGTTTGTATCATTTTCCTCTTATATAGATGCGTGAGATTCCTTCGATTTTGGCATTTTTCTTAGGAGAAGTATCTGAGACAGGAGATTTAAGCAAAGGTTTCCCTTTGTTCTCTATTAAATCTCATTGACGTCTCAGAGTAATAATTGAGAAACTCATCTGTGATTTTCTTTCTAATGGGATTTTCTCTTAGGATCTGATGGTCCGATCATAATTCTGTTGCTCTATTATTCACAACCAAACAAACTTGATTAGCTTTTTTTGTCACAAATTTAGTGTTTCTGTCAGAAGTCCTTTAAGCAAAACATTTTCTTTTCTCCGCCTCTGACCCAGTGGACATGGACTTAAGCCTCAAAAAAAGGCCAGAGGCATGAGTTATAACCGAAAAAGTCATATCTCAAAGTCCACACACACCTGCGGGTTCATACGGTCAGTTACCTGTTACCACGCCCTCCATACAGGGGCGAGAGCAGGCTCTGATAGGAAAAGCGCCGCTCTGATTGGTCAACGAAGATAAACACCGGCCAGGCCAGTCCCAGCTCAGCAGGGCAACGTGTCTGGGAGAAGGCGCAGAGAGGCGGCCCATAAGAGACAAAGGGCACCTGGGAATGTTTTCATCTGCCAGAGGCCATCTCAACTCACAGAAGCTCGTGTTACATTATGTAATTGGGCCCGTGCGGCCACCAAATTGTGCCGTGCGGGTTTGCGTGGCTGGGCTGGGTGTATAAGGTTTTGATAGAGGAGAGTGATACACGTCCCAGGGTGATCACCTGTAATTCATCATCCTCTGAGGGGAACCAGGAAAAGGAATTTGGCTATGTTGTAGATGACATTTTACACCCGCCCCCACCGCTAACACGCTTCGCTATCCTTTTCCGATTCTCTAAAACAGCGATAATTGGAGATGGGGTGAGAGCTACATATGGTCCCTTCAATTCAACCTCCCCCATCCTTGTTGAAAGCTCATTAAAAAGGTTGGTTGTTAATGAGCTATAGGGATCATAGAGCGTCCCACTCATTAAAGGGGCCACAGATACCGGCGTGAAGGTTTTGTCCGGTTACAATAGAAAGACCGGTTAAGATGACTCTACTCCGCCGTTTCTCAACCTCTCCCACCCATTCCAAATCTAAGAACTGCGTCATCTTTCTGCCTCCACCATCAGTCATACTTCTGTAATCTACCTGACAATCTCATCTATTCACTTGAACCTTGTTGTTTAAAGGGACAAACCAGCATAAATGAACCAGTGGTTTAGTCAGATATGATTGAACAACGTAAAACTAACGGACTATGACTCAGACGGCAGAGCAGGATTTGACAACAATAGCCCCGAGAGAACGCTTGCTGCTGTTCAAATACTGGTGAATTCATGATGCCATCAGAGACATGTAGCGGCAGGTTGTACTTAACTGTTCCTGCTTCTCACTTGCTAGTTCTCACATTCTCTCTCTCTCTCTCTCTCCCACACACACACACACACACACACACCTTTTGACTTTGCCTCAGTCTTTTAATTAGAATCCAAATATGCATAGAAATAAAAAATTATGTTTACAAGACAGCAAAGTTGTGGCCTACATATACAAAGATGGGAGAATAACATTAGACATGACATCTGAATCAACAGAAATAATTACAATATACATTAGTCACAGAGGGGGAAAAAGAGCTTTTGTTCACAATTCACTGCTCCCTGAAGAGACGGACACGAGTGCATGTCCAATTGTTTTTTTCACATTTGTCGATACAAAAACTCCCTTTTGATTTTCAATCTACAAAGTTTTTTTCCACGCAAATATAGACTGTAACATAACAGTTCCCTGCCAGACAATAATCATTAAAAACTGTAACAAAGCAATTGTTCCCTGTATAGATTTATAATATATCTGGACTCTCTCACACACACGCACACACACACACACACACACACACACAAGTGCTCTCTTGGTGGGTCTACCATTCAACAGGTCAGTGCTGTAGTTCCCCACCCAATCTTTTATCAAAACAAGGCCTTTCATTTGCACAACCACGAAACATGCAGAACATATAAACAAAAAAACACCAAAATGAACAGACGATTCATGGCATTTGTATGTGCTCAGGCAGTAAAACAAATGTCTGTAAGCAGACACAAACCAGGCTCACGAAATACAACAAAATAAATGGAATGTGACTGGTTTTTGTGCGCAAGCGTGGCTATATAAACCAAAATGCCATTTTGGCGAAATATGGAGCGAAACATCTAAACCATCTAAAATAAATATTTACAAAATTTTAAGTAACTCCGCTTAACTAAATGACAAAATGTTCTTTGACAGTGAAAATGTATTGCCACAGACCCTATCAGTCCCCCAGTATCACACAAACCGATAACATGACCCTGTCAGATAGTTAAGAAAGCACAAATCGCAAACTACCCTGTGATAAAAAATAGCACAGAAATCTGTATTCCAAAGTCTGCTCTCATTGGTGCACGATGTTTGACAATATACATTTGTCTTAGATTTTTATAAAACATGAACCTTTAAGGCTCTGTGGTAGAGTGCCACAACAGTGTAAACACAACATGTCCAGGTAATCAGTCTCGCTAATATTCCTGTATGATTGTCTTTTGAGACTTTTGGAAACCTCAAATGACTCAAAAAGCATCTCCATATACTCTAAGCTGGAATCCTCTGTGTTCCCGATGAAGAAGGAAGTGCTGATAGAAGTCTTAAAAATTGGTGAATGGGCCAAACTCACGTTCTTTAGTTCCTTAGATATTGTATGTCAGTATTAACCAATAGTATATCTATAGGCACTTAATCTAAAATGTCTTAGTCAGTATTAGCAATGTGTCCTAGAGGTCTGTTCACACTTTAGAATGCATATGCTAAACTGCGGGCAAGATCTTCACACTTGGTAACTTTGGTCAAGTGCAGAACTATTTTTATACCGTGGTTTTCCCTAGCGGTACATTACTGCCGGTTTCCTCGGAGGTAAGAGGTTCATCGAGATTAGCGCTGAGCCCCATCTCAGAGTCCTCCTCTTTGAGCTTCTCGCAAACGTCCACACTGGATTCTGTGACGGGGGCTCCTGACTGATCGTTGATGGAGTCTTCCTCCATTTTGATTACACTGTCAGCGAGTGGGCTCTGGGTATAAGCCCCGGCACTAGCGTGGGTGAGTCCGTGCACCTTCTTCAGATGTTTCTCCAGCGTGGCATAAACGGTGAAGGGTACAGAGCACAGCTGGCACTGGAAGGGTGCGCGCGTGCCCCGGGCGCCATGCGTCTTCATGTGTCGGGTGAGCTTACTGCTCTGCGCGCAGGCGTAGCTGCAGAGGCCACAGCGATATGGCCTTTCGCCGGTGTGGCTGCGCCGGTGCACCGTCAGGTTGCTGCTGTTACGGAAACACTTGCCACAATACTCGCACGCCTCTTCCTTTTTCTTCTTACCTCCTCCGCTGGTGACCTGCCGTCTCGCGTTCTGCCGTTGCCAGTCCTGGACCATATCCGCAGCCTCTACATCTCTGTCTGTTTCCCACTCGCCTTGAGGACGATCTTCTCGTTCGGGCCGCTTAGGTGTGCAGTTGCCGCTGGCGATGCCACTCTCGCCGCTTCCACCTGTATCTCCGCTCTCCAGAGAGCCTTCCGAGGGGCTGCCGTAAGGAGAAGGCTGCTGAGGCTCGCCTTGGCCTTCTTCATCCGCGGTTTGCTGAGGCTGGTAATATCGCAGCAGATTACGATCTGGAACCCTGGACTGCGAGGACATCAAGATGTGGTTGGTACCTCCTGGGTGCTTCCCTTCCTCCATGCCAGCTCCCTGATGCTCTGAAATACCATTATCTCCCGTTCCAGAAAGCTTTCTGTCCTCATCTGTATTTGCAGGGATGGAATCAAACATCTCTTGTCCAGCAGTGCGGCGATGGCTCCTCATGTGTCGTGCCAGTTCCCCACTCTGGGAGAAAGTGAGCTGGCAAAGGCCGCAGTGATAGGGTCTGTCGCAGGCGTGAGTGCGCCGGTGGGCGGAAAGGCTGCGTAGAGACTGAAAGGCCTGTCCGCACACCTCGCATGAGAAGGCTGTGTGGGGTGATGGAGTGGAGTGGGGAAAAGGTGACGCAGCTGGTGGAGAGGGGGCCGGAGAGGGTACTGCTCCTCCGTTACCGCAGCTGACCTCTGCCAGGCGCTGCAAACACATGGAGAAGTTCAGGCCCTGCAGGTCGCGAGCTCCTGGTGCTGGGGTGGAGCTGTGAGGCTTGTGAGGGCGGGACGGTCGCTGGGAAGATGGCTGGAACGCAGTGGCCAGAGCGGCGCCCAGGTGACGTGGGTCCATCATGGCTGCTGGTTTTGATGGCTGTGCGATCCTGTCGTCCTCGACCTGGTAGATGATGAGGGAATGTGAGTTCTGAGCGTGCTGGAGGAGAGCCCATGCGCTGGAGAACATGCACTGACACACCTGGCAGGTGAAATTAGATGGTTCGTCTGTAGTGGAGAAAAACAGAAAGAGGAAATAAAACGAGAGGATTTAGAAGTCACACGCATAAAACAATGAAATAAAAAAATACATACAGGACAGAATTTCAAAAATGACTATCGAACATGATATTAAATGTATAAGGGATAGTTCACCAAATTAAAACTTATCTTATCCCTTAATATTTCAAACCGGTTTGATATTCTTACTTCTGCAGGACGCAAAAGAAGATATTCTGAAGAATGATGGTACACATTCAGTTCTATTAAACAAAAAAGCTAATGCAAGCCATTGGGTACCGCAATTGATCGGTTACCAACATTCTTCAAAATGTCTTCTTTTGTGTTCTGGAGAAGTAAGAAAGTCATGTGGGTTTGAAATGACAAGAGGGTGAGTAAATGATGACAGAACTTTCATTTTTGGGTGAACTATTCCTTAAAATGCAGTATGTACAAAATACGCCCAACCTGAAGTCAGCTGATTAAGGTTTTCCAAAGATTGTCAATTGTAACATTAAGAATATTTTTATAACAAAACATCCCCAAGTCAAGCAGAAAGTGTCATAATGTCATCACTGTGTCAACGTTAAAATGAAAAGGGCAGCAGAAAGAAAAGGCTTCAGGCGAGGGAGTTTGATCATTTATAGCAAACAGAACAGGTGAGACCACAAAATACATGTGAAAGTACAGTCCATGCATACTGTGGCGCATAACCTGCATTCTGCTTGTAACCGAGCACTCTGCAAGAATAAACATTTTAAAAAAGTATTGCATAGTACTGTATGTAACACTGTTGATATGAGATACTTTAAATAGGAACACCCATACTGTGCACAGTCTAGTGTTCCCTTTTCTCTTTTTTGTATTTTTTAAAACCTTTCTTTTCAAATATTTCTGGACATACATTTTGTGTAATGAGCAGTGTTGTCTATTATTATCTGTGTTAACTCTGCTATAGTCTGTGGAGGGGCATTTAGTTTTAATTGTACTTGTACACATGACAACAATTTGACTTTAAATATCTTGAGGCAAAAGCGTTAAAATTTCAAATGTTAAAAAATTTAAAGATCTGAGGAATTATATTTGGTCTAAAGAAATAAAGTCATGGTTTAAATCCTTATGTTTTTTCAATATGACAGTCATCACCATCATCACACTCCAATACTGTAATGTGAAAAATGATGTCAATCATTCAAGTTTTTTGTTCTGTTGTTAATTTATACAATTTTTAATCAATTGTGACATTTTCGTGTCGTATGGTATTCGGAACATATTCCATGTGAAAACCTGCCACCGTCATGACCTACAGCTCCATCTCATAAGAACAAGTTTTCCTCATTTGCCTATTTTTTTCAATCAAATTAAGTGTTGGAAAAGCATGTCATAAATTTAACAGAGAACGCCCTGCAGGTATTTCGCTAATAATAAGTTGGTAATAGCTATCTCTCTCACCGGTTGAGTCAGAACCGAGAGGAAGGTGTGCTCGCAGGACAGCCAGGTGACTAAGATGAGATTGACTGAGACAGAAGCAAATGAGCACGGATGGCTTCCTTTAACAGCTCTGCTGGTATTTTTAAACGTGGTAAGCTTTGTCTCTATTTCTGAGAGCGACTCGCCAATTAAGCTGCAAATTGCTAATTAGCAGAACGGGGCAAACGAAGGTTTTATGCAAATGAGACCTGACTCAGCCTCCTTGATAAATGGGCCCTGTCTGCAAAGAAGATCCCAAAACTGGAAAATTAATTTCATTTTTTTCCATTCTCTTCCGACGGGTTCAAAGCAGATTGCTATAAGCCTCTTTTACGTCTCCTCCAATCAAATTCCTTCTCCGTTTTATTGGGAGGGGGGGAAGAAGATTAAACAGAGCCTCTCCCATTCACTTCTCTTTCACCCTGTGCCCAGAGAAGAACAAAAGTGAAGGAGAACAGCGGATCTTTGAGCCTCAGGGACAGAGGTTAACATGGACATGAAAAGAAGGTACGGCACAAACATGTTTAATTTAAGATCAAAAAGAAATAGCTGCACAGGTCATGAAAAACGACAGAAAAATCATCGCCCCTGTGACTGCACCTTCGCCCCCCCTTCCATACAACACCCTCTCTGCCTCCAAATCTCTCCCTCGGGTGGAGGGTGCGAGGAGGGGCGGAGGGGCTTTTGTCTCAGGGTCTTGGAGTGTAACACAATACTCGGCCCGTCTCGCTCTCTTTCTTTCATTTTTTCCCCTCACTCTTTTTTTCTAAGGATTCCCATTTGGCCCAGGGTAGCAATTGCATATTAAGCAGAAGCAATAACCGCTAATTAAAAATGCAGATTGGCTGGGAGCGCTAACGAGCAGCAGGCAGAATCCTCTCTCTCTAGGGAACAGCGGGCGGGCGAGAAAGAGAGAGAGGAAGAATAAAGAGACAGTTGAAAAGAAGAGTAAAGAGAAAGCTGGAGGAAATCAAACAAAAAAGGTACTGATACATTGTATAAACCAATTCAACGATTCATTACGCTACGCTGCCCTTCAAACATCTCGGTCTCTGTTAGTTTCTCACCCACACGTATGCACACGTGCTCCTGTGTGAAGGCAAAATGATCTTTATTGGATGAGTCGAAATGAAAGCACAAATACAACAAACATAAAACTTCCGTCCACAGCTGGCACTCAATTCAGCTACAGCTGCCACAGGGACACTTTTACATACGGATATAAGATTCCATATATTACACAATTAGATGTATTTATTTTTTTGATATAATAACAAAAATTAAGTTGTTATTTGCAATATATATGACTCGCATTTACATTAATCTTATTTAAATTATTTGCCCACTATCTATCCTACCACACTGCCACTCAATACAATCGGTCAAGCATGTACGTGCCCACTACATCACATCACAGTACTGAGCCTTGGTTCATTCGAGTGTCTTTGTTATGCAGTCCTGAAAACCCTGCACCGTCAATAAAAACAATGCATCATTCACTTCCCCTTGTATATCATTTTCGGTATTTACAGAAGATAGAAGAAAGATTAAGTCTTTGAGCGGTTACTTATCTGACTCGATCGCTCTCAATCTTTGCTTTAATACCAGAGATTGTTGACAGCGAGGAAGTAACACTTTAATGTAGTTTGCGCTCTCTCATCCTTCGCAAGCTGACACCTTTATCACCAAAACACACCTTCACACATTAAAATGTCAAGAGGGACTGAACCCCAGAAAAGCGAGAGACGTGGACGCACGGAAGTAGAGCTTGTGGAGGAAGGAAGTTGAAACATGTGTACGTACAAGAAGGGAACCATCGAGAGAGCCAGCAAAGTGTGCGTTCAGTTGATAATGACCAATCGTAGCTAAAGTTGTGCGATGGATTGGATATTTAAAGTATATTCGCAGTGAATAAGTGGGAGGTGACAAAAAGTGATTTTGTTACATTTAAAATGAAGCAATATCGTTAGGTTTGAATTGATTTGCAAACAATGTTTTCTGTAATAACGAACATACAGAAAAATATGTGTATGCATATAAAATATCATTAAAGTGGTGAGAATTATAAAGCTAGGATTTTAAGATACACTGGCCAGCCATAGCTAGAACGGTTTGGTTGGCCGATACGCACCTGGCAACTTTAATAAACATCCTGCACTTACAAATGTATAAATATTTGCTTTCTGAGGGAGGGAAAGCCGTGCAGGTTACACTTCAATAGTCAAGACAGAGAAACACTAACACCTGCAGAGGCCAGAGAATCCCTTCAGGGTCCACGACTTCAACGACAAACAGTCAAGTAGGTTTTAAAAACTACTATTTCACACACATACACCCTACCCACCAACATCCTGTTCAACAGTCAAGCACATTTCCAAAATTCATGACATTCTAAACAACTCTTAAGGTTCACGGCTGCAGGTCAACAACTGAAGAGGTCATCTCTAGCTTTATTTTGATGCGAGCGCTGAGAGACTGGGAGCAAAGCAATTCACAGAGGACTCGGAAAATAGCTCACCAACACCTGCTATGACTGACAGTGTGTTGGAATAATGAGGGGTTTGAGGAGAGCGTGTTGCATGTGTGTTGCTCTGAGCTCTGGGACTTGTGCAGTTGGGTGGCCTGACTGTGGCGTGTTTACCTGGCCACTTCACCTGAGAGACAGAGCCAAGGAGATGCACAGGTGTGCTCAGCTGCTTTTTCCGTCGTCCCCCGGGGTGCGCGCATAAGTGTACGTTTGCTCGCGTGTGTAGCAGAACTGCCTATACCTTCCACTCAATTAGACCCGCCGTCTCTAACTCTCAAACTCACCAAGGCCTCAGCGCCACAGCAACGGCGGTCTAATGAGCCGGACTGGGGACGAGGTGGTTAAACGAGGGGACAGTTTTGCAAAAAAAGACACTAATTAGCACCCAGAACTCACCGGCTCTTTTCGCCTCCACCCTCACACCTGGCTCTTCCTTCAAAGTCCTGCCCGTCATTCGCCGGAGCTCCACGTATCCCGCCTCCACAGGTGGCCCCTGACCGGACCGGACCATCCGATTGGCTGGAGACTGAGGGGTGTGGCTATGAGGCGGGGCCCTGGCACTGCCGCATCCGCCCTGCTTGTGTTGGATGAAGGTAAGGATGTGGGCAAGCGGGAACGCTTGACCACACTGGCCGCAGGTCAACAGGTCACGGCCTCCAACTTCAGGCTGAGGGGTTTGCTCGGGTGGTGGGGACGAGCTGGGGATGACCGCCGACTCCAGAGTGTCTGTGAGTGGACGGAATGTGAAAAAAAGGAAAGGTGAAAAAATATCAGCATCATGAAAGAAGCGAACGGAAAAAAAACATCATTCACGTTCCTCAAACAGCCCCTAGGAACTCTTGAAATGACCCAACAGAGCGGCTTTGAAAGCCCCCGGCCGTCTTGTTTCTCTCAAATGTGCTACTTTCAGTTCTCTGCCTTAGTGTTTGCTAAACTGTCACCATCAGCAAAGCTCTGTCTGGTCATCAGACGCTGACCACTTCCTGTGTCTCTGCCACCGAGGTCTGCTTTGCACAGGAAGCAGTGCGACGCAGCTCCGATGCATTCCGCTCATTAGAATGATACATCGGCAGTTTGCACTGTATTCATCCTACCACAAGTCTGTTGATCTAAACAAGGTGTCTTTCACACAAGTCATAACTGCGGCTCGTATGAGCAATGCAGTACTGTATGTTAATCTAGCAAGGTCAACTCCGCAATAAACAAACTTTAAGGGTTTTCACTGCATCCATTAAACGTATGTAGTTTTATAGCTTTTTCCAGAGCTGAGGCAGAGTTTATTGTTTAAATTGATAACTATAATTTAAGAATTCTGTTTAATTTTGTACAAAAGACATCTCCGTGCTTGAATTGAAAGCCACTTTAATTTTCTTTCTACAGAGGAACTTGTTCTTTGGCCTTAGTGCTGCTTCAGTGGTCATGGACTCAAACACACATATACGCCCACAGCCCGGACTCATCCACCTGCCCGGGCTGGCTGTCCATGCCGCTGCAGGTACAGACAATCCCGGGGAGGGCAGGATTTCACTGGTGGTTACTCAAAAATGTCACCTTTCCTGTTTCAACAGCTCTGGTTGTTTGCGCCGACACGCTAAAGGCGCGGCTGCTGTTCACGTACACGCACATTCGCGCACACACTCAAGTCTTGCGGTCAGGTAAAGCACGCACGGCTGACCATAGTGATGAAAAAATCCAGACATAATCAAAACAGCATTTTGCTTTAAATATCCATGAAGTTGATCTAAAGCAGCGATTTTTATAATAAATTAATTTGGAAAATCAAAACATATGAATAATTTCATATTTTAAAATCATTTGCAGCAATCCAAAGATAAAGTATTTATAACAAAACGCGAATAAAATAACAAACTTATTTGTGATCAAACTCAATACAGCTAGCTGAAGTGAGAAAACAGGCGACACAAAACAAAGATTATGTGAAGATGCAATAAGGAAGTGTAATGTTGGTTTAACTCCGTCCAAACGTTTAAGGAAACGCATTACGACAAATGACCCAAACAATTTACGTGCTATACAAATGTGACACAAGCGAATAACAGGAAAAAAACTGCTCCGCACGGCAAATAAATAAACAAATAACATGAGGTGGGTTGTAACGTCAATGTCAAGTTCCGCGCTCGCCACAAACCACGTGAAAAGTTACTGATTGCGCGTATTGGAGTATTGATCACGAACACTAATTTTTTCGATATCAATTTCTGAATGATGATTTTTTTTATTTCACACTCCCGTCTTGTAGTTAAATGTGCCTAAAGTTTTGTTTTAATTTTAAAATTCATCTTACCTTCCATTACGCTCAGGTGTTGCGGTCTGCTGCCGAGTTTGCGCCTGGACATAGCGGCAAATGCTGATTCTCGTAAATTACACCAGAACTAAAGCGACCCTAAAATTGTCATAAAACAGCAGTGATGTATGTGTGTCTCGACTGTCGTGTGTCCGTCAGCGTTCAAGTTCGCACTGTCTGCTGGCCCTGGAGGAGGAGGGCAACAGGAACGCCTCCAGCCCTTCAGCCCGCCCCACATCCTCCTCCTCATCGTCTCCTTTCCTCTCTTATCACTGACCTTATTAAACAACTCCCGTGTGCTTAGACAACAGCATCAAATGCGATTTTAAGTCATCTAAACTCTTAATCTTCGTTATCTCGCTGTCGTTTTGGAGGAATTATGTAAATTGTTGCTTTGATGGCGCGCAGCTGTTGCTTTGACACCCATAAAGTGTGCTGGTTGAGGATGTGGGTAAAGAGGAAGTGGCTTTTATCGAGGTCGACTGAGACAGGTGTTTGGCTGTCCGGCTTATTTCGAAACCCAAAGTAACTGTCGTTTTACTTTCAGGCACTCGCTTCTCTAATGTGCGAGGTGGGTGTGTATGAAGGGACTGTTAAAATTTGCGTTCGTGTGGAGTGGTTAAATTCCCATTCAAGCGCATCGCGAGTGGAGTCACGTGTATTTTCAAAGAGTGAAGTGCGCCATCTGGCGGCCACGACACGCAGATGCGACATCATGCCAGTATTGAAATAAAATATTGCGTCGAACAGACGTTTTAAAATGACTAGGAAACTTCGCAGGTTTTGACAAAGAAACAAGCAACAGATCATATGACATTAACATCTTTTAATAATTGGAAAAGATGAGGATTTAACATCAGCATGTTTTGTCAAGTGTTATCACAATCTTAACTGAAGGGATTATGTACAATGATGGGATGAGCATTTTGAATAGGACACAAATTTCATGTCAAAAATGTCCATACGGGGCAGTTTCTAGAGAGATCTCTTCAAATACATGTTATCGAAGCATTCCTTTTCATGGCAATCCGGTTATGTTGTTGTGACCGTATGAGGAATAAAAGTGTGTCCGAGCGTGATAATGCTAATTTACAGATTTTAGCAATAGATTATTTGTTAGTTTCATTGTTTACAGTGTGCTCCTCAGACGAAAGGAAAGCTGACATTAGTGAAATTATTTGAATTACTGTCAAGTTCCCCAAACTTAATATAGCCATCCTGATTAGCCTTCACTCCTAAACCATTTGTTTGACATTTCTCCCTCTTGTGCTGACTGATCATTTCTTTAGTACCGGTGATGAGGGCTTCTTGATCTTGAACGGGATCTCCTGTTGAGGAAAAAAATAAATGTTTAAAATGAGCATATGTGACCCCGGACGACAAAACAAGTCTTAAGGGATAATTTATTGAAATTGAGATTTTTACGTCATCTTAAAGCTGAAGAAATAAGATTTCTATTGATATATGGTTTGTTAGGATAGGACACTATCTGGCAGAACAACAACTGTTTACAAAGCTGGAATCTGAAGATCGCCTTTGAAGTTATTAATCTGAGGCACTGCAGCAGGCCATCCACTCACAAAAAGAAAGTTTTTATACTTTTCGGTAGGAAATTTATCAAATATCTTCATGGAACATGATCTTTAATTTATATCATAATAATTTTTGGCAAAAAGAAAAATCTGTAATTTTTACCCCTACAATGTATTTTTGGTGATTACTAAAATTGTTCCCGTGCTACTTAAGACTGGTTTTGTTGTCCAGGGTCAGATATGTGTAGATTAAATGTACAAGCGCGTTGCCCTCGCAAACTGTAAAGGCTGATTTAAGCATACCTTTTGGATGAGCTGTGGTCCCGACCTGTGGGGTGTTCAGGATTTATTATTGAAATCTTCTTTATGAATCTTCATGTAAATCATTAATATAAGTCTAATCATAATTCTTACTCCTATTACACATTCTCACACAATATGGTTGCAATATGCTTCACATCACTTTACATAGAGTTTTTAAGGATTGGCAGATTCCATTCTGTCTATTACTCTCTCACATTCCATCAGAAACTCACTGTGTTTGGTGTTGGGTGAGGGCGAGTGACTCTGACGTCCATACTGCTTCTCCCATTCATCACGCTCTTTCTCCCGGCGTTCCCTCTCCCTGCAAGACCAAACAATGACCAAACTGTATCCTCTTTTTCATAGACAGAAGACACTGACATGCGTGTATACATGCTCAGACTTACTTTATGCGAATTTTCCGTGCCATTGCTCGTAAAACTCCTTCTCGTTCCTGTGACAGTAGGAAATTTCCGTTAAAAACTACACCATACAAAGCTTCTAATCGGAAAGACCCAAACTCGCATAGCAGCTACACAACCACAAAAACTTTTACCTGTCGCTTGTTCTCCTGTTGCTGGATCTTGGCCTGCGCTGCTCTTTTATCCGCCTTGGCTGAGGAAGGGTGAAACCATAAAGGTGAGGCAGGGAAAAGGGCTTTCTCAAAATACACAGACCAGATTGAAATGTGTGTTATAAAAACATTTTGTATACATGTTAAAATGTGTGAATATCAGTCAGTCTAGACCATGCTATGAGCATATGGTTCTTGAATGCCTGCATTAGTGACTTACATTGCTTGTTTAGGGCCTTTTGCATTCGAATCTTGAGCTTTTCCTGCGGAGTCATCTTGGGCTGCAACGGACACGCTGACTTTAGAACAAACAAAATCGCAAAGGTCAGATAACAGCACAATAATTGAGAACAACAGATTATTACTTGGTTCTCAGAGATGGGCGATTTTAAACCCCATACAAATAGTTTACAGTATTTCTCAATGATTAAGAGCAAAATGTGGTCATATTTCACAGCAACGGCTGTCCTTTTTGCCTCTGATGTTTATTTGTGAGCATTTGTGGATGGAGGTAAGGGCAAGGTGTGAACAGTACAAAGAACAGTACAGTACAAAATGATCTCGCCTTATCCCAGGTCAGGTACACCAACTTGGTGGAACAGTAACAAAATGTCAGGAACTGTAGCCATTTGGTGCAGCTTGTCATAGGGGTTAGCTGTTCAACCTACAAGGACATTGTGCATTGACTTATGCAGGTGTGTTTGTGTTTGTGTGAGTGAAGTTGCGCTGCCTGTCTTGACAAGCCCGGAGCAGAAGCAACACCTGAGCTCTTTAACTGCTTCGTCAACCTCATAAGAACCATAACACCTTTGTAGTTTTCCCTTTCATCATCTCACGTTCATTCACAAAGTGGTATTGCAGACAATACTGATTAGATGAAAAGAAAAAAATATTGATATATAGTCCTTCTGTGAACAGCACATAGAAGGTAATTTAGGGATAATGGGGGTATTTTACCTATTTATTACCAATAGGGCACATAAGGGTATTCAGGTGAGTTCAAAAACCGACAACCAGCACCAGGAGAGCCGATGACCTAATCAAAACAAGAGATCAGGGGCTCTTGGTGGAGCCAGAAGTGTGCAAAAGATGGGCAAGAGCCCTGGCCTGATTGTTAACTGCATCAGCCTGTCAGGGGTGAGGGAGGCGGAGTCTTTAGAAACAAATTTGAGATATATCAAATTCTTACTGACTTTGGCAGCTCCAGTCTCTTTACCACCCGGAGGTTCAGATCTAAGAGAGAAAGAGAAAGTTATAGACTGCGTCCCTCTTCTATATTCATACTGAGAGATGTGTTTTCAGTTGGGCTCGAACTTACTTTTTCAGCTTGTCAGCGGGAGCAGAGGTAGGCAGAGCACAACGGGAGGAAGGGGAGGAGCTACGGCTTGCAGCAGGTGAGCGGGAGGGGCTTTGACTAACACTGCCGCCCCTCCTGTATGCAGTGCTGCGACTCCTTCGCTGGTAACGATCACCTGACTGCGATCGTGAGCGAGATCTGTGGGACATAAATCAGGTTATAAGGTTATAAATCTTACATTGTTTGCTGCAAAATCTAAAACTAAAGTTTCTAAATGAGTTTGTAACTATTTTTGAGTTCGTAACTATTTATAACTGTCTTACCTTGTCCGTCTGCGGGCTGTGTAGCGCCTCCCTCTATCCCGATCTCTATCTCTTTCCCGGTTTCTATCTTTACCCTTGTCCCGATCTGTGGAACGAGACCGCGTCCTGTCATAACGTCTCCTCGAGCTTCCTCCTCCACTGCGATGACGTGAACGTGATTCAGACCGCCGACGGGAGCGTGACCGAGACCGTGAATAACGGCTGTCCCGGTCCCTGCCCCCACGAGAACGCCGACTTCTTCGAGAACGTGAAGAGGAGCGAGAGGAACGGCGTGATGAGGAGCGGGATGAATAGGAGGAGTGACTGGAGGATGAGCGTCTTCGGCTGAAAGATAAAAGACAATATGCTGTTATAATGTGCAACGCACAAAATAAAAAAAATATAAATATATATATATATATTCACATTTACCACAATCCAAAGATTCCGAAAAATAAAAGTAAACCCAAAACAAACCACTGTCTTTCTTTCAGGCTCAAACATAATATAAAAACCCAACTCCGAGATTGATTAGCGCTCAACTTATTCAATAGATGTCATGTATCATTCTGAGGCTGAACGTGCAGCATTCCGTTATCATAGCCAAACATGTTTATAAATAAATAAATGGAGAATTCAGCCAATCAGAAGGCAGAAAGTAGAAAGGGGAAGTTACCGACCGGGAGCCCCTGCTATGACCTGCGGTGTTGGAGGAGGTGTTGCTTGATGCCGCTGCAGGCACGGCTTGTGTGGGTGCAGCTCCCTCCTCATCACTGCCACCAAAGCTAGTGATAAAGGTGATTTTATCATTGCCTGGGGATCGGGATCGAGAGTGGGACTCTGAACTTGAGTCTGACTGTGGCCTGGGAAGAGAAATAAGAAAAACGAAGTATGATTAATACATGCAAAAAATATAAATTTAAGTGGTATTATGTTGCAAAACATCAGACCATTAAATATACCTACCTCTTGTAAGGGTCGTATGTGGGACTGTCTCTTCGAGCATAGCTGAATATTCAATCAAAAATACATATACAAAATTAAAAGATTGTAAATGAATACCTTCATTACTCCGTTTAACTAGTCTGGAGTACCGAAAACCCTACATATATGTACGGTATGTAACCGGATTGAATCAAAACGCAGATTTCATTTAGGTGACAATTAAATGCTGAATGAGCCGTTGATTAAGACATTTGCCCTCATTCACATTAATGAAAGTTGGAAAGCTCAGATAATACAAATCCAGCACATCTTATAAAATGGTTAAACGGAAATGATCGCAAAATGATCTGTGATCTTCAACTTTGATCTTTAACTTCAACAGCCGCATAAGGCAAGTTTTAAAGTAAAACTAAGGTTAATTCGAAAAGCACGTGACGCTTCTGTAATCGCAAGTGATTAAAATAAAACTGTTGCGTGTTTAAAATCAATGATGCACGTGCTGTGTGCCATGGAGCTCGTTATTAACACGGTTACGCATTTGACAAGAAAGAAAAGCGAGACACAGCAGTGAAAGTGCAAAAACCTTATAGCACCTGTCATTCTGATCTCTAGACATCAGTCTGTCAAGCTTTTGACTCTGACTGCATGTAAAGGAATGTAATTATACTTATTCTTTAAACATACTTCCTTTTTTTTTTATAATGCACATATAATGTAGCGTAGAAGGCACTCTTTAAATGGACTTAATCTTTTAATATGCTCAATCCATTTTCTGCCCATATTTAACACAACTATGGTGAGCATTTTGTTGTAGCTGGAGGATAAACAAGGTAAACACTTTAACATCTTTCAGTACTACTTTCCTTGAAGTATGTATGTATAATGCATGATATGTAGTTGTTAAGAATTATAACCATTTTAAAATGTGTAGTGTTACAATGAATTGCTAAGTGTTATAATGTATTAACTGTAATAGAAATTATATATAAGACATAGCAATACATTAAAAGGTGCATAACAATGCTCTAAAACTACATATATAATGTTTTATACATACATGCTTCAAGGAAAGTGTTACCCATCTTTCTAGCAATGCTAGTTCCTTGCTCATTTCACATTAACTTAAAAACTTTAATTGTGCATTTGTTTATTATTAAATAAATATTTTTTAATTCAACATATTGTTCTTTAATTTCGTCCACCGGAGTCTTTTTAAAATGTATCGATTTAGGCACCGGTTCCATTTTAAAAGTATCGATTTGGCACCTGTATTGAAAAAAAAAATACCCAACCCTAAATTAAACATACAATTTTTAAAGGCAGGATGTCTTATTTCTCAAAGCTGTTGTGGATGTTCAAATCACAAAAACAGACACACCCCTAACCCCATCTTTCGCTTTCGTCAGTGCTCGGCTCGACAAATGTCCATCCTGTGCACGGTGTACCTTACTGCTGATTAGCTACAAGGTTGTTTTGGTACTCAGCCCGACTTTGTCTAAACAAGCGTAAATCAAAATTGGACACCCCGCCTTTAACTCTTTCACCGCCATCATTTAAAAAAAAACGCTTCCACGCCAAAGGTGAGTTATTACGGCAATCAGTTTTTGTACTGTTGTACAGCAGGTGGCGCTCTTACATACCACTGGGAAAAAGTACAGAATCCCAGAACCTAGAACGTATGTTTTAGCGGTTTTGATTACTGTTCTGAGTGGAATCTGGGCGGAATCTTTGACAAAAAAACATTAATTTTCTCAGCTGTTAAATCAAAATGATGCATTTTTGAAGAAACCTAACCACATCTACGGAGTGATAAAAAATGAACAAATGAAGATAGAAGACCATGGTTTCTTTTGTTTAAAAGCTGAGACTCTGTTCATTCATTTGACATATTGTTTGTCCATATATTCTTTACAAAAAATGTACTGTGAACCATAAAGTTTGGGTGAAAATGTTAAAAAACGCTGGTGTAGGCTGGCAACTTTTTTTAAAGAGGCTGGTGGCGAACAAGTTAAGGGTGATGTTGAATCTTATCTTAAAAGGTTGTGGAAGGCTAGTAAAAGAAAGGCGTAGAAACATTGCATATCGGTGCAGTTTTGTCAATAATAAACTTGTGTCGTAGCTCTTGTTTGCCGGGGGTTACCTGGGTGGGCTGATCTGTCTGCCTTTCATATACTTCTCTCTAAACTCTCGCCGCTGTCTCCGAGAACGCCGGCCCTGATGCACAAAAAAACAGCAACAGTAAAAATGAAAACAAATCCAAAGGCTTAAATAAGCGGGAGGGCAAACAGCAAAAATGTTTGAATATCCTTACAGAGTACATGGCCTTCTCTGCCTCTAGAGCTTTAGCATGTTTAATGGCCTCCACTTCCTCCTTGTCCTTCCGCAACATCCTGCCATCAGGAAAGATCAGTTTTTAACTACATACATTTAGAATAATTAAAAGATTGTTACTGGGATCTCATTAGGAAGATGAAACGTGGTCAAGTGGTTATTCTTCTCTGATAAGATGAAGAATGGGTAAACGAACCCAACAAAATCCCCCTCTGCCATGCCATAAGTAGTGGCCATCTTGTTAATATCCGTGACCTGTTCTGGGTTCAGTTCATCTACATCCACCTCAACATCTAAAACATGGAAAAAAGCATTTACAGACAAATTAAAAGGAGGCAACTTCCATAATTAAACAACTCAAGCTTTAGGGGAAGTGTATGGTGTATGAAGGACGAACCGATGTCAGGGATGACCTCATCTTCCTCAGACTCGCTGTTTTCAGAATCATCCTCGTCTTCCTTCTCTGCGTTCGCATCTGGTTCTGTCACTGTGCTGTCCTCATATGTATACCCGATCTGGGCTTTCTTCTCAGCAAGTCTAACAGAAAGAAACGTAAAATCTGATTCTTCAAACAGAACTGTCTTTCAGACACTGTTAATCTAACACTGATTTTAAATAAAATAATTTCATACTTTTTCTTTTCATCCTCATTCGGTTTCGACAGGCCACCATAGAGCTCATCCACATATATCTGGTACAAACACTGCTCCTCGGAGACTACAAAATGACAAGAACGTCACTAAAATGGATTATTTGAAATTCATCAATATGCTCAGTCCAATGGTTCAAGATTAGTAACCATTGTCTAGTAAACATCACAAAGGTAAAAATGTACTTAATGCCCTGAAAATCAAAGATGTCTTACTGCTTGCAAAGTCATTCTGCACCAGACCTCTATAGCGCTCATAATTGCACTTCCTCTCTTCAGATTCCTGCTCTGGGGTGCTAGGACAGAAATAATAAACACATAATGACAAAGCACCAACCAGTTCAGCACACCTTTTTAAACGTATGCTTTCTCTGCATACTCCAGGTCAGCGGTTTTCTTCTCTTACATAACAGGTCCATTAAGACCAGAACAAACTCACGTTGTGTTCAGGAGAGGCGGTGTATAAGTCGGTATGTAGTCCAGGTGTGCCCTGACATCAAACCTATCAATCATGTTGTTGGTATCTCCTTGCCAAGGCATCCTGTAAGGAAATTCACAAATGGTTAACACCACATATGACAGAATAAAGATACTGATATATGTTAATGACCTTAAAAAGCAATATACAAATAAACTTGGCTATAGGATTAGGTTTCCTTTTATAAGTGGTAATGCAGATCGTTGTGAGAACTATAAACAAAATTTTGTACAAATAAACTACTTCTTTTATAAGCATATACTGATGTGGATACTGGAGACATACATGTTTATGGGACTCTCAGCTGCCAGGGCTACAGCTGAGTCTAGGTGGATTTTGTACGCCCGACCATGAACCTGCAGGAACTGGGCCGGATCTTTTTTCTACAAAAAAAAGACCAAAACTTAGATTTTTGCGAGCCATTTAAAAACATTTCATCCCTCTTTAGAAAACATTATGTTAAAGGGGTAGAGGGGTTAAAGTTTTGAATTACAATTTTCTCATAGTACTCTCTGCGTCGCTCCCCACGACGCTTGTAGTCCACCATCATCCCACGCAGCTTTCGCTCATGTTTGCGGGCCTCCTGCCACATGACAGCTCCGCTTGGGGTTGGGCCGCGTCGGGGCAGGGCTGCTGCAAGAGACAGAGGAAACAATTTAACACTCAGTAACAGATATCTCAAAACACCACAATTGATACAAGGTATATTGTAAGCGCATTCATGCAATGTGCATGTTTTGCTACTTTAAAATGACATTAGATTAAATGCCATGATCTGTATAGGTTGCTCTATGCATAACTATGTGCAGAATCATTTGTAATTGGAAGAGTTTTGACAAAAAAAAAATGTACATATTTCGACATTGGGGTTATTTATAAAATACAACCGAAGCAGTTGCATCATCCCCTTGCAAATGGTTTTAATGACAGAAGAATATACATTAAAAGATAATGAAGCCACATGCTCATTTTGCTTGAATTAACTCTTCATTTGCAACAGGATTACATAGTAGATGGAAAATAACTCTGTCGTGTCAAAGGTAACGTTAGTAAATATAACTTTGTTGACAAGATTAAATTCGGAGCACGACAAGGAATCTAAAATATATTAAGTATCTGATAGACTCAATCAATTATGGTTATGTTGAGTCTTTACATCGCAAAAACACCTGTTTAGCTTTTGCGTAACAAAATTAAGTCACAGAGTGCCAATGTTAATAGCCAGGTGGCTGCAGTCCCTAAAGCTAACTTAACTAACTTAGTCATAAACATACGTCTTCTGTCAGGGATTCATACAGTATTAATGCACCCATATTAAAAGGCTCAATGATTCGGCTCGTTTCTACGGAATTTACAAATGCACAAATATTGTCCGTATGTTTTACAAAAAGAGGCTAATATATACATATAACAACAACACAGGAACACTCGCACGCTAACGTTAGCACGCTAGCTAGCTACATGTCACAGCAAGCGCAAACTAACAGTAAAAACGAAACAATGAGATTGTTAACACAGACATTTTACGATTTCAATGACCGAATGAATTACCTGTTTAGGTATACAACAACTATAATGATTGAGTTTTCTCGCTAGAAAAAGACACACGTCCGTCCTTGCGTGGAAAAGGCCGCGTATACATACAAACGCACACGCCTCCCAGCGCACACGCTACCTAAGTCACAGAGCTGATAACAGCAACACCAGGGGGCGCTCACACGCATTGGATGATTTCAACCAATCCACAGCAACAGCAGGGGGCGCGCACACGCATTGGATGATTTCAACCCATCCACAGCAACAGCAGGGGGCGCTCACACGCATTGGATGATTTCAACCCATCCACAGCAACACCAGGGGGCGCTCACACGCATTGGATGATTTCAACCCATCCACAGCAACAGCAGGGGGCGCGCACACGCATTGGATGATTTCAACCCATCCACAGCAACAGCAGGGGGCGCGCACACGCACTAGGTGATTTCACTTCGACTAAAATACATGGTAAAGAGTGAATGGTGTCACGTGACAAAATATGGGCAACTATGCAACGACTCGATCATTCGGAAATAGTTTATCCAACGGTGCTCTTTTAATATAACTAAATACTTTTAATGTTACTAAATCCAGACGTTAATTTCGGTTTGAAGCTGGAATTATCGAATTTCCAAAAACACGACCTCAAATTGTTACATGGTAGGTAGGTGTTGCAAACCTGTAAAGACTGGGTCTACACCTTATTAAAAAAGGTAAGGTTTATTTAAATGCATTCATTCTAAAGGTAGACCCAATATTTTTAATAGGAAAGCTGATAATTGTTTATTTCAAGAAGTGAGAAATCACATGAAAATAACAATTAAGATAGATGTTTGGGTAATAAGATATATGTTCATCATATGTTCATTCTAGGGATGGGCATTTAAAGCAAAAATTATATTCGAAGATCGATGCGAACTATTCGAAAATTATTCGAAATTCGCACCCCTCCCCCAAATGGAATAATTTACATTACACACACATAAACGGAGAGAGAGAGACCATTTACGCTTTAAATCCGTATGACGACACACTGATTTATTTATTATGGAATAGGCAATCTTACATCAAGCCATACATTAAGATAACATGCTGAAACATTAATATATTAACAACCGAATGGCGGCACTTATTAACAGTACGTCGATCAGCATCAACCGCTCATAATGCTAGGACATTTCCTTGTAAATATGAGCATGCACATTTATACCAACTAAAAAACAGCAGTGCGATTGATCAAGGAAAATTGCCAGGGTAGGCGTGAAAACACAGCGATTTTTTTAAGATCGAACACACTATTCGAAATTCTATAATTAAAAAGAACTAATCGAATGTTCGGAATTCGTGATCCCTATTTATTTGCATACAAAAACCAATATTTCAACCAAATAAACAATGCAATAAAAAAATAGCCTCAAACAATGAAAAAAACATAATAATAACTGAAAGTGTTTTTTTGTGCAATTTTCAATATCTTGTCTCACTTGAGATAATGTAAACAAAGTAAGATTTCCAGTAGTACAAAGTGCAAATTTGGAGACAAATGATAATGGTAAAAGTATATTCAAATTCAGATTGCACAACCTGAAAATCTTTGTTTTTAAAATTATTTGTTTATGAGAAAGGGTGGTGTGGGTAAAATCCTGTCAGAGCTGTAAATGGGGCAAGCTTTAAAATCACAAGGCCAGTCTCTCCATAGATAACGCAGGGCAGCCGGCTTGGTGGGACACTTTTTTATAGACAGCAGAATAGATTGAGAGCTCAGTTTTTCCATGGGGACTGGAATCCACTGAGAGTCTTCTAAACACGTCTGATTCACAGGGCAGCAGATCTGCAGCAATAAATAAAACAAAATACTATTAGCTCATCACATTTTCATTTCCACCTCAAATTCAAGAGATTTGTTTGCATGAAAATGTTTTTTATACGGAGTAAATAGTGAACATAAACCATGCTAATTGTACCTCAAAAGCGTTATCAGAATTGGTGGCAGAAAGTTTCTGGTCGAAAGTGATGTTAAGAGAACACTGGTCAAAATGGAATGAAAGTGGATAAGGTCCCTGGAAAGACACGTTCTTTTCACCATAGGCGACAGCTCTCGCCCCTAGCACAAGTCTGTGCGCCACGTCCCGTTTAAACCGTGGGTGGATGCTACAGTAAACCACACAAAAAATAAAAACGTAAGAGTCCAGCACTATGCAATTTCCTATTAAATAACAGTTTAAATAGTAATTTATACTCACCTGCCCCAGGGGGATTTTTCATCAGGCAAGTCAATAGCGACAGCCATAAAAGTGTTCTTCATGCGTTTATTCGGAGCAAATCCATGGTCGGCTGTCTGATGCCAGCGTATTTCTCTGAATCCATCTTGCAAATTCTTTTTCTCCCATGTGCCAAGCTAAGAGAGATGCATCCAGTATAACTACATGCTAGAATTAATTTTAAAAGTTTAGACAATTTATTCAACTTCTGGCTATTCAAGAGCACCTGTACAAATCCAAATGGGAAGTCTATTGCTGTTTGACCCTCTGAGCCTTGATGGAAAGCCATCCTCCAGTCATCAATCATGGCAGGGAAAGAGCAGTTGTATTTATCTCTGTTGTAGCCTGAATTAGCCTCACCTGGAATAAAAAGCAGTAAACCTATAGCCGTCTTTGCACATCTTGGTTCAACACAGGATGATAATTGTTGCTCAGAGATATTACCTTGGTACCATAGGGCTCCTTTTATGGTCATGTTAAGTAGCGGATGGATCATAGCATTCCACAATACAGAACTGTTCCATTTTGCAGAGAATGCAACGTTCTCCCAAAAGTTACTCTGCACAGCTGGATTACTATGGGAAATACTGGAGTGCATGTTTAAGTTTAGGTAATTCAAGTCAATTTAAACTACTGCTCAAAACGTGTACTTTTTTTAAAGCTTTACAATGCATCTACATGTTTTAGCATTTGTTACATGCTCTGGAATTGCACCTGCTCACGGAGCTCTTCAATCCACACTTGTCAAGTGCCCTTGGAGCTGACCAGGCCTCCACAGGTGTGCCACCCCAACACGACTCTACTAACCCTATAGGATAATTCAGCGTCTGGTAGAGGTAGCGGCCAAAGAGCCAGCACACAGCAGAGTAATGCGTGAAAGGTTGTGCACCAAGCAATTCTTATAAGGTAAGCACAAAAGACAAAGAAGACATGGCTGCTTATTCATTTTTAGGTATATGAGGAATGTCGCTTCTATGCTTTTTTACTCATACAAATTTAAACAACCATACAAAAGTATGTTTTTTATTAGCAAATCCTACACGTTTAAGCTAAACAAATAAAAAACACTGTCGGATATTTGTAAGTCTGTGTTTTAGATTGCACTTTATATAGATTTGCATTCATACTTGCTGTTGGTCGGGACCAGGGAACTTCAACTCCCGCCAGGTCATCCAACTCCACTCTGCTCTGCTCCAAGGAAGCCTGAAAGATCCTCACATCAGGGAACTTAGAGGCCCTTGCAAGTTCCTCGGTTGAATTATAAATCTGTTAAACAACAAGCACATAACTAATGCCTATGCATTGCACATCAATGAAAACCAGCGGAATAAACACACCAAACGTTTTTGGAAGAAACATACTCACTTGACCAACTGTGAATGCCATGTTACTCTGTCCACCACATAACCAGATATCTCCAAAGAGCACATCTGTAAGCATGACGGAGCTGTTTGTGGTGGACTGGGAGATAGTCAGGTTGTAAGGACCACCAGCCTCCACTGGACTGAGAGTTATACGCCAAATACCTGTGTTGGATTTGGGAAAATCTTTTAGTGAAGAATACGTTTTTTTGTCGCATTAATTAAATAAAAATAAATCGCAAAACTGTCATAGTGTGCTGCTTTAGTGGAACTCAAAACTAGAAAATAGACCATGCATGGACATACCAAAAAAAGCTGTTGTTCACTGTTGTAAGATTTTGAAAATTATATATTTGGTACAACGTAAATGATGTTAATGTAAAGATAGGAAGACTCTCCATTTCTGATGAAATATTTCTGTAAATTGTGCTTTTGTTCAAATATGATAACTGATATATATGCATGCACCCTGAATTGGCTGAGAAGGCAAACTTGGAAGAATCTCATTTACTTTGTAGTTACTAATTTTATCACCAGCATATGCATAGTACAATTTAATAACTAAAGAAAATAAGGTTTCACCAGTATGTATACCTGTTTAATGCATTTTTATGAATAAGGGGAAATAAACAATTTGATTATATTGATGAATGAAACTCAAAAGGTTTTTGCAATCAGTGAATTTTAATCCTTATGACTGTGCTGTGTATGTCTAATGCTGTCAGATGATTAATGTATACTTTCAATGGCAACCTTCATAACTAGACCTGTCAGCTTGACACTTAAAGCATGTGGAGGGAGTGACGATTTCAGCTGACGATCATGTGATTTGCACGAGCATTGAATACTTTACCGTTGACAACATGCGCTGAGCTTGCAGGAACATTGAGTGATCCACACAATGACAAGACAATTTCGGCTCCTGGCTCTGCATATCCCCACACGACTGCTTGAGCTGGGGCTTTCTGCAGGACCATGTGACTCCCATAATATGAGGCGAACCGCAACTTCTCTGTTGGGAATGCAATGAATTGAACGTAAACTGCTCAAAAACCCGTTTTGAAAAAAAAATAACAATACAATACAATTACAATAACCCGTAAAACAAACAAAAGAGTTGAATTAGTTTGTTGAATATGTGGTGACTCATAAATCGTTACTCACCTGCTGATAAAACAGAGGTTAAAGCGAACAGCACGAGCCACACAGGTGTCAACATTTCTCCAAAATACTCAGAACGAGGAAGTGAGTGAGCACAATAACGTCACGCAAAGTAGGCGGAGCCTCAACCTTTATTCCAAACGCCCACAAATGCTTTTCGATTCGATTTAGTAATTTAATAGTAATTTAACATAATTCAATGAATACATAATGCTCACACAATTATTTACTTTAATTTAACTATCATTAAATCTACAGTAGCATTATTTTAAACCTGGGCTGTGGAACATGTATATGAATAAAAAATAAAAAAATCTCATGTCCAATACGACTATTTCACAAAATGGCCGCACTGCTGCCATAGCCAATCATTCATTCAGCTTGTTTTCTCACAGGCATTCATCTTATTTACCAAAAAACAAAATAGCATATGTTGTCCGATTTATTAACGGTTTACTGGGAATTGTAAAAATAGGGAAAACAAACATTACAAAAGCATTGCTTTTGAGCGGTTTATTTATCACCTTTATTTATTTTATGAGGCCTAACTTCTCCTGGTTTGTATTCCAGAACATACCTAGGTAAGTTTAAGAGTTAGTTATCTAATAACCCTTGCATTCTTTACAAATGCCTTCTTCCAAATTACAATTCGCCTTTCAGTATAGGCCGTTTCCACCTCTTTTAACATTTGGAAAGCCATGGCCTTTCAGCAAACAAAGTCAAAAGAAAGAAACAAAAAACAAAATGAATGTGTATTTAAAAGGGATCTTTATAGGCCACATGACATATTGGACAGTTTACTGGGCCTAACATTTTAAACCTGACACAGCAGACCATCATCCTCTGCTCCAAATTAATATTCATACATAGTGTACTGAAAATGTCTGAAAATAATGACCAATGTAGTTTCCATTATGACTACATCAGCAACTGCTGCAAATAAAGCTGATACAATGCAAAATGAGTTTTCAGAAAACCAAATAGAGGTAGATTTTTTTAAGGAACATACAGAGAAGGAACAAAAAAGAGGTTTAATACTGCCTTCAAGCAATGTGATCAAATACATGACCCAATTTTGGTAAAATATCATTGACACGTTAAAATAACAGTTAAAAATCTTAACAAATGTTCACTTTATGTAACAAAGAGGATAAGTGTATCTTTTAAATACTATAGCATAAAAATAGTCCATATATTTTTTAATATTTATTAACTTTATTAAATAATTAATTTAAGGCGGATATAGATGTATAAACATATAACTGAAAAATTTTAATTGAATGATTTTTATCCCGCACTTTATACACTGATGCAGAACACCTCTGATTTATAACGTTATTTCACAGTCAAAAACTTTAAGCTTCCCGGCCGTTACCATGGCGACTCGTGAAATCTGTGATCGATTGACAATGTCTTCATGTTGTTGCTGTGAGCGCTTTCGGGAGGTTGATTGAACCAACATGATCATGATATTACTTTATTATTTAACCTTTTAAAATGAAATAATCTTTAAATAAAATAGTGTAAAGTGTTATTGATAAACGTTATGTATTTATATTAAATATTGTTTATACTTTGGATTAGGTTTATTAAAACCTCCAAATATCACAGGATAAATATACACACAATTTAAAACAGTTAATGGATGTTAATAGTGAAGTATTTTCACTCCAGAGCAATTGCATGTTATTATTCTTGTCCACTAATTAGACAGTATTTCATGCATTTGGGTCAAAGATATTTGTGGCCTAATGGTTAGAGAGACAGATTTAAAACTCAAAGGTTGCAAGTTCGATTCTCAGGCTGGCATGTTTCCAAGGTATTATTATAATTGTTTTACTTAAAAATGTATTTCTGATCCTCAGCCACCTCCTACAGTTAAGTATTGAAAGGCCTTTCTCCAAATTTCAGTGAGCCTTTATGCCGTTTCCATCTCTTTTAACATTTGGAAAGCCATGGCCTTTTAGCAGACAAAGTAAAAAAACAAAAATGTATGTGCATTTGAAAGGGATATTTAAAGGCTACATGATTATTATGTAGGCCTATGACTGGGCCTAACATTTTAAACCTCTACCTCTGTCACAGTAGACCTTCATCGTCTGCTGCAAATTAATTATCATACATAGTGTTGTGTACTGAAAAGCATTAAACAGTTTTTTTTCTCCAATATTATGACCAATGTAGTTGTTTCTAGAATTAAAAGAGTCTCCATTAATATGACCACATCAGCAACTGTGTCAAATAAAGCTGATAAAATGCAAAGTCAGTTTTCAGACAATCAAATAAAGGTTTATTTTTTAAGGAACATAAAGAGACGGAAATAAGAGGTTTAATACTGCCTTCAAAATTAGCAATGTGATTAAATACATATACACCACACAATTTTGGTAAAATACCACGGGAAACAGGTTAAAATTACAGTTACAATCTGCAGTTTATTTAACAAAGATAGCTATGATGAATATATATTTTAATTATTATATTATAAAAGTCGTGCATGTATTTAAAATATTTAATTAAATAATTAATTTACAGCATTTATAGTTTTATAAACACAAATTAATTAATTTAATTTTATGATTTATACCCCCCCCACCACTTTATACACTGATGCTGATTTAAGTCTTATGTGGAAAAAAAAGATTTTTTACGTCGTTTTGCAGTCAAAAACGTTAAGCTTCCCGGCCATTTCCATGGTGACTCGTGAAATCTGTGATCCATTGACAATGTCTTCATGTTGTTTCTTTGAGTGTGCGTTAACTGGATATCTTTCGGGAGGTTGATTAAACTAACTAACTAATCAACCAAGAGTTCAGGGTTTAGCTGACGGTAAATGAACCCTGCTTTCTGGAATACACCCCTGGTCTCCGCATCTGTGCTGTGTTCCGGTTTGTACATGTCACGCTGTGAAATAGGTCTATTGACTTAATTAGCTGTTTCCCATTTCAGGGGTTGCAACCTTCTAAGGTCGAACACTTGTTCCTTAAAGCAACCAGCCTCAAAAGTCCAAGAACCGATGTGAAATGATTTCCCAATTGCGTCACATACTGCTCCTGTTGCGGTGATAGCAGCAGGACACAGCAGAGTAGAGATGTGCAGATGAAGCCTTGTGTTTTTCTTATCGTACCAAAAATGATTCAATGCCTTAAAGCCGTTAAAGACAAACCCTACCGGTGACATCTAGTGGTCAGCTGCAATTATTGCAGCCACTTTCTAATGATTCACATCTGGTCGATTCCAGTTTTAACACAAAAGCAATACTCAGCAATACCAGCTGTATCTTCAGTGTGATAGTCATCGTCCACACATGAAGGAGTTACAACATTTTGAAATGTCATTTTACTAAGAAAATGTTTAAATATGTTGCAATATGCAATTCAGTGGAAACCTCTTACGGGGTAATGATTATAAGAACATCCCTGGATTTAGATTTTCTGATTTGCATTACGAGCACATGATTGTACTTTAACCTATAACATGAAAAGATTAAAATTTAACACTGTAGTACACAAGTTATTTGGTGAGAGTACGTTAAGAAGGACTTCCTTGTGTCACAGTCTACAAATGAAGTAAGCACTTCTTCTTTACAAGTTTTTAAGAACAAAATCTGTTCAATTGTGCTTGGCTTTAAGCGGCTTCTACTCTTGCTAATGATTTCACCAGCCAATGAAAATATCCTCTAACATGGGACTGAGGATGCAGGTGTGGAGAGGTATTGTGGAGCTACTCTATAAAGGTACGGCTAAGCTTCCTTGTGGAGGAGCCAATATTTTTATGGGTCCTCCATCCTGGACAGCAGCTTGTCCTTCAAATATCTGGATAAGCAAAGCAAAAAAATATGAGATCTTTATCATTTCAGCAAGAGAAGAAAAAAAAACAGAGTATAAGTACTTTACCTCTAGACCTCTGCAATTACATTCGCGGTACAATTTGATACACGTTGTGCATCCACAAGGCTGTGCATCCATGTGGTCCCAGAGGCTGTTGCATTGGATATGAGATGGACCCTCTGCAGGTGGTAGTGGCTGGGCTGGTGCAGGTATTTCACTGGCACATTCTCTTGAGAGTCTTTCCACTGCTGCCTGAAAATTGATCATGCTACAGAAGCCCACTTCTTTGAATCGTGATCCAATAATGTTGCTAGTGTCAAAGATGTTACTTTCTCCAGGTCAGCAAATTACTCTTGAAGGTTGGTGTGGATATTGTTGAGGAAGTTACTGGCAATTGGATGTGTAATTGAAGTGGACTGTCTGGATGCAGCATCTTCACAATAGGGATGACTTTTGATCCAGAGACTCTTTTCTGTAGACATCTCCTCAGTGGCTTGGTGGAATCTTTTTCACCACAAGATTTAACATATGAGCAAAACAGTTTATGTGGCGCACATCGAGGAGTTTGGCATATGCTACCATATTTGGTGCTGCGTCTGTGACCAGACTTCTCACTTTGTCTCGGATTCCCCACTCTGCCATCAGAGTGTCTGGCATTTGCTATGTGTGCTGCAGTATGGGACTTCAGGATTTTTTTTACAACTAGCAGAATAGTTGACAGCTGGACCTCTTCTGCAATGAAGTAGCAGGTCACTGCCAGGTTACTGCCAAGTAGGCGTCCATATTTATTGAGGTCCACATATCTGCTGTTAAGCTGGCTGTAGATGCCTTTGAAACTTGTGCCACAGCCTGGTCTTCTGTGGTTAGCCTGTATTGTACATATGTTGTCTCAAATTGATCCCAAAGAGAAGACACGCGTAAAGTTCAGGCTTTATCAAGTTTAAATTCAAGTCTTATATTTTCTCTGTAATTTTTACATTGTTTTTGTGTACTTAACTTTCCTTGTGTAATTTTTATTGCTTTTAAATTATTATTCACTATAGCAAAGTATTCTATGCACCACAAAACAATGTGTCTGTGTTGTATTCATATTTTAAAAAATATTTATCAACATTGCTCTTTCGAACTGTTCTTATATAACAAAGACATCCAATTGGTTAATTTAGCAGTCCATAACCAACAATATGTAGAAATGCGTCTGCATTATGCACAGAGATGAAAAAGTGAACAAAAATGATGTAAAATTGTATTAAATCAACAAACAATAGTCAGCAACTATGAAAGCTGCAACATATAATAATAAAATAAAAAGGACATTAAACATGTGTGTAATCTCTGTAAAATTAGTGTGGGATTGTAGTTTGTATTTGTCAAAACAAACATCTTTCTGTACTGTAAGCACCCTCTCCTGATGCCAGTGTCCTGCCAAGGTACACAACCCTGTCTCACTGCTATTGCTGCTCTGGATACTCGGGCTGTTAACAATCTTCCTGGCACCAGCAGGTTGTTGTCTCCATAAACAACGCGTCTCCATTCACCTGGTAATTGATCCCCTGAAGCTGTGGTGCTGTCTGGAAAGGTTGGTGAATATATTTGCAAGTGGGAGATGCTGCAGCATCAGTGTGGGTGAGAAGGTTGTGAAGGGCCACGCATGCCTTTACAACATCCACTGTTCTTGCTGGACTGAAGTCAATGTGGCGCCCAAGAATCCTCCAGCGTGCAGCCAGGATGCCAAATGTGTTCTTGATTATTCGCTTTTTATTATTCGATTTTTGTACAGTTTGCAAGCCTCGTCCATCTTGAACGACCTGACGTAACGCTGGTAAAATTCCAACTTCTTTTCTACTTCCTGCGGATTTAAAGGACGATTTCTTTTGTGCGCCCCCTGTCGTTTCAAAGAATGTCTCAACGGCGAACGCGTAAAGTATAAACGTCTCGTCCGTTTGGGGAGTTGCGCGCGCAGTCAGCGGAGGCTCGCGAAGAGGAGCCAGACGCGTGTATAAACGGAGCTTTATAATGAATGAAGGCGCGGCAAAGATTCGAATCAGTTACCTCGCTTCAGGTGTTTGATTGTGACGTATAAAGCCTCAAACGTCATCGGTCACGTGATCACGGAGATTTGACACAAGCCTCAACACAGTTTCGAACCAGTCTATAAAACAGGCTTCGAAGCATCAGTGTCAAACGTCCCATCTCTACCGTTTCTGACTTTTTAAAACAAATACGAGAAAAAAGTTCGCATTTTGGGGCTGCATTTGAAGCAACCTTTGGCTGCCTCCAAATACCCCGACTTGCGGTCTTGGCCACTTGAGAGCGCGTGCACGCGACAGGAAGGAAGAGTGCAAGTGTGTCCAATATCTTAAAAATGCCAAAGGACAGTGCGCTTAATGGAGACTTAACCCACAACCTGCTTCGGAGCGGTATTAAGACTAAGTGTATCCCATCATGCATTATGTTCTGGATACGAATCACGAGACTTTTTGCTCGGGTCTCGCGAGATGTTGCGGAAAGCTTTCCAGTGTATCTTATACTACTACTTTTTAGGTTTAATCTTTATTTATTCTAAGTTTGGCTAACATGTGTTTTTCTTTTTCTTTTCTTTTTTGATACAAAACAAATAAAGTGCTATAAAAATAAATCTGACTTGACTATATAATTACATTTCACATACGATTTCGTTGTAAAATCGTTATATATGATCGTTAATCATATTTTATTGGTGAAAACTCCAGAGTTATGTATTTTGTAAAACTGCTTTTTATGTCATAATTAGAAACCTCACATTAATTAAGGTTATATGTTTGCACTTGCTCAGTGTCCCATTGGGTTAGAAATACTACATGCTTACTTGGGATCTTCACGCCTACTAGAACTCTAGTGTAAAAAAACAGGAAATACGTCATGAAAGTGGTCAAGTGCAAAGACCGCAAGTGGAGGTATTCGGACGCAGGCTTTGAATCGGGAAAGCCTTCAGTCACGCTGCTGTGACGCAGTCTGTTTTAAAAGCAGCCTTCAAAGAGCGCAGCCCCCCGAATTGGGACACAGCCTTTGTCAGAAACGCAATGGACTTGCGTAAGTCCTACAACAACAATAAATCCAATCAGGCAGTGTCAATAGATGCAGACACCAATGGGCCACTTCATCATCACTGCATACGTTTCAGTAAACATTACATCCCATCAGTCTAATTGCATCCTGGCAGCAGCCAATTGACTGCCAAGCTTCACAGCATCATTACAACTGATGGGACAGCATTCAGATAAAACCACTGCACGTGACTAATAAGCGAACAGGCAGAAAATGTTTTGATCTATCAGTAAGTTAAAAACCCAGCAGGGAAGAGACGAAGAAACAGGAGTTTTAAATGGTCAATGAAGTCATTACTGGATAATGAGGTCATTAAAGGACGTTAAAGCTCAATGGAAATTCGGATGCTTTTATATTAAATGAAAATACCGTGATTGGGGTTTAAGTTAATGGAATTGTTTTGCACGTTATCTTGCTTCCGAAGGGGACCATTTGCTCAAGGTCCACTGGTCTTGTAAATTGTAAAAGAAAAAAGGTGTTTTCAAGGCATGTCCTCCCTTTCTTAATCAAACCTTTTATGTTTGAAATAAAGAGTTTCTTTGAGTTATCTTGACTAATATTGTCAAATGAACATGTAGCTTTTAGTTGCATAATCAAAATAACACTTCATCTTTATAAATATTAATCTTTGGAGAATTTTTATTCAAAGTAAACAGTATAAAAAAACGAATATTGGATGCGTCATGAGTTTATCCATGGACGGTTATGTTTTGACTTCTTTTTTGTAAAATTGTACTTTTATTTTGTGCATTTTCAATTCTGACAGAGAAAACAAAAGACATCACACAGACTAAATCCTCTGTGACAAAACCGATCGAACGTATACCATCTCTCTAAACAGCCCTTTGTCATGTCAACTTAAAATGGATGAGGATTCCAAAAAAACATAAATCAGGAACTTTTTCTTCTGAAGTTCACAATGACAAGGAAAGTTATTCGTAGCAGGCTATACGGTGGATGAAAAGTAATGTGCATTTTGGGACTGATGTGTTTTTCAGTGTGGAGTTTCTCTGTAATGGATTGTGATGACAGGTGGAAGGTCAGGGAGAGAATGATTTGAGTAAATTTGCATGCAAAACAAGCAATCGCAATGGCCATTAGCGTTTAATTGAGTCCTACAGCATTGTAAATCAAGACACAAGAAATAGAGCAGCATGAGGCATGAATTTTAATACGAGCATGCAGATTTTAGATGGCAATGAGAAGCACATTGTTTTATGAAAGGTACTTGGACAGTGTCCAGTTTCTCGAATGTCTGGCTTAAAGACAAATACATTAGCTTGACAAATGGTGATATAACTGACAGGAGTCTAAGGAACCATAGATTTTCATGCATTTCAAAAATAAATTGAATGCAAAGATAATGATTTTTGGACAGAACATATTGTTGTCATCATTAAATTGTGGAATGACACTACAGCCTGCATATTCCATCATAAATAAAAAGTGCTAGTCCACAGATTTCATGCTTCCATCGTTGGCCATATGCATTAACTATTATACATGATAGTTTCATAAACAGATTAGTTCATTTCATTTTACCAGTGCTTTTGTGTGTGCTATCTTACATCAGCTGTAATTTGTTATATGCAGGCGATGCAGATTCCTTTAATTAAAACTGAAAATAAAAAAGGTACATTACATAGAAATAAAAAAATGGCCTTCATGCATTCATCATAAGACATTTTATATTAAAACCAACAAAAGAACACACATTAGTGTAGGAAAAAAGAGACCATTAATATTGCATAATTCTTTTTTTTAACCATTTCCAGTTCTTCTCAACCTTTCAATTAATCTATTTCACATTTAAATTTAGTCATTTAGCAGACGCTTTTATCCAAAGCGACTTACAGAAGAGGGAAACAATGGAAGTGATTGGAACAACATAAGGACAGCAAAAAGCATAAGTGCATTAATATAATACTGAGCTCATAGCTAAGTTTTTTTTTTTTAAGTTTTTTGAGAATTTTTTTACTTCTTAATATACAATGATTTTTTTTATTGATTAAACATCTGTGAATAGGATTGGATTAGGATACATCTTAACTACTGGCTGAGGAAGAAGCCAATGACACAATGTTCCTTCACAGCCAAAATCTCATTAATTGGTGGAGTTTAATTATATGCATCGCTTAGTCACTGTTATCTCCTTTGCAGATGTTAACCTGCAGATTCACTGCCTGCTTCTCTCTGAGGACAAGCGTTGCTAATTAAATCATTTTTTGAACACAGACTTTGCACTATTCATCATCTGTGACGCACTTCATCTTCTCTGGCTTATAAAGGTTAAGCACAGGCCAGAGTTGCTTCTAAAATAATCATTATTTATTATGAACAAATGGGTCCTTAAGCAAAAAACAAACATTAAACTGGGATGCCTTTTCAAGTCAATATAACTTATTTATATAATGTATATAATTTTAACATTTTCCCAGCTTCGAAACATGAAAATAATACATCTACTTTAACAATTAATCCAGAGCTTCACGGTTTTGATGGACTTTCTGTTTGATGGCAACATTATCCCTTTTGTTAAATAATTAACAAAGAGCCATTATTAATAAAATAAAGCATTTTTTAAATATCAAAATGTTTTTTGTTTTGGACTTCATTAAAACTGCATTAGCACATGGTTTTGATGGAAGATGAAAATCGGACTAGCTGCAGTTACACAACTGATCCGCAGGGGGGAGCTTGAATGACGGTGAAGTTTATTTGAGCTCTACAAAAATGCTGCACACGATCTACTGAATTTAAAAAAGATATGTTAGTTTACCATTCTCACTAGCCCAGATAGTCCTGCAGCTTGGACAGATAATGAAAGGTAAAATTTTGTTGATGCAATTTTGCTCTTACAGGTGTAGAATGATAAATGAATTCTTCTTTACTAAGCTAAATATGTTGAAATTAATGGTAGATTTGTTTTCTTTGAAATCATACAATAACTAAATAGCAAAATATTTTGTTAAATGTATGCTATGTTTCCAACTCAGTCATGTCATTTTTAATGTGTTTTTAGTTGTATTAACTGTATCTGTTTTATCTCTCTAATTGAGATGAATTATTATTCAAATCAAAGGTTTGGTAAAAGTGTAGACTTCATAAAATTATACGTATACATAGACTAAATCAATGAAAAGGTATTTCAAAATATAGAATCCCCATAAGTAGCGTGTAAGAGTTACTGACTGTTTCATCATGCTTTGGACCTTGTGGATGTACGATTTATGGTAGAAGAAGGTGTTGAGAAGCTTCATGCTTGATCAACTTGTGATTTTTAAACTGGAACTCAGCCACAAAGAAACAGTAATAACAACATCATTTAAAAGGTATTGGAGAACCAAACAAATTTTATACTGTATGGATCGGATGGCTTGTGAATGTGCTTATTCTTGGTCATACTCATGAGTACCGACCTAAAGTAAGATACACCCTTAGTGGAATAAAGCACTTTCTGTAGCCGTATTTATTTCTGAAGCCTTAAAATGTGATGGTGATGATGTGGTACCATTAAATAATACTTTGACATCTACAACACAACATTGTTTAAACCATAAGCATCTGTGTCAGTATTTGGAAGCTCCCGACAGTCTCAAATTCACAAAGAGCATCTCTTTACACCGAGATTATTAATCTCACAAATAGGAAATAAACCAGCGAGCAGCTTCTACGAGAGATGGACTCTGTTAACATAAGAGTGGAAAATCCCAACAGAAATGCCCAACCCATCGCATACTCCTCATGACGCCTATGTCCGACAGCTCTATCATGCAGACCAACAAAATAACACAAACTGCAATAAAACCACCATAAATCATACCAGCAAAACATGCCATGTGATCTAAATCTAATGGCCACTATCCAGATTCCTAATGAGCAATTTCAACACGTCGTGTCATGTAAACAGTGCATTGCAAATGCAAACCTGCGAGTGGTGAAAATGATTGAATGCCCCATCAAACGGCACGGTGATAATGACCATCTGAAAGGTATGAATTACACAGCACTCTCTTTGACAGCATAAATGCAAAGTGCATTCTCTTTTCGTCCAGGTAAAATGACGATGTATGGGTTGCAGAGAGAGAGCCGTGTTAAGGCAATGTTAAATCACAAGCACTATCCATGGAACCTGAGCTACAGATTGCTCTGCTTTTAGAAGCGTAAGCCAAATTTCACCTCGACTGCGAAATCCTTTCCAATGTCAGATGTCTTGGAATTATCTGAGATCAAGAAGTGGAACAGCGGTCTCACCCGAGGGCCGTCATGCTCCAGCCATCTGCACACACCCTCAAGCCACTGTCTGTGCTGTTCGCTCGCCTCGTGGAAGATCTCTCTCTCCTCTAGTTTGAAGGATTATGGGAAAAACATGCAAGATTTCAGATAAGGCCGGTGACAAGTAGAATGTGAAACCCCACAGAGAGGCGATTCATATTCATGTGGAACCATATGGCTGTCATTGAAATGGAACAAAAGTTCAATGTTCTGTCACCACTGAACACCCAATTTGACCAAGCATGATCTGCATTGAAACAGTCAGTACTATCACGATTCATATTGAAATTCTACAAGTGTCGGGTTAGAAAAACCTGCTTACAACCGGCACGGAGTAAACAAACTGTACATTCATGTCAAACTCCATTTGCATTCCAGAGCCGACAGAATCTAATATTCACATTTAGTTGGTGGTTTTAGAGTCCGCCCAATGAAACACAAGACTGAAAGCATTTTCTTTGCTGTTGACATTCTGTCAGAAAAGTAAATGTTTTTGAAGGTTTCGTTCACCCAAAAATAAAAATTCTGTCATTTGCTTTCGTAAAACGTTGACTTCAAACCTGCATTTTGCTATTCGTTCAGGGAAACACATTTGCGAGCATGCAGTGAAAACCCAGTTTTTGTGATTCAGGTTTTCGACATAAAATCATCTTCATTATGTAAAGAACATTCTGTGAAAACATAACACTGATATCTTTAATACTGAGCCATGTCAAAGATTGAAATCGTGGTAAAATTAATGGAAGAAATCAAACTTGGATGCTTGTTATTTCAATTTATGTTATTTTCAATTTATGTTCAACAATTAAGTTAATATTGAACACAGCTAAATCAAGATTTAAAAAAATATTTGTGCACTGCTGTTTTATGGCAAAATTGTGTTTTACAGACAAAATAACAGCCAGTTTAGAACAACATGGGGTGAGCAAATAACAACAGAACTAACAACTATTCCTTCTTAAATAGGATACCATCTGGGAGCTTTCGTCGCCATCATTTGCCGGAAAAACAAGCCTCAAGTTCACACGTAGCTGAGGGATAACAGAAGCTAGACATCAACATTAATGGCACTGTCAATATAGACATTTCTCTTACACAAATGCATCGATTCGCTTCATAAGACCTTTGTTAAGACCAATGAGCCGTGTCGAGCAGTTCTTTGATCAATGATTGCACTATTTGGAGATTCAAAAAGTCGATGCCCATTCACTCCCATTCTACCGCTTGGAGGTAAAATGATACGTGTTTTTATAAATCCGACTGCATTATTCTTCAAGAAGAATGTCACATTCAGTTAGAATGCTTTTATGGTGAGTAAAACAAAAGGGAAATTTTGTTTTGTCTGTGAAAAATACCTTTACTCATTATGACACAATAAGGTTTTCTCAGTATAGTTCTATGAGGCTGTTTATAGTGCTTCTTTGGAGGAAGAATTCTAAAGCAATTCAGAATAGAAACAAAAGCCATCTCGACTCTAACATGACACTTCACAGATATTGTTCAGCTGGCATACTATCACCATTCAAACCAATTTCATAGTTGACACATACGGAGTCACACATATTTTTAACATGGTTCCACTGAAGAGGATGACTAGAAAAATAGAGGATGAGGACAGACATCTTTGACACTTAGATCTGGCTCGTACTTGCTGTCAAGCAGGAACTCGTATCCAGCAGGCTGGTTGTCTATATATAAACAATGTCTTGTGATTTCTGCATCCTTGAGTTACTGATGTCACTGAGATTGTATCTGCCCATCCAGTCCTAATAAAGGTAACAACATCTTTCAAGGAGAGCTTGAGACAAAACCAAAAAAGCATTTGACACCCCAAACCAGACAGCTCTGAATCCATTAACACGTGAGATGATCTGCTAGTGTTTCATCTCAATCTGCTCTCTCACTATTGCTCAATCGAATGCACTGAAAGTTATGCACAGCAGACACTTCTCTTATAAATTACTGACACTCACCGAATGCATTGTGGTCGTCCTTTCAATATAATGAGCTGCTGTACAAAGCAAAGCCTTGTTGTCCAAACACTTTAGGGGCTCATTATAGTTCATCATTTTTATTTTTTGGGGGGCTGGGGGGAATATCTTAGACCTTGGTAGATAACATTCCTCTACTGTTGACTTATAGGAAGATCTGAGAGCAGGAATATATGCGGCGAAAGAACCCAGAACCATCCCTGCTGGGCAATCTTCATATCAAAGCACCGTGAAGTATGACTGCATGAAGACGGAATCAGGGAAAGAACATCATCAAGCAGCTCTACTGCAAACCTTACAGAGATAAAACTTAAATATTAGTCCTATAGTCTAGAAAAACCTTCAGTTGACATGGTTTTATTTCTAAATATAATGACATTCCAATACTTAGTGACATATTTTGCTTCAATGCAATGAGGCAGAACTAGAGAAATACGAAGAGTTAAAAAAAATCCAATAGAGTACCCAGAAGAAAATGTAGTTGCTAAATATGGGCAATTACATGAAAATGTCAACCTTACCATTAATAAATAAAGTTTTTACCAACGTTTTTACTTCGGTAATAGCACAGATGTTAACATTTGGTGGTTCAAATACCCATGTGAGATCTCTCTTAAAATTTGTAAAGCATTTGTTTAATTTTTAGTACATGATTTTTCAGGTAAGTGCTTTAGTCAGGTGATTTCAGGTGATTGCCATTTTCAGGATTGTCAGATCCATAACACTATATATTCCTCATAAATGGACACATGAAAATAAAAGAACTATTTCATGTTATATAAAGAGGCATCCCTTCTCCATCCATTGGGTATTAATGCTTTAGGATTGTGCATTTTATTTCACAGAAATCCTACGAATTTTGTCGTCTCCCAAAAAACGCGTCCTTTTTTGTCACATCCATAAGGCATGTTTATTTCCCTTTTTTAAAAAGAAAATTTGTTCATAGGATGGGATTTTTTAATGTATAGAATCTTTCAACAAGGGTTGAGTAAAATTTAACAGATGGTTCAATTTATATGTAACAAATTCATTCTCTTTTTTGTCATGTCAATAACGCAAAATGTCACGTCCATAACGTTGGAATTGCCATATGTAATTTAAAAAATCAATGTAAATGTGGTGTCCAGTGTCATCACTTCATATTTGCACCTTTTACACTCAAAATGACCTTTTCAAAGTCTATAAAATCATGCAAACAATTTCTCAGCAGACACTTGTGGATGTGAATAACAATCTGCCTCCCACAGACTTTCTGCTGCTGTCTGGCCCCTAGAAATTAAAAGTGCTGGACGCTTTAAGGTCTTCATTAATGAGCAATGATTGCACACTCCACCGCTCCAGAGTATCTCCTCAATTTTATAATTTCATATATTTCGTCCGAAAGGTTACAGCTGACAGTTTAACTGATGTGGCTGTCATTTGTTCCTGAATTTATATGACCTTTTACTGCATACACAGCAAAACACTGCATTTCTTTTTTGAATCAAATGAAAATGTTGTCTAAAATAATCTAAGAAATGTGTCGCAACAGATCTCTTCTAAAAAGTCCTTAAAATTCCAGTCCATACGCTAAAATCCTGCCAATTACCATTTATCTGTTTTCCTTTTGTTTGATTCTTCCCCTTCTTGTCAAATGACAGCCATTAGTTCATGATATATCTGTGCATGCACAATAATGGGGTCCGTGGTCTTTAAAAAATATAATAGGCTCGCAAATAAACAATAATCATGAACTTTACTCTGAAACTTAAACCACTACCTTGATTTCATGCAAAGTTCAATTCATTTTTAATAACTTTCAAAAGCTCCTGGCACCCAAATCTAAATCCAAACCCCGTTCTCACCAGAGCGGTCAGCCCGAGGGCCCGGCGGTGCAGATGTGCCATGACAGTGAGAGTGATGTGTGCCATCTGCATTGTCCTGCTAACATCTGCATCTCCTGCTTCTGTTTAAGAGCGTCGCACAGATGGACATCCATCCGCGAGCAGAAGAAAGGAAGGGGACAATGAGACATGCACGACGGCAGACGCTACATCTGCATGCTGCAGTGAAGAAGGAACATTAAATGTCAAAACAATTTCAAGTTTCTGTCAACACAACAATAGCGTGACACACTAAGCCAATATTGCCCCTACAATAGACTTGCTGTAATTACAAATCAGATTTCAGTGTCATAATAAAGGCAATATCTCAACGACAGAAGTATGGTTTTCTACTGAATGACAGGCATTTTGGCTTATCGAAAGGTTTTGAATGAAAATGCATGTGTGCATCCTCGCATGCAATATACAGGGAATCGTGTGGCGCATATATGCTTCTTAAAGGTTCTCAACAATGTGAAAAATATTTTGTCAAAATATGCTCCACAGATCCTAAATAAATTTTAGATGAAAGGTTGACATATAAATGACTCCCTGCACGAGCCCAAAACGAGGCAGAGCTGGTCAGACAGGCATCAAACAGACTCCTGACCCCATGGTGCGGGAGTGTAGAGATGTTAGATGAACAAACCCTTCAGCAACTCCAATGTGGAGCTCTATCTCTTCTCAACATCACAGGGATGAAACCCAATCAGAAGCCAAAACACAGTTGAAGGGAAGAGCGATGATGAAAGCCCAATGACATCACCAAATTGAGATGTGATTACATTTGACATTATTTTATGGTATAATAAGAGATTGTCTCGTAGAAATGTCTCGAATATTAAATGTTGCCTGATAAAGATCTAAAGACTTGGGCAATTGCATGCAAATGCCAACCTTCATCTCAACCATCATTTCAAACCTTTATGACTTCTTTAATCTGCAGAACAAAAAAGAAGATACTTGAAGAAGGTTGGTTACCGAACCGCACTGGCCCCTGTTCTCTTCTATTGTATGTACACAAAACCAATGCAAGTCAATGGGGGCCAGTTAACAACATTCTTCAAGATTTCTTTTTTGCGATCTGCGGAAAAGAGAAAGTCATAGAGGTTTGAAATGAAAAGAGGGTGAGTAAACATATCAGCGGTCAAGATTTGGGGTTTTTAATAACTATTTAAAGTTTTTAAAGCATCATTTTTTTAGGTAAGTGAATTGTCACATCCATAATAGTACATATTCCTAATAAATGGGCACATGAAAATTAAATTACAGTAACTATTTAATGTTCTATGTATAGCCATCCCTTCTCCACTTGTTGAGCATTATTGCTTTTGGTTGATACATTTTAATTCACAGAAATCCTACAAAGTAAAACGTGCATCCTTTTATGTCCATAACGAACAACATTTTTTCTTTTAAAATTAGAAAACTCATGCATAGCCTGATATTTTTATGATAGACTGATAAAATATAAACAGATGGTTCAATATGTTCATAATTTATATTGCAAGCTTAGACTGAAAATGTCACATCCATAACGCTGGAATTGCCTATTTGCTTAATTTTCTATCTTCTGTAAAAAATGACTGAAACATTTGTTGACAAAGTTCATAAAAGTAAACTTGAGACCCTCATTTCCATCTTCATTATTACTAGGCAAGTTGTAATGAAATAAAGTATTAAAAGGTGATTTTGAATTAGATGTAATAAGATGTGACAAGTTAATTTATCATAAGAGGATTTTTTTTTAAATCAAGAGTGCACTGGTGAGGCAAAAATGTTCAGATCGTGTTCACAAATAATTTGATTTTGTGTAGTAACCGAGCTTATCTCTGACAGGACATAATGTGAGCATATGGGCAGCGTAGGCTTCAATCTAAAACTATCGGACTTCCACTTTATCAGAGACGAGGAAACCACAGCTTTCATGTAAAAAAACATAAGCAACCACTCCTACACATTGCTGCATTCGTTGGAGTGCCAAGGACACCATTTCTCCTCAGAAACAGCAGTGAATGAAAATCATAATTTATTAAAGATACATTGAACTTAAGCTTCTTGGTTTAAGTTTTATCATCCATAGAATCGTTTTTTTTGTGCCCTATAACAACATGAATCACTTTTAGGGTTTATTAAATTGAACCCTTTGACCATGGCTTTATATTTCACATGTTCAGGCTAACCGATGTTCATTTAAACAATAATTTGTTACAAGTACATTCAAGGGCACCAGTCAAAGATGTACAAATGGAAACCTATCAAGCACAAACATCCAATGTCGTTCATTTGGATTCAGAATCAATGTACGTTTATACTAATTGAAAACTTCAGACCGAAGAGAAAAAGTGCAGTGGAACAGAAATGAAGTATTTGAAGTCCAGGTTCAAAGTGCTGAAGGGGGTCTGGATTCTGCCTTTGAGATTAATATCTCCTGTGTGTTCCTGTGCTGTCAGGTGTACCGTTCACATCCCCTCGCTCTTTGAAACACAATCCCACTGCAGTGTCTACCTTCCCTCGGACCAATGTCACCTCAAACTTGCATGCTTAGGGCTCTGGCCCTCGCAGCTCTGCACAGTGATGCTGCACTTTCTATTCTAGGCTGTTACCATGAGCTCTTGGTCTGTCTTGCACAGGGGAGACATGAGACACAGAAGCACACATACAAACACACAATTCATTTCCTGAATGTAACTAGAAGTGACAACTTTGCCCCGAGCTTATACAAATGTACGGATCGTTTTAACTCCTGCACAAGATGAAATTAGTCAATTCTATTTGTATGTCTTCGGGACTTCCATTATTAGACATTCGTCATCTCTCTTTATTTCCATCAATATAATAAACAGAGTTAATTTCTAGTCAAGTATTTGTTGTTTCTCTACTTGGAGAAATATGTTTACACTGTGCAATGACCTTGAGTGTCCCTGCCTCTGGCTATTTCTATTCTTGTACAGCAGAGTTACTCAAACTTTCAAACAACATTAAGCATTATAAAAAGCATTGCAATATACATCATGAAAATGCATTGTTAATCACTTTTTTGTCATTAAAGGGGGATGCAACCGTGTTTCGTGCATTCAGACTTATTTACAATGCTAAACATGCAGGCTTCTCATGCTTAACATGGTCAACTTGTTAAAAAACGAAAATTTAACTTTATGTGGCACAAACTTCGGTAGACCAGTAAGTGTTTAAAGAATCGATAACTGTTGAGTAGTTTAATTTAATTCCATACAATTGATATTCAATAAAATATCAATATAAATGAAATAAAAAATGTGTTATAATATAATCAAACACAGACCTTCATCTGATGAAACTGTCTATTTATCATATTTTATATCCTTTATACTTACATTTAATAATTTCATATTTTTGATATATTAGATATATACAAAAGTGTTCTATATTATATTATTGCTGTAAATTGTATTTATATAAATTTCTTTTAAATCTTTAATGTTTTGACTAAAATGATAGTTAAAGCTAATTGGAGCTAATTAGTTAAATGGTTTAAATATATTAAATATTAATAAAGTAAATACTCATAAACCATAATTCTGGAAACAAGGCCGTTGGTTTTCCTCCCCCCTTTAGGAAACTACAGTTTGAGGAGACACTAGATGAGGCACTTCCTTTACCAGTAAATATTATGCATAGTTGAACACGCCCCATGATGCGTCATACCCCAACAGAATACGTTTGAGACATCGCTGTGATCTGTGAAAATGAAGACCGCTGAGTCACCTGGCAGCAGGGGAATTTTGTCTTTATTGTCAAATATTCATTATTCAGCACACGGCTGTTATGTTGAGACAGTGTTGAAATTGCAACAAGCATGTAATAGCAAGAGGGAAAAGGAAATGTCCAAAATTTTGTAGACATTGTCGTATCATTTTAATTTTCATGCAAATAGCTTCCTGCTATTCAACTCTATCGGCACAGATTTCAAATATATTCCAGCACAGCGGGGGCAATTATCTGAGATGAAAAAGTTCTAAAGAGAATTTATTAAGCGTACGTCAGTCATTCAGTCGACACAACTAAGCTGTTGACTTGTGACAATGTAGCATTAATGGCTCAATGTGTTGCCTACGGCTAATCTCAGATCTTTATTACTCTTTATTTTTGTCATGGTGACTGGCAGTCACATCACTTTACTGTCTAATCAATCACTGTTTATGAATATCTCAGTGGGAGGTTGTTTATCAAGCATGGTCATTACCATAACACCAAATATGCAAGACTAATCCTATCATGTGTTTTTGATTTTTTTATTTAAGGGGGTTAGCTCGGTTATCAATGTCATTGAAGATTTAAAAAATCTAAATGAAAATTTAGTCATCATTTACTCACCCTGAGATTGTTCCAAACATGGATACATTTCTTTGTTTTGATAAACTCAAAGGAAGGTATTTGGAATAATTTCAGTAAGAAAACAAATCTCATTCCCCATTAACTACCATCATGTTTATTTTCCCTATGGCAGTAAATGGGGGATGAGATCTGTTTGGCTGCTGACATTCTTCCAAATATCTTTTTGGGTGAAGTATCCCTTTAAAGGGGTCATATTGCTCCAATAAGTGTTTTTCTGTGTCTTTGGTGTGTAATAAGTTCCCCATGCATGCATTAGACACGTAGAATTGATAAAATGAAAGCGTCGGAACAAACGATTATTTTCTAAAAGCAAGTGTTCACCCAGACCTGCCTGAAACGCCTCGTGTAACCACACCCCCACAAATCTACGTCAGTTCGTGGTATGATTTGACTAAGACTGCCCAAATGTATACGCAAGTAAGGTGGGCGTATCTGTCAGTACAAGTGATAAACGATAATATTTGTTTTAGCAGTGTCATATGACCCCTTTAATATATAATGGGGTGCTTCAAAAAGACTTCCTTTTAACAAAGAATGTTTACCTATTTTATAATCTTTTTACAGGTTTCAGAAACTTTATTATATGATAATTTATGGGCTTCTATCGGCACTCTGAAAGTTAAGGCTGTTGTATAATCTTCCATCTGGTGGACGGCTAATTAACATTACATTAGGAAACTGTGAAAGAGGTCAACAGAGATTGCCAAATGAAAAACTAAGAGAATGGATAAGCGAACCTGACCCTTGTTTCATTAAACAATCTGTCTGAAGGTATTTTTGATTAATTTTAATATGTGAAAGTTTGACATTTTCTTAATGACCAATTCATCACTAATGTGTTTATTATCATAATGCACACATTAAACAAACTACTGCTTGGAGAAAATAAAGCTCTATAAACAATGTATATTATTAATTTAATAAATTAGCAATCCTTCTTTTTTCTATGACGCAAATTTTCTTTAATTACAATTATGCCAGCAATGCATATTTAAGTTAAATATGTAAGACCACTTTGTCTTATGTTAAAGAATAATAATCACCATCACACATCAACATTATCACCATCATCTGCCCTTTACATGACAGTCTGTGCTCCGCTCCACAGCTCTACTGATATAATGCCTTGTAAATGTGTCACTCCAGTACACCCACATCCAACGCTATCAGGAGCTCTTGTTGGTGCCCAGAAGCCCGAGACAAGGCATGCGCACATAAATCCATCCAGCAGGGATGCATGTCTGTGGTCATGTTTTTAATAAGCACTTTAGCCACCTGCCAGAAGGAAATTCAGGGACTGTTTTTACTGTGTCTGAAACTCATTCTCTGGAAGAATTACATCTGCACGCTCGCATCTGTTTTCTTTTGCCAACACTGTCACTGAGATAGATTTCCAGGCCATCTATTACTCAAGACATAACAACAAAATATCTTCCCTTTGTGCGGTAAAAAAAAAAAGCGAAGCTGCATTTATTTGCCATCATCACCGAGCTTGGCCTGGCTGTGAGCCGATGAACCTCTAATAGTCACTGGGGTGAATGCAATCACATAAAGGCACCTGCTGCCTCCTGAACATCACCAATCATCTGCTCTTTGTTTACCGGGCTGGATTAGGCTGGAGAACCGCAGGATATGTGGAGCCCAATCAGATGCTCGCTGCTTTAAACATGGAGAGAGACAGTCCATAATTATTTTGGTTTGGGGAAGGTAACATACGGCGGCACTGTGGGGTAATGAGGGCTGTAAAGCTGTATCTATTGAAGAGTACACAATGGTACACAATGACAAGAACGTAAAAAATAGGAAATAAAATGTCTAAAGAATTGCACAAAGTGACCACTGTTTTACTTGACACAGTCTGGGAATACATTTATATTAATATTATACCTTCGGCCTTAAGTGAGTCATTTCCTGGTGGTTGTTTGACATTTGTGAAATGAAAACGCAGTCGGAATATATGTAAGAGATGGCGCCCTGTCAGCCGGTCATTATTACAAAATAAACCCTAAAGATTGGTCTTCAAACGTCCTGGGCTTCATTACCCATCGTGAACCTAAATATTTTTCCCAAAAGCACCCCAAGTAGCTTATATATTTTTGATCTAATCTCATAAACTTTTATTTGTAATCCTAATAAATATTACACTTAAGCTGTTGTTTCTGGGACAACACATTTTGTGTTACTTCTAACTCAACTTGTGTTGCCCCTTTCATTTACTTAAAGGGCTCATATTGGATGGCTAAAACTAACATTATTGTGTGTATTTGGTGTAATACAGTGTGTTTACGTGGTTTAAGGTAGGGGTGGGCGGAATGACCAAAAATCTTATCTTTAGTCATTTTATTTCATAGTAAAAATATATTTCACGGTAACAATCTCCCATTATAATTCTATATTTTATACCTAATTTTTCTTGGATTGACTCAATTAATGAATTTATTAATTACAGTTGATTTGAATGTTCACTATAGTTATACTGTAGACAAGTAACAAAAATGTACTAGAGATATCAAATTAAGTTCTGGTAATGAGATTTTTATTTATTTATCTTCTGGCTATATCATATGTAAACAGTTGGAAGATAGACAACATGTTTAACGATGAAGTATGAATATATGCACAAACAATGAGAGTACAATATACTGTTATGAATTTCACAGGAGAACCCAAATGCAGGCACAAGACAGGAGGTGAATGAAGGGGTTAACAGATTTATTATACATTAAAACGGCAAACAAAACCCACAATGGGGAAAACAAGACTTGAAAACTAAATACAGAAACAAGAACACGGACTAACTAAACTAAGAAAACAAACACTGGGAACAAACACTAAACTAAGACTTAATAGACACAGGGAAAACAGGAACAAGGCAAGGCACAAGAGCACCGGACAATGAAACATGAGGACTCTTTATAGGGAGACGAACACAGGATAATTAAATAGGGACCAGGTGACACAGATCAAACACTAAGGGGAAGCTAATTAACACAAACTAGGAAACAGGGGTAGGAACGATGATGCGACTCGGGGAGAGTATGGAAAGCCACGAGGTCAAAAAAATCTCTCCCCACATGAAACAAAGGATTCTGTATGATTCCACCTCTAAACCAAGAAATACCTGACAAGGAGAGGTGAAACCATGACATATACTATATGAGTGGTGTTATAAACTGGTGTCTATGGGGTCTGTACTGTATGTCTTCATCGCTTTGCACTCTCTATTAGATGTGCATTTTTTGTGTGTTGCGTCTCTCTGTCTTTATATTTGTTTATTCTCGCGCTCGTCTTTGCACTGCGAGTCTCTGGTGAATCCACACGCTCTCAAAACGGGGGTTTGCAGCGAGTCCCCTCTAAGTGCTCACAGTGTGAGACCGTGTCCACACCGAACGCGACACGACACGACAAACAACATTAGAAACGCATTAGAACCCATTATAATTTCAAATTTTGTCCAGACTAGGTCCGCCGCTGTGCGACAAACCCATTAAAGAAAAAAAAAACATTGATTTCTAAGTGTCCAACAACAAGTTTATGTACAAACAAGGTGTAAAAACACTGTTATGTCATAATAATAGGCAGTTATTCTTACCTTACTGCTTGACTGACTCTCAAATGATTCGTTCCGCGATTCATCCATCTAATCCCCTGCTAGCTGCTAGCCTGGTGTCATGTGATTGGTGAGAAGGTGTAGTCTGTTTTGATTGGTCAAACGTGTTCAAACACAGACATAAGGTACACAAATATTTCTTGAAGTTTAGACAAAAATAAATAGTCACACTTACAGGTTGTTATTCGGTGGTGCTTACAGGTCCAAATAAAGTTGGTATTTCCCCCTCTTTCAAGGACAGTCATTTAACATTTCCTACAGTGAACTTCAAGATTATTGAAGCAATCTTCGGTGAAATGACGCGCGCACAGTTAAACCCTGGGGTTGTAATCCTTTGGTGTCATTTGAAAATGAATTGTAACCATTGTTTCCTCAGAAGTTCTTCCTTTGGTTGTTTAAATAAGACAGACATAGTTTCAAAACGTAGAACACAGGTTCCTGACGTGATGCACACGCATCACGAAAGAGCGACAGTGTTTGTGGGAAGAGAGCGAAGTCTTTGCGGCAGTCCCAGCAAAACGTAGGCAGGGACTATTTCTAGTGACATAGATACGCGGCGATTAGAGACTCGGACTAGTTCACGTCTCGTTTGCGTGATTCAGAGGCGACTCTCTTTTTATACAGCCAATAACTTTGTTATTCATTCACCTTCGGATTTACAACTTGGCAGATTGCTTACTTTCAAACACGGCAACATAACACACTGTCTAATGTTACTTACTATTTAAGAACAAGCAGGTTGTTAGGTTGCATCGGGCCTGTCACGTGAGTCCGGTGTAGACACGGTGTGAGCATCATCGCGCATTCCGATGCAAGTCTCTCGATGGATTCAGCCTCGTAAATATAAAAATATTTCTGCATATGTGATCGTAGGACCGACAAGAAGCTCACGCTTAAATTGTCAGTTGCAAATCTTTAATAAGGAAAATGTTCTTACAGGTTGTGAGTGAGAAGCGGCAGACTGTCCTTACAAAGTTGGATTTGCCCATCTTTTAAGAAACAGCTTTTTTACACAACCAGGCGTTAATGTGCTGCACACAATTTTGGAACAGTGTTGTAAATAAAACTTAACCACCGATTTCTAATTGTGTCCTCGTTTGGAAAACCATTTTTAATGAAACACACATTGTCTCCTCGACATGGCGGCAGCAACAACAACACTACAGTGGGAATAGACACGCATTCTTTCGTGGCATATACATTTTGGGCGCTTCAACGCTTCTCACAAACTGACGTAGAAATGTGGGGGCGTGTTTAAACAGGCTTGGATGAACCTCCACTTTTAAATAAAACATCTCTTTTGGTTTGAGACTTTAATTTTTGCAATCTTACATGTCTCATATATGCTTGAACAACCTGTAACACAACAAGGATACAGGAAAACAAGAAATCGCGTCATATAACTCCTTTAAAACAAAATCAACATAAAAGGTGTCCAAAAGAATAACACAAAGAGTGTTTTAATAATTAACACATCTTTTTGGGGGATGTTCAAATATGATTAAATAATATAAAATATTACATATTTTTATATTTAATACTAAATATTACTTACAAAATATTTCCTTTATATTACTGACTTATTGATTTAGTTAAAAAAAATCCAAACACATTCAAGACAAATACATAACTAAATATTATAATGAACTGCACAGACACAAGATACTTTAGAGTAAGTTGCAGTTTAAGAACAGGCATCTATCAAAATAAAAATCCCCTTAAATTTCCAAGGGATGGAAACCAGCTTGTTATCACTTACATATGAGATGTTATGATCTCTTTACAGAAGGCAGAGGTGTTGTTACATATCATTACTCAGATCTTGCGTCAGAAAGTTAAGAATGTCCTAAATACACAAACTTTTACAAAGTCATTCATTCTTTTTGCTTTTCTGTCTGTCTAAATAATCATTGAATTGATGTAACTTAAAAAAATATTCCTGGTTTGTGTGGCCACATGCTGCATCTCTGAAACATCATGCAAAACACAAACAGAGATATTCCGCGCGGCTGCTGCAGATACACATGACAGAATTGATCAATACTAAGTTAAACAGGGCTGATGTTCAAACTCTTCACACCGTCTGACAAATGAGCTCAGCTCTGGCAAGGACATACTGAGCACAAATACTTCATCTTCCCACTTTTCTATACCGATTACAGATGAAAGTGACTTCTTTCGAAATGGAGAGAGACAAAAGACAAATGAAATTCTCTTTGTAAACCCTGCTCGATTCGTCGGCGAAAAGAGATTAAATAAACAAGAACTCCGATTATTTCTTCGCAAAGCATCAGTGTCTGATACAGTACTTTATCAACGTGATACAGACATATTTAATGCATTCACATACCAAACACTGCAGGCATACATGTAATGGGTAATTCCAGAAAAATTAAAATAACATGCACCACTTCTGGCAGCGTGTAATCATATTGCTGCCCGTGACACAACATGGCCACATGTTTATCTGAACGTGGGGCCTGAAGGTTCATCAATGTGAATGCAACGATAAAGGAAGCCAAATTTTCTCATCTGCAGCAATCTGCCATGCCACTTTGTAACCGCGACATGACAATCCATCACACAGAGCGGAGCATTATCTTCTCTGTCATTCAGCACGACTGACAGTCTGGATCCAGGCTGTCGTATTAATACAATGCAAAATACTCTAACAAGACCGACACCTGTGTAACCCCGCGTTGTCGCTTGACTGTAAACATTACAATCTGGAAATATCGAAATGTAATGTAATCGAGTTTATTGACCCTCAAATCTCAAGAGGTGTTTGCTGTTCGTCGTAATGTTATCTGTCGCTAGCCAGTCTAGATGTGAACTTTATAACACCGGGTGGTATAAACACCTCTTTTTTCGCCCTTGAGGGTCAGATGTGAGATGGAGTTTCAGTATTGATTCTAGAATAAGCACATGACTGGAAGCGCTGGTAGAAATCCCTTCATCACCTCTCTGTGTTTAAGAGCGAACAGATGAGTGCTTATTACAGCTCATTACTATTAGCACTTTGTTTGGAGAGGCATTATGGGCGTAAACAACTACCTGTTAAGAGGTTTAATGGTAAACTGTATCATTTCACTATTACTTTCATGTCATGGCACTTGCTTTCGACAATATGACCAGCTGAAAATGATTATATCTACTAAGAGATGCTTATTTAACACCTCACACAGCTCTATTTTATTTATGCTGAAATCTAGAAATGTTGGAATATCTTTTTTATTTTGATACTTTCATATACTGTAAATAAAACAGATAATTACTGTACAGGTTTATATTGTGCATTGACTTGTGAAGAATTTACGCTATAAATGTCAAGACAGATACAATTTTAACACGAAAAAAATGATATCAGCAGCACCACATTTACAGCCCAGTGAAGCCGGAGATTTATGCCACAGAGCGTGAAGCACTTAATATGTCCCATCATCACATAAGTCATAAATAATGGAGGAAAATGCCAGGTGGCTTGTTTGCAACTATAACGCAGCGAAATGTTCAATGGATGTCATGGTCATGTTTGAAAAACTGAGGATAAAAGATGAGGTCTGGCAGAATATCCAGGAAGAGGATAAAGATTCAGAAAGCTGATTTTTGTTTTCTTGCTATACTGAACTGCAATGACTTTCAGCTTTAAATAAATAAAGCGACTACTGAACACGCTTGCTCCAAAAACACACATTTTCATGAGTGCTGTTTAAGCTTATAAAGTGTAATTCTGTATGAAAAGAATAAGCTTGCATCTTTGAATAATCTTAAAAGGATTATTTGTCTTTTTAAATTGAGTGATACTTTCCACAAACAGGGTACATAAATAGATCATTCTTTGTTGTGACAGAAAAATACAACAAAATTGTCCTTGCATAAAAATAGTTTAAAACACATCTAGTTTCTAGCTTCTTAAACATAATCTGTCCATTTTTATTTTGATGTTAAGGTCAAATCAGGGTTTCAACTGTGTGGTTAACAAACAACAAAAAAAGAAACAACGCATAAATATATAAACAGTTTCTGAAGATTTATTTTTCAGAGTTTGAAATATCCTGTTTATACCATTTAAAAATCATTTGAGTGGCTTCCAATCTGATGCTGAGCTAAACCTTGAGAAAAAGCACCGTTTCAAAAATACCTGTTTTCCTTTTTAAACCTACAAACAGTGTGTGTTGTTTGAAGGACATAATGAAACTCTTGATCTTTAAGAGATTGTCAACACTGCTTTCAAGTTCTCTTATTGCAGTAGGGCACTAAACTCTCCAAGGCAAGTCTCGTACTCAAGGGAACCTGACAGAGAATTGCACTAAAAGAATGCACCTTATAAAATCAATCCTCCTGCTCATCCATATCTGACTCCATTTTCCTACCTGGTAATTATAGCCGACGGATAATGATAAATAACATCTGCTTGTTTTGTCCAAACAAATACAATGATTTAATGATTCGATAAGGAGGTGACATTTCCCTATATCTCCAGAGGAAAACTGATTCAGAAACCAATCACACCTTCAGCTATCATCCAAGTAGCAGCAACTATTTAAAAATGTATAAAATATGAAATTATGTTTATACTGTAAAAGACGTTTTGCAAAAATAAGGTGATGAAAGGATGAAATGAATACAGATGTAGAATGCACTTATATCTATGCACTATACTGTAGTTTTATCCTACACAATCTCATGGCAATTTGTCAGTTTGGAGTGTACCAAATTCAGCATGGTTTTAGCGTAAATACTTTGCAAATACATTGAAGCTTATATCTCAAAAGTGCTCAGAATGCAGACAACATTATAATTCCGAGACGACATGTTATATTACTGTCTGACAACATTGCTCCTCATTGAGAACCCCATTACGTCTCATGAGAGCAACTTTTAAGCGAAAGATTTTTATCCATCCGTGCTAATGCTTTTTATCATAAGTTACCATTCTCACCAGGTTTGTCCAAACACCATTGTCTTTCACAATATTATCTGTCACTATCACAGCTGCATGTGAGAGGTCAAGGATGCTATGTGTCAAAAGGTAGCTGAAAGCGTGCAAATGACATTTTCACTCCTGGTGTGACTTTTCCTCTTCGGCACCCCAATATTCCCAAACTAATTACTGGGGAGCTGTCTTCAGTGAGCACTCTTCACTATCTGCTGTGACACAGCTGCAGGTTAATCAAGGCTTTTCAAACTCATTATGGGAATTGTCTGGAGAAAATGTGATTAAACTTGTTCCACATCTCCTGGCTGTAAATGCAAGACAAACAAAGACAACGTTCAAACATTTCGCTCCAAACTCTTTTTGGCTTCATTCAGGACTTTGAAAGGTGAAACAGAGCGAACCTGTCTATGGACTCTTTATAATGACAACATGGAAGTGAAACAGGCTGTAATATTGACAATGCTGGTCACATGACAGAAGTGTCAGATTCATAGACATGGGAAATAACTAGATCGTGCATTGGCTGCTTTGGTCAGCTGCTGCTATACGTCAACAGTGCCGCCATATTGGTCATGGCAAGAGTAGCATGTAAACAAATGCAAGTATAGGGGGAGATGCCTTTTTGGCATTAAAAGCACAATGACGTTTACATTTCTAAACTCATTTCAACGATTTACGATAGATGTGGAGTACTTAAACATGAAGTCTCTAGATATTTAAAACCTCAATATTTAGACATAATAAATCTTTGCCATATGAAATTGTGAAATAATTTATTCATTGTGCATGTTTTTCTTACACCATATAGAGCAATACAAATTATGTAAAAACTTTAAGTATTAATCGAGAATAAAACAGATATCTTGATGAAGAAACACCTTATTTGAAGCGGCTGCGGACGAGGCGGAGGGAGCGGTGATGCCCATAACCCTGACCTGCAGGGTACGACCCTCCGGGATTGCGACCAGCGTAGATGGAAAATAGGACTGTACTGGGACCCTGGACTCCGATCTGTTCGTGGCATACCGCCACACGACATCGAAGTCCAGCGGTCGCAGCATCCTCATCTCCGCTGGCGACAGAGGATCCCTGAGGCCGCGGCTGAACAAAACCGCCAACTCCTCCTCCCCAAAGACCACCTCCTCTGCGGCATCGAGGAACCTATCGACGTAGGTCCCCAGGTCGTCGTTACCTTGACTGATACCGCAGAGGTGGCGTGCCTGGCGGGACCACAAGCAGTTCACCTTGACTGCCTGCTGGGTTCTGGATGGCTCGTGCATTCTGTCATGAATCTTCTTGGAAGACATGGCAGGAGAACCCAAGTGCAGGAACAGACAAGGCGGATGAAGGGGTTAACAAAGATATTTATTAAACAATACAAAACAAAAACCCACGATGGGGTAAAACAGGACAGGGATATATATAACTTTAACAATAAACAAGGACACTGACTAACTCAACTAAGAAAACAAACACTTGATTTAAACACTACATAAACTAAACTTACTAAACACGGAGGAGACAGCAACATCAGACACGGTATAGTATACAGCTCAGACGAGGGACCAGGGACCAGGGACCAGGGACCAGGGACCAGGGACCAGGGACCAGGGACCAGGGACCAGGGACCAGGGACCAGGGACCAGGGACCAGGGACCAGGTATCATATACAGGTACAATGCACGAGCACGAGTCAAAAAACACGAGGGTGTTTTATAGGGCTACAAACACAGGATCATAACAAGCAACAGGTGCTGGGGGTTAGCACTAAGGAGAGGTTGACGAGGAACGAGAAGGGCGGGGCCAAAGACGAGACACGAGAAAGAACTATGTCTTTCTCACATAAAACCATCAGGCAATGCCATGGCTCCGCTCGAGACAAGAAAAAAACATGACATGATAGTGGAACCATGACAATGATAGCTTGGCAAACGTGAGTTTTAACCATTCCTTATGATAATATTTTTTTTATAACGTTTCCGTACTCCACTTAACTCCGTTATATTGAAATCCGTTGATAAATGTGTGTATATCCAGAAGAACTGCACTAAAATTGCACTGAACTACTGAATGGAAATGTTGCCACAACTAATATTGTGGTGCCGTTGACGTACGATTCAGCAGCCAACGAGCGGTCTAGTTTTTTCTTATGTTTATGGTCAGATTCATCACTGCACATTAACATTGCATAATGCACATTAACTGTACATTGCCATTGAAATCATTGATATAGATTTCAATTCATCTAGGTTTTTTATGCTTTTAAGAAGTATAACTAAGTCTACTAAAAATGAATAGGCGTATTTACAGATATATACAATTTAATATGCATAGTATGGCACTATGTAATTGATGTAAATTAGTTTTAAAGTACATTACACAAGAATAAATATGTCACTGATTTTATGAGTGATTTTTTTAAGGTCACATCCAGGAGGCATATTTTTCATGAAACCAGATTCATTTATAATGAATGCAGCAGGCATGCAAATGAAAGAAAATCCTGTCGAATTGCTTAACTAATACAAGGTGGGTACAGAATTAATACGTGACTGTGGATTTCAGAATCTCATCAAAAAAAACATCTGTGGGCCACAATAAAATGTGCTGCTCCAACAAATTTTCGAATTATTCGTTTTCTTGACTTAATTTCCGTTGATGAATCGCTGCTTTTCAAAGTGATACTAAGTGAAAAAAAAAAAAAGAAATTATGCCTAATGATGAACTGCTTTATATAAACCCTTAACAGTTTGAGGTTTTGTTTATGTTCATGTCAAACTTGGATTCAAGCTGTTGTTTTCTTTGAGAAATGAAACACACTTTCATTGAATAGCCAATTTGTTTATGCTTTTATATAATAGGGGACTACTTTTTTACTCCCAAAAGTGGCATCATTAAAAGTTTTAACATGTACAAACAAGTGCTTAACAAGACCATACAAACTACTCTAACAGGATGAAATATTCATATCAATTGGGTATATAGATCGATGGGCTCACTTCCCATGGCTTCTCATTCAACAATGCTGGAGTTCCACTGCTGCCAGTCCTTAGATCACATAAGCTTGGTTTTTAGACCGATCGATTTTTCTCCAGCCCTCCCCACTTCTCCCCACAATTACCACCGAAAGCCGCTGTAAATCTCAGAACAGGGAGCAATAAATTAAGTGCTCATTTGGAACAATCTAATGTGCTGACTAGCCAGCTAAACTCATTACTTTCCAAGCACATTTCTCTACTAGATCAGGGTGGATCTGTTCAGACGAGAAAAGGAAGGATTAATTCACCATGGCACTCAATGAGATGATATACAAAAAGGCTTTACACAAATATTTTATTGAACACCAAATAATATTAATAACAAATAGTTTTTTACCACCATCCTACCACCAATATGGTCAGATAACAAAATGTACATTAAATATTGATATTATTGACTGAAACAGGCTTGATTCTTTCTGAAGAATGTTTTTAGTTGTTAATCTTCGGAAGGTGTAAAACTGTTGATGATGTTTGACCTCCTTTTCAGAATACGCTGACATTTGATTTACTGTCTATTGCAACAGTGAAATTGACATCTTCCTTAGCCATTTTAGACAGATGTGTCCCGAGATTTTTTCCACTGATGTCATATTCAACCAGCGCACATGTAATTTATGTACCTGCTTTTGTACCTTTTGCATTTATCATTTTCTTTTCAAAATCTCTATGTTCGCAGTTTGGCACAAAAAATATATTCCCATGCTCAAAGAATGTCACATTCCCAATTATGATGTTCTATCATGTAAATAATATTGACTTCAAAATAATGTCAACTCAATGCTTTTACTTGACACAATGTCATGTTTTTGAATAAATCTTCATATTGATTGACCCTTTCTTCCTTTGCTTTCAGATTTGGGGAGGTTGGGTGTATTAAATAAGGTCATATTGATTTATCGCATCAATGTCTAGACAGCAAGAGACAAAAATAGACATGCCTTTTGTGGGTCGGTAGCGTGGATAAAAGAACGACAAAAAGGGTGGGATGAAGTGTCAAGGGAGTGAAATACCATTATCATTATTATCATCAGAAGAAAAGAACATATAAAGTGTGTGTGGATAGAAAAGTGCTGATGGACAAGCTTAGGAGATGGGGCGGACACTGAACAATGCTGATGTTTCACTGATAAGCAAACAAAAGTTCAAAACTTTTTTAGTTTAACAGAATGGCACACAGATAAAGTCCCTATCAATGTTTTTTATCCTTCTTGTCTCTGTGACAGCTAAACTGCAAACAAAAGTGAGGCTGCTGTCAGATTTATTGTATAACCAATTAAAAAGCTTTCAAGAGCATTCTGTCTGTCAATCATTTTGCACACCCACCAGCAGCCCATTTGGGGAGCAGGTAGGCGAGAACATCAAATAAAAATGTCAGTAAAAAGAGTTCACGATTCAAATGTATCTGTATTTTCTTATGGGATCAGGATGGATCAAGTCTGACATCACGCACCATCTCTTCTGGGTCAAAACACTCGATCAGATGCCAAAGGCAAACAAAAATGGTTAATATACGCTCACGGCCTGCTGTAAAACTTCAGAGAAACCACAGTGATAACCAAATCCCAGATGACCAGGCAGTGATTGATTTTCATGAATTGATAATATATTGATGTTGTAGATTCCATGAGCTTATAAACTGTTCGTATCGTGAGTCTATAAAAGTATTACTTATAAATAAACAGTGCTAATAAACGGCTGTAAAAATAGTAACGTCATTTGAAACGAGTAAAGGCTTGGTCCCAGAAACCTGACTTCATAATAAGCGGATTGTGTTACTTGGCTTATTAATTGAGCGAGTCGCTTGGTAACTGAAATAATTTGCCTATGATGATCATCACTGTATGGCTTTATCACAGCTAGAGTAACATTAATTCATAATCCTAATCACTCAGCACAGAGTTGTTCTCATGAGGACGGATCAAGCGAGGCTTAATGTTTGCACTTAATCATGTGAATGCACATTTGCACGGTCTCTTATGTTCAGCAAACAGTCAATATTCGTCCTTTTAAAATGAACCTCTGTCTACTAGTGTAAATAGCAGGGCCAGACAATGTAAATGTGAGTAAAGAAATAAAAGAATGTAAGTTTTAATTGATCCCATGTGGATCCCATATACATCTAGGGTCTCTATACTAAAATATATACATTGCTGTGTTCATACCTTAAAGGTGCTGTATATAATATTTAGGATGATCTACTGAAAGAAAAAATGCAATATAAAATACATAACTTTGTCTTCAGAGGTGTATAAAGATCTTATACAATGAAGCGTTATGTTTTTATCATTTTCGAATGAGCTATTTCTATCTACATTGCCTACAGCAAGTGTCCCCTTGAATGGAATTCAGCATGTTGTTTCTACAGTAGCCCAAAGGGACAAACTGCTCTACAGAGTGTCTTATACATTATCTCCTTCGCCAAAGAATGGAAAATGTGACGACATCTTTGTCCTATGAGAGCCGCCATAGTGCTTTGAAAGGGAGGGGTGGAGTGAGCCCAGGGGCAGACTGACCAGTAGGACATTCTGTCAAAGTCCAGAAGGGCCGTCCCACCGACGGCCCACGGCCGCGACCAGGGGCGGACAAGCGGACTTATTATAAACGCGAATGCACGCAACAAGAATAATATCTTCAATGGATCGTGTTTATCTTGTCAGTTACATTAAAGTTTAAATTGTGTGGTACTCAGGAAGAGATAAAATGAAATTGTTATCTAAATATACCATAACCATTGTAAATCATTATCACACGTTAAGAGTCTGCTGTCGTAATCTGTTTATCAGCCTCATGATTCACGGTACATTTACATTGGGAAGGGATCCGCAAAGGCACATATTCTTCAGGTAAACCAGCTCTATTTCTCCCATTTGATGAATGTCAAATATTTCTTTTTCATCGAAGGACAAGCACATCTTTCTGTTGACTTATGATCAGACACATTATCTTTATAAAGATTAAACAAAAAACAGAAGCAGCTTTATCAAAAGACTCAACAGAATGTAACTGCCCAGAATTCCCAACAAAACAAATTTAACAAACGCTAATTTCTTTAAAAAATAGGGCCTACTATTAATTCAGACACCCGTCAAGCACTGAACAGCAGCTTTAATATTACGTTTATTACGCTATATAGGGTTAGGCTCAAAATATTATTTGATAAACATCAATCTCAATTTTTCCAGTGACTCAGTGTGTTTACCTAAAGCCTTCCATCTAATACCCTTTAGTGACTGAGATCAGAGCTTTGAATCACTTCTTCGCTTTAAATGCACAAATTACAGGCGAATACTCTTTATTCGACAGAGAAAGGGTGTTTCACCACACAAACGACTTTCATGGATAAATGATCTTCAATGAACGTTCTGGGATTCCCATTTCTAATCATTCAAAGGGGCAGAGACCCTTTCAATAGATATATCGATATGTTGAGTCAAATGGGGCTTTAAATGAGTTCATTATTTTGAGGGAACTGTCTGTGCGGGCCATGTGTGTAAACACGTGGTGTCCTGAAGGTTAATCTGGCAGTTTTATTGATAGCTCTCTTTCACGCAATCATTCAACGGAGCTTATGTGTCAGGGAGTGCTCGACAACAATACAATATGTGTAAGAAGACCAAATTAAAAATGTTAAGTCACTTTGGTTAGCAGGTTTTTAACAGAAATTTACCAAAATGGGCTATGCTAAGCAGCCAAATCTTGACCCCTTGGAAAAATCCTCAATCTATGTGCCGTACTGTACCAATTTCAATTACTCAAGCAATTACTTCGCGTAACAAACCAAATTAGATTTACTCATTAGCTTTGGAAAGAGATTAGGGTGCAATATTGAAAGATGATCAATATCTTGTGCCTCAAATGGTCTAGTTGGTCAGAACTTGCTTTCTACAAGCTTGTTTGTTTGTGAGCATTGATAAAAGAGCTGAGATAACCACAACACCATACTCTGGAAAAATATATGACTTTGATAGAAAGCAGGGGAGGGTAATATCTTCTCGGGCTCATAAAGTTTAGAAAAATATGTGACCCCTGGTATTCTTCCTCTGTGGTTGTTGAAATCCAGGTTTTATTTTGTGAACACATTTCTCTAGATACTGCAGACCTGAGGCTAAACGAACACAAAAAGCTTTCCACTGTGGAAATGTTTTGCTATCATATAATTTCAGCTGTTGTTAAGGAGCATAGATGACAGAGATGTGTGTTTTGAGCATTTGCTAGCCAGCAGAATACAGGGATGAAGTAAACCTTATTATCTTACATACTGCTATGTATTAGCTTGAATTATTATTGCATTAAGGCTACTATAAATAATGCTTTCAGTTTAACAGCATTTGATTTGACTCAAAGGGTATTTTGTGTGGACTTCTACTATTAACCTACACTGTAAAACTGTGGTAGTTTTGCAGCAGGTTTGCCATTAATTTACTGTAGATTTAATTTAGTTTCAAACATAAACTTACCTACAGTAGTTCTTATATTTTCTTTCATAAAACAAGACTAAAGTCACTTTTCTTGTTAATAAATGTATCCTGATTTAAGAAGTTTTGTGAAAAGTCAAAGTATTTTTATTTTGATTAAAGTAAAGTTTAATCAAACTGAAAACAGTACAAATAGGAAAGAAGTTTTAAATCTACAGTGAGTCACACACAAACCTGCTGCAAAACTACAGCAAAGTTTTGCAGTGTTCTACAACATAAATATTGTTATTATACAAAAAACCAGACCGATCTTCTAGAGTTCAACAGTGTCCACCCACTTTTTAAAGGTGTTTTCATTCTGGGTGTATTTTCTAAAATATCAAATAGAGTTTTATGACATGAACCAAATCAGCTTCAAGGTAAATTTCAACATTTCCCATTAAAAATTCCCAACGCCCTAAACAGCTATCAAATAATGTATGTTTGCTTTTTGAATTGACTTTTTTAATGAGGAAATGTACTCATTCAATGCTTCTAGATGTCTGGGGGCCCTAAGCAAACCTTTGTGGCGGCCCTTAATGATAATTAAAAAATAATATAAACATAACTGTAAACTGTAAGAAAAAGAAAAAAAATCAATTAACACACTTAAATGAACAAAGACTGAAAGACAAAAAACATCAATAGGTACATAATTGTTTGCCATAGTAAGGCGTGGCTCTGGAACCGTCTAGCTGTAAAAAACTGTAACACACAAATGCTGATTTTACTAACAAAATGATTTACTAACAAAAATAAAGCATGATAAATAAGTTCACTGAAGAGAGCTTAAGCATGCAAAAAACACAAATAGTTCTCTAAATGTGATGGCTAGTGGGCATTGTGTTTTTTTCAAGGACTAGTCTTCATAAAACAAGTACAAAAGCGTTTTAATGTGTATTGACACAAACTAAAAATTTCATATTATGATGGGTAGCCGAAATACATTGGACAGATACTACATTTTGAAATCTGTACTGGAGAATTTGTTTTGTAAGTGATTCATCGCATAGTTTGGCCGAACAAAATAGTACTTAAAAAGTACAAAAACACATGTCTTCTTCTTCTGTTGCTTTGCGTTGTTGGCATTTTTTTCTGGATTGCTCCGTTTTAAAGCCATATGTAAAAGCGCATATGCTAATTGTTATCCCCACAAGCCTAAAAGAATTCTGCCACGTCTCCCATTTCCACCACAACAGTCTTGAGCTGAGAGTGGTATTCAAAGGTCACTTGTCCATTCCCTCTCCCAAAACATGGCAAATTACCTGAAGCGAACTTCATGATGTCCGAGTGTGTATGTATTAAAAAAGGAAATTTCCAAATGAATCTTCATGTATGCAATTTATAAAAAATACTGAGATACTTTGATCAAGGGGAAGGATCGGCTTTGTGTTCATTCAAATATGTAGAACTCATTTACTGAATCCAAAGTGTGCTTACACTAAACAGATTATTTAAATGCCTGCTGAATATTCTTAGAAATAGTTTCACAGACCGATTGCACCAGTTGTGTGTATAAGTTATGACTTACCCCAGGGCAGAGGGAGAGAAATTAACTGGTGGTACAAAAATCTAACTAAACAATATTACAAAAAATTGAGAAAATGGTGAGGAAGCCACAGTTTCTCAATAAATGTGTATCCATGACAGTGTTTTAAAAGCTGTTTATTGGATCAATAGAGGTATGCACCATATTACCGACTAAAAATGAATGGTGGTCTTATCTATCTGCTCAATTCTTTAAAAAGAAACAATGCAACCAAATCAAGTACTAAGCTGGTAACAGAAAAAGCCCTGACGTGTCACATACAGTATCAATATGAGCCCTAAAACGAGTCCTAACAAACAACTGTTGCATCCCTATGTATGTGAATAATACTGAAAGTATTTAAATACTGATGACAGTTTCTTCATCTATGTGACACATGATGCAAGAATCTTCCGACGCAAAGAAGCCATACTGGAAGTCCTTAAGTACTGTGAATGATGTCATAAGTAATCACATCAGCATCCTTGGTACAGGACAGTTCATTTCTTGTATCCTCAATTACCAACCAGTCCTCATGTGCCTTTATGCTTCACTGCTGGTCCTGCTGTGTAAAGCTAATGATTTACTAATGAAGGTGAAGCCTTTCCATCCCTGCCATTTGTTTAGCCTTTTGCTAACATTTTACTGTGAAGTTCACATCTATTATGCATCGCAGCTGTATGCATTATACATAGGCTAATAGGGCATTCAAAGCTATAATAAGATCGGCTTTATCTAATCCTACACTTCCAGTCTCCTAATCTGAAGGCAAATCCCAGATTTTTCTCCCGGGCATGTTGATTCTGTGAGCAGCCAGCATTAATATCCTCTGCCCGTTGTATAAAATGTAATACCTTAAATTATGCAGCCATTATTCATTTTCAAAATTTTCTAAAGTAAATACCATATGAGAACACCATTTATCATTGTACTACTGTGTAATATTCACAGAACGTGTTTAGAGTCATGCATACAATGTCAGGCTAGTTCTGTAACTCTCACAGTTCCATTATTAACACACAGATGAATCAGGCACTGACTCTGCAATAATTGTGTAATTGAATAAGGGGAAGAAGTTCAAGGTCACGGTGCATTTGATTCTTCCTCAGAGTCTAAAATTCCCATTTTTTTTCAACTGCAACAGTCTTTAACAAACTGGCTACGATTTCTATGGACTTGATTCAGATTGGAATCAAGAGGGGGCTTCTGCAATTCAGGACACTGCTGATTGAGCTCAATAGAGCAGCTGTTGCAGAAATAAATTGATGTAATTTGGTAAGGGATGGACCAATATCATAACACCATGTTCCATGATGATAGCAGATTTGTGCATTTTTTAATCAGCGGTTTTGTGAAAGAAACAGAACTATTGCTGCGTGGTTGAAAGCTCCAGCTGTAAAATGAAGTGATGGCCATCACTCTGAGGGCCAACATCAATAGCACTCTCATTATACATATCCGCAAAGATAAATCATGGCCGGTAATAATCCACAGTTGGCTTTGGTTCTAAACATCAGCATGAATAACATCATCATTTATGATATTAGGGTCATTACAGCAAATCATTCGAGGATGTGCACTTATTCATTCTGATCATGTTGACTGTGGCCATAGCCATAGCGTCTCACAATAACAAATGTCACACTGTTGAGCACGAATGGCTGACCATACAGATGCTAAAGCACTACAGCAAATAATATTACCAGACATAATAATAAACAATTTTTTATTGTTATCAAGACACATAATATTAACAACTTTGTGAGAACTTTGTGAGTTTACTACTAGACCACAATGACACTTCTCATATTAAGATATTAGGGTAAAGTATATAATTGTTTGTTTAGGTTGGCGGTCAGCCAAGGTTGGTGTACACCCTTTTGTCATTTCAAACCAAAATCTTCCTTTCTTCTGCAGAGCACAAAAGATATTTAGAAGAATGTTGGTAACAGAACAACGATTCACTTCTATTTTATGGACACAAAACCAATGCAAGTCAATGTATATCACTGTTGTTCTGCCAACAATCTTCAAAATATCTTCTTGCAGAGGAAAGGTTTGAAATGACAAAAGGGTGAGTACATGATGACAGAATTTTCTTTTGTGGATGAACTATCCCTTTAAACATCCCAAAGGTACTATATTGTATATTTTGTCTTTAAATTTTTTTAAATGATGTAAACATAACTGACCTTATCTACTGTGTTAATGTTGTCGGACGCTGAATTATAAGTCTCTCCACAGCGAGGTTGTCTATTGTGCAGTTTGACAGCACACAACCTCTTTTCATCAGGGTCAAACCACTTAAATCCCAACACAACAACCTTATTGAGTATGAGATGTAAACCCTCTCTCTTCACAGCTCTTATTGAGGTCTAAGTGAGTGTTCCAGTCATAAATTTGATTCCATGAATCTAGCCCTCGGTGAGTAATTGCAGAGTACATAAATCAGATATTTTCAAAGTACATGTTTGTTTTATCACCTGTGAAGGTGAGAGGAATGCTGATGAGCCGTCATGACCTACTGAAGGGCAAAGATGCAGCTGCGGGTATGGGTGCTTTTTGTTTTTAAGACTCAAATAAAGTTATTCAGGCTTCGCAAATCCATTTTAGACCCTGTTCCTTTGTGGCATTATAGATGCAGAGCTTGGAATCCTTCATAGTATAAATCAATAGAAAGCTGCCTGAATCAATAAGCTATTTGGGATTAAACTCTGTCAGTGTCCTCCCTCTGGTGCTAAATTGGCACAGGTTCCTTGAGACATCCGAGAAACGCTTCCTTTCACAAATAACAAACGCTAGAAAGTGTGATGCCAAATATGTTATTGAAAGTGTTTTTTCACATCGTTTGATAGTTTTCATCGATGTTTACGATAAATGTGATACAGCTTTCTGTCTTCAGATAACGATTTATAAATACTTATACTTCTAGAACTTCTCAGAAATTGAAGTTAAACTAAGACCAGTCAATAACAGCTGTCTGGAAAACTCATTTTGACCATATAATTCAAATATAACTTAGTTTAGTAAACAGCCATTGCACCTATTTGTGTGGATATGAGTGTGTGAGTTTGAAAGTATAGGAATTGGTTGCAGCTTTACCAATATAAAGAAACAAATTATATTTTATCCTATATCAAAATAAATACATTTTACAATTAGTCGGGGACACTGTGTAGCACGTACTTCATGTGACCAAGTTCCTTTCAAAGCAAGCCTTTTTCAGTACAGATCCTATGCAATTGAATGTACTGTCAAATCACAGAAATATAAAAAAACTGACTGAATCGAATTTACATACTATTTCAGATCAGCCATCAAACTAGCCATAAACCTTACTATAAATAAACTATAATAACCAAATGAAACTTAATTACATATTTTTTTCTGGCCAATGCAAATGTGCTGTGCAAAAAACAAACTGTCATCAAACAGAAACGATTTCATAAGACTTTGTAGATTGGCGACAGGTGTACATACGTTCCATTCCGATGCGCTCATCCTTATGCTCTAGTGGAGGATGTAGCGGTGCGTTGAAGTCCTTCATCCTAAAGGCTCTTTGAAGTGGTAGGTTTTGGAATTAGGTTTGGAACGACCCTTCAATACAGTGGCCATGATTGTTCTTACTTTAAAGTTTTCGTCGGAGATGGATTTAAATAAGTGAGATATTATGACCTGTATCTTTAAAACCTTAATAATGACCGAACAAAACACCATGACAGCGGACCCATTTTAGTTTTAAAAATCTATTTGAATTGAAACACATTGAATACATGCAGTATAAATTAAGGCACAGGTTTTCTGTGATTTTTTTCTTTTATTTATATTAAGTATAGTGGAAAAATTATTATAATCCCACACATACAATAGTAGTCATAGCTAAACAGCAGTGGACAAATTTGTTTGGTTCTTTTAGATAAAACAGCAATGCATATTCGAAGTGAATCTGTTCTATGTAAACAGCAATAAAAGTAGATTTTGACCATGCTGCAGGAACATTAATATACAATTTTATTTTAACACTCACACACCTTAGCAGTGTCAACAAAAACAAAGCATCTGCTGACGATACAATCTGCATTAGAATCTTTTTTTCTCCAAACCAAAGTCAGCATGTTTGCTTTAGTCCTGCACCTGAGAAGAAACTGTTATAACGAACAGTTTTTACAATCTGGTGGCCTCAAGTGTCTAGTCCAGTAGACAAAACACTTTGTACACCACTGATGTCTCTGGAGTTTAATAGTGCAAACATGCAGCATTTTCCCTGTCATTTGAATGTCTTACTGTAAGTTTCTGTCATGAATCTGGTGTTTGTTTTATATTCTATGAAAGTTCTATGAAACTCGGTCGACCCTGTGCAATGAAAGTTATTAGCATACGTGAGCATAAATTTAAAGAGGTCGTATCATACATTTTTTATGAATCGTTCCTCATGAGGTCCACTTACTGTATACTGTTCTTGTGTCAATTGAATTTTCTCATTCTTGATGCAATTATTAGAAGTAACTGTTCCTACGTTTAAAGGGCGGGGTTAGTATTTTTTCAAAAACGTTTTAGAAAACTGAGTCGGGTTAGCATTGACAGCCTTGTGTTTAGTATCCGACACATAGTGCCAATGTGCTCATGGTGACCCGGGTTCGATTCCCGTTCTCGCCGGTCCTTCGCCGGTCCTGCTCCCCTGTCTCCTCCCAATGTCTTCCTGTCTACTCTCTACTTTTTACATCCACTGTAATCATATCATTAAAGGCATAAAAGCCCCCAAAAAATAAAATACAGGAAAGAGTCGGTACGAGTACGAAAGCAAACTTGTAGCCAATCAGCAGTAAGGGGCGTGTCTGCTCATGTTACATTTACAGTTAGTTATTTAGCAGACGCTTTTATCCAAAGTGACTTTAGTGAGTTTAGGAAGCAATAAAGCGCACAGGTTCAATAATACAATAAGTGAAAAAGAAAGAGAAAGAGGGGTTAGTATTTTTATCCAATGAGTCAAAAGTGCCACAGAACTATTTGATGTCCTATATTCTTCAAATGTCTTCCTTTGTGTTCAACAAAACTAAAAAAAGCATTTTTTCCTACTGTGGTGGTCAAAGCTCTGTTTTGTTATAAGCATTCTTCCAAATATCTTTCTCTGTGTTCATCAGAACAAAGTAAAGTACAAAGATTTGGAACAACTCGAAGGTGAGTAAAGAATGAGAGAATTTACATTTTTGGGTGAACAATCCCTTTAAAAGAATAAAAACGCAATAAATTTCCTTGTGTGCTCACCCAGTAAACACACATCGACAAAAACGCACTTAAATATTATCTTCGGCTGTCAAGAATACTCTCTCCATATGCACACAATATTCAGATGACACTCAATTTCATTTCATATTCAACATTATTATAACCATGAAAGTAGGCCACAGTGCAGCTCCACAGGAACTTCCACGCCTCCTTTTTCAGACAGCGCTAAATAGATCCAGAGGGTTAGAAAACCTTGATGTACATATTAAGTATAAATACATTGAATAGAAACTGAAAAGGAAATACATTTCAACACCACATTGTGAAATTAAAATGAACCCATACTGGTATGTATTTAAAATCATATTTAATGTACAATTTAAATTGTTTTCAAAGTATGCTTCCGAACAATATTTTATTTACATGTGTCCTTTCTAAGCCAATATTTCAGACATCATCAACAAACCGTTCGTCTTGATGACTCAAAACCTGAACCCTTGAATCTTTACAGACCAGCACTGAAAATATTCAGACCCATCTTTTATTCGGCGAGCACAGAAGGACACTTTCCATCCTCATGTCTTTCTTGAGAGACAAACGGGGGTCATTTCTGCAGCTCACCCGCACATGCTGGGATCTCTGGAGGCTCGCTGCATTTGTTTTGGGGTCAGGCTTCTATGTGCAGAATTTTCCCTGACTTCAGCTGATATTACAAAACACATACACACACCCTTTCTTCTTCATTGTTTCATTAGTGCTTCTTGAGCATTTCAAATAATGGCAAAGCATAATAAAAGCAATAGTTATATAAAGAAAACTGTACAATCGTAACAATATTTCATTAATAAATAAATGATCAAGGCAAAAATTGAAAGAAAAATGAGAGGAAAGAAACAAAGAAAAGACAGGTTTTGCTTTTCTCTCTTCTCCCACATTTACACATGCTTCCAAGTCACTAGAGGTGGTGCTATAGACTGTGGTCTCCATGGCAACCAACCCCAATTTTATGACAAGCATGAAGGGCATAATAAAGGCTTGCAATTTTGCGTAAAGGCCATCACAGTTTTTACTTTTTGCAATTGTGTTTTGCAAACTGTGTGTAGACAGCTGCAAAAGCGTGGATTTAGCATGCGGCGTTCACTGGCACAAAAGTCTGAACATTTCAAAACACACAAAACAATCATCGAAATGATTTATAGTAAAGGGTGCATGAATGAGAAAACTGAAATCATTGTGTGCTCAATGTGAGACACCAGAGGCGTTTCTAGGCTTTCATCAGTATCACCGAGGCACAGAGGCTCATCATCGGGTAAACAAGTCAAACCTTATTTCCTAAGGGGCTTCAGGGGCATGTTCCCTACAAGATGATTATTTTCCAAAGACAAGGGATTAGGCATTCAATTCAGGCATCGAAAGCAGCATTTTGACATTTTCCCACAATTTTCTTTAATTTCACAATCATCTTATGTTTTATAAGTGACCTGTTATCAGACAAACTATAATCTAAAATCTGAAGTGTAACCAATTGGGTCTCAATGGGTCTTCATTACACGACTCATTTACATGCTCAACACCTCACACTCAAAACATATTCTCTCTGCTATTCTAATGCTGAAGGCTTTGGATCAATCCGAAAGGCGAAGACACATCAAAAGCTAATCAACTAGGCTCATGAATATTAATAACATGGCATAATGTAATTAAAGTTAATATGCCCAGCAGTCCTACATCATTTTCTGAGAGGCAGACGAGTCAGGTAAACAAATACTAGCCACAGCAGGATTACTGTTTACCGTATTAGTCCTGTAGACGCAACCGAGGCTTCTTCACGGTCTTAAAATTGCTATCATACCCTGCTAGTTTTTTTACAGTGGGGAAAACAATTTGTAAGAATCCGAAACGTACTACAATTGCTTCGTTTTGCATCATTACTAGGCAGATTGATTGGCACCCTGCATCAAAATGATGCAAAATATACTCGCAGACACACAGACCTCCTTGCTCTGGAATTACCAACAGAGATGGTGCAATAGTGTACAATTCAGAATTTGAGATCCCCAGTGTGAAAACAGGCAACGTCGATAAGTATCCTTTTGTTGCATTTCTCCAAAGAAGGATTTAAATATCGTACTGCTTGGAGATTTATGATCTACTATAACCAGGCCGCCAAGGAAATTTAAATTCGCAACACTGAGAGTGAAATTCAAGTGCAAGATGGGTCCAGCAACATAAACTATATTCTCTGTAAAAATGTATTTTTGATGTAGCACACTAGTGTGTCGATGTAATGCAGCTTCTTTGCAGTGTCTATTGGGGAATGCAGTATTTACTTCTTATTCAGACATACAGCTAAGAGGCTCTTCTTCCATTGACCGCTGAGGCCTCATGTAGCTCTGCATGTCAAACTCTATTACAGTTAATATGAGAAAAGGGCTGCTTGAGCCCCACGTGTATTTCACATTCTCATTCCTCCCAAGGCTTTGTGCCCTACATATGCATGTCTATATGTTACAGAGCAGTTGTATTACGATTCCACCCCCCAGTGTGTTAACTACCATCTACAACTTAACAATTCATGTTGTCATTTCAGAGCCGAAGTCATCATGAAATAGAAAATCATGACCCCATTTACTTCTTAAAGCACAATGATGGTCTTACTGTGAACAATTCTCCACCGCATTTCGAAGAAACACGATTGTCTTAATCTTTAATCCAAATTTAATAACTTGCTCTTCTTCTGAAATGACTTTCATTGTCTGCTGATGTCAATCTGAAGGCTGGATGAGGACAACAGCCGAGCTTGTTTGATATAATGGTTCATGTAACATGTAATCAAATGTAACGTGTGTGTTTTTCCTTTTGCGAAAAACATTGTGTAAATTCTGTTTATTACCAATTGAAATGTGTCAGTCTGAAATCAAAAGTGACCTTATTCACAACAATCTTTAATTCAAATGTTTTGTTCTTTCCTCCAAACAGGTTTTCAACCACAAACTGAGAGAGGGTTAATGGCGGGCGGTTCCATTCTACTAGGTTGAGGCCTTTCGTCTCAAAATCAAATAAATTCCTCTTCAACAACATCCGCATAAATATAATTGTTGCCCGGAAAAAGCAATTAAATGGATTTGTGAGTAAGGTCCATAATGTGGGTTAATGCCTTTCTATTTATGCAGTCCAACAATTTTGCAAATATTCTTGTCGTTTACAAATAAAGAACAATAGAAAGAACAACAGATGGGTTTTCATCCCAACATGAAGCAAATCTTTTCAAAGCTCGTAAAAAAGAATAAAGCGAAAAGTGCGCTTCCATCAAGTTGAGCGGATGACAGTGGCATTGGTAACCTAGCAACCCAAAAACGATTATTCACGTGGGTTTAATGTTAAAAATTTGATCAGAATTTATTTGGCAAATGCGTTTCCATCTCCCAATATTCACATTTAACTCTAAACTCAAGTAAAAACACATTAAAAGATGAAATGTGCATAAAAACAGGGTGATGGAAACATAATGGCTTCCAAGCTTTTAAAAACTATTACCGTAAACCAGTTTTCATGACTGTTAAAAGAGTGCTAAAATTCCTCCTCTGTGCTCTACAAAGGAAAGACATAAGATAAGTAAACGCTGCCAGAATTTTTGATTTTGGTGACAAGAGAATTCAACAAAAGAACCCGGCGATGGTCAAAAAATTTGCTCTGGCTTTTGTGGGGAAGGTTGAAATATTTCATTCAGTGGGGTTCCACCGTTGATTTTTAGACCACAGAGGTCACTTACTCTGCAGTCGCATATCACACAGCGCGCAAAAAGTAGAGTCTGAAGCTGAGACAGACATGTGATCAAGGGAATACAATAGCAGACAGAGGCACTATCTGCAATGCTGCCACTAAATCAATATTTGCTGCTTAGAAAACAACAGTTGACACAGGCTGCTGAGCCGTGCACCCTGACGCCGGAGAGAGACACTGGAGAGATGGACATGTAAAACACTTCTGTCTGATAATAACAGCACGTCAAAAGGGAACGGGGGCTAATCTCCCGTTGAAAATGTGCAGAGCGCTTAAATCCACCTGACATTAAAACACACTAGGCTATTAGGTTTTCCAGCTTCTCAGTTCTACTAAAATGTCACGCAATGCAGAGGCTTTCAGTTCATCCTCTATCTGAGTGCTCATTTAAGGACTTTTCTCTCCATTAAAGCCTTAGTGAACCTCAGCGTTTCTAACCAAACAGTGCATATCTTCACAAAGAGCATTGAAATCTTCTAGTAAAATCACAAAGACTCGCGCCATGGTCATCCACGCTTTCCGCTGGTCTTGTCTGTGAGGTGATCGAGAGCAATGTAATAGAGTAATAACAGGGTATACTGTTACCCTCAAGCTTAATATGGTCCGAGACAGAGAACAAAGAACCTTTCGATATTTCTTTTGAGTGAGGGTCTCCATCTCTCTCATGGCATGTCAAACAACCAGATCCATCTTCCTGCCTGGATTCTGCACCGAAGGGATGGAGCCTAATTCTTTCTCTCTTGTTTGATTGATGGGGCTGTTTGCTGTTCCATTTGTATACCTGAGTTGAAATCTATAGGTAAACAAGACAATTTACATCAGAGATGACAGATGGAATTCAGATGACAAGAAATGACTCAATTTGTCATTTCAATGTATTTTTCTAAACCTCAAGAGAGACCATTGAGTAAACAAATGTGCTAATGACCATAATCAAATATATCTTATAAACAAATGCAAGGCTTTTTATAAATTCAAGGTGTTTACCATTTTTAACATAAAATAGCTATAACCAATAGTTTTTCAGCATTTATTAATCTTTGTTAGTGTTCAATAAATAAATCAAAAATGTTATTTATATAGTACCTTCAAAGCCACAGAGTATACCAAAGTGCTGTGCAATTCCATACAGTAATACAATATAAAATATAATAAAATTGAAGAAAAGAAGAGAAAAAAATACCATAAACTATGTAAGACCAATAAAATGGTAATAATAGTAATAAAAGTGTAAAAAATCAGGTCCTAAAAACTAATTTACATATTAGCAAAGGCCTTATCAAAAAAATATGTCTTAAGGCAAGTTTTTGCTTTTTAAGCATGACCAAGGATTTCAAGCATCACCAGGTTTTGGGATCTCAAAGACCTCTGTGAGCTATTAAAGTTTATAAGCTTAGAAACTTATTTTAGTGAAAGTCCAAGCAAGGCTTTAAAAGTTTACAGAAAAACCTTGTGCTTTATACTTAAATGAACTGGTAGCCAGTGCAAGGAGGCCAAAATTGGGGATATATGATCCCTCTTTTTGCATTTGTCAGCTCACTCCCTGCCGCATTCTGTAATCTTTGAAGGCGTGACAATGAAGTGTGGCTAACACCCAGATACAACGTATTACAGGGCTCAAGACGTGACGAGATAAAAACGTGAATTACTTTCTACAGATCACTGAAAGATAATACAGATTTGAGCTTAGCGATATTTCGCTAAATGTTAGTTTATGCTAATACAGTTATTCATGTTAGTTCATGGTGAATTAACTAATGTCAACAGATGCAACTTTTAATTAAAAAATATATTAGTAAATGATGAAATTAACATGAATTAAGTGAAAAAAGTTTATTGTTAGGTCATGATAACTAATACATTAACTAATGTTACCAGACACATTCTTACTGTACTATAACTAAGTATTACTGTAGTGTACTGTATCGTATAGTGCCACAACTTTTCACCACATTCAGATAACTGAGCTAGAATTCACTGAACTGAGACCTCAGATTTTCTGTGGTTTATGAAAACGTCACTGCTGAACATACAATTGCCATATTTATTGTACTAGACGAAATTTCTATAATGGGGTCAAATCGTAACTTGTGCTTTATCTTTTCTCAATAATTCATTTAGCATTCTTTCAGAAAGGCCTTTCTACAGGCTATCTTGCATACAGTCTTGGTTTATGATTTACTGCTGACAGACACACACTACGGTACATTAAACCCACAGTTCAATCGCCCAGATATGGATTTATACTTTCATTTCTATTTCATCATCTTGAAGTTTGTTTTGAGTTACTTTATTCCTGTTCTTGCTTCTTTCTTTAGCATTCGCTTGGAGATTGATTTCTTGATTAGTATTTTCTTACATTCATATTTTCTATGCTTGCCTTATCTTATTGTCTTTTTCAGTTTTCTTCTTTAAAATCTGCTATTAATTGTCATGGTTCCACCTCTCCTTGTCAGGTATTTCTTCGTTTAGAGGTGGAATCATACAGAATCCTCTGTTTCATGTGGGAGAGAGACGATTTCATCTCTCTCTTGTCTCGTCATCGTTCCTACCCTCCTGTTCCCTAGTTTGTGTTGATTAGCTTTCCTTGATTGTAATCCCTTGCACCTGTTCCCTCTTGTTATCTTCCCTATAAGAGTCCTCACGTTTCATTGTCTTGTGCGCGTTCATTGTAAGTGTTACCTTGCATGTTTTAGACGTGTCTGTATGCTGTAGATGTTTACCTTGTTCCTGTTGAGGTCTTGCCTGGTTCCTGTTAGTCATTGTTCCTTGTATGCTGTTTATCAACCCTGTGTCTAGTAAGTCTTAGTTTAGTGTTTGTTCCCAGTGTTTGTTTTGTAGTTTAGTAAGTTAGTGTCCTTGTTAAAGTTTATAGTTTCTCCTGTCTTGTTTTCCCCATTGTGGGTTTTGTTTTGCCTGTTTTGTCTTGTTATTTGTAATAAATAGATCTGTTTACCCCTTCACCTCCTGTTGTCCTGCCTTGCAATTGGGTTCCCATTGAGATTCATAACAATTAATGCCAAACATGTCTGAGTTTTATCCTAGACTAGCAGTCGTGGATTTTGCTAATCCTACTGAAAAAACAAATTCACTTGTGAAGAAAAATCTATAAAGGCAAGAAATTCTTGATATAAAATGTGTAATGTTGCATTAAAATGTTTAATAAAACCGTGACATTGTAAGATTGTTGTGATAAAAAATATGAAATACTATTTATAAAAATAAAAAACAAAATTTCAACCAAATTGTTAAACAAAACCATACTTCTTACAGATCTTGAATAAAAATCATTAACGAAGCTAAATTGGTCACGACACTGGTTCATCCTCTGTTTCTTTTGAGTTTTTTGTATTGCATCATTACAGACGGCTTGCATAGATAAATGTCAATATTCTTTGTCGTCAGAAGCGCAGGCTCTGAATCGGGGCATCATTTAACAATGGCAGTTATGAAGGCCATTGAATGAACTGAAAGAACTGTGATTTTCTTTCGACACACCCTGCACCTTGTGGTTTTCTCATTCTTGACTCAAAATCAATACATCTACATGTCATCTTGTTCCTTGCTAAAAAGAAGAATCCTCACATATGTTTGCATGTAGCTACATGTGCCTAATTTACATAATATTAATTTGTTATTTATAGATAAATTAAGCATACAAAATAAAATATAAAACGTAAATGCATAAAATACATTTTGCAAATATCTTTTTTGATGTTTAATTATCAATTTCATATTAAAGACAACAACAATATTGTACTTACCAAGCCTGGGAGAATATTACAATAAAAAGACAATCACAGGTCACGTAGTGACAACATGTTATTTGGGTTTGGTTTTTTTTACACTCTAATGTTGTGCCTTGACTAACTTTAAACAATATCAATGTTGTAATCTACTATCGTCAGTGTTTTTATTATTACTATGTTTCCATTTTTGCAAGCTCTGGACAGTGATATTGAGTACTAACACTGGCTTAAAGGGAGACCTGGCACTGAAATATGTCTGAGACACATTATATCATGTGTTAGGTACAGTAGTATCGCCAAGTGCCTATGCCAAGAATGAAATACCCACTTGCAAACATATGTTGTTTTAATGATGTTTTCAAGGAAGCGTAATTACCACATCCACATAAATGTGATTCCCACATTACAAAATGGAGGCTTACTCCTAAAATAGCAATCATTATTCTCCCTTTATAACAAACAACTTCATATGATAATTTTCATATGCATATTTTGTTCATTTCTGCCTGGATTATTGTCTATCCTCTTCAGATGAATCGAAAACGGAGCTACCACTCATCCCAGCCAACAAAACACCCTTGCCAAGACCTTGACAACTCTACCAGCTCACCCACACAGATGGCCAGGATCCATGATATCACACATGATATCACACTGGACAACGCTCTGTCATTTTCTCTTCTCAAACTAACCAAAGTCATAATATGAAGATGCAGTCAGACCTTTATTCGGATGTCTCTCCCTGTAGTAAAAATTCAGTTCGAACAGTAAGCATTTCTTACCCTTGATAATGTTAAATATTGCATTCATATCTGTTGATAACAAGAGTATAATATATAAGACGCTAAAGCGAGAGTCATAGTATTTAGAGGTGCTTCACCCCGCCTGTCTTCGATCTCATTGCCCCATAAATACCATAAAAACACAGATCGAGTGAACTGCATACTACCTAGTATGGCCTATACATAAATTTGGACATTGATGGCGGGCTGCAGTGTATATGTATGCTTCTGCACTTTCAGGAACTCTGCCTAGCCATTAAACAGAATTCTTTGTAAAGATTATTTTGTTATAATTTTAATGTATCAGATAGAAATAGTGACACCTCTATAGAAAGAGAGAGAGAGAGAGAGAGAGAGAGAGAACACTAAGGTCATCCATCACTCTATTTCTAAGTTTAGTGTGTCTGCTTCTGAAGAGTGAGACATCAAAGCACACAGCTCTCCCCAGATGTTCAACCATATGTGCGACATCACAAACCATGGCTAAAACCTTTGGATTTCACAGTATTAAACCTGTGTCAGCCCCAATCCACAGCTCTTCCACTCTGCTAAGAGATTACAGCTAATGGACAAACCGCCATCTGTCCGTCGAGAACAGAATAATAACAGATTTTTACTTTTCACTTCATTTTACGGATTTAAAAAGATATTAAAGAGCTAGTGTTACCTGACAGCAGATTGTGAGGGATTGTGCATTTTTTCTACATGACAGCAGATGTATCAGACAGAAAAGCTGCATTTATACACTGACCATCAAAACCCAAGGTCAGAAGGTTGTCACTAATACCCAAGGATGGCAAGGTTGCCATTACCTCCGGCTACACCATGTTTACAAGTAGAACAATTAAAATGATCTGCTCTTATAAATCCTCCATTACCAATTTACTAACCCTTTAATCCATGTAAAACTGTTTTCTTCCTATATGGATTAAAGACATAAATAAATACATATGTGGACTTAATCTGCATAAAATATATAAAGTACAAATCACAAAATCAGTTAACACAATGATCACGACATTAAATAATGTAAATAATGTTAATGCCATGGCTAAAAAATAGAATGTTTCTTATCCTTATAAATTGTTTGCACACAAGGATGTGGAGCCATATTTGTTCCCTTCAGAAACTGCAATAAATGCCAGTGTTGATTAAATATTAATTGAGAGCCACCATCTGCCCTTCCTCCAGATTAAACAAAGCATGCGAATACAATATAAAACAACCCTTGAAAAGTCCTTAGTATAGAATTGTCCTTATTTTGCATAATCCTACACATCTGTTTACTGGCATGTATAAAAACACAACCCCTGTATTAATCCCGGTGCCGTTGTTTTTATCAAAAGGGTCAAAGCCACAAATCTTCACTGCATCACTCAACAAAGCTTTCAAAACTGGGCTGTGTTCATAAAGATGCTTGAGAATATTTACAGTTGGTCTGCTTATTTAATCACACGGATTTGTTTTCTTGTACAGATGAACACTGTTTTTTTCATCTACAGGGCAGGTTTGTTTTTAATGAGCAATTTCCTGAAATGTGTTTTTCGACACCCAGTGAATTTTAAGATTTGTAAAAAATGCAAACACAGATTGAACTTTAAACACTTTTTGTGTGTTTCTGTTCTGAAATGGCAAAGCACCCTCTTAATAATAAATTACTCGAGTCAATGTAATGTACATTTGAGTATTACATTATAATGACATTGTACAATGCTTTCATGTCATGTTATGTTACATTTTCGAAACATGTGATCTAAACAGTGCTGGCCAAAAGTGAAGATGTCTTAAATGTTAAACCTTAGTCAATGCTTTTTATGTATATTTGAATAAATCAAGAGGCTTTAGTGCCAAATCATTTTGTCCAAATCATACCTGAAAAGTTAAGGGTGCACTTTTCCTACTGCTGTATATTGAGATGATCTGTACCATGCAGAATATTGTGCCCACAAAACTGGGTTGTTTATCCTTTGTCATTGTCAAAAACAGACTGCACAAATACAATTTCATTGCTTTAATTTTCTGCATCATTTAAAAATTATATTTGCGGAAACAAAAAAACACATTTTGATTAATTCTTCCGATGCCAATTCTAGTCATATGGTGTACTGCTGTGAAACTTTAAAACAAATCTGCCAATTCACCATGGCATCATTTCTCTCAGCTGCTTGTCCAAGATCTGGTCATATCATGCCTGGACTACTGCAATCCTCTACTGGCCAGCCTTCCAACCAATGCAGTTAGGCCCAAATGATCCAGAATGCAGCTACACATCTAGTTTTCAATCAGCCTAAAAAAACCCATGTAACGTCCCTTCTGATTTCAATTCACTAGCTGCCAGTTCCCGCCCGTATCAAGTTTAAATCGCTGACACTGGCCTTCAGAATAATAACGTCAAATTCGCTCCTTTACCTTACCTTACTACTCCAGGTCTACATCCCCTCCCGTCATATTCTGCCAGCCTCCACCCGAACTCCAGCATCCTTCACAACTTAAAAAAAAACAGCTCAAAACATACCTGTTCTGCATTTATTTGACTATCCAATAACTGTCAATGTCTTGTGTCTCTTAAAAAATATATATTTTATTGTTTTTCCTCACTTGCTTACTCCAGCTTTAATCCTCCTAGTAGCTTGGCCTTGTAAACTAACGCTACTGTTTACAGTGTTGGCAAAATGTTTATCTGCTCTCTTACTTGTTAGTCGCTTTTGATAACAGCGTCTGCCAAATAAATAAATGTCACCATTTTATGAGAGATTGGCTCAGGGATGTTGTTTAGTCACAGTGAGAGGGATGCAACGGTAATTTATATGATATTTGGATTTAAAATAAAGTCTTGATGCTCTCATTTAAGCCCCTGAAACTGTGCCATCTCTGTCTAATCAGAAAGGTTTGGCCTAGGTGGTCGTCTGAGCATTGTGAAAGTGAGAGCATTGTATTCTCTGCATATCCTCTATGCATTTCTGTCGAGTAAGCACATCTGTCACAATAAGCTTTGTTTGGGTACATAAAACAGCGTCTATATTATATCAAGGCATTTTATATGGAAATTAAAGTCACAACATTCTGAGGTTTGTTGATTGACTGAATAGGATATGCGAATATATTATAAAAGTGGTTTTGTATGCATTTAATTCACTTCATCATGATTGGCATTTTCTTTCGTAGCTACTTTTGTGTAGGGAAGTGACCCATTTCTTTAAAGTTTAGTTGGGTCACGTAAATAAACTGTGTAAGAATGTTTTTATAAATCATAAAAGTTGTACATTTATATTCAATGTATATGTATATTCCCCATCAATAGTTTCAACTGCAGTGAACATCAAGAAAATTCTACAGTAACATTAACAAATGTTTTGTGATGAGGCGCAAATGAAGCATGATCTATACTGTAATAGTTAGAGAAGTAAACACACTTGTCTCTTTACAATTTCTTTAAAATAGCTTAAAAACCAAAATACATTCAATGCAAAATTTGTATGATCATAACTGAATGTATAATATTTGAAGTGCTGTTACATTTGCTCTCCATATCAAGAATGTAGTGGATGCATATCGAAGGATGGAACAGAGATAAATCCCCTCCAACTATTACTGTACATCCAGCCAGAGATAGGTGAAAGGACAACAGGCAAAAAGCTTATTGAATATTACAGAGGAATAAAGGACAATGGCTCATATGTACAGTATACTTGCAATACAGTGATAGATATTTTCATCTTCAAACACCTAAAAGCTGAAGGATCTGAAATGTATGAAAAGTTTCTTGATTTATTTTTATACTCCCTATATAAAAAAATCTTCATATCTGCCTCCAACGTGCATTACATAGTGTATTATTTGATAATCTTGCTACAGGTGAATCACAGTTTGCTCATGCCCAATATATAGATATCATGGTAAAATCTAGGGGTGTCCTCAAGGATTTACATCTTCGAATCACAATTGTCACGTCTTGCCTAAAGGCGATTGATAGTGAAATCGCACGTGTGTGTATGTGTGCGTGTGCACCTGCGTGCACGTGGGGACGACACCAGGTGGTTAACAATGATGTTTTCAACTCCACCGCTGACGGCCATCAATCAGACGGGAACGAGATATCATATTAACGGACGAGGTAAAGTAATAACGTCAAGGTCTAAAACGAAATTGTTAGTCATTGATGTTACAGTATTTGTCCAATTCGTGCGGTTTGAAGTGTTCAAATCAATCATAGTAAAAGTTATTTTGAACGTACCCAAACTGTTGTCATGCGGTTTCTAAGTCAGTGAAGGAGGTCAGAAAGGCAGTATGATGTCATTGACATGAGACTGCAAAGCCCTGTGTCACTGTTTAGAATGGTACAAGTAGCTGGAAACATTTGAGATATTGTAAGTACTCAGCTGAACCTAGTGGTTTTTGGATATTTTACTGCAAAATTGTTTCAAACTGTACCTTTAATTTACAGAATTTGTTTAGAATAAAAGAGCCAGATTTAAATCACAATGTGCAAAATAAATGTGTTTAGGCAAAATGTCTGAAATGCAGGGGGACATATATTCAAAACACAAGTCAGAAAAAGTAAAATTAATGGACATTTTCCTTAATAATAATGCTGTGCCACTTACTAGACCAGATCTTGCCTCCAAACTATTAAAAACTACTCGATAATAATGAATTATTTTTTACTAATGCCAATACCAATGAACTACCAATAAAGCCACTTTATTTACCGTATGCAGAGGAGGAATGCAATAAAGCATTTTTCCTTTAAACAGTCAAAAAGTCCCTTTCACGTTTTTCCTGTGCACTCTTTCTCCATGCTACTTTTAGTGCAGAGAATGACAAGTTCCGAAAGTCTGTCCCGTGGTTCCTAAATGCGGTGATTTTGGCTATTTTACTTTATTTATTTATTTTTGTATCATGCATCGCAAATTTAAGTCTCAGTAACGAACAACGTGAATTTACAGACGAAGTGTTAATTCATATTTATATCCCCAAACATTCAGTACGTGACAAATGTTTGGAAACGGTGTACACATTTGTTTGGGAATCATCTGTGCAGAACGAGCTGCTTCTCTTTACCAGTCTCACAGCACAGAAGACGCGGAGAGACTTGATCCTGCGCTGAGTCATAGCCAGACCTTGTGCTCAGATGCGCCGGGAGTTTCGGTACCCAACCCTAAACATGTCACATTTCTGCCGCATTTTCATATTTTTGGCGGTGCAGTGCATCCCCGTCTGCTTTGCTTCTGCCCATATAACCAAAATGACATGATCCCCATTGCATGACACCTTCGAAAGATTTGACTGTGAGATTGGTTGTCGAATCAGGCTTTTTTGTGTTATTTAAAGAGGGTTTTCACTTTACTTATTACACAGATGGAAGGGCAGTAAATTATAAAATGGATTACAATGTAAAAGATTATTATTAAATACATAAGTATAAAAATCTTGCTTGCTGGTCTGCTCGCATGCTTTAACCTCAAGCAGAAGAGATGTGTTTCCTCTCTGGAGAAAGGTCTTTGTCAAATTCCGCCGTGTAAATAGCGAATCCGCCATGGCGCAAGTGCAACAGGCTTTTAAAGCGAATGAGAGATGAGACTCTGATTGGTTAACTGCAAGTTGCGCCCAAAAAACACCCATTAATCCTTAAGAGAATCGGGACAACCCGTTTAGACCATGCGCCGGGGCACGCCAACCATTTTCCCGTCGTTAAACTAGTAAAAGAGAATACGGACACGCCTTGAAGGCACCTGCGCCTAAGATTGGGCCCTTAGACATTATTCTGTGGTCAAAATATAAGCAGATTCTTGTGCGCCTTCTCAAATGAATCCAAGCCAGACTTTCTAGTATGTTTTGACCTCTAACTCTCCCTCAACCCATCTGCCTGAATGTTTTGGAGTTCTAGCACCCCATATGTGCCGGGAAACTATCTTTCACAGTTCAGCTGGCCACAGTTTAGCTTTCATTTTACTCAGCATGTTTAAGGAATGCTGTGTAAATGGTATCTAAGATTATAATAGTTTAACAAAAACTTAAACTATTTTTGTGAATTGAAATAAAATAAAATATTGGTCTGCAATAATATGTTGCAATACACTGAAATAAATTTAGGTTGAGGAAATAAAATAATTTGGGGATAAAAGGCCTGCATAACAATGGGCCTTAGTACCTTAGGCACATAACCCTGCCTCGGGTACAGAAAAGCCTTCGCCATCTCCAGAGCAAACTCGAGGCACGTAGGAGATACCGACAGGGCCCGAAGATCTCCCACTGCTTTAGGGAGGTAATGGCCAGAAGGAACACTGTCTAGATAGAAGCCTGTCTGGCGTGGAGCCCTGGAAAGTCCTTGTAATATGATTGCCAGATCCCATGTCGGCACCATAGTGTGGCAACCTGTGTGCCCCACAAAGAAAGGGAACGAACAGCAGGTGTCTACCCACTGATGAACCTTACAAAGGAGTATGATAAGCAGAAACGGCTGCCACATGAAGAACTGCTCCCCCTTCCTGAGACAGAAGGTCTCTCCTGATTGGAATCTCCCACGGAGGGCTCTCCAGAAGAGAACCATTCTCGGGCAGGCCAGAACGGGGATACCAGCAGAAGCCGAACCCCGTCACGGCGAACTCTCTCCAGAACTCCCAGGGACAGATCCATGGCTCATAGCTGAGCCATCGCATGGGTCACAGCCTCCACCGATTCCTAGTACCAACTTCCTCTATGTCCCTCAGATCCCCTTCATCGATGCTTAGAACTTCCTCAAGGGTGAGAGAAACCACCACGCCAGAAGGAGGAAGGGATGCCGCCGAGAGCGAGGAGAGAGCAACCGAGCCAGACTCCTCTGCGAGATCTGATTGCAACCCCCAAGAGTGCAGTCAACGTTCTGCTTCGGCAGAAGCCGGACCGGAGCCGCGAGGGACGGGAGCCCACCAGCCTCCTCAAAGAGCACCAGGCGGGAGCGCAGCGTGAGAACGGGAAGCCGCTCACAGTGCGCACAAGCCAAGTCCCTCCAGAGCTGACTCTGCGTGCTTGACCCCCAGGCGCATTACACATAAATCATGCATGTCCCTGTCTGTATTATACTGTGGACAGGGAGGAAAACACACCCTTAACTGTTACTGAGCAATGCTTCAAACACATACTGAGTTGCGCAAGGCACAAAAAATGGCAACGTAGCTTGAGTTCCATCGAAAGGGAACTAAACAAAACTATAATAACGCTGGCCAAATATCCTGCTGTTCAATGCAGAAGATCAATTAAGCACAATTCAAGCTGTGATATTGCATAATATGACACCGTAGTTAGATTTTCTTGTGTTAATTTGCTTATGTTTTTGCTCACTGTTTCCTTAATTTACTTACAACATTTTTGTGGCAAGTTTTTGCACACAGTTATGTAAGTTAATTTACCTTTAAAAAGATGTGTGCTAAAAGTTAAGCAAATTAAAAAGAAGTAAATCCTTTTTTGTAAATTGTTTTTTCAGAGTACAAATAAAAACGACACTGTTCACATTCATTTTAAGATTACAACATAGCAGCATAACATTTATCTCTGCAATTTACTTACAATTATTTTTCAATCAACTGATAGATTTTGTTTAAACTTCCCAAGGCTTCAATCTTTAGCAATTTTCTTCACATTGTACCAAACGGAGTAAAAGCCTCATTCATAATTGTCTGTCTTACCTTCATGGCCTTACTATAGCATAATACAACACACACTTAGTCAAAAAATTTGAAGTACATGCGAGTTCCCCGTATTGTACCAGACCCTTTTATTCAATATATGGCTCTTTAATGCATCTAGTAAGAGAGGCCCTCTTCATTACATTACATTTCCAAACAGGCAACTATAGAAACAATGTATTAGGACAAACAAAGCCCCTGCACTTAGACTTAAAACGGCTGCCTTTCTCATCCGTAGAGGTTTAATTACGAAGCTTTGGCTGATGCACAGGACTCATCTTCTATTCTCTTCCTTTATCTGAGCTCTACAACGTTATCTCTCCTTCTCTTTTATTTAGCTTCCGCCCTGCGTCCCTCTTCAGCAAACGCTCTTTATGCAGCAGAGCCGCTTGTCTCCTGGATCCTACACTTTGATCTGCGAGAGAGAAAGCAAAAGAGCTGCTCGCTGAGGGCAAAGTCACACTACCGTATTATTCGCTCGGCAGCGATAAGGAAGCTTTATGCTATTTTGTCCAAAATGCTTTCATTAACATCCCTATTTCCCCCAGCTCCTGTCTTCATTTGGCCGCTAGCATCCACTGCCAAGTCTTTATCTTCTCAGGGGCATGTAGGAAAAGCTATCGTGTGTGGGGGGATAAAACGGTGCTATATTAGTCCCATTAGTCCTCTTTTCACAATCCTAAACTTGGTCCCATGCCAAGTTTGGTGCTTTCACATTCGGAATGGAAGAAAAACAGAATGCAGAAACATTTGAGGAAGGATTAATTCTAATGAAAAATGAGAAGATCAGGTATAATTTCCAGCTCTTTGAACTAAGAGTGATATCTGATATGGGTAAATTTACAGCAAGATTTAAAATGATCACACCAACCACATTGACCTTGGAAGGCTAATCCCATAATTGAATTGATGGAAAAGATGATAGGTTACTCAAAATAACAACCAAGAGGATGTGCATTACATCGGGTCCTGTTGCTTCACATTTATGCATTTGGCAGACACTTTGATCCAAAGCGACTTACATTATATTGTACTTTAAAGTATATATGTGCAATCCCTAAAATCAAACTCAAGACCTTGGAGTTGCTAGTGCCATGCTCTAATCACTGAGCCGCAGGATGTGCAGGCATACACTGAGCATGTATAACCCATGCAGAACTGTGCAAACAGCATTGCTTGATGTCCTGTATGTTCCGTTCAGACAGCGATGATCAGGATATCACCATATTTTCAAATTATATATATTTTTTAAAAGGGGAATCTTGCAGTAACAGTTGCACATCAAGGCTAAATCCGAATCATCTACTCCTACTTCGCGGCATGCGTCTTGACTAGCATGTCCAAATCTTCTGAAGGAAAAAACAGCAGGTGAAAAATACCTAGATGGTTGATGAATGAGGTTTACTGTTATTTTTATCTATATTATTTGTTTAATTAAGCAATAAAAGCCTATTTAAATGTTGTGCAGTACAAATATTACAGTGCTATTGCGTGAGGAAGGTGCTTCTATGCAGATAGTGACAAGCAGGTGGTTCACAAAGAACAAGACGGCAGCACGATGGATGACATGCGGCTAATTATTGAGGTAGAGAAATACAAGATTTATGATCACTAAGTTATTTTGAAACCTTTTTAATACGTTTGGCTAATATAACTTCACGTAAGCATCAAGTGTTTTGTAGTACCATCCTAACATCAAAACTACAGATAAAATATAATTTGAATAGTAAGTTATTTTCAGATATTGTGTTTAGTCCTGAAAAGGTTTATCATTTATTCCTGTGATGTCCTACACTCAATTCAAAGTCATGTTTTCTATCTGGATACACCATGGAAGATTACGGTGGATGCTGTTATATATTTATCCGTCAACCACTCGCATTAACCATAAAACAGAGAATCACAATAATAAAAACAGCCTTTCATAAACCCTTTAAAAAACGTATGTTTCGATTAATCATATATCGAAAATACCCATACCCATTGTTGACTGAATCACACAGACGTCGCGGGCCGCTAGCAGGCTACAAACGTAGTATGTGTGAAAGCACAATGCCGCATGACGGATTTGTACTGCATACGTGTTGCTCTACGCACCGTATACTCACTTCACATTCATGTGTGAATCAGGCGTAAGGCGAAAAGGTCTTTTCAAGTGTACATAAGTACCAAAAAGTACATTCCTTATGGTTGAATTGTACTTATTTAACAAGAGCTTAATTATTTTAGTTATGACATCAGTTATGACATCATAGGTCAAAGAGCATTGGGTCACATGACAATAAAAACATTTGTAATGTATTCAAACACTACTCCCACTCATACATATAGAAAACACTGTTTGAATGCTAAGTAGTTGGGTATGCAGTCCCTGTCAATGTATGCAATTTCGGACACAGACAAATGTGCAAAAGAAGCAAAAGAATATCTTATGGTAATACTGTAAATAAATCACGAATAAATGACGACTTAATGAACAATTTTATATTTGATGTACTCAAAACAAGCAACAAATATATAGTTCCCAAATAGTCCTTAATTCAAAGAAAATGTTTTTGTGCTTTAAAAAAGGTATGGGTGACTAATTTGTCCTTCATTGAAAGAGGCACCAGCAGCCAGAGAACACTGAAATTAAATTCTGTCCAACATTTACAAAACCTCTACTGAATTGTCCTGAGGTCCCTTTCTTTCGACAAAGAGTTCATTGATTGGTTCCCCAAGGTCTCCAAGTGGTCGATAAACAAACTTTTCATATAACAGAACTCTAAAAATAGCGTCGCCTCAAAGGTCCGCAACAACAGCACAGTACACCCATCTCATTTATTTTGGGAGGAGAAAGCTGAAGGCTCATCATCACAAGTATAACATGTAGGATAGGTGGAGCTGGCCAAAAGCCCATGTGAATGATATTGCGCAGTTGAAAGACAGCAGCTCATTAGGCGATTGAAAGAAGGCACTAGATGAAGAAGACTGACCTATTTTTGTATCTCAGCACTTGAAGTACGAGCTGCATCAGCAGATCTGTCACATGGACCGAGAACGCTCTCCGTCTCCGCACAGATCCATGACATTCTCAAACGCTAATGAGCCATCAAACCTGCGGATGATTAGAAAGGTGTTATTTTTAAAGAAATCTCATAGGCAAGTATTGAAGTTTTCTGCAATAATCTTACATTGAGAGTTTTATAATCCTGATAAATGATCTGCTCTGTTCGGTTCTGTTTCCACAGAGTGATCTATTTAATTTACAGTGCAATCATCCTCTGTTTGTGAATGCCTTTTAATTCCTATTCAAATACTGAATTCGATTTCAAAACGTCTCCAAATGCAGACGTTTGAAGGTAAAGATGAGAGCTCCCGCAGGGTTTGGCTGGCAGGGTTTGGATTGGGCTGGGAAATTGTTCACTGAGCGGGAAAATGACGGTCAGTTTCCTGCTGTCAAACTGTCGGGAAGGAGAGCGGCAAAAACACACCCAGAGCAGGACTCATGCTGGCACCAGCAGAGGGAATAGAATGGAGAGAGAGTTAGAATGAGAGAGAGAGGTGCACTAAACACATTTAGAGAAAAACAGTGTGATTGTAGAAATTGGCTCATTTAAAATTTGTCACAAGGTTTCTATAACAGGTTTTCAGCGTGTATGCTATCCCAACATGTGTTTTAACATCATTTTTTAAAGTGTAATTGGCCAATTGGGTGGCAACCTGTAGGTGTTCGATACCACCCCCCACCCCTCGCTTTTTATGATAAAATATTGACTGACAATTGTAGACTCCTCCTGCACGACAAACACAGACCTCTTGTTTATTTCCACTTCACGCCGACATATCAGGAACTGTGAAGTTTAAACGTCTGAGCGAAGATAAAAGCCAAAACAGAAAGTAATGGAAATAAGAAATAAGTATGATTGGTGTCCAAGCTATTGACCTCATGAAGTCTGGCCTCAGTCGGCCCTCTGACATGATTGATTGAGGTAATTTCCTTCCTTTTCGAGTGGCTGAAGAGAAACAAGTGTCCTGGAGCACAATTCACGAGCCACTGTACTGAAATCTGACAGCCCATCATCTCTTCAGATGGCTGATCTGTCAAACCCACTGGTGAAATAAAAGTGAACGTGACATGATAGATCTCCTACAGCAAGTCCTTCATAAATACCCATTAGGGGAAAGCAATATTAATCATACACTTGTTCCTATAAGCTTTATTTTGCACAACAAGTAATGTGATGAGGCTACCGTTAATGCAATCCATCACATAATGATCTCAGGACATTCTAGAATCATGATGGGTTAACATGGATTATTTGCTTTTGCAAAATGTGTTTATGACAACTCATCATGCCAAGTTCATGCCAACAACTGCTAAACTAGAAGCATTGACTGTAGATCTTTCATGGTAAACATAGCTCAAATTCCATCCCTGATTGAAATCATTTAAACACATTGGAAATTAAATGATAAGTTTTTTTAGAGAAAACTTTTATTTTTGTACTTTTGTCTGTAATGTAATCTATGTATTCAAGTTTAAAATCTTTAGTTAATAGGGATTGTAGCTAAAGTTGCTGCTACAGTGGCTAATGTAGCATACTCGCGTTATTGATTTCAAATTTTTTTAACTGGATATGATGCTGTTATTTTAGTTGGCAAAAGTTCTGTGCGTAATGAAGGTGCATCAGGCAGTGCAGTTATATACGTATAGTTTTTGTTTGTGGTACCAAAGTCTGCCACTTGGCGGCCATCTTTGCAACACGCCTCTGGGCAGTTAGGGAAGTTATTACGTAATTCCAACAAGACTTGAATGGGGAATAGTGATATTTCTACAATGACTTGCCAAAATCCCAATTAAACGACATCAACGATTCAGTTCAGATAGTGAGCTACTAAAACTACTGACTCTGTCTTTTCAGCACAGATCCACATTTATTCGAATTTATAATTATTTTACATTCTGCTAAATCGCTAAATTTACAGACCTACTTCACCAGGAAATGTTTCATTACAATAATGGTAAAAGCCGAGAAGCTTAGAAAATACTTTTTTTCCAATGTTTGGGAAATGTATATCCAAAATTAGTAGAAAAGCGATTACATTAAAACACAACAGCCAAAAAATCACTTTGCAGTAGTATTACTTAAAAGGGGGATGTTATTGGTTTGCTGGAAGGTTTGTGATTACTGAAGATCTTTTCCGTGCATGTTACAAGATAAGTACAGAGGGTGCTCATTTGTAAACTGAAGTTAAATAGAATCAATTATTTTAAGGAAGTATAATAAATAAAAATTAATGTTCGGTTAAATTCTACTGTAGGTGTCCAATTCATCGTTTATACCCCTGTCGTTTTACGCTAGTCTGAAATACCATATTTGTCCCAGGATGACAAAAGCAGTCTTAAGTAGCATGTGGACATTTTTAATAAAAGCCAAAAATACATTGTATGGGTCAAAATTACCTTAAAATATAAAAACTTTGTCTTTGTGAGTGGATTGCCTGCAACCACGCCTCTAAATAACAACTTCAAAGACCATTTTCTCAATATTTTTCCATCTCTCAGATTCCAGAATTTTAAACGGTTGTATCTCCACCATTTATTTTCATATCCTGACAACCTATACATCAATAGAAAGCTTTGTTCTTCAGCTTTCAGATTATGTAAAATACGAAATTTCGAAAAATTGGCCCATAAGACTGGTTTTGTTGTCCAGGGTCACATATATCACTCATCTATGGTGGGCTCACAAAGGGCTACAGATCATTCAGGGTTCATTCAGGATTTCTCATCATTGGATTTTATGAACCGAGTATAAAATCCCAATGGCTGACCTGAATTATGTTTCCCTTTGGATTAATCTGTTATTATTGTTCTCTAATGATTGTTACTACTGATTGTCCTTGCCATTCCATTTCATACTTCCTAAGTACGATTAGCGAAGCTCATCATTTAGTGCTTCCGTTCTGAAAACTTCTCCATAATCAGCAGTTCAGACTGTCAAGGGTGATCATCATTACTCTAATTGGCCATTTAAATGATTTTTGGAAGATTTCATCTCTTTCTCTCTCTCTCGCTCTCGCTCTCTCTCGCTCTCGCTCTCTTTTCTTAAACAAGCAAGAAAACACATTATTTGATAAACCCTAGGTCATCTAAACACCATTGTAGTGGAGTAGGCGGTGTAAGACCGTGGTTCGAGACCGGTGAGTAATTGTTAATGAGCGTTCGTATCACGTAGGAGATCGGGAGGATATAAGAGAACGAGCGCCCGGACCGTCGATGAGAGAGGCAGTCAACCGTGAGGGGGCTGCCGACATTTTACTTTAGTATTTTTTTGGTGCGATTTGTTTTTTTCGCCGGCAGTCAGCCGTGAGGGGCTGCCGGCTGTTATTATTTATATTAAAACTTTGTTTATCTGTCTGCCGGTTCCCGTCTCCTTCCATCCCTACTTTGAATCTTTCTACAACCATGTATGGCTGATCAAATGTATCTCTAACCATCCTAAAAATCCAAAGATGTAAATTCAAAGAGGTTCTTACAGTAGCCTATGTTTTCAAGCATTTGGTGCATTATATGTATGAGTACCCACAGTACATGTCATTTGTGAAGTACAGAATTTGCTCCTTAACACAAGGCTTGGCTCAGTCACTTAAAACTGAATTTTAAATAGCCCCTCTCATTGCACGTGTATTCATAAGCTTGGCTTTTAGCAACAGTAACAAATCGCATCAACTTCACTTTATCAGTTAAACACATCGAAGTGTAACGGAGGTCTGCTAGCGCATGTGCAAACGTCAATCTTTGTTAGAGATCGCGATTTTATTCCTACTATGGCAAAAAAAATGACACCGGACCGATTTGGTCAGACCAGTTATATTATTTAATTTTAATAACAGAAGTGTTAGTTTTGCCTTTTTATATTGGACCTAAATTGGATAATAAAACAAGCCGATTGACCAGGAGATATTTACAAGCAGGACTTCAAAGGAAGTTTCTTAAAAGTGTTTAAGAGGTATGCGCACAAACACAATATCAGTGTATTACACACAACAACTTTCACAGCCGATGTTAAAGTCATGTTTGCTGAATTCTTATTACCAGCTGTAGGACTGTGATGAAAGTGAAAGTAATTAATTGTGTAGCTCAGTCAAATGTTTAAAATCTCTGATAACCAAACACTACTCTTGCTCTTCTCCAAGTAAGGCCTCGCCCCTCTTTTGGCTTATTCTTTTGGGCGGAGGTTTTTCAAAATATAATAGTGACATCATTTATCCGGGAAGTCAAAGGCTGTAGTCCGATTCCAACCGTTCTCTGTAGTACTTGAAAAGCGAATTCAATATCTCACTTGGCACTGAACTTCGAGCTTTATCATTTTGCAAATATTGTTTATGCTCTAACAGCAACGTTACACACAAACTAAAGTTTGAAAATTGGCACCATGGGGAATGGGATCTTTAAATAGTTGTTATTTCACAGCCCAAATAAGCATTTTGTGTGAATTTGATATTAACAGTTGGGTTTGAGTGTTTGTCTTGCTACAGTTGTTTCTATAGTAACATATCTGATGTACATAGAGGAGGGGAGTAGAATGAAACTGAAGATCTTGACAATTCTGAATCACAGAGTGTTTTCTTGAGTCTGAATTTAAATGTCAAGTTCAACGTCTGACAAATATAAACTGCAACTCACAAACATGTCTCTTCTGAAAGTCCTGTTCTAGAGATTTTGTTTTGATTAAAAGATACCCAAGAACAGCTTAAAAGAGCAATTGCAGTCAATAATGACAGCGTGTGCCTTCTCTATCATGACAATGACAGGTTTGCTGCCATTTTTTGCCAGCCTGTCTAGATCTCCCAGTTTTGTATTATAAGCAGTACATTCTATATATGTGTCCATTATTTTAGCTCCTGCTTCTTTTGTACATTGTGTGACTGTTTGGTTTAAGCCTTTGTTCCACTGCTTAATTTGCTTAGGCTTTATGTCATGGTTCTTCTTCAATAATATTCTACTTTATCTTTGGTCTTTTTGCATCTCAGCTAGCTTGCCTTGTGCTATAGGCTGCAGGACTCTGATGATCTGAAGCAAATTTAAAGCAAAGGATGCAATTTGTCTTAGGGGGATTTATTTAAAGCGTAAGTGTTTCATGTATTCTGACTTCTTTACAATGTTAAACGTGCTGTCTTCTCATGCTTAACATGGTCAACTTGTAAAAAAACGAGTTGGGGATATTACATAGTATTTCTGTGGTCTATACACTCCCCCACGGATCGCACAGGTTTCAAAAAGTAATTTTCAAACTTATAAAACTGTTTCGTAACAATATTTTTAGTTCCTTATTGGATAATTCTCCCAGAAAGGCACGTGGCACACCCATGCCGCAGCAAGGAGAGCAGGAGAAAGAGCATGAGCAGACCAATTCAATTGTGTGCAGGAGAGAGAGAGAGAGCATACGTTCGCGGGGTTCAGGTGTTTGTTTGTTCACTGCATTTGGGTGATGAATGTTTGAATCTGATATATGGAGCCGTCCCAGTACTAAACGATGCCGGACATGAACCGCATGCAGTGAGTGAAACTGATGTCTGTGTTTTGTTGGCAATGGGTGTGCACGTGCTTTAGTTCAGCTTACCCCTCCCCCTTGCACACGGCGTATGCTTTCAGAAGTAATGGTACAGCTGTATCTATATTTAATAAATGTGTTCAAACTAAATACTCTTCGAAGATACGAAGTATGCAATACTACTCTATAGGTACTTAATATGAGAGTGGCAGAAACCGTGTGTGTTACGGCTGCTTTAAGGTTATTAATGATTGCAGGTCCTATTCTGATTTCACTTAATGAATCTAATAAACCTGAGGAAGTAAAAATGTAATGTTTGATAACAAATTCTACTCAGTACCCTTAGAATTCTGTTTACAGCAAAACAGAAATATTTGTACAACAGAAATATAAGTACAAGTGCTAAGCAGCTACAAAAATTTCACACCTTTACTTCTTCCACAATAAGTTTTGCAAATTGGTTGTCGCTTATCACCTTTAGCTGTGATAGGCAGTGAAGGTCTATTGGAAAAACATTGCCTAGAAGAGTCCATAATCTCAAGGCAAAAGACATAGACAGACCCATACACACTGGCTATTACCGGCTCTCCTACCTGACCATGCATCATCACAACACCTCATAATCATCAAAGAGTGACTCATTCATTTCTCACTTTTGACACAGGAGCTGTTTGATAGGTCACTAATCCTGTCTCTCAGTTCTCCCATATGTGTGTTTATGCTTTTCCTTTTCGTTTCACGCATGCTGCCAGCTGCTGTATATCATGTTTGGATTACTGCAGCAAAGTAATAATGGAGTGAATCATATCATTGCTCACATGCACATGCATCATTTTGAGCTCGGCTGAGTTTAGTGCTGCAGTGAATTGAGAAGCAGGAATGCGATAATGGCAATTTTAAGTAGGGAAGGTATTGGTAGGGAAATATTATTTATGTGTGCTCATTGTGATCAAGCACAGCCCTGTCTTTCAACATGCAAAACTTTTATAAAATGGATGTAGGCCAACCTCAGCCTCCAGCTTCTGATAAATGTAATGCCCGGATTCTACAGAAGATACGTCACAGTCATGAAGAAACAAATTCTAGACGGTATGTGATGGAAATACTGTTTAGTGCAAGAACTGACACTTGTTTTTTTACAAATGATTCACGTTGACATTTGTGTAGATCCTTGATCAGAGGAGTTTCTGACTCACACTGGGCCACGACTGTGTCATGCTCAAAATACTGCATAACGCCTTACAGCTGAATGTAACATACAGCTGCTGGATAAGAGCTCACTATTCAGTTGATTTTCATCTGTTCCACTAACATCTCCTCCACCCTCTTATTCGTTCCCCATCAGAAACTTCTATGGTGAATTAAGTGAATTAAGAAATTTTGAAGCCACAGTCCAACGCATGGGGCTAAACATGACCTTTATGAATTTTAAGTTGGAGTAATGTTTTTTTGATTAAAAACTAAATTTTAATTTCTTCTTTGTCTTTTATGGGAAAACGGTCCTTGCTCATGTTGTCCAATACAATGCTCCTTAAAAGGAGAATGGGTCTTATTCACTAAGCATGCATACGCACAAATTTGTGCGTGAAACCTGCGTACGAACATTTTAACGAAAAACACATCATGATTCACTAAAACTTTCGTAAAATTTATTCTAAATATAAGAGAAAAGATAGGAACAGCTGAAAGCACATGAAGGCAGAATTCACCAGCTTCTTTCTTTCCTTCTCTCTCTCTCTCTCTCTCTCTCTCACTCTCTAAGACAAAAGGACAAAACATATGTTTCATCTTAGCATAATAGTTAGACCTAAATACTTTAAATAATATATATTTATATACAAATATAATATATATATATATATTTTAATTAATCTCCAATGAAAGAATAAGAAAAGCTGCGTTAGACTTTAGCTCTAGCTGCGTTGTTTCTCTGAATAACAGCGCTTCTACAGCCGGCTATCGAGATTTCTGTAAACTGCGTGTCTGTACCGCTCTTTTAGAATACTCTAAATTCACTAACATTAGGACGAGGGTAAGAACAAATTCATGTGCGTACATACGTGTTGTAAATTAGGCGGGAAGTTTAAATGTGTGTATAAATACGAAAAATATAGGCAAATATAAGTGAATTAGACCCAATGTGTTTCCTACCTAATAATGGGCAAAAACAATTAGCAAATCATGTTCATGTCTATAATGCTACATAAGACTCAAATAAAGACTGGGGGAGGTCACTTAATTGCTGTTGCAAGCAGTTAATTTTTGACTTCTTGGGACATCAATAAAAGGGGACAAAATAAATGAATATATTTAATAATTCAAAAGATGATTTAATGATAGAGCAGTTAAGTAATCCAACTAGTGATTACCGTGAAACTAGTGAAATGGACCTTTTTTCTTCATGTGGCCATTAGCCCCACCTCTCCAATGACCTGCCATGTAAAAACTACAAAAAGCTAGCACAGCACAAAAACAGTAATGGTTTAGAACTGAATTTTAAAGGGGTCATGTGGCACGAATACGTGTTTTTCTGTGTCTTTGGTGTGTTATAAGTTGCACATGCATGTATTAGACACGTACAATTGCAGTTATTAAATGTCGAAACAAAAGATGCATTCTTTCTAAAAGCGAATGCTCACCCAGACCTGCCTGAAACGCCTCGTGTAGCCACACCCCCACCAATCTAAGTTAGTTTGTGGAATGATTTGACTAAAACCACCCAAATGTATACACAAATATACAAAAATACAACAAACCTTAAATCATGTATATACATTGTATTACATCTAAAATAGGGCTTCACGGTAATTAATCGCGATACCACTAAATCCTATTGTAATCGAGCTGGCCACGAAATGCAATGTGTCGATATTTTTTGAATGCGTAGCTTGTCCGTGAAGCACGGCTCTGGAATCAGTAAGAAATGTTGCTCGATCTAAAAGCAGTGCGAGTTTGAGTCGCTTATAATGTGCATTTGAAAAAGCAACACCCGTCAAACATGATCATTATAAATAGACTTTATTATCATAAAAACACCTGATGAGGCTTGAGTAACAGTGATGAAAAGATCTCCATAGGCATTTCCTAGATTCTAGAACGTGTTACAGTCTTCTTCTGCACTGATATTTGGAGTTTCCGCTCGAGAGCGCCCTCTGGCTTTCGGATGCAGCAGCATTTTCCCGTAGTTCACTCAAAAGCTGTGCATAAATCACGTGACTTTATCGTCGGTTAATCATGACAGCCCTAATCTCAAACAAATTATATTCTTTTTAGCCGTGTCATATGACCTCTTTAAGTTGTTTTTATTCTAAAAACATGTTCCCTATCCTTAAACTTCTCTAAATTTGAGAAGTCCTCTAAATGAGGTACCATCCAACATTTTCTCCTTCGACATGCAGTTTCACTGACAATACAGAGGGGGTTTCACATGCCGATTTACAACTTTAAAAACTTTTTTTGAATTTTGTTTGTATCCTAAATGCTCAATGGTTACTCTGTACAGCTGACTGACCTCAGCGTCTAATGACAATCATCCTCTGTGTCAAACTTGAATAATTTCTTTTCTTCTGGGTGAGGCCACACAAACACATACTCTCATCCTGTCAGAGGGTGGTACACCACAAACTAATGTTTTTTTTAAATGTCTCACCATTGCATTACTCATAGAGCTCTAAATGTCCCCACACCACTGGGCTGGTCCATCACATTTGGTGGGGTTATATAACTATATATACATATTTATCCAGACAACAACAAGCCTACTTCAGCCTGGACATTTGTATCCTATGGCAAAGCCATCAGATTCTAGCCGCATAAGAAAGTATGTAATGGACGTTAATTGCAGTTTAAACACATTCCAATTTTTTTTAATCGTTCACTTTTAATGCTTAACAGCCTCAGATATTTTGACATTAAATTAAGTGTATTCTCAATGTAGTCTGATACCATGAGCTGTAAAACACATGGTTGATGTGGCTTCAAAGTTAAGCAGTCAACAGATTAATTATTAGATGATTAATTACTGTGAGCTTGAATAACTTTGCAAATTTATTTCATATACACATATAATTTGTTTTTAACACAATACAAAGGTTTCTCAAGCGCAGCGTTGACAATGGGATGCATATTTGATCATGTGCTCCGTATTGCACAGCGATCCATCTGTTCATGATGTGTACATGTAAAGATCCTAATGACCGTATGTCCGAATGTTTAAAGTTCCCAGATGATTGCAAAATGTTGCTAAGCCTTTTTGGAAATTCACTCCGATGGAAAAGTTGGATTTAGAATTGTTTCTGAAGGGAGGATGGGTGGAGATGCTGTAATGAAATTATTTTTTATACAGTCATTCATGAACTGGATGAAAATATATAATTAACAATTTGTTTGTATTACATTATTAGTATTAAATCAAAGAATGGAAGTGATATACATCTCCAAATATCAATTAAGTGATGCACCAATAATTACATTTCCGCTGACAAAAGCTGGTTAATATTTTCATTTTATAGCTGATAATAAGAGGGGTAGCTCGATTATGACAAAAATTATAATCACGATTATTTTGGCCGATATTAAGATCCCTATTATTTAACAGAAACGGAACCGCTGAACCACTTTAAAGGAAAGTGGTGTACTGTGGATTTATATATATATAGGACAAGAAAAGAGAGGATCCTCGCCAAATGAAATGCAGCACAATAATCGTTTTAGCTTGTTAAATATCGCTTCTTTCTATTAGCATTTATTTGCAGAAAATGAAAACTGGAGAAACAGGTCAAAATGACAGAAAGGATACTCTGTATTTCAGACCTCTCCATAGACAACAAAGACCACAAGTTCATGTTCACTTCAATTAATACAACAGTGATATTAGTATTTAGGGGGGGGGGTATTGTGATAACCTCAATTTCTTATCACAGTTTGCATGTGTCTGGTCATGCTGTCAGTCTTTCACATTGCTGTTGACTTTATGTCATGGATCAATTTTGTTGAAATTCAACAGACAAAGGACTGGAATGGCCACAATACATTTAGAATTACAGATTTAATGACGTATTGTATGTGTCTGTATACATCTATGAATCTTTATTTTTCATATCATTTTTAGGGCTGTATATTGATTCCATATTTGTTTAAAATTTCCCCTGCACAATTGCTTTGAACAATGCAAATTGTACAGAGCGCTATAAAAATAAACTCGCCGTTTGTCAAAAAAAGGAACTGAATAAGGCATTTTGAGTTTACAATAAGAAATAGGGACTAAAATACATTATGAAAATACTTGCATTGAAAATAACCATGATATAACAATATTTCATGTTAACCACAACACATGATTATATTGTAAATAATTCAGAACCTGTTTTACATTTTGCCTATAAAGCTTAAGAAATTGTTACTAACTTTCTCTCTCCACCTTTCTAAACTCTTATTTTGAGTATGATTAATTGGCCGGTAAAGAAAAAATAAATAAATAAAACTAAATATTAAAACACATTTTGTGAATTCGTTTGGTCACGATAGTCATGTTTTGAAAGTATAAAATGGTGACAGGCCTAGTAAAACACTAAAGACTTGTCATTATCCGATCAGCTAAAGTCAGCTGCATCAATACTGCACTAATGAGGACATAAATGATGCTGATACTGCTGGTCCACTTTCTCTATTTTATCTATATTGACAAAACAAATGTGAAGAAATAAGCATGACAATATTTACATACAAACACAACTGCAATAATACCCACTCAATCCCTCCCCAGCAAACCTCGCTTCCCCTGTCCTCCCCCCTCTCTCTCCCCCTGCTTCTCTCACAGCCCACCCTGCTCTGAACCATAATGGTATATGCCATTAGTGAGCACATCTTAAGCGAGGAGGGGGTCTCTGCGAAGAGGCTACGCTGGAGCCACATAAACACATTCACAGATGTATTTCCATGCGCTCTGACAGCCGGACTCAGCCACAGCTGTGACACTGAACGTAGAGGAAGAAATCAAGGGTCGGACGGAGAGCGACCACCAAGCAAATAACCACACCATTACTGCGGGGTCTTGCCAACATCCCTCTCCCTCGGATCGTGGGCTTGAGTGAGAGCGTGTCTGACAGGAGAGAGAAGAAAGGGGGGTAAATCTACCGGCACGATCGTCCTCCAGGCTTTTAATTACGGTCCATGTTTCCACTCTGATCCTAAAGCTCATTCCAGAAGCTGCAGCAAAAACAGGGAACGAAACACGCGACTTGACCGAAAACAAAGAGCAGCAGAGGAGATAAAGAAATAAAGAGAGACAAAGAGTAAAAGAAGGAACGGGGATTTTTTTGATGAATGAAGCATCAGTCAGCATGTGGTGGAAATAGCTGCAGCTACATAAGGTAAGACAAACATTCTTTGTCTGATTTAGACAGAACAACGCAAAAAGGGACACAAATTTGGGTCGACAAGCATTTAGTCATTGCAGGCTGAGAATGCTGTGTTCTCTCTCGCGTGGAAGATTAAGACTCTCGGCTGAGCCCAAAAAGCTCCACGATGTCGGCTAGGGAGATTCAGTCACCAGCTGGGAACCTGGGCAACAGTAGTGTTTGTGTATAATACATCCCTTAGTCAATGCACAGTATGCATCCGTTCTGGCTCTGTTGGATCTCCTGGCAGTATGTAGCAAAACTTAAAGGAAATTGTTTAAAATAAAATACAATTTTATGAAACTCACTTGTTTTGGCACCTGTTAGGGTGAGACATTTAGTCTGGTTTAGTTTTCCCTGTAATTGAGATAACAAATGATTGTATTCGATATGGCTGTTACTATACAAAATAAATGTCATTTGCGAGCTATCATAACAAAAGAACTTACGGAAGCTAACACCGCAACGCTTCACTACTTAGGTTATGTATCGCTTGTCCTAATCTCCACATCTGTATTAGCGGTGAGTCATTAAAGGCTTAAAACCACCTGACCCAGTGACACCACACAAAGTAAACAAGCAGTGTTCAAACAAGTGCGAGTTAGACGCGATGCTAATTAGAGGAGGAAAGTGTCAGTTCCATCAACACTCCATCCACTCTCATGTATTGTGTGAAACACAACTCAGCCAGCTGCTAAAGCAATAACAACCATATCCAAATAAATCATTACATTAGAGCAATAACGGCGCTGCTCCAGGGCAAGACTATAAAACCATTAGTATAGAGGTGTTGTGATGTCATAAAAAAATGCTTCCCTATGGGACTTCAATTCCTCTGGGAAAATGTCCCACATCAATGAATCGGTGATCAAACAGATTGGGCAAAACTATAACTGGGAGGTTTTGGGTTTTGAATGACGTCAATATGATTTCAGAGGTTGTGAGGAACGTTTTAATAGAAAAGAAGTAAACAGATAAGACGAGTCAAGGGGAACCATTGAAGGGAGGTGAAAAACAAGCAAATTCACCCAAAAATTAAAATTTGTTTATTGTCGTCCCTCATGTCATGCAGAAAACAAAAGAAGATATTTAGAAGAATGTTGATAATTCAATAACACTAGCCCACTTCCAATGCATGAAAAAAACTTTAAATATCTTTTGTGTTCCACAGAAGCAGAAGTCATTTAGGTTTTAAATGGCAAATAAATGCTGACATTTTTTAGGTGAACTATCCCTTTAACAATAAAAAATTCCTTTAATAACAATTTCGACCAAATAACAACCCTTTAAAATATTGTGTATATCCAAAAAAACTACGAATGTGCAGTAAGAAACAACATAGGGTCAATGTGAAGTTCATGTTTAAACTAATTTCCAAAAACTTTGCAATGTGCCTAAAATATGACCTTTACAGTAAACTGGATATTACGTTACATATTCATTAAAAGCAGGGGAAGGTGCCTCTCACAAACATTTTTAGCCTCTTCTTTGCTTTGAGTGGTCAGCACATAGCACTGATGGCTTGTATTTCACCTTCAACAATATCAAAGACTCACCACAGTACTCATTCTGTATATGCAGTTCAGTAAGCTATGAAATCCCTGAATGACTTGCCATAACGTACTGTAGGATAACTTATGTGATCACATCGTGATCGTAGTCGAGAGGACTAAAGTTACAAAAGAGAAGAATACAAGCCAACAATATCAGTCAGTCCCTCAGATAAATCAGTGAAGATGCAGGGATTTTGGGTTCAGCAGATTTCTGAGATGTTTTGAAGTCCTGTGGGTAAAATCCACAGTGCTTTTGCTCAAAACAGTTCTGATGTTGGCATTTGAAAGCATTTTAAGAAAGGGCTGCTTGCTGCAGGGCTCTCTTGCCCTCCCTCGCTTATACACACACACACACACACACACACACTCTCTCTCACTCATATGCAAAAAATTTGTGAAGTTGACAAACTCTGATTCAAACTGCAGTGTCCCATTTCGCTCTTTTTTTTCACACAGAAAAAACCCTGTTTTCATATGTGTCACAAAGGCTATTCGTTTGCTGGTGGCGTTTCGGCTCTCTAAAGACTGTAAAGCGATTCACAACGCCATCTGAATCTCCATGCCATGAATATTAACCAGCACAATTGTTCCCTGAGTGACGCTACCACGGATGCATTATTCATTCATCCCCATGCTGTCACACCGCTATGGCAAGATCAACTCTCTGCACCAGCTCGCGCTGGCCAGAGCGGAGCACCAACACCCATCGCTCCTTCTCAATGGCCGGCTAATGAACAGCTGAGAAACAGAATAAGAGAGAAGGAAGAAGGGAAAAGCAGGAGGACAGATTGCCAGGCCTCAGGCTGGGCTGTTATTCTGCCTTCTTGAATTCAGCACCGCGGGGCTTTGAGCTTGTGTTTGGCTGCCATCTCTGGCCCACTTTAGTTGTGCAGTCATAGACACACACACACAAACACACTCTCATTACAGAACCATATCACCCCCAGGGACAGCAGCTGTTACCCCCGGAAGAGCTCGACTTATAGCAGCAGAAGGGCTGAGAAGCTAAAGCGAGGGTGCCAGGCCATATTTCCCATCATTCGTGTGCCAAACGACTCTCTCCATTCATATATGCCTTACGTTTTTCTTAATGATGTCTGGCAGCTGTGCAATTCCTGTATAATCCCATTACACCAATTTCTGATTTGTGCGCTTTTGACGTGCGTGTATTTGTTGTGGACAGTTTCGCACCATGAAAATGAGTTGAATATGCAACTGCTAAGTGTCCTGTAAACCCGTTTCAAACACCTTGAGACAAATTCATTAAACAGTTCAGCAAAACATCAGCACATGATGTTTTAGTGTATAAACTGGCGTTTTATTCTCTAACCACAAAACGGCTTAACCGGGTGCAAAATGTGCGGAAATGTGCCAAGTGAGTATCTAAATTAAGTCATTATCAACCTATTAAACACAACCAGGCTCTGTTATGTGTAAAAAAAGGTTAATCATTTTGTATCATTTGCCCTGCCTCCACCTTTAATGCTGCCCTGTGGAAAACGGTCCAAAATTAATTTAGTGAATTGGGCCTTGAAACAACACAGAGTTGCAAAAAAGTTGGCCCAAACTTAATTTAAACTAGTGGTGGGCATAGATTATTTTTTTTAATCTAGATTAATCTTGGAATTAATCTAGATTAAAATGGCTCATTTGAATTCTGCCGAAGGCATTCAGAATATGTGTGCAACCCAAATAATGACTAAAAGTAAGTCTTTGAGAACGGGTGTCTCAAGCCAGGTGGCGCATTAGACCAGGGGCTCATTTCCTGTTTCCAAAATGCATCACAAACTGCTTGAGAAAGCTGTTCTACTATGATAATTGGTGATGAAAATAAATTATGTTCAATAAGATGTACTTGTGTTTACTTCCGCATTAGCTAAGAGATGATTTGCGTTTAGGTGGTACTTGAGACTGGAAGAGCTCCTACAGTACATTTACATTTAGTCATTTAGCAGACACTTTTATCCAAAGCGACTTACAAAGAGTGAGGGAGCAACAAGCAATATGTCATACAGGAGCCATAATGCATTAGGTGCCAATACAAATTTACTGGTTTCAACTAAAGCTAGACCAGTACCTGATGAGAGAAAGTTTTTTTTTAAACCAATTCCGCATTGCACAAGGTGCAAACAACCTTAGTCTTGGCGATGTTTCTATTGGGAAGCTTCTTAAAAATAAAATTTCCCTGAAGCAACCCGGCGGCTTCAAAGCTGCATCCATGTTAGCACGTCACGTTTGATGTGGTAATTTCACAGTAACGTTATGTTGTGTTCAGACCAAACGCGAATGGCGCGTCAAGCGCGAGTGATTTACATGTTAAGTCAATGCAAAGACGCGATAGACCTACTTGCGGCGTGAATGACGCGAATTGCGCGAATCACGCGAGTTGAAAAATCTCGTTCTCGCCCGGTACAGTGCAATTCAGCTAGTTATACATCCGCGCTAAAATATCAAGGTGAAAGTCATCATAGCTTGCGTAGTATAGACCCAGCTCCCAACTCAACTTTGAGAATAGATTAACCGCAACATTTTTTTATCGCGCGATAAGTCTCAACTCTACTAACGAATTTGAACAGTCAAAATGAAGCGCGTCCCAATCAGGTGCATCAGTTTTTGGGGTCCCCCGGAAAGATTACCGTTGTCGTCCGTGCAGTTTGCAGCGCGTTTCTGTGTTTGTTTGTGTTTCGAGTAATTGCAGGGCATGTGTCGCCAAACTAATGAAGTTGCTTTCTGAATTTGCTTGTGTTTGCATGTGTTTTCTTCTGTCGCAGCGCAGTGACACCTAGCGGTCACCGTACAAAGCAATACACACACACACACACAACATTTTTCGCGTAGGAGGCTTGTTTCAAACTTCCAACACTAAAAACATTTTTCGAAAAACACATTTAACCTAATTTCAACAATTAGGCCTACTCTTCACATCCAGGCCCATGCAAAGCAGAAGCATCATTTACTCACCTTCTTGTCTTTTGGAACCATTTTTATAAAACAGCACCGATGACAGCAAGACAAGATCAAGCGGATTTAGGTGTTGATTTTAAACTAGAGATTCACTAAACGGAACCGGTTCATACGAGTCAATTGTTCGTTTCGAAAGAGACGTTCTGAAGCATCAGATTACGCACTCACGCTGCGTGTTACGTGTTTTGATTTCTAACAAAAATGCAGGTAATGTTAACTCTGTCGAAATATTTTATTACGGTGTTAGCCGTAAAAATACACCGTCAGTTTTACTTCATTTTACCCCACGAGTCGCCCTACAAAGTGAGTTGCTTTCTCACTGCTGGAGCATAAAATGCGATGGACTACAACGCTGAAACGCTTTAACATTGGGGGGAATGAGATTAAATACGCGTCCCTACAATCCACCTCGACAGCATTGCGTTTGTACAGTACATGCAAGTGAGACGTTTTCTCATTTTAGCTTGAATTCTGTTCAAACAATGAATTCTGTAACCTGTTTAACTGCCATAAAAATTATGGTGCCACAAATTATCCATCGTTTTGCCACAGTAACCATAGTTTAACCATGCTATTTGAAGTAAATCTTTCATAGAACGTTAAAAAAACATGGCTAGGCCTACTACATTTTACTATAATCAAAACCATGGTTAATTTGTGTTTAACGTTACCTTTAAAGTGCACAGGTACATGATGTTAAAAGACAGGGCTATGTTATTGCATTCTTCACACTGTTGAACGTGCTGGCTTCTCATGCGTTGGACGTATGACTTAGTATTTCTGTGCTTGATACAGCACTTCAATTTATTTCGAAAATAATTTCTATGTCTGGATCCTTGTTTCGTGTTTGTTTGTTCACGGCATTTCAGTGATGGATGTTATATAAACGGTGGACATAACGCTGGTTTTGGAGATCGTTTGAGACTGATAGTGGGCTCCCTTTAACCGGGTTCCCAGTGCTGAAAGATGCAAGAACTGCACGCGCTCAGTCAAACTAAAGCCCGATTTTTAGTTCTGGGTGGGACCTATACGCGGTAGCCTCTACGCCATAGGTTACGTGTCGGTTTAATTTTCGATACACTTCTTCGCGCGTGTTACTTTTACCTGAGCGAGGGGTTCAAACAGACCATTCTATGGAACGCCAGGAGGGCCAAAAACGTGCGTATTTTAACGCGTTGTTTGCGCGTAGAGTACGCGTCGATTTTTCACGCGTAGACTACGCGTACTCTACGCGCAAACAACGCGTTAAAATACGCACGTTTTTGGCCCTCCTGGCGTTCCATACCATTCACAGCGCTTGCGGTCCGCGTAGAGTTCCCGTTGATGTTGACGCGTTTTTACATTTTTGGAGAGGTTCGCGTCAGGCTACGACAAAGGGTATGCGGCTCTACATAGGTCCAAATGTCTACGGTATGTGTAGTTGGCAATCGGTATGTACATGCATAATGTAAAAAATATGGGTGGGATTAATGCAATGATGTGTGTTGTGTGCTCATGCTGTAGTCTCACTGTGTTTTTCTGGAAATAATCGTAGAGCTGTATCTCTCTTTTATAAATTTGATCAAACTAAATACTCTTTGAAGATACGGCGTATGCAATACTACTGCGTGTGTTAACCGATCTTTAATTGTGTTAAGATGAATGACTATTCGCTTCTAAACATTCAAGGTTTAAAGTGCTAGCTTACCCAAAAATGTTGTCATGAATTACTCGACCTCAAGACGAGCCATATCTGTATACATTTCTTTGTTTGTTTGAAAACAGAGAAAGACATTTGGAAGAAAATGTTAGATTTTGGAGCATCACTGACTACCATAGTATGAAAGATATTGAATAATATTTTTCTTGTGTTGAACACAAAGTAAATGTCTTGAAGAATTTAGGAAAACAAACAGTCCCGGGACACCTGGTCAATGGTGCCCCAAAAATCTCCGTTGCTAACACATTATTTCAAATATCTTTCTTTGAAATGAAATTTCAAAATTTTCAAAATATCTTTCAAAGAAATGGTTTGAAAGAACTTGAGGATGGGTAATTCTTGACAGAATTTCATTTTTAGCTGAACTATCCCTATAAGGTTTCTTTATTGTCATGTTGTTACAGTGGTGCAGTATACAGCAAACTAAACCAATATTTACCCAGGACATTGATACTACATCACTATGATCTATTTTTACTCTTTAAAGTGGAACAAGTACTGTAAATTTAAGGTTAATTTATAAAACTGTCTTCACAGTTTTAAGACAATTTGTCAAGATACGACAGTGTGTCAGAACACAGTACCTAAGCCTAGTTATTTATTGCCGAATCTCCATACTGCTCGTTTGCCTACACTAGACATCATCTACAAAACAACTCTTTCAAAGCACAGCCTGATAATATGGAAAATGGAACATTCTTCTAAACTTTTTCAGTGGACTTTTAAGTCTTTCCTAGAGCTCGAGAATCCACTGAAGGAGGACAACATTCAGTATACAGCCCCTGCCTTCTTTAACGGCTGAAAAGTCTGAACCCTCCAAATGTCTGTGCAGACATGCTGTATTTTACAGCAGGCAAATGCCTTTTTTATGAGAATGCAGAAAAGATCACCAAGAGCCATGAGGGATAACAAGCAAATGACCTTTAAAAACAATAAAGGCTCCCGTTAGTAAATCTAATTCTCCTAAGTAGCTGTCTTTCGTGACTGCTCCCTGAAACCGCAGTGGTAATACATAGCCCCCCCCCCCAGATATTCCATCTGGCAACGGCCCCCGATTCCTGCACAGCAGCTGCTTCTGCTGTGATAGGAGCGCTGTGAAATATCTGAGACCAATCACATTTTCTAATTCTGTAGAATCACTATATAGTGACCATGACTGTTTCATCTAGGGACACTACATGCATTCATATTTAATTTGAGTTTTCAATTGTGTCCCTTTTACAGTACGAAACAGGATTGATATGGCACAGTGTGTGGCCATAATGATCTACGTTGCTGTTTTGCTTAGAAATGGGGGTGTGGGGAACATTTGGTGAACCGCATGTAGTTATGCACTGTTTTGTATACAGCTTGCAAATATATTACACGTCGATTGTTAGATTCACGTTGGCTTCACACATATAGTATCACAGTATGAGTATTTTTTTTTAATTCTGTCTGTCAAGTATTTGTAAATGTATAATGTAGTGTATGTAAATGTCCTTTTATTCAATTAATTATTCTTCTAGTCATCACTACAGATCTCAACCGATTAAATAGAATTAGGGATGGAAACAGTCTGTTATTATTCAGAGAGGTATTTAACAAATTGAATTGTTGCTTAAATAATGGTATTCAAAAAATTTGCATTGATTTGATTAATCATGTTGGGTCTTTGTGATTGCAGTGCCATCGGCAATGCTAGCGAATCAACATTTTTCTATTATCGAATCTCTGTGATATTAAATAATATAAAAATGTGAAAAGTCAGCCTTTTAAAACAGTATTCTTAACTTCAGCAACATCCCTTGAACTCCAGAAAGAAGTTTTGATTGTCATCGGGTTGCTTTTCTTCGGTGATGAGGTGCAGATGTTGTAGTAACGGATTGCCTCTTTAAAGCTATTGTCCGCTGTTGACTGTTTTCTGACATGCTGCTAGACACTATTGCTCACCTTTTGTGTAATAAACTGAAAAATTTCAAAAGATCAAATCAGTGTCAACAGGCATGCTGGGTAGTGTCTGGTGCGGCAGTGGGAGGCTCCGAATTAAGTTTTTTGATCAGCGGAATTTAGTGTCCTGTGATGTGCTTGCTTTGCTTTTGGATGTTTATGACAAGTAAAAGGATTGGACATATATGGTTTAACAAAACAAGGCATCAATGAGACTGCTTCACTTTTGGCTTTGGCTTTAATTATTCGGTTTCGAAAAATTTGTCATCCGCGGTCTGCTTGGCCTTGAATTAAATCATTATGATATAGTCTTTGGCTTTGAAGAAGGAGTCAATTACCATTTGATCTCCTTAAATGTAAATATGTAAAGATCATGATCCTTTATGCATTTGGTTGCAAATTTCTCTTTAATGCAGGTCAATTCTAACTAAAAAGCAGCTTGCCTGAATGTTTTCCTTTTTGTTATTGCACACTAAAAGTCCTGTGATTTAATACAGAGCCTCTTTCTATTAATATCTATGGCAATTTTAATTAAATGATTAAAGGCAATTTGAGAGTCAACTTAAAACAGAATTAACTTCAGAAGGAACAGCAGTACAAATTGAGTAAATCAGTTCTACTCAAATGTTCTTCTTTTCTGTTTAGCAACCAAACCTTCATTCATTCAAGGTGAAATATACAACATTAGCAACATGTACAGACAGCCTGAAATGATGTGTTGTGAGCTGGGGGGCTGGCAGTAGCACACGCATTGATTTTCTGCACATCTAAGCCAGACTCGCTGCCATTCTCGCTCTGAAAACAGTCCATCTCTCAACGTGGGAGACGTGCCACGGGCCGCTCTCATTTTCCTTTCAAGCAGAAATTTAACATGCTCGCTATTTATTCACAGAAGAGTTTTTTTCTGCTTTGGTTTGATATTTAACACACTGATCTCTCTGATCTGTCAGTTAGAATATACTGTATAAAACAGAAGAGATGTTCAGACGTCTCTACTTATCACCACAGCTGGAAGAAGAATCATCATCATGTATCATTAACACAGATGAACTGTCATAATCTGTGATGGTCTCATACTGTGCCAGTATTGCATAGTGAAACCTTGTGGGTTTAGGACGCACCAAGCCTTTTAATAGGTGGCACAGCCAAAAGTTGCACTGACCTGGAAAGCATGGCAACAGTTACTATGCGCCTCCGTTTCTTTACGTCAGCAATGATGAAAACACTAAGGAGATTCATAAAAATGTTGCAATATGCAACCACATGAATGTCTAAATATTTAAGTGGATTTGCACTCTTCAGACCACGCTGAAAGCATCTGTACGTTGCATTTAATCTGACAGCTGGATATTGATTTTACATCCAGAGTAAGATGTCATTTCAGCACTCCCTAATGCTGCTTTTCATTTTTGATTTGTCCTACTTGATTTGTCCTCCTATCCCTGACTTTTCCTGGTGTTGTGTTCCAAGGTGCTGAGATGCAGGGTGAAGGCGCAATTTCAGTTTAATGAAAGTCGGAGAAATCCCATTAAGGTCCATCAATTGCACAAATTATGTCTACAAAGGGGCATTGAGCAGCTGGTGGCTATTTCTCTCCAGAGAAGTGAAGCCCAAATGTGGGGAGAATGACAGCATTTGGAAACCATGACGATGCACTTCGTTTTATCACGTCAGATGACAAAATGATCGTTTGACCGCATGCCAATATCCATCCCTCTGCGGGACGCGTAGTTTAAAAGCGCCAGTCATGGTCTTACAAAAATATTGTAGAGGATTTCTTGCTGAAAGAATCCATGCGGTTTAATGACCAGAGGGGTGCAGAGGGTTTGACGCTGTTCAGTTGTTACATAAATGCTAAATGAGATAAACAGAAAACTAATCGATTTGTCCGCAGTGAAACATGTCAGTGGGAATTCTGGAGTAAAAGCGTCTGGTTTATCGACAACCCCATGCTGTACCAAACGTATCCGCCTGGGTCTTTGGTAGCAAACTGAGCTCACATTGACATGCTAATATTATGTTTTAAAGACAGTGTGAAAGAGAGAAGCGTGGGGATTGTCTCTTGGACCCGTGCTGGTCCAATGCTTTTTACAACTCTGCGGTCAATTCGAAATAAATGACAAAACCAACTCTGACTAGAGGGAATTAAAAAAACAGGGATACAACATCCAGTAGGTAACAAAGAGAATAGGTGATTTTATTTTTTACACTCCACATTCAAGTTATTTAGGGAGAACGAACTAGAACAATTTGAATACGCCAATTTGTTTCACACCCGTCCCGAACGTACTGTGGTTTGAATTTGAGTTTGGTGTGGAAACTATTTGTATTGCCACTTAAACCTCTCTGCATTTAATGGCGACGGTTTAGGAAGATAATCAGAGGTGGATGGAGGGATGATGGGAAGTCTGAATCAAGACTTTTGGTTAAATAAGACTTGGGTAAATAAAGCAACTCAGAAGCTTGGATTTTGGAGAAAGACATACGTTTCCTCCCTCTACTGTCAGAGGGGGTGAGCTATAAAACGTTTTTTTAAGAATGCAGACTGAGGACACTAGGCTGTTTGAGCAATCAAATCAGTCAGTGTCAGCCATCCCAAACTGTATGAGTAATCACAAGAGAGGCCTGAAGGCTCCAAATAATAGACAGACAAAAATTTGTTTTCATTTACCAAGCAACAGTTTCAATTGGGCAGGATGTAGGAAGGAAATTAAGATGGGTGTTTGTTCCATGTTTAGAAAAAGAAGTGTTTCATAAGAATTTTCCCTTAATTGGCTTTCTAGAAGAATAAAGTTAATAATAAAAGTGATAATAATATGTTTAATTTAAAAAGCGCCTTTCCCAGGCTCAAGGACACTCTACATAGACAATCCATTCACAATATCTAAATATATAATTTCACAATCAGTTAAACTGTTAAGTGTACACTTAACAATCGATTAACAAACCATAAACAGAAATTTCGCTATAAATTTGGCAGTAAAATGGACTGTAGGCTTGCATATTCACGGTGCAATAATGTATAGTAAACAGAGATACATGACAGAGTATAAGTAACCATAGGAAAATTATATTGTCAATAAGTAACAAACAAAGAATAAAACACCGAAAAAATCTTTTTGAAAAAAGATTCCCAGAGATGATTACAGTTGGTAGTAAAGCATGAGGAGAGTCTCAAAAAACATGATGTGCATTATTAACATTATTGTAAAAAAGTAAGTAGTATTATGCATCATATGAGTTGAAGTTTTTGGGGAATAAAATTGCAATATTACAAGGAGCGTGATTATTTTAATTCTGTAGTTATTTGACAATTCCTCCAACATGATAATTTTTTAACTTAATTCTTAAAATGTCACTACTTTAATCTTGTAATGTTATGATTTGAACATTCTTAAAGCTTTATGACTTTATTCTCATTAAAGTCTTATTATGAGCAGATTATTCTTTTAAAGCTAGATCTTTATCCTCGAACTCTAATGATTTTGGTTTGTTATTTGCCACTAAAATGTCATCCTAAGCAAAAGCAGATCCTAGAATACAAATCCGACGAAGGATTTAATATCCGGTCAGTGTCTGTGGGTTATTACAGTCATTGGCAGTGATATCGGTCATTTGATCCATAGCAGCGTCAGCACATTCAGAAGTGTAATTAGATTCTGAGAGCGATGTGCTATATATGTTCAATGTATTGACCTGTTAACTCTATTAATTTCCCATATCTCTGGCTCTCCTCAACTTCATCTACCATAAATCAATGTTCATGCATGAAATATAAAGCGCACTACACTTGTTTGCTCGTATGTCATGATGATATATACATGTACACCTTTATAAATATACAGTATACCCCATTAACAATGAGTTATACCCAGTGGTCCTTAAATACAAAGTCTCTATTCAATCAGACTTGTGTTAAGCCAAAAACAAGTGTTTGCTGTAATGTAAAAGCAGTATTATGTTCCACTACACATGTTTCATGTGATATGCTGGAATTGCATTAAATAAAAAATACATGGCTTCTTTAACTGACCTTCACCTTATTAGACAGGCCAGTTTCTTCTTTAGATAAGCATCATTGGAACCGACACATTAGTCATTGGTCATTGTGCAATTGATCGCCGTTTAGCTGTTTCTCTTGCATTCTCTCTGCATCAAAGAGGTGAATCGTAATAACCTCTTAGATGAATAGTAGACAGAGAAAGAAAATATAGATCATATATAATACTCCATATGATGCTCAATATTATGAGGTACACTCAAGCCATTGATTGCACAAGGTGCAAAAGTTGATATAAGCGTTTCTCGTCCTCACAGCTAATGTGTTTGTTGCAACAGGAAGGGACATTTCTCAGATCGCTCTAATCTGTGACTCTGCTCTATCACTCAGAGGCGGCGTTTACACACACCTCCTCACTCCTCATCAGCCTAACTCACTGAGAGAAGCTGTCAAAACAATGGCCAATTAAAGCTCCCCATCTGCACGCTTCACACTCTACAGGCGACTGGCAATAGGGTTGTTCAGAATGACAACATAACGTGTATTTACGATACTCGGACATATAGCTGATTCATAAAGCCGCGATCAGACTTGATTTTGAGCATGCTAGGATGGTTAAGATGGAGGTACGGAAATGGCCGTGCGCGATTCCACTGTTTTTTACAGCTCTGTACCGAGAGCTCACGCTGTGACGTTTTAATCTTCTATTGATCTCACGCACTCAACGTCACGCAAATTCGCAGGTCGGAGTTCACCAAACTTGAACTTTGCTACACTGCGAAATGCAAAGTTGGACAGGCTTGCGTTTCTGGCATGTCGCTCTAGGATGCGTATGAATGTAAGTCAACGAAGGGAAAAGTCAAGTGTTACCGTGGATCACAAAACCAGTCTTAATTAGACGGGAATATTTTTAGTTAAAGACAAAAAAACATTGTATGGGTCAAAATTAAAGATTTTTTCTTTTATGTCAAAAATCTTTAGGATATTTAGGAAAGATTATGTTCCATGAATATATTTTATAAATATCCTACCTTAAATATATAAAAACTTTATGATTGGATGGCCTGCCTCAGTTCCCCCTGATTAACAACTTTAAAGGCAATTTTCTCAAGATTTTCTCAAGATTTTTTAAAGCGGCCATGCAACGGTATTTCATGCATTCTGACTTCTTTACAATGTTAACCGTGCTCTGTTCTCATGCTTAACATGGTCAACTTGTGAAAAAACGAGTTGGGCGTATTACGTGGTATTTCTGTGCTCGATTCACTCCCCCAGCGATCGTGCACGTTTTGGAAAGTTTTTTTCCGAACAGTGAAACTGTTTTGTAACAACTTTTCTTAGTCCCTTATTGTAAAATTTTACCAGAAAAGCACACGGCACGGCCACACGGCAGTAATGGAGCAGTGGAAGGAGTAAGCACAGACGTCACTTTCACTTGTAAGCAGAAGAGAGAGAGAGCATATGTACTCGAAGTTCAGGTGCTTGTTTGTTATACTTTAGACGATGGTTGGCTGTTTGCCAAAATATGTTGCAAATTAATATTACAAACGCGGATTGTGCATTTCTTTGTGCATGACAGCTTGCAATGCACGAGGGTTATGCTTTTCCTCACGCCAGAGAGAGTTTTTAATAGCTTGTAATGCGCACGGCTCTAGTTGTTTCTGTTCGGTAATAATAGCGCATGTGGGCATCAATGACGCATTTGGATGAATGATATTGACTTACAGCAACAGTTTACTTTCTCTTGTTTAAAAGCTTGCGTTGGGAAGTTAGAACGTTGTCAACTGCACTGAACGTAATGCTAATTGCAGTTACACATGAGCACTTCCTAGACACGTAAGCTTCTGTTTTCGTCCACAAATCCAGCTTGTCATCATACATACATGCGTAAATTGCACCAACCCCTCGATGCTATCGTGAATTGGCGATCCACAGGCTGGCAATAGAACAATCGGACTATAGAGAATATCACCCAACACTAATTAGCAACATGGCTTACAGAAGGCAATAGCTAACACAGAATGCGTGTTAGGTGCACAGAGATTTAATGGAGACAAGCAGATTTGTAATTGAACATTGTGTAATTTGTCACGTACTGCAGCTCAACATTTGTACGCAATGTTTTACAGGTTGTAGGGAATATTTAGTATCATGTGTGTTTTTGTAGTGACGCATGTGTTTCAGACGTTCAGTCTCTTACACTGTTCTACAGTATTTTGTACATTTCTTGATTTTTTTCTTAAATGTTTATTATTTATAAAGGAATAATTTAGAAACATTGTCACTTTTTCTGCTTTGGTATTCAATGGTGCCCTAGATCTGTTTGGTTACAAACATTCTTCCAAATATCTTGCTTTGGTTCGGCAGAACAAAGTAGCTAATTATTTATTGAGCTGAAGACGTAAATAGTTTTTTAGGGATCTTGAGTTCAAACAATACAATGACATCTGAAATCTTTATAGGAAGGTCAGTCAAACCAAAGAGAGCAGTAAGCTACCACAATAAGACAGAAGTACCTCTCTCCAAAAAAACAAACTCAAGCCGATTCACATCGCCCCTTCTGGGGCAAGGGTTCCTATGAGATTTTGATCCGGTTGCCCTCTAGCTGCCAGTGCCGACTCAGAAGGATCCTAGGAAGGGCTAGCAGGACACGCTGAGCCCAGTCGAGACCTTGGCACATCGTTGCTGACTGGCAATACTGATTTGTTCCTTCTGTTTCCATGGCAACGGCCATACGGGGTTTGTCATGCTGAACACATGCAGGATGGAGGAAAATAGACATCACGCTGTATTCGTACCATTTTGTCGTCCGTGTTGAGCAGTTTCACAGCACTGCTCATTGTAGGCAAGTCTGTAAGTGTATGTGTTTTTATCCAATGGAAGCCACAACGTTGTTGAATGTAAGAACCATTCAAAATCTACTGTCTTCTTTTAGATAAACCTCGAAGGGTCTAGGGTCACACATATGCTCATCATGGCTATCTTTGTAACATAATGTGTAGATTTGTTGAGATGTTTGTAACTGTTATTTTAACGTGTCTACCATGGTATTTTACCAAAATTGTGTTTTGTATGTGTATTTGATCACATTGCTAATTTTGAAGGCAGTATTAAACCTGTTTTTCTTCCTTCTCTGTATGTTCCTTAAAAATCTACCTTTTAATTCTAGAAACTACTACATTGGTCCTAATTTTGGAAGAATTTGTGTAATGCTTTTCAGCACACAACACTATGTATGATAATTAGATTGCAGCAGAGGATGAAGGTCTGCTGTGACAGAGGTAGAGGTTTAAAATGTTAGGCCCAGTCACATGTCCAATATGTCATGCTTATATATATCCCTTTCAAATACATACATTTCACATACATTTTGTTTTTTGTTTGATTTTTTTGACTTTGTTTGCTAAAAGGCCATGGCTTTCCAAATGTTAAAAGATAAAATACTTCACTATTAACATCCTTTAACTGTTTGAAATTGTGTGGTATGTATATTTATCCAGTGATATTTGGAGATGTTTTAATAAACCTAATTAAAAATATATACAGTATTTAAAATAAATACATAAAGTTCAACAATAACATCTTATATTCTTTTATTTAAAGATTATTTCATTTTAAAAGGTTAAATTATAAAGTTAATAATAAAATTAGTTGTGAATGCTGAATTGCGATGGTTGAGATTGGGAAGTAATTGTAGTATTATAATATAATTTACGTAATCTCGTGTCGGTTCCATCTAAAGAAGAAAACTGGCCTGTCTAATAAGGTGGAGGTCAGTTAAAGAAGCCATGTTTTTTTATTTAATGCAATTCCACCATATCACATGAAACAACCGAAAGTTGAAGTTATCAGCTAATTTACCCTTAAACTTACCAGGGTATGTCACATAACCAGCTTTCTGGAATACCTCCATGGTGCTAATTGAGCCAACATAGCCAGATGCTTTGTAGAGTATCACTGCCTCTCCAGAGACCGCGAGTCTGTTGTAGTGCTTTTAATCAAAAACCTGCATGTCAGAGAGAGGCGAGGAAATGGATCGTTTCTCTTCATCAGCATGACTTGCAGATTTTCATTAGTCGCTACCTTGATATAAATTCATAGGAGTCTCTAACATGAAGCGTCACGGCTTCACTGCTTGCTATGATGAAAAAACAGAATGAGCCCACAAACTTAAAATATAACGGCTAGAATCAAAGAATAAAAGTACAAAGCAAATAAGCAAACTTACTATTTGAGGATGGAATCAACCAAAACAACAACAAAAAATAGCTCTTATTGCTGCTCCAGTAAATGTCAGTAACGCCCTGTTAATATCACAGAATGTCAGAGGAAAATATACTAGTGTACTGAGAATCAAAGGCTCTAATCAGCCAATGAAAGGCTCTATTGTTCATGTGAACGCATGGCTAATTGTTCTTCCTGCTGTATTATTTTGTTCATTTGGCAATCAATACACATCCTCCCCTCTCTTATTGCAGATTCTCACAGTCACAAAGAAAATATGAATTAAAATCAGATTCCAGATAAATTAGCTGCTGAAACAGTTCAAAAGAAATTAACTTTTCAGAAACTTCAATTTAAGGTTCACTCAAAAATAATGATTCTGTCATCATTTACTAACCCTCGAGTTGTTCCAAATGTGTATACTGTAAAAAAAATGTTGAATCAACTTAAAATAAAAAGGCAACCTATCACAAGCACATTTTTCATTTAACACAACAAACAGAGACTGAACTCCACCCAATTAAAAAAATTATGTTCAAGTCATTAGTTGTCACAACATAGTCAAGTTTACCTAATCAACAACAGAACAACTTTGTATTTTTTAGCCGAACATAAACAGAGAATATAGGTGATTTAAAAATAAATAAAATTATTTGTCTTTTACTACAATTGTACAGACAAAACAATTGATCAATTAACTGTTTAATCAGTTTGTGTTGAGTGCATTTATACTGGTTGTGCCAATGTGTCATGCACTTACACCTTAACTTTGAACACACACATCTCAACATTAAACAAAAATTAATCACAAAACATCGTTCGTTAAAATAACTCAACAGATAACTATCAGTAACAACGGTATTTAAGCATAAATTAAGCCAGCAAGAACTAAGTCACTAATCTTTATAATAAAAACAAATAAGAAACAAAGGATTGAACATGCTGCAATGCATCTTGGGAACATTCAAACTCAATATTGTTTGATTAGAATACACTGTTATGTAAATTGGGCAAACTTTCTGACACATTTTGGACAAAAACTTGAGAATCTAAGTTCACTCTACAAAATAATTTTTGTTAGAAACATGTTTAGGCTAATTTTGTATAGTTTAGGTAAAACAAAATTTTGTGGATTTCTGTCATCCAAACCTATAGCAACCTATTCGAATATTTCTCAACAAGTCCATCATTAATTCTGGCTGCACCGGGCCTCACCATCCTAGCTGCTTTGGCATCTACTTTACCCTCATCTACCATGTAAGCAGATTTAGGCATTACCACAGACAAGCTGTGGATGAACAGTCTGAGACCAGCTAAATATAACAACTTGACAGAGTATTGTAGGGTTTTCCGTCCGTGTTTGTGTGTCCCAGCGCAGACCGAGCTCTAAAGAGGATAGCAGTGTGTTTTATCTAGATAACAGGAGGCTAAGCTGAGAGTTAAAAGGTATAAAGCTGTTGAAATGAATAAGTAGAGATGATCCCAGTGAATGTGAGAGGAAAAAAGACTTCCTGTCTGGGTGTCATTAGGTCAGCTGTAATTCTCAAGTACGAGAATTGTACTTGAGCAAAACATTAAAACAATACTATCATACAGATAGAATTCTGCCTGTGTTGTATTAATTTACACTTACAATATTGTAGCGTAAAAGTGTTCTGTTGTAGTGTTACTCAAATTGTGAAGGTTCACAAACACTCGCACTGCATACTTTATCACTTTCATGAGAAATGTTTCCTCCGATTTCCTTGGTAACTAGATTGAAATGAAATAATTTATCATCCAAGATAAGAAAGTTTTATCACTCGATAAAATATCAGCCTTTAAACCCTGAGCACACAGAGTGTAAGAAAGAGCGTTTGCACAGGAAAATACATCAGCCCATCCATCTGCAGCATTCTGGGTGAACTCAGTTTGGTGACATATAACATTGGATTCCTTTTCGCAGAACAGATTTGACGTCTAGTGTGCGAATGCATAATCTAAGGGCAAATGTAGTTTTGTCACATTGACATCACACATATGTGATAAAAGATCACACGCTAAACCATCCTTGCCCTCACTCTATTTTTACCTCTTAAAAGAATCCACAAATTCCTTTCCAGTAGTGTGCAAAAGAAATTGTGCCGTTTCATGATATTATGGGAATGTTATTTTAGTCCTGCAGAAATAAAGTTGGTCGAGAAACAGATTTGGAAAATGGAAATGACCTCACAAAATGTTTAGGCTATACTAAAGCTGTGGAAAAAATGCAATGGAGGACAAGAAAGAAAGGGACATGTTCAGCTATTGATAGTTGATTTTGGTAATAATGAAAATCTAGAAATATGAAGATATATGGTTTCAGAAGGACAGCAGCTACGGTATATTACATTAGCTGAAAATATGTCTTTGGATTTTAAAATGTGTTTGCTTGACCAATAGCTAGTTGGACGAATTTATGTAAACAAATTTATGATGCTAAAATTACACACTGTACATATTATATAATAGATTATTACAGAAGTTATAGGTTTACTGGTGTAGCTCTACTGTTAAAGGTGTCATGAATTATGAAATCAATTTTACCTTGAGCTTTTTTTTAAATGCAACATATTGTGCAGCGCCTGGCTGTGGAAGAAAACAGTTGCTTCCTTCGGATTCATGACATTAGGAATAATTGGTTGAAGTTAATTTAAAAGACGTTCCAGCTCAGGCTGGTAATACATCGAGTTTTTGTTCGCTTCACCGTGGAATCTTTTGTAAACAAGGGTCATGTCGATGCTGGATTTGCAGAGAGACTGAGATTAAAAAGCAATGCCGTGCCGTCAATATTGAATCCAACCGGAATCTAATGTTAATAAAAACTATGTTCGATCCATCTCTATTGCTTTGTTTGAGATCACTTTATATGTCCTGAGTATGTGTAACCTACCTGTCTAAGAAAGTTTACAGAATGCTCCAACTAAGCACGTAGTTTGGCGTTTATTCAGTCCCAAAACTCGCTCGCATGAAAACCAAACACAAGCGCGTGATTTTGTGACGAGGAAGTCCACGAGTGGCTGCCCGAGGCGGTGGTGCTGGAGCGAGCCCTCAGATGGGCCTTAGACCTCAGATGGAGGATCGAGCCGTCCACCGAGCGTCCAGGACTACCAAATGGCACTGCATGGAAAATCAGCTCGGCTGACTGAGGAACAAGTGGCAGTGTGTCGGGGAACTGGACTAGAATCTTGTGCTTTTCCGTCTCCTTTTCTCTCATCTGTCCATACCCCCAGGTGCTTGGGTCTGAATGAACGCTATAACGTAGCCTGTCAAAAAGACACAGAAATGAACATCACAGGGCAAACTGATGTCTTTTGGAACTGTTATCCAATCATAGCAGTGGGTGTTGACTTCCGAGTCTTCAATGCGGCCCCCCCATAAAAACCGAGCGTTTCTTGAGCCAGCCTCAAAACCAGGGTAGAAAAATGGCTATTACTTATTGATTTTGATGGTTTTGAATGTAAAAACCACGCGGACGTCAGAAGTAGACATAAGAAAACAGTATAAAATAATAAAAAAGGCCAGTTCATGACACCTTTAACTCAAAATGGCTAGGGAAAAACACTGTAGAGTACTTTAATTTAATATGTATTGTATGATTGAATTGCACCAGAATTCTTGTACTATATCCTGTCTCTATTAATAAAGTCAATCGTGACTGTGTTGTAGATAGAGAAGTGCTGTCTACATCTGTATCGACCTACAGAACAATGTAGTCTGCCCATAGCCTCCAGCGTACAATTTGTGTTTACCTCTGGAGAGCTTTGGTTTAACCTCTGATTTCAGGTTCTTGGTTCATACGCAGAGAACTGTTAAATTAAACAGATTTAAAGTGACCCCCGTTATCTGTTTCGACAGAATACGAATTTCAAACCACAATGTGCACCGCATCCATTTATGCCCCCTGTTACCAGTTCATAAAAAAAACACCCTAAGCCCTGAACTGCTGTCTAGGGCTGTGTACTGCATGACAAATAGCTTTCCCTGCTTTTAGCTCAGTTCAATAAGGCCAAAATTGCCACTTACACGGTTTTGCTGAGAGTACAGCAGATGCGGTTGTGCAGTCTTGTGTCGAAGCAATTTGGGTCTCACATTTCAAGCAGACATGAACGTAACACAAGAGCTAATTTTATAGACAGCTGTGAATAAAATCAAGGTTTCAGTAGGTGACTTTATTAAATTTTGGTACTCACTGTCTGTCTTGCTGTCAGTAGATGCCGCAGGTAAGAATGAGATCCTGAAAATAACATCTTCTTCATGTTTTAAAATAGCCCACAAAACAAGTAACCTGCTATGAACTGCCCCCATATCTGCAAAAAAATCTAAATCACAGATCAGAAGTTATCAATATCAAAAACATTATATCATTATATGTTTACATTATTCATGTCTCTTTAGATGAAACATCCAATACATTAAGAGAGCAATTGATGCATTTTCTGAGCTCTGAAAGAACAACCTCCCTGGCAATAACATCTTCCTCTGGGCATTAAACTAATAGCAGATAGATCTTAAAGTCTTAGTGCCTTAGTTCATTTTGCAAGATACTGTCCATCAAACGCTCAGATGTGCAATACCAGTACTAGACAGAAGTGAGCTGTCGGCTTTTTTTCAGTCTGTAGAAGTGTGTGCTTAAGCATATCTCATTGGGTTAATTTACAAGCTCACTGCAGCAGTATTTCATATTGCTGGGTCAATCGACAGAAAACTGGCATGCATTCCTCCATAAGCACCTTGTGTTTTTAGGAGATTAAAAAAGCATTCACTAATAAAAAATAATCTGCTTGTCCCCCATTATTCACATAGGTAAGCAAATCCTGTAAATCTTACCGGACAGACCATAGTTCAATTTCCTGTTTTATTAAAAACAAGAACGTACTGAGAGAGTACACTGTTTTTCGGTATTAAATCTGGTGGGTAATGATGTGTTCATTCACTGTAAAAAAACACTTCAGAGCTCAACTCAAAATTTTCCAGCGACTTGATGCATCTCAATTTTTCAAAAGGCTCAGATGAGGTTTCATAAATATATCACTTTAGGCAAGAGTCTTCCTGTAAAACTTTAACTGAGCCAATTGAAAAAAATTTAGATCCAAAGAACCACAAGAAACATTTTAGTTTTTTTTGCAGTGTTGATTGAATAAGGGGGTGAAAATATATTGTATGTTGATTGTTGCAGACACCTCGATGTTTAATTCAATCTGTAACTGGTATTAGTGTATGTTAATATGGTTGTCTGGACTTCTTAATATCCATTGATCAATCTAGGCATTTTACAGTTAAAGCTCCAGTATGTAATAATTTTGCAATAAAATTTCAGAAAATAACTTGCACAGTGTGATATATTTCCTCCAGTTGTGTACTTACAATATTTCAAAAGTCTCTAAAGATTTTTTATTTCAGAGAAATTCCGATTTTAAATAACTGGCCGTCCCTGAAAAGAAATGTCGCCTCTCAGTGACGCGATGTCCGCTCTATACTTTGTTCCGGTGTAGACCAGAATATCACATGGTCAAATGCGGAAGTGGTTGTTATGGATCACGATTACTCTTTGGCGAGTATTGAAGTGCCAGTAAAACGGAAGCGTCTATATTTGGATACACGCAGTGTGACAAACGGAGGAATAAAACCAGGATAAATATCGGCCAGGCGTTTTCGAGATGGAGAGAGCTGCGCGACAATCTTGGACTTGACAGAGACTCTGCTCTCGCGAGTGTATTGATAGACAGGTAAGCAAATCAATTATTTATTTTAGAACGATTGGTTTGAGCACGTTAAACAACACGGCATTAACCATAAACACGTAACACTGCACAACATTAACCCAACAAATCATTTAACAAATAGCTGTAAGTTGTAACGGGATAATATAGCATAACATTTCACGTTCCTTGCAGTTCAATAATTATGATGACATAAAATAATACGATCAGATATACAGGTAATACAAAAACAAATAAATTACCTCATCCGTGATCATGATTCGTTTATCCAATTTAGATACATCGCTATGGCGAAAACGTATTTAAAACGACATCTCCCATCGTCACCTGCTTCATAGCGTCATCAAGCTTCGCCTTTGTTATTGTTGGAAATGCGCCCTCTTGTGGTCAAATACCAAGGTTACATACTGCAGCTTTAAATAATTTTTTATAACAACAGCTAATTGTTTCATTTACAACAAAGGTCTAATAGACCATTTCAGAAGATGAACTGTAAACACTGGTACATGAATAAATCTTAAATATATTCATCTAACATTTTGATGTGGATATAAATGTTCTGTTGGTTGTTTTATTGTTTAAAAATGTGTTGTGCTAAAGAACTGAAACAGAGTTGAACCAGCATTGTTTACGTCAACCGAATTGGTGAAGCTTTGCAGATTTTTTAGCAGATGTTTCAAGTTAATCTTCAAGTAAGCTAATACAGTAGTAATATAGTTACTCAAATAAAAAATTCATATTTGTTTTTTGTGATTAGGATAATAATTAAAAATGAAATTTAGTTGTTTATTGTATGTTACTGTAAATTGAAGAAACTCTTCATTCTGAAGGGAAAAAGGGAGGATGCTAAAAAAAACCAAAAGGAAAATTTTAAGTAATCCGAGTTTCCTTGAACAGTCAATATTTCAGATATATTTATACTTTTCAGTTGAAGGGCAGGACAATGCAAAATGTATCCAAAGGCTGCTTTTACAGCTCCATCTGTGACCAAACTCATTTCTATGTTTGTTTTAGCATTGTGTATATTTTACGCCAAACGGATTGCGATTGCTGTTTGGTCGGGTGTTTGCATATGTTATTGATTTTCTCCAAAGCTCTCAGGGTACTGAGGAATAAATAATCAGTGCAAAATTATTTCCTCTGTGTCGAGTTCAGCTTTATTTTGCAAAGATTCCCTGGTGTGCATCTTTAAAATCATGCTGTTAATTGAAGCCTAAATTCAGCAAAGCCAGGATAATTTAAGTAGGATTACAGAATCTTTGAAGGGAATACAAAGTGTGAAGACCTGTTTCGTTGGTTTGTGAAAAAGTAAACATGCATTTGTATTCAGATCTCCAGTATTTCTCCCACCTATTAATCCATGTCAGTGCATATAAAATGCAAGATGCTGCCTCTCAGCATCCACAGTCGAGCAACTGAATCTCGACAATGTTCTTGTAACTATTAAGATCTTGCGGTGAAAAGTTGGTTGAACTTATTTGAAAGTATTGTCCTGCTTTGCTATGGAGGAGTTGGCACAAATAAAAACATATCAATTCATTTTCATGTCTTTCAATGGCTTAATATTTTGGTATGACACCTTGTCGCACGGTGTAGTCTTTACTGCCTATGGTATCTCACAGTCCTGCTCATGTGGTTCAGCAGTTGGTGAAAAGAATTGTGTTTGATGGAGCCGTTGACTGTAGCCAATTTTCAGTTTCTAACATTTATGACTTAATTTCAACCCAGAAATAAGCAGTGAGTTCATTTGCTTTGTTCTTGATCAGTGATTTCCAGTAGAGGTACACATACCCAGGGGGTTTAAAAAGAAACTTCAATCATGCTTCTTAAACCTTAAAAATATTTAACATAACAATTCCGGGCTGTAATTCAATTAAAATAATACCTCATACAATCTAACACTTCTCTTGTCTTTGCAACAATACGATGCCAAACAAATGGCGTAAGTGACAAAATGTGTGAAAGACAAAGAAGCTCTCATCAAGTGAAAAGAAGATACTTGTTGAGTCATCCACAAATGTTTTATTGTTCAAAACTGAATCAGTGTCAAACTGGTCACTATATAGAAATGCTGGTGAATTAGATTCAATGTAACATAGGTTATAAAGAACACAATTGCTTTACAGATAGCTTTGTTGGCCACATGTTACATCTGCAATAATATACATTCATGTATAAACACAGAAACACACACCAAGATAAAAATGGACAAGAGAGAAATATATAGTAGGTAGATAGACTATGAGTCAGACTGCCTATAGAAGCTGCTACACAACCTAGTTAACAAGAAACATTACATCCAAAGGACTCTGTGACATCTCTCACAAGAATGAACCTCTGTAGTTTACACTTCAGAACACGAAAACACGAGATGGTTGGGTGTCTCTGCTAAAGATCAGAGCAACACACTCTCGGGCCGGGAGAGTATAATTCACAGAGCAACATATCACACCGTGTAGTGCTTCTCGTTTCAAACATATACAATTAGTGGAATCACCCAATAGACGTCTTTCTCAGCTTTCAGAAAGCTCCGCTCAACAGACTACAGAATATCACAGTAACAAGACTACAACGACAAAGTGAGGTGGGCTTATTTCCCAGGGTCTTTCATGGAGTAGAGGCAATTTCATTTATAGTGTTAAATATAAGATGTGGCTGGTTCTCTCTCGCTCAATCTCTTTATTGCTCTCACGCGTAGTTTGTGGAGTCTGATCATGTGGGCCGTCGAGAGCTTCTGTCACTCATCCAGTAGCTGTGGACTGACAAAACAGCGGTAATTTCAGGGAGACTTGGCAGAATAGAGTGGGACCGTGGCAGAAACATGATTGGGCTCCAGATTCCTCAGTTTAGAGAATGGCAGGATAGGCAGCTTGAAAAATGCATTGAAACGTTGAGTGTCGAGCAAGTAGAGCGGTTGGAGGGAGACCGAATTTTTACAGGTGTGTTTTTTGGAGCCAGATCAAATTGGCTCAAACTCTAAGCTCTTGAATAAATATCCAAATCCAAACTTGGTCTCTCGAACGAACAGAAGTGATTTCTCCCTTGTTTTTGTATTTTTGTGCATACGGTTTCTTCAGCCAGAATGTTTTTCTGTATGCATTTGCCAGCAGTATGTAGAATCAGACTGTGTTTGCATTTCTGATTAGAGACGAAATTGTGATTTAAAACCCGGTCTGTATTTCCTTGTTTCAAACACTGCGCACACACGGCTGCTCTACGGGACCCGGTCAAATGCTTATCATTTGCAGCTTATTAATATAGTCATAATTAACTGAAAATCGCGGTCCTCCTCTTGTCCAGAGATGCTTGTAATTACGCTGACATGCATACGGCTGCAGGCAAAGTGGTTTCCGCTCCCTGCAGAATGGACAGCTCCTCTTTAACTGTCCTGTCACGTTGCCTTGGGGAGCCGCACGCAATTTCAAGTGCAGTTCTCATTGTTTGGTTGACTGCACCAGTAGTGCTCCTTATTTGCAGGAAGTCACCTTATAACCACATGAATATAACATGCAAATGTTATGCATGTCTGAGGGTCATAATGGACTAGTCACTTGACCTGAATAGGTCCGTTTTTAATAGTGTAACTCATCAGAGCATGAACTTAATTTGTGAGTGGCAGCTAAATGGAATCATTTCTTCTTCAGTGCTCTTAATATCTTGTTAGTCAGTAATACTTTGACATTAATCTGAAAACTGCTGAATTCTAATAGGCATCGATTGTGGTTTCTGTTCAGTTGTATGACATCTTAAGTGTCATGCGAGTGCAGGAAAGACCGTTTTCATTAAATTTGAGGAATATAAAGGCCTAGAGCATGTTTGAGAGCTTGAGAGAACGGAAGGGAGAGGCGAGTGTAGGTGTGAATGGGTAGGTGGAAAAATCGCCTGTTATCTATTTTTTGGCACTGAGATTGTTTGCATGAGGATATTTTAGGACACTTCATTTTTTAACTGAAAATTAACTCGGAAAAAAAACTAAAGTAAAATAAATGAAATACATTGAACTTATGAGCAATATGAAAAATAAACAATAAATAAAAAATGACAAAAGCAAATTATGCAACACAAATAAATAAATGCTATTAAATTAGCATCAAAAATATGAATAAAAGATAATTTTAAATATTGATAGAACTGGAATAAATCTGAAAAAAATACTACTTTTGCTCAATAGTGTGCTATTTTCCCAAATCTATAGTACCGCAATAGTCTATAGTACATATCGCTTACACACACACACACACGTTAAGTTGCTTGTTAACATACGTTAACACATGATCCTGAACATATATGGTCTGTCTACTCTTTTTACTATAAAGCTTAAACCGAACTTGGCTTGCGAGACATTTTTCCTCCATCAGTCTCTATGTCAGTGGCCTCTCATTAAAATTCAATGCGAACAGGCCACTGTGGGTGCTTCAATACTTTGGGTATTTTTCAGTTCAGGCATGGATGATGGCCTCTGCTGTTCGTATTCTGGCTGTGTAGTGCCTGAGGCGAAACACAAGGTAAACAGATCTGCCATGAGCATCCAGGGCTGAAAATGAACTGGTGCACCCCGTTTTGCTGGAATTAATTGAATCCTCGCTGCCATTAAAGTGACTCGGAGAGTTGACCGACAGCTATCGCCAGTGAAAACGACAGGCACTGAAAAGATCTGGACTCCTCCTGTCCGTTGTGCTGACTGTGACGATATCTCTCTCTGATGCGCGGATCTCATTGAGGATGTGCTGGAGTGTGAAGGCTATTACTTTAAATAGCGCTTTAAAAGCTTCTTTTCACTATCGTCCTTCCAAAAATACGAATCGCTTTCATCCGAAGCAATTTACAGTGCATTGAGAGTATTTTATAAGTGTGTGTGTTCCATGTGAGTCAAACATTGAGGCGTCGATGGCGTCATACTCTGCCAATTGAGTTACAGAAGTTAAAGAGGAAATTGACTTTAACATTTACGGAGGCGCTTTTATTTTTATCATTGTTACCGGCTTGAACTTTGCGCTATTAATGCAATTCTCTACCGATTGAATTAGAATGTACATGAGGTTTTTTTACATCTCTGTTGTTTCTCCTACAAAGTAATACAATTGAATTCAGATCGATTGGAGACTTGTTCTTTCTAAATGTTTCTCTTGAGAAAGTGCCAATCCTTTCATGCGTCTCTGGTAAGAAGAAATCTTAATTCAGATACTGTCATTATTTCTTCACCTTCAACTTCTAAAACCTGTATATGACTCTTTCTTCTGTGGAACACAAAAGAAGATATTTTGAGAAATGTCTCTGTGGTTTTATGTCCACACCATGGAAGTCAATGGGGGCTGATATTGTTTGGTTGCCAACAAAATATCTTCTTTTTTGTTCTGCGGAAGAAAGAAATTTGGAATGACATGGGGGTGAATAAATGATAAACAAATTTTCATTTACGAGTGAACAATCCCTTTAATTCTACTGATAAACATTATTTTGCTTGACCTTGTTGATCGTTCTTGATCAGTTTTTCTCTCATTCATATTTATACTTTCTCTCACAAATCGGCATATCTGTTTTCAAGATAAAGAGTCTTTTTGATCCTCACCCCTAAACTGTTACTTTGTTCTATTTCACTGGCTTAGCATGAGCCACCCCTGTGGAAACCCTTGTACCAGTAGATGAATTGCAGGTGTGCCAGAACTGCTAATACTCAGATATGGATGTTATCAGCAAGCTTGCAGGCGGCGGGGTTTAGTGGACCCCTCTCCCATTTCAAATGGGGTTTTCCTTCAAAGGAAACAAAGGGAAAGTTTCCTCTTTGGACTATGGGATAACCGTGTCCAAGGTAACCCTAAACAAGCTCCCTTGTTGTAGGTTATGACATATGTACGGGAACAAACACAAGTTGTGGAAATTCTTGTAGTATGAACACCTGTGTCCTTTAGATTTCCATTGTTTTTACATCAAGCATAAAAAATCTCCTATGTGATTGAAACTACGTGTATTCAATCATGTGTTTCAGATGTTCCAATTTCATACAGTGCACAAGGTGGAAGCTCTTCGCCTCTGAACACTCGAACACCATCTTAAAACAAAATATGCTTCTGTGAGGCATACTAGTGCATGAGAGTCCTCATGACGAAAGCTATTATTGTCTGTTTCATTGTATTGTTTCATAGCTTTGTGAAGATGAGAAAAGGGTTGATGATTACCGGTTTAGATTAAACTCAGGTTAACAGGGTAAAATAGCCAAACGCTCACTGCTAGGATGTCCCACTCCACACAGAGCTCTATATCTTTCCACACCAGGTGGATGGGCAGACGTTCTAGGGTAGGAAGTTAACTCTTTGTCATGGCAACTGGTTTTGCGTAGATTCTTTTTTTCTTTTGTGAAGGCACGGTTTGTATATTTAATATTCTACAACAATTAGGTTGATATAAATAGATGCTTTGAATATAAAAGATTAACTGGAACGCATTTAACACGTTGTGATGTTATTCATGCCACAGCGACGTGGTATTATTGGTTCATTAGCTCATGCATAGTGATGTAAGAAGCCTACACATAGCCAAAGGATTTATATAATAATTGCCTGTCCAGATCTGACAGTGATGCACACAGATACTTAACTGCCTTAAAGGAACACTCCAGACCAACTCCTCAAGGGTTAATACATTTAGTTTTGCCGGGTCTGGCGATAGCACTTTTAGCATAGCTTAGCATAGATCATTGAATCCAATTAGTCCAGTAGCATCGCGTTCAAAAATGACACAAGAGTTTTAAGATTTTTCTTATTTAAAACTTTACAAAACGGTTAAACTCAACTTATTAACCGGGGGACTTGGACAATTTCCCAAAAAATTGGAGTGTTCCTTTAAATCACATTTCCATTAGCTTCTGGCACATCCTTTTTTTCTTTCCACCAGATAGTCAGTTAATGGAGGTATTTAAAAATGATGATTATTAAATATTATGTACCGTAGTAAGATATACTGCACTGCAGTAGAAAGAGTCCTAATGATGTTACTTCTTCACAATGCATTATCAAGCAAACTGAAACACAAGAAACACTTATGGGCGGTTTCACAGACTGGGTTTAAAACTAGTCCCAGACTAATTTAAATGTTGGAGGTGCCTTAATCGAAAACAACGCGCACTGACACATCTTAAAAATAAAATATATATGTGCAATTGTTTTGTACTAAGATGCACACCAGTAATGTTTTTTTGAAAAGTATGTTTTTAAAAATGACTTAAATAATTTAACTAAGGTTTAGTCCTGGATTAAATTAATCCCTGTCTGGGAAACTGCCCCTTATTTGTCCTTTTAATGCATTTAAAAAGTTAAGTGAGTTCAAGTATGAAAAGTTTCCACATTTCACCTTCCAAAACTTGTAAAGTGAATTATTGATGTTGTCTACTGACTAAAGAATAAAGAGCAATTTACTTTGTGTGGGCTTGCTTGAATTAATCATTACATGAGACTAAAATGGGTGATGATTTCTCTTTCGTTACAAAACCCACCAATTTTCCAGTAAATGACAGATGTCTACTTGCACACCAAGACCCCGTCATTATCGACAGCATCGGTTTACCGCACCCATCAAACATTTAGCAGACAGTCTATTGTGGTTGTTTTGCATTCTTGCATTTTCTCCGCCTGCTATGAGAAAGCACGCAACATGCAATTTTGGCTTCAAACATTTCTGTCGACACGACAGACACATTAGGAAAGCTGAAGAATGCTATCGGCAGAGTTAATTGACCCTCACGATTTGTAAACGTTACGCAACTTGATGACAGCCTGAATCAATGCAGTGTTAACGGCAACATTACAATTATGTTTACATGTATATTATGTATATAAATCTGGTTTGAACAACTAAAACATATTCAGATCCTCCTTTTCCTCTTCTTAAGAGTCTATGCCCCCTGAGAAATGCAACAAAGGAAGGGATTTTTTTCCCCAAGTGTACACCTCCTCTGCACTGTCTTTCTCTCCCCCCCCCAGACTTCAGGGACCCCTACGTATCCCTCAATAAAAAGGTAGCTATAGTTTCCATGGAGACAAAAACCGACTGTATAAGATTTGTACATTTCACAGATGCAGATGTGCACAATGGTCCAGGAGCAGTTTTTGCAGACAAACACACTTTCAAGTTCTTTTCCCGCTGGATTTATAGCGTGGATGATGCGGTTAGAAGTGTTGAATGTATGGTGGAGCGGGTGAGCTCTGTGACAACACTGAAACAGATAGATAGCAATGGGTTGTGAATTTATCCCCTGCGTCTGTGGGCTGGCACACTTGATCAATACTAATCCCCTCATATCTCATGGGTCACATCGGACGGTATGTTTCTAACTGTCAACACATGAAGTGACTCTCAGCAGACACATTTAACAGTTCTCTGGGACATTATTCTGCAAATAAGCATACTAGCATTAAAGGATTTATATAGTTAGTTGGGCGTGTTAACTCAACGGGTAATTTAATAATATACACTTTTATTCATAATGATAATCTTTTCATGTTCTCTACAAACTACCCGTTTTCAGATGTTATGTCTGTGAAGTAGTGGTAAAGTTCTTTTTTTGCAGATGACCTGTGTTTTTGTGTGCAAGTGAAATGAGCTGCTGCAGAAATCTGCCTCTGTCCGCTGTTATTATATAAGCACATGTTTTGCTATATATACACAGTAGCAACTTCGCCTCAAATCAATTTATTTCATTTTTTTATTTATTTATTTCATTATCATGAAAATGAAGTTGAGAAATATATGAAACATTAATAGATTAATCACAATATTTTTATCATAATATTTTTATTTGTAATAATTGTTTAATAGTCCCATTTTGTTTATTTTGTGCATGATGAGCATCTTTTTATTTCATGTGTTGATATATTTTCATTAGATTTTGCTAGTTGAAGGCGTGTGATATTAATGGGAAGAACTTCATTTTTCTAGACTGCATTTGATTTTTGCCTTGTTTTCCAGCAATAGAAAAACTAGAAAAAGTTTTTGTACTCTGTGTGCATTTTGCAATATATCTTTTTACTTCTTTTTACTTTTTACTACTTGCCGCAATCTGTAACTTTTAGGTTCAAAAGATACAAATCTGGTCGGATTTTGCAGTGCTGTTTTTCCAATACACCTGAAGATGTTTTAAACGGATATGGCAATAAAGAGTTTTCAACTGCTTGTTTACTTGATTGATCTTTAGACTTGATTTTATTTCCAATATTAGAATGGTTCTTGGTAATAAATTTGGTGCCTTTGCCAATAAACTGTTAAATGAAATTCCTTTGAGTCTGTTTTGATCAGTGAACAGACGTGTAATTTTTACGTTAAATCAATAAAGGGTTTAAGGCCTGGTGCACACAATATTCTTTACTGACAGAAGATGCTTCCACATTCATTTATGTACACAAACAGCAGCAAGAAAAAAGATGTCCATATTTAGCAACAAAGAGCTGAAAAAAAGGCTAGTTTCAGAGGAAAGTCTATAATTTTATGAACTCTATTTATATTTTGAGGCTGTGCCAAAATGTAGTTAAGTTAACAAAAAATATCTCTAAAAGCACAAATGTTTTTCTGAGTGCTAACATTATGAAGATGATAAAGTTTACACTTTGTGCCTGAATATGTAAAATACAATAATGCTTCCGATGCTTTTTATCTGATGCGTCTCATGGTTTGATGGACATGAGCAGTGTATACATCAACAGTGGATTGTGAAAACAAATCCCCGTCCCAACAAATCCAAAATGATGATTACAGACAGTCTGTCTTTTAAAAATCAGATTTAAAAAAAAAAATCAGTAATCGCTCACGAGTACCCTTACACAGGATCTAGTAATGAACAACGCCTGCTTAAATCTGTCCTCCTTTTTTTTACCCTTACTCGAGATCTAGTTATGAACGACGCCTGCTTAAATCTGTCCTCCTCTTGTCTGGCCCTCAATGCTCGTCTTTGTCTCAGAATGAGAATAAGCCTTTCTCTCCCTCACAGATGATCGCTCTTGTCTCCACAGCCGCCTGCTGAGGACGTGACGACCCACGTGGTCTGGATGCCAGCAGCTGCCTCTCGGAGCCCCGGACGCCCCCTGGCAATCTGAGAAACGTCCTTCATTTTCCATGCTCCAGACCCCCTCCGGTCTGCGAAGGACTTGTGAGGATTATTGAGTTTTGGGATTAGTGAAGTGTCCACTTTGGCCGTGGGAGAAAGGGAAAACTATCACTCGTGAGTATCCTCTACTGCTACTGCCAGCCTTGGTTCTACCGTTGCAATTAGAGTAATTATGCCCTTTTGTGCTTGCTCTGTAGAAAAGAAAATGCAAGAGTTTATTAGAGCAAATTAAGTGCTTCAACATTATCTGGGATTGTAACTCATTACTTTAAACTCAGACTTGGAGTATTTTCCAATGAGTTTTTTTATTGTATTTGGTGCAACATAAACAATAGATTCATATATTCAAACACACAGAGCAAATGAAAAGCCATCACAGTGGTCCCCTAAACAGGGAACATAACCTCCGTGAGATTATCCCTGCATTAAGAACACAATATTATTTATTATTTCTCATTAACTTTATGATGATCTTAGAGCATTATACTTATTACAGTTATGATATTTGACCTGTCTATGTCTTCTATATGTTTTTGATTCATTATTATTCATTAAGGCTACATTTACGCTCTGTATTAATAATCAACATAACAGCACTGAATGTAAACAGATCCATCTTTCTTGTCTTATACTTGGAATGTGTTCAAGACTCAGCAACACTACAGGAGATTGAAACCGGTTTCATGTGATATGGTATGGCAGAAGTGTTGCAGGCGATGCCATGCTATTGTTGTGGTCAGAAAAATGCCCGAAGCAAGATTAAGGCATGTTAGTGTTTCGGTCAGTGTGTATTTGTGCGATATATAATGTCAACATATTGTAACTTTTTGCTGTCAATTATTGAAATGATGTATAACACGGCTGTGTGTGGTTTTACTGTTTGAAATGGCTCATGCAAGCCACCTCGGCTCGCAGTAGATGTCTATTGAAAACCTTAATTCTGCCTTTTACTTTGAGAATGGTTGTCTAGCGTCTGTAAAATAAACGTGAGATGAAGCTAGATGGTTGGGTTGCGTAAGGCCCTGGGTCTACGGCACATGGATATACTCTCTGATAAATCTGTAATACTTTATGTTGATAGCAGCAGATAGCACATTTGATGTTTTACACAAGACCCAAATCCAACAATATACATGTTCGCTTGGATATTTGTCATTAAATGGGTTTCAAACGGCATTGCATGTTGTGTTTAATGCATTTTAAGCATTTATTTATAGCCTACTTGCCATCTTTAGACAATCCCATTGCTTTCACAGATCCTTCAGGTGGTCGCTTGACCTTTCCAATGTAATGGTAATTTGTTAAAGGGGAAGGTGCATTCATCACCGCCATAGTTTAAATTGGTAATTTCAGTACATTTGTGGTTTGGCTGCCCTCCTCACGAGCACCAAATAAGCCGAATGGCAGTTCTAGACTCTGTAAAAGACAATATATTCCTGAAAGAATGGATGGCTAATCAGCCCGTTTTCCGATCAATCTGGCAGCTCGGCCGTCATGCATCTCCCGTCTGGTCATGAGAGTGCGCTCGCACTCTGAGTCCTGCTAAATGAGTGTCAGACGAGTCTAGCAGCTTTAGATAAGACAGCCGCACAATGGCTGCCATACACACACAGACACACAAAGGTGCGTGTACGCGGTCTGAAAGCACCAGGAGGTTGCGGATATGATAAATGCAATGGAAAGAGTGTCCTTTCAAACGCAGCAGTGTTTCGCCAGTCCATTCTGCTCCTGTGGAGCTGGAGCGAGAGAATGCAGCTGAACTGAGAGCAGTGCTGATCTGCTGTACCTGAAGATAATTAACACCAGAGATCCAGCAGCTGTTGTCCCTGAATCTAACACACAAGCACTTATTCCACACTTTAATGAACACATGTGTGCTATGGTGTGACAGTAGAAATGAGAAAACAAACTGTTATTACATTGTTTATATTATTAATATTAATATTTATCATATAACAGAGATTTTTCTTTATTGTTGTTTTTTTCTCAACATTTTTGCCATTACACCACAAGATACATTTGCATATTAGTCTGTCAATTACATTTAACCATTTGGCACTTTTATCCCGTGCGAATTACACTGCATTCAAGCTGTACCTTTCTTTGGAACACTTTACAATTAGGTTGTATTTGTTAACATTAGTTAATGTATTAGCTAAGATGAACTGATACAATACTTGGACAGTATTTTCCGTGTTATTCCCCATTCTGACAAGTACTGATATTAACACAGATGAACAAAAGGCTGAAAAGCAATATTCCTCATTGTTGGTTCATGTTATTTAATGCATTTACTAAATTTTTATCAGCATTTGTGTCTAGAAAATTTAAATAAACGAAAAGTACTATTACTATGGTGGATTTTCTAATATAATATTGCACATTTAGTTTGTTTTAGCTGTAAGCCTCACGAAATTGCAAGCACACCATATGTGATCCTCGAGAACAAAACCAGCTTTTTGGTTCGAAATTGAGATTTTTACATAATCTAAAGGCTGAATAAATAAGCTTTATATTGGTGTAGGAGTTGTTAGAATAGGACAATATCTGGCTGAGATACAACCATATAGAAATCAGGAATCTGAGAGTGCAAAAAATCTAAATATTGAGAATATTGCCTCTGAAGTTGTTAATCAGGGGCACCCTGGCAGGCCATCCACTCACAAAAATAAAGTTTTTATATATTTATGGTAGGAAATTTACAAAATATCATCATGTACCATGATCTTTACTTAATATCCTAATGATTTTTGGCATAAAAGAAAAATCAATAATTGTGACCCATACAATGTATTTTTGTCTTTTACTGAAAATGTTCCCGTGCTACTTAAGACTGGTTTTTTGATCCAGGGTCACATATATGTATGAAACTGAGCAATTGAACACATGTACGTCCAACGCGTAGACATTTCTAAAAAAAATTTTTGCACACCATATACGGTATGTACGAGTTTGAGCACTTTTAACATTGCACACCATATATGTATGAGTTTCAATGAGTGTCTGGGTTGCTTCTGGGTTATTTCACAATGTTCTAGCCGTAGTAAGACTGTGAAAAACATAGTGGTTTATCATGCATCTGTTCAATAGCACCTGAAATGCTTAAGAGTACATGATATATATGTCTTTCTTGATAAATTCTGGGAAGCGCTCAACATGATTAATTCTAAGAAACTGAGACTAATATATAACTGTGGCGAGCGCAAAGAGGATGGGCCAGGTAGGCCGGAATAGAATATAATACTGGCAAATAAGAAAGGACAGGCTAATGAAAAAAGGATTGGTGAACAATGTGAAAAACAACCTTAGATTTCAGAGTAAAGTGTGGAGTCAGATGTGCATTTGTTAGATTACTTTGGATGAACTCTGAATATGTCACTTTTCGGCTCGATAATAAAGTTTTGAACTATTTTCATCTGGAACTCTTGTCTGCTAGATTTTTTTCTGCGTTTGAAGGTGGATTTGCCTCAGCATTACCTGCAATAAACTAAAAAAGTTTAAGATGAGGCACTAAAATGATGAACTGAAAATAAATAAAAGCTATAGCAGCTTCTAGTGTTTAGAACATGGAACTAGCAATGCCAAGGTCATTGTTTCAATCCAAGCGATTGAACATACTCAGAAAACAAATGTATAGTGTAATGCAATTTAAGTTGCTTTGGATATTCGCTTCTGCCAAATTATTATTAAAAATAAAACCAAATTTAAAATATGAATACAAATTTTTTGCCATACAGTAGTGCGTTTAGGAAAAAAATCTATTGAATCATTATTGGAGTCATGAAACTATATAATTTAACTATGCATAATAAAACAAACATTTTATTCATTCAGCAGGAGCATTTACACTAAGTGACTTACAAATGACGGTGTGTTCAACATTTGGCCTTCAACAAAAAACAACAATAATGCACAAAGCGTAATTCTTAAGCTACGGGTAAAGCATGCATCCTACAGTATTATGGTAGTATGTGCTAATTACACTGGTGTCCATATCTAAACAGCGATTGGTTATAATGCGTTTCACTCATGCAGTCCATTAACTGACAGACAGTTGAAGCATTACGAAATAGATTTGCTGTGACTTTGACCCCATCAGCAGAGCACAAATGGAGGAACATCTGCCCATACATTCCACCCACAGGGATAATAACATGTCTCATTACACAAGAGATCACTGGAGATTCTTGTAGTAGGGCATCCATCCACTGGTCTTGCTACAACAAACCAAGTGATTTTTTTTCATCTGTTTTTTATCTGTATATCATCTGTCTGTTTTAATTTGCTTTCTGGAAGCTAAGAATCTATAAAGATTTATCACCACACGGGTATATCACTTATAATGTAAGCGAGGCCTTAGAACCCATGGCACATGGATAATTTATACTAAGAAGACACACGGGTGCATTTATTTCTATGCTCAGAGCACTAAGTGAAGTAACTAGCTTGTTTTTCAGTAAGCTTCTCAATTGTGGACACATCCATTTAGTATGATTTGACATCCGTGTTTCTCGCTGGCTTTGCAGAATCAAATACTCTGAAGTGGCAGTTCATTTTTTAACCCTTTCTCTGAGGTTTTATCTAGCAAACAGTTGTTACTGATGATACACAGTAATCTTATATGACAACTCTGTATTCTGCACATATACCTATTCAGGATTATGTTAGAAAGAAGTTGGTAACTCTAAACTGTTCCTCCGTTAACCCGCAAGAACATCTTTTCTAGGCTGTTCTTTATCTATTCATTAGGATATCAATAGGAAACGTTCCCACTTGAAGCAGGATGTGACCTTTGAGCCTGGGATTGTTCGGATATCATCAGAAAATCCTTGTATCTTGGACTTCTGATATCTTGCATGTTATAGCTCAATTATATCTCGCCGCGATGCTACAGAGAGCACTTATGGCTGTGTGGGTGTTAGACTGAAATGTTCTCTATTGAGTTGAAGTCGCAGTTTCTGTGACGGACATTCACGGTTGTGACTGAGACAACCATGCCGTTGGGGGTTGTTAGTGTGTATGTTTGTGGAGGCTCGACATGCTTTTTCTTAGCGTCACCATGGTTGGAAGCAATGCAAGTAAATGAACCATAGCATGTATAGTAAACTCAGACTTAATCTTTTACTCCTTTCTTTGTGTTTTTATTCTGCCCTTTGGGGGCATGTTCGAGCGTTGGAGACATTTTTCAGTGTGAAGGGTTTACTGCAAGAACTTCCTTATAATGTTGGCCTGTTTGCACAGAGTTTGCACTTACAGGTACATAACAAGGCAAACTCAATAATGTCTGCATAGTAATATCTACGGAAGAAGGGATTTAGTTTACAAAAGTGAGTAGGAAGCTGTTAATGGGAAATAAATTGGAAGTGGGACGTGAGTATTATGTAGGTGACATGCATGCCTTGGCATTAAATGTTATAGGTCAGATTGAATGTTTTTTTCCCAATTGCTTTGACTGACCAAATTCAATTGGGGTTTTGTGGCGAAAACCTTAACTGAATTCTAATAAGCTCATGAAGCAAATGTAAATTGTTTCATTAGGAAAAGGTAATTGGTATTTTCCTTAATAGTGGAATCGAAGACTTTCCAAAAGTCTATTGAAAGAGAAGTTGCTGTATGAAGAGAACATGAAGGACAAAAGCCTTCCCTGCTGAGACTGTAAATCTAAATCCTCTCTGGGGATTGAAAAGATGGATACCCAATTTTTAGCAGTTGGATGCCCTGCAGCAATACACCAGTAGCTCTCCTTAAAATGATAGGCTAGTTTTCCAACAACAACAAAAAACACAGTTGGTTTTCAGGTTTATAGAATGTGAATAGTGCATATGGTGACAGTGCAAATAATTGTGACATTTATAAATGTGGACAATAATTTCAGTTAAGTAGGAAGAAAATGTAAACCAATGCTGTGTTGTGTAATAAACAGTATTTGGTCATGTGCGAAGTCGGAAGCACATGGTAATTCATGTGTATGCTTAAGATGTTTTTATCGGGACTTCAAAATTGGAACGTTGCTTAATCAGGGATGAAATTTTATCTTGTGCAGCATGAGAGCAGTCAATCTTTTAAATCCTGTCCCTCATCTCTTGGGAATAAATTCAGCACAGTTTCATGCATTTGATCCCTTTTCCAAATAAACCAGGCGGACAACAACATTACAAGTGATAAAATCATTAACTTCTTTATCTTTGTGCATGATTGTGTGGATCAGTGGTTTATAAACTATAGTTATTTGAACACCACACATAATTCCTTGAATTGCTTTTCCTCAAATCATGACAGTCGGTGTATTATTTTACATAATGAATATTCTAAGCTGGAAGTGACAGTTCACCCAAATATTCTGTCATCATTTACTCCAGCTCATGCCATTTCCTACTGTATACATTATATATAAATTATTTCTGTTGAACACAGAGAAAGATATTTCGAAGAATGTTAGCAATTTTGAATTCTGTGACATCATTGAGTGCCATAGTAGGTCCAATGTAAAGGTAGTTAAAGGAGATCCAGAACTGTTTGTATATTGTACTGTCTTGTATATTGTTTGTATATTATTTATTCATCATATATATCACTGTGTTAAACAGAACATAAAAAGATATGATAATTGTTCCGACTATGGTAGTGGATGATGTGAAAGAATTGAAAATTGCTAACATTCTTACAAATATCTTTCTTTCTCTTCATCAGAACAAAGACATGTACACTACAGGTTTTAAACAACCTGAGGGTGAGTAAATGATGACAGAATTGTAATTTTTTTTGGCAGAATACTTGCTGTCATCCAAGCTCACCCATCTCATCTCGGCCCGGCTAGACAAACTCAGTAGAACAGAACTCAAATACAATATACTCAAAATTCAACATTAATTAATGATGAACATTGAAAATTAAATGAGAGATGACAGTGGGACATTCTGACCATATGTATAAAATGAAACACCATCCAGATAAATGGAGACGGACTGCATGACATTTTGTGTTTGGTGTGGTATTCCCACCACCAGATCTTCCAGAAGTAAGCAGACCTTTGATTGAATACACAACCGATTAAAGCCACCTTCATGGCATCTTTCACCTCCTCAACTCGATTCAATCAGTCCTTTACAGATACACTGCACTCCTCCATAGCCATTACCAGTCATCCTACAGGATCCTATTAGGTCTTATGTTTTCTGCCCTTGTACCCTTAAATGGTTTAGTCAGAGGTGAGTGTTACCTGCCTCACAATTTCAGCTATTAACGGGAACCTCCTACGGATGCTTTTAGATTTAGACATAAAAGAAAGAGATGACAAGTACAATAATGTATAAGAAAGAGAAATAACTGTAAACAGTTATTTTCGAAAAGTAAACATCTGCACCTAGATGAAATAGCAACGAAATGTTGGCATTTAACTGAAAAACATGACAAAAGTTGATGATTTTGGTAACACTTAGCAACATGGTTGTATTTGTTAACAATAGAAAATAGTTGCAGTACCTAACATGAACTTACAAAAAACAATGTAGATTTGTATCATGTACATTATTTTAATGTTAATTATTAAGATTAGTTATATTAACTTTAATAACTAATCTTAGTGTTAGTTCATTGTGCAATTACTATTGTTAACAGATCCAACTTTTGATTAAAAAACTGATTAATGAATGTTAAAATTGACATAAACCCAAATGATTAAATGCTGGAAGTATTGGTCATGTTTAGTTCCTGTTACCTAATCCGTTAACTGATGTTAGCAAATACAATTATTTTAAAGCGTTACCATGCTTTTTATTTTTTAAATAAAGCTTTTAATAACATAAAGCGAACCATTGTACTTCTTTTGTCATATGGTTGTTTCTATCCCCTTTCTCTGAACGCGGACTGTCTTTGTATCATGTCTCTTATCTTCACTCAGCTTGTTCAGCGCCACACTTCATAAACGCTAACACTGGTAGTGTTGCTACAGTGACTTTAGAAGCCAGTCAGGTGTCAGCTTTCCCTACTTTCCCTGCAAAGTCACGCTGAAGCACTGACACCACACCTCTGCAGCTGCCGATACCCGGCATCTCCGCGTGTCAGCACTTCTTGCCTTCTGTCATATTAATCTGCCGCTGAGTGCATTAGAATGTGACTTTGGCGTAAGCAGTCGCTGCATTGCTGACTGTAAAATGCCAGAAAATGTTAGCTGAGACGTGAAAATCCTATTCGGTAAAAAGGGAAGCGTGCGGTATTACATTTCCTCGTTCAAGGACATAACCATGGGGTGGGAACGCATTGTATAACTCGAGCCGGGTGCGATGACAGAGCACGTCCTTTATTAACTGAAGCATGAATTATTTTTGATTTGTCACAGGCTGACGACACATCAGGCTATTTTAAATGTCACATTGAAATAAGGAAAAAACGCAGGCCCAGAAATGGTTTAAATGGGACAACTGAATGTTTCCTAGTTGTTTTCTGCAGAACGTCAGAAATCATACTGTGAGTAATACAGTGGCAGTTAAACTATTTTTAGTTCAAGCGTGCTGTACTTGCTTTTTATGGGATATAATGATGTGGAAATGAATGCATCGAGTTTGGGTCAAATGGATCTGCAGTCCCTGGTGAATGTAATGCTGGCGGGGCTCCATCTGAGACCGTCTTTCTTCTCTCGATCAACAGCACGGTACATATGCGGCAATGCAAATGTGCAAGAGTATAAAAGAGGGTTTTTACGACGCTTTTGGCAGGAGGCTTTACATTGAAAGGGCTATTCTGAAACCATATGCCGTATGAAGTCTTTAAAAACTCATCTCCATTTATTTCCATGCAGTCGGGTGCTCTCTGGATTCTCTTGAAGATAGTGATGTAATTCAGGCTTTTCCATTCACAAAAGATGCATATACATTATTCGGCTTTCCTCGGAATTGATTTCGAACATAATAATGTTATTTTATATAGTTGCTTGTGTAGGCCAGTTGGCAGTGGGTTTAAGAGAGTTAGTGCTAATGATTGTACACTTTAATTACCTGGATCATTGAGGAAGGCATCAGTGTAAATCACTGTGCTCCTGTGGTTTGCAGTGTGCAGTGGCACACCTACGGTTCAAAGCGTGTGACAGCAAGCAAAGGACAAAATAACTCACAACATCAGTCTGAGTAATTATGTAATTAAGAGAGCAACAGAATGATATTGATGCTTGCATAGAAAATTGCACAGGGCACTATTCTGTGTGTTACGGTATAAATTATTTTAATTGGTCTCGGGATTATGGGGCTTGATAATGACAAATAGGCAAATGTGATCCTAAACCTCTCGAACGTGGTAAATACCGGTTATAAGTGATCCTATAAGTTTTCCTGTAGTTTAAATGGTAGAGCATTGTGGTAGCAGCTCATCGATTTGATTCCAAGAGAACACACATATTGATAAAATGTTTCAATGCATTCAAAGTGGCTTTGGATAAAACTGAATGCATGAATGCATTAATGAAAATCTATAATTTAGCTTTGTTATTTACAGAAAAGTATCAAAGTGTAATTCTAAGAGGCTTTTGAATTGACATTCATGCATTAATTGGCTGATGCATAAGGCACACAAAAAAGGCATGCACTGGTTGAAATAGACCGTTGCAATCTAGATAGTTCACCACAAAATGACAATTCTTTCATCATTTACTCAGCATCATGTCATGTACAATCTGTATGACTCTGAGTCTTCTGCAGAACACAAAAGAAGATATTTTGAAGAATTTTGGTAACCAAACCACATTGGACCCCATTGACATCCACTGTATGGATTTCTCAAAATATCTTATTATTATACCATTATTCTTCAGTAGAAAGAGTCATGTGCACATATCAATTGACAAGATGGTGAATGTATACTGATAGAATTATAACTTTGGGCTAAACTATGCCTGTTTTTAGTATCTAAGAATTTCCTATGCAATGCTTTGCTACTAAAAATTATTTTTTGGTAGAATTGACTTAATAAAATCCTTGTAACAATTGACACAAACATTTTTTAAGTACAATTTGTAGCTACAGTATGATTCAAATATAAGGTCAGTTGTGGTCTAGTGGTTAGAGAGTTGGACTCGTAGCGCTGGTTCAATTCTCAGTGCCCCCAGGAAATGACTGAAGTGCCCTTGGGCAAGGCACCTTAACCCTGTTTGCTCAGCAGTAATAGCTGCCCACTGTAAGTGCAAGTATTATTCATCTCCTTATTTACATTTATGCATTTGGTAGATGCTTCCAAAGCGATTTACATTGCATTATACTATGCATTTGTTTCTGACTATGTTCAATCTCCTGGATTCGAAATCATGACCTTTGCATTTCACCTCAGTTCAGACTTCAGAATCATTTTTCAGTACGAGCACAGTAGTATGTCAGTTTACTATGTTTACAAACCTAAAATGTTATCAAGACAACTGCCCTAACTTAAGCTTAAAACACACTCCCCTCACTCTTTTTTAAACCTACACCAATTAGTCTCTATCCGAGAGCTAAAAAGCTTGGAATGAGAAACTTTTCAACCTCAGGTGATTTCCCTGTGGTTTAATTAGCAACAATAAAAATGTATAATCCAGAATTTCCTTTTCTGTTTATGCTATGAGTCAGAGCAGTCCCTTGAGTGAAGATTCCTGAAGATCTTGCTCATTAGAGGACCTGCTCTTTTTGCTTTCACCCAGTCTGATGAGCTTTGAGTTTGCAGCTGAAGATGCTGCGATCATTGAGCTAAAGATCACAGCCGGGTGGCTATTAACAGCATCCAGACAACAGTTCACTTCAGCAGCCTCTTGTTAAGAAAATGCAGAGGGTTGTGCTTTAATCACCATTGACCATGTGATGAATGAAATACTTCAAAGTTGTTTGTATATTAACGCGGTCAGACAGACGGCCCTCATCACTGTAGGGGGCATCCAGATCAGACTGCTGTGTTTCCTAATGTAAACTCTAGAGGGTTGAATTTTTTATGATATTTCAAGGGTAGGATGTCTGTATATCAGTATTATGGCTATTAACAGCATCAGGACCAGTGTTTGTAACATCAGCTTGGCTAAATGAAAAGCGGGTGTAACAAGATATTACTGTACATACTGTATTACTTGGAAAGTGGTAAATCAATGGTAAATTGATCACTATATTCCATACCATTATCTGCCGTTTTTACCAAGCCCAGTATATACAATCAATTTTCATACAGTCTAAAAATGCTGGGTTATTTTCAACCCAGCACAGGGTCAAAAGGTGACGAATTAGGCCGTTGGGTTAAATTAAGATAGAAAATTGACCCAACCATGGGTTAACTCAGCATTTTGGGGTAAGACATTCCGGCATAGGTTAATTTATGCTGTTGGTTTCTTTTCTTTTACGCAATTCTGGGTTGAAAAAACCCCAGCATTTTTTTAAATGTAGTTCCCTTTCTGTCGGTCTCTCGACGTTGTGTCGAGAACGACAGATGGGGTTCGCCCTTGAGAACCAATCAACTCTGACTACTATAGAAAAGGCCAATGAAATTTGGCGAATGCAATTTGCATGCCGGGCTCCGCCCCCGGAAATCCGGTATAAAAGGAGGCCGGCGTGCAGCATTCACTTACCTTTTTGTTCTTCAGAGCCATCGCTCATGAGTACAACTCAGGATTCAATCCTCTACAACTACACGCTGGTGCTACGACGTGTTACAGCGGATCGTCCCTTCCTGCAGCGACCTTCCCCTGGGCGTCTCGGCGGTTCCGGAGGTGTTAGAGATTTTTTCTAAAAGTCCTTTTCAGGACTGACTGAGCATTCTCCAGCGCGGCATGTCCCGCTGTTCTCTTGGGTGCGGCACCCTCATCGAGGAGGGGGATGGACACGATCGCTGCATTAGGTGTCTGGGCGTCCAGCACACTGAAGCAGCGTTCGTTGACACATCTGCCTGCACTGCGGGCAGATTGTCATTCAGAAGTTGCGGTCACGGGTGGCTGTCTTCCTACGGGAACCAGCCACCATTTCGTCTGCTACCCGGGCTGTGACATCTGTGGCTACGGCCCCGATGACCACCCACGTTAGCAGCGTTAGTGATACGGGGAACTCTGCGAACGTAAACCCGCCAGCCAAGTGCTCACGGGCCGATCGCACCCAGATTCGCTCTTCTGAACGTTCCCCAACCGGCGGTGGCATACCGTCCGGATCCTCACGCACACACTCGGAAACGATGTGTGACGTAGATGAGATGTCGCTCGCAGCATCGGAGGGAGACTGGCATCCGACTCTGCCGAATCCAAACTCCACCCCCAGCGGTCGAGTTCAGGAGGAAGCAGAAGTGATGTCATCCGTGCTAACCCGGGGATGCGTGGTTCCCGAGGTCGGTGCGCGGTGCAAACCGCGCCCACCCCGGGTGCCATGTTTTTCCCGGAGGTGCATGAGGAGCTGTGTAAAACTTGGAACGCTCCACTCACGGACCGTTCCAGTGAAACCAGCTCCGGCTCCCTTACTTCCCTCGATGGTGAGGCAGCCAAGGACTGCGTCGAGATCCCCCGGGTGGAACGTCCGCCTGCGGTGCACCTGTGCCGCGGACGGCTACCACCTGGGGGGGATCGACCACTCCTACCGTCCAAAGCACGTAAGACTTCGGCATCACTGGTGTCGAAAGCTTGCGATGTTGCGGGCCAGGCTGCCTCCTCTCTCTATGCCTTGGCCATCCTGCAGGTCCGCCAGGCCAGGGCGTTGAGAGGGCTCCACGAGGGTAAGGCCGACCCGGGTATAATGCAGGATCTCCGTGCCACCGCTGACAGCGCTCTACGGGCGACTAAGGCGGCGGCACGGGCCCTGGGTCGGACGATGTCCACGGTAGTGGTCCAGGAGAGACACCCCGGCTATACCTTGTGCAGAAGAGTGACAGCAAGGAAGTCCGCTTTCTTGATGCACTCATCTCGCAGGGTGGGTTGTTGGTAACACCGTCGAGGACTGCGCTCAGCAGTTTTTTGACGGCGAAGCAGACAGTGGCAATTAACCACATTTTTTTTTTTTTTCACGCCGCGACTCGGCCGCCTACAGGCCTCCGAGATCTCACGTGACGTCTGCTTCCCTGCAACCCAGGACCCTTTCGACATCGGCTCCGGTTCCTGTGCCCCCACAGGCGGCACCCCGGAAGCAGAGGTCGAGGGGGAAACCTCCACCCCGTCAGCAACCTCCTCGCGAGAAGGGACACTGACGGGAAGACCCCAGGGAGAACAACATCGGGCCCGAACCTTCACAGCCACGGCTCTGATCGGTCGGTACGGGACGACTCCTGCCTCGTCACCAAAGCCGGGCCCTTGTTAGGGCTTGGCGCCCACTTACTCACTGAGTTTTCTGTTCTCCCCGGGTTTACTTGCAGCCGATCGCACACTCCACTGGACTGTGCTCGGCGAACCGACCTCACACCCTGGCGAGGCGTGAGGTCGTACACATACGACAGCCGTCACCACTCTCAAACCGACAGTGCGTGCCGTTGTCCCGCCAGGCAGGTAAGCAGGCGGAGCAAAAACCTTCCCTCCGGGGACTCCCCGCGACATGGTTAGCTCCGCCAGCCGACGAACCACCCCCCGTGGGAATGATGAAGCAGACCGTCCCCTTGGTCACCCTGTCACAGTCCCTGGGAGCTCGAGAGCTGCCCACACTGTCTCGCTGGCTAATGAGGGCGGTCCGTCTTGGTTACTCGATCCAGTTCGCCAGAGACTCACCCAAGTTTCGGGGCATCATCTCTCCCTCTGTCAGAGGCAGGGACGCCTCCGTACTTCGGGTAGAGGTCACCACCCTTCTGGCAAAACAGGCATCGAGTTCGTCCCTCAAAACCAAGATGTTCAGTGGGTCACCACCCGCACTTCATCGTTCCCAAGAAAGACGGCGGGTTGCCCCCAAAGGCTGCGTACCCTGAACAGAGCACCTTCACAAGCTGCCATTCAGGGTGCTCACACAGAGGCGCGTCCTGACATCTATGAGGTGTCAGGATTGGTTCGTGGCAATCGACCTGAAGGACGCTTACTTTCATGTCTCGATCCTCCTCGACACCGGCCGTTCCCACGGTTCGCGTGCGAGAGGCGGGCATATCAGTACAGAGTCCTCCCTTTCGGTCTGTCCCTGACCGCCCTTTCTCCCTGAGAGGAGGAAGGCGAGCGGGTACTAAACTATCTCAGCGACTGGCCTATCTTGGCACACTCGCGAGATCTGTTATGTACACAAAGGGACCTGGTGGTCCGGCACCTAGGTCGATTGGGACTCCAGGTCAACCAAGAGAGGGGCAAGCTCTCCCCAGTGCAGAGCATCCTCTTTCTCGGTATAGAACTCAACTCTGTCACCATGTCGGCACACCTGTCCGCAGTTGTGCCCAACCAGTGTTGAACTGTCTGAAATGAACATTTTAGGCAGACAGCGGTCCCCCTGAAACAATTCAGAGGCTCCTGGGACACATGGCGTCCTCGCGGGCTAATACCCCTCGAGTTGATGCACATGACACCGCTCCAACACTGGTTTCAGAGTCGAGTTCCGAGGAGAGCGTGGCACACCGGCAGCAGGCGCATGGTGATGCCGCCCTGCTGCCGACGCACCATAACCCCTAGTCTTTATGACTTTTTCGACGGACTCAGGTCCCTCTGAGCAGGTTATGAGGCAGGTCGTGGTGACGACTGAAGTCTCCCTGCAGGGGTGCGGTGTAGTGTGCAACGGGCACGCAGGTGGGGTGTTGGACGAACCCCCGCCTGCGCTGGCATATCAATTGCCAAGAGTTGTGGGCTATGCTACTTGCACTGAGCAGGCTACGGCCTCTCGTGCGAGACATGCACGTGCTGTTCCGAGGACAGCACTATAGCTGTAGCGAATACAGATCGTCAGGGTGGCGTTCGCACACAGCAGCTAAACACAACTTGCTCGACGCCTCCTCCGGTGGAGTCAACAGGTGACTCGTTCCCTGCAGGCCACACACCCCGGGCAAACTGAACTAGACAGCCGACGTGCTTTCTCGCCAGTTTATGCCTCGTGGAGAGTGGCGACTCCACCCCCGTGCAGTCCAGCTCATTTGGAGGCTGTTCGGGTAGGCCCAGGTAAAACCTGTTCACCTCCCGTAACACCACCATTTGCCCGCTTGATAGTCCCTGCCCTCGGCACGGATATCCTTGCGCACAGCTGGCCGCGGGATGGGCGGAAGCACACCTTCCCCCCCCCAGGAGCCTTCTTGTACAGACTCTGTGCAAGGTCAGGGAGCAGGAGCACCAAGTGTTATTGGTTACACCACACCGGTCTAACCGCACTTGGCCTCAGAGCCGATGCTCTGGACAGCGACTCCCCCTGAACCATTCCCCTGACAGAGGACCTGCTCTCTCAGGGGAAGGACACGTTCTGGCATCCCAGATCAGACCTCTGGAACACCCATGTCTGGTCTCTAGACGGGACGAGAAGATCCTAAGATGGCTACTCCCCCTATACGGCTGAGACCATCACCCAGGCTAGGGCCCCATCTACTAGGCGGTTACACGCCTCTAGACGGTGCCTCTTCTCGTCCTGGTGTCTTTCTCAACGAGAAAGACCCACTGAGGTGCTTGATCAGGATTGTGTTCCCCTCCTCACGAGACTGGAGACTAACATCTCCCTTCCACACTGAAAGTGTATGTAGTCGCTATTGCCACTCATCACGACTCAGTCGGTGGAAAGTTTCTAGGGCAACACGACCTGGTCACCAGGTTCCTAAGCAGCGAGAGGGCGGAATCCGCCTCATCTCCGCTCCATACCCTCTTGGGACCCTAAGTGGTCCTGGGGAGCCTCAGGGCCCCCCAAAGAGCCCCTCGGAGGTTCCGATCTTCCTCATAGAGTAAGACGGCCCTCCTGACGGCGCTCACTTCCTTCAAGAGGGTAGGGGACCACCGAGCATCCTCCGTGTCCCTGGATTGCCTTAAACTCGGCCCTGGAAACTCTCACGTTATCTTGAGACCCAGGCCCGGATGCGTGCCCAAGAAGTTCCCACTACTCCCTCCGGGGCCAAGTGGTGAACTTGCAGGCGCTCCCCATAGGGGAGGAAGACCCAACCCGATTAGTGTTGTGTCCAGTACGTACTGGACCGCACGCAGAGCTCCGAAGCTCTGACCAGCTCCGTGTCTGTTGGAGGACAGCAGAAGGGGAAGGCTGTCTCCAAACAGAGGCTGGCGCACTGGGTCGTGGACGCCGTTACGACGGCATTCCGATCTCAGAATCTCCCATGCCCATTGGCAGTGAGGGCTCACTCCACACGGAGTTTAGCCACCTCCTGGACACTGGCAGAAGCGCCTCTCTAGCAGACATCTGTAGAGCTGCGGGTTGGGCTATGCCCAAACACCTTCGCAAGGGTTAACAACCTTCGCGTAAACCCGGTGTCAGCCCACGTCCTGCGTGGCGACATGTAGGACTGGCATCCGGGGGGGCGTATGCCTGCGAAAGCACCTTTCCACCCTCTAACAGGTTGGGTCAGTGTGCTATTTACCTTTTCTTCTTACCCGAACACATCGCTAAGAAACTGGTACCTCACCAGCCTCCCTTCTTACCCAGACACTGGTTAAGAATAGGCATTCCATCCATCACCAAACAAGCACCCCCTGGGGGCTGGCTGGGCAGAGCAGCCTTCCCCCTTAGGCCGGGATACCATGTGAGCTATCACAGATAGCTCTAACCGGACCTAGTGCTACCGGACGTCTGTAACACCCCCTCTGTGGGCTGTTCCGTCTGATGTATCCTCATGAGAATGGTTCCCACTCCTGGTAACCCATGAGCTTCCCCAGGTGGGCCTCCACCTCGCGGTTAACTACTCAGTCCGCACGTTCCATGCGTTCTCCTCCAAGGACGAGACCATACCTATATCCACCATATTCCTCCCCACGGGTAGGAGGTGGCCTCTGTAGCGCTTCTCTGATTAAGAGTCGCGCTTACCCGGTGTAAACTGATCTGGACGGCCTCTCGCCTATAGAGAGCTAAGGCCCCGTCCGTGAAAGTTACCGGTCAGGGCTGTACCCATCTTTCTCCAAGAAAGCTCTGGAACCCCCCGACCACCACACTGGAAGGTTACAGTCTCACGAAAGCTTCGAAATGACACGCCCAGGCTTGTTACCGTCGCTTCGCTAGAGATTGTGACGCGATACAGCGTTGTGGCGTTTTCCATAGGCAACCCCATCTGTCGTTCTCGACACAACGTCGAGAGACCGACAGAAAGGGAACGTCTTGGTTACGTATGTAACCTCAGTTCCCTGATGGAGGGAACGAGACGTTGTGTCCCTTATGCCACGAACACGTATCGTATTCTGCTGCAGTTTGAGAGGTCTCAGGCTCTTCAGAACAAAGGTAAGTGAATGCTGCACGCCGGCCTCCTTTTATACCGGATTTCCGGGGGCGGAGCCCGGCATGCAAATTGCATTCGCCAAATTTCATTGGCCTTTTCTATAGTAGTCAGAGTTGATTGGTTCTGAAGGGCGAACCCCATCTGTCGTTCTCGACACAACGTCTCGTTCCCTCCATCAGGGAACTGAGGTTACATACGTAACCAAGACGTTTTAAAGTAACTGTCAAATATGTAGCAAGAAACACGAGATGAACATTTCTGCTCGCTTTAGAAAACTATTGTGGTCCAAATTATTTACTCTAAAAATGATGGGTTATTTTCAACCCAACGTCAGGTCAGAAAGGTACACACCCAACAATTAAGCCTTTTTTTATTTGACCCTGCAACGGGTCAAAACAACCCTTACATTTTGGGTTGAAACAACCCAGCACAGGTTAATTTATAACCCAATGGTTGGGCTCAGTGCTTAATTTTAACAAGGGGGCGTGGCAGATTCGGCAAATTAGTGTGGTGGGGAGAAGTAACGGAATATGCAATCTCTAAGGAGTTTTCTATCTAACTATTTACATGTTTTGAAAATGCTTATAAAAAAGCCTAAATTGAAACGCACATGCGAAGATAATTTCAGAATTATCGAAGAAAGTCAACAGGGTTTTATCTTGAGTTTGCCTTAGTTCAAATGTGCGTAAAGGTTATGGAAACAGTTTATTGTCATCATGATGATGTTCTGAATATTTGTGCATGTAAACAAATCAAACACAGCCCTCAACATTTGTATAGAATTCAGTAGTTTAGTATAGGCTGTAACGTATTAAGCATATTAATACATATTAAGCGTTTAATCATCCGTTAACCGTGTTTCATCAGTTCTTCTGCATCTCTTCGTAGCATTTGTCTAAACACATAAATATCTCTCTCTAAATTGTCCATCCCGACAAGTTCCCTTCAATATATAATGTAAAACATGTGACGCGAATATGCAGAATATTTGATAATTTACAAATTAACGAAATGAGTGATGAGTCAGCGAATGTGCCACAGGCAATTAAAGCGTACACACCATATTCCAGCATTGCAAACTTGACAGCCTGTTCATTATTAAAATAAAATATTTATTGCCATCATAAATGCTTTTTTTAATAAAATATTTGCACGCAAGAGGTCAGCACAAATATTTCCTTTAGCACTTGAGGTGTGGGGTTGGGCAAATGGGGTGCCGGATTTTGATTTCTGAGGTGCCGAATCCGGGTTTGTCTGGCACACATTTAGCCCGGGGTTCATCCATTTTTGACCCAGTGTCGGTTTGAAAATAACCCAGCATTTTCAGAGTGAAGGTCTGGCAGATTTAGATGGGGTTTACTTTCTTTAGTCGAGAAAAAAATTAAATCTCTTAAAGAACAATAATTAAAACTCCGTTTTCATAGAGACCTGCTGGTGTATCTGTAATGGCTTAAACTTTAATGTAAGGTTGATTTATGTTGCAGCGAGATTTTATAAACATCTAACCAACCCGATTTCATTCTCTGCTATATCTGGGCTCAAGATTTATTTAGTGGCTGCCCTTTGCGATTACAATCAGCTCACTGAAAGTAAATGAAATAGTGAAAGGGGGGACAGGTATTGGTACTGGTCTCAATGCGACACGGCCATCTTGAGGCTATAAGCTTTGAATCTCTCGTCAGTGCTGAGCTGGTATGCTGAAGACAGGACTCTCACCATCAATCAGTTCTATCTCTGTGCAAATGGCCCAGGCCTACTTCACTTACCCTTACTGAAAAAACACTCCCCTCTAAATCAATGTGGGAATAGCATTTCTTCCATCTCCTTCTAGCTGATTAGGTTATTTAACAACACTGAGCGGAACACAGCGTAGAGCTGATGCATACAAATGAAGAGATGTAAATCTGTATACATAGAGCTGACTAAGGACACGGATAGAGCTGTTAACTATTTGTGAGACTTTTGATTCAATGTAAAAGCAGAGGTGTATAGAAGCTTTAGTCGTGTAGTATAGTGTATGGTATGTGTAGTGGTTGTATGGTAGGTGTATAGTATTTTACTCAAGAACATTTATCTCATAAATATCTCATTAATTTTATAATGTACATTATATATATGTATATTTATAGAATAGGATAGATGGATGGATGGATGATAGATAGATAGATCGATAGATAGATACTTAATACTTAAGTACAAAATTGCCATGTCATTTTCAAATGTACTTGAGTAAAAAATATGATATATGCCATGCTTTATAATGTATGGAAATAAAATATTTCCAAAGTTAAAAAACTAGCAAAAAGATACAGAACTTGATCCCTGAGAGTAAATAAAAAGTAAGTAAAAAGTACTTTACATCTCTGTATCACTTTTTTGGTCAATGTAGAAAACACACAGAGAGAATTGAAAATGTAACTCTAGTTAGAAAGATGGATGGATTGATACTTGGATAGATAGATTGGTAGATGGATACATACTGTAGATGGATATATGGATGGATAGTTAGTATAAAAACAGCAGCTTCACTATCTTTACTATCAAGATTACTTCTACTGTTCATGCTATGCTAAGATCAGGTAAATTGGCTCGGTATACACAGTATATATAAATACTGACCTGTATTGCCACCTCTCTTTGCAGTTTTTTAAAGTTATTTCCATGCTGCGTACAGAGCGGGGCCAGTGGTCAGGAAATGATTGAATAAATACAGTGGGCAGGAACAGAAATGAGCTGGTCAGGGCTTTAATACGTTCTGCTCTGTTCAGCGCTCTCGGGTCTGGGAGTGCATTCCAATCAGCTCATTCTGAAGAGATGAAGGAGAAATATGAGAAAAGATGCTTTATCAACGTCATCTTTCATTACTGAGATTACAAACCCCCAGGCCTCACAACTCAAAATCCTCTAAGTAGCAGACACTTCGCCAGATAAGAAGTATGAAGTTAGTGGGTGGTTGACCGAGGTGCGTGACCGCAGCACCTGTCAAAACGGAGCCGCTTTGGCAGCCATGTCTTCATGACAGGATGGTAGCTATCCACCTGCAGGCGTTCTCTTCACAGCTGGTTGAGTGTGGTTGACGCATCAGGTCTATCCTGTCAGAGATAGTGGTTGGTGATGCTGTGTGTGATTCAGCCTGTCATTTTGAAACTTCACCTATAGTGACTATAGTACAAATGCTGAAGAAGTGTCTAGCGTCTAGAAAGCCACTAGCTTGTTTCGAGCAGGCACTTACTTATGGACCACAATTATATGCAACATTTTTACAACTTTATTATTGATTTCTCGTTCCTGTCTGATCGATGAAGACAACAGATCCCATCATTCCACGCTCCTTCACAGCGTCACAAAGCCATGCCATTTTTGTTGTTTTGATTGTGCGCCGTCAAGCAGTTTTTATACAAACTGTAGCTTTAAGGCTTTGTTTTCCACACTCTCCGAAAATAGGTACAAAAGCTGTCTCTGGGACACGGTACTCCATAAAAAGGTATTAATATGTAACGTTCACCTTTGAGGTAGTATGCACTCTTTAGGTGTGCAGTACATTTTAAAATGGTACCGCCCCAGTGACAGCTTTTGTACCTTATGTGTAATAATGGAAAAGTTACGTTAACTAAACTGATGTTTATCAGTTCTTGTTCCTTCAGTCTGTTCCAGATCAAACAGTTTGTCTTGTATGTCTCTATTCAGTTTTTTTCTATGAGGGTCAGTCCTGTGTTTTAACCTTGAGTTACACATTCAGCATACACACAGTCTGTCAGTGCGATATCCTGGGAGCAGCATTATTTCAGTAAAACCAGCCTGTTATACCGCTTAAGGGTTCAGCACTGCATAGCCGTCTAAGAGATGTAGACTCAGACGGTTTCATATTGAATTCCTACGCTTGATAAATCTATCAAGACATAAGGTGGTCTGCAGGTAGGCGAGCTGGCTGATGTGCTGTTAGTACAATTTGTTATGGAATAATTGAGGATAAGCTGATTAAACTGATATTTCCTTACAGGTACGGGACACGGCTAAGTACAACTTAATACAACAAATCAATGATGCCCTTCTCTTTTTTTACGTTGACAGTTTTTAAAACATTACGTTTATACGTAATCAGGAATACTTCATTCTGATTGGTCAATTAAGGTATTGTGTGATTCATGGTATACTTTTATTATAATGATTGCTTAACTGTATATTTGACCATAGTTCCAGATCGCCAATGTCTTACACTGTGCTAGTTTCATGTCTGTTTTTTGACATAATAAAATAAATAAAAACATTATTTAATATCTATTTATTAATATATTATGGACATTTAATAATATGTATTTATTTTATTTACTAGCCTCAAAGATTCTACATTATCCCTTTCATATTCTACTACTCTTGATATGACTTTTATTTGATCACTTACATTAAAAAATCTACAAATGGCGGAGACATTTTATTTCGAAGAAGAAAACCAACCAAAATGTCCTTACTTAAAATGTTTTTGATGTCGACACACTGTCATTTTTTGAACTCCTAACCCTTCATTTCTATTTTATAAAACAAGGGGGAAAAAATCTACTTTCTCTCTCGCTTTCTCATTTCTCTTCAATATATCTGCCTCCAGAGATGCTAAAAATACACTGTCGCTACTGCAGTCAACCAGCATTTGTGCTACAGCCTACACACACAGACACAGGCCTGGTTTAAGGCAGCACGTCATCATACCCACCTATCTTGTGCGTGTCTGGATGGGTTTCAGCGATAATAGTTTCATAACGGAATTATTATTCTCTCAGGAAGAGGTTTGGCACAGAGGGCAGCTGACAGCTAATTCATCTGTTCTTGTATTGCAAATATTACCACTGAGATTAAGGGAGAGGGAGAGCAAATAAATGCTGCTCCAAATACAAAAAGATTCATTTATCAGCTCTGGATTGCTTAACCAGGTATTAATATTGTGATTTGGGGCCAAGAAACATTTGTCACTGTAACAGTTGGATAGAAGATGGGAGGAAGGACGACATAGCAACTGTCTCATCATCTGTACCTTCTGCTTGGCCTTATATTTCACAAAAACTGAAATTAAATGAGAGAATCTGTAGAGTCAATGATGTTCGGTAGAAATAGGAATGTAAACTGTTCGACTGAGTTTTTAAAAGTTATTTTTGTATGTTTTAGGTACGTTGGATACATCAGAGCATGAGGTGCTCTGGGAGCCGGCAGCGCGGTGGATGACCTCCAGCATGCGGCCGTCCCAGGTGGACCTTACGCTTGTGCCCATCCGCTGTTTCTGAGGAGATCCAGATCGTACTGTACACACATATACTTTATTACCCTTAACACACAAGAGAATGATTTTATTAGTGTGTTCTTGCCACATTGGCTAATTGAGTTTCTTGTTTTAACTTCAAAGATGGGAAAGAACTGTTTTCCAGTAGGGTTAATTCAATGAATAAACTTAATCCAAGATATGAAGAGTTTGGTTCCAAAATGAGATAAACATTTTTCATAAACTCTTTTTGGAACCAAACTCTTGATATGTTCTTTATGAACTAACTTGCTTCTCAAGTTAATGTATGTTGTTGTAGGAATGTTCAGCTGTTTTCCTGAAAAATAAAGCAAAATGGATTAGGAAGAAATTAACATTTGTTAACATACTGTAGAGCTTTATTTTTAGATAGCACAACTAAGATAATTTCCTATGAATACTTAAAGATGCTTTCTTAATGCTTTGATGTGATTATATTTTGAAGACGTTCATATCTAAAACGCATTAGAAATAGCACACAGCTTGGTTAGATAAAACGTACAATTAGGTTGTGTCAGCTGAGATCTTAAATGGATGTTTTAGTGGATTATTTTACTTAGCATATATGTGACCCTGGATCACAAAACCAGTCTTAAATTGCATGGGAACATTTTTAGTAAAAGACAAAAATACATTGTATATGGGTCACAATTATCTTCAAAAAAATTATTAGGATATTAATTAAAGATTATGTTACATGAAGACATTTTGTAAATTTTCCACCTTAAATATATAAAAACTTTATTTTTGTGAGTGGATGGTCTGCCACAGTGCCCCTGATTCACAACTTCACAGGCAATTTTCTCAAGATTTAGATTTATTTGCAGATTCCTGAGTTTTAAACGGTTGTATCTCAGCCAGATATTGTCCTTTTCTAACAACTCATACATCAGTAGAAGGTTTATTTATTCATCTTTCAGATTATGTTAAAATATCAATTTCGAAAAATTGAACCATTAGACTGGTTGTGTTGTCCAGGGTCACATATCGAGCTGAATTGTAATACAATTAATGCCGGTCTTTTTAATTCGATTTTATGATAGAAGTGACAGGAGGTAAACATATCATCTCATTTACACGCTCTCTCTTTTCATTTCACGCTCTCAGGTAATGACCAGGCATAGAACCAGCCCTGGAGATGCCGAAGAGAAGAGATATTCTTGCCATCGTGTTGATTGTGTTACCGTGGACCCTTCTCATCACTGTGTGGCACCAAAGTGCGATTGCCCCCCTGCTGGCCATCCGAAAGGGTACTGACGTCTGCTTTATATACACTGATATGAACTTCTGTTGAAGATTACTTGAGCTAAAAAACTGTGACAACTGTCTGCACGAACCCAACATGACTTTCTGATCTATTAGATTTGTTAATTTGATAGTTGTATGAATTTGGTCTCATCTCAAGGACATTTGCATTTTGTTCCTGTAAAAATGATCTTTTAAACAGTGTTAAAGAGGTGGTGCTTAACAAGATTAATGTTCCTGCCACTCGAATACAAATTTGTTTTCGCGCTAACCAGCCTTAAAAACCATGAGCTTCATATTCGTCTCTCGGCTCATTCATTTCATGTGACCTAATTTAAAAAGTCACTATACATAAGATCAAACCAAATTCCACTTTCTTCCACTTCAGACAGTTTCTGAGTGCATGAGCCTCCTTTTCAAGAATCCAAATGAAATTATCCGGTCGCTTTGAGAGCTTCTCATTTATTCAGCAGATAAATTGTGAAAGTATTTCGCAATAAAACCACCCTCTGTGGTGCGTTTTTGGTGGCTCTGAGTCAAAATTGCCAGTTATCACGTCTGCAGTTTATTTTAGCGTCCCCATTGAAACTCTTATGTAAGTGGATGATTCATATAGATGACAAGCTGAACACAAACGGTTCTTAAGGGGCTTATGGTGCAAAGCTGGCAATCTATACCCTTCACAACCATCCACTAGTCACTAATGACCTACACGAACATATTACGCTACACATTTGACCATTTTAAAGGGGTCATATGGCCCAAAAACAAGTGTCGGGACAAAAAATGCATTTTATCTATGTCTATGTCAGTTCGTGGTATGATTTGACTAAGACTGCCCAAATGTATACACAAGTAAGGTGGGCGTACCAGTCTGTAAAATTGGTTTGGAACCGGATGTTCCAAATATGGTGATAGGTGTCACATTTCCATCACACGCTTGCATTATTCGACCAATCACTACGCACTGGTTAAGCTTTTCAGAGCGATGAGCTTTGTAAAATATCTGCGCGTTACAGAGAGGCTGGGCAAAGAGGAGATACAAACATGCACGGTATGTTGAAGCTACAGGGTTTTTGAACCATAAGTCGTCTAAGCACATTATATTATATCTAAACAAACGATAATATTCGTTTTAGCCTTGTCATATGACCCCTGTAATATCATTGGCTATTGGAGAAATGTATTCATAAAACTTTATTATGAAATGATCATCTTGGGTCTGTGTGATGCCTTGGAGGCAGGGAACATCTGGACTGTTAACGGAGAGCGCTAATCTACACGGTGCTAAAATGACTAGAGAGAAAGCATGGCACTAATTGAACGTGATAAAGATCTGATGTGTGAGGTGCCACCATCATTTCTAACCTTAATAAGATTTCAGCGTGATCATGCTGAAGCTGCCCGCTCCATCATTTTTGGTAGAAGATATTTGGTAGCTCTGTGTGATCATTCCCAGCAAAAGCCTTCGACTATGCACATTTCGTTAGTCTTTTCAAAAATGATGTCAATTACTCAGCCACATGTTGTTTTAAACCCACATAATTGATCTTCGTTTTAGTAGAATATGATGAAAAACTGGCTGCTCTTTTCAAATAATTGCTAGAAATTAGGGATCTCGATATTTACTGTTTCTCAGGGAATGGCTGTACTTTTTAAATGATTAAGTGTCATGTTGACAAAGTTGACAAGCACTTTCTAATACTTTTTATTTGTTAGATATCTGCAAACCCCATTGACCAACAGAAAGGGTGACTAATAATAAGTTACAAAATATGGAGATGCGAGGTTTAAGAAGGACAGCAGTGATATTCAAGTTTTCTAAAAGCTTTACATTATCTTTGTGTGAGGATCAGACTGAACCCAGCTACCAAAAATATGTTTCAAGAATGTTTTTTTGACGTTCTTATTATGTTTTACGTTATTTTTGAGGATTTCTAAACGTTCCAATAACATTCTAACATATTTATGACGTTAAGCAATGACATGTAATGTTGATAAAATGTTCTTTTAGTGTTACTGCCAGGAAACATTTTGATAACCTTTAGACGACTTTTAGGGAACGTCGGCAAATTTTTCAGACAGTTCTTTGTCAGCTGGAAATTAAGTCTTTTTTCAGCTGTATTCTTTCCTGCTGAAATGGGCTGCAAAAATATAACATCAACACCAAATTGTTTTGGTTCCAAACATTATTCACGTCAATATGTTTTTATGTCAATATACTTTACACATTATCCAATACTTTTGTATTCTATTGTAAAAAAAATTCATATGGTTTGTGAACAGGGTTCAGTAAATTATTCATTTTGCATAAGAAACTAGATCATAGACAAGTCAACTTGTTCATTGTGGGTTTAAATCACTGCCACCCCTTTGGAGTAACAATATTATTATCTCATGGTTCCTGCTCTCACCCCCTCCAGTCTGTCACCATCTAGTAAAAGAGATCTTAATCATACCAGAGCGACTAACCATCCACCGACAGCGGCTAGCAGGTACTCCTCTAAGGTTTGTGGCATGCGTCAATCATAAAGAGAGCAACCTTGTGTGTGCTAATGCCTTAATTCTCTTTCTGTGTCCCCTAGATGATGGGACGGAGGCCAGACACGAGGCAGGTCCGGCCACAGACTCGAAGGAATACTGCTCACAAGACAAAGACATAGTTGAGGTGGTCCGTACGGAATATGTGTACACAAGACCCCCACCCTGGTCAGACGTATTGCCCACCATCCACGTCATTACCCCGACATACAGCCGCCCGGTGCAGAAGGCAGAGCTAACGCGACTGGCAAACACTTTCCTCCACGTGCCCAACCTACACTGGATCCTAGTAGAGGACTCTCAAAGGAGAACCCCTTTAGTCACGAGGTTGCTGAGAGAGACAGGACTTAACTACACGCACCTCAACGTGGAGACCCCGAGGAACTATAAGCTCAGGGGGGACACGAGAGATCCCAGGATTCCTCGAGGAACCATGCAGAGGAACCTGGCTTTGAGATGGCTCCGGGAGACATTCAATTCCAACAGCAGCCAGGCGGGAATCGTCTACTTTGCGGATGATGATAATACGTACAGTTTGGAGCTCTTTGAGGAGGTAAGACAAGATGGGCGTAACAGTCATCTACATGTGAAAGGATTCATCCATCGTGTATTGTAACACGTCAATTAATAGTTCTTGTTAAGTGACTGCACTTTTCATGGAGTCTGACTACTCGCATTGATTCAATAATAATCTTTGTGCTAAGTGGTTCATCTGACTGATCTGTTTGTATTACATTTTCATCAGTCACCTACTGGTACTAGAAATATCCATTTTTTTTTATTTCACGATCATTATATGGACATTTCCAAATTGACTTAACTTTCAATGCATTTCTATACCGTGCTGAAGGTCGCTGTAAATGCCTGTCAGTGTCTTCAATTGTCTCGTCCCCATCACCGTCTTTATAGCATATTACCTCAATAATAAACATTGATGGTGGTGAAAAAGAGTAACAGGGAAATACTTCTGAAGCGCTGACAACAGACTATAATCAGGCTTTGAACAAAAGTTGGCACTTCTGTTGATGCATCTAGCTAAAATCAACGCTTTCAACAACGTTCTCCAAATGGATCCTTGCGCTCCACTGATTTCGCATTATCTATTATATATCGAATCTTAAGTAAATACATTATGGTTTATTATTTATGAATTATTTAAACTGGTTCTCTAGGCTCTCGTGTAGTTTTTAACAATAAAAAGTCATAGTTATGTTATGCATGGCCTCAAATCAGGACTAACAAAAAAGTCAATGCACACGAGCAGGGGCAGAATACCTTTTAACATCTGGAATATTGTAATAGTTTGTGAATTATGCAGTTGACCTTGTTTAAAACAAAAGCCCCACTCAGCTTGTATTATTTATTAAGCTTGCATTAAAAATGCTTATGCAGGCACTTTGAATGACAAGCTTATTTACAAATGCCGTCTATTTTTATCCCCTCTTCTCAGGGCTTTCAATTATTCATTTCTTACTTAACGTGACTAATATTTTTGATGTAAAGGTCTTTCATGAAGTGAATTTCATTTGTCTATCCATTTACTACTTATGCTTTTAAAACAGACATTTATGAATAGCATTTGTAGACAAGGGATAGATCACCCAAAATGAATGTTCTTTCATCATTTACTCGCCCTTATGTCGTTCCAAACCCGTAAGATATTTTGAAGAACGTTGGTAATCAAACAAAATTTTTACCTCCACTATCTGGACACAGAACCACTGACACATTTCTCAAAATAATCTTCTTTTGTGTACCACAGAAGAAAGAATCATATGCATATTTGGAATTTTGAGGGTGAATTTTTAGGGAACTAGCGCTTTAATATCACCTTTTTGCATACAATAATTCATTTGTTTAGTGGGTTTTATTGATTTTTCTAACAATGGCTTAGTACTATTAGGAGGTTTATATCACACAGACGTTCCGCACATGAAGTACGCTTTGGACTTAAGTGCTGAGCTCAGAGCTAAAGGAACACAGGGTCCTCTCCCTTTTGGGGCTTCTCTGACTTGACAATCATTTCAACATCTCCTGTGCTGAAAAATGAGTCATCTATAGGTCTTGTTTTTCTTCTTTATCTCTGTTGCTACAGGTTGAACTCAGAGCTCATGTACCTCAAACGAAAGGCAAAAGGCAGAAAAGAGTCGTTCATTACACTAAACTAGGCCAGTCGGCTTTGTCAGCCCTTTCCCTCGACAGCTACTTTACAAAAGATTAATTTCCTCCTGAGTCTACAATGGGAATGCATCCTTTTTAAGAGTTATGTTTTCTTATTCCAGCTGTTTTGGTTTTCGGCAACAGGTCGAGAAAACTCCCCCGTTCTTCTTTAATGAAAAACGCCCGGGGTGCAATATAATGTTAGTTGTGTTGGAAGTAATGGAATGGAGGGTGACATTTTAGCCAGGATTTTTTTACTTAATTCCTGATATAGGGGTCACAGTCAATTACTAGAGTTAGATTTGAATCGGAGCGGACAGCCTATACTGTTACAGTCAGCAAAACCATCCTGTACGTGTATCTGATGCTCACAAATGAGAAAAAGGAACACTGTGCCTCTCCGTCCTTTTGTAGATCTTGGTATAAGCCTTCCCGGACAAGGAAGGTAATGCATTATGGGTATAAAGACAACTGCTTCCCTGGTCTGCTCTTGCCTTCACTACTCATTAGGCTTACCGTTCCTCTCCTTTTATGATGTGGACCACTTGCACTGTGCGGCACACAAAGCATTTTAGACGCAGGAGGGTAGGGAGCGTTTGAAGCATGAAGATTAAAGGAGCATGTGTCTGTCTCTCTCTCTCTCACATGTTTTCTGTCTTTAACTGTCTGTTTTCGGGTCTCTGATCACCTCAGGTTCTGATGTTGAAGTCTATTTCTTTGTGTCTGAGTTACCGTTCATACTGTACAGGAGCAGAAGTACAGAAGTGTATGATCAGTTTTGTGTCGGTTTGTCTCAGCGAGAGATAGAACAGAATCAAAGCAGGTCAAACTGCCCTCGCCAGGATGAGTCTTGAAGCATTATTGGTTGGGGTATAAGGGACGAAGGGGCGCCGGGTGTCAAATGCTGTTGTGATTTTCTTTTCTCAAAAACACTGAATTGAAACCCACTGGATTTTCCTTTTAATTATTGAATTATTTTTAAATGTTTGTTTTATATAGCTAAGATTTATGCAGATATTAAGACTGATAAAGTGATAGTTCACCAAAAATGAAAATTCTGTCATCATTTACTCACTCTTACTTACTCTTGTCTGTTTCAAACCTGTATGACTTTCTTTCTTCTGAAGAACACAAAACAAGAAATTATGAAAAATGTTGTTTATTGGCCCCATTGATTTTGTGTCCGCACAATAGAAGTAAATGGGTGCCACTGTTGTTCGGTTACCAACCTTCTTCAAAATATATTTTCTGTTATTTTTTTGCGGGAGAAAGAAAGTGAGTTGAATTTGAAATGACAAGAGGGTGAGTAAACTATTGAATTTTTGGGTGAATTATCTCTTTATTTTATTATAGTTTTATATATGTATTTTTTTAGATTTTGTCATTTTTTAAATAATTTATATTAGGTTTTATTTTCGTTTCATAGTACGTTTTTGTATCATATTTAGGATTTGTTTTATGTGCTTCTTTAAAAAGAATGTTATTTAAGTTCATTTTATTTCTGATTTAGTTTAGTTTTTATTTATTTTCAGTTAATAACTTTTGTTTATTTAAGTTTTCTGCTATATTGCACCATTTTTCATTTTCATTTAGTATAAGCTTTTCAAATAATATTGATGCTGATATATGATTTGATTTCAATTAACAAAAGTATTGTAATAGTATCAGTTTAAGTAAACAGTTCAACCAACACATTATAATACTCCATTATTATGAAAAGAAAAATTAACCCTCACATATTTTAAAACGTACTATTGTCCTACGCTGCTTAACAACAAACAACATTTATGATAAATATAAAAACTTCTTTCTCTCTGTCTTTTATTTCTCTAGATGCGCTCGACCCGTAAGGTATCAGTCTGGCCTGTAGCCTTTGTTGGAGGTTTACGGTACGAGTCTCCAAAGGTCAATGCAGCAGGGAAAGTCTACGGCTGGAAAACGGTCTTTGACCCTCACCGACCCTTTGCCATTGACATGGCAGGTTTTGCCATCAACCTGCGACTCATTCTCTTTAAGCCTCAGGCCTACTTCAAGTTGAGGGGGGTGAAGGGGGGCTACCAGGAGAGCAGCTTGCTCAGAGAGCTGGTCACTCTCAATGACCTGGAACCAAAAGCTGCCAACTGCACTAAGGTGAGGAAACATCACAACATAACACAAACACAAATATGTCCCATTCAATGTTATGTTAAAAGTATGATTAAATGATAATAATAATAAAATGATGAAAGCGGTTATATATTATAATATTCTGCTATTACACACTCTCATGTTGCTCTTAAACCCATGGTGCTATTTTTACTGTAGAACACGAAAGGACAATTTTGAAAAGTCTTCACTGCTATAATGACTGTTCATGTCTCCTAATCTCCACAAAGCAGTAACAAGAATCATAAAAGCACCTTTAAAAATAATCCATATAATTTGTGCACTTGCCAAGCTAACAGGGAATGTTATTATAAGTTTCTCTTAAACGTTCTGTAAAAGTTCTCTGAAATATTTTTTGTAAAAAGTGCTAAAATAGCTTTTTAGCAACATTGTCATTGCTAAACATTCTAAAACAAAACCAAAAGCTGCTATTAAAAGGTTATTCTTGAATTGTTAGTGCAATATTTAAAAAATAGCACTGTAAGAAAAATGGAGGTGTGAAAATAAATAAATACGTCGAAACGATGAAGTGGGCTTTTATTTTTTTTATTGAGCAGAAGAAAATAACAGCATACAGGTTTGGAACGATGTAAGGGTGAATAAGCAATGACAGGATCGTAATATTTGTGTGAATTTGTAAATGTGCATGCAGCAGTAAATCCCATTGTACCAATAAAAATCAACTGAATCGTTCTTTGTGCATTTGACTAAAAACTGAAACTCTGGGACATTTTGTTGCCTCTTAATCATGGGTGCGTGAGCGTATATGCCCATAATAAAAAATACATTTAATGTAGAAGGGAGCTGACTAACAGATGTTTTAATTGATGTTATTGAGCTCAGGGATATTTACCGGGAATGAGACTTAATAAGCATTTATCCGTTGAGAGGCAGTTGAACCACAACCAATTCTTTGCTGTATTTTTACATAAGCTCTGTTATCCTGCATTCATGCTGACTGTAAACTAGAGCTCTCTGAAAACTCATTTAAACCCAAAGAAAGAAACAAGTGCAAAAGCAACAGAGATGTTATTGAAATAAAGGTACACAGGCATCATAAAGTTACTGGAAAAGATGCAATTCTGTATTATTCCATGAATTAAGGTATACCAGTTTAACTCAACACACACACACACAGGAACAGAAATGTACCGTTATTCCAAGTGGGGCTGTTAGCCCGCCAGCCAAAGTGGAAGAGGGGCTTCTAGGTCGTCTCAACACAATCATACATCATTTATGAGTTGCAATGATCAGGAGGATGGTGGTTTCTAAAAGACGGCAACATGGGGATTGGATGAAAAAATATGTTATGGACACTGTTTGTTATTCTGGACATTTTTAGAATATCCAAGAGGGTAATGAGGCATATTATTTGTTTTTAAGGATTGGTACATGTTTATGACATAAATTAGGGGGGAGATTAAAATACAATGTACACTTGCTCTTGATCGCACTGCATACTGAGAGGAGCATGCACGCATGAGGCAAACGCTGTGTGATAGCTACAACTGATGCATATTTCAGCACTTCTGATTTTTACCCAGAGAGATGTTCTCATGTGGAGATGATCTACACTCCATGAGGAGCACCATGCTAAATTTGGAAATAAATTGTGGATGACACACTGCTGCTGAGAAGCAACTTATCGAGTGTGTGTGTGTGTGTGTGTGTGTGTGTGTGTGTATATGTGTGCGCGCTACTACAATATGTACTATAGATCTGGGACAATAGCACACTATAGAACCAGAGTAGTATTTTTTTAGATTTCTTCTAGTTCTATCAATATTTTAAATTATCTTTTATTCATATTTTCATATGAATTTCGTAGCGTTTATTTATTTTTGTTGCATAATTTGCTTTTGTCATATTTTATTTATTGTTTATTTTTTATATTGCTTGTCAGTTTAATGTGTTTCATTTATTTAACTTTAACGTTAGTTTTAGATTTTGTTTCAGTTAATTTTCAGTTAAAAATGAAGTGTATATTATGCCTCCTCTTACACTTATTTCAGTTTAGGGCAAAGGCAACATTTAAAGATTTTAAAAGAATACTTTTAATAAAAAAATAATAATAATTGACAGAAATGTTTTAATAGTTTATTAGTTTATAGTAAACTATAATAACCTTGGTTAAAAACCATTTGAAATCTAAAATAATCACGGAAAAAAATTGTAATGAAAACCAAACAAAGAAGACATATGTTCACATAAGTAACCCAAATTTCCTTATTCCAGATTCTTGTGTGGCACACCCGGACGGAGAAACCTGTTCTGGTGAATGAAGGAAAGAAAGGCTTCACAGACCCTAACGTGGAGATCTGACATCTGCTTCGACAACGGTAATGAAAAAAGCAATCTGTTCAGACTTAATCATCTCAGTGTCAACAAGAGAACATGGGTTCATTGAAGGACATGAGGCCATGTGTTTAAATCACATCTGTCCCTGCCTAACTCTGTCTAACAAAACTCTGTACAGATGCGTCACTGAATAATTCTCTTTGTGTTTCAGAGATGGTTACTGCAAGAGCCAAAGCGGCTGTCAGAGCGTCTTTACCACCATGAACAGTTAGGAATGCTTCTCCTGTAAACCCCAATTTAACAAGCTCATATGGACCTCATATTCTAAAGCACAGATTCGTTTTTTTTAAGCCAACATGATCAGTATTTTGTCAGAACAAACGTCGGCGCCAGGTGGTGCTTGACACATGCGGACCGAAGGAAATAGTGGAATATATTGATAGTGTTAGAAATCTAAGACCTGGATCTTCCTCCGTCCAGGAGAACGGGTTTAACAGGCTGAGCCGGCACTTGACTCGGTGTCAACAGTGAATGTTGATCCGTTTAAGAGACGTTTAAGTTCCGTTACATGTACTGATTTAAGACTGATATTTGAACACAAAGAAGGGAATGTCTTTTTTTTACATGTGTATTTTTAAGTTCATGTTTTGTTGTTTACATCACTTTCTTGCTAGCAAAGCACTACTGATCTTCAAATTTTTGCCTCAAGTCAAATTCAGCTTCACTCGGCGGTATTAAACCATTAAACCATTTACCAGGGCTGGCTGCTATACTGGACTTAGATATCACAAAGTTGTAACGTTTGTCTAAGACCTTCATGATATGAATAGCACCTGAACTTTGTCCTGTGTTCCTGTGGGGACGCGCAATGTAAATATAACTTAAAGATGAACAATCATAGACTTCAAAGGAAAGTGATCTAGCATTCAACTGAACAAGCAATGTAACTACTGTATTTGTACCTAAGTGTAAAGTATGAAACAACCATCATTTACCACAACATCCGCATATAACACATTAAACTTTGCACTTACGTTAGCACCAAAGGAGACAGAATGGTGAAGAAGGCTTCGGTATTTCAGAATGAGGGTATTTTTACAAGCACGTTCAGTATTAAATGGGTTCGCCATAGAGAGCTGCTCAAAGCTCGCCTCAGTAAATATTTAGCTGAAGTATATGTCAAACCCAAGCTGTGGGCTTTAAATCTGCAGAGGGTTTTACAGAGATGTTGCTTTACTAATAAAGCTAAAATTGAGACTGTCAGAACACATAATGTCTGGTTTCATAAAACATAGCTATTTTCCTATGTCAAGAATTAAGAGGGAACATGCATATTCTGGGTATCTTGTGGAACAGCACTAAAACTCCATGGGCAAAAATATTCAGCTGTGGTAGTTTGTTTATAAATCTGGCCTGAAACAAAACGGATCGATCTGTGCTAAAGGACTGGCTTCATTGGGTTGTGGATGGGGAGAGGTTCACCCAAAAATGAAAATCGTTTTATCATTTACTCATCCACGTGTCATTCCGAACCGGTATATCTTTCTTCTGTAGAGCACAAAAAGACCAAAAAACCTTTCCCCCAATTGACTTCTATCATATGGACACAAAATCACTTTTGTGTCCATACAATATCTTTTGTGTTTCATATACAGGAGTCATGTAGGCCTACTTGTTTTTAACAACTTGAGGGATAATAAATGATGACGGATTTTTTTTATTTTGGATGAACTATCTCTATAATGTTTTGAGACTTAAAGCTGCAAGTATTTAAACACTGTATGACAATGTAAAACAATGTCATGGAAAGTATACAGAGAATCCCTAATCCTGAGCACACAACAGACAGAAAGAATGAATGAACGAAAGGAATAAGAGGACAGAAAGACCTTCAGCCGTTTCATACATCAGACACTTATACTCCCCACACATTTACGGGTAGATGTCTCTTTTGCTATATTAAAGGCTACACATAAGCAGCGTATGAAACACATGGTCAAGCACAAATTGTTCTCTATAGTCAGAATTGTATTGTGGCTTGGGTGGCTGAACAGTGAGATTTCAAAGGTTAGTAATTCTTGTACTGTCACTTTAACAGCCCATAATTACTTCATCAATCAGTGGTGAGGCTTAGGGTGCATAGCACATGTTTAATGGAATATAACTTTTCAAACTTTGAAGATACAGCTTACTCCTTTCGGGATGTGATGGATTATTGCTTTAGGACGTTTCGGAAAAATGACTCCTCGCTTCTTTGTCATTTCTGAAGTTTGTGAGAATCAAAGTCTTTTTTTGAGTGCGCACAAAACACACTGCTCTGAGCTCTTATCTGCGGCTAACAAAGTACCACATCCCTACTGAGTTTCAAAAGCCTCTTGAGCTCACAGAGTCCTTCTGAGCAACCACACAATACACATGCGGGCTAATGAAGGACGGGAATGGAAAGAGGGAGAGCATCATTAAAATGGAAGACGGGTGTTTGAAGCTTTATTTCAGGGTTTTCATGCAATTAGAAAGTTATGTCCTAAAAGATGAGGAATTTATTGTGGTATGTAGCCATGTTTCTGGAGATGATTGTAATAGCATTCATTTGATTCAGAGATCACGAGGTTCGACTTCTATGCCAGCTTGGTCTTTCATGCAGAAATCTCTCTGAAGTAAATAAATAGTTCACTTCAAAATGAAAATAATATTAATTATTGTTCATCCTTGTGTTGCTCGAAACATAGCTGTTGTTTTTCCTGTGAAATACAAGCATTCTCAGCTCAATAAGTTACTGCTTGTGTGAGCTTCAATAAGGTTCTGTTGTCAATTGACTATTTTCAGAAAGCAAAAGAGGAAGGATAGACAACTGAGTTTATGATGACTTACAATTTGATTTGTTTTCACACAGGCCTAAAACATGCCTTCGTAAATCTTAGTTGTCATAAACTAGTTGTATAATGTACTGCTATGACGGTTTAATGTTTTTTTGACTGCTATAACTTAATATATGGCAAAAGCAAAGCCATTTTAGAGGTGAAACAACAACTAGGTTATCGTTGATGATTTTCCAAATCCTTGTATTTCCTAATTCCCTTTTTTTTATGAAATGAATAAAACTGCTGTACTTTTAAAATGATTCAATACCGTGTTTTCAAAGCTGACAATGCAAAACCAGTGACAAACATAAAGGAGGTCTAATAATAATGATTTATGGCAAAAAATGAAAACCACAAAATATGGAGATACGAGAAGGACGGCAGCAATATTTAGGATGCTACTGAATGTTTACCTTAAAATCCAACAAAAAGACTATTCACCCTTTCTTTCACGTCCAAATTCATATTGAAAGCCGCCAAGTGCATGTACACTTAAAGTAGATGATGTCACCTGTTATTTTCTTGAGAGTAATGCTGATATCTTCTGTTCACATGTGAATTTTTTGGTTTTCTGAAAAAAACCTTGCAAAAGCAAGTCTGTTGTAACAGCTGCATTTGTTTGAGTCGGATGCTGTTACAAAGCCCACTTACTGTATTGTTAAAGGAAAACAGCTGTTGTACAAGGTTTATGTATTTATTCTCTATTGATATATTTATGTATTTATTTACAGAGTCTGTTCTTATGAAAGTGAACTCAGATCTGACTGAAATGCCTGCATCTGTTTCTTTACATTGACAGCACAGATTCACTGTTGTATTCTCATATTGGCTCTGAACTGGGACTTGATTGATGGACTAATATGCAGAAAAACATGCAGCTTATTAGAAAATTGTTGACAAAAAAGTTTGTTTTGTTGCTGACCTGCAGCCCAACTCTACAGATATCAAGACTATGTTTTTCTGATAAAGAGCTCAAAAACATTAAATACACATGAAAAAATCCATGCAAAACTTGTTTGGTTGTTTATTTTTGTAAAGGTTAGCAGATTTTCCACATTGCTTACAAAGTGTTTTTGCTGCAATAAGCAGATATGTTTGACCTGAAAACTCACCTTCATTTCCTACTTGCAAGACGAAACATTTCTGCATGTTACTCTTGTAAATGTTTTTCTTTTTGTTCAACAGATCATCTCAGAACGAAACAGAAAATAATAAATGTATTTAAAAAAAATAGTGTTGTGATTTATTAAATATTTGTAAATGTCTCATTTTACCTCCAACTTCCATTTGACAAGCATTATTTGCACTTTCCATGTTTAATTTAGGATGAGTGTATCTGATATGATGCTCTCTGGATATTGGTACAGTCCTCCTTAATTATTAAAACATTATCAAATATTGAAACATTGACTGTTTAATAAGATTAATGACAGGATTATTAAGTAACAGTGTGACTATTAAACAGTCAGGTTATAGTGGTTGGATTATTACCTCTACGTTAAGATAGTGTCCACTTTTTAGAAGACAATCAGTGCTCTTCGATATGCCTTAAAGTGACCAATCACACACCAAATCATTCTTACACACCTAAACATTTTCAGTGAAGGCACATACACTGGACAGAATTTCTAGGCGCAACCAGGGGCCGGAGGGCATTGGGTTTGGGGACCACACGATTTCATCTCTGCTCTTTGCGGATGATGTCGTCGTGCTGGCCCCATCAGACCAGGACCTTAAGCATGCACTGGGACGGTTTGCTGCCGAGTGCAAAGCGGCTGGGATGAGAATCAGCACCTCCAAATCTGAGGCCATGGTTCTCAGTCGGAAAAGGGTGGCTTGCTCACTTCAGGTAGGTGGAGAGTTCCTGCCTCAAGTGGAGGAGTTCAAGTATCTGGGGGTCTTGTTCACGAGTGAGGGAAGGATGGAACGGGAGATTGACAGACGGATCGGTGCAGCTTCTGCAGTGATGCGGTCGCTTTACCGGTCTGTCGTGGTGAAGAAGGAGCTGAGCCGCAAGGCGAAGCTCTCGATTTACCGGTCAATCTACGTTCCAACTCTCACCTATGGTCATGAGCTGTGGGTCATGACCAAAAGGACAAGATCCCGGATACAGGCGGCCGAAATGAGCTTTCTCCACTGGGTGGCTGGGCGATCCCTTAGAGATAGGGTGAGAAGCTTGGTCACTCGGGAGGAGCTCAGAGTAGATCCGCTGCTCCTCCACATCGAGAGGGGCCAGCTGAGGTGGCTCGGGCATCTTTTCCGGATGCCCCCTGGACGCCTTCCCGGGAAGGTGTTCCGGGCATGTCCCACTGGGAGGAGACCCCGGGGAAGACCTAGGACACGCTGGAGGGACTATGTCTCCCGGCTGGCCTGGGAACGCCTCGGTGTCCCCCCGGAAGAGCTGGAGGAAGTGTCTAGGGAGAGGGAAGTCTGGGCATCCCTGCTTAGACTGCTGCCCCCGCGACCCGGCCCCGGATAAGTGGTAGAAAATGGATGGAAATCGATGGATGGAACATACACTCACCTAAAGGATTATTATGAACACCATACTAATACTGTGTTTGACCCCCTTTCACCTTCAGAACTGCCTTAATTCTACGAGGTAATTCAACAAGGTGCTGAAAGCATTCTTTAGAAATGTTGGCCCATATTGATAGGATAGCATCTTGCAGTTGATGGAGATTTGTGGGATGCACAAAGCTCCCGTTCCACCACATCCCAAAGATGCTCTATTGGGTTGAGATCTGGTGACTGTGGGGGCCATTTTAGTACAGTGAACTCATTGTCATGTTCAAGAAACTAATTTGAAATGATTCGAGCTTTGTGACAAGGTGCATTATCCTGCTGGAAGTAGCCATCAGAGGATGGGTATATGGTGGTGGTTATAAAGGGATGGACATAGTCAGAAACAATGCTCAGGTAGGCCGTGGCATTTAAACGATGCCCAATTGGCACTAAGGGGCCTAAAGTGTGCCAAGAAAACATCCCCCAAACCATTACACAACCACCATAATTGCATTAATGCAGGTGTTCCTAATAATTCTTTAGGTGAGTGTATAAGAGAGCTGTATAAATATGCTGTGAAAATGATGTGATATGTCTGACAACCTTCTGAATGGACGCCATGTTCTTTTGTTTTACATCCTGCTGAAAGAGGCAATAAACACCAAATGAAACAACCCATTTTGTTCTACCACAGACACCAGAGATCATTTGATGGCCCCGAAAACATTCACAAAACACCAGGCAGCTGACAGTTTCTAACAGACAAGACCAAGCTGTTGTTGTGACGCATGTGATAATATCTACCATCCTGTTTGTTCATACTCTTATCATTCATGCTGTTCAGACATTACATCAACTAAATATTGATCTATAGACCATTCCAGAAACGCATCCTGACAGCTGAGATGTCTTCCCCCCTGTGTTCCATAAGAGTTACAGTTCAATCATGTAAATGTGTCACTACTAATAAGTTCTCCACGTTAATCAACAACATTTAATCAGCAAATTTTTTCAAAGTTATTGAGCGCAGCTGCAACACCTCAGAGGAGACCTTGCCCTCCCAACTGATACAGGTTTCTCACAAGATCTTTTCTCCATTTATTCATCATTGGAGTTTGGTTCCTCGCCACTAGGCCATGTTGGCTTGGTCACTAGGAGACTGCTGATAGTAGATTGGCTTGGGGTTCTGTAAATTCTACTAACATTGCCTTTTTAGAATGGTTTTACTCTTTCCATGATACAATGCAATGTAATTCATTTCAACCTTCTTCTGTGTTTTGAGAAATTGCTTTAAGATACTGTTCCCCCTTTGCTCCATTAGAAAGAAAGTTCATGGTTGCCTCACATTTGTAATGCTTACTTTCAAAACTACAAAAAGTTGGTTCCCAAAGCTTCAGCCTTATATCACTAAATTTTTCAATAAGAGCAAGAGAACCTATTCTGACAACTAAGAATGTTGCGGTCAGATAATGTTCCCCAGTGTTCCATGTTAAAAACAAAGGAGACAGGTCTCAAACCTATGAGGGTGTATTAAAACATAGGAATTAGGAAGATAGTGCAGTTGGCTGCGTTATTTGCTGCGTTAACTCCTGACCAAAACCTAAAACAAAACAAAAAATACTGTAGTTTGAGCTGCTCTCCTTAACAAGAGTATTAATAAAACAGTCAACAATAAAGGTTTATTTTGAATATTGTTTTGCGTTGCTCTGTTTCATGTATAGGGAAATTAAAAAAAAAAAAAATGTTAAAAATTATTTTCAACTTCTTCAATGTTTTTTACATCAACTCATCAAAACATGTTAAACATTTTTTAATACACTTTGGTTAGTTATAGCAACTCGCTAAGGGGAAAAAATAACGCCAAAATCTGTATTTTGAAATATCTGATAGCTGACTATGAAATGTAAAACCAAGCTGACTATGAAATGTAAAACCATTTGAATTGTACATCAGATTTAATTTAGGGTACCAAAAAATGTTTACAGAGCAAAAATGTCTTCTCTTTTATATGAAAGCCGATGAATTATCTGAGCCAGACAGGTTATTAATAGTAAGTGACGCATCACACACAAGGAAAAATGGTTGTATGGTGAACCTAACATTAGAACAGAAACAGGATAAAGTGAGATCATTGCACCCCCTACAGGACAGGAATAGCAAATGACGTTATTACAGTATTATCACAAATCTAATTTAAGTCTTAATCAGAGGGTTTACTGATCATGGTTCGGACTAAAAATTATACTGCAACAGAGAGAACGAGCAGTGGGAATATACATCCCACTACAACGATGCAAACAATCCTTCAACTGACAACGGTTATGACATATATAAACCCTCTGTGGTCTCCATTAAAACAAGTCCCATACCCATATTCCATTTGATTAGCTCTGGCTGTGTACATGAAGCACTTCACTGACATAAGTAATTACATTTAATGAGCATTTTTATTGTTTAAAATACCATTTACAAACCCCTAAAGAATGAGTCTCAAACACAGCAATCGTAATGTCACGTAACAGTTGAGTGAGTCTCACACAGTAACAGTTTGTTCGTTATTACCAAAGAATTATACCTACAGTTTTTCAATATCATCTAGAGGAGGAAAATCACTGCGACAGGACAACAAACATTTTTAACCCCAGGTCAGTCCAACATTATGCATATAGTTTAAAAGCTTAATCTGGAGTGGAATTTCTGATCTACATAAAGAAATTGATATTTCAAAACCATTTGTCAAATCACATCACTTTTGAGAATTCGTATATTACTTGTGGAAAACTGAGAAATGAATGCTAGTGTTATACAGTGTTTTGAAGAACCACATTTCAAATACACTAAAAAAGTAATAAACGTCTTCACAGTATGACATGAGATTAATGAAAGATTGCACAGGAATGAATGTTACCCTGATATAAATCAAAAAGAGAATATGTGACAACCATTTTAATAACACTGTCAATACAGTTATACTGTACCTGTGCATAGGATCTTCTACTGATTTTCACACTTATTTGCATCTCAAGGCACAAAATAAAAGTGGAGAGGTCTCTAGCTGGAAACATGAAGGAGAACATGAAAAACAGATACATCCATCTGTGTCTGTGCTTTCTAACCCAACCCAAATTTCTGAAACTAAACAAAAAAATTCACACGTGGAGACACTTCCCAGATGTGTCCATTGACCTTTTGAAAACCCAGGGATTATTTCTCATAGAGATCAAGTGGGTAATGCTCTTTATACTGCTGCAAGTGTCTCCACATGGCTTCCTTCTGCTTGTTTAAATTAGGGGTCATCTCGCTGTAGACGTCGGTGAAGAGCAGGTTGGGGTTGGGTTTCAGCCGTTTCTCAGCTTTCTCAAAGGCCTCCATGACGAGTTTGCGGGATTGTTTCCTCCATGCCCGCTCTTCGTCCTCCCCCCACCAGCCTTTGGCTGTCATGTGGTGTCTCAGGCGCGAGATGGGGTGGTCCTGCTTATCCCAATAGCTCACCTCATCAACCGAGCGGTAGGCAGAGCTGTCATCGCTGGTGCTGTGATGTCCGATCCTGGAGGGTGCAACGGATATTAAATCTCTGCTCATTTTTCAATAGATGGAAAAACATACCAATAACAAGAAAGTCTATTAAACAACAAAGCTGTGGCTCTTAAAAGAAAATAATATGGCTTCTGGGTTACTGCATTGAGTGATTTCTTTGATAACGGACATGAAACATGAAATAGTTACATGGAGTGGGCCATTAGGAATGACTGCAAACATGATTGTCATAAAATCAAATAATAACCATATTCACATACAAATGGTAATTTATCTAAAGTGTAGCCATAAACTGCTTACATCAACAGAATTCAGTCAGCATTACTAAATAGAAAGTGTTGTTTGTGTGCTTTGTCACTTCATGTGTGTCCTGTATTAAGCCCAAGAGATACATCATTGTCTCAAGCCCAAACAGTGGTTGAGTAGCTCCATTATTTTATAGTGCTTCATAAAAGCCTATATTGAAACAGACCACAGTCATAAATAGGTGACGGTGCAGTTTTGTGTGGTTTGTGCTGAGCAGACATTTTCAAAAGTCTGACGCTGAATGTGAATAAACTCTATATAAAGTCTGTCGCCATGGGTCTAACCCAAATCTCAAATCAACAACAGCAATAGATTTTACAGTGGCAGAAACTAATAAAGAGATCACACTTTTTTTTCCTTGTCTGAATATAGGTACAGTTTGTGCTTTGGAAAAACAAAAAATTGTGTTTAAACATGTGAACAGGTGACAGGTTTTAAAACGGGACAGGAAAACTGGTCAACATAACAAACTGCAATTTTTAGAGATCCTAAATCCTGCCAAGAAAACAAGTTCATATTCATGTTTAAACAAAGCATAACATTTATTTTTACATGTTTGTTAGTATGTAAATATATATACATATGATGGAATCCTGAGTCTCTCAGTGTTTCATATTGCAGTTGGGTAAGTAAGTCATTTCTGAGGTTTAATTTGGTTGAAGCTCAACAGACAATGGACTGGAATTTCCACAATACATGTAGAAAATCTGAATGAAGGCAAAACTGTAGTGGTCTTTTAATATTTTCCATGCTGTATAAGTACAGTTAAGTTTTCAGGATGTTGTATTAATTATCAATGGAATTTTTATGAATTTTAAGGGCTAAACATAGACTCTTTCTTAAAAAATCAGGATAGCAAAGGTCAAGCTCCATCATAACAAAAAGTGTCCGTTACTATGCTTTCCATCTATTTAAGGGTTATAAAACAGGCCTTAAATTTGTTTAATCTTACGCTTTTCTATACTAAAATCGTGTGGCTTAAGTGAGAACTATAAATCTATACCTGTAAGTCATGGCTTCAATAAGAAAAGGCTGGTTTTCAGCCACTGCTCGACGTCGCGCCTCCTTCGTGGCATTGTACACAGCAAAAACATCATTACCATCCACACGGATCGACATGAGTCCATATCCTGGACCTCGAGCAGCTACAGGCAAAAAAAAAGATAGAGCAAATGAAACGCAAATGCGACAAGAACCTATAACAAAAAGAGCTACTTACCGATTCCATCCCCTCTGTACTGCTCGTGGGTGGGTGTGGAGATGGCGTAACCATTGTTGCGGCAGAAGAAAATGAGCGGACACTCAAGGGTGGCTGAGAAATTAAATCCGGCGTGAGCGTCTCCCTCACTGGCTGCCCCCTCTCCGAAGTAACAGATCACAATTCGGTTTAAGTTCTCCCTCTTCAATGCGTATGCTGCCCCGGCCGCTACAAGAGCCATATTAGATCATAGTAGAGACATGATCAAACAAGGATACACATACAACCTTAATAATTGCGACTGTAAATTCTTACCTTGTGGGAGTTGAGTGGCCAGTGGTGAAGAGATGGAGACAAAATTTAGATCTTTGCTGCCATAGTGAACAGGCATCTGCCGGCCCTTGTGCAGGTCATCAGCGTTGGCATAGCACTGTGCCATGAACAGATCCAGAGGAAACCCCCTGTACATCAATACACCTAAGCACAGAATGAATGAAGGAGATGTTTGACCCGATTGCTTCCATTGTTTACCCAACTTGTAAGTCGCTTTGGATAAAAGCGTCTGCTAAATGACTAAATGTAGATACAAATAAAATTGCTCGGCTGCATTCAGAGAAGACGTACATAATCGTGATTAAATTAACCAGCGAGTCTCATTTTTCTCAGCTTTCTCTGTAATTTCTTCAGACTGCTGTGTAATTGCAGAAGTGGAAAATTCATTAAGGCAGTCTTAATGATCTGTGTCTCCAGCTTGTAAACATTCTCACCAGCTTCTCGATATTGGCCAAACACCAAATCCTTCGGGTCAAGTGCCGCAGCGCTGCCAATGTGTGTGCCCTCCTCACCATAATTGGTCATGTAGAATGAAATACGGCCCTAGATCACAAAGCACACCAAATCCAAAGATGTTTTTTTTTCATTCTAGTCACATAATAATCAACTGTGACACTGAAATCCAGTCTGACTATTGTGTCTCTTACCTGCCTCTGAGACTCGTAAAGAATCCGGTCCATTGTGTTGAGAAGAGTCATCTTTTGATAGAAATTTAAAACCGTCTCCTTGGGAAGCTGGAAGACATTTAACAAATATTTTTAGAGCAAAAGCCATAACAACATGAGTTTATAAACAGACCAATAATGATCAATTATATCAGGTTTTGGTGTCACTTGTGTACATCCATGCTCTCCATACCTGAGGATCCTCGGAAGGGTTAATGATCTGGCCTTGTCTGTCCATCACTCTATAGATAGGGATTCCCGAGATCACATTGGGCTGGATAAACTCAAGATGATCAATAAACTCAGCTGAGGCCCCAGGAAACTGAGGCTTATCTGCTGAAGGATCAAAGGACTGATCGAATAGAGCTGCCTGGAGAGAGGAACCAAAGGATCAGGAATTAAAACAATGAAACACAGAATTAATAAAAACATGTGTTATGAGATCATCTGAACATAGCTGTTTGATAGAGTGAGATGAAAAGACAACAGCCTCCGCTCGCAAACTCAAAAAATTTGGTTTTGAAATCCAGCTTTTCAAATCAGGATTCTGTTATGAATTACTCCGCCCTTAATCACTACAAAACTGTGTACATTTCTTTGTTCTGTTGAACACAAAGAAAGATATTTGACACAATGTAAGCAACTGATATTTCAGTGGATGCAAGGAGCTATGATAAACAGATTTGTACATGAATGAAATGATCAATGTCAAATTATAATATCAATGCTGTTTGAAATGAGTTTAGGTTCTTGTAACAAATCCTAATACAGATGTTTTTATGCACCTGAGACACTTTATACGTTTAATTCTACATCATTTAGGACTTTCAATCTGAAGATATAAAATGACACACGGCGACTGAGAGCTTTACTGTATTTTCGTCCACACACCCCTCTGAATCAGCCAATCGGCTGCCAGTATAACTTAAAGGTGTCTTGTGAAGGTTACCATTCCAAAGCACATCTATCCCATAAATATATACTAGATTACATTAAAATAAATAAAAGAAATCTAACTCAAATATGACATGATACATGGTAAGCACATTCCTGTGTCATCCAACAGTATATGTTTACAACAAATGTGTCTACAAACACCTTTAGATTACTTTAACAGTATTTTAAGAGCAACATTATGCTGCTTAACTATAAAGTATTACTGATTTAAATATATATATTTATCAAGCAAGCCAAATTAAAGCAAATGTTTTGAAGCTCACGCAACTCCATGCATCTCTTGGTTAGCTTTGCTAGCCATAAATACCGGATGGACGACTTAATGCAACTGCGGTGCGTTTAAAACTCACATTGAGCCGGAATGTCCTTTGCTGGAGGACCGTTGTGGCCTTTAAAGCAGCATTTTGACGAATTGCATTAAACCCGACACCGTATAATTTCTTTACACATCTAGCAACCGCCATGTTTACGTCAATATATCTCGCGACTCTCTCGACTCTGTGCACACGGTGTGTGAATCCTTACAGCGCGCCACCTACCGGACAACGTCACGCACAAACATTTATTAAACATTTTTTGTCTTACGTCAATTTATTTGAAATGTAAATAGCCAATTACATGTTTTGGAATGTAAGTCATTTTGTATTTCTCAAACAGAGGCTTAAAATCGTTTTGAATACAGTGCAATAGGCGTTTTGTGTGGTGACGCGGTTTGCCGTAATATAACCACTAGAGGGCGTATATCATCAACAGACGTAAGCAACTTGGTCTACGTCATAACGGTGCGCCCAAAACAATGACGCAGATCGAATGCGACAAGCAGTGTGTGTGCGCATAAGCCACCACCATGGAGTTTGATAAGAGTTGTCCAGTTTTAAGAGAATATGGAAACGAGCAGAGTTTATTGTCCAGACCTGACGGATCTTCCACGTTTGTTCAAGGTAACGTTAACTGTCATCTGCATCAGGTTTCTAGAGGGTCGTGTCTTGGTCTCAAATGTTCGAGAATGGCTGCATGTGGAACCACAACATGTAGTGATTTGATTGATGGATTTAAAGCTGTATCAATGTATAGATATTGTAAATGTACTTCCAGGGGATACAAATATCCTGGCGGGAGTTTATGGACCAGCTGAGGTGAAAGTGAGCAAGGAAATCTATGACCGTGCGACAGTGGAGGTTCTTATCCAGCCTAAAACGGGGCTTCCAAGTATGTAATTACTTTATCATCTCAACGTTGTTCTGTAGATATTGATAATCTGAATAATTGTATTTCATTAAGTTATTAAAACTAACCTCAAATGTGTGTTGAACTTGTTGCACGTATTCCTAGTGGTGCCCTTACATCCAAGTTAAGCCCTTTAAAATGTATTAAAACTGAACATTTCAGGAAGCCATTACATTTCAGCCTCCTTGTTTAAAACAACAGAAATTATTGGTTTGCTTACCAGTTAATTGTTAAGACAGATGTGGAAAAAATAATAACTGCCCAGACTGTGATTAATGAACACATCAGCTGTTGTTAAAAAGTGAGTTTCATTTTAGCAATTACTTTTTGTAAACACGCCATTTATAAGCTGACAAATGCACTTGAAGCGGTGTCCTTCATATTAGACTTGTATTCTCCGGGTCTTACCATCAGATGGCAGACAGGTGCCGATTATTTTTCCCATGATCTCCTTAAACTCTTGTTGTGTCAGGTGTTCGAGAGCGTGCTAGAGAACAGTGTGTACGAGAGACGTGTGAGGCAGCTCTTCTGTTGACTCTTCATCCCCGGTCTTCTCTCACTTTGATCCTGCAGGTCATCCATGATGATGGTTCTGTATCCTGACCACCAGGCAAAAAAAAAACATTTTTAAAATGTGTTTTTTCCAGTAATAAACTCACCTGTGTGTTCAGGATATATTTATCTAGTCACAGAAAGTTGAATTAAAGGTCACCAGTTTCCTGTTTGTTCTTGGTAATATGTGTCCTTATCAAACACTAAGCTGTTGTCGTGCTGTCTGAATGCTGCTTGTATGGCTCTGATGGATGCCGGGCTGCCCATGAGCTGCCTTTTTTGTGGCGTGACCTGTGCCATTACCAAAGAGGGTCAGATAATCACAGATCCAACGACTCGACAGGAGAAGGTACACCACACTTTCAGTTCACACTTACAACTAGCACAAACCATACAGATTGTGATCTTGGTCTTTATTTTGAGTGTTTTGTGTCCTCAGGAAAGTCGAGCGTTGTTAACATTTGCTATTGATAGCGTCCAACGCAATGTTTTGATGTCAACAACGACAGGTTCATTTTCAATAAAAGAGGTAAGTTAGCATGTAGAGTTTGATTCTTTCTTCATGATTTATTATGAGCATTGAAACATTGTTTCTTGTATATATGTTTGTAACGCACAAAATTCTTCATAGAAAGGAGATTGTTTTCTCTTTGTACAGCTGCAGCAGTGCATAGCGATCAGTCAAAAAGCTTCGGAACAGATCTTCCAGTTTTACAGAGATTCTGTCAAACGGCGGTATTCAAAGATAAAATAAAACATGCTTATAACTTTGAGTGTGCATTGTCATTCCTTTGCTTATTATCACAACTTGCTGCAGTGTAGTAATATTATGCTGAAAATTGTATTTGGGATTAAAAAAAAATTGTGTGGCTCCTCCAATCAATTTTGCTAAAATGTAATGTATGTGTTTAACAGTATTGGTTATGACCTTGCCCCCATGGTTTCTCCAACAAGGCTTTATTTTAATCTCAGAGCGATTCCTTAACTCCAAGTCATTTATCAGTACTATGTATTTTAAAACTCATGCTTTTTTCAATTTGCATAGTATTTGCACATGCTTGTAGAGTATGTAAGAGAGGAGTTTAAAACACTGTTGTGGGAACAGTCATTATGAAAATGGAAATTATGTGATGAAGGATTTTTATTAGGTTGCGTAAGCTGGTTCTGTTGAGAAAATTACATAGTACATTAACATGTATTACTATTAATTGCTGTTCAGTGGAGTTGTGCTTGTTCTTTCATTTCTTTCCTCTAGAGATGAGCCTTGTAATGAGTATCATTAAAGCGCGTAGACTTTTTTTCCACATCACAAAACACAACAACAATGAAACGGCAAATGTTCTCGAAAGCAAAACAAAATTAAACCTTCAATCAAGTCCATTTATTCGTCCGTAACAGGAATCTGCGAAATTTACATACACATGTACACAAGAAAAATGTAGAGGAAGGAAGGCAGAGGAATCTTTTCTTTGTCATCTCTTCTGTATTTCTGAGAATAAACTCCACCATATTCACACTGTGTGGCTGTTTGTGATGATTCTTCTTAAATTCTGATATCACAGAGGCAATAGTAATTCCGCAAAGAGGATGTGCTACTGCTCTCCTCTGCACGATGGGACAGCTTGTAGAAATAACACAATCTCCTCCTATGATATGACCCAATTTTGAACTGCAGGGTGCTCGGAGAACCCCTGACAAGACGGTTGACTGCTGTTTTGTAGGACACATTTTAACCTTTAAAAGCAATACTGTTGTTTTTCTGATTGAAGTGTAGTGCAGTTGACATTTGAATATTTCTCGAAAATGCGTTTTAACCAAATTGTTGGACTTGATATGATATTTATTTGTTTGCCATGTTAATATGCTGTTTTTTAGTTAAGGGAATCATATTTGAAATATTTTATACAGGCTTAGATCTCATGTCAGATCAGTTGTGTGGATATTAATTTACCAATCAAATGAATAAACTGATGTTTTTGGTAAATATAAAAGCAGTTTCGGTACTGTTTATCAAGGCAAACTTTAATCCTGCAAAATGGTTATATGTAAGTAGAATTAAGTTATGATGAAAATTCTGGTTGTCAGTTTAGAGCTTTCAATATCCCAGAATTCCCTTGTGTATTTCATGACCTCTACCGCACGCCCTCAATCACAAATGCAGCTCAAGTCAGTGACTGTATGAATAAGCACATACGCTTTAGTTTTTAATATACTTGATCCTTTCCCCCCAGGGTCTATGACATCTGCACAACACACGAGTAATTTGTATGAATATAAATCACGACTTGCACAAATTTAAAATTTGTTTTAGCTGTGCCGCGTGAGGTGTTTAATATCTCCAGTTGTTTTAGTTAGATGATGGGAAGATGGAGTGTCTACATTTATAAAGCTATAAATATAGTTCTGCAGGAGAGGTTTTGATAGTGTCATGACTCATGGTGAAGCTGCGCTGCAATGAACTGTTATGCATAACAGTAATCGCTCTATGACTGTGCGTATAAACCTCTGCATGTGTGTTTAAACAGATCTGTACTTCTCATGTACATACCGTTTCCAAAGCGAACTTTGTGTCGCAATGGTGAGTGGCAGATGAGACTAATAAATATTATTACTGGCTACATTCAGCTTTTTCGTTGGATATTGCAACAGCTCAACCGTGAAGTCACATTAATTTCGTCCCTACATGTTTTGGGGTTTAATGTGAAAAGTACAAGTCTAGACAAAATTATGACGTACGTGCTATTTTCTTTACAGTTTGCATTTCTTAGATTTAAATCCATTGCATTGCTCATATTGGCAAGGATCCAACTATCAGTATAAATTCAACTTGTTAAATTTATGTATAAATGATTAATATCAAATATTTGTACTCAGATTTGGACCTTGCAAACACTGTATTGCAACCTCATTTTTATTGTCTGATTTGAAAATCAAATTGATTCCGATATCTGGTATCTTCAATTTGGTGAGTAGTTTAGTATTAGTCTTAGAGTTGCAGTAGAAACTGACCCAGTTTGCTCAAAGTCATATGTCTCGGATGGCTTGTCCTGGTGTTGTGAAGCCAAGTCTGTCGTGATGTCCAGATATTGCTGTCCTTGTCATGATCTTTTCAAACAAACCCTTAGCCCTCCGTTGGTTTCTACCCTGCCTACTCATACACAACTGAAGAGACAGATTACAAATCACTCTTTTTTACGTGCATGTTACAATGATTATCGATGACATTGTATGTTTTGACCCAAAGCTTTTAGCAAAACTACAGTACAAATCACATTGTTATGGGCTGCATCGTTCTATTGCTGTACATCTTGTGTTGTCAATAATGTTTCGACTTCCATGAACTCGCAGAGAATATAAATAAGATGTGGTTTCAGTTGAATGCCTGTACAGTATTTATTACAAGTGTAGGCGAGTGTACTGTATGCATGTAAAGAGCAGCAGTTTGTGTGACTATGATCCAGGGTGGGTTGTTGCTGCAGTAAATGAGAGGGAATAATGATGCGTTTGTCTTTAAGGTGGTTTCCCAGACAGATAGGAGATAAGGGCAGCGATAGCACAGATGTAAGTGACAATGCCGAAAACGATTGAGAGGATAGAGAGCCACAGAGCCTGCCGAGACGCGGCACTGGCACCCTGGAAGTCTCCCTGCGCCGACGCTTTGTTTGTCTGGAGAGGAGAGAGAAAAGTGTACAATGACTGTAGGTGATTGTAGGTTTATACTCCTTAAAAACATTTAACATTTTTAGTTGTTCATATATTTTAACAAAGCCAAATCGATTTTTTTCACTTGCTTGTGAATTGTTACAATAGGTTGTGTACTGTGTGTCAACAGGTAGCTTTCCTGCTGAAAAAAAACGTCATATGCTTGTCAGCTTGGTTTTGAAGCATGGTAGCTGGTTTAAGGTGGGCATTTGCTGGTCATGTGAAGGTTTAAAATGGTCATGCGCTAGTCCTTAATTGGTCATGTGCTGGTTTAAAATGGTCCTGAGCTATGACCAGCTAAGGACCAGCACATGACCATATTAAACCAGCACACACCAGCTGACATGATTCAAAACACACCTAACCAGCATGTGCTGTTTTCCAACAGGGTTATCTAGTATTAGTCAAAGGTGTGTGTTTTTAGACGTTGCATAATCTTTCTTTCACAATTTTGTCTATTCATCTTTGATCCCCTCATTTTAGACAACACCTTACAATCTATTGAAAATCCATCAACTCATTATGACAGAAATTAATACCTGAATTAAGTCTATTGATCAGAGCTTTGTCTGTCGACTTTTGTAGACTGCCCACATTCATGTGGCCCTCTGCTATGGACACCCAGCATTGACGTGTTATTTACAATTCATTGCAAGATTACTTAACATTGCTTTGAGTTGTTACCAACCCCAAAACTCAAATTAAACCTTTATTTAAATCTGTTGCCCCATTTAACCTCAACACCTACTCGCCTCACTGGCTAGACCCACTAAACCTCACACATAACAGTGGACTGACTTGTATTCTTCTGATGTCTGCCATGTTGGTTCTTTGGTGGCATAATCCAACAAATCTCAGTGTAATCCTGCCTAAAGCCTCAGGTGTAATTCCATAATGTCCACACTCACTTCTCAAAAGAGCACTTGCCTTGAGCTCTTCTGCTAATCTCTACCCGTTTCGGTCCTTCTGCCCTTTGGACTGTGAGGACCAAGTGGGTCATATATAATAACAAAATTAATATGATAATTCCTCAAGCAAAACTCATTTTCAACAATGGTTTGTCAACAATAATTGCTATTACACTTCAAAAAAGTCAAGAAATACTTTGATATGATGATGTCCTCATTAAAAACATCTACTGGATGTGAAAGACAAGTTATATTTAGAGCAGTATTGCAGTTAGACTTTCTAGTCTGTGATTAATGGGTTGAGTTCATCCCCTCGTTTTCTTATCCTCTCCATCAGATGACATTCAATTAGTTTTCTTCCACATACCGCCTGCTATATTTGTAATAACCAAAGGGCAAGATGACATCAGAAATGTTGATTTTTACAATCGATATGAGGTCATGGGGAAAGGAATATTCCTGCTGTCTATTCGATTGGAGGATTTAGATTTCACTGTCGATTCACTTCATAACGCTTTATGGCTACATGAGTGCTAGATCAAACACTTATTATACGGCTCTTCAGAGTACCTTATACTAACTGCTCAATTTCAACATACTGCTGTCAAATATCATTGTATATTGACTGCTGTATAATGGAACTTGTCCGGTACAAACAAATTCATACCCGGCTTCTTAATTGTCACTCTCATTTCTCTTTGCAGTTTAAACGAATGTTTCACGTCCATTGAATTATTTGCTTGTCCACACAGATTAGACAATCAGATGTTCTAATTGTATACGGTTTGTGCAACAAGAGCTGGATATGTCCATGAGAAATTTACCTTTTGGGAAAGATAGAACGCAGCGATGCCCAGAGGCCAGAAACAACACAACATGGAGAAGAATGCCAACCCCAGGTAATCTTGAGGGATCATGATGGGAAAGTTGCTCTCGCTGTCAGTATCACTGAAGTCATCACTAGAAGAGTCCTGTAGGACACAATTCACAAACATTAGGTAGGAGGATCTGTAATTTCTCGTTTGAATAAAAAACATAGAACATTGTTCCTTGTATTTAGGCCCATTGAACAACATTTTGAACATCTTTTGATCTCAAGTGGGACGACTGGTTTTTAAATAAAATGCTCTTTTAATATTATAAGTGCATGTAGGCTTTAGGTTTATTTGATCTTGTTGTACAAGGGCAATGACTTGCATTTGTTTGGCGGTGCTGTATAAACGTATCTGTAGTAAGCTGTTTTGCTTGTTTCTGTAAGATAATGTGACTGAATGAGGTTATGGCAAATGTTCAGCACTTGTGCTGCCTACAGGCAAATTTTGCAAAAAAGGGCTGTGTTTCCAATCTGTCTCTTTCCTTAGGACCGTGTATAACAATTCTGACTCAGTCCTAAAAACAGCATGTATGTCCTTCACATGTATTTTTTAACTCTGCAGGGTTTCTTTCTGTATAAACATATTTCAAAGACACGAGAAGAGAATTTGTATTCAATCACTGGTCAATGGTTTTAAAATCTTTTATGATTTTTTATCTTTAAATGCAACCTTGTTATATTCCCAGAGGGCATTTTACATTTTATGTAAACACTAGAAAGCTTGTTAATATTTGTTAGCCGGTAACACTTATAAGTTTACATTTGTTAACATTAGTCAACGCAAATCTAATACCACCTGACAATAAGCAATACAGTTATTAATCATTTATTAATCCGTACAATTGTTTACGTTACTTCACTGTGCATTAACTAATGTTAACAGTTACAATGATTGGTTTAAAAAAATGATTAGTAAATGCTGAAATTAACATGAACAAAGATGAATTGCTTGACACTTGACTGCCTGATAAAAAGCCCTGATAGCATGACAGCACTTATAATCATTGCTGACAGAGGGAACTTCAAACACGCTTTTAACTGTTTGCTTTGTGACAAGCTGCTGTTGAGGAGTTTCGCGCTGTAATGCAGAATGCTAAGCAGTATGCTTTTATAATCACTTCTTTGACAGCATGCGATGACACAAAGTGAATAAGAACCATGCATGCTGTCAGATTTCCAGACAGACATAAAATGATTTGATATTTTGTATTTCAGCTTTAGATTCACCGTAATGAAACATTCAGGTATACCTTCTTTAGGGTGACAATCAAAATGATTGCAGGGGAAAAACTAAATCTGTTATTTGAATATTTGCCAAACTAGATCTTGTTTACTGGTGTATGAAATAGAGGTTGGCATGCGGCTCATCAACACAGTGGCATTATTATTCACACAACAGTGGATGCAGAGCTTTCAACAATTGTGCTTGGTTTGAAGGCCAATGCCCGTGCAACACATCCCACCCTCCATCCCTGCGATTCATGCCTTTTTGATTTTCTCATTTAAAAGCTCATTTGTCAATCCCTGCTTGTATTAAATTTGAATTCTAAATTTGAACTGCAATATACAGCACATAAGTGAATGCAGTACAAAGCTTAACAGCTTGATGATTTGATGTTCACATGCAAGAAGCCACCGTATAAGGAAATGTGTTACTATATGGGAGACTTGGGTTGACTGCTCACCTTTTGCTCAGTTAAATATATTTCAGGGTTTATTTTGGAAAGTTAACTGAACATTTTACAATGGAACTTGCCTTTGAACAGTTTTTTTAATTAAATAATTAAAATAAATCACAAAACCATTATTGAATAAGCAAATTATTATTTTTATATTATACTAATAAACACACAATATAAACAATAATAACAAATAAGAATAATTATTTATTATTATCTATGATTATTAAAAAAAGTGGATATAATATTTAATATTACTATTTGAAAGTATTTATTATTGTTGTTGTTATTATTATGATTATTATAAAATGTTTGTACACATATTTACATTTTTGTACATTAGGTTAAAAGGATTAAATAATGAAACATATTCTTTCTAAGAAAGCCTTTGTTCAAGAACCACCACTAATGGTTTTATTAACTTTAAATATAAAATCATTTTAGAGTTAACCTCCCCATGTGACCTGCCCTGGTCTCCCCTACATTTGTTTCACGACAGAACTCCTTACCTCAAAGTCTGGTAAAAGGTCATCCCCATCCTCCATGCTGTAAGAGACACTGTGGACATCTCTAGTCTCTGCCAGTAACTTCCTTTCCAAAGGCGAACCAGGACCAATGTCCACAAATGTGGTTTCCAGATACTCCTTACTGTGGATGCCCAAGGAGTCAGCAGTCGCCCATATGGTTGTTGGAGGGTAAAGTGTCTCCAGAGTGCTAGTCAATGAACATGGGTCCAATAGTTGCTGCTGTTGAATATCTGTAGAACTGCAATAATTCCTCCAGTCCAGAGGGGGCAGTCTTTTGTCCTTCTCATTTCTCACAAATATGCCTTTAAACAGACCACCACCACTGCTTGTTCCACTTGGGCTCTTGGGGCTGTCAGCCAACAGTGGATGTTCGAGTTCATCTAGACTCTCCATTTTGTGAGCTCTATGTTAAGGTCTGGAGGTGACAACATTAACTGAGTCTTTGCCACGGATTGAACGACAGTTTCACTCTTAAGAATGTGTCACTTATACAGAATCAGTGGCTTGGAAATAAATCATCTTATATTAAATATTTGGTTCAACCAGGCTAAATCTTGGTGACTAGCTCATGCTAAGACGAATTCTCATCTGAGGTTGTGTTGAGTGAGGACTTATTTCAGTCTGTGATTTAAATGCGTGGAGCTCTTGCATATTCACATATCAGATGGCATTTGTTCCTTCGCTCGATGGCTGAATGCAAGGCCCGTGTAGGACATTTTACATGATTGGATGTATCTCAGTCCATACATATGCTAATGCGCTTCACTTTGCATGAAAAGGATGGAAGTCAGTTCAGATGATAGAATACCTTGATTCACAACAGACCGCAGACGGCTTGTGTAATGCTGAGGGATTTTATCAGTAATCTTCCCTCCTGTTTTCACTCTGATTCTCTATACAGACAAACGGGCTAAAATTATTTTATCAGAATTTTAACAGCAGTGAGAGACATTTATCTAAATAAGTAGTTAACTGAAATATAAATAGCTGGGATTTGGACAGATCAAAGCAGACGTCTTTGAAATCTTTGAAGAAAATGTTGGTGTTAAAAGCGTCCTCGACAATCAATTGCCAGGAGGTTGAAAGAACTACAGATATTCAACTATTCTTGAGGGAAATATATAAATATACATATATAGATTTACTCTGTTTGTAGTCCCCACTTGGTTTTCAAAGCTGTGAAATTGACGTCCAGCAAAATAGAAATTCTCCAGAGTGCACTTTCTCCTAAGCAAGTGCTCAGGGATCTCATTCCGTTTGTGGCCGTAGAGAAATGTATTGATGAAGAAATGCTCAGTGCTCAGGTATTGATTTCTGGCAGGTTGGCAGGGTTTGGGAGATGTATTTTAATGCAGCATGCTCTCCCAGTCGGCCCACGTCGGCACAGACGCAAAGTCTCTCTGGCACCTCTCACCTTTCATCGTGGCACATGGACAGTGCTGCCAAAAGAAAAGAACAAAGTCAGCATTAAGCTTTAAAGCACATGAGTGATCCACTTCATAAACTATGAAGTGCTACCCGTCTATGAGGTTTGAATAGCAGGGCAGTACGTCCAAGTAAGAGACACTCATCAATTCAACATCTTTTTTGAAGTTTTCTGAGTGGACTATTTTTGGAGCACATCAGTCTCAAAGGCAAAGCGTGTCAGCGGAGACCAGAAGGCTTGTTGATGTGGAAATATGGTCTGCAGCGAGATGCCAGTGGGCTTAAAAAATGTAAGATGGGCACTGAAATAGGCTCTTTTCAACATGCACCCTCTGGCAGATCCTGTGGCCCATGATAGACGTCATGTAGTTCATAGCTTTCTATATAAATCTCTGTGGCCTTCACCTTAAAAACACCCAAAGAAGCTCAGAACTGCCAACCGAGTCTGTTGCCAGAGAGAAATGATTCAAAGCCGAGGTCTGCTGCTTCTAGCTATGTATTCACAAAATCACATTTGCAATATAAACAGCCGGACAAATGCGTAGTTATATGAGATCTTCAGTGTGTGAAATGGACCTTATGATGTGATAATGTTCTTCATTTATGATATTCCCTCCAGCTTCCGTTTATGTTGATACCGTCAGTTGGTCTCATTTGTCTTAAGAATGTGAGTCATCTTAATGCTTTATTCATTAGCTTTTCTTTTCTTTATTAAGGTATGTGCACTTTTGGAGTTAATGCCAACTCCACATTAGAGAACATCACAATGCTGCTGACTCTGGACAGAGTTTTTGAAGTGAGCAAGTGTTGAAATGTTTTATTGTTATATTGTTTTATTGTTGTAGCCTGTTAACTGTCACCCGTTCCGTATACGGGACACCAAAGTTTGCGTCAATATTGTGCATGTCATTTCTAATTAAATCATGACAAACTATATATCATTGGAAAGGTCTACTCTAGAATAAAGATTTCTTTGGTGTTTTTTAAAATAATTTATGTAGGGAGAGCAATTTATTCTCAGATTCTCCGATTTTTCGTTATCCTTTTTGTATTTTTTACAATTTATGTATTTTTTACAATAAACCTTACAAAATACCTTAAAAAAATATATGTGTGAGTAATTTTTTTGCAATAATCAGCTACTTTTCTGTTTTCAAACGAGACCAACCGTAAGTCTGTATTCCAAAGAATTCATGAGTTACCGCCATTTTAGTTCCAACATGCTTTTTCATGTGTAGGCTCAAAAGGGGCTCCGACAGTTAACAGGATTTGGTTACCGAAAAAGGAAAATTCTGACATCATTTGCTCACCCTCATTTCATACTAAATCTGAATGACTTTCTTTCTTTTGCAGAACACAAAAGAAGATGTTTCGGAGGACACTGGTAACCAAAACAACATTAGCCGCATTGACTTCCATTAAATTGGACACAAAACCACAGATACATTTCTCAAAATATCTTCTTTTGGGTTCCACAGAACGAAATGAGGGTGAATAATAATGTCAAACATAACAGACAGAATGGCTTTAAGTTTTCAAATGAAAGATGTTTATGCATGAAATGTCATTCACTCTTCTTGAGTGTCAGATTCAGCTTTACTCTTGATGTAAACCTGTTTAATAAGCCGTTTTTGGGCCGAATCTCAGTAAGAGCGCTCCGTCCTATCAAAATCCGAAAGAAAGTGCTCCCAGGGGTCTCTCTGTCAGTCAGTCAGTCCCTGAAAAACCAGGATGACAGCTTCAGGAAGAAGCAGGCGAACGTTTGTCTCTCATTACTAACCTTGTGCTGTTCTCCATCAGTTCCTTACACGCCTGTCTGCATCAGTCTAGTGTGCCGAAAATAATGTCTATCAATGGCATTACGTGGTTGCGAGAGATTTACCTGAGGCATAGCCGATTAATTTGTAAATGAATATGTTTTGTAATTTACTTTGTAAATGGATTTTGGTTTAAGTATGCACATTACAGCCTTGAAGCTAGGTTGTTAATGGCCTGTAAAACTGCTTTGATAAAGGATTCTGCATGCTTAATATTAATGACATACAAGAACACTGCTTTAGAAAAAAAATCAGTTTCAATTTAATTTAGATCTTAACAATTACCTCAAGGCAATCATTTGCCCTCTCCAAAGAGTGAGTGTGTGTGTGTGCATGCAAATAAGCAGAATTTGTATAGGCTTTGAACTTGTATGAATAATCCCTGTTTGTGCATTGCAGGACAGCATGGGTTTATGGTTTTGTCAGGGGGTTCTATAAAATTTTGATTGCAGAGTTTTGAAAGTAAAACCTGAAAATTTGAGATGAAAGATACAATATATTCAATTCATCTTTACACTGTTTTGATTTTGCTAGGCTTTAAATTCTAGAACTCATAAGTCAGACAGATTTGGTTGAAAATTCCTGTCACCCCGTATAGCATACTTCAAACTTTATCAATAAATACAATTTTCTCTCACCAAAGCTTTTTCCACAACATTGCTTCAAACAGAAAGCGGAACATTGGATTTCAGCAGCACACAAAATGTCACAATAAAGAAAGAAAGTGGTTCCATGATGCACTTAGATGTATGAAATAGAAGCCAAATCGAATTTTATCTGATTTTGTTAGTCCGTTCATTACATACTCATAGAAGATCTATGGACTACCGTAGCTTGCTGGAAAAGCAGTCCTGTGGTTTGGCATAATAACTGTAGTACTCTGATTCATATCACTCTGTTCTCCAGTCCATTTTTATACTTAACAGTTCTTCCTTTTCAGTTCTTTTCATCTGTCTAGTCTTTCTGCTCCTCCTGTGTGGCCAGGCACAGATAGATTGGCAGGGTGATAATTCGGCAGCAGATATCTGTTCTCCCTCCCATCAACTTTACCGCAGGGCTGCTGTCAACACAATGGCAAATTGCTACCGACCAACACCCATATTAATAATATTCCTTTGATCTTATAGGAACAGTTCATTGGCAATTCAAGTTTATCATTCACTTGCAGCTGAGGTTAAAAGTAATGAGAAAAGACTGAAATTTAAGTTATTTACTAAAAAATCACATCTGCCCTCTTCTTCATGAGTACAGAGATTCATAGTAAATATGAAGAGGTAGGTTCTGAAATGAGATAACAATTTTTCAAAAATCATGTTTTTATTATGTCATCATGTTTTTATTAGGGCTTTTTTGTGTTAGTTAGCTGTATGTTTTATAATGGCATAAATCAAAACCAACCAACTGCAGTTTGATTTATATTAATTGGAATGAACAATAAAAACACGATTTTTGAGTTATCTCATTTTGGAACCAAACAATATTCTTTCAAATAAGTTTATTTTAAATTTGGTTGACAAAAAGGATCAATCACGTTTATTTTTATTGCTTTAAATATCTTAATATCTAGTCAACATGTTTTAACAACTCTATATGACTTCAGAAATCACAGGGACCACTTTTGTAATACTTTTATGTCGCTTTAATATTCTTTTAAGGCTTGAAATGTCCAGTCCCTATCCAATACAATTGTTCAAAAAAGATTGTTAAAATATTCTTCAACCATTGTATACCAGAGCATTTTCTTTCAATTAAAAAAGCAGTGACATGAGGGTACATAAATGACAGAGGTTGTATTTTTGGGGGAACTGTCCCTTTAAGCCTTTCCGACTCCACCCCCAAGCACACACCCCCTATGATGGCTTGCTTCCAGGAGAGATGCACTCAGCTTTATTGCAAACTCCCTCCCAACCGGTCACTATAAAATAAATGCTGTCAGCTGCATCATGAGTCTGCCTCCCTGTTTGATTTCTGCCACACACATAAAACACCCGGTCAGTTGGACAGTGCTCTACAAGGACAGCACAGCAAATCAGCACCAACGCTTTTATAGAGACCCCCTTACCTCACCCTGCTCTTTTTCTGTAACTCTTATCGGCGTTTCCTACTTTATCTTTTTTAACCACTTAGAAACAGACCCTTTCAGGCTCTCTTTATAAATGGACTGGCAAAGCCAAATAGCTTGATATCACAATAACTACACTATATGGATAAATATATCGGGACGCCTTGAAATACATATTTAGCTATTCTAGTATTTCCAATGAAAACAAATATTAATGCTATACCATAGTTCAATAGCATATTAAATCATTTTGCGTCCATCTTTGTTTTAACAGATTTGGAGAGCCTGTGTAAAGGTCATTGATGGGATTGGATGATTGGATGCTGTTCAGCTCAGTTCATATCTGGGCTTTATGCCGACCAGTCAAGTTCTTCCACATTAGTCAATCATCATTTTTTTATCATTGTTTTGTGCACAGGGGTATTTTAATTTCATGACCTGCCCAAACTGTTGCTATAACATTAGAAGCACAACATTAGAGAATATCTTTATACAATATACGCTTTATGCCAACAGAAATGCCCAGTCAAACCTGTTGATTAAAAAGGGGGCTTCCCAATACTTTTGTCCATATAGGGTATGTCACAATAATGTGTGTACGCCGAGGGAGTACATTTGTTATTAATCATATTCCAACGCAATCTAACTTTTTTTTGGATGGCTAATTCATGTGAATTTGTATGATATAATTTGCACGTTTTAGTACGATTTGCTTTCGTGCCAATGACAGTTAAGCTGGGGTGGGGTTTCAGTATTGTTTTTTTAAATAATTGTATAATTTTTATACGATTCACATCGTAAAAAATCATATGAATTAGCCACTTTTTAAAAATCCAATGAGATCAGGCTGCATATTCACTGGTTTCTTGAAGGGATAGTTTCACCAAAGTGTCACAAAAGTAACAAAATATCTGTTTCCATGATTAAAATAATACTTGATCAAAATGATCAAACTTATTGTCCCCAAAATCCCACCATGGACTGGTTGGGATGCTCAGACCGTCACACATTCATACTGTTTATAATTTGGCAGCGACAGATGCTATTTACTAAGTTTAAATACTAGTACGTTCTGTTTACACTAACCGAAAATAGCTGTATTTTCTTTGGACTAAGTAGTTAGATGGTATTTCTTGTAAATAGTGGTATATAACTTTATTATTTGCTCCTCAGTGTTGTTATGCATTAAACATTCTGCAAAAATAACAAAGTCTAAACTATTATATTTATAAAAATGATGGCAACTTATTGAGAAATTAAAGCCCTACACCTACCCGTAACCTTACCCTAAACCTAAACTTTACGAATAAAAATGATTTCCAAGTCTTGAATCCATTTTATTGAAAACAAATAGCTTTATGATCTGTAATAGAAAAAGGTTAAAAACTATTCAGCGAGAGGGGGATTGGAAACCTGGTCTCCCGTGCCAAGCTTTGCATACTTACACCTTGCGCCATTGGACTCACTATATGAAATGGAGTCATCCTTACACTTTAAGCAAATAGTCTGTGCCTAAAAAGGCGGGCTATTTGTACTCGGTGTAAATAGACACTCCGTTATAATTGTTGGTGCAGTCAACCTACAAATTATTTGCACTCTTCATATCAAACTATGAATGGAATATGTATTTAACAAGAGTGAATTTACAAATGTAATAACCTTGCTTTATTTTCTGTATTGTTTATATCATGTTTAACATAATAGCAAATATGTGCATGTAAATGCTCAGTCAGGACGTCTGATTTTAGGGGGATGTTTTTATACAAACACATCATTAGAGAACGCAGATGACTCTCTGTATGTGGCAGTAGGAGGACGCAGCTGAAGTACTAACAAACACGCTAATGTATCATGGAAATATTACTGATAGCACAGAAGAGGCGTGATGAGTGGAAAGACAATAGCAGCCTACAGAAAGCACTCCCAGAGTGCGGCCACACATGATTGAAATGAAGTAGATAGAAAACGGGTGCATGTTGCTAAACAGGGCAGAAATGAAGTCGCTCTTTTGTAGGAACGGGCCTATATGAAATCCGATTGACTTTGCTGGCAGTGTACTTTCTAAGATTAATGAGGCAAAGTTGTGCCATTTCCGTGCCGTACGTCTCTGCTCTGCTTATGTAAGTAAGTCTTGATAATTCAAGCACAATATTTCCTTGAGCCCAGCAGTGTCACATTAGAATGGGGATGGAAGGACACATAATTCTCTCTAAATGACATTGTAATGGAAAAAGGAATTCAGCTTCACTGAAGGGGTTTGTGCGGGAGGTGCGTGGGGGAGGGTTTGCACGGCAGCGTTCTATGCGTGTTTGGAAATAAGCTCATTTATCATTCATCCTTCAAGTCCATTAAGCTTTTTTCGTTCTCTCTTTGTCTTTATTTCAGGCTTGCTGCAAGCCAGGTTAGAAAAATGTTGGTTGTGGTACAGTGGTGGTATTTACAGTATACATGAAATCCACTATGAATAATATGCACTTGAATTAAATTGTACTTGCAAGATGGAATCATTTTCACTGTTGCTTTCAGACATTTGGTCAGCTTTTATATTGCTACTTTCAAAAATCATGGTATCATGGTGTTCATAAAATAGTAATAGCATGCTTTATCTGTACAGTATCTCTCTCTCTCTTTCTCTCTCTCTCCCTTGAGTTGGCGAGTGCAGTCACTGTTTCAGAAGAGCCATTTGCACATATCTTAGCTGGGTGATTTCCCTCATCCCTCAGGCCTCATTGTGCCCCACACCAGCTGTGCCTGAGAGGGACAGACAGACGGGAACATACAGACCCTCTACAGACAAAACTTGTCTTATTCGTGTAATGCGTGTTTGTCTGTGTGCATGAACACTGTGTGTGCGTCTGTGTGACTTTTCCCTCATTATATGTAATCTGTTTTAATAGGACATCTCATTATTCTTCTAGGACCAATGGGGTACAGAGAAGGGCATCAGGGTTTGAGAGATCTATATTGGTGAGAGTTGAGGAAACAATGCAAATGGTTATCTTTGATCCAACTGCAGTATTTTTGTACTGCGTTGCACTTCTTTTGTTTAAGTCTATTTTTGCTTGCTGGTAGGGTTGCCAAGTTCATGAGAGGAAAAACAAGACTCTTTCTATAAGAGATCTTCATTTATCACACACTGTATGCCATTAAGAACCGTAATTATGGCAAGTCACAATTAGCCACACTGTACATAAAATTAAAATGCCATGCAGGAGCTGTTAGTGTTTGTTTGATAAAATAAAGATACAATCTCTTTCTTTTTTTTATCTCATTGCGTCTCATTTTAACTTCTGCCCAGGCAAATTATATGCCAGACGCAAGAGAACTGTGATTGTACATTTCAGGTAACACCTTACAATAAATTAGATTATTTATTATTTGCGTATTAATTTTGTGAATTAAATAATGTTAATATTACTATAACTTTATTTAAAATGCATTAGCTAATGTTGAAATTAACAATATGACATGAATCATAAATGTTAATTTTAACTAATGTGATAATCAAACTTTATTTGAACATTATAGTCTGTGTCACCATATTTCAAAATAAACGAACCCTCATTTTCATATCCATCTTTGCATTTTGATTTCCATTGTAATATAACATTTTTAACATTTCCTTGAATACAGGACAATCACATAGTAGATGATGGCCTGCAGTGCCAGTGTTTCTGAGATCACTGTGCACACATCTAGTCTTGCAGTAAGCAGCCTGTAGTTTCAAAGACAAGAGGTCCATGAACCTGATTCATGACCGTGAACATTGTAGCAGTTGTTGTTCACTTTCTGTTCTCGTGAAATTGCCTCAGTTCTCCATTTCATTCTCATTTAGTCTGAATTGGATCTTTTCACCTCATGTCAGGGCTGTTAACTGTGCAAGCTACAGAACATGATCGTTGTGTCGCGCACAGGGAGCAAAAATACAATAAATCAGATATGGTATATTGAACATATGGCACATAGAACACAAGATGCATGTACTGTATACTAAAAGCAGTGTCTACTGCCAAAGGGCATATTTTAAATTAACCGGCTTACGATGGTGCATCAAAAAACATAACAAGCCTACATGCTTATTGCTCATACTCTAGTTATAAGCAATAGATAACATAATTTTATTTGTGTTGTTTATATTGATGCTTGAGCTTGAACGCATAGAGACCATTACCAGAGCTCACACAAACACACAAACAAGACCCACTGACACGCATCACGTGAAATATTTAACAATAACAATATAAGAGCCAGTTTTCTAGCTGTAACACCGCTAGAGCAGACAGAAATCTGACAAGGTCTGGGAGTTTGCGATGGCACAGATGCTCAGCATCACTGAGTACACATTTAATCAAATGAGAACTCCTATCACATGTTTGACATAATCACCGGCTAATTGTTTATTACTCACGCTAAGTAAAAGGTTATCTCGACAGCGGGCAGCAGGCAGGAGAATATAGCGGCACGCTGCTGCATGTGACAACGTTGATAAACAAGAAGATGTGCGTTTGTGTGTGTGGGTCCTCCGGACAGGTTAGATTGGTTGTGAGATTCAGTTTCCTTTACGGGGGGTGGGGAATAGCTACATAGAGAGTTTAAAATTAATATTGTACAAGGCCACCTGTCTTAAAATAACAATCTTCCTTCTATTTGTAATCTGAAAGAGTGATTTATGGAGATTTCATGAAAACATTCAATTTAAAATGACCATATTTATGGGGGGAAATATTTTACATTTCGTTATGAATTTAGTAATGTCAAAATTGACGAGGTGGTACTATAAAAACAAAATGATAATAATAATAATAATAATAATAATAATGGAATAATATAAAAACAAAAGGATTGTGTTGTATTCTATGTACTGAATGTCTAAAGGTCTGCGTGAGGGTTATGGAGAGATCACACTGTCATTTTCACTACATTGATTTTCATTCATACTGATACAAATGCAAGAAACTGTAAATGGGTAGTTGACAATAAACTGTACCGTGTGTTCTATGGTGTGACAGTAAAAATGTATAAAACAAAGTGTTAATAATCTATAATTTTTATAGTATTAATGTTTATAATACAAAATAGTATTAAATAAATGTATCTTAATTTTTGTGAATTTACTATTTCACACCACAGGGCACATGTGTGATTTATTTGTCAACTACTCATCAATGTTTTACATTCCGCTGTGTAGAAAAGTTCAAGTTTGGTGAACTCTGACATTAAGGATTACATCACAAGACGAGTGACCAACAGAGGATCAATACATCACAGATTGATCTTTGGCTAAATTCAAAGAAGACAAACTTCAAATCAGCGGGTGTGAATCGAAGAAGAATATTTCCTTGATATTTAAAAGAAATATTTTCACTATTTTTCCATTTAGCTCATTTTTTTAAAGGAAAGGGTAATGATATGATCCTCACCAATATTGTCAAAACAACCTTTGCGTGTCAACAAATTGTGGGAAATACCCAAAAGTCCTAACAGCATGTTGAAAATGTCTTGATAAAATATTAAATAATAGAGATGACAATTTAATATAAATGTAAAAATATATAAAGGTTTGTCTGAGAGTTATATGTTCTGGGGTAAAGTATAGAAACTATACCAGACGTCAACACGATAGAAAAATAGAAAAGAAGTGTACACTTTTTTTTACTTTAAGTAAATATTCTTAACGTCATTCATTTTTGCAGTTACTTGGCAGCACACAATCTACATCGATCACTAGCGAGGCAACGGTGGACTGCAGACACAGTCACTAACAATAGAAATCTCTCTCCCTAATGGAAGCTGGTGCAGTTCCCCTAACAATAGCAGAAAGTGCGTCCTTGCCAAAGCGAGCCCATTTACTGCTGAGCAATAGCATCCTCGTGTCACTGAATATTATGATACAATAATAATGGGTTGCATGTTGTGATTGCCATAAATAGCATACAATTCCATACAATGAAAAGGCACAGGTGAGTGAGTTATCGTGATTTGTGATAAATTTTGTTCAACACAAACATCAGCTGTCTGCGGAAATCAAAAAGGATTGTTTCGAATTTTGTTTCGTGCATTCTGGGCAGAATGCGGAGAGGTCAGAGGTCTGAATGACAGCGCAGCAAAATTGAAAAATGTCCCACACATCTGTTCATTCTAGATGTGATGTGAAATATTACATATCCGGGCACAGGGGAATACAGATAAATATAACAGTTTCACCCAGAGGAAAATAAACAATGTATCCTGAATTTATTCAAACAAAATGAAGTAATAATAAAAACAAACCCATGCGCAGAATAGTAAATATGAAGCTGGTAGTTTAAGCACAATTGTTAAAAAAGAGATGCCCATGCACTTTATATTGTGAACAACCAAATTAATAAGTTAGAAGATGAGAGCATAAAAGAGAAGAGCAGAACCTACCTCTGATGCTAAACTCTGTGATGATGTCCGTGGAGTGTGTGGGTGCGTGTATGTGTCAAGTGTCTCCCAGCACTGCTGAACTCCACAAAACAGATGATTACAGCAGTCCAACACATTCAGCAATTCTGCACCAACACATATCTTCCACACCGCTGTAAAACGGGTTTAGATGGATGTTGCGAGTTAATGAGTTGCTAATATGAACCTGGTTGTGTGTGAGGTTAAGCATATAAGAAGTGATGCTTTTGCCACCCAAGTTCTGTACTCCTGATGCCTGCACTTAATTCTCTCCCACTTCACACTCACTCAGATGGAGTCAGTTGCTCTTTTAATCCTGTTTATTCTGGATATTTATACCACCAATGCTCTTCTAAATCCCTTTGGCAAGACTTTCAAACAGCAGTAGAAGTGGCTTCTGACACTCCTGCTCCTCTTCTCTCTCCACATCTCTGTTCCTCCTCCACTATCTCATCCAGCCCCCACTCCTCCAATCTCTTCTGGCATCGCAACATCGCAGGGTCCTAAAGTCTGTGTAGTTTGTGATCGTGATTGTGTACAGCGTGTCCCCGCTACTGAAAACACATCAGTATGCTGCAAGCCCTCCCTCTCTGTTTCTCTCAGTACCTTTCCTGCTGTTTTTGCCTAGGGGTGATCCCGAACTGTTGACATGTTGGCATAAGGTTGTCTTGCATGTATGTGGAGCGATGTTCTCGATCATGCTGTAGCTGAGCCATAGAGTGGACCACCACACAGTCATACGAGAAATAAACTGTTTGAAGTCTATAGAAAATAGCATGTGTGAGCCATTTAACTTCTGTGTATTGAAAATTATTTATTTGCATTCATATTTATGGATTTAACTGTGAAAATATTTCTAAGCATTTGGTAGTAAATTCCACTTTCTTTTTAATAATATTACGCCAAGTACCATCGATGATACCAATCTTTCTGTAAAATACATTTTACTACTAAGTTTATTAAATCTAAATATATAATTATATTTCAAATTGTCAACAATAAACAAATTATGAGACATCGACTATATTTTATATATATTATTAGACATCAACAAATATATGGAGATTATCATATTAATTTGGATGATTAATAAATAATAAATTTGCTAGTTTTATAAAAAATAAGTATGGGGAATGTCAAAATTGAAACACCAATCCGTAGGGATTGACTGAATTGTAAAAAAATGCTCTTTTTCAAATAACGTGTAAAAATAAATCATGCACAAGCAGACCAGTTGTGTGCATTAAAAAAGCGTATGCTCATGAAATGTTCTATGGCTTTAAGCCCATCGTGCATTTTTTACTCCTCTGAGCCTCTTCAGCCACTGTTTTAGTGGGATTAAGATTCGTGTTCAATACACAAAAAAAAGAAAAAGCAGGAGAAAAACATTCTGTTCTGTCCTGGATTTTAACATTAATACGATAGACCTCAGGAGACCCAGATTGGGATAAAGCTGAGTGCAGCGGATGGACACTAGTAATCAATAAAAATCCTTCAGGCTTATGCGGTCTGTTTCATGAGGTGTTCTCTCTCTCTCTTTCACTGGTGATGTTGTTGGGAATAGGTCAGTCAGCACAGTGAATCCAATGATTCATTTGTCTTGTGCTGTCAGAACGACAGCTGTATGATTGAGTGTGGTCAGCAGGGATCAATAGTCTTTCCTCCCGCTCATGGCATCCTTGCTGAGAACAAACAGACAACATTTACCTAACACACAAATCAGGCGCACAAGGGCAGATGGATGAAGAGTATGAGGTCTGAGGTGCAAGTGATAGATGAGAAACAAAAGAGGGTTAGGAAGGGGCTGCATATAAAAGTACAGAAGATGAAGAGATTAAGAGGACATCTGTTATGTAGAGCGGTTCAGCTATTGTTTTATAAATAATGTAAATTTAATACTCAGTTTCTCTATTCAAATTAGGCTCTCATGGCAAGTGAGATTTATGAATTGTTATATAGATAGTTATATATTACTGTATATATTTCTGTATGTTTTTAACTGTATACATGTGGCTTTATTAAAACGTCTAATTTATGAATACCTAAGCATTGTTCAACTTCATCAATGTTGACGACGGGTTAAACAGGAAAGCAGTCCAATGTTTCCATTATGCAGAGCTGTAAAGCTCCTCAAAGAGAATACTCGGCTCTAATCCATTCAGCAGTGAAAGGTCAGTGGAATGATGTATGTTGACCCACCTCACCCAGCAGCACCATCCGGAGAGGTCAAGGTCACTTATTCAGGTCCTTGAATCCATAATCCAAATGGGAAATCTGTGACTGTTTTTATGCAGGAGGATAAATGGGGAATAAAGAGGTTCAAATGAATTGACCTCACTGTGCATGCACACAAAATCTCATCACACACACATGCACACAGCCTTGCATATTGATATATATGGCACAGGCATATGTGAGTGCACATGCTGTTTATTTGGGGACACAGGGAGCAGACAGGCTGAAATAATCCCCAGTGACAGCGGAGAGAGAGAGATCACACACACCTGACAACAGCCAGACAAATGAGCTCAGCTTTTCAGCTTCAGTCCTGCTCATTACATACAGAGACACACATACACTCACATGCGCAGACAATAAGACCCGAGCACACCGTACATGTCAATTTTGGAAATTTGTGGAAGGCATTCAAAAAGTGAAAAATGATTATGAAATCTACAGTCTCATGGTAGAAATTCTTTAAAATTGGATTTTTAAGTTGGTTTGATTGATTTTGACCTGAAGCTCACCCAGTTCATTGTAACACACGAATCAAGCAAGACATTAGAACATATTGTATGCCAAAAACACTAATTTATCACTTTATACAGATATACTGATCTTTTCAGCCAACCTAATATCTTCAAAGTTTCATTTTTAAAGCAATATTTATCAAAGAAAATACAATTAAATACAGTATGTCTGATGGCTAATGTTTTAATACTCTATTAATGCATTACAGCTGCCACGATCAATGGAAAATGTACACAAACGTGTCAAAATTCAATGGCTTATTTATGGGCTTATTTACACCCTGCCAAACATTAACCTCTGCTTAAAGGTATAGTTCCTGCAAAAATAAAGTTTTGACCCTCACGTCATTTCAAACCAATGTGACTTTCTTTCTTCAGCAGAACACAAAAGAAGATATTTTAAAGGGGCAGCTCACCTAAAAATAAAAATTCTGTCATGAGTTACTATATGAATATCTTTGTTTGGTTAAACACAAAATTAGATATTAAGAAAAATTGAGGAAAACAAACAGTTCTAGGAAAATCTCAGTTGCTGACATTTTTCTAAATATCTTTCTTTGCGTTTAACATAACAAAGACATTTATACAGGTTTGGAACAACCTGAGGTTGAGTAATTCATGACAGAATTCTCATTTTTGGCAGGACTGTCCCTTTGGTAACAAAACAACATTGGCCCCATTGCCTTCCATTGAATTAAAACAAAACCACTAAAACTCCAAATATCTTTTGTGTTTCAAAGACAGACATGAGGGATTTCATGTAGGTGGTGAATTTTATTAAATGTATAACATAACACACCCACTGTTTAAAAGGTTGTGTTACAAAACATCTCACCATTGCTTACATGTAGGTGTAAAGCACATTTTTCACTCGGCACACACTGCGGTTCCACGGTAGCTCAAGTTAATGACTTGTCACATTACAATCCTCTTAAGAAAGCTGAGCTGAATCTGGCACGTTTCCCACCGATTTCCCAACACTGTTGTCTAGTGTCACACACACACACACACACGTACACACATAACCAGCGACCTCAGTAGAAAGAAAAAGAAGCTCATTACCGAATCAGCAGCTGAACCAGGTTACTCAACACTCTACCCCAACATATGTAATTCTCTCACTGCTAGAACACCAAACTAGCACAGCAAAGGCACAGAGAAAGATGTTCCTCCACAGATACAGATCTGATCTAATAGAGCCTTTCACACCACCTTCTCACATCCACAATGACTGTCCTCTGCTGTGAGAGGGATATTGCTATTTAGTCTCGTATAAATCACAGAGAAAAGAACAGGCTGCTGAGTCATTTGCATTGTTCCGCTCTGTTTTAATGGCTGTTTTGGTTAATAGCATCCTTTAAGTAGACTCTCTGGTGCAGAGCTTTATGAACAGATAGAGCATCTCCCCGATCATTCAAGTCTGTATTTATATTCAAAGCCCCACAGCTTTCAATGGTTTCAATAATAAGCTGTGCTGTGCCATTTCAAACAGCTTATAACTACAATAGCCGCATTTTCCCCTATAATTTGATGTTTCTGTGGTGCTTTAATCTTCATTTTTCAAAAGGAAAAGTGTAGTAGGCCTGTGGATAGATTCGCCAGCAACTTTGAGCTGTAAGAGAAGTTCCATAATTTCCTTAGATCTACTGTAAAACCCAGCCTAACTGCTGACAAAGTGTGTATGAGAGTGTGTGTGTGTGTACGAGGCGAGCTGAGCACCAGTGCTATGGCTGCAGGCAGCACATCACTGTAGAAGAGATGCTGTCTTTGTGCAATTTTCTGTTCTGCGTGGCGTTACATGGCAAGTATCAGCAGTCATCAGAATTACGTATCTTTCCTAGAATGTTCCAGCACTGTTCTTTGCCTCTGGAGGCATGAATTATTTATCTCAGGGAGAGGGGGGGTGAAATTGGTTGAAAGGATAATCAGAATGGAGGAATGGGATAAAAAAGGAAATCCCACTAAAATCCAACTGGCTATCCAAATTGGGCAATCCATCTCTACGTTTCAATCTATCCTATTGTCTCATGTGCTTTACCTCCCTCTGTGAAGCACGGATGATGTGTGTCCGGATTTGCTTGGAATCTGAAGCACTTCTCAATATTCAATAACACCCCAGCCATGTAATTGTAAATGTATTCTAATGGTCAGTATTTAGACAGGCTTTAGTAAACCCAGTGCATTTACAGTGAATTTGACTTACGCATTGAGCCATTTACATATGGAGGTGGACGGCAATGTATCATTTATTGCACACTAGCATAACAATAGATTAGAACAATAGACTATTTTTTACCTATTTTTGTCGGTGTGAAAATAACTGCAGCTGCGTTCAAAATGCTTTTCAGCGAACACTTGGTTGCTAGGTGGTTCTCTACAAAAGTCTCTGACATTCTTTTTCCTGACTTGGGTCCCGACATCAAACCTTAAAGACGAGGATTTTTTTTCTCATTTGCCAAACAAAAACTGAATAACTGATCACATTACATTTAATTGCACTCTTCTTGAAAATACACAATGTGAGGACACAAAAATTCATATCCTTAGCAAAAAATGTAACAATTCATGTCATAATTAAAAACATATACTTTTTACTTAGAGCGATAGTTCACCTTAAAATCTGTGATAAATTTCTCACTCTCAATTTGTTCCAAACCTGTAAAAATGTATTTGTTTGGTTGAACAAAGAAAAAGATGTTTGGACGAATGCTTGTACCCAACAGTTGTTGGACCCGACTGACTACCATAGTAGGAAAAATGAAAATGGTAGTCAAATGTGCCCCATGAACAGTTTGCTATCATACATTCTTCAAAATATCCATCTTTTGTGTTCAAAAGAAGAAAAAAATATGGTCACACTTTATTTTAAGGTCCAGTTCTTGGCTTAAGTTAACTATCAACTACAACTTTTGCTTAGTTAACTCTTAATTTGTTGCTTATTAAAAGTTAGTAAGGTAAAGTTTAGGTAGCGGGTAGGAATATGGATGAAGAATATGGTCATGCAGAATATGTGCTTTATAAATTGCCAATATGCAAATAATAGGCATTCTAATAACAACAATATTGAGAATTGGTCCTTATACTTAAGTGTTATCATCTTTCTCAGTGTTCATCAGAACAAAAAAATGTATACAGATTTGGCACAACTTGATGGTGAGAATATGATGACAGAATTTTTATTTTTGGGTGAACTATCCCTTTAAGCCAAGTTCAAGTATATTTTAAGTCTATTTACCAATAATGCTTACCCTACCAATGACCTGCAATATACAGTATCAAGGAGAAAATTACTTGAGTCAGACATCGTTCAGAGAGCTCGGGAGAGATACGAAACAGGCCTAAAAGGGTCAGGGGGATATCGGATATCGAATGCCAATAGATGCTTTTAATTCAAAGGCAAATGAGAAATTATGCCACTTATTAAGGAGGGTCAAATGGACGGATAGCAGCAATGAAGGGAGACAGAAGAAGCTAAATGAAGTGCATTATTACAGTTAATCAGACAGACCAGTCTGTGGAGACTGAATCATGAGTGCTTTCAGCCAAGTTAAGAGTTATACCCTGAATTAAAGCTCTTAATGATTATTTATTTAGCTTCACTCACTTCTGGTCTAGAGTCCCACCAATAACACTGATATCATTATATATATTTTACAAAACCATCAAAGTGATAGATGCTGTGAATGCAAAGATAGCCCAAATGGTAATTTACTTTGTTTTATTCAGAGAAATCAATTGGAGTGTTTTTTACAAACACACACACGTTTGGCCGTCTCAAGCACAAGTTTCTCACTCTGACATAATCGCATTACAACAGATGAGGCCGAACGCAACATAGCTGAGAAATGCTGGGCGAGGTGTTGTGCTTCAGGAGACAATAATGCTATGAGTGTACGTTAGCACTAGAAATGATGATATAACTCTCTGAAGCTCTCTCCTCCTCTGCTATCTGTCTCTCTTTTTAATAACAAGGACATATTTTCACTTGGCACAGCAGTTTTTCTCCTTTCAATTTAGATTACCCGCAGCGTGAACTGAAACGACAAGTCATTAAGACCAAGGAGACAAAGAAAGTTTTACAATGACTAACTACATCATACAAGAACATAAATGACATCACGTGGTCACAATATGGGCCGTGATTGATGGATAGATAGAGAGAGAGACAGGTTAGATTATTTTTACTCGTCCCTCTCAAACACTGACACACATCGTGACTTTGTTCTCATCTACCACACACAGAAATCTTTTTTATCAGTCTCTTCCAAATATGCACACACACACATGCTCTTTCACACATGCTGAGGATTTAGTGGGATTCTGATGACAGTGAAGAAGATGAGAAATAATGAAATAAATGCCCAAGTGGCTATTTAAGGGATTAGACTCACAGAGGGAACACCTTTCAGAAGAGGTTAAAAGTGTGTGTGTGTCAGACTCTGTGGCAATTAAAGTGATTAATACTGTGAACCAAGGAATTGAAAGGAAATTTGTTAATGGAGGCAGATTAAGCGTAATTGAACCTGCAGGGGAAGAGTGAGACAGACGGACAAGAAAGCGAAACATGGAAAACGATAGAAGAGAAGGAGAATAAAGGTTAGTTTTAGGAGGAGCTGAAATCACACAGGTACGTAGATCAGAGAGAATCGGAGTACGAAGGAGAGGTAATGACTGACAGAGTGATTAAAGGGTGGGTGCAAGAGAAAATGCATGCAGAATGATGTCACGTATACATTTCTAACACATCCTTTAGGGTTACTTTCCTGGCTCTCTATCTCTGATGTCGGAGTCTGATATTTGACCTTCGTGTTGGATCACAGAGAATGAAATCTGTTTTTATATCCCTATGTATGGCCTCTAAGCATACAGGAATGTGCTATAGGTCACCACTGCAATACTAATTTGGACACAGCAGAATAGAAGGTTAAAGAAGTTCTTCCGAAAAAAAAATTGTGTGGGCTTGACAAACTATAACTATGAAAACAAGCTGCTTATTTTAAACAACATCATGTCTCATGAGAAAAATAGAACAAAACAGACATACACACAGACAAAGAGGGAGAGAGAGAGAGAGAGAGAGAGAGAGAGAGATAGGAAATGGCTGGATGTGAGGTCTTTAGTGGTACTCTCCTCCACTTGCTGCCACTGACGGTCTTGTCGTCCTCAACCCTGAATGATTTATTTAAGAGCGGCTGAGAGATAGAAAAGGAGGGATGGAGAGGGCAGCCAGGCGATGCCTGATTATCAGGAGGAAGGAGAGAAGACAAGCATCCCTCTATTATTCATTACTCCGGGGGAACAGGGAGAGGGAAAAGAGGGTATAAAGAACAGGGCTGTGGGGAAAAAAGGGGGAGTAAAGAGAAGAAAGAATGGAAAAACGAAGAAGAATGTATTTTTATATGGCACTCATTGTCTCTTTGCCCCTTTTGAGCAGCTCACTGACTTTCGAAGGCTGTGTGAATGTATGTGTTTGTAGACTACAAATGAGTAACCATCACACAAAACATTGTATGCAATAGTGCACAGCGCACTGCAAGTATGGTGGATATTGTATAGGATAGAAACATTTCTCAAAATTTGTATAGAATTATTGTGTCATAAATGTGTGTTTTTAAATTGTAAATAAGCTGCCGATTTTCATAAAGATCTATAAACAAAAATGACCGTTTCTTGAGGCAGCATGTTGGGAGGCTAAATAGCTTAGTCGCAAAAAGCCGCTGAAAAGTCAGAAGCCACTCACAAAGGTAACCAGAGCAACAGTAGGCGGCTGAGGCAATTTCCGTTAAGTTATCGGACATTGAATCTACAAAATGTGAGTGTTGTCTTTAATATGCTGTATTTCTATAGACCCCTTTTGCCCCGACGTCACACTTATGTCATGGCATTTGGAGGCAAAACAAAGGGAAAACTGTAGGTGGCCAATACAAACCAGCACAGATTCGGCTACATAAGGAGTGTCAAATAGCATCTTGTTGTGTTGTTTAGTGCCACAATCAACAGAATACAGTCTCCAATTTGATATTTTAACACATGCATGCTGCAATTGGAAACAGAGACACTGACGATACAAACAATCTTAAAAAATGCTCGTATTTCATAACACTTAAGATTAAAAACGTACTTTCTTTTGTTGGTGTGGATTATGATTTGGTGTCTAAAATATCTCACATGTGCCCAAATCAGAAACTGGGGATAAGGTTATTTTTCACGTAGTGTTAACTTTTGAATGCATAGGGTATTCTAGCTAACTTTGTTTGTCACCAAACTAACGTTAGCAGTTAACTATCGGCCAGAAACTAAACATAAAGGAAACTGTATGTCATCTGTCAAGCGCATTAGTATAAAGGGAACAGTGAGAAGGCTCATGTTATGTGTCAGGTTTGTGTTCAAGTACATGCATTTGCTAACGTTTGCCATCGTAAGTACACACAGTTATCTATAGATGTTTACTATCTCAGTTTATCTGGTTTCTTTTTCTGGTAGGTGTAAAGTAGATGTCAGGCCACTGGAGGTAATCCTGTCAGTTCGTCCCTGGATCCATTGAGTGAGCACGTACAGGTCGGCCAGGTTCCTTGCGTTAAAGTGAACTATTTAGAAAACAATCGCGGTCCTAGACAGTCAGTGAGCTTACATGTAAAAATATAATCGAATTTTTTCTCATTGTCAAAAAGCTAGCAAACAAAACGTGCTACCTAGCATTAGTAATGCAGCTAAGCTCTGCCCACGAAAACACATCACAATGTTAACTGAAAGTAGTGTGTCTATACTTTTAATCTGTGATATTTATTATAGTTATCGGAGATACGACAAGCTACACAAGCTAACTGTTATAGTCGCCAAAACATAATGTAACGTTAAAGTGCTATTTCACCGGCATATCAAAATGTCCCCATGTTTTACTCACCCTCAAGGCATCCTAACTGGTTATGGTCTCCTTCTTGAAGAAGGAACTGCATTTTTCTTCAAGAAGAAAGTCATATTCTGTCAAGATGCCTTGATGGTGAATAAAACATGGGGACATTTTGATATGCCGGTGAAAGCCTTTTATGCATTTTTTACATAATTATCAACAGCAATTATTTTATATAGATCATTTAGATAAATATACTGTGGCACAAGTCAACATTTTATGATTTTGGTCCCTGTATAAACCCTTTTAAAGAACCTAAGGCTATTATGTAACGTTAGCAGAATAACAGAATAGTCATTCTGGTCAGCAGATGTTACACTTACTCATGATGACGGAAAAACATCAATCTGTGATGACTATGCATGTATATAATCGTACAGTCCGTCAGTATGTTATTGGTATGTTAGTCATGACAGAAGTTCTGTCCGTCCATGTTTGTTTGTCATTGGCTCCTCTGTATGCTTAGGCCTGAAGCATGAGAAAGTCATTGTTAACATTGTGTCATTGTGATCTTCTGGGTGTTGATCCTTTAAAGCCAATAATGTGCAATAATGACTAAGTGTTCTGCCTTTAACAAACATTCAACATTTATGACCAAAGGGCTCATGGACAGGGAACTTGAAAGAAGGGACAATCCAGAATGACTCATAAAGTGTGTGTCCGGTCTTATGATGTGTACGAGTTTATGTGATAAGTAAAAACCTCACTTTGTGCCTTTGGCATGGTTGCTATGTTTATCATGTTAAGTGGCTGTTTTGGCATGATGTGCCGATGGGTTTTCGTATTAGCAAGATAAAACATGATTTGCAAAAAACATTTTTAAGATGTTCTGTATGATGTTCTTGAGCAGTTTGTACAAAGGGACCCAGCTTTGAGTCTTGTCTTATATACTGTATGTTTTTTCTTATGTTCGGTTCACCCGGTAATCCATTCTGGTCTGTACACCAATGCTTTGTCTATTTTAAGCTTCAAACACTAAAATATATACCGTCTCATATTCAACTGACAGGTAGTTTTACCTCCAGTGAGAGAGATGAAGACCACATTTACAGCTTTTCATTTCATACTACACCATTTTCCATTCTAATCGTTTTTCAATTTTTCACCCTTTCTCTCGCTCAGAGTAGAAGCATTGGAAAAGCGCATCTGTTGGAGGCTGATTACACATTTATTTGTTTTGAGGTGCACGTACGCTGCCCTGTCACATCAAGCGGGCCTGTCAGGAGCTGATGGTCCAAAATGCCATCTCTAATAATGGCCAGCTCATCTCTAGACTAACAGTGTGTGTCTGAGAAAGCGGTGGAAAAAATGAAGGGAGGCAGACAGAAAAAAAACACATGGAAGGAGCAAGAGAGCGTGAGAGAAGGAATCAAGAGGGAATGAAGCAGACGATGGCCGGCAGTGAAGTGGAACTCAACAAGGTAAAAACAAGATACGGGGAATGAAGGGATGAGGTCAGAGAAATAGCTGAGACTAAAAAAAAGGTGAAAAGCATTCAGGTGAGTCTGTGGATTCGAGGTTTGTTTCTGTCTGAAGTCTAAAAGCACTCTATTCTGACTCGCATCTATCATAATAGGGTTTCAATGAGGCCTTGAATGAGTTCTACCTCGCGCGAACACCATTCAATACATGTGCTGACTGCTCCGAACAATAGTCTTACATCAAAAATAGCTCTTACAAAAAAGATGAACATGTGTGTGTCTATAGTATAGCTCCATGAACAAGTATACATCATGTAATCTGCATAATTGTATATGTCTCATATCTATATAAAATGTGGTCGCCACTGGAGTACTTAGAATATTTGTAACGTATGACAAATGTATAAAGTGACCTACGATACTACTACATGCTTCAACAATACAACAAGCACGCAGGACATCTGGCTTTGTTATACAAGTACAGATCTCTCCATACAAGAGTACCCAGCTGTGACTATAGTGCACAATGATGTTTACTCAGTCCATGGCTCTCTGAACACTTTATTCTAGAGAATAAAGCCCACTCGAGACTCGTGTAATCTTTCCACAAGCATAGAAATATTATAAAAACAGGTTTAGATGCCCAGTGCTATTTCTGCTGTGCACAGGTGGTGGTTTGTGCTAAGGTTATGCCCAAAGTTATATTTTAATAACTATGAAATAATTCTCATATAAAGCTTTCATTAATCTTGCTGGAATACATTAGGATGAATAAACATGTCTTTCATAGAATAGCAGGCATGTCAATAGAATCCTTTGGAACTTAATTAAAAAGATTAATTACTAGCTTCTGCCTTAATTAGACCCAAGTAAACATAATGCTTCAAATCATATATTCATGACAACATAGTGTAAAGCCATTATTAATTAAAATTCAGAAAACACAATAGTGGATTTATACTAGGAAAATTAGGATCATACACTATAGTTACATGGCCACCAGAGGTCAAGGGTAAATAAGGTTGGGTGTGAAATCAAAGCTGACTCTGCCCTCTGCTGGTGGCTTTGTTACACATGTTGGCACACATATTGTCGTCTCTGTCATGTATGAAACGCATCACATTTGTGTAGATTTATTTATTAAAGTTACTTTTGTGCAAGAGTATTACAAAAATGTTTATCATATTGTAACAGTCACAGTCAATGGATTCAACAAGGCTGATGCAAACACCCAGTAAAACCATCAAAAACCCAATTAAACGTTTCTTATAACAAAGCAAGCGTACAGCACACAACCCACATGGAAAGTATGTGTTATTCTCAAAATATGTACTTATATGTTATGTATAAAAAGATTGAACTAGTTACATAAAATACTGTTAATAATCAAAAGTTGAGTTAGACCACCGTTCATTCAAATGCATCTATCATTACGGATTAACAACTGATAAACAACTTGCACGCAAAATATACATGGACAAAAGCAACACTTACAGACGGATGAATTCCTTTCCTTTTTGATCAGTCCCTCAGATTAGTCAAGACCGTCAATGAGCCTCTCCAACCAAAGGAAATACAGTGTATGTAACATCATTTGAACTAAAGTCACGAAAAGGTGTCCTCATGAAGTGAAAAATGTATTTTTAATGTCAAATGAATCAGTTAAACAACACGCTAAGCACTGACTTCCATAGACGGGAACGGATTAGAAGATTTTACTTGGGATTATATTAGTTCCCAGTGAATGACTTCCAATCACAGACGATGCTGTGATTTCTTGGAGGTGAAAAAAGATCTGTTGCAGTGTGAATGTTAAGAAAGCTAGCTGTTCTCAATATACGATTTAGGGGGTGAAAAAAAGACTTAAAAAGTCTTAAACCGTGCACCTCATGTCACTTTCAAAAACACGTCAGTTTGGCCAGGCACGATTCAGGCACCTTATGACTGAAGTCTGCAGACGGCTTCTGTGCTTCAGCATAGTGTTCTAGGCCGCACTTTTGGAAAAAGCTACATTGGAGAAAGAGAGAGAAACAAAACCATTAAACAAATAATACAATATTAAGGAAGACGCTTAATAAATTCTGTAAGTAAATTTAGGATTATATACAGCATACATGACAAAAGGTTGTTTTTCCATGAACAGAATTGCTATTTGTGGAGAACACCGGTAACAGATGGATGGTCAGATAATCAACTATCAACCCAATTTGGATCACCAAATAGCCATAAATGACACGTAGAGCTGTCTAATGATGGATTTTCGTCAGTGTTACTTTTTTGGTAATTTTTTTGTAATTGAGCTCTTCTTACACCAAAGTAGTTGATTGGTACGAAGCCCTCTCTGCCACACAGTGAAGCCCACCACCAGTCCACCCCTTCAGTCTTCTGCAGTATGGTCACCATGTCTCCTTCTTTAAAGCTCAGCTCGTCTGGAGCCTGGGCAGAATATACCCATAAAGCGTACACCACCCCGCTGTTCTCCACACCCATCACTTCCTCCACACCTAAACACAAACACACACCATGAAACTCGACAAGTGCTGGCACATAATGATAGGAAATTAAATGACAGCATTTCAAAATGCTCGGATTACTCACTTGTTCTCTGTTATAAGGGTGTATTCAATTTAATCTCCTCCCAAAAGTTATGAGTTAACGGCATGAATAATTCAGAAATGTTAAGCTCATTGTGACAAGCTATCTATAACTATTAAACACATATTTCAGGCATCATGTCGGATTACATCATCCTCACCTCTTAAAAAGCTCTCGCAATTTTCGAAGTTCACAGCATACGGGTCACATTTCTGTGCTGCCGTGGCTCCATCGCTGTCTGTTACCGCCAAGACCGCTGCTCCGTTCCTCACCAGAAATTCGCACATTCTCAGATCATTACAGGATGCAGCACAGTGAAGGGGTGTCCTGCCAAAAGATAAGAATGTATACATATACTCACACAAATAACCTATATACCTACATACACACTTAAATTAATGAAGCTCACCAGCCATGACTATCTGGAGCGCTGACGTTAGCTCCGATGCGTACCAGGAACTCAACCACTGGGAAGTGTCCACCACAGATAGCATTGTGAAGGGCCGTGATTCCTTCATCATTAGCCAGACTTGGATCACTTATCTATACATGGGGACATACATTTTCTTTCAATGTTGGGAATTACAAAACACGTGTTAGGTTAACATTTAATAATGCACTCCAAAACCATGATCTGGCCATGATTTTCATAATCCAGCCAAGATGAAGCTAAAAATAACTAGTTCACTGCAGGAAACAAACTTTCTGGAAAAGTTCAGTCTGCCCAGTTAACCTCTCAATCTACCATTGGTCCTTTGTCATTATGTAATGGGAAGGGTTCTGGGGCTCCACCTTCTTTGACACGGGATCATTTTTGGTTTATGTTCCACGGATATCAGACATGGAACAACATAAAAAAACAGTAAGATACGAGCAACATGAATACAATGGATTGTCAAATTGCAGAGCAGAGCTTTGTGAATTATTTCTGGAGAGAGATGAAAGCTGATTTCTGCAACAAAGGATGCTCTCTAAAGTTTATTTTGTTCTGTTGAACACAAAGAGAGATTTTTGGATGAATAATAGTTCATGAGATTTCTGGGGCACCGTTGACTACCATAGTTAAAGAATTATTGAATAATATTTTTGTTCCGTTGAACACAAAAGAAAATCTTTTTAAGAATTTAGGAAAAATAACAGTTCTGGGGCACCTTTGACTACCATTTTTTGAAATCTCAGTTGCTAACTAAATATCTTTCTTTGTCTCCAACAGACCAAATAAATGTATGCAGATTTGGAATAACTTGAGGGTGAGCAATTCATTACAGAATTTTAATTTTTGAGTGAAATATCCCTTTAAAGTCCCCGTGAACCAGAAGTTGCGATTGTTTTAATTGTGTATTTTGACCCATTTCAGACTGAAAGGAATTTCTAATGAGAACAATAGTGGGCGTGGCTTTTGTCTTTCTCTTTCTTTTTGAAATGGAACCGGCAGCAGACTGACATTTGAAGGGGAGGAGTTAACGGATTCTCCATCCAAGCCATCTAACATACGTCATTTAAGATGGATAGTCAATACAGGAAGAAAGTGCATTTTCAGATTTTAAAGGGATAGTTCAGCCCAAAACTCCAATTTGCCGTTTATTTACTCACCCTCAGGCCATCCAAGATGTAGGTTTCTTGAGTAGAACCGTAAAGAAGATTGTTTGGTAAATCCGCAGCCCTCTCTGCTTCATATAATGGGAGTATATGGGGTCCGCCTTTCTAAGAGTTCCTAAAGCACATAATACCAAAAAGCGGCTGCTGGCGACATGTTGACGTTTCGTGAAGTTGACCCGCCTGATATTTTCATAAATTTGAACGTAATTTTTTATAATAATAGCCATTAAATTAAAAATGACGTTTAGTTTTATGAAAATATCAAACGATTTGCTTCACGAAACGTCAACATGTCGCCAGGAGCCGCTTTTTGGAATTATGTGCTTTAGGAACTCTAAGACAGGTGGACCCCATAGACTCCCATTACATATAGCAGAGAGGGCTTTATGAAACAATCTTCTTTATGGTTCTACACAAGAAAATATGTCACCTACATCGCGGATGGCCTGAGGGTAAGTAAATAAATGGCAAATTGGAGTTTTTTGCTGAACTAACCCCTTAACTAAATATAATGAGGGCACACATTGATAAAGTTGATAAAGTCCATTGGCTTTGAGGGAAAACAAAATTCCCTCAAAGTAGTTTTAGACCTTAAGAGCCTCTAAAAGAGGCCTCATTTAGTATGATTATGGATGAATAAATACAAACTACCGCAATTACATACACGGATATTAAAATCAAACCAAACCAAAAAAATCGACATGAAGGTTGTGACATACCGCCTGCGCAGCCTTCTGTACAGTTTCTAGTTCTCCTACTAAAGCCCCATCCAGCATCAGTACCAGTGGGCTCAGGTGAGCTTTGCGGAGGCCAGGTTTAGAGGATTTCTTACTCTTCCGTAAGATAGACCGAAGATGCTGTGAAAACAGTCACGAGACTTAATTAAAATATCCCCTTAATAAGAACTTGCGATTGCTGTTTCTGAGCAATATTTATTGTGTGGTCCCTTACTTTCTGATCACATGAGACCTGTATCATAGTGACAGGTACTGAAGCAGCTTTTGGACTCTCTTCTTCATCCGAAGAGCCGCCGCTCTCTGCAATAGGTTCCTCTTTGATGCGGATCCTTTTGTGAAACAGTTTATTGATCATCTGCTTGTATTGGTTGGGCTGGGAAATGGGCAATTCTTTCGAGGGTTGAGAAACTTCAACGGAGCCCCGTCTCTTCAGGGCCCTGGGGAACTCTGAGCGGATCCGTATCAGTTCTTCTACATCAGTGACCATTTCTGCTTCAGGGGCCACCACAGGCTGCAGCCGTGTGGGGCTGAGAGGTCGAGGGGGCATCTTAGGTTCCTCCACCATACTCTCATCTGTTCTAGCAGTCTCCTGTTTCTCCTGCATCTCAAGCTCAGCATCAACATCTGCAGATTGGAGTACTGTTTATGAAAAACAAAAAATTACGTTAATTAAAGTTCAATATAAATATGAGATTGGCCCACATGTGACATTTTGTTACAGGGTACCTTCTCTATAGTATGTAAATTGTCTCTGAGGTTGCTGAGGCTGAGGTGTTTGAACAGGCCGGAAGTACTCTTTGGGCAAGGGAAGAGCTTGCCGGTAAATTCCTGGATTTTGTTCTCCCACTGGATCAGGGGTGTATCTGGTGTCATCTAAAGCATAGGCGGGGTTTTGAAGCCTCATGATGACAGAGAGGGGAATGGGCCTATGCTTGCGGACTCCAGTGTTTGTAGGAGGAATGGAGATGCGGGAGATGATTGGTTGTGGGCCATATAGTGAACTGGGGGTTGAGGGATGATCAGGAGGCACAGCGATACGGGTGTTCCGTGGAAGTGAGCTGTAACAGGGTTGAGGCTAAGAAAGCAAGAAGAAAGGCACGTAAGAAACTGTAACAGCTGTTGCATGTTTAATGTGAATTCTCTATTCTTGTTCCTCATACCTGGAAGGTGTTATTATCCTATAAAAATACATAATGGCTGCCCACTTCTTCAGATGCATTACATCCCAGAAGTAGTTGCCTTTTTCTCCATAGGGGTTTCATAAAAACAGCGATTAAAAATAGGCTTCAAGCCAATGGTTTTTAACTCCATTCCTGGGGACCCAGAGACCTAAACATGTTTTTATGTCTATCTGTGTAAAACATCTGAATTAAATCAACATCCTATGGGCAGAGATTCACAGATTGAACTTAACTCACCAAATAAAAGAGACAGACATTTCTACATTTAGTATCTTTAAAGATGCAATGTGGAGATTTTAGCAGCACTTAGAGGTTCAGTCCACCACTCCCCCCTCCCTTTCAAAGCACTACGCAATGCGCTCTGTAGAGCAGTTTGTCTGTTTAGGGCTCCTGTAGAAACAACATGGTGAATTCTATGTAAAGGGACCCGCGGTGTATGTAGATAAAAATAGCTCATTCTAAGGTACGACAAACATAACGCTTAGTTACGTAAGGTCTTTATACACGTTTGAAGACATCGTCATGTATATTTTATTGCATTTCTGTCAATAGAGCCTTCTTAATTGAAACAACTGCAATAATACCATGTATTATATACACAGTATATATTTCATAAATGTATGTTTATTTTCCTTATAACTCTACCGTTTATACTAATTGTATTTACTGTGAAGCTGCATTGCAAAATTGTGAAATACACTTTTTTTATTATTATTAATATATTAATATTAAATGTTATAAGTTATATATATAATGCTGACCGGCATTGTGTTCTTTGTAGGTTTGTCTTGAAAGATCTATAGACTACTGTTAAAGATCTATGTATCTAGTGAGCAGAAATAATTGGGATTTAATCTCCAGAACAACTGTAAAAGAAACAACCAACCAAGAAGAAATAATGAAAAATAAAGGAGAGAAGGGCCCAGCTGAGAAAGGTGCAGATTGATTTTGTTATAGGGAAAGTGAGAACGAGGAAATGTGAAAAATCAGTTCTGTTAGAAATCTTATTCCAGATTCCTTTCAATCAGTTGTTCCAGGTAACTCAACTGTAGTTATTATTCTAATAGTGCCCTGGGCAAAATGAAACACACAACAAACACTTTTACACACACCCCACAACATTTCCATACCTTCTTAGTGGAAGGAGGAGCGTCCAGGTTTGATTCTTTCCAGTTACTGTTTGGTACAGATGGTCTGATCCATTCATTCTCTGTGGCACAAAGAAAACATTGAGCGAGTGAATGGGCTCCTCACATTTATATGTGCTTACTTTACAGTTAAGGACTTACTGTCGTAGGCGTGGTGAGACTTTCTCTCATATGACACATCCAGGTCTGTCTCGTTCCACTTAGAGGGGTTCTTCTGCTTCTGCAATCCATCGTCTAAAGATGATGATGGAAAGAATCAATTGCAGAACAGTCTTAGTATAGAAACCAACAGAATGTCAATCCATGAAATCAGACAACTAAGCAAACATATAATCGTAGACAAAGAGCAAATAAAAAACATATATACTGCATATTATACCGTATCATGTAATACTCACTACTGTAAATAATAGTGTTGATTCTGATATAAACATAAAGCAATAAAAGCACAAAAGAGGTACAATTGCATTACCCAAGGTTCTGAATGAATGAAAGTTGCGTGGTAGCGTACTGACACCTTGTTGACCGAAAGGTTGAGCTGGCCTGGCACTCGGAGGCAAGGCAAATGTACTAGCTGAAGGCTGCATCATACTACGAGCTGATTTGCTGTCATAGCTGGGACTGGATAAGGCAGTTGGCTCCCCATAACTCATTGATGTCATGCCTAGAGATCTCATGGTTTTGGGAGACATGTTAGGGGGTGTCATTTGGTTGTAGTTAAACCGTGTGTCTGATTTGTCTTTGCGGGACATAAAAGGGGACATCTGCTGGGTTAAAGGATTGGAAGATGCTGTCTTTAATATCATGCTGGATGGTTTGTCCAGGTTAGATTCTGTTCTGCTCATGGTGGAGTCAATGGAGCGTTGGTTGGATTCGGTGGTCAGGCTGCTTGTAGAGGTCTGGGGAAAGGACATGTTGCTCTCATTTCCATTCTTGTTTGCACTATAGAAACTACTACTGCCATTGCTGCTTTTTGGGGTTTTGGGGGTGGAACTCTGCAAAAAGTCAACAAACAAGAGTAAACAATACAATACCAACTTTTGAAAATGATACTGGTACTAGACTCTTTTGAAACTCATAAGGTAGAAAAATATTTAAACTAGAATAAAAACAGCTTGATCTTGTTCTGTAACCTGTGCAGTAGTGGTTTCTACGGTAGGAGTCGCTTCCTGCATAAGAGAGCTGAACTCTCGAGACAGCTCATCTGCCGTGGCCAAAGACGCATTTAGATCATCGTTGATGGACTGAACTAAAACGTAAACACAAAACCTTAAATTAAATGTCATTGATTGTAAGTGGTGAGACTGAAAATAAGAACGCATGTGTAACAGGACATGTTACATTATTGCTTGTAAGTAACATGCCTACATTGTCCACGAACAGGAAATAAGAACTGTATTATGCTTCAGTTATGTTAAAATACTTACAGATAAAGCTACTGGCATAGCTACTTTGGGAGTTCATGGTGTTTGTGTATTCCTGTTCTTGTGACCTCCAATTAACTCAACACGGCCTAAATGCAGGAGAAGATGAATCAGTCACATTGCATGTGAAAGTCAAGCAAGCATAGTAGTAGTACACAACAGAATACTGCAATGTGGTCAGTGTATATACCAACAGATACATGGATTGAGTGTATGAGACCGACTGTATCACATCGACACTATCTGATCAACTTTTTCATTCATTGCAACTGACTTAAGTGGAAATTATGCATTTTAAAGAAGTATTTTTTTTCAGATACTTTGGCCTTCAAGCACGCTCACTTCAAGAAAGTGAGCCTGTAGTGTATTGTAGTAATTTGCTGTTTTCCGTGTGGTTATACATCAGCCAGTTTACTCTTCTGATTTTACTGTACTGACTCATACGACTGAACGAATAACTTAACCCACACGCAGTCAAAATGTTGCTGTAGGTCTGAGGCTTTTTATGTGTGAAGAACATTATATATAACAAAGAATAAAATCTGTTATAACATGTTAGTGTGGCCTTGTGATATTGAATGATTTATTAAAAACATTAAGCTAATATTTGGAATTGAGAGGGAGGGGTGCATAGTTTTGCCAAGTTATAGCCTAAATAATATCGTTTATGTAAACTAACCAATTAAAAAGAATAATTTGCTTAGGCAAAATAGCATTTTCTTAAAAATATTATTATTTCAAAGCAGATCATAACTACAAAATCATATTCTTATGTTTATATTCACTATAGACAATTTTGCAAGACGTCAACAAGGTTCTAAAGCATTTTTAACACTACACTACACAAACATTAGACAAAATACAACCAAAAGAACATTAAGGATGGAATCAAAATCATTATTCATATATGTGAAATTAATAAACAGTGACATTCTAGCAAAACAGTCTTTACATACAATTCCATGATTATTATTGACTTTTTAGGCCAGTAAATTGTAAAAAACACTATTTTATTCATGTCTGCTAATAAAAATAATTTACTGCCATTGAATAAATGGTTTTTGCATCATCAGCCGTAATGTTTACAGACAAGAACTAAAGGTGCTGACCACAAGCTACAGTCTCTACTAACTTACTTGTTATCCACAGGTTATGAACTTACACACAGACATCATCCAGGTGACCCTGCTGCCCTCTAATTCTGTCACAATTTTCTTCAAGACCTCTTCCCTCCTTCAGACACACCCTTTATCCAGTCTGACTATAATCTCTAACTCTCATTTACAGTTCAGCATTTATTAACCCATTGGCATGATTCACCTTTGTCTGACTGATAGTTTAGGACTTTCGTTAAAGTGTTTTTGCACTCTTGTCTGGAAGAGAGTTGGAATGCAGTGAATTTGAGAGTGACAGGAGTTATTAATAACTCTCGGGCATGGTGATAAGAAGACCTAGTCCGTTTTGAGCCAGAGGCATGAAGCAAAATACAAAGCTAGCAATGCTTTCTACCAGCAGATTTAGGTGTGGTGGCAAAAACCACCTGTCCTTGTTCTCTATTTTAACACACTTTCCCAATCAGATTCTTTGAATGCTCTCTGTCTGTCGTTACATGCGCGATACGGCTTTCCAGGTAACATGTTATTCATTTGCATCCCAATCTATTTATCTCTAGTACAGTATACATTTATGAAGTATGTAAACAGGCTTAATCCTGTAATTGTTAACTTAAACTATGCAGACAAAATTTCACAGCAACCACAATAACTAATAATTCATAAGTGAGATTAAAACGATTTTGTCCAAACCTCTAGGACATTCTTACAATTATCTCATGAGTGTACAGGATTTTAAACATCTAAGGAATGTTTTCTTGCAGAAATGTGTTTCTCAAATATAAGACAGTAGTGTCTGAAAGAGAGCATGCATGACATATTTAAGACATTACAATATCTCATGCATTGACACCATAAACGTATATTTTTAAGAGAGCAAGGGTGTGTTGGAATCTGACTGATAAGAACAAACAGAGGCATGAGTTCAAAAATAGTTACAGCTTTAGAATTTATGCAGGGCCTTGCCAAAGTAGTACTGTAATGATTTATTATTAGCAGGACATTCACCGGATTGAAGGGATACTTCACCCAAAAATGAAAATTGTGTCATCATTTACTCTGCTTCAAGTTATTCCAAATCTGTATAAATGTCTTTGTTATGATGAACACAAACAGATCTTGCCCCCCATTGACTTCCATAGTAGGAAAAATTACTTTATAACTTACGTCATTTATTTACGTTTTAAAGAATGTAGGACATGTGGGGCACTTTTGACTACCATTGTATTTTTTCCTACTACGGTAGTCAATGGAGGGCAAAATCTGTCTAGTTATATAAGCATTCTTCCAAATATCTTTCTCTCTGCTCATCAGAACAAAGAAATGTAAACAGATTTGAAACAACTCGAAGGTGAGTAAATTATGACAGAATTTTCATTTTAAGTATAAAAATCAATCACACAAATACTGCATAACAAGACTGAACACTGTTGAGGTAAGTAAACTAGTACTACAAAAGTGTATTGTGTGTGTAGTCCTGCTAACTAATAATTTTCACTTACAATGAAAACCTTTATTATTATACAGATTAAATGATGCTTGTATTACAACACCTTGAGGATAACAGACCTAATGTTTCTGCACAGCTAGAATAATGGGCAAATTTGAAAAGTATAGAGAAAGTTGATATTTTAGGAGGGGGTGGACTGGAAAATAGTAATTCCTACTAATGTCCCCACCTTACATGGACCATTGAGTTACTGCAAAAGAATTCTGTACCTCACCCTATTGTTACTCTTAATTCACAGCTAAACCGTGGGAGGAATCATTTCCTGGTTTCAAGCTAGTACTTGACTGAAGAATCGACAAAAAAATACCAGATGCAAAAACATGAGCCTACAAGTACTATAGTAGGCCTACACTACATACACCTGTAGCATTAGAATACATTGTAAAACTATCAGCTAAATTTGGTTTAGATGGACTGTAGTAAGATTTTGGATTGCAACATAAAATTACAGCAGGATTAGGGAGTGTCAGGTTATTTTCAAACAATGTAGCCCCACCACAGAAGACTGTATGACTATACCCTGTTACTCATCCAAATACCATGGCTGGGTTATACAGAAGTGTAAGACTCACAGATCTCGCTCCCCTTTACTACCAATGCTGTTTTTTAGAGAATGTATTGTTTGTGTACAGCCCTGCCCTAAAGGCACTCCAAAGAGTCTACACAGATTTGCATGCAATAACATTTGCTTGTGGAATCTCTCAACTCTTCAAAAGTCTGAACTTAATGTTCCTTGTGAATCAAACAAGATGACAAAATCCAGAAACAGTAAAGCAGACTAGAACAGGCCTTCATGATTCAACTGTCATGCAAATGCATGTCTTTATAGAGTACATTTATGGATCAGTGAGCCAGCTGAGAACGTGTTGCAGCAGGACAGGAGTTAGACAGATATGCAGTTTAGCTGGTTCCGATAGCATTTATTCAGATGATAGGTCAGCCTTGCATGTTAGAATTGGGCCTGTTCCCATCGCTGCTCAAAAGTGACACGAAGGTGCTCATTATTAAACCTGCTTAGGTAAAATGTACAATGAAGCAGATTGTTGATCAAGACATCTGGTGCACGTTTCAAAAATCGAACCATTAAACATTTAATCAGATGAATCATGGCTTTATTATAGTAAACATTATGGGGCAGTTTCCCAGACAGGAACTAGTTTAAAACAGGACCAGGCCTTGGTTAAATTAGGATATTTAAGTCGCTTTTAAAAACATATTTTACAAAAAAATCATAACTGGTGGGCATCTTGAGCCTAAACAATCACACTGATCTATTTTAAGATATGTCTCTGCAAGTTGTTTTCGATTAAGACACTCTAACATTTAAGTAAAAAAATTAAGCCAACATAAAAAAATTATGCAACCTGATACTCAACTTATATTATTTTATTCTTCAAAGTAATGATACTTTGTTTAGCTAATTTAAAAAAGTTTTTTGTTTATGTAATGCTAAATGTCTTCTTTTTCTAATAAAGATATAATTGTCACACAAATCACTGTTGTTCAGGCAATTAATATATTTCTGTTGTTTGATTGAAAAATGTCAAATTACTAAAATGACATTTTCCAAGTCTTTTAAGTACTGTTAAATATAAAAATAAACAAATGTATTTGTCTTTTACTACAATTTAAATGTTCTCTGCCTCAAACAGACCCAAAAATGGATCAAATAACTGTTTAAACAGCTTGTGTTCAGTGTTTATTTACAGGCCTTACCTTTGTGTCATGCACTTACATCTCAACACTGAACACTCAAGTCTCAACCATGGTAACAATCAAAAACCATCATTCATTATAAGAACTCTAAACTCAACAGATAACAAACAGTACAACAATATTAAAGCAAAAATTAAGCCAGCAAGAACTAAAACATTAATCTTTAAAAGAAAAACAAATAAGAAACACAGAATTGAACGTGCTGCAATGCATCTTGGGAACTTTCAAACTCTTGCACTATTGCTTGTTCAGATTACATTGTTTTGTTAGTTGGGCAAACTTTCTGACGCATTTTGGCCAAAAACTTGAGAAACTAAGTCTAGTCAACAGAATAATCTTTGTAAGAAACATGCTTAGGCTAATTTTGTTCAGTATATGCAAAACAAGTTCAAGTTACTTTGTAGGGTGAACATTTTGCAAATTGGATTTTTTACAGTGTAGGCTTAAGCCCTGTCCGGGAAACCGCCCCTAAGTAATAGTGTCATTTGATTTTGATTATTGTTTTGATTTGTATTACCACAGTGTCAATTTGTGGTTATTATGGTTTTAGAATTAATAAACCTAAACAAATATAATTATTGTTTTATTTATTATATGTCTAGCATAGTTAAACCATATGGATAATGATTCAAGATGCTAGAGTTTATTGTACAGGGAACACAATAAACAGCCCAAGACACAGACAGCACAGTACACAAAAATGCAATATACAAGATAACACTAAGAATAATTATAGAAGTAGGCCGACACAATAAGTCTTTTACGTTTTACACAAACATGTTTGCAAATGTAACCATGTCTATGTAACAATGTTACAAAAAAATCTGGTACGTTGACAGTTCTATGCTGTTTATTTTGGGGACTGTTACTGTAACGTTATACATTCTAACCAACAATATTACAATACTGAATTATTATCAACACAAACAGACTTTTAAGTAAATCAAAGACATCTTTCAAGTTATGTAATGAACCTCCGAATGCGAGATGGTTTTAAATAGCAGTTTTGTTCTGCCCTGTCCCCTCCGTGCTCTTTGAAAACATCTGATTCCCATTAACTTACAGAAGAGACTGGCCTCGTACATGCCCTTACAAAGACGACTTAAAAACATCGAACCACAGCGTACTCTTTATTTTAAAATATATATTTAAAAATGCAACAAGTTCGCTTTGTAATGGCCTAACGTAATGGTCGCTACACAATCGCCTCGTCTGGTCAAATAACAACGTTAAACTGTTATCCGAAGTCTGATTCAGTTGCACACAGAGATCAAATACACTTCTGTACCTTGAATAGTTGTAATAGTTTTGAAGTTTTCGTATCGTATCTGCTATAATGTAGTCCCGGCAGCAAAGATGTGTTACATGGCTTCGTGTAAAACGTTTCAATGGTGTTTAACTCTCGCCTGTAAAGTTTTGATATATCGTTCACAGTCCAGCCCACTGTCTCTCTGAAACCCGAGCTATGTAACGTTAGGTGTTTCGATCGCACAGCTGGTGCAGGTAAACAATGCGCTGCGACGCCAAACAGAACAGATTTCTTTTACTTGTTACTTATTTTATACAAATAATTTCATAAATATTTTCATTTTTAGCGATTTGGAATGTATTTCACAAAAACTATATATATATATATATAAGAAACAAACGAAGGATAATTTAAAAAGATAGATGAACTATCTAAACAGAGGAATACCGCAATTATATTTTCCCTAAAATCATAAAAACGAAATAATTCGGGAATTCCTCTCATGAATATTCATATTGCGTCATTAATATTAAGCACTGCATCGTGACTAGACGTGCGTGACTCAGTCCCGCCTCATCAGATGACGCATTTCCTCCAAGATGGTTGTCGGTGCCTTTCCAATCGCAAAGCTGCTCTATGTGGGCATACGACAATTGAGCAAACCGCTGGCTAACAGGATAAAAGCAGGTGCTCGCCAAAGTGAATTCTTCAAGAATTATATCTGCCTTCCGCCAGCTCAAGGTAAAATGACATTTGAAGAGGCTATTCTGGTGTAACGATGTGATGTCTGTGCATGCTAAAGGTGTCTGTAGGCGGTTCAATGGAGGAACAACGCAGCCAATAGGTGTTCTCCTGCGCCGATATTTAGCCAATGACGACTGCTGCGGTGTGGTCATTTGGTGAATTTAACAACTGTTGTATCCGTAGACCAATGAGGTAGTAGAACATTCATGCGCTCGAACAAATAAGGTTCGAGTTTGTTTGAAAGGGGCGTGACTCATCGTGTCATTGACAGCTCAGCTAGTAACTGAAAGTGCCTGCTTGTAGCTAAATTTGTACCACCAATGTCACGATGTCTCACAATTCATTTGATCTTGTATGATGGCTGTAAAATTTAAGTAGTCCATAAAAATAAAACAATGATTGAACGTTCTCTGACATGTGTTTAAGTTATTGTGTATTGCCCTTGTGTTTCTTAACGTTGCTATGCTAATCAGTTTTACTTAGGTCACAGCACACAGTAGTATCAAGGTGTGGCGCTTATGTATTTATTTTCCAATTTCTTAGTGAACTGCTCAAAAATCCACCAATAATTCTCTACTGTTTGTCATGTTTCCTCTTGTAGCGTACCACTGGATTGAGATGAGAACCAAAATGAGGATCATGGGTTTCCGTGGCTCTTCCATCAAACCCCTGAATGAAGACGCAGCTGCCGAGCTTGGAGCGGAGCTGCTCGGTGAAGCTATTATTTTCATCATCGGTGGAGGCTGTATGGTGCTCGAATATTCCCGACAGGCAGCCAACTCCAGGCGCAAAGAAGAGGAACTAACAGAAAACATGAATAATCTCCATACACAACTAGGGGAGCTTGCACTAGCCACAGAAACCATGGACGCCCAAATCAGAGAGATTAATAGACTTCTATTGTCACTTCCAAGTTCAGCTCCAAGTAGCAAATAACAATATGCATTACTAAAGTCAGTAACCAAAAAGAGTAAGGACGGAGACTATGGAGTTCATGAAGACATCTGAGTCTTGGTGCAGCACTGCCATATACACATACATATTAATTGTAGACCCAGCCATCCACACACAGAGAGCCCTTAGTGAAGCCTAAACATCAAGCTACGGGCAGATAATGATTCTTTAGGTTAACTGTTGCTGCAAAAAGCTGGGCTTTGAAAAATAAGGAAGAAACCAGAGAACGCTCTGTCAGTGTGTGATGTGTTTGCCCACCAGCATACCATTGAAGGTTGCATGATTGAAATAAGTCAATTTCAAATAAAACCTCTAGTTATCGGATCATACTGTCTAGCCATTTTTTAGTTTTGGGCCACTTATTACATTACACATTAGAATCTGTTTAAACGTGATTTGATATCATTTCAAGCTTTGTTTTCCTCTTTTTAATCAAATAGACACAGATTCCAGGGAAATGGTGTTGATACATTTTGGCTTTAACATGAATTTGGGGTTGAGCATTGATTTTCTTGCTGTGACCAGCAATCCCCTAAAGTGATCTGAAAATGCACTTTGAGTTGTGAATACTTGAATGACATTCCATATAATAAATATGGAAGTGTCTCTCAAACTAGGATATAGAGACCCTGTCTCTGAATGTTCTGCAAGAAAGTCCCCATTGCAGTAAATGACTGATGTGTTCAATATGGCATGTGTACATTGGTGTATATTTATAATTGTAAAATAAAAGTGAAATATTCTATAGTTGTTTTTGTATCTTGTATTAAAATGATGAAAGAAATTGTGGTTGTTGAATGCTGTTCTCCATTTTTTAGCATAAAAGAATGTATTGATATTATTGAAAGCAAAGTAAGTAAACAAAACAATCGTCTATCTTGACGTTAAGTTCATATTTCTAATGGGATGAATGATACTATTTTATAGCATCAAGTCCACATACTAATCTCAATTGGCCTGTAAAGAAATTGTGTTGGCATCTAATTTCAAGCGTTGAAGGTAAACCTTAGATCAAAAGTTCGAACAGTGAAAAAAGAGTTGTGTTCGACACTAGATGGAAGCACTGATACACTTTTTGTGATACACAATCCATTTGTGCACAAAGAAGGTTGTGCAGAGTTGTTGTCTTGTCTAGTATTTTCACCTTATGTGATAAGTTACTGATATTTCCTTTCTACATTAAGTTTGCATCAAGAAAGGTGTACGGATATTTGCACCACTGAGAGTGATGTTGATCTTGGTCGATGGTGTTTGTGTGGCGAGTCAGAACTTAATGATGTAAATGTGGCACATTTTATAATTATATTATATAAATGTTGCTAAATTTATACACTTGTAATGATGAAAGCGGAATCCACACTGAGATACTGTACTGTACTGTACTGTACTGTACTGTACGTGAAGTATTTCTTAAATGTGATTGTATTTGTAGTACCACAAATGGCCTGTAGATGTAGAATTTGTGTGACTGAGAGACGACAACTCTGTGGTTGTGCACACACTGTCATCACTGTACAGATCGTTTTGCAAAAACACTGTTTAAGTTATTCTAGTTTTTCTAAATGGCAATTATTACGTCCACTGTTAAAGTGTGTGTTTGACCTTTGTTAGGTTTTGTTTAAACTGTGGTTTAATATATGCTTAATATGCTTAATACTCTTCAAAAACACTGATAAGAGACGTTTTGATTGTTTTTTTTGTAAATCTGAAATGTTTTTTTCATGATTAAACAAAATGTTTTTCGGTTTTAAGTAAGTACATTTTTCTGGATGATGAAATATTGCCTATATTTAATCCTCTAAATTCATGCCGATGTTCTTTGTGAACATATTTACTCAATCTCTTCTAAACCAAAAAAGTTTCTCTGCTTGCATAACAGTGTTGTCAAAGCCGGCAATGCCACAATACATCTCAACACTCTTACAAAACTGATGCGCAACACCCCCATGATTTTTCCTCATTTATTTTTTTAATCACGTCAGGCAGTGCTTTATTATGGAAAATACATCAGATTCCCCAATAAATAAAAAATCTATAGCCTACATTCAAGATTTAGTACACATTCAAGTTGGAGATGACAAAAGATCTGACAGACATGAAATTAGAAAAAAAAACTATTGAAATAGGTCCACAATGCTCATGGTTCACTTCAGTTCTCCTCTCCTTTCATTAGTGCTGATGGTCTAATACAGTAGATGTGTGCAAGCAGGCGAAATGAGCCAATGTGGTATAGATGTAACTTATTCAGCTCATAGAAATGAGCTCTAATGAAATAGACTGTGATCATGTTGAATTGGGACAGGACTATTGTTGGTTATAACCAGTTACATGCAACCCAAGACCCACTGTCTTAGTGAAATGTTCATTGCATAAGGCACAGTGATGCATTCTGGGTATTACATCAGCACTAAAATCGCAGTGGCAATACATTCATGCTGTTCAAATGAACAACACAATCACACTTTATATTTTCCTCCAGTTTGACTATTAAGGCCATGGTCCACAACACAGTTTTGTACTCAAATAAAGTTCATTAGTCTTACACACCGATGAGTGGTAGTGAGATCGATTGTATTTGATGATATACAGAAGCAGTCCACCTTTGGGTACCTGTTTAGATGTGAGGGCCGTTGATGTGGTCCTCACTGGCAGTTGATGCTGGTGTATAGAGTTCGTTCCATAAAGTCATACAAGCCTCAATTCCTTAAATAAAATCCCATGCATTATTCCTTGAGTAGATTTTCATCACATTTAATGAATGTCAAAAACAATGTTGAAGACAAGAGAACAAGAAACATGAGCGTGTGCTCGTCAGCCTGTTTTGTCCAGTGTATAACAGTTCCTTTACGGTTATAGGCATTGACATTGAAATCCAGTGGTCTGTTTTTCGTTGAGTCACACAAACACATGCCCACATGCACAAACAAGTTCAGTCTGGTTCTTTTCGTTTATCTTTGTTCAGCTTCAGTTCATCCATTTTCTCCTGTAGGAAAGAACTAGGGGCAGAGGAACCTCGTACCCTTGCTGGTAGCGTGGCGCTCTGGAGTGAAGGCAGGTAGGTAATGTTAGTGTGAATCGATTCAAGCCTTAGGATTCATGTTTTGAGTAGCTATCCAGTCTCGCCCACCCAATAAGCTTAATTTGAAAACATCAATCTAATTAGATATACCTTTTCAAGAGGTGGATGTTTCTGAGAATGCAGACATTCCTTCCGCTTCGCCACCGGTGTCCAGACACCTGGGTCTGTCTGAGTGGAAATGTCTGATAATGTACCCGCCTCTGCGTCGCTGTCTGATGAAGTTTGGCCCTTAGAGTGCTCGGATGCGTTTCCATTAGGAAAGATGAATGCTTCCTCCTCGGAGCCTAATTGGAAATAAAAACACAAAATTAGTTGAAAAGCTGAGTATTATAAGAATAATGCCATGTTCAAGACAAAGCTGGAGGTAAGAACCGCAATATGTCCCAGTCTATCACATCAAAGAGTGCTAAAATGATATATATTGTTTGAATTTGTTTTATATAATTTCGTGTTGTGAAAATACTTTTCCGTTTGCTTACCATTTTCACAAAAGCTAGCTTTGCTCTCCCCTCACGAAACAAAAATAAATGGAAATGTACTGAAAAGTACAATGCAAAAATAAGTAATACATTTCCATGTGTATGGAAACCTAGGGCTTTTTATCTATTGTATGCAATGCAGCTATTTCTTATGTATTATTAAATATATTCTTAGATAGTAGCCCTTAACTGTCACCTGTTCCGTATATGGGACACCTACGTTTGTGTCAATATTGTGCATGTAATTTTTAATCGAATCATGACTAACTATATATCATTGGAAAGGTCTAAGACTCTAGAATACAGATTTCTTTGGTGTTTTTTTTATAATTTATGTAGGGAGAGTGATTGATTCTTTTTATAAAGAGTGTGCTTGGATTTTTTGTTATCCTTTTTCGACCCATATTTTTTATGTATTTTTTAATCAAAGAAAAACTTCTATTTTATATCTACATACATCGCGGGTCCCTTACATGCAAATCGCCATGTTGTTTCTACAGTATCCCTAAACGGACAAACTACTCTTAAGAGCTTGTAAATTCGTGAATAAGTTATCTCCTGCAGTAAAGAAGCAAAACGTCTTTGTCCTGTGGGAGCCACCGTAGTGGCTAGAGTTTGAGCGTCAGAGTTTGAGCGCCTTTCTAGACATTATTTCTGAGTTTAATGTGGAAATATTCTTAATCTTAGTCGTCTCGAACGCGGAATAAGCTTACACTGCAAGCAAGAATACTTGTATAATACTTGATTCTGATTGGTCAAGTGTGCCATTGAACTGTCAGATATTTCTAAATAATCATTGCTGTCCACGGCAATGGCATATACCGCACCAGCTCAATGCAAGACTTAAACACTCTTTCAGGATTTTATTTACTTAAATAACTAGCTACATTTACATTATCAAATACTGTGTGTGTGTATGTATATATATGAAAAGAAAGACATAAGAAAACTCACTCCAGCTGTTGCCTTTAGTGTGTAGGCCTGTTCCAGGGCCAGGGGTGCCGGGACATGAGCTACTGGTGACCTGTAACCTCTTCAAACACTCCATTCCTACATTATCCTTACAGTGCTTATGACAGTTCACTCCACAGTCTTAAAGAGACAGAGAAAAAGATGATTCTCTCTATGTAATCAAAAGTAACGTTTTGAAGTAATTGTGCCATTAGGCAAATTCTCACCCTTGCAGTGGTAGCCTTGCTTTATGACTCCCCATAACTAGTGGAGAGAAGAAAAAAAAATGAACAAATACACAGATGTATCCCACAATCCATTGCACTTCACTTTAAACACTCACAAATCCTCCACAGGTGTCACAGAATGTGGGCCTCTTGTACGTGGTCTCGTGGAAGTTGTGCAGGTTGTGGAGGTTATAGCCAAGCTTCGCACACACCGACATCCCTCGCATGAAATAAGTTGTTATTTCCTCTCTGCTGATTTCTCCTCTAAAAAATTAAAAGCAAAGCATCATGTCAAATAAAGTTTCTAAAGAGCAGTTTATTTAAACCGTTCCCTCCTCATCTTACCTGTCGCTCTCATGCGTGCAAAAGGAGAAGGGGAAGTTTGCGGCGATCTTCTCAAAGTCCTCCAAAGAAATGTAGCCGTCCATGTTCAAGTCGTAATTTTTCATGATGGACTGTAGGGGGAGACACAATAGTATTGATCTTTAACGTAAAAGACTGATGTCTAAAGTCACCCTGTGACATTTTGGTCATGAAGAGCTTGCATGGCGCTATTAAGGAAGTGAAAGTGCATGGCCAGAATGCTGCCGTCACAGTCAGAAACAGGCCCTAACAGTGGGAATGAGCATATGCTTCTCACTTACATCCACCATCTGCTTGACATGCTTGGAGATGGTAGCGGGGTCCAGTCGCGGAGTCACTCCCGCTCCCCATTCTGCTACTACGGGGGGCTTCACTGGAGCTACGGGCTGTGGGGGTGGAGGCAAGTAAAAAAACTGTGAGACCTAACAGTTTTGTTTTGACACTCAACAGCCACCTTTCATCAAGATCAGCAACTGTAGATTGTTGCTGCAAAAACATTAGACATGTCAGCCTGGTTTACTCGTGAAACATGCGAACGCTAGAGCTTTATAGGTAAGAATCAGAAAAGCAACACCCACACAGAGAGCGACCGAGATAAAAATCTTGTGTCTTTTAGCGCCGTGCGTCTCTTCTGTGGTTTTCTTTGAAGTGTGTTTGCACAAAGAAGAGTGCACTGTTCCCTGTACCCACACGTTAGCACGGGATACTCCCTGTCTATAAACAGGTCACTTACAAGCCAAGGTTAGCTCATTTATTATGAAATACGAGAAAATTATGATCATTCTCATAAATGTCATTAACTTCCACTAAATCAGTGTCCGTGCCGCATGTTTCCGGTAGTGTTAATGTTTTTTCTTAGCACATTCTTAAGGGTGTTAAATATATTGCATGGCTTGTCACAAAAGAAAACTATAAACATAAGGATAACTGTAGCCATAGATTTATTATGTGTTCTGGGGTTTCATATTGTATATTGTATCTCTTTATTTGGTGATGTTATAGTTGTGGTGTGGTCTCCATTTGATTCAATTCATCAACCTTGATGTGAATGGGCCTCGAGGTGTGTGTTGGATCAGCATGAAACCCCTCTTTTGGAGTTTGTTGGATCAATGTCAATGAGAATTTAGAATGTTGGTGTTTATTGGTTTCGGAGTTTGTTGACATTTGTTGAATTGGTGTGTATTAGCCTTTACAGTCACCATTATTTGTATGGTTTTTTTTTAACGGTTCAATTCAGAAGCCGTTATTTGTGACAATTCAGAAGGAAACACCATTGTTTCTTGCCTACTTTCAGTGCAACTCATTTTTGTTTGTCCGGTCGAAAATGTAAGTCCAGTTACTTATCTCTTAAAGGGTAGTTCATCCAAAAATGAAAATTCTGTCATTATTTACTAAGGCACGTGTAATTTCATACCTGCATAAATAACCCTGTTCCGATGAACACAAAGAAAGATATTTGGAAGAATGTTAGTAATTTTCAGTTCCGAGATGTCATTGACTACCACAGTGGGAAGAATGAAATGGAAGTCAGATTTGCTCGAGAACTCTTTGTTTTCCTAAATTCTTCAAAATATGTGTTCAACAGAACAAAAAAATAAATTTCTTTCCTACTATGGAAGTGGTTGATGTCCCAGACCTGAGAATGACAAAAATCTTTCTCTGTGTTCATTGGAACAAAGAAATTATACAGGTTTGAAACAAATGATGACAGATTTTTTTTATTTTTGGATGAACTGTCCCTTTCACAAGGCGCACTATTTGTGGTATTGCTCATGTCGATAGCGCAAATGGTTTCGCACTTAATAATATTTTAGAGGTTTAAATAAGTTACTTAAAAGTCTAATGTATGAAATTGAGCGCCATCTAGCGGTGAGGTTGCAAATTGGATCAACTGGCTCGATCTCCCCCTCTCTTTCGAAGCACTACGGTGACACAGAATTAAGATTTCTTGACATTTTTGCTTCTTTGCCGAAGGAGATAATGTTATAAAATGCGTTCTGTAGAGCAGTTTGTCCATTTAGGGCTACTGTAGAAACAACATGGTGAATTCCATATTCAGGGGACCAGCGCTGTATGTAGAAAGAAATAGCCCATTCTAATGTAATAAAAACATAATACTTCATTATGTAAGATCTTTACACACCTCTGAAGACATATTTATGCATATTATGTTGCATTTCTGTCAATAGATCCTCCAAAAAATTACACATTGGACCTTTAAATAACACTGTAGAAGTAGAAGCACTGTGCTAAGTTTCATTTAAAGTGTATCACCTGAATTTTGGGGTTCTTGGGTTCCTTGGCGTAGGAGAGCTCGTATATCTCATCCTCAGTGTAACACAGGTCTAGCGAGAGCTGCAGGCAAGGTGGGGCATAACTGTTACACATGAGTGAATGCCCACTGTTTGCAATCCACATCTCTTAGTATTACAAACAAACAGCAAAGCTGAACCACAAACAGACTGTTCAGTCAGATTTCAAAAATACTCCTTTAAGCATAAAAAGAGACTGGAATTTTATCAAACCATGTTTACATGCTTCTAAATGTGATTGTTTTCTTAAACAATTGTTCTGTGTAATATTTGGGACCGGTCAGGTACTCAGAATACATACAATTCTTATGTCGCGAGGCAATACAAACACTTCTAAGAACAGGTCGCTTTCCAGTGACAATCTATATCATATCAGACCCACACCACCATTTCCTCTCGAGCTCACCGTTAACAGGTGCAGCAAGTCTTTGTTGGCTTCAAACGGTGGTGTGCAGTCATGGATGGTCAGCAGGTCACTTATGTTGCTATATAAATGCTGCAGTTTGCCCAGGTTGATCTTATCATCCTCCAGGTAGTCTGGAAGCGCCTCATTGAGAGAGATCAGATCTTTGAGATGAACGCCCAAGATAGGCACTTTAAATCCGGTGCATTCGCTGTACACGCGCCTGTAGTTGGAATAGTTGCTGTAGGATGACAGCAGCTCTGTAAGCTCACTGAGGTTCTGCAAAACATTGATAAAGACAGGGTTCATACAAGGAGCTTGAAGTCAAATATTTATTTATAAATAGTTTCAAATATTTGTGTGAACTGATCGGTAACTGTGAGAGCACAGTTTTGTTCTTGCGTAAGTTTGATGTCAAATGCAGATGGTTCTAAATTTTTTAAGGTTTGTTATAAAGGGAACCTTAAAGGAATATGTCACACCACAATGATAATTGTGACATCGTTTATTCACACTGAAGTTAGTCCAAACCTCTTTGCATTTATTAGTTCTGTTAAACACCAAAGAAGATATTTTTAAGAATGTGAGAAACCAAATAGTTCTGGGTCACCATTCACTACCATAGTTTTCTTCCTATTTCAAACGTGCCCTAGAAACGTTTGGCTAAACTCTTTGTGTTCAGCAAAACAAAAACATTTATACAGATTAAAGGTGCAGTTTGTACAAGACCGCCCACCTTACTTGCGTTAAGATTTGTGCGGTCTTAGTCAAATTGTGTTACGAACAAAAATAGATAAAATACATATTTTGATTAGACACTTACATTTTTGCAATTTAACGTGTCTAATACATGCATGGGCAACTTATAACACACCAAAGACAAAGAAAAACACGTATTTCCGGCGAATCACCCCTTTAAGAACAACGTGAGGGTGAGCAAATGATATGACAGAATTACATTTTTGGGTGAACTATCCCTTTAAGCAGTCTAGGTTCATAACTACGAGGATACAGTAGGAAACTTTTCTTCTGTGTTTTGGTCAAAGCGATTGATTTTTGGAACTGATTTAAACTTGGCAAAACATAGTATGTTATATGGAGCTAAGACAAGTAAAATCCGTTTTAAAAGTTCTATTAGGATCTTGTGTAACACTGTGTCTACAACGGACGCGACCTACCTTAAGAAATGCCCGATAATAATAAAAAATGTGTCCACACTGGATGCGGCGCCTATTGGAACCCATTGAGAACAAGCATGTTGTCATGTCACATGTCGCGTCCGGTGTAGACACAGTGTAAGTGAGCAGACAGTACGCAACAACCAATTCTCAGACTGACCTTTGTGACGTCAGAGGAAAGCAGGCTGGCTGTATCTTTAAGACGAGAAATGGAACTATGACAGAGACCTCCTATAACCGCCATCAGAGTATTGAAATTCTGCAGGGCTCTCAGCTTCTACAAACACACAGAATTATAACATTAAATTCACTCTGGAAGGACATGGTACCATAAGACTGCCTACATCCTCTTTCCTGTAAAACAGCACTTGCGCAACAGTTCTCCCGGAACATTTCCCAATACAGGAACATTACTTTGATGGCACTCTTATATCAGATTTCCACACGACCACATCATATGACGCATGTGCTTATTTCCTAGGTGTTTTCTTCAAGATGTCTTGTTCGTGCATTCGTGCCAATGTGGTTTAGTCCTGGGCAGTACACGGAGCGCACATTGAGTAACCATTTCCTCTAAACTGAAATACATTAAATGTTAGCTCTGTCATTCACCTAGAGATTTACTTCATTGGAATGCCCTAAAAGACAATGATCGTTAACTGATATGATACATTTCTTGAAATGTATGAAAAGGAAGGATTTGTACTTCTAATGCCATGCCAGTAAATGTGTCAGAATGAGTCAGACACTTCTAGGGCAGATATCACAGGCAACCTCAAAAACGAATAGCCACAGAGTCTATGTCTAACCACATGTTTCGTCATGCTAGGGCCTCTTTGTTATACGTCAGTGTCTTGATAGAAAGTTACTGCAATATTGGACAAGGTCATTACTTTGACATAATTATGTACAGCCATTTCATTTGCACATTCACAATATAACGGGCCACTTTTTGAGTCTCTTTGGTTCTGCAACCTTTTAATGTTATTTCTCCATAGGCTCTTTCAATTCGTAGCACTTAATGTGCAGAGTAGATTTCGTGTGTGTCATCAAATCTGTTTAAGGATGTCGTGCCACTCGGCGGGCATGCGTGCAACATCTCTGCGCACTTAATAGCAACTCCGCAGTACTTGAATTGCGGAAGACAGATATTTTTTAAATCGCTGGCAAAAAACACAATTAAACAGCATATGTCCTATCAATAATCAAAGCTGACATGAACTGTACCAAAACTTGGGTTTTGCTAAGCTTAACCTTTTTCGAGATCGCTTTATCAATACTGACTTGGCTCGTTTCACTGGAAGGCGGGACTTCCCTCGCCAGAGCGGCCATATTGAGCGTTGCATTCCACCCATTCATTGTAACGGCACTGGCGCATCTTTTTATTATTTATATCTTTGGTGTCATGTGTTTGTAATCACCTGTGCTACATGAATGAACTTGGTGAAGACTTCTGCTCGCTGCTGTGGGGTGTGTCTGTTGAGGATCATGAGCTGAACCCACTGCGACACTCCGTTACAGAGCATGACTGAGCGCTCAAGGGCCGGGTTATGCCTCACGGAGCCGTGTACCACGTAACTACGGTAGTCCAGGAACTATAGTAACACACACAAACATATAAAAGGTTCTGGTGAACTCCAGATGTGCCAAACACTCACGTATGTGATCATCAAGATATAGTGATACTCTGATATGAACTAACACGTTCAGGTATGAGTAAGACAGGTGTGATCGCAGCTGATTCATTAGTCAGTCATACCGTTACGAGTGTGTCCTGTCATTCTGTGTTCCTTAAACATAAACCCAATTTAGACTTGTTGTGCCAAAGGTTAGAGAAATAAATAATAAAGGTTTCTTTGAACATTCTTTGTGATTCCAGTCACGTCCAAATCTGCCAAGTCAATTTCTCATCTCTTCTGATTCTGAATGCTTGTGATTGGTAGTATTATATTTTTACAATGCTTTTTTCATGTGTTATGACCTACATGAACTAATGTATAAGGTACCTGTTTAAAGAGTGCTTTGGAGAATCGAATAAACTCAATTTTAGGCAGGTTTGGAAAGTGTACTCGGCGAAAGAGATAAATTGGTATGAGTGACTCACTGAGACATTGCAGAAGTTTTTGAACTCCAGATAACTGAGGTGTTCAGCCATTTCATCTGGTTCCATGTGGTCGAACAGCAATGAAACTTTCCTTTTCTTTACTGCGGGAGAGGCACTCTGAGATACATTCACTGGAGGATTACTGGGATCAGACAGAGACCAAACACATCATCACTAAACAGACAACTATATTGGCTGAAACAAGGGATATATTTATTAAACTTTGCAGATAAAATGTGTCTAAATTGTATTCGAACGTACACTACTAAACAAAGGTTTTGACACCTTTCTTTATTACTTATCCACATTCAAAATACTTTATACACTTTCTTCTTTATTATAACTCTTTTCCATATTTTTAAACAAGTAGCAAAATCATGAAGACATTGAAAGAGCATAAAGGATATGGGAATTATGAGACAAGAACTTTATATAAACTTTGATAAAAAATGCACTTAAATACACTTTACTTACTTACACATAATACACTTACATACATTTGTGACAATAAAACACTTTAAGTACATTAAGTTTCTACTTGATATACTAAACATGGGGATTTCAGAACTATACTCATGGTGTTTCAAAATAGCACAGTTGAGTACAGTCGTCTCAAGTTTACCATAAAAATACTTTTTGTATATTAAGTTCAAAATTCGTGTTTGACAATAGAGCACATTAAGTACATTTAAGTGCACTCTTCTCACTTGGTATTTACCTGGGATGCTATTTAAGCTACTAAAGGAATTTCTATTTAGGCTGGGCATACGTTGTCTTGTTTCCTTTATTGATGGTTACTTTTATGTTAAAATGTCGTTTTGTAAAGAAAGGTACAAAAATAAATTAAATATAATAATAAGACGAAAATTGTGATTCAATTAAACAAATAAAATGAGGATTTCATGTGCAAAACCGAATTCTCGATTTGAATTGTGCATTCCACTTAATATCAATCAAACTGCGGTTGGGTTGTTTTATTTAGTAATAACAACTAAAAAAACTTTTTTTCAAAACAGAGTAAATTCATTTTTAAACTCTTCAAATGTATTTAATAAAAACTCTTAAGCATAAGCATGCAGCCCAAACAGCTATTAACCCATATTATAGTTACCTAAATGTTCACCACTCTAGAATCGATAAACACTTACATGTATGGTGTATTGAAGAACTGATAGTGTGAATCGTTTCCCTCAACCCTGACCAGAGCCCAGAGATCTCCCATTGCTTCTTCTAACAGAGGATCCATCTCAAACATAAGCTGAAACTGATTAATCCACTCTCTGCGGTACAGATAAAAAATAAACATTAGTTCTTTCGTTCATTTGGTGATCTCTAAGCATACATGGATGTGAGTGTGTTGAATCCACCAACCTGATGAAATGGCAGATTTGTGTGCATCTCTGCCCCCTCTTTTCTGCAGGACAGTCCTTATATGTTATCACAAGTCAAGGAACAACCACAGAACAGCAACACTATGAACTCTAACCCCCCCAAAATAATCCACTACTAATAAACATGCTAAACTAAAACAGGGCTGCTGTTGTTTCTCTGTCAATGGGATTAAGAGCCGTGTGAGGCCGTGTATTGCTGTGACTGAACCCAAGACTATTCTATGGATTTCAGACTCAGCTGCACTGGGATCAGTTTCACAAACCAATCTTTGAGGAGTAGGTTGAGTGAGGCACATTTACAAAAGTGAGGTTTTTGATAGAGGATATAGAGAAAGCAGCTTATGTGCGAAGATGTGTGATGGCACCACCCAGTTATGCATCATGAGGGTCATATGAACAAGCTGTGTCCCTCTGATTATCTTTCCATCTGCGTCTACAAAAAAAAAGTATGTTTTATTCACAATAGATGTTCTGAGAGGTTTTTCCTGTTTTACGTCCAACCGGTTAAAATCCTATATGTACACCCTTAGAAGTGTAAAATAATAGTAAACATCATAATAGTGCAAATCTCAACTTCGACAAAGCACATAGCTCAGTTGTTATGTAGAAATATTTATATTTATTTAAACGATTTGCACCAATATAGCAAAATATGGGGGTATGTACATGGAGAGAGAGAGAGAGATGGGGCAAGTCTGTGAGACTGAGGCACACAATTAGGCTTTGTCTCATTAGCATAAAGAGACAAACACATTCCCAGGCCCTGAATGCTAGTAAACCAAAGATTTCCCTCTCTCTGTCCCACTGTTTCTCTTTCCCTCTCTTCCTCTCTCTCTCTCTTTAAAAAAGTGTGTCTCTCCATCTGTCTCTCACACCACTGTGCAGACTTACATAATCATGCTGGCACATGGAGACTGGGAATGATGGGAAAGCAGTGTGGGGACATGGGGCCAGTGACAGGGCGAAAAAGTAGGATGTGAGAGAAATCTGTCTGATCAGGTGAAAAAAAGAGTGACGTTCTCCATTTGCGACACACACTGTGCTGTGTTTAACCTGAGAGGACATTGATAGATGAGGAAGGAGAGAGGCAGACAAACAGATGGACAGACAGCGAGAGGTGAAGGGCACACTGACCGAAGTAGTTTAAGCAGCGAAGGATGAGCTCATCCAGGCTGGCGGCGCGGAATGAAGGGTGAGCGGGTGGGCTCTGTAGAGCTCGGCTGATCTCCTGAGGACTGGGGCATGTCATTCTCCTCTGCACTGGTCTTCTGCTCTTTATCACAGACCCGCCCTCCGGACGGGACTTCCTACTGCTGGAGACAGGCAAACACATAGAGAAAAGAGATTTTTAGTCTAATAAAATATCACTCAAGCCTAAATAATATTCAGTAAGTGAATTAAAATAATTCAGCGGCACAATATTTGACCAACAGAACTATCAACCGCTCTTAAAGGGAGAGTTCAGTCAAAATTCATCATTTACTTACCCTCGTGTCATTCCAAAACTGTATCACTTTAATTCTTCTCCAGAACACAAAAGAAGATATTTTGAAGAATGTTGGTAGCCAAACAACATTGGCCCCATTACATGGACCCAAAACCAGGGAGACATTTTTCAAAATATCTTCTTTTATGTTCCACAGAAGTGTGATAAACAAGTTATTTTCGGTTGAACTAAACCAAAGATATACACAAGACATGGGTCTTTCACAATAACAATACTATCATGTGTAAACATAGTGCAACAGTTATATCTTTTGTGTTATTGCGAAATGTGTTTATGTATCATTGAGACTGTGGACAAGATCATTGTTTTGTGTGTGTAGTGCTGGTAAACCCTACAGCTTTGCGACCAATCCCCACAAAGACAGTAATAGCCGTTTTTTGGTCACCATGAGAAAAACAGCTTATAGATAAAAATGTACAAAATGCAGAACGTTTAAATGATGTTGCGATTTTTATACTTTAAGGTTGCAGTTTGTCTAGATCATTACTGTATGTCAATGGAAAGTTAAACCTGGAAACACAGCATTTCAGCAAAAGGACTCTAAACATTTTAACAGATTAAACTCATTGGTCTGCATTTATGTACATGCATGTGCTCTGCAAACCCTACCGGTAGATCAGGTGTGTTTATGTTTCTATATTCGGTTTTCTGAATTGATGTTGTGTGTTGATGTCTGCCACTCTGCCCTTTGAACACTGCTTGTTGTATCTGTTTTATACAGCATAGACTGACATTGTAGGCATAAGTGGAAAAGATGTCATTATTCAATGCTGTCTATGTCAATTTCACAGGAAGAGAAAAGTATGAAAATGAAGATAAGTATCTCTGTCACACTCTCTCTTTTGTCTTACAGAGAGAAAACAAGAACGATGTGTCTTTAAAACGGCTGCATAAATCAATTTAAAACCAGATCTGTACGTTTATAATGTAAGTATGTCAGTATATGATTTGATGGTTGAAGTATGTCACTAACAGCATCAGCAAGAATCATTGTGGTCAGGGACTGCAGTGACATGAACAGGAAGTTAACTGTGACTACAGAGAAGTAGCGATAAGTTCTTAGAATGACCAAACCCTTCAATGCACTCTCTCACCCTTCCTCTCACATCAGTCTCCAGGTCCAGCGTGTGCTTTTCAATTTCTGATATCGCACGTACACACAACTTTACCTTCAGTACCTTCATACCTCATTAAGCAAACCTAAACCTAGAGGCCTTACCATTGTAAGCCACACACAAATGAACTTTAAATAGATTTTTAGCCCAGAATTATATATTTATCTGTTGAAGCGGCTGCAGACTTACCCTTGAATTTCACTTGTAATCTTACTATTTATATATTTGTAACGTTCATAAAATTCACCTCCTGTTTCCTCGTCTGCCTTGCGGGAATATCAGACATGATCTCAATAAGCAAATTGTGCATCATATTTTCACCTCTCTGAGCAATATTTGCATAAACCTGCTTCACGCTGATGACAATAGACAACACCTCTCAGGCCTGACACACATGCACACACATAAACAAAGTCGTACTGTAGACACGCAGACTCAGACATAGACGTTTACAAATAAGGGAAAATGCACTCGGTTAATGTAAATTAATTTGTAAACATGTCTATGCAAAGGTAAATGCAATGCTGGTGATGGGAATCACTATATTAAAGTATATTGTCTCAATATCTGGTTGATTGTAATAACAATGTGATGTTCAGTGTATAGTTATTTGAAACATTTTGGGATACATAAAGGTCTATTACTCATTTATTACAATTCATCATCATTTGCTTTTGATGAATTTAGATTTTGATGTTTTGGACTTAAAACAACCTGCAGAACTGAATAAGTGTGTTGATATCATGTAATAGTAATATGGTTCTCTGGTGCCATCCTGATATCTCAGGAATTTGTTGAACTAGTTGAGTTCGAAAGAATTCTTACAACATGAATCGTACAAAAAACGTATGATTATTAGAAAAAAGCAACACTGAAGCCCCTCCCCTAACCCCACCTCTAAATATACGTCATTGGCGCGAATGTAAATCGTACATAAATGTACGAATAAGATCGTACAATTTTTTGCGAATTAGCCACCTGTTAAACTACAGTAAGTAGTTACGAACTCCTGTGACATTGCCGGTGCTTTGGTAAATTTGTCGATTAAAGCCATTTTAGTGAAAAATTACTTCTTGGCATATTCATATACCGCAGCGTACAAAAAAAAGAAGACTCATTGCTTTATTCGTTCGCATGTGATGGACAACTAATATCATAATTTACTGGTTGCAGTCGTGTGAGTGCTTCAGACATGCACGGCACCTTCTCTCTCACTTTCTCTTCCTCTCCTCCTGCACCCTTTGCACTATTCATGTCATTCAGAAAACAACTTCTCCTTTCTCTCTGGAAATCCCCCCAACCTCCCCTACCCCTTCCTTGCCACAGTAGCCAGTGTTTTACTCCCAGTTCCTGGCTACATCTCCAGCTAGATTACCCGACCCCCCACCCTCTCCCGCCTACTGTCTCTCTCCGCAAACACACACACACACACACACACACACACACACACGCACACACATGCAAATTCCTCCCTTTCTCCTGTTAATTGATTAATTGATGCCAGAGCCCTTTGAAGGCTTTGTTTGTAATGCCATCTCTCTATCTCCATCTCCATACATAGAGATGAGTAAACATCAGAGACGCACAAGTCATACATTTCTTAAGTGTATATGACAAATACTGAGAATGGACACAAATGTAACGAAATGAATATCACATGTAGATATGCTTGCAAAGCCTTTCTGTGATGAGGCCGATCCTGATAACATCAACCATAGCCGCTGCTAAGCCTGTCATTTCCAAGTAATCAGATAAGACTGTAGCGATAATATACATATGCCTCCAAAAGCCCTCCTTCATTACATATATATATATATATATATATATATATATATATGTTTGCCATTATAATTTTAACTGTTTACGTAGTTACTTAGAAAGTTGAGCCTGTTTCAGTTGGCATATAGACTTATATTCTGAAAAAATCTGATTCCATATGTAGCTCCAGTTCAATTAGAATGATCAAAGATTCAAACGAGTTGACATTGACAATGTTTATTCAACACCGACCAGTACTTTCCTGCTAATGCCTCTTATGTACTGTAAACACCCAGAGCGAACATACCTCTATCCACTACAGGTTACGGAAGAATAACTGGGTCAAACACATTTCATCTCTTTAATGTGAAATCCCCTCACAAAGATCAGAAAGCCGTACCGTAGACACTTCAGAACACACGTGTGGACCTTTACAGCCTCGCAAAGAAGACATTGACAGAGTCTTAGTGATGAGTGATGTGTATTTTGAAACGTTTTGTTAGTGACAAGCCTGTCTTAGAGAGAACTGAAACCTTAACACAAAGTTCTGAAGAACTACATGAGAAACCACAGCCCTGTCAAACAACCACAGAGAACACTTTGCAGTGCACTGCAAAATAGGCACCAGCAGACTTATTTAACCTCAAGTGCACACTATACTCGATGCCAAAGCAGACTTTATCATTGACCTCAAAGTCTGAAGAACTGTCAAGAGCACAATGGAATGAAAGATCGTTCGCAGACAAGCTTTACCTCTTGCGATTCATGGTGTCAGGTCCTCTCCTCCGGTGTTCTTCTTGGTCCCTCTTGATCCACAGGCAGGAATTACACCTTTGCCCGTCCCATCAGGAACCTCGTGGTCTCTCTCCTCCAGGCATACGCACAGAGGCACTAAGTGACCTCTTAGAGGCACGGGCGAACAGTGGCGCTCACTCACGACTGTCAAAACTTAAAACGTGAAAACCATCCACTGTGACTCACAGCTCTCTCTTACTTTCTCACTCTCTCTCTCTCTCTCTCTCTCTCTCACACACCCTCCCTCCTGTCTGAATATCAACCACGGAGATAACCAAAACAATAAATAAATAAAAAACTATAGAAACAACCGTCAACAGCTTCTGTTTAACAAAAGAAAAAACTAACTGTAAAATTGTAGGTTTAAATAAGGTTGTCAAAATGCATAATCGCAACAAATGACTAACTGCACTCGGTAAAGACAAGTCCCTTTTTGAAATACAGGCACTTGCTGTAATAGAGGAACTTTCATGTGTGTTTTCATGACGGGGAGGAGAAAACTAAGAGAGAATAAAGAGAGGGAGGGAACGGGTGAGCTCTTTTGAAACGGAGTGAGTGATTTAAATAAAAAATCATTGAAAGGCTAATTGAAAAGGGATCAGACGGAAAGAGTGACAATACCACAAACAGACAGAGAAAGTAAAGAATTGAAATCTAAATTTAAAATCTATACTTTAAAATGAATCTAAAGTTTTGGGCTCTGCTCTTTAAAACACATTTTGGTTCAGTCTAGTTCTTTGCCTCCAGGGCACAGGTACTCTTCCAGCCTTCGGGTGCGATTTCTCAGAATTTCCGTTCCAGGTTGTCGCGTGTCTACACACGCTCACCTGCTATTCCACTTTTTGTTAGCCTTTGGTCCATTTTAACTGTTTTGCACCCTGGTCTCCATCTCTCTTTTTCTGTTTAACAGTAAGGTAGTGTCTCTGGGGTTGAATCCCTCCACGTGCAGCTGGACGGAGGGACTCAAAGGATGCCTTGTTGATAGATAGGGAGCTGCTAGGAAAGACTGCTGCATGTGTGTTCGTGTGCGTTTGTGCATGCAAACTCTGTGGGAACCTGTGCCCGTGTGTGAGAGTGTGTTCATACAGAGGTGGGATTCTCATTCGAGCCAGATGAGCTGGGGGGTTCTGTCCGTTGAAGGATGGGTGCGAAAGAATCAACCGCCGTCTTTCAGAATGACACCTAGAATATCAATTCAGAGAAAATGTGGTTCTTCGGTTCTGTATCAAAGCTGACACAGATATATATCTTGCTGCAAATGCGTTATTGTTTTGTAGGTCATCTTAAAACAGACTGTGTCTTTTGATTTTTTTTATCACAGATGAACTGTAACAGGGTGCTCATTTCTCCACATTTGTTTACTACTTCCTCAAAATGGTTAAAATTGTAAACTAGAGCAGCACTGTTTTCAATAACTGCTATTTAAAGTATATTATGTAGGCTATTTAATGGTGATGAAGTTTATGTTAACAGAAAGAAGTGAGGAATTATCTCTTGTTGTATATTTTTACACCAATGCTTGCACTAAGAAGAAAAGCTGCAATCGAGATTGCATAACACAAGAAACCACCGTGTCAGTGTTGTCTGCTTTAAATATTTAAAAAGGTTTTCTATCTTTAGACGTAAAACTGATTATTCTAGATTATGTAAACTGGGTTTTACCATCAAGTCTATGCAAGACATTAAGACTTTTATTTTGTAGGTCCGAAGCCTTACAAGAGTGTCCCACACAGTAGGGCCTGCTGAGTTTTCATCAGAAAACTATAATTTCCATTTACTACATGTAGTAAATAAGCAATTTAAGTATTTACTTTATTAACTGAAGACTATGAAAGCTAGATCACATTTATTATGTTTAAATCACTGTTTCCAACACAACGCGACCATGATGAAGTTAGCGTAACCAACCGGAAATGGAGGTAAGAAAAGAAGTGTTAACAAGTAGATCACACCATCCCTGAAAACAGAGTAGCCTATTTGGACAGAAATTGTAGTTTTGAGTAAGCAAATGAGTTACATTTAATAATATTCATCATATATAATTACATTTTTCGCTTTCCATAGGTAACGAACCAACACATAGCCGCCAATCATGCTGGCTTTTCAATTGCATGATCGTTTCAACAAATGGTAGCGTTTGATTAAGTGGTTCTGACATAAATTCATTTTTTGTCATATAAAATGTATAATCCTTACATTTAAGTAAATAATAATTTCGGTTGCCCTTAAGAAGCTTGTTTTATTAAGGCATTATATATATTTTTTGTGTTTTTGTGTAATTATTTGAGTTTTTGAGATTATACACTGCCATCTAGTGGTGATATTAAATCACTGCTCGCGTAAATGCACTCAGCTTCCCAGGTGTCATCACGAGCTGTCTGAGCATGCTCTCTGAGGTTCGGTCCCCCAAAATCCACCAGCATCCTTCATACTCCATTCACAGATGTAGTTGCAGTTGGACTTAGGAGAGCGAAGGGATATGCTCAAAGATGACACTTAGATGGAGATTTTGGAGGTGAGGAGTGTTGCCATTGTCATGCACATTGTGTTTGGTACAGAAGTGTGTCTGTTGTATTCTAGAGCTCTTTGGCTGTATTTTTCATGAGGAATATTTAAGGGTGTGTTGCTTATGCAGCTGTCAGACTGTCTACCAGACTGGTGATCCGTCTGTGTGTGTGTTTGCATGTGTCAGTGTATTTAGAAAGGACAAGTCTGTATTTAACCGCATGAATGAATGTTTATGTCACAGTTTGTGCTAATTGCTGCTTAATTGCCATGTTGGCTCAATGCCACATTGAAGTGTTATTGCTATTCATTTTATCCATTCATTCAGATTCCAGATCTAGTATCTTCACTTAAATACATTTTAGAGAGCTAATCTAAGTCTTATCAAGGGTATAGATTATTTGAATATGGTTTTTAAGTTATTTTTCAATGAAAGATAATTATCAAAACCATACTTCAATAGTTTGACTGCAGAAGATATTTGCATATTTTCATATAAGTAAATGAGCTGTTTTGCAGTTGTTGACTCATGGTGTCACTTACTTTTTGTATCACATAAATCATACTGCAGTGTAATTATAAAGTATGCCTTTTCCTATGCAAAAAATTGTAAAGTGGTTTGATATATTGCCAGTAGCATTATGTTATTCCAAAGGCTGTTCAAATCATGGAAGATAAGATCTGATAAATTTGGTGTTTTTAAGATGTTTATTAAGAATGTTTTATTATGTTTAGATTTCAGAATAGATATTCAGAATGACATTTTGTATGCGTAATGTAGCATTATTGAGATCTATTTTGTCAGCACATCTGTAGAATGACCTTAACAGAACAATTATACTAAAATGCAGAAATGTAGCAGTTTATTTACATAAATAAATAAAAAAATTGTTTCTATTCTGCCTCGCTCACAGCATGTGCTGAGCTCTCATATGTCCTCAATACACCCGACTGTGTTCAGCTCACATTTGTATACCTCTCCATTCTATGTGTTTTTACACAAATATCGTTCTTTATTTAATCATTTGAATGTATTCTTCTGGTTCTGTACTGTATGTGTGTGTTTTAAGACCTCCAGACACTGTCACAGACACACACGTTTTCCATTTATAGATCATAAGATGTCTGGGAGGATCAGTTTTAGGGAAAGGGGGTGGCCCACTTGTGCAAATATGGTTGTGCTGGGGAGCGGTGCGAATGTGCAAGAAGGTACAGCACCATCCACAGGATCTGAGTGCAGGCGGAAGGTGAGGGAGAGAGAAAGAGAGAGAGAGGGAGACAGGAGCAGTGCTGAATCTTCTGTCACTCTCTCTCACTCCACCGTGAGAGCTACAGGACTCATGCTGTCCTCCTGCACACCCACACACACACACTGAGAGAGAGAGAGAGAACATTGAAACATTGAAGAAAAACGTAAGGATTTTGTGATTTCTCCCGAGGAGCTGCAAATAACCCTCGGAGAAGGATGGCAGAGGGAGAGGGGGGAGATGAGGAGATACAGTTCCTACGGACGGTAGGTGATGCCTGCTGCCCCGCGTGGTCGGTTGCACCCGCGGTGACTTAAAAATGTTTTTTTTTATAATGGGGAGGGGTTGATCAAAGTTTGATCTGTGAGACACCGAACTTTCATTTTTTAAAAGTGTTATAAATATCTTTGCATGCGTACGTGATGTGATTTTTTTACTAGATTTGTCTTAGTATGCATGCTTATTCATTTGTCATGATTTTGATGCCATGCCACCACCTTTATAGCATTTTACTAACCCCCATCCACAATCTCGTGGTTTCCCAGGTCGACTGGTTTATTAAATTGTTGCCGTGATTCTACGCTGGGTGTTTGGTTAACTTTCAATGGACATTTTTGCAAGCCTGGTAGTCAGCCTGAATTTAGTTGACTATTTATATGGTGGCCCACATGTCTTTTGACCTGCTTATGGAGTTTGGTAGTCTGCCTAACAACTCAATGAGGAACATCATTTCTTATCAGGGACATGTCCTGCTTTTAATATTGCTTACGGTGAAGTCATATTGAATCTTTTTCTTCTGGAAGATTTTGTCATTTTGGTAGTTGAAAGATGTATGGGAGTAAGTGTGGACAGCCATCAGCTAGTGCATCTGTTGGCATCTTTATCTATTTTTACCCCAGGAAAGGAGAGACTTTCGGAACAGGAGAGGAAGATGCAATATGCAGGCTCACGCCTTGAGGGGGGACAGCTGGCCTCTGCCCCCTCATCTCAAATTGAGCCAGAGAGAGAGAAACTATCGGAAGCCTTTTAACACAAAGTGTAATATATAGACACACTTGACATTTGGATAATTTACGATTGTTTGTAGCTCATGAAAATGAAGTTAGTAACTGTTTTAGGGTCAGAAAACTATCGAGAGTGTGTTTAGGAAGAATAGAGCTTTAATGCAAAGCTATTACCTTGTTTGGTCTCCCGTCCATTTGATTGTCTTTAAGAGTCACATAATAGCCGATTACATAAGATTACATACACAACCAGTTTTTGTGTTAATGGACACAACTGCACAGGAACTGTTGCCTCTGTATAGCCATCTGTAGTTGAAAGATACAATTGCAGGTTACTTTACATAGCTTTACATGTTTAAGTCAAATGACATAGAACTGGCATTTTAAGGGATGTACCAAATGTTTGACTACTGTAAGTATTCCCTTAAAAAATATATTTTTGATGATGAAATCAAATATCATCCAGTGCAGAGCCATTGAGAGAGAGAGTCGCGTCAACTCCGTTGACTCCAATGGCACAGTTTTTTCACAGCAATGGCGGTTCATGGAGGCTCTCAATAGTTCCCGGAAGTAACTAAGTTACGCATGGAGCTGCGACTAAACAGACCGACTGAGGTAAACTTCTCACCAATTTAAAAACGAAAGCCATTTAATGAATTAAAAAATGAAAGAAATAAAGCATTTAAAGAGAAAACATAACTTCCTGGAACTATCTGAAGGCTCCATGAATCACGTGACGCAGGCTCTCAATAGTTCCCAGAAGTTATTAGTTACGAATGGAGCTGCGACTAAACAGACCAACTGAGGTAAACTTCTCACCAATTTAAATACGAAAGCCACTTAATGAACAAAAAAATGAAAGAAGTAAAGCGTTAGAGAGAAAACATAACTTCTTGGAACTATCTAAAGGCTCCATGAATCACCTGACGCTCCAGCGTTTTGGACTTCTGTTGGCAGAACTCTCTCTCTTAATGGCTCTGATCCAGCGTAGAGTGAGAGAGGCGTGCACACTTTATAAATGCAGCAAACATGTTAGAAGTGTGGAAACAGCATTTTAAAGCGTTATGATGTGAACACCAAAAGTGCTTTTTTGCTTCTCTTATTTTTAGCCGAGACGTTTTAGTTGCCAAACATTTGGTGCATCCCTAGTCAACTCAGTCAAATCTGATGAACACTTTATAAGCTTACTGTTGTGAATCATGGTAATGGTAATGTTTTTATATATCAAACAAAACATATGATAGATTGCAACTTTAAAAGTAAATCATGTGAAATCTGTGTAATAGCCCATGGAAAAAGAAAATGAATGAAACTAGTCTAGTTCTTTCTTTATATCTGATTGGATAAGTTGTATTAACTTATAAGAGTGTTGATATTTTGTACAACAGCTCTTGGATGGGTCACTATTTGTCTTGCTGTGATTGTCTGTGATCACTGTGTTTTAGACAGGCTGTCAGTCTGTACATTGCTTAATAGTCTTTCATTTAACCAGACCAAATAACTGTGTCTAAAATGTAAGTTACTTCAAATTACCATCCCTTTCATAGACCCGTTTTATAAGAGAAATTTGACGTATTGCTCTGGAATATTCTAGTAAGTTGGTTCATGCTGCAGGCAAATGTATTTCTTTAATGGCATCTGGGTTCTGATCCCCTCACAGAGCTTGTTTTCCTACAATGACCAGCTGACTCTACATTATCTCTTATGTGATCTCTGAACAATGTTCCTCTGTCCTTTGAGACGTGTGTCTGGAAAGCTGTCAATCCATTTGTCTGCCAGGAACAACAGAAATCTCATTAGGGTAACAGGAATACACCCTCATGCCTCTTTTAGGAACGTTAATAAGAGTGTGATGTGGATGACAATGCTGCGAAGAATCCCTGACGCGTTTATGATCAAAGGTCAACTTTTTAGATTCTTCTTGAGACTCCAGAACATAGCCTCACAGCTTTTCTGGTGCCCACACTTGTGTTTTGGGATTTTTGCCGAGAGACAGACTGTCAGTAAGTTTGTTGTGTCCGAGGTGGAAACTGTTCTTCGCAGACATCTGAACTTTCCTAAATCTGCTGTCATCTTTACATTTCGTATCACACTTTATTAGATAATTCATGTAGACGGTTTTAAAGTGTTTAATGGTCTTTGCTTGATTTGTAAGGTCATCCGGTGTGGCAAACACGTAGACAATGACTGATATTAACACACTGAGAGAAAATATTTCTGATCTCTTCTTATCGTTGTGTGTGAAAAGTATATGACCAATATGCTCTTAAACATCCCACTTTCTCTTATCGTTTTATTTATATCACTACACAAGGACTCTCTTGAAAAACCAGGGATGAGTGGAAAGGAAAAAAGTGTTTATGCAATGCTCTCCAAACTGCTTTTTTTATTCAAACTCTGTATGAGAGAACATTTTAATGTTCAAGCTTTCATTTTGATGTAGATGTATTACTTTAACGAAATGACCAGGAAAGAGCTCCTCTTTTTGAACAGATCACCCACCCCTCATTTTTCATTGATCAGGTAAACAGTCCCATTAGCAAATAAATTATACTTGATCTGCTACATTTTTCAGGTAATCCCAATGGATTTTACTAGCTGTTACTGAGGTTAGATTGTAGAGAATGCTGTCGTCGGGAGCGTTATTTGTCAAACCATGACAAACTCTTGCAGTGTAGACCGTGGGGTCAGGGTTTGTCTGGTTATCTCTCTGGATATTGCTTTTAGATGCTCTAACCACACCGTTTGGCCCCCAAAAAATCATTCTCCGTTGCCAGCATATTTAAAAACATGGTATTGAATTTTAGTCTGTTACATTTTTTGTAACGTAACTTCTAAGGAGGCTTTCAAAGCAAACTGACTTGTCAGTCAGTCACTACTACTAGTGAAAGGATAAGGGCTTTGCGCATTCATGTAGTGACATCAGTGTTGGACATCATGTGGTAGCTGCGGTTCATATGATTGGCTCAAAACCTAATGCATTTGGAATCACCATAAGCAAAAGTGACAAATTTCCAAATACGTGACTCTGGTGACCTCTCAGTGCCATCCAAAAAAAAAGGCATTGGGACGAATGGAAAGTTGAAATCTAGGTATTATAAAGATTCTTGGTGTAGACGACTGTTAAGAGAGAGAGCTGAAAATAAAGAGATGGAAAACGAGTTATGAGAATAGCATCAGCGGTGTTGGAGTGTATTTGAAGGGGTATTCGGGTTCCAAGCTATAACAGCAGTTTCCTATTTTAGATTACCACTATAAGCGCCTGACACTCAGGAGAGAGAGAGCAAGAGAGTCTGTGGCCTACTTCGTCTTTGCCTAAGTCCATAGGGAGGACAGGAAGTGTGTGTGTTTTGTACGTCTGCATGTGCGCTGTTCACATAAAGCTGCTTATTGTTGTAAATTGGACCACTTATGAATTATAATTGATCGACCCATGTAAAATCAATAGAGGATTAATGCAAAGAAAGCGAGATAGAGAGGCTGAGAAATCAACATTTATTAATAATACTGACGTGCAGTATTGAATATTTCAACATTTCACAACTTTTTATTTAGGAATATTGCCACTTGACGTTTTCCGCTGCGTTTCACTTCTTAATAGAGTTAAGATTTCGGCCTAAAGGATGAATGTGTGATTATCAGCCATATGAATTAGATGAGAAGATTCTAGAAGAACTAATTTTAGTTCTCCGTCATGCAGAGAGCCACCAATAAGGGCCTGTCCATCACAGGGGACTCTTCATGAACGGAGATAGAGGTGTTGAGGTAGTGCGTCTGCTTGTGTGTGTGTGATGGTGGATTAGGGTACAAGTTCCTCAGAAGATTGCTCTGGTCTTGACTGCGTTAAGAAGCCGTCCCCTTTGGCTTGTTTTGCTTAGCCCACAGATGAACAAATCTACACCTTGGTCCTGACAGACCATCTGTTCATGTGCTGTATCATGACCACATCTGACACAATAAGCAGGTGTATCCTCTGCTAGTACTCCATTCGCTCCCCCAGAGTTACTGTGTGTCAGTGAAAATTTAACCGACCCTGGAGACCACTACTGTATCATACTGTACAATGTTCATATTTCAGGATGTTGGTGAAGGATGCTTAAGTAATAATCTGAAAAGCATCAATACTCACTGAAGATGTTGGCCACATGATATCAACGTAACATTAGTCATATTCTGTTATTTTGTGCTTTTTATTGGGAAATTTGCATTCATAATTTACAGTTTTTAATTAATGACACATTGTGTTTGTAATGCAAAAGGATATTTTGATCATTCATGTGGCTTTCATTGAAGAAGAAATCCATAAGGAATAGAGTAGATCATAATACATTTTATCCGCCCACAACTTTATCTGTGAGACCATTTAAATGCTTGTTGTAGGATTTTGGTTTTTACCATACTGGAATAATAGAACAAAATGAAATTGGCTAAATACAAATACCAGCTCTGAACACACTCCTGATGAAATACTACTACAGTTTATTCACATAGGGATGGATCTTAACATGGAAATAAAAGATTTGCTTGTTAAATAACCGGAGCATAGATTTTGTCATACAGTATTTTATCAGGAGACCCATAATGACCTAATGTTCAGGGCTTCTAATAGTCTAAAACGCCATGTTAACTCTTTGGAAATTAATTGGTACACTCATGATTATGACTCATAAAATTGTGAATAAATGCCTGGAGATGTAAATGCCGGTTGAGATTCTGCATCAGCCATTAGACCCTTCATAGTCATAAGTGCCTGTCATAATCCCTTGGGACAGGGAGAAATGAGACGTTGATTAGCTTGTGAGAACGGGTTGTGCACAATTTTTTTGTTTTATTACCAAAGCTTTGCCGACAAATTGTTTAATCACAGATTATTTTAATTTTGTCAGAATTACATATGCAACTTTTTGGTCAAACTCTTTTTAGTTTGAAACACTATACTGTATGCTATAAAAATAAGAGCGTATACATATACAGTATATCATTCATGACAAACTGTTTTTCTGAATGCTGTCTGTGGTAGTTTGCATGACCACAGAGTGTAATAGTTGTAGGTGTGATATTGTAGTTTTATGAAATGAGACGTTGGTTGGTTTTCACTGTTGGCTGGGGGATCACAGACTCTTCTGCCCTCAATGAGCCTCTGAACTATCTGCCAGTCAGCAACTGAGGGGAATGTGAGAATGACAGGTGCACTCACCCAAAATAGCAATGTTGAGGAGTGGGGGAAGGCCCATGGACGAGCGAGCAAGTGAGAGAAGTGTAAAGATGGATAAAATGAAAAGGAATCAGCAAAATTCTAGTGTTGTGTTCCATGTTTATGAGTGTAAATGAGTATGTATAAGAAAGACACATCACTCTTTGGACTGTGTATGTCACATTGTGGACTGTGAATGTCACTTCTTTACATAAAAAATATCAAAAGCATATATGGAATGATAACACAAGCAATAAGCAAAAGACATCTGAAATCAGCTACTTCCATACAAGTAGGTGAAAACAAGTATGAATCACTAATAAACTAGTACTTAATGTCTAAATATAATAAATTAATTTCTCGTGAAATTATGTTTTCATCAACGCTTAGGTTGTTGTTAATACGTCATAGGTCAAAGAGCATACAGGTCACATGACAATAAAACATGCCGGATGGAGTATCTCTGAAATGTATTCATACTACACCCACTCATACTATATAGAACGTACTGTTTTAATTGTTGATACTTATTCAAATTTTGTATGTACTGTCTCAGTTTCTGAATTACATTCACATTTAGTCGTTTAACAGACGGTTTTATCCAAAGCAACTAGCAAATGAGGTGAACAATGGTAGAAGTTTGCACAACATAAGGAAAACAAAAAGCATTAACTCATATGGCCTACCACAGTATACAAAGCTAAGGTTTTGAGGGGGTAGATAGAGTAGAAAGTGATAGAAGTGTTTTCAGCCGATTCTTAAAGATCTCTACAGAATCTGCTGATCTTGTAGCTGCGGGCAGATCATTCCACAAATGTGGAACAGATCCAGAGAAGGTATGTGATTTTTTTCATTTTTGGGATTGCACTACAAGACGTTGTTCGTTTGCAGAGCGTAGTGATCTGGCATAAGTCTGTATTAGGGCTGGGCGATATATCGTACGATTCTTAAGCTCTCAGTTTCTCAATGACTTATGGTTAAATGCCGCCCCATTCGAAAGACAGAGGGCGCTCTTGCGCAGAAACTCTAAATATGGGAAACAGAAGAAGAACAATTAGTTCCAGGAAATGCCTGTGGTCTCATTTTATCGCTGTTCTTCAAACCTTTTCAGGTATTTTCTTGATAATAAACTTGATTTATAGTTATGATGATAGACGAGTGTTGCTCGTTCAAATACACGTTATAAAACGTGATTTTAGATCGAGCAGTACTTCCTACTGATCAAACAGCCATAGTTCCCGGATGAGCTGTGCATTAAACAACGCATTTGATTTCAGAATCGATTTAGACGAATCGAGATATATATTGCCCAGCCCTAGTCTGTATTAGCGAGTGAAGATATGGGGCTGCCGAACCAGTGGTGGTCTTGTATGCCAAAAGCAGAGCTTTGAATTTGATGAGAGCGACTATAAGGAGCCAATTTAATTTAATGAAAAGAGGAGTGAAATGTGATCTCTTCAGTTCATTCTGGATCACCTGTAGAGGTTTGGTTGTGCAGGCTGGAAGTCCAGCCAGTAGCGCATTGCAATAGTGCAATCTGGACATGACAAGAGCCTGGACTAATACTTGTTTAGCATGCTCGGACAGGAAAGGTCTAGTTTTCCTAATATTGTAGAGGATGAATGTTCATGACCGGGTGATGCTTGCAACATGATCCGTGAATTTTAGCTGATCATCGATTACCATTCCCAGGTTTCTTGCCGTTCTAGAAGGTTTTTTTGTCGATGAGCCTAGTTGAATGGAGAGGTTGTGATGAATCTGAGTCGAAATGTCTCTCAGGCATGCTGAGATGCGTGCAGAAACAGTCAGATCGTCATGCTGAAAAGACATGTGCAGTTGTGTATTATCCGCATAGCAGTGATAGGAAAAAACATGTTTCCGAACGACAGAACCTAGGGATGTCATGAATATGGAAAAGAGCAACGGTCCAAGCATTGAGCCCAGTGGCACACCTGTATTGAAATGTTGGGACTCAGAGGTCTCACCTCTCCAGGATACTCTAAATGACCTACCTGAGAGGTAAGACTTGAATCATTGCAGAGACACCCATTACCTTGAGGGTCGACTGGAGGATGCAGCAAAAGTGTTTGAACACTTCCTGGTTCTCAAACATCAGTGAGACATGTGTGTTATATAATAAACAACATCTTTGGTTACTTTTTTAGGACAACTTGCATCATACATGAAATTACCACTTGTTTAAAATGATCTTATATTGCATAATATTCACATTTAAGAGCAAAAAAATCAAATAAAGTAGTTCTCTGCCTTTTCAATGCCCCAGTGTCCATTCATCAGATGTTGTCTCTGTTTCACTGTTTTTACCTATGGTGTTTTTATGACCTGTTTAAACAGTCCCAATCATTTGCATGACTGTTGTGTTTTGTTTCTGCTCTACACCTGCTGTGCTTCTGTAAATGAGTTATATCTCCTGAAATGACTGCCTGTAGTTTGGTGTGCTTTCAAATCCTATGGTGACTTTTATACAACCGGTTGCTCTGATGCTAGAAAACATATGTCACTCTTGAAAGGTGTCTTATATCTAGAGCTGCTGAAGTTTCGAGGTTGCTACTTGCTGCATGGAACCCAGCCAAGAATTAGAATTGAAGACTGATTTTGCTTCAGTGGTACAGTTTTGTAGTCCATTGTCCCTTTTCGGGATTTAGATGGACTGAAGTGTTAATTAATGTATGTGCCCTTAAACTGTACACATTTTGGACAATTGGTGGCACAATGGAATTAATTTATACTTGTTGTCCCACCCCAAACCTATGCCATTGGTGGATTCAGCTATGCTGGGATGCAGTAACCCACCGAGCAACACACATAGACTACATGTTTTAAATATACAGTCTCTCTTTTCAAGAACAAGTAATCAAAGATGTTTATGCCTCGCAGGGATCTTTGGTCCGATTGTACTGACAGGAAAACAACAACTGTGACCCCATAAATGCCACATTGGCTGTGTGACTACAGGCAGCCCACCTTCATATAAAGTGACATTTTATACATCAGCAGGGTGCCCTGATGGACCTTTATAGTCCAGGTTAGTCAGGGCAGACAAAAGCATTTTGGAAAGGGACAGCCTTTTATGCACACCCAGCTCCTCCTCCTCTCTATTGACACGTCCTGTCACGCTTTTTCTCTTCTTCTCTCCTGCGGTAATCCACCCACACCATCCTTCAATCCATCAGTGTCTGTGGTCGGTGGAGGCTGTAGTTGCAGTGATAGGATTTGGCATGAGGTGGTCTTTATCAGCAAACTGAAGATGTGGGGGAATCCCCACACTGTTTCTATTTATAAACACTGGTGTGTTGTTTTTGATGGAGCTTTTTGCATTTCCTCTTTTACACCAGATGTTTGTCTGAGTTAAGCCTGTAATGATTATAAGTCTTCTGTGTTTTATTGAAGACTTGATATAAGTTTTATTGTTGCACATTTTTGTTACTTTTGTCATTGTGCAGTCATACTGCCAGATGTACATATTTTCTGTCAATTTGAAACCAAATATACTCTGTATATATATATATAATTGCAGATCATAGACTGCTGTGAATGGATCCCAAGATTGCTGTTAAATGTGAAATGCTGCATATATTTTTATATAAATTTAATAATTTAGTTCATAATGATTTAAAAACTTTGAATAATTCTCTTATTGCATAGTGTGCATTGCATTATACAGCAAGTTAATGCAAATTGCAGTTGTCCTCAATATCGTGCAGCACTAATGCAAATGCACCTTTAAAACAAAGTAAATAACCAAAACACCTGTTTTTTGTACCTTCTGTTTTTCCAACACCCTTACAGGCCAGCTATTTAAGATAGTTCACCAAAAAATGTAAATCCTCTCATTATTTACTCACCCTCAAACCTTTATGACTTACTTTCTTTCTGCAAGAAGATATTTTAAAGAATGTTGGAAACCAAACAACAGCGGTACCCATTGACATGCATTGGTTTTGTGTCTGTATAGAAGTCAGTGGGTTTCACCATTGTTCGGTTACCAACATTCTTCAAAATATCTTCATTATTTTTGAGTGGTGGTGAAGCATCAGTGTTTCTCATGCATTTCAACCCCAAAAGGTGCTTTGGCCGTTCTGAAACACAGTTTGGGCTCTTTAGAGGAGAGCTAGAATTCGATTTTCAGCAGAGGCCTAAAAGCAGCTGTGTCAGCTCACTGTGTGTCCACACTAAAGCACCTCACTGCAGTTAACAGACTGCGAGTCCATCTCATCTTCTCATTTTTGTATATGAATCAATAATGTTTAATCATAGCATAATGAAGATGGATTTTTGTTGCCGGTCCCCAACCAAACAGCCATCGATACCTCTGCCAATGCTGTCAGCTTCTGTATTACTAATATACACAATTATTGTCTTTTTTATTCCATTGGTAGTTCATCATAGGTGCACCTTAATGATTCATACATTAGACAACTGACAGTGTTCCCAAAGGGATTGAAAATTGTAGTTTTCTCTGTAAATATTTATTATTGCTAACTAACACTGTGTACACTATTTGGTATGTATTCCTTATTAAATTTCATGACATATTTGCAATTGAAAAATAATTTCTCTGTGATAAATATTGATCAGTATTGATCAATTTAGTGGTAAGTTTCTGTTTTGGGGTGGATTTGACACAAATCAGTAATAAGATATTCATATTTTGGTCCATTCAAGAGAGAGAGAGGTTTAAATGCACTTTAAGGGAACAGTAGGTTTTAATTCTGGGTCAAAACTGGGGACAACCCCTATTATTGGGTTTAAAATAAACCTATGCTGTGTTATTTCAACCCAAAACACTGGTTTGTTTCAACGCATGGTTAGGTAAAATACTAGGTTAATTTCCCCCAATGGTTGGGTTCGCCCCTTTTGATCTTACAATTGAAAAAATGCCAATTTAAAGCGTCAGTTCACCAAAAATTTTAATTCTGTCATCATTTACTCACCTTCAAGCTGTTCCAAATCGGTTTACATTTCTTTGTTCTGATGAACACAGAGAAAGATATTTAGAAGAATGCTTATAACCAAACAGATCTCGCCCCCCATTGACAACCATTTTAGGAAAAAACGCAATGGTAGTCCAAAGTGCCCCAGAACTGTTTGCTGTCCTACATTCTTCAAAATATCTTCTTTTGTGTTCAACAGAAGATTTTTTTTTTCTAGTAATTTTCCTACTATGGGAGTCAATGGGGGGCAAGATCTGTTTGGTTATGAACATTATTATAAGCATTGTGCTCATTAGAACAAAGAAATGTACACAGATTTGGAACAACTTGATGACAGAATTAAAAAATTTGGATGAACCGACTCTTTAAAAATGCCGTTTTTTCAACGATTGGATCAAAAGGGACAAACCCAACCGTTGGGGGAAACTAACCTAGAATTTAACCTAACCGTGAGTTGAAACAAACCAATGTTTGGGGTTGAAATAACCCAGCATAGGTTTATTTAGAACCCAACAGTAGGGGTTGTCCTTTTTGACCCAGAGTTAAAACCTACTGTTTTTGTTTGATTTTTTTTTTTGTTTAGGTGTACAAGTATATACTGTACACTATGGCCTCAAAGGTTAAAAACATACATTAGAAACCCCAATTTTGATTTCTCATATTGTTTTAAACAATCTGTAAAACTATTTGAAAAGGTCTAGACCTAAATATGGTCTGACTGTAATCTTAAACCTGTCCTAACAAGCATATTAAATCTCCCATATTATAGCCTGCATTCTCTATCCAGTGTCTATCCAAACCTTCCTGGTTATTCCTACACTCTTTGTTCACAGTAATCCGTGTGATCATTGAAGTGTTCAAGCGTCACATTAGCGCTGATTGTTTGATTCGCTTGGTGTAAAGCGTTCTGCATCTTCTAAATCCCTGAGCTGCTCTGGGCCTATTTATACAGAGATGAGCTAAGCCTGCAGATCATGGGGCTCACCACGAGACCACTACATCAGACCACAATACCTAAGTGGTCAGTAATTTTGTAACTGATTCATTCATAAAAGATTTGCATTTGATTTTTGTCTGACAAATAATCTTCAACAGGTTTTAGAAACATGAATGAGACAGTCAAGTTTGGAATTATTTGTGTGTTTAGTTTGTTGGGGCAGAGTTTACTAATAACAGTATACAGTACATTAAATAGATTTTAAATAATTTCAAGCAAAGTTCATATATATTACATACAAAAAATAATTTCAGACATTATTCATGTTTTTTGTTTTTCCCTCAATAGCCTCTATATCAATGTGCTACGCTTTAAGTAGCAGACATTTCCCTAAAACATCAGTCGATATGCTGTAGACTGTGCAAAGATAGTTTATGATACTATCTGCATCCTCCTCTTTATTGACATTGACCTTATACCGGGCAGTGCCGTGTCTCTTTGTTCCCTAATAGTTTATGGACGGTTGCTTTTTGTCTGTGGGTTCTGAAAATGGGCCAACAAGACTTGAGTCACTGCATTAAAATTCATATCAGGATGAGGGTTATGTATACACTCACACTATCCACCTACTTCAAACAAGCTTGAGGCTGTTTTACCTGGCTATAACTGTTTACCCTGCCCCGTGTCAAGAACTATCTGAATTTTTTTGCAGTATTCAGTAACTATTAATAGACATTTTTTATGAAACAAAGTGGAAACATCACTGCTTTTACTGATCATAATGGTGAACTAACTGTAACAATGCAGTATATTAGTTAAAAGTAATATTATGTCTGACTAAATCAATTTGTTTTGTTTGATCTTGTTTAATATTTTACAATTTTTACATATTTTCTATTCTATTCTACATTATATTTGTATTTTTTTCTATTTTATAGTATTTTGTCTATTTTATTCTATGTTTTATATTCTATTCCAGACCCTTTATTTAGTAAGTATTAAAATAGAGCTCTACTTTCCAATTGAGTGTTTATTTTGTGAGCTACTAAGGGAGTTTTTTAGGGCTCTGTGTCCTACACTTACCGAAGGGTAGACTGTCCCCATTTCCTCTGTGCTGGGGATTGTGGGACAGATCGTGCCTGAACACAGCAAGAAGACTGAAATATATAGTGTAGAGGGGAAGCAAGGAGAAGCAGTGGCGAGAAAATCAGTAAGTCAGATCGTGAGGTTTGATGAATGTTGACAAAGGTGCCGCTACAGAACAGTGAACGATTATTAAAGAGAGAGGCAATGATAGAGGAAAGGAGGTTGAAGGGAGAGAGATGAAGCCACATCATGAGTCAGTAGAGAGAACAGCTGAGAATGCTCAGTGACAGGTGGAGGGTGTTTGGAAGCGGGGCGTGTTTATTACTGTATTTACACTTGACTGCCCCGGACAGATCAGCCTGTATATGTGTGTGTGTTTGTTCACTAATCACTGTCTTACCATCAGACATATTTACAAATCTCACTATGAATAGGCATTTATTGCATTGTCATAAGTATTGTCACCTGTCTGTCACGAAAGTCTATACACTGTGTTCCTTTTCTTTTTTCTCACGGCCGAACGCAGGAAGACCAAGTTGTGCTCCAGTGCTCTGCGACCGTTCTGAAGGAGCAGATCAAGCTATGCCTTTCCTGTGAAGGCTTCGGAAACCGTCTGTGTTTTCTTGAGACAACGTCAAATGCCCAGGTACAGCCAGAAGAAAAAACACATTTTGTTTAATGACAAGATTCTTAAAGGTCCAATGTGTGATTTTGGGGAGGATCTATTGACAGAAATGCAATATCATATAGGATACATAACTAATTGTCTTCAGAGGTGTATAAATACCATACATAGTGAAGTGTTATGATTTTATTACCTTAGAGCGAGCTATTTCAATCTACATACAGCGCGGGTCCTCTTACATGGAATTCGCCGTGTTATTTCTACAGTAGCCCTTAACGTGAGAGCGCTGTAGTGCTTCAAAATGGCAGGAGGGGTTGCAATTCACAACCTCACCACTAGATGCTGCTAAATTTGTACTCTGTACCTTTACAAAATGTATATAAAACCCTATGAATTCCCCATAGTGAATTCCTTCTTGTGTCTATAACTTTCACAACACTTTTCAAGAAACCTATTTAATCATTTTAAAGCCATTAATCACAATGAGTGCAAACATTTTTGGGTTTTCTGCAGAATGTCCCGCCTGATCTGGCGATCTGTGCCTTTATACTGGAGCAGTCGCTCTCGGTACGAGCCCTACAGGAGATGCTGGCAAACACCGTGGATATGAGTGAGGTGAGAGTCTGAATAAAATTAGAGAACGAGGGAGAGGTGGAGTCCAGGGAGGGGTTTGTGAAACAAAGGTCAAATGGATGATGATGGACATAAATGGATGATGATTTAATTGAAACATGCTGTATGGTTTACTTGTACTGTAGACACATACAGTGCGGTCCAAAAGACCATTACAGCCAGCTGAAAATACTTTATTTTAGGTCTCTTTTAAAACTTCATTTTCTAAAGTTTTAATTTCAAATGAACATTATAATAGCAGATTTAAATATATTTTTTAAATTAGTTCGTTTTTTAAATAAGTGTTTTGTTTGACCTGCTTTTGCTTTATAACAGCAGTATTATTTTGTAAATGTATGGATGAACAATCGTATCCCAGTATGCTTTGAGAATGTTTCTTACACTTTAGGCAATCTTACATTTTGTGTTTGTTAAAGGAACAGTTCCTTTACAGTTGTCATTATTTTCATACCTTTTTGTCATCTCAAACCTTCTGCAGAACTCAAAAGAAGATATTTTGAAAAAGGTTGGTAACAGAAAACCGTTGGTCCCCATTGACTTGTATTGGTTTTGTGTCCACACAATAGAAGTCATTCGGGACCAACAGTTTTCGCTACCAAACCAACATTTTTCTAAATATCTTCTTTTAAAGGTGAACTGTTCCTTTAATTTCACACCAAACCCTTGTTTATTTATAGGTTCAAATACAATATCACAAATACTCTTGCATCCCATACTGTACATCACACAATTATTACACATTTTCTCATATTTGTTTTTAATTGTAAGTCAACCAAATGTTTTCAGGCATTTTGCAGTTTATAAAAAGATGAATGCTTTGTCCTTACTTTATGTATTAGTTAAAGTATTTTATTACTGCTTTGTTTTGTTATATTTTGAGTGATCTGATTTTTGACAATCTGAGGCATACACATCTATTCCTGCCTTTTAAAAAAACACAAACACTGTAACTTAACTTCCTGTACTCTTTGTCTCCCTCCTGACCCTTCATGCCAACTTTAGGCAATCGATTTGGAGAAATGGGTATGTCTCATACTGTATCATATCTTTATTATTTCAAAACGTAGCACTCTTCCTCTCCTAAATCTTTTTCTACTCTGTGTCCGGTGTGGATGACAATGCTGTATCTCCATTCTGTCTGACCTTTGACTGCTGTCACCTGTTTCTTACTCTGTATGGTTTGGTTGGAGTTGAAAGCCCATTTGGCTTCCAAATGGCATTTCAATTGATAGCTAGTCTGTGTGTAAATGTTTACATTTGTGAGAGAGAGAGAGAGAGAGAGAGAGAGAGAGAGAGAGAAAGATTAGCTTAGTGCCACTGAATCCAGGGTAAGGTTATGATGATCTTCAGCTTGTAAGACACCAACACTTATCACATAAGGTACGCAAGTAGATTTAAACCTTATCCGTGCACTACTACACTACCTTGCATTGTCATGTCGAGAAATATTTGGCGAATTTTTAAATACTTAAAAGTTTTTCATATTTATATACGTTCCCCTCACATTCTCAGTTTCTTTCTATAAAAAAACATACATAGTAGACCGAAACTATGAACGTGAGTTCATATGATGGAACACGTCCGCCTCGGCATGGGAGAGAGAAGTTCACCTGGCTCTATAAACAACAAGCTTTTCCATGACTTACATTACTGGGAAGCCAAATGAAAATCCTGTGGACCACAGCCCAGAGGACACTCCTGTCAGAAGCCCTCTGAGCCGGTGCTAATGTGGACAGGCGAGAGGGGGAGTAACATTCTGCCCCCATCCCAGGTGTCCACAGCTGTTGTGCTGAATTAAAGGATGAGTTCACCTAAAAATGAAAATGTAGTTGTCACTCGTTCACCAAACGATTCAACTTTATTTCACTGTAGCAGAAGAATAATAACATTTTGAAAAAAGTAACTGGTCAAATGTCAATGAATGGGGTCTAGAAATGAATAGTAATTTAAGAACAGATTTTTTCAGGCTTACAAAAGCGAACTATTCGTTCATGGAGGGTGAACATGTAATGGCATTTTGAAGTGAACTGTCCCTTTAATGTTTGATACGATGCTCTCTCTCTCTTTCTCTCTCTTTGTAAATTTACTCATTCAGATTATGAGACATTAATTACGGTACATATGACTAATAGCAACAATAATCATGTTCTTTTGCTTTTAAACCTTACTGGATGTTGAGAAAAGGTAAGCCGTCCTCAGGATGTGTATGTTGTCCTAATGACGGCTGAATGTAAATCCACCTGGTTTGGTGTGACCTTTCCCTCCTCTGTTCATTGTTTCTGCACTTACAGTATGTATCTGTAACACCTCCTGTGAATGTGAAGAACTCTATGGTGCCTCTCTGTTTTCCTCCTTTCATAACACTAGGGTGTGTTTCCCTATTTTTGTGTCCCTCCATACAACATCAGGTCAACCTGTCACAGCACTATTTACTGTACGAGTCATCAACGGTGCTTAACTTTTCTCTTTTGTGCTTCAGTCTTCTCAGGGAGGAGGACACCGAACGCTGCTCTACGGTCACGCCATCCTTCTTAGACACCATCACTCTGGCATGGTGGGATACACGTGACTTTTTTAGCATTTGCAGCTTTTAAAGGAAGCACTTGTTTACGTGAAGATTGAAATCTCTTTTTGCTCTGAATTACAGTATCTAAGCTGCTTGACAACATCACGCTCACTTACAGACAAGCTGGCTTTTGATGTCGGCCTGCAGGAGGATTCAACGGGTACATAACCTGTGTTATTTATTTGAGTTAAAGAATTACAATTCTTTCAGCATTTCGTCACCCTCACATCATTCCAAACCTGTATGACTTTCATTTTTCTGCTGTGCACAAAAGAAGATATTTTGAAGAATGTTGCTAAGCCAACAACGTGGGACCCCATTGACTTCCATGATTTGGACACAAAATCACTGAGATATTTCTCAAAATATCTGTATTTGTTTTCTACTGAAAGAAGAAAGTCATACTGGTTTGGAATGACATGAGGATGAGAAAATGATGCAAGAATTGTCATTTTTCATGTGGTCTATTACTTTAAACATTATTATTTTATGTTACTGTGCCTATTAGAATTTTCAACCGGACAGATTCAGTGATGTGTTGTTTTGTATTTTCAGGGGAAGCATGCTGGTGGACCATCCACCCCGCATCCAAGCAGAGGTCAGAGGGTGAGAAAGTCAGAGTAGGAGATGACCTGATCCTGGTTAGCGTATCATCAGAGAGATACCTGGTAGGGTTTTCTAAACCATTGATCCTCATAAAGTTAACTGTTCATTTCATGATCATTGTCTTTGCATTCGACTTCTGATTTCTGTGTGATATTTTTTCAGCATCTGTCGTACGCCAGTGGGGATCTGATGGTCGATGCTTCCTTCATGCAGACTTTATGGAACATGAATCCCGTCTTATCAGGGTGTGAGCTGGCAGAAGGTACGCAATTACAAATTCATTGAATTTGCATTCAAGCAAAATGAAAGTAAATCATTTTGAAATGTTGAAGTCGACTTCAGATTTTTCAACCATGAATTTATATATGCCCTTCTCAGGGCACTTAACCGGAGGTTATGTCATAAGATTGTTCCATGGTCACATGGATGAGTGTCTGGCCATCTCACAACCTGATCAAGGAGAGGATCAGCGCAAGTAAGAAACGTTCATTTTTATGTCAGCAAGTTTTTTGCTAAACATTTAGTTATAAATATCTTTCGATATGTTGTTATGTTATAATGAATAAATTGAGTGTTATTGTTCTCTGTCACTGTAGGATTGCACAATATGAAGGAGGGGCCGTATGTAGTCAGGCCCGATCGTTGTGGAGACTTGAGCCACTGAGAATAGGGTGAGAGAATCTCTCGACTCATCTATTGATTTATTAACTGTTACATTGTGTTATTCTTGTGTGTGGTTTTTAACACGTGTCTGTTCTTTGTAGTTGGAGCGGTAGCCACATGAAGTGGGGTCAGGCCTTCCGTGTACGTCACATCACAACGGGTCGCTACCTGTGTCTAGATGAGGAGAAGGGTCTTATGGTTCTGGATCCAGAGAAAGCCAACACCAAACAGTCTGCATTTTGTTTCCGCGCATCGAAGGTCTATATGGATACAAAGTTATAACAATATCATCTACTTTTCTTTCTTGTAGATGTACAAAAAAGTACAATTCTGTTCAAGCTTTTTACAGTGTTGTTTTTTCCATTAGAAATATATTTTATGGCGCAATGCATTAATTTAAATTTGACTATTTTTCAGTCCTGGCCTTTGAAAATAAAGTAAAGTTAACATTTATAGAAATATTGGAAATGTAAAGTAAATTTATAAACATGTATTGAAATATATTTATAATTATTGCTATATACTAAAATTTATATTTTATTAATATAAATACTATACAACTAAAATATTATACACTCTGATTGTATAATCATTTTTAATAATTAAAAAAAAAAAAATGAAATAAAATTTCTCTGTTATTTAAAAAATATTCAAACATTTTGATGTAAGGATATTATCGTTCTTCATGATAAATTACTTCTTTAGTAATAATTTAAAATATTTTTTATCATACATTAAAGCTTTACATCGATTTGCTTTTATGGTTCATTCATTCAAATACTTGACAGAAAAAAGGAGTTTTAAGACGCCTTCTTAATTAATTTCTGAAAGTCTTTTAACCCTGATATAAAATAATCAAATCCAGTATGTATTATGCAACCAATTATACTTAAACTCTAATCACTTTCCACTCTTTTTCTTTTCTCTCTGTTGGTAATGTTCCACGTGTTGTGCTTGTTCCTGGAGAGCAGGAGAAGGTTGAAGGGGCTCAGAAGAAGCGAGATGTGGAAGGAATGGGTGTTCCTGAGATCAAATATGGCGAGTCCATGTGCTTTGTGCAGCATCTCTCCACAGGCCTGTGGCTCACATACGCTGCTCTAGATGCTAAAGCGGCTCGTCTGGGAACTGTGAAGAGAAGGGTATAGAGCCTGGCAATTTTAATGGACCTACAAACCGTGTATGCTGACTGGTCTTTCAACTATTTATATTAACTGTGATATCTTACAAATCGTTCTATTCATCTCAGGCCATTTTACATCAAGAGGGCCATATGGATGATGCGCTCACCGTGTCTCGGTCCCAGACAGAAGAATCTCAGGCTGCCCGTATGATTTATAACACCACTGGCCTTTATACACAATTTATCAAGTACGACGATACACCACATATTGTGCATTCAGTCATGCTACATACAATTTCAATCATTTGGTTAAATAAAGTAAATTTGACCAAATATTACTACCTTTCATTCATTTGTGTGTTCTCTCTGTTGTACGTTAGAGGTCTAGACTCTCTGAGTGGGAAGAACAAATCGTCTGGGCCGGTGTCCTTGCCACTGGACGGAGTGATTCTATCTCTGCAGGATTTAATCCATTACTTCCGTCCGCCGGAGGAGGAGCTGGAACACGAGGAGAAACAGACCAAGCTGCGCTCTCTACGCAACCGACAGAACCTCTTCCAAGAAGAGGTGTGTTTGTGCCTGTTTGAGCGCCAGACGATCAGACCTTATCCTTGTTTACATTATATTTGTTTTGTGTTGTAGGGGATGATCACCATCGTTCTGGAATGTATAGATCGTCTGAATGTCTACAACACTGCTGCGCACTTCTCAGAGTTTGCCGGGGAGGAGGCAGCTGAATCTTGGAAGGAGATTGTCAATCTTCTCTACGAACTGCTCGGTGAGACTCATAATAGTCACTGATATTTCTTCCTACAAGATGACCATATGCTTTGATGATCTAGGTCCAAAGCGTCATTTGAAAATATCATGAAAAACATTTTTATAAGTCTACTGTGTGTATATCTGTTTGTTTTTGTAGCATCTCTGATCAGAGGAAACCGTTCTAACTGTGCTTTGTTCTGTGATAATCTGGATTGGCTGGTCAGTAAACTGGATCGTCTGGAGGCTTCTTCAGGTAAACCCACCCTTAATAAAAGTCCCCAACATTTTTTTTATAAAAAGTGTTTTTTTTTAAAGGTCCGGTGTGGAATTTTGGGAGGACTTATTGATAGAAATGCAATATTATACATAGCTAAATCTTGAGTGGTGTAAAAAGACCTGACACCATGAAGCGTTATATTTTTATGATCTTAGAATGAGTTATTTCTATCTACATACACCGCGGGTCCCCTTACATAGAATTCACCATGTTGTTTCTACAGTAGCCCTAAACGGACAAACTACTCTATTGAGAGTGTTTCGTGGAACAATTATCTCCTTTGGAAAATAAGCGAAAACGAGACGACATCTTGTCCTGTGTCAGCCACCGTAGTACTTCGAAAGGGAGGGGGTCTCCACATTTCTCCTTTAAGTATCAAACACTTTTCTGTCTGTCTCCAGGCATTCTTGAGGTGCTGTATTGTGTTTTGATCGAAAGTCCTGAAGTCTTGAACATCATCCAGGAGAACCACATAAAGTCCATCATTTCCCTTTTAGACAAACACGGTCGAAACCATAAGGTCTGTTAGCAAACATGTCATTAAGATTCAGAATTTATGGATTATAAAATAATTTTATTACACATCTTCTCATTTCCAATCTCACCATTTTCTTTTATTTGGTCAGGTTTTGGACGTACTACGTTCTTTGTGTGTGTGTAACGGTGTTGCTGTGAGGTCCAATCAAAACCTCATCACAGAAAATTTGCTTCCGGGTCGTGACCTCCTGCTGCAGACTAACATTGTTAACTATGTATCAAGGTAAGCCTGGAGGCGAGTGAGAAGGATGGTGTTTATCATCCAATTTTTATTCACTGCAATTTATTCCATTTTTTATTCAACATTTAGGGCACAATGGTCATCTAAGGATTACAAATATGAGAGTTTTTTATTAACCAAAGAATTATAGATCAAGCTTTTTACAGATCAACATTTTTGACCAGGTTTAATTCTAATTGGTTTATTCAAATAATGATGATGCCCAAATATGACGAGGTTAAAGCCATATTATTGGCAATTGTTTAAAGGATAAATATTTTATACAGTACATTTCTATCACACAATCAACTAAAAGGAAATGTAAAACTCATTATTCAAGTGTATAGTATTTCAAGCAGTTTCATTTAAAATCTATTTTAATATATATCGTAAAATTAATTTTATTAAAATGTATATTTTTGAAACTATTTATACAGTAAAACGTATGTTAAAAATGCCTAAAATCCAAGATAAAATCAAAAAGATACCTAGATAGTCATTGTTATCGGCTTTGTAGACCCAACATGCAGTTTTCCAGCACTTTTCTCCAATATGTTAAAACACTTTTTCTATAAACGTTGCTTGCTCTTCACAGCGTGAGACCCAATATCTTCTTGGGTACCTGTGAAGGTTCCACCCAGTACAAAAAGTGGTACTTTGAGGTAATGGTGGACTACGTGGAAGCGTATGTGACGGCTCAGGCGACCCACCTGCGTGTGGGCTGGGGCATGACTGAGGGCTACAGTCCGTACCCTGGAGGAGGAGAAGGATGGGGCGGCAACGGTGTGGGTGATGACTTTTACTCCTATGGATTTGATGGTCTTCACCTGTGGTCAGGTAAATATGATCTGAGCGTATGCAATACACAGCGGCGTATTTGAATGTTTCTTACATGTCAGTTCTCTTTAGGTCACGTGTCACGTCAGGTGGCTTCACCCAACCAGCACGCCCTGGCAGCCGATGACGTCGTGAGCTGCTGTCTGGATCTGAGCGTGCCCAGCATCTCCTTCCGTGTCAACGGTCATCCGGTCCAGGGGATGTTTGAGAACTTCAACCTAGACGGCTTGTTCTTCCCCGTCATTAGCTTCTCTGCTGGAGTGAAGTAATTGACTTCATTTGTTTGCTATTGTGGGATTTTTGTTTCATTGATTTTCATTGATCATTTTTATTTAACATTGTTATCCTGCATTTTCTTTCATTCTACAGAGCGCGCTTCCTCTTAGGTGGTCGCCATGGTGATTTCAAGTTCCTACCGCCTCCCGGTTACGCACCGTGTTACGAAGCCCTTCTGCCCAAAGACAGAATGCGCATCGAGTCTATTAAAGAGTACAAGCACGACTTCGATGGCGTCCGAAACCTTCTGGGTCCCACACAGTCTCTCACGCACACCTCATTCACTCCCTGTCCCGTTGACACCGCCCAGGTAAACCAGTCGCTTTGTGACTATTTCTTCGTCTTCGAATCTTGCTTGCTGATACAGTTCTTTTCAAAATGCGTAGATCGTGTTACCTCCTCATTTGGAGCGCATCAGAGAGAAGCTTGCTGAAAACATTCACGAGCTTTGGGCCGTGACCCGTATTGAGCAGGGCTGGATCTATGGATTGGTGAGTGACTCTTTATGAAAACATGCAGATTTCGGCCATGAAGATTCATTCTGAGTGACTGTGTGAACTTTCTCTCTTAGTTCAGGGACGATAATAAGAAGCTACACCCGTGCCTGGTGGATTTCCATAGTCTTCCTGAACCTGAGAGGAACTATAACCTTCAGATGTCTGGAGAGACCCTCAAGTGATTATCTTTTAAAGTTCAGACGTTTGTCCTTCGGCTGTCTATCCAAATCACTAATCTGTTAACATTGTTTCTCTTTGACCACTTCAGAACCCTCTTAGCTCTTGGGTGTCATGTGGGCATGGGAGATGAGAAAGCAGAGGAGAACCTGAAGAAGATCAAACTGCCTAAAACGTATGTAAACCTAATGCGCATGACGCATTCCTGTACATGCCTAATGTCTTTTTTGGATGATGTATAACCATTTAGTTGTTTTTCAGGTATATGATGAGCAATGGATACAAGCCTGCTGCTCTGGACCTCAATCATGTCAAACTGACACCCAATCAGAACCAGCTGGTGGAGAAGCTGGCAGAAAATGGGCACAATGTTTGGGCACGGGACAGAGTGAGACAGGGCTGGACCTACAGCATCGTGCAGGTAAATATGGACCATGCGATATTTATAATGTGTATAGTTGTGTTGTGAACTCTGCTTTTCTTTTAAATGTTTTTTAAGCATTATCTTTGAAGTTATCGGTCTCGGTGTGAATGGGTCATTACACTTTCTCTGTCCCTCAGGACATCATGAATAAGCGCAACCCTCGTCTGGTGCCTTACAACTTGCTGGACGAGAGAACCAAAAAAACCAACAGGGACAGCGTGAACAACGCAGTACGCACTCTGATCGGTTATGGATACAACATTGAACCTCCAGATCAGGAGAGCAGTACGTTTCTATTTTAGCATAACATGATGTTGCCTGGTATCACTTCAACTCAAATTGTGACAATTCTGAACTTCTTTTTTCCCAGGTAGTCTTGGTGAAGACAACACGCGAGGAGATAAAGTGCGTATCTTCAGAGCTGAGAAGCATTATGGTGTCACATCAGGAAAATGGTACTTTGAGTTTGAGGCCGTAACCACAGGAGAGATGAGGGTGGGCTGGGCTCGACCGAATGTCCGTGCTGACATCGAGCTCGGTTCTGACGAGTTGGCATATGTCTTCAATGGAAACAGGGTTAGTGATGTCATACTGTATATGTTTTCAGACTTTTGTTCATAGGAACACTTACTTATTCATATCATATGTCTACAAAACTATTTCAGACATTGAATCATATATCTTTCCTGTAGCTCAGTGAGTGCATTGCGTTAAGAACGCAAGGTTGTGGGTTTGCACATAACTAAGTACAAATGCATTGTAAGTATGCCAAATACATAATGTTAATATATATTCTTATCAGAATGTTAGTAAGTTTAAGAGAAACATTTTACTTAAATAACTTGAAACTTTCGAACTGTAGTGTATCTCTAAATTGTTTGTTTATCTCATGTAATTGGTTCGGGGAGGTTCTCAGCTAATTTGGGCAACAGATTTAAAGTCCCATGGAAATAAAAAATGACGATACCTGTTTTTTCAGGAAATATTGCAGTGTTGATTGTAAATAGCTTACCAATGTGGGACATTCTCTTTTTAAAATGATGTGCCCACATAATCTTCAGTTAAAATCTGAAAAAGCACTTCCGCCCTCTAGTGGCTATCCATCTCAAATGACGTATGTTAGAGGGCTTGGGCAGAGCATTCGTTAACCCTCCCCTTTATCTCTCTGCTCCCAGTTTCGTTTCGAAATCGAACGGCTGTTTTCTGACAAATAATTTTGAAGAGATTCAATAAATGCTAAATTTCTCTCTTATTTCCTGTCCCGCAGGCTCAACGATGGCACATTGGGAACGATCCGTTTGGCCGTCAGTGGCTGTCTGGTGATGTGGTGGGCTGTATGATAGACTTGACTGAAATGAACATCATGTTCACACTGAATGGAGAGATGCTGATCAGCGATTCTGGCTCTGAAATGGCCTTCAAAGACATTGAGATTGGAGATGGTGAGGATTGGTGTAACAACAGGTGTTGAAGTAAAGGCGGTTATCACAGACTTCAATAGACTGTTCTGAGAGAAAATGCTGCATAGCTTCTTGAATGTGCTCTACTATTGCAATTTAACCATTAAGGAAATGGGTGCGGTTATTTTTGGTCTCGAGAGGCTTGTTTTCAGGACACAGAGCTATACTAGTCCTTGATTTCAAATGGTGTTAAAATGAACATGTAATGTAATTACTCTGAAAAAATATAATTTGCAGTACACTTGTGTGAAAAAAGATTGGGAAAACTGAATTTGGGAGACAATGCACTTTTACAAATTGGGTCCTATTCATTGTTCATCATACTGACAAAAAAATCACATTTGGAGATAGAAAAAACATGTATGAACAGAGAGAAGATATTTGGAAGAATGCTTGTAACCAAACAGTGGCACAATTGACTACCATAGTAGAAAATTGTTCTGTTAAAACAAAAGATGTAGGAAAGCAAACAGTTCTGGGCCACTTTTGACTACCATTGTTGTTTTTCCTACTATGGTAGTCAATGGTGACCAATAAATGTTTGCTTAGATCGAGAAAAAAAATTACCTGTCAGATACCATGCTTGGGAATACACAAATTGCTTTGAAGAGAGCCAAAGGACTTATCTCTTCGATAAATGCGTCTTATCTCCCTTTTCTTCTGCCTCCAGGTTTTATTCCAGTCTGCACATTGGGTCTGTCTCAGGTGGGCCGTATTAACCTGGGTCAGAATGTTAGCAGTCTGCGTTATTTCGCAATCTGTGGGCTCCAAGAAGGCTTCGAGCCATTCGCTATCAACATGAAAAGAGATATTACAATGTGGTTCAGTAAGAGTCTACCACAGTTTGTTCCTGTACCTACTGAACACAATCACATTGAGGTATTGAATGGGGTCAATGCTGTTTATTTTTCCTGATATACAAATGCATAAAAGGTATTCTACGAGATAACAACATAATATATATACGAAATAGTATGTAAATTATATGTACATCATATGTAAATTAGATATCTTAATACGATCGAACAAGATAAATATGACTATATTGTAAACGAGAGAATAAACGAGATAACGAGATACTAATAAAACGAGATAATATGTAAATAATATTTTTCCTGATATATAAAAGCACATTATATCAATGTAGTATTCAACACACAGATTACATTTACCTTTGAATCCTGTACTGTAACAGAAAAGGTATTCTCTTATGACGAGATAAGTCTAGAAATGTCGTTAAAACTATATAAAGTGTCGAGATAAGTGAAATCATTAAAACCAGAATATGACATTAATATGTAAATGAGATAATATGTTAATTAGATAACAGTAATACGAGATAAAAAGGAGACAAAATAAAAACGAGATAATATATCAACGAGATAATATGTAAATGAGATTTCAACTTTCATGATGTACTTATGAGTGGGATAAACGGGATAATGTGAAAAGATAGAGATAGTAAAAACGATAATATGTTAATTAGTATGTAATTAATGTTAATTACAATGTATCAATGTAGAATTCAACACACAGATTACATTTACCTTTGAATCATGTACTGTAACATGACGAGATAAATCTAGAAATGTCGTTAAAACTATGTAATAGTAAAACGAGATAAAAAGGACACAAAATAGAAAAGGACACAAAATAAAAACGAGATAATATGTAAATGAGATTGCATTTGATTGCATCAAATCCAGTTACTGATGTCTTGAATGATTGTACATATGATTGGGATAAGACGATAAAACGATAATTGGAATATGTTAATTAGATAATAGTAAAACGAGATAAAAAGGAGACAAAATAAAAACGAGATAATACATAAACGAGATAATATTAAAACAATATGTTAATTCGATAATAGTAAAACGAGATAAAAAGGAGACAAAATAAAAACGAGATAATATGTAAATGAGATATGTAAATGAGATAGTATGTAAATGAGATATGCAAATAATATGTAAATAAGATAATATGTAAATTGAATGTTAATTGAATAATATAAAAAACGAGATAATTATAAAACGAGACTCAAAATAAAAAGGACACAAAATAAAAACGAGATAATATGTAAATGAGATTGCATTTGATTGCATCAAATCCAGTTACTGATGTCTTGAATGATTGTACATATGATTGGGATAAGACGATAAAACGATAATTGGAATATGTTCATTAGATAATAGTAAAACGAGATAAAAAGGAGACAAAATAAAAACGAGATAATACATAAACGAGATAATATTAAAACAATATGTTAATTCGATAATAGTAAAACGAGATAAAAAGGAGACAAAATAAAAACGAGATAATATGTAAATGAGATTGCATTTGATTGCATCAAATCCAGTTACTGATGTCTTGAATGATTGTACATATGATTGGGATAAGACGATAAAACGATAATTGGAATATGTTAATTAGATAATAGTAAAACGAGATAAAAAGGAGACAAAATAAAAACGAGATAATACATAAACGAGATAATATTAAAACAATATGTTAATTCGATAATAGTAAAACGAGATAAAAAGGAGACAAAATAAAAACGAGATAATATGTAAATGAGATATGTAAATGAGATAGTATGTAAATGAGATATGCAAATAATATGTAAATAAGATAATATGTAAATTGAATGTTAATTGAATAATATAAAAAACGAGATAATTATAAAACGAGACACAAAATAAAAAGGACACAAAATAAAAACGAGATAATATGTAAATGAGATTTCAACTTTCTTAAATCCTGTTACTGATGTTAGATCTTGAATGATGTACATATGATTGGGATAATAGGGGTAGTGTGAAAACGAGATAATATTAGAACGATAATATGTTAATTAGATAATAGTAAAACGAGATAAAAAGGAGACAAAATAAAAACGAGATAATACATAAACGAGATAATATTAAAACAATATGTTAATTCGATAATAGTAAAACGAGATAAAAAGGAGACAAAATAAAAACGAGATAATATGTAAATGATGATATGTAAATGAGATGATATGTAAATGAGATATGTAAATAATATGTAAATAAGATAATATGTAAATTAAACATGTTAATTCGATAATATAAAAACGAGATAATAATAAAACGAGATAAAAAGGACACAAAATAAAAAGGACACAAAATAAAAACGAGATAATATATCAACGAGATAATATGTAAATGAGATTTCAACTTTCTTAAATCCTGTTACTGGTCTTACTTTGAATGATGTACATATGAGTGGGATAAATGGGATAATGTGAAAAGGAGATAATATTATAACGAGATAATATGCCATTAAAACAAAAGGTAAACGAGATATGTAAACAAATATGTAAAATAATATATCAATGAATTCAACACATTAAAGATTAAAGATAATATGTAAATAATGTGCAAATGTAACAAGATATGTAAAATATAAATGAGATAATATGAAAACAAGATAATATTAAAACGCGACAACATTATAAACGAGATATGTACAATAGTAAATGAGATAATATGTAAATAATATGTAAACGAGATAATATTCCATTCCATTCAATTTTCTACCGCTTATCCGAATTACCTCGGGTCACGGGGAGCCTGCGCCTATCTCAGGAGTCATCGGGCATCAAGGCACGAGATAATATTAACACGAGATAATATTAAAACGAGATAGCCAGGTAACAAGATCATATGTAAACGAGATAATATGAAAACGAAATAATATGTAAACGAGATCATATGTAAAGAGATATATTAAAACAAGATAATATTAAAACGAGATAACGAGATAATATGTATTTTACAGGTTTGTAATCTTTTGCAGATAAAGTAATCGCTCTCTGAATTTGTAGGTTTCTCGTGTGGATGGAACCGTGGACACCGCCCCCTGCTTGAAAATGACCCATAAGACATTCGGATCCCAGAACGCCAACACAGATATGCTGTTCTTCAGACTGAGCATGCCTGTGGAGTTTGACCTTACCTTCAAGGTTCTCGCAGGCAGCACTCCTCTCACACGTACCCTCAACATCCCAGAAGAAGAGGTGCTGGAGGTAGACCCTGACTCTGACTTTGAGGTCCTGAAAAAGTCGGCCGGTCGCAAAGAGCAGGAGGAAAAGGAAAAGGAGTCGTCGGTGCCCAAAGATATTCCCAGCAACCATGAGAATGACAAAGATGCAGCGTCTGAGAAAGGAAAGAAGAAAGGGTAAGAGTAGAAGTGTTGATAAGAAAAAGCATCCGATGGATCTACACATATGTAGTAGGGTGGTCGAAAAGCATGCCATTAGGTTAAAAAAAAGTTAATCCCCAAAATAAATTATTTCATGATTTACTCATCCTGTCATTTCAATTCTGTATGATTTTCTGCTGCAGACCACAAACGAAGATATTATGAAGAACGTTTGTAACCAAACAACATTGGCCCCCGTTGACTTTCATTGTATGAACACAAAACCACTGAGACATTATTCCAAATTATTCTCTTTTGTGTCTCGCAGAAGAAAGAATCATATACAGCTTTTGAACCATGAGGATGAATTTGTATTATTGGGTGAACTATCCTTTTAATAAAATGAAATAATAACCGACATTTTAAGATGATGTTAATAGGCTGTGAATAATTTGACCTCTCAATGTTCCTCTCTCAGTTTTCTGTTTAAAGCTAAAAAAGCAGCAATGATTGCCCCTCCACCACCTCCACTCATGCCCCGCTTGTTCGAAGATGTGGTGCCCGATGACCGTGATGACCCAGAGATCATCCTCAATACAACCACAGTCAGTCCAACATCTGATCTATCACTCACTCAGCTCATTATTTTCTTGCTTATCATTCTCTCTCTCCTTCTCTCTGTGCAGTACTATTACTCTGTGCGTATCTTCGCTGGGCAAGAGCCTAGCGGCGTGTGGGTAGGCTGGGTCACCCCAGATTTCCACATGTATGACCTGAACTTTGACCTGTCTAAGATCCGTACCGTCACGCTGACAGTCGGAGATGACAAGGGTAACATACACGACAGGTAATACAGTTTTATTCCATAGGATTTTTCTTCTCTGTGCTGAATTTTAATTTCAAGTCTAACATTTAAACTGAGGCCGTGTGAGTAAAAAACAGACAAATTTTTGAACAGATCTTAAAATACACATAAAATTTTGTTTTCTTTAAACATTAATATATGAACTAACAAGTTCATATTGATGTTTAAAGAAAACAAAATTGCTCTCTGAATTTGTAGGTTTCTCATGTGGATGGGATCTGCAGTATTTAAGATCAGCAAACATTCAATCCTTTTTTTCACTTTTACCCATTTCTACCATTTCAATTTGCTGCAAATAAATGCAAACACAATGTTTCTTTGGAATTTGAGAGAACCGTTGTCAGTATTCACAGGATACACAAAACTACCTATAAATAGGTCATTCAGAAAAACTTAAATTAATATTGAAGTGGTGTTTTTTTTACATCTGAATGTTATAAATGTTGATCTGGTTTATGTTTTAGTATACGGAGAAGTAACTGCTACATGGTTTGGGGAGGAGAGTTCGGCAGCAGCCAACAGAGGTTCAGCCAGGAGGATCTAGTGATTGGTTGCTTGATTGACCTGGCAACAGGTCTCATGACTTTCACAGCCAATGGGAAGGAGATCAACACTTTCTATCAGGTAAATCCACAAAGGCATGGCGAGGTTGCATTTTAGCACTTCTGGTTTAGCACATCAAAGTCAATGGGTTTTTTATACAGTTTAGGGTTTTGGTTAAATGCCTTTAAGGTCTGTGGTTAACAAAACCTTTCAATAGTTTCAGGTTTTATTCTACGACATAAAACACACCAGTTATAACCCAGTCGTGATTTAGCTTTATCGTGTCTTAAAAACATTGTTGCTAACAAGTTAGGCGTCATTGCGCATAGAAAACTAACAAATAATGCAACATTGACATAAAACTCTCAAAACATGGATAAAGATTTATTCACAGAGTAAGTATTACCAGGGAACGTGTTTTTAATATAGTTTGAAGAAGTTGTTGGTGGCTTGCTGGTGGTGACGTTGCTATTGAGTGACCGTAGTGTAGTCTGTTTATAGCCTTGTGTTAGCTTTTTACTTCTGGCGATTGTATTTAGGCTTTAAACATAGCAAAAATGGGGTGAATCTGTAAAGATTATCTTGATAGACAAAACTTGTAAGTATCATAATAAACCTTTGTTAATCACAGATCTTATTTTTAACAATCTTCCTTAAGTCTAGGGGGAAAATGCAACGCGTTTCAGTGCGACGCTAACTTCCGGGGTGGCCTACAAAAATGCAATTTGCGATACTAATTTTTTTAATAAACAACACTTTTTAACTGTCAGGGTCATCATTGTGTAAACTGATGTACACTGGCTTTACTGTATATTCTTTCAGGTGGAGCCAAACACAAAGCTGTTCCCGGCTGTGTTTTCACTGCCAAGCAGTCAGAACATGCTGCAACTGGAACTTGGAAAACTCAAGGTCAGCTTTGTTCACCGTTTTGTCCCTTTCCTCTAATATTCCTAACATTTTTAGAGCAACATTTCACTCTGTCTCTCTTCATCCTTTAGAACATCATGCCTATTTCAGCAGCCATGTTCCGTAGTGAGCGCAAGAACCCGGTTCCCCAGTGTCCTCCTCGGCTGGATGTTGAGATGTTGACCCCGGTGATCTGGAGCAGAATGCCAAATCACTTCCTGAAACCAGAAGTGGGACGGGTCAGTGAAAAGCACGGCTGGATGGTGGAATGTGTTGAACCTCTCACCATGATGGCTCTGCACATACCTGAAGAGAATAGGTAGGGGCATTTAAAGGGATAGTTTACGTTTTCTACAATAATTCATTATTGTTAGATATATGATGTTGGATTTCTTTGTCATATTCAGGTGTATCGATGTCCTGGAACTGTCTGAGCGTCACGACCTGCTGAAATTCCACTACCACACCCTGATGCTTTATTGTGCCGTTTGCGCATTGGGCAACAACCGCGTGGCCCATGCCCTCTGCAGCCACGTAGACGAATCTCAGCTCTTCTACGCTATTGAGAACACCTACCTGCCCGGCCCACTCCGCAGCGGCTACTACGATCTCCTCATCAGTATCCACCTAGAGTCAGCCAAACGCAACCGCTTGGGAACCAACCGGGAGTTCATCATTCCCATGACGCAAGAGACCCTCAGTATCAAACTTTACCCGGATACTGAGGGGGCCCATGACCTGCCCGGAGTGGGTCTTACTACCTGTCTCAGACCCAAGCTACACTTCTCACCCATCAACTTTGTGGGCACCGACCCACACCTGTACACCATAAGTCCTGTCATCCCTCTGCAGGTACAATACAATCAGATATATAAAGTGGTACAAAAATTAAAGTCTTAACAGTGTTTTAATGGGAGAGTTTTTTATTCACACTCATGTCATTCAAAACTGGCATATTACTTCTGTGGTTTGGCTACCAACGTTCTTCAAACTATCTTCTTTTGTGTTTATTTTTTTCCCATAGTTTTTGAATCTTGTGAATTTTTGAATAGTGATCCTTTCATTAATATCTGTCCACACAGGAGCTGAAGATCAAGGCTCTGAGCATGTTAACCGAAGCTGTGTTTGATGGCAGTCATGCCATGCGTGATCCTGTAGGGGGCAGCGTTGAGTTCCACTTCGTTCCCATCCTCAAACTCATCAGCACCCTCCTCATCATGGGCATTTTCAACAACGACGACGTCAAGCACATCCTCAAGATGATCGACCCCAACGTTTTTGGAAAGAAGGAGGAGGAGACAGTGGAGGAGGAATCGGGAGAGGAAGCTGCACCCAAGGAGGAGGGTGAGGAGGTGAAAGAAAAAGAAGAAGTGGCTGAAGGAGAGGAGGAGGCGGTGGATGAAGGAGTGGGCGAGGAGGAAGACGAGGAGGAGCTTAAAGCTCTAGAAAAGGTGGAGGAGGGGGAGGAAGGAGAGGAGGCGGAGAAGGAGGAAGGAGAGAAGGTTGATGGAGAAAAAGCAGAAGAAGAGAAGGAGGCGGAGGAAGTAGCAGAGGAGCCAAAAGAGGAGGAAGAGGAGGCACCAGAGGAAGGGCTGCTTCAGATGAAGCTACCGGAGTCTGTAAAACTGCAGGTAAGATGGAAGTGTTGTGATTCATACACTCTTTAAAATTTCACATATCATATTTATTATATATAATATCTGGAATGTGGTTGGACGGTGTAATGGTGCTATGGCAGCATCGCGATGCAAAAGCTTAAAATGTGCCTTTTAGTAGTATTTTTCTCCTTAATGAATCCGTGTTTTGAATGACTTGGGCGAGATAATGATTCAGTGAGCTATTCGTCAAGCCACTTGACTATTTCCTAAATAAATAAGTCGTTTTGAATGATTGGCTCACTGACTCAGTTAAAAATTTACGCCACCTACTTGCCGTTTTAGTTTGACATTTAGAGAAAGCCTAACATATCCCTTCATAATCATTGCTGTATAAATAAAAAAATTCACACATTTGAATGAGTCCCCTTTTGAAAAATGTTCTAGTGTACTCAAGTATTCAAAGTAACATCACTGAAATGTCTTATCACTAGTGTTTTTGAATCTTACCTTAGTAAATTTTAAAGTGTACTACAATATTTGCTGCAATTTATCCAAATACTATCGCTGCGTCCGAAATTGCCTACTTCCATACTATATAGTATGAGTCATGAATATGATGTCCGAAACATCAGTATGCAAAAAAAAGTAGGCGAGAAGTGTGGATCTGATGGACACTTCTCTGTCAAAAAATGTTTTGGTCTGCCGTTTCACGTCGTCTTCATCTCTCCCTCTCTCCCTCTTTCAGATGTGCACCCTGCTACAGTATTTCTGTGACTGTGAGCTCAGACACAGAGTCGAGGCCATTTTGGCGTTCTCCAATGACTTCGTTGAGCAGGTCCAGTCAAACCAGCGTGAACGCTACAAAGAGCTGATGAGAGCGTTTACCATGTCTGCTGCAGAGACTGCCCGCAAGACCAGAGAGTTCCGCTCTCCTCCTCATGAACAGGTGCTGTGTGACACACAACATGTGCTTTAGAGAGAATCATCATTATTTATTCTTATGTATACCTGTATTTGTGTGAATGTAGGTTATTCTGTTGACTAACTTCAAGCACTGCCCTGATGATGAGGAGTGTCCCGTGCCCGAGGAAGTGCGAGAAACCCTCCAGAACTTCCACAATGACATTCTGTCTCACTGCGGTCAGTTCAAAACATCTCACTAACTGCATTCTCACTGCCAACATCCTGTAGATTTACAAAGAACATTTATGTTGGAGTTGTGTTTTTATAAATAGAGGAAAATGCAATATTCGGTATGGCCATTCTAGTAAGAGAAGTCGCGCATTCCAACAAAAAGACCCTATCATCAATTGTTAAAGACTGATGATTCTCTGCATGTCTAGTCCACCAATGCAACATGAACAGTATAATAATTTATTTGAATAAAGAACAAAGAAATAAATTGTTAAAAATTGGGCGGTCACTTTTGGTCACTGTTGTATATTTAATACGTTTTCTGTATTTCAGGGGTCCATGTTGAAGAAGAAACAGAGGAGAAAGAGGTGGACACATCTCTGAGAGGGAGATTGCTTAGTCTGGTAGTCAAGGTCAAGAGCCTCAGAAAGAAAAAAGAGGAAGAGGAGCCTGAACCTGAGGAAGAAGTCAAACCTAGTGAGCAAAATACAACTACACATTTCGTCAAAATTGAATCATGACCCAAATCGTCTTTTTGAACACTGATTCCAAGTTTATCTGTAGCCATTTTGTCCATTTCTAGTGTAGTCACTGCAACATGTGTCAGAATAGACCAATTTTTTTTTTACATATTTTTAAAAGTGTGTTTTTCACTGTTTTAACATTTCTTGACTGCTCTGTCCCTCAGGTACTTTACAGGAGCTGATATCCCACACTATGATCCACTGGGCCCAGGAGGCTTTCATTCAGAATCCTGAGCTGGTTCGCCTCATGTTCAGTCTTCTCCACCGGCAGTATGATGCTCTGGGAGAGTTGATCCGCGCCCTGCCTAAAGCCTACGCCATCAGCAGTGTGTCCGTACAGGACACCATGGACCTTCTGGAGTGCCTGGGGCAGATACGCTCCCTGCTCATCGTCCAGATGGGGCCAGAAGAGGAGACGCTTATGATTCAGAGCATTGGGTTTGTAACTTATTGATGAACGTACTAAGAGTTAACTAAAAATAGCACAAAACCTGGAAGTCTCTCTTAAAGACTGGATAAGTTATGTCAAGAAATGTGTCCTAAAACAAATTGTGGCTAAAGTAAATTTTCTAGCATTTATTAGGAGTAATGTAGCATATAGATAATAACAGATGTTTACTGGTTACCAGGAACATCATGAACAACAAAGTTTTCTACCAGCATCCTAACCTGATGCGTGCACTGGGAATGCACGAGACGGTCATGGAGGTGATGGTCAACGTGCTGGGAGGTGGTGGAGACTCTAAGGTACATAAGGCCTATGCATGTTTTGTTTTTATGTATACAGAACTTTACAAAATCGCCAATATGACCCTTAAAATTGGATTTTTAACATTTAAGGTCGAAATTTACAGTAGAACTTCATTTTGTCTGTGTGGAGGATGCCATTTATCTTCAAATCTCTTTTTCTCTCTCTGTAGGAAATTCGATTCCCACAAATGGTGACCAGCTGCTGTCGCTTCCTGTGCTACTTCTGCAGGATCAGCCGTCAGAACCAACGTTCCATGTTTGACCACCTCTCGTACCTGCTACAGAACAGTGGCATTGGACTGGGTCGGTTCCTTAGTAGCTTTTAACTAACAAAGTTGTTAAAAATGTTACATTGGTTTTAATTGTCAGAATTGACAGTAAGAAAATTATCACAAAGCTATTGAATAAAAACTTTGCGTAACACAAAAGGTATTTTGAGAAATATCTTAGTGGTTTGTGTCCGTATACTGGAATGGGGTCTAGTTTTGTTTGGTTACCAACGTTCTTCAAAATATCATCTATTGTTTTAGCAGAAAAAATAAAGTTTGAGTCACTACAGAATGAGTAATCTTGAACAATGCTTAACCATAATAACTTGAATATCGCGATTAATTTCAATTTCGGTATATTGCAACACCCTAATTATCTCTGTATTAAAATAATAAACTGGTTTTTTTCTAGGAATGCGTGGATCTACCCCTCTGGATGTTGCCGCCGCATCTTGCATTGACAACAATGAGCTTGCTTTGGCTCTGCAGGAGCAAGACCTCGAAATGGTACTGTCCAGAAGAATGTTTCTAAGTTAATGCTTAAATGGTACATTTTTAATAATCTTTCATTGGCTGACCGTGCAACACAGGTGGTGACGTACCTGGCTGGCTGCGGCCTGCAGATGTGCCCCATGCTTTTATCAAAAGGCTACCCTGACATAGGATGGAACCCGAGCGGAGGAGAGAGATACCTGGACTTCCTGCGCTTTGCTGTGTTTGTCAATGGTAAGCATGTTCGGATTATTTCCGTCTCTACTTGACTCGTCTGTTTGAAGGTGAATTTGCTCTTTTAGGTTACGTTAGTAAATGCATCTCTGTTTCTCCCCCGCAGGCGAGAGCGTAGAGGAGAACGCTAATGTGGTTGTTCGTCTGTTGATTCGTCGGCCTGAGTGCTTTGGCCCCGCCCTCAGAGGAGAGGGTGGTGCGGGTCTGTTAGCCGCCATTGAGGAGGCCATTAAGATCTCTGAGGACCCTGCCAGAGATGGACCGACCACTAAAAAGGACAGACGTTTCATGTAAGATGCTTGTGAAAGTGTAAATGCTTGAATTATATTTGAATTTTGCATTCAGTATTTAAGTATGTTTGATTATGGTATTAATAGTTGTAACAATAAATAAATGAACACTTTGGTACTATTTTTGCCATATGATTGGTTGACAGGTTTGGAGCGGAGGAGCAACAGGAGGAGAACAGGGTGCATCTTGGAAATGCTGTTATGTCATTTTACTCTGCGCTTATTGACTTGCTGGGACGCTGCGCCCCTGAGATGCATGTGAGTGTAACAATAAAACCGTAGTTTTCCCCTGACAAACGTACTGTATTTGCATCTTTTTATATTTCGTGACATTTAGGGAATCATTGTGTATTTCATCGTTTTTAATCGTGAACATTTTCTTTACCTACAGTTGATCCAAGCAGGGAAAGGTGAGGCTTTGAGAATCAGGGCCATCTTGAGGTCTTTGGTGCCCATTGAAGATCTGGTAGGAGTCATCAGTCTGTCCGTTCAGATACCCACCTTAGGCAAAGGTACACAGGGAGAACATACTGTATACGAAATGATTTTAATTCTGCCATTTTAAAACAGCTCTTTCTCTTTTCTTTATAAAGATAGTCAGATTGTTGAGCCAAAAATGTCAGCCAGTTTTGTACCAGACCACAAAGCCTCCATGGTGCTGTTCCTGGACAGAGTGTACGGCATTGATAACCAGGACTTCCTGTTACATGTGCTGGAGGTGGGCTTCCTGCCTGATATGAGAGCCGCAGCTTCTCTGGATACGGTGAGCTTACATTTTATCATCACTTCTTCAAAGTGAAGTTGCATGTATGTACAGTGTTGCAATAAAGTACAGTATTTGTTGTAATACTTTCTAAATTTTGAATTTAATACAGTTTTTACACTCAATACACTTAATATTTAATTTTTATTACAAGTATTCCATATGCATGTGTGCATACTAATTCCATCTTCGATGAAAGCCACACAGTTTTACCTTTTGGGTAAAGAAGTTAAAATGGTCAAGTATGTCACAAAAAAAGTTTTATAAGTGAAAATAAATTTTATATTTATTATATTTTCCAAGAATATAAACAAACACTCATATTGTAATTTTTGAACCTCACTGTATAGTATGCACCATTTTATCAAATGTAGACACCAAAAAAGTGGTTGAGAAGCACTTTCTGTTTCAGTTTTCTAACAAAATCTGTTACAAAATTCAACCAAGGGAATGTTTAAAATTAAATAAGCAAATTTAAGATATTTAAGACTTAATTAAATATGTAATTTGTTAAAAAAAAAAACTGAAACAGAAAGTGCTTACTATAAAAACATTAAACAAGAATAGTTAACAGTTATGCAATTTGTTTGAACCAAAAACTCATAAGAGCTATTACATGTGAAACACACTGATCTTGTTTTTGATCCTCCAGTTGGTGTTCAGCACCACAGAGATGGCACTCGCTCTCAACCGTTACCTGTGCTCAGCTGTGCTGCCTCTGCTCACTAAGTGTGCCCCACTGTTCGCTGGCACAGACCATCGGGCTATTATGATCGACTCTATGCTGCACACCATTTACAGACTTTCTCGTGGCCGAGCCCTAACCAAGGCCCAGAGGGATGTTATAGAGGACTGTCTCATGTCTCTTGTGAAGTTAGTCAATTCCTCAAAAATCGGCACTTAACGTCATATACAGTATATTTTGTGCCTAATTAAGTAATGTTTGTGTACTTTTAGATATTTGAGGCCATCTATGTTGCAGCATCTGTTGAGGAGACTTGTGTTTGATGTGCCAATCCTAAATGAGTATGCCAAGATGCCCCTCAAGGTGCCTATTCATTTTCATCTTATTCCATTTAGTGTGATTCACCTCAACACTTGAAGGGACCCAAAAGTAAAAATTCTAACATCATTTATTTACCCTCATGTTGTTTAAAACTTATACATGTATGACACTTTCTTCTGTGGAACACAAAAAAAGATGTTTTGAGAAATGTGGTTTTCTGTCCGTACAATGCAAGTCAAAGGGGTCCAATGTTGTTTGGTGACCAACGTTCTTCAAAATACCTTCTTTTGTCTTCTGCTTAGGAACTCAAGTCATACAGGTTTTAAAAAACATGAGGATGAGTAAATGATGAAATATATTTGTTTGCAAGAAAGCGTTAAAATGTATTTTAAGAAATAAGTCATCCTTACCAAGTGTAACCAGAATTTATTTTTAGAATATTATTTATTTATTACCTTGTTCTCTTCAGTTGCTGACCAATCACTACGAGCGCTGTTGGAAGTATTATTGTCTGCCTAACGGATGGGCGAACTTTGGAGTCACATCAGAAGAGGAGTTACATCTTTCTCGAAAACTATTCTGGGGCATCTTTGAATCCCTCGCACACAAGGTGTGACAAAATAATACCTCTAATGAAGGAATTCAAATGTTTGTTCATACACACAGACTCACTCAGACTCACATCTCTGTAGAAATTCGATGCTGAGCTGTTTAAGATCGCCATGCCCTGCATTTGTGCCATTGGTGGTGCCATTCCTCCGGATTACGTAGATGCTAGCTTTTCATCCATGACTGAGAAGAAAGCATCTGTTGACGCTGAGGGCAACTTCGATCCTAAACCAGTGGAAACAACTAAGTGAGAAAACTTAGATCAGCTTTAAAATAATAAATGCTAACTTTGAGATTATGCAGAAAACAATAGACTTCACATTTTACCTCAGTGATGTTATAAAGTTTGTTTTGTTAAAACAGACAGAGCAAACAGTTAAATGGTTTAATTTTATCGTTTCCTTTCTGGATCATTGCAGTACCATCATTCCTGAGAGGCTGGATGCTTTTATTAACAAATATGCTGAGCACACGCATGATAAGTGGGCTTTTGAGAAGGTGAGGACAGTATGAGCACACCCGGTTCCTCTCTTATTTCATGATTCACTTTCAAAACACCACTTTGAGGTTCAGAACAGGCTTAAAACACTTATGTCTCTTCTTTAAGATCCAAAACAACTGGACTTATGGAGAGGTTCTAGATGAGAACGGCAAAACCCATCCCATGCTCCGGCCGTACAAGACTTTCTCAGAGAAGGTCTGAATCTCTGTCTCTTTTATTGATGTCTCCCCGTCTTCTTGGGTTTGCATTATTGGTTCATTAGGGAAAAAAATGTCAACCCCTTCTTGTATCATCTCTATTTAGGATAAAGAGATCTATCGCTGGCCATTTAAAGAGTCCATCAAGGCCATGTTGGCTTGGGAATGGACTTTGGAGAAAGCCAGAGATGGAGAAACTGAAAAAGTGGAAGTGAAGACCACAAGGAAGATCTCTCAGACTGCTCATGTAAGGAGATGGTCAAATTCACCTGAAATGCAAAATCAGATAGAAGGGCATGGAAGGTTTGTTGGATAAACCCATCTTCCATACCTATTGTATATTCGGTGTCTCCAACAGGCAACCTATGACCCGAGCCAGGGATACTCTCCCCAACCGGTGGACCTTACAAGCATGGCCTTGTCCAGAGAACTACAGGTATATTATCACCTATATGCAGGGGATAAAGTGGGATTTGTTATGTGCTGTGGCTCCACGTGGGATTTTGAGGGGTGCGTTTAAAGTACGAAGTTTATAATCAAATTAATTGACAAACTGTTAAATAGAAGTTGAGGGAGCCCTTTGTTACGAACAATAAAATGCTGATCAAACTCTTTCTAGAGGCCAGCAAAGCTACATGTGATAAGAATAAGATCTCTCTGTAGGCCTGTGCCCTTTCCTTGTGTCAATATTAAATATTTTCATCTATTAATGTCCACGGAAATGTATGTATGACCTGTGGATTTCAGTACTTTTCTGTCAAAACCTCATACAACATTCACAATGACTGAGCTGACCCATCGTTCCTGCCTCACACACCATGATTAAACCACTTAAAATGCTTGAATTTGATTAAAATGACATTATTTGGAAGTTGAGCCTTTCTTCACAAACAGCTCATTATGACTTGACGCGTTAAAACAACAGTGCGCCCTGTACAAGAAGCACCGCCGCGCATCATGTCTATAACTCGGAAATATAGACAGTGCACAGCTAGGCGCTGCGGAAAGGAAACACAAGCGGCGCAGACACCGGGTGCGTTCTAGACAAAATATATCTCCCTCCGAAGTGCTCTTCGAGAATGGGACACCATACAAAACATCTCTCCAAATACAGAGAAAATGACGTTGTTTTTAATTCCTCTTTTTCCAAGTGAATTTTAAACGGACAATTACATTTTTTCCTTCAGGGCTTATACATCAAGAGCTTTACTCTTCGAAGAGAATAGGGCATAGGGATGATCACTGGAAAGCAGGGAATATTTTCTGTGCGTATGCGGTTAATGTAGGAATGCGAGTTGGGTTATTATTAGAAATGTAAGTGTATACACTGACAAACAAGGTAAATGGTGATTAATATTGGTGAACAGCAGAATTAGACTGGGCCACAAATGAGTGCCGCACCATAACACCAGAAGAGCTACACACATGCAAGGAGCAGAGCAAGGTGGTCAGCATATGTTCCAGGGTTCCGCCCTGGACGGAACCCGGCCTAATATAACCCCGCCTTTATGATTGCAACTATACAACTATGACATGTGTGTAATGGATATGATTTTGTGTATAAAAAACAAGAATACAAATAAAGTGAATTCTGGTGTAATGTGCATACTTTTTGTTTCCTTGTAGTCTATGGCAGAGCAGATTGCTGAGAATTACCACAACACATGGGGCCGTAAAAAGAAAATGGAACTCCAAGCCAAGGGTATGATGTCATTATTGATCTGAATAGCCTTGACATCCAAACTGCAGAAAAAAAAAAAATCCGAAATTGTGGAGAATTCTCGAATAGATTTTCTTGTGATTTTTGTGATGATAGGTGGTGGAACCCATCCTTTGCTGGTACCGTATGACACACTGACAGCCAAAGAGAAGGCAAGAGATCGAGAGAAAGCTCAAGATCTGCTCAAATTCCTCCAGTTTAACGGATTCGCTGTCACCAGGTACCTATTGATGACGATGTGGATCAAAAATATCCACTTGGACACTCCCCTGACCCTTATGTTTTGCTCTCTAGAGGTTTAAAGGACATGGAGCAAGAGATTTCCTCCATTGAGAAGCGTTTTGCTTACGGGTTCCTACAGAAGCTGTTGAAGTGGATGGAGATCGCACAGGAGTTTATTGCTCATCTTGGTAAAGCCACCACTCCTTGTATCCAAAGCACTGCAGATGCTCTCCATAAAGTTTTGATTCATATTCTGTATGTTTGTTTGTTACTCTAGAGGCTGTTGTGAGCAGCGGAAGAGTTGAGAAATCTCCTCATGAGCAGGAAATTAAATTCTTTGCTAAGGTGAGACACCCGAGACTGGCATATATTAGCACGTTAAAGAAAACACAGATCAGCTTTGATATTTTGGTTTCCATCTTGTGTAAATGTCTTTCTTTTTTCTTTGCCTATAGATTCTGCTTCCCTTGATAAACCAGTACTTTAAAAATCACTGCATGTATTTCCTGTCCACACCTGCTAAAGTCTTGGGTAGTGGTGGCCACGCCTCCAACAAAGAGAAGGAGATGATCGCTAGGTAACTAATACTAATCTTCATTTGCCATTTTTTTTTGGTCATTTCATATATAGCCTACAATTCTTTTTCTTAAGATTCCTATCTAATAACTGTCATTTTGTATTTTACAAAAAACTTGAATTTCTGTTCATGTACTATATGATAGTTTTAATATTGAGACCTTTATCATCCTCTCTACTCCTCACACTTGATCTTGTCTTTGTTTTCTGCCCCCCTCCTGGAGTTTTCTTTTTACCATTCCTCCCTTCATTCCTTTGTTACATCTTCTATGTACTGCATTATTTTGTTCATATTTCCTGACATCTTGACCTTACTATGTTTTCATTTTTACACCATTTTCTCTTTCCCGACCCCGCCACCCTCTATTTTTCATCTCTGTCTTGATCTTGCTCTTGTCTTGCTTCAGTATCTTCTGTAAGTTGGCCGGTCTGGTGAGACACAGAGTTTCCCTCTTTGGTAAGAATCCTGCATGATGGCCTGTTGCCACATTTCATTTTTTAAACCTTCATTCCCCTTTTATTTAATGTTTGACATCCTCCATAATAAACCCATTCTCAATTGTTGCCTAAATATTTGGAGAGTTTCTTTCTTTCTTATCTGAATGTCTCTGGTTTGCTGTGCTTTGCTTAACTTGATGCATTTGTTGCAGTGTTTGCCCTCTTCACTTACAATATAAGGCATTCTCATATCAGTATGTCAAAAGAAAATCTGCACTGGCTGTCATATCACTTGTAATATCAATTGGACTAGATAACATATCAAATATTTGCTTGAAATAAAAGGCTCAACTTGAGGGGGACTGGCTTTAAAGTATCCATCCACTAAAATCACTATATAGGTAACAACATTCTTTCTTTGCTTATAGTTGAAAGTTCTGTCATCATTTACTCCCCCTCATATTCTAAAATTGTATAAAGTTTCTGGTTCTGCTGAACACACAGAAAGATATTTGTAAGAATGTTTGTAACCCAACAGATCTGGGGCACTGTTGACCTATATAGTAGGAAAATATGGTAGTCATTGGTGGCCAAGAACTGCTTTTGAAACGCTTATTGAGGCATCATACTCAATGTTTGGCCAACTTTAAAAAAATGTTTTATATTAAATGCAATTCAGAATTGCGTAACTTAGAAGTCCAAAGGAAGCCAAATACATTTTGGGCATGCTTAACAATATCATATTCCAGTTTAGATTTCTAAAGCAAGGTTAGAAAAGCTTATTGAAGACCATCGTGCAAAACTTAAAGGCATCTCATGTCATGCTCTGTTTGTGTTTGTTTGTGTTCAGGCACTGATGCTTCAGCAGTGGTCAACTGTCTTCATATCCTGTCCCACTCATTGGATGCCAGGTACTCTTGTTGACCACATGAATATTTGTTGAATATTTCTCTTCCTTACCTGACCCCATGTCATCACTTTTGTACTGTTGTCCTCCCTTCTATTTTCTCCAGGACTGTGATGAAATCTGGGCCTGAGATTGTGAAGGCTGGTCTGCGCTCCTTCTTTGAAAGTGCAGCCGATGATATTGAGAAGATGGTTGAGAACCTTAAGTTAGGGAAGGTGTCGACTAAAAACCAGGTCAGATATAAAAATAGTCTTGATGTTCCCTTGTTCTTTGTTAATGTTGCTAAATCTTTTGGTTTCTCTTTCTTGTTTAACAGGTGAAAGGTGTATCTCAGAACATAAACTACACCACCACAGCTCTTCTGCCAGTGCTCACCTCTCTGTTCGACCACATTGCCCAGTACCAGTTTGGAGATGATGTCATGAGTAAGTTGTTTTTTAGATGATGTCATGAAGGTAAAGAAGAAAAATAAGATTTATTCATATTGCATGTTTCTTTCTCTATCACTCAGTGGATGACTTGCAGATATCCTGTTATCGTATCATGTGCAGCATCTACTCACTGGGCACTGTAAAGACCCCTCATGCAGAGAAGTAAGCAAGCTGCTCACCGTTAATGTGTCTTAAACCTTCCTACACTGTTAATGTGTGTTAGTCATTGCTGAATGATATTGTGTGATGTTAAACAGCCAAAGGCCAGCTCTAGGAGAGTGTTTGGCTCATCTGGCCGCTGCCATGCCTGTCGCCTTCCTGGAGCCTAACCTCAATGAATTCAACTCATACTCTGTGTACACTACCAAAACCCCACGAGAGAGGACAAGTCAGTAGCTCACCATGAAATGATCAGTAATGCTAAGTGTTTCAGACCAAAGCAAGATATTTCTTTATCTGTCTTCTAGTTCTGGGTCTGCCCAGTCAAGTACAGGAGCTGTGCCTGGACATCCCTGAACTTGATGTGTTGATGAAGGAGATCGGAGATCTGGCAGAGAGTGGGGCCCGTTACACAGAGATGCCTCATGTGATTGAGATCACCCTGCCTATGTTGTGTAACTACCTGCCTCGCTGGTGGGAGAGAGGACTGGAGAACTTCCCTGAGATGGAGGGACGTCTCTGCACGGATGTCACCTCTGAACAGCTCAATCAACTTCTGGGCAGCATCATGAAGATAGTGGTCAATAATCTTGGCATTGATGAAGCTTCCTGGATGAAAAGACTGGCAGGTAAAATTTAAATTCAATGTGCATAATACTGATTACGAAACATTAAGTTTGCATTACGATACATTACATTATGATACATTGCATTAGATTACCAAGTATTATGCTACATTATGTTATGCTACATAAATTTACGATACATTACCAGTCACTACATCACGACACAATGCATTAAAATATGATACATTATGATACTTTACATTACACTATGTTACATTACGATACATTAAGATACATTACATTACGTTGCAATATGATATATTACGTTATGTTACATTAAACATCACATTACATTATGATACATTACCGTTTATCACGTTACTAATCATTGCATAGCATTAAACTACAATACATTACATTGTGATTCATTGCATTCGATTACCATATATACAATTCATTACATTTTGCTACATTAAAATACATTACGATAAATTACATTATGCTACATTACGATGCGTTATGGTATGAGACATTACGCTACTTTACATTGGGATAACCACATTACCCTGCATTTCATTACAATACATTAGGATACATTACATTACGTTATCCTTCATTATATTACATTACATTAAGATACATTATGTTATGCTACATTAAGTTACGATACATTACCAGTTATTATATCACGACAATGCATTATAATAAGATACATTATGATACTTTACATTATGCTATGTTACAGTACGATATATTAAGATACATTACATTACGTTGCAATAGGATACATTAGGTTATGTTACATTAAACACCACATTAGATTATAATACATAACCATTCATCACATTACTATTCATTGCATTACAATATGATACATTACACTGCAATACATTACATTGTGATCCATTGCATTCGATTACCATACATACAATATTTTACATTTTGCTACATTTCTATAAATTACATTATGATACATTACGATACATTACATTATTCTGCATTACGTTATGATATGAGACACTACGCTACTTTACATTGGCATAAGTACATTACCCTGCATTTCATTACAAAACATTAGGATACATTATATTAAGTTATCCTTCATTACATCACGATACATTGAGATACATTTTACTACATTGCATTACGATACATTACCATTCATTAGATTACGTTTTATAGCATTATGATATGAAATATTATGATACATTAAATTACTTAGGATATGATACATTGCGTTATGATACATTGTATACAATATATCGGTTATGTACTTCTGGGTTTCCTCTTGATGTTTTTCCTCAGTGTTTGCTCAGCCAATTGTAAGCAGAGCGAAGCCAGAGATGCTCAAGTCCCACTTCATTCCCACCATGGAGAAGCTGAAAAAGCGTAGTGGAAAGGTGGTGGCAGAGGAGGATCAGCTGCGGATGGAGGGCAAGGGGGAGGTAGACAGTGAACAGGGAACCATCCGGGATGAGTTTGCTGTGCTCTGCAGGGATCTGTATGCTCTTTACCCGCTGCTCATCCGATACGTGGACAACAACAGGTACCTACACCAATCACATAAAGCATATATACCGTACAGTTAGGCTGAAAACAAGCTCAGTCCTTCCCTGATGTTTATAGAGCAAGGTGGTTGACCTGTCCCGACCCTGATGCTGAGGACCTCTTCAGAATGGTTGGAGAAGTTTTCATCTTCTGGTCCAAATCTCACGTAAGTGCTTCATTCTGTCCTAAAATGTACTTGAAACGTTTGTTACGACCCCTCTGTAATGATGCTTCACTTGACTGTGCATTCTTGTAGAACTTCAAGCGTGAGGAGCAGAACTTCGTGGTGATGAATGAGATCAATAACATGTCCTTCCTCACCGCTGACAGCAAAAGCAAAATGAGCAAGGTGAGGCCGTTCATAGACTGCCGCTCATAGATTTGCTGTTTAAACGCAACTATGCTTTTGTTCTTTAATGTAACCTCTCCATCTTTTTCAATAATGTTTTTTACAGTTTGTTCTTTAATAAATATTGTTCAGAATAACATTAGAAGACTGCTGACATCACATCCTGTCTAGGGCAAACACTGTTTGCTCTCACAGGAGGTTTATAGATCCAGGAGGATGTTTTGTGTCCATCTGTAAGGATGGGCTTTACTGTCTAGTTTTAACATTCCTATCTCTCTCTGTGTTCTGTCTCGCTGTGGATTCGGGGCCTGTAGGGCGGGGATGCAGAGGTCAGATTGAGTTTCTGCACGATGAAATAAAAGAGCTGTGCTGATCGCATGGCGCGCAATGCCGAGGTTTTTCATCGGGGTCACACACACACACTGGCAAACTGATATACATATACTGTACACACACTCCACATATACATTAAAGTTCATTTGAGAGGGTCTTTAAATTCAACAATATGACAAAGTTATGCATTTAGATCATAATGTTCATTTGCATATGCCAGCTGTACATCACTTTCGAGGAGTTTCTCAAAAAGTACCAATAAAAAGTACCAAATCACATTCACTGCCAGTGTGTGCGATGTGTGTTTGTAGCCTGTTTGATGAAAGTCCTCAGTTCTAGATATTAGTCCGGGCATCATGGCACTTTCTTCAGCTGGAGAGTTTTTCTTCTCGCTGAATTTGAGTTCCATCACACTGCCAGTGATTTTGATTGATGTGCCGTCTGATGGATTTTGTCTGCTGGACGTTGTTGATGAGTTGTCTGGTGTTTTCTATCTTTCAGTGCTGTTTTCCTGTCGTTTGTTTTTTATGTTTCAACTTTTTCCCAACTAGCTCTGGTGGTGATGCTCCCTCGTAAGGGGCGATCGTATAAAAAAACATCATTATCAAACATTACCCATCATTAATTGAAGAGCACATTGTCAGTGTTCATTATTGCAATGTAGTGAGAGAATATGCCTTTTCATAATAGAGAACAGTTCTCTTTACATCTCTCATCTAATATTTCCCTCCCTTTGTTTAATTCATAATGTCTAGTCCAAACTTTGACTAAATTTGACTTCCATCGATTATAGTTCAATTTCTTCAGTGTGAGTTTGTGTTTATTCTGTTATCCAGACCCAACTGCGACCTCACTACCCTCACCAGGTGTCATCTAGTATTATGGAAGTGATGCAGAAAAAAACCTTCCCTCTCTGTGCTGTGAGACAGTCATTACTGTTACGTCATGTGTTATCTTCTCACCATGGCTCTTCTTGTATTGTCTCATCTTGTGTCTTGTCTTGTCTTGTCTCATCTCGTCTTGTTTTGTCTCTTTTCTTATTTCGTCTCGTCATGTCTTGTATTGTTTCATCTTGTCTCGTCTCTTCTTCTTGTAGTTTATGTCCTTTCGTCATGTCCAGTCTCATCTTTTACTTCTTCTCTGAAGCTGAAAGGCCAGAGGGAGCTCATGTTGTAGAAGGCAACAGTCAGTAATGGGATCTTATAGCCACGGATGAAGGGGGTCGTGTGTTTAAGAGACGGAGCGGACCCCAAAGCCTAGTGCTGATTTCTTGTGTGCAGCTTTGCACTACTTTACACTACTAACACCGGATTGCTGTATGTTTAGTTACATTGACTTGTTAGCGATCTGACTGATAATACTCACATGTGCCATGCTGCACTGAGATAACTGTAGATGTTGTGTTTGACTTTGGCTGCCTTTGAAGCATGGTGTTATTTTCCCTCAGTGATAGCTAATTTCCCAGTTTCTGTTTTTATATTTAAGTGACCCCTTTGTTTCAGACATTAACAGTTTTTAACAATGTTTAACCTGTAGTTAATGATAAACTTCATAGCAAATACACTTACAGAAGGGAGATGTTTACAGAGAATTGTTTCTATATTCAAAATATTCATCTTTTTAACCCCAAAAAATAAAAAAAACTCCTCAGAACAAGCTGGATTTTTGGATTTAGCTGGTTTTCACTGCTCTACATTGTAAAAAAATCTTAAATTCTTACTTGGTATTTTTGTTTTGTTTTCTATTTAAATTACTTTTGTCCAAAGTGACATTTCACATTTTTCAGTACAAGTTTACATTTATCTGAAAAAACAAGATGACATTATTTACACTGACAATATATTACATCTTGATTTGAAATTAAGTTTATATTTAAAACTTGAAGTAAGTCCTTAATAAAGAGGTAAAACTTTTCAAGTTTATATTTTATTCCATTTGCAGAGTGTCACAGTATAGCGGTTTTGACTATAATCATGATGTTAAAAACCATGATTATTAATATAATGTTAATGCTACGCATAATTAAATATATTATTGATATAATATGTCTACACTCATATTTTCACAGTGTGATTCAATGACCAAAAATAAATGAATATTAAATAAGTACAATAAAAATAAAATTAACTAAATTAAAGATAAATTTGACTCATTTATTTATTTAAAAAACATTTCATAGATATCACAATAATATTGTTATTGTGTTTTTTGCCCATAAAATAAACATGCACTGAAATCCTGATATCCTGACACTCCTATTTTTAACATTAACTTAAAAAATGTCTTTATTTTTTAAACAACATCTTCACACCTTATGTCAATATGCTTATCAGGCTAGATATTTGTACTGGGAAAAAAACAAGACAAAAATACTAAATGGGATTTTTTGTATTCTCGCTAAACTGTTCCTCTTTTGGTTTAGCAGGCTAAAAGTGCCTAAAATCCATCTAAGACAATCACAAGCTGATTTTGGCTTTTTCAGCAGGAATCTTTTTACAGAGCCTGTTTTAATCAAACCTTTTTCTTAAGGAAGAGCATCTCTGTGTCAGTCTAACTTTGCAAGCTTTTTGTAGGGTGGTGGTTCAGATGTTGAGCGAACCAAGAAGAAGCGCCGTGGAGACCGTTACTCTGTTCAGACCTCACTGATTGTAGCCGCCCTGAAGAAACTGCTGCCCATCGGTCTCAACATGTGTTCCCCTGCAGACCAAGAGCTCATTAACATGGCCAAGATCCGCTACTCTCTGGTACACAAGTTAAAGCCACGGACTTGGTTTTAGTATCCAATGTACACATATAAAACAAGTGACAAATAAATGACAACCTTCCTTTAAAATGACTAGTTTATCTCATATTTTGGACAGATTTAAGCATTTCTATTCATCAGTGTTTGACCTAATGGCTATTTGTATGTTACAGAAAGACACTGATGAGGAAGTAAGAGAGTTTCTGCAGAATAACCTCCATCTTCACGGCAAGGTAAGAATACACACAGTCAGTTAAAGAATCATGATGTAAAATGTGACCGTGGACAGCTCAACATGTCTCTGTAGGAAGAGGACCCTTCCATGCGCTGGCAGATGGCTCTTTATAAGGAGACCTCAGGTAAAGCTGATGATGCCGATGCACCTGATAAGGTTGTGAAGAGAGTTCAGGAGGTTTCTGCCGTTCTCTTCCACATTGAGCTGGTAAGACACACAAACTTACAAGTTCGTACAATAATTACATTTAGTCATTTAGCAATTGCTTTTATCCAAAAGGAATTACAAAGAGTTTAGGGAGCAATAAGCGACCACTACCTGTTGAGAGAAAGAGGGTTAGTGTTTTTTTTTCATTTGTCTGTCAAGTATTCACAGAAGAAATGGGTTTTAAGTCATTTTTTGAATGTTGTTCGAGATTTGGTTGACCAGACCGAGTTAGAAAGAATGTTCCACCAGTAAGGAGTTGTGAAGCAGAATGAGCGGGAAAGCGATTTACTGCCCTTATGGGAAATCAATACAAGATGCCGCTGGTTTGCTGAACGCAGGGATATTGATGGGGTGTAGGAGTGTAGGATGGTGTGAAAGCATGCTGATGCAAATCCAGTGATAAGGGCTTCAACTGGTAGCCAGTGGAGAGAGATGAAAAAAGGGGAGTCACATGAGCCCTTTTGGGCTGTTAGAAGACGAGACGTGCTGCTGCGTTCTGAACCAGCTGGAGCGGTTTGATAGCCTTTGCAGGAAGACCAGCAAGGAGAGCATTGCAGTAGTCCAACCTTGAGATTACCAGGGCCTGTACAAGGAGTTGTGTGGCATCCTCAGTAAGATAGGGTCTAACCTTTCTAATGTTGAATAAGGCATATCAGCATGACCACGTTGTCTTTGCAATGTGATCATTGAAGGACAGCTGTTCATCAAATAGTCTGGGGACTTCAGTGTCAGTCATACACACATATAGTGACAAACACAGTTAGTCCATTTTTCTCTTTCCATCCTCCAATCAGACTGAGCATCCTTTCAAATCCAAGAAGATGGTTTGGCACAAGCTTCTGTCCAAACAGCGTCGCAGGGCGGTGGTGGCCTGCTTCAGGATGACGCCGCTCTATAACATTCCTAGGTATCAACATTCAGTCTTTCTCAGGTCTCTCATTGGATAACACATGAGGTCAAGGACCACTGTTGGCGGTTTGTCACAAACAGAAATGCTCTTGACTTGTGTGTCTTGTTTCCCGTCCAGGCATAGGGGATCTAACATGTTCCTTGACGGATACAGGCGCAACTGGATCGAAAATGAAGGTTACTCATTTGAAGACAAGATGATCGACGATTTGTCTGTAAGATTTGTGTGTACGATTTGTCTGATCTGGGTGTTTGTTGACACTCCTCGGTTGCTGTTTCAGTTTGTTAACAGCATCGTTTTTTGTAGAAAACGCTGGAGCAGGAAGAGGAAGAAGAGGAAGAAACTGAGGCAAAACCAGACCCTCTTCATCAGCTTATCCTTCATTTTAGCCGTACCGCTCTCACCGAGAAAACGTGAGCAGTTACATTTTCACTTTTTTATATTTGAGGAATAAACTCTGCACATGAAAGGCATTTCCTATAAATTGTCATGTGTACGTATTTTTCATTATATATAGTTTCACATTTCTTTCCTCTTCACCACAGTAAACTTGACGTTGATCATCTCTACATGTCATACGCTGATATTATGGCAAAAGTAAGTTCAAGTTGATTTTTAATGTACTGTACCATATTATGCCTTTCTCTTAATTTTGCGATTCTTATAAGGCAAAACGTTTTGGATAAATATTTTTATGGCCACGGTGAACCTTGAATCATTTATGCTTAACCCTAGTCTAACTTTAGTACGGATAAACAAAAGGTCTGATTCTCTTTTCTACTCAACCACATGTTGTTTAATCAACAATCTCATTCCTAATTTGTTTTTAGTAAATGTAAAAGAAGCATCAGCATACTTAAAAATGTGTTCTCTCACATTCCTTTAAAAGAAAGGGTCAAGCACCAGTGGTGTTTCCTTCAAGCTCATGTGTTAATAATTTTTAACATCCTTCACAATTCTCCACGCAGAGCTGCCACATGGGTGAGGAGGATGAAGAGGGAGAGGAGGGTGGAGAGGAGCCTTCCTTTGAGGTGCGACAGACAGAGATGGTATGGGGGGGCCTGGGGCTGGGGCCATGGGAGTCAGAGGAGCCAACATCTACAGCTCCTGTCACGCACTGAGTGAACACGCCCAAAACCACTGCACCCCTCACACTCAATGTCTCTCTTCCATCTATAACTGTCACCTCTTCACTGTCCTTACATCTCTCCTTCTCTGTTTCTACACTCGTTGTGAACTGATCTGTGCACTCCTTTGCTGGATTCTGAGTCTTTGTGTCTTGGACTTTTTATCTTTGTCTGTATTGCATGACTTGAGAGTGCAGAGAGATGGCCACACACAAAACAAACAAAAACAGAACCAGATGTGCTGACCACATCACAGATTTGACCTGATCTGGCTTCTTTCGCGGATGAAAAAGCTGTAGTGTGATGTGACCATAAATAGTGTTTCAATTGCTGAGCCAGGAGAGCAAAATGCTTTCTATCTGTATTTTGACAGGGTTGTCTCAGCCGTCCAAACTGCATTCTTGTTCTCCTGGACTTCTTAGAGTAGCACTGTTGATGGTTTCCACAGTGTGAGTTTGTGTGTAAAACACGATACTTGAGTACGCACACATGCACACACTGTTATCAGAACCCTTAACTGGTCTCCTAATACATTACCAGTCCCACCTCTCTGAAGCCCTGCTGTCTGGCTTGTAGATTTTTATTCTTTCTGCATCTTCTGTATCTTACGGCTTTACTGACCCACTGACTTGGATATTTTTTGTCCTTCCTGCTGCGATGTAAATTCAGAAAACAAAGCTTCACCCTCTCACCTTCGATCCATTTGGATTTAAGTTCCACATCGCATAAGATCATAGGGAGTTATTATTATATCAGCATTGAAATATCTGTTCACCCAAAAACGAAAATTCTGTTATCTTCTACCTACCCTGTATGACTTTCTATCTTCCGCAGAACACAAAAGAAGATATTTGGAAGAATGTTGATGACCAAACAGTGCCGGCACCCACTCACTTCTATTGTTTGGACACAAAACAAGTCAAAGGGTGCCACTTAACAACATCCTTCAAAATATTATATCTTCTTTTGTGTTCTGCAGAAGATAGAAAGTAGACCAGGTTTGAAATGGCAGCATTTTTACTATTGGGTTAACCATCACTTTGAGCTTTACGTGATGGAGTCCGAAAATGAAGACTGTTCAATAATTGTGTTTTTTACATGTCGTTCATTTCCAAGAATATTATCGCACCGTTAGTTTGTATACATGCTAAAATCAAATATTATTCTTATATTTCTTATATTTGACACATTCCCAGCAACCCAAAGTACTGTGAGAGTGAAGTTCTTCAAAGTCTGACAGAATTTTTTGAATTTAGATTCAGTACAAACCTTGTGTGTCTCCCGGAGTGTCTCCATATCTGCATTTGGAATTGAATTGAAGTTTTCCTCTCTGTACTCACTAAAGACTACAGTAAAAGCCTGCACAGACACACACATTAAGAACACAACTGTACAAAACACAACACACTACCATACAGCCGAAAAACAGGTAATGGCAACACGTTTGAAAGACTTCAGATCCCATCGGTACATGATTTAATCACACATTATGTAGGACATGGCCTGGCTCTCAGGGCAGGGTGGGAGTGGGAGAGGCTTTTTGCTGGGGATGGGAGAGCTTAAATGCTTGTGTGCTTTAAAGGGTGGGTTCAGCAGCTGGCTTAATGGGTCGGTGCATTTTATAAACTTGTTTCATTCTTTTTTTCAACAGGATAGTGTGTGGTAAAGTAGTATGCATTTTAGGGGCCTAAAGGGAAATAATTTGGTCCTTCATTGGTTAATGGAATGTCCAAAAACAAGTTTATGTACATTAAATGTGAAAGCACTTTTATTTTCTGATATTAGGCAGTTACCTTACTTCTTGACTGACTCTCAAATGATTTGTTCGGCTATGTATTCTGTAGCATAATGTAAATAATATCCAGTGAAAGTATAATCTTTAGAATTTGAATGACAAAGGCCATAATTTTCTTTAACACCCGCTGCAGCGTCACCCGAAGCGCCAGTATAGTAGTGACAGACAGGCTTTCAAAAACACTGAAATAACATAGGCTGCGTCAAAATACTCCCACTTGTGGTCTTTGCACTTGACCGCTTGACTACATTCATGACTTATTTCCTGTTTTTGGCCCGAGTGTTCTAGTGGGCGAAGAGAAGATCCCAAGTGAGCATGTAGTATTTCTAACCCGATGGGACGCACTTTTCTTTAAAAAGGCCATTCTTATGCGAGACCCTGCTGCTGTGAGCTGACACAGATGAGGGTTTGTAAGAAGAGCAGCACCCATCTGTGTAAGGTGGTTTAAACAGAGGAAAGAGCCAGTGCTTTCATGCTCCTAACAGGGAGAGCAGGTCTGTTTGCTGTAGTCTAACATTTGTGATGACCACCCAATGTGAACGGCTCAAATAACGATTACACATGACTAATAGCACTTGTGAGAGAAGTGGAGTGTATGTGCTGTCTGTGTGTATGTACAAAAGAGCAGATCAATGAAGAAAATCTAGCGCGAAGCGATCAACAAGTGAGAACCGAGTAGCAGTAGGCGGATATAAAACCTTTTAAAGCACATTTCGGCCACCAGCTAATGTGCGTTCAAGATGACTGTTGTCAAGATCATCTTACTGTATGCCAGTCCTTCCCAACCTTTTGGCCGCAAATGGGTGGCAGGCCTAGGCTAAATCAACAGATTTAAATATGTCTACATTTTATCTCAAAAAGATTTGGGAACTGATGTACCTTGCAAACATACAGCGTTTTAGAATGAAAATGCGCAATATATTTGTTATTATTATACCTTCCTCGGTTTTGTGATGACCCACATGAAAAAATGCTGTACTGTATTTTGGTATTAACTGTTTTATACTGAAGTACATTATAATTATTATTGTAGTATGTTATAGTACCGTAACTGTGTGTTCAGACCAAATGCGAATGAAGCGTTAAGCGCGATTGATTTACATGCTAAATCGCGATTCGCGTTTGAATGATTCGTTCAAGAAAAATATGAACTTTGGCGAAAATTTGCGGCACGTTTACCAATCAGGACCTTGCTCTAGTAGTGAGGTGATATGATGTTGCGAGCAGAGGCAGAAATCCCAAACAAGAATGTAGGAGAAAATCTTCGTTGATGTATGTGGATACCTGAAGCTGTACGATACATCTTCTTACTTGTATCGAAACAGAAATAAAAAGAATCTTGCTTGGAAGAAAGTGAGTGAGGAGGTCGGACAATCTGGTGAGTTGTCAAAAACGGTCTTTACAAAATTTGAGCAATATAAGTATATATATTCGAGACTGGAGCTGCCTGGCCGAAGCCCCTCCCATGATGCGAATTCGCGTCTGTAGTGAAGTGAATTTGACGCACGATTGAAGCGAGTAAACTCAAAAGCGTCCAACTACGCGTGAATAGCGCGATTTATTCACATTAGTCGCACTTGGTCTGAACACACAGTAACTAGTATATTGATATACTGTAATATACTTAAATATTTATGATAGTAAATATTAGTATTGTAAAAACTTAGTTTAATATAGTGAATACTATACACAAAATTCACATGAAACCCTTATATATACACATTTAAAAGATGGTTATTTTCTGTAGTCACCATCATTATATTATGTTTATATAAGTAGAACTTATATAGAATTGTAGTACAATAGGTGCAGGGATTTACCAAACTCAAAACAGTTCATAAAGACAGTCCTATACAAAAAATGGCGTTATTATCGTTTGCAACCCAACAGATATTTTAAGGAGGCAGATAAATGCCAAAATGTCATTATAGGGATGCACGGTTCTGCTTGTTGTGTGGGTATGTGTGTGTGTGTGTGTGTGTGTGTTAGGTGGTCAGGGGGGGGGGGGCGGGGGGATTATGGGTGTGTGGACTAGGCCTTGTGTTGACTGGACTGTTTGTTTTTGACTAACAGGACAAGGAGATGGAAAAGCAAAGGCTTCTGTACCAGCAGTCCCGTCTGCATGAACGCGGAGCAGCCGAGATGGTGCTGCAGATGATCAGCGCCTGCACAGGTGAACTCACGTCATATATCACATAATTCACAAACACAGCATGTTACACATGCACGACAGCATGCAAAGTAAATCTATCCATGAAGAGTTTGGTTCCGAAATGAGATAAGTCATTATTTAATAAATAATTAAAACTAATATTTAATTAAGAATTAGTTTAATTGTTTAATACAATTAATTTCAATCAAACTGCAGTTGGTTTCTTTTGATTTAAGCAATAATGACAAAAAATACTGCTAACTAACACAATAAAACACAACAAAAGCATGAAAACTGAATAAAAAACATGATTTTTGAAAATATAAAAAAGGGAGTTATGAACAAGTATCCTTTAAGCACCTTATGATTGCTGTTGCATTAGATGATCAGGTTAAAATTACACTACAGTATAAGTATATGAGATTGATGAGATGATATGCACACAGGTGAGACGGGAGCCATGGTATCCTCTACTCTCAAACTTGGCATCTCCATCCTCAACGGTGGCAACTGTGATGTTCAGCAGGTCAGTTTGTAACATTCCTTTCAATGGTAGAAATCATACACCTGTGTATTGTGTATTTGTTCTAATAAATCATTTGCACCAACTTCGTGTCTTCATGACAGAGAATGCTGGACTACCTGAAGGACAAGAAAGATGTGGGCTTCTTCCTGAGCTTACAGTCCCTCATGCAGACATGCAGGTAAATCACTGGCACTTTGTTTCTTGTGTTTTTCATTCAGGTAGTATCTTTTGTGATTCTATGTCTTTTTAAATAATTGTGCTAAAGTGATGCATGTGGTTTATTGGAAAGTGCTTTAATAGACATTTATGTGTGTTAACAGTGTTTTGGACCTGAATGCTTTTGAGAGGCAGAATAAAGCAGAGGGTCTTGGGATGGTGTCAGAGGAGGGCAAAAGTAAGTTTTAAACATCCTTTCTTTGTGTCTACATGTCTCTTCACATATTCTACAATGAGAATTTTAACTAAAAGGTCTTTTCACATGAAACCTGAAAAGAGAAAGCACCACAACCTCAGAATCTTCTCAACTGTCTTTAATATCATAATGTGGCAGTGTTTTATTTTTTAGTTGTTATGTCGTTTTTTTGTGATACAGGACAGTTAATTTCTCAATTCAAGATCTTGCAAGTGTATATGAAAAAAAAAATCTTTGCGAATGATTGGTGAGCTGTCTTTAACAAGAAATATTTCATACCAAGTGACATTTTGGCTGGTGTGAACAGGCCTTTTGTTTTCCATAAACAAAAAAATTTACATTAATTAAATGACCTAGAATTTTTTATAATTGAATAACCCACTGTAGTTCTGTGATGTTGGAGACTTTATGGAGAACACTTCAGAATGAGGGTCATTCATATTACAGCCCTAAAAATAAATATAACTTATATAATCTTTATAAAATGTAACATTTTCACACTCTATATTTATTATGTTGGATATCCTCATAACCCATTGTTTTCTCCAATTTTAGATTTGTATCTTTTATAACCTGATGGCAACGATGTAACGCATGGATAGAATGATAAAACTGATCTGATGATAAAACTGAGTGTCTTTTTATTTGTAGGAGATTTAAAAATGTAACAAAACTACCTATATTGCAGTTTTTCTTTTTTATGTCACTGTTGTGTTTATATGTTTCATAAAGTTTTTGATAGCTAACCTCATATTTTAGATACTTGGACCCTTGTTTACTAAACTGCTGTTATGTGTATAATATGTTTTAATGTCTATTTCTGACATTCTTCTACTTACTGTATTCAGGAAGAAATATCAAAATTCATGACATAGCACTTTAACCACAACCCACCAAGGCTCCAAACTCATCTGAAATATTGTGGAGAGCAGTAGATCTGTTTTGCATTAATGTGTGACTGTGTGATGTTTTTTGAGTTTGTTCCTGTCTGTCCCCTTCATCTGTTGCGTAATTGTCACTGTTTCGTCATGTCATTTCAGTGCTCGGTCTTAATGCTGGTTGTGTTTTATGTCTGTGTATTTCTATAAATCTTTCATTTTATTTAATAATATTGTTTGTTAAATGTTTGTTAATACGTATTTTGTGTTCTGCACAGAAAGAAAGTCATACAGGTTTGAAATCATAGGAGGGCTTGTATATAATATAGAAAGTGAAATATTCCTTTAAATAAACATTTTCACCATAAAATAATACTGATAACATTTGCACAAAACCCTTCTTCGTGTTTCACTAGATAACAGATCTTAGAGGCAAAACAGATTTTTTTTTATTGTTTAAAAACATTCAAAAATGTTAAGATGTATGTCATTTGGCTTTGTGTTTTTGAGTCTAGTCACCCACAAAGTCAAGCAATCCTTGATGCTGTTTTGTAACACTCATGCTGTGTGTGTTTGCGTGCGTGTGTGTTTGTGTGTGTGTATGCGTGCGTGCGTGCACATTTGTCCCCTTTTAGAGGAGAAAGTGATGTCGGATGATGAATTCACTTGCGACCTCTTCCGCTTCCTGCAACTGCTCTGTGAAGGCCACAACAACGGTGAGTTTCCTGACATCCCAGCTGCAGACTAAAGCTGTTGAATTCTTCACCCACCACGTCTGTTCATTCTCTGTTGTCTTTGAACAACTACTGTTGTGTTAAAAAAAAGAATCCTAAACAAGATCTGGTGAAAGTGCTCCAAAAAAATGTCAAGCTTTTCAAATCCTGCTTGAGTGCTTGATCATTTTGGGCTCTGAAGCTTTACAGATAAGAACACTGTCTTTAAAACCCTCCAGATTTTCAGAACTATCTGCGCACACAGACAGGCAGCACAACCACAATTAACATCATCATCTGCACTGTCGACTATCTGCTCAGACTGCAGGTATGACCTGACCAAACCAAAAATGATTTGCACACCTACTTATTGCACATGTGACTTATTTTGATTTTTTTGTGTTGCATCACAGGAATCTATCAGTGATTTCTACTGGTATTACTCGGGGAAAGACATCATTGATGAACCAGGCAAAAGGAACTTCTCTAAAGCGATGACAGTTGCTAAACAGGTCTTCAACAGCCTGACTGAGTACATACAGGTAATATATCGACATCATTTCTCTGGCTTAGGCTGCTGTCTCTTTCTTTAAGACGCTTCTTTGATGTTTCTTTATGACAGGGCCCCTGTACGGGGAATCAGCAGTCTCTGGCCCACAGCAGGTTGTGGGACGCCGTGGTGGGTTTCCTGCACGTGTTCGCACACATGATGATGAAGCTTGCACAGGTACAGTGAGAACTCAATCAAACCCCTAACAATACTGATAGAGGTTACATCATATTGACTGTATTTAATGCTTAATAGCTTTATTATCTTACTGTATGGTTTATGTTTACATAAGTTGTTAACATTGTCAACCGGTCATGTAATGTTGCCTAATCTTAAAGCAAAACAAAGAGTAAATCAATGTTTCACAAACTCTTTGTCAAGAAATATTTGTTTTAAAGTGCTTGTCAGATGACTACACAGTTAGGTATGAAGAACAGTAAAACAGTGGGAACTGAAGTACAGAGCATTGTTTATTTTCCAGTAATCCTTTTTTTTGTGTAGTGAGAATCAATGGTTCGTAGAATATAACAGTTTGTAAATATCTCACTATGTAATGTACAGCAGTGGCCAAACGTGATGTCCTGGTTCAAGTAAACCAAAATCTGAGGTGTATGTCACAGAATGCATAAAACACTTAACATTTAAGGTATTTATTTAACTAAATTGTGTGACAAAAATATTTGAATATATTAACAAAAAAGCTCGGAGGAAATAAAGCAAACATTGACAATTTTTTGTCTTCCTTGAAATATTTTGTAGTCATTCTACTGGGGATTGACACCGTTTCTACACCGGACTCGACCGGCATGACACAACAACAGACATTAGAAACGCATTCGAACCCATTATAATAAAACAAATATGTCCACACTGGATGGGGCGCGACGCGAAAAACGAATTAAGAACAAGCAGGTTGTGTCCGGTGTAGACGTGTTACTCGGTAAGCTTAGCTCATGTTACTTGTATGTGTTATATTTGCCAAGCCCTTTAAGTTCTTCACAAACACCTATGCAACGTTAAAAGTTTGTATTGCATCTTGAATAGTATATTTAAAAACGCGGAAAAATCTGTTTTCCAAAGTTGAACATCACTTGGCTACTACTGCATATAAATATGTGAAGTATGAGCACAGAGTTCACTCAAACTTACATGTTGACAAAAGTAAGGTCATTTTTCTGTCAGTGGTAATGTTTACTAGGTTTTCTTTGCATCTGTTTAATATGACCTATAGGCTACATTAACAAAGACACACTGCACAAATACAGGAAGCCTTTCTGAGTTTTTAACCAAATCTATCTGGTTATAATGGGCTCATCACATTTAAATATTGTACTTAACTTGACACAGAAAGTACGTAGCCTAACTGTCTTTATTTTCAGTAGTGTGATGTATGGACGGTGTTTCGAGTGTCAATGCATCTTTGAGTAATTTTAACCATGTCTTGTTATTTTAACCTTTCTGTGGTGTTGTTTGATTCTGTTGTAATGTTGTTGCACATCGTGGCCCCATGAATCCAGTGCATTTTTGTATTTCTCAATATCAAATCTCTCCCGCTCTCATAATTCATTAGTCAGTGCGACTTATAGTAGACAGTAAATATTGACTTGCTTAGAGTCTCTTCAAAGATTACTGCCAATCAATTTTTCTAAGTTAAACCCCCCCAGTGATATGCTTGGATATGTTTTACCTTATAGCCAAAACCTAAAAAGAGCTAGTTGTTTTATAAATTAAGCACATACATCATTTAATTTTTGTATCAAGCAACTTTGCTCCGTGCTTTTTCATGCAAACTCTTTATGTCTTATAATGTAGCCATGAATTGGTGAAAGTGTCTGAGAGGGGAGATGAGATCAATACAAAAATGTGTTAAAAATGTTGATGGGTAACATTTTTATTTTGATGTGTAACTCCGCCAGATGCACCCTGACCTTGGACTTCGAAATAGCGTAAGGATTCTTGTTTTTGCATCTATCTTACACACTTCTGCGCTGCGCTGCTTCCCACACATCTTCTCTCCTCCGCTGCCTGTTTTTGCATTTGTGTCAGCACGTTTAAAAAATGAATATCACAGATATTTTTGTTTGGTGTATGTTTAGATTCTTATTAGACCACTACATTTTAAAACTTATGTTTTCATTCATTTTAAATGAAGAGAATTTCTCACATCAGTCTTCAGGGACTCGCTATGCTTAAAGGAGTAGTTCACTATAAAATTAAAGTTTCATGATAATTCACACAGCAACATGTCATAAAAGGCTTCCGTGTGTTTATTTCGTCTGTCGAAAACAAATTGAGGCTTTTAAAGAAAGCTTTCCGGGGTTCTTATCCGTATAATGCACTTAAACGGGGGCTGTTGGTTAAGGTCTAAATTTCAGTTTCATTGCAGCTTCAAAAGGCTCTAAAGACAGCAGCCGATGAATAAGGGTGTTGTCTAGAGAACGATTGGTCATTTTCCAAGAAAATAAAAAATTATATACTTTTTTAACATAAATATATGTCTTGCCCGTGATCACGTTGGAAAGGTCACGCAGAAGTTCTGACCCAGTGTAAAAAGTTCTTGGATGTTGAATGATGACATGTTATTATGACAAGATTATTGTTTAAAATGGTCAGTTCATGTGCATATCAGGGATGTTTAAATCTTTTCAAATATCCGTCACGCGTAACCTTTCCAACATGATTATATAGTACGTGAAGTCATGGACGTTATTCCAAGGCAGTTGCAGCCGCGTATTTATGTTTTAAAATAAGTTACTTTTGGTTTTCACGGAAAATGACGAATCGTTTCGCTACTCCTTTAAAGGGATAGTTCACCCAAAATTGAAAATCCACAATTTACTTCCCCTCCGGTTACTTCAAACCGGTATGATTTTCTTTCTTCTGCAGAACATAAAAGAAGATAGTTTGAAGAGTGTTGTTAACCAAAGAATGACGGTACACATTCTCTTTAATGAACACAAAAACTAGTCAATGGCTGCCGCCGTTGTTCAATACGATTACAATTTTGGGTGAACTATCCCCTTCATCTCATAGATCATTGTTGTTTGAGGTAATATTGATACCTTTCTGGCTTTTGTTGTCACTTTTCTTTATCCATATATGCCAAAAAGAAAAAGTTTAAATATCCGCACAGGGTTATATGTATATGCACTTCCTTGTAAGCCCTGCTTTCAATGCTTCATCAGAGGCCATAAAAACAAGTGAAAAGGGCAAAATTTTCGAGACACAGCTCTTCCTCAGTGCCACATCGATTAGTGCACACCTGCACCCATTAAAATATCAATCTGTACCATGCACATCATAATGTGCGCGCAGCGGCGCAGCCACAAAACACATCAAATTCACCTCAAGAGGTTCTTATACATATATTAAGGTAAAAGCTCCTCAATTTAAAAAACATCAAACACATAAAGCAGAAACACATTTAAATGCATAAAACAAGTTTCCTTTTTTCATGATTTACCCGTAAATCTTACAGTATAGCTATTTATTATACACATACCTCACAAAAAAATCTAAACCAATTCCTCATACCACAGGGTGAATGCACACGTGGTAAATTGTCTAATATGATACGTACGATCTGTCACGCAACTCTTGAAACACACGTCTTTTCTTCGTATATATTTACAGTCCGCACATTTTTGACAGGAAAAAAGCTGACTTCATTCGCAAAACAATTTATTTTCTTTTTGTACACTAAAGGTATCTAATCATACAAGATAATCTCTTATGTTCTTCACCCTATAATGCGAGAAAAATGGGGGATTTTTTCTTTTTCTTTTTGGCAAATCGTTTTTTTTTTATCTTCGCACCGTATCAACTGTGTTCTTTGATACTGGACATTTGGCGCTGCTCCTCCTCTGTGACTCTTTATCCATAGAAGTCCATGAATAAGTTCCTCCATAGTGTACATAGGTATGTGATGCTTTGTTTGTGTTTGTTTATAAATGCAAACCCAGGACCCTTTTTGGAATAGAACACATGCTGAGGTAAGCTAAAAACAGGACAGTTTCAGAAATGCGAACCCCTGCGCCCTCAAAAACCTGTCCAAGAGATGCTAGTTGTGCCATTGCAAAGGTCTTGTGTAGGATAGCTGTATTTTTGACTGCCGTAATGGTTCAATAGATATGGTTAATATCATGTTGTTGAAAGATATAGTTCACCCACACAAAAATGAAACTTATTATATTATTTACTTACCCTTATGTCATTCAAAACATGTCTGCCTAACTTTCTTCTGCAGAATACAAAATAAGATATTTTGAAGAATGTTGGTAACCAAACAGTACTGGTTCATATTGACTACTTTTATGAGCACAAAACCACTGAGGCATTTCTCAAAATATTTTCTTTTGTCTTCCACATAATAAAGAGTCGTATACAGGTTTTGAACGACACAAGGATAAATCTTTTTTTTCCTTTTGGGGTGAACTCTGCATTTAAAACTACAGTATTCCAAGACCAAGCAATTTAGATGATTTAAACCAAGTACGTTTTACCAAAAAAGCGAGGTAACTATGTGAAAAACGATGTCCTATTTTGTTTTTGTGACCACAGGATTCCAGTCAAATTGGTCTTTTGAAGGAGCTGCTTGATCTGCAAAAGGACATGGTGGTCATGCTTCTCTCTCTACTGGAGGGTAAGCGATCTCTATCCATTGAATTTCATTTTCACTGTGATTTAGCTTGCTAAGCCATTTGATTACATTTCACAGGCAACATCGTGAATGGCACCATCGCTCGCCAGATGGTTGACATGCTCGTTGAGTCATCCAGCAACGTGGAGATGATTCTAAAGTTCTTCGACATGTTCCTTAAACTGAAGGATATTGTGGCATCAGACGCCTTCCGTGACTACGTGACCGACCCCCGTGGCCTCATCTCCAAGAAGGACTTTTCCAAAGCTATGGACAGTCAGAAGCAGTACACACCATCTGAGATCCAGTTCCTCTTGTCTTGCTCGGAGGCCGATGAGAACGAAATGATCAATTTCGAGGAGTTTGCAGATCGCTTCCAGGAGCCAGCCAAAGACATCGGCTTCAACATCGCTGTGCTGCTTACCAACCTCTCCGAGCATGTTCCTCACGACACTCGCCTTAAGAACTTCTTGGGGCAAGCCGAGAGCGTGCTGAACTACTTCCGCCCCTTCCTGGGCCGTATCGAGATCATGGGTGCTAGCAAGCGGATCGAACGCATCTACTTTGAAATCAGTGAAGCCAATCGCAACCAGTGGGAGATGCCACAGGTCAGAGAGTCGAAAAGGCAGTTCATCTTCGATGTGGTCAACGAGGGTCAAGAATCAGAGAAGATGGAGATGTTCGTGAACTTCTGCGAGGACACCATCTTTGAGATGAACATCGCCTCGCAGATCTCTGAGGTGGAGGAAGAAGTGCAAGAAGATGAAGACGAGGAAGAGGAAGAGGAGAGCGGCGGTGGAGGAAAACGAGAAGGAGATGGAGAGGAAGGAAACGGAGAAGCACCGCCTGAATCCAGCTCAGCGTTTGCAGACTTCATCAAGAGCATTGTGAGCCTCTTGAGCCTGTTCACTTTCCGTAATCTCAGACGGCGGTACCGCAAAATCAGGAAGATGACAATCAAGGATATGGTTGTTGGGTTGGTGATGTTCCTCTACACCGTCCTCTTTGGCATCCTCCATTTCATCTACAGCGTTTGCAAAGGATTCTTCATCCTCATCTGGAACACCCTCTTCGGAGGTGGCCTGGTGGAGGGAGCAAAGAAGATGACGTTGACCGAGATTTTGACTAACATGCCCGACCCAACTCAGGACGAGGTGCACGACGACCTCCCCCCTGAGCCAGGAGCGAGAAATGTTCAAGAGTCAGGTGGAACCGGAGACGGCGAGGAAGGAACAGGAGGAGGAGAAGTGGAGGAGGAAGATGGAGAAGAAGATGGTGGGGAAAGGACTGGGTTTGGTCCGCATGGTGGACTTGGAGACATGGGTGAAACTGAGCCAGAGGAACCTCCGACTCCAGAAGGAAGCCCGCTTCTGAAGAGAAAGCTGGTGAGACACAGACAAAAGAACTTAGTGCTTGTAATCCTACAAAATCCTTTTTAAGTAAACATCCAGCAATTGAAATATTCCTGCACATACTTTTTAGTAACCACCTCTTTATACTTGATATAGAGAGACTTTTTTCACCATGATAACCTAACTGATGTTGCCTTCCTCTGGATGTGTGGCTTTTTATCAGGTGGGTGAAGTAGAGGGAGAGGTGGTAGTGGAAGAGAAAGTAAAAGAAGAAGAACCAGCCCCGGAACCCGAGAAAGCAGAGTGAGCGATTGAAAAAAAAATCACCAAATATAAATTCAATAATGATGTTTTTTATGTGTTTAACTTCAGGATATCATAATTATCACAAATAAACACTTATGTTATTCGCCACCAGACAAATTTTCGTCCAGACTGTTCTTAATCATTACTTTTCTGTCTAACAAAGTGCTGAAAATGGAGAGAAAACTGAGAAGGAAGCTGAAGCTGAACCGGAGGAGAAAATGAAAGAGCTAGAAGAAATAAAGGCAAAGGCTAAAACAAAGAAAGGGAAGAAAGAAGAAGGACATGGCTTTGAAATTTGGAATGAACTTGAAGTCCAAAGAAACAAGTTCATGGTGAATAAATTTTACACTGTTATTGATTTGTTAAAATAACTAGAACTACAAATTGTACAAATACAACAGTCATGTGGAAATGAAGGCTCTCACAATATCAGATTTTAAGTTAAAAGTTTCTTGTGGTCAAAAGAATTAGCAATATTATCACAATATCTGTGGACATGTTTTCTGATGAATAACTAATGCTATCAGTCAAATGTATGTTGGATTTTTGTGTTTTCTCTTTTCTGGCCAATGAAACGCACTCAAAATAGGAATGTAAGGAGGCAGAAAGAGAGAGTTTGGAACCATTATGCTTCTTAAAGGGATTGTTCACCGAAAATCGCTGTCATCATTTACTCACCCTCTTGTCATTTTAAACCTGTATGACTTTGTTGCAGAACACAAAAGAAGATATTTGAAGAAAAGACAATGACTCGATTTTGTGTCCATACAATAGAATTTAATGGGTACCACTGTTGTTTGGTTTCCAGCATTCTTCAAAATACCTTCTTTGTGTTCTGCAGAAGAAAGAAAGTCATGTAGGTTTGAAATGACAAGAGGTTGAGTAAATGAGGACACAATTTACAGTAACAGTTTGAATTATTTATACAAATTATTGACAGTTTTATAATTTGTTTAGAATTATTGCACGGCTCGTTGGAATGCTTGATTCTGATTGGCCAGTTTCGACATTTGCTGTTTATATTCCCAGAGAACAACCTCTCAAAATTAATAACACACCTGGATACAGCAAATCATTTTGATGTTTTTTTCTGACAAATTAAATATAAATATGTGACCCTGGACTACAAAACCAGTTTTATGGGTCAATTTTTCGAAATTGAGATTTTTAGATCATCTGAAAGCTGAATAATTAAGCTGTCTATAAGCTTTCTAAGGAAAGGATTGCAGAGATACAGAAGTTTATAACTCTGGAATCTAAGGCTGCAAGAAAATCTAAACGTTAAGAAAATTGCCTTTAAAGTTGTCCATCAGAGGATCTGTCGCAGGCCATCCAATCACAAAAATAATATTTAGGGTAGGAAATTTACAAAATATATTCATGGAACATGATCTTTACTTAATATTCTAATGATTTTTGGCATAAAAGAAAAATCTATATTTTGACCCATACAATGTATTTTGTGCTTTTCCTAAAAATGTTCCCGTGCTACTTAAGACTGGTTTTGTGATCCAGGGTCACATAAATCTTTTAATATCATTTTTGAAATTATATTACAAATGATTAATCCAAATTGCCTATTTTTGACATTTGAAAGTCGTTTCTTACCTTAAAACTGAAAGTTAACGGCTTTACCTCGTGTAAGGTCTGCATTCGGTAATAATGATCTGTACATTATCCCTTACTTAACACAATATGGATAATCATTGCATTTATTTTCTTGGAGATTGTCAATACCTCTATATCGTGATCCCCTAGTAGAAATCATAAATGTTTTTGTACGTTGTTTTAAACTCCAAGATGTTCCACTTTCTAGAACTCCCTGGCTCGTAATTTCTACAATCTGCGTTTCCTGGCTCTTTTCATTGCCTTTGCCCTGAACTTCATTCTGCTCTTCTACAAGGTCAGTACGATTATTAGAAAAATGTCATAATGAAGCCCCTCTCCTAAACCTACCCCCACTGGCGTGGAAGCATTAGCCACCTTCACTCTTAAAAATAAAGGTGCTTCACAATGTCTTAGAAGAACCTTTTTTTGTCTAAATGATTCTGTAAAGAACCTTTAATATTCTAAGATTATGAAAAGATATAAAAGAGATGGTTCTTTAAAGAACCTTTGACTAAATCGCTCTTTGTGGAACCAAAGACGCTTCTTCCATGGCATCGCTGTAAAGAACCTTTTTATGGACCTTTATTTATAAGAGTGTTCTAAAGTAATTACGAATTCCCATGACATTAGGTTGGAAATGATGTTTGTTACCGTTACTCTATTCACCATGTAAGTGTCCGTAATGATCTGCGTGTCCTTTAGGTCGCTGAAGGCCCCCGTGGCGAGGACGAGTTGGAAGGTTCGGCTATGTATGAGGGTTCGGGTGTATTTGAAGGCTCTGGTGTGTTTGAAGGCTCTGGTGGAGAGGCTGAAGGTTCAGGTATTGAGGAGAACGGAGAGGAAGATGACGAAGAAGGATACGTCTATTTCTGCCTGGAGGAGAGCACCGGATATATGGAACCCGCAATGGCCTTCTTTTCTATATTACACTCCGTCATTGCCTTCCTTTGTATCATTGGCTACAACTGTCTGAAGGTGAGGAGTTCACTGTAGGGTGTCCATAAATTCACATTTTTGGATGAACTTAGGTTTAACCCAAAGTATTTTTACGTGTCCAGGTTCCTCTCGTCATCTTTAAGAGAGAAAAGGAACTGGCTCGCAAATTGGAGTTCGATGGTCTGTATGTGACCGAGCAGCCAGAGGATGATGATATCAAGGGCCAGTGGGACAGACTCGTCCTCAATACACAGTAAGAGAGAAACTACTGTACCGTACTGTATTAACATTTAAAGATATGTATTTTAAAATGTCATTCTCTTATCTTCTGCACAGGTCTTTCCCAAACAACTACTGGGACAAATTTGTGAAGAGAAAGGTCAGGACCAATCGTTGCTGTTTGAGGAATCTATAAGTCGCATCTATCGTTGTGTGAATGATTCAAGCATGTTGTGATAGTAAGTGGTGTTTCTGGTTTGTAGGTGCTAGATAAGTACGGTGACATCTACGGTAGAGAAAGAATCGCTGAGCTACTGGGAATGGATCTGGCGTCTCTCGATGTCAGCGCTATGATACACGGGAAGAAACCTCAGCCTGATACTTCGATGTTGACATGGTACTGACAGATACAATATACACAAGTTTATTCAAGCGTATAAGTTTATGCTATAAGTATGTGTCTTTTAAAGTTTAAAATAAGAAAGTATACTTGGAGTCTATTTTATGTTCTTCTCAAGAAGACTTTTCTGTCAAGATAGGTCAAGTGTACTTAAGTGTAAGTACTTGTGTAATTGTACTTAAAGTCTACTGAAGTATTCAAACTGTACTTGACTTGAGTATTGACTACCCTTAAGTATCAAAAGCGTGTGTGAATAATAGATTAAAGTATGTACTAAAGTATATACTTGCTAAAAATATATATATTCAAGTGTTACTTATATAAAAGTAAAAGTATATACTATACTAAAAAAGTATACAGTATAACAACTATGAATCTAGTAGATTACGGAGGGGAAAGAGTGTCATCTACTAAAAATGTGCTACATGTATGAAACTAGTTAACTATAAGTATACCTATTAGTTCATTTGTAGAAAAGTTGTGTTACTATTTTTACATTAAAGTATACTTAAAAATACACTTTAATAAACTAAAAAGTGGACTAATGTAGTCCCAAGTAACAATAAAAAAGTACACTTACAAGTATACAACAAGTTATACATTAGCACACTTAATATTCTTTCAAATAAACTTGACTTAAAAACATTATATAAATTGAACTGAAACATACTTCTTGTAAGGGCAATTATGATTACTATGAAAAGGAATGGAGATTCTCTTTGGTAATATGAACATAATTTTTTTATCTAAAGGTTGACATCTATCGACATCAAGTACCAGATCTGGAAATTCGGCGTCGTGTTCACTGATAACGTGAGTTTGGACTTGGTTTGCAATATTCTCAATAGCTTGAAAGTGTTGATATTAATCTGGATTGTGCTCTTTCTCAGACGTTCCTGTACTTGGTCTGGTATACGGTTATGTCCTTGCTCGGCCACTACAACAATTTCTTCTATGCCTGCCATCTGCTGGATATCGCCATGGGTGTTAAAACCCTGCGCACCATTCTGTCCTCTGTAACCCACAATGGCAAACAGGTACAGCGACTTTCTAGAAATCTCTTCTGATATTTGACTTGTAGTTAAGAAAGCAGTTGTCAATGCTGATGATGTTTGTGGTTTAGCTGTTGATGACAGTGGGTCTGCTGGCTGTGGTGGTCTACCTCTACACCGTGGTGGCCTTTAACTTCTTCCGCAAGTTCTACAACATGAGCGAGGATGAAGATGAACCGGATATGAAGTGTGATGACATGATGACTGTAAGCGCTACACATGTGTGTTTGCTACAGCTTCGCGTTTCCAACCTGTGCATCTAATGGCCCATCTTCTCTCTCTCAGTGTTATTTGTTTCACATGTATGTGGGTGTGCGAGCCGGTGGGGGTATAGGAGACGAGATCGAGGATCCGGCCGGGGACGACTACGAGCTTTATCGTGTGGTCTTTGACATCACCTTCTTCTTTTTCGTGATTGTCATTCTGCTGGCTATCATTCAGGGTGAGGAACAACTCAAGGTCCAGCTGGGGTGCTTAAAAGGATGTTGGTTTTGATGTGGTATAGGTCATGAATGATGTTTGCGTTGTGTGCAGGTCTGATTATTGATGCTTTCGGTGAGCTGAGAGATCAGCAGGAGCAGGTCAGAGAAGACATGGAGGTATGACCGCTCTCTCTGCATTCAAGCAAAATAATATTTTATTTAAAAGACTCGGATAAGAATACTCGGCCGACTTGTTCTTGATGTTAAGGGAATTGGATTAAACATTTTCTTGTGTTTTTATAGACTAAGTGCTTCATTTGTGGAATTGGAAGCGACTACTTTGACTCGACTCCGCACGGCTTTGAGACGCATACGATGGAAGAGCACAATTTAGCCAATTACATGTAAGTGGATTTTATACATTCAGGAGCACTGAGATAAAACTAATCTGTGTTCTCATTGTGAATCTCTCTGTCTCCTAAACTGCAGGTTCTTCCTGATGTATTTAATCAATAAAGATGAAACGGAGCACACAGGACAGGTCAATGTTGCTTTTATTTTTCTGTTATCATTTTCTTTCGTTACATCTAATACTATTGAAAATCAAAAGCTATAGAAATTGTGACAAAAATTGAATTGTTTACATTCATAATTTGTGAACAAAAATGTGAATTTTGAACACTTTATTAAAATGAATTTTTAATATTTCATTAGTTAAAATCATTTAAATTAAAAAAAAAAAATTGTCTCTCTTTATAGGAGTCGTATGTGTGGAAGATGTATCAGGAGAGATGTTGGGATTTCTTCCCCGCTGGTGACTGTTTCAGAAAGCAATATGAGGATCAGCTAAGCTAATTCTACATCCGGAAGAGCGTGCGTCTGTGTATGAGTATAAGTTCAGGAAAAGTGTGCAGAATAGCCGGAAGAAGGGATCACGAATGACCGAATGTAGCCTTGACTAAATTCATCACATCACACTGACTGCACAAACCCTCTTAAATAATGTAAAATCTTTAATTTCCCACTTGCGTTTGACTAAATGAGAGAGAAACAAGCAAACGCAGAAGTTTAAATTGTACATACACACTTTATGGCCTTCTCCAGAAAAGACTTCATAAATCAAATGAAGTCTAAATGAAACAACAACACCCCTGAACAAAGCCTTTCCTCTCCGTTTTGTCTGTGTCCATATGAATCTAAAAACATCTCAGTGCCTATTATTGAATCTTAACATCCAGTAAAACGAGGCTTGAAGTATGATGAGTTTATTGATAGTGTGTAGCAATCTTTTATGTGTACTAGCTGTTCATTACTTTTAATTGTAGCGTGTATAATATAGCTTTTGTTTATTTATTTGTGAATACCACAGAAAAATAGCCATACGAGTGGCAGCGACATATATGAAGCATTTCGACAAATATGAAGCCAGGTTTTTTCCTGGCACCTTGTGCCAACGTGAGAATATTTTGTGATAACTTGATATCATATTATTCTTAAAAGGATAAAAGAAGATAACAGAGGCCCAAGACATCTCTCGTGTCCTGATTTAAAATTCTCATAAATGTTATTCGTTAGTTGTCTGTCTGTCTGTGGTCTTGTGAGTCTGACTTTTTAAAAATGTGACATCATCTGTTTTGCACTCTAGAGTCTTATAATGGAACACTGTATCCATGCCAAACTTAACCACTTTCATGGTGTCCTGCTAGACAATAATGTATCGCAATATAGAGGTGGGGATAGTTCTTGGGTCAATCGTTTTCTCTCTAGACGTATAAGACAATGTCATTTACTCTGATTATGGGATGGAAACACTGTGGTTTTATGCACATGTGTTTCAGTATCATTACATGGGTTCTTCAAACGTGAGTGTGCGGAGAGCAACGTTGCTTTACTGTCATTTAAGATCTTGACAAGTAAATTATGCTGAATTGCTCACGTTGCAAATTTACTGTATCAACTTTAAAACATAGATGATATATTTTTGCCGGAGTTGTCTCTGATTAAGTTGCTCTGAATTGTAACAAGTGAGTATTTATTATGTCCTGTTTTGGAGAAAAACAGAAGAAAGGTCTCAAAAAATAGAAAAGGTGAAAAAGTTATGTTATAACTTATAGGTGTAAGAAAGACAACGTGTTTTGCCTTTAGATTTTTATGATTCTTTATGGCAAAATCTCATACTTTATTTTTCTGTCAAATGTAGAGGAAGTATATAGACGTAGGTCTCTGATATTTGTGCATCAGAAGTCTCCAGGCGACTGAAACATGAACACACAAACTCACATGTTGTGAAAGCACATGATGAGCGTGTGTTGAGGTCTTTTGGTGTGTTTTGCTCTGAGAGCTCACAGAGAGGAGAGATGTACTCCTCTCTTTAGATCTGACTGTGTATCAGCCTGAATGCTGCGTTTCAATGCACATTAAACAGATTACAATATTTTAAGAGCACTACTGTCTGAACTCTTTATTTTGGTGGCTAATAAATGATTGTGTGTTTTTAGCTTGTTAGTTCTCTTTAGTATGTCTGTATTGTTCTTATATACAGTACTATAAGGTCTTATGAGTAGTAATTTTGTTGACTTTATAGACAGGATATTAACTGTCAGAGTTAAGTTTTGTTCAGTTTTATTATATTTTTAGCTATTTTGTTATTTCCTTTTATCATTTTATTATGTATTTGTTTTATTATTAATATTGGAATTTGTTGAATGTATTTATTTTCATTTTATTTCATTTATTATTTTATTTACTTTTAGGTTATAATGTTACTGCCCCAACTTAATTAATTTAATTCAGTTTATCACTGAGGCAACATTTCAAAATTTTGTCCGGTAAAAAAAAATTCAAGAAAATTTTGGCTGATATTTTATTTTATTTTAATGGACAGAAATCTTTGAATAGTTTAAGTAAACTATTATCACTTTTAAGTGTCTTTAATACCAGTAGTTTCACACAAAACTACATGAATAATATGGATGTTTTTTACATTTGTATTGCAAACAAAGTCAAACCAGCCTTTAACCCACTGCTCATATGTCTCACATACCTTAAATGGGTGGAAGGGCTATTTCGTTTTTGGCAGGTGTTAATCTAATACAAATACTGCAATTATACAGCAGTTATTGCTCATGACACTTGCCAGGATACACCCATGTGTTTTATTCTCATTCTATTGAGTGTGATGAAAGCGATGCTGACCTGAATTACAGGATTTACTGTGTGTGTGTAATCCAGGCCATTCCTTCCTTACTGAGTAATCAGAAATGTGTTCAAATCTCTGCTCTCCTCATGTTTCAGCCTCATCATAATCATAGCCATAAAACTGATCTTTCTGATATGTGCTTTTATGACATCTGTGAGAACATTATTTACAGTAGATACAATATTAGTGCTATAAATATAATGTGATTTATGATATTACATTAATATTATTATAATAATAATAATTGTATTTTACCAGATGGTCCTTACAACACCATTTTCGTACTGTAGTAAGATATTTATATGAATGTGTTAATGCACATAAAGAAATGTCCATGGCACTCCCTCTGCTAATGAAAAACACATCCCTCACATATAGTGCACTCTTTGTCTGGGCTAAAGCAAATTTCATTCAGATAACAGTTTTTATGTAAACAGCGGTCAAACACAAAGTCTGATATGAGTGTTGAATGGTAGCCCAGCCCTACCATTAGACCAGTATAAACCCAAGCGTTTGGCTAGGCCCAGACTCTTTTCTCTTCTGTTCATCTCATCTTGAGTGAGAAATCGTACAGCCATCATGACTTTCGTTCCTCCACCAGGTTATCAGCCCATCTACAATCCTGTGAGTGATTTATTTTTATCTATCTTTTGCACGTCAAGCTTTTCATTAATGCTTAAGAACAAATCTAAGGTCATCGTGTTTATCGCCTGGCACTTTTGTAGTCAATCCCCTACCTCGGTCCGATCCGTGGAGGTCTTAGGCCGGAAATGTCAATTTACATCCAGGGAGCTGTTCCGGAGGGCATCACCAGGTAAATCAAAGTCAGACAGAATACAAAACCCTTTATTTGTTGTTATGGAACAGTTGTTTTATACTTTTGAAATGATATTCATACGCTGGCACGATCGATAACAACATGTCTTTTTAAATCCAACATCAACCTGGAGGAGATGGACAGCATGACTTTAAGAGCTTTCATAATAATGTGATGCTCTTTGGAGAAAAATATTTTGTTATTTCTTAGGTTAAGATAAAAGGCTTTCCTAATGTAATTTAAATGTTTATTTAAAAGAATGAATCCCTATTAAAAGGATAAAGGATTTATATTTTTATTTATGTGTTAACTACAGTAATATGACAGTTTTGGTTGTTTGAACCTGGAGTGATTAGCATTTTGGTGGCGAAGGGTAAATCATATCATGTTTTAGGGGCGTTGTCTCATACATGTATCTACACTACATTCACATGATGAAACACTTGTATAACACATTGGTTGACATTACGGCAAGAAATGGATTAGTATAATTGCCATTTGTTCCAGCCTTTCTCAATCCATCTCAAAAGCTTGTCAAACAAACGCCTGTGACGTTAATGTGCATGTTGGTGCTTGTATAAGGTTTTCTCTTCATATCTCTGGGAAGGGCAAGATGCTGATAGTATAAGCCTTCAAAGAAAAACCATTTGATGACATATCTGATATGAAAAAAATCACAGCCGTCAAAAGACTACGTTCTTGTTGTTGTACATGAATTAAGGTGGATCTTGTATAATTGCTGTACTTGCATTATTTTTAGATGTGATTTAGTTGAGTCAACAGTTAAGTGACACAACAGATGATGTTTGATTTCAAGGGATTAAAATGTGAAAAAAAAACATTAAAAATAAACGAATTAAACAAGTGTTTTTTTGGTTCTGCTTGCAGGTTTCACATAGATCTGCAGTGTGGTGAGTTTGAAGGCGCTGATGTGGCCTTCCATTTCAATCCGCGTTTTGATTTCTGGGACAAAGTGGTGTTCAACACTTTCCGAGAGGGTGTGTGGGAAGGGGAGGAGAAAATAAAAAAAATGCCCTTCAAAAGGGGGGAACATTTTGAGATGGTCATAGTGGTGAATTCTGAAGGCTATCAGGTGTGTGTTTGCATTTTAACAGCTAACTTTAGTTCTCTCTTTATCCTAATACATCAAAAGCGGTTTAGTTCTTGATACGTTCAAATGGTGCAACTCACCGCTTTCTGTCTCTGAAATGTCTGAAGGTCAATGTGAACGGGAAAGAGTTCTACTTTTACCAGCACAGAATCCCCGTTGAGAGAGTTTGTGTTCTGGGGATTGGTGGAGATGTGTTTATCCAGACTATCAATATCATCGGAGTAAGAAACGTCGTTTTTTACATAAAATAGTGATCCGGTTTTTCATAGTGGATGACAATAAATGTATGCTTAATAAGAAAGTCAACCTACATTTATGTTGTTCCACATCATACAGTACATAGAATATTCAATATTTACATTTTCATAAATGCATTAATGCAGTATGAGGTTCACATGACCCTGACGAAACATCATTTCAATAGCTACAAACTTAAAACCCCATATTTTCTTATTGTGGCCTTCTCTAGGGTTTCACAGGTGGAATGGGGGTGAGCATAGCATATGTACACATATTCACATTTATACTTTCAGAATAACTTTTAGATGAATTAACTTCGACTTGTTGCATCCACAGGGCGGTTTCCCAGCTGGAATGGGGGTGAGTAATACAGTAAATGAATCAAATAACTATATTGCAAAAAATATACAAATTATGTTTACATATTATATCTCTTTGTATAAATTGTAATGTTCTAAACCGTTCAGGGAAGTTATCCTGCAGGGGGGGTGAGTGCCTTGATAATGTTTCTTATACATATATTATATATATTAATTCAATGGAATTTTCTCAATATGCGTCTATTTATCTCTGCACCCTATTTAGGCGGGATACCCATCTGGAGGAATGGGGGTGAGTGGACGTGTTTGTTTTCACTCTAATGTAGTTTGAATTGATCTAATATACACCTTACCAAACACAGTATTTGACAACACAAGATCATTCTCCTTTTTTCACACAAGACATTGTGTTTAATGGCAGGGCGGAGGCATGGGTTATCCTGGAGAAAATCTACCGGTGAGGCTGAACAGTTTGTTTTCACAACATGAAGATATCACATCGGTCAATAGCATTTCAAATGAAAATAAATAATTATTCATTTCATTTAATGGTAGGTGATGGGAATGCAGCCAATCTACAACCCTGTGAGAAAGACATCATATATCCTATAAAGAGGTGTTATGTTGTACTGTTGCTTTTATTTAAATATATTTGTGTTTATTCACTCAATCAGACTGTTCCATATTCTAACATGATACCTGGAGGCATGTCAGGCAAGAGAACTATTGTAGTTAGAGGCATGGTGCCGTATGGAGCACAAAGGTATGTGTCATGCATTCATAGGAAGATTATTTGTCACACCTGTTTGTCAAATGAAGTTTTCACACCTCTGAACAGTTGGAGGTGGCGTGTTAATGTCTCCTTTGTGTTTTTGAAGGTTTGCCGTTAACTTCGTGGTTGGATTCTCTCGTGACATTGCTTTCCACCTGAACCCCAGGATCAGAGAGGGACTTGTGATCCGAAACAGTAGGATTGGAGGAATGTGGGGACAGGAGGAGATAGAGATCGGAATCAACCCGTTTATGGAGGGACAGTACTTTGATGTAAGGATATTACAGTAATTACGTATAATTATGGAATATACACACAGACGCACTAAATATACCAAATAAATCAGTCATAACCAATCTGTCTTTCTCTCTTTCTCAGTTATCCATTCGCTGTGGGCACCGAAGGTTCAAGATCTTTGTGAATGGGCAGCATTTGTGTAATTTCTTCCACCGGTTCGAGGCCTTTACTCAGGTGGATATGCTGGAGATTGAAGGAGATGTGCAAATTTCTTATATTCACTTCTGAGCACGAAACTCGGAATGAAGCAACAAATCTATAAAAGAAAAGCTACAGTTTGTGTGCTTATGGTGAATGGTGATAAATGTGAAATCTAATCTGTTAACAAATGAACGAAGTTCATAAGACACATAAAAGTAATTGTGTAAATGTTATGCAACCTTATAGACTAAATAAATGTTCTGAAAGTTGTTTAAAAACTGATTTATATTTGTCAAAGATGTAATTATACTAGTGTGTACATTTGGATTTTCCCTGAGATTTGTTTTATTTGGTGGATTAATCCTGTTGAAACCGAACGTACTGCGTTTATCTTCTGTGATTACAGTTTTTTTACATCATAACTTTTAAGTGACTTCCTTTCAAAATAACTTATCATGAAACAAAATGTTCTAGATACGATCAATCTGACAGCATAAGAAGCAAATGAGTGAGGCTTCGTTCTCATGGCTTTAAGCTTGTCGATCTCGAGTAGTTTCTTTGTTATTCATTTTTGATGCAAGCATCGCACAGTGGTTAAACATCAAGGCAAGCAAAATTGTTTGCAATTGTTGTGGTTTTTGCACAACCTCACAGCAAAAGCAGATTTCTCCAGCTCACATCCTGTACTTCTTTGTTTCTGTATCAATCCTTATTGAACTGTGCATCTCTGTAGACTTTGAGAGGCTTTAATGACATTACATTAGAATAACTTTGGCTAAACGTAGCACCATGCAATCATAAGATCTTTATACATGAAACAAAATGTTTCTTGCTGCGTTGGTGTCTGTATTGACATACTTATGTAATTGTGGCAAATGTTCCCCTTTATCATGTGGTCAGACTGTATGTGTATAATGCTCTAGTGCTCACAAAGGGTTCATTTAATGCTGTGTACGTTGCTCAATAAACGTCGTTTCACACTTTCAACACTGGAGGGAGACAAATATCGAGATGAACTACAAGAACTCATTTTAAATTTACCATCTTCATAAATACATTGACCTTTATCCCAGCTATAAAATCGTCGTGTTTTATAATATGCAATCACGATAAGTCAAAGTATCTCCAAATGACTACGTTTGTTTTAAAGATTTCCACGATTTAGCCTATATGATATTGAAATATTGCATTTCTATTAAATGTCGGAATCGGATTATTTAAAAAAAAGTTAGCAAATTACATATCTGACTATATGTTTTTCTTTTAAAAGGAGATATGAGTTGGATTAATATATAGATTTTTTAAATGTTGTGCTTTAGGTGAATCTGAGTAGCGTATAATATACTATTATTAGATAACATTATTATTATTATTATTTTACTTGTCATGTTACCCCATTAGAAACTGTGCATCAGATAGTTGTTATATTTGTTATTGCTTAACAGACAGATCAGTCAAGAACTTGGTCAAAGTTGCGCGTTCGACAGTGGGCGTGGCGTTTAAAGGGCTTCGTGTAATTGATGTGTACGGTGTGCAGTATGGGCCAATCCTTCAGTAGCATCAGCAGTAGCGGCGGCGGCGCTCCTCATTGCGCTCACAACGGAGCTCAAGCTAGCGCGGATAAAGTACACGTACGAGGACTTGTTTGTTTGACAAAAACCGGTGTCCGGTTAGACGACAATTCGATGAAAACTAAGGAGCTCCGAAGCGTTCACACGTGCTGGCAGGACAACTCGAAAGTGGGAAAGTGCGCGGATTTAAGCACACATTCGCCGAAAGCGTCGCTTTTAAACGAGCGTTCCTTAAGCAAGCAACATGTGCGTGAAAACTTGACACTTTTGAAAGGGGAGACGAGCTTATCGATCGATACGAGCTTTGGTTCCGTGTCGGATTCCCAAAGCGGAGAGAGAGAAGGACTGTGGGGAGAGAACCATGAGTGTTGCGTCTTACGGGTGGACATGGAACGAGTGTCGGAAGGACGAGCCGTGACTCCGGGCGCGGATTTGAGTGCGGTCCCGTGCCTGAACACGCCGGACTGTGTCGCGGTGACGTTAAAGCCGACGAACTGCGTGTTTAGTTGTTCGTCTCGGTTAGATAAAGAAATGACCAAAACTCCTGGTGTCACTTCGGCACCGGACGCGCTTAAACCCTCAGTGCCGAGTTGGCGATGTGCCGCGTTCAAGCACGGAGAGGAGGAGGACCAGTGTCCCGTGGAGCAAGTCGCAAGTCCGTTCACAGGAACTATTCCTAAACTTATAGTAACTCATGATGATTTAGATCCTGGTCAAGACAGTCCGCATATAAGGGATCTGACGTTAAGCATGGGTGGGTTTTCACTGGACCTGCATCGCGATGAGGACTCGCCCTGCTCGGACAGCGGATGCGGGGGCTCTCCTGCGCCCTCTTATTTCCACAGGAAACTATCCAGCTCCTCGTCTGCTGGATTATCCTCCGCATCATCGTTTGAGGAGTCGGAGGATGATTTCACAGGGAGTGACATAGAGCCCAACAGTCTGTCCCCCAGTATGTGCAAAATGTTTGTCAGCCCGGATGAAATAGGAGGGGTAGGTGTCTTATTTTGCCATGTCATTCATTTGAGTTTTTTGTTTGTTTACTTTAAATCGCTTTATAAAGTGTTTGGGTATTAACATAATATCACATTATGGTTGTAAGCAGTTTATCTTGTGCTTCCTGTTATCCACTGATATATCCCATCAGGAAAGCACATTGATTATGGCTTTATGGTTGCCAGTATCACCTTTTCAACAAAAACATAAAATGTAGGCTACGCATTATTGCTACAAATGTGATATACATTGCTTGGACATTTTCGCTCCTGGTCTGTCTGATATCTCATTGAATTGTGAATCATAGTGCTGGTGACACATTTGTATGCTCCTATTAGTTTCAGGTTTTTTTCTGACACAACGCTTCGGTTTTGATTTATATTGCTGGAATTTGTTGGCCTTTGGCACAGTTGACGGGTGGAGGCTCTCAGCAGATGTTTTCTTTTTATATGCGTGGTTCAGTTATTAACTAACCCAGATGAAAGTGAAAAAGGGCAAAGTGAGTAATATAATCCTGATGTAGGTTTAACTGAGCTTTTTTAGATAAATTGGCATCAAAATGAACTGAAACTTTGAGCTTTCAAATGTAGTGATATAGTTTCCAAATGTAATTTCCACAATACATGGTTCCAGACATTCGTAAATGACAAATGGTGCAGTCAGACCCCTGCGACACATTCCAGATAGGAAAATCCCAGGAATTGTATTAGACAACATGTTGGGCAAAGTTTTGTCCTGGTGATTCATTCATTCTAATTGTTTCCTGATTGCACAGTGATACTTAAGTAACTACATCTAATGGGACCCGTTTGCTTTTGATGACCTCAATCTGAATAAAAACTGTTGACAGACTAGTAAATCGGAGCACTGAGTCATGTGAATCATGTGAATCAATGCGTTTGGATTGTTATTCTACGTTTTGGTATAGAGTTTAACACACTAGTAATACCGGGATCATGAGCTCAATTCCCAGAAATCCTGCATTCTGATACCTTGACTGCAATGTCAGTAAGTTTAAATAGTTGTATATTGAAGCATTTTACAGTCTTGCAGTGAATGTTACTGTAATATAGGCCTGTATCAAAAGATAAAGTCATGTTGATATGCTTTTCAGTGGAAAGTATATATATATAGTTATTCGAAAAGTTTTATTAGGAATTTGTTGTTTTGTTAAACAGGACTGTTATTAAGTAATCCAAACAACAGGGCTGATATGGTATGACACGCATACATGCATTGTTCTCTTCTCATCTGCACGTCCGTGCTCATTTTCCATTGTAGTCTTAATCTATCATGATCCTTCGGGAATCGGGATGAATCAGTGTGGACTTGAGACGGTGATTGTTGGGAAATATCCTGACTTGTTGTTTTCCTAGTTTATCTGTTTTGTCGTTATTTAAACATCCTTTTTGTTACACATCTTACTGGAATGCTTGATCCTGATGGGAAGATCACAACATTTTGGAGTCAAGTATTTTTAGAATGATCACCAAGCTGTAAAATTCACCTGATTCTTTAATAGACTGCAACTTAAAATGTTCTTGGACAGTTTTATGCTTTTTTCATCCAAAATGATTTAAATGGAGTTTGTTTGATAATACTAGATTATCGTACATTATCTCTTACTTATCTTTTTGCTTTTGCTATAGATTGAACTCAAGCATTCACACATTTTTTGTCAACAACCCATTTTTATAGTAAAAATACATAATAATACTAAAAGCCTTAGTATATTATAGAAATGTACATATTATAGTGAAGCATGCCCTAGTATTCTGTAGTTTTAACTGTTGTAAATTGAAATAAAATAGATAAAGTGCATTTAAAAAAACACTATAGTATCTAGGAAATGTATTGAAGTATAGTAAATACTTTTGTGTAGTATTTCTTCATGTAGACTGTGGAAATGTTTCAACATTTTTTGTGGTAATAAATGACCAAACATAACCCTTTTACATCAGCTGCTGACATCCACAGCCCTCTGCACACACATACGCACATTCTGATGCCCTCTCTGAGAGACACTATAGAGATTGTGTCATGGAAAATTAAGTTGTGGGCGGTTTCTTCGTCGCTAAGTTACCATAAAGCCATATATGGCAGCGCTTCTCATATCTCTGTTCATCTCTTTCTCAATCCATGTTGTCGCTCCCTATTTCACAGGTCATGCAACAAAATGACAATTTTTAATTTGCTATTGTGTCTCTGTACTAATGAATTGATTTACATAATGTTTTAGTTTGTCTGAATTCTTTAAGTTTTTTGGTCAAATGCAGAAGAAATCATATAACACTGCTTTCACTGCTGAAATTTAGATCTCTAACATGCTTTTATTTCACTGGCTCTCATACAAAACAGAACACTTCATACACAACACCAGCATGCAAAGTGTTAGAGAAAGAGTAGTAACTAGCTCTCTGCTTTCCACGATGTTTCGATTGGCCTCATTCTCTGGTGTGAAGTTGCCAGTCAGGTTTATCATCGTTGTAATGAAGAGTTGTTTCGGTGCTTTAGAAGCTTCTTAAAGAGAGAATAAAAGAGAGATGAAAGGAACAACGGGGTGGGGAGAAGTGGAAAAATGGATGGCAACAGTGAGGGAGGAGGTGGGTAGTGGGGGTGGATGGGTTTTTTACAACACAAACAAATACTAAAAGACAGAAAGTGCATTTATTGCATTTGATTGTGCTGTTTGCTACGGCAAGCTTTAATGTTGCTCATATTTTCTGTCTGGGATTTTTCTTAAAGAGCAAAACTTGACTCGAAACTACTGTGAGTACATGACGATGACTCAAATCACGTGACTTGTTGAGAAATGTGCTAAGTGATATAACAAATGAACAAATTCCTGACACTCACAAAGATGGAGGGGTCCTGGGAGGGTGGGCTTTAGTCAGTATGCTCTTGAACACTCCAGCAACCACATATCACTGTTTTAGAACTTCATTGCAGTGTTTATTTAATGTTTTCTGTATTTCTTTACAATTGTTTGTAAATGAAAAAGAAGGCATGAGAGTTTGATGGGTGTATGTGGATATATAGGGCTGTTTTGTTTCACATGCTCTTTGAAAGCCAATGAAGAAAGTGCTGTTAGTGGATTAGAGGCAGGGAGAGTAGATAAGATGTGTCTGGAGAGGATATCTTAGGAAGGAGAGAGCATTAACTGATGAGCGAGGAGATGGTGAAAGGCCCCAGAGGTCCAGATGAGAATGAGCGAGACCTGGACATCACAGAGAAGGAGAGAGGAGAGGGAGAGAGAGATCTCAGCAGTACGTTAACTAGTGCTGCACTTCATGTGATGTGTTTTAAACTATTCGGTCTGATTGCCGGATGCGAGTGTGGTTGTAGGGTAGTGCTGGAGTCGTGTGTGTTTGTGTAATGTGTGTGCTTTAAGGAGTACATTGTACTTTTGTTAAAAACATTTTGGGCAGCAGGGCGTTCCTGTTGCTTAGTAAAATGATTGCATGTAAACACACTGTATGTGTGAAGTTAATTTAGAAATCTGCAAATCCTTTTAGTTGTTGATATTGTAGATCAGGTATGGACTAAAAGATCTCTGAAGATTTAGTATTAAAGGAACAGTTCACCCAAAAAATATCACTTGACATAGTTGTTAGAAATCTATATAAATGTCTTTTTTCCTATGAACACAGAGTAAGATATTTGGAACAATACTTGCAACCAAATACTTCTTGGCCAATATAGACTACCATTGTAGGAAAAATTGCTTTATACATTTCTTTGTTCTGTTGAACCTAAATTATATTTTGATATATATTAAGATATTTGGAAGAATGTAGGAAAGCAAACAGTTCTTGGGCACTTTTGACTACCATTATCAATTTTTCTACTAGGGTAGTCAAGGGTTGCCAGAATTGTTTGGTTATAATCATTCTTCCAAATATTTTTCTCTGTGTTTATCAGAACAAAGAAATTTAAACAAATTCTAATTTTGTGCCTGAACTGTTCCTTTAACCTGACACATGGATCTGGTTTGTGTGTGTGTGTGTTTGTCCTTGAGATAAGTCAACTAGAAGATGGAGCAGCTCTGTTTGTTAAGGGTGGGTCTCATTGGGACATCTCACCGTTCGTGACAACAGTTGTTCTAGTTATTATTATAAGGAGTGGTAACCATAAATTAGTTCAGTGTGTTGAAGTCGTATTGGGTTATTAAATATTTTCTAAGCAAAGCATGTTATTAGCAAAAGTTGTTTAACCGTTGATGTGATAGATTGGGTTTGTAAGCAGATAATGTTAGTCTGAATTTTTTACCTTGCAATTTTCTGGGCTTAAGTTGAACTCGGTACATGCTGTGAGATGTCAGACAAACAAAGAAACAGGCTGTGTGAAATATCATCTGTGCCCCGGGGCGGACAGGAAACTAAACGGATAGTCTGAATTACATCTGTTTGTGTGGAGAAGGAGCAGTGGACTAGTGAGAGCAGATTTAGAGAGGTGTGAGAGACTGCTGTCTGGGTTAGATCAATGGAATGACTGTGTGTTTAAAGAGAAGATAAAAGAAGTTAAGCGGAGTCCAAAAGTCTGAGCTAACTGACAAGACTGTTGTTTTTGTAGTTTTACTACTCAACATTTGTGATCCTGTAGCTCAATCAATAGAGCATTGCATTTTTAAACTCATGGGTTTGACTTCTATGACACACATAGAAATATATAGCTTGAAGTCACTTTCTTTAAATATGGTTATTGCTTTTAATTAAACAAAAATAACACAAATTATATCGAACAACATTCACATCATTTCAATCATAAAAAAAGGAGTGGAAACAGACAAAAAAACATAAAAAACACCTATTTTAAATGCCTACTATTACAGGACACAAATTAAACATATTCTTACATAACTTCCATTATCCCATTGAATATGTCTTCAGTCTCATTTTTTTAAATAGAAGTTATAAAGAGGTTCCAAGCATCTTCAAAAGCTTTATATTTTCCTTGAATAATATGTGTTTTTTTCTCCATTGACATATTAAGTACCATCGCTCTAAACCACCTCTGTATTCTTGGTGCTTCAAGCTTTTTCCAATGAAGTGCAATAAGGCTTGCAAAATACATATATAATTCAAATTTATTCTCTTGATTTAAGATTATTAGGACATAAGTGTAATAAAACTTGAAGTCACTTTGAATAAATGCATGCATGTACATTTTTATTTTTTAGCAAAACGGGACATTTTTAGAGAGGAAACTATAAAAATATATATTGGTTTTCACATTTCCACATTGTAGCAAAGGTTTGCAACTAACCCAGGGTTTTGCACGGGCACCCACATACCAAAAAAACAAGCTCCGCCCACTCCACAAGTTTGTGCATATAAGCGTCCTTTAATGGGTCACACGTGCTGCAGGTATGTAGGTATGCTCAAAGCCACGATATCATGTTCTGGAAAAAAAAAATCCAGACAGGGCTTATTTAGTTGTTTCCGTATTTCTGTTAGAACAAATGATAAAAGAAAGAGCGTAAGTGAAGGTGAAAGCATGAAAGGAATCCAGGACATCACGAGAGAGTTTACCATTGTGTATACAGACAGTTATGTAATTTTCCACATTCTTACATACACCTGATGAATCGGAGACAAATACTTATTTGCGTCAGAGTTCCAGTGTTGACCTTGTTTTTCTGATAAGTCCCCTGAAACTTTGATGCAAAACAAACCAAATGTTTTTTTCGGTCATGGGTATTAGTTTCTAGTTTTTAGGTCAGCCTCAAAAGATAAAAGCTTTTCCATGAGCAAATGCAGTATGTTGGTCTCATCTGAAATAATATATCCAATAAAAAAAATCTTTCTCATAATAATATCTAAAGTAATGATTCAGCCAAAGTCTGATTGTGTGTTTTCTTTGATTTCAGACTAAACCGTGGAAGTTAAAGACCGTGGTGCACTGTCATCCTTGGGTTCAGCTTGCTGGCCACGCAGGTATTAACACGTCCTATTTAGTATTCCATCACTCCAAGTAAGAAAAAACATAATGTCCGGCATTATGAACCCGACGAAACTCATACATTTTTTACTTTGTGCGTGAAGGAAATTTCCAGGCGGGCGAGAATGGAAAACTGTTGAAGAAGTACTGTCGATGCGAGCAACTGTGCCTTCAACAGCTGATGAATGATAAACTCCGACCATTTGTACCTGGTTACTATGGTGTCGTGCAGCACAATAACCAGGATTACAACTTGATGGATGATCTTCTGGCGGAATTTGACTCTCCTTCAATCATGGATTGCAAGATGGGAAGCAGGTGAGGGAGAATCGATTAAAAAAATAAAAGTAGTCCAATGAAATTCAGTGAAAATGCATCAAAGTCACACGTGATCATGTATAGAAAGAAAATTCTACCATCTGCATGTTAACAAGATCAGGCTGCAAGAAACAGGAGGGGGAATAAAACACGAGGGCTTTGATAGGTTTGATTGACGGTTCGGTTTACTTTACCACAGGACGTACCTGGAGGAAGATCTTATGAAGGCCCGCGAGCATCCTCGCCTGAGGAGGGATATGTATGAGAAGATGGTAGCCGTGGACCCAAGCGCTCCAAGTCCTGAGGAGAGAGCCCAGCAGGCCGTTCTCAAACCAGACTACATGCAGTGGAGAGAGACGCTGAGCTCAACAGCCACTTTAGCCTTTCGAATAGAGGGCATCAAGGTGGGGAGTAATGACACAGACATCACTTTATCTTGTGACCGGAGGCAATGTAAAATGTTTAAATTTTACTGTGTATATTTGACATCAGTGAAATATGAATGGTTATCTGTATAAAGCATTAGGCTATAGTCTTTTTTGAAAACATGCAAATATTTATATGAAGGAATAAATTGTGGTTACAACAGATGTTGCAGCTACCTGCATTATTGCTACTCAGCTATAGATACAGATATCATATGTAATCTGCAGAATCTTTTTGGTCTCATTATTGTGAAATAAGGTTCTATACATTTAACATTGGTTAATGCATTAGGTGTATAGAAATGACCAGTCTTTTTTACAGCACCATTAATTTATAAGTGAAGAGTTTGGTTCTAAAATGAGATAACTAAGTTTTTTATTATGTTCTCATGTTTTTATTGTGTTAGTCAGATGTATTTTTTTACTTAATATGGCTTAAATCAAAGCAAACCAACTGCAGTTTGATTGATATTAACTGGAATAGACAAAACGAAAAAAAAAACATGATTTAAAAAAAAGTGAGTTATCTGATTTTGGAACCAAGTTCAAAATCAGTTGATGTTAGATCGTAATATTTTTTTATATATATTATTTATTAAATATGAGCACAAATAAAATTTAAACATAGTTCATTGTGAAGTTAATGTCAACATATACAGTTTTTTCGCTTATTTACACAAAAGCATAACCATTTAATGTTCCCTCTTTTAAGAAAGCAGATGGTACCTGCAACACCAGCTTTAAGAAAACCAAGTGTAAGGGGCAGGTGACGAAGGCCTTGAATGACTTTATGGATGGCAACAGACAATTACTGGTTAGTCCCTCCTGAAGAAATGTTGGTTACACTTTGTTGTGCAGTATATGTATATATATGTAAAGTGCTTGTACATGAGGACAGTTAAATAAAGAGCTACCAAAATGTTAATTATTCTTATATATTCCTGTTATATATTCCTGTTGTATAGTAAGCTCCTATTTTATATAATGTCAATGAATTTTTGTGCTGTATGTTGAGTGATGAGTGGTGTGCGTAGACGGTTTTGTCTATATTGATTTATTTGCTGTGGGGTTAATCCTTCATCTGTGTAAACGAAGGGCTGAACCTTTTATTGTGGAATGGACAGTTTGAAACTGATTCGCATTCTTCTCCTACTGTTTGTTTAGAGAAGTTACCTGCAGAGACTGGAGGAATTGCGCTGCGTTCTGGAAATATCCAACTTCTTCAAGACGCATGAGGTGAGGAGTTGTTTCTTGCATGCCTGCACTAAAACATCTCTGGAATTCGTTTTTGCGTAAGCTCCAAAATGTTGGTCCGTTCATATGAAGAAACCCTTTTCTTTATTTCCAGGTGGTTGGGAGTTCTTTGCTCTTTGTGCATGATGCTTCCGGCCTCGCCCGAGTCTGGATGATCGACTTTGGGAAGACAGTCAAACTACCATCACCCCAAACCCTGGACCACCGCACACCCTGGGCAGAGGGAAACCGAGAGGACGGGTACCTGTGGGGTCTGGACAATCTGATTCAGATCTTCGGTGAAATGTTGCAGAACTCTCAATCCCTGTCCTGATGGATACGCTGTATCTGGTTCAAACCTGAAGGACATAGAAGATGGATGGGTCTGTTCTTCTAGCTGGAGGTGCACGATGGATACTCAACCTGAAATGACCGTGCTCTTTGTCTCTGTGCTGTTGGGGGAGATGCAAAGACAACCATTTAATAATGGATGGAAAACTGGAGCCGTTGGCCAGAATTTTGAAATTCTGTGGTCAGCAAAGTTTTCGTGATTCTGTGTAGAAACTCCACAAGAGTCAAAATACACTGATACTGAATGAGAACAGACAGTGAAGAGATACAGACGAGGATCAACTACATGATGTCTGTTTTGTTTTTTAAGGGCACACAGACTTGTTTATTCTTTTAAGAATATTTGCTTAGTTTTCTTGTGGTTTTTCTCTTTTTTTACCTAAAGGTATGTTGACAACACTATTAGACTGGAAATTTGCTTAGTTAATTTGTCTATTTGGGTTTCCACGGTTCTGTAAATAAGTTATTTAATAGTATTGACAGTGCTTTTTATAAGCTTTATATGTTTATATTTTTATCATTCTGGTTTTGTTGTATAATTATTTAGATTTAATTTTAATTCACTTTATTTCCATAATCGCTCTCATGTCTGTAACATCTATTAATATTCTGCAGGGACTGAATCATGTTAAGCTTTAATTTTGAAACAGTTCAGTTTAAAGATATCACATGTAAGTGTAGGTCGAAGTTAACCCTTAAATGACTATCAAATAGCAGAAATTGACTGTCAGTGAGGTAGTCTTACTTTTTGGAAATTTTTACTTCAACACTATCTTACTTGCATGACCGTGAGAATGATCAAGGGTTCTCACCAGGATTTAATTTAGTCTATTTCATGATAGCACAGTGTTCGCATTCTTAAATATAGCCACGGTTACAAAAAAATGTTAACAAGCACACCCACATTACAGTGTTGTTTTGTCTGTTGTGTTTTTGATGCAGTAGTTGAATCTGTTAAATGAAGTTTGTGTTGGCTGATTTTGTTTTTGAGGTGACCTATCGGCCACCTGACTGCATTGTTCACTTTGTGTTGTCTTGGTTTAGTTAATAGGATACGTGCTTTAAATATACGCATATCCAGATGATCAGAAATATCCATTCACTTACACAGAACAAATTTGACAAATTACCTCGACACTCTGTTGGAAAGTTTGTTGATATGCATGATAAGCGTTGTGGCTATTTTGGTTGCTCAAATTCGGTGCTGTGGTCATGTAGAAACACTTCCTGTTTTCATCAGGCCACAAGCTGTTATTCTTAAAACGTTTATTGGAACACATAATAATCATAAAATATCCTATTGCGAAATATCCACGTTATTACAGTTGAAAATTCAAATTCTGTCATTATTTACTCACCCTCTTGTCATTTGGAACCTGAATGACTTTCTTCCGCAGAACCCAAAAGAAGATATTTTGAACAAAATGGTCAACGAACACAACTGGACCACATCAATGCAAGTGAATGGGGTCCAGTTAACAACATTTTTCTAAATATCTTTTGTATTCTGCAATAGTAAGACATACAGGTTTGAAATTATAAAAGGGTGATTAAAAGTTTATAATTTGAGGTGAACTATCACTTAACCCGCCTGGCCTGTTTGACGTCACCATACGTAATGATCTTTATTTTTTAGTTTGGCTTCAACGTCCTTGACTTGAGCAGGCCTGTACGTGTCAGTTGGTTAATCTGTCAACATTTCTTACATTCCATGTCTCAGTATTTTTCCTGTCCGTGGAGACGATGACTTTGAGACTCTTCTTGAAACCCATTGCTATGTTTACAAATTCTATAAAGTATTACGTATGGTTCAAATGGCTTTTTTGAGGACATTTTTATGAGAATGAGAACTGGATGCATTGCTTTGGTGGGTTGTTTGGCCCATTCAAAACTGTTTGAATGTTGAACTTGCTGTCTTCTACGTGTGCTAAGGTGTACTTTTATGTCTGTTCTATTGCTAATCCAATAAACTGGAACTGTTATTGTTTAATATGTTTCGGCGGTTTAATTTCCTTATTCACAACTAGTTAAAGAGTATGATTGCAGATACATCCAATGATTATTGGCTTAATAGATAAAATATCATCTTAACCTGAGAATGAGGATGAAGCTACAAACAGTTGAATCAAAACATCTGGATTGCAAGGTTTTTTTGTAAATGTTCTATTCTGTGGTGGTGTTTCCTTTGGCGTAATTTCCGGTTCAGAAAAGCTCCTCCTTTACACAACGTATGACTTGAATAGTTCTGAAACTTGGGATTACATCATAAAGAAAAACATTTTGTTCTCTTGGATGTCCGTAAATGACATATTTGTGGTTCAGGGAATCATGTTGAGCAACATATTTGGTTTGTTCTGACCTGAAAGTTCAAGCTGAAACTTCCTAATACAGCTTTACATGAAGCAAGAAATCCCAAAACAGAGAATTCATCTAAAAATGGAGAAAATGAAATATTTTTATTCTTTCAAACATATCTGCATTGTGCAAAATAATTTCATTTTACAAACTTTACTTTGTAAAACCTTTCTATACAGAGCAATAAAGTGATGAGACCAGAGTACAGAGTGTGTGCATATTCTGTGTAGGCATATACAATTCTTATACACTTTCCAAAAATGGAGTAAAACTTCTACTAAACTTTAGTAGAAAGACCTTATAACTTTACTGCAGACAACACGTCATTACTGTGAGGATTCTCCTTTAAATTCATCTTTAACATCTTTACATTGTAACTATGAGGACACCTAGTGGTTGATGTCTAAAACACAGGTGTCACGATCCACTGGCAACCACACAAGTCTTCTGTGTTATTTCTGATCAAGTCGAGTGATTTGTATGAAGTAACACCACCTGACCCGCGAGACCCTCCTGCACCCCACCAGAAGGAAGCACATAATGTGTCCCCTCATTGACCCTCCGAGGGTCCATCTCTTCGAGCTGGGTGTTACTCTGTGCCACTGTCTCAAACTTCCACAGCTGGTAGCGTAGGCTTTTCCCCTGTTTAGCCAGAAAATACACTTCTTCAATAAGGTCAGTTGGCCAGGAAACAGAGGCTCCATTGTGAGACAGATGCAGCCAGGGAAGCGTGATGTCAGACGGGAAGAGCTTTCCGTCCACACACCCCTGACTTAAGCCCAATAATATACCTGGATAAATATTGATAGATTGAAAATGAGCTATTTTAAATTTTATCCTTAAAGTATAAATCAATTGTCACCTATTAATGAGGATATTTGTAAATTGTTCGTTATTTAGTCTTACCTGAGACAACTGCCCAATGGGCTTTGTGGCCATTGCGTAGACAGGGCTCATGATTAAAATCCTCATCATATCTGTGCCAATGCAGTCATGGAAAAAAACATTCTATATAAACACAAACGTCAATACATTTTCACCGTTAGCAAAGATACGGTATGAGAACAGGCTGTCCGCTAGAGAGATGTTTCAGAATGATGGTAGTGTTGTCTGTCATCATGCCGCCAGATAACCTCTGAACTCTGCACCCGCACAGTTCTTCGGCCAGCTTGGCCATGTCACCGGCTAATTCAAAACAAAAACCTGATAACTCACAAAACCTTAAGTGTGTTTAATTTACAAATATTCCTGAGAGAGTTCCCAAATAGTATTTTCTGTTTCTTCTACATGCTCGGCAGAAGAACGTCCATTAGTCCAGTAAAACACAAAACTCCGGTGACGTTCATAATATATTGCCCATATGTAACAGTTGCATTTTAGTTACTAAAAGTACCAGAGAACATTTCTCCTTGTGCGCTGTATCCTTTGTCTTTTGCAGTTTGGACCACTGTATCCATGGAGACGATCTTAGGAGGCTGCAGTAAATGAGCGGCCATCCATAAGGCCACAAGGCCACATCTTGAGATACATAGAAGAGCAATCGTATGTTATTAGAGACATGATCTGTACAACAACCGCAAGGCACGGTAACAAAAGTGATGTTAAATTCGGGTTATGGTAACTTACTGTGGCCCATCTTGAATGAGTGATGGCACATACTTATTGAACAGCAACCACTGTACATCCTTTCTGAAGCTGCATGGAGAAATTGTAAAATAAAACTGAATCTGTTTCACACGTGATTTTATTTTAAATCTCAGTTACCTGCTTTGTCTCTGTCCTATAATTATCTTTGCCTCTTCATAGTCTCCCTCCACTGGACTCTTTCCTTCAGCAATAGCCTGGTAAAGTCTCTTCTTGCTGGACCCTGAGGGAGTCAGTGATAGTGGTGGGGGAAGTGGAGGTGGTGGAGGAGGAGGAGGGGCTGCAAGCTTCTGCGCTGACATACTGAAACTCACACTAGACAATAAATAAAAAGAGAAATGACAATATTCACTAGTATAGTAACGTAAATAACATTATAATGTGTCATCACGAGCATGCTATTATAAGACAGAGTATCTCATTAAATCGGCATCAAAATGATGTTATGAATACCCACGATGTTTATATAATATGATCATATAAAATGAGACGAACCTTGGCCACCGTTGACAATACTTGTCTTTGTTTACCAAGACATGACTGTGATCCCCAAGTTACTTCACCGGTGCGATACATACAGGGTAGTGAATACCAAATAAGGACATACATTCATGGTAGTGAGAAAGTCAATTAAAATAAAACAGGCGCTCGGTCAAACACATTTCAACATCATGCACGCCTTGTTTACAAAAAACATATTATTCACGTTTCCTGTAACTAGAAAATGCTTTTTTAGTTTCTGTTCAATAACGTGATCCCACCCGAACACAACACAATGCAACACCATCCCAATGACCCGCCCCTATCCAAAGCACTGCCTAATCGTACGACGCAAGGCGCCGGAAGTTCCGACCAGACTACCAATCAATTGATTAAACAGAAGATGTTCTGTCCAATCAATTCCTCGTATTTTCAGAGAGGCGGGGTTTTCAGGCGGAAGTTGTGTGCTCTTTATACTCCGTGTGCGTCCGTTCAAGTTTGCAGTCGACCGCCTTTCTTTGAATGTAAGTACAATTTTACATTTGTTGTTGATTTCAATTTTATTTTAGTTTGAAGTTCGCGTTATCTTCCGTCGATGCAGCTTGGTTTTGTTGTCGTGTTAGTTGGTTTATTTAGCTGTTTTGAAAGTGGATGGCTTTTTGAAAAACGAGGTCGATCAGTCGTCTTTAATTTGAAGAATAACGTAACGTTACAATTAAATAAACATCGTTTCCTTTTGTCTCCGTATGCGGTTCTTTTTTGTGTGTTTTATTATCTGAAAACGTTTCATATCTCTTTCTTCCAGAATCATGGCTGGCCAGGAGATGCGACTCAACCACACCATTTACATCAACAACTTGAATGAAAAGATTAAAAAAGATGGTATGAACGGTCTTTAAACTACTCTCTCTTGCTTGCTTTATCGTCACACTTCAGTTCATGTTCTTAACGATTTGTTTTTTGTCTTTTATCTCTTTATTAGAACTGAAGAAGTCGCTGTATGCAATATTCTCACAGTTTGGTCAAATCCTCGACATCCTCGTTTCTCGTACACTGAAAATGAAGGGTCAGGCCTTTGTGATATTTAAAGAGATAAACAGTGCTTCTAGTGCTCTTCGGTCTATGCAAGGCTTCCCATTTTACGACAAACCCATGGTATGATATATTATTTCAATATAACTAACGTTAATTATGTAAAATTTTGCTATTCTCTGTGTCTAAATGCTTTTCTATCTACTTCAGCGCATTCAGTATTCAAAACTGGACTCCGACATTATTGCCAAGATGAAGGGAACGTATGTTGAGCGAGACCGTAAGAAGGAAAAGAAAAAGCCCAAAGCTCCAGAGACATCTTCTGGAAAGAAGAATGCTGCTGCCACAACTGCCATGGCTGGAGGACCAGCAGCTATGGCTGTAAGTATATGTGGTGGTTTTAACATGACATTATAAATGTTGAGTGCTTCTGATATGAGTTTTTAAACCTAGTTAAGTATTGCTTCTCAAATGTACAATGTTTTTGGGAATTTACAGGGAATGCCACCCATGAGCCAAGCCCCTCGCATGATGCCAATGCCCGGCCAGCCTCCTTACATGCCTCCCCCTGGTATGATGCCGCCACCTGGCATGGCACCTGGACAAATGCCTCCAGGTGCAATGGCACCAGGCCAGATGATGCCTGGGCAAATGCCCGGCCAGATGCCACAACAGGTATGTGTTTGAATTTGAATAAAGCCGGGGGTTTTGTTTTTGGTTTTGTTTTAACATTTTGTTTCCTGTAGGTTTCAGAAAACCCTCCCAATCACATCTTGTTTCTCACCAATCTCCCAGAGGAGACCAACGAACTTATGCTGTCCATGCTTTTCAACCAGTGAGTATTTACATAAGATGCTTGTAATCTATTTTGTTCACTGCTGTGGGGTTTTTATTTAGATGAATTGGTTACCTTAGAAAATCCTCATAGAAATATTATTTATGCTGCAGTTACCTTTACTAATAGTGTTGCTTTCAAATATTTAAAGGTAACATGTTTATGGATTCTTTTTAGGAATGCTCATGGATGGATGAATGAGTTGAAGATGAGAACAAATATTGTGCTATTTTTACCCAAGTATGCATCATTTTCTTAATGAGGATGTCTCCTTTTGTCACAGGTTCCCTGGGTTCAAAGAAGTTCGGCTTGTCCCTGGTCGCCACGATATCGCCTTTGTGGAGTTTGATAATGATGTGCAGGCCGGTGCAGCCAGAGAAGCTTTGCAAGGCTTTAAGATCACACAAAGCAATGCTATGAAAATATCTTTCGCAAAGAAATAAGCCATTTGTGCAAAAATACTCACTCATACATCCAAACTATTTGAAAAATGCCCGTTTCTCATAGACCTGCCTTTATACTTGCATTGAGGGCAGTTCAGGGTTTTTTTTTGCAAGTCCTCATACACCATTCTTAAAGGCAGGAGATGGACTGTTAATTTGCTCTTTGTTGGCATTTGCTTAGACTTACCACAGTTATGTTTGTACTGGACAATACAAGGTAATAAGTAAGTGAAGGTTCATTTCCGTTGCTTCATCTTTTTACTAATGCTTCCTATTATGTGAGCTGGTTGACTTTGAGTTTGTAAGTATGTGCATTTTATTCTTTACTCCAATTGTCTTCTAAAGCATTGCACCCAGAGTCTGGCCTCCAGACATTATACCTGGAGCTTTGTTCTTTTAATTAAATATTTTTTTACATTGTGTTGCTTTCTTTTCTTCATTGAATTAGACACATCATACACATGCTGATATGGAACAAATTTTTCAGATTTGTGATTGGATGAGTTGTGCTTGAAGTCTTTAAATGTGTGTAAAGCAAATTTGCTCTCTTTCTTTACGCAAGACATAAGGGATTGACATACAGGTATTTGTGGTCATGAGTTGAGTGAAGAATGAAAGGGAAATCAATGCAGATGGTTATGTTTTATATAGTTTTGTGGCCTTTTTATGCACATTCTCTGTTAGATTGCTTTTTGATGGACAAATAACTCCTCGCATTCTTTCTCCATATTGTATTGGAGGTAATTTACTTTAAGGAAATATATTATAATGAATATTTAGGAGCTATATAATAAGGCATGTCTTTAGTTGTGTTGTGACCTTAATGACACGGTCAACTTCTTTTTTTGAATAGGCAAACATGGATGCCTAATTTTTCCCAAGCCTCTGCACACAGCTCTTTTCGCCTTGAGAAAAACCTGACCTTAACTGCTGGTGGGTGGGTGTGTTTCATGCGACTGGCATCATGCCTACCAGTTTGTTGTCCACCAACACTGCCCCCTTTGAGTCACAGAACAGACACGCATCTCATCCCAGCGAAGTGTGGGACACAGCTGTCCTCACACAAGTCATATGACTAACGACAGGTTGGTCCCTTTGAAAAAATAACACATCTCACATTGTATTACAGTCCCTTCTTTTAATTACATTTACCCACGTAGTAAATGCGTTTGGGAATATGTGGATTCTAGTCAATATTGTACGATAACTGTATATTTTGAACATTGGCAACATACATTTTCAGCTTTAAGGACCGAGTTGCAGTTCAGACTATGACCAGATGATGGCAACACATCTCCAAACAGCAGTGCTGTCAAATGAGCGCAGGTGTAAACCAAAAGCAGTATGAGATACTGGACCCATCAGGACATCGACTTTTAACATCAGGCCTCTATTAAAATGAATTAACATTCAGACGGTATCGGGGTCAGCTGCACTCTATGCTAATCTCAGCCGGACGTGAAGAGCCCTCTGTTCTGACCCTGTGTCAGTCCGCTTTGGGAAATAACCGGTTGGTAGGCATGTGCGTCCATTCCGCCGGGGTTAGGGGGAGGAAACAGGATTCAGTCAAAAAAAATTGCCTCATTATACTTTCTGCATAAAGCTGTTGCTTTGTGTGGTAGCATGTGCAGCCATGCCTAAAAAGACATTGAAAACGAATTATGTTTTACCAATAAGTCATAGAAAATTGAACATGTTTTGTATGATTTCTATTAACCATGACGAAGACTTTTGTGTGTGTTGTAAAACCATAGCATTTACTATGGTCTAATATAGTTTAATTTGCATTAATGCATGTTCTTCTCAAAAGCATTGTTAGTATGCTATACATTTTTACATTGCTACCATTTTAACTGCATTTTATTATAATAAGATTTTGGAGATTATTACTTTTTGCTATTAGTGGTTAGCATACAAGGAAAAATATTGTTTTTATTACATTTTCGGTAAATGTGTAGCAACCAAGTTTTTGATGTTATCTTTAGGTCATTATTTACCATGCTACCGTGTTAAAACCATGGATAATTTGTTGTTATCATATTTATGTTACCTTTTTGTAGTAAAACCATAGTTCATTATATAAATCAGAATTGCATATATATATATAACCCTGGTAATAACCAAATATCATAAATGGACAAACTCTTTAATATGTAGTTAAGGCATTAAATGATTTTATTTCCAGTGTAGGCTATCATAGAGTTTCGATGCAGTGTGTGGTCCTTACTGTAAACAGAAAATAGCCTATAAATCCTACAAACTAACAAACATGCACATTCATTTTGGAAGCAGCAATGGACCCCACAAATATTGTTTGTTAATAGTCCGGTTTGGGTTTGTAGTTTCACCCAACGACCTAATGGTGATTAATTCAGGCAAAACACACCGCCTCCACTTTGGTGATGCGAATGAACATTCGCACTGAATGTATCCAGTCACTGACTGTGTCTTTTGTCCTGTTTGACAGACTCTTAATTGGCGCCGCGGCTCTTTGATCACGCAGATTAAATGAAATTTGAGAGTCATTTTTCCCAAACAGCCGTGGGAGTACATACGGAAACAAACCACTAGCAAAAATGTCCATATAGCGCATTACGGGTCCGTTGAACGCGTGACAACAGAAAATCGATTAAAAGTTTAATTTTCTTTTTAATTAATAAATTGTAGTAATGATCACCGCTGGGTGGGATGTTTTTTTTCTGTTCCTACGGACTTTTTTCTGACTGAATCCCCAAATACTGATGGCGCGTTAACTAATTGCCATCAGGATCCAAACGGAATACAAGGTGGCGGATATTCCCATTCAGAGGACACACCCTCTGGCAACTCGACTGCTAGTGTTTCCCACGGTGATGTCTGCTTACTCCGAAAGCGCAAACTCGCTCATCATTCGCTCTTTTCTCTGTGATTTCACTTCGCTTTCATCACAGGTTTATAATTTGCCGCTGCGCCAAAGGCACCGGAACAGCCCAGCAGTGCGCGCACTGAGGTTACGCCAGGGTGAAGAACTGCGCTTTCAGTGGGAGGGAAAGTAAAGGAGATGAAAACTCAGGTCAGTGAGCCAGCAGGTCGGGGATTCAAAGCTTCTTAACTGTGGAAGGTGGAAGAAGGAAGAGCTAGAGGAGGAGGAGGAGAAGGTGAACCCACCCTGGACTCCGTACGGAGTGTGGAAAGCACCGGTGTGCGAGACAGATAGGTGGTCTGACCATCTACCCGTGCACCTGCTACCAAAATTGGTTTTGCTCATTTTCACGCAGTTCTCTTCGAGATGGACATGTTTACAGTGTATACGGGTCTTTAAGCAGGAGATGCTGTTCCGTACGCGCAAAACAAGTCAGAAAATGTCTGCAATGAGAATGTACAGGGATCGAAAGAGTTGGCACTCCTGGGAGAAATCGAGTATGGACAGAAGGAATGAGGTTAGGGCGATGATAAAGGATGTTGAACGGGGACAGCAATGGACCGTGATCTTTCTGGTGTCGCTCGCTCTGCAGCCGCAGGTAAGCCGCCGATTACGCGCTATTTTCAGCCGCCCTTTAACCCTGCCTTGACCTTATTCACGAATTTTTTTATCCGCAATAGTTTCCAAAGACTATACTGGCTGGTAGTGCAGTTTTCATTACTTTATGCTTTTTTATAAAATATTTGCACACATTTGAAAGAGAGACGTGCCACCTTTTGGAGACACCTGTTGTTCCATCTTTCTTTGTTGCGCGCTGCTCTTATCGCTCCTATGGGTGTGTTTCTCTATTTTTCATACGGATATTTTATTCTCACGCTCAGTTTTGGTCAATATACAGTATATCTGAGGCATACGGGAATTTGTTATTGTAAAACTGTGTTTGTGTCCACAAACTATATATTTACACAAATATTTTTAGGTTTGTTTGTAATTCTATTAGAGTATACATTTTTGTACAAGAAAGACAATCATTCCTCATTGACTTGATGTATATTGTTTGTCTGTTTAGAGAGAGGCTTATTGTAGATTTCATTATGTTTACATTAGCCAGTTAAGTAGCAGCCATGATGCTTTTATAAAGAGAAATGATTCTTTGTGGTCTTGATCCACTGAACCCACTACCAACAGGACTCGAACTGGCAACCATGCCGACCAAGCCCCCTGTTACATTTGCCATAGAGAACTCAAATATTCACTTGTTATTTTGTTTCAATAGGAATCCACCTTCAAAATTTTGGACGATCTGAATTTACTCTTTGTCCAAAACCAAATGACATATTTTTTTCAAAGTTTAAATCCTGTCCTAAGGCACATAATAGAATTCCTGAATATACACCCAATATTGCTACACATCCCACCCCAGCCACCTACTATTCTAGGCTACGAGGTCTCCGCTGGGTTTGTTGGCCTGCTGTTGAGGGCAGACCCTTTGTATGGAAACCCTTTGAGTTCAAAGACTTTATGTGTGTTCTGGTGGGTCACTGCTGTACGAAAATACCAGTCCTGACACAGACAGTGTGTGAAACCGTCAAATATTTTGTTTGTGCAGTTGTTTGCAATGAGTGCTTTGATACTGGAAAGCTTTGAAGATCCTTGGATAATAAACCAAATACTTTTTTTCATAGTGTGCTGTGGTATGTGGTCAGATTTTGCCCCCCATTGACTACAACAGTAGAAAAAAATATAATTTGAGTCAACAGTGCCCCAGAACTGGTTGCTGTCCTACATTTTCCAAAATGAAGAAACGGAAGAAAAAAAAGATAAAGTAATTTTTCCTACTATGGAAGTCAATGGGGGGCAAAATCTGTCTGGTTATAACCATTCTTCCAAATATCTTTCTCTGTGTTCATCAGAACAAAACATTTATACACATGTGGAACAACTCGACGGTGAGTGAATGACGGCCAAATTTTCCTTTCTGGAGAAGTATCCCTTTAAAGGATGGAAAGAATGATTCCTGGTTATTTCAGGAATGGACAGTAGAGCTACTGTAGCTTTGGTGCATTTGGAAAAGGCATAATACAGTGACAGTTGGCCGATCCCAGTCTTTCAATACGGTATTTATCCTCATAGAAATGAACGGTAAATATGTTCGGCAGTCTTTTTTGTTTTGAGTAGCAGCATCCCTTTGTCTCTGATGTCGGCTCGCCGCAGTTCTGCGTGAATCTTTGAGGGGTTTTAATGTCTCGGTAATGAGCTCTGTGATGCAGCTCCACAAGAGAGCCTGCTGAAATGCAGGTATGCCGGGAATGACCCTGGCAGAGGATCGAGGGAGAGGAAGAAAGAGAGATGGAGAGTGATGGCCGGTGGTCTATCTGCCGAGTGTTTGATGTGTCCATGTTTTGGGAGCAGGAATGGGACAACATGCCATGATGGAACAATGGGAGGACAGTGCAGCCATTCAACGGCTATGCTGAGATGTGGGGTTACAGAGAGAGGACAGGCACCACCGAGTCTTACTGTCTGACCCTGCCCGGAATGTCTTATTTACAGGAAAATCTGTCCGTGCGTGTGTTTGCTTCGAAGTGTTGCTCTGTGTTATTGTATTATTAATAAAAAGTGTCTCGCATAAAGCAGGTTGGACACCCACTGATTCTATCATTTTCAAAAAAAGATTTGGATCATTTCCCGCATTTGAGAATAAAAGCACAGTTATAAAATCTATCATAGAAAACCAAAATAGTCTCAATAGATCAAAACTAATGTTTGTCTGCATAATATCCTCTCCACCTGCTTTATGATGTTTTTTTCTGGGATAATTTTAAAAGAGTTGTGTAGACATTCTGGTCGCCTGCCTCAATTTATTTGATTCAGTTGCTAAGTTTGGAGAAAAAAAAATGTTTTCTCTGAGAGAACCTGAAATGCCCTTCTGCAGAGCTTTATAGCGCATGTGTGTGTCCTGTCCTCCCACCTGAGAAAGTCAGAGATGAATGGCAACAATGAAGATAGGACGGTCCGAACATAACATTGAGAGGATGAAAGACCTGTTCCCAAGTGAAATGGCGAAGAGAAAAAACTCTAGAAGTAGCGAGGGAGCGATAAGAGCCGTGTTGTAAATGTCTTTTCCCTGAGGAAAGAGAGAGAAAGGGGAGGGGTATTGAGATAGAAAAGACAGGGGAGTTAAAGAAAGACATAAAGAACAAGATGAGGTAAATAACCAGCGGGTAAAAGGTTGAGATAAAAAAGTGTGCGTGTGTAGATGAAGAAGGTGAATACAGCGGAGAAGAGAAGTGTATCTGTCTGTTTAGACGGGGATTTTGCTTTGAATCAATGTTATCGTCACTTCTTTGTGTCTTAATCTTCCTTGAGATGCAAAGGCTACTAGAGTTAGTACCGTGTGGGTGAATAAGTTCCCTTGTGGTTTGTATTTGTGTTGTTTGAAGGTTGTTGGATGTGAAAGAAACATCATGTTGTTTGGAGGCAATTACATGAAACATATACAAAAAACAGATGCAAACCAACAGGGCCTGAGGGGCATGGACATATGTTTCCAGTAAAAAGTGTACGTTGGATATAGTTTCTGTGCATCCAGCAACGTTAGATTTTTCTCCATTTGTTGTGCATTTTATTGATATGTCTTAAAGGTTCACCCCTGCATGGTCAAACTCTTCTTCTATGCATGTAAATCCTTTTATTGCTAACTGCAGTTGTACTTTCTATTCTTAAACAAACAAAATAATATTTCACTTTAAAAACATTATGTTCCTCACCTGAATACCAAACCCCAGCTATCACAAAACTGTAGGGAATATGAACAAGCAACAGAGAGAGAATTCATATTCATAACACCTTTGCAGGGAGAACGTGCCGCTTTCCATTTTAATGCCTCTGTGGTCTCTGTCAGTTTAGTTTTACTGTTTATTTTTCATTTATTAACTTTACTGATTTTGTGTTTAGGTGGCGTGCGCACTGGGCACATTTGAAGTGCAGATCCGACATTGGCTGAACCCTCAGGGCACTCTACAGAACGGTGAGTGCTGTGACCCCCAGGTCAGCGGGGGGCAGCGGTGTTCATCAGGTGATCAGTGTGACACCTTCTTCAAGGCCTGTCTGAAGGAGTATCAGGCTCGAGTCGCACCTATTGGCACTTGCACATATGGTACCAGCAGCACATCTGTACTGGGAGGCAACTCCCATACCTTACATCACCACGGGAACGAGGGGGTCGACAGTAGATATGGACGGATTGCCATTCCTTTTAAACATGCATGGCCGGTGAGTACAACAGTGTTCATTCATCAGTGTTCTATATATTTCTTTGTACTATACTGATTTATAAACAGCCGCGGAAAAAATGAAGAGACCATTTTCATGAATTTTCTATTTCTAGGTATGTGTTTAGTGAAAATCATCATTTATTTCATTGTGTGAACTGCTAATAATATTTCTCCCAAATTGTAAATTAAAATATAGTTTATTTTTGCATTTCTTCAACAGACACTGGACTGGAATGGACAACATGCATCTAATTCTGATTAAATGAACATTTTGAAGGTCTCTTAATTTTTTCCGCGGCTGTATATTCATGCACAATATAACACATATTGTACCAGTCTTTGTCATGGTCGACCAGACATCTTGATAGAGTTTTCAGGCCTTACAATCTAGTGTTACACACACGATTGAACATTTCTGAACACATCAGGAGGTCGTTTTCTAAGGGGTGGTTTCTTGTCACTATTAAACTGTCTCCGAGACCAAATCACCTCTGCTTCCATTATATTGGTTCTCAAGAAAGCACTTCACATTTGTGTTGCACCTCTACATGAGGTTTCCTTAAGAATATAAGCTGGTGTGCTATGTTTATTGACTTGCCGATCGGGAAGTATTCACTTCACCTTGACTTGACTTCAGTGGCATCAGGGAAACCATTCAAAGGTGGTTATGTGTGCCAACAGTTAGCCGGACCTCAGGTATGCTGTGCCAGGGATCTTTACTGAACTCTGCAGCTGTACTGCGGTCAGCATTTGCTTCCCTCCAGGTTGAATCTTTAAACCGAGACTTAATCTCATTGATTAGAGGCAATAATTGTGCGTGTGTGAAACTGACTTTGTGGCAGAAAATATATTTATAAAACGGTCAGTTCTGGTCCTTGATTCTGATTGGCTGAACGGAGCTCTAAGCCGTTATAATATACCTCGATATATAACGGCTGACCGCACCGCACAGCCTAAATAGAATTGTATTTACTTTATTTTATGAAACCTTGCTAAGCATATGGAGAAACCGTTTTATTAAGCCATAAGCCCGGCGAAGCAGTGGTTTACAGTGCATTTTATAACAGCTACGGGGTTTTAGGCACTCTGCTTCACGTCGTGACACAACGTCCTTGCCTGTTATAAATTGCACTGTAACCCACTGCTGAGATTAGGAGATAAAGATTAGATAAGCAGCGTTCTGAGAGAGCTGATATAGTGAATTTGTTTGTATTGTTTCACACTTCTGGGTTTGCTTCATAGAATTGCAATGCTTGGGTTTGTAATATTAAAACCAAACTATTTTCACAAAAATAAACAAAGTAACAGCCCTGTAGGGTTATGAAAAACACCATCGCCCTCGCTTGACTTTGCATTTATTTCCTCTGTGGTCATTGTTTTAACTGGAACATGCGTCTTATCCACTTAACTTTCTGCTAACCTAGAACCTTTCTTTCTCTCTTTCATCATATTCTGGCTGCGATCATGTAAAACACTGTTTGTCTTTTTTCACAGGCATTTTGACATCACAGTTCGTATCGTTTAAAGAAGTAGAGAAGAGCAGACATACCCACCATCACTACTAACATAGACCACTATTCATTGGATTTAAAGCATATCTTATGAGACGGTGTTATGTTTTTAAATGTCACAACCTCGACACAGAAACAGAGATCGATATGCCCATATTGCATCTCTGTTTTCTTTGTCTTGCGGCTAAGATTCTAAACACTGAGTCATTACACAGTCTTTTAATTTTGTGATCAGAATCTGATTTTATGGAAGGAGTTTCTGAGTATCAAGCTCTTCAGTGAGTCACCGAAATCCCCAATGAAAGAGAGATGAGTCTCATGACCTACCCCCGTGTAAAACTTTTAACAGTATTCCCCTGAGGAAATGTCTATCACGGTGCAGCATTACAACCAGCTCCAGGCCAAAGAATCCAAAACAGAAGGAAATATCTTTGTTGCTGTGGGAAGACAGATGAGCCAGTGGTTGTTTGAAGGACTTGTTTGTTTTTTTGTTTGGTGTCTGAATAAATGCCTTCTCTGGTTCTCTTCCAAAACTGTCTTGATGTCTACAGGGATACTGTCTCGTCTGGTAGACCATTGCTATAGAAGGGCAACATGTCATGGGGTCAATCCAGGGTACACACATACTGGTAAAACATATAAGGTCAAATAACAAGGCATGCGTAAATATTGCGCTAGTCAGTCTTTTAAGTGAAAACCTTTTATAATAAGTATTTTGTAGTCTACATTTTTCTTGCTTTATCAACCACGTGTGTCGCAGTGCATTATGGGTGTTGCATTCTCTGTAAACCATGAATTCAAAGCTGCTTTAGAGCTTTGTTAAGAGGCGTTCTTGCATTCCATTTGGAATAGCATACGATTATATTTAGCCATTTTAAAATGCTTCCAGGTAGGCCGCTCAGTATTGGAATAAAGCTTCTAGTTGTTTTCTTCTTCCTATAGTCTGTGAGTTTTGATCTGTCAAGTATGGTTGGATCAACTTGGATGGCTGGTCACATTGTTCACTGGGATTGTAATGAGTCCAAGACGGCTGATAATATATTTGTATTTATTTTGAGTGGTAATAATGTTTTCAACATGGTTCAAAGCTGGCTGGAGCATTGATCTAGGAGAGGGAAATCATCTGATACAGGCCAGCTGTTCTGACTTGCAGAAGCACAGGTAGTAGCCTCTAGCCCCGTCTCTTAATTATTTTTAATATCGGACTGTCACGGGTGGGATTCTGATGGGACCTGGGGCTAGAATATTATGTGGCTGTTTAGGATATAGTAATATTGCAATTGTTTATGTTGAGTGTATTTGGATTGGAAGATGTGATATATTTTATTTCTTACAGACATTATAGAAAATCTTGTCATCTTAATTCCACAGTACGTATATTAAACTTGTCGCAAAAAATGGTACCTGTAACAAAATTGTTTAATCCATGGTACTGTGTCAACATCCTATTCCTAACATAAAAAATGTTATCTTTTATACTTTGTCATATAGTTGATATGATCTCTCTGTTATAAAAGTTTGTGTGAGTGCAATGTGCATACAATGCAAATATATGTAAAAGGGAGCGTCGGGTGTTTATAGAGTCACTGATGTGAGTGTGAGAAAATTCAACAGGAAGAGGGCCGTCTGGATTAGTTTCAGGGCTGGGCTGCAGGGCGAGAGAGAGGGAGTGAATGGATCACTGTGGGCATCGAGGAGGTGAAAGAGCGGTATTATCTGTCCATCTTTGTGTGGTGGTTAAAGTGGAGGGAGGAAGGGGGTATCAAAATCCAACAGCCCCAGGTTAGGAGACAAACAGGTGAGCAGAGTTATACTGGGAAAGGGGAGCTGTTGTCTCTCTCTCTTCACACTGAAAGTGTCGGTTGCCAAGTGAGGACCCATACAGTGTGTTTCACCGTTAAACTGTGTTGTCATACTGTAACGCATTGTGGCTTGTCTATTCTTTAGCGTTTCCTGATAAATGGTGCTGTGATTGAAGCTTTCGGCCTTTATGTGGTCATAGAGAAAATGAGATCATCGTTCTCCTTTTATTCTGTAATGAAGAGAGATTACAGGAGCAAAAGAGTGCAGGGCGTCAATGCTCAGGATGAATGGACATGAGAGGAAGTTGATGTGTGTTACCTCCAGGTTGCGGTGTCTGGGAATTGTTTTTTGTTGTTGTCTTTGGCTTTTGTGGTCATCGCCGCTGTGTAGAAAGTAGAAGGTCTTGGGATTCTCGACTGGGGTTAGACAGAGAGGTTGGTGTTTTGTGGATGACCACAACCGATGGTTGTGAAAAATCCCCATCCAGATGCAAAACAATCTTGCATTGAACAAGACATACAGTATCCATTTACAGTGGCCTCAATGTGTTTTTGAAAACTTAAATCACACCTAGTAAAAAGTATACATTTTATCACATTTGATAATATATTTAAATGGAATTAAGTAAAAGAATTTATAGATTCATAAGAATCATAAGAATAGATTTATATATAGTTACAAATTAAAAATCAACATTATTTTAAGAGTTATTAATTTTTTCTAGTTGTCACACAATAGTTAACGGAGAAATGAAAATTCTCAGTATTTACTCACCTTCTTGTTATTTTAGACCTGTATGACTTTCTACTGCAAAACACACAAGAAGATATTTTGAAGAATGTTTGTAACCAAACAACGACGGTACCCATTAACTTGGTTTTGGGTCCCTCCATACAAAAGAAGTCAATAGGTACCGCTGTTGTTCAGTTGTCAACATTCTTCAAAATATCTTCTTTTGTGTTCTACGGAAGAAAGAAAGTCATACGTGTTTGAAATGACATGAGGGTGAGTAAACGATGACAGAATTTTCATTTTTGGGCGAACTATCACTTTCCTGGATGTCATATAGTGCGGGACATCAGTGTGAACTTCAGGGATCGGACTTCATGCTTGCATGTGTCTGCAAGCAATGCAACTAACACATGTAAACAAAGTTACACGTAGGGTACATTTGTACAACATTGCCGAAATCTAAATAAATCTGTTTTAAATTTCATACCGTGAAATTTGATGGTTTGTGTATGTCTTACTTAAACAGCATGAAAAGAAGTGTCATCAAATCAGCACAGTTTGTTCATTTGAGGTGAGGTTGTTTAGTTGCGCTTGGTTTGTGTACGTTTAATTTCCTGCATGTTTGTTATAAGTGAGACTTGAAGGTTATCTGATGTGATGAAATTTCAGAATCGGATACTTCCCTGCTGAGATATTCAAAGCAATTTATCACTGTCCAGCAATGCTTTGGGTGTGCAGCAGTGGTTTTGCAGCATGTGGACTTTGTAAAGTCCAAATCATTTAAATAGAACAACAATATGGTTATTGCAAAATTCCCTTTAGTCTTAGACTTACATGACATGCACATTTTTTATTTTACACAGGTTTACATTATAATATTAATAAATTATTTATATATATATATATATAAATCTTAAAAATAGGCTTAACTTTCTGTCTGCAAAATATTTCCTATTTCATCCTAGTCACAAGAAAACAATGACTTGGAAATGTACAGACGGCTTTACCCTTTCGGGTTTGAATGTTCAGATCTTTTATACTGCACCACCTCCATTTATATTCTGTCTTCCATTTCTTTTTCATTAAGCCTGAAATCCTGCACTTTTAAGAGGGCAATGTAATATACTTGATAGGAACAGACCCTCTTAAATGACATGTGAAGCCAGTGGGCACGATCAGACACGAGGCCTTACTGGGCTTATGAGTCCCATCCGTCAATTAAACACGTAAAGAGTTTTTCCATGAGTTCACGTCAATCCAAATGACCAAAATGTGGAGCTTGTATCCGGGCAGATAAAATCCAACCTAAAGAGTTCTTTGGAAATGTTTTATACATATTTCATTTGAAGAAAATGTTTTACATTTAGTAATATTTCACTTAAATAATGTCATGTGTGTTTTAAAGGGTGTGGAAGAGCTTTGTTGATTTGGTTTAATAGTTTCATTGGCGTTATTAATAAGAGCATATATACATAAGTTGACTGTGTTGACTTCACGACTGTTAATGTTGAAATTGATGTTGGAATCCTCTTTCTGTGGGTCAGGGTTTACAAACATGCTGTTATTAACAGGGAAAAAAACACCCGTGAACCAGCCAAACAAAAATACACAATTATACATGGGAAAGAAAATATGGGCTGCTCTTGTAAACTTCCATCAAAGCAGTGCTTGTATTTCTGAATCACAAATAAATGAATATATTATCCAAAATTCAAGTCTTTATTTACTTGCCCTCAAGTAATTCCGAACCCAAGCACTGTTACTGCTTTTGTAGAATACAAAAAAATTGTACGGATTGTTATGCAACTTTTGATATACAAGAACAGCCCTGACCGGGCACTGACAAGTTAGAAAAAGAACAAATAAAGACATAAATAAATGAACTGTAATTAAATGCCTAATTTATCGTGCAGATAAAGCTTCTTTGAATCTTGAATCTTGAGAGAGAGAGAGAAAGAGAGAGAGAGTATGAGAGAATGTGTCTCAAGGGTAAGCTGTAAACTGAGCCTCTTCTATTATGACATGTTGTATTTTGGAGAGTTACACCATTCAGTTACCTGGACATTCCTGCTGCCTGGGAACCAGAGAAACTCATTGACCACAGGAACTGAGAGAGAGACTTCTCTCTCTTTCTCTCTCTCTCTCTCTCTCTCTCTTTGTCTCTCTGTCCCACTCTTTATTCCTCTCTGTTAACTTCTTCGAGTACACACACCACATACCTGTGCAGTCACGCAGGTAGACTAATGTATACCCACTCAATTGTTTCACTATTTTCTTTCTCTCTAATGCCCAGCTCAGAGCTGTGGTTCTCAGGATGGGTGGAAGGGATCACTTTATATATAAGTTTAGTAATGATTTTTTTTATGTAAAATATTTTTTTGCCAGATTTTTGTTCAGTTCAGTTTCCAATGTCCCAAACCTCAGATGTTAATCAAATGGTATATCTTTAACATTATGTGCAAACTGAAATTGGTTAGCATTTGCAATTACGTCCAGAAGATTGTGATTGGGGGAGACAGGCCCACCCTGACTCTGACTGATCGACACACCAATGGGCAGAGGACGCAAGTTGATTACATTAAGATTCATTCCTGAATGTGCTGTAGATAAGATTCTAGCCCTGGGACAGTCGGGGATACTGGGACATTATGCTCATTTGTGTGCAAATTGGATTGAAGTGGGAATTTGTATAAAAAGGACTGTGAAGACGGGGGTGCTGCTCTTGTTCACCTTCAGTCAAATGAGGACACGTTTAATTGTTTGGTAGGACATGTACAGTACACAACACAACGTTTTGATAGTGACAACTGCATTTAAATGGGGGGTAAGAAAAGTTGTTACGTAAAGGGTTTTCGTACTCGAAAAAAACTTTCAGAAAACTATCCGAACGCTGGGGGAGTGTATCGAGCACAGAAATACTATGTCATATGTCTAACTCTTATTTTGACAAGTTGACCATGTCAAGCATGACAAGCCAGTACGTTTAACAGTGTAAAGATGTCAGAATACATCAAACACTCGGGCACCTTTATGAAGCAAATAATGCATTTGTGTAAGAATGCATTTATTTTAAACTAGAGCTGGAACAACACGTCGTCAGTACTGTGATAGACGTGACAGAACATTGCAACAAATTTCAATAGGGTTTTTATCCATGCTGTGACTAGTTTTGATTCTACTGCGTTGCCGATGCATATCAAGCGCCAATGGATTTTATATATGGATTCTGTACATTTTCAGACAACAAGTGTTGTTTGCTGCGATTAAAAATAAGCCCTATTAATTTCACTATAGGTTGACTCCTTTATATTAAATACATGGTGTGTTCATTTCTGTAAATATCCAAAGAAATAGTCATTAAGAGGAAATCTTATTTCGCTTATATGTGTGCTTTAATTAATTTATATTTGTGCTTTGATAAATAGTTTGATATGAGAAATATTATCACAAATACTATGACTATTTTATTCTCTGCTCTGTCTTCACTTCACCTTTTCTTTTGCACTTTTTCATCCTCATTGTGTCCTTCTCCTAAAGTCAGTCACAGAATCTCTCCCACACTCATTTTCTCATCTACAAGCTCCTGGGTGCATGGTTAACTACTCTTCTATTCTCCCTTGTCTTATCTGCACTGAACCCACAGTTCCAGGTTTTTTATCTGCTGTCTTCTGTCGAACGTAGAGCTGGTTAAATATTGAGCAGCCTGGACTCTGTGAGGTTTGAGTTATTTTCTATTTGCTCTGATTGGCAGGTTATTTTAATTGGTCGCTCTTTTTATAAATAAGCCTTGTCATTTTTGCCCGATGCATTCGGGCCTTCACGCTCTATTCTCTATGCATGTTTTAACCCGAGTGTTTTCCATTTCTCCCACTGCTTCTGCTAAAATATAGGGCTTAGTGTCCGAGCTGGATAACTGGTGCTTTAAGGGCCATAATTTACACACTAGATGGGGCAGACGGCTGTAAATAGATCTTCTTCAATCAAACGAGAGCACCGGTGAGCGCGGACATCCACTTTGACCGCAATCGAACAAAAACGCAGCGAGTCACCAATACGTGCTGCGCTGATGATGATGTTTTTATGTAAACAACATATTTTCTAAATACACTTTCTTTCCTTTTCATTTAAAACGCAGCGGGAGACTGCCTGTTGCTTTTAAAGTTCAGGAATCACATACCTTTGTCTGGCCAATTAAACCAGGAAAATTTTGACTTTGATAGACAGGGGAAATTACAGCAGGATTGGAGAGAGAGAGAGAGAGAGAGAGAGAGAGAGAGAGAAAGAAAAGGGTAGACTCCTCGGTAATTATCCATGTAATGATAGAGAGAGAGAGAGAGAGAGAGAGAGAGAGACAGACAGAGAATCTTAAATAACATGTTCAGTGTTTCAAATTAACTTGCATGTGATAAGTGACCTAGAAATGGGGCAGAATCCTAAATAATTCTGTTTTTTTCAGATTTAAAGGGATGATTCTGACAAAATTATTAATTCTGTCATAGTTCGCTTACTGTCGAGTTGTTCTAAATCTGTATACATTTCTTAGTTCTGTTGAACACGGAGAAATATATTTGGAACGATGCTTATAACCAAAGAGACTAGAGAGTGAGTAATTCATGACAGGGTTTTTTGTTTTTGGGTACACTATCCCTTTAAACCAACATTATGGTTTAAGAAATTGAGCAAGTACATAAAATCTGTGTTCAAAACTACCTTCTTAACTTGATTTTCAAGGGTAAGCCTATCATAATGATTTATAAGTTGTGCTGTTGTCTGTGATTTCGCAGGAATGAACGCATGTAAAGATAAGTGCTTGAGTGAACTGAAATTGTATTTTCTAAACAGAGATGATGATATAGAAGCTGAAGTTACAGATGAAAAATGATTTTGCGATCTATTTTTAAACATTTGCATACTACTTTATAAGAATTTGTCCTAAAGAAAACCTATATTAATATGTATATTTTTTTAACGTAACTGTACGTTTTGTTTCTAATGTGTTTGAATATTCAAGTAAATGCCCATGGGGCTGACTGAGGCCAAACTGCCTGAAGGCTTCTCCGAGACCAACCAATCCTTCTCAAAAAGACACGAACGGCAGGACAGATAAAGGCTGAAGATGAGGGACAGCAGGAATGTTAAACAGTTTCAAAACACGTAAACATCTTCGAAATGTCCACCCTTAACTAAAAAAAAGAAAACCATACTCCGCACCTGATTTGGAGGCACGTTTTTTATATGGAAGGGACAGGAAATTACACGGTGTTCCTAATGCACACAAACAACAGAGATGACCCCTCCAGTGGATCTGTAAGGACATCTGGTAAAAGTGAGGCGATAATGAATATACCTGCTCTAATTTTATCCCTTCCTCTTCTCAAACCCTCCGTGGTACTCCATACGTCGCTACTGTGCTGGTATCACCTTTTGCTGCCATTAGGATGAGATGGAATGCTGCGGCTTCCATGGCAACACCTGCTCTCTGTGAGTTGTGTGGAGGAGAGGGGGTAGATAAGTGTAATTATTATGGGCTCGAATTGCATGTGTTTTAGTGTGTGAATGTGCATAATTACTGTATCGATGTTTTAAGGGACTGCTTTTCCGCATTGATCGATGTGTAGACCTCTGCACTAATAGCACATTTGTCCTTATTAAAGCGAGAAGGCACTGTGATTTTGTTGTGTATCAGGAGCGTGTGTGGAATGGTATTTTTATAAGACATGAAAAAAAATTGTATCACTCAAGTTTAAAGGGAGGTAGGTTTTGCCGTGGATGGGTTGCTAGAGTGTCCTGACTGGCATTTAATAGACCGACTGTCAAACACATCTAGGAAAATGTTGAACTAAGAGAAGTTTGAATTGAGGTGGAGAACTTGATGGAGGGCTTTGTCAGAATTGGGTGTAAGAACTGTGTGTTAGTGATAGAAAGAGAGAGTGTGTAATTCCTCTCTGAGGGCTGGGAGTTCTTCCTGTTACAAAAAGCTCTGTTTGTACAGGCCACCTCGCGCGGGATATCCTTCTATGACCCCGTCTGTGAAAGATGAGTTTTCAGAATTATTAGTGACTCTGCTTTCATAAAGTCTTATCATAGTGTAGCACATATGAGTTGTTTAGATACTAGATTTGTGTTTTATAGATTGAAGTTTTATATAAGCTTTGCAATATTGTGTCTTGACAGTCATTGAACTTGAGCGAGGTGGAACAAAAATGAGAGCGAAAGACAAAAAGAGAGTGAGTGGGTTATTGCACAGAGCATGAGAATGAACTGAAGTTGGTACATAGATGTTTATGGATGGATGGACAGATATTTAGACGGAAGAGAAAGAGAACAAAGGGAAAGGGGCCGTTTAACAAAAGCTGTCATCGGGGGTTAGGAGGAAACAAATCTTCGAAATATGAGTTGCGTTCTAAATGGCCCAGTATGTTAGCATAGTCAGTGAATAGAAGTTAAGGTAGACGGATATTTGTCTCCATATGGAGCCAAAATACTTAAACTTCTTTCTCTTTTTAATTATTATGTGTGAAAACACTACTCAAACTGTTTATATAACAGAATGGGGTGGAAAAGTATGTGAACCAGACTGTGCCTACGGGCTTCCTCTTCACGTGGAGTAGAGGGGGAGAGATGGTGAGAAGAAGAAAACTCATCTATATATTTCATAGCTCTTGCAATCTTGTTGACAGCCTCAAAGTGTTTTTTCCAGACAAACACAGTAGTTTCTCATAGTAGAGAGCTGGGGACATATCCAGTATCCTTCATTTCAATAAAACATTTCACTGTTAGAATTAAAAGACCAAATACTTATAACAAAACGTGCATCCATCCTCATAGCAACACCCTACAGGACGTGACGCAACTTGACATGGGCAAGCACGTTTTCTTTCATTTTTTCTTTTTTTAATGCTGAATAAATGTTGAATTTTAAAGTTGATAACTCACTTTATATAAATACATCGACTGCTTGTGTCTAGACTAGAAATTAAAATACCAGACTATTTTAAGCAAATCCTAATCCACATCTTAACCCCCCTCAACATACATAGATTGTCATCTAAGCCAGACATTTTTATTAAATGTTACTGAATGGATGAAGGACAGCAGATGTTCTAGCAATATCTGAACTCAGGCCAGTATGTAAGGATAATATATATTGTCTGTGATGAGCATTCGAGAGCCTTTCGCAAAGTTAACATAGTCCGGCAAATCGAGTGCCCTTCAACAGCATCAAGTGCTGCGATTCTGAGGAGCCTGATGAAGTGAACTTTGATCGAAGAGCTCATTATGAATTCACTGCCAAGCAATTTTGTCTCTTTTTCCCTCAAGTGTGAATAGAGCTCTTTCATACACAGACATTCAAGCATATTATACTGTCAAAAATATCCTTTGCCATAGGCTTTAAGAAAGTAAAAAACACCCATGCATGAAATTAAAGCATATGCGTATACTGATCATCTTGCTCTATAGGGAAAGAGAGAGTACTATGAATATTAAAGCCATTCTTTTATGATATTTGTCTGTTGATTGACAGCTAGTCATAGTCTCGCATGGTTCAAGATAGTTTTGGAGTGTTTTGATGCAGGGACATTAGAGGCCTCTCTAAAGGACACCTGCTGGGAATAAATTGGGACACAAGACTTAAAGAAATGTGTCTGATGCTCACACACTATTGGTCAAAACTTTGGGCCACTTACTACTTATTCATATTTTTTCAATAGAATAATAGAAAAGTGATCAAATCTTTGGAATAACACAAATTTGGAGTTATGGCGTGGCTTGATTTGTGCATTTTTGTGTTTATGCATTTTGGAATTTATGCATTTATCCAAAGCAACTCGAAGTGCGTTCCATCTTTCAGTTTGTGTGTTACCTGAGATTGCGCCCGTGACTAAACCAAACCTGTTCAAATATGTTATATTTGTTATATTTTAGCAAGTTTAAAGTAATTACCCTTTGCATAGTATTTGTAGAAAAGGCATGTAAACTGGGTTCCTATAAAAGTCATGCAGTCATGCCAACACATTTTTCTAATCAAATAAATGAATTGCATTAATGACAATAAATAATACAGAAATCAATTACTTACAACATTGTGTATGTAAAAAAAAACGTATTAACATTTATAAATAACTCTGAAACACCTTTAGATTATAATATTTGCTAAATTCATAGAAGCATTTCAATCAACATTTTATAGTGCAACATGAGTCAACAATCATTTTCATATGAGATTTCAAGGCTTACTTACATAGCCCAAAGGTTAAAATTTTAAGACCCTCTCGCAATACTCTTGCTGCTGTTGTGTTGAGTGCTAAACCCCAAGAGTTTTATCTCTGAGCTCTTGTCTTTTCTGTGTTGCTGATGTTTACTGGTTGATCTTCCAGCATCTGTACGTCTTTTTCCTTTTTTTAATTTGGTAGTTAGGGTTCCATGTGTTTGTATGTGATTATGCATGATTGGATGTGAAACAGTAGCTCTGACATGATAAACAGGATATGATGTATTTGTGTACAGAAAGTTGTGTAATGGCACGTTCTTTGGTCCGGTTTAGACAGTTCCCACAGATCTCAAAAATACTGCATCAACACAGAGATTATAACTGTCTGGCATCCTTTTTTTGAGAGACTCCATTATTGCATTAAACCTCACCATCCTTCCCTTTCAAAACACTACGGTGGCTGACAAATGGCTAAAATGTTGTCACATTTTTGCTTCTTTGACGAAGGAGCAGTTTGTCCGTTTAGGGCTACTGTAGAAACAACATGGCGAATATCATGCAAGTGGACCCACGGTGTATGTAGATTGTCTTGACATGGATGTCTTTAGTTTATACACCTTTTAACAGGCGCGGATTAGCACACAGGCTTGCACACCCTCATTGGCCCATAAGAAACATAACAAAAATAAGCGAGTGATTGGATGGATGTAACATTTGGGTCACATGTGTCCAATCAGCTGCAAGTGAAATCATGTCAATAATTTTCATTTACTTCACTGCTATTACTAGATGGCAAAATGTCATAGAGAAAGTACAATAGTGGAGCACAAAAACGGAATATACAAAGGTTAAAAGAACAATGTGACTAAGATAGCAGCAGGAGGACTGGATAACTTTTCGCCTTGGCTTACATCGGTTATTAACAGCGGGATCCTTAGCTGTTGCACCAGTTGGCTCGTCATGTCTTTGGATACAATTTTAGGGAGTTATTCCAAAATGACACGCATACACAGGTTGGTTTTAAATGATGGCTTTGTTTTAAACACAGTATATGTAATGCACAGTGGTTTGTGTCTCTGTAAAGATCCAACAAAGCATTTTCAGGGGGGCCGTTCATATTTAGCATATAATTGTATAAAACTGAAGCTTGCTGGCAACCAAGAATGTAGAGGAAACACTGTAGTATTTCTGTCTCAATGTGTGTGTATCTGAGTGCGATTGTTCCCGGTGGTCTTACGTCGTTATGAATGTGCATACACATGATAGTAAACAGAACCCGGGTCAACGTATTGTGTATTTTATTCACTTGATGCTATTATGCGCAGCGCAGAGTAAACAACACTTGGTCTTACTTTATTTTCGCTAACAGAGCTTTCTGCTGCTTGCAAACAGACTATTTATCAGGACTATTTTTAAATCTGGTAACATCGTATTACTATTCATATGTCGCTCTGATTCCACTCTCAACGCCCAAAACAATGCAGGCTCACGCTTTCTCAAATCCAAGATAAATGGCCAATGCTATCATCTCTTATGTGTTTTATTGAAGTAAATACATTATAATCGGCTGTAGCGCATGCGCAGGGTTCTGTAACAATGTGTTAGATCTACACTAGATTTTCAGAAAGTACCAGTGCACTATAGGGTATTGTAAACACCATTGTACATAAATATGGTACTAATCATTGAGGGAGATAACATTCTGTTCTTGTCAAAACACATCACACCTGTTTGATGACTCATGCCTCATTTATCAAAACATTAAGATGTAAAACTGACATCACTTATAAATTCATCGGAATGGAAATGACAGTGCTTCCTCACAAGCCAAAGGTGTGGTAGACCAGGGGAACGTTCCTACACCCTTCCTGGATGTGTGCGTCTGTGTGACTCACCTGTGTGCCTGGATTTGACCTTGGCACAGGTCTGTTGGCCTACACAGGGCTGATATATCCTGAGAGACAGAGAGAGAATAGAGGAAAGGAGAATGGGAGATAACACCCTGGACGCTGTCCAGCACTGATGTAATGGGTGTGTGTTAGTGCGGTTTTGTTTTAGAGAGCTTCACTTCCTTACCTCTGTTCATGTGCCTCATCTCTTCCGCCAGGATGTAGCAGAGCCAAAACACAGACTCTGTGAGCTGAGAATATCAGCACCCACCCACGTACACAATAGACATCACACACCGCGGATCAGACGCACTCTGCTACACATGACATTACAGGCTTAACAAGAATCAACTTCCCTCAAGTAAATATTTACAGATCTGAATGCTACTTATTCAAATGGCATTTTCCCATCAGGGGTGCAGACATATGGACTGGGTTTGGCACACCTGACGGTTGTTTTAAATTGAAAATATGACCTTTGTAATAGGTCTCAAGGCAGTTCGCAGCATTGGCACGAAATTTGGAATCTATTTCTTCTTGTTCATGGACACCCCTTTCTTGGTGTCATTCAGCAAGACTTATTTTCATGTCACTCAGCATGACTTTCAATACAAACACTGCATTTGTATGAACATTTATATATATATAACCTGATATCCAAAGAATTTGTGCATATTTTAAGTGGTGGCTTACCAACATCTTGCCTCACCCCAAACCCTAAAAGGCTCATTTAGCTAAAAACGTGAGTTTCAAGGTGGCAAAGCCCACCCCTAAACTTAACATCACAGTGGCAAAGTCAAATTATTACACAACATACGAATGAGATCGTAGGAAATAGGAATTCACACGAATGAGACTTCAAATTCACTGCATTTCATGAAATGGAAAAACATGGTATTTTGTAAATTATTAAATATTGTGGGTGTTATCGATGGTTGAAAAGAACTTTAAAAACGTTTTATTGATTTGATATTTGCAAAACCCAGTGATAAACATAAAAGGTGACTTATAATAATGGTTTATGGCAAAAAAAAATCAAGAAATATGGAGATGCAAGGTTCTAGAGGACCTCTGTTTAATGTTCTAATTAAGCATTAAGATACAAATAATGTGACCATGCCGTAGTCATGGTTACACTACAAAAGAAATTCTTTATCTGTGTTTTTGTCTTGTTTCCCATTAATTTCTCATTAAAGACATCTAAATACTTAAAACCAGATTAAATTACTTTACAGGCAAAACAGCACAAGATCACAAGACTTCAGTTTTCTTTCAAATAGTTTGTTCTTGGTTTAGGCTTCAATTTTTCCCCAAAAACAAGGAAAGCATTTTGAATGCCTGCATGCTGTAATGCTTTACAACTTAAAATTAATGTTCAATATAAATAGACAGTCTGAACTTTGTGTTTTATGCTGAACTGAACACAGAATTCTTTGCTTTTAGGGTTTATGTTTGTGTCAAACACTGAACGAGTGGTCTTGGTTATCTCTCGTTGCAGGGGGCTGAGAAAGACCTCCAGGGTGTTAGAGAAGACCGCTGTGGGTGGACATTTTTGTTTGTGTGTCTGAGAAATTTTCCTTTGTTCTGGTTGTTTTTTTAAGGGTGTGAGTGCTGTGTCCATGCTTCAGACTGTCAGGGCACTGAGGGCTTGCTATACTCGTGTGTGTATGTGTGGTCCTGATAAACCCTAAAAGCGTGAGGAGAAAAAAGTCCTGAAAAAGATACTAAAACCATTCATAATTACCATCATCAATATTTTGGAAAACAGCTTATAAATAAAACAAAATGATGATAAAAATTTAAGATAGCAAAAAGATTTGTGTGAGGTTTAGGTGTAGTGTTAGGAGATAGAAGATACAGTTTGTACAATATAAAAATCATTATGTGTATGGAAAGTCCCCGTAAAACACTGAAACCCAACATGCATGTGTGTGAGTGAATGTGTTTAAGTGGAGACAAAAAAACGATGGCTATCATTTTTGAGTGAGCTGTATAGTTGTAGATATAAAGCCATTGTTTGTGTGTAGTTACAACACACTTAATGTCTGTATAAATGTGATTTTGTTTTAATACTGTTATTGTCCTTGTCAACTGATTATATAAAACAATCTGTTTACATTATGTATGATGTCTATAGCAAGATCTTTATATGAAACATTTATTAAGTGCTTAACACTGCTTACACATTTATTTACACAAAGGTGTTGTACTATTTTTCTGTCTGAGCATGCTTGCCATACAGTGTATTAATAACCGTTTACACTATGTAGATAATGGACACAGAAGATCTTGAAAACCATGGTCACTGTTAAAGGGATTACTCACAATTAAGTTGCGCACCCAAAAATATGATATTTTGAAAAAAATTCGTGACCGGACAACATTGGACCTCATTGACTTTTATTTTATGCACACAAAACCACTGAGACATTTCTCAAAATATCTTAATTTGTGTTCCACAGAAGAAAGAGTCATATGCATGTTTTGAATGACGCAAGGGTGAACTGTACTTTCAATATGGGTTCCAGTACTGTTCTGCTGTGTTTGGGTGCTTGAGTGTGAAATACCCATGAGCCTTTTCAGTCACATGAACCCATTCTTCCTAATCTCGTGTCCATTTCCCAGTCAGTCATTCAATCACTGAATCACTTTCGCTCAACTGCAATTTTATCATGTGCGCTTATTCCAGCCTCCCCCACTCTCATGTGTTCTCCCCTCTTCACACCTCTCTCAGATACATCACTCCTCTCCTCTTAAGAGACGGACGTGCCTGCACATCCTTTCTGCCTTTTAGACTTTGTTACCCAGAGTGCTGCAGCTGTGTGATTTGCGTCGCAGGGTTTGGTCCTCCCTCACCAAAGAACCACAGTATAGCTTTGAATTATTCATTTAGAGGACATGTAGCGGAAGAATAAAATGGTATCTTTCTCACTTGTTTATTCTTTCTGTTAGTCTGTATCTGTTTGTTCATTCCCGTACACTCAAGAATTTGGTTATCTGCCCGTTTAAGTTTTAATGGCGTGGGACGCTTGCTCAATGCGGCAGTGTTTAAAGTGCTCTATTTGTTTGAGTTTTCAGGACTGCGTGGTGTCTAGTGATGATGGTTTATTGAGTGACTACAGACAGCAGTGGTCTCTGTGGTACAGCCAATCGATGCTGTCATACTGCTGTTTTCTGGTCATTTGTTGTTTTTAGCGTGTCACGCTCTGTTATCCCGGTGGATTGAAGTGGATCTTATAAAAACTTAAACCACCAGATTTAAAAGCACGCCACCAACAGCAATGTTGGACGATTTCACATCTGTGCTTAATTTGTGTTTTTCAAACTCTACATTCTTAAAGGGACAGTTCACATAAAAATGAAAAATGTCATGTCCATTTGTTTTTCCAGAATATTTGGAATTTACCGAATAACTTCACACCACTGACTTTTATTATGGCATAAGATGCAATGAATGTGAACGGTTACTAAAAAATATAAATAAACACAATCTTTTCACTGCGAACACAGTTAGCTACAAGAATTCTAAACCTAATACAAAAAAACTTGCAAGCATACATGAACATAACAATGTATTAATATGACAATATAAACAAACTTTGATTTTACCAATGTGCATTTCTTTGTTTTCTTTTTGTCTAGAAATCGTTTTCACTTGTGATTGAGGCACTGGATCATGACAACGAAACATCGGAGTCAGGTATGATGATGATGGTGAGGTGCGTGTGTGTGTGCATGCCTGTGAGAAAACTAAAACCCATGGATCATATGCTTCCTCACACAAGATATCTCTTAGTTGCACAAGAGATTTGTGGTACTATAAAAGTTCAGAGACGGCGAGATGGAAAGACACTTTTTAAACACCAGAGACAATCTTTATTTACCCATCATGCTTTCTTCAGGGGATTACAGGAGAAGAGGTCACCGACTTTGACTCTTTCATTTCCTGTGTTGCTTTCTGATTGTTTCTTCTTATAATTGAAGAAAAGCTCCATGACTGAAAATATGTTGGTACATTTGACCCACAGACACACACACACACACACACCAGTTATGTTCTCACACAGAGTTGTGGCAGACTCTTCAATGAATAAATGCATAAATTACATGTGCTCACGCGTGCTTTAGAAATGATGAGATATATTTTAATTGTTGGACTATTGCCAATTCATCTTTTGTAAAACCAAACCATGGTGGTATGGGCATGCACAAACATCCTATCAGAAAGGTTGAAAATAATCCTGAAAATATCTCACACCGTGTCTACACCGGACAGTATGGACAAAATGTAAAATTATAATTAGTTCTATTGCGTTCTCTTGTCTCATCGCATCCGGTGTAGACACGGTGTCATACAAGGATACTCACCTTCGAGTTGTTCCAAGTGTGTATACGTTTCTTTGTTCTGATGAACACATAGAAAGATATTTGGAAGAATGCTTATAACCAAACAGATATCAACACCCATTGACTACCATAGTAGGAAAAAATACTTACATTTACATTTATGCATTTGGCAGACGCTTTTATCCAAAGCGACTTACATTGCTTTATCCTATACATTTTACATTGGTATTTGCAGTCCCCTGGGATCGAACCCACAACCTTGCTCTTACAACTGAGCTACAGGAAAGCAGAAAATACTTTATCATTTTTTTTTTATTGAACACAAAAGAAGACATTTTAAAGAATGTAGAAAAAAAGCAAATAGTTTTGGGGCACTTTTGACTACCATTGTTTTTTCTTACTGTTCAATACAACACAAAGTAATTTTTCCTACTATGGTAGTCAATGGGTGTTGCGATCTGTTTGGTTATAAGCATTCTTCCAAATATATTTCTCTGTGTTCATCAGATATAAGACATTTTTACACATCTGGGACAACTCGTAGGTGAGTAAATGATGACAGAATTTTCATTTTTGGGTGAAGTATCCCTGTAACAAACCACTAATTTGAAACGCAAGCTCATTTCTATTCTCAGATACTCGACTTAAGGTTTTCTATCTTTGTACTGAGCTTATGTACAACGAAATAGAAAACTGATAATGTTTTGCATTAGTGATGTTACATATGGCCTAAGGTGATTAAAAATTTGCATTGCATTCCATGGAAAAGCTAACAGCATATGGGCGTGGAAGAATTATGACTGTTTCAAGTCTAGGTGAACTATATCAAGACCAGAGCCTTTGGACTGTCTCAGAGATTTTAAAGGGACAGTTCACCTAAAAATACAAATTCTGTCATCTTTTAACAACCCTCAAGTTGTTACAAATCTGCATAAATTTCTTTGTTCTGTTGAATGCAGAGAAACATATTTGGTAGAATGCTTATTTCCAAACAGTTCTTGGCCACCACTGACTACCGTAGCAGGACAGTTACAGTAGCTATAACTGTTCATCGCTTTCCTACATTCTTTAAAATATCTTCTTTTTTTCTGTTCAACAGAACAAAGACATTTAAAAATGAAATTTTCCTACAATGGTGGTGAATTGTGAACAGATTTGGAACAACATGTGACTGCATAAATGATAACAGAACTTGGTCAACTGTCCCTTTAAGATCACTATGTTAAAGCTTCAGTCCCATCCTGATACGCACACATTCTTTTTCATTAACCTTGTTCTCTTTGTCTTTTTATTAATGTTTTTTCTTTTTTTTTTCCTAACTTTCATTTCACCTGAAAGTCCCCTTTTTATTATAATTTTCTCATCTTCCCCTTCTTTTTCTTCTCATCCCCCACCCGTTTTTCCTTCTCCCTTAATCTTTCAATCTCTCAGCCCTCCAGCTCATGTCATTTCTTTTCATATACTATATCCATTCCTTCTCTCGTTTGATGGATTTATATTCTGTCTGCCGTGAGGTGAGGCTTAGTTGGGCTGAGGTGTGACTCTAAATGACGTGTGTGTAGAATTATCGAGACCTTTTTCTGCCAGCTTTAGATTATGACAAGCCATGTTTCTGAGCGCCATAGAGCTTCAACAGTCTTAAACAGTGTCCAACCTGAAGCAATACCTTCTTGATAAAGAGTCTGAGGGAAAGAGAGCACCAAGGACACAAAAGAGAGCACCAAGGAAATTTCTCATTTGCACCCTAATCTTCACTCTTAAATTCATGTAGATGGCTCTACATCTGCGTTTTATTAAGCTCTTTTTTCAGTCAAACACCTTTTCTTGGCTGTGTGGAACGAACATCATTGACGTAAACAAATGATAATGAAAGCACATTCTTTATGCTGTGGTGTTGAAGGGAACAGCTCACCCAACATGAAAAATCTGTCATAATTTACACACCCTCATTTCTTTCCACACTTTCTTTCTTTCTGTCTCTTTACATTCAGTGTGCTATTTCAGAGATAATATATTGTGAGACCGGATTCAAAACAGACTGTCTGGGAGAACTTGGCTGATCAATAGATCTGTCCAATACAATACACTAGGGACTAAAGAGGAAGAGAAAAAAGAAAGAATGAACCCAGTCTCCCATTGTTGACAAGGAGCTTCAGTATTATCCTATATTACACTAAATGTAACTGGAAGCTCCTCTTCTCTCAGTTTTATACTTGGGTGTTGAATTATAGTGTCTGGGAAACCTTTTGGAAGGATAACAGGTCAAAATTGTAGCTAATAAAATCAAAATATTAAAAAAAATATATATGTATTTACATAGTGAAGATACATATTTTAGCAGTACATGTCTACCCTGGGAAGTTTGCCTATTTTCTTTCTAGTGCCTTTACCTTATCCTACCAGTTGACTTATATGGCTTGCAAGAACAAGAAGATTTGGACATACATTAATTTCTCTCTGTTTTTTCCTTCAGGTCGGGAGGAATTAATAGAGCGAGTGTTGCTGTCCTCCATGCTAAACCCGGGTGAACAGTGGCAGTCTTTCCCCCATCATGGCCGCATGTTCACACTTGAATATCGTCTACGCTTCCGCTGCAATACCAATTACTACGGCCCATTCTGCAACAAGCTGTGCCGTGTACGCGACGACTTTTTCGGCCATTTCGACTGTGATCCTTCTGGTACCAAAGTGTGTAAGGAGGGCTGGACTGGAGCAGAGTGCACACAGGGTGAGTGGATCAAGATTTTACATACTGTGGTGTCAATGATAGTATTAAAAAATGTACTATACTATATTATTATATATAAATATATATTTATATCGCAATTTCAAAAATTGACCCTTTAGACTGGTTTTGATGTCCATTATCATACTGTATACTCGTGTGTGTGTGTGTGTGTGTGTGTATATACTTGTCATGGTTCCACTATCATGTCATGTTTTATTCCTGTCTCGAGTGGAGCCATGGCATTGCCTGATGGTTTTATGCGGGAAAGACAGTTCTTTCTCGTGTCTCGTCTTTGGCCCCGCCCTCTTCACTCCTTGTCAGCTTTCCCTGAGTGCTTAATCCCCAGCACCTGTTTCTTGTTAATTATCCTGTGTTCGTTCCCTATAAAGAGTCCTCATGTTTCGTTGTCCTGTGGACGTTCATTGTATGCTGTAGGATGTATGCTGTATGCTGTATGTCTTACCTTGCATTGTAGCTTCTTGTTAGTTGTTCCTGTACCCGTAGTGGTATGAGCTGTATTCTTGCCATTGTCCTACCTTGTTCCTGTTTACCCCTTGTCATAGTAAGTGTAAGTTAAGTGTTTGTATCAAGTGTTTGTTTTATAGTCTAGTAAGTCAGTGTCCTTGTTAAAGTTTATTATTTATCCTGTCTTGTTTTTCCCATTGTGGGTTTTGTTTAGTCCTTTTGCCTTCTGTATAGTCTTGTTCTGTTTAATAAACCCCTGTTAACCCCTTCACGTCTGAGTCCTGCCTGCACTTGGGTTCTCCTGCCATGTCTTGCCACGAGAACCATGACAATACTATAATGATAGTAGTGTAGTATGAAAATACATATTTTGGAGAGTATATGGTTCACGTGACAACAAAACCAGTCTTAAGGTTCAATTTTTGAAATTGTGATTTTTACATTATCCGAATAAAAAAGCTTTCTATTGATGTATGGTTTGTTAGCATTGGATAATATTTGACTGAGATATAACTGTTTAAAACTCTGGAGTTTGAGGGTGGAAAAATCTAAATGTGCTGTAGCAGGCGGTTGCTATGTAGAATCAGGTTTGTTTTAATACTCTCTATTGGTTTACCGCTGTAAAGACAGTGTGGAGAGTAGATGAACCTGAAAGCTGAAATTCTAAGCTTAGCATATTGATACCAATCTTGATTGGACTATAGCAAGTTTGCGAGTGTGTTACAGGCCATTTTTGTAAGCAATTTTGCTGCATCCACTCACAAAGTTTCGATATATTTACGGTAGAAAATTTACAAAATACATAGAACATGATCTTTACGTATAATCCTAATGATTTTTGGGGATAAAATAAAAAATTATAATTTTGACCCATACAATGTATTTTGGCTATCACTAAAAAATGTTCCTGTGCTACATAAGGCTGGTTTTGTGGTCCATTTTTGCAAGCGGCATCATTCTTGTGGATTTCATTAGGTTTATTATTACCTGATGATACTAATAATCATCCTCAAACATTTTGATGACTTAGTCCCTGTGCATATAAACGACAAAATAACCACACAGCTGCAAACAATAATGTTGTTTTTACAATAATTTTTCTGCTCCGTGGCACCTGTGCTATTGACATCATTACTTAACCGAACCAATGCTGTCTGTGTATGTACATGACATATGTTGTGATTTCATCATAGCGTTGTGTAAGCAAGGATGTCACTTGGAACACGGCACCTGCGATGAGCCTGGAGAATGCAAGTAAGTCCAAAGATAAAATTATAACACATACCACATGCAATACCTTTTTAATTATTTTTGTGATTTTGCTCTCTTATTCTTCTCTCTGTCTTTCTTTCTCTTTCTGTAGGTGTCATTATGGCTGGAAGGGTGACCTGTGTGATGAGTGCGAGACGTTTCCTGGGTGTGATCATGGCACTTGCACTGAACCCTGGAAGTGTATGTGTGATACAAATTGGGGCGGCCTGCTCTGTGATAAAGGTGAGATGACACCTGCATCTTGTTGATGTTTGTGTATGTATGTGTATTTGTATGTGTTTTATCTGTCAGTTGATAATCAATAAATATAACTATACAAACAACTTAATAAATGTGTTGAACATTTTAGGATTCAGAATTTGTTTTGAACTTTCTGGATGAAAAATTCTACATGTTTTAACTGTCTAAAGTTTGTAAAAAGATGAAAAGGATAAAGCTGTTAAAAGTCAGAAATGTTGGTTAAAGCCGCCCTAACACTCGTGGTTTCTGCCAAACTCATATTCATCATATTCATATTCATTCATAGAGTAGTTTTGCATACGTTGTATGTTCGAAGAGTATTTAGTTGTATCACATTTATAAAAGATAGATAAAGCTGAACGATTACTTCCGAAATCATACGGCGCATGCGGGGGGGAGGGGTAGGCTGAATTAAAGCACATTGTCAGCCAAACACAGACATCAGTTTCACTCACTGCATGCGGTTCATGTCTGGCATCTTTAAGCGTTTTTTAGCTTTTAACTTTCCGAAACCTGTACGATCGCTGGAGGAGCAGAAGAGCACTTGATGTTTTTTTGACAGAAACACTTTTTTGCCTGTCAATAATTTTGGCACATAGGTTCAAGTGGTTTGGTGACTGTTTTTTGGGTAATGTGCACGTGGTTACAGAAGTTAGCAGAATGACAACATAAACAAGTGTCAACCGTATTTAATCATATGCTTTCACGCATTGCCTTTGTCAAGATCAGTGTTTTCAATATCAGCGGATTTGTTGACCTCAAGCATACAAACCTGCTTTCAACAAAACCCAATGACATGTCCACAACATTCCCGCACTATTATAACCTTGGCGTTCATCACACCTTAGTGCACACTAGGCAACATTTGTGTAAACAGATCCAGTTTAGCTGTAATGAACCCACGCGTGGGGTTTGATCAGAGCTTTGTACAGGTGTAAGCTGATAGTCTTGGGTAAACGGAATGTGAGCTCGCCGCTTCTTCAGAGGCGGATGCTTAAACAGACTCCTGCCATTCAACGGTAATGTTAGCGGCACTGTCACACCCTCACACACACACACAAACACACATCCACAAAGATGAATAGAGGGCACTGAACTCTAGATAATGGCTTGATCTTGATTCTCTCTATCTCTCTCTCTCACACACACAACACACATAACGTGATCTCAGGAGTCAGTTCTGTATCATATTCCATCAGCACTGTTGTTCATTTACTTCTGTCTATTTGTATGTTGTGTTTTTAATTCTTCCAGTTATGTATGCTTGTGTGCTTTGGGTAATGTTTAAATCATCTTCTCAGGCGTAACCTAGTTTGAACTCATGGTTAGACAATGTTTGATTTCTGAAACAAACTAGATCTAAACAATCTCTGAAAATGTCAAACTCAATTTAAGTTTAGACCAAACTGGTATTTGGTGTAACTTCACGAGTGTAACCTTAAAATTATTGTTTATAAATAATAGTTATCCAAAACACAACAAAGCTTTGCGCAGGGAAAATAAAATTTTGTATACCAGAGGTTCCATATGTTCACAGATTTTTGTTTTTCACGATAAGCAATCGAGCAGAAGGGGATGTGTCTCCAGACGATCCTCAGTTTTAGTTATAATTAATAATGATGTTTACCAATGATTTGTACGTAATTTTGTGTTTAGTTGTTTTTTTGTCATTGGGAAAGAGACATTGTGAGTTTTTGACTTTGAGGGTTTTTTGCTTTTGTGTTGATGCATGTAATTTCTAGTCAAATATCTAGTCAAATTACATTAAATTTGCAAACCATTTTACTTTCATAATTGAGATTTTTACATTGAAACTGAATATGCAGACAGACACTAGATTTATCCATCATGAAAAGTGTATGAGATGTCCTCATTTCCAGTCAGTTGTAGAGATCTGTACCACTGAAGCACCACTGACAGAATACGAATAAATGAATAAATGTGAATGTTGTATTCAAATTACTAATCAGTGTCTTTTCTCTCTCCTTTTCTCTGAATCTCTCTCCATCCGACATGCAGATCTGAATTATTGTGGTAATCATCAACCATGTAAGAATGGGGGTACTTGTACCAACACCGAACCCAACGAGTACTTCTGTGTTTGTCAGGAGGGTTTTCATGGCCGCAACTGTGACATCGGTGAGCAGAGCCTGTTAATCACAAGTAAAAATTCAGCCTGTCGCATCTTATCAAAATATGTGTGGTAACAGAATTAAACCAAGAGAATAATGTAAATGTGTTGTACAGTATGTGTTTTAAAGGGACAGCAGGAGAAGTATTATTATGGAGTTTTGGAGCTGTGAATGTCATTAGCACAGTTGCTTTTTTTTACCATGTCTCCCTGCCTGAGCTTAACTCATTATATCTTCCCTCTTCTATAATTTTCATCTGTGCAAATGAGTGGAGAGTCATGTGGCTCTGTGAGGTGTTGATAAGACATTAACATTAGGTTTGCATTAGGATTAGTTGCCTCAAAGCCAGGACGTTTTAGATAATGACTAATTAAAAAAAAGCACACGTCATTGTTTTCCTGCAAAGGTCCTTTTTTTTGATAAGTGTTATTGGAAAAACAGGTGCATGACTAAAATAACAAATCTCCTTTTTCTAACAGTGGAGCATGCGTGTCTCTCTAACCCATGTGAGAATGGTGGAACATGTATTGAAGACCCAACAGGATTCAGCTGTGTGTGTACACAGGGCTGGAAGGGACCCACCTGTGCCGCCTGTATGTGCACACGCACACACACACGCACGCACGCAACAATCAGCATCAGTCAAAGGCTGCTATTTCCTGTACTGCCGCTGCCGATTGCTTTCAGGAATATACCAAAATAAATCTGCTTAATTGGAGAACAAACAACCAGCAATCACATAGTATGATGATGTACATTTGTGCAATCCGCTTTTAGAAGTCTGGGTGATTGTTTAGAGAACAATGTAGTATTTGTATACAGTATATGGCATCACTATAATGTACTTTGAAAGGCATCTTGGAGAGATTACAACAGAAATAAAGATAGGAAATAATGAATTTCCAACAACTTGTATATCGTAAATAGGTCCCCCAACCTCAGAAAATAAAAAAACACTGTATTGATGATTGATGATTCCTGTAGCTCAGTGGTAAGAGCATTGCGTTACCATCGCAAGGTTGTGGGTTCGATCCCAGGGCACTTTTTAATTCTTATGATTACCTAAGAGTGACTAAAGATAAAGACAGTGATTAAACAAAAATGATATTTTGACCTAAACACAAACATATAAATAGTAAATTCAGAAAAACTGAAAATAAGTTTCAAATAGTCTGCTGGTGAATATATACGGCATATCATCATATGTATGTCTTTTTCCTCCATTATTCACTTTTCTTTGCTTAATGTAGACAGATTTTTTCTTACCCCTTAATTTATTGTTAATAAACTGAATTTAGATGCATTTATCAACTGTTTATATATATTATATAAATATTTGATCCTCTATTCTTCCTCTATACTTGGTTTGTAACTCCCACCACTCTGTCATCTTTACTCCTTGCACTTTTCTGTTTTTAATCCCTCTTTATGGGGCTTTATGTTTATAGTCTTTTTCACCTACTCCCTGTGTCTCTCCGGGTTTGATTTATCTGTGTTTGTTCAGAATGCACAGGGTGAGGAAGAGGAATAACAAAAGAAAGAGCGCTACTAGAACCCATAATCATTATACCATTCATCCATGTCACAGCGACATCTCCAGCGTTTACACACACACACACACAGCATATCAGGCTATTTGCACTTGTCCTCTCCCAGATGCAAATATATATTAAAATCAGACAGAATGATGGATTAACAAGCAGACAGATTCAAGAAATGATCTATAAATGTAATTTTTGTTAAGATAGAGAACATGTCTTCTCTCTGCAGCACTGTTGCACTGTGACTCCAGTCCTTGTGGGCTTGGGGCTACGTGTCAAGAGACGCCTCAGGGTTTTCAATGTCGGTGTCCTCCATTCTGGACCGGAAGAACCTGCCAGCTCGGTGGGTATAAAGAGAAATGCACAACCTTTACCTGTCCTCAGCCGTCCATACATGTCTACACTTGCCTAACTTTGCGTTTCCCCATACTCATCCTCAGCTTAACCTGATGAAACCTGCCTCTACCTGTCTAATCTTGTTGTGAACTGTCATTACCTGTTAGTAAGGTCAAAACCTGTTTGTACTTGTTTATGCTAGTATTCTTCACCTCACACTCGGGGGGGTTCGTGAACTTAACTTGCATCAAGGGATTCAATCCAGAAAACCACGAAAAAATACATCAACTGAATCATGACGTCATTGCATTGATCAGTTCATGTGTTCTTTAGGAAACGAAGCTGCGACCTTGCCGTTGTTAGCGCAATGCTCGGTCGAGCTAAATAAATTCCCAAATTGCATATCTGCACAAAGCACATTGAAATTGCTATTCATTATCCCCAAACCTAATCCGTTAACCCAGATCAGACCATTCCGACATGACATATGGCTGGATCTTCCATTAATGTTGTTGACTGGTGGGAAAATCTCTCTCGAGTCTCAGCTCAGTCTCTCTGGACTGCCAACTGCTCTGTGAAATGTAGCCATGTGTCAAAGTGACAGAAAACAGCCGGTAGCGTCGGTTTGAAAAGATCAGTCTTTGGAGGCAAGATGTGTGTTTCAATCAGTACGGACTCCTCAACTGTGCTAGAAGTTTCTTTTCTAAGCTACATGTGACCACACAGTTGAACGACATATTAATGCTGCATGTGAATCATTTTTTCTATACTTTTTTAATGAAATGAATCATTTTAACACTCCTTATGATGTGCCTTATAACATAACATCATATTTTACTGTTTAACATTGAACACATTACATGCATGTTTAACTGCGTGTGTGGTCTCTGCCTTCTGTCCTCAGACACTAATGAATGTGAGATTGGTGTGTGTGTCAATGCTCGCTCGTGCCGTAATCTGATTGGAGGATATTTGTGTGACTGCCTTCCTGGTTGGTCAGGGCCAAACTGTGACATTCGTAAGTATTAGAAGTGGCGAAAACCCATTATGAAAGGCCAGCATTTTAATGAATTTACATATTTCAGACATTAACGATGATGCCTCTTGAGATACATTTTGGAACAGAGTACCAGTACTTTTGGTCGTAAAATCATAGTCTATTTTATTGATAAACTCATATTCTGTTGAGCAAACTGAATTTAGTTAGCTAGTCTCTCTCTTCTCACTGAAACTCAATGTTCTGCAGGTTTCCACTTTGTTGCCTATTGATTTTTTGTAAATATTCTCTATTCAACAGGGAACAGTAGCTGCCAGGGTTTGTGTCTGAATGGAGGACGCTGTGAGGTTAGATACACTGTTCATTTTGTGCAGTTCACATTATGACACAATGACATTCCTTCATAAGCTTACTTTTGTCTTATGGATGTGAAGTTAGTCTGAGATTTAACCGTTCCTCTTTCAGTATGTCTAATGTATGTTTAACATGTTCTGTTTGTGTGCAGAACTCTCAGTGCGAATGCGTGTCAGGGTTCTCTGGGAAACACTGTCAGGTGGTGCTGAATGCCTGTGACAGCAACCCCTGTGTGAATGGAGGGCACTGCGTGGAGCGTCACGGTGGCAGAGGCATGTTCTGTAGCTGTCTGATGGGATACAGTGGCACTTATTGTGAGGTGAGTGAGTTTATGTTCGATGATAACATTGCTTTGGCAGAGCCATGACCTTTTGGGTGGATATGTAATATTTTGCATTATGGGCAACTAATGCAAGTTTGAGCGTTAGATGCCTAATGTAAAGCTTAAGGTAACATTGTTTTATATACTGTAGATCAGTGGCGGCTGCTGATCTTTTAAAGAGGGGAAGCTCATTTTCGGCCTAAATCATAAAAATTGTCCATTTATTTATATGTAAATTCTGCCCTACGTTCCTTTTCAAGAAAATGCTCTGTAACCCATGTCAAGAGACATGGCCAGCAGTACATTTTCTTTTTCACAGCACTTCCAGTCAGCCAGCTAACTTTGTCATACCAGGAGAGCTGAAAAGACCTGTTACTTTTCCCTATCTTTTGCACTAAATCAATCTTAGGTGTTGATCTGCCCTGCTGTTTAATTCTAAGTTTCTCCTCGTAAGAAAGACTTTCTAATGGCTTTGCCAAATTCAGGTCGACAATATTAGCACTGTCTGCCATCATGTGCAGTTTGCTAGCTGGCTAGTTCAGACTATATGAATTAATGAACAAACAATCTAATATATATATATATTTAACTCAACGGGAGGAAATGTGGGAATTATGTTAAACTGAAACAATGAATGTGGTGTGAAATTGTGTGAAATATACGATGAAGGTTGCAGCAGTTTGTCTTTCGACTACACATGCAAAATCCGCGATGGGACTGAGTTGGAAATGGAGACACAGAGTGATACGCGTCATAATCTGAAGACCACGCCCACGCCCACACCAACCGTCTCTTTGCATTGCGAGAAGCTGCCGCCTCCTTGTCATTTATGATTTATAACAAAAAAAAATGTCTAAAAGCTGATATGTGACAATGTGTATAGCAAACAAGCTAAAAAAAACAAGAAATACGTTTTTATAAGCTGTCGACCCCCAAAAAATGAGCGTTTTAGGACATAAAAGTGGATTAAAAAGAGATGACAGACCCTCCAATCATCAGGCAGACGCTCGGAGTCCGGGCCAGCCCACTCCTCCATTCATCCCAGAGACGCTGAGCGTCCGTGGGCGGGACATAATCGCAGCATTATCCAATGACCGTCTTGTTTCTAAGCACTGAAAAAAACTGTTTAAAGCAGCCCCATTGAAGTCAATGGACGCTGGGCTTCAACAGAGTAATGCACTGTACGCTACGGGAATGAATGAGAAGGAAATCGAGTCAGCCGACCTAAGTAGCTGATTCTGAACCAAATTGTTTTCGTTCGAGATGAACGTGTTTAACGCATTTTTAGTCAATAAAATGTTAACATAATAGTACATATAGTTGACCATTCATTTTTTGACAATTATAGGGGAAGCTGAGCTTCCCTTGCAGTCTTAAAGAAATCGCGTCTGCTGTAGATAATTATTAAGTCGTAGTTGTGCAATTTTTGTATCAAACTTAAATCGGTAAACAAGGACTCATATTGCAATAGTATGTTTTATGTATTCTATATGTTTCTTTTTTTTGTCATCATCATTTGTATTAATGTGTATGTACTCTACCAAGTTATTCCTAGTGTGGTCTTACTGTTTTTAGAAAAATGGAATCTTAAATAATTTTGTTCCTCATAATTAAACGCAAGCATATTAAACATTTCAATTAAATATGAACATAGTCATTTGAGCTGCCATGGTTTAAAAAAATGAAAAGATACAAATTAAACTGCTATGCAACAATGTATAAAAATGCTTTTGAAAGAAATGTGAATTGGGTTGAACTGACATTGTTAAAATGTTTACAATTTCAATTGCAACAATGACATGCATGTTACATTTTGTGTTGCACTTGAAGTTTGACAAAATTTGACCTTTTTCATCTAAAGTGTGCTCGTTCACAATACAAGCGACAAAGCGAATTGATCAAATTCATTTTAATGGAGAGCTGGCGACTTCCGGTGACACGAGCAATAGCAACTTTTGGAAAATGAGGAGCGACATTTGGGAGCAACAGCCAATAGGAGAGAAGATGCTTGCTAAAGTGATTCTTCTCCTATCAGCTCCAGCAGTGAGCATCATCAGTAGTGGGAACCACAGACATATATAAATTAACTAGACGCCTCAATGTCACCTGGATCGTACGTCAAAACCGCCGCCATATTGGTGAGGGCAAAAGCCGACTACAAAGACATACGAGTGAATGGTGGAACCGCAGTTTTCTGGATAAAACAAAACATTGTTTTCATATCTCTACAGATTTCAATACTTTTCTATTTACGTGGAGTACAGGATCGTTTTGGCTCCAGTTAAAGATGGTTAGAACTGAAAATGTATTTATTGTCATACGGAACAGTTAAAACTCATGCAAATATTTAGGCTTAATAATTGTGTACACATCGCTAATGTGAAATAATTTAAGGTGGATTAAATGCACATGATCATAACACAGCTCGTTCACTTTAAAATCATAGGAAAAATCGAAACAATTCGCCTTTACTATATGACTATATGGGCCTACTACTATTTCAGACTTGCATTAAATGGCAGAGTGTTATTTGTTTAACTATATCACATACACCTTGTTTTACCGGATATATTTTTTGTCTATGAAAATGTCAAAAATTACTGCATAAAATGCCATTTCCATAGTGAAAAACATTAGTTTTTATAAAATACGTTAATAAAACTATATTACCTTGTTCAATGATGCGAACAAATCTCAGAAAAAAATCTCTACATGTCTGTGCTTTATTCTCGACTACTGCAACGTGGTTATTTATTCTGTTGCTTGTCTTGTCTATAACATGTCACTGACATGGTGTCATCTAGTGGTGTCACAAATAATGGATTTCACGTTTCCTTATGACAACCTTTGATTTTAAAGTAGGCAATAACTATCGAGATATGAAGCAACTAGAGACATGATAAAGTTGTACTCTATGTAAACCATTGAAATATGTTAAGAAATGTAAAGTGATTGTTCTTTTAATACCGAAAAAGTCGCAGCTCTGCCATTGGGTTCAGTGGGCTTTTAGTGCACTGTTGCCCTCACTAATGGCACTGTTGACGTATCGCAGCAGCAGAGCAAAGCGGCCAATGCGGCGTCTAGGTATTTATTATGTCTATGGTGGGAACGCCCACTAGCATCCTAACCGCCAACCCCTGGTGACTTGCTGTGACAAAGTCGCTTGTAATGTGAACTTGGCATTACATTTTATCAATATGTGTTGCCTGGAAATCAAACCCACAACCTTTGCGCTGTTTACACAACGCTCTACCGACTTCTTTCTGGAATTACAAATAGTATATGGTTATGAAGTTGTGACTCATGCATAGCTTCTGGCGTCGATCTTAAAGCTTACGTCGATACTACATTGTGTTCATTCTTTGATGGTAAGTAAGGTTAATTACATGTCTTGTATTTCAGTCTGTGCTGGATGTTTGCAATCCCAACCCTTGCCCGAAGGGGGTGCCATGCAGCAGTTCAGAAGGAGGCTACACGTGTGACTGTCCTGAAGGATACTTTGGAAACGAGTGTGTGAGCCTTAAGGAGTCATGTCAAGGTCCCCATTGCCAAGGTTAGGATGTAAATCATTAAACGGTAGAAACAAATGTAAAAGTAAAGTAACTCTTTTTGTTGAATTAATCGTTCTCTTTGTCACTGTTCAGGAGCGATTTCAAATCCAGGTGGAAGTGGATTTAGTTTGTATATGGTGTTGGTTGGTGTTTTTGCTCTGCTCGTGGCAGGCGGCTGCTCTGTGTGCACACTTTTGCTCTCCCGTCTGCATCACCGTCACCGTACCAAAGAGCAGAAGCGCACTTCCGTGCCAGACGACAACGCCATCAACAACCAGCGGCAATTCTGCACTCTCATCCGTAACCTCGACCACAGCGTGGCCCTCCTACCTCCCGCCCAAACAGTGCCCACCTCAGTGCCTGCGCCCTGCAGCGAAGAGATTGAACTTACTCTCCCTCCCTCGCCCGCACCCTCCCCAGCTCTGAAACCGGCCCACGGGCCAAAGTTGGACATAAGCAACCGTGAGCGGGAGAAACTAAATCGGATCCACAATGCAGACAACCAGGAACTGGAGGTGTGACCGTTTCTCGACCGCCGGGAGGGAAACTTCCTGGCTTTGAGGATTGTGCTCGATGTGGATGATGTTTGTTAATTAACCTCTGCTGTTGAACCTTGGTCTCTGAGCTTTGCACTATGAAGACCAGAGACTGTTCAATCTGAGAAGAGAATATTGGCACAGGACCAATCCATTGTCAGCTGAGGTCCCTATATTGACAGGTCAAAATGAGCTTATGAGGACAGCGTTTTAAAGGCCAGTCGCTCAACCTTTTTTAATTTTGGATATTTAAGTGTATTTTATTGTGTTTACAGTTGTGCCCTTCATATTTGTACACCTTTGTTTGGTTGTTCATAAGCGTGGTTGTGTTTGTGTGTGCGTGCATTTGTGAGTGTGTAACAGAGATGGAGCCTCTTAAAACCTTTTGAGATCAAATAAGCATGATCTATGAGTCTCATAAGTGCATTTCTAGATTATATTTTGTATCTTGATCTGGATTTGGGTCAAGTGTAAAGGTCTTATTTAAGACTCAATATGACTTTGACGAATACAGTAGTTCACCCAGAATCAAAATGTTCATCTACTCACTCACATGCCATGTCAGGTGTACAGTATACTGTATAACTTTCTTCAGCTAAACAAAGTTATTTTAAATAACCTCAACGCCAAGGGTCACGTAGAAACCATCCTAAATTTGATTTTACGATCATTTCTCAAAGTGCGTACGCGTGATTCATAGAACGAACGTATGCACAGAAAATGTTTGTACAACTCTCTATTGGATGTGAAATCTACAAATCGCAAATTATTGTGAAATTGCGCACATCTGAACAGTTTTAGATCTCCGCCTTTTAATGATTTAATGTAATTGATATATGAAAGAGCATCTGTCAACGTCCAACTCCTATACAAGCGGCAAGAATGACTTTTATTTCCAAAAAACCTGCAGCACTCGGACAAGAAAAAGTATGTGCGTCTGCTCAGACCCTGATGTGGTGCTAAGCACTCTTTCACGTCAAAGAACGTTTTTATACATATGAACGTAGCCGTGTATTTTTGCGTATCAAGTCTGTGCGTTCGCACGTTTTATAAATAAGGTCCCACGTCTAGGGGGGCATTGATGCCCCAGATTTTTATTGGGCCCCTCCAAATAAATTCAACTGACACCTTAAACAATTGAACTATTACATAATTCTTATATGTATTATCTATTAAACGATAATCTGTCAATTTAATCACAGGAACTGTGACCCAGTCTGTTAAAACCAAGCTGACTTTTCTATCACTCTTAAAAATGTTGGGTTATTTCAGCCCATGTTGGGTCAAAAATGGACATACCCAACTGTTGGGTTGTTTCAACACAAAATGCTGGTTTGTTTTAACCCATTGTTTGGTCAAATATAAAAATAATTGGGTCGTTAATTTAACCCAACGATTGGGTTTGTCCATTTTTTTATCCAATGGGTTGAAATAACAGTATATATAATAGTGTATATAAAACAGTTTTTTTATATAAAAACCATCCAACATAGTTTAGAGAACATTTTGTGAAAATATAATCTTGGAATCAATGATATTCACTGAGAAAAGCCATGTCAAAAATAAATGTATGTTGTTATGTAAAATGAATGATTGAATTCAAACTTTAAGGCTTTTTATCTCAGAATTAGATTAAGGACTTTCACAGACCGGGTCACATATGATAAATGTAGTTGTGGGTTTTATACATGGAAAATTATGTTTGTGTAAGACAGATTTTCATATTTCAAATTTTTTAAACCTTAAACATTAGCTTCTGGTAAGCGGTTATCAACACATTCTTTAACACCTCAATCATCTCTTAAAGCTCCTTCAAATATTATGGAATAAAAATAGCTCCTATCATTCTTACAAAAATGTTGCCATACTTATTTTGATGACGATGTAAAAGTTGTTTACAAAACATGGGTTTAAAATTTTTTTTTCTTAGAACTCAAAATGATCACATTCTACCAATTATTAAATGCCAAAGTCTTTAAACCATCCTGTATGAACGGTAGCTTTTCTGTCTGCCAATAAGAGAAACATGGCATGACTGATTGACTTTGACACTGACGTTTTTTAACATACTGTTGAGTCCGTTTTGTAGCTTTGTGTTCTTATAAAGACTGACCACACAATGGAAACTGCAGTCAGCAATCCATATTTTGGAGTGTTTCTGCTTCAATCTTCTCCAGTGCATTGGAAGTGGAAATACTTTTGAAAACCTGCACCTGCAGAGATGTGCACGAAGCAAATCAGATTTTAGACAATGAACACTGCAGTATATTCATCATTTATACGCGTGAGTTTGTTACAATAGACAATCTGCTTTTTGGACTCGCAGATATGGTCTTAGTCTAGATTTTGCTCTTGTGGTGCTTTTCTGTGTCTTGGGTTTGGGTCTGGGCTGGTTTTAAATGAACAGAATGGCTGTCTTTGTGGATGGATAAATTTGCCATACATTGCCATAAAGCTGTGCACCATTATCATTATCTTGGAACTCCCTGGCTTTTTAATTTTTGCAAGAAAATGTAAACTGTGGATTTGTGCCCGTGATTGACATTAGAACAAATTATGGAGAAGATGGCAGCAAAGACTGACGAAGTGGAACTGGACGTCTTTAAAAGTCTCACTAATTATTGCCTTTTATGTTGATGATGTATGATTTTTATAATACATGGATGTATATAGCGCCATTGTATATATTTTGTACATATAACGTTTTTTTCCCATTTTGTACTCTGGATACTTGCAAAACGTCACCATTTTAATTTCCTATTTCCACTCCGAGGGTATTTGCCGCAAGATCGGATTGTAATTAAAGTGCAGTTATCAACCAAAGCAAATAGTTGTTTTTGTGAGTGTATGAGTGGATTTTATTAGCATTGTAGAATGACTATAGACTACTTTGGAAGACGTAAACAACTCTGGTCCAGAACTTTCTGTTTCAGTTTTTAAACCTACATAAACATTTGAAGAGGAATACACCATACAGAATGTTCAGGACTGAATCAAAATGTAAATCAAAATTCAAGATGTACTTATATATGTAAAAAATACTGTTTTAACCAGTGTTTACATTTTGCGAAGTGGTCTATACTGGGGTGTATGTGTGCCAATATCAGCGCTATATTGTTGTGTATAACATTTTCTTTGTTGTCTATTTTGCCATTATGTAAGATGTGTGGAGTGAATAAAATAACATTCAATTATAGAGGATCCTCCCCTTAACGGCACTCACTTCATAATGTAAACTTAGACACAAGTTACATTTTAGTTGTGCAAATCTGACTGAATTGTTAAAAAAACAATTTGCCTAAGACTCAAACATCACTTTTTATGTGGGAGAGTATAAACATAATACTGTGCGCATTGGAGCGTTTCTGGGACACTGAGTCAGAGGTCAGCAGAGAGTGTGAGTGTCAGACCTGTGGATATGACAAATGTGACCTTTGACCTCTCACAGACAGGGAATGGGCGGATATAATTATTCCCTTCCTGTTCCCACCCGTCCGTGAGGAAATGTAGGAAGTTCAGTCCTTATAAAACACATAAATGATCACACTGGCACACAGTAAACCAGTGACACACACCTGCTGTGTCTCAGGATACCCAGCCTTACCCTCATTAACTCCATTGTACAGCGCATCAGCATCTGAAATAAGTATTCTTCCTGTCAGAATTTTGGTACTCCCTAAACTCAAGACCCGTGTGATGGAAAATATGCTTGAGGGCTTCATTAAAATGTCTATGAGACATATGTGTCTAGCAAGAATTAGGGGGGCTTTATTGATCTATACGCCACAAAATGAATAAATAGTGAAAAACATACCATCCCATGATTATATGAAGCTATAAAAATATCAAATCTGATATATATCATATCTATAAATCTGTATGAATTTCTTTTTTTTGGATGAACACAGAAAAAATATATTTTAAAGAATGCTTGTCACCAAACAGTTCTTGCACAATTGACTACCGTAGTAGGAAAATATGCTTTAAAAATGTCTTTCCTCTGTTGAACAACATGATATTTTGAAGAATGAAAACAAACTGTTCTGGGGCACTTTTGTAGTGAACGGTGGCCGAGAAGTGTTAGATTACAAGCATTCTTCCAAACGTCTTTCTCAGTGTTCATCAGAAAATAGAAACTAAAACAGATTTGGGTGAGTAAATGACAGACTTTTTATTTTTGGGTGAACTGACCCTTTAACAAAGACATTTTCCTGTGTTAAATAGAAGTTGTTTTTCATAAACAGCCTCCAAGAGCTCAACATTTTTGCAAGCCATGAGTTCTGTTTATTATTTCATTCATGTGAGCACAACTCCCTATGAGGGAGTCTTCATCTCAACTCTGCAGTGACATTTAGTGGTCATCTGGTGTTTTTGCATTCTTCGATTTTAAGTAATTACCTCATATCTGTAAAACCAAAGATACAAAAAAAAAACTTGAAATCTCATGTGCCAATAACAATAACCTTCGGAAGGTGGTCTAAAATCCTATCAAAATCCTATTTTGTTCTGAATAAAACATGTGGTTACAAATAACTTGGCAATCTAAAATAAATTTGATTTACCCTGCAGTGTGTCTGCAGTGACTCGGTCTCCTGATTCCCACAAGATAATTATTACCACCTATCTGTAAGGGCACGAAACTTATCTATATTTCAATATGTTCTGATATCTCACCCTGCTGTAACTACATTTACCGCACATGACGAATGATATGGTGTTACAAATGCCACAAGACGTATTTCATGTCAAAAAGATTTCTTTTCGAATTTTGTCATTCGAGAGCCTTTCTCAAGGTTTGCTTCTCACCGTATACATGACGTCCCACATAATGCAGAATAAAAGCCTGAAGGCTTGGGTGTTCATTGTTTTGCGTTATACAGTGGCAGTAGATGTGTCTGGGATTTTGAGATCTACAAAACCGGATAAACAAATGAATTGAATGTACTTACAACTTAGTTTTATTATTTATTTAACTTTTATCAAAAGTCTTTTACAGCGATTTGCAGACATATAATAATCACACTTTAAAAAAATACAGCACATATCAATAGAGAATGAGACTCTTAAAAATGATGGTTCTTCACAGGGATGCCATAAAAGACCCATCCTAGTTCCACAAAGAACCATCTCTTTCCTACTTTTTATAATCCGAAGAACCTTTATTCGCCACAACGAATATGTTCTTCAAATGTTGAAGGTTATATATGGAACAAAAAAGTTCTTCCATGACTTCCAAGAACCTTTTGAAGCTTTTGAGTGTTTCATTTAATTCACACAATTCTCAACAGACTGCGATTTCTCTATACATGCAGAAAATCATCCAAATAGTAAAGTTCTCATTTGGCATACTGCAAAGTTCCACATTACAAACGAATATGAAAGGCTGTCCTAGTATGTTTGGTTGTGTTCAGGTGTTGGAGAGAGCTGTGACAGCACTGGTCTGTAGGACTGTCGAGCTCAGCAGGTGAGATGACACATTAGGCTGTTGAGTTCGGCCTGCAAAACAAACACATTTCAATCAATACTCAAGTCCTACTATATATTATGCATCAGCCCGTTCTTCACACATAAACACAGGATTTCTGTTGAGCTGATATACAGCCATAACACATTCTTGTAAATCTATGTCGAATATTACGTTAATGTTATTTTATATTGCAATTATTTAATAAGTCCCAGATTCCCAACTCAAGACTGCAGATCACGCCCCACAGTTTTTGTGCTCTGTTGCGATTGGCTGACCTGTTCCGCTCTGTTCTGATGCGAGGTTCTGATTGGTCAGGATCTCTTCACAGCTTTGCAATCGCTGGAAGGACTCAAAGTTCACAGCTGCATCATCTTCAGACAGGCCGTGTGCTACCTGTCCATCACCTGGCCGACATACCTCAAAACGCACCCACTGATAACTAAACCGGTTAGAGAATGAGACAATGTCAGTCACATGGAGATTTCATGACAGAGCTATTAGAGCAGTGGTCCATTAATCATGAATAAAAACATTTTAAAGAACGCAATAAAACAACTGTCAAAACATATTAATCTGATTTTATTCTGGCACCCGGAATAAAAACAACTGCTACTGACTTGCTGCACTTGCGTGCTCCAGGACAGCTCTGGATCAGGTTCTGAATGGTGGGGTGAGAGAAACCAAAAAAGTCCGCTCCAGATGGAACAATGTTGGTTAAGGGTCTGCCTCTAAATGACAAAAAAAAACATGTGATGTGATTAGAACCTTTGTCGATATTCCTTCTTAAAACTCATAGCAATCGTAATTCTACAGGACTTTACCTTCGAGAAACAATAGCTTTCAGCAGGTTTGCGTGGCAGGTTTGGGCTGATGACGCCACTATTGCATTCTGTGGGTCATCCTCTGGAGCAATCTCAAACTATACATAACAAAAATGAGATTTGATTCGCTTGACTTCATACATCAAGTACAGACTAATCTTTGACCACACTTAAATCTCAGTTATGTAATTGACAGATGCTTGTAAACGTGTATGTGTGTACCTGTGGTCCTTGGCTGCCGTCTTTGATCTGGCAGGTGTAGAGGCACTTCTGATCAGGGTTCTTCAAGCTTGCGAATACTCTGGTGCTACAGAAGCCCACAGGATAGATCGCAGTCTCATCGTGAAACAGAGCCCTGTCTGTGATGATCTGCCGTAAACAACAAAAACGTTTTTCACTCAAGTTGGAACATGCTATCATTACACACTCAATAACTCACATACACCACAGTAAACTACGAGGCATGCTATAATTAGATTTCTACAAAACATTAATACACAAAATGTAAAAACACAAAATATCAATTGAAAAGTTTGGTACCCAAATGAGATAACATAAAATCATGTTTTTTTATTATGTTATCATGTTTTATTTTGTTTTATTGTTATTTAGCTGTGTTTTTTTAGTTATTTTTAAGTTATAAGCAATTTTGGAGCATTCAAATATACTGTCCAAATTTTACTGCCAAAAATAAATAAAACAATAACAGCGATGTTTGAATTTACCCCCCAAAAATCCTCTGAAATACGACTTTTAGATATGCATCCTCACTCATTAGGTTGTATATAAAACGTTAAAAGGAACAGTGTATGAAATTTTGCGGCATCGAGTGGTGGTGAGTTTGTGAATTACAAACAAAGGCTCACTCCACCACTTCCCCTCTCTATTTCAAAGCACTACGGAGGCTGACACAAGACTAAGATGACGTCACGTTTTAACTTTGCCGAAGGAGATAAGTATTTACGAAATGCGTTCTGTAGAGCAGTTAGTCCGATTAGGGCTACTTAAGAAACAACATGGTGAATTCCATGTAAGGGGACCTGCGGTGTATGTAGATAGAAATATCTCACTCTAAGGTAATTAAAACATAACACTTCATGATGTAAGATCTTTATACACCTCTAAAGACATTGTTATGCATGTTATATTGCATTTCCACACATTTAAGTAAAACAGAGGGCCGCATATGTCCTGGTCTACACCATAGGTTTTCACAATAAGACTGAGATGATTATCTGACCTCCCCTAGGCTGTAAACTGTGAGTCCACCGAGCACAATGGGAAAGACAGGCCTGCCGGAGGAGTCCAGCGAGATGGGCTGCACAAGTTTGCGAACTCCTCCCTCAGTGACCTTCCTCTTCTTACAAATCTTCTTCATAACTGAGAGGAAATAAGCAAATCACAATTTTATGGAAACAGGTAACCCAGAATACACTATGATGAGATTGTGTCGTTTCAAACACTCACATTCTTCCCTTCCTCTCTCTTTTCGTTCTTTTTTGGGTTTCTTTAAAAGATCATCAGGTCCCGAGAGCCCAGATGCCTGGCTGTGACTCCCTGAGAGAACAGCGCCCCCTGGTGTGCTGGAACTTAAAGTGGCCGCTGACTGTATACTGCAGCTGGGTGTCGGGATTGACTCACCTTCACCCAGAGACTGATATTGTAATAAAGATTTTAGAAGGAACCTAAAGGAAGAAAGTGAATGAGTTATATGTTTTGTGTAACTACAATTATTCTCACCCAAAAACAAATTCCGTCACCCATTAGTCACCCTCTGGTCATTTCAAACCCGTTTAACTTTCTTCTGCAAAAAACAAAATTTCTTATTTTGATAATTAATTATAATTATTTTGGTTCACTAGTTTAGCGGAAAAGCTGTTTTAATGTAATACAAGTGATTATAAACAATGTATTAACATTTAAATGGTCACATTTTTGATTTACAACTGTGCTCTTATCATTTATGTACTGTATGAAGTATTACAAAACTATCGAACTGGACTGAGCAGCTCCTGTGAGTTTCACTGGGATAAATTCAACCCACCTCCTTTCCTCTTTTGCTCGGACAAACTTCTCTTCTAGGTGAGCAATTTCATCATATAGTGCTGCATTTTCCTGAGTAAATAAACCACCGATAAATTGGTTTTACATGGTAAGATTGTATAAATATGCTTGTCAAAGTTTGCATAAGGCAAAAAATACCTACAAAAATCATGTTACGGGCAGCCTTGCGCAGATGGATGTTTTTCAGTCTGTACTTCTCATTTTGGCTCTTGCGAGGAGCTTTTTTGACCTTGGGTCTTGGCTCAGGGTGACTCGTTGGGGATGGTACGGGACCCAGGGATGACCCAGAGCCTGAACTTGAGAAGGTCGACTGGGCAGAGAATGACTGCAGTGCCTGCTGTCTTTCTTCATCAGTCTGTATTCACAAGTTACAAATAATCAAAATGTTTAACAGAAGAATATAGTGGCAACTCTTTACAATAAAGTTGTATCAGCTAACTGTATAAGATATCATGAACTAACAACAAACAATATTTATGCAGCATTTATTCATCGGAGTTACTAATACATTAAAATCAAACATTAGCACCATGAGCCCTAACCATAAATAACTGTACTGACATTAACTAACATTAGCTTAGGAATAATACATGCGGAAAACTTTATTGATCATTGTTAGTTAATGCACATTCTACTGCTAACAAATACAACCTTATATTAAAATATGACTGAATTACATAAAAATAAGAATATAGGGTTATGCAATATAAAGGTGAAGTGTGTAATTTTGTTAAAATACTTTATCCCATCACAGTTTAATGTGCAAGACTATGGGTGACCATTTCTGATGAGTGTATAACAAGGTTCGGTGTATTTGAGTACGGTACTGTCAACATCTGTCTCAACCAGATGGTAGGAGCTTTCACTTGGAACACCTTCAAGCAAGGTTTTTGGAAAAGATGAGCATGACAAAGCTGTAGTGTATTAGGTTAAAAAACGAATTGCAACTTATGCTGTCACACACTTTTAGTTTATTTAGATCAGAGGATTTTCAGAAAACCATTTTCAGTGTATTTGGCAACACTGGTTGCCTAAAAATTGCCACACTTCACCTTTAAAGCTGACTACACAAAATACAAACAACTAGACCATAACTTCAGAGACAGTGGCTGTTTTGATCCCGACTTCAAATACAAAAAGTAAACTAAAAATGGACTGACAAATTAAAAAAAGATGAGTAGGGTTGCAGGTGCAGAAAATTTCCAGTAAATTTACAAAAACTTTCAATAGCAAGCTGGGAACTTTGGAAATATTCCAAGTTGGTAAATGAACGGAAAAACAGTGATCTGAAGATGATAAGGCTACAAATGCAACTGCGAATGCAACTTTTCCCGTTTTTCTAACTATACTCAATCCTTTCATAGGCCAACCTGCAATTTTGCACAGTTCCAGTTTATTTTTCATTAATTCCCATGGAAAGTTTCACACTTGGAAAATTTACTGAAATTTGGCTACCCCCAAAAATGAGTTATAAAATCAATACTATGTGAACATTTTACCTAGTCAATAAGACTCTTATGAACAACATAATATATATAGTTTAATGTAAAGTGAAATTGAATCTCACACACTGACAGCTGTCTCTAGATTCCCCCAACTCTAATTTAGCATAATCTGAGTATTTATTACAGGAACTTACCAACAGGGCAAAAACTCCGTTTCTGCTCTCAATCCTCTTGAAGCGTCGACTCCCTTTCTGTGTCTGTAACACAGCGTGACACTAAAGCTTCATTCTGAAACCTACGTTCAGCACAATGGTCTCCTTGTGAGTGTTAACTCATCAATAGGCTACTCTGACCTTGCAGTTCTTTCCCACATTTGTCACTATAAACCGTCAGAGAATGTAATACAAATAAAATAATGCACACCAAAATGATCACGGGATGGAAAACATGTGGTAAATGATAGACAGATCACACACATCGAGTGACATTGAATCTCACCTCTCGATACATGACCGCCTCGAGGCTTGATTTTGCACTAGGAATGGTGAAAAGAAAAGAAATTACAAACCTAAATACATTTTTAGTACCATGTCCCCCGTTTTGAAGAGACAGAAACTAAGCTGGAAATCATTTTTCAAATGGTTTCTGTACTTTGACTGCACCAGTCCTCGATCAATGATCCGCTGTTTGATCTCCTTGATGTGCATGGGGCGTCCAGCCTCTTCCAGAACAATCTAAACACCATCAGAGAGAAAAAATACATCTAATCATCCCATCATGCAACGAGTTACACAAAACGTATGTGAAATAAACACAGTAATTTGTAAAAGTTTACCTGAGCAGCGTCAAGCCAAGTGAGGTTTGGTTTGTCTGTAACTTCACTGGAGGTTTCACTGAAAACATCAAAGCAACGTTACGAGACCACATGCATATTTTCAAACTTGTTTCCACATTGATGATATCTGTAGGTATTATGTTTATAGTATAGTATTAATATTAGTTGACATAAAAATAGCAAAGAAACAGTAGTTTAAATGTTGAGATTTTAAGGCCATAAAGCCATAGATGTTGCCTCGTGATCATAACCACGATGTTGATAAAATACTTTGCACATCATGTGCTATTAATACTGTGATGTCTTTTTTAAGCATCAAGATCTATTAAAAAAATAGTTAGATACTATACACAGTGATAACATTAATATCAGATGTTTATCATATTTATGTGCGATTGCATTTACGTCGTGCACAGAGCTACACGTCAAAGAAACACGATCATGATCAATTATTTAAAATTCGATTCGTTATTAATAAATAAAATGCTACAATTGATGAAGTTGTCTGGCACACATGTCTGTGTAACTCACGCATCTAGACTCTCGGTCGTTCCAGAAAGGCTCGTCATATTATCCAGAGCTGGAAACAAGGAATAATTGCCTTGCCCGTCTGCCTCCATTTCTGACTCAAAATTCAGGGACTCCATCGCTGTCTAGAACGGATACAGATATTTAAAACACGCAATTTTACTCGCCACGACTCGCCATGCTAATGTAAAATAAACAAGCCACGGAAATACAAGATGACAGCTGGCTTATATTCAGCGATGCTGATCACAGACGGTGCACTCAACCTTTGTGAGTCAAAATTGAAGAAAAATAACTCTACTGTACAACTGTACAGTTGTTGTTGATGACAAGGAAGATTTTCGCTTTTGTCTCCAGACTTCCTTGGAACCTCTGACTGGAACGATCAACGTTTCCGGGGAAGCATTTGAGAAAACACACACATTGTCTAGCGAATTTTAATGAAATCTAGCGGACGCATTATGGTTTACATAAAATGTGAAAAGAAACGCAGAGGTTTATATGCATGTAGTTTTATTTTTTTTACATTGCTCTTAATGTTCTCGACACTCTTTGCACTGTAGTATAAGTTCTGGTATATTTTTTTTACCCAAGCCAAGGGAGGGTGCTTCAAAAGGGTCCAGATCTGTCCATTTAGGTAGAGATAAGTGAAAGTTTGGGTGGCCTACATTTCTTTATTTCTGACATTGTTGTGGCGACGTCTGTGTGTCTGGTCAAACTGAGTCATTCACAGAAGGATCCAGAAAAACGGAGAAGTTGATAGTGTAGACACATTTTTGTTTAATGTCTAAATTTCTGTAAGCAGGCTACATGAGGGAAACATTTATAACTACCAATAATTCCTGTGGTGTTTGGTCTAGACTATCTGATTAAAATAAACAATCTGGTAAAATGTCCTGGTCCAAGTCATGAGAAAGGTGACTTTCTACCTTGACAGTGTGCTTTTAAAATAAATCATTCATAAAGTCATAAATCACAATTTACAGTAAACGTGTTATTCCTAATAGCTTTATTTACTTGTATGTCAGAGCGATACACAATATCTGTTTTATTTTTTGTTGGATTTTGTTAACAGTTGCTCAGATTTGTTACTCCTCAGTGTAGCAAAGGAGGAAGAACTCGAACTTTACGCTCCATTTCTTTGCAGTATTTCTCTGAGAGCCCAGCTGCCCTGTGATCAAAAGTGAAAAAGAAAATTTCATTATTGAAATGATTGGGAATAGAGACAAGTAATGAGTTTACATTGTATGATTAAAAGTTTATATTTTGTGGAAAAATTCCCAATAAATATCAAATAAAACTATACACAACCTCCAATTCTACTATAACATACAGTATTTGGACATTTATGACATACTGTGAAAATACTGTACAGTATCATCATTACATTACATACAGTTGTGTTCAAAATTATTCAACCCCCACTGAAATTGATTGTTTTGGTCGGTTTGACATTGATTATGATCATTCAGTCATCCTGCTTACAATTAAATCAAAGAGGCACGTGTAGGTCAGAAAAATATAACATAACATTTATAATGAAATAACCACAAATGTCTTTTCTGAGCTCACATCATTATCAGTTTTATTCAACCCCGAAGTGACATTCAATCTTAGTACTTAGTACAACATCCTTTTACAGTTATAACAGCTTTTAAACGTGAAGCAAAGCTTGACACAAGTGCCTTGCAGCGATCTACGGGTATCTTCGCCCATTCATCATGGGCAAAAGCCTACAGTTCAGTCACATTCTTAGGCTTGCGCACTGCAACTGCTTTCTTTAAGTCCCACCAGAGGTTCTCAATCGGATTTAAGTCTGGTGACTGCAATGGCCACTTCAAAATGTTCCAGCCTTTAATCTGCAACCATGCTCTAGTGGACTTGGAGGTATGCTTGGGATCATTGTCCTGTTGAAAGGTCCAACGTCTTCCAAGCCTCAGGTTTGTGACGGACTGCATCACATTGTCATCCAATATCTCCTGGTACTGAAGAGAATTCATGGTACCTTGCACATGCTGAAGCTTCCCAGTACCTGCAGAAGCAAAACAGCCCCAAAGCATGATTGACCCCCCGCCATGCTTCACAGTAGGCAAGGTGTTCTTTTCTTCATAGGCCTCCTCCAAACATAGCGTTGATCCATTGGCCCAAACAGTTCTAATTTTGTTTCATCAGTCCACAGAACACTATCCCAAAACTTCTCAGGTTTGTCCACATGACTTTTGGCATACTGCAGTCGACTCTTCTTATTCTTTGGGGACAGCAAGGGGGTGCGCCTGGGAGTTCTGGCATGGAGGCCTTATTACGCAGGGTGCGCCGTATTGTCTGAGCAGAAACTTCAGTACCCACATCTGACAAATCTTTTCTCAGTTCCTCAGCAGTCACACGGGGACTTTTCTCCACTCTACGCTTCAGGTAGCGCACAGCAGTCAAAGTCAGCATCTTCTTTCTGCCACGACCAGGTAACGTTTCAACAGTGCCCTTTGCCTTGAATTTGCGAATGATGCTTCCTATGGTGTCTCTTGGTATGTTTAACATCTTTGCAATCTTCTTATAGCCATTGCCCTTCCAGTGAAGAGTAATCACCTGTTCTCTTGTCTTCCTGGACCATTCTCTTGACCTCACCATGTTTGTAACCACACCAGTAAATGTCTAGAAGGAGCTGAGTATCACAGTCATTTTAAAGCTGCCTAATTGGTGCTTATTATGCTTTATTGCTGCTCCCTGATATAAACAGGAGTTTTCAATACCTGATTGAAAACACTTCATTGAACCTCTGTTCTTCAGAGTGGTAGTCTTTAAGGGCTTGAATAATTATGTCAATGAAGAATTCACAAAATAAACATTTACTACTGTATTACAAAACTAATTGATGTCATTTTAGTTGCATATGGTTCTTTAAGAAGTCCTTGTAGGATTTCATTCTGAATACAATTACAAATGTACACTAAATTCCCTAAAACCATTTACAGCATTGGGGGTTGAATAATTTTGAACACAACTGTAATTATTACAATAATTTTAAGTAAAAAACAAACATTTAAATATTGTTCAAATATAGCCTGTTAAACTAAACATTTATTGATAAAAAATACAAAAAATATTCGTTTACTTTCTTGTTGTCAAACTTAGTGGAAAATGTACATTATGTAAAAAATGACAATTGGGCAAGGTGGTCATGACTTGTTAAACAAATTGCTAAGAAATTGTTTATTTATAATTCCTATACGCCTGTTCACATAGTATTTTTTGGTATTTTTCCAGACATACTTGAGTTCCCTCAGCTTCTTTTCTTTAATCTCGTTTAGCCGTGCCCTGCGATTACGCGCCTCTTCCTCCAGCCGCTCTCCCTCACGGAACATCTCTCTCCGTTGACCTATGGCCTGCAGCTCTCGCTCCCGAATCTGCTGCCTCACGGCCTTGGCATGCCTGTGAGTCTGCTGATGTTTCTGCTGTTCTTTTTCACGATCTTTCTCAATAAGCTCCTGCTGCGCCCTAAAAAATGGATGAATTATTTTCATGACATTTGTCATTCTTTCCTGAATGTGCGTAATAAAATGTATCTCCGGAAAACCAAAACTTCCTGTGTGGGCTGGAATTTTAACTGAATTGTCTGATGTGGTTTTTGATTTCTTTTTGGCAGGGAAGCTAGAACCACATGTGAGCAATAATAATTGCAAAGGTGAGCCACTGAGCCTTAGTTACAACAACAAAATGTGCTGTAATGAACCTCTACACTTTACTAACGTTTATAGAAACCCATCAGACACATGGGTGTGGTGGTGATGCTTTTACCTCAGGACCCTCTCAAACTCAGCTCTCTCCCGGGCAGCCTGAATGGACAGCAAGTGTTCTTTATGAGTCACCTGCTCCAAACGTGCAACCTTCAGCCTATCTTCCTCTTCCTGCATTCTTTTCATCTCCTCTTTCTCCTTTTTTCTCCATTCTCTTGCAGCTGCTTCCTGGTTCCTCCTAGCCCGAATCTCATCCTCATAGTTCAGAGAAAAACACATTTAAATGGCCTGAAAAAGACACTCCCTTAAATACAATAATTAAGGTCTTAAATGCATCAGTTATTTCATGTTTTACCTATAGGACCACTGACGACTTTAAAGCTTTTACCTGCTCAGCCTTGTGGTCTCTGTTTCTTTCCTGTAGTGCTCTCAGTCGTGCCACCTCCTTCTCTTTTTCTTTCTTTATTCGTATCTGTTCGGCTTCGTACTCAGCCGCTTGTTCCTAAGATTTATGTGCATCATACACATCTAAGATAAGATAGAGCAGCTGCAAATGGGATTTATCTGCACCCAAATGACATTTTTGCATGCGCAAGATGCATTATGAATCATAAATTATAACTGTTTTCCTATGCTGTTTTTCCACTTTGGAGCTGTTACACCCACATTCAACTACAGTGAAACTGGTTCTATAACGTTACTATGTCATCATATTCAGTTATCAATTGAATTGCAATGTTACTCACGATAGCTGCATAGACTGTGAAGGATGGACTGTAATCAGTATTTTACATTTCTAACATTATAGGATAATGTTTGTGCGGCCGAACAAGCATGGCCATGTATGGTGAACTTTCCATGTATTACTTTAATTTTAGATAAATATCAACTTTTGCTCCTGGTATTGAGCTATATCGAATCTACTTCTTCCTCATTACCTAACTGTGACCCGAACCAAAAGGGCATCACTGATCTGAAGTTGAACTAGACATTTTTGTCCGGATTGTAGTTGGAGGAGTTTTCAAATTGTTCTGTAGCACAAACTCCTTAAAGGCTGCAAATCCCACCACACTTTTTGTGCAATCCTTTGCAGACGTTAGACTTTTCTCACCAGTTTCTTTTTTGTATACTCTGCGGCCCGCAAATCTGCTAATCTTTCCTCTTCCTTCTTTTGCTCTTTAGTAACAAGATTGCCTTCATTTATCTTCTGGATCTCCTGAAGTAGTTTCCTCTGGTCTTCTTTCTTTCTCTCAATGGCCTGTGATAACATCAAAGACAGACAACTGCAAACTGGTGTCTCACAAAACCAATCACAGAAGATATAAAACCACATTTGACAGCATGCATGTACCTTTAGTTCCTCCACATGCATCCGTTCAACGTTCTCCAGCATATGCTGACCTTCCTGCTCCTTCACCTCCTCCTGTAGCAGTTTTTCCTCCAGACGCTTTTGCATCTGGTCTACGATACACAGCTTACCCCTTAGATAAACGTATCCATCAAACACAGAGCTCACTCATGGACATACAGAGTATAAAGCTACATATAAAACCAAACGTAAGCATCCTTACTGAATCCTCTGCTGTCTGCGGAGATCTTCGATTTCCTCCTGAGTTTCAAGGGCCCGGAGCCGTTCCACCTCCATCATGGCATCCAGTCTCTTCTCCTCATCAATCCACTGCGAGACGTTCTGCTGCTTCTCCTGAATCTGAGCATCCCGCACAACCTGGCACTGCACCTGCCGGATCAACTGCAGCAATACAAGGACTATTATATACAGTTTGCAGCTTTCCTGTAGCTCAGTGGTAAGAGCATTGAGCAGCGTTAACAACGCAAGGTTGTGGGTTCGATCCCAGGGGATTGCAAATACCTATGTAAAACGTATAGGATAAAGCAATGTAAGTCGCTTTGGATAAAAGCGTCTGCCAAATGGCTAAATGTACATGTAAATGTATATATGGGCTATTATTGAGTGAAGGTGGTAAAAAAATTTAAAGAGAGAATAAATGGTTAAATATTTAAATAAATAAACTTGATATAAACTTAATAAATTGATATGATCTAAATTAATAATGCATTCAATATACCTCACTGAGCTTCTTGACTTCATCCTCTTGTTCCATTCTCAGGGAGTTGGCCCGTTCCAGCAGGTACTGGGCACGGTCCCTTGCCTCTGCTTCCAGCTCACTTAGGTTTTGGTTCTTCTGCCGAGACAGGTCCGCTTGGCGCATCTCTGCCTTTCTCTGCTCTGCAGCATCCTGATACAGCAATGACAACTAGATAAGCATTTCCTAAGGAAGTATGACTGACTGCTTTATATTTGTAATGAGTGCAGCTAATAATACTAATTAGTTTTTTTTTGGTTTGGAGTTAAGGGGGAAAAATGTATTTTTGTTCCACTAAAAGAAAAGTCATGGCTTTTATATAACAAAGGGGTGAAATAATATTGTTTTTGGAAGAACTATTATTTAAAAAAAACCCCGAAGTTTTGAGTTGGTGTTACCCTAGCATAACCTCATCATATTCAATAAATAGCCTAATAAACACTTCAAAGACTTCAAACTTGTTAAAATGTTTATAAGGATTCTTTAAAATTATCTAATATTTCAGTTTGTATAAATATGCACACATCCATCACCTCACAAATGTATTCTAGAGCTCTGTTTTGGGTTAATGACAGAAATTTTAAAGCGTATCTGTGTGACAGCCAAATTGGTGTTGCCAAGCTGCTTGCATAACTCCAAAGGCCTTTACTGAATTTATTGGTATTTCCTTCCTAAACTGCCCGCTTTCCAAAAAAGTAAAAAACTGAAATGGCTCTGTTCAAATTTCTTCACTGTGTAAGCTCAGTAAGACTAAAGTTACAAAATAAATTTAGTCATAACCTCTTTCACCCGGGGACACACAAAATACAGTGTTCGACAACTGAACTCAGTCCTCTCACTTAATCACTGACTGGGCCAACTTCTAGTTTGAGACATTTCAGACAGAAGCACAAACTGTCATTGGTCGCAATTATTACCCAAATTTGTATGACTGGCATGGACTCATTCGGTTACAGACTACAACCTTTTAGACGGTGTTGGGGAAGATGCTTTAAAATTGTAGTTAGATAAGCTACAAGCTACTCATGAATAAAAGTAGTTAAGTGTCAGATTAGCTGCCCATCTGAAAAAGTAGTTAGCTACACTACAAGTTACTGTAAAAAAGTAGCTAGTTTCTTCTAAACTACTTTTTTATTTTTTACAATCTAACATTAAAAAAAGACTGGAGTGGATATATCAGACGCAACCTGGAACAAGGCATTACTCCGAGTTAACGGGACAACTTCTTGATCTCGCTTAGGTTTAATTCAATTTAAGATTCTTCACAGACTCCACTACAGTATGGTTAAGACTAGATGACACTGTGATCCTTAAATGTCACGAAAATCAAAATGCAGCTCTACCTTGCATTTAAGTATTTATTATTTTGTATGTAGAGTTACTGTATGCTTACAATTATGCTTAGTAATTTAGCGAATTATATTTTATTTAATTTGATTAATGCAATGTAGTGTTAATAAAACTCTGCCGTATCGCGGTGAGTTGTGGGTAATATCAGTCGTTAAGTGTCCATGGATTCACATTTCAAATTTTCACCGGAAACAGTAGATCATCCGGGTACTTTGAGAATAATAATTTCAGCATACTATGATTTGCGACATACTAGTTCTATTTTGAATAGTATTAAGGAAGGATAGTATGCAAATTGGGACGGCAGAACGGACTGTAGCTTTTGGTCGCGCTACACCGCTACTTTCTTAAAAAAGTAATTAACTACTGGAAAAGCTACACTGTTTAAAAAGTAGTTGAGCTACCATTAAGCAACTGAAAAATGTAGTGAAAATTATTAGCGTCGCTAGTTATCTACTCCCCAACACATGCAGCACACTACACAACTATCACAACCCAAAAATATTATTGGCCTGACAGCTGTTACAGGTGGATCAAGCAATTTAAATGTTGTTAAAAATTACAATTAACACCCAAACAACCAATTTGTGGATATTTGCTAGATGTCTGTTCTGTGTGTGTGTGTGTGTGTTTGTGAATGTTAAAGACCAAATATTGTAAATACGAGAATAAACAAAGTGAATCGGATCAGTTTGCACATAAAATTATCTATAACAACAAAATGCTTGTACGGTTATTATTGGGGAGAAGAGAGTGAGTAAGCAGTTGTTATTTTGAATGCAGTATAATGAAAGCAGGAGTATGTTTTTTGGGTAGGGGTTTGCTTGTTTCATATATCGCCAACGCTTATCAGAAATTGCATTCTGCACCTATAGATGTGTCCCCAGGCTCAAGTACAGTTGAAATGGTTAGTTTCTCACCATGGCGTCTTCACGGGCTTTGCGTTGGGCCTCTTGTACAGCCACCTTCTCATCTTCACTAGCAACATATGACTCGGCTATTATTCTCTTGAACTCAGCAGCAGAGAGAATGACAGACTGCCCCGATGGGTCTTTGCTCGGGATTCTGTTTAAAACAAATATCAGTCAGTAGCCTACAGTAGACCATGCCATATACACTAAATTAAATAAAATTCAATAAAACGCATAACAGATCTACAAGCTGTCTTACAATGTCACACAGACAAACCGATACTGACATTATCTCATATTTATTTAGTCCCCGTGAACCGGAAGATGCAATCGTTTTTACTTCCGTATTCTCACACATTTCCAACTGAAAAGGAATTTCTAAGGAGAAAATGAGTGGGCGTGGCTTGCGTTTTCACTAAGAATTGATTGAATATGTATAAACAGCAGTTGCATTGATATTGAAATGAAACTGGCAGCAGACTGACATTTGAAGGGGAGGAGTTAGAAGCCATTTAATTTACGTCATTTCAGATGAATAGTCATTTCAGTGCATTTTCAGATTTTAACTCAAGATTATGAGGGAACAGGGATTTTAAAAAGAAAATGACCCACAATGATAAGCTATTTACTATAAACGTAGTTTACTATAAATTTTATTTCACTGGAACTTTAATGCGACTTAATAAACTGCACTAAATACACTTCAGAACATCAATACACAACTATATTCACTTTAATAAAGTAAAAAGGCGGTTTAATACTTGCCTGAGGTCCCTGATGAGATCTTTAGTGATGATGCGCACAGTCTCTGATCTGGCAGGAGCAGAGCGAGTCAGTGACCGTGACCTCGTGCTGGGACCTTCAGCTACATCCTTTTTTGCCGCATGCTGAACAAAAGCATTAAACCGCCAAATTTACTTGTATCTTGAGGTATGCCTTCGATATGGCATTACACTACGCGTATATATACCTGTTTCGGAGTCCCGAAGAGGCTCTCTTCCACGTTAGAGGTGAGGGCTCGTGTGCGATAGCGGCGAGAGAAAGCGCTGCTGCCAGACAGCTTCGCAGATGAGGATACCCCACTTTGAGGCTTCAAAAACAGAGAAACACTATAGCTTTTTGCCCACCTTACAATGTAGACTACGTGGGTGGGTTAAAGCGACACTTACCATTTGAAGCGTTAGTGACAAAAACTCACGAGACTTCTGTAATCAATCACCTTAAAATGAGTAAATTCAATAATTATTATTAGAAACGCCATGAAAGTAAAAAGAAATTAAGATTATCGTAAGGGATGACGAAAGTCAATTACACTGTACCGGTCAAATACAGCAGGGGTTTGTTGTTATGTTTCCATGGAGACAGTGACGCAGTAACTTTGGTTACGGTCCTTTGTAAAAGTCCCTTGTTATTTCGTTTCCGTTAATGTAATGTTGCTGTTAATGTAATGTGGATTTATATAAGTAATAAATAAGGTCAAAAGAAAAAAAAAAACTTTTCCCAAGTTATTGGTGCGCTCTGCAGATCTCTTATCCTTACTTCAAAATAACCATGGTTATGATACAAACTAATATATGAATTAATTTGATACGAACTAACAATATATCAATTAAATGATAAATAAAAAGATAGGCTATAAATAAGTTAATACCATGTCTATATCATGCAGTTAAAAGCTAGATGCCAAGAACACTGAAAAATACCATTTGTTATGGCCCCACTGTCATTATACCTTACCGTGAAATATAAAGGTTTGTTTTTGCAAATTTTGTGAAATTCCATATTCCTTCTATGTTTATTTTTCTCATAAAAAATGTATAGTATTTTAGATATATTACACAATATCTCTTGTCCCCAAGTTTTCACTCAGCTGTTACCCAAACACATCCTCACCTCTGAAAAACATACAATGTACCACAAGACATTTTTAGCAGGAAGTTTAATCATGTTTGTCTTCTGAAGGCCATGTGAATAACAAAACCAAATGTCCTCATTTTCTTTTTTTTGTACTGTATATGTTATGATATTTTAGCTATGACTGGAAAAGGTCGATCTCAATTACATAGTTATAATTTTATTTAAAATATATATTTTTGAAAATTACTATATTTCATGTATTTGTAAACTCTAGGCTAAAACTCAGTCCTGTTACTTTCAGTCCTGTTACCATCCATCTTCCATTTTAAAACCATGTAAAAAATTAAATAAGTTTCTGAGAAAATTTTTTATTAATTTTGACTAGTTATATCCAACAGATGTTACCCATTCCGTGGAGTGTCATATATAAAACTTTGAGGAGATCTCACCATTAAAGTGTGCGCACGCACAAAAATAGATTTTGCGTGCATGCGCACAAAAGTTTTAAGATTTATAAAACCATGCCTTCGTCAGAACCTGCGCATATAATTCCGTTCATAAATCCCAGCTAGGGGAAGACTCTGCGTACGTGTATCCTCCCCGACATAACCATGGAGCTACAACGCCTAGTTTAACTACGCATAACGTTTTCTGCATATAATTTCCATGTGCATATTTCCATTCACGTAACGGTACGACACATAATTATGAACTAATGGGCCGCTCCACCACCGTACAGAGCAGTGTCCTCAATAATAAGTGTGCATTGATCATTTATCTCGCTAGAAATATTTTATATACATTATATATAATTTATATAGTTCTGCAATTAAGTTTATGAGGACCTCTCACTCCTCGCTGTCATTCCAACATTAAAAACGCGCAACATGACACAGGAAAATGTTTAAAAGCAGCAATGCTTTAGAAAATTATCTTTACTTTTTGTTTAACTTTTAGACGTCACTTGAATGCGTAACTCCTATAATTGGAGTGAAATATTTAATCAAATGTGTGTATAAAAGAGAAAACAGAGATTAAAAGGATTATGCCTTTATTATGAACAGAAAGTTGGGGGAGCTAAAGCCGCACGTGGGTTGGATTTTCACGCGGTGATGGAAGGAGGTAGAGACAGTAATGAAAACATTAAAAAGAAATAATATAGTTTAAAAAGAAATAAAGCCGTCAACTTTAAAGTCCGTCGTCAAAATAAAAGTCTTGTTAACCACATAACAAAACTGCTATTAAAAATTGACAAAACTAGTAATAAAATGTAACTAGAAGGTTGCTGGTTCAATTCTCAGGGACGGTGAGTATCAACTGAGCTGGCCTTGAGCTAGGCACCTTACCCCTACTTGCTCCCCGGTCGCTGCAGTGATAACTGCCCACTGCTCCGGGTTTACATGTGTTCACTTTTTGCAGTGTGTGTGTTCACTACTCTGGATGGGTTAAATGCAGAGGTCACATTTTGTGTATAGGTCACCATATCTGACAAATAGGTCCCTTTCACTTCACTTTTTCACTTTCACTTTTAACTACTCTGGAGGTTTGTACGGCCCACTTGCGGCTTAAGTCCTAACTCCTCTGAGCTGCAGAAAATGACGCTGGTGCGAGCAGAAAAAGACGCTGGTGTAGTGACTGGATCATTGAGAGGAAAGCTAAAAACCCCCTCACTCCTTTTTGTCCTGGTTTCTAGAGACCATCATCAGAAGACCTTAGCTAGCCTGGCTCCATGGGTCTGGTTTTAGGTTTTGAACTCTCACCGAGAGTGTGATAACCCATTTTGTTTCTATGTAGGATATTTACGACTCATAGGCTTCAAAGCATTGCTGATAGGTCTCTGTCTCATCTCTAACTTAACATCTTAGGCTAACCAGAGAAACTTCTCTGAAAAATAGGAACTTAAGTGATTTAAGCTATGCTTTTCTGTAAATTAATCTAAATTTCTAGGTTGTTTGTTGGCGCTCGTGCCATTTTAAATAGTCTGTAACTGTTAGATATACCAGTTTTGATTTAGGGTTCATTTGATGCATTCATACGTTGGGATGGTTCACAGCTCAAAGACTTGCCTGTTTCATATGTAACTACTCCGCTTTGAATTCCCTATGAGCTATGTTATAAAAACATAGCATGCATCATACTATGTCCATAACTAAGTTTACAGTTGTGTTCAAAATTATTCAACCCCCACTGAAATTGATTGTTTTGGTCGGTTTGACATTGATTATGATCATTCAGTCATCCTGCTTACAATTAAATCAAAGAGGCACGTGTAGGTCAGACAAATATAACATAACATTTATAATGAAATAACCACAAATGTCTTTTCTGAGCTCACATCATTATCAGTTTTATTCAACCCCCAAGTGACATTCAATCTTAGTACTTAGTACAACATCCTTTTACAGTTATAACAGCTTTTAAACGTGACGCATAGCTTGACACAAGTGTCTTGCAGCGATATACGGGTATCTTCGCCCATTCATCATGGGCAAAAGCCTCCAGTACAGTCACATTCTTAGGCTTGCGCACTGCAACTGCTTTCTTTAAGTCCCACCAGAGGTTCTCAATCGGATTTAAGTCTGGTGACTGCGATGGCCACTTCAAAATGTTCCAGCCTTTAATCTGCAACCATGCTCTAGTGGACTTGGAGGTATGCTTGGGATCATTGTCCTGTTGAAAGGTCCAACGTCTTCCAAGCCTCAGGTTTGTGACGGACTGCATCACATTGTCATCCAATATCTCCTTGTACTGAAGAGATTTCATGGCACCTTGCACACGCTGAAGCTTCCCAGTACCTACAGAAGCAAAACAGCCCCAAAGCATGATTGACCCCCCGCCATGCTTCACAGTAGGCAAGGTGATCTTGCCTTGTTCTTCCTCCTCCAAACATAGCTTTGATCCATGGGCCCAAACAGTTCTAATTTTGTTTCATCAGTCCACAGAACACTATCCCAAAACTTCTGTGGTTTGTCCACATGACTTTTGGCATACTGCAGTCGACTCTTCTTATTCTTTGGGGACAGCAAAGGGGTGCGCCTGGGAGTTCTGGCATGGAGGCCTTCATTACGCAGGGTGCGCCGTATTGTCCGAGCAGAAACTTCAGTACCCACATCTGACAAATCTTTTCTCAGTTCCTCAGCAGTCACACGGGGACTTTTCTCCACTCCACGCTTCAGGTAGCGCACAGCAGCCGAAGTCAGCATCTTCTTTCTGCCACGACCAGGTAGCGTTTCAAAAGTGCCCTTTGCCTTGAATTTGCGAATGATGCTTCCTATGGTGTCTCTTGGTATGTTTAACATCTTTGCAATCTTCTTATAGCCATTGCCCTTCCAGTGAAGAGTAATCAACTGTTCTCTTGTCTTCCTGGACCATTCTCTTGACCTCACCATGTTTGTAACCACACCAGTAAATGTCTAGAAGGAGCTGAGTATCACAGTCATTTTAAAGCTGCCTAATTGGTGCTTATTAGGCTTTATTGCTGCTCCCTGATATAAACAGGAGTTTTCAATACCTGATTGAAAACACTTAATTGAACCTCTGTTCTTCAGAGTGGTAGTCTTTAAGGGGTTGAATAATTATGTCAATGAAGAATTCACAAAAGAAACATTTACTACTGTATTACAAAACTAATTGATGTCATTTTAGTTGCATATGGTTCTTTAAGAAGTCCTTGTAGGATTTCATTCTGAATACAATTACAAATGTACACTAAATTCCCTAAAACCATTTACAGCATTGGGGGTTGAATAATTTTGAACACAACTGTAAGTGACCCGTTTGTGAGCGTGAACTCAGAGAACCCATCACACATGGCTTTATGTTTTTTTATTAAACTCTACTCTACATGGTAAACATAATGACACCCCCTTGCTGTCCCCAAAGAATAAGAAGAGTCGACTGCAGTATGCCAAAAGTCATGTGGACAAACCACAGAAGTTTTGGGATAGTGTTCTGTGGACTGATGAAACAAAATTAGAACTGTTTGGGCCCATGGATCAAAGCTATGTTTGGAGGAGGAAGAACAAGGCAAGATCACCTTGCCTACTGTGAAGCATGGCGGGGGGTCAATCATGCTTTGGGGCTGTTTTGCTTCTGTAGGTACTGGGAAGCTTCAGCGTGTGCAAGGTACCATGAAATCTCTTCAGTACCAGGAGATATTGGATGACAATGTGATGCAGTCCGTCACAAACCTGAGGCTTGGAAGACGTTGGACCTTTCAACAGGACAATGATCCCAAGCATACCTCCAAGTCCACTAGAGCATGGTTGCAGATTAAAGGCTGGAACATTTTGAAGTGGCCATCGCAGTCACCAGACTTAAATCCGATTGAGAACCTCTGGTGGGACTTAAAGAAAGCAGTTGCAGTGCGCAAGCCTAAGAATGTGACTGAACTGGAGGCTTTTGCCCATGATGAATGGGCGAAGATACCCGTAGATCGCTACAAGACACTTGTGTCAAGCTATGCGTCACGTTTAAAAGCTGTTATAACTGTAAAAGGATGTTGTACTAAGTACTAAGATTGAATGTCACTTGGGGGTTGAATAAAACTGATAATGATGTGAGCTCAGAAAAGACATTTGTGGTTATTTCATTATAAATGTTATGTTATATTTGTCTGACCTACACGTGCCTCTTTGATTTAATTGTAAGCAGGATGACTGAATGATCATAATCAATGTCAAACCGACCAAAACAATCAATTTCAGTGGGGGTTGAATAATTTTGAACACAACTGTAAAAGGTAAAACAGTTGGTTATAGTTTTTAACTATTTAACATAATATTTTTTTATAAAACTTTACCAATCCTTTACATCCTGCTCAAGTCACGCTGGCAAAGTTGACGTATCGGCTTGATCATGTTCATTTTCCGTATCAGATTCACGGCTCGAATTGATATAAGGAAGTAACGATGACATTTTATCACCTGTCAGTAGAATTGCTAGTATTCGACCGATCACTACGCACTGGTTAACTGGCCAATCACAGCTCGCTTTTCAGAGCGATGAGCTTTGTAATAAATCTGCGCGTTTCAGAGAGGCGGGACAAAGAGGAGATACAAGTGTAACGGAGACAAGCTAGTGAAGTGCTGTGCAGTAAGTAAACATCACTCCCGGCCTCAACAACGCTCTAGCGACAGATGCTAGAGACTGCAATCTTTAGCATCCTCGCTAGAGCACCCGACTCCCATGCTGGACCGACCCGGTTTTTTAACCTTAAATCATGTATACACATTACATTACATCTAAAACAAACGGTACTATTCGTTTGAGACGTGTCATTTACCCCCTTTAAACAGAAGAATTGTACTGCCGCTGCTACCTCAACAGTCTTATATCGGCTACAACCACACTCTGTTAGCTCTGTGTTTTGATCGGGATACAGAGCCCCGCCCATCCCTGCCTACGGAAGAGTGCCATATGGTTTCGAAACAACGTTTTTGCATTCGCCAGTTCAATCAGCTTACTTAAAGCGATAATGAGCAACTTTTGACCTAAAATTAATGTCTCTTAAAATTATTTTAGTGGAAGGACAACTTTTAACTGGACGAATTTTACTGCCGTTGCTTCCCAAGCAGCCTCCTATTGACAGAAATTGCACTTCTAACTTCGGTGTTCGGGCCAGTACAAGCCCCACTGCTTTACGGCATACATCACGTTTTACTCGTACCCTGGGAGAAGTTAGCCAACAGCTAACAATAAGACGAAACGATCTAGTTCAACGCAAGTCTCAAACCATCACAATGGCAGAGCCAGCAAATAAAACAAAGAGGAAAAGAGGGAGAGTGATCGGACACAAATCAATATATCTAAAGGACTTGCACTCGGCGACTGGAGCTGCAAGAGGCAACTGTAGCAAAACGGATGGAGACCTAACGTTAGCATTCCTGCTACTAGATTTGAAAGTCTTATATTAATTTTTTTCTAACTGTCCTGTACTCTCTAGTTTAATAGTAATTTAGCTGTGCTCAGGTTGTTTATTGGCGCTTTAAGGTTACTGGTTCACAATTTATAACCGTAAGGTAGACTACAGATAATGTAATATTGCCAGGTCTCAATAGCTTACGTAACATGTACGTGTAATGCTTGCAAATGATGACTACCAAACAACAACAAATGTTTTATGGTCAAACTTGTTGTTGGACACTCCATAAACTAAAGAAGACCTTAGAAATCCCTAGTTATCCCTCAAATTTATGTGTGACGTACCTTTTAAAATAAACTTTTGGGAATCTTACAGTACACGGCAGATGCGACGCAACTTTTTTGTGCTAGTTTCATCCAGGAGATGTTATCATTTTCAGGTCCAACGCCACGTTGTTTAAATAGCAAATGCACTTGGGCCCATCTGTTTGCCCATAATGTGCTGGTCTAAAAACTAGGTCTTTAGGTGCATAGTTGCCACGTTACTTTTTGAGCAGCTAAAAAATTGCGCCATTGACCAACTAAAACCTGGTCAGAAAATTGATCTTGTCCAATACGTCTGGTCCCAAGCTTTAATCCTGTGCGTTTCTACGCACACAAACACACAAATTACTTTAAGACATCTATACAATTTTTCTGCTAAAAATGCATTACGGTCTTATATTAACTGAAAATTTGGTTGCTTGAAAGATTAATTTAATTAATTTAACACAGCACTTAATGGTTTAAACAAAAGTACAAAAATATTTATCAGCCTACTATTACTCTATTTTGTTATAACACAAATTGGCAAGTAATTGATATACAATTGTACAATTGTAATTGTCACATGTATTTTTCAACCACAAGATAGATTTTTATTAGTATTACAAGTAGCACAACACAAAGAGTCATCATTGGTAAATCAATGAGAGAACAAAATAAGAATATACACATATGTGTATAACAGTGCATAAATGTGTCAACAGAAATCATGTAAATTGGGGTTGGTGTTTGGTCAAAAATGGACAACACCTGGGTTATAAATTATATGCTACGGGTTGTTTCAACCCAAAATGCTGGTTTGTTCAAATTTAACCTTATTCTGGGTTAACGTGACCACACTGTTGGGTTTGTTCATTTATCACCCGACCAGTGACATCTGGTGAGTCAATTTTACAAATATATGAGCCCAAAATACCTTTTTCACTATTCAATTGAAAGAATGCTCATTGATGAATGGTTACGTTTCATATCTCATCGTTATGCTTTACACCCACATAGATAAATATTTGGCTAAGAAAAAGTTTATTTTCATTTGTAGCGGCAGAAGCAGCTGTGCTTACCCTGACCTAATCCTCTGGCTCAACCTCTGCCTCTGGGGACAAGGCTGGGAGCCATTGCAACTAGTCAGCACATGCATTAATGGTGTGCCTATAAATTCTTCAAGATGTTATTGAAGAACTATTGAGGATAGATGCCATTAAAAACTAGCACTAGACTAGAAAAACAGGATGAAATTTAACCACAGACATAACCAATCCAGAAACCGAAGAAACTTTATTTTTAGGTCCTACTTTTGAGCACATAACAACACAGTGTGTGATTCAAAGAGACATGAATGACACCCTGAGTCTGTGGGTCTGTAATGGCTGCCAGAAAAGTGGCTTAAATTTATCAGAAAAATCGTCAGTAATGCTGACCACATAAGCCACATTTATTCCCCCATTTTTTTAAATAAATTTACACTACACACTTGAGAATTTTCTATGAATACTAGAAGGCCTTGTATCTTTTTCCTTTACAGAAACTGGAAAACCAAACATTACTCTGTACCAACAAAAATGTTTCATGAAATGCTACTTTACGCAAAATAGCAAGCATGCCTCTCATAAATGTATTCAACCTTGAATGATGCAAAAACAACATGTACGGAAATATCCAGTTCATATAAAGGTTAAATGTAGTCTTCTGATTTTCTGGTTTGATGAATTTTGTCACATATACTTTGATATGTTCTGACTTTTCTGAATGTTAAGTGTTGAAATTTGTTTAAACAAGTTAAAACCACTCTACACACTGAAAAGAAGGGGACTGAAAGGACAGTGAGCTGGGTCTGGCATGTAGGTCCACTGGACCATTTTTATTCAATAACAATAATATTTTAAATGTATGCACCTCTTTAACGAGCATTAAAAATAAAGGTGGCTCAGTGGGGGAGTTTATCGGAGTAAAAATGTCCCTTTACCTCCATATTTATTTATATTTAATTACATTTTTACAAGAAAAGGGTTTATGATTCTTAATGAAACAACACTAAATTTGCAATAATCTAAGACCAGATTTAAAAGGGGGGAGAAGTCCTAACATGCTGCAATTGAGAAATAACATGAGACAGGAAGACAACTATAGACATTTACAAATGTGGACATTGTCATCTTTGTGGTGGGTGTCAGATAAACCCATAGGAAATAGGAAATACTTCCAACATGTGACTCGCACATCTTGGCAGATTCAAGTCAAGGCTGACTTTGCCGTGTCCAAGGCAATACGCTTTTGCATAATTCGATGTCTAAAATGTTATACAGGTACAAGTGGTATATGCAGTCTATGCAGGTTTAAAAATAATGAATGGGACTGAACTATTTTATGACTAATTGTGAGAGGAAGTACAGCTCATTTAACATATACCAACTTTTTGAGGCACTTTGACTGTTGGAGTAAAGGTAATGGCACATTGCCCTAAATTACTACAATGTGCTTTTATTGTATTTTCTTGATAACAACTACACACAAATATGATTTTATAATAAAAATGCCCTTATTTATTCAGTTTGAAATTTTGTCTAAAAAAACTAAAACACTGCTACAAAAAACAAGCATTCATGTGTGAGTCAACTTTGGTTCACACTTTGGCTTTGGATCCAAGACTGTCAACACCTCTTACAGGTAGACCATGCATTTGGGGGATATGATGGAAAGTGGTTTGCAGGGTGGTACACTCTGCAATATTTTGCTATGTTACATAAACTTGTGAGCTGAAGGACCTTAGGCTGAGCTCAAAATCAATATTTACTTCACAAACACATACTTACAGTTTTTACAAACCAGCCCTGTCATTTACTGTATTTGCAGAGATTATCTATCCAAAATCATCAACATAATGCCAGCATGTGCACATGGGGTTCACACTAAAAAAGGAAATTTGAAAAACTATGTTCAGTTTCAACACACATTTTATTTGAGAACAAATATGATATACAGTACAGTACAGTAAACAGCAAAAAAATTGCCGTGTCCAAGGCAATACGCTTTTGCATAATTCGATGTCTAAATGTTATACAGGTACAAGTGGTATAAAGCATTTGTGGTCACACACGTAATATAGCAATTGTGTGATAAGCTTATCTTTAAAAGAGTATAAAGGTAGCACAAGGGCATAGATAATATATAATATATGTTTGGCAATAATAAGTAAATTTCTTGAAAAAAAAGCTTATTGTTAAATTACTGTCAATCCATAATTAAATTAGTTTTAAAAGGCCTTTGAGAAAGCAAATTTAACACACACATTTACTCAAAATGATCACATGATGTTGAAAGCACCTTTGAGTTTTTAAATATAAAGGGTTATTAAACCATTCAAAATCTGAACAAGGACAGTAAATTGGACCTGAGACTGATAAAATATCATATTACAGTACATGATGATAATTCTTATGTCACACAGTACATTTTGCAATATACAAAATGATACTGCACATTAACATTAAATTTAGAAACATATTCTTCTAGAACTGGATAAAAATTGCTGAATCTACCTGAAATAAAAATCACAAGTGACATATCTTTAATATCTCAGCTGTTACCCTAGACAGCAATGATATTTAAATAAAATAAAAACTTCCTGTGCCTTGCACTTGTGAAAATAAAGGTGCCAAAGGGTTCTATTCAGCAATGCCACATGAGAAGTGCCACAGAACCTTCTCAAAGTCTGTGGATTCTTTCACATTCTTTTTGTTTCAAATAACATATAGTGCAACAAAAACAGATTATGAATGATAAATAAAGACACAACAAAGGGTTCTTCAATGCAATAGAAGTTCCATTTTTGGTTCTCAAATAAACCATTTAGACCACGGTTCTTAAAATAATTGGTTTCTTTCCTTTTATGGTCTTAAGAACCCTCTAACACTTTACCAATACCTTTTGTTGTTTTTGGAACCATTGTGGCAAAAAGAGTTCCATGGCATTATGTAACAACGTTATTTTGTAGGAGTGCAAATTTGCCAAGACACTTAAATGTGTAAATCTTGCAAATCTTTTGATATCGAAGATTTCAAGGTACATTCAAACAAAAACAAAATAGATTCATACGTATCCAACACCACATTATATTAGCTGTACAATCTAAGTTTGTGGTTTCATATTCTTAATATACTGTGTCAACAGTTGTTTGTCCCAAGCAATTTTAGGAGAAACAAACACGACAGCCTTTAAGTGTTAAAACGAAACAACTGAGAACTCAAATCGCATATGATATAAAAGAGCAAGCTCTGAGCAATATTTATTTTATCCCCTGAATTTTCTCTAAAGATTTCCCTTTCTGCGGGTGTTCACATTTTAAAAGTAGCTAAATGGACTTTAACATTTCTAAAGGAAAAATATGGTTTAATGCAGTTATGGGATAAAATAAACATTATGTAGTAGGTCATCTGAACTGAATATAATATATTATGCTGTAAGCTATAATGTTATATATAGCATGAATTTACTAGACATCACAAATGTTTTCATTTACCTTGTTACAAACAGCAAAAAAAAAGTGAATGTCAGAGGCTTGACCAATAGGAAGAGAGATAGGCTTGAACTCAGTGCCATTTTTCTTCCAGAGGTAGGTCTCGCCAATCTCTAGGGCGGGAGAGCAGCAGTGATCCAGCGACACCAGATGCAAAGATTCACAGTGAGGAACACTGACCTCCCTCACAACTCTAAGCCAGATGGTACGATTGACAAGATTTTGAAGCGCAACACTTTCCACCTTTCCAAAGACCACTAAAAACAAGCAATACAGGCATAATATTTAATGCATTTGCTTTTAAAAACTGGGTATTCAGAATTACATGCGGCCCCACATTAAATCCAAATAAATGTCATCACCTCTTTCATTGCACATGATGGGGATCAGGTCTTTTATCATCTTAAGTCTGTTGTCTGCAGGGCAGTCTTTCTTTAGTGTTGGTGTGAGATCTCCAGCGCAGCAGCCCCATAGGGCCCTGTTGTAATAACGATCCCCACAGCAACTGTTTGCTAGATTGGTTTTATAAAGCATGGCATGACTTGATGATGAACAGCAAGTTTGATCCTTCCCCACTGGGAGCTTTCCACAGCACTCGGCTTTCCTATTGACTTTGATGGACACATTTGTGTCATAAGTCATGATTGTCTGGTTTTCCATATACATATATCCTCCAACACACTGTGAGTTTTCAGGTACATTTTTATGAAGGGTCCCATTACAGCATAGCACCTTTTCAGAAATGCTGTAGGCTTTTGTACCACAGCACTAAAAGACAAAAATATAGATTTTGGATACAAACAACACATGTAAGCTTTTTATATACTGTATACAGTGCTGTAAACAATTACGGACAGGGTATATTCATTCAAAAAAGAATGAATGTTCTTTTCTGTAGTGATACTGGAGTCGACACTGCAGTGTACAAATATCAATGAAAAAACATGTAACAAATTAACAGAATGTCAAAACTACAGCTGAACTGAAATCTCCTTCATGCACTGCTTTTTTCATTACACTATAAACTGCCTGTTTTCTGACCTTTTACACCAAATACAACTTTTGTATGCAACTGTTGATTTGTAGCTATCGATTTTATATAATAAGGTATAGAGAATGTCTATAGTGTCGATACATGGCAGCAATGGCTTAGATTTTGTTCTTCCATCACATAGGAACTTGTCATGATTCTGCCTCATGGCATGTCTCTTCTTGATCTAGTTGCAGGATCAAGACAGAGCCTCATGTTTTGTGTGGAGAGAAACATGTTATTGTTGGTTTGGACATAAAATGCGCTCTCTCTGGTCTCGTCTTTTGCCCTGCCCCACTCGTTTCCTCGTTTTGCTTCCCATCAGTGCTTCATTCCTGACACCTGTCCCTTGTTGATCTTTTGTTAGTCTCCCTATTTAATCCACTGCTGTCTTGTGCTGGTTCATTTTGATTCGTGTGGTGTAGTCCCTGTGTCTTGTTCAGTTAAGTCTCCAGTTAAGTATGTTATTTAAATCTTGTGTTAATCCCTTACCCACTGTCTGCACCTGGGACGTCTGTCCTTGCTCACATCACGAGTCGTGACATGAACTATATGAATTTATAACCAGTCTATTCATTTCACTTTCTGACAGTGACTTTTACTTCTGTTACTTACTACTTTAAAACAATACCGCAATACTGACCTTGTTTAGTGGTGATAACTTATATATGCTGCCTGAGCAACACATTTGTGTTAAAGGGTCGTAGGTTTTTGATCCACACTGCAGAACTAGACAGAAATTAATGAATATTATCATGAAATTAAGATAAATTGGATGTTTAACTGGATGAGCAGAACAGATATTTTTTTTAACACTGTCTAGAATGGGTGTGCCTTACATATTCCTTTTGCTATAAAAATGAAAAATACATTTATACAAATTACAAATATAACAAATAATGTCTGACAAATATCAAGTTACGCAAGTATGAACTGCAGACTTACTTTTTGATCAAAATGGGGATGTGTAAAAACATTAGTTATTGGTGATAAAAGTGCTTACCTGGGGTACAATTATTCCTTATCACATAAAAACAAATACAAAGAGATAAGAAAAAAAGAATAACAGCATTTTTCTAATTTTAAGAACACTATTAAAGTGATAAATTGAGAAACATTTCTGTTGAATGCAAAAACTGATGACATGGAGTATTTGCACTCTTTATATAACAAAAGAAGCCTTGATAATAAATGAATGCTTCAGCATGTTTATCAGGAGTGGAATGTGTGTCTAATGGGAGACAGAATGACTGGGTGTTGGGAAAAACTTACTTGGACTCAGTGCTTCCAGAATCTGAAGATTTGCTTTCATTCCCATCTGCACGTAATAAGACGAAAATACATTTGAAAAAAATGAAATGAAAACCTGTTTCTGGGATGTTACATATATTTTGCCAGCTTGCTCAGATTCATACAAGCGTTAAAATTTTTCTGTACATGAACGAGAGAACAAAGTAGAGCATCATTATAAAGATCAATCTTAACAAAATATTAAAAAAGTGGACGATAAATCTGGGAAAACCCACTTTTTCAACTTTTATGTAATATAATTGATAAATAGAGACTCCACAGCCAATGGGTGTCAGAAGAGAATGTCCAAACAAAGAGAACTCCAAAATAAGATATATTTAATAAACAATCCGAATGAAAGACAGGCACTACGAACTGAACACACATTAACATTAAACAATAACCGACAAGGAATACACTCTAGAGGAGAACTTAAATACAACATATAACGAGGGATAAACTAATAATAAGACACAAGTGAAAACTAATTAACTAATAATGAAATAAACCAGGGGAGGAAAATACAAACAAAACAGAGAACAACCGTGACAACGGGTGACATGACCTAACTGCTGTTAGGCAGACAGATACAGTTACCTTTACTGTGGTGCAATCAATTTCAAATTTAAAGCCATTTTAAGTGGGTAATGCTTACCTGGGACACATGACCTATTTTTGATATTGGTTATTTCACAAATTCTACCATTACAGCACATCTCATTTAAAGGATTGAAGGCGTTGGATTCACAGCAGTCTGCAACCAGTCTGCTCAATCCACAAATTAGCGTACCTGAAACACATGAAATCAAATCTGAAGTTTTTGAAAACCATGCACAGTTTCGGATAGAAGGCATTACTAATGGCAGTCTCTTACCATTGCAGCATAAAGCTTCAGAGATGTTATATTGTTTGTTTCCACAAGTGTGCAGACAAGTGACGTTTGTTTTTCCTCCATTGTGATCTGTACTGCTGCTGACATAACATAAGGATAAACCATTCCTTTACCAAAACATTTTTAACAACTTATTATAAAACACAGTGTAGGGATACAAATCGAACCAAATATCTCTTTTAAAATTGCAAATGTTTCAAGGTTTTACCAAGGGTCAAAGTTCAAACTGTTCCATTAAAAATAACTCATGTTAGGTCACTCACCAGCTCTCCGTGTCAGGACCGCAGACGTCTGAGAAAGAGAGAACGACAATGAGGCAAGCCAAGATAAGGCAAGTTTTATTGATATAGCACTGTAGCGACCAAGGCGGGACGAGAGCCTCGAAGGAACGACGCGAGGTCGGTGACGAGAGTGATAATGAGTGTCAGCTGCGCGTTGCGTGTACGACAAGAGAGGACCAGATCTGGATTTTATGTAATGTTTTATTGGGGCAGTTTCCCGGACAGGATATTCCCTTAGTTAAATTAGGATATTCAAGTCGTTTTTAAAAACATACCTTACAAAAAGCATTACAGGTGTGCATCTCAAGACAAAACAATCGCAATGATATATTTTAAGATATGTCAGTTTAAGAGGTTGTCGATCAAAACACCTCTAATATTTAAATGAGTCTGGGACTAGTCTAAAGACCTGTCCGAGAAACCGCCCCATTATGTTTGTGTGGCCGGGAATCGACCATGAGGTAGCTGCCTGCATTTTACTTTCGTTTTGTTGTTCGATTATTTTATTAATGTTTGCCAGTTCCCGCCTCCTTCCTCCTATTCCTGGAACTTTGTTACAATCACATTTTGGTTCATGTCAGAAGCATGGTATCCGTGTTATGAGCTGCAGCTGTCTTGGAAGGCTTTCTCTGGGAAGACTGTTGAGGAATCCTTTACAGTAATCCTCCCTTTTGGGGATTAAAGGATGCACCATTTCTTTAAAGGGGTCACATGTTTTTCTGTGTCTTTTGTGTGTTACAAGTTGCCCATGCATGTATTAGACTTGTAAAATTGCAAAAATAAAGTGTCCGAACAAAAGATGCATTCTATCTAAAAGCGAATGCTCACCCAGACCTGCCTGAAACGCCTCGTGTAACCACACCCCCACAAATCTGCATCAGTTCGGGGTATGAGTAGACTAATGCTTGGGCCACACCAAAATATATATTTTAATCTTATAAGAGCTTTAAACGGTGAGAGACCACAAACACGAGAAGAGAAAATCCTAGATTTAATCATTTTGCTCCTATAATGTGTAGTGCGCCAATATGCGATAAAGAAAGCGAACCACACACCAACAGATTCTCAAACAGAGTCCTGACTGTGAACACAGGAAATCTCGCAAATTCACTTAATATTTCAGAATAAGTTATTTATTATTTCACTGTAAGCTTTGTTTATTATATATGTGTTCAATATAAATAAATGTGTACATATAACAGTTTATTTAATTTGAAAAATATGGTTCATCGTTGAGAAATTGCTCAAAAGAGTCGTTAAATGTATTTAAGGTGGCAGAGCACTTGATTTTTACTGAAATTATTTGTAATTGCGATGATAGTGTTTGAAATGCTTTTGACAGAACATTGACTGAATAAAGAAAAGGTTCTGTTGAAGTGATAACTACCGTTATACTACATCAGGATTTCTGATCGTAAATATTCAACATGTTGAATATTTAAGATTTGAGATCGAGTGGCTCTGTTGTTCTTTCGGTCAGGTTCATAAAGTAAAGTAAACAAGTAAAGAAGAAGACAAACGCCAGTGTCACTCACCAACACAAATAACAAGCTCAAATGACACATAAATGGTATCACTGATCTTCATATTTTTTGTATAGACTTTTACACCATTGTGGCTGTCATGCTGTTTAATGTAAACTTGCCAGGTCGACTGTCCCGTAAACAAAATGCTATTGATTATTTTAAAAGGGGGTGGGGCCACCCAATATGTCTCGCATTTTTCAATTGAGATAACGTGCACACCTCAAATAATGCTGGCGTTCCAAGGTGTTTCACACATGGGCGTAAATCTCATTTAACAGTAGGGGGGGACAATACATATAAAATTTTTCAAGAGCAATTTTTGAAGGGTACACAAATAATAGTCAAAATTGTACTTACTACGACACTAAGCGACAATATGCATTAGGTTTATAGGTGTTTCATGCAGACTTGGAGTCTTATTATATTATAACTGAACTGAACTGTCACATACTGTTATACATTTAACAATAAATCTTTTTTCCATTTATATATTTTTTGTCTTTGCTGTGTAGACAGGAAACAAAGATAAAAACACACTACCCATGATACTACTTGTTGACAATGAGTCACTTTTTAAACACTTAAATACTATTAAAATGTTATCCTGATTTATTCTGCAACATCGTCTGATAAAGTCACCGTACATCGACTTTAATGAGTGGTTGTTATTTTCCCCTGTAGTGCACTGCCCCCGCCAACAAACTTTATTCATGTTCGCGTACCCAAACAATCAGTCAGTAAAAGTGACAGATGCTTAAATTTTGTGTTGTACTCGTTGATGAATCGGCTTCGGCGTGTTAGTTGCAGTGTGTGACGTCCTATGTAACAAGCTAACGTTTACCAGCTAAGTAACGTTTGAATCGCTAACATAGCAGATTCATGGAAAATACATCGGTAATCAGCATTTTTTGCAACAACTAATTTATTAATGAATCAGCATCAACTACAGTAAAGAGAATCACTTCATTTAAAGTGAATAAAATAGCCTTCTTCCAAGAGTTCAACAACCACTGATGAACTGATCCGCATACCTGACTTGTGTTGCGCAATGCGCAGGTGAGTTGAACTGGGAGAGCAAGCAGTGGGCCAAACCACTGTGAGAGGCAGGGGAGGGGGAACACAACAGTTTTTTAACTTTAAACGCATTTTTTAAGTTTTTATGTTCTTCTAATTACACAATTAGTTAAGGTAAATAGAAATATATTTATGACAATAGCAAATTTAATTGATCGAGGGTGGACAACCCGTGGATAGAGGGGACATGTCCCCTCCGTCCCCCCCGGGATTTACACCCATGGTTTCACAGGGACTTTAAGAGCGCATGCAGTATGGAGTACAGTTTTAAAGCCAGCACGGAGATCTAGTAATACCAGAATTTAGGGAAAATGTATTATTATCTTTGTGAGCACTAGCTCTGTGATGGGATGCAGACAGAAGCCACAGTGACAATTGTTAAAGTAGCCTTTTAAGTAAAAATCAATGAAAACTATGTTTTATGGTTTTTAACCCAGCATTTCTAGCACAGGGATTATTTTAAATTAGGACCAGGCCTTAGTTTAATTAGGACATTTAAGACGTTTTCACAAACGTGGTATAAAAAACATCACTTGACACTGACACTGGTGTATTTTACGATGTTTTCAGTTTTGCAGATCAACCATCTCCTTTATTCTAGCACTAGTCTTAAACCCTGCACGTGAAACCACCCCAAAGTATTATATTTGACCCAACAATGGGTTAAAACAACACAGCATAGGTTAATTTATAACCCCCAAATTAAATGTGGTGTTTTTAATACAGCTACTGTATATCAGAAGACCAAGAAGTGGTTGAGGCTACTTTTCATTTTAAGATTTTGTAACATTGCTGGAAAAGTTCCCTATAAGGTCTTCTGATTCTGCTGTAAGGGTTATACTACAGGAAGGTATACTATGACAGAATTGTACTGTCAAAGCTGTTGATCCAATTAGAAATTTGGAAAATGCTGATGCAAATACTCCACACCATTTAATGGAAAGCATGTGACGAGGAAGTCGTAAATCTGGATTATAAACAAAGAGCGAGAAAATTGCCTTGCATGTTACATCCTTTGGAAAAGGTCATTCTAAAAACGGCTTTATTTGCTGTGTGGTTTGAGCGGCCACAGGACCACAGCTGGATGTCACTCTTGATGTCAGAAAGTCTACAATCTAACAGCACCTGCAATGCCACAAGCTATCTGGCAAGATTTTAAGAAGGAAAATGTCTACTCTCATCCAAAAATAACAACCCTCGTTGCAACCCTTAATGACATTGGGTTTTTATGGCCACTTAAAAACTAAATAAAAAGTTGCGTTTGGCACACACAGATAGGTTGTCATATTTTGGCGGTTTTTCTCCCAGAGTACCTACACTCTAAAAAATGCTGGGTTATTTGTTTAACCCAACAGCTGGGTTGAGCCTGTTGGGTCATTTTGTTGGGTTATTTTCTTAGTGTTGGGTCATTTTTTGAGTAACCCAAACGCTGGGTTACCAGTCGGGTCCAATTGAGTGACAGTTGAGAGAGTAAACCCCTCCCACTCCTCTACGCATCAGACAAACTTTACCTTCGCGGGCATTTTGATCCACTTCATCTCGGAAAGCTGTTATTCGGAGAATAAAAGGTATGTTTTACGAGTTTTTAATGTATAAAACTATTACTGTAAAAAATGCAAAGTATGCAAAATTCGGCTGTTCGCATTAGGTTTGAAAGTAACGTTACAATCTAGCTTCGTTAGCTTTGTATAGCTAGTCTGTAACGTTATGCCCACGTTGTTCTAATTTACAGCTTTTTAATCATTTAAACTTCCTTTTTGTTGAACATTTCCTCTGAAATGTGTGACTTGTGTGAGGAATTTAGTTCAGTAACTTACGCAACTTGATATTAGTTTAAGGTCGACACGAGAGCGTCGTGCATCCAGCTCATTTTTTTTATAAATACCGCTAATGTTCGGTGACGACACTTAGATTTAAGAGTCTTTTAGACGAGAATGTTGTTGTTAAGAACTCAAATACGTGATTTATATATAAACATAACGCCTCTTTGAGATTTTGTTAAGACGCTGTCGGAGGTGTGAGCTTCAGGCTGTCAGCGGTCGTGTCTCCGTGGAGAGCAGCTCTATCTCGGCCATTGCTTCGGGAATAGCCGCTGGCTCTTATAACGTTAGTGACTAACAATGCGATATAGTTAATTTTGGGTATATGAGACGAACAATTGTTGCTCTTTTTAGACTTATACTTATTCCCGAGTGTGTCGAATTAGTGAAGGGTTGTTTTAACGTTTATAAAATTATTTTTTAAGACTGTATTTCGCTTTCTGTACTAGATCCCACTCTTCTTTTTTCCCCCCACTGACAGCGTGCAGAATAACAGCTAATATTAATGGATCATTCTATTCAAGAGAATGTCAACTGGAACTTGGATGTTTTCATAACAGGCTTAAAGGTAAACATTATTTAGGTAAAATGTTAATGTACTTCTTTATATGTTTATTATAATCCATTGTGCTCTGGGTAGGCCAGTTTCCTTACATTCTTCTCTTGTCTCTTTTTCTCTTTATAGATGAACAAATTGATAAAGAAACCCTCCTGCTGGACATCCAATTCCAAAAGTGCACGCCACACTGTTGTCTACAACTCCCAGGAAAAGAATCCTCTTTAGTAAGACTGCTCCGTGGATATTTTAGGTTAAGCAGTGCTGAAACCGAACGAACTAACACTATTTAAAATGTTTTGTGAGTTTATATGAAGAGGAAAGTTACGGTGTCCCTTTTTCACATCCATAACGCTTGTTTATTTCTTTTTTTATAGAAAACTTGTGCATAGACTTATATTTTAACATATAAATGCGGTTCTATTAACAAGGGTTTAGTAAAATACTTTTTATAGTGTTTTGAAGTGTTAAGTTGTCTATCTATTTATATTTACTTGTGCCACTTTAATAACCTTGTTAAATGTATATGTTAAAATCTAAACTAATGTAATTTATTGAAATTAATTTTCTTTAAATATGTATAAACATACATTTCATCAAAGTGTTTTATATGCCATTTTATTGTTCATTGAGCATAACATATTGCATGTTTTTATGAATTCCTTTTGTCTTGCATTTTGATCCTTAATAAAACTATTGATTCTTACTGATGCCTCGAGTATTTCTCTGTGATTTTGTTATTATTATTTTTAAACATTTCGGGTTTGTTTTAAACCATCAATGTAATTTTTAAGCAAAAGTTGATTTAAATAAAACAACCCAGCATGTTGGGTCAAAGATTTAACCCAACTGGCTGGGTTAAAATAACCCAACGCTGGGTTTGTCCATATTTGACCCAATGTTGGGTTACCAAAATAACCCAAATTGGGTTGTTTTAACCCAGCCTTTTTTTAGAGTGTAGACATTTTGTGAGGATACATGGTATCATGGACTATACAATTTTAACGGATGACTGTTTACCGGACCTGAGATGTAAGGTGGATGGTGACCACTTTCGCATCTGTTCCTCATACTAATCGATCGCTTTGCTTTGGCACACTTATTTGTATTTTTTGAACAACACTGTGACTGCTTGTATCTTGTGTTTAATATTATATTATATAATGAATAAACTGTTACATTACCTTCTCAAACTGTCCGAATAGACTGCAAACCAGTTTTATTCAACTGGTTTGCACTTTATCTGCCATGTGCCAATTGTCACTTTATCTCTCTTTATTTTTATTTTTTTATTGTTCTACAATGTCCTCATTTGTATATCCATATAGTTTATATGTACATATGGTTAAATCGTATTTATCTTTATTTCAACGTCTACTGTCAGTGTTTAATGTTATTTGTATGCACCAAGGGTCTGAGAGTAACGCAATTTCGATTCTCTGTATGTATGTACTGTACATGTGGAAGAATTGACAATAAAGCACACTTGAACTTGAACTTGAACTTGAATAGCGTCACATAAACACAATAATCCTGTTCTGCAGTGTGGACGACAATAATAGTGTGAGTATCAGTGAAGTAACGCTCTACTCTAATCTGACCTCATTTTCAGTAACGAGTAATCTAACGCGTTACTTTTCCCAAACCATTAATCTGATTAAAGTTATTGATCCAAGTTACTGTGCGTTACTATTTTTGTCATTTTCCTCATTAAAAATATATATTTTTTGCTTTCTTCTTGCGTCTCAGGGAGTGAAGTCACGTAGCATTATGCGACTAGTCACGTTTTCAGCATGAGGACAATCCACGTGTAATAGCCCCTACCACACAGCGACGCAAATGTAAACAACAATGGAGGGAGGAGAGAGATGCGCGTTTCTAGATGGAAATACAGTCACGAGTTTGTGTTCTCTAGATGACAATATTAACGTTCGTTGTACTCTCTGTGCTGGCGACAAAGTGCTATCTAGCTACAAAAACACTACGTCAAATTTGAAGAAACAATTGGAGTCGCAGCACTGCACAGTTCAATTTACAGAGCAAGTCCCACCAGGTGGTGCGAAGCAGAGAGCAGCAGGTCCCCCAGAACCAGAACAACAAATGCCGGACTTTGTTGAAAAACCAGTAAGTGGGGGAGAGTTGAAGAAGTTGGTCGGGCAGTAGTGATGCGCGGATGACGGTTAAATCCGCGGGTCGGGTTATAAAAAATACATTCAGATTAATTGCGGGTGGGTCGCGGGTGGATGATATCATATACAATATTAACAACATTTCTCTAAAAATACGAATGTGTTTTAAATGCATTTTTCATCAGGCTCTAATTTGCAGTATGCAGTAGCCTACGGGCAGTATTGTTGTAGAGGAAATGCTTAAACACGGTTGACTCGCTTTCGTTTCGTGCGTTTTACAATTGTTTTGTAAAACCACTCCTTGCTACTCTAATGCTGTGAACAACAGGTTCAATGTTCATAAAACGAAAAAGAATTGAAAAGTTACATTCATAAATAATGTAGATTATAAATAGTATGTTTTGCCAATATTGAAGTGTTAACAGTTAAATATGTCAGGTCAAGAAAGAGTCTTTTTTTAATAAAAAACAAGTATTTACGTTAAGTGATATCAAGAAAATCATTCTTTATATTATTTTAATAAAAACAGGAAATAGTCTTTAAGTTCAACTTGGAATGTCAGGAGATACATTGTTGACATTACTGTTAAAGAGACACTTCCAATAAAGTGAGTGTTGGCAAATCCGATTGTCATTTTTATGTTGAGGAGGCAGCTGCTGAATGTGACTGATAAAGTAACATGTAATCTAACCTAGTTACTTTTAAAATCCAGTAATCTGTACAGTAACTAAAATACTTTCTAGAGGTATAATCAGTAATCAGATTACATTTTCAAAGTAACTGTGGCAACACTGTTGAGTATCAGATGTGAATCATTTCTTTTTCCATTTCAACATTAAAAACAATTGTGAAATATTTAATTGGAAAGTTAATAGCCGAATTGAGTTGAATAGTCTTACAATCGCTAAATAGTCTTGAATGCACTATATAGCCACAATTTAAGATTCTAATGCTGTAAAACGAATTGTAAGTATATCCGTTTAAAGAAACCGTAGCACGACTGGCAAGCTTATGTTGATTTAGTGACAATGGGATCCTATCCTATCCTATGCCTAGCCAGCACTATATCACTTCGTTGTGAAACCTTTTTAAATATACTCATTGTTTTAATTTAAATTAATCTTAATGGTTTAATTGTCACGTGCTCACAATCACACTGGTTACCCCACGTCTCTCCATTTTGAAATTATTTTTATAATATTGATTGTTACATTTAACATCATAATAATTGACTAATAATTGACATAATAATCTAGCACTGTTAAAATACCACGTGCTAGATTTTGTCATGTAAGTTACTGTGTAGTCTATATGAAGTGATTTCAAGGACAGAGCTAAGTGCAGGCAATAGTATGACAAAAGATTAATAAATAATTTGGTTAAGTAACGTTACAAGGCTTCGGCCTAAGTGGTCACTAAGATCTTTTAAATATATGATATATATAAATAATGAAATTTAAGATTATAGAGTTGAACATGTTCAACTTAATGTTCATTATTTCATTCACTTTATTCCCTTTCTCTCTACGCTTTCTCTCTCTTTGGAGTCAATGAAAACGTCATTAATGAAGTTGGTGAATTTAATGAATTTGGTCATTAATGAAGTAATGCTTGAATGTGGTTCATGTGAAAAAAATGTGTCTTCAACTGTTAATTTGTTATTTTATAAAATATAGACGATCTTAAATCTCCCAAGAGTCACCCTTTCTCCTTCCATCCATCCATGCATCCATCATCTTCCGCTTCATCCTGGGCCGGGTCGCGGGGGCAGCAGTCTAAGCTTGGATGCCCAGACTTTCCTCTCCCTAGACACTACCTCCAGCTCTTCCGGGGGGATACCGAGGCGTTCCCAGGCCAGCCGGGAGCCATAGTCCCACCAGCGTGTCCTAGGTCATCCCCGGGTCTCATCCCGGTGGGACATGCCAGGAACACCATCCCGGGAAGGCGTCCAGGGTTCATCCGGAAAAGATGCCTGAGCCACCTCAGCTGGCCCCTCTCGATGTGGAGGAGCAGCGGATCTACTCTGAGTTCCTCCCGAGTGACCAAGCTTCTCACTCTATCTCTAAGGGATCGCCCAGCCACCCTGCGGAGAAAGCTCATTTCGGCCGCCTGTATCCGGGATCTTGTCCTTTTGGTCATGACCCACAGCTAATGACCATAGGTGAGAGTAGGAACGTAAATTGACCGGTAAATTGAGAGCTTCGCCTTGCGGCTCAGCTCCTTCTTCACCATCTCCCGTTCCATCCTTCCCTCACTCGTAAACAAGACCCCCAGATACTTGAACTCCTCCACTTGAGGCAGGAACTCTACACCCACCTAACTGGGCAAGCCACCCTTTTCCGACTGAGAAAAAGGGTCTCGTCTCTTCAATTTGTATTAATCTAGTGACTGAATACCATGATTTGATTTATTGTTCATTTTACTTGATGTGTTGTTTTATTATGCTAGTTAATCACAATTAGAATTGGGTGGAAATACTGTCTTGTGCACTTTTTTTTCTATCCTCAAAAACTAGGGTCCTTGGGACTGCGGTTCTCCGAACTCAGATAGGTCCCTAAAAGTGAGGTCCCAGAAGTGCAGGTCCTTGGAATTGCAGCCTCCAGTGTTGAAAATATTATAAAACAGCGCCAAATGGGCACACCTGCATTAAAAAGGGGCGCTGCCCGAACATCAATATGAGTCGGGAGTAAGTATGTGCAGTTGAATCTTCAAGCAGGGCAATGATCCAAAACGTGCATCTGTGCGGCCTCAATATTTAAAGTATGAGTCAAATCACAGGAGATGATGAAAAAAATATATTTTGTTAGCTTCATTTGCCTTCATGCCTTTTTCAACAACTGAAATCAGGAAGGTTGAGATAATGCAGGCCTATGTCAGATCTCTCAAGTATGCATTTACATTACATTTAGTCATATCAAAGAGGCTTTTATCCAAAGCGACTTACTTTACAAATGAGGTAAACAGAAGCAATTGGAACAACACAGGAACAACTGTAAGCGATCCAAAGATAACTATACAGTACAATGGGACACCCAGACTATAGTTCTGTATGTAGGTCTACAGAAAGTATGCGATGAATGCCAATAACCAGATAAAGATCTTACTGTAAATTTAACATTGAGAAAAAATACATATTTACATGATGTCTTCACCTGTTTACATATATTTGGAAAATAATCTAAAATATAGCCTATTATAATAATTTGGATGTGCTGGTGCTATTATCTTTTTCACTTTCAATTCGTAGACAAAGAAACTATATCGACATATCTGTGTCATTGTTGGAGTTTTTGGCTGTTTGTTTGCATGCATATCTCGTTTCACACCTAGCCAACGTGCCCGGTAATTGTCGTTTATTTCCGTCCGATAAAGAAACTCCAGAGAGAAGAAAGTTGTGGATTTGGGACTATTTTGAATGATCTTTCTTTATATAAGGCGGCTGTGTAGTGGGAGGGGTTTAGTGTTGCAGGACGCAGACTGCTCATGAGAGGAATATGAGGAATAAACACTTTGGATACAGCAGTCCAGGATACGCGCTGTTGCTTTTCTTTAATGCGCATATCATTTTTCTCCCACAAGACCAGAAAGTGTCGAATATCTTTGATGTCGGTACTGCACACGACGTTTAAATGACATTTTTTACTGTCACGGTTTTTCCCTCACGTGTATCAGGCGCACTCGGACTTGCGCACCATCACAACTCTTCCGAGGTTTTCGTCCGGAGAAAATGCTAAGATCTTTTGTAGCAATGCAATTTCTAGAACTTTCTTAGTCATGCAACGGGAGTTAACTTGTATACGATTAAAACACCCTAAATAAACCCGACTCGTAATTTCTGCTCCACGCATTCGTTTAAGCATTGATCGTGGCAAATTTGAAAGGTAACAGTTATGCGTCTTTCCCCTCCGAAGATTTCGGTTAAGGTACTTTTCGCAGGTAAATTTTCATGTCCGTTCCACAATGAATGCCTTATTATCCTTTTATGATTGTTAAACGTAACGTAGCCTATCATTACAAACGTTACACGTGTTCTTAAAATAGACATTACGTTCAAGGTCTTCGCATAATCTAGAGAAGTGCGAGCGCATGTCAGTGGGGTACGCTTAAAACACCTTGTATTTCTACTGTTATGTTTGCATTTGTACTGTTTCTGTCTTTTACAGTGTTTAATATTTTGTTGAACTGAAACGCATTTAAATAAAGCAGTTCAATAAATCAGAATTAAAGAAAATGCATCACGGTCATTTATTACAAATGCAATATGTTACTGTTTTGAGTCAAAATGCACCAAATGTTTCAGCCCTAATTGTGGAAAATATAATCTACTTGTGGCTTTTATCATTTCTTTATATTTTGTTAAAAAAATCACTTCATTTCAGCATCTAGTTTTTGTTTAGTGACGAAACAACTGGCCAAACAGGTCCTGTTTGACGTACCAAAAGCGGCGCGGGACGTCTCTTCGGTAGGCTACTCTGTATCTGCTCTGATTTGCATGTATCCTATGAGCAAGCACATTTTGCTAGTTACTGCTCCCCTGAGTCCGCCCATTACACTTTCTTTAATCTATAGCCTATATTACAGACTGACAAGCTGCGCTCTCTCTCTCGTTATACGCCACATTCAAGAGAGTCTCCGCCTCCATCCCTATTCAAACACCACTAATTGATTAATATAAATTACAGTATAAATTATAAATGAAAGAAATCTAAAATTCTGTCCAGCAATGCACTAGAAAGACTAACCATCAAAATATTCATTGAAGATAAATTAATAAAATAATAAAAAGTAATATATTAAAAAGAATCCATTAAAAATCCATAAAATCAGATTTTTCAAATTCCCTGGTGACTTTGAAAAGTTTCAACAAAGTTTCAGTATTACCTAAAGTATAAGAGTGGTTTGTGCTTACCTTGTGCAGAGGATGAAGCAAAAACACACAAGATCGCCACAACTAATTTAGAGAAAGAAACAAAACAAGGTTGAATGAAATACTGTATATAGCTCAAAAATCTACATTGTAGAATAAAATCAGGTTGAAAAAGTATGGTCCCATACATGAGATTGATGAGTTGAGCATCATTGTGAACAAAAAGGTTTACATGAAGCAATTGACATACACTAGCAAATGGATGGCAATTTATGGACAGCACGATTTAACTCCGCCTCTCAACCAATGATGACAAGTCTAGACATTACAACAACACAAATTGCCATTTTTTTGACAAATACTGATAAGCACATATATTTGTACACCCACACTGCACAGAAAAAATCTGAGGTAGAACCTTCTGTTTAAGAGGTTTTAAAGACTTAATGTAGCTGGAATCTGCTTCCAGAAGACATCAGACGTTCACCAACAGTAACTACTTTTAAATCCAGATTAAAAACACACTTGTTTAGCTGTGCATTAACAACCTGAGCACTGTGCTGGTTTACCTCAACTGCACTTTTATATGTACACTCACATTTTTAATCAATTTTATTGCTGTTTTATTGTTTCTTAAAATCTAAATCATGTGCATTTTAAAGATATGTTTTATTTCTTTCTGTCAATTATTTTATGTAAAGCACTTTGAATTGCCCTTGTGTATGAAATGTGCTATATAAATAAACTTGCCTTGCCTTGCCTTTAATGGTTGTGATGTAAAAATTTAGAAGATTTTTTCAATAAGACATTTGATAATTTTTAATGTTTAAATGTTTAAATAAAATGGTCCAATTTTCCAGTGTGTGCAGTAAATTCAAACTTTTTCGAAGTCTTTCAAAATCTTGCATCATGCACCCTAGTAGTGTAGACAAGAGTGAGAGAGAGTGAAGCAACCAGTGTAAAACATTTTCCTGGAACAAGCCTGTTTTCATCTGGCACCTATTTTGGCTGAGCAGTGATCTCACATGCTGTACAATGCTGACCTCTAGCCTACATCACATGTTTCATGAAAAAGTAACAATAATTCAAGCCAAAAACTGCCAAGGATCTGGTGAGTTGAAGTGCATATTTACAAGATGGCACATTTTACTAGTTATTTTGGGTGAAGAATTGATCAAAATCTGAAATGTTCTTATGGAGTAGCGTTTCATCTCTGAGGATGCAGAATGTCTGTTAACCACTCCCCTCCAACTGTCAATTTACAGCAAGGTCCATTTCTGAATGAAATGCCTACTTTTCTATGGAGAACCACAAGAGTCTTGTGTAAAGTAATAAAGCATTTCATTGTTTAACAACACCCTGGGGCCTTGCGTTGCTAAACCATGCAAATTAGCTATGGAGAGAGACATGTTACAAGCTCTCTGATTAGCTAGTTCCTTGTATGTCATGTTCAGAGGTATGTCAGATGAGCAATGGAGAAGAGAGGATATAGTCTGTTGTTCACTACACGTATAACCAGTGCGTTATCACACTCTAAATAAAGACTGGGTTAAAACAACCCAATTTGGGTTATTTTGGTAACTCAACGCTGAGTCAAATATGGACAAACCCAGCGTTTGGTTATTTTAACCCAGCCATTTAGGTTAAATCTTTGACCCAACATGCTGGGTTGTTTTATGTATATCAACTATTACATTGCTGGTTTTAAACAAACCCAAAATGTTTGAAAGTAATAATAATAAAATCATAAAATTACTCGAGGCACTAGTTTGTTTGTTTGTTTATTTCAGGCAATGGCACAAAAAAGTACAAAGTAGACAAATATAGTTTAGTCATATTGAGCAAAATAAAAACTGAATATATAGTATTTAAATAAGACAATCGAATTCTGCATGAAAGGGAGTGGGCAGAAGACAACTTAAACTTAAACTAGTAAGAATCAAAAGTTGAAGTTTTACTAAGGATCGATGCAAGACTAAAGCAATCCATAAAAACTTTAAATATTTTAATGCTCAATGAACAACAAAACGGCATATAAAACACTTCGATGCAATTTATGTTTATACACTCTAAAAAAAGGCTGGGTTAAAATAACCCAATTTGGGTTATTTTGGTAACCCAACATTGGGTCAAATATGGACAAACCCAGCGTTGGGTTATTTTAACCCAGCCAGTTGGGTTAAATCTTTGACCCAACATGCTGGGTTGTTTTATTTAAATCAACTTTTGCTTAAAAATTACATTGATGGTTTAAAACAAACCCGAAATGTTTAAAAATAATAATAAAATCACAGAGAAATACTCGAGGCATCAGTAAGAATCAATAGTTTTATTAAGGATCAAAATGCAAGACAAAAGGAATTCATAAAAACATGCAATATGTTATGCTCAATGAACAATAAAATGGCATATAAAACACTTTGATGAAATGTATGTTTATACATATTTAAAGAACATTAATTTCAATAAATTACATTAGTTTAGATTTTAACATATACATTTAACAAGGTTATTAAAGTGGCACAAGTAAATATAAATAGTTAGACAACTTAACACTTCAAAACGCTATAAAAAGTATTTTACTAAACCCTTGTTAATAGAACCGCATTTATATGTTAAAATATAAGTCTATGCACAAGTTTTCTATAAAAAAAGAAATAAACAAGCGTTATGGATGTGAAAAAGGGACACCGTAACTTTCCTCTTCATATAAACTCACAAAACATTTTAAATGGTGTTAGTTCTTTCGGTTTCAGCACTGCTTAACCTGACATATCCACGGAGCAGTCTTACTAAAGAGGATTCTTTTCCTGGGAGTTGTAGACAACAGTGTGGTGTGCACTTTTGGAAGTGGATGTCCAGCAGGAGGGTTTCTTTATCAATTTGTTCATCTATAAAGAGACAAGAAAAGAGACAAGAGAAGAATGTAAGGAAACTGGCCTAACCAGAGCACAATGGATTATAATAAACATATAAAGAAGTACATTAACATTTTACCTAAATAATGTTTACCTTTAAGCCTGTTATGAAAACATCCACGTTCCAGTTGACATTCTCTTGAATAGAATGATCCATTAATATTAGCTGTTATTCTGCAACCTGTCAGTGGGGGGAAAAAGAAGAGTGGGATCTAGTACAGAAAGCGAAATACAGTCTTAAAAAATAATATTATAAACGTTAAAACAACCCTTCACTAATTCGACACACTCGGGAATAAGTATAAGTCTAAAAAGAGCAACAATTGTTCGTCTCATATACCCAAAATTAACTATATCGCATTGTTAGTCACTAACGTTATAAGAGCCAGCGGCTATTCCCGAAGCAATGGCCGAGATAGAGCTGCTCTCCACGGAGACACGACCGCTGACAGCCTGAAGCTCACTCCTCCGACAGTGTCTTAACAAATTCTCAAAGAGGCGTTATGTTTATATATAAATCACGTATTTGAGTTCTTAACAACAACATTCTCGTCTAAAAGACTCTTAAATCTAAGTTCCGTCACCGAACATTAGCGGTATTTATAAGAAAAAATGAGCTGGATGTTTGCTTTTGCCACGTCGCTCTCGTGTCGACCTTAAACTAATATCAAGTTGCGTAAGTTACTGAACTAAATTCCTCACACAAGTCACACATTTCAGAGGAAATGTTCACCAAAAAGGAAGTTTAAATGATTAAAAAGCTGTAAATTAGAACAACGTGGGCATAACGTTACAGACTAGCTATCCAAAGCTAACGAAGCTAGATTGTAACGTTACTTTCAAACCTAATGTGAACAGCCGAATTTTGCATACTTTTGCATTTTTTTTTTACAGTAATAGTTTTATACATTAAAAACTCGTAAAACATACCTTTTATTCTCCGAATAACAGCTTTCCGAGATGAAGTGGATCAAAATGCCCGCGAAGGTAAAGTTTGTCTGATGCGTAGAGGAGTGGGAGGGGTTTACTCTCTCAACTGTCACTCAATTGGACCAGACTGGTAACCCAGCGTTTGGGTTACTCAAAAAATGACCCAACACTAAGAAAATAACCCAACAAAATGACCCAACAGGCTCAACCCAGCTGTTGGGTTAAACAAATAACCCAGCATTTTTTAGAGTGTACATATTAAAAAAAATAAACATCAATAAATTACATAAGTTTAGATTTTAACATATAAATAAAGTCGCACAAGAAAATATAAATAGTTTGCAAGGAATGTATTAGTCCGAGAACTTTCCTCTTCATATAAACATATATATTCACATACATTTTTTTAAAAGCTTTAGTTCTTTTGGTTCCAGTACTGCTTAACCTGAAATATCCACGGTGCAGTCTGACTGAAGAGGATTCTTTTCCTAGGAGTTTGTAGACAACAGTGTGGTGTGCACTTTTGGAAGTGGATGTCCAGCAGGAGGGTTTCTTTATCAATTTGTTCATCTATAAAGAGAAAAAGAGACACGAAAAGAGACAAGAGAAGAATGTAAGGAAACTGGCCTACCCAGAGCACAATGGATTATAATAAACATATAAAGAAGTACATTAACATTTTACCTAAATAAAGTTTACCTTTAAGCTTGGTATCAGGACATCCAAGTTCCAGTCTTCTTTCCCCTGAATAGAATGGTCCAACAATATTAGCTGTTATTCTGCAACCTGTCAGTGAGGGGGAAAGAAGAGTGGGATCTAGTACAGAAAGTGAAATACGGTCTTAAAAAAAAAATATTATAAACGTTAACAAAACTCTTAACTAATTCGACATACTCAGCAAAACGTAGAAGAATAAAAAAAACAATTGTTCGTTTCATATTCCCAATATTAATAATATCTCACGGTTAACCACTAACGTTATAAGAGCCAGCGGCTATTCCCGAAGCAATACAGCTGCTCTCAGAGGAGCCACGACCCCTGATAGCCGGAAGCTCACACCTCCGACAGCGTCTTAACAAAATCTCATGTTTGTATAAATCACGTATTTGAGATCTTAACAACTACATTCTTATGGAATCAGAATTGTTTCATTATTCTGTATAAATAAACTACGATTCGCAAATAAATATAGACAATTTCACAAGCATTTTTTAAATCCACATATGCACAAAAAGCGAACCATAAATACATGTTAGACGTTCCACAAAAATAAATTGAATTCACAAATAAATACAATGAGATTTGCAAATAAAAACTATTTTAAATATATTGCAAGATTATCATGTGGGATAAATCTGTCCACAATTCTCCACATAGAAATACTGTAGTTGTATAATACATTTACTAAACAGCTCACATAAAGTGACAAGACACAGGTAACAAAATAATAAAAAACCGATTGGCTTGCGTAGATAGTGGGCGGAGTCCACCTATTTGTGGATTGTGCGCACGATTTGACGTTAGAAATGTTTCAAAATCCACAAATGCACAGAGAGCAATCCACAATTAATGCGTGCACTGATCCACAAATGCGTGCACTGATCCACAAATGCGTGCAGCGATTCACAAATGCACAGAAAGCGATTCACAAATGTGCAGAAAGCGATCCACAAATGTGAAGAAGGCGATCTACAAATAAATATAATTAAAATACATTTGTAAATATTTTTTATTTGCAAATCTCATTGTATTTATTTGTGAATTCCATTTATTTTTGTGGAATGTCTAACATGTATTTATGGTTCGTTTTTTGTGCATATGCGGATTTAAAAAATGTTTGTGATATTGTCTATATTTATTTGCGAATCGTAGTTTATTTATACAGAATAATGAAACAATTCTGATCCCATACATTCTCGTCTAAAAGACTCTTAAAACTACGTTCCGTCAGCGAACATTAGAGGTATTTATAAAAAAAAAATGAGCTGGATGTTTGCTTTTTTACACGACGCTCTCGTGTCAACCTTAAACTAATATCAAGATGCATAAGTTACTGAACTAAATGACTCAAACGACTCAGAAATTTCAAAGGGAAATGTTGACCAAAAAGGAAGTTTAAATGATTAAAAAGCTGTACATTAAAAAAATGTGGGTATAACGTTACAGACTAGCTATCCAGCTGTTGTGTTAAACAAATTACCCAGCATTTTTTAGAGTGCAGCGCCTGCTTATTCTCTAACAGAAATCTTATTGTTAGAACAGATTAGAACATTCATACTGCACGTGGAAGCAGCAGTGCTGCTGTCATTTTGGCGCAGAGTCTATTTATGATGCGATGCTAACGCGCAGTTAACGTGACATAAGTTACGGTGCTTATGGCCAAAATGCTTATGGATTTACGCAAAATGTAATAGTTTTACCATTAAAGCATGTAACTGATGTCAGTTGTGTTTTAATCTGCCAATATCTACTCTTTATGAAACCGCAAACACACACCATGGTGTGTATTATACATGCATATAGTAGATACTGCAGTGTATTGTCTATGAGGACAGGACCAATAAGTGACCCTGGAACTTTTTCCCGAGAGCAGTGCAGCACACACTCCCTCCCGTACCGGTTCCCACAGTCTGCTCAATTGGCTTCCCTCAGCACCTGGGGGCCACTGTCGATGAGAAGACTGTGGGAACCGGAACGTGTTCATGAGCAGATGCGAGTGTGCTGCACTGCTCTTGGAAAAAAGTTCCAGGGTCATGTACAAGGAACTAGCCAATCAGAGATCTTGTAACATGTCTCTCTCTCTCCATAGCTAATTTGCATTGTTTAACCTCGTTTTTGCAACGCAAGGCCCCAGAGTGTCAGGGAAATGGTTAATAGAGAGGCTGAAAGGAAAAGCTAAATGACTAAGCTAATCGAATAGCAAATCGTTAAAGGAAAGGCAGTGGGGAAATGGAAATGCAAATGATAAAATAAATAGTCTTTTAAATTGACGTATTTAAAACTTCTATTTCTAGTTTAATTTGTAAATCCAATTATTTATTCCTCTTTTTAAATGGCATTTTCAAATAGATTTTGAAATCCACTATTTATAAAGAAATTCATTAATGCGCTTTAAAATGATGTATTTATTTTATGTTTTATGTTGTTTTTTAAAAGTCCTTTTTAATTTGAAGTATTTATTAATGGATTAATATTTCATTTTATGAATTATTTTTACAATCATCGCTTTTTATTGCCCATTAAAACAATATATAATAAATGACTTTATCATTTCACCTATTTAAATTTGAATTAAAAAAGAAGTTAAAAGCAAATGGATTAATACCTATTTTTATTGTAGAATTAGAATGTGTCTACTCAAACAAACTTCCTAACCAGTATTTATTTTTAATGAACACTCAATCCCCAGTGTAACTTTACATGTAGGTCGAATAAAAAACTGTGTCAATGTGTGTGTGTAAATATTCTCAATCAGAGCTTCAATGGAGTACTGCCAAGATTGAATTGGTAACATGTAATGTGCACATTTTTTTATTTAAATAAAAACCTCCTTGTTTAGCTGTGCACTGGGACATACAATGTGCATAGTGTCAAAATACCCCACCAACAGCTAAAAATATAATTTTAAATATAAGATATATAAAATATTTTTTCATTCAAAACTGTCTTTGTATAATGGCTGGCAAAAATCTAAATAATGTGGTTACAAACAGTCAGAATTGCCTCTAAAAAGAGCATGGAAAAGCCAAAAGGGATTTCCCACTGCAACATTTCACAATGGCTGAATTATGCTGAGGCTACAGAACATGATGTAAGACCATGGGGGTCACTTTGATGTCAGTTGCATGTGATCCAGGCTCATTTGCTCCAAAATCACAACAGATCCAAATCAACTTCCTGTTCTCATATTTCCTTTTTCTATTTTGTGTGATTGACTCATCACATAAATCTCTCCGTGCTCCAGCTCAATCCCCTCACTGTGCTATGTGAAGACAGAAATACAATAGGAAGGAAGCATGGAGTAATTTGTGGTAAATTATTGGCTAACCTAAAGGATTTGGCTCTTGATTTGTTCCTGTTTATCATCCGATTGGAGAAAACCTGTTTGGGTTTCTAAATATTTGTCATCCGTTACTCACCCTCTTGTGATTTCAAATCAGCATGACCTCCTTTCTTATGCAAAAATAGATATTTATGAAGGAAATGAAAAATGCAAACAACGGCAGTATCCAATGACTTCTATATTATGGACACAAAACCAACCACATTTCAACACCTAAAAAACATTATATATTTTCAGCACATTTTCATATGCTAACTAAATACTTTTAAAACTGTTAAAAACACATTCCAATCACATTGAGGGCACATATTTCACAGGATTTGCTTCAATATAAAAACAAACTTGCAGTAAATAAAATAAGATGATCATAAAATGATCAATATAGACAGAGGAGACGACCAGGAATGGTGACCTCCTTGAGAGGCTAGTGCAACAATATCTTCAGTGTTTAACAGCAGTATCAACAGTACAGATCTTCAAACTAAACAGGAGGTGAGATAAGCAACTTTCAATGATAACTGAACTCCATATTACAATACTTCTGTTTTTACTGTCATGTTAAATCCTCTTACAAGAATTGTTGTGCAGCATGTGTGATTGATCCGGTCTTTGAAGTAAAATAAAATACAAATTTATGAAAAAAAGCACTCAAACTTTAAAGAGTAAAATTTAATCAGTTAATCTTTTAAACTACCTGTTGCTAGATGCTTTTATTGACAGGGTGTTACAACAGTTACTGCCTTATGAGTAACAATTGCTGCTATTGTTATGGTAAGCCTACTGTTTGACCAATATTTGCGTTGGTAATGTACACAGTGTGAAGAGTATCATTTACACCTCTGATGGCCTGTTCTCACAACAAATCTTTCTATTTTACAGAAGAGACATTTATTTTAGGGTTTTCAACCTTTCCCACATATATTTTTTAAGATATACAGCAATAATAAAATACAAATGTCAGACCGTAAGGAATTCTTTATTTTATTTGCTTTTTCACAATAAAGTGCATAAAACAGTGCTCTTATTCCTGTCCATCATCAGGATCTTAATAAATCTACATATTTTGTATCTCAAACACTTAATAATCCGTCTAAACAAATGAGGCATAAAACCTTGAAAATAGACATTAAAAGCCATAAGAAATACAAAAACATAATAAAATACAAAACCTCCTCTACACAATACAGCAGGAATGTCTCTTGTTTTAGAAAGTGTTGGATGAATGCTACAAACACATTTTTTTGTTATAATGTGAGTTTTATCTTATAAAACCCCAAATCATAACACAAAAAATGTAAGTGCAGCTATCCAATGAATAGTGACAGATGGAATGTTTATTTATAAGAACTGCTTCGTGTGTTTAAACTGGATTGGTATACAGGACAAAAACAGCTGATGCAAGCTGAAATGTAAAGTATATCACAGAGGCACATTTAGAGCCACTGTTATGACAGACTGGTAATATAAAATGTATGCCACTCTTGCCTCTGACATACTGTAGTTTTATTTGTACAAGGTAAGCCTTGAATGCTAGAATTGAAGATGAGAAAAATAAAATAAGGACAAAACATCTTACAGTAAAAACATCATGCATGAATAAGTATCACAACAGAAATGTAGCACGAAGTGGAATTAATTGCAGTCAAGACATACCTGACTAAAGTATCAAGTCTTGATAAAATCTCTGAAGTACTGGAAGTTTGCAGATCTCCTGTGTTAGTAAAAAAAAAGGCAAATATTATCAAAAACAAAAAGAGGGAATATGCCCTATGAACGAGACGGTTTCATCTGAAAGATGCAATATATACGTTTTGGCAAAACGCAAACTTTTGAAAACAGGGCACAAAGTGCAACTTCTTTCCGTTTACATCTAAACAGCAAGACGGAACTTTCTGAATACAATGACGTCACGCGCATGCGTAGTATGAGTATCGGCCAAAATAATATGGCGGTTTCCGGTACTGTGAACTCTTGCTCCTTGCCTATGTATTAACATTAACCCAGCAAAATGTGGATTTGCTGCACCGATAAGACCAGTGGAGTCCCACTATTTACATTCGCCAGACTTTAAACACAAATATACACCGAACAACGGTATTTAGAAAGCACTCTTGGCTTTTAACAATGCATGTGAATGTGCCAAGGCACGTCATGTTTCTTAACACAACAACATTGCTGGCCTGGCATGCACACCAGAGGCGGAGCCATAGGGGTGTCCTGGGTGCCACCCCGAGTGCCACCTCACATTTTATTTGGCAGTTTAATGATGATTGACATCTCATTTCACCACTTGCTGAAAAAGCGTCCGGTGCCGCGCGCAGCTTTCAAATTAATCAACGACGAAAGTGATGCGAGTAACAGAAGACTAATGAAATTTCGCACACAAGGTTAGTTTTCAGACTAGGCATCGGGATTTTGTTTGCGGAAATCATTTTGAAAGTGAAGTCGCTGTATGAGTAAACATGAATGTTGGCGCTAGACGGGTTAATCAGATAAAGAGAGATCGGTTCCCGATTTAGCCTAAACATTGTGTTTAAAGTTACATTTGTGCTAGTTATATACACATAAACAGTGCAGTGCCAATACATTTCACTATTTGCCTGTTTACTTAATGTAGGCTAACGTCTATGGAGGACCAGGAGAGTCATGTGTAAAGTAATAAAGCATTTCATTGTTTAATAACTAATTCTTCAATAAAAATAGGCATTAATCCATTTATTTCTAATTTCATTTTTTAATGGGCAATAAAAAGTGTGATTGTAAAAATAATTATTAAATTAAATATTAATCCATCAATAAATACTTCAATTTAAAAAGGGACTGTGGGAACCGGTACGGGAGGGAGTGTGTGCTGCACTGCTCTCGGGAAAAAGTTCCAGGGTCACTTATTGGTCCTGTCCTCATAGACAATACACTGCAGTATCTACTATATGCATGTATAATACACACCATGGTGTGTGTTTGCGGTTTCATAAAGAGTAGATATTGGCGGATTAAAACACATCTGACATCAGTTACATGCTTTAATGGTAAAACTGTTAAATTTCGCGTGAATCTATAAGCATTTGGGCCATAAGCACCGTAACTTGTGTCACGTTAACTCCATGTAAGCATCGCATCATAAATAGACTCGGCGCCAAAATGAGCGCAGCACTGCTGCTTCCACGTGCAGTATGAATGTTCTAATCTGTTCTAACAATAAGTTTCATTTTCTATGATTTGTGTTAGAGAATAAGCAGGCGCTGATAACGCGCTGGTTACACGTGTAGTGAACAACAGACTATCCTCTCTTCTCCATTGCTCATCTGACACACCCCTGAACATGACGTAAAATGAACTAGCCAATCAGAGAGCTTGTTACATCTGTCTCACCGCGGCTAATTTGCATTGTTTTACATCGTTTGAGCATGCAAGGCCCCAGAGTGTCACGGAAATGGTAAATAGAGAGACTAAATGGAAAAGCTAAATGATTTGGCAAATCGAATAGCAAATCGGATAAGGAAATGCAGAGGGGAAATGGAAATGCAAATGCTAAAAGAAATAGTCTTTTAAATGACGGATTAAAACTTTTATTTCTAGTTTAATTTGTAAATCCAATTATTTATTCCTCTTTTTAAATCGCATTTTGAAATAGATTTTGAAATTCCACTATTTATAAAGGAATTCATTAATGCGCTTTAAAATGGTGTATTTATTTCGTGTTTTATGTTGATTTTTAAAAGTCCCTTTTTAAATTGAAGTATTTATTGATGGATTAATATTTAATTTAATAATTATTTTTACAATCACGCTTTTTATTGCCCATTAAAAAATGAAATTAGAAATAAATGGATTAATGCCTATTTTTATTGAAGAATTAGTTATTAAAAAATGAAATGCTTTATTACTTTACACATGACTCTCCTGGTCCTCCATAAACGTCAGCTACAGCCACCACCATTGTTTTAATGTTAAACTAACTTTGAAATTCTTAAGCTATTTATCTGGTCGTGATACTCAACAGATTACCTCAATTGCAAATAGCCTGTTTACATATCATAAAGGGCTAATAAAATGCAGCAAAATTACTACATAGTACGGGCAGCCATGTAACGAATCTAGTTGTGTGTTACAAGATAGAGACTTTACAATTCATAGTATGTGAATATTTTTTTTAAGACAAATCACGTTACAAACACCAGGTTAAGTAAATTATTATTTCTCTATTGATGCCAGGTGAGATGCGCAGATAACCTGTCACCCGCATCCGCTGCTTCAAATAATAGAATTTTCTCTGATATAGATATCCGCACCCGAACCGAATCCGATCGTCACTTTAATTACTCAGTAAATTTTATAGCACTGTCTTTGTCTGTAAATGCTTAAATCTAATCTTTCGATTTAGCACACACATGATGTACCATATAAGAGGTACCAGGCTTTCATATACATACAGTGCCTCACAGCCGTTGCATATTACATACCCAGCACTTGATTTGTTCTTGTTAAGTAGGAATTAAATGTTTTGCCTATAGATTAGATGACCATAAATGCAAGTCATAACAGAGAAAATTAGTATATAAGACAATGTAGAAACACAAGACAAAATAAAGCACAAGTTTATAACCCTTAAGATGTAACAAAAAAATTTTTAGGGGATTGAATTCAAAGGAAATGTATTAATACTTTGTAAAGTAATTTACTTCTTATTTATCCTTCATTGATCACACACATTTTTAACAATACTAGGGTTTATTTTATAATACTGTTAACAATGATGATGTTAATTGGTAAAAAGCTGAGGGTTAAGTGTTGCTCTAGTGTATGAAGAACACAGAGTCCCTGACAGGACATAAACCTTTTATAAATTAAACTTTTTTTAAAGGATTTTGTTGTCACACCGATGGGTTTGGTCTGATAGCCCTTTTCATCAGAAAGGAATCTAATTTTCAATGTTATTTTCGGGTGTTACCGGAAACATTCCAAGAGATCTGAATAACAAAAAAGCCTTGCCCTCAAACCCTCCACTATACAACACAGCAGTATCTTAGGAAAACAAGAGCAGAAAACCAGAAATACAACTGAATATACAAACTAAAAAGTATTCAGAGGATTTGGTCAGAATGTAGATCATCCGAAACATTTTAAAGCCAGTGTTACTGTATGACACAGGTTGTACAGATAAAATATGTGCCACTTTTCTCAATTTTATTTAAGGCAAGTAATATTCATGGATAGCTTGACACTGGATATGTGGAGAGACTGAAATTAAAAAGCAGTGCTGTGCCGTCAATATTGGATCCGATAGGAATGGCGCAGCAGTCTTATGGGAGTAAAACATATTTGTGCAGTCCGTCACTTCGCTTTGTTAGAGATCGCTTGAAGTGCCCTGAGGAGTATTCGCACGGGATTTGTATTACCTGGGGACCTCTAGTCATTTGTAATAATTGCAGAGGTTGTCTGTGATCTTAATCCCATTTGAATCGGCCAGGTATAAATTCCCCCACAAACTACCTACCATATTTTGATGAACACAGAGGTCCTTTGATAATATAAGTCCTGTGAGAATCAGCATCTCTTTGATTTGGAGGGCTCATATATCATTTTTCAAGGTTTTATCCACCGTTGGCAAATAATGGAGGCTCTTTTGAAGTATTTTGATATTATTTACATTCAGACATTTAGCAGATGCTTTTATCCAAAGCGACTTACAAAGACTTTAGCAGCAATAAGCGATAGTTCATACAGGAGCCATAATACATTAGGTGCCAATACAAAGCTACTGGTTTCAACAAAAGCTAGACCACTACCAGTTGAGAGAAAGGTTTTTTTTTCAGAGTAAAGTATTCACAGAAGAAATGGGTTTTAAGTAGTTTTTTTAAATGTTGTGAGAGATGTGGTTGAACGGACAGAGTTAGGAAGAATGTTCCACCAGGAGTTGTGAATGAGAAAGAGCGGGAGAGCGATTTACTGCCCTTATGGGAAGGCAATACAAGACGCCGCTGGTTTGCTGAACGCAGGGATCATGATGGGGTGTAGGAGTGGAGGAGAGTGTGGAAATAAGCCGGTGCAGATCCAGTGATAGTTTTGTAGGCAAGCATTAGTGACTTGAATCTAATACGGGCTGCAACTGGTAGCCAGTGAAGAGATATGAAAAGGGGAGTCACGGGGAGCTGTTGAAGACGAGGCGTGCTGCTGCGTTCAGAACCAGCTGAAGTGGTTTGATAGCCTTTGCAGGAAGACCAGCAAGGAGAGCATTGCAGTAGTCCAACCTTGAGATTAACAGGAACTGGACAAGGAGTTGTGCCGCATGCTCCGTGAGGTAGGGTATGATCTTTCTAATGTTGAATAAGGCATATCGGCATGACCGTGTTGTCTAAGTGATCATTGAAGGACAGCTGTTAATTAAATATGACTCCAAGGTTCCTGGCTGTTTCGGAAGGAGTGATGGTGGTATTGCCAAGATGGATGTTGAAATCGTGTTGGACCGTAGGATGTGCCGGAAACACGAGTAGTTCGGTCTTAGCAGGGTTCAGCAGGAGGTGATGGTCTTTCATCCAAGCTGAGAGGTCCTCGAGGCAGGCTGTAATGCGAGCTTCCACAGTGGTATCGTCTGGGTGAAACGAGATGTAGATCTGGGTGTCGTCGGCATAACAGTGATATGAGAAGCCATGTGCCTGTATGATGGGTCCCAGTGATGTCGTGTCCAAGCACCGACCCTTGAGGGACCCCAGTGATCATGTGGTGAGCCGTGGACAGCGAGCCCCTCCATGACACCCTGAAAGATCTTTCGGAGAGGTAGGATTTGAACCAGCGGATGGTAGAGCCTGTGATTCCTAGTGATGACAGGGTTGCTAGCAGTATCTGGTGATTGACAGTGTCAAACCGTGCAGATAGGTCTAACAGAATCAGGACTGAGGATTTAGATGATGTGTGTGAGTGCGGGTCTGAGCGAGCTGGATATGGCCTGAAGGAGATCGGAGGTGATAGGGTCAAGGTGACAGGTGGTGGGGTGGCTGGAAAGAAGCCTGGTGACTTCAGTGTCCTTAAGTGGGGTGAAAGAGGAGAGTTCAATGGTTGTAGAGTGAGAGGTGAGAGGTGCATAAGGTGTCGGTGGCAGTGTCAGCATCTAGAGAAGCAAAGTTGGAGGGAAGAGAGGATGTCACTCTAGCATAGAGTGTGCTAGGGGAGAGAGAGCAAAGGTTCCGTCTAAAGTGAACGGTTGGTGGTGTTGGTGTAGTGCATGTAGGAAGGAGCATGTTGAAGGTGATGAAGAAGTGGTCCGAGATGTGAAGAGGTGTGACTTGAACGTTATCTGTGGTGTAGTTACGGATGTAGATGAGATCCAGCTGGTTTCCAGATCTGTAAGTACTGGCTGTGACGAGGCGCGTGAGGTCGAACAAGGCGGTGAGGGTGTGGAAGTCAGAAGCATAGGGTTTCTCCAGGTGGATGTTGAAGTCCCCAAGGACTACAAGAGGGCCGCTATCCTCCGGAAATGATGAGAGCAGCACATCTAACTCTTCAATGAAGTCGTGAAGAGGACCTGGGGGACGGTAAACTACAACAACGCTGAGCTGAGTGGAAAAGTGATATTAACAGCATGGTATTCAAATGAATAGTTGTTGCATAGGGAAGATAGTGTGGAATATTTCCATTCATTGGTGATAAGCAAACCTGTGCCTCCTCCTCTTCCAGTTTGGCGGGGAGTGTGAGAGAAGGAGTAGTTTGTGGAGAGAGCAGCGGGTGTGGCTGAGTCTTCAGGACGAATCCAAGTCTCAGTAAGACCAAGAATGTGAATCTCAGACTGGCTGGCAAACGCATGGATGAAGTCAGTCTTGTTCACAGCTGACTGGCAGTTCCAGAGACCCATAGATAGAGACAGAGGTGTAAAAGGGGAGATATGAATGGGACGCGCTTGAGAGTGTGTGCGTCGTGCCTTGCGTCTTGGGTGAGAATGCGGTCTACGGTAGAATACAGGAATAAAGTCGAAACAAATGTTGGTAGACAATTAAATGAAAGCAGAGGTATGTTAAATATACTGATGTGCCTTGCTGGTGTCTTTGCTCGGTGGAGTCGCACAGGTAGAGTCGCAGGTCTTTAAACTCTTCGGTCTTCACACGAGGAGGCTGAACACGAGGGCTGACGCTACTGCTGACGCTTACCGCGACAGCGCGGAGGCACTGCTTAAGTATGTGTTGAGATTAGCGCGAACAGAATACCCTGGAACACGCCTTCTCGATTAGCAAAACAAAGTCTGTATGACTTGAATGGGCCACGGATCAAACAGCGATCAACTAGCTCGGCGCTTTTAAGTGCAAACTTGTAATGTCAAGCCGTAACGAGCGGCTAATGGCAAATTAAATTCAGTACAAACGCAACAAAAAACGCTAACAATTTAGCAATCAGTCAACGAATCATTAAATAAACGAGCTCAAATAATCTTAACTAACAACAGGCAACAGTCCAGTTCAACAGTTAAAACAAGTAACGGGGTAAATAGCAGACTCACGCACTACAGCAGACTTGTGATGACTTGTTCGCATATCGGATGCTGAGTCATATCCATACCTTCCAACACTTTTGTTTTGGCCAGGAGTCTCACGTTTGTTTATTTATCATGGAAACTCTCCTAACATTTGAGACCCACGACCGCAGTGATCTTCGGTCAAAGCGGCCCAAAAACCCAGGTAGAGCATATTAATGGCATTTGCATGCATATATGTGCTAGTAAAAAACGTTGTTGAAAAACGACAAACATCTGCTGAGAGCAGACAACACAATTATTTGAGACTGCGTTGGTGATGAAGGAAACCTCTAAGGCATCTTGCTCATTTACTCAATAAATCGCTTGCATTGGTGTAATTCCTCTTGTAATAGATCATACATATGAGAAAGAAACAACTTGGTCTCATAGTAAATACATACATCTGAACACTTTATGCAGCAACACAAAAAACTTACCATTAGGTACGGTCCATAATGCTACAGTTTTGAGACACAAAAGTCCACTGGGGATGCTAAAGAGAAGAAATGTATTGGACCACTATAGAGAATGTGTATCACTGTCATGATTTGTCTCTAAAACGATTTTTTAAATACTTATTACTTGTACTTTAATAGATATTATAGAGCACCTAAGCCCACTCCTACCCTAAGCCTACTCACTTCCCAACCATGTAAACACGCAGCAGGTTGCTTTGCGTTTTGAATCCTCTATAGCCATACAATATCGTTATGTGAAGACAGCAGGTTTTAAAGGGGTGCTTCAACGATGTGTCACGCATTCCGACTTCTTTACAATGTTACACGTGCTGTCTTCTCAAGCTTAACATGGTCAACTTGTCAAAAAACTAGTTGGGCGTTTTCTGTTCTCAATACTCTCCCCCAGTGATCATACAGGTTTTTTTCAGGCGTATAAAACTGTTTGTAAACAGGAGAGAGAGAGAGAGAGAGAGAGAGCATATCTTCGTGAAGTTCAGGTGTTTGTTTGCATTTGGGTGATGAATGTAAAGTAAACTGTGGATATTACGCTGGATTTGCCGATTGTTTGAAACTGATGTATGGAGGAGTCCCAGCACTAAAAGTTGCAGGTCATGAACCACATGGGGTGAGTGAAACTGATGTCTGTGTTTTGTTGACGATGTGCTTTAGTTCAGCCTTCCCCTCCTCCCCCCGCACGCGCCCTTTGATTTCGCTTGTAATCGCACAGTACAGTAATTATCCGCATGCGCGCGCACACCAAAACAATGCTGAGTGCACAGTGCTGCATCGGTTATACATACTCAGTCTCTACCTGCGCATAAGAGGGTATTTATAGCAAGCTGGTAACTTGCGAAGACCTCATGAAGTGTTTAAAGTAGTCAAGTCGGTGTCAGGAGGTACTGTGTAGAGAGGTACGTATTTCCTATGAGACCAGGTTGGAAAGAAATGTTAACAAACCAAACAACAGTGAAATCTCTAACATCAGCCCGGAACAAGTAACAGAACTATGGCATGAAGATGAGCATTCAAAAACAAAATCGCAGTAGGCACGACCTACACTGTACCTGACATGTCTTCTCGTACCCTAGATATAATATAATGCAAATAGCTCTAGATTGAGATGAATGTATGAATATGAAATGAGAATGAAATGTTTTGCTTACAGAGAATTTAAAATGTACATGTTAGTAAGAAAGGTCAGAAAAGAGAAAGCAAGCATACAGACAAATATCTTGGCATTAAACATCTGATCAATATCTTTTGTTAAGATAATCGAGGGTGTGAGGCCCTCAGAGGGACAGTGAATGGGCGGGTTTATGATGATTCTGAAAGAAATACACGGAGAAACTGTAGCTATAACTACACAACTTTCACATGTCTGATCACATCTGATCGACTTTTATTTGTTGCCGATGTTATGGATATTTCAGCTTCAATTTAACAGCATTACATAAAAGACGGTAAAATTAACCCCACTCAATTGTACAAATCAGTTTTTTGACACTTAAATGATGTGTTCTTTTTCAGTCCATGCAATAAATGCAAGTCCTTGAAAGAACAAAGGTTTCTAGCAGTAACAATACATCATGTTGCATAATGATATCTGAAGAACATGTAACACAGGCTACCATACCTGATCGGTGCATATAGTTTCAAAACGACGTATCTGGGTACGCCGGTTACAACAGCTTTGTAAACAAATTCAAGTGTACTGCGCTGACATCGGGGAAACTGCAACAGTTTTTACGAAAAACATATCAGACAATTGCTTTAAAAAGAGGGTGTATTAAAGGGCCGCCAAGAAAATGCACCATTAAATGTATTAAAGGGCCGCCAAGAAAATCCAACATTAAATGTATTAAAGGGCCGCCAAGAAAATGCACCATTAAATGTATTAAAGGGCCGCCAAGAAAATGCAACATTAAATGTTAATCTACCAGAGATTGAGTCGCCAGAGTGTGTGCAGAAACACCCTGTAATTATACAAATGCATCTATTCTTCTTTTTGTAATCTCCTTTAAAACACTAGGCAGCTACTAAACAGGCTGTTGGCAATCCCCTAACAATCTAAAGTGACTTTGTTTACGCCTGCCCATGACCGCTCACAGACTCTTCCTTATATACGCGGAAAGTTTCACCTTCCGCCAGAGACATGCTGTCAGCCATTTTCAGGCAAGAGCAGATGTAGCCACTAGCCAGCGACAAAAATGGCTAAAAAACGGTTTTATTAAATCTGAGTATTGCACATCGTTTTTAAATCCCCTTTCTTAAATAATGTTTTGAGCATGTTAGCGGCTGTTGTTTACATATTCACGGCGAAACCTAAGAGATGGTCCAAAGACAGGTGTTATGTTGTAACTTTAGTGGTAAAACGCTTAGCGCCCATTGGTTTAGAAGACTTGTGACCGACATCATTTCTGTAAAGCTTATTTATTACAACTAATGAAAGTTATAGCAGTGTCTTTCTCTGTGAGTTCAGTATTTTCTCGTATGTCCTAAGTGCGACAATACTTTGAGCGGATTGTTAGGGATTACTCCGGAGTCAGGTGCTGGATGCAAAAATCTTTTTAATGCAACAATACTTGGTAGGGCAATAACGTCAATAATGTCAATGGACAAGAGTCAAGATTACACAGTCATTGATCACAATGGGTACCAACAAGATTCAGACTAGGGCTCGAGCGCTCGTCCGTAAGACCAGGGTAGAATTAGTATCAGCAATGTTCGGTCTCACAGAGTGAGAAACGTTCCAAAGGAGCTCACAGTTCATTTCACGTCAACCCCCTGGAGAATGACTGTTCTGCTTACCTTAAGATTGTGCGGAGCAATGTAGGTGAGTAGTCTCCTAGAAAGGCGTTGTTGGAGAACAATCTCTAGTCTCTCAAAAAAGATGTGAACGAGAGATACAGGAAAAAATGCCAGTGTCCGAATTTCCAAAGACAAAGATATTTCCGCCTCTCTGATGTCCGTGTCGGCGAGATTCCGAAGGAGAAAGCGTTACTACTCCACAACTTCGAATAGCATCGACAGCAGGAGAGAGAGGAGCACTGGTCTTGAGGGATCGGGTTCAGCAAACCCCGGTGTACTGCTATGCCAAACCCGGAAGCCGAGATTCAGGGAGAGCCTCACGGGACACGAACCGAGGAGATGAGGTCGTCTAGGCAGCTGTGGAGATATGGGGAACACCGTGCAGGACACAAACAGCACTGGAGCCTGGACAGGACAAAGGTGCACACTCAAAAGTAAGATAGCCAAAACATATTGACTAAGCAAGGGTCTTCTATATTCTATATTCCAAGGCAAGAGTTATAAATTCCAAGGCAAGAGATCATATCCTAAGGCAAGAGTTAAGTTCACGACCAGTGGTCACGAAACAAGACAAGCTAACGATCTGACAAAGTGTGGTGGTTTCAGAAGGGTTTAAGAAGTGGGTGAATTAACCATACAGTGAAATCAGGTGAGTAGAATGAACGAAACGAAAATCAGCTGTGTTAAAGATAAGTGGAAAACAAGGGGGCGGAGTAACCACGGACTCCGAACGCAGGGTGAGTAATACTCTCCCATGCGTTCGACAAAACACAACAGACAGGACAGAACAAAACAAGTGAGGTTCAGACCCGAACCCTGACAGTAGCCCCCCAGCAGTGCCACAGAGTGCTCTAGGAGGGGGCTCATCTCGACGTCGGAATAGGTCCACGATCAGGGACTGGTCCAAGATGTCCCGGGACGGTACCTAACTCCTCTCCTCTGTACCATATCCCTCCCAGTCCACTAAATATTGGAACCCTCTGCCACGTCGACGATAGTCCAGTAACCTCTTCACTTTGTAGACAGGAACGCCATCCACAAGACTGGGTGGGGAGGGAGCGGCCGGTTGCTGGGAGAGTGAAGAGGGGAAGAACTCACAGGTTTAACCCTGGACACATGAAAAACAGGGTGAACCCGACCAAGAAAATGAGGAAGTCTGAGCTTGACCGCCACCAGATTGACCACCTTGGTGATACGGTATGGCCCGATGACCCTGAGTGCCAACTTGCGAGAGGGCACTCCGGAAGGCAGGTCCTTGGTGGAGAGTCATACTCGTTGACCACACACATAGGTATGAGAAATAGATCTGTGGCGGTCAGCCACTGTCTTGGTTTATCTCTCGGTCCGGACCAGGACCCCTCTGGCCTTCCTCCAGGTGTGAAGGCAACGCTGAACGAAGGCCAAACAGACGGAACCGCAGCATCGGGTTCCTGTGAGGGAAGCAAAGGGGGGTTATATCCCAGGGAACATTCAAATGGTGACATACCTGACGCAGCTGAGGGATGGGAGTTGTGGGCATATTCTACCCATGAGAGCTGAGAGCACCAGGAGCTGGGGTTGCTGGATGTCAAACAGCGGAGCATTCTGCCAAGATCCTGATTGTCCCGCTCGAACTGCCCGTTGGTCTGAGGGTGAAAACCTGAAGACAGACTCGCAGAGGCCCCGATCTGTCTGCAGAACTCTTTCCAAAACCGAGAGGAAAACTGAGGGCCCCTATCGGACACGATGTCCACCGGCAATCCATGGAGACGGAAGACGTGATCCACCAAGAGTTGAGTGTCTCCTTGGCGGAGGGGAGCTTGGGCAGGGGAATGAAATGGACCGATCTGGAGAAATGGTCCACAACCGTGAGGACCACGGTGTTACCATTGGAACAGGGAAGGCCGGTGACAAAATCAATGGCAATGTGTGACCAAGGGCGGGTGGGGATGGGTAAAGGACGAAGCAGACCAGCGGGCGGGCTGTTGTGTGTTTTGAAGTGAGCACATGTGGAGCAGGCCGAAACAAACTGTTTGACATTCTTGACCATGGATGGCCACAAGAAACGTTGGCGAAGTGCTGCCAACGTTCCCGATGTCCTGGATGGCAGAATAATCTGGATGAATGACCCCCCTTCGACCCCCTGGACACTCTGCTGGCACTTGCACTCCTCGACCGGCCTCGATCACTTGACATTCGATACCCCAAGAGAGGGCCCCGACCACCAACCCTTCGGGAAGGATGGCGTCAGACGTGGACTCCCTCTCTGTGGGTTCGAACACACGAGACAAAGCATCGCGCTTGATGTTCGCGGAACCCGGTACGTGAGGGTGAAGTTGAAAGCTCAACCTCTTGGCTGAACAGATGTATTCCAGGTTTTTTACAATCCGTCCAGATCAAGAAAGGCAGCGACGCCCCCTCCAGCCAGTGGCGCCACTCACCCAGAGCCAGTCTTACCGCTAACAGCTCTTGGTTGCCAATATCGTAGTTACGCTCAGCAGGGCTAAGGGGGTGGGAGAAGAAGGCGCACGGATGCATCTTCCCATCACTGAAGGATTGCTGAGATAAGAATGCGCCTACCCCGACATCAGACGCGTAAAACCTCGACAATAAACTGGAGTGCAGGATCTGAGGACGGGACTTGAGTAAGTCTAAGGATACCTGAGCGTCCTGGCTCCACCTGAACGGTACCTTGGTGGAGGTCAACGCAGTGAGATGTCTGGCCACTTGACCAAAATTACTGATGAATCGACAATAATAGTTCACGAAACCCAGGAAGCGTGGCAATGCTTAGCGGGAGTAGGGGATGGTCCATTCAACGACAGCCTTAATCTTGGCAGGATCCGCCTGGATTCCCTTTCGAAGAGATAATGTGGCCAAGGAACGTAACCGACTCGGCATGGAACTCGCACTTCTCCTGACAAAGAGTTGATTCGCGAGGAGACGCTGGAGAACCCGTCTAACGTGCTGGGTGTGCACCTGGAGAGAGGGGGAGAATGTAACTCTTTATCTCATAAAGATAAAAAATTGTGGATCATGTCGCCCAGAACGCTATTGACCAGGTTCTGGAAGACCGCCGGTGCATTGGTTAGACCAAAAGGAAGAACCCGATACTCAAAATGTCCCGTAGGTGTATTAAAGGCAGTCTTCCACTCATCTCCCTCCCGGATACGGACAAGGTGATAGGCGTTGCGGAGGTCTAATTCGGTGAAGACCCGGGTCCCCTGCAAAAGTTTAAAGGCAGACGACATAAGGGGCAAGGGATACTTGTTCTTGACAGTAATGACTTCAAACATCGATAGTCAATACAGGGACGCAGGGAGCCGTCCTTCTTCTGTACAAAGAAGAAACCCGCACCGGCAGGGGAGAAGGAGGGACAAATGAGTCCAGCAAGGAGAGCTTCTTGAATGTATTTGTCCATGGCCTCTCGTTCCGGTCCAGACAGGGAGTTTAGGCAGCCCTTGGGCGGGGAAGTGCCTGGGAGATCTATGGCACAGTCGTAGGATCGATGTGGGGGAAGAGAGGTGGCCCGGGACTTGCAGAACACCGTCCCCAGATCGTGATACTCCGCCGGAACGCCAGATAAGTCGGTGGGTTGAACCGAGACAAAGAGACAGAAATATGGATAGAAACAGAGTTTGCATAAGCAATTTCTGTGTAACCTCATTGTCATACTACTCACAACGGGATAACACCTGGTTGCTGATCTTTACATACCTGTCTGTCATATACAAGTACTGAAAGAATTTTTATGCCTATATCCGTGTTTATGTCTGTTAGTAATATACATGCACATGATTAATCATCAATGGCCAACATTTCATACAGCATATGTTGTTCTATCTATGTTTTTGCCATTCAATTTGTATTTATTAACAAGGCTTTAAGGTGATTTTTATTGCAGTTACTGAATGGTTTTGTTTGTGAAGGGCAATACAGATGTAATTTCGCTTTCCGCCAAATTGCCTTCACGAGTTCACCTAGACAGATAATAGAGTAGTTCGAGGGTATGCGTATTTGGCATGCTATCGGGGAGAGGGCTCCGAGCTCGTTCATTCTTCCGAGCTCAGAGCACTCCCCCCCCGGGGTGAGGGCTCCGAATCCAGCATTAGCCTGAACCCGGAATACTCCCCCCAAAGAGATGCAACCGGTGCAAGACAGCAGCCGCATATGCACACCCCCCAAAAACGAGGCTGGTATTGGCTGCTGGTGACCCGGCCTTGCTTGGTATGAAAGCCGATATTGTGGAGTCTTGAAGAGACCTCGGGTATTACTAAAGCGGGGAATTTGAGGTTTCCTGGAGAAAGATGCTGACTGATCGGAGGGATCAATGAAGCATAGGTCCTTGTAAGGTGGATGCTGGTGCGATGTCGGTCTCCGAGTGAGAGATGACTGCTGATGTGGGATGTAGATTGGGGCATGGGCCCTTGTGGGGCGGTCTCTGCTGTGATGTAAGCCTCTAAGATAGTGATGTCTGCTGCTACGGGACATTGATGGAGGCGCGGGCCTTTGTGGGGAAGTCACTGCTGTGGTGTCGGCCTTTAAGGGAGTGGTGTCCGATGCTACGGAACGTCTAAGCCTGCTGCCTGCTGCTGCAGAAATTGATGGAGGCACGGGCCCTTAAGGGGCGGTCGCAGCTGCGATGATGGCCTCTGTGTGTAGTCTGTCTGCTGCTGCAGAAATTGATGGAGGCACGGGCCCTTGAGGGGCGGTCGCTGCTGCGATGCTGGCCTCTGTGTGTGTGAAGTTTGCTGCTGCCGAAAAGATGGAGGCACGGGCCCTTGAGGGGCGGTCGCTGCTGCGATGCTGGCCTCTGTGAGTATGATGTCTGCTGGTGCAGAAATTGATGGAGGCACGGGCCCTTGAGGGGCGGTCGCTGCTGCGATGCTGGCCTCCGTGAGTATGATGTCTGTTGCTGCGAGACATGATGAAGGCACGGGCCCTAATGGGCGGTCGCTTGCTGCGATGCTGGCCTCTACGTGAATGATGTCTGGTGCTGCAGAAAAGACGGAGGCGCGGGGCCTTGAGGGGCATTCGCTTGCTGCGCTACTGGTTTCTAAGGGAGTAAAAAACTACTGCTGAAGGACATAGGTGAAGGCACGGGCCCTTATGGGGCGGTCGCTTGCTGCGATGCTGGCCTCTGTGTGTAGTGTGTCTGCTGCTGCAGAAATTGATGGAGGCACAGGCCCTTGAGGGGCGGTCGCTGCTGCGATGCTTGCATCTGTGTGTAGGATGTCTGCTGCTGCAAGACATGATGAAGGCACGGGCCCTTATGGGGCGGTCGCTTGCTGCGATGCTGGCCTCTATGTGAATGATGTCTGCTGCTGCAGAAAAGATGGAGGCACGGGCCCTTGCGGGGCGGTCGCTTGCTGCGATGCTGGCCTCTAAGGGTGGGGATGTCTGCTGCTGCAGGACATAGATGAAGGCACAGGCCCTTATGGGGCGGTCGCTTGCTGCGATGCTGGCCTCTAAGGGAATGATATCTGCTGCTGTAGAACATAGGTGGGGACATGGGTCGCTATGGGGCGGTCGCTGCTGCGACGCTAGGCTCTAAGGGTGGGGATGTCTGCTGCTGCAGGACATAGATGAAGGCACGGGCCCTAATGAGGCGGTCGCTTGCTGCGATGCTGGCCTCTAAGGGAGTGAAGTCTGCTGCTGCAGAACGTGGATGGAGATACAGGCCGGTGTGGGGCGGTTGCTGCCGCTATGCTGTGGTAGGTTGATGCTAGATGATCTGTGAGATTAGTGCCTGATGGGCTTCTTTGATGAGCGAGCGGTCCGTCCGAATGTAGCTTTTGAAAGCCTCTGATGTCCAGCGACCAAGAGCTTGGATTTGCGGCTGGGAGAGACCATTCTGGGCGGCTGTGGTAGCTGCGCCGATGTGAAAGGAATGGCTCAAGAAATGTTCTTCGGGGATGCCGGATTGGCGCAATACTGATTTAAAATGATTTTGGAACCAGAAACGTGAGGCTGGACGACCGGAGTCATCTATGAAGAGAGGGTCCGATGGAAATTATGCCGGTGATCTCCTGAAATTTAGGTAGGCCGGAGGGTTTGGTAAGGCTGGATGGGTGATTGAAGGTTGAATATGAAGATGAAATGGCCTCTTTTGAATTGATCCGTCTTACTTTGCTTGATGTGGAAGGAGATTGTTTCTGCATCGAGCACTGCCAAGTCGGAGATGGTGGGGTGGACTGAAGGATTGAAGTCATTTCCGAGCATCTGAGAAATCCGAAAAACCAGAGTGAACATGGCGTAGAGTGTGCGGGCGGTGTGCGTGAAGTGGTAACCTCTGCGGAGGGTAGAAATGCATTTGGTTAACATATCCAAAGTTATGGGTTGCCTTTTGTCCGGGGAGGCGGGTTGAGCTCTTTGAATTCCTTTGATGAGCATGGAGGTTTGAGGACTGGATATAGCTGGGCAGGTTGAGTTAAAAATAAGTTTGTGGAAGAATTGAATTCCGCTTAGGTACCCTTTAATTGAGCTGGCTTGCAGGTTTTGTTGATATTTAGGAAGGAAATGAAAGAGGTGATGGTTAACAGAGAGAACTCGGGAAAAGGCATGTTGTATGTTTGGTGGAATGACTTGAAACTCCTCCACGCGGTTAGGTAAGACTGAAGGGTCCTGAGTGAGACGGGTTGGATGATAGACATTTAGGCATTTGGCAGACGCTTTTATCCAAAGCGACTTACAGTGCACTTATTACGGGGACAATCCCCCTGGAGCAACATGGAGTAAAGTGTCTTGCTCAAGGACACACTGGTGGTGGCTGCTGGGAACGAACCAGCAACCTTTGATTTACCAATTCAGTGGTTTAACCCACTAGACCACCATCTCCATAGAATTAAATGAAGACTCTAGGAGAGATCTCAGAGGGTGTATTACATCAATATCAGATCCGGATAAGGAGGTACTGGTGTTGGGAGGGGATCTGCTTCTGGTGCTAGCCGCCTGAATTTCTGCCAGTATCTGAGATCTGATGTTTGCTGTCACAGGCGGGGGCTCCAGGGCCGGGGCATTGTGCAGGACCGGCATCGCTGCTGCTGATGACAGAGTGAAGGAGGGACGAGCCTGAGGGAGAGCCATGAGAGCGGCCGCTGGGGCTGTTTGAAGGGCCGGTCTCAAGCTACTTTTGTTGCCTGTGTCGGAGACCAGAGGGAAGGCGGGGAAGTCGTTAGCCTGTGCTGCCAGTGGAGGCAGCCTCGCACTGGAGTTCGAAGGCGGGGCAGCGGGCCATTGGCTTGGAGAGGGATTAGAGGAGGAGAACGCGAGGATGTTTGGGTGAGCTAGGGCCGCTTGCGGAGGGATGCTCGCGCTGCTGGGGCGGCTCGAAGTGTGGCAGGCTTGAATGGTGCCCGGGAGATAGACTGCGGGCAGCCCATCCTGGCGTCCGGGGCGCGGCCCAAGCTTGCGGAGGGACCGCTGCGGCGGTTTTTGGACCGGAGGCCTTTCCTCGATGGAATCTGATCCGGCCGTAGTTATGGGGAATCGCGGGCTTGCCTCGGTTGTCCTGTTGCCCTCGATGGAGTGACAGTTAGTGCAGTCAGGGAATCTGGCTGGAGGGAGGAGTACAAACCTTTAATTCTGCTTTAATTAGCGCTTGCCATAATCCTATAACCGTCCACATCTCAATAGGCCGGACGGAGGGAAGGATGGATGCATAGGAGGAAACAGGAGACGTTGATGCCTGTCTGGGAGGTTGTGGTGACTGCGTATCCCTGCGTCTCGGGGTAGTAGAAGCGGTGTGGGAAAGCCGACGGCCTCTTGGGGCAGCTGCGGGTTTGTCTGATGTAGCCTGGCCGTCGCTTGGGGACGCCGAAGGACCCGGATCGCCAACGGAGTTTACGTTTGGGGTTGTTTCGTTCTCTGACATAGTTGCAATTTGGATGTACCGATGCTTGATACTGAAAAGGGCTTCTTTCTAAAATGGTTGTGTAAGGTCTCGGGACAACCGCCTGAGTCCCTAGCGGAGGCAGCCTCGCGCTAGAGGGCGACGTTGGTACCGCTGGCCGAAGCTTGGGGCAGGGTATGCATGAGCCAGGGCTTCGGGTGGTAACAAGCTAGCGTAACTTGGGTGGCTAGAGGTGGCAAGTGCTGGCAGGGCATTGGCGGGAGCTGTGCTCTGGAATGCGTCTCGATCTAAGGTTTTTCCTCGTCAGGGCGGGGTTCGATCTGGATGTGTGGTCGAAAAGTGGTCTTGTGTTGCCGGAATCCGATAGTGAAAATCTGAGGACTTGTTCGTTTCTGGCCGGGGACTGCCCGAGAGCCCGTATGACTGCCAGGTATGCGATGAGGTTTAGTTTAGCATGGCGAGTTTGAGCATAAATGTTACGGACACCGGAGTTAATGCTCCAGTTCTGAAAATGATAGATGCAAGTTTACATCGATAATGATAAATTCTTGAGTAGGTAATGCCTGTGCTTGAAGATGGAGTTATTCGGGTGTGTGCATGATGCTTAACTTCGTGCGAGCAGGACACAGAGAATGAACATGACACTTTCGCCCAAACGTTCTCGTTAACTTTTCAAAGTTGTATACAGGTTGGCAGACGAGAGACGATGGTGACCTTGCATTAAGCAACCGTTAAATACGCGACAGCGGCACGCATCGGTATGACAAAGGTAATGGCTGCGTGCATTGTTTGGGCAAGATGTAAATAAGAACGGCGTCGGCACGCTGTGTAGAAACCTATGCGTTTGACTAACGTTCGCTAAGCGGCACGGGCTCTAAGAAAGTGCACGCGTGCTGGCCAGCGATATGCTATTCTTGAGCGGCAGTGGCAACAGGCAGTGGATAAAGCTAAATGTATTTTCTAGTAAAGATTGTACTCACCCAGCTTATTGCGAAACGGCTAGTTCGGGGGTTTAAGCTAAATGTATTTCTAGTAAAAAGATTTTACTCACCTGGCTTCTGCGTAATGGCGAATTTGGCGGTTCAAACGCTAGTAAAGCTACGTTTTTTAAGATGGTTATCAGAAAATTGGCCGGGTTGATTAGAGTGACAATGACAGGATGAATTTCGGCAAAAGATGGTTGTTTCTCATGCAGAAGACGGGTGGACAACCCTTGAAATGTTAACGCATTTGCATTAGCGTATCGTTATAGAATTGAATGACCAACATAAGTTTACTGGTGTCGGCGTCTGAACACTCGTGTCCCGTTAGCATGAGCTAGCGTTTGCAATGAGCCGGCGTTTAGCAGCGAGCTAGTGTACCGGCAACAAGTGCATCTGAGAACGAACGAGGTGATGGGCACAACGTAGACCAGCGTGAATCAGCTCCCGAAACTGCGGGGAAATGTAAGTGGAAATGTTGTTCTACGGCTCGGGCCTGCTGCACGGCGGCAGCGTTTTTTGAGATCAGTAGGATCCTCTGAAAATCTTACGTCCTTCCTGAGTTGATAAAAGTCTTTTAGAGTTTGTTTTTTATGCGAACAAGCTGCTGTTTGCGTGTGCTTCTATGAGCGACGCTGTTGAAAAACGTCCGAGACGTGATTATTACTTCTAAAGATCCGTGGACCTAGCATTGAACGAAACGTCTCGATGCTTGAGACTGAAGAGAGAGTGAAGGTAAGATGTCTTGACTATTTATAGGGACACTCTCTCTCTCTCTTTGAAGTGATTGTTGTGATTGCTGACAGCCGACCAGCCGAGTTAATTATCTGCTCCTGCTCCTCCCGAACTTAGTTTAGTAAAACACCATTTTGTGTCATCCAAAGCACATGTGTAAGCGCTCAACCTCATATTTTGTATATGGGGAGGGGAGCAGAAGCTCATTTACATTTAAAGAGACGAAAACGGCGCGTTTTCCATTGCAGCCACAAATGGCCATGTTCAGCATATTGTAATGAAACATATGTGGTGTATTTTGAGCTGAAACTTTCCAGACACATTCTGGGAATACCATTGACTATTTTTACATTGCAGAAAACACCTGGATTAGCGGCCCTTTAAATTAAGTAAAATGATGAAACCTTTTAGGGTTAGTAAAGTGCTTGTGGAAGAGAGGGCGTGTCTTCAGCTGTTTTTGGGTTAAGGTCCAAATTCTGTGTTCAGAGCCAATCGGGTGGAGGCTGGCGTCTCATTTCTCCAGAGAAGAATCTAAATGTCACATCTTTTTTTCATGTTGTTTTCAGGTGTTCACCAAAACATTCCAAGCAACCTGGCGAATGTTTAAATACAGCCCTAACTTCAAACCCTCCACCGTTCAATACAGCAGGAATGTATCTTATTATTACACTGCTTTTCAGTGGGTAAAGCATAAATACAGAGATAGTTTATAAACATTTACATTACATTTACGCATTTGGCAGACGCTTTTCTCCAAAGCAACTTACACCAGAAATAAAACTAGAAATAGAATCGAAAAACAATTAAAGTCTTTAATGAGCTAATATATACTGCTCTCACAGATGATAATATAATGTTAGTACTGAACAAATCTCATAAGTACCACAACAGAACTGTATTATAAGAAAACATTTAAAACGGAAACTACAGTCAGCAAAACCTACCTGATTTAGATCGTTTTAATGTAACCTCTGAATAATCCGTTCTCTGCGGATCTTCTCCTGCGCTAGAAATTAAAGAAATGGCAAATATTAGAAAAAACATTGGAGAAAACGGAGGAGAAGGGGAGGGAATTTGCAGAAAAAGGAGAGCGTACTGAAAAGTAAAGGAACAACCCAACCCTGCTCTAGAGCGAGTTGAATGTTTAGGTGGAATATGAAATGACAATAAAATGTTTGCCCACAAATCATCATAAATGCACGTGTTTGTCATCCAGTTCCACTTTTCTATCGTTTTTTACTGAGACATAAAAACAAAAACAACTGAAATGCCCAAAGCGTGAACCTTATGTTTAAGGAACTTGTATAACTTTAATAGGACCAGTTCAAATGAGAAGAGCAGGTCTAGCCCTTATGCTGGGTTCACACTAAATACGAATAAACGCGTTCCCTGCTCTTAATTACTCGTGGGAAGTTTGTAATTTACGCATGGGTGGTGCGAAAAACATCACTCGACAGTGTGTCCTCATCTGTCCGGACCCTGCAAACAGTAGGTGTTAATGAGCTCTTTGAGTTGAAATTATTTCTCCTTGCACGGAACACAGATCAATCGCACCGCCTGAAAAACCATAACACCAGATATAATTTAATATGGTGTTGTTCACATTACTTTTCCAAATTGTGATACCAAATTGGGGACGAAGCAGACCAGCGGGCGGGCTGTTGTTTGTTTTGCATTGAGCACATGTGGAGCAGGCCGAAACAAACTGTTTGACATTCTTGACCATGGATGGCCACAAGAAACATTGGCGAAGGGCATCCAACGTTCCCTGATGTCCTGGATGGCAGACTAATCTGGATGAATGACCCCCTGGACACTCTGCTGGCACTTGCACTCCTTGACCGGCCTCGATCACTCGACATTCAATACCCCAAGAGAGTGCACCGAACACCAACCCTTCGAGAAGGATGGCGTCAGACGTGGAGTCCCTCTCTGTGGGTTCGAACACACGAGACAAAGTATCAGGCTTGATGTTCGCGGAAGCCGGCTGGTACGAGAGGGTGAAGTTGAAACGGCAAAAGAAGAGTGCCCTGCGGGCCTGTCACGAGCTCAACCTCTTGGCTGAGCGGATGTATTCCAGGTTTTTTACAATCCGTCTAGATCAAGAAAGGCAGCGACGCCCCCTCCAGCCAGTGGCGCCACTCACCCAGAGGCAGTCTTACCGCTAACAGCTCTTGGTTGCCAATATCGTAGTTACGCTCAGCAGGGCTAAGGCGGTGGGAGAAGAAGGCGCACGGATGAACCTTCCCATCACTGGGAGATCGCTGAGATAAGACTGCGACTACCCCGACATCAGACGCGTAAAACCTCGACAATAAACTGGAGTGCAGGATCTGGAACGGACAAACAGGTGCAGAGACAAAACGGGAGTAAGTCTAAGGCTACCTGATTGTTCTGGCTCCACCTGAACGGTACCTGGGTGGAGGTTAACGTGGTGAGATGTCTGGCCACTTGACCAAAATTACTGATGAATCGACAATAAAAGTTTGCGAAACCCAGGAAGCGTGGCAATGCTTTGCTGGAGTCGGGGATGGTCCATTCAGCGACAGCCTTAATCTTGGCAGGATCTGCCTGGATTCCCTTCGAAGAGATAATGTGGCCAAGGAACGTACCTGATTCGGCGTGGAACTCGCACTTCTCTGCCTTGACAAAGAGTTGATTCTCGAGGAGACGCTGGAGAACCCGTCTAACGTGCTGGGTGTGCACCTGGAGAGAGGGGGAGTATCTCATCCAGATAAAACATTGTTGATCATGTCGCTCAGAACACTATTGACCAGGTTCTGGAAGACCGCCGGTGCATTGGTTAGACCAAAAGGAAGAACCCGATACTCAAAATCTCCCGTAGGTGTATTAAAGGTGGTCTTACACTCATCTCCCTCCCGGATACGGACAAGGTGATAGGCGTTTCGGAGGTCTAATTTAGTGAAGACCCGGGTCCCCTGCGAAAGTTTGAAGGCAGACGACATAAGGGACAAGGGATACTTGTTCTTGACAGTTATGACTTCAAACATCAATAGTCAATACAGGGACGCAGGGAGCCGTCCTTCTTCTGTACGAAGAAGAAACCCGCACCGGATGGGGGGGAGGAGGGACGAATGAGCCCAGCAAGGAGAGCTTCTTGAATGTATTTGTCCATGGCCTCTCGTTCCGGTCCAGACAGGGAGTATAGGCGGCCCTTGGGCGGGGAAGTGCCTGGGAGGAGATCTATGGCACAGTCGTAGGATAGATGTGGGGGAAGAGAGGTGGCCCGTGACTTGCAGAACACCGTCCCCAGATCGTGATACTCCGCCGGAACGCCAGATAAGTTGGTGGGTTGAACCTTCGGCACACAAGACAAAGAGACAGAAATATGGATAGAAACAGAGTTTGCATAAGCAATTTCTGTGTAACCTCATTGTCTTACTACTCACAACGGGATAACACCTGGTTGCTGATCTTTACATACCTGTCTGTCATATACAAGTACTGAATGAACTTTTATGCCTATATCCGTGTTTATGTCTGTTAGTAATATACATGCACATGATTAATCATCAATGGCCAACATTTCATACAGCATATGTTGTTCTATCTATGTTTTTGCAATTCAATTTGTATTTATGAACAAGGCATTAAGGTGATTTTTATTGCAGTTACAGATTGGTTTTGTTTGTGAAGGGCAATAAAGATGTAATTTCGCTTTCCGCCAAATTGCCTTTGTGTCATCCAAAGCACATGTGTAAGCGCTCAACCTCATATTTTGTATATGGGGAGGGGAGCAGAAGCTCATTTACATTTAAAGAGACGAAAACGGCGCGTTTTCCATTGCAGCCACAAATGGCCATGTTCAGCATATTGTAATGAAACATATGTGGTGTATTTTGAGCTGAAACTTTACAGACACATTCTGGGAATACCATTGACTATTTTTACATTGCAGAAAACACCTGGATTAGCGGCCCTTTAAATTAAGTAAAATGATAAAACCTTTTAGGGTTAGTAAAGTGTTTGTGGAAGAGAAGGCGTGTCTTCAGCTGTTTTTGGGTTAAGGTCCAAATTCTGTGTTCAGAGCCAATTGGGTGGAGGCTGGCGTCTCATTTCTCCAGAGAAGAATCTAAATGTCGCAGTCTTTTTTTCATGTGGTTTTCGGGTGTTGACCAAAACATTCCAAGCAATCTGGCGAATGTTTAAATACAGCCCTAACTTCAAACCCTCCACCGTTCAATACAGCAGGAATGTATCTTATTATTACACTGCTTTTCAGTGGGTTAAGCAGAAATACAGAGATAGTTTAAAAACATTTACATTACATTTACGCATTTGGCAGACGCTTTTATCCAAAGCAATTTACACCAGAAATAAAACTAGAAATAAAAACGAAAAGCAAATAAAGTCTATAATGACCTGTATGGTTTTTGGTTTACAGTAGTCAAGGGTGGAGCTAAGCAAAGTTCTATGGTGAATTTGGTCAGAAACGTAGATCATCCAATTAAAGCCACTGTTTTAACGCAGGTTGTCTGCCACGCTTCCTTCTGACTGTACAAACACAGAAAGACAAAACAATTTTTTGTCATATTTCTTAATAAGAGAGAAAAGCTGCAATAGATTAAATAGCTTTGATACAATCTGCAGGCTACTTAATAAATCCATTATACATACTAAACACGTGTGTCTTTTCAGGTTCACAGTTTTAGCTGAATAGCACAAGAATGGCATTTGCATGCATAAACCTGCAGATTTAAAATGCTTTGTTAAAAAAGAAACAAATCAGCTAAAATGGTTAGGGTTCTTTAGTGTGACTCAAAAAAGCCTAATGTTTTCCCTAAATTACTCACTGAAATGTACACTTGCATTAAATTGCAAGATATTGTAATATACAGTATGTAGAGAATTTATGAGCTAATATATACTTCTCTCACAGATGATAATATAATGTTAGTACTGAAGAAATCTCATAAGTACCACAACAGAACTGTATTATAAGAAAACATTTAAAACGGAAACTACAGTCAGCAAAACCTACCTGATTTAAATCGTTTTAATGTAACCTCTGAATAATCCGTTCTCTGCGGATCTTCTCCTGCGCTAGAAATTAAAGAAATGGCAAATATTAGAAAAAACATTGGAGAAAACGGAGGAGAAGGGGAGGGAATTTGCAGAAAAAGGAGAGCGCACTGAAAAGTAAAGGAACAACCCAACCCTGCTCTAGAGCGATATGAATGTTTAGGTGGAATATGAAATGACAATAAAATGTTTGCCCACAAATCATCATAAATGCAGGTGTTTGTCACCCAGTTCCACTTTTCTATCGTTTTTTACTGAGACAATAAAAACAAAAAAGAGCTGAAAAGCCCAAAGCGTAAACCTTATGTTTAAGGAACTTGTATAACTTTAATAGGACCAGTTCAAATGAGAAGAGCAGGTCTAGCCCTTATGCTGGGTTCACACTAAATACGAATAAACGCGTTCCGTGCTTTTTTTATTACTCGTGGGAAGTTTGTTATTTTCGCATGGGTGGTGCGAAAAACATCACTCGACAGTGTGTCCTCATCTGTCCGGACCCTGCAAACAGTAGGTGTCAATGAGCTCTTTGAGCTGAAATTTTTCTCCAATTCAATTGCACCGCCTGATACACTTTATTGGCATCGCCTGCCGGAGGTTTGCATCTTTGCCTAGTTTGTGCAAAACACTTAATTCGCGTTTGGTGTGAACACAGCATTACACTGTTATTGCCTAACGTACATTATTACATTGTATATGTGTGTGTGTGTCTCTTTTTGTGTTGCCATGTTTTGTTTCGCCATTTTCTTTGACGTTATCAATGTTTTATCTCTGTTTTAGGGTAGTAGGATAGTTGATAATTTTATTTGTTGTTATTTTCTTTTACCTATATTTGTTATTTTGTGTTCCTACAATTTGTGTTTTTTTGCCAGGGAAGTATGTCACGTGCCTTACATTTGTGCATCATGTAGTTGCCGGTTGTTAAACACATTAGGTTAAGAGCCTTGCACCGGTCTCGCATCTCTCACGGAGGAGATCAAAGGAGTGTACGACGAGAGAGGACCAGGCCTGGATTTATATAGTGTTTTATTATGCTTCTGTGGCTGGCAGTCAAGCGTGAGGGCATTTTACTTTCGTTTGGGTGTTTATTTATTTTATTAAAAAGTTGTTTAATGTTCGGCGGTTCCCGCCTCCTTCTTCCTAACTTGAAACTTTGTTACATATATTTTCTTGAAGACAGTCTAGCAGGGGATGGAAAAGATAGCGTGGGTTTTGTTGTTTTCTTCGATTTAGCAATGCTCATGTTTTCTTTTCCCGCCATGTGTGAAACCAGTGTAAATACCTGTTCATTAGTGAATACAAGCTACTATCTTTCTATTCTTGAACTCATGGGCGCCGTAAAGGGGAGGAAGGTTAGGACGATTCTAAGGGCCCAGCCTGATTTAGGGCCCAGAAGAGCACACCCCGTTTTTATTTTCCTATTTCTTTTCTCTTTTTTATACATACATTAAATGTGCTAGGGGCCCTCGTGCACGAAATGTGTATTTTGTCCGTTTTGACCATAGATTTAATATTTTAAAAACAAATAATGTATTTACTGTTTCAGTCACACCCCTCCCTGCTCCCTCTCACAATGGTTCATTCCACCTGCGCTGTCCGAGCTACGATCGCTAGTGTAGCGTCTCTTGCTTATTGGACTTGTTATGATGCAGCGCAGACAGTGACACACGCAGACATGTCACATCAACAGTCAGGGCATCAAAAATGTTAAGAAAAGAAGGAAAGAGAAGACAGAGAACGCCAAAGTCGACAGTATGTCACACAGTTTTTCAAAAAGATGGTAGCTTGACCTAATCCTGTATTCCAAAACTTATTTTTGTTGCTACATGACCTGCTTTTATCTAGCTATCTTAGTAAAATATTTACTGAATTATGAACACAGAATCAGCGGCTGCTGCACACCCACGTCCTCCTTCCCCCACGTCCCCGTCTTAATCAGCCGAACAAGGTGAGCCTGAGCGCGAAACTTCGCGAAGATTTTAGCCTCTAAACACGTCTTATCTACTGTATTCGCCACATGATGATAACTTTGCAAAACAAAAAGTAATCTACACGCTTCTAAAATGACAAAATCAGTTTGTGTCGTGTGTTCTGTGAAGTGACAGTGCTGCTGCTACGATAGATGCTGTCAAACTTGACGTTCTTAATATGAATAAAATGCCCAAGAAAAAAAAAATATAAAATTGAATAAAACGTGTCTCTACTGTAGCTGATGTTTCCTGATTGAGCAGTTTGACCCAGCTGAAGCTTGTTCATGTAAAGTATATGTCAATATGTGTACATAATGTTCTGTTGTGCTTGCAAATGCAATTGAGATAATAAATGTTCTCCCTTTTATGTAAACAAGTACATATTTCTATATTTTTTTCTTGTTTTTGTAGGCTTTGTACTCATCTTTAAACATTTTAACTATGCAATGTGCTAATTATCTTTTTTTAAGTATACAGGGCATGTTTATTGGGTTAAATTTTATCTGTAAAAAATGTAGGGGGCCCAGAAATTTTGGTTTCCACAGGGCCCAGAATTTCTGGCGGCACCCCTGCTTGAACTTGACTATAAAATGTTACCCATTTTGTTTGTGTTGCTTTCAACATACTAGTGCTCAGAGCTAGTCATAATTAACCTGGTGATAAAATGACATATTTATGTACGTCCCTTCATACCCCTAGACGATAAACAACCAAGGGGACATAACATGGTATTTAACACAAACATTGCTTGAACCACACCAGCAATGTGTTTTGCTAACTGTGGTGTAAGCGAAATAGGCAATCGAGTCTGGTGTGTTGAATTATTCATTTAAACCCACAGTGTAAAGGCTAGGTTGTGAAGAGGATTATCACCTTGGGTGTGCCATTTAATGGCTTGTTGTCATTGGTAAATATAAAAAGACACCACCTCACTTTACTGTTAAGAATCCCTCATCAATTGAGTCACTCTCTCAAATATTTCAATTTAACCAGTAGCCACTGTGTTAAGATTAAAAAGCAACCCCAGTTTTAACAGTACTATATGTATAAGGCCCAACAATAACAAATCATCATTTGTTGAAGTATTTAGGAGTGAACAGCATGAAAGGAATGGTTCACCCCAAAATCAAAATTCTGTCATCATTTACTCACCCTCTTGTCATTACATTCACAACTTTTTTTTGTCTGCAAAAAAAAAGAGATCTTTTTTAAGAATGTTGGTAGCCGAACAACGACTGCACCCATTGACTTCCATTATATGGACATAATAAAACAATGCAAGTTAATGGTTAATGATGACAGAATTTTCATTTTTGTGCAACTGTCCCTTGAAGGAGCTGTTTAATAATACTGTTTCAATTTTAAATGAGAAAAGTTGAGGGTTAGTTGTCAGTATGTGGAAAAGCAGGTGTTTCCTCCATTTTTTATTTTTATTATTGTTTTCACAGCTGATCGGATGGAGGTTGGCAGCTCATTTTATCAGGGTGGAATCCAAATTCCCCAAACCCAAGACATTTTAAGGTGTTCACCGGAAAAATGAAAGGAATCTGGCTAATGTATGAATCACAAACAGCTTTGCCTATAAACCTTCCACCCTATACACAGCAGAAATTACTCTTATTGTATACTGTATTTTAGTGAGAAAACTGCAGAAATACAACTTATAATACAAACCAAAGTTTGGAAAATGTCTCTTAAAACATTAAATACATAGGCCATTAGTTACTTTTAGTGTTTTTACTGTGATACAGTCTGTAGGCTACTTGTATACAAACAAAGTAATTTAAGGGTTAAGTTATCACAAGGTCAAGTGTATTCTGCTCCCGGTTTCCCACTCACAGACTATGTTCACCGATCCCGTTCAAGGCAGATGAAGATTAGCCTCATCGACAGGTGGAAGCACTATCATCAGGCAGCAGTACTGCATCTATTTTAACAATACAAATGTATGGTCTAATGCAAGGCGCAGGTGCACTCAGGGCGTGTCCGAATCCACTTTTGCCAGTTGCGGTGCGCTCGGGTGCACGGTCTCAACGGGTTGTCCTGATTCTCTTAATGAGTAATGGGTGTTTTATTTGGCATTATTGTGTGCTGCTGTGCGTCTCTCTGTGTGTAAAAAGCAGAGCGTACGAGCACTGTGCACCCGCCTACAGCATAAGCACATATTCCTAACACGCTCTATAAATAATAATAAAAAAATATTGCGTCAATGATTCTAGACCAGGTTGAATTGGTCTATGGCGCAGTATGAGAAGCCGTTTAGGCCTTAATTATTGAAATAACTCTTACAAACACTAGTGAAATAAAAACATTGTTTGAACTTAGTGAAATTCATTAATATGTATTACTGAAATACCTCTTACAAACACTAGTGAAATAAAATATTGATCGAACTATAGAGACATTCATTCATTTGTATTGCTAAAATAGATCTTACAAACACCATTGAAACCAACTCTTCGAACTGCAACATTGAAATTCAATCATATGTATTAATGAAATGCATTTTAAAAACACTACTGAATTCATATGTATAAATGCAATCTTTTACAAACACTGGTGAACAGAGAAACGCGATTGTGACCCTGGGAAGCTATCTCGAAGGAGGGGATTCCGCATACAGCATAGCACCTCGGGCTCATTTTCTGTAACACCTGCCGCAGCGTCACCCGAAGTGGCAGTATCTTCATGGGCACGCTTACATACAATGAAATAGTTTAGTTTAAATGTTTGTATTTCTTTATCTCCTTTTGTTTCATATCTGCCGGTTGCACCAATGGTCCAAAACCAATGGTCCAATGTCCGTGCTTCGGTTCTGTCTACAAACCGTGACAGTCATGGCTGATGTGCATCAAAACCAATTCAAGAAACTCCTTTTGGAGAGCTCATGTACATGTACACCTTTGTACATGAAACTTAAATCACTCTGCGGGACCCATCATGGAAAAACATAACGAAAAGATATTGGCAGAAGAGCGTCAGAGAATGTGCAAACAGGGTTTGATTTGCATGCAACTTGCCTCGATAATTTTAACCAACACCTGTTCCTTCCAAGAAAAGTGGATGATTTCCAAGCTAATGTGGGTTTCCCCAAATATAATCGAATGCGTCTGACGTTGCTTATTTGCTTAAAGTGTATGAATATGTTTTCAGAGTCCTGTTGCTGGTGGATTGGGACCCTGGGAAATCCTTGCTTGGGAGTTTCGACAGATGTATAAGGGCTTTTCCACAACCGCAAGCATGTTCTGGAATAGTAACAGTTATGTTTCCAAGTGAGCCCGATTCGACACAGCTCGATTACAAACTGTTCAAGCAAGCAGCAACCCTCCGGTCTCTCTCGTAAAACCAACAAAAAGAAGTGAGTCATGAGTCATGATTCATGCCAGCCGATATGTAAATGGTTTCATTTTCCACCGCAGGGCTGATAACGGAAATTTGCCAAGTCAAGATGGCGACAACCAGCTCTGCCCACTTTAGGCTTAAAAATTGCCCTTCACAAACTTGACGTCACGGACACTATGTCCCTGTTTAATACGGTCCATGCTTAAGCAGTTGGCAGCTATCACTGCAGCACCCAGGGGTAAGGTGACTTGCTCAAGGGCACCTCAGTCGTTTCATGCCGGCCCTGAAAATCGAATAGGCAATCTCCTGGACACAAGTCCGATTCTATAACCAGTAGGCCACGACTGCCCCAAATATATTCAGTGCCATCGACTCAAGACCCCCATTATCCAGTAGTGTAGTCTACATGATACGCAGGTATACGCCGTATACCCACTAGAAATGAACAATATTTTCCGTATAACAAAATACTTTTCATATAATATGAACACAAAACAAAACTCATCACAAGAAACATCACAAGACAATGTGACAATGGGATCACAATTGTCTTTTGTATCATAGACTGTCTGGATAATTGAGACTGTGTGGGAAAATCAGCAAAAGCCAATACCCATGCTGTTTTCAGGGTGTTCACCGGGAACATTCCAAGCAAATGAATGAATAACAGACAACCTGGCCTTCAATCCCTCCATCATACAACACAGTCTGAATGTCTCTTATTTTTACATTTATAAAATTTGGAAATGTTTAAAATCAAAACACAAAGACATGAACCATATTACAAGTTTGGGAATTGAAAGATCTAAGTCCATATAGTGACAGATATGTACATATTGTTTTATCTCCACAATATTCAAGGCTGCAGCTGAACAATTGCTCAGTCAATTTAGATCATCAAACACATGTTAAAGCCACAGTAATGACACAAGCTGTCAAGATAAAATGTGTGCCACTCTTCCTTTTCAATATCTTTAGTTCATATTTTGTACCATGGAAGCCTTAATTGACTGAAAGATAGGCACAGGAAAAATATGTTGCTGCGTCTTGTGTTGCTTTTCATGCAAGGACACTGCTGTCTTTCTAGAACAATTAAAGCAAAGACGAGTAAAAATAAAAAGCAAGGCTGGAGAGACAGAACAACACAGTATGTGATTAAAAAAGCAGTCGGGACTTGAAAATGAAAGGTTTTTAAGACTAATCTCGGAGGTAAACTTCTCCACTTCTGTCATGCTAGAAGCTGATTTCGCACAGAGGCGGTACCCAATTATTTCTATTGTATGAACACAAAAATAATGCAAGTCAATGGGTGCCAGTTAACAACATTCTTTGAAATATCTTTTTTTGTGTTTTGTGAAAGAAATTCATACATGTTTTAAATCAGGGGTTCTCAAACTATTCAGCCTGTGACCCCCAAAATAACAGTGCCATTGACTCAAGACCCCCATTATCCAGTAGTACTCTACATGATACGCAGGTATACGCCGTATACCCACTAGAAATGAACAATAATTTCCGTATAACAGAAGACTTTTCATATAATATGAACACAAAACAAAACTCACAAGGGGAGAAAAATCACAAGACAATAAACTAAAAGTTGACAGAGAACAAATCTAAACAAACCAAAAAGTCAGTATAAGTAATAAAATAACAAGCGGTCCATCTTTGACCTTGGTTGTTGATAGAGATTGCCTGAGCTGGGATGATCAGTCAAGTCCACAGGCTCTAACAGGACCGTCAAAAACTTTTAGACTTAGGTTGTCATAATCCATGCATTAAAAGGGTGAGAAAGACATTAAAACACTAAGAATTTACAAACTAAAAACACCAATCAGAAAACTCAATTTTGTTAGCATTGAAACCAGATCAGTCAGAGGCAGAATAATACTACAGTATTAATGACATAAATACTTCTCAAATATGTATTATCATATATAATTTATTTTCAAGTGAAGGGAGCATTCCTGTGAAATTTACAACATCACGTATATTTAAATGTTATAAAGACATAATATCTAATATAATATTTTATGCTGATCTTGTAGCGGTTTTCTTTATGTTTATTTTCATAATTATTGGTCAATATTTTTTTTTCTCTTGGTAAGTTCTCTTATTTCTTCAACAGATTTCTTCTCCAAAAACTGATTCTGTATGGTCCAATTGAGATGTAAAATCACAGCTAAATCTGACAATGGGATCTGCATTATCTTTTCATGAAGACACATTGGTGGACTATTGGTTTTCTATGATCCTGTGTAACCACCACAAAAAAACGTGTAAGTCTTTAAAAAATCAATAAAATCGCAAGTCATATCATGCGCTTTCCACACCTAATCATATCAGAAAGTAACAAGCAATCATCTTTGTGATTCTATAGTACATATTTTGTATCTTAGACTGTCAGGATAAATGAGACACGAAAACTGCATGAGGATTCGAGGTTACAGACAAAAGTGTCTGGGAAAATCAGCAAAAGCCAATCCCCATGCTGTTTTCCGGGTGTTCACCGGGAACATTCCAAGCAAATGAATGAATAACAGACAACCTGGCCTTCAATCCCTCCATCATACAACACAGTCTGAATGTCTCTTATTTCAACATTTATAAACTTTGGAAATGTTTAAAATCAAAACACAAAGACATGAACCAGATTACAAGCAACAAAGTTTGGGAATTGAAAGATCTAAGTCCATATAGTGACAGATATGTACATACGGTTTTATCTCCACAGTATTCAAGGCTGCAGCTGAACAATTGCTCAGTCAATTTAGATCATCAAACACATTTTAAAGCCACAGTAACGACAAGATTTATGCAAGATTGTATACGTGGTGCAGCGAAAACACATTAAAGGGGAGGCGTGTTTAGAGCTACTTGTTTTCTCAAAATTGCATTGAAAAAAACACTTTTACGAATTGCTGAGTGGGAAAAAAAGTCTATGTTCATTCAGTAAAAATAAGAACATAGTATTTTTACAAACAGGGAAAAAAATTGGGTGGGAAAATAGGAGGGGATATGCAGAAAAGAGTTAAGGGAGTAACCCTTAAAGTCCTGCTCTAAATCAAGATATTTTATTGGGTCATTTGTAGTGAATGTTGACCCTCTGCATGGAAAATTGCATTTAAACGCAATATTTAATGTCACCGGCCAAGATGACAGACAGCTCACCCTCATGTCCGTTTATTGATATCATTAAGGCCAACTTATTTTTTTAAAAATGGAAGAAACTTTATTGATTATTTTGATTTCAGTTGGCCTTTAAGGTCACGGTTTGGGCAAGCACACCAAGTGGGCTATACGTAGATTTTTATGTCTACAAATATAAGATTCATCTAATATTTTATTGGGAATTTACTTTCTTCATGAAGGGGAAACATCATGTTATTTAACACATTTTTTGTACTTAAAAAAGAAACAATTTTGAGAAAGACTTATGCTAAAATGGAACACTGCTTAACCTTTTCGAAATGAAGATTGTGAATGATGACAGACAACGTTGAAAATTGGTCATTTCACTTGATCAAAAGAAACTTACGTCTAGTCCAATCAGTGTAAGTCCAGTAAAATGACCTTATAAGAATTAATGGCATAATTTATTATTTAATTCTTGGTAACTTAGTGGCTCTGTTTCCAAACTGCTCTGATTTGTTTCATAAACTGTATATTTATGTGACCCTTGGACCTAGCCAACACTCTTAAAGTGATAATTCACTCAAAAATGAAAATTCTGTCACCATTTACTCAACCTCAAGTTGTTACAAACCTGTATAAATTACTTTGTTCAGTTGAAAACAAAAGAAAGATATTTGGAAGAATGCTAGCAATTTTCAGTTCTGGAAGATCATTTACTTCCATTAGGGATGCTCCAATTCCCTTCTTGAAAGACCAAGTACGAGTACCAATATTTTTTTCTGGTACTTGCCGATACCATTACCCATACCTGTACAGACGCTGTATTTTTTTGGTGAGATGGCAATTTTCCAAGCACAACGAGCTTGGTATCGGGCCCAATACAGATACTTGGATCGGTACATCCCAAACTAGAAAAAATGAATGTATATTTTTTTGTTCTGTTGAACACAAAATTTGATATTTTGAAGAATTTAGGAAACCAAACAGTTTTGAGGCACCTTTGACTACCATTTCATTTTTTCTGCTATGGCAGCGAATGATGTCACGGAACTGAAAATTGCTAACATTCTTCCAAATATCTTTCTTTTGTTTTCATGTAATTTATACAGGTTTGAAACAACTTGAGGGTTTGTGATTAATGACAGAATTTTCATTTTTGGGTGAACCATCACTTTAATCTTAATGCTACGGTAGAGAGACACCCCACCTCCCCCAAATTCTTAGTGAAATGTTCTCTGAACAAACACTAATGGTGATTTTAAACACATCATTTGTTTATTCACGTCATAGACACATAACATAATCACATAAGTAGGCCGAAGTTACTATAAACATAACCAATCACTTAAATCGTTCTTGTCTATTTGGGTTGGTTCGGCTGAAAGTGACAGCGCTTTGTTTCTTTGGTTTGCGCCCTAAATAGCGTGTTAACTACATCAGTTATAGCAACACATATACAATCTATCTTTTGTGTGTAAATGATATATATGGTGTATTCAGAGCTCTGTGGCTGCCGCTTCTGTCTTCCCGGTTGAAGGGTTAGGGTTACAGATGGAAAACCAAGAGTATATTACGGCGTATACAGTAAATACACACACTTGTATGTTAGAAACAAGCTGGTATAGTGTTGCTAGCTCATACAAATGAAGCGTTAACGTTTTTTGCTGGCACTGTGTGTCATTGCGTTTACATTACACTGAGATCCGATCACAATGCTTCCTCGACTACCTTTGGATAAGGACACGCTGATCTGATAACATTCCAATCAGAAGCGCTTTTACACTCATCTCTTCAATGTGTATGTGGACAACATGCAGATACAGGTCGCATGTAAATGACAGATGTAAATGCAGCCTATGACGTTTGGCAGGTTTTTTACACTGCAGATGACTTCCAGATATCAAGGCGCATCATGTATCAACGCTGCCTACTCACTTAAACTTTGCTAACGCCAGCTTTCAGACTCGCGGTCGGATGTACTAACAGTGAAATTAATGTGAGAATGTGCATTCCTCCAAGCCAACTTCATGTTTGGCCTACATACATTTCTTGTGGTTTTTGTCCGTTGACTATCAATTCATTAGACCCGTCTATTGCACCACCACCACCTGTGAAAAACATTGCTATTCATTTGTTATTGAAAAAATTATACATAGCTTTGTCCTTACATGAGGCCCCAGGTCTTTAGAAGACATCTTACAGACATACCTGTGCTATCTGGGTTTGGGTGCTGTGATGAACAGAAATATGATGGCAATGCCTCTGCAACTGGGATTGTCTACTCTGGCATTGTGTTCTTCATATTGTTTTTTGAATGAAGGTAGAGAGGAGAGCAGGGTTGGGCTGGTAGACGATGACATCATCCATATGATGACCGTCCGCGGTTGTCTGCACATCCCATACGACTACACGTTTCCAAGAAAACTGTTGACAGCCGAGTCCAAACATTCTGCGCATGTGTCGAGCTTGTCCAGTCATGCTTATCTGCAGTTGAGTATGATTGGTGTGTGACGTAGAAAGAGAATGCAAACAGTGAATGGTAGTAATGCGTTCAGGTTGTGTAAACTTGTCAAACGACCTGAACTGTGCACGTCCGCAATGGCAGTAGCAAACATCAGTGCCGCGTGACCCGCGCAGTCGACTAATTACACACAGCCTGCACTGCTGGGCTCACTGGTGATACTGAACTTTCCACATGAAATAACAACTGGAAGAAATTCCAAATGTGCAGGTCGTACATGTAACAGTTCACAGATAATGGACCCACAGGAGGTGAGTGAAGGCAAAAAGGGTTTAATCAGACAAACAGGAACCAGGAAGAAAAAGGGTAATCCACAAAATCATATAATCCACAGGGTAAAAACTTTCAAAAACAAGGTAATCCACAAAGGTTAAGTAATCCACAGAACAATGTACAAACACAAGCAAAAACATCCACAGAACAAGAAAAAGACTAATTTACAACATGACCTGATAAAACACTATGAGCAAAGGAGATTACATACAGTGTCCGGTTAACGAGGATGATGGGATGCAGATGTCAGTCAATGATGACGAACAGGTGCAAATGTCAATGAGGGACAGGTGAGGGAGCGTGGCAAAAGTAATGTCATTGGGCAAAAACGAGAAAAAAAGGACTAGGGACCAATGGAAGTGTTATAAAACATTTGCGAGAACTTGTGAAAACTATACTCACAGTTAGCTTTCCTGTAGCTCAGTGGTAAGAGCATTGGTTGTGGGTTCGATTCCAGGGGATTGCAAATACCTATGTAAAATGTATAGGGCTAAAGCGATGTAAGTCACTTTGGATAAAAGCGTCTGTCAAATGCCTAAATGTAAATATAAATCATGCTGTCTTGAAAACTGGTCACAAAATGTCTTTAGGTCGCAGTCTGGAGCACTGATTTTTTTTTTAATGTTTTGTCAGATGGCCATCTAGCAAACTGATATACCCCAACCCTAGACGAGAGCAGTGTCAGGTGTAACTAGTTACTAAGTAATTAGTTACTGTATTTGAATTACTTTTCCCTTGAAAAAGTAAAGTAAGGGATTACTCATATGTTTTCTGTAATTTAATTACAGTTACTTTTGATGTACTAAATACTTTGTGAAATATATGCGTGTGCAATAGTGTAATTGACATCAAAATTCAAAGTCTTACTTTAAAATCTGTGCTCACATTTGTAATACTTTGGTCAGTTAATAATATTATTTATTTGAATGAATTAAATAAGCCGTTTCATGTCTATCCTTGAATCACTTAACTAATCAAGGTCAATGTAGGATATAGAAAGTAATTAGTAATGAGTAACTAAATACTTTTTGGACAGAGTAATTTGGACAGTAATCTAATTACACTATTGAATATGTAATGAGTAACTAGTAATTAATTACTTTTTCAGAGTAACTTACCCAACACTGGACGAGAGGGAGTTGTAAATTGGCAGTAAGTTGTGCGAGTTGGCTGTGTTTAGCGAGTGAAAGGAAAACTTCCAAATGTCATGTTTACAAGTCTTCATATCTCTCACGTTTAACGCACACTTTGGTTAGTGCAGAGTAGATGTCATTAGAGAAGTCTTTACATGCCTGTTAATTACAAATAAAATATGGATACAATACGTATTTTACTACAATTATGAGCATAATCACATTATTTGGATTTCATTATTGTGTTCGCACGAGAAACAGTTCAAGGCAACATTATTGCCTATAATCACATTACAAGCCTGCATGTTAACACAGTCAGTGTAATATGAAAAACCTGAGGAGTTGACACACCCGCAACCCAGACATCAGGAAGGCACCAACCTTGTGTGTCTACATATTTTGTATATTAGACACTGTCTGGATAAATTAAACATAAAACTTGCAAACTTGAGTTTGAGGTCACAGACACTAGTGTCTGGAAAATTCAGCAATAGCAAATCAGAGAGAATGGCATTCCTCATGTTGTTCAACTGAAACATTTCAATCACGCATTCAAGCAAATCTCTAAACACTATCGTCTAAGCAGAATAAGCAGAAATACAGACATATGAGCCAAATAATAAATAACATAGTTTAAGCAGTCAAGGCTGTAGAAGAGCAAAAGCTTTAGATCATCCAACACACTGAAAAGCCACAGTTTTGACACGGGTTGTATTAACTACTTGTACAAGGGAAGTTTTTTTAATGTTAGCTGAATATAACCGAAAGCACAGAAAGATTAGATAAATGTTCTCGTCCAAGATCTGAAGCTTCAATCAATATAAATATGAAACTCTTATGCAATCTGCAGGCTTCCCATATTAAATAAATATGAGCTGTACAGCATATGAATGGCGTTTACATGCATAAACATGCAGGTTACAATGAATGTGTTAAAAAAAGAGAACAAAAAGCTGAATTACATTATGATGTCCATCATGTGAAAGATTGTCTTCAAGGTATAATACAAAAGCCTTTGAGACCTGTTTAAATCGTATTTGTTTCCTCAGTAATTCACTGAAATGTACATTTGGATTGCTATAATTCCTATTGCGAGAAATTCTAAAAATATGTATGGATCAAGGAAAGTCTTACAGATGATAATATGATGTTAGTACTGAACAAATGTCACCGTGAAATCTCTAACATCAGGCTGGAATAACTACAACAACAGAATAATGCATGAAGATGACCTACTTGATCAAAGCATGGTATCTTCTTAACCAAATCTCTACAGTAGCGGAGCTATGCAGATCTTCTCCTGCGGAACAAAAAAAGGCAAATACTATTTAAAAAAAATGGAAAACAGGGATGAAAAGGGGAGGGGAAACGGAGAAAGGACAGCACACGCAAAGCTAAAAGTACAACCCAACCCTACTCAAGATAGAAATAGATGTTTGTGCGTAATGTGAAGTGCGCTGCAAACACTGAAATCTAAGAAAATAAATCTAGATTTTTTTTTTGTCAAAACAAGATGGTCGATGTGCCTTTACAGAGACAGTAGGTGATATTGTTTATTTACTTTTAAAAAGTATTGTTCAGACCTCTGCTGGCAAGGAAATAAAGAAACCTCCTTGAACTTAAATGGAATAACCCTGCCCAGAGCTTTTGAATATTCAAGCACATCTCTACAGTTATCGCCTTTAAACACTTTACAGAAATGTCTCCTATTTAGGAGAATAAGCAGAAATACAGACATATAGCCAAATAAAATAGTTTAAGCAGTCAAGGCTGTAGAAAAACAAGCGCTTGTAGATCATCCAACACACTGCCCAGAGCTTTTGAAAAAAAGAGTTTTGAAACACTTTGATCTCACAGCCACGTGGTCACGTGGTTCATTGAGCTCTCAATAGTTCCAAACTGACAGTATGTTTGAATAGGACGAAGCAGGAGACACAGTGGATGAAGCAGTAATTTATCAATAAATAATGAATGATTGCAAGTAAATGCACCACAAAGAACGCTGAAAAATGAACAAGACAATCAATTTCAGTCAGTAAGTGATTTTATTATATAATTCCTTGTACAGGGAGAGGGTAGATAAAATTTTATTTAACAAGCAGTCTTTATAGAAAATTATTCAACCACAGATACAGACTCACAGAAAAGCCATTTTTATTAAGGAAAACAATATTTTGTTCACAATAAAAAATAAAATACCAGTTTTACAGAGATGCATTTTATCAATATACCTGCGAATGGGTTTGGGAAACAGTGAAATAAATGAGCTTCAATGAAATGTTTGGAACTATAGAGCCCTCCATGACACGAATTACTTCAGCATTCCATTATTCCAACGGACGTATATGTGAGTGTCCCATTCTGTTTTTCAACGGCTCTATACAATTGTTTCAGAGGTGTACAGAACAGGTTTCATTCCCACATTTGTGATCACTAACATAGTGTAACCATAGAAACGTCTTGAGTGTTGACCATCCACTAATTTGATCATACAGCAACAAAACATTTATGTTATGTATCAAGCGACAGAGGCGTGTTCTTGTCATCTTTCAAGATTTCACAACATGAGAAAGTAAACGCTCATCCCTATTTCATTGTGTTTTCTTGCACGTCGCAGAAAGACATGTCCTTGATGCACATTCAAGTAGAACTTAAACAACTAATTATTCGGTGTGGTTTCTTGCACCACAAAGATTTTTGTTACACAGATAGACAGCCAGCCCACCCATTTTTAAAGTCCCTGTGAACCGGAAGTTGCGATCTTTTTTACATCTGTATTCTGACACATTTCCAAGTGAATATATTTCATGAAAAAATAAGAATTGTCATGTTTTATTTCACTAGGACTTTAATAATATTTTAAAAAATTTTTTACATTAATTCTAAATTTGAATTGAATGATAGCATTTGGATTGTTTCCATCCATCCATTTTCTACCGCTTATCCGAACTACCTCGGGTCACGGGGAGCCTGCGCCTATCTCAGGAGTCATCGGGTATCAAGGCAGGATACACCCTGGATGGAGTGATTTGGATTGTTTATTTAATAATAATAATATCCTAATATTATAAAGAATGTCGACACATGACGTCAGTTACGTAAGGGCCGTTACTCTGCGGGCCAATGATTCGTTACTTATGTTGACATCTGTTTTCACCTCTCGTTGAACAAAGCTTTTATTTTGAGGTTTGGCGGCAGTGCTGCATGTGACGTCACCACACACGAGTCGAGTCGGCATTTATCGCTATCTTTGTTAAGAATGGAAAAACATTGTTGTGCAATCGATTGTACAGCACGAAATATGAGACTTCTTTTTTTAAGACTAATGAAAAATAGAAAAGAAGCAAATGGAACGCTGTAATTTGCTTAACACATGGAATATTAAAAACGTAAACGCTTGGTTGCTAGCCATTTCAAGTCAGACTTAGCCAGGTAAGTTTTTACTGTTGAACCATATCGTGATTGTGTTATTGACCTACATTCTAACGTCACACTTTTAAATGTTGCGTAAATGTAAAGTTTTCCCAGCGTTACTAATCTTAGATAAATATTAAAATTGTTGGTAGTGGTCCCCTATTTTTTTTAACTTTGCAGGTGTAATTCATACAAACTTTAGATATACACAAAAAGGAAGCATCGTGTTTTAAATAAGTTTCACAGTTTAGCCTTGGCTTTAGGATTCCTAAGCAACTTTTCATTGTGTAAATTAATGTGAGGCTCCATTAACAGACAGTATCAGTTCCGAACATACATTGTTTACATCAGGGTCGGAAATTACAGTTTTCTCAATTGATTTCTTGAAACTATGCCTCGTATTACCAAAACAGTAAAAACAAATCCATGACATGTCACCCATTTCTCCATACATCCTATTTTCAGGTCAAAATGAAGCTCTACACTCAAAACCATTCATTCTTGCTGAAAAAACAAACTTTTCCCTCAGACACACACAAGCCCTCAAAAACACACACACAACAACATAGTCTTAAACACTGGTGCAATAAATTTAATTAAATATTTCCAAAAAGGTATGTTGCTTGTGGTTCTCCCCCTCAAAAACCTTTTCACATGAACACAAAAGTACAAACCAATGTAAACATTGGCTCCTTTGTATTCATTCATGTACTGCACAGCACTATATTTAAAAAAAATATTTCACCTCAGCATCCTATCTTTGTTCTAGGTCAGCGAGGGAAGAATCCTTACGTGCCTGATCCACCCTTGGCATGCATCTACTGATATGTCTAGGCAGGCTTCTTCCATGGCCTGGAGGATGTGAGCAAGGATATAAGGTTCTCCGTCATACACTTTCCACCACCATGCCGAAAAAAACTCCTCTATCGGGTATAGAACGGGAGTATGCAGGCAGAAAGATATAAGAAAAATTTGGGTTATTGGTAAACCAGTCACGAACCAGAGCAGCGCGATGGAAGCTGACGTTAACCCAAACAACAACATAGTGAGGCTGCTCTGGCTGCGCTGGTATCCAGAGGTCTATCTGGAACATATGCTCTCTTAGAGCGTCAAGGAGCAGCATAGTGTTACGGTGGAGTTCCCCTTGTTGGCTGATGGCTGCACACATAGTGACATTCCCTCCACGCTGACCAGGGACATATACAATGGCACGATGGCCAAATATGTTACTTCCCCTTTTTTTTCTATTGGTCAGGTTGAAACCAGCCTCATCCACAAAGATAATTTCATGGGAACAATCCGGCCTTTAATTTCACAGATTGTCTGCAAAACAAGTGAAAAACAGTGAAAAACAAAAATGAAAACAGTAGAGTAAATCAATACCCTGAAGCACAGCTCAAGAGGTTTCATCCGAGACTGCTTGTCTCCTTCCTCTTCTTCCTCTTCCTCTTCCTCCTACTCATCTTCCTCCGCCTCTTTGACTTATATGTGGATCCATTGTTCCAAAGTTCAATGAACTGATGCTGGCCCTTTTATCTATTTTCATAAAGGATCTGATTCATGTGAGATAAACTTTGTTGTTTCCACTTGGGTAATTGTTTGTTAATTGAGCTCAAGTTGTGCTGATGTGAGTAAACAATATTGATTGCCAGTGCTTTCTAATTGACCTCATGGTGTAATGAACTGTAGGAAAGAACCCAATTGCAGGCAGCAGGGATACTTTATTATAACAAACGAAAAAACAAAAACCAATGATGGGGGAAACAGGCAACAAAGGAACATAAACTGACTAAACTGACACTATAGTAAAACACTTGACACGATTACAATAAACTAAAAATAAACTAGACTTACTTTGACTGAGACGATCACACGTAAACAATGACACAACGCCATTAAGGCATGGCACAAACAGACCGCGGGATACAGCGGTACCCAAACACACACAGAATACAATGCACGAGAACTAGACAATGAACACGAGGGCTATTTAAAGGGAAACTAACAAAGGATAATTGACAAGGGAACAGGTGTAGGGGATGAAACACTGATGGGAAGGTAAATGAGACGAAAGGGCGGGAAACATAGACGAGACTCACAGAGAGATGATGACGATCCCTAAGGCTCAAAACCTCTCTCTCCACGTAAAACCTAAGGCTATGCCATGAATCCGTCATGACACATGGTGTAAGCACTGAGAAATGTGGGGATTTGTGTGTAGAGTTTTGCATTAACAGTTCACCACATCTGACTCATATGTGTTATCTTAACAAGATGAAATGAAAATGAATGAATGTGGATGACAGCGTATTTTTCTCTGCTACGGCTTTGAGCATTACATCGAATCAAGTTCATGGTATGAATACACTAGCCAATCAGAGGCATTTAAATGATTCTCCGGTGAAAAAGAGCAGTGCTGAAGTGCGCCACACTCAAAAAGTTCATCATATTAATCTTGAGTAGTATTGCTTACTTATTTAGTTTTATCACATTTCTAAAAGATAGATACAGCTTAAGATTGTTTCCAAAAACATATGGCGCATGCGGGGGGGAGGGTTAGGCTGAACTAAAGCACGTGCGCAGATATTGGCAACAAAACACAGACATCAGCTTCCCTCCGGCATCTTTTAACGCTGGGACGGCTCCATGTCAGTTTCAAACGATTTCCAAATCCAGCGTAATATCCACCGTTTATATAACATTCATCACCCAAATGCAATCAAACAAACACCTGAACATCGCCAACCAATGCTCTCTCTCTCTCCTGCGCACAAGTGAAAGTGACGTCTGCGCATGCTCCTTCTCCTGCTCTCCTTGCTGTTGCATGCTTTTCCAGGAAAATTGTGCAATAAGGTACTGTTCTCAAACTTTTTGTTTGTTTTTCCCACGGCACCCCAACCCTGATTACTAAATGTATATACATATATAAAATTAAATCCAGATGAGCAAACATCAAAAAAAGTATAAACAGCTGCATGAATTTATTACAAAAGCATTACAACGGACGTTATATGAGTTAGCCATCTGTCATTAACAACTCGATGACACATGTAAACAAATCTGATAGACTGATATGAACCTTTTGCTGTATGTGGAAATCGTTGGAACAAAACACATTAGAATAAAGATTGATACTTTATTCTTTAAATAATAATAAACAACCAACATTACATTTTCCTTTAGGTTCTTATTTGCTTTGTTCAAACTTGACCTTACAACCTAAAAAGGAAACTAAAATACCTGTGCATTGAACTGTGTTATTGGTATTTTAATGGGATACATGTGCCTGCTTTTGGGACCGCAGTCACAGGGGTAGATTGTGGATCATGCTCACTAACTTTTTTTTGTTTTTAACATACGTCAGGGATGAGAACGCTAGCTCACACAAGTTGATCTCACACGTTCTCACATTACCACTTTTGGTCCCCACCCTGGTTCCATTTACGTCAGAGTTCTTTTCATTTGGGTGATGTGAACTGCTGAACCTGGGTGCGCATCCACGAACTGTAACCCGAGTCAGGTCAATAAGGGAGATCGGGGGTGCACAGTGGAAACGCTGGAGCCGGTTGGTCGGTGAGATGGAACACTGTAAGAATAGTTAAAATATGCTTTACGTTGATTGCTTTGCTTGATGTTTTTAACTCTGAAGTGATTTTGGCAAGCCAAGTCTCAGCACATTGTCATTAGCGTTGAGCAACTGTTTATAACATTAAAGAGAGTAAATGTTTCTCCAGCTACTTGAAAAAAAGTGTTAGTTTTCTTTAAATAAAAATTTCCAAGGGGAAAGTAGGTCTGTGGTTTAAATCAACTCGCATTCCCCAATCCCTGTCTAGACTTAGCAGACCTGAATCTTGGGTGATTTTGTATAAACATCAAAAAGAAAACATACAAGAGAATATATACCACACTTCCTGTGTGTCATCCTCACCATATGGTTACGCACAAACTGATAATCAGAACTACATTTGTTTTGTTCTTTATGTTCAAATAATCAATAATCAGTTAAGGTTGTATGTAATGTAAGACATTTTAGGAGAACAAATATTTATTGTTCAAGATGCTGGTAATTTCACAGTTTTATGAATGATGAAAATATACTAAAATCATAAATTGAAAACAAAAACATACTTCTGCAACTATGTTGTTATAATGTCGGCGTAGCCAGACCTTTATGCTGAAGGTCTGGAATTTATATATATATATATATATATATGCGTGTATATTCTTTATTATTTTTACCATGATGTTAATGTGATACCAAGCGTATTTGATAGTAAATGAAAAGCAACACAATAATGTCCAAGGTGCTGTAATTTTTTGTTTGATCACTTTACTTAAATTAGATTGGGACAGAACTAAATAGTCTCTGCTGCTTAGTTTGCATTTTATCCAATCTGTTAATGTAGTAACTGTAGTGATTACTTCTATTTCTGGCGCAATGACATTCTGGGCTATCTTGAGAGTTTCTCTAATAAGATCGGTCACAAACACAATCAATGGACAATCTAATATGTTTTGTCCATTTCCCTCCCGCTAAAGAAACTCTTAAACCTCTTAAAAGTCCTCCACACTACACCGAACAATTTTAGACCATGAGAGCTCTCTTAAAGGTTAAGATGCTTTATGAATTACTTTTTTCTTTACCAGGATCTTTTCTGTAATTTTAATGGGGAACACCTACATTTCATAGAATTTTGACACTAAGAGAAACTACTTGCACAAAGATTTTTATGAATACGGGCCCAGACGTGTAGCCAACGGTCTGTGGGCATGATAACCGAGACTACCTGATAAACAATACGTGGCCCAGTATAAACTAAAATACCTTTCTCATGACCATATTTTTTCACATTTTGGGTATTACCAGCATTCACTGTCATTTTATTTGAGTTAAACCCAAACTCATACACAGACAGCATAAAAACAAAAATCTCTATAGGAAGAGATAAAAGGCAAAAACACAGACCACCCAGCAACTAAAGTTTCCACAAAACAAAAAGCCAATAGAGGGAGTGCTGGTAAATACATATAAAAATATGCAATAATATCTAATATGAGATATATTCAACCTTTTTCGGAGGAGATTTTTGAAGCGATGACAATTGTAAACGCAAAGTAGAAGCAAATACTTAACAGTTGGGTTTCAAAATAAAGCATCTTTGTTAATGTGGTATTATTGCATCAATCAAGATGAATTTCATGTTCACCTTAAAAATCTTGATCAAGGAACAAAGAGAGAAATAAAATGTTTTCATCTACTAGCAGTTTAAGCAGTCCATATAAGATTGTTTTCCCAGAAGACACTGATGCACTTGTTCTTAAAGGTGGAAACACAGATTGATCAACATCTACACATTATATCATGACAGTAGATGTAAACATGACATGAGATCATGTCTGAATGTTTTTATCTCTGTGTAATGAGGATGTACATTACATTTTTTCTTGAACAATGACAGTTACATTCATGCATTTGGCATACACTTTTATCCAAAGCAACTGACATTGCATTATACTACACATTGTATCCAAGTATGTGCCATTCCCTGAGATTGAACCCCTGATCTTGGTGTTGCTAACGGCATGCTCTAACCAATGAGCTAAACAAAAGCTATTATATATAACAGATGAGCATTGATGCTGTTAATAAAATGTTAAATAAATATTTTATTAAATAAGATTTGACGAGTGTCTATGATTGGTGTGTGTTTTGTTTGTTTAAAGCAAACCTACCTGCCACAGGATCGCAGCTGCATGACTAAAACATTTTGATTAATTTCCCACTTCATGTACCGGTAACTTGCGGTAACTCTGTGCTTTTATAGTTGCGCAACCCGTCAACTCCATGAGAAAATATGAAATAATTGAATATATCTTCATATTGTAACAAACCACATCCGGGGAAGATGGACACGATCCAACAGCAGGTTAAGTTAAACTGGCTTACTTGGTATATAAGGTATTTAACAGACATCCATGGGAAACATACAATAACTAGGAGAACATGGGACAAAGAACGGCACTACGTACACAAGGAGAGTCAGGGGAAGTACAAACAGACATAATACATCCAGACCTGACAAAGACTGACGGTGCAAGTGAGGGTTATATGCCATGTGGGTGATTGGGTGCAGGTGTGACTGATAAGTGTAGATGAGTGAGTGCACAGAGTCCTGGGAAGTGTAGTGTACTAAAAGTCCGGGGGTAAGGTGAGAGGATATCCAGGGGGAGACGCTGGTGCCGGGGGCGTGGTCACACAATCCTTTGCTAAGTGAAGTTTATAAACTTACCTGAATGAAAATGCCTGGAACACACTTTCAGTGTTCTTGAGATATCTGCCAAGTGTATGTCCATGCATCTTATGGCAGATATCCAGGCTATCCGTCTCCGCTTGGTTAGGCCTACATTCAGATGTGTCAAAAGTATTCACATACATTACTCAAGTAGAAGTATAGATACAAGGGTTTAAAAAGACTTCTGTAGAAGTTGAAGTATCAACTCAAGCTTTAATGTTACTGTTCTTTAATGTTACTAATAATGTTTCATGATTATAAACAGGCTACTGTTTGCTAAAAAAATATTTTTCACTTAGCAACACAAATCCAAACTATTATAAGAACCAAATTATATTTTGGATATATAAGTTCAAATGTTATTTAGTTTAACAGTCAATTAAAAAATATTGAATAAATTAGGTGCTTTGTTCAAATATCTTATGCTTATGTCAAATAAGATGGCATTAACAAATAGCACCCCTTAAATAGTTTAATTAGGCATACTTTAAATTTTATTGAAATCAGCAATAATTCATCAAACAATAATTGAACACAAAATGCAAAGAATACAGTGCCCTCAAGAGACTACCATACTAAGCCACTAGATAGCGCATCTACGTCATTCGTACAGCGTTTGTCCGCATGAATCCACATGTAATAAAAGGTATTTGCAAACGCTTCATGTTGCGGTTTTTGTAAATTTAAATGTATGCATTCAGTAGAGACTTCGACGCGTTTAAACAGTGACTAGATCGGCCATTTGTATAGTTTAAGCCTTTAAATCGAGGAATGGCCTATTTTAGTCTCTGTATATAGATACTATTTAGCGTTTCACATAAAAGTCTCAACTTCTTGACTCAGGATTTTCTGTATGTTACAAAACCCTGCGCAGTTCCCAACTTAATTAAAAATGACACCAAGCACTTTTTGGAGTACCAAAACAGCGGTGTTTGCCGTTGATTTTTCACGGACGTCTGGATACATAAAGATAGCTCGCAAAAGTATGTTCTGAATGAAGATATCACTCTGGATTTAAATCAAGCGCGTGCCTGACGTAGATAGCGTAGAAAGGAGCCGGCTGTATGATGACCCCGTCGCGCACAACCCCAAACCCGTCCACATGAAAATGAATCGAATTTATGCAATTTATGGGGGACATCCCAGCGAGGTCAAAAAATACGGAAATCCGTATTTATACGGAAAAATCACATCCCTGTTCATGGAGCGGAAGATATGATGAATGAGTTTGCAACGTTGAATCATAGGCTTGCAAGCAAACCATGGCATGTACCTAGCCATAGCAAAAATAGCAAATTTACCATTATTAACCAGCGGGAAAACTCTTATGACCCCCCTACCCTTCACTTTTACTGGTAAAGTTAAAAATGTCCCAAAACTTGTTGAATACAACTTAACTCAAAAAATACACAATTAGACTGGCATACAAGTTTAGAAGTTGCCTGCATCAGAGATAAAATCTGATTTTTTGGTATAGTCATAACAAAAGGGATAGTGCAGACTGTACAGAAAGCCGGTTGTTATCGCAAGAATAAACCAAGACGGTGTGATCAGGATCTTGTATTACACTGAAGGGATTTATTCCGCAATATAAGCTTTCTCTACATTATCCTGTACATTAAATGGCTACTTACCTCATAATTAAATTATTAAACATGAAATACTGATTTTAAATATTTTATTAGCTCCGTTTTGACGAATGCAGACCTTCATGAGAAAAGCCCATTTACTTTGTGGTTTGAGGTAAGACAACAACGTTCAGATTCCAGGTACTGGCAAGTTTGTTGAACTTAAATTTTATTTTGTCATTTAAATTGTTACTTTTTTTGAGAACTATTAAACTGTGCCTGTCAAAACGATTTGCAGCATTCATGTTCCCATGTGTTGTTAGTTTTAAAGGCACAATATTCACCCAGGTATATTAATGGCCGCCCAAGTATATTTAGCGTCATCATTTTTTTATCCATCTGTAATAATGACTGTATCTGTGATCAATTAACTAGTGGATAAATAGCGCTGACGCATCTTTTGTCTTTCCTGACTTGTTCCTGGTTGCGCCACATCCTGTTCTTCAGTGTCTGCATGTACTCTCTCCGATGAGCTCCATGTGTGCACTAGCCCTTGGCCTCTCGTATTTAACGGTCACTTGCATTTAAAATCAATGACGTCTTCGTAATACGGCAACACATTGTCAAGAACGTGCAAACAGAATATAGCTGCTCTTTAAAATAGATGTATTGTGATTTTGTCTGATTATGTTGTGTTCATAAATCAGGATTTCAGCAGCAGTTTAAGTAACTGCTGGTCGCATCCAGTTGTAAAATACAGTATAATGTGACCGATCAGAGGGTAGAAGAAAAACAGATATGAAGTGCGGACACTAACATGACGTATAATATGCTAATTATTCAGTGACGTCAACAGAGCCACAAGTCTGTCAGAATCCAATGGGGAACACTGACGGACTGAATCTGAAAGTCACCTGTCAATGGCATCATATCTGGGTTACCAAAGAAACTAGATGCAAAGCTTGCAACCTTTAGTAAAAAAAATTGTGGCTTCATTGGAATCCAGGAAAGGAGACAAGAGGCTGTTATATGATTGGCTTAGGTGCCTCATGTGATCTATGTAAGCAGTTATACTTACTCCATTTGTAAGTATTACAGACCCTATTATAACACAGTCCCTGACATTACCCTCGGTTTCCCCTTTAACTGCTGTAGAAACCATGCCAACAGAGTCTCGTGGAGAAATGTGAAAGTATTAGTTTGTGTCTATAGGGCAACCATCTAGTTTTGCACATGCTTTTTGGAGAACAATTATTCTTTACCGTTTGCATCTTTCAACACTTCTTCACCCTTCATCAAGCTACGCTGCTGTTGTTGTTTTGAACATATCTGTGCGTCGGACTGTGAGGGAAATTACATACGGAAGAATTAGTTTCAACAGTCACTCAAAAAGAAAAGCTAGAGTGTTTTTCTCCTATAAATCAGGAAGATTTAATTAAAATTATTGCAACATCCAAACCGACGACATGCTTATTAGACCCCATTCCGACTACTTTATTAAAAGAGTAACTACCTGCTGTAATTGAGCCCATTTGTAACATAATCAACTCGTCAATTAATCTAGGACATGTCCCAGGGCCCTTTAAACTGGCTGTAATTAAGCCTCTTATCAAAAAACCAAACTTAGACCCTGATGAACTTGGAAGCTATAGACCGATTTCAAATCTCCCGTACTTGTCTAAAATACTAGAAAAAGTAGTGTCAACTCAACTGTGTACCTTCCTACAAAATAATGACATGCACGAAAAGTTTCAGTCTGGCTTTAGACCGCATCACAGCACTGAAACTGCGCTCGTTAGAATTACAAATGACCTTCTTATTGCTTCAGATAAAGGTAACATCTCACTCTTAGTCCTGCTTGACCTTAGTGCTGCTTTTGATACTGTAGACCATAAAATACTACTAGATCGTTTACACAATTATATCGGTGTTCAGGGACAGGCACTGCAACGGTTCAGATCTTACTTAACAGACAGATATCAATACGTCCATTTAAATGGGAAATCGTCAAATCTTACGCAAGTAAATTATGGATTACCTCAGGGATCGGTTTTAGGACCCTTGCTTTTCTCAATAAACATGCTGCCCCTCGGCAACATTATTAGAAAACATGGAATTAGCTTCCACTGTTATGCAGATGATACTCAGCTATATATCTCATCAAGACCAGATGATTCCTTTAAGCTATCCAAACTGGCAGAGTGCATCAAGGACATAAAACATTGGATGACTAGTAATTTCCTCCTTTTAAACTCTAGCAAAACAGAAATATTACTTATAGCACCAAAATCAAGTAAACAGAATATCTCTGATTACAGCCTGCAAATTGAAAGCTGCACTGTTACTCCAACAAATACAGTTAAAGACCTAGGCGTTATATTAGACGGCAACCTGTCATTTAAAAATCACATCTCAAATATCACAAAAACAGCCTTCTTCCACCTTAGAAATCTTCCCAAATTACGAAATAGTTATGTGTTGCAGACGCAGAAAAGCTTATTCATGCATTTGTGACTTCACGGCTGGACTATTGTAATGCTCTTCTTAGTGATTTTCCTGTATCATCGATAAACAAACTACAGTTAGTTCAGAATGTAGCTGCCAGAGTTCTTACTAGGTCAAGAAAATACGATCACATAACCCCAGTTTTATCATCGCTTCACTGGCTACCCATTAAGTATCGTATTGATTTTAAAATTCTTTTAAGGAACTTACAAAGCCCTGAACGGTTTAGCACCTACTTACTTAACAGAGCTTTTAATCATGTTACAACCCATCACGCTCTCTAAGATCTCAAAATTTAGGACTTTTGACAACACCTAGAATAACAAAATCCACCAAAGTTCCACCATGTCCAGACGACCGACAAATGCACATCCCCAATTTGAGATTACGCCAGATGCAGCTGTAGACTGACTGACCATCCCAGCTCCATCTAAGGCAATTCCACCACCAGCCAAGAGAAATATTACCATCGGACCATCACAGCTCAGACCACTACATCCCCAACCAAGAGCAAAGACGGACTATTTGTCTTATTAATGCTGAAGTTACAATATTTGGTATTAAATGCAAAACCTAAACCACATGTCAGCAGTCTGAGTGCAGCTATGACACGTCAGAGGGGATCTGGCCCTCCCGGTTGAGCCTGGTTTCTCCCGAGGTTTTTTTCTCCATTAATTAATCATTGGAGTTTGGGTTCCTCTCCACAGCAGGGCAGTGTTGGCCTGCTCACCAGGAGACTTCATTCATTTATTTATTTAGAAATTAGATATCATTTATTAGAATGATCTTACTCGTTGTATAAATACCATGCACTGTGCTGTGTTTTAACTTTTCTGTTTTTCCTGTTTGCCCCTGTAAAGCTGCTTTGAAACAATACACATTGTGAAAAGCGCTATATAAATAACTTGAATTGAATTGAATACTGTGGCTTTAAGGGGTGTTATCTTTGAATATCAGACCTTGGAATGTCACGATTGTAAATCAGAATCAAGTATTTCAGGGCGCATTAATACTAATATGACAGTTAAAACAACTGATATGTTCCAAGATATTTAAGTTTTTACATTTTCTGCCTATAGTACCTGTCACCTGTCTTGTTTATGTCACATTTAAAAAAATAAGCAAAAATGTATTTCGAAACAAAAGCCCCAAAATATGTTGTTAATATATAATGCCTACTGTGTACTTCTTGACTCTTCTCTTATATTCCTGCTAGCGTTGCAGAGCATAGTATTACATATTTGTATGTTCCATTCCCAGGGAACACATCAACACACTGATCAAATATATATCTTGAATGTTCTGTGAGTTGCTTCGAATAAAAGTGACTGCTGAAAAGCATATACAGTTTGTAAATGAAATTTGAGAAGAAATGGAGCAGTTGTTGTAACTGTCCAGCAATTATTCTTGAGCTCCATTTGATCTGAAGACAAAAAACATATAAGTTATCTGCACTGTTCACAGAGAATGAGTAATCTCTTCTCTCTTTGGCTTTAAACTAAACACTATGGTTACGTAAAGTGATAAAAAATAATCATTTGCCTTCATTTGCTCACCCTCATGTCATTTCATACCTTTATAAATTACTTTGTTCTGATTAACACAGAGATAGACATTTGGAAGATTTTGTGTTTAACAGAAAACATAATTTTATAAAGGTTTAAAAGAACCCGAGGTTCAGTAAATGATGACAGAAATTTCATTTGTGAGTGTACTTTCCCTTAAAGCTGATATTGGGTCATTTGTTTAGCAGAATGATGTAAGCTGTCATTATCACTGCATAATACAGTATGTGACTCCTAGGAATAACACATACAAACAAATCAAGTCATCTACAGATTGTATCATTCTTCGTTTGTCCTGTGTAGTCATATGTTTATTCATAGATCCTATTAAAAGTCTGACATCATTCTTCTCAAAGATTAGGAAAACCGGTCAATTAAGATCAAAGAAAAACAATTGGAGCAATTGTAAATATAATCAAATTTGTATGGCAAAGGTCAATGTCAGGCTGCACTCAAACTGTTTTCAATGTTTGGGTCGACTTACGTTTGTGAATCACTTTTTACCACACTGAAACAAGTCAAATCAAAGCATCGCTCTGTTCTTACTGACATACATGTGAAAGAGTTACTGCGAGTCGCCACGACTGAATACAAAGCCAAACCTAAAAAGTATTGTGGAAATGAAAGACTGCCAGGTGTCACACTAATGTTAAAAAAGGTAGACTAATAAAGGCTTGTTTAAGTAATTTTTCTGTAAACGTTTTTGTTAATATCTTTTTCCATATAGACTCACCTAAAGGATTATTAGGAACAACTGTTCAATTTCTCATTAATTCAATTATAGTGGTGGTGTAATGGTGTGGGGGATGTTTTCTTGGCACACTTTAGGCCCCTTAGTGCCAATTGGGCATCGTTTAAATGCCACGGCCTACCTGAGCATTGTTTCTGACCATATCCATCCCTTTATGACCACCATGTACCCATGCTCTGATGGCTACTTCCAGCAGGATAATGCAATTCATTAACTTCACCATCACCACATACCAAACAGTACAATATCTTAAAACGAAAGATGCTATGGGGGCAGTCGTGGGCTTATGGTTAGAGACTCAGACACATGACCAGAAGGTTGCCGGTTCGACTCTCAGAGCCGGCGGGTAACAACTGAGGTGCCCTTGTGCAAGGCACCTTACCCCTACTTGCTCCCCGTGCTCTGCAGTGATAGCTGCCCACTGCTCCGGGTGTACTTGTGTTCACGACTTGCTGTGCGTGTGTTCACTATTCTCTGGATGGGTTAAATGTAGAGGTCACATTTCGGGTATGGGTTACCATATCTGACAAAAAAAGGTCACTTTCAATTTTTCACTTTTAAACAATGCCACAGAACTATTATTGGCTGTAAAGTTGAATAAAGATCCTTTAAAGTTCACCAAAGAATGAAAATTCTGACATGAATTACTCATCCTCAAGTCATTGCAAAAACTCCACCAATCTTGGGAAAAGAAGTGCTGATGAGATCCGACAGCTCTCTGATCCTCCCATAAATAGCAATGCAACATACACTCAGGGCACAGAAAGTTAGTAAAGACATCATTAAAATAGTGTATGTGACTACAGTGTTTTAACCTTCATTTTATGAAGCGATGAGAATATTTCTGTGCGCATTAAAACAATGCGGAACGATGCGGAAGAGAAGTTGTTTTCTTTTTCGCACAAAAACTAAAACTTCACTCTTTGGTGAACTATCGCTTTCACAAAAGGTTCTTTGTAGTGGATAAAGGTTCTTTAGACATTGTGTATTCGTGCTTTGAATTTTAAATAAACCAAAAACATATTGAATCATACAATTGAATAACATCATTGGATTATCAATTCTTTCTGTTTGGTGGCCTTATTTTGTGATGTTGATAACACAGAATTTATTAGAAATTCTATATTTCATAAAATACCATAAAACTGTCTACCTACAGATCTATCTTGGTGCCCCCATGGAGCCATGGCCACTAGTTTGATAACCACTGCTTTAGACTATAAAAAGGCAAAAAAAGAAATTGTTCTCCAAATTTCATTCTAAATGAGTCTAACATTCCAAGCTACTGTTATTTGCATGATCCACGTCCGGTTGGTCGTGGTGGTGGTGTTGCAACAATCTTTAGAGACTGTCTTACTGTAACTCAAGAGAACGGAGCATACATTTAAATCATTTTAAGTGCTTGCGTTGAACATAATTGTTCCAAACAAAAGTAAAACAACATTTCTTTCTCTTACATTGTCTACTGTGTATAGACCCCCTGGGCCCTACACTGATTTTCTGAAAGATTTCACAGACTTTTTATCGGACCTATTGGTAAACGTTGATACAGTTCTGATTGTCGAAGATTTAATATCTACGTAGATAGTGCTAAAGATGCATTAGCAGTGGCGTTTACAGAGCTACTACAGTCTTTTGGAGTAACACAACACATCAAAAGAACCACTCATCGATTTAATCATACACTAGACCTGATTATGTCCCACGGAGCCGATCTAACCAATAAAGATATCATACCTAAAGCGACGATGTCACCTATCACCATCTTATAACATGTACACTGCGCACTGCAGAAAGCAGCCGTATAACTCGTTATCGAAAGTGTAGAACAATTACCTCGACTACTAAAGTTCGCAAAGAGCGATAATAACCATACCAATAAATACAGAATCGCTTATTGACATGACAAAGAAATTAGGCACTATTTACAACACATTAGAAACTGTCGCACCTATGAAGTCAAAAAGATGAATGAGAAAAACAAAGCACCATGGTAAAATATCACCACTCGGGCCCTTAAAAGAGAAACACATAAACTGGAGCGCAAATGGAAACAAACACATTTAGAGGTCTTTAAAATTGCGGGGTCTTTATCCATACAGTCCGAAATTTTCATATGCTTTTTTTGTATTTTGCTCCCGTTTGTACAGTGTCTCTGAATTGTTAAAAAGGCCACTCAAAATGCTTGACGGATGCGAAAAACGCCAAAAATCGAACCCAGTAGGATTTTTTTGTGAGGGACGAAAATATCGGAGGCAGTGTGTAAATGTGATTGACACATCGTGAGGTCATATTTACTTTTCTGCATGTGAAAATTTTGACGCAAATTTCGTAATGTTATAAACTGTAATAAAACAAAGGCTCGAAAAGTAGCAAAGGCTGAGCACCTCCAACTCCTCATAGAAACTAACAAAAACAGTAAGGGTGAATGAATTCATAAAATATTTTTAATGAGAAAATCAAAAAAATAAGACACAAAATATTAAAAGCTCAACCTCCAAGTCTGTCCTATGACCTAGTACCAACCATCACCCCAAAAGAAAAGCTACAGTGTTACTCACCTATAAAACAGGAAGATTTAATTTAACTTATTGCAACATCTAAACCTACAACGTGCTTAATAGACCCCATACCAACTAAGTTATTAAAAGAGTTTTTACCTGTTGCCATTTGAGCCCAATTATAACATTATCAACTTGTCAGTTAATCTAGTCCATGTCCCAGGACCCTTTAAACTGGCCGTCATTAAGCCTCTAAGCAAACTTAGACCCCAATGAACTACGAAACTATAGACCGACGTAAAATCTCCCTTACCCGTCTAAAAAACTAGAAAAAGTAGTGTCCACAAATTGTGCTCTTTCTAACAAAATAATAACATACACAAAAAAATTCAGTCTGGCTTCAGACCGGAAACTGTGCTTGTTAAAATTACAAACAACCTGCTTATAGCATCAGATAAAAGTAACATCTCACCACTAGTGCTGATTGACCTTTGTGCTGCGTTTAATACTGTAGACCCCTGGGTTGCGAACCAGTCCTGGTCCTTGACAGAGCCGTTGCCGGATCGCAAGAATGTGCTAAAAATTCATGTACGCCACTGTATATTTTAATTATGCCTTGGCCCTTTAAGAGCGACCGTTCACATATACAAAGAGGGCGCGTTTTTTAAGCAAAGATTACACTTTCCATGTTCCATCGCTTGAGGGATTCTTAAGTGGAGGAGGTAGGAAAAGACCAAGTGATGGTGATTCAGAAACAGCTAACGTTTCTTTCGAGAAAAAGGGGAAAAAGAAAGCCACCTTTAGCCATAAGCTCCGAGCCCTATGTGTGTAATATGTGGAGATAAATTAGCGAATGAGTCAATGAAGCCCTCAAAATTGCTTCGACATCTTCAAACTAAGCACCCAGCACTGAAAAACAAACCCTTTGATTACTTTGAACGAAATAAAAGTAATACATAGTAACAAGGTAACAAATAGGGCAACAGCAACTAATGAAAGCCAATGTGTCCACAAACGTAGCTAGACTGAGAGCATCATACTTGTTGGCGGATCGTATCGCTAAAGCTAAAAAGCCTTTCACTATTGGGGAGGAATTGATTTTGCCAGCTGCCAAAGACATTTGCCGTGAGATGTTTTGAGAAACTGCAGCTAACAAAATAGGCCAGATTCCTCTTTCAGCTACCACTGTCACAAGGAGAATTGATGACATCGTACATGACATCGAAGATCAATTGTTAGAAAGGATTAACGAGTCACGTGGTATGGACTGCAAGTCCACGAATCGACCGATGTTGACAGCAAGGCAATACTACTTGTTTTTGTGCGATATATATTTCAAGACGATGTGCACGATGACATATTGTGTGTGCGCTCTTTGCCAACCTACACAACTGGAGCAGAAATGTTCAAGTCTTTGAATGACTACATATCAGGGAAACTTGACTGGTCATTTTGCGTTGGAATATGCACAGACGGAGGTGCCTGTATGACTGGCCGACTGTCTGGCCTCACTACCCGGGTTAAAGAAGTTGCTCCTGAATGTGAACCAACACACTGTCTACATACACCTATAGTTTTAGCAGTTCGACGATTTAATGGAAATTAAATTGACTTTGTAATGTTTTTATTTTTATTAAGTTGTTGTATGCAGTTGCAATGAGGCGAAGTTTGACGATTTAATGGAAATTAAATTGACTTTGTTTGTAATGTTTTTTTAGTTCTTGTATGCAATTCGAATGAGGCGAAGTTTGATGATTTAAACTAAATTAAATTGACTTTGATGTTTAATTTAACACAGTTGGCATGAATGAGCAGTTTGACGATTTAATGGAAATTAAATGTTATATAAATGAATAAATAAAAAAGTATGTAATAAGTTATTTATTCACAGTAATAGATAATTACTTTCATTGTATTTCCCTGCATCCCCGCCGGCCGGTCCGTGTAAATATTTTTAAAACAAAACCGGCCCGTGGTTTAAAAAACGATGGAGACCGCTGCTGTAGACGATAACATACTTTTAGATAGCTTACACAATTATACCGGTATTCAGAGACAGGCACTACAATGGTTCAGATCTTACTTATCAGAGCGAAATCAATTGTCCTTTTAAATGGGGAACCATCAAATCTAACGCAAGAAAATTATGGATTTCCTCAGGGATCGGATTTAGGACCCTTGTTATTCTCCATATACCCTTGGCAGCATTATAAGAAAACGTGGAATTAGCTTCCACTGTTATGCAGATGATACTCAGGTATATATCTTATCAAGACCAGATGATTCCTTCCAGCTAACAAAATTGGCAGAATGCATCGAAGATATAAAACATTGGATTACTAGTAATTTCCTAATTAAATTCTAATAAAACAGAAATATTACTTATCGGACCAAAGACATCTAAAAAGAATATTTCGGAATATAACCTGCAAATTGAAGGCAGCACTGTCACTCCAACAAATACAGTTCACGAGTTCACCTGAGCAGATAATGAAGATAGCAGGGGTAGTAAAAGTGTGCGTGTTTGGCATGCTGTCCGGGGAGCAGGTTCCGAGTTCGCCGATTCCCTCCGATCCCGGAACGCTCCTGGCCCCCAGTAGGGACGAGTGCGCCGAGCTCGGAAACGGCCGAACCCAGAACTCAACCCCCGGAGTTCTGCTATCGACAAGAGCTCAAGTAGAGGAGCCGGGGAGGTGGTGGAATATGTAATCCTTGAGAGATGTCTTCGGGTAAGAATCTTTCTCTACTTATGTGCTGATAGGGTAAAGTCTATGATTGCTGATTGCGAACCAGCCGGTCTAAATTATATGCTCTGGCTTCTCCCGAACTTTGTTAATCTATAGTCATCCATTAACATCATTTAAAGCCCCTATTAGTTTAAATCCACGATTAGACAGCAACATGTCATTTGGAAATCACATCTCAAATGTCACAAAAACAGCCTTCTTCCACCTTAGAAATGTTGCCAAATAACAAAATATTCTATGTGTTGCTGACACAGAAAAGCTTATTCATGCATTTGTGAACTCAAGACTTCACTGTAATAAACTACTTAGTGGTTGTCCTGCATCTTCAATAAACAAACTACAGTTAGTTCATAATGCAGCTGCCAGTTTTAACCAGGTCCAGAAAATGTTATCACATATCCCCAATGTTAACATCCCTTCACTGGCTACCCATTTAGTATCGTATTGAGTTTAAAGTTCTTTTAATTACTTATAAAGCCCTAAATGGTTTGGCCCCTACCTACTATCACACTACAACCCATCACACTCTCTAGGATCTAAAAAGACTTTTGATAACACCTAGAATAACTAAATCCACCAAAAGGGTAGAGCTTTCTCATACGTAGCACCTAAACTCTAGAATAGCATTCCCGATACTATTAGGGAGTCATACACATTCCAAATTTAAATCTAGACACATCTATATTTATAGATATTATTTACTAGAATGATCTTGCTTGTTTAGGGTTTAGGGCACTATGCTGTGTTTTACCCTTTTTGTGTTTTTCTTTTTTTTTCCTGTAAAGCAGCTTTGGAACAATGCAGATTGTGAAGAGCGATACATAAATAAAATGTAATTGAATTATTTTAGGAGTGTATTTCCTGTAAATAACATAAAGGTACTTGTTAGTTAATGGGGGTCTATAACCCATGTTCAGCCAGAACTTTGTAATTGCAAGCATGATAAGGCATTGAGAAAAAGCCTTGCTTAAACAGTTGCAGCACTGTTTAAGGAATTTGCATTTATATTTTCTCCTTTCGAATTGTTGTAATGTGGGAAGTGAGACAAAATGGTCATTTGAAACATGGAGAACTGAGGGAATTGTATTTGAGAGAACAGAAATCTATTTAAGCCTGAACTCCCTCAGATCATCTACCATTTCCGGTTTTAGACAATAGATCATGTGAGATAATCCCCAAGATTTTTTTTCACTTCAGCCTGCAGTTATCAGAGAGCAAGGGTTTCTTTGTGTTGTTTAAGGTCAGTCACTGGCACTGTCAAGCATCCTGGCATCATGACAATAGCCAACTCGGCCAACCAACTGATGATTTGACAAAAGACCATCTTATGTGATTATAAAATAACTTTCGATCACTTGGAAGATTTCCCCCTTTGTCGCAGTCTCAAATTGAAGCATTAAAGTGCAGTAATATGTGAAGTTACTGTTTGTTGTGTTTTCACAGCATCTCTGTGTGGATGAATTCGAGCTGTGTGCTCACGGCATCAGAATGCCTTTATACATCAAAGTGACTGTAACATGCGACCATGTCTATTTTATTTTTATTAATATTTTAACTAAGCTTTCATTTTTGTTTGTATGTTAATTTTAGTCAAAGTTTTAGCAATTTTGATGTGCGCTGAGTGATTTATTTGTTTATTTTCTATGTCTTTTTTTTTTAGTTATGTTTATCGTTATAACTTTAGTGTTTTAAACTTATTTCAGTTTAATTTTGAGGCGACATTTATATTTTTCATTTAGTTTAAGTTTTTCAAATAATTTTTTGGTCAAAATTTTATTTGACTTCAATGAACAGAAACATTTTCAAAAATTTTGTTTTAGTAAATTAAAATAACCTTTGTCTTTACCAGTCACCACGTGAGACGGAAAAAAAAAACTAATTAGAATACACCTTGTTGGATGCCTGGTATGGATAAAAACTCTAAATAACATGGGAAAGATAGTCATATATCTGAAAAATATAATCTGAACCTGTACTATGCTCTGACAAAACGTCAATCACAGTTTGTTCAGTGCATATGATATAACCTCTCTAAATCCCTTTTACGGAAAAAGAGTAAAGTATGATACTGGCACAGTACAACACAACTGATCAAAAGGAAGAATGAGTAGGAGTTATTTCTAAATGCTTTTAAAAGACATCTGGCAGAAATATTTGATGAGACAGTTCCTGGTTCCTGGTACCGGAAAGTTCCTGCTGCCGGAAAAAATCTGCAAGGAATTCATAGAATTTAGTGCCAGTGCCAAAAGTGCACCACATCCTGAGAACTATTTCCACAGTGAAGTATTGAGTTTGCAACCTCACTCAAGCAGCACACCCTAATAAAGACTGCACAAATTTAAACAATTAATTACAGGATCTTCTCTCACCTGAACAACATTGAAGAACTGAAAAAGAAGTACAAATAATAAATGTAACTAAACAAATGTCACTTAATTGACCCTTTTCTCTTTTGTAGCCTACTTATCTCACAAAAGTCTAAGATTACAAGCCTGTGAATAAATTAGTATTTTAAGGGTCTGTGTCCACCAGGGAGCTTTAACGCGGCTGAAGACGGCAGGAGCTCTACTGAAAATGCCGGCTGCTGGCTCATACTGCAGTCGACTCTTCTTATTCTTTGGGGACAGCAAGGGGGTGCACCTGGGAGTTCTGCCATGGAGGCCTTCATTTCGCAGGGTGCGCCGTATTGTCTGAGCAGAAACTGACAAATCTTTTCTCAGTTCCTCAGCAGTCACACGGGGACTTTTCTCCACTCTACGCTTCAGGTAGCGCACAGCAGTCGAAGTCAGCATCTTCTTTCTGCCACGACCAGGTAACGTTTCAACAGTGCCCTTTGCCTTGAATTTGCGAATGATGCTTCCTATGGTGTCTCTTGGTATGTTTAACATCTTTGCAATCTTCTTATAGCCATTGCCCTTCCTGTGAAGAGTAATCACCTGTTCTCTTGTCTTCCTGGACCATTCTCTTGACCTCACCATGTTTGTAACCACACCAGTAAATGTCTATAAGGAGCTGAGTATCACAGTCATTTTAAAGCTGCCTAATTGGTGCTTATTAGGCTTTATTGCTGCTCCCTGATATCCACAGGTGTTTTCAATACCTGATTGAAAACACTTCATTGAACCTCTGTTCTTCAGAGTGGTAGTCTTTAAGGGCTTGAATAATTATGTCAATGAAGAATTCACAAAATAAACATTTACTACTGTATTACAAAACTAATTGATGTCATTTTAGTTGCATATGGTTCTTTAAGAAGTCCTTGTAGGATTTCATTCTGAATACAATTACAAATGTACACTAAATTCCCTAAAACCATTTACAGCATTGGGGGTTGAATAATTTTGAACACAACTGTAGATGTATGCATGTACTTGATATTTATTTTCAACAAGAAATAATTTAACAGAAAAAAGATTACTGAATTATGATTATGAACAACTATTTTAATTTACTAACACAATTCATAAATCACATATAAAACAAACACAGAAGTCTCTCTCACTTGTGGCGCTCATGCGGTCTCATTCACATCTTCTGCTTTAATTTATATTTTTATAAATATAAAAATATTTTTTGTGCGCCGAGACCGACTTTATATTATTTTTTCTGCAATTACTTGCATTAAACACCACATGCCTATCTAACAACCTAAGCTAATAGCTACTAGCTTACAACATTGGATCACTGTTGGTTGTCTCTCCCGAAACTCTGCAACACGCTAAAAATCTAAGCTGCCATCAAAGCTGAATGAAGCATTATGCAGGAAAGAGACCGGTAAGTGTCTTAAATCTTTATCTGAGTTGTGATAAGAGCAAAGCGTCGACTCAAGTACTCGCTGTCCATCAGTTCCTGGCTGCACAATTGTCTACAATTCTCAATGCTGCAAATTACGCTGCGATAAGAAACCAGCTAGTCAGCCAGAGCCTGAAGTAAACACAAATAAGCACAGGAATGTGTAAAAGCAGCTCCCTCAGCTGCGTTAAGTCGAAGCTACTGGTCCCACACGCCTATTTTATTCCGACTCCCTTACTTCAAATGACACGTGAATAATTATTGCACCCATTACGTCAAATATAAGAGCCCGCCTGCAGGACTATGCCCACTGCTCTAATATTTTGGCTGTTTATTAATTGTAAACAAGCACATTAGCTGTTATTTTGTATTTTAATCATTTAATTGTGAACACGGGACCTTTCTTATAAAATCAAACGAAAAATACCTAATTGACATTTTTATCAAATTATTAAAAAGTCTCAAAACATGTTGTTTGTATTAACTGTTGGCTTTGGCCAGTAAACTTGGAAAACATGCACATGTGCACACAATCAAAATAAAACCATCTCCGGCACATTTCGAAGCAGAAAATCCCCACGCTGTGTCAAGTCCTTGCACCTATTTAGGAATTTAAGGAATCTTATCAGTAGTTCCCATATTAAAGGCAGAACAGAGAAATGTGTCAATGTACAGATTTGTAATCACAGAACCTGTTTAGACACTGTTTTTAATGTTCTTCAAAATGATTAATGTGAACAGGACAATTTCACAGAGGTTTAAACATTGTCCTCCGGGTGTACTGTACAGTACGTGGGTGTGTTAATGTCTGGAATGTTCACCACGGCCCTAGGAATAATTTAAAAAATGTCATGTCTGCCCAAACGTTTCTTTTCCCCAAAGTGTTTACGTTACAAAATACTTTTGGAATGCAACGAGAATTCCAACCTGGATTTTTCAGGAAGGCATATCCCCCTTTTTGCTAGACTAGACTTGGCCTAATATGTTGTCTCAAAGACCTACAGTATGTAAAAAAACAACACTGACTTTTAAAATAGACAACACAGTGTGCTGTGTTTCGGATGATGTAGTGCAAGACCTAACAGAAGATGCAGTTTTTTCCCATATACTGTAGAAAGGCAGAATTACATAAAATGAACAGCTTAACTTTAGCAAGAACAATCTGCTTCACAAACTGGAACAGAAAATCTGATGGGTTAATCAGCTTTACCAGAAAGACCACTGTCAACCAACTTAAAAAAAAAAACATGTTTGCTGGTGAGGAGAACAGAAATGCTGGTCAAAGAAATTATTTTATGAGGAGAGTTGAGTAAAGGTGCCAAAAATTGAAAAAGCAAGAAGGAGAGAAGAGCAACTGGGATATAACATATAACATCTACTGGTGCTCAGCTGTTTAATAGGTACAATCTCATGAAAAATGTTTAAGCAAGGTACTCAAACAAGGTAATTGCAAAGACGCTCTCTGTTTATAATTCAAATAGAACTCTGTTACACTGTCTATAAAGCCCGTCTGAATCTGTTTTTCTGAGCTGCCTTCGTGAACAGTGGAAGTCTTGAAGTATCTCGGACGACCCTTCTGGCCACACTTGTATCTGTTTGCGACCTGGTTTGGTGACTTTAACTAGCGGTCTGAATGCAGGCATTAGCATGACAGTGATGTGGCCAAGATGAGTAGGGCCTTGTAAGATCCTCCTAGTTGGTGTAAACAAAGTCCAGAGTGTTATTCCCCGTGTAGCATCTGATAAACATATTTTTTTATATTTTGGCAATGAAATAGTCAATACAAACTTAAAGCAGAGCTATTGTGTTTATTTGAGTAACACATAGCGATGTTTTGTTTTGTTTTGTCTTAAAACCCCTTACAGTCTTGGTCTTGTCAAGAGATTAGTCAATGAGTCAATGATAACCCAGATAGCAAGGAACCATTGAATCAAAGTTAAAAAATAGATGATTTGTAAATCGTAATTGCATTGAATCAATATCACTTTTGCACCTGCAATTCATGTAGATTTTTTTTAGAAATCTAAACAAATCATCCTTATTGTGACAAAGCTCAAAACAGGGAGTTGCAGAGAGCTAAAATATCTTCATCATGGTCAATTTTCACTGTGGTTCTGCAGTTTTCAGACTGTGATACTTGTGGTGCTATTTTTAGACAGGACAGTCACAGGACACAGCTCAGTAAATAATATTGGGAAACGACTTAACTTGCACCCACACAGAACCAGTACATGTTATCTTTGTGACGAAATGTTCCTGGAACAACATTAAATGAGCAACATCTAAGGACCAGAGGATTAGGTTAAGGGTCAATGTTACATTTGCATGTGCTGTAGGTTTAAAACTGTGCACCTTTCTTTTCAACTTCTTTTTTCCATCTAATTTCAGGACTAAGTTGTGGTTAGGGTTATATAGGGTTCAAATTAAGGCTCCAATGATGTGTCGACATCGCCGATTACATCATATTATTTACGTTTATCGACTGTAATGGCAGTGTGTATGTTAATCTGCAGAAGAAGAGAAAATATAATACACCGGCACACGCAATAAATTATTCCAAGCTAAGACTACATGATTTTAAGCCCGATTTGCAAGTCGTCGGGCTGTGATCGGGGGCAAAACAGCGTGCGATTGGCATATAGCCCTAGCAGAAGATGCAGTTTTTTCCCATATACTGTAGGAAGGCAGAATTACATTAGAAGTATGATTAATATCTGGAGCTGTTGTCCGACTCGACATCATGTGATGTCAAGTGATGTGACAAGCCACAGCCAATGACACCAAGCCATGGGTTATGGTCACAAAAACGGTCCCGTTCTGCTGATCTGTTCTTTCATCCATATTTTCTAGTTTTTTCCGAGCAGATCATCAAGCAAACAGATTGAAATGCTAACTTCTTTCCGATGTCCATTTTCACTTAAACAATTCCTGTGTCGGTGTCACAAAACGTGATTTGGGGAACGGATTGAGTCGTTGGGCAACAGAATTGTTCACAGCTTGTGTAGGGTGTTACCTCCTGTTGCAGATCATTTACATAGTGTCACGTAGTGTGAACACATTAACAACTTAAAGACTCCAGACTTAACAGAGAGTAGGTCATGTTGTCTGATCAGCTCAGCGATCGGCCGGCGTTTAAAGTTGAATAATGTGAACTTGGCTTTAGTGAATGGACAGAATGATTCCCCCTACTCCCGGAATGCGATCATCACAGCATGGACACTAGCCCAGTAGTAAAAATTTCATAGACGTCATATTTTTGCGTTGAAGCTTCGCAGCAGCTCGCCACACACACGTGGGAGACCAAAACATGGGTATGGGAATACTTCAAATTTAGTCCCAAACGTAAAGGTGTCGTTATTTACGCTCTTTGCAAAATGGAGTTGGCATACCACGGCAGCACAACAGCAATGTTGGAGCATTAGAAGCGGGGGCAACCCGTTGTCACTCGTGAAGGAGACAATAACAAGTAAGTACTAACATTGGCTAAATTAATTACATGTTTGTGTAGTGTAGCTTGAGCTCTGCGCACTTCGGTGGTGCTAGTTAACTATCTTAGCTCTCCGTGCAGATTGTTTGTGCTAGGTAGCTACTGGCGCCTTGACCGCTGTGTTTAGCTAACGTTAGTTATCATCTTATGTTGGCTTGAATGGAAGCTAGTTTACAGCTGCAGAACATCGCTATCTATAGTAGCTGACGTTAGCTAACATGAACGTTAGCTACTAACCTATCACGAACAAACTGCACAGAGAGCTAAGATACGTTGGTTAATTGGTTAGCCTAGCACCACCAAAGTGCACAGCTGCTAGATAGCCACGTTTGCATTCAAATAAACAAATCATATATCACTACAAAGAGGTTAAGAGTAGATTTGACACCCCACAGTCATAGCTGTTGTTCTAATATGCATTGCTTTCGTGTTTTCTAGGGCAAAGCAAAGAAGGTTGGCGTCCTATCTTGTGAAAGAGATGCAATGCACGCAAAATATACGCAACAACAGGAATTTTATATTGTGTTAAACACTCAGGAATGTCTATACTGTGCACTGCACAGTATTTTTTTTCCACTACAACTTTAGAATTTTTTGAACAAGAGAGTTATGTTGGTACTGTAAAGAGTAAACAGGCTGGTCTTTTATTTTGTATAACACACAAAATAAAAAAATAAATACAATTATTTTACTAAAGCAGAATACTTTTGCTGTGCAAAACTGTTGTTTAATAAAGTATATTATTACGATTTTTTTTGGTATTTATTTGAGATACATTATGGTTTTTATTAATTGAGCAACAGAAAATTGAGCGTTAGATTAATTGTCCAATTAGTTGTTAGATTAGTCGACTAATCGATAAAACAATCGTTAGATTAATCGTTTAATAAATAACCGTTTACCCCCAGCCCTAATGGACACGCGATCACGAAATCGACAGAGAGGGACACGTAGCTATAGACTTCATAATAAATTACTTTATTTTAACACTACGCTTTACATTAATGATTTACATTAACGCTAGAGCTGCTCCGATGGATCGGTGGCCGATCCCAATCGGCCGATAAACGCTTTGGGAAGTTCAATCGGCGCTCTCTATAAAGGCCGATCCTGAAGAGCCGATCAGATGACGCAAAACTCGCAAGACAATTATTTTACCCGCGAAAAAAAGGCTTCACCCGCTACAAAAATGGCTTCACCGGTCTGGCAATTTTTCAAGGTGTGTGAAAACGATAATGCATTAGCGATCTGCAATGAGTGTACCAAGAAAATTCCACGAAGCGGGAAGCCCCCAAAACATTTTAACACCACCAACCTCAGCAGACATCTGAAGGTTAATCATGGAAAGGAATACGACCAGTTTTCAAAATTAGCCAGCGCTAAGAGAGAGCGTGAAAGTTCGGGAGCTCAAGCGCCACTCACTCAAATGTCGGTAACAGAGACGTTTCAAAGACAGCAACCCTACTGCAAGGACGGTAAAAAGCATAAAGACATTTCAGATAAAATAATGGAATTCATTTGCCTTGATCATCAGCCGCTGTCTGTTGTGGAAGACGAAGGGTTCCGCCGACTAATGTCTTACTTGGATTCACGTTACACTATGCCAGGGCGAAAATATTTCACTGATGTGTGCCTGCCGCAGTTATACCAAACAGTGTTTACCCATGTAGACAGCCTTATGAAGGACAACATAACGTCAATAAGTTTCACAAGTGACATTTGGAGTGCTAGTGTATGTCCCATGTCCATGTTAAGCCTCACTGCGCAATTTATTAATCATAACTTCGAACAAAAGAGAGTTGTTCTTCATTCTCAAGAATTTTCATGGTCACACAGCGCGGAGGCTATTGCTGCTGCATTCAGCGACATGTTTCGAGCATGGGGAATCCCGAAGGAAAAAGTGCATGTTATTTTAAGGGATAACGCGAAGAACATGGAAAAGGCCATGCGCGATGCCAACCTACCCAGCCTACCGTGCATGGCGCATTCACTACAGCTCGCTGTGGCCGAGGGAGTTATGTCACAACGCAGCATTGCTGATTTAATTGCCTCTGGAAGACGCATTGTCGGTCATTTCAGCTTGCGTACTCCAGACTTCAAAGTATTCAGAAACAACTGGGACAGCCAATAAAGAGACTACAGCAAGATGTCCCGACAAGGTGGAACAGTACTGTATACATGCTGAAAAGTATCCATGAACAGAAACGTGCCTTATGTGCTTATGGAGCCAACTATGACTTACCCTCCATGTTTACCGGCAGCCAGTAGAAATTAGTGGAAAATATTATTTGGCTACTCGCCCCATTTGAAGAGCTCACGCAACAGATCAGCTCATTCACTGCATCGGCTGCAGATGTTATACCATCTATCAGAGCTTTAACTCGTCTTCTTGAGAAGACCGCGGATACTGACCATGGCGTTAAAACGTCAAAAGCCACGTTGTTGGAAGCAGTCCAAAAAAGATTTCGTGACATTGAATCTGAGCACCTGTATACCTTCGCTACAATCCTCGATCCGAGGTGAGAAAATATTCTTGAAATTCACATTCTTAAAATATATGTGTGTGTGTGTGTGTGTGTGTGTGTGTGTGTGTGTGTGTGTGTGTGTGTGCGTGTGTAACTGTGTCACGAATTAAAGAAGAGAATACTAATGTAATGACTGAAAACATTCATAAATCGATATAAATTAGAACATATATATTTTTGACTAATCTAGTAGACTCCTTTACTCAAATTACATTGTATCTTTTCGCTAACCAATGGGAAAAAATAGCTATGACCACGTTATTGTGTTACTCCTTTGTGTAAACTGGTATTTACTTAAAGTTCTTTACATTTGCTGAATAAAAGATAATTTGGGAGAGTTACAAATAAGACTACAGTAATGCATTAAATAATATATTCTTATTTTATATAATTTTTTTCTGTGCTGTTAAATATTTATTTTACTAAAATGGAGAAACTATAAACCAATAACTTAAGTACTTCAGATTAGGATTTTTATTAAATTCACAGTCAATTCAATAAATTAATTTGATTTTTTTAAAGGTATAAAGACAGATATTTCCCTGACACACTCAAGCCCCATATACGTGAGCTGCTTTCTGATGTCCTCGCCACTGGATTGGTGCAGCAGGATGGTGGGGCGAGTTTGGCTGCAAGCGAGTCCGAACCCCCACAGAAAGTACCATGGACTGGGTCCTTGCAAGCTATGTATGTGGAGTTGTTGGATGGAAATCGGGAACATGGTGGCAGCACTGACCTCAGCAGCTCAGCATCATTGCAGTTGAACCTCTACCTATCAGAGCCAGTTATCCCACAAAGCGGACAGCCACTTGTTTTTTGGCAAAACAATAAATGCCGCTTTCCGGTTCTCGCACAAGCAGCAAGAACCTATCTATGTGCCCCATGCACAAGTGTGGATAGCGAGCGACTTTTTAGCACAGCGGGAATTATTATAGATGAGAAGAGGAACAAGTTGTCAGCCAAAAATGCAGAAATGCTTATATTCATTAAGAAAAATCTGCCATTGACGCTTTAGTTAGATTGGGGTGCTTTCTCTACCTCACTCCTCTTAGGCAACTTCTCTAGAATGTATCATTGATTCTTGGTGCAAAAGCCATCATTCCAGTTCAGCTATGGTTCTGTTAGAGTTAACTACATTTTTATCTGACATTAAAAGATTTGTGATCTTGCAATGGGCCTGGCTTGTTAGGTAACATTGCTTGTTATTTTTGCTGTGCACATTATTACCTGTGGTCCTTAAACTATTTTAGAAAAACTTAGGAGTTTCTGACTTCAAATAATATTTTGGCTTTAGCCTTTTTTGTTGCAGTTCTAAGTCTGAAGTTAAAGTAGCCTAAAGCTAATGTTTAAATCTATATTCTCTTTTCTGTGTACAGGAAAGCTGTATTTGTCAACCTCGAAACGGTTAACAAAAACCAAGCACAGGCTGCTATGTTTTATGTTAATATAGTCATGTTGAATTCAATAAATATTCACTTGTCAATTCATTAGACTTCGTCCTCTCTTTATTTTAATACTTGATGTATATTGTTTTAAATATAGTTTAATAAATAAGACTGAAAGCTTCTAATAGCTCCTTTAATCGGTGATCGGTATCGGCCGATACAGCTTTCAGTGATCGAAGATCGGCTAAAAAAACCCTGATCGGAGCACCCCTAATTAACGCTATTGTAAATTGGTGTATGTGAACCTTTGCAGATTGTGACCCTGCTTAAGTTACTCTTAAGCTTAAAAAAAATATCTATCATGAAACCGCCATAACAGTTTTCATGTACTTTTTATGTCTTTCGATAGCTTTATGCGAGGAATAAATCAATATTGCAAAATTAAGAAACTGACTTCCGCTGGTGATGTCATCTGTCAATCTCCATTCAGCATGTCTACAGCGCCCCTTGCATAATAAGCACGCCAGTGTTTATGGCGGTTCTCGCTGCCAGCAGCGCTTTGGGAGCGCAAGGATTTTTCCTGGCTCAAAGGAGACGGAGGTGGTGCCATCCTGATCTTGTACATACACACAAACGTAGGCCTACCGTACCTTTCATCGGATAAACCAAAGTGACTTTGACATTAAAAGTTCTAATAAAATTAGATGAAAAAATTACAATTATTATGTTATACAAAAACATTACTTTTATTCCACCATTCAGATTTTTTTAATCAAATAAAGTTTTTATATCATTTTCAACTAACTTTGCAGCCCATAATAACCAACTGAATTAACCAGTCTTACTAAATGAGCAAAGCTCATTCACATCTTGTATTCTCTGTTGTTCACTTTAAATGATTCAATGATCTCTTATATTCACTAGTGACTGAAAAGTTCAATAGTTTAAATGAATCGATTCAAATGAGTAATTAGTGTACGAGTCGTTCTAAACACAATGTGCATTCATACTGGCGAACTCGCTGTGTACAGTATACGCTGATTCAACGATCCCAACTGCACAGCTAAAAACATTACAATGATGTTACCTCATGTTCATTTAAGATATTTCAAGAAATTAAATGTACTTGGATGCAAAACGAACAGCCGTGAAACACAGCTAGCTCTTGTTCTGCAACTCTTTTTAGTCTTCAGTGTGATGATAACGAAACAACGACTTCATTGTGGTGTAATGCTGAACATGCAGTTACAAATGACAGTCTGTTTAATGCACGCAGCATTTCTTGTGAAGACACCCCACATCATTTTGCTCTGAGTCTGAGTCGGTACGACATTTGACCGACATATTTTTTGAGTCAGTAGAGTTGTGATTTTGCAGTATTTACATACTGTTTATTACTGCAGAATATACTTCAGTAAAATAGAAGTTTCATTTGATTCATAAAATACAAGGTGATTTTATAATGACAATTTTTTTGCATTTTGTGTTTTAAGGTGAATAAACTACTATTTTTCCTATTTATACATGTCATACTTGAGGATTTCTTTAAAAATGTCTAAAAATCGCGTTGTCTCTCGTTCTTGTGAACCCAGTCTCGTCGGATAAGTGTCTCGTCACACCCCTAATATACAATGATCTACAATTGTACCTATTGATGTCCAATGTTACTGGTAAGTTTGTGTCAGTTACCCCAATGCTGACCCTCCGTAAAAGCACCAGAGGTCACAATATCTGTTTTTTACTATTATGAGCTCTAGATTTCCTGTAGCTCAGTGGTAAGAGAATCGTGTTAACATCGCAAGGTTGTGTGTTCGGTCCCTCTGCAAATACCTATGTAAAATGTATAGGATAAAGCAATGTAAGTCGCTTTGGATAAAAGCATCTGCTTAATGTAATGTAATGTAATGTTATTTCCTATTAACATGAAACCAAAGAACTAATATCCATATAAATTTTCCTCTTAGTATGTTCATGTTTTAATTAACATTTACATAAAATATACTATTTGGTTAATCCAGTTTATAATGTGATCCCAATGCCTAATGTAGGCCTACAATCCTTGTTTCATAAAACCAGACCTTTGACACCCTCCCCATATCTGGCATATTTGAAAACAAAATAATTTATCCGGTAATATATGTCTAGTTCAACAAAGGACAGAGGACAAGTCCAGGCCTCAAACTTTTTCAAAAAGACTCTTTGATAAATTCTCTCCAATAAAAGATTGGGCAACAACAATAGATGATTCATTCAAGAATGTTAAGCAACCTTACTGCAATGGCACATTATTCCCCAACTAAAGCTGTTTGAAAATTATTATTCTTTGCATATCCTGGCACAATGGTAATGGATCCCTTCTGTGTCCACTAATGCCTAAGTGCCACCCGCCTCTGTGATGTATTTTAAAGTTTATACCATGGTCAACACATGCTTTGGAAAATCGACTGTTTAGTTGATCTTGATAAGTGTTCACCATCACAGTTGCAAACATGATTGCCTTCATCTTTGACAGTGGTCACCAACCATTTTGAGCCCAAGATCACCGACCACGGATTTGATGAAAGTTGAAAATAAAAACAGATCAGATGAACCTCCAGCTTGAGGCATTTATTGAGCATATAATTGTTTGAATTACCTGAAATTCTTTTTTCCACTTTTCAGATGCAACTAAGCAAACTCTGTAACATGTAGATTTGTGTGCCAAAAGGAGGTAAAAATCACCAATTCAAATACCAGTTAAAGGACTTTTAATTCACATATGATAACTTCGGTCTTTGTCATTTAAAAACAGTAATAATAACCCCCAAAAAGCGCCTGGCGCTCAGTAAATGAGCGGCGTCTGGTAGCTCACAAAAGCATACTAAATCTTTCATTCTTCTTCACTGCTGCTTGCTCCTTGCTGGTGGAAGGATCTTCCAAATACAGTCTGACTGGTTGTTGTCGACTATAGAAAAATATTTGACAAATAAATCCTGTGTATTATCTAATGTGCACACGTTTTGGATGATTCAGTCAGAGTAAGATCCTTTTAATCTGTGACAAAACTCTTAACATCAATCAAGTCCTTCACTTTATTTTCTCTTGTACTGTATGTAAGTCCTTTAACCAAATAGTCAGACTCGCTTTGCTTGAATAGGCAACTTTTGCATTAATATGATGAATGCACTTTATTTGGACTACTATAGTCTAAATCTGTGCATTAACATGTATGATATGCTTTTTAGTTATGTTTTAAAAACATACCCCAACAGCCCCTAAATTGGAAATTATCTAATAAGATATTTTGACCCCAATTGACTGGGAACTCCTGTAAAAGCAATAAGCATGGATACATACAATGGGATTGGAATGCTATAATTGCCGACCAAGTTTTGTAGTTTTACCTTTCCAAAAAGAAAAGGGCTTTAGAAAGCAAGCTATGATATGTTTAATGTTAGCAGAGGTAATTCAGAGGAGGGCTGGGCCTATAAACGATATCATATCGAATCGCGATAGAATTTAATTAAAAAACGATGATAAGCTATTGGCATTTTGACTCGATATGGATTAATCCTACAGTCCAACAGACAGCAGAAATAAACGCAACAAAAGTCAGTCAGCGTACAGCTTTGAGCATGTGCATCAAAGTACAAAATCCATTTCATAATGCAATTGGCAAAGAAAACTCACCTCGACGAAAAAAATGACTGGAAGTGAAACTAACCTCGAGTTATCATCACGCTGTTCATCACATGTCTTATTTCCCTTCGAAATCGCCGGTTAAACAAAAGAAAGTGTGGCGCAATCGCAAGTGAGTTCGAAACTCAAGCACCTACGCTTTTATATCCATCGATAACATATCTGCTAACATGAGCTGGTGCATATAAAACAAACCAGCACTGTCCTGTACAGATAAGAGATGTAATGAAAGTGAGTTTGCACATTAAAAGATTGAACCTTGAATGTAAGATGCTTGCATGATAAAAGAAATGTACTTCATTTTATATGAGATGTCTTTTTGAAAGAATCCCACAACTCGAACAAGACATTATTTCAGCGTTATGTATGTGCGCAGGTGCTGAGTCAATAGCGTTCGTATGTACGCAGTAACGGAGCCCTTTCATTAGTTGAATATATTGAATTAACACTACCTTTACTTAACGAGTCAATTAAGACTGATTGAACTGGTACATGTTGATTATGGCCTAATATCCACTGTGTTGCAACAGTACATGTCTAGTAAGGTAATATCAATGACTTGGTTTTATTTAATTTTAACTGGTTTGAGGTTAACTTTTGTTAGACTGTTTTGTTAATAACCTGTATTTAAAAAATATTATTTTACATAGATTATTATAGATTAAAATATATATTTCTAATGAATTATATATCGAAATAAGTATCGTCATTGATCAATATAGAAAACAACTATCAAGTTTACATTGCCATATCTGCCATCAAGCAGTTTTTAATTCCTCCACGCAATAATTTGACGGAAACCTTCTGCGCTGTGATTGGCTGGATCAGTTCCATAGTGTTCCACACGAGATCAATTGGCGATAATATCGAACGGGTTTAAAAATATCGTAGCGTCTGGGATAGCTCGAGACAGGTCCAGATCACATTGTACACCTGCGTATACTTAACGAGCTTCGGCGACCGAAACGAGCACAGATTTGATCGCGATACGGAGGTTTCGTCGCAGACCTTGGAAATCTGTCCGCGGCAGCAAAATCCAGCCAAAAATCACATGGTGTGAGCTTGTCATTAGTCTCCTTCAGACTTCTGTGATTTGTGTTCGGCCTTTCAATGTCTGCAACGGGGCTGTGTGTGTGTCACGATTCTGTTCTGTGTTTACCTGTTGTTTTGGACTTTTGCTTCGTTTCCTGTTGTGTGCCATGTTCTTCTTCTTCTTTAAGGTTCTACTAGCGGTTGACAAACAACTAAATGGTGTATAACCCCCACCAACTGGTATGGAGTGTGGATCAAAAATACTTTTTTTATCCTTTCCCACAAATTTGTTTTTCTAAGATATTACAATATAAATTTACAACATTCATTTCCAGAATTGTTTTGTAACATATCTCCTAATATAAATTGCATTTTTATTTTTCCTAGATTTTTCCTTAGATTCCTTCTTTCAGACTTATGAAAAGTTTTCAAAAAGATTTCTTCTTTCCCACAAAATTCACACCTTCCCGTATCATGATTTCCCATGTTATAAAGTGTGCTGTTTAGTCTTGTATGTCCAAATCTCATCCTTGATATTATTATTTCCTCTTTCTATTTTTTCCTGCACTTCTCATCTCTCCCACTTTCCTTTGAATTTTGTAAAACCAACTACCTTTAGTCTCCATATCCCATCATTTTTTACACCTTACCTTCAACCTTTCTTTAATAATATTCTTGATTTCATTCTTATTAATACCAACACTTATAATAATATCATTGTTTTTAATGGCTTCTTTTGCTGCCTTATCTGCCATTTCCTTTTGCGTGCCATGTTTGTAGTCCTTTGTAATTTTCCTTGTTAATTAGTTTCCCCAGGCTGTTTCTTGTTTCCTTGTTATCCCAGTGTATTTAATCGCTACTGTTTCCTTTGTTGGTGTCGGTCTATGTTTCATGCTTTATTTTTGTGCCTCCTATGTTCTGTGGAATGCAGTGGTTTGTTTTTGCAAGTTATTATTTAATTAAATCTACACTGCATTTGGATCCGCTTCTCTGCCTGGTTACTCTTCATTAAAGAGTTCATAAGCCATTACTTTCCCAGATCTTTTTAAGATTTTGTACCTAGTGATGTTTAGAATATTTCTTCTTATGTCGCTGATAATGTTTGTACGTATAAGTCGTATATTTAACCCTTTAGGTTTCACAGGGAGCATGAGCCAATAGTTAATTGATATAACCGGAAACAATTGAATCGTACGATTTCAAGTCGGAAGTAGGTGACAAGGCTACGCGCAAGTAGTCCATTGCACATGCGTCAAACTCTGACGTCGTTTGTGCGCGACACGGACAGTAAAGTATACCCGCGGGTAACAGTGTCAAGACTGAAGGAATAATAACAGCATAAAAAACATATTTTGGTCCACTTTTTAGGCAATTGCAGGTCTACAATCATTTGGTCCTTATAAAATTCCTTTAGTTAAAATAAATAGTATTTTTAAATGCATATTTTAGATTGTACATGATTTTGAAAACATATTTTTCCAAAAAGATATTTCTTTTTTTCCAGGAATTCGTATAATAATTGTTTCCTACTTGTACCATGGTTCGTGGTTTAAGTAGTAATTATGATTGTTGTTTTTACTTTAAGTACATATAGTTTCAAAAATAACTGAACAGTTCATTCATTTAGAGCTCCAGTCAAATCTGAAGAGGCCTCGTGTTTGACAGCAAACCATATCTCAGACTACATGAAGTGAAATAAGTGTTATATTCTACTAAACGTAAAAGCGATGCTTGTATTTATGTACATATCAAGCCACTAGAGGTCAGCGCAATAACAGTAATAACGGGTTGTGCTCACTAAATATGTGACTATCGCAAATACAAAATGCCGTACTTTTTAAGTTGGAAATGCAGCAATCCACCTTAAAAGGAGGATCTAAGAGACAATGCCGTGTTTTTATTGAACCCACTATATTCTGCTCCTTGCTTTTTTCACTCTCAGCGGAAGACGTGTATAGGTTTCACTTTCATAACTCATCGTTTCATAACTCTAGCTTGACGCATCAGTTCCTCTGTTGGCTTTCCCATCTAGTTCGCAATAAACAACCAGCCGTGATTCAGCAGAATACACAAGCAAGCAATACGTGTGCATTTCATTGTATCCACATTGCATTAGCCATGAGTTAAGTTCACATAGGACGTGTACATTATCTTAACTTACCAGATGAATGTTTGGATGTCCCATCGAGAACGCCCCTCTTCTTCTTAAAACAACTTTTCAGCAAACGGGTGCATGACATTGTCACTTTCCAGGCAGCCTTGATTCCTCTTGAACACAAGTGTAGTTGTGAATATCATTTTTATCTTTAACAAATAGTGATATTTGTAAGTTAAGCACTGTGAGCTATTGCTAACCCCTCTGAACCTCCTGTACATAAACGGCCCCAAACATCTGACCAATGAGGAAACAGTTCCCTTATACTTCCCTTAAATTTGGATCACTGGGTACAAATAAAATACTAGGCTTAACAAAAATGAAATATTTTTTCAGAAGCAAATAATAATAGTAATAACACACTTAAATATCCCTAGAGAAGTGGATCTCAACCATTCGACTTAATAGTCTACAAACATTTAATAATTTAGCAGACGCTTCAATTGTGTGCAATAAAATATTCTAGGGTTTGGCATAACCAAAAAATAACATAAAAATACTTAAACCGTAAGAAATGGCCTAAGTCCAATCAAGGCCTCATTGTGGCTCACCTTTATGAGAAACACTACAGAGACATCATTGAAAAGTGTCCTGTAAGTCTCTGTTAACCTAAAAGAAACTGCAATAGCTTTCATTCTGTGGACACTATAGGGCAGATCAGGGCCTTTCAACCCCATGCCAGACCCGACTGAACAGATGTTATTTTAGAGATCAAACAAGAAAGAATTTAAACTTGGTTTGTGGTTTCCAAGTCGTTTTGTCTGACAGTTATACTTTACATGTACTTTACAAACACCACAAGAAGTAAAAGGGTTTCGCTGCTTGGCACTACTTTAAAAGACTTTCCAACTTCAAAGCACAGAGAAAGAGAGACGTCAGATTGACAGGAAGTGTGGAGCGAGATCATAGGCCACACACATCTTATTCACAGATAAAAGGCCCTTGGTCAAAAGTGCATTTTAAAAGGTGTGTTTGTGTTAACATGGTGAATATGTCCAATGTAAAACAAGCATACCCAAAAATCTTTTTGTATTTTATTAAATGACACCAGTCCAAACCCAGTTGAACCATCCTGTCAATCAAAGTAATGTAAAACAATACACCGACCTTTATTGGCACATGGTAGTGTGTTTTGATCACAAAAATAATATCTTAAAAATTAACTATAAGAGTTTGGCACCACAACATGCTCCAATTCACAACATGCTCTGTGTCGGCACCCATGAAAGAAACTAATTTATAAACATACTTTTTGATGCTTTTTTGAGAATGTTAGATGCAGAAGGGTTTCTTTGAAGGTTTAATTTTCCATTTAGGGTGGGAGATAGAAAATATGACGAGGTCAGTATAAAAACAATGGAAGGTGAAGAGTCCTTGGGAGGAGAATTTTTGAGAGGGGAATCAGAGTTTGTCCCTTCTGCTAAGTAAGGAAGTGATAGTTTTGCAGTCGTTTACTAAAGGGATTCCATTTTTGTTGATTTTGGGCAGGGTTGATACCGGCCTTGATATCTCATGCGAGGATGCTAGACTTCTGGTCACAATGCCGGAATGCCACTCACCCAAACTCTTACGTCTGGTGCCTTGACTTGGTGGGGTGCTGTTGTTGCGTGGGTGATTATGGAGCAGAATGGGGTTTTGTTGGGAGGTTGGAGGGTCAGGGTGTGCGAGTGTCGATCTAGAGAGTCGGGTGTGTGTCTGTGTGTCACGGGGATTCATTGAGATATGTTTGAGGTCAAGCAGCTGTTCTCTAGCCAAAGTGAGGGCTGAGGTCAGTTCTTCCCGTTCCTCACATTCACGCCTTACTGTCTCCTCCAGAAGATACTTCTGTTAGTCCAAGAGAGAGAAAACAGTGAAGAAAGAAAAGAGAAATCATCAGGGTAGTTATGCAATTAGTTGTGATGAAACAAAATATGTCATATCATTAAAGATGACTATGTTTTCCGTATGTCAGTTTCTGTTTTCATGTGTGGTAAGTTTTGGATCATTGCGTGTACAGTCAGATGATGCTGAGTGTTTGGAAGACATTTTTAGTATTTCCACATGCTTGTGGAAACATATTCCAAATAAAAATAGCCATAATTTCCACACACAAGTGCTGACAGAACACAAACTTTCAATGTGACCTGTGGCACATTTAGGATTTAACTAGACCACGATGCAACCAAGTGTAATCTTATGGTCAAACAGCGTCACCTAATGGTCAAACAGAGATACTGCAACAAGCTGAGCTGTCGCATAGATACTGTAGAAGAGTAACAATATTGTTAAATAAGCAATGCTGTGTCCACCAGCCGATTGTATCACAATATTCGGAATAATTATATAATAAAACTGAAATTTCATAACTGATTTCAAAATATGAACAATTCTCAAAACCATTTTTGTTGTACATACAACACCAGGTTTCACAAATTATTTGTATGTACGTCATTTGCATGTAATTCAATAGGCATGTCACTGAAAAATAAAACCCAATTTTATGGTTCAAATAAGACGACATTTTAAAAGCTTAACTCTAAGAGAGAATTACATCACACATTTAAATGAAACCAATACATTTATCAAATGAAATAGATGACACATTGTAAAAATAAATTAATACACAAATGATGGTACAAACTGTACATTTTTGTATCATTGTAAATTAAAGATAACATCATTTTTGATTCCACATTTGTTTCCAATCCTGCGTCCATGTTTGTGTATTCCAAATAATATCAATCAAACTGCTTTTGGGTTGTTTGATTAAGTAATCATAACTAATACAATAAGACACAATAAAAACATGATAACAATAAAAAACATGATTTTTGAATAGGAAAAAAATGAGTTGTCCGTTTTTGCAAATGAACTCTTCATATCCCAAATAAACTCTTGCCCCATAATGCAAGAGTGGTCTTCAATGAACCGAAGAGAGCACAAGTCACTTCTCTTTTTATTAAGTAACATTTGCTCCCAGTAGTCGCTCGCATCGAATTCAAAGCTCTGCTCTTGGCCTACAAGACCACCACTGGTTCTCCACCCCTATATCTTTACTCGCTTATACAGACCTATATACCCGCCAGATCCCTACACTCTCCAAACGAACAACGTCTTGTAGTGCAATCCCAAAAAGGGAAAAAAATCTCTGAATCTGTTCCACATTTGTGAATGATCTGCCCGCTACTACAAGATCAGCAGATTCTGTACCATCTTTAAGAATCGGATGAAAACATATATTTTCTGTCAGCACATGACCGATTAGTACCGACTTCTATCTCTTTTCTACACTTTCTATCCTTAAGAAAGAAACTTCGCTTTGAATACTGAGACCAGTTTTACTTGGCTTATGCTTTTTGTTGTCCTTATGTCTTCCAATTGCTTCCGTTTTTTATCTCATTTGTTAGTCGCTTTGAATAAAAGCAAGATTCTAAATGTAAAATGATGGCATTTACACCCTTAGTGTAAGGTATCATTTATGTGTTATGTTAATGTAGCCCATATAATCTTATATAAATTTAATATGATTAGGTGCTTAAAAAACACCTGAAGAACTTTTATCGGAATTGGTTATGGTCTCTACTGATAATGTGTGGGTTCTGGTGGGATGTAATTGTGGCCGATGGGAACCAACAGAACATCATTAAATCCTACTGGAATAAGGCCCGAAACACACTTCACAGAAATGTCGTAACGGTTTTATTGGTAAACAGCTAATGGTCCATACTGGTATTTGTAATGGAAACCAGAGTGATTATAGTTTAGATATTTGTGTTAATTTTCGTTAATTTTTTTGTAATTTTGTCATTTCATAATTGGTTTATTTTGAATGTTGCTATATAAGATACATTTATTTTTATTTATTATTTAAATTTTACTGCTTTAAACTTACTTCAGTTTATTTTTGAGGCAACATCTCAATTTTTCACAGATTTAAGTTTTTCCCCAAAATTGTAGGTTAATATTTTATTTGATTTCAATGAACAGGAACGTTTTCATTTTAGTAAACTAAAATAACCTTGATGAAACCATTAGAATTTATTTTAAATCTATTAGAATTTCTGTGATGGCTTCTGTTCCTTTTGTTGTCGAGTATTATAAGGTTATTATAATTATTATAATTTATAATATTATAAGGTTATTATAATACTAGAATGCTATTAATATAGACGTAGTGTATTTATAAGGCTCATGTGATATCAGCACTAATAAAAACCCATTTTTTCCCCCTGCGGCTACATACCCACACACCAACCATGTACGCATCTCATCTACCCACACACAGTCCGCTGCACAGACGTGCTTGCTCAACAAGGCATACACTCTTCAACAGCACCGGAGAGACCAGTGTGTGTGTGTCAGAAAAGGTTAAACACTATACGGGCATCTGTGTAGACAAAGTGACCTTTGCTTCACTCTGCTCCTCACCTGACACACAAAGCCGCAGAGCACCAGAGAGTTTATATCACATGAGCATTCGACCACCCTCAGGCCGAATGAGCAAAGCCCCAATGCAGCTCTGACCCCGTCCCGCTGTGAGGGCATAGGGATCAGAGTGATGAGAGCCGAATGGAGATGAAATGTCACATTCTTATCCATCTGTTGAAAAACTGAATATATATTCTACAAATTGAGGAAGGATCAAAACAGGTGTTTATTTTTTCAACGAAAAGGAGCATGAGGAATATGAAAGAAAAATATAATCACACTTTGTGAAATAAGAAAGAATATGAAAAGTGCTTGGATGCACACATATATTCTCTTTGACTTTAGAAGGATTTAAAAGGATAAATATAAAGTGGATATTATATGTTGAACAGTAATAAAAGACCTCACACCATACCACACATCTAAGATAAACACTATCAAGTGCTATAAATACATAAAAAAGTGCCTCCTTTATACAAATGGCAATATTCTTTGTTCTGCAATGTATATCCAGAAGAGAAAATGTTTTTGGTGAGAATATAAAATACAACTTTGATATCTCACAGCACCATCTTAAGCAGGAGCTGTTATAAAAGTCCATGTTTGCTTTTATTGCAGAGCTTTAATTTATTGTAACTGCAACGGCTCTCTGAAGCAACATCCTAACTGAAAAAAAAATGTCAAGTAGGCTCTCATGAGCAGGTTTTTTCTTTGTCCATTTCCTGTTCTGATTTTGAGGGAAATTATTTCATTCTGTTCTTAAAAGGAAGCATAATGTTGCCGTCAACGTTTTAAAACAGCCTTCATGTTGGGACCTCAGCCTTCGATGATTTAAAAAAGCAGTTTGCATCATTCCGTTTTAAAAAGGAGTTACAGAGTCTTCACCAATTACTCCCCTTTCTCCAACAAATCCTTATAAATATCAAGCTGAAGTTTAAAAATGTCTCGCACGCCTCTGAAGAGTGCAAGCGCAGCTCAAAGAGCAGATGAAAAGCGAGAGAGAGAGGGAGGGAAAAGAACATCAAGAAGGTGCTTTTTATAAAAGGTGAAGCGTTAAATGCCCTCAGGTATTGATTTTATATCAGGGTTAGATCTTAGCCAGCTTTAATGGATTCTTAAAATGCAGCAAAATCTTTCCCACAAAAGAACGCCATTTGCTTTGAAAGTGTGGTGGGTGAGAGAGGTAGAGATGCTGCGCTCAGGGGTCGGCGTAAAAGAATACGTCAGCTGGGAAATTGGATGAACTGGTGAGACACTCGGCAAGGAGGGAAGCGGTTCGGCGGAAGTGAGTGGCAGACCCTGAAGGTTGGAGAAAGGGGGTTTTAGTTGTCTGAGTGGGAGGATGTGAGCAAGCGAACTGACAAAAGGTGTCGTGACTGAAACCACAGACTGCACCCTGGAGACACACGCATGCATGTCAACAGAGTAGCGCTCCAAATACATCACTCGCTTACATTAATGCATAAACGCTTTTATGCAAGTCTCACGTTCGCTGGTTCTTATTTTGCTTCTTGGTAATTCATTTTTGATATATATTTTATTTGTAATTGATTTACTGTTATTCCAGTATTCTGATGTATGTCACTTGTTCGTCACTTCACCACAGTTTCACCACTGTATGTCTATAGCAGTAAACTCTGCCAGTTTACATAATTTCCTCTGTTGTCAGAACAGCCGTGTGAACCATTTTTTAAGCTACAGCATCACCTCTTATCAAATTGACAGGCTGTGACAGTGGTCAGATGGACTGATAATCTCCGTAAGTGTCTCACCTCTTCCTCTAGGGCTGTCTTCTCTTCTTTAAGCTGTTGTAATTGTTTCTGAGCCTGTTGCAGGTCCTGCAGGGCAGACTGTAGCTGAGCATCTCCTTCCCTCTGCAGTGCCTGTTGTTCCCTTTGGGGGGCGCTCTCACAAGCTTCTCCCTGCTGTTTAATGCATTCCTGCAGAACTGCAATCTCCTCATGGAGCTCCTGTGTGGCTAAATGTATCATAGCAGGAACCTTAAAACAGAAGATCAGAAACATACACAGTTTAAACCTAAAAAAATAAACGACTTGAATTTTTTATTGGTTTGACAGAATCACAGTTTTCAGTTTATGAGTAAAAGGTCTCAATAAATAAAGGCAACAATGTTTTCATGATTATGATATTTAACCGGTTTTTGAAAAAATAACTTTTTTATTACTTTTTTGTTTAAACTTGGTTACAATACTAGATTTTACTCTGTGTTCACTGGTCTCTACTGTGTATATAACCAAGGTATTTTTCCATAATGTCAGGTTCCAAATCTCTTCTGTCTTGCACACCCCCCATACCCTCCCCAATTCGACTGTGCATGCCAATCCCTCATCTGTGGCATGCGTGCAGACAACATCTCTCAACATCACTTCTGGACCAGTAGACCTGACTCCACCAATCTTACTCTGACCAAACAAACACACGCTGGATATCAGGCTCCACTGAACAGACAGTAATCAGACATCATTTGTGGCCACGAACAAAGGAGAGGTGTGAGCCAAAAACCAAACAAAGCCACATGGGGGGCTGGGAGAGAGAGAGAGAAAGAGAGAGAAAGAATGAATGAAAAAGAGGAGTGCTGCAGTGGTTCTCTGACAGGTCTGTTCTGATAAAGTCACAGCATGGAGAAATCAATGCTACATGAAAAAAATTGCAATGTCGCGTCTCGGGAGTTCAACGAGAGCTATGATGTTAACTTCTATTGTTGTTTATGAATGCATAAAACTGAACTGTCATTGTCATTCTATTGCACAATAATACATTGGCCATTTGGCGCCCTCTAATGGCCTCGACATGAATAAATCACAAATGTTTTAAAAGCCACCAAATGTAGTTTCCATAGAAATCTAATAAATGAAAAAAGATAACACCTATCGTGAAATTGTCTGTGACTCTTAAAAAACAAATTTTGTATCATACTCCAATTTAGCTCACCCAAAATAAACATGTTAAACTTTACAAAGCTTAGCAGTCATGCGGTGAATTTAAAATTTTCACACAAAAGAGGTTTATTTAACACCTTGAGGCATCTCCTCCATTCAAAATTAACATCTCCTTGTCTTGAACTGCTGCGTTACACATTTGAAAGTTTTTATAACCTTGAAGGGCCCACTGCAGGATGGGCTGTACCACACTGACCTTGATTTGAAGGGCAAACATTTTTCATATACTGTATGACTTATATTGGGAAACAAAACCTCTTCCCTGCTTTGATGAATGGCACGCCACTGACCCATTAAGGTCGAGGTCACATGGGTGTGCCAGAGGTCCATTTATTATACCTTCTTTTGTAGTTGCTGGTTTTCATTCTGGTATTTTTGAAGCAGCTCCTGGTTTTTCTGTCTTTGGATGTCCAATTCTATAACTGCATCTCTTCTTAACTCCATCTCTAACTCCTTCAGCTGTTTCTCCTTTTCAGCTTGTTTCTGCTCAAGACAGGCCTCCATCTGCACACACATACGCATATCCAAACAAATGCTCTTCTTAGATTTCTCAAAAAAGTTTCACATGTGTAGTCATACTGTAGGCAGGTGGAAGGAACAAAACAGAAACAAAAAACTACCTATAAACAAATAAAACTGCACATTAAAAATCCAAATACTGCCAACAACAAAGCAAAAAATGTGACTATTCAAAGCATTCATAACCCTGGGTGAGAATGATTACACGTCATTGAATAATTACACAGCCAAGCAGCTGACAGAGCAAAATGGCAATGAGATATAATTATGCCCTTTTATTATGGTTAATTTAGGTCTCATGCGGTCGGGAAAAAGCAATATAAAGCTGTTTGTGCAGTCATTGTGTAACCAGAGACTGTCATATGAAAGATGGATTTCTCACCACCATTGAAATATCGAACTGTCAGCGGCTGAATAAAACGGTTACCGCAATTATAAACAACAAAGAAGGGGGTGGTGACGTGCCATGTATTTTTAGTTGGGCATGACCAAGGCCACCATATTTTTCATGGAGATAGAGTGCATGTGAGAACACAACAGGGTCTGTGTGAGAGTGTGTGGTGGAGAAAGAGAGAGAGTGTGTGTGTTCGATGAAGAGAGGCTTTATGTCTGCGTGTGTGTGACAGCAAGAGACCGTTTCACCTACTGTAGACTTGCATTAACTGCAGGAAACCAGCGAGTCTTAAATGTAATTTTACCAAATCAAGTTCCTCTTACTACTGTTGTGCTGTGGGTAGACCTCAGGCCACGAAAAATAAACAAATGATATTTATTTTAAAAAAAGAGTTTAAGTGAACTTTAGATAAAAGAGGTGGAAGTGTATTCATAGTAAATGTCTATATAGTTCTCAAAGAGCATACAGAGTATTTATCACAGTGGACTTTTATACATATTTTTTAATATCTATCTATATAATATTTACATATATCCACTGAAAAAATTAAGATACCACATTTTCCAAAAAATCTAGTTTTTATTGTGTTTTATTGTGTTCGTTAGCTATATATATATTTGTTATTATAGCTTAAATCAAAACAAACAAACTGCAGTTTGATTGGAGTTAATTGGAATGCACAGTAAAAAAAGATGATTCGTTTAGGAACCAAACTCTTCATTATGTATTGTGGCCATTCCTGTCCAGTCTCTTTTTCACAAAATCAAACATCAGGATCCAATAGTAATGTGAATGGCATAACAAGACATATAAAAACGGTGATAAAACTTAAGGTTTAGAGCTTTTCCTAAACACATGTAAAAATATTACTGTTGTATTACTTAAAAGTGAGTATGAACTTGTTTTCTTTGTAGTATGTGAGGTCTGAAAAATACCGAGCATCTTTTCTGGTATTTTGACCTGTTTCAGTATTCATTTTCTGCAAATAAATGCAAATCTTTAAAAACAATATTTTTTTTTTACATTTGGGAGAAATATTGTAAGAAGTTCACAAAATGTCACAAAAATAATCGTTTAATCTAAAAACTTCCCTATAAAAAGTGAATTAAGAAAAAATGAATATAACTTTGAAAGGGTATCTTACATTTTTACGAAAAATCTTTGGACTACTAAACTCACTTGGGATCAAGAAATTAGACAAAAAAACTGTTTTGTTCATATTTATAATCTAATTCTTTTTATTATAAATGACCAATTTTTTTATTTGATCACATCACCTTTGAATTGCGTTCTTGTTCAGCAGCTTCCAGTCTCGTTCTGAAGCTCTCCTGCAATCTCTCTAGTTCTCCAGCATGAATCCTCCTCAACTCCTTTCTGAGAAAGAGAGTCTACAATGAATACATCAAAAGAGGTCCATAAAACCTCACAAAGAATGGAACATCATATCATAAAGTTTAGAGCGAAAAAATATGACTAATGCTCACAACAATCCAACATGCAATGACATTATAATTTTAAAAGGGCTGTAAATTTCATCTCGTATGGCATGAATATATTAGGCCCATGTGCTAACTAAGTGTTCATACTTTGGTGGCATAATTCCACACGTGGAGACGTGGGGTATCAGTATGCTGTGAAACTCTCCTCAGTGAGGGTTTGACAACAGTGTGGATTGAGGTCACAGAGCGGCCGCAACCCACCCTTACTAACCCTAAAATGTGACCTTAGTCTTGTGGATTTCAAATAGAACTCATGTGATGGTCATCGCAAGACCATGTGCTAATTCTTTAATCCAAAAACAAGAGCGACTGTGACACATTCAGAAGCAATCCTATATTTGTGTGTTTGACCAAGTTGTTATGGAGACTAATGTTTATAATTTTTGTTAGTTGTCATATGTCATGAAACGTTCTTATATAAAACTATGACTAATATCAGGGATTTTTAGAATCAGCCATGGGTTCAAGATGAAGATAGTTTGTCTTAATAAAACAGGTGAGACTGCTATAGTTGTGTGTCACAAACAGAGACTTGCATCCTATAAAAGAAAAAATATAAAGCTGTTTGTGCAGTCATTGTGTAACCAGAGGCTGACATATCAAAGATGGATGTCTCACCACCATTGAAATATGTTGTTATGGACTGCTATAGGTGTGTGTCATAAACAGAGACTTGCATCCTGATGTTCTAGTTCCTCAACTGACAACAAGTTGTGTGTTTAATTCTCAGGAAATGGGTAACTTGTTAAAAGATGGGGTAACATCCGCAGTTTCTGCAAATCTTATATTAATCTTAAGTACCTATACAGTAGTATTTCATACTTCACATCTTCAAAAAGTATTTAGTTTGATCATATTTATAAAAGAGAGAGACAGCTGTATGATTATTTCCGGAAAAAGACGAGTTGCTGGAGGCTGGCAGTGGGATGTAACTTCAGCACGAGCACACAATACGTAATCGCATTAATCCCTTGGTGTTTTTTACATTATGCACGTACATGACAATTGCCAACAAAACACAGACATATGACTCAGTTTGACTTACCGTGTCCAGTTCAAGTCTTGCATCTTTTAGCACTAGGATGGTGCCATCTATCAATTTTAAACGATGTCCAAATCCAGCGTTAAATACACCGTTTATATAACACCCATCACTGAAATGCCGTGAACAAAGAAACAAACCTCAACTTTTCTCACTATCGCAAGAGTAACAAGCTGCAACTGGGAAAGTGGGGCTGGATGTAATTATTTGTCTTTCCTCTTCGATAACTCGCGCATACTCTATTGTCCTCTGCACTCTGTGCGCACTCTAATCTGTCAGGGTGGAGCACAAACTCTCGCGGTTGGCTTCCGTTTTTTTAGTACGACCACAGCACGTTTTAAAAATAACATTAAAAAGTATTGATTTTTTTTTTGATTCGATTCGAATCGAAAAAAACATTGAATCGCGATTCATACATGCATAGATTTTTCTCCCACCGCTAATAACTATTACAATGTCATTAGAATTACATTTCGTGCAGTGTGAATGTGACGGTGATGATCTGCCAAGTTGTAAAGCCGAAAATAACAAAGTTATTGGCTGGGGAAAAAAGGAGTCGTCCGTCGTTCTAATTTCAGTTCTGGGTCAGATTAGCGTCACTCAGTGTAATGCCGGCCTACGTTCCATTTCCGACACTGCGATGCTGTATGCAGTAGACCAATCACAGCAGACTAGACCATCTGACCAATAATGTCAGAGTAGGATGACAGCAAAAGGGGATTAGACCGATGAATCGATGAATTAATCATCTGAGAGTCAGTCAGGATGTAAACTTGTTGTTTGACAATCCATAAAATAAAGTAGGTACTTAAAAATCACAAAATATTTACTCTTTAAATGAACATCCTGAGTGAACACTAGGTTGCTTTGCAAAAAAGACAATGCATAAACGTTTTAGGAAATGTGTGTCCAGAATACATCTGTTTGAACTGAAATACAATCTGTGTTTAAGTATAAATATAAAAAAATCATCCTACATTTTTCCTTTTTCCTTGTAGTCAATTTTAAACTGTGATCACATTTTGACTCATCTAAACCTATTTATAAACATGAATCAAGAATCCTCTTCTTCTACCGTCGAGAGGATGTGAAGAACCCTGGTGACTAGACAGACAGCTTGGCAGTAATTCCATTTTTACAGCACATTCCTCTGCGGCTCAAACATTCCTCCCATGAGACATAAACTGTGACAGAGACTTTGTAGACAGACTGCTTCCATCCCAGACTGGCGAAGACTGAGACACGCACACAAAAACAAACAAACAGCTCAGGATCAACATCAAAGCGTAAACAGACAGAATCACATCACAAGCGCCGAAATTCCGACGTCCACCTCTCCTGACCTAACCTCTCTTAGTAAAAGCTACATCTGTCTTGAATACACAACATTCTAGATATTTAGACCTTTAAGGATTTGTGCATTAAAAATGACATCATTTACTCACACTAATGCCATTGTTAAAGCCATATGACTTTCTTTATTATGTGGAACATGAGAGGAGACGTCAAAAGATCTCAAGCTTTTCATCGAATGATGCACAAATTTAAGGCCAAAGCTATGATATGACTTCAGAAGACTTGGATGAGTGAACACATGTTGAATAAATTACTTTTTGATGCAATTATGGTTCCAGTACATTGTAATGACACAGAAAAGACTCACAGAGTCTTTTCGTGTTTCACAGAAAAGGAAGTCATACATGTTTGGAACGTCACACAGGTTAGTTATAACATTTATGGTTGAACTGGTCCTTGAAAAATCTCTGACACACTAAAATGTCACCTTAAGTACACAGAAGTATGTGTTAATGGAGGGCGAAGTGATTCCCCAGAGATAACCCATTTACAAGAAGAACAGGAGAGGAAAGATTATTGTGGGAAAGAGAATGTGTTTTTTGCCGGTCTAGAGGTTACCTGTCGTTTATGTTAGACAGGCTGGGGACTGACAGACAAACATCTCTCTGAGAAGAAGAGGATGCCAATAATGGCGACGGCTGGATGAAGTGACTGTTTGAGACACAATTGTTAAAGGGGTGATATGACAAGGCTGAAACTAATAGAGAAGATTTAACCATCATATTTAAACATCAGGTTCCAAAGCAATTGTACTGACAGGTGCGCCCACCTTACTTGCGTTTACATTTGGGCGGTCTTAGTCAACTCATACCACAAACTGACATATTTTTGCGGAGGTGTGGTTACACGAGGTGTTTCATGCAGGTTGGGGAGCTTTTAGATCGAATGCATCTTTTGCAACTTATAACAACAAAGACACATAAAAACACGTGTTAGCGCCATATGACCCCTTTAAATAGACACACACTGGAATGTCCACACTTCACTGCACTTGTGTAATCAAATTAACAGCAACATATTGAAGTGACAGATAGAAACAAAATGCTGCTTAAATGGAAGAAGGTACTGGGGTTGTGAAGAAAAACATTGACTTTGAGAGATAAAGGAAAGCTAGAAATGCTCATAACCATCGGACTGAATAAGGAAAAAATAAAGTTTCAGGATTGAACAAGTGTCAGTGCCTGAGACTTATTATCAAGTTGAGTGATTCATGCGGTTCATGAACGTTCTGCATTCTGACTCAGTCTGCACAAACCTGTTTTTCATCTACAAAAACTGAACACTTCATTGACCAATACAAATTCTGTCATGATTTATTCTGGACTTTGGTTTTAAAGATTATTTCTGAAAGCTAAACAACCGTTAATGAATGAAATTGACATTGTGTCTCCGTTTACTCACTCACAAGTTGTTACAAATCTGTATACATTTCTTGGTTCTGATAAACACAGAGAAAGATATTTGGAAGAATGTTTGCAACCAAACATTTCTTGGCCACCATTGACTACCATAGTAGGAATTTGCTAAGAAATGTCTTTGTTCAATGAACACAAAAGAAGATATTTTGAAGGAATGTAGGAAAGCAAACAGTTCTGTGGCACTTTTTGCTACCATTGTCCTTTTTCCTACTATGGTAGTCAATGGGGGACAAGACCTGTTTGGTTACAGGCATTCCTGCTAATATTTTACACACAAATATCTTAATTATACAGATTTGGAACAACTTAAGGGTAAATGATGACAGAATAATCATTTTTAGGTGAACTTGGTCAAACCTGTAATACCTGTGTTTGTGTCTTTGTATTCTCATTTGTGTTCATTTCACTTTTTTTCTGTTTTTCTGTGTAAATGATTCCACCTTGAGAGATTTCCCACCACATTTCCAAAAGATATTTCTGTTAGTCACTTTTTAATGGCATTAATCACTTTGTTAATTAGTGACAGAAATTCCCTACAGCCAATAAACACGGACTAATGAGGCCTGTCAATCACACAATTAGAAATTGTATGCGTGCACTGATCTGAGAACAGTCAGACATGACTAATCGACCATTTGACTGACGTATGTATATGATTATGTTTTGCATCAGTGTGTCTGGTCTCAGTGCTGTATATTGTTTCACTTTTTCCATGACACATATCAACAGAAACGTATAAACAGTCACTCACAAAGATACGGATGTGCTAATCTTGCTACCTAGCTGGTTAAAGTTGTTTACAAATATGCTTTCAAAGGTCGTCTTAGATCTAATCTCAGGGCTGTATATTATCTCACTGTTTATGGCTGTATATTGTCTTATACAAGAAGTTTACCTGTAGCTCAGTGGTAAGAGCATGGGGCTAGCAACGCCAAGGTCATGGGTTCAACCCCGGGTATTGCACATACTCAGAATCAAATGTATAGTATAATGCAATATAAGTCCTTTTGGATAAAAGCGTCTGCAAAATGTGTTAATGTAATCTTTAGAGTCAATTTGGATGGAAAATGGGAGTTAGATGAAGTCAAGGTGTAGATGTATATGGTCGTATTGTAATTTACAAAGCATCCTGTATAATCCAGAACATGTTCAGCTATATAAAGATATTATCAATATGCTTATATAAATTCTGAAATTATAATTTTCAAATCTTGTGGATGCGCCCTGAATTATGAAAGAATATTTCGGTAAACTATTCCTATATTTGGTATATCCACATCATATGGAACTGTAGTCCTATGTCAATTATAGTCCTAAAAAAATGTTGTTTCTAAAGGAAATATAAAGAAAATCCTAAAACTAGTTTCCACAAATGGCATTTCATTTTGAAAATAAAACACATTTTCCCGTATGGTTTTATTACAAATAAAACAAACAAAAAACAAGCTTAGTGCGGTTAAACCATAATGACCACAAATGAACCACTGTATAGCTACAATAACCATTATTTAACCATGTTTTTGTTAACGATCAGTTCACTTTTTAAGCAAAACCATAGTTCATTTCATTAAGGGTAACACGTAGAAAAATGATTTTAAGGAGGAAAAACATGACTGTGTGTAGAATTCAAAGGACCAGTCAGTAAAATCTATTAACGTTTAGTGCTGAGGTTGCGAATTGCAACCAACGGCTCACTCGACCCCACCCTTCTAAAGCACTACAAAGGCTGACAAAAAATGTCAAAGGGACCAACGGTGTATCTATTACATTTTTATATGGACATCTCATCTGGTTTTCTGTATTTCCGCAGAACAGCACCGAAAGCCTGTCATCATGTCTGAGTAACCGATTCTTCTTTCAAGCACAAATAATGAAAAGGTGTCTTTTGCAAGAGAATACAGTTGATTAGTCAAAAGCTCTTTTTGTGCATTTTCAACTGTCAGAAACATGCTTCTTGCACTGAAAACTGCATTTTGTTACACAAAGCATCTGAGGACCATGAAAAGTAGATACAAATAGCTCATACTTGGGCAATACAAACATAACGCTTCATTATTTTATTATATTATTATATAATGATGTATTTATACTCATCTAAAGACATTGTTAAGTATATGTGACCCTGGATCACAAAACTAGTCTTAACTAGCACAGGGACATTTTAAGTAAAATAGAAAATACATTGTATGGGTCAAAATTATCAATTTTTCTTTTATGCCAAAAATCTTTCTTACCTCAAATATATAAAAACTTTATTTTATGAGTTGATGGCCTGGCACAGTGCCCCTGATTCACAACTTCAAAGGCAATTTTGTCAGTATTTAGTTTTTTCATTCTCAGAATCCAGAGTTTTAAAAGGTTGTATCTCAGCCAGATATTGTCCTATTCTAACAACTCATACATCAATAGAAACCGTATGTATTCAGCTTTCAGATTATTTCAAATAAATTGACCCATAAAACTGGTTTTGTTGTCCAGGGTCACATATTATATTACGCTTCTGTCATTAGATCCTCCAAAAATCACACACTGTTCCTTTAAACCATTTAACATGTTTGTGCTATAGTGTGCCAAGAGCTCATTTTAAGAGGGATCCCTTAAAACTTTCCTAAATGATGGCACACACTCCCTCTCTTTCATTTGAATTGGTCTTTGTTAACTAGTGGGAAGGGGATGGGGGTGATTATATCTGTTTGACCCCAGGCTGTGTGTATGCAGAGAATATCTGAAGCAGCTTCTTCAATAAAGTGTCACACTCTTTCTCTTTTCATCTAAAAAACATCAACCGTATCATTGTGATCCGGCTGGACACATGAAAGAGTGGTTTGACCTTATTATTCAGAGGATACACAAAGACTGAGGCAGCAGTTGGGCAAGAGCATGAGTGAGTTAGGGGACAAACTGTCCTCTGTAGGGTAAAACAGGGGTCAGAATCTATTTTCTTTGGTCTGAGGCACATGAGCACTCACACCAGGACTGTGATAATTGTCAAAGCGTGGTTACCGCACGGTCCCTGCGTGTATGAATGCGCCTGTCCCTCTGAAGTAAAACAGCACACTCAGTTCAACAACACAGCCAGAAAGTTCTGTTAACCTCTTTGTTAAGCTTTTAGTGCCATAATGTCTTAGAAATAATGCCAAGCTGACCTAATAACATAGAAACTCTATGTCAACAGCTTTGAAGAAAAGCTACTAAGTTTGTGTAAAGTTTGCATGTCTTGACGTGCTTTATACAGACAGTATTTGTCTCTGGAAATCCCTTTAAACTGTCAAACATCAGCAATTAATAAATGAAACAATCTTTTACTCACCATCAATGTAAATCTTGACATTAGTCAAGGTTTGTTTATGAAAAAGCAATGTTTGAGTCATAAATGAACAGTTTATTAGAGATAAAACAATTTGAATGATTCATTTACAAATATAGATTTATGCTGTACGATTAAATTCTTGTGTTGTCGAAGTGGTAGGATTTAATTGAACGCACTGATTTTTTATTTTAAGTTTAATAATATTTCATTACTTTCTTTATGTTTTGTCTTATTTTTCAGTATTTTCAGTATCTTAAAACTCTAATCCTGAAAGAATTAATAAAGAAATCGTATATAAAAATTAAGTTCAAATATGTTTAAAACAAGGAAAAAATCTGCTAATGGGGTAGGAAAAATGAACGTACATTTGGTTTACTAATTTGAAACATAAATAAAGTATATTTTTCCTACCCCACTGGCATATTTTTTCTGGAATTAAGCATTAAGTCTTTTTTCATTTTTGTAATGTTTGTAGAGATTCTCAGAACACTCTTTAAAAATGATGTTTTGTTTCACAGAAGAAAGACCTGGAAACATTTCCTCATTGCTTTAAGATTTTTAAGTGAAAATGTAATTAGTTTTTTGCTTCGGGCTTTCCCCTATAAAGACGACAACTTAAACACTCATTTCCATCCTATTAGTCAAGCACTTGTGACCTCTGACTCCACCTTACCCACAGCACAGGTATGAACACGTGTCTAATGAAACCCTCACATCTGACTCATGCTCTGTGACTAACAGTTCACTACATTATCACTACAAAATCAAGACTGAAAGATCTTGATCTAAATAAAATTTCCATTTCATACAACAGGCAGAAGTTAAGAAAGTTGACACTGCGTACTACTGCTATAACATATTTAGACAGGCATCACTATTTTATTACTCATACTTTTAAGGACTTTAAGTGTTTAAACTTTCATCTGGTGAATGATTAATGATTACATTAGGGACCAGAAGGTCTCTGAAACACTGAGGGGTGGGTACCTGGCAACCACCCAGAACACTACATCAACACACAAAAAACACCATGGCAACCACATAGTAGCACCCTGCCGAGTATTACAGCCTCGTGAGGACCACGAGGTGATCACAGATAATCTTGAATTCCAACTGGGAATACACAGGCATGATGGGAGCAATGGGGATGATCAGACAAGCCTGGACATCAACAGGTGAAAAATGAGTGAGACGTGACCGAGCACGGATGGGGGTAATGAGACCAACAGTCGGCACAGCTCTTGAGACACAACAGCTGAGATGTAAAAAAGCAAGGACGGACATCTAGCACACTTGGAAAGAGAAGAAGAGCCCCAGCGCTGCCAGTTGCTAAAAGACAGGTAGACCACAGGGACAGAGACGTGTATACAAACAACATCAGACATCTAAACACGCAACAGCTGGGATGTAACAAAAGGCCACTGACGGAAAGAAAAACACACAAACAGAAACTCAAGACACAGGTGGGGATTGTTACAATTAAGCTCTAATAAAGGAGAGGACAGACGTGAATTGAGTTGCAATTACCCCAATGAACAGGTGGAAAAGAACAATGGAGATCAAATAGAAAACAGGTTTGAGAAGTACAGGCCGGGTGGATGAAAAGACATTTCATGCACGTAATTGGTAAACACAGGTACTCAGACTACTAAGCAGGTCTTGATCTGGACTGAACCAATCAGCTTGGGAACCGGTAGCATAAAGGGACAAGAGAGAGAGACCGAGACAAAGTAAGAGAAAGGCCGCTTTAGGGCAGACAGACTGACGGAGAGCTAGACGGGTGTTACAGTCAAGACAAAATATTGGGCTGGGTTTGAAGAATGACGTTTGTTGCGTGTTTGGTAATGTTTGAAGCTTACAAGATTTTTGAGAAGATTATTACATCTATTTTTTGGATTCTCATTTTGATTTGGAGGATGATTATTAATGATAATCTATCGCTATTGTCCTTCCGAAACCAAGTTCAGGAAATGGAAAAACACGGTACTGCTTAAATGATTCAGTTCTGTGTCGTCAAAATTGACATTTATACTTTTTAAAGGTTCAACATTTGCAAAACTTAGTGACAAACATAAAGATGGAGTAATAATAATGATAAAAATAACAAAATATGAAGATAGGAGATTTTAGAAGGAGAGCAGCGATATTAATCTTTTATTGGTATTTTATTACACTGATGCTAAATGAAGCTTTATGCATTTAAGGTTGTTCAATGCAAAAGAAAGAAAACCTTTTAACCTTTGTATTTTTATATAAATACAGCTATAATATTGCATGTTCAAATATTTTTACTTTATCCCCCGCAATGATTGTCATGTACCCCTGTTAAAGGGATAATCCACCCAAAAATGAAAATTCTGTCATCATTTACTCCCTTTCTAGTTGTTTCAATCCTGTAATATACACATTTTTGTTCGGTTGAAGACAAAGAAAGATATTGGTAGGAACTGACATTTCTGGGGCATCTTTTACTACCATAGTAAACACATTTTAAATGGTCGTCAAAATTGCCCCAGAAATGTGTGCTTTAATAAAAGTAAATGACACAATATTTTTTTCTACTATTGTAGTCAATGGTTCCCCTGAAATGTCAGTTGCGGACAGTTTTCAGTTTAAATCAATATATGAATAAAATATGAAAGTGATTTGAAAAAATAGTTTTGTCTTAAATTAAAGAAAAGATTAAAAAAGTAAACATTGAAAGCAGACCTGAACACCACACAAGGTTTAACCTGGTAAAATCATTTACGTTACAACTATATTCATTCACATGGCAACACTTTTATCCAAAGCGTCTGACAAATGAGAGCGCATTCAAAATCGCTGTCAAGCCGGTCTCCAGTGGCTTATCTCTTCAAATGAAACGCAATCTTTCTTTGCTAGGCCGAACAATGCAGCGCGGCTTCTGTGTAATAGCTTTTGTTGGATCTTTAACCATTGTAAATGAAGACAGATATGGAAGAAATAGGTTCATGAACAATGAGTCACGTCCTACAGGTCCAGACGTGCTGAGTGCTTCTTTAAAGGAGCAGGTGGGACAGAAAGAGAGACAGCCTGACAGCTGTAGTGTGACTGAATACAAATGTATTTGTATGTATTAATGCATGGCAACTGTGTAAGCAAAACTCTGTTTGTTTTCTCCAGCTGTGGAGCGCGACTGGCAAGAGTGTGTTTTGTTTACGTGTCAAACCTCTCCTGCTGTAGATTGGATCGGGCCGCTCTCAGGTCCTTCAGCTCGGCCTCCGCCTGCTCCAGCCTACGGGTCATCTCCTCCTCTTTCTGTTGCCACGCCAACAGCTGCTCCTGCAGGGACTCGCATCGCTGTTGACATGACAACCGGCTCTCCTCTTTTTCCCTCAAGTCTCGGGACAGCCTTTAGGGGAAAAGCGTGAAGACATTAACTCACGACACATGTGACTATTTACGCCCACAGGAAAGCTGCATATCTGCACACACAAACACACACACAATGGCTTTGTTCCTAAGTAGTGAAATGCATCTCTGTGTTGCCTACATAGTCAGCTAACTTCTGAGGCAGAATGTGAAAATCATAGTTGGTCAGCACATGTTTTGATTTGGATGCTGGTCCCCTGCATGGCATGAAGTCATTCTAATGTAAGATGGGAATTTTAGCCGGATAACCGAAATGGAATGTGATAAACAGCTAATTTAAAACACTCTTCTTTAAATGCACGAGAGACTTGATTAACACCTGCTAACACTTACAGTTGATTTCACTAGAGTTGGGCGTAAACATGCTTTGCTAATCTGTGTTATCCTAATAAGCACAAACAACACACAAATATTGGGTGAAGAAGTCGATTTTGATCAAAAGGCACAATTACTTGACAAGGAAAGTGACCTACGATATGTTGTCCTGTTTTATAAAAGAAAATATAAGAATTACGTAAGTTTATGTTTAAAACTAGCAACAAATCAGCCAGTGGGGTAAGTAAAACCTCGCATTGAATACTTAAGAAAAAGGTAAAGCTAAATTCCAGATTATTTCTTAGCCCATTTGAAGACAAATAATCTTGATTTAAGATTTTTTGTAATTTTTACTAGAAAACGCTTCGTTCGAAATTCATATTTTTGCACTGAATTTACTTTATTAAACACCAAGTAGAGCAGAAGCAGGTTGAAATAAGACACACCATGATTTACCAAAAATATAAAAAAATACATGCTGAGTGCTGGATTCTGGATGAATGCTTATACACAAGAACGTAATGCCCTATAAACTCAGCTCTTCAAATGAAGGGGTTAGAAATTTAATGACATGATGCACATGTAATGTATATCACGTCTTCATCTTGCCCTTTTCTCTGCTTCGCACTTATCAGTTACAGCAGGTGTCCAAAAACTTCCTCTACCTCCCCGAAAAAGGACCTTCAAGACACCTTGTCCCTCTCTATCTCTCTCTTTTCCCTCCGGGGAAAAAAGTAGGAAATTCCCAAACACAGCAGATCTGATCTGTTAGCCTCCATCCTCCTTATAGAGGAAGACACTTCAGGATATGGTGTGACAATGGTACACTTCCCATGTGGAACAGTTATCACTTCAAGATCAGACAGTTTCCTCTATAAAGCAGCTGAGCTGAAGATATCTTTAGGCCTCTCTGAGGACCAGTCGGGGAAACACAAAAAAAGGTGTTCTGAAGAGGATTGTACGGTGGTAGTTCTGAGCTAGTCTCTGTGTAAATGAAACAAAGATAAGCGTCATCCCATGGGCCCACTCACATCTGCGTTGTTGTTTTTTTGGATGCTGGATATTGCAGATTAACGTGAATGCACACACAGGCTGCTTCTGGAATGCCTAAACAATAAATGAAACGTTGACGCTAAACATATGTTTGATATAAAGTTGAATACTAAATGAATGCAATGTGGGGAACACATGGGTGTATCTGGGGGTGTTTCAGAGTTTTTTAGAGCGTGAAGCAGTGAGAACTGCAGTAAAGTAGGGTGTGGGATAGATTCAGTCTGATATCTGTCATCAGAAAAATAAATGTTTAGTGCCTGTGACAGATGAGTCTGTTTTGGAGATGTCGTTGCTCCTCTGGGTTAGTGAAAATTAAAGGAGCTTTGAAAACCGAGATGTGAAGTGTGTGTGTGTGCGGGTAAGTCTGAAACCCAAAGCCCAGAATGGGAAGTGCTTCCATCTGCCATCACAAAGCTTCACACGCATCTCAGTCTGCCGACACTTTACTGAACGTAATAACTTGAAAGTATCTCTCTATCTGAAACGCCGCTGTGGTACACGGAGAGGGAGGGTGTGACCTCAAAAAGCAGAGGAACACGTGCACATGTCACTTTCAGAGCTCACACGCACCACATCCCCTTTTTCTCTAATTACGTTCCTGTCGTTACACTTCTAAGGTCTTCAAGACCTCACATCATTGTGGCTGAGGTCTCTTCGCCCTGTTCGAAAAGCTTTTATGCCTTTTCATAAACCCTCTTCTTTATTAGAGTGCCTACCCTGATCTCTCTTCAGGAGAGCAATCGTGACACGCCGCACGTCGCTCGAAACCACATCCAGGAATGCGCATGAATGCACAGAGACGCTTGAACGTACATATGACTGACAGATACTAACAAAATCAGTCTCTGCCATACACAGACACACACAGTTAGACACGCACAAACACATGAGCACACTCTATTCAAACAGGTACACAATAGATCATGGCTGCGCAGTTTACTGGTCCATGACATCAACAAAACAAACAAAACGTGACCACGGAGGGCTGACCTGCTACTATTTATAGTGTCCTGATACACGTGACTGTGTACCTGAGAAAATATCGAAAATACTCTCAGATGTTTCTAAAATTTCTCAGAAACAGACATGTTTGAGATAATTGTTGACATGCAATAAGAGTACGAAGCTTAAAAAGAATGTGAATAAAGTCTTAACCGCTGTGCAAAGAAAACATAATTTCATATATATTTACAGCAAATATATTGAACATTATTATATAGAAAAAAACATTGTTAATATATTTACTATATAATCTATATTATATAGATCTATAGGTTGTGTATTATATCCAACGTACGCACATGGCCCGAATTTAACTTGCGGTCTGTGTTTGGTTGTAATATAATAATTTACTTTATATTTCAATTATATTAATATTCATTTATACGAATAGTTTATTGTATATTAATTGTATTAAATTAAATTAAAATACTCAACAGTTATTGATTCTTTGCGGACGTCTACCGGAGGTTAGGTTTGGGCCACATAGCATTTGTTTATGTTGTTGCCGCTGAAACTGTCTATATGGAAATGCTTTATTTAATATATTGCATGGTTTTTCCAGTATATGCTCATATATTTCTGTTTCATAAGGGATAATCATTCAGAGTTGCATTAGATGTAAAGGTGAAGAATGTCTTTTTTTTGTTAAAATATTCTTGCCTATAAATTCGATGAAGGGCATAAATACATTAAAAAACATTGATTTAAATTTTTTGTTTGTTTTTACATTTTAATTTCTGGCTCTACCAAAGCAATTACCTTAGGGAGGAACGGGGGCGGGGGGTGTAATACATCATCATTTTTGTTGTTCTGTTCGGTGCCACCAGCGGCATTGAAATTACACACTTCACCTTTGAACAACAGTCCCCATTTGATCTCCGTTCAATCTCATTATTGACTTAGAGAAACAGTTAAAACATCAAAGAGATCTCATTTGTGATTTGTTGTACCTCTCCATGCCGGCTTTCTGGTCCCTGGCCTGTTTGCTCCACAGCTCTTGGAGTTCCTCCTTCTCGGCGGACTTTGTCCTGAAAGACAATGGCAATGTGTTTTTATTAAAAGCAGCGGCCGCTAGCATCTGTTCTTTCTTTTCTCTATTGCCTGTGAGCTCAGGAGACACTACAAAAAAATTCCCCCTCCCCGAAAAGTCACCCAAGCATGACCCTCTGGCATCCGCATCTGACACCATAACTCAGTATGTGTGGCCGATATACACAGTGTAAAGCAGTACAGCCCAGGGCACGTCCACGTGTGATCTTGGCAGGTATTGTAGAGAGTCTAACGGGTGTTGAAAACTCTGTGAGTGATAGAGTAAGTGAAAAGCAGGTGTAAAAGGAAAGGAAGAAAACACATTCTGACATACAGCTGTTAATTGTTATGGTTTTACAGCGTTGCCCTGTAGTTTGAGTAACAATGTTATACTCGGCTAGCTAGCACAGAAGTGACAAGAGCGAACAGGGAGTCTAATGAATCACAGAATGAAAGGAACACTGCAGCCAAGTGTGTGTGTGTGTGTGTGTGTGTGTGTGTGTCTGTGTGTTTAAATGACTTACATTTACATCTATCCATTTGGCACACACTTTCATCCAAAGCGAGGTGAGGTGCATTCAAATAAATAAAACAATTCATCAGTATGTCATTTCCCTTGAAATGAAATCCACAAGCTTTGCACTACTAATGCAACTGAAGTACATGAACACAGAAGCAAAATGCAAATTGCAGAAACAAATAAAGCTACAGCAACACATGTGTGCATTTGAATGCTTTGTGTTTAATGACATCTCCACCTCATGTCTCAGAGGCCATCCACACAGAGGCACTAAGCTGTATACATCAAGATTTTGTATCTTATCGCCGTTTCGTCCACACACATCCGGCGTTTCAGGAGCCTGAAAACGCTATTTTTGAAGCAGGGTTCCAAAGTGAGATGGTCCTCACTGCAGAACACAAGATCCAGGGGACGAGGTTGAATTCAGACCAAACTACTCCTAGTTTATATACTTAGCCCCAATCTGGTGAGTAATTTGCCACTTGTGGTCACCAATGTTTGCTCTTATCAATCTCATCATTTAGTATACGCCTGTAAGTAATGATCACATTTAAATATTTGTTAACTTTAATTCAAACCCTTACACTAAACCTAGAAAAATACGTCATTAAAAACACCCTAACTCTTAGACTAAACCTAAGTCTTATCAAATACGTAATTCAAATATGTAAATAAAGATTGTCTTCAGCAAGTTTGTGTGTTGTGGCAAAACTGCTGCAGAAATCTGTCGACCAATCAAAACGCAATGGAAAGAGACTTCATCTCAAATCTGAGCTTCAGTTTAAGACGCATCTAAAGTAATTTTTAGATGATTTACTGTTTTCTACATAAAATCTTCCCGTATAACGTTAAGGAGATTTTGTAAACCTATAACCTTAATATCTTTAATATTAACTGAGTAATGCAATATCAAAGATGAAATCATAGTGAAATTAAAGGGGTCATATGGTCACACGGCTAAAACAAATATTACTTTTTGTTTTGGATGTAATGCAAAGTGTATAAATGATTTAAGGTTAAAAAAACGCTGTATTTTTCCGTCATGTTTGTATCTCCTCTTTGTCCCGCCTCTTTGAATCGAGCAGATTTTTTACAAAGCTCATCGCTCTGAAAAGTGAGGTGTGCTATGATTGGCCAGTTAACCAGTGCGTTGTGATTGGTCGAATACTTTAAACGTGTGATGGAAAAGTAACGCCTCTTACCATATTTGGATCATCAGGTTCCAAAGCAATTGGATTGACAGGTACGCCCACCTTACTTGCATTTACATTTTGTCGGTCTAAGTCTACTCATACCACGAACTGACGTAGATTTGTGTGGGTGTGGATTTGAGGCAGGTCTGGGTGAGCATTCGGTTTTAGATAGAATTAATCTTTTGTTAACTTAAATTTTTGCACTTTTACGTGTCAAATATATGCACGGGCAATTTATAACACCTGCAGAGACTTCAGCCTGGATTGAACAGACTGGGTCACATATTTGAATAAAGTCCATCACTTTTGTCCACCACTGTCCTGTAGGTTACAGTCTATACAAACACAATACAGATAATAATAATTTGTACATGTCTATAGCTACACCCCCCAAACACACACATGCATACCAATCCCAGATATCATTTCACAAGAGTCCTCATACAAATTCTCCCTCTGGCTCACAGACTGTCGGGATACTCTGCATGTCTGATCCGGATTGCTAACGAAGAGGAAATTCTCCTCTTCTCTTTCTTCCTTTCAGGCCCTCCACAAAACATCAATGCCAGCCGGGGCTCCTGGGGTCTGACGTTACTCACAACAAAGAAGAGAGATCTCCGCATTGCTAAGCTGAGAAACAATCAAATTTGCATTCTCTCCTTTTCACCCCCGGCTCTTCAGTAATACTCTGTCAAGGTCAGTGTGGTATAGGTTCCCTCGGGGTGTCATTTGTCAACTGTAAAGCCTTCTACATCCCCCCCATCTGAACCCACGAACACTTTGCACCCTCTCACGCCAACACTCCCTAATCCAGTCCCAACAGCTTCAGTCCCTCCCTGCTGAATCTTGCTGGGGTTGATGAGTCTGATGTAGACCTTTCTCCCTCTGTTTATTATGGTTGCCTGAAGGTTTTGCTGAGCTCTGTGACACCCTGCTATCTGACAGAGGGTTAAGATAACCTTTTATTTCCCCTGGATCTCTGTGACACTAGAGATAAGAACGAGGGGGAGGAAGAGAGACAGAGAGAGAGAGAGGGAGAGAGAGAGGATGAGAGACAGAGTGAGATTGTAGAATTAACATGTTGAAGGTGGTTGTCTCCGTTTGGATGAAAACATGCAGCGCTCTTGATGGCTGTCAGGTCAGACGGACCTGAAAACAAGATCGTGGACTGTAAATCTCACTGAATACTGACTAGACGCCCGAGTTCTGCCAAAAAATGGATTAGATTTGAAAGAAATGAATGATGTGTACTGTTTTGTGGTTTGCTGTGTTTGTTATGGCAAACATTGTGTTTGTTATGGCATACATAAATAACTTATGTTTGATGACACAGACATACAAATATTATGTGATGTGAGATGAACAATACTACATTTCTCCACTGACACAGATTATTCAGAGCGATATCTGTTGATGCCGATGGCATAGTGGCTTATTAACTCGCATTAATTACATTCTGAAGATTAAATTAATATTTCTTAACACACTGAATGTTCATTCATTAATATTGAACATCAAACTGGTAATGTTACTTAAAAAAATGTAGATACAGAACACAAATTTGTTGCATTTTCCTGTCCTCTTTTGAGTGATAGAATAAATCGGCCTGTTTTAAACTATCAACCGATAGCCGATACTGATAATTGGCCAATATATTAGTGATCTCTACATAAGAAGAGGCGTGCAATTACTGTTCCAGTCTCTTTGCACCTTAGCAACACCCTGGCAACAAGCCGCCACACTTTAGCATCCAGATGGCAACTTGCATTTTATCCAGAATAAAATTTAGAATATGAATCTCTCTTATTCTCTTTCTGTTTATAGATCTGTTGTACAATCCTTATAACACAGGAATCATATTTTAAAGATGATATTTTGAGAAAGATACATTTTTAGAAAAACATAGTATGAAAGATATCAGCCGGTGTCCATACAGTGGACGTCAATGGGAGTAGGTGTTGTTCGGTTACCAACATTCTTCAAAATATCTTCTTCATAAATAGCCTACGTCACACAGGGTTTATAGTGTATATAGATGATGTGGGAATTTTTATTTTGGGAAACTATTCCTTTAATAACAAGGACAATACTTTTTGAGGTTGATAAAGCTGAACAAAAGGAGGAAAGATCCATAACATAAGTTTATTTCATAAACTACCTCAAAATCTTTCAAAGGTGCCCTTTAGCCCAGAGGGCACACGCACATACAACTAGATCAGTGTAGGACACGTAAGATCATGTATCTATAAGAGAATATTCTATGTGTGAAATCTGAACTTAAGGCACTGAATGGGAGATCATATGTCATGTGTCTGTAAAATACGTAGGGGTAGAAGACAAAGACAGTAACCTCTGTTCAAAAGGTTCCTTGAGGTCCCAGGAAGAAGATGTTTTGCATATCATAACATAACCTCTTCTAAGCTATAAAGTCTACATCTCATAATATTTCATATCTTGGCAGCCTGAATCATTTTCAAAATCTGTCTCTTTAACTCTCTATCTCTCACTCTTGCTCTTTTTCACTCCCTCTCCCCGCAGGTTAATCACATTGGTGCTCTGTCACTCCATGTGTATTTTAACTCGCCTCAAACTATTTCTGACATGGATCAGCGTAGCAACGGGAACAAACTGGCTCGGCAGTGCGGCAGATGTGTGATGTATGTCTGAAGAAGGGTTAGAGGTTGTATGGTTGCTGTGGGAACACACTCTACATACAAACACTGAGCATTTTTTCTGCCTGATTGGGAGATATCAAAGCTTTGGCACACGTCATGTTGTTTCAAAGGAGCAGCAACTCAACACAAAGAGTCCAAAGGTCCTCCGGGAAAAAGTGTCGAAACATCTGAGAGAGCTGAATAATTATTGGCTTGTTCGCTTGTATATTTTAGATTAGGTTAAAGGGATACTTCACCCAAAAATGAAGATTCTGTCATTTACTCACCTGTGAGTTGCTCTAAATCTGTTTACATTTCTTTGTTCTGATGAACACAGAGATAGATAATTGGAAGAATGCTTATAACCAGACCGATTTGGTCCCCCCATTGACTCCCATAGTAGGAAAAAATACAATATCATTTTTTTTCTGTTGAACACAAAAGAGGACATTTTGAAGAAGGTGGTACAGCAAACAGTTCTGGGGCACTTTTGACTACCATCATGTTTTTCCTACTATGGTAGTAAGTGGGGGGCAAGTCTGATTATAAGCGTTCTTCCAAATATCCTTCTCTGTGTCCATCAGAACAAAGAAACTTACACAAATTTTTAATAACTCCATTTTTGGAAGGAGTATCCCTTTAAGAATCTTTGTGCTTCAAGAGGCATTAAGGCTCACAAATGAGATAACAAATTGAACGTAGCATATTAACATTATGTGTTGTATTGTTTAATTCTATTTCCACTCCATATTACCATATGTCTTCATGAAAAAACAAATGTTCCTTAAACAATGTTTCATCTAGGTGAAAAATAACGCTTTATCACAGCACCTAGAATAATCTGATATTGGCTTTGATCAATGTTCAAGTGAATTCTTCAAGTGGATTTGTGTTATTAGAAATAAAACATTATGTGATATAAAATGCATTTTTTTGAGCTCAATGAAATAAATTTCTCTGCTCGTATGGAGGCTGGCAGCTCATTTCACCAGAGAGGACCAGAACGAGTATACGTTTTTGTGAGTGATGTGTTGCCTTGTAATGAAGGAACAATCAGGGGTTGCACGTTTACTGAACATAAATGGCAGGATGGGGTGTGTTTTTCATTGATGTGTTTTCACAGACAGGTAAGTGAAAGCCAAAAGTGAAGTGAACGCCTGTTAGTTGCATCAGATCTGTTTATCAGCCTACCAAAACACATTAGCACATGCGACAGGAAGAGCCACACGCCATGATTCCCGTCACACACATACAGCTGTCAATGCCAGAGCGGGCGTGACGGCTAGCACTGTCACATCAGATACACTGTCCTGCCATGCCACAGTGACCTGACAGCACTTATCCACAGACAAAGAGAGAAACTGAGATAAGGAGGGGGAGGGTTATGAGCACACAGCTAAACATAGAAGATTGTGAACTAACATGAGACTGGTGTATGGGTTTTATGCCTCTGAAACTTATACATTTAGTTTTCTATAATGTATTGAAAATTGCTGTTGTGAATTCTGAAGATTTGAAGGTGAAGTATAAACGTAGCTGCCTAACAAAGAATTGGTTCATGCCTACAGATTAGACATTTTTGTAATAAGATTTATCTATAATTTTCATATGTGTTTATGCTTCTAAAAAAGTAATGAGAAATTATAAATGAAAATTTATTTTTGACAGGGCATATAATAATATAAAATCGAACTTTTATTGTGGTGGGGCCAGTAAAAATGCTGGCAAAGCAAGTAAAAATCTTGCTCAAATTAAATTGCCTTTCATCACTTACAATGGTGATGGCCAATGGTGATTCAGTACATGTAATGTGATGAACCTCAGCAATGGATGGTGTATTCTGTGAAGCAACACGTGACACCTGACACAGATCTTTCCTCGCGCTCTTGCCAGGTCACAGAGCTCGCGAGCATTTGTTCCTGCGCTCCAAGTTTTGTTCCACCCAAGAAAAATAAACTCCCTTCATCAGTAGATATGCCACTTCATACAATAAATATATCTTCATCAAGTTGGTTAAGTAAATATATATTTTGTAGACAGCATCACGCTGGTATGCGAATGAAAGATGAATTGGTTTCTATCAAACAGAGATGATGATCTCAACTAAGCATGTTAAAACTGTTGTTTCTTCCTCCTGACACATATTAAATCATTTTAAAATGTGGGGTGTGTTTTCATAGATAATAATGTTGTATTGAGCTGAATTGTGAGCTTTGCTTGGATGTAGGAAGTATGATAAAGAGGAATTAAAGACTTTAGAGTTGGAACAGCTGAATTGCAGTTGAATCTTTGTTAAATCAGGATGAAATACCAGGTCAGATTGTAAATGAGTGTGTTTGTCTTCAAAACTATTTGGGGATTAGCGCCTGTGTGTTCGTATCTATAATAACTTGTCAGTCCGTCTAGAACCAATTGAGCTGCTTCCTAAAGACAATAATATTTAGTTTTGACTTTAAATTGTTGGCAAGATATAACAATTGAAATGTTTGCTGAGACTTTTCTATCAACCAAAGTTAATTTAAATGATGGAGCAGGACATTTCAAATGATACATATAAAGGTAGTGACAGATGTTACTTACACAAGGAGTTTCTTTACAATCTCTCGTTCATGCTTGTTGTTCTGGAGATCTTCATTCAGTGTCTTCATCTCCTCCCTCAGGCCTTTGAGAACAAAATACAGCTAGTTAGTCATAAAATGGTATCCATAATATGACACCACATCCCACACAGGCCGTACTGCTGGTCCGACTGACACTTCAAGCATCTCGATTGATCAGACTGCTGATTGTGGCATTTCTATTTACACTTGGCAGAATACATTAGCGTTTATTATTATTTTTATCGTTTTGAAATAAACTTCTAATCTAAGATACAGTCCATTACTGTTAATCTTTCAAGTAAACCCATTGTATTTCTTTTCATTTCCAAATGTTTAACTACAATGACAAAAACAATATTTCATCAGCATTGACTTTAGAAAGACTGTTTTACAGAAATAGTTCTAATGTGCTAATCTGGTACATCAGAAACCCCTTTATAATTAACAGTTAAAAGTGGTTGTTCTGCTCAATGAGGTGTGGAAATATGTCTTTCGATTAAGTATTGAGGACACTTTCAGTTTTGCAACTGACTTCACACTTGCAAATTCTTAAAAGCGGCAAAAAGAAACTTTTTCTCCAGAAAGCCAGCAGCCTTTTGTTCTAGTCAGAGATTTGGGCTCTTTCATGCACAATATACTGTCATAAAAGAACAACAAAAAGAGACACATCAAAGTACATCAAAATCTCGGGATTATGAACAAGACAATTATTGATGTCAGACAGAAAAGCCTGTTTAAAACACTGTGAGATACTGACCACGACTGAAGAAAGGGGCAGAATAATTTATTAGAAAAAGGTAAGAAATAGTCACAAAGAAAAAAGAAATACAAAAAGAGATAGTCATTATGGTCATTTAGTAACATTATAAAGAGTCTATGAGTGTTCGATCTCAATTACACACAAATACTTGACGAATAAAACTCTTAACAACAAAACATTTCATAGAGAGTAAAATACTGAAAAATAGTGAAAATTATTATAATTGAAATCTTTAATTCCTACTTTATAATAAATAAGCAAATGCTGATGACATTTTGCTAAAAAGTAACTGAAAACATGCTGTGGTATTTCTTGTTTATTATGTACTGTATGTCACACTTCCAAACTGTCTAGGAAGACTACATATTTTTCTTTTGTGACTTACAGCTATGCTTTGCCATCCGAGTAAATACCCCCTAACGTTCACAATTAAAAGTTGAGTTTCTTCGAAGATGACTCGTACTGCTAAAACGTCTATCAGGCCCTTATAAACGCTCATCTGGTTTTCTTCCTCCGTTCATCTGTTTCCTCCTCAGCCAATAAATGTAATTCTTCATTTCTCGGTTTCTTTGTTTCCTTTCTCTCCCCCTCCCCTGCTTTTATCTTCCATGAAGCAATGAAGCATAATCTGGTGGCTATCGTTTGCCAGCAGCCATAATTGAGGTTGAACTCTCCACATTCTCATTCATCATCTCAGCTCTGTGACATCCGGCGCAGCGCTCAGGAGAGCCTATTCACTCGGCCCTGCTCTCAAGATCGGTGAAGAGGGCAAAGAGACACAGAACTTGTAAAAGAGCCAAGGACTGGAAACTGGAGACACTTTAAAAGAGGTGAGAGAGAAGAGGATGACAGAAGACAGCAGGAGTGAGAGAAGCCGCTGATTTAGAGTTGTGCTACTGCAGTCACGGTACACAGCGGAAATCTATGCACATTATGGGCATACAAACTCATATTCATCTGCTAAACTCACATTTGATGTGCTGCAATTGAAATTGAAATGAACTTCCCAGGTTATAAATTGGAAATTGAACAGGAATGACAGAAAAGGGAATTTAACAAATTGCAATTCAATAGAAAGTCAACACGGTCAGCAAAATTGTCAAAAGATTTTGCAGTAAAAATAATGAAGGTCCTTATTAAATTAAAACAGAATTGATATGGCTTTTAGATTACTTCAGCTTTAAGGATGTCTATCAGTGTCTTATGAATTAAACAATTTTAATGACATCATTCTGAAATCCCCTGAAGTGAGTTAGCATTTTAGGACTTCCGGTTACATCGCCCCAGTCTATGGTTTTTTTTAATGGGTTTTTGGTAAATCGTCCGTGGTTAACAACACCTCTAAATATTTTCACGTTTTATTCTATGACAAAAAACACACCAATTATAACCCCCCTGTCATTCATTTGGTAAACCTTATTGTGTCTTAAAAATGGCGGTTGCTAACAAATTGCTAAAAGCGAGTACTTCCTTTGGAGGGGATGTTAGACGTCATCGTGCATATAAAGCTCACAAATAATGCAACATGGGCACAAATCTCATTCATTCACAGAGTAATTACTCACCGGGGACAACACATTTTTACTAAAGTTGATTTAGAGTTGTCGGAGGCTAGGTGGTGGTGACGTTGATATCGAGCGACCTTAAGTGTTGTCTTATCATTAGCTTTGATAAGTGTTAGCTATGTGTTAGATATGTGTTAGCTTTTTACTTCTGCCGATTGTATTTTGGCTTCAAAAGTAACAAATGTTGTGTTCATTTGTAAAGATTATATTGATAGGCAAAACATGTAAACATCATAAACCTTTGTTAATCACAGAGCTTATCTTTTGCGATCTTCCAGTCTATGGGAAAAAAGCACAAGCTTTCGGTCGAGGGAACCACCGCGGCGCCAACTTCCGGGTTGGCCTATATAAACACGTCACCACTGCGGCTCCCTGTTTTGTGCTTTAGTGAAAATGCATCAAACAAATTTGCACATTTTAAAGGGACAGTTCACCCAAAAATAAAAATTCTGATTTCATTTACTCATCCTGTTGTCATTTCTTTCATCTCCAGAACACAAAAGAAGATATTTGGAAGAATATTGGTCACCAAACAATGGGAATTAATCAAATGCATGAATACTGTTTGTATGTTTGCAACATCCATCAAATGTAAGTTTTTCCAAATTCTAAATGATGTCAACCTGACAGATCTCTTGAACACCAAATTTGCATGGAGAAAAATACAGACATTTACAAAGATGTAAATGTTACAAGTCACTCGTGTAATAGTATGCAGAGACGTGCAGAACAGCACACAGGTCTTGGCAGTGAGATGATGTGTAGAGTCAATGAAATACTGCCCATTACTGCCGCCACCGACCAGAGTCAAGTCACTCTGACCTCTCTCCCTCCTCCTACACACCTAATGATTAGCATCATAACCCCAGGACAAAAACACTCCAGACGCTGCAAGACTTCTGTGATCCAGAGAGAAATGATTTGTAAAACTCGGGTCTAATTTTGAAGCACATCACCAGAGAAAACGCAGGCCATTAATAAACATAATAATTATGACAGAATGGCCGGTGTATCTGACACCGCAAAAAAGTGTAATACCACAGTAAATTACAAAAAAAGGATCCGAGGGTCGAGCAATAAACATCTGAAATCAAAGTCTATCACAGCTCATAATGAAAATGTTCATCCTGTTCTCAAACTGTCGGCGAGCAGGTCCGCTCATGCAGTTCTGTTCTGGTAACTGTGTTCTACCACAACAGGATATATTCCAGAAGTGCACAGAGGCGGGGGGTTTCGCTTCCTGATGGGATCGGTTCAGAGCGCTTTCATCCAGAGAAAAATGGTCTGTTTTGTTCAGCCTGTTTGTTGGGGAATTGGCCGACTGGCTGGTCGTGAGAGGCTGAGAGCGGTTAAGGTGGTGCTTTTTCTGGTGAAAGTGCTCTCCGCTGCTTTGCTTGTGTCAGTCTGACATTTTCTCGATGGAGGAAATAAAAGAGTGGCTAGAAGAAGGCCTTTTTTCTCTTCAGTAATGAACTGATAATTGCGTTCTGGTCACTGTAACATGACCAGTCGAGACCATACTTTGAGAGGTGTAAACTTGTTTGCTCCCTTTTTTCCTCCTTTCTGCCCTTTTCTTTAATACTTCAAATGTGAAGGAACATTTTCTCTGCTTCATTTATTAGATTAATTGATAGTCTTACTGGCTGGTTAGGACATGGACAGTGGTTCTCCTCTTTTGGTTTTCACAATGTTCTGTCATGATTTACGCTCATGCCCTTCCAAATCCGTATGATGCTTTTTCCAGTGGAACACAAAAGGGCAAATTTGTAAAAACTGATTTGTAGCCCTTGCTACACAATTCATAGTGACCTTGACTATGCTTTATATAACAACGGGATACTTATATATATAATATAACATGTATTTATGATGTTTTATTAAAGGGGTTTTTATATGAAAAGATATGTTTGTGCTGTACAGAAAAAATAACAACATACCTTTACAGAATGACTTGAGCATCACTGTAAAATGACAAAGTATTTGTGCCTTATTCAAACTATACTTTTAAAGGCATATGATGGAAATAGATGCAGTTTGACAGCCTCTATCGTTTAGGGGAAATTGGTTTGTCAGCATTTCAGAACATTTCACAGACGTTAACTGAACCACTGAGAGTTTCAGCGGCTCCATAAAGGAACAAGAAGAGGAGATGAGTCTGTTACCCCAAAACACCTGTTTGACTCAAAGTACCACCCACACACTCTGTGCTACACTACACAAACACACATGCAAGAACCAAACTGAAAAAGAGAGTGAAACACATAACAGAAAGGTCTATAAGCCCAGGTGGGACAGCTACCCCCAAACACCTGTGTTACACAATCACACACAAACAACACACCAATTGTGTATGGATGTCCATGGACGACAAACAGACGAAGTGTGTAAAAGGAGTAAAAAAGTGTCAAAAGAGTCAAAACATAGGAACTACATTGGCCATTGAATCGCAAATTAATAATGCTGCCATTTGTCAGAGCCCTTTTTGAGCATACACATGAAAACGCATGTTGGAACTAAAATGGCGGTACTTCATGAATTCTTTGGAATACAGACTTACGGTTGATCTCATTTGAAAAAAGAAAAGTAGCTGACTATTGCAAAAAAAAAATCACACACACACACACACAAAATAAAATAAAATAAAGGTATGTTGTTAGGTTTATTGTAAAAAAAAAAAAATGTTTTTCTTTGATTAAAAAATACGGGTCGCAGAAGGATAACAGAAAATCTTAGCACACTCTCTATTAAAAAAGAATCAATTACTCTCGCTACATAAATTATTTTAAAATAAAGAAAATCTGTATTCTAGAGTCTTAGAACTTTCCAATGACATGGTTTGTCATGATTCTATTAGAAATTACATGCACAATATTGACGCAAACTTAGGTGTCCCATATACGGAACGGGTGACAGTTAACAGGCTACAAAAGTAACAAATAAAAAAGCACATTAACGTTTACGCTTCACAACTTATTTAAATGCTTTTCAAAATAAAAGTGGCGAATGCATGTCTATGTTTGCCTATGGTCATCCACGTAAAGGGACAGTTTACACAAAAATGAAAATATTTTCACCATTCTTTCATTTTTTCTATCCAATCTTTAAAGCGGATGTTTGTAAACCTGGACCTCTACCAACAGCAGAAAGAATCACAAAAATAAAGATTATTTTCAAACAAGTTTCCAGAACACCCCGCCCATCTAAACAAGATCTGACAAACGTATATTAGGTACACTGGGTGAGCCTCTGTTGTTGTGTCAGGTCGGTTAAGACTCTTAAGAAGAGCAATGTTCTGATCTTTATCACCACCGAGTCTCTATGGGTAATGAACCTGATAATGGATTACTCACAGTTGGCTCGGCACATTGAAATAAGATAGAAGAAAGTATTTCAACATTGAAAGAATGACACGTTTTACATTTTCAACTGTTGGTTATACACACCCTGTATGAGAGACCAGGCCTCCTGGTTTTCATTCTGCAGTAGCTTCTGGGCCTGGACCTGGCTGTCCAAATGCAAAATCTGTTCTTGTGCTGCATCAAGACACGTCATCAAATTTGGCACCTCCCCCTGCAGCCTGTTTAGCTCCGCCTCCATACCCTCGGCTTTCTGTTGCTGGTGCTTACACTCTTAAAAGAAATGTAATTGTGAAAGTGGTCAGATTTCTTTATCGTTTCTATTTGATTATTTTGTGAGTCATGGAGTATGCAGGAGAGCTTGTCGAGGTAACAAGCGGCACACATTCAACCATAGTTACACATTTATTTGTGACCAATTCAAATACAGCAACCTCTGAAAAAAACAACATGCATCAGAACAACAAGCGTAAACTAATTTGACCTACTGGAAAGACAATGAGATCACTGAGGTGCAGGATAATCTAGTCAGTATGGTTCCCACCCTCTAAAGCAGACAGTATCATTACATATTACACAAGCACTTTAAATGGATTCTGGTGGGGCAGATTCAGACTATCCAGAATACAGTCTACCCACACTTAATAGTTATGGACAAGTAAGCCGCAATTCAAAAATAAACAGATGACAAAACATCAATGTGGCATTTATTTGTACTCGAGGGGGAATTTTAATTCTCTGAGAAAAAAAACGAATAAACAAATACTTTTGAATCGTTACATGCACATAAACTAAGGTGAGGCGAAACAAAAACACACAGTAAATCCATCAACAGGGAAGGTAAAACCTCAAATCTCATAGAAGGGCTTGTGCATGGCATAACAAAGAAAACTACATAGAGATTCTCAGACGTGTGAGAAAATGCCACAGAACTTTTCACATCGGCAGTGGGCGCAGTAACTCACGTCAACAGGCTGCACCATTGAAGTGCCTGCACAAACAGAGAGAGAGAGAGAGAGAGAGAGAGAGAGAGAGAGAGAGAGAGAGAGAGAGAGAGAGAGAGAGAGAGAGAGAGAGAGAGAGAGAGAGAGAGAGAGAGAGAGAGAGAGAGAGAGAGAGAGAGAGAGAGAGAGAGAGAGAGAGAGAGAGAGAGAGAGAGAGAGAGAGAGAGAGAGAGAGAGAGAGAGAGAGAGAGAGAGAGAGAGAGAGAGAGAGAGAGAGAGAGAGAGAGAGAGAGAGAGAGAGAGAGAGAGAGAGAGAGAGAGCTGAGCCTATATCTGATGATTGACGCACTTCAGGTCACGCGGATACCATCGGCTCTGTTGCACTTGGTCCCAATCGTGCTGTCTCATGCACATAAACAAACACACACCCGCACACACATTCCAACTTGACCTGACTCTCTCAGCTGACTAAGCGCCTGAACAGCAGCTGTTAGCGCTGACCCAGCGCGGGTTAAGGTTGAATGAACGCATTGGGTGAAACTTTTTAGCATACTACTGGATGATGGGTTTACAGTTTGTGTGCTTGTAGGGGGTGCACTCATAAGCCCCGCCCTGCATGTGTGTTCGAACTTGCCGTTGGTTTTCTCAGGCCGTACTGTGTGCACCATGGGTGTAGATTTGTGTACGGGCTAAAAGGACCAAAGATAAGAGACTTCAGAAATCTTCATAGCAATTGTTTTATGCAGTGTAACATGAGCAGTGCTGTTAGACTACATGGATGTATTTCAACCAATCAAATTTGTGAATGCATCCTATAGAACAGTAGTTTTAAATTAAGTATCATTCATGCATTCAAGTATTTATAAGGATTTTTTTTTTTACTTTACTATATTTCTGCAGTTCACATCAAAATATAGGATTTTTTTAAAGGATTCATTAATATATATTAATATAATCTAATATGTAAATTTATTGTAAATGTTTATGATTTGAAATCTATTATTTTTTAATGCTTTTGAAAGATTTTTAAATTAGATATCACCTTAAGCATTGCATTAAAAAACAACTAAAAACTACTCTTTTATAGTTTTTAAAGTGTATTTATTTAAACTGTTCAACTGAATTTGACTAAAATCATCTGTAATGTATTGTTTGAACATAATTGTTTTAGTGTAAAATAGTGCATGAATCCTGTACTCACATAATTTCATAGCTAAAAACATGACAAAAACGTATTTCATGTATTGCTTGTACATTTTTGGCAGTTTAAATAGTAGTGAAGGAATCCTGTACATAAGTATATATTCTAAACAACGTTTAAAAAATCCATAGCTCAAACATACACCTGCTCCTAATAATGCTAAAACCAAACCTTAATGACACTCAGACAAAGAATCATATTTTACATTTTTAATCCGTTCTTCCTTTGTCTTCCCTGAACCATAGAAAGCAGACAGACAGGTAGAAGGGCATAATTGTTGCACCAACACCCATATCAGATCCCCCCCCCCACACACATACACATGCTTTCTTTTATCTTTCTCTATATGCACAAATAGTTAAATGTACTTTTCTCTGGGTGCCTTATTCAATTAATGAATTAAATTGTTTCAAGCGAATTCAAAAGCATTTATGTGTTAAACGCACAAGTGTTGAAAGACAGCTAGGTGCTGGCGGTATAAAAGCAAAGTCTAAACACTCCTTAGGCTACTGTAAACAAAATACCTGTGCATTGGTTCAAAGAAGTCTGACATTGTGTACTCATTCACCTCTCAATGACACACACAAACACGCATGCGTTCGCTGGAATCTGGAACGTGCAACAGGCAGAGAGGAGGTGGTTCCAACCGTTTGTGGCGAGATGACACACACGCCCCATGGGGTGATTGAGAGGTTAACTCGGCCTACGCCGTACAAACCATCTGTTAACCAAAACTATGTTGAACAACACATGGCTAACACACATATGCTCAAATCGGCGCAGGGAACGATTTGCATGCTGCGAATATTGCAGTTTAGCAACTGAACACAAACATGCAAACATTCTCTGAACATGCACACAAACATGCAAGTCACAACATACCTGATGTTTATGGAGAACACACGCTTGTCCTGACTGTAAGACCCTAATTTTCTCTCTTACACATATGTGCAAACACACGCAAATGTGAAAAAATGTGACAGAAGCTAAACCCCAGAATATAACCTCTATTAATGTGCAGTATATTCTCATTTTTTCCCTCATCCTTGCCACATTTGGCAATTATTCATTTATTTTTGCTTTCATTATTTTTGCTTTCATTATTTTTGCTTTCTAGCCATGTCTCACACCACCTGGGGGCATCAATAGGTTACTGAAAGGCATTCAGGAGACTGAATAAACTGTTCCCTAATGCAAACCTATGACCTGCTAATCCTTCTTCTAATCTTAACCTTTAATCCCAAACACAACTCTCATTGTTGATGTAAATAAAGTGGTTATAAAGTTGCTTTGTAAAGCAGTTTTGCTTAGATATGTTTTTATCCTCACGAGAACTCAGTCAGAAATTTCATCGTCAAGAGTGTCAAAGCAACGCACGCACTTCTGTGGGTCATAAATCGGTCCTGTCTTCCTCGGACGCTCTCTTCTCTTCCAGCTACATTAGCAAATGTCTCACATTCACTATTATCATTATACCGCAATTATCTCGGCACAGCGGGTACACTGCGCCCTCACTCTAATAGCCATGGACACGCACACATAGCCAATAAGGGAGAGTGTGTTCCTATTTTAATTTCAGACTGTGACATGATATATCGTGAATGTCATGCTCGTTGCGCGAGTGAGAGCTGGTTCTGATCCGCCCGCATTAGCTCCGAGCACGCGTGTGAGCCCGCTTAATACACACATGCAGATGCATATAAATGCACAAGTCCTACCAGATGTAAAATTGGATGCACGGCTTTTCTGAAGCAGGACAGAGTTCATGAGCAGAGGTTGTTTTGTTCTTGTGTGTGTTTAATTACCGGCGTCAGCAATGATGCAACTCTGCTGTATCAGTGCTTTGCTGTCCTCCCAGTTCTCCTGGAAGTGTGTAAAGCGGCTCTTAATGGACGTCATCTGCCCATGAGACGACTTCAGCAGGGCCAAAGCTTCCTCGAGAACCTGCTGCTGCTGTTCACACCTCCATCTGTCACACACACGATAACACTTAAGGGGATAGTTCGCTAAAACAAAAAATCCTTCATCATTTAGTCATTTCATCTCAAACCTGTATGACTTTCTTTATGACTTTTTGAAGAATGTTGATAAACAAACAACGTTGACATCCATAGACTTCCCTTGGACACAAAAGATATTTCTCTTAATATTTTCTTTTGTGTTAGGCTAAGAAAGTCATACATAGATTGAAAACAAAAGAATGTGAAAAATAATGAAAATGTATTTATTATCCCTTTAATACACTGTTACATTATAAATAACTTTTTTTTTTTTTTTCGACTTTCATTCTTTATTTAAATAGCAACTTTTTCAAAAGGAGGATACTTCTAAATCCATATGAGAAATAAAGAGATAAAATATCAGTACAAAACAGAAATGTTGATAACATAGTTTAGAGGTGAATAAGGTCTGGAAGGAATTTGAGTATATTTAGAATTTTGATTGAAGTTTATGGTATCTTGGAAAATCTCAGACAGTTTGATTTATTGTTGAAACCTGTTAAGACATGTGAGATTTTGGAAGCCTCTTTTTTGGGGGGTGAAAAATCTCAAAACGAGGATAGTTCTCACAAAAATGAAAATTCTTTATTCATTCTCATGTCATTCCAAACCTGTATGACTTTATTTCTTCTGCGGAACACAAAATAAGATATTTTGAAGAACGTTGGTAACCAAACAACATTGTCCCCCCATTGACTCCCACTCACACATTTTTTAAACTATCTTATTCCCCCTTAGAGTCCTATACAGGTTTTCATCCACATGAGGGTGAATAAATGTTGACAACACTTTCTTTTTTGGCTGAACTATCTCTACGTTCTCCCCTTTTTAATTTCATTGCTTTCTAGAAAATATAAAAAAGAGAAAAAATCATTTCTCTTTTATTCTAAAGGGAAACACTAAGCACAACTGAAAATTATTTTAGTTTGTCCAGTCCATCAATATAAGATGAGCTTATATGCAACCTCACATTTCAAAACCATTTTTATTATCATGTGCCATATGTACTACATTTCATTTGAAGCTGTGAGTCATTACAGCTAAAGTTTATTCTCATCGAGTCCATCCATGTCTCGGTGTTTGGTCTCTCCTAAGGTCTGGCAGGCTGTCAGCGCTTTGCGGGATGATTTAATGAGGTCTGAACTTTTGAAGTATAGTGTCAGTGGTGTCTGTTTCGCTGCCCTATATCACGCCCCTCTCCTTTCCACCAGCATTACATCATCATCAGCAGACAGAGGCAGATAAGAGCTGCCAGGATTCTCCAAGTGAATAAACAGGATGCTAACTCCACACACACACGTAATCACATCAGCGACCACACACTAACCCTCCACGTATCCATCCTTCCATCCCAGCCTGTCACCGAGTAAACAAACATACACAAACACAAACTCGCACATTTGTCTAAGTGTCATGGCAACCGGCAAACACGGTAGTGTTTCGGTGAGACGCAGAGAGAAAAAAAGAGAGAAACAATTGTGCGAACCTATCTTCCATAACAAGTGGGAGACAAAGCAAAGAGCGGAGAGGAAACCGGAAGAGGAGAGATGAGACGAGCAGAGATGAGAAAAGGCGGTTAGAACTGAGCTGTCAGCATTTCAATACTAACAGCTGGCTGCTTCTGCTGCTGTCTTTCTTTCTAAAAGTACATCTGGCTTTGTCAGTTAAACCAATCCTCCTCAGTTCAGCCATATGACCCTGTTCAGACTGACTCTCTGTCCACACCTTTCTCTCTCTCATTTCACTCTCTCCTCTCCGTTTGAAGTGTTTCTGGTGTGTCTGGACAGCACATGCTCGGTTTTTGATGTGCGCGTCTGGCCAGCTGCTTTCCCAGCATTCTTTCCCGTCCGGTTGAAGACGCATGACCTCATCATCTCGGGTCATATAAATCACCTCCCACATCCACATCGCGATTGTCTTCAAAATGATCCTCTTCACCTTGCGGAGGACGGTGCGTGGATGGGCGATCGTGGAACAAACAGTGTTTGTTTTCTGTCTCATTGGCCGTCTTTCTTTGTCTCTGAACCTCCGGTGCGTAGTCTGTAATCAGGCTATAAACCTTTTGACCGAAAAGACTGCTGGAGCTCACGCTACATTGAACTCACACTGCACACACACATGCCCCATATGTGAAGCACACACGTCGCTCTCAAGCGCACATAAAGGCACACGTGCTTTTACACGAGACATGAAAAGGGGCTTTGAGGAGACGTTGGCATTATAGCTTGGGGGTTAAGGAGAGGAGACATCTGAGAGCATTCATTTTCTTTTCGCTTTGATAACTCGGCAGTTCAAAAGCATTTATATCACCAACCTTCCCGTTTTCTGAGGGATGTTTGTTTGTGTAAAGATACTGTTGCCGGGCATTTAATGTGCTACTTTGTATTATGTAGGGTTATCGTAAATAATTCATTGCTTGGGTGTTTTAAGGTGGATGCTAAAGGGGCGATTCACGTTTCGCATCTTGTACACGCGCAAGTTCGGTATTTTAAATGTAGACACGTAACAGGCATGTGCATATAGGGAGCGATGCGGTGCCGCATTCAGATGGAATATTTCAACTTGACCGCCGGTTATTTGATAAGAGAAAGCGACACTGCGTTTTCCACGCAATTTTAAACGCGAAATGGGATTCCTGGATGACAAAACCAGTCTTATGCATCAATTTTTCGAAATGGAGATTTTTGCATCATCCGAAAGCTGAATAATTGATGTATGGGTTGTTAGAATAGGACAATATCTGGCGGAGATACTGCCGTTTAAAACTCTGGAAGCTGAGGGTGCAAAAAATCGAAATATTGAGAAAATCTCATTTGAAGATGTGAATCAGAGGCATTGTAGAGGCCATCCACCCACAAAAATAAGGTTTTTATATATTTACAGTAGGAAACTCACAAAATAGCTAAATGGAACATGATTCTTCCATAATATCCTAATGATTTTGGGCATAAAAGAAAAATCTGTAATTTCAACCCATACAATGTATTTTTGGCTTTTACTCAAAGGTTCCTGTGCTACTTAAGACTGGTTTTGTGATACAGTGTCAAAATTGTGAATCCCCCCTAAAGGCATAGTTTACCCCAAATTCTGTCAAAAGAAGATATTTTGAAGAACGTTGGTAATCTATTGTCCATTCAATAGAAGATAATAGGTACCGCCGTTGCCGTTGTCAGCAACATTCTGTTTGACAAAGTAAATGATGACAGAATTTTCATTTTTGGGTGAACTCTCAAATTTAAGTAAAATGAGTGCACTTTCAAATATATGTGACTTATATGCTTTAATGTACGCTTTTCTTAGAAAATAAAATAATAGCACATCCTCTCAATAAGATGCCCAAATTGTTTAAAAACAAACAATGTAACAAAAAATTTTCTGTTTTGATCACTAAAATAGGGCACAATATAAAATGTATTAATTTGTGTTCATCTTGTGTGATATACCAGAACTTCAGCACCAATTCGAATCAGTTAGATTACTTCACAGCCTAGACCCATCAGTAATACAGAGACAGTGAGAGAGATGGAGAGGCACTTCTACAATCATGAAACATTACAACGCTTTTCCGGGGCACATTTTGATGCACACAACCTGAGACTGAGTCATAGCCGATTATTTCTAGACAACTTGAGAAATGTGAATGGTGTTCTGAGAAAGTCAGATGTAATAATAATGTCCAGTCTACAAAATAACCATAACGCCCCGCATTCCAATATAACAGTTCACCCAGGGAAATAAGACGCTTGTTCTACAGGTGATGAAATTTGATATAATTATCGGTAAAGGATGATGAATCACCTGGTAAGACCTCGTGGTCACAAGGGTGTGACACAACGTGCTCATGTGCATGTGTGGAATGCCATTACAGCATATTTCACAGGCTTGTCATAAAACTATATGAAGGTGAGCCAGAATAGAAGAAAAAACTAAATAGTTCTGCCCCCTGGTTCAACAGGAATGCTCAGAGAGAGAGAAAATATTCACAGGCTTCATCCATCGGTTGAAATGATCAATCAAAGTCAATCCGGCAACAAAGAGAAATCAAAAACACATGACAACAATGAGCATAAAGCAAATTAGAAAAGGTTTTTCAAGTCACTCCGGGCTATTTACGTCACAGAGAGCTGAGGCACACTAACCGCAAATAAATGTTTACTGCACACTCCTTCAGCGGCATTCATTCCCCCGACACACACCTTTCCTGGAAGCACTTCTCAGTGTGACACTATCACAGCCTTTGTGTGCGTGGCTCGCACAGACGGTTGGTAAAGATGAAGAAGCCCATCACAGAGCTCATGACTGCATTATCACCTGCCAGTCAACCGAGACCGCTCGCCTTTCATGACAGCTTCTCTTCACAGCAGCTGATTATTAACTGTTTGCAACTCATCCAACGTCACATATCAATCTGCTGATGGGTCAAGTCTCGAAAATAACATATTTTAATCATGTTTATCTTAAATGACGATATGTTTAACATTTTATGGAAATATTCTTTTCGCAACCAATATTTTGAATTAAATTGCGTGTAGAGTGAATTTTATGCAAGTCTTTATTTTCTCTTTATTTAACTTTCTATTCATATAACCTTTCTTGTGGAGCTAGCTAAAAAATAAGTGTTGCACTTATTTAAATTTTTAATTGCGTATCTACTTGTTATTAAAGGTATTTGTTATTTATAATGTTTGTTGTTAGTCATAATAGTAATTGTTTTTAAACAATGATTTCATATTTTTGTACACCTTTTTGATTTCTTGTCACATGATTGTTCATGTTCTACTGTATACGAAGAGTTTTGTTCCAAAATGAGATAACTCCGTTTTTAAACATAAAAAAAAGAATTGTAATATCAATTTCAATCAAACTGCAGTTAGTTTGTTTTGATTTAAGCCATAAAAACAAAAAAATACAGCTAACTTACATAAAACACAATTAAAACATGATAACATAATAAAAAACTTGATTTTTTAAAACAAATAACTGTGTTATCTCATTTTGGAACCAAACTCTTCATATGATGATATGAATAACATAATACATTGCATTACAATCATTAAACTTTTGATTTATGCGTGTTGTAATATAAACCTTATTTTGCACATGCCACAAAAAAAGTCACGCTTTACAATAAGGTTGTATTTGTTAACATTAGTTAATGCATTAGCAAACAATGAACAATACTTCTACAGGATTGATCAATCTTAGTTCATGTTTCAGCATTTATGAATTTAAAATCAAAAGATGTGTGTTAAAAATATAACTAAAATGAACTGTACTAACATTAACTAAAATTAACAAAGATGAATACATGCTCAGTGTTAGTTCATGTTAGCTATTGCACTTACTTAAGTAAAGAAATACAACCTTATTGTAAAGTGTTACCTCCCCCCACAAAATAGAAGACTAGTTTATTTTTAAGCCCTAAGCAAAAAGATTTTCAACGGCCAAGCATATCAGCAACCATTTGTGTGGAAATGTCAAAGCCCCTTCTCTTTTTTCTTCTCCTTTTTTATTCACATGTGTGCCTGGAAACACCCACAAGTGTACACACACTCACGCACACAGTTGTTTCCCATCTGCAAAGCTCTTCCTGTCGTGCCGTGGCTGAGGTAGCTACTGCAGACACGCCACACGCTCTGGCCTTCAAGAGCCAATGGGAGCTGCACGATCTACGGCGCTTTCTTTTGTCCCTTTATGCCATTGTTCCCCCGTTTCCTTACCTCAGGTGCAGGCGGCGAGCGTGCTCATTTTCCAGCTCCGTACACACTCTCTCTTTGTCTGTCCTCACGCTCTCCATCTCATGCCTGACCACGCACAGCTGCAGGTCAAGGGCCCTTGTGCTGGAACAGAGAGAGAAATCAGGAGAGGGATATTATGAGGGAGGCATAATGGAGCAGTGGGCGTTCACAGGACACAGAAAATATGACATTGAGTTTTTTTCTAGGGAACAATATTTTTTGTGTGTGGAAACATTTCGCATGTCGATTTTCCCAATATAAACGTCTTTCTTTCTCCCTCTATAAAAGTTCAATGGCAGCGGAGCGGCCCAGCCACAGAACAGGAGGGTTTATGTTGTGTGCCGTGTGTGTGAGACTAAATGAGAGACAGATTTCTGTAGGGCAGATATACAGGCTGGAGAGTATTATGGGCTTCTGAGGATCACACGCAGACAAGGTCCCCATAGCAACGGAGAGCAAACGCCAAGGCTGAGTAATCCCTGGCACGCAGGGGTTTATCGAACTTGAGGCAATAGTCGATATATCAGTGCGCTAGAGTGTAATTGTGTTTGGTTGTGTGTGTCTATTTATGCGCATTCAGAGTTGTGTTTGTGAGAGAGCGAGCGAGTAAAAGAGAGAGCGAGAGTGTGTGTATACTGTTTGTGCTTGCAAAACAGACATGGTTATGAATAAATTTAGATCTTCAGAAGTTTCCCAGCTGCGTTACTGCATATGCTTGGGTCTTTGTCCTAAATTCATGTATCACATTCACACCATCTGTTTGTGAGTGCTGAATAATCAAACTGCAAGCAAATTTGTAAACTTGAAGTCAAATAAATAATTTCACCATCTTTTTTTCCTTCCGGTATGTGCTGGTGTGGTAACTGGTAAATAATCATTTTTATTTTTGCAGGAATACAGTTTGTAATCTTTGGCAACAGCTGAAAATTTAAATGATTTGTAAAGAAAAAAATATGATTTATTTCTAAATCTTTTTTGAAAAATAAAGCTTAAAACACAAAATAAATGAATTCTTTAAAACGCTACTTTAAACTGATCCAGCAAAGGCCAACACCCTCAGCATTCTATCGACCAATTTTTGGGTGTTTATCTCTTTGTTGGATCATTGTGAATTCAGACTTTTAGTGTCACTACAGCAACATGTTTATTTTACTTTTTGCAAAAAAGGTTGGACAAAATTACACATAATACAAATGTATTATAGAAGGGTACAGAAAGTACAGATTGCTCTGCGGTCACCCCCAAAACGAATCCAATAAAAAATATTTTTTGAACTTTAGCAGATGCCCATTGCTAACAAAACACCCAAAACATACAAACAAAGAAAAAATAGATTGTTATAGGTAAGGCAGTGTTCTCCAATTGGATATTAAATGAAACGTTTTTTCAGTAGCGTTGTTTCTCAAATTATTTTCAATTTTTACGTTAAAAAATTTAAACCGTTCTAACTCATTAACATTATTGATTATATTTCCAGAATTATTCACTTGTTAACTGTTATTATGCACAGTGGTAAAAAAGTTCAGTTTACCTATCAGAATAATAATAATATCACTATGTTTATAAGAAACAAGAATTGAATCCAGTGCCATTGCGTGTAAAATACTTACAGTTTCTCATTCTTATTCTCTAAAACGGAAGGACTTCACAAACCTCACAAAAGATACAAAACATGAGGCTTTACTCTTTATTACCCTTTAACAAATCTCCAAGCCATAGCAGAACACAGAGATGCCAGAGTGAGAATGTACTGTTCTCACTTCTGCTGTCAATAGATCCAGCCATGCTGAAACATGGCGCAGCCACAGATGGCTCCGGAATGCCCTGTACCCGGTACTGTCTGTGAAATTACACAGGCTACGGTCTTGTAAGGACATGAGAGACCTGTTCCAGAATCTTCATCACTTATTTAATACCACTGAGAGAGCCCCACATAACATTATATTTCATCTCCAGATGACTCTGTATTTCCTTTGTACATTCCTGACATCCGCACAGGTAAATGCCAGGGCTTATAGGCATTTAGATGGCTTCAGAGGGTAACTCTGGCGGAGATGAACAGGTTATAGAGTATTTAACCGGAGATAAAGATTTATCATAGAATCGTCTTTGTTTCAGTAATGAGTGACGCTGATGCAGTATGGGTAAATGTAGCAGATGTTATGGTCTAAAAGCAAAGTGAATATGAGAGAGAGGCTTAAAGAGATACAGGCGATGTCTGCTTCATTACCTCACATGTTACTCAGAATTAAAGCAGGACCTCAGACTGGGGACAGTCATTCAGCTGCCTACTGAATGTGTGTGTGTGCTTACCAAGAGATATGAGTCGTGATAATAGGCTGCAAATCCCAGACTAAAGAAAACACTGCTGTTCACTCTTCTACAGGACTGTGTGTGTGTGTGGGAGTCTAAAAGAATCGTGATAACAGATAACAAATGGCTGTAGCTGAGACCATGTGCGTGAGTAAGCCGCTGAACTGGCCTGCTCTTTCCATTAACGTGCGACTGAGTGGGAGGAGGGTTAAAAATGTGTGTGTGTGTGTGTGTACGTCTGTACTTTTATCAGTGTGAGTCACTGATCTATATAAATGACTGGATTGCACCAATAACGCTAAACCATAGGCAGGAGTTGAAGCCAACAGAAGAGATTGCGGCCATATTGATATGCCTAACTGACAGAAAGCGCTGTTGACTTACAGTCAAAATGACGATCTAAAATATAAATAAAATTCGCTTATAAGGCACCAGATACGTTTTTAGTTCACACGTGTGTTTCGGATGTTTTTTCCAATGTTTATGTTTATTTTTGGCAGAATAGTGACATAGTATAGAAATCAACAGAAGGTGAGTGTGTATTGCACACTGTTTTATTGGCAAATGTGTAAATGTGTAGAACTTAAGCTTCATGATTAAAGAACGTATACAGCCTATATTTATCTGTATTTAGATTTTAGAATAAGCACATCTGTCACATGTTGAGGTGTCTCGATGGTCTGCTGATCTAATATGTAAGCTACCGTAATGAAAAGGAACGTAACTCACTCTGTCTAATAAGACAGAATAATTCCCGACTTTCAATAATTAACCATTTACATGCTTAAGACATTTTGCGTAAGAATGTACCGTGAGACTTTAAAACGTTAAATGACTCCCTATTCATTTAATAGAACGTTTTGGCATACCAACGTGATGGCGCGGTAGTTTCAGTGTATTGACGTCATGAGCAATCCAGTCATTTATATAGATCAGTGGTGGGAGCGCATGAAACAGTGAATCACTATAATAATTTTTTGCTAAATATAGACATATATGATAGTGTCATCATTTTCTATGCTATCTAAACCTTACATTAGCAGCTGCCTTCTAAGTCTGCATCTTAACTAAAATGGAAAGACTTAAAATGATTAGACTCTTAAATAAGTTTAATGTACAAATATCAGTATCAACATCAGCTATTAGCCAAAACGAGTTTATAAATATCAGTATATATGATATCTGCAAAACCAAATATTGCACATAGTCTGAAGCACATCAAAGATTGCTTCATTTGGCAGTTCACGCATTTCTTTTGCCTATGCTGTACAATACGTAATTTGTCATTTCTACTGAAAATTATTGCTATACTAATGATTTAATGGTTACTTCTGACCTATACTCAAGTCATTACGTGTTTGACATTTTGTGTAAGAGTATGCATCTGGATCCCAGACCCCTGTTCCTTTCCCATCTGCCTGCATTGGTCTCAAAGCCAGATAAAACAGTATCAGTATAAGCGTAAGGAGTGCCGTGTGTGTTTGGGAGCGAGTATGTGGTTCTACTGTGTAAGCAGACAGGGACGTTCACAAGCTTTGAAGGAGAAAACTCACAGATGCAAGAGTGTGCCGAGTGCTGAGCTAAATATCTACACATGCATAATACGTCATCCTCCCTATCCCCATCCTATTTTTTACTAGTGGGTGCTGGACGCTGTAAAATCTTCAAACAGTGAGATCTTACTACCAGTAAGATTGATAAACATTTGAGACCAAGAATTATTCAGACATTTTGACCTGAACATTGCTAATACGACCATTTTCATCCACAGACTGAACTAAATGAAGCATTGCTTGGTAACTGGTTGCCCTAACTTGGTATAATCATATTGTGTACTTAAATTTAACAGCTTACAGCTATTCAACCTAATCCATTACATATCTTTCTATCCAAGTTATCTGACATTATCAAGAATTTGTTCTGACACAGTTTAAGTTCTTGTCGTATTTTGTTACCATTTTCTAAACTGTAGCAAATAACTGTCATGTGAGAAATGTAGAAGATGTCTGAATAAATTTTGGTTTGACTGTATATACGAGGTAAATTATTAAATCAAAATCTCAGAAGGAAAACAAACATGACGCACAGTAAACTAGAGAGTATAATGTGAACTAATAAACCAAGGCTTTTGCATTTAAGACGTTTAAAAAGATCACGCCATGTTGTCAGTTTGTAGTGCTGCCTTCTTAAAGTCCAGTGTGAAATTTTTTAGAGGATCTATTGACAGACACGCAATATGCTACATAACCATGTCTTCAGAGGTGTATAAAGAATCTAGATAAATGTATCTAAGGTTTTTATAAATGCAGAAATAACACAAAAGAGGGGTTAAAAAGTTTTGGGGTCACACTTTGTTTTTCCCTTACAATATTGATATATTTTAAGATGAAGTGTTACTGTATATTACACCTGTAATAGTTCTTTCATAGTGCTATATCACCACCATATATCAGTGTAGCACAAGGCAACAGGCCAAGTCATGCAGGTAATCATCGTCCGTTGAGATATAGTCAATTTAAGCTTATGTAATAGACATCCAAATGGCCTGAGGTTCATTTATAAACGTTTAACATCCAACTTTAATAAACATGCTTTTGGGAAACGTGTTATGAAGATTGAATGCTACTTATGTGCTTTTAACATTGTACTTAGTGCATTAGAAACCCGGTCATGATCAACTAATGCGAATGGCTTTGGAATGTACCCTCCAAGATCAAGATCTCAATTCGGACATCGTTCTGGCATTGTTCAGTTATAAAATACTTTCTTCCATGGCAATCTTGAATAAAAATCCAATCCAAGAAGCAATCTGATTCCAATAAGAGACGGATAATAGCTTGGCAGCAGGAAGGCCAACAAATATCGTTTATCAAATAATAAAAGAGAGCATGAAGAGTCATCGTTTAATATACTAATAAAGATCATATATCATCTAAATAAACTGTGCTGGTCTATGACCCACAGACATCAATGACAGATCTTTGCCTGTTCTACCAACACTCATCCAACCTCAACAGCCGTCGTGATCAACATAGCAACATACCACCAACTAATTGCGAACCAATTACTCAATGATTATCAAGCATGACAAGACATAACGTTCTCATTCAGTCATTCGACCGAGGGGCTCTTCCTCTGTGTGTTGAAAAGCAGTGAGTCTGAACGTGAGGTTTTGATCAGCAGCGTGAAGCTGGGGACCATTACACAGAACAGAGTCGTGACTCATGGCCACATTCCCGATCAGTCGAGAGCTCAAAGGGGCCGGTTCTTAATCACAGTCGCACTTAAAGAACCAGGCTACTGGAAACTGGAGCATCTTTACAGCTTTGCAGACTACTGCAAATATCACTTAACCCTTTCGAAATATAAAGCAAGAGGGAATTATTTCCGTGATTATAATGCTATAGGGTAATTCATGGAAACCAAACATCATAAAACAAGATGATATAAATACACACAGAAGTGAAACACAAAGCCACATACACACTCAGTATCGGATATGACCCTTTAATGTTATTTCAGTCACATAGGAAAAGTTTCACTGGCAGTTATCTGTCTTTTTCTGGGCACATTCAGAGCTTCGCTGATGTTTTTGCATTCGGGTGTTGAATGAGATCACTGAAAGTCTGGATAAAATATGAAAATGATATGCACCATCGTAACGCACAACTTCAAAGTCACACCAGGAGGCCTTCACGCAGGTTAGCATGAAGCTTGGCAGCGGTGGCTTTTTTTGTTTATTCTTCTGTCCTTTTTCTTTAATGTTGCTGTTGCTGCTGTTGTCATGCCAGCCGCTGAGCAGAACCTCAAACGTGTCAACTGCAGTGTGTGAAGCTTATGTAAGGACCTTCTCTATGAAGATCAGGCTTCCTTACACAAGTGTGATGCATGAAAGCATACCTGATGTATTTTATATGCAGGTGAGAGAAGGAGACGGTTGGGTTTGCATAGACATACTATTTTAATCAAAGACCATACAGTCAAGAACTGTTTGTTCTGGGAGCAATTTTAGTACCGATATGACTATCATTAAAGATGATGATGAATGAGGATAAAAACTGAATATTCATTATAACGACATTACAAAATAGATATTAAGTATATATTTTACTGCATCATGCATCTTACTGTTTGAATATTGTAAGGTAAATAACATTTGTAATAGTAAATGCTGTTTCACATGACTGACCTGGAAACAGTGGAAATATATAATAGAAATAGAACATGAATTTACAGAGTTGGGACATTGAAGTCCACAATACTCCACTGATACAGACATACACAAACATGTGGGCAAAGTTTTATTTTTGGCCTGAGCTTTGAGGTGTGGGTGCTGATAAGGGCATGAGGGAAGAAAGGATGGAAAATATAGCCCACATTCCAGCCCCGCCTCTTTTCAAAGGGACACGCTACACACCTGCTTGTGTTTGAGAAAGAAAGAAAGAAAGAAAGAAAGAAAGAAAGAAAGACAAGTAACTAAGTAAGTAAGTAAGTAAGCAAGTGGGTTTTGGGTGTTTTTGGGTAGGAAAGAAAAAAAGAAAGAAAGAAAGAAAGACAAAGAAGAGGAAGAAAGAAGGAAAGTAAAAGAAAGAAAAAAGAAAGAAAGAAAGAAGAAGTAGAGTTAACTGAATCCTTATAATTAGTTCTCTGTGCATATGTGTTTTGAAACAGAAAGAGTGTGTTGGTTCATTCAATGTTCCTTTGATCTGGAAATATAGTCCCATATCAATATCTCCTATGAGACAGACGAAATGCCGAATTTGCATAATTTGTGCTGACTCAGACCCACTGCACAGCAAAATAATGGCCAGCCTCACACTGTTTGCTTGGTTGCTAACTGTAACATCATGACAAGGAAATATCCCAATTATTGTAATGTAATCCCAACCTTAAAAGGTTTCTTAAAAGCAATTCAAGCCAAATGTGTTTTTGTGTTACTTTATAAGATGAGTGTTATATAAGTGAACAGTGAGAGGGATCCACTGAGTGACTATGCTTCTGCATTTGCTGCTAATTTAATACAAGTTAATATAATGTAAAAAATAATTTGAGTTCATTAAAATGTCATCCGTTTGGTTTAATGACCGTGCACACAGACTGTACATACAGGCATGTTACGTTATCCCGGTGGGATCTGGGAATGTTCAATATTTTGTGTCCTTAAAGGAAACAAGAAAATCTTTTTTAAGTTTGTTTTAAAAAATGTTTTTTGTGTTTTAGACGTTGCTGTATATTTACACAGGAATCCAAACACACACACGAGCACATACATACTCGAAACACATGTGAACGAACACATTCTGTCACCACCTTAACTGCAACCCAATTACAACAGTCAAGTAAAGGCATAATATGTGAAGACAGATTTGTTGCATGGCAGCAGCTATGCATTACTTCGAAAAAGACACACAAAGCAGCACAATTATCTTCCCTTTCAATAATGCATTTAATGCAAACGTGCCATATAAAGAACATGAACTAAAGGCCTAAAGAGATACAAAGCAAGAATCAGTAAGAGCAGTTTTATAAAAGCGTCACCTAGAGAAACCAACAAATATAAAAAGTAAAAATGTTGTGGTCCTATTAATTGTGGGTTTATTAATGTACCATGGAAAACACTTTGAAAAATACATTTGTACTACCATGCCCTGCCTATCTCAAAGAACATGATAGTTCAATAATACTACTTTACATAGTGGTAGATAAACTGTAAAGATAATTCAATTACAATGAAGCACAAAATCCACAACCATGTCCTTCCCAACTCCCATAACGTTCCAACGGATGGCTCTTATTTCCTTAAGGGATCCATTAAAACGTATGTCTATTATTAATGTGTTGTAGAGACTGGTCTGTTTGCACTTTGTTTACATTTGCACTGTTGTGTAGGGAGTGTAACTTCTCATAATGGCAACACAAACCACCAAGGGCTGTTTGTGCCTTTTTCCAGTTCTAAACGGTGTTTTGCATTTTGGCTTATAGGCTCCAACTGAGATCATATTCAGCAACATAAAAAAGCGTTTAGAGCAGCGCTGTTTTTAAAGTGGCTGGTATAGTACAAAAGCAGGATACATGACTGATTTGAATCGCTAATCACACTGTTGACAGAGTGATTCAGATGCTTATTTTTCGCCAATCTGAAACATCACAATCAGCCAACTTGCTTGATCTACAAACTCCTTGCTCCCTTTTATGAACCTGTCAGCGCAGGTCTTCTGTAGAGTCCTGGACAAACTTGATTAAGCTGAATCTCCTATTCAAACCCAAGTCGAATGAATCGTTTTCGTGAACCTTTGACCCTGTCAATCGTGTTAATTGAAGATGGTAAACGACGCCCTTTGGCGGGGGCATGAGCCCACCAATGCAGTGGTTTAACAATATTTATACACTACAGACAGGAACTTTTTTGAAGCATGCTGGGAGAACCAGGGGGTCTTCACGCACATACACACAATCACACAAATAGATGCATGACAGAGCCACTTATAAATAATGAAAGATGCCATTGTGTGACCTCCATCTGAACTCATGCATACAAAAAAGAGGAACAGCTCCACCACGAGCTGACCTGGTGACCACATCCAAACATCTGAATTTAAATGTAAACCTGCTAAAGGAGTCCCAAACATGCATGTTTGTACACTAATTAAAAACACAGCAGACATAAATAACTTGGAATACTTTGAAAGGTGTAAGAGAAGCAAATACCAAAGCTGGCCTGTCAATCACTATTAGTAAAGGTGAAACCAAAGCTAATCATAGCGAAGCCTTGTGTACGTTTATATTTCAAACTAATTGAAGCTGTCAGGCATCATTTTGTCAAAACTAAAGCCTTTTCCTACACCTAGAAATGGAACAAACGTGCATTAGCATATAAATAACTCCCCAGCGTGCATAGCTTATTCACAACCTGATATGACAAAGTTGCATTTAAATAAATGACTCATGCATGTGCGTGTGTGTGTGTGTTGTGAGAAAAACACTGCATCTATACACTACCCTCTTCCACTTCCTGTGCCAACCACAAGGATAAAGCCTCTTCGTGCTCACACAGTATAGGTTACGAGGCGGTGACACGTATGTAACGCAGGCATGCAACACATATATACGTTAACCTCAATGTAACCTCACACAGAGAAAGAGGTGCCAGGTGTGTTAACAGATACACAGGCACAGATAAGCATGCACGCAACAAGTGATGACATTATAGCAAGTTCTCTATAACCGAGAGAAGCGCTGAGGAAGTGAAAAAACACAAAACCTTTAACAGTATACATTTATATCATTGTCACACACAAATCCATACATGTAAAAACATATGAATGTAATCTAAAATGTTACATGGGCTTTAAAGGTGCTGTTTATCATTTTTGGAGCCTCTATTGAGAGAAATCCAATATAAAAGCCAAGCCCATACATAATTATGTCTTCAGAGATGTATAAAGACCTTATATAATGAAGTGGTAAGTTTTTATTATCTTAAAATGAGCTATTTCTATCTACATACACCTCAGGTCCACTTAAATGGAATTCACCATGTGGTTTCTACAGTAGCCCTAAACGGACAAACTGCTCTACATAGCATTTCATTAAAACATTATGAATTACGACATTTTAGTCTAGAGTTAGCCGCTGTAGTGCTTCGAAAGGGAGGGTTGGAGTGAGCCATTGGTTGCAATTCGCAACCTTGCCGCTAGATGCCGCTACATTTCATACACTGAACTCACATAAACACAACCATCAACTAAATAACTACATAATAGTTTATTATAAGAATTAAAATGTAAAAAGAATATAAATTGTGTTCTACGATGTAAAAGATTCTTTAAAGCTGCTTTGCAACAATGCACTTTGTAAAAAGTGCTAAAAATATAAAACTGAATAGCTTTCTTTATTTTCCTTTAGATCCAAAGCAGTTCATCAAGGTGTTCAAGACCAGAACATTAAAGGCAGGTGTTTTGGAGCAGGGTTTGCATTAAACTCAACAGCAGGGTACTGTAGCCCTTCAGAAAAAGGGTTGGTTTTGTAAACAAATGGGGCTCTGTGGTGCTTTCAACATGGCTCTATTTGTTTGAGCGACCCATTTTAGCAACAACCAATGGCGCAGGTGGGATTACCTGTCAATCCATCCAATGGCACGGAGGCGAAATGTTTTGGAAACCTGTCTAAAAACATTATTGTTTGGTGTTGCTTAGTAGTGGCATAGAAAATACACACATTTTCCTTAATTAAAAAGGTTAAAAAAGACCAATGCACAGGTAGCTATGCATAAAGTATGCATGAGAAACCATACAGCACCTTCGCAAACATCACTGAATCTGTTTCATTCTCACACTGCTGTCACGGATGTTGTTGCCCACTAACTATCTACATCTCCCACATACCCTCTCTCTCACGACCCACTTACTGCCATCTCACGTCCGCCTCTTCCTCTCTATTGCTTTGAGTCAAGTCAACGGGTTCACAAGCAGGTCGCAAAACTGTCTGAGTCAAACCGAAAGCCTCAACCAGGCCTGCAGCTGATTGTTGTTATTTGAAAAAAATCTCACTGGCATGTTAAGCCGTGACCCAGTTTCTTTTAAATCGACACCTGATTTAAGACCATCATAAATAGGGTTGAGAAAATGGATCCTCTAGCCTCCTCATATCCACCTTTCTCAAACTAAAGCGCATGGATGCACAAGCCGAATGTGCACCCGTGTGCACCCTCCTGTCGTGTCAGGTCTGGAATGTGCTAGCTATGAATGAATCGCGGAGGCCGATCCAGAAGCACGACTGCTGTGCTGTTAAGAATTTCTCGTGAGCTCAAGGGGACGACACAACCTGCTATTATTATCAGCCACAGTGGGGGAACAGCCCTGAAATAGGATCCGCTCGCTCTCTGTCTCCTCTTCATTCTCAGAGTTTCTGTCTGTGCTAAGCTGCATAGGCGTAGGCGCTGAGAGGTTTATTTTTTGATTGCTGCGTTGGTATAATTATGCTTGGAATCTGCGTCAGCTGGGAAAGAGGACGTACACGGTTCTACTGTAGTGAGGGAAGCCAAAATGAGGTGTTCAAGTACCTGCAGGGCATGATGAACCATTCACACATACACAGCACTTACACACACAGAATTACACATACACACATGCTATGTGGGGAAAAACATGCACGTCCGTATGTAAGCATGTGACACATAATTTACATTAGTATGCTAACGTTTTTCAGTCATGACCTGACTCACTTACTAGTTTGACCGGGTAGAATGACGCGTGATCGGAAACCACAAAGAGACCAATGCTCTGGGTATGGAGTGGGCAGATGCTGTTTGAAGTGTAAAGTGGGTGAGTGGGGGTAAAATTATGCGTATGGATTATATACATTGGCCTGTGGGTGCTTACAGCCTTTGAACATTAGGGGATGGAGTTAAGAAAGGCATATATTCTAGAAAATGGAAAGTTTGAAATCCTTTTCAGCATTGCCAGGGTTTACAATCGAACTACATTTAAAGGAAAATGGGATTTGGTCTTTTAGCATAATTTTTTTTGCATTAAGGAAAAAATCGCCATTTCAGATAACTTGGAAAAAGACCCCCACAACTCTCTTCTTAAATCTTCTAAACATAGAAGGTCAAGATTACAGTTTATAGATAAAACCTTTAGTTTTGTTTGAGAATAGACCACTTTGCGATGTGTAAACACTGGTCCAGCAGCCGATCCAATTACATTTATTTTTTAAACCTTACATACGGTATATAATAAAAAAAAAACATGTGAAAGGTGAAAAAATTTATGTTCTCCTGGACCAGTGTTGGACCAGCATGGTTTAGGTTTTCCAAAGTGGTCTATAGACGGTTTCAGCACAACAACATAAACAAGCGTCATGTGGCCTAAACTTAAAGGGGTCATATTAAATATATTAAATATTATCATTTGTTTTAGATGTAATGCAATGTAGACACATGATTTAAGAACCCTGTATTTTCCACATAGCTTACATGTTTGCATCTCCTCCTTTCTGAAACCTGCAGATTTTTTACGAAGCTCACCGCTCTGAAAATCAAGGTGTGCTATGATTGGCCAGTTAACCAGAGTGTAGGGATTGCTCAAATACTGCAAGCGTGTGACGGAAATGTAACGCCTCTAACCATAATCGGAACATCATGTTCCAAAGCAATTGTACTGACTGGTGCGCCCACCTTATTTGCGTGCACATTTGGGCGGACTTAGTCAACTCATACCACAAACTGATGTAGATTTGTGGGGGTGTGGTTACACGAGGCGTTTCAGGCAGGTCTGGGTGAGCATTCGCTTTTAGATGGAATTTACATGCATGGGCAACTTATAACAAGCCGGACACAGAAAAACATGTTTTGCGCCATATGTCCCCTTTAACTTCCAGAAGACCTCCACAAAGAATCAATAACTGTTGAGTAGTATTAATTTCATTTAATACACTAAATATACAATCAAATATGAATATAAATAAAAAATAAAATAGATTGTGCATCACAGGAAAACATCTATAAGAATAATCAGATGTTTGCATTAGTGGAAATATAATGGAAACTCACGTATCCTCCTGCTGAAGCACCGCTGCTTTCATCTCATCCAGATGATCGAGGGCTTGCCGGAGCTCCACTCTCACAGCCCTCTCTCTCTCTACACTCCCTCTCGCTCTCTCCAGCTCTCTCTCCACTTCCTGCAGACGTTCCTGCAGACGCTGGAACTCGTGCAGGATCAAATAACTCACGCCACAGTACCGGCAGGCCTTCTCTGTTTGATCCATCTGAACACACATATACACGATCATCAGTTCATTTCTGTATACATTTAATTCAAATACAGCAGTCAAAAACAAACAAGGAAGTTTAGTTCCATAATTTCCCCAATGGACAAAATTTCCATAATCGACAAAAGATAAATAAATAATGTATTAAAAAACATCACAAATGCATACTTCTGAGAAACACACTCATAACTGACGGGCAGTCTGGGAAGAGAGTTAAAGGATATTTATCATTTCATAGCACATGTTTTATGCCATCTTATGAGTCAGTTCTGTACACAATTACACTTCACTGAACTAATGGCAGCTTTATGATAACCCTTGGATCATGACAAATATCCAAGTCAATTCACTCCTCCCGACTGCAAAAGACCTGTCAAACTGTAACTACCACACCAAAGACCATTAAACCTCCATCTGAGCAACACAATGCTGTGAACATGTTTTTCTTTCATTTCATATGTGACTAAAAACAGAAATTATAACAGGAGGATAGGCACTGTAGTTTCATTATTATTAAATAGCCTTAGTTTCTGTTACATTTACTGTAAGATAACATGTGATCGTGTCCGCTAAGCCTGCAGCTGTGTTTAAGTAGCTTTACAGTAAAGATTACTGTAAATTCTGCGACACATGCAGATCTTATTGCTTTGGAAACGAGAAGTGAACCTTCTTGTTGAGAAGGAAACCAGAATGATTGATTTGCATTTGTATCGCTACATCTCGACACATCAATCATTTTCATTCGTATACTCAGTTCTGTTTATTCATAGGAGGCCAATCGTGCTGATTGCAGCACATAGACAGATTCATGAATAAGTAATTCTGTTTTTTAGAACCTCTCTATCTCTATTTGCCTTTAATCAATCACACAGTTTCTTGGAAAATGGGCGCAGAAGATCACTTCAAGGAAATTGTAATCAGACAGAATCATTTTGTTTTTGAATAAAACAATATCCTTAAAATTAGTTTAATTCACTTTGTACAGTAAAGGTCTTTGCACAAAACAGCCTGAAATTTTTGTATGCGTTTTTTCGTATTTGGCTCTCGTTTGTATGGTGTCTCTGAATTGTTAAAAAGGCCACTCAAAATGCTTGACGGATGCGAAAAAATGCAGAAAATGTCACAAATTTGATGACATTAACGCATGTGGACTTACAGTACATGATGCGTGGGGACAGCAATGATTTGGTGGCGCAGTCATGTCATCGTCTCACATGGAGGAGCAATGTTCAAAACATTTAATACGACAAACCTGATTAATGGAAAATATAACAAAAATATAACCAAGGTAACATCCATGGTATTACTTTATCTACAAAAGGTTAACGTGACTAGAGAGCTTACATATCAGTTATATAAAGCTTGAAGCATTGGAAGCGGGATCCATGCTGGCCGATCAAAATGACAAGAAATCGCTAGGCCTACTTGGTGTTGGCAGCAAAAATCCTGAACGGAGCATCCCTAATTATTTTAGTAATATACTGTGCAATTATGCAGTCCTTTAGCAGTTAGTAAATGCACCAAATTTTTTATATAAAAATAAAAAAGTGCTATTTTGCAGTGCTCGGTTTTACAAGGGTCACACACATATATAACACTTTGCTCTGTGAGTTTGACCTTCTGTCTGTTAAAGCCTATTCGTGATCCGGCTTAGCCAACTGTCTAAACAGACACGCAAACACACAGTCCTCCTGGAAAATGCAGACATTGCACGAAATCTAACGACTCTGATCCCCCTCTCTCTCACTCACGCATTAGGTCACGTTCAAAGACAGGCACGCATGCATAGGCTTATAAATACACGCACATGCTGGCCTGGGGGGGATGTCTGCCACCAGTAGGAATGTGTTTTGTTGACAGTAATGGCCCGTTGGATAGATCCTTACTCCTAGCACTGACACATCCACTTAACACTGAAACATACACACAGTGCTTACAAATCTACCTTACCAAAGTTCTGGTATAAATAAAGCTCCTAAAGCGATAGTGCACCCAAAAATGAAAACTCCAGGACGATGGACACTGGCCCTGATTCTGCACCCTTACGAAAGTTCATTTTTACACTCATCATTAAACTGAAAAAAATATCTGTTCAACTTTAGTAAAAGTATTTGATAAACAGGTTATGAGTGTATAGGTAGTATAAGAATGTAAGTCACAAAAAGTTTACACTTCATCTTTAAGATCAAATAAATAAAAAAAATGCCTTTTTATATCTTTTTTAATTCATATGACAGAGCTTCAACCAATTCTCAGAAAAATGTGAAGATGAATTGAACATATGACTGTACACAGTCTCTTAAAATAACAGGATAAGTCTTATCAAGGAAGTAAAGACCCATCATTAATTATATGAAATCTTTTAGACCTGATTAAGCATTGTGGGATTTGTCTCAAGCAGAAAATAGGAAAGAGCGGCTCACGTGCAAAGGTCTCAAAACAGAATCCTAATCTTTTTTCGCCCCACCCCTCCCGCTCTTCACTTGAACCCTGTCAAATCCCATGGCAGAAATGGGTCAGTGTTACAGACACGCAACATACCCCCAATACCTCTGCAAATTACCACAGCCCCATCCAAACCTCACGCGAGGGAACCTGTTATGAATTTCATCTGACAACTGTGCATTTGAATCGAGTTTCTGGTTCTGCTAGATAAAAGAACACGTTTATTTAGCAAAATTACAATAATCAGTATTAAGAGTCCAGCATGTGATGTTATCTTTTTCTTTATCCACTGTCCATAAAATTCTCACAGATTAAGCTGGCTAAGTGGTTCCTCATCTTTGTTTCCTAAATTAAGTTTGCACACGATTGTGCGTTGGCATGAGTGTTTGTTTTTGTCCATATGGGCGAGAGTGTGTGATTTTCGAGCGCGTCTGAGTAAAAGAGGACGGTTCGTGACTGCTGCTTTGTGTACTTTCATGGAGATAAAGACCCCCCGTGGTGCTCACTGTACCATGAGCCAACACCGAGATTCTCATCTGGACACACCGTGCCAACGCGTTACATGAGAGCAGGATGCCTGTTGGCAGGGGGATGGGGCGTAGACTGCCACTTCACTTGGGGCAGGGGAGGGGGGGTGTGCCGTTCAGACGATGGCCTTCAGCAGTCATGGGTGCATTTGACGCCTGAATGAGCTCCCCAATTCCCTACTTCTTCTGTCTTCGCACACACTTCCTCGCGTGGAGGAAGAACAAGTGCAGTGACTGGGAAAATTAACCTTTGACTGCATGTTGATCTAAAGCCCAACACAGAGACAAACATGCCAAAAGTGAGGGGGGGGGGGTTTGACCACTACCTCCTATATACTCAACAAAATAAAATATTATAATTTTGTCTTTTGGCATGACATCATTGAACCCTGGCAAGGAAACCCAGGCAGGTAAGAGGACAAAGAAGAATTGCTCGTGTACTAGGCGACGATGGAAGCTGAGGATACAAACATGCCTTTGAACACGCAACACTTGCCGCCATTATCCTCTCATGTCTCCCAGGGTACAAAAATGTGGCTGTTTTCATCTCATTCATTATTTAGAAAGAAGCAGAGCTGGAATGAGAGGCACCATGGTGTGACTCCATCACTTCTCTTGTCACAGTGGAGCTACTTGCCACGCTAACATCAAAAATGAATAGTGGAAAGGCTGGAAATCCAAAGCAGTTGCCTTGTTTTATAAGACATTACAGCCAGGGATGACAAAAAGGAGTCAGGAATGAAAGTCATTTGGATTTCACCACAAGAGATAGAGAGGGGTCAGTCAAGAAAAAACATCTGAGGCATTGTGTGAAAAACTGTTTTTACAAGTCACATTAAATTAATTGGTAAAGCCCAAAGGAAATAGCTAGAAGGTGTTTATGACCTTGCGTTTACCCTGCAAGAGGTATGCCATGAATGCCATGCATCTGGGCCAGAAAACACAATACCCCATCTAACCGGGATCCTCCCTGTTGCAAGGTATGCTATCAATGAGGTAGTTTAACTATGATGCGTTTAATGGAATAACATCTATTTCCTGATTATTAAAAAGATTTAAACAAGAAGATATATTGGCATTGTTCTCTGCTATAAATATTACCTTTTAATCCGTGCAGGTTAAGGAGAGTTCACCCAAAATGGAAAATTCCTCATTCTTTATTCACAATCATGTCATTCCAAACTTGTATGACTTTCTTTCTGTCGCAGAACACAGATGAAAATATTTTGAAGAACGTTGCTAACCAAACAATATGTCCCCATTGACTTCCATCGTATAGACACGAAACCACTGAGACATTTCCCAGAATGTCTTTGTGTTCAACAGAAGAACAAGTCATATATAGGTTTTAACAACATGAGGTTGAATAAATGATGGCAGAATTTAGATTTTAGGGTGAATTATCCTTTCTAGAATGCAAGCTACATGCATCCTGAAATACGTTACAAGTAACTCTTAAGAAAACTCTTACGTGAAAGAAAGAATTCATGATGTTTTGATCAAACGCCTTTCCTGGCAAACTTTTGTATGTTTAAGAATAAAATACGTCTTAACTGGTTGACCTATTTCTGAGCTATGAGACAAAGACAAAAATACAAGTACTCTTAGGTCAATCCTAATGATTTTTTACTACACAGAATAGTTTTTTTCGGATAATAGAACTCCTCTAAATGACCCAGAGCAACATGACCTCGTGACACAAAGACACCTGAGTAAATCTGAGAGAGAGCGAGTGTTGAATCTCCTCGTATCTCTCTCCAGCTGCCCCGGAACACAACGAATAACAAAGTATCAGCATTTGTGTCTGTAACAACAATTAACTGAGAACCTATCCAATTATATATCTGCATAGCAGGAGTGTTACACCTGTGAAATGAATGTTTTTACCTGCTGTATTTCTCGAGGTAGGGGGTAAGCAGGGGTGTGTATTTCCATTTCCTCTTTATCAGATCGCTCCCTGGGTGTCTCCTCTACAGGACAGAAGAAAAAATGCAAATGTTACTGTATTGACATACAGACACAACGTAGGCTAAATAATTGTTACTTTCATGCAATAATTACCCCAAATCCAATACTCGGTGTATCTTACGTGATTCTTGCAAGTTTCTATCAATATCTGCTTGTAATATCTTCTTTGCGCTAATATTACGTTTTTAAGACTTTTAATACAACAGCTTTATTTGTTGTGCTAAGAGTTTCATTTTAAACGATTTACTTAGCATAGCAAAATGCTCGAGCTTAAACCATTAAACCTACATCTTTTAACCGTTTGGTTAAACAAAAAAAAGTACGTTCAAAGCAAATACATACCCATTGTTTTATCGATATACCAACAAAAAATTGTTCAATCACTTTAGTGTAAACAAATACACCTCACAGGCTGTAGCCTACTCGGTCCAGCACTCCGAGTGAAAACGTGAGTGGTAAGTAAAGCGTTACGCAGTCTCCATGGTATCAACGTTGTGTTTACGCAAATAGCGTAGAAACTTTCGGAACGGTATATGACGCGCGTGCTCGAAATAGAACAGCTGGTTTACGTAAAGAGTCACGAAAATGTTTAGGTTTATGAGATCCTTCTCTTTTCATTTTAGTAAAACCAATGGTCTCACCACAATTTACTACTTGAACCATTTTTAACTTCCGTAAGTCTCGTTTTATTGAACAATGGAGTGGTCATGTTTAAGATTAAATAATGTAATTATTGTTATTATTGTCCTTAACGAATATTAATAACTACGTTTATTAATTATTTATTAAGCAGCTGGTTGGACGTGTTGTAACCGAAATGCAACCACTAATGGCAATATGCCCGTGGGACTGGGAGGCTTGCGTTTGTAGAGTTAACGCAGGCACGCTATGGTGTGTGGGGAAGTGTGTAATGTAAATAGAACATTGACGAAACGACAAGTGTGTGTGTGTTTGCGTGCGTGTGTGTCCCTTGCGTGCGTCTGGATGTCACAAAAGGTTGTGCGTGCAATCCCTGTGCGTGCAACACGCAGTAGGGTAAATTGCGTATGTGGCGTAACAGAAGGGATGGGATTGAGTAGGTTTAGAGATGGCAACCTATTAAAATTACGATGAACCTTATATTGGATTTGCCAATAGCCTATGTATCGGTTGTACATACAATTCAGTGAGCACAGAATTACATAATCTATGTTAAATATACAATAAACAAATTCTAATGCCTAGCCACGTTCCTTTGAGTTATTTCGGTCGAAATTAATCTATGAAAAATAGATTTTTGTATGGTATTTTCTAAAAGTGAGATGGTATTTCTATTTAGTTTCTTCTTGCAGCTGTGTTCCACTACACTAACAGATAAACTTGCGAGGTTTATTATTCGCTTCCTCATACAATTTTTAAGCCTCGCGCGTCCTCAGGGAATTTTTCTCCCAGGGTACCCGAACACCAAATGGTCTTTTTCTACTGTCTGCACGCAAACGTGTGTAAAAACAATCTCAAAAATCAATTAAAGCCGATGGCCACTGTGTCGGAGTGAACGATGATGGCGTGACAGCTCTGCACTTATCCTTTCTGTGTCGTGAGAGAGAGATAAAGCATCAGACACCTGACATGGTTGACATCCTCGTGCAAGCAGGAAATGAGACCGGGTTTAAAAGCGAATTTGAAAACTATCGGTCATACTAAGTAGCTTTTATTTTTTATGTCATTATATTTCCTGTATATAATAGGGCTGCCTTAAAATAGCAACAGACTACCACATGAATAATTTCATGATGTCGCCTTGTCACAGTGCAGAATGCGTGCATTAATTCTCCACTAAAAATAACATAAATATACATTTTGTGTTGTTGGATAATAATAGACAATTACGAAAGAGCCAGCTAAGCGTGCATGTCCCCAGGTCTGTGTGTGTAATGGTGGAGGAAGGGAGAGTAAAGCTAGTGAATAGATTTGCATGAGAAGCGCAGAGGCGCTCCGGCTCCTCTCACGGCAGCGCGTTGTGTAACACTTGAGCGGCGGATGTCGTGACAAACCCCCGCCAGATCATTTCAAATAACGGCGTGTGACAAATGCAAGTCACGCATCAAGCTGAAGGGGGCGCGGCCTCAACAAATGCGTCATCACAAAAATGTACGAAATGTGAGCTTGAGCTATATTAGGTGTAGGATTTTCACACACTCATAATCCACATCTTAGTATGAAAAAAAAATATTCGTATAAAAACACGAGAGGCCTATTTATAAATAAAAGAGCCCATGAGTTTCATGTGTAGAATGAAAGCCTTTCAAAACAACAAATTCCTGAAGGTATGCCTATATTCCCCACAAGAAAGAACATTCTGTCATCATTAACACCCAAGTTGTTCCAAACCTGTAAAAACTGTGTCGATAAACACAAAGAAAGATATTTGGAAAAAATGTAATGTACAGTAATGTATAGAAACAAATATTTTTACAATTTATTTTGCTGCTCACGCGTTTGTAAACAATGGAAATGATCATTGGTATAATTGCCATGTCTTTTAATTGTGACTACTTTTTAAAGTGAGTCTGTGGTCAAAAGGAATCAACACATATACTGCACATCACAAACTGAAAATTCCCACACGGGTCATCCAGCTGACCTCTAGCCGGAGTTCACAATACTCTTCATAGCTGCAGTTCATACTGAGAGGTTATTAAAGAAGAACTGACCTGGATTCAGTATGATGACTTTATATGCCTCTGATAGGATTATTAAGAACAGATCACAATTCCATCATCAAATTTCATCTGTTTGTGTTTCCGAGCTAGGTTAATTTTATCAAGTAACAATTTAACATTTATCATATTAAGACTGCTACCAGTGAAAGTGTAATTTGTCATTAATTCAAATCCCATTTTCATTTAAAACACATGAATGAATCCAAAACGAAACCCTTTTCTCATTCATGAGCATTTACAGGTTGCAAATAGATGGCATTTTCCTATCCCGTGTTTCAGCAGGCCATTCTTCCGGCGGTCCTCTTAAATCTGATCTGTATCAGCACCTCTGTTGGGTTATCTTCCCCGGACCACCCCTGAGGAAGGCGGCAAAGAGAAAAAACAGTCCTGTACCGCTGAAAGAAAGAGATTCTTCTGTGTGAAGGCAAATACTCTCAGTGACAATGGCTCCTTCTTTGGAATGTCCATTGTGTAAATGTTTACTACTAAGCTCTGTGAGAAACTGGTGGGACGGATTGTTGTGGAAAGAATCTAATCAAGCGTTTGAATGGGGCAAATTTGGAGGGGCGAATAAGTGGATGGATTGAAGCTGACAGTGAAGAAATGGCAGTGTGTGTGTGTGGGGGTCCGATTACAATCTTCCAGGTTAAGTGTGGCATAAATATGTGTGATGCATACTGACAAGGCAGGTTTCAGTTTGTGCATTAATAATATACGTCACTGATTAAATCAGGCAACAGGTGACCCTGTTTCTGTGGAACAGGTTTATCTCGGCGAAAGTCTGTTACAGCGATAACAGAATTTGCCTCAGCAAAATAATTCTGTTCAATAAATGGATCTTTTGCATGTGATTTGCACTTAATCAGGCCAGTTTTGTTTATGACATGTCGCATCATCTTTCCAGACACACAACCCCTGAAACACAAATACAGGCACATTCCTGTCAGTGCTACATTTGACCCGTGAAGCGGTTAAGCTGTTTTTGTTGATTATGATTAAGATGTTGAGCATGGTTGAATTTGGGCTCCGGTTTTTAATTAGGCATCCTATTTGGAGCCCTAAGCCTCTACTTCCTACGAACATAAAACACTCACACACAACTGAATAAATCATGTCTGATCAAGATCATCTGACTCCAACCGCCAAATGAGGTGGAATTCATACAGTCAGAACAACAAACTGCACCCTTCTGTTATTTTGCACGCTTATCTTTCTATTACTGCTTCTAGTTTTAACATATTTTGAAATGAGAGACTTTCAGAATTCTGAAATAAGTCCAGGTGTAAAGCATGGATGGAAACATTGCAGTAAAATGACTCCAGAACACCAATGCGGGGAGAATTGAAAATCTTCAGGTTTTGTTTCTGGATCGGTTTCTTTCGCCTTAATTCGGACTAAGTGCCTGCACATCAAGCACTCTCAAACATATACGCACGCACATACGTGGAATTCCAGTGACGCAGGTAGTGTGAGACTACGTTCCCTCACTGTTGCCGTGACAACCTGCCTGGGCTTGTTCTGTGCAGAATGAGGAGCGCTCTTGATGTAGGATCAGTTGAGGAGAAAGAGGAGCCTGCATTTGTTCTTTGTCACCTGTTACCTCCGTGTTGTGCCGCTGCGTTGGGCATACCAACGCATCTCACATCTCCTGCACAATAAATGTGGTCCTTGTTAGAGAAAAATGACTGGCAGACACTTTACTAATTCTCATTATTGACCACAGCTCCTCTGAGAGGAAAACCTCAGACATATTTTGGAAATGTGATTATAGGATTTGAGGTTGGAAGTCGGAGACGGTCGACTCTGGGCCTTGGGTATCCCGGTCTGGTTTGGGCTTTGAGTTTGAACCTTGATTGGATTAGCGGTCTGTTCCTGCTTATAATGTTACCGAACACATTCAAGAAGTCCGAGGGGCCTTTAAGGGTGACAAAAAATATGCCACAGTTCATGTCGTAAATTTTCATCTTGCTAAAAGGTGCGGTATGTTCCTCCTTTGAAAATGGTTAGCACTGACTCACACTCAGGAATGTTTGTGAGTGTTACAGGCTGGATCGACATCCCTCAGGTTAAGGGAAGTTACAGTAATAAACAACACCCAGACAGGCTAACACTTGACATGGTGCACATTGTGTACACAGGCCTGGAATCCATTTGGGTTTTTGAAAGTTAGCTTAGCGCTCTGGCTTTTGAAAGACCTTCCAGTTTGGAGACAGCAATGTGGAACAGCTGGTTCAAAGTACCCTTGACATGCGCTTCCCGGCCTATGCCACAAAACAGAGACGTAACGATAGTTGTGGTATGTTGCTGCTTTCCTATAGCTCAGTGGTAAGACACATTGCATTTACCACGCAAGGTTGTGGGTTCCATCCCAGGGGATTGCACATACCTTTGTATAAATCTATAGGATATTCAAATGTAAGTCGCAAAGCGTCTGGCAAATGAAAATGTGTAGTGTTGCTGTGAGAAGAATAAGAGCTTATTTAAGTTCGATTTACATTACAAAAGTTATACAGTTGATTTGAGTAAACAGCAAGAAATAACATTTGAATAGTTGCAGACAGGTGCACTGCACTGAGGAAATATTACAAAGAGTGTTGATTTAAAAAAACTATATGATTTTGAATTGACTTATATCAATTAAAATGGTTATATTACTAAAACATTGCTGTTTCAATTAGTTGCCAATATCATGTTAGAACTACACATATATATATTTTTAATTATTCAGCATTTATTAAAAACACATGAATTTCAATATTGATTTATTCCCACCAATACAGTTAAGAAAATGAAACACTAATTTGATTAATAGCAACTATTAAATAAATATTACATTAAAATAGTTGAATTATTTTGGACAAAGTACTTCTGTTTTTTTTCAACTGTTTCCAATGGAAACGGTGCGTTTTCTGAAGACACGAGCAGCTGGCGTTTTTTACACACTTTGCGTTTTTCCCACGCTCAGCGCCGGCGCTCGAACGGGCGCCCAGAGATGTAAAATGCTCAACTTGGGGCAGAACGCTATGCCCGCAGCGGGTGTTTTCCGCCGAGCTCCTGGTGTATACAGCCGTGTAAAAGCGCCTTGGTGGACACAGCCACTGACAATCCAAAGTTTGCATTATCTTAAAGGTCAAGTGTGTAATATTTTGGAGGACAGAAATGGAATATAATATGTACATAACAATGTCTTCATAAGGAAGTGTTATGTCTTTATTATATTAGAATGAGCGATTTCTATCTACATACACCACGGGTCCCCTTATATGGAATTCGCCATGTTGTTTCCACAGCCCCAAATGGACAAACCGCTCTGCAAAACGCATTTCATAATTATGTTTGTCACTCGCCAAAGAAGTGAAAACGAGCTGACATCTTTGTCCTGTGAAAGCCACCATCGTGCTTCGAAAGGGAGGGGCGGAGTGAGCAGTTGGTTTCAACTCGCAACCTCACTGCTAGAGACCCCTAAAACCTCCCCATTGCTCCTTTAAAGAAAATTTAACACGTATATACAAACTGAAATTATGTTTTTAGAATAGGACCAAAAAAACTTAATGAGGAACAGCATTAAGTGGGAACACACTTGGAAACCTAAGAGTGTTGGAAAAGTATTCCAGGTGGCTACCGTATGTCCTTCGATAAAAAAATACCCACAGTGTTCAAAGCTCTTATTAAGGCAAAAGACTTTGAAGAATAAAAAGTGAGTTTAGCTTTTCTTTGTTTCAAAATAGCAGTCACTGTATAATTCCCACTTACATTAGTGTTATTTCATAAATGACTTATTTTAAAATGTGGAAAATGGTAAATATGAATCTAAACAGATGTACTAAATTTTTCGACTGGTTGAGTAGACGTACATAAAGGAAAAGTAAGGTCTCTAACAATAACGACTGTAAAGAGTGTTTTCCTTCAGCCAGTGGTCCTAAATGAACATGTTTCTAAATGTGACTGTTAGCATGTTGACCATCCCCAGCTCCTCTGAGAACAAGGAACTGTGATGTGACTGCCAACTCTACCCAGCAATTTTGTCTGAAGAGATCATTTCCTTTATGAGAGAGTTCCTACATCATAACCCTCTTCCTCCCTGACCCTATCCTCTCTGTGTCTCTCTTTTTATTTCTCTCTATCTCATTTTTCCAGCGTGTGCAGTGGGATGAGTGTTGTGCACAGACTGCCGAGGCGTACGCATTCCTGCAGGGCTCAGCATCCTGTTCTTTTGTCTCCGCCTCCAGCACCAGTCTCAAGCTGTGCTGCACGTACGCACGCCCTGCCTTCACACCCCCATCTTTCCACCCTTCCTCCGGGCACCCGCCATATTCCAGCACCTCCCATTCCTCCACTCAGGAAATGGTACCAGGGGGCTTGTCACAACCAACAACCCTCGCCAACTAGGGGCCAGGCATGTGTGACGGGACAACCCTTTCCAAATTTTCTCATTCTCACCATTTATTTGCCTGTCGGTTCAGCAGAAATGGATTTTCAAACTTTTTGAGGCTTTTGGCTATTGTTTTTATATTGAAGAGACAATTGAAGTGAACAGGAAAACAGAGCGTGAATGGGATCAGGACAGGCTACTTAAATTACCTCAAGCATGTGCAATACTGGAACAAATCATTTTTATACCTCCGTATATAATTTATCTAGGGATGGACAGATACCATAATCGTTATCAGGCCCGATACTAAGCTCATGTACTCGTAAAAATGTACCGATACCAAAGACCAATACCTCATGTAACATAATTAACAGAACTGACTGAAATATGTTGTGAAATTTGCTTTGAAAGTATGTGAAAAGCACATAATAATGTGTTGAAGGTATCGGCGAGTGCTAAAAAATATATTTTGGTACTCGTACTTGGTCTTTAAAAACTGGTATGGCGCATCCCTAAATTTACCATTTTTTTTACTTATTCAAAAAACCCTTACGCACAAAATATTTTAAAGAATCAACCTTCATGGCTTAACATAACCATAATTTATTCAGGTCCTAAAATTGCTCTACAAATGACAACAAAATGACATTTGATCTAACGGATGTCCAACCTGAACCATATTAGAGATTCTGATTTTTATGGTTGGAAAAAATGATGCAAAGATTTTTGTCTTCTTTGGTCTTTTCTTCCATAGAACAGTAATTGGAATTCAGGGGGCTTGAAAAATGACCACATTGGCCTAAAGTGACATAAGGGGTATAAGTCAATAATGAATAAATTATTCTAGGAGAGGTGAGAAATCCCTATAATCTAGACAATGTCTGTAACATTCTTTTGTTTGCCCAGAATTCGAAACAGTCGTGATTCTCCGGAGTGTTGAGCGAGCAAACCGTACTTAGCAGGTAAATGGAAGCAGAGGTCTGCTTTTAGAAACTTTTGATAACCTGTTGGCCTCCCGCTCGAGCAGGGCTATATATTCATCAGTCTGCTTCAGACTATCTCGATTCTGCCCTTCAAATGAGTCCATTTTGAGATAACCTTGCTCCTAACCTCCCTGCTCCCCTTACCCACTGACTGACCTACTCTGAAATTCAATTAAAGAAAGAGACAGCGATAGGTAGATAAGCCAAAGAGAAAAGAAGGGCTGTCAAACCACCCGGCCTAGAGATCCAGAATACACAGGAAGAAGATAAAACAAGGACACTAGATAAAGAGCGACAGACACATGAATTGGAAGCGTGCGGGGCGTAAAATCCAGCCGTTTGACCATGCATGCAAACCGGCCCTTAAGGCCATCTCCAGGACAGAAAGCAGAGGTCACACCGAGCAGACGGCTTTTAAGGTCACGCTGAGTTCACAACACAATCTCCTTCCCATATTTGGTCCGCCCCTGTTCATTTTAGGGGCTTATGGCAGAAATTTGAAATGATGGAAAAAGTGAGCTGGAATGTTCATTGGTTGCAGCTGGCCGTCATTGGAGCAATATGGAACTGGGTTGAGCAGGAAGTACGGGGATTCAACATCGTGAAGCTATCCGTGTGCTCGTTCCTGGTTCTCGTTGGGCTTAACCCTCCCCGAAGCAAACAAGAAGTCAAATATTTAAAATCCACACAAGAAGTCAAATATCTCAAATCACACACATTCTTTGCCTGTGTCTTCTAGACACACCTTACACAAACATGCGTCTCCCAAGCTCGAGAGATTTAGCAGTCGTTCTGCATATACCGATGTGACGTCTGTAAAATGTTTGTAAGGAGCACGATTGAGTCACGTTATCCGGTGGAAGCCGGGGGCTTGTGTCTTTAACTGGAACTCAGAGGACGGCAGATGGGAGAGAGGTCGGCTAAGTACAAAGAAAAAGAAGCAAGAAGAAGGGTACAAGACCACCTGGGGCAGGTTTCACAAACTGCTTAGACTAGTCTTAGAAGTTAGTCATCTCATTTTTTTCTTCAAGACTGGTCATCATTTCTTTAAATCAGTAACGTAAAAAGATAGATTGGGCTCATTGAAATATGAAAAGTAAGACTGATTAGTTCAAACTAATTGCTAGTCAGTGAGACTAGTTAAGACGCAGTCTTAACTTAACGGCTAAGTTTATGCAACTGGGCCCTAATTGCCAATTTCTAAGTTCCTGTTTGAGGGGTCACATCCCAGCAGGTTATAATCAGTGTTGTTGCTCAAGGGGAACCCTACTTGCCCTCCCTCCACTGACTGTCCTTTCCTTCTACCCCCACCTCAATTGTTCCAGCCCCAGGACACAAAGCGATATCGGCTTTGTGCCAGTGATCATTCCACAAGGGCAGTCAGGCAGACAAACAACACCTGGCTTTTCTATGGGTTCCAGAGCTGTTTGTGAAAACAACTGACGGCAAACAAGCCTGCATATCGAAAACTAATCCTACTGAAAAGACCAGCATATCTGGTCACCGGAATCTATTGTGTTTGCACGCTTATGTGCCCCACTGAGCTGTTTCTCTAGCTTAACCAGCAAGACTACCTTTGTGTATCAGCTCCATCTGATATGCTTTGCTGGTCATTACAGATACACTGCCAGCTAGTCACATACCCGGGACTAACCAGCATTTGACACAATGACCCAAAGTAAATAAGTCAGAGGGGTCATTTTGAATCCTCAAAGGTTTTGCAATGGAACACAATGAATAAAATTCAGACAGAGTAACAGAGGAAGCCATTGAACGCTGGATTAGAGGTTGGGAAAGGAGGGTTCTCATGCATATCATCAGAGAATTGGGGACCTGCTGTTGTTTCCTAAACTGGCCGGCTCTAGGGTGGGGCGAGTGTTCCCTTGCTGCCTCCTTGGTCTGTCTGGTGCTCTGGGATTCATTAAACATGAAGCTTAGGAACCCAGAACCCCTGGAGAGCAAGTGCAAGAGAAAAGAAGAAAAAGAAAGAGAGAGAGAGAGAGAGAGAGAGAGAGAGAGAGAATTGAGAAGGTGGGACACATTCTTCTTTTGGACAACAAGCTTAAATGTCATCCAATCTAATTTGCACAATACCAGCAAACTGTTCTGTTATAAGAACTGAAAGACTGCCTTTAAAATTGATCATAAAACCAACAATACTGGTCCAAAGTTTTAGAACGGTTACAATTTTTTTCTTAAAATTTGGAAAAATATGAACAAGTACGCTCCGCAAAACTGGGAAATAATACAAAGGGAGCTATCAGAATTATGTTGTGGCTGAAAAATCTAAACAAAATATAAAACTTGTAATATTTTAGCATATTCAGTGGTTACCTTTTGTCTAGAAATGTGTTTCTTCGAATTTTACAATCCAGCTTCTTTGGGTTTCACCCAAAGATTCTTTTTAAATAATATTGAAGTAGTCCCCATCTATTCTGTGCTCTTATAGGCTCCACTTTTTCCATTATTCAGTCAAAGTCATCCATTTCAAAGACATTTCTATTAAATACAATTTTGTTATAATTAATTTTAGTAATAAAAACCTTTATATTTGTACAATTATACACTCACCTAAAGGAGTATTAGGAACACCTGTTCAATTTCTCATTAATTCAATTATGGTGGTGGTGTAATGGTGTGGGGGATGTTTTCTTGGCACACTTTAGGCCCCTTAGTGCAAATTGGGCATCGTTTAAATGTCACCGCCTACCTGAGCATTGTTTCTGACCATGTCCATCCCTTTATGACCACCATATACCCATCCTCTGATGGCTTCTTCCAGCAGGATAATGCACCATGTCACAAAGCTCGAATCAACTAAATTGGTTTCTTGAACATGACAATGAGTTCACTGTACTAAAATGGCCCCCACAGTCACCAGATCTCAACCCAATAGAGCATCTTTGGGATGTGGTGGAACGGGAGCTTCGTGCATCCCACAAATCTCCATCAACTGCAAGATGCTATCCTATCAATATGGGCCAATATTTCTAAAGAGTGCTTTCAGCACCTTGTTGAATCAATGCCACATAGAATTAAGGCAGTTCTGAAGGCACAACACAGTTTTAGTATGGTGTTCCTAATAATCCTTTAGGTGAGTGTATAGTTGTATTTAAGAAGCATACACCTTCTGATCAAAACCTTTTTAAGAATACGAAACCTCTCAAGTGTTCCTTTACTTTTGACTGGTAGTGTACTACTTGTGCGTGACTGGCCAAGTCAGTTTAACTTTACTTGCATACTTTAACGACTATCTCAACAGAAGCGTCATGCACAGCTTAGACTTCGGCCGTTTACAAGACCATCACAAATCGAGATGTAACCAGGGCCAGTTTCAGTTGTACACACTTAAAATGTTGGGTTGTTTCAACCATTGTTGGGTTAAATATGGACTAACCTAACTGTTGGGTTAAAATAACTCAGAGAATATTTATATTTGACTGAACAATGGGTTGAAACAACCCAGCGTATTGGTCATTTATAACCCAACATTTGGGTGTGTCCATGTTGACCCAACGCAGGTTTGAAATAACCCTATTTTTTTCTAGAGTAACTGTTGTCTTTAATCTGTAGGCGTTACGTTAACAACGCTTAAACACACTGAAAAATTATCCTAGCTTCAAACTTTTTCTTTAATTGTTTTATTTACTTATCGTTACATTGACTAACATAAATAAACAATTTATTTATGAACAAAAGGCACACAGTTCAAATATAAACAAGAAGAACATATTTACAACTTTCACAAATTAAGTATGGATCGCAAATGGCAGCAATGTTGGTAAGTTGAGTCTTTTGGGGAAAAAAACGATGTGAAGCTCCAAACACAGCCCCAAGTCCGAGTGGCAAGCCATGAACAGGCTTCTGAGTAACACGGATATAAATCCACCGTCAGCTACGGAAGCCGCATCAGAGACACACGTCCACACACGAGGTTCACACACTAAACTGTCCAGCACTGAGGAGAGACGTCACGCACACTCATGCTCGCACATACACACAATCCCCATTTGTATTCACAGGGGGACGAGAAGACGGGCACTAAATGGTCACACATTAACCCTCACACACAGCAACGAGGGAAACTGGTTGTTGCTCCAATGCTCTCTACAGCCGAATGTATCCCATACGGTCCCGAGTTCCATTCGCAGAGCCAGAGCACAACCGCTCTGTTTTCGTTTCCTAACCGTGCCGGTCTAGCGTGCAGGTATCCACGCAAACGTCACTCTTCAAATAGCTACTGTATTGCCCACTTCTTCATATTGAATAATAAAGTACGGATAACTCTGATCGTCATTAAAGATGACAAAGATCTGTGGGTCCATCCAATTATCCACGCAGGAGTCGAACAGATCACTAGAGGGGTTTTGTGGATTCAGTGGAGGTGGTCGGCGCATGGAAGGGTTGCCCACCGTGAACTTGCCCGTCAAGACTTTGGCCAGGAACATGTAGTGCACGCCACGGGGCGAGCGCTTGGAGAAGTTGTGAGAATAGATGGCCTTGCGTGCAAAGTAGCTGCCCTGGCCAAACATAGTGGCGTGCTTGCCGCAGACGCGTGGATCGAAGTTGTGCTTGCAGATGCCCTCAACCACATCCTGGGACGTGCCGTGGAACAGGTGGCGCTCGTTCAGCATGCGATCCATCTCGGACATGTGCCGTGACATGTAATCCTTCTTCCTGTCATGGGCAGAGAGAAAAATATGCTTTAATTAAAAAAGTGAATCAAAAGTGATTCTGGGAACATATAAGGATTGTGTATGACATCAAGGTCCAAAATCTACATAAAATAACACTTAAAGGCATAATGAAAAATAAAGATTCTTTATTAATCTAATGTCATTTCAAACCTGTATGACTTTCTGTCTCTCTGCAGAACACAAAAGATATGCTGGTAACCAAACAACACTGGCCACCGCTAACTTCCATTATATGGACACAAAACCACAGAGAAATTTCTCAAAATATCTTCATTTTGTGTTCCACAATTTACTTTTCAGAGTACTTAACAGGTTTTAAACAACACTGTGGTAAATAAATGATGATAGAATAATTGATGTGTTCATTTCCCCTCTAATTCAAACAACCACAACAACAAACCTTCAAAAGCTAAAAAACATTTTTCTTGTATCAGCGCGTGCCAGCTGTCCACAAACAAGACAACAAGGCAAACTACTGAGCGCTCGGCTTGTCATCTGGTCAAGTGGAAACAGAGAAGTGAGAGGGTACCAAAAGGGCGAGTGATCAAATGAGAACCAGAGACCCAAGTGACCCCAGTCAGCTACAAAGCTCCATTAACCCGAATCTGTGCCTCTATTGTTGAAGACAGAGATGACGTGAGGTCATCTTAGCGGAGAGAAAGCCTCTGATCAGTAGAGTACCCAGCGTGACATTGCCAGACCTCTGGTGACCCTACGGCCCACAACTAGACCCAGTCGTCATGGACATTGCTTTTTAACATGTGGCCTTCAAGCCCAGCTCCATGTACGTCAATGTCTTTGTTATTTCAGCAGGTCAATTCTGTTGATGCAAATAATCGCTTATGTCCCCCACTCACTGGCCAACTCCCCTGAAACGTTCGATGCAATTAAACTAAAGATATAGAAGCACACATGCGCATAAACATTTTACAAAATAAAAGCATTATCGTATCACATTATTCATCAGTCTCGTCTACACCAATTCTGTCACCACCATATTATTCTCCCACACATGCCGCATTTATGCATTTCCAAACATGGCTACGCTTCCATCAGAGAAGGCGAACACTCTAAGCGATGCTTTACTAGACACATGGAGCTCAGAGATAAGCTAATCTCCCGCATGCTTCATAAAGCAGTGAACACGCATAAACAGTGAGTCAGCAGCCACTCTTTCCCCCTGACTCACTATTTTTTATGGGCTAAACATCACAGAAAAGGGGTAAGAAACCTTGTTTCTATGACAACCAAAACATTTAAAAACGTTAGCGCACCGCATGTACTTCCTCTGCTCTGCATTTCACACCTCACGTATCCACCACAATCACATCTGTTTCCGACCAACAAAGGCATCGTAAGAACCGTTGGCGTGGCTGACACCGAACCGTGTGAAGACAAACAACTTTAAAGCCTCGGGCCTTACGTGTGGGTGTGGTCGAACATTTCTGTTACAGATGTTTAAGGGACAGATCGTTCCTGATAACCTTTTAAGTGGCAGTTTGTAATCTCAGTGTTTACTAAACACAGCTCTGGCTCCAAATAAATAGTCTAAACAACTTTAACCAACACAAAGGATTTAGTCATTTGGGAATGTTCTACCGCACCTTTTGTACTTCTCCCAGAGGAAAGGGTTTTGGACGCGGAGGATCTTGAGGATGCGGAATTTGGTCTCGGATACGGTCTTGTGGAACAGGCCGTAGACGGTCCGGTAGCTGCGGTCGTCCCGGGAGACGGGCACCTGCAGAAAGTCCTGATTGTTGGCCATGTGTAACCAAGTCTCTGGGTATACTCGGGAGGGGGCGACTGGTGCAGGAGAAAGAGGCAGGTTTCCAGAATTTTCCAGGGAGGATAGAAATGCTGAGGAAAGGCCACCGAGAGTCCTGGAGGAGAGGGTAAAACATGATGCCATTAGGAGCATAAATGATGAAAAAAAATCATAAAACATCAACAGTAACTATTTTACCTATTGTCTAGATTCACAGCCCGTTTAGAATAAAGAATTAATATGTTTAATATGAAGACTTCCCATTCATTATGTAGTTTTAATCATTTAAAAATGATAGTAGTTATATTATAATATATAAAAATATATTTTGTAAGATATATGTTATCTATATAATTATATCTAATTTTATATGCATAAATATATATTTCAATAATAAATATATCATTTGGACTATTTCCTTTTTTCAAACGCTTGTTCAAAACTTCCAGAGTTTATATTCACCTACTCTTTTGTCATATATTTTTTTATTATCTCGCAACTTCCTTTTGCAATGCTTGCTATTCTCTTGCTCTCTCGCTCTCTCTCTCTAAAGCTGACTGTCATTGCAGGAACTGAGGCGATTTATTCATCATATTTTTCCGAGAAGCACCGAGCAAGACTGAGGAAAAGTGAATAAATAGAAGAGAGCAAAAAAGTTTTGCAGAGATAGCAAGACGACAAGCAAACACTTTTGGGAAACCAACTGTTAAGAGATTGTTCAAGAGTGTTTGTGCGTGTATGTGAGAGAGGGAGATTTATGCTGCTCGCTGAACGTTAAGTCAGCTGGTGCAAGAAGCGGTTCAGCCAAATTGTCAATCGCACAAATGAGTTCCACCACTGTGCTCAGGACAATGTGTTCCTGACGCTGCAGGAGACAACCTGACAACAGGAGCCAAATAATGAGGATGAGAAAGATACTGACTGAAGTCTGGGCAATAAATCAAGATTTTGCTAATGGTATGATCTGAAAAAAACACTGCAGTGTATTAAATATTAAATTTAATAATAAAATTATCAATTATAAACGATTATTCTTGTTTAAAGAACTCTTTTACATTATACTAAATAACTGCTGCTTGAAAATACTTTTAAATTATTACCAAAGAGACAAACAAATAAACTGCTTTAGAGCAGCATTTATAATTATTGTCTCTGACGGACTAAATACACGAAAGACAGGACAAACCTAGCCCAAAAATCTGATATCCAAATGGTCAAATTTTACTTTCAAACGCGTTTACTCCCTCCGTTTCCTCAACACTTTTTTTATATCTGCTGCGTTTTACATACACTCACCTAAAGGATTATTAGGAACACCATACGAAAACTGTGTTGTGCCTTCAGAACTGCCTTAATTCTACGTGGCATTGATTCAACAAGGTGCTGAAAGCATTCTTTAGAAATGTTGGCCCATATTGATAGGATAGCATCTTGCAGTTGATGGAGATTTGTGGGATGCACGAAGCTCCCGTTCCACCACATCCCAAAGATGCTCTATTGGGTTGAGATCTGGTGACTGTGGGGGCCATTTTATTACAGTGAACTCATTGTCATGTTCAAGAAACCAATTTAGTTGATTCGAGCTTTGTGACATGGTGCATTATCCTGCTGGAAGTAGCCATCAGAGGATGGGTATATGGTGGTTATAAAGGGATGGACATGGTCAGAAACGATGCTCAGGTAGGCTGTGACATTTAAACGATGCCCAATTGGCACTAAGGGGCCTAAAGTGTGCCAAGAAAACATCCCCCACACCATTACACCACCACCATAATTGAATTAATGAGAAATTGAATAGGTGTTCCTAATAATCCTTTAGGTGGGTGTTATTTTTCCTGTAAATAAGCAGACGTCACATTCCCGCTCACGAAGCATTATAGATGTAACAGCTTTCTGTCCCGTGATAGATTTACGATATTCAAGATAGGCTGACCTGTGACTTTTAGTTTACAAGCTGAAGTTCTAGAGTAAGATGAGCATGAATATTAGGTTTCAGAAAAGTGTTCTGGAGGCACGAACAGTACTCGAAGCAATTAAAAAGAGATCTCTTTAAACCTCTTACTGATGGGAAAACGGCAAAGTCTCAATTACGTTTTTTGTGAGCGATGAATTCTCACTGACATTAAGTGAGAACGCGGCGTGTATGACAATGGACGCCCTACGGCTACAGGTCATAATGAACCTGGTAGGAACATTCAGTATGTCAGATATGTCAATGTGTAAAGGGATGTTTTTTATACTCACTGGAGGTAAGGTGTGAGCAAGATGGAGGACCTGAACAGCGGGCGTTTTTTGATTTGTCGGCGGAAGCCGAACACAGCATTTTGCTGGAAGCCCTCGCGAATGTTCAGGATGTACTGATTCTGCAGCGTGATGAAACGACCTCTTTCAGACCGCGACCGCTTGCCTCTTCAATCAGTCGAACCACTGGCTGTGAGATGGAAAAAGACAGGAAATGAGTTAGTCAGAGCACGAGGCAAAAACAGCCAACCTCAATGTGCTTCGTATCCCACTCGATTCATCCGAAGCAGCGGTCAGAATGTATTCATCAGATGAGATTTTCAGAGGAAATAAAGGGCTCTGTTTTCAAAGGAGTGCTTACGCAATGTTCTGATTTCAGGAGCTTGTGAGCAGAACAGTACGTCTTCTACTTTTAGTTTAGACCCAACACGAACACAAACAATCTAACTCCCAAAACTGAATACCTGCCACCAACTCATCTATTCAATGCAACCCAGAGCTGCGCAATCTAACAGCTTAAAAAAACCTACAGCATCGAGACCAAATCTTAACATAATACTGCAATACAATAATGAGAATCTAATGAGAATTGTCATTAAGAATAATGAGATTTTTTTGGTTTTGAGGTTAAATGTGGAGCGTTTTGGACTTTATTACACAGGTAAAAACTGAAGGAAAAGATCAGATGTCTTACCTCGGAGTACTCCCTCCAGCCAAAGTTATCTCTGCAGTAGTACTTCCAGACGGTCAGACAGCTGGGGGTGGGGCTTGTGTTAGTGGGTGTGGCTGTAGAGCTGGAGGGCGTGGACAGGCGCCTGACGAGGTCAAACTCCAGGTCACAAACTCGCATGGAAGTGAAGTCCAATACAAACACTCGACCCCTGCATTTAAACAAAAGTAAACAAATGTAAACACATACATTTACATAAACACACATCGAACATGAGACTGAACACTGATCAGCTCCAGACAGCAAATAATAATGCAATGTGTTCCTGAGCCATGACATCACCAGATCCAATTTAATTTCTACGAAATACCTTGGGCTTACTGAAAAGCTCTCTTATTGTCCTGATTGATCTTTGCTGCCTGACAGTGCCCTGTATGCATAAAACCCTGAAAAGCCCAATGAGACAGAGGATGGATGAAACCCTGCCCCCTGTGTGCAGACCATGGCTGTTTTAGGACACCCTCCAGGGGTGTACGGCTCACTATTAATGGCCTCATCGATTACACTTATTCTCTAACAAAAAGAGGATTTGAGGTCAAAGGTGAAACGTCTGGGCAGTAGTGGAGCAAGTAATTCCCAACACGATGGGTGTTCCACTTATTGAGAAAACATAAATATTTCAACATAAACTGTAACGATAATCAGGCGACTATAATCCATAAAAATAGACATGGCTAATATCAGAAAGAAAAAGAGATACAGAATTTCTAAAATAAAACTAATTGTATTTCATTCAGATATCTAATATTCGCCTTAAGACGTACCTGCAAAGGCCAAAGACTCTCACAATGCATACAGACAAACCATGACGCACTAGACCCACACTGTCAAGAACACTCAAAATCCACACTCGGTAACACGCTAGTCAGTTTAGACAGCTAATCTTAGCAGCCCAGCAGAAGGACAGGGGGCACTGACAGGATGAGTGGACTGAGGCCTAAAAAAAAACACTTATAAGCGAATGTGGCGGACAGACGAGATGTAGACTAAACACTGAGAGTTCAGCATACAGCAGACGGGGCCGAGCACAGAGATGATCTCAACAACCTCCCAGTTACATACACACAAAATACAATTAACTGCAAAAGGCTTCAACAAGCCTTCAAAACATGACAATACTAGACTAAACATAAGTATTGTTTGAACAAAACAATCCATGTTGCAATAAATTGGGGAAAAAACAAACACATCAAACTGCCATGACTTCAGTCCTTTTTAAAGACTTTGTTTGGACCTGTTATGGAATAGTTGGCAGCATTTTGGGGACTTTCACAAAAACTTGCAATAAATGTCATGGTCATATTTCACCGCAAAATTAAAATAGAAATATACCAAAATAGATTTTGGATAAATACAATGAAGCGTATTTTACGCTTGCTCGATGACATTGTTTTCATAATAATTCAGCTTTTCCCACATCTGAGGGATATTCATTTATTTACTTTTTTATACAGAACATAGTGCATTAGTAAAGTAGAACTTAGTATTTGTCAAATTAATTTTATGCTAATTTAATTTAAAAACATTGTGTATGACAGGGCTGGCTTTAATGTTTGTGTAATTTAGTTTTATGTGGTGAAATATATCCTTGACATATCATTGCAAGATGAATCACCCTTTTAGCAGGTGGAATGATGGGAAACTGGCAGAGACGGATGATAAAACAGTCTGCTTACCGTAAAAATAAAACAAGAGCATCTAAGAGAGCAACCTGCTCACGAGATACCAAAAAGGGGAAGGGGAGACAGAAGTGATACTGTAAAGAGCGAATAAACAAATGAGGGTTAATCCTGTGAACTCACTTACTCTAGCAATGTCTTTCTGACTTGAAATCTTTCCAAGAGACACTAAATCTGATCTCAAAAAAATGCATGACAAACAAAACCAGGCCCAGAATTCATGTACGTAAGAGAGAATCAGAGAGGAAAGATGCTTATCATTTCTGTCCCAACTGACCTACTGAATTGAGTTAAATACACAAATGCATGAACCCGCAAACATTTACATACAGCAAACACATGCTCCATGAGTCACAGACACACATGATAATGGTCTTCCCAGCAGCCCTTGCAGAGATAAGGTCCAGTGTGTTAACAGTTTAAGCCGCTCCCAGAAATCCTTCCCAAAACTTGACTGTCTACCTGAAGCCCTTCAATTCTCTTTTTCATAGTAAAAGACAAACACTATGTCCTTTCAGCTGGAACGCGATGGGTTTTACACTTACACACCCATGTTCACTTTAAATCAGAAGGTTCAGGACAGCCTGTATTTTACAGACAGTTCCGGGCACACAAACACACATTGTGCCCCAGCAGATGCAGCCCCGGGCCCAGCCAACAAAACCCGACAGGGACCAGCTTTCTCCGCTGGAGACCGCATTTCACCAATTTATCCAGGCCATCAGGCCAAGGTACCAGATAAGTAGTAGCCAAACTTTTTGAGTCTTGATGTTCTAAGGGACACTAGAGGGGACGCTAACAGATCTACATGCAAGCCCAGTCACAGAAGGACAAAATGAAAGTTTCATTATCATAAGGATTGCACGCACACAAGATCAACTGACAGCGTTAAAAGACCTAAGAATGGACACAAACAACTTGGTTGAAAATAATGGAAACAATTGTTATGGAAAATATTGCTCCGAGGTAGCCCCTTCATTGTCAAAACACTACCCAATTAACTTACTTTGGTCTCAAAGTTGTCCCTTTTTCTCAGAAAAGTTTTCCTGAGGAAAATAATCGAAGATCTCATCAAACGTCTGCATTTGATCTCATTGCTGTCTAGGAGAAACACTTCTACATTAAACAGATCTTTTTTGTGATTTGTCTTTCTACGCCAAGTGCAAAATTGACTTAATTCAATATTTATTGAATTTGAAGAAAATGAGCTAAGCTGGACATTTGAGTATTTAAACAGTGCATAAAAAAAATAAAAGCAATTTGTCCGCCCAACATTTCCGGATGACCGGGAACTCATTTACCATTCCCTCTCTGCCACATCTCGCAAACAAAAATGCTCTCACCGGCAAAACAAACTTTAAGATACTCAATGATGCGAAACTCAAGACAGGGCTGGGCTCTTTACTGAATTGCTGCCAGTCAGAGGGTTTCACAACCCAAATATCCTTCTGCGGGAATTACTCTGTTGCTAGTTTCGTTTCTGAGTGTTGCTGACTCATGCCAAGTCATCTGGACTCAATACAGCAGCAAAGACATAATGGACAGAGCCAGAATATCTACAGGGCACAGTGACCTGAAAGACCGGTGGATGTCACACTCTTTTGCTCCACCTGACCTCATTCATCGAAAGCAGCAGGAATATAAAAAACACCATTTAAAAATGGAATACACGGACTGGTGAGCTAATCCAAAAAAGGCAATGCTGATTTCAAACTCACCTGAACTGTAAAGAAATTTCTGCTTTAAATTTTGAAAGGAACAGTTCACCCCAAAATAAAAAAAAATCTGTAATTTCCTTCCCTCAAGTTGTTCTGATGAACACAAAGATATTTGGAAGAATGCTTGCAACCGAACCGTTCTTGGCCACCAATGACCCTATAGTAGGAAAAATTGCTTTATACATTTCTTTGTTCTACTGAACCCAAAATAATATATTTTTAAGAATGTAGGGAATCAAACAGTTCTGGGGTACTTTTGACTACCACCACGAAAAAATAAATGTATTCAGATTTGAAACAACTAGAAGGTGAGTAAATGATGACAGAATTTTTATTTTTGGGTTAACAATCCCTATAAGGGATACGTAATTTCTATCTTTCATTTGAAATGTTGTTAAAACAAAAATGAAGTTGAAATTCTGAGTGAAATGGTTACAACAATTCACATTTCAAATATAAAATAGTATGTTAAACTACTTGAAAAGTCAATTTGATGGTACTAGAAAATCTAAGGCAGCAAAAAAAATTAAGTGCACCTTGAGTGTTTTATTTGTTTTTTTTTTCACATAAAATGTGTTTTCGCAGAAAAATAGGCAATAACCAAACACTCAATCATCGGTTGACTAGCTGACAGCAGCAACCCTCATTTACATTAAACCGCATTTGGCAGATGCAGAAGCGAAGCGACCAACAGCGCATTCTACGGAGGACCACAGTACTCAAAATGAAATAATTAAAATATTAATTAATTAAGTGAACCACTAATAAAATTCTGCCGTTCATATTGCAACAATTTAATCATTAAATAATTTAATCAACAATGCATTAAATGTATTCATTTATTTTGTAATATTCTCTGAAAATACATCATTAATTGTTTAGCTCTTTTCACAACAGCTGTCACAAAAAACTATTGCTTTTTTCCACCAAAATGAATTAAGATGAATTTCCTAATAATTGGCTGAATTTCCAAATGAACACATATTTCACCACTGTCTCTTTATTGGCGTTCGTAAAATATATTCTCTATGAAAACAAAACTCTGACTGGGTGATGTGTACAGATTTGTGCTGCCTGCCAGTAGGACCTACTTTTTTTCCAACCATTTAGCGACAAGTACTGCCCTAGTCTGTTGGCGTTTGTGAAATATTCTCCAGTATTATGAAAAGAAAAAAACTGTGATGAAATTGTTCTTAATATTATGAAAAACATGCTTTTGAAAAACACAAGGCATTATGAGAAATTCTTCCTACTTTATTAAGGAAATTGAATAAAAAGATTTATATTATAAAAAGTTTTGGTCCTCCATAGCATCCAGCTATACATTTCATCAGTATGTGTTTCCTGAAAACCAAATCCTCTCCCTTTAAAAAAAAATTTGCTCCCTTTAGCACAATGTTACACCAACCTAGCTATAGGAACATTATCATTCTAGCCATCAGCGAATACGATCACTTCTAGAGCTAAGAATTAAAAACCCCCATAACAGCCAGAGAAGAAACAAACAAAAAGTAGATAAAAGAAAACTGGTTGGTGAAAATTATACAGAAAGTTTATTTTCGCTCTCGCTTTCCTTAATGCTCTTTCTTTGTCCAGAACGCTCTACTCGTAATGCAGTACAATGAGAAAGAACAGGGCATTCTGGGATTAGGGAGGAATGGGTGGTTACAGAAGTGACGGCGCAGCGAGGTAAAGAGCTAAGACAACATAAAATAAGAGAGTTGAGAGAATTACACAATGTCTCAGAACAACGCGAGCTCTTTTCTATTTAGAGTGACAAAACCGGCAATGTCATTTATGACGTCATTTCTCAGACACTGTCATTATCCAACAGTGGGAGGCGACACGGCTTCGATTTCACAACACTGCTTTAACACATACACATGCATGTTTTGTGTAGCGCTGTGATTGTGTTACCGTTTCTCTTTTGGATGTGCATCAACACACACCCTCATGAAAGGTACCGTATTTGATACCTAGAGCAAGGTGTTTCGTGCCAGAACGCACACACATTCTCCCGGGTTTCCTGACAGACTAGATTTCACAGTGGCTCACCCACACACACACTTTTCATTTTCACACAAGTGCTCGCTTCTTTTTCCAGCCTGGCATGCCGAACCGAATTCGGCCACCTGTGCGCGGGGTAACCATGGCGACTGTTATCCGAGAGGGTGCCTGACGGACCGAGTAATAGCGTGCTGATAACAACAGAAGACCCGCCGGCCTCTTACCCTGCCTCGCAGACAAAGCTCAGTCACCCCATACCAAGAATCCCTGAGATTGCTTGAATCCTCCCGCCCTCCGGCTAGAAAAATAACATTCCAGCTATTAAATCAAGTGCAAGGACTGATTCTCTGGGCTCATCAGCGCTGCCTACTTATCAAGCCTCGGGATTTTCTAGTCTGCACATGCACGCACGTGTTTCTGGAAGCGAAAAGTAACGCAATGATGCTATAGGGATGATGTGCGAGAGAAAGACGAATACAGAGAAAAAGTGTAGTGAATAGGTCGACAATAAGCAGGAGGACGGTAATTAAAGCCATCAATGTGTGCTGAGGGAGAGAGCTTGATAAGTCAGTTTTATCTCTCTTTATATACCTATGAGGCGGAGTCATGGGAGAATAACCTGCTTTGCTCTTCCAGTCAGCCCTGCGTTCCTTTAATGTCCCCCTGACCCAGTCGTGAGGTGGTGTTCATAGTCACGGTGACATGACCTGTAACCGTGTGATGACTCAGTGGTGTCAGGTGCTGAGATCAGCTAATGTAGACATACACACTTTTTGACTCGGTAAGGTGTAAATATATAAAGCAGAAGTGCAATATTTCTCCATTTAACATTTAATAATCTACAAGTGAATGATTACAGAAAGGTCAATATAACAGAAGATTCAGCCGTGTAATGATTCGGTTACCCTGTACTAAACTCAATATGTTATTATTCAGGTGGCTAGCTATAAACATGTTGACAATTGAAAGACTGATACTTGCATTTTGTTATGAATTGTTTTAAAATACAGTGCTGCATGAGAACAGGCTTGCATTCACCTACTCACAAATAGCAACAACCACTCTAAAGAGAGTAAGAGACTATCAAAATCTACATTGAGTCAGGACAGAAATCTCTCTCTGTCTCTATATCCTCCCTGGCTCCCGAGATCGTGAGTCAGTATGTCGTGTACACGGGTCTGGGATCTGGTAAGGACCTTGGCTCCCTTCTCATTGGGACACCGTTCACTTATTTTCCTGTGACGTGACTGCTTAAGCCCGTTGTGATACTCCACAGCTGGTATTAATCAACAAACGGCAAAACCGACATCTCTCTGAATTTATTTTATAAATAATGGTTGAAGAAGGCTACATATGAGAAACACTTTCATTCTCTGTTACATATCAGCGCACAGATTTGGTCGCTTATTAAATTTAACTGTTGTGCTGCCTGCCTGTCTAGCAACATTTGTTTACACATAACATAAATAAGCGTTTGTCTTTTCAAAAGTTACTTTGAGTTTCATGAAGTTCATCGAGTTGGCTCCTGCGATTTCAGTTAAACGTCATCAAAACATGTCATATGGTTAACGGAAAGGGAACATAGGTTTTTGAAAAACATGGTTTTTGCAGAGCATTGTGTGAAAATTTAGGGAACAAATGTTTCAGTGCAATGAAGGATTTTGCCAATGAGACGGCCCTTAAATGGCTGACTCCCTGGTTAGTGCCCTGACTACTGAACAGGGGGCTGATTTGAGACACAGGCTTTGTTTGCGTCACATCTCAGACAAGCTATCAGAGTCTAAAACTGAAGTGGCATCACTGAACTGCAATGTGGTTCTGTATAAACAATGCAGATTTATTTTAGTTTTTTAGGTGAATGCAGTTTCAACTGTCTTAAAGAACTGAACTGTATAAATTAAAAATGGGACTACATAGTCGCCACATTGTACAATGCCAATCTCTGTTCCTGAACTGAGCTGATATCCAGTCATTCTGCTAAATTATGGGAACTCAAACCCAGCTGGCAGATTTAAAAGACTTTACAGTTCTGCTTTACTAAAACCTAAATAATCACTATTGTGCTAATTTCACCAGCTCGAAACCCACACACTGAAGAGAACAAACAGTAGTACCAAAAAGGAAATCTGATGTACGGTAGCATAAGCAAGTTGGCTGTATGACAAAGGGAGAGAAGCAAAAAAAAGGGGGATAAGACATAAACAATGCGTCACAAATCGCCTTCTTCCATACTATATACTAGGGGAAAATAATTATGAGTCACAATGATTATGTCCGAAACCTCAGCAGGTATAACACAGTAGGCGAGAAACTCCTTTCGCTGAGATTTGTGAGTGTGGATCGAAAGGACACTTCTCTGTCTCATGATGCCACGGGAGCTGAGCAACGGCCAAATTTCAAAAGTAAATCGAACAAAAATAGCGGAAAACTTTTTAAGGTGGATGTCCATTTAATAGTGCCATTAAACAAATTTCTTGTGACTAACTTATGTTTTTATCAGCGCTTATGTACAGGTTGTTGTTAATAAATCAAAGGTCAAAGAGCATACGGGTCACATGACCATAACACATAGCGGATTAATTATGTCCGAAATGTAGTCCTACTCCCACTCATACTATATACAACATTCTGTTTTAACGGTGGATACGTACTTATTCAAAATTCAGTACGTACTGTCACAGTATGTGATTAAAGTGTGAAGGATTAGCAGTTGTTTCATAGCTTGTGTGGCACGGAGCATGCCCAAAACCCAAAGCCTCTGCTGGGACTGGCATGTTTCACAAACTACAAAAAAATTATTTTCCTAGGCAGTATTTTTGACTTGTAAAACACGTTTAACAATTTAAATTTACTTGGACAACGATTTACACTTTTGTTGTTTCTTGTTCATAAACCTCATTATGTTTGGGTTTGAATTGTTTAATATATGAAAGAAAACAATTTGCCAAAGGATTAAGAGAATAAACATCAGTTAGGATAAGTTCTCTGAATGTAGTTTTAATATCTCATTTTAGGTAAGATTTGATAGTGTTTTTACTGTAAAAGAAGATGAAAATAAAGATATTTTACAGTCAGAAAGACACATGATAAGCCTTTAACCCTGTGGCCCTGGCACACACGATCCAAGTGCCTTCTGTGGTCTCTGACGGACTACTGGAGAAAGACAGTAGAGATTTAATTGAAAAGAAATACGACGGGATTCAAAAGAGAGATATTTCATATTTCTATTCTCTGTTGTCCATCATTTCAAAGCACTGCATGATCTTAATGACTTATAACACATACAACAACTCACTTTTACATGCTCAGCATGAGCTACCCGCAAGCCAGTATCATTCACACCCAGCACGAGTGTCACAGTCTGAGAGGAATTAAACAAACACACACACGCACCTGATCACACAGTACCAACCCTGAGATAAGAGAGTCAACTCTGCGGGTGATAAACTTAGTAGAAGCAAAGTCAGCAAATATACACACAACACCTGTACAAGTTGTATCAGTCACACTCAAACGCTGTTCAGGTGAAATACTAAATAGTTTTATACTTCATAGATACATGCACTTACTGAATTTATAAACACTTAGACTGTGACTAAAAGGTTTATGAATGACAGTTCGGTTAATGGTGCAACCAGGTGACTTTTGGACAACCTCTATCTTATTTGGCTTATGAATAAGTCGCTGACGTCACCAGACTGTCAGCCAAGAAAAGCTATTCAGCAGATGACTGGTTTCCATCACTCATTTCAATCCCAAACTCTCACGCAGTGTCTATAACGCAAGTGAGCAGCGTGATGCGGCTAAAACATACAGCTCCCCTTAAAATAAGTACACAAAAGACTTTCATTGCCCTGTAGATACAGCAGAAGATTTTGGAGAAGTGTGAATACTTCACTGAACTACAAAATCTGGTGGTACAAATTTCTGCAGGGCCATGGTTATATTTCAAAGGACCCATGATTTTTAAAGGGTGGGCTGCCTCTCATCTCCTTATCATACGGCTTAAGACAGAGTTTAGTTTTCAGTGGTCTATCTCCTTTTTCTCCAAAGAACAATATCCTCTTATATTATACTTTATATGAAATATTACAAGGTAAAATACTGCAAATCCTTGAAAATCCATTTCTGGTAAAGACCTACATCGTTTTGAGGAGTGAGCTCTTTCATTCTGCAATAACACGATACCCACACAGATATTCTGCTGTAATGAGGTCATCTGAATGACAATGAGAGCAATAAAGTGACAGTTGATAATGAAGTGCGAAGGTCTTTCCATTCTTCCTCTTCAAGAGATTTAAAGGGAATAAAATCAGCCTCAATCATCACGCTTGACTTCCCCATTTTAAGTTTCCATTCATGGCGGACATGCTCAGTGGTGCTGAGGGCAGTAAGCGCTCTCGCTTCCCTCCTGCTCACGAGAAGAAAAAGTATCTGAAAAGTCTCAGGATGTTCTGGAGGCCATGAGCTAACAGGACGTGCGCTACTGTTGCACGATGCGGGACCAAGAAGGAACTGTTTGTTCAGACAATCCAGCCTCTATTTGGCTTTTGCTCTTTGTTTCTCTCAGTGAGAGAAGAACACAAACATACTTCAGCTGAAAATTTTTGCAGCTTTTGTTTATGTTGGAGAACACATTTGAGCTAGTAAAAGATACACACCGACGGTATCAGAAGACAACTTTGATATATATTCCTATGGTACTGAATGCCTTTCATGAGGCCAATAGAGACAAAAAGATCGTACAATTCGAAATGACGCAAAAAGACCTCACCCATGAGAATAACTTCAATGCTTGTCTAAGATGTTATCTCCTTTCTCACACACACAAGCAAACACCTTGGTTACATGTCACTGTGCCCTTGGTGCGCAGCGAGATTGTGTGACAAACACAATTATCTCACCTTCAGCTGCTTCCATAGAGACCAAACCATCAAGATCAAGGGTCGCAATTCTCATACATGGCTGCACAATGGCATAAGAATTCAAAACCTCCAGCACCTGTTTGTTTGTAAGGAATATCTACAATGATGAATAAAAGTTTTGCTCTCTGAGATAACTGAAAGCTAACACTAACAGCCTATGTTATCATCAAATTGCAATGGCATTCAAGCACTCTGCAGGAACATAATAAGAATTTGAATACTTAAGCCGCACTTAAACTTGCATGGAGATCACTACATTGGATAACACAATAACTACCCAGATGATGCTTATTTTCCCAGAATTAACAAAACTTTCTATTTCTTAACTATTTCTAACCCAAACCAACTGGTTCAAATGTTTGTGTACTCGCTTTCCTTGTAGTTTATGCAGTTGCCCTAAGCACAGTGGTTCTCAACCAGGTGGCGCAGAGGTACTGCAGGTGTGGCACGAAGGTTACCCGAAATCCCAACCTGAACGCAAATGCACGGAGGAATGCGAATGCAATAAATCTGTTCTTGGGAATCATCCGATATGCTCTGCCAGATCTGCGTGTCCGTTCTGCGGATCTGCCAGTGGTACGGTAAAACGGTGGGATGCTTCGCAAATTGAAGGGCAATATTCCATCTGAAGCTGCGAGCGTGAGCCGCGCATTGTAGATATTAAGCTTTTGTGCACAACCTAAAAGTGCATAGTAAGCAAACGTCTACTCAGGAAGTGGCACCAATTACCTCTACATCATCTTAAGAAACAGGTTGATCATATAAGTATGAGTACGTTTGTCTTTCAGACTGTAATTTCAGAATAAGCGCAAGTCTCTCTCTCTCTCCCGAAAAGAGTTGCGTGTAAATAAAGTGCCTTTTCATATATTTCTGAACTTGGACGGCTGTTTAAAGCTGTTGACAGTTAATAAAGATGTAAAGCACAAATGACACCACACCGCATCTGTATTAAAAACTGCAAATAAACTCTCACAATGGTATTTTAAATGGAAACTATTCATTTCTGTGATGGTTTCTTTTGTTTTTATTAGCAGGGTTGCTACATCTATAATGTGATCTTTTGAGATCAATTTGTCATATACAGGTATTTTTTGCTTATATATATTTTTTAATTATGTTACGTTATGTTTTAATTTTATTTTATCGTGTTAGTTAGATATATTTTTTTGGTAATTGTGGCTTAAATCAAAATAAACCAACTGCAGTTTGATATTAATTGGAACGCACAATCATTTTTTTTAATCAAATTATATATATACATATAATCTAACATATTTTACACATTATCTTATCTATCCTCGACGTACTGTTTTGGGGGGGTTGCAAGTTCTTTAAATGTGTTTAGAGGGGGGCACGATCATGAAAAGGTTGAGATAAACCACAAGTTTGACAAAGTATCAACTGCTTACGCTGTTTCATTAAAATAACCAACTAAGACTGATAAATGTTATCTAATGCGATTACATTCATGCTGTTTTAATGTTGTTTAATGTGTAATAAGCAGTGGCCATCTGTCATTCAGACGAGCACATTTCTGTCCTCAAACACCCTGCAACATTGTACAGAAGCATTTTGTGCATATATGATACAAGTCATATACAAATGCAAACCAGCAGCCAGAGCTGGGGGTTCAACAGATATGGGTGTGGTTAACAGGATCCCTGTGGGTCCCTGAAATCCCAGTCCGCAGGGGGTTAATGGTTGACTTAAGCCATTAACATAAAAAAGGTTTCTATCAGCCAGCTCTTTCAGAGCACACAGGCAGACCAGCAAAGATATTTGTGTGTGTCCATTTGGCAAAAGCTTATATCCAAGGTTACAGTGCATTTAAGGTATATATTTGAGCAGTCTGTGTGTTTGAAATTATAATCTTTGCACTGGTAAAACCATGTTCTACCAACTAGCCACAAAAACACTTTATTAAAGTTTGATTCATTTGTTTATTACAGCAAAAAGGAAATTAGAAAATTCAATAATCCCGAAATTTATTCACCCCCATCCCAGATGTGTGACTTCCTTTGTTGGGTGAATAAATATGTTCTGAACTGAAGCAAATAATTAAACTGTGTTGTTCACCCTGTAAATAGTGATTTGTCATATTGAAAACTACTATGACAAATCAACAATACTATCTTTAAGGAGGAAGTAGCCATGAGCTGCGTCATGGTAAACATTAAAATCACTGGGTCTTTTTTCTGCTTTGTCACCACCAAGAGTGTTTCCTTCTTTAAAGGACTTTTGCATACAGACCGCGTTTGTACCTAATGAGCAGTATCACAAACAAAGGGGGCCCACAAAAAACCCAGCTGTGTCGAAACTTTTACAATTTTCTATGACACAAGACATGGTAATGGAGAGTACGGTCAGCAATGTCCGAACAAGTCGATGTACATGAACATATCAAATAGAAAAAAAAGAAAAACATACATAGGCCTTTTGAAAACCGAGATTTGCATGAACTTGTCTGGTGTATACGTGCGTGCGTGCGTGCGTGCATGAAGGCAAGTTCCCGTCCGCGCGCGCGCGTGTGTGGGTGAGCTAGCGAGCGTGTGTATAATTGTGCGTGTGTCTCTGAAGCTCGTTTATTTGCGTGTCTCTGAGCAAGTCTGCGTGTGAGCCCTTCTCTGTCTGTGCAAGAAGTGCGTGTGACCGCCTGTGCGCAAGCCGCAGTGAGTGGGAGCGTGCGTGCGTATGTGTGTGCGTTTGACAAAACTAAGTAGGTGTGGGTCATGCGAGTTCACGGCTTACAGCTGTCAGTACGCTTCCACATGTCAGCCTGGTCAACGGAAGGCTTAAGTGAGACAATCAATCTCTTGAGTCACATCTACCTCTTCCACAACACGCACAACACTTCCGGTCACGCACTGTTCTTCACTAGCTGGCTCCTTCAATACGCCCTCACACCATTTCTCATGTTATCTCACGGATCAAAACAAAGCACAACATCTAAGCTCTATTTCCTTCGCCTCATAAAATATTCAAGTTGCCTATGAGGTTTAAATGAAATGGGTATCATACCCGGAGGTAAAATCAGAAACACTTACGGAAACTTAAGCCGGACATGTTCGTTGTCCGGATTGCAATAAAGCCTTTCCAGTTGTTCTTGAGAATCATCCGATATGCTCTGCCAGATCTGCGTGTCCGTTCTGCGGATCTGCCAGTGGTACGGTAAAACGGTGTGATGCTGCGCACAGTCACTGCCATAGACGCAGACACCCTGGAGAAAATCCACACAAATCGATACGCCGTCCCCTTGATGCGTGTGATACTGGAGCTGGGTCAGAAGTTCAAACACTAGATCCAAAGAGGCCTCCTCGCTTTTATCCTGAAAGATCTCGGCTTTCAGCGAGCCCTCTTTGATGGAGAGGCAATTTGCACCCTGCAAGGTCTCAGCGGTGTAGATGTCATTTAACTTCGACCCCGTAACGTCGGAGGAGGGCGCCGCCACGTCGCGCTCCTGGGGCTGGAAGCGTCGCTCATTAGCGTCTATTGTGACTCGCTGAATAGCCGTCACCTTCTGTTCCACGGAGAGCACGCTCACCGTCACATCAGCGTCCGAGTCCACGGCCATGAGCGCGGATACGGCGCCCTCCTCATCTTCCTCCTTCAGGCACACCTGACTAATCCTGGCCTGCTTTTCCACGGCTACAGTGCATATATTCCGTTGAGGTCGAGACTGGTTTCGTGGAACAAACACGCCGTCCCCTGACACGAGAGCGTCCGAGTTTAATAGCGTACTTAAAATAGGGTCCTCTAAAGCGCGTAAGCACTTTGCGTCAAGTTTTCTCTGCGAGTGTTTCTTTTTGAAGTAGGGCTTCACTAAAGGGATCTTGTCGGCGAGTCCCATCTGGTGCTCGGCAAACTCTCCAGTTTCCACGGGTAGAGCTAAAGCGGTCTCGGTGGTCTCCACTGCCTCCTGCATGGTTCAAAACCTTAACTCCACCGACACCTATTTTAAAAAACAGAGAGAAATGTTCTGTTAAAAGGACGATTGAAATCGACCAATGCGTAATGTTAAACAGTCATCAACAAGTTTCATTGTTTGTCCTGTCAGCTTACGCATCGCGGGACATGACTAGATGACCAATCAATACATTTAGCAGGGCGTAAGCTCAAGCCTTTCCTTTCTCGAGAAAGGAGAGGGAGGGAGGAGGTGGCATTACAGAAACAGAAACTTTCTTTCAAGTCCCCCTCCCCATTTAACAACAAAAAGCAGCACAGCACGGATTAAATCCTTCCATTATTATAAACGAACGCATCATTTTGATTTATACCTCACGAACAGCATCGCTTCCTTGTGCTCGTTGCAATTGCATCAGTCTAACGCAAGCCAAACGCTCCCTAGGCAATATTTTGATGGCTTGATCTAGATATAAGGAGTTGGGAGCGTACGTGCCCGTTGCCAATAGCTGTTCGTTCTAGTTCGCACGTACTGCCTTGTGTTGATGCGATCCCAGCGAGAGCGCGTCTGCCCACCGCGGCGCCTGAGACCCATTCTTATACAAATACACAAGCTCGCTTAAATTTCGCAAGAATCGACCACTACATACACACAGTGTTAATCAAACGCACGAATACAGTCGGATTACAGCATTTCACCCGTGCGCAATGCAGAAAAGCCGCGTCTTTTTCCCCGTGGACTAGATTCACTTAAACGCTTCACATATTCGGATCTATTCCAAATGTACCTGTAAAACGTCCCGGATCCTCTCGTGCTACAGTCAAAGCCCGTAGCTCGTTCCGGGGGTTCCGCACTCCTTTCACATACAGGACAGATGAGTGCGTTAACAAAGCGCTCTTCCACAGAGCGAAGCGTCCCCGTCCGTCTCTCCAGTAGAGTCTGAGCGGCTCGCAGCTGTTGCAGAACACGAGCGCGATAAGACTCGCTCGTCCAATCACCGGGCGAATGTGCGCCGGAGGGGCGGAGCGTCGTCTGGGAGAGCGGCGGAAAAAAATCAGGAAGTTGTCCGATGCGTGCATGTGTTTTGACTCACCCCACTCGTTTGCTTATGCCAGAATGCGTCAGGTGTTGTAATTATAGGACACGGGCTGGTTCGTGTTTTTCACATAAAAATTCTTTCAAAGTTTTAGTAGGGGAAATGAGAACAGTTAAAGAGATGCATTTAAAAGTGAGTTTCTGTGGGACAGCTTTTAGTGGAATGTGGTCACGGGAGCATTGGGTAAGCCTATTTACCCTAGTCATCCAGTATCGTTTTTCCTGAACAAAAAAGGCGTGTGAATTATTGATGCGCTAAAGCGAACCATACATGATTGTATCGTGACCAGGTGACGTGTGTGACTGAAATGAGGTGAAAGGTTATCCAGTGCACTACCGATCAAACCTGTATTCACACCAACTGCAAATGAGAAAACAAATACCCCGCACAGATGAGGACAGTAAACACACCTGACCGTGGATCAAGTATCGACTAGTCAGACACAGGACGTTAACAGTCATAAAAACCTCGCCATTTCATTTGAACAGATATCCCCTGCACTGTAAAATTGCATTTGCCATTGAAGGGAGTTAAAAAGACACGAAAGCATAATTGGGTGGCTACGCCTCTGTGGCCAAGTTCACATTGTACCTCGCCCAAAACACGTTGTGTATCTTGTGTATAGACATGTCGGTACGAGCCCTCCCTCACAGCGGAATCTACAGTGAAATGGAGTGACGTATGCGTGTTCCCATGGCTCTGCCCTTGAGAGAAACAGCTCTGCTCTTTGGAGTCTTGATAATGATCCTTCCCCTATTTTTAATACTGTTCACATATCGTAGTGTTTCCCCTAACATTCCCTTAGGGGGGGCGCCCCGTCTGCCAACGGCAGCCCGGCCCCCTTGAAGGTCAAGTTAATTTTATTTTCTATATCACCAGATCACAAGAGAAGTAATTTAAGGTTACATTTCCTATAGAACATTGTTTTTTATTAAACTAATTAAATAGCATTATGTTTTTACACTATTTACACAGCGACATGTCATTTCCTGCTACAAGTCTAGTGGCGATATTTTTCTTCTCTTCCTACCGTAGCAGTCTCCCTTCTAGCAACAACCTAGCTTGGCTTTGTCCTATCCGCACCTCAAGTTCTGATGAACCATATAAAACATCAAATATTTCCGTAGTTTAAATGGAACAGCCTATCTACATAACTGACCTGTTCACATAACAGGGACTCGGGGACATTTATGTTGATTATATTTTGCAGCTATATCTTTAGCGACAAACTCGCTTCGTTTGAATAATTTCTGCTGTGTGAGCACTGCTTCTCCCGCCAAAGATGCGTCGCATATAAAGACCTGCAGACATCAAGAGCAGGTAAATAAATGTAAATTTTTACTGTAACGTAAATAAAAGAAAATGCAGCAGTAGCCTAATAAAGTATTTTTAACTGTCAGTCAGTTTACGGTCTGTATACGTTTAACACTAATGATATTAACAATATTAATAGTATTAATAATCAGCAAAGAGCATTTCATAATGAACCATGTTTTAATCTGAAAGAATATTTAAATCAGTTCTAGTATGAACTGCATGGAAAGGAAATTGTTAGTGACTTTGTAAGTACTTGTGCTCATGATAAATTAATTTAGGTCGTTTTTTTATTATTAAAATATAAAATATATACTTTGCTTCAGCACAAAAGCCTACAGCACATTTTCTCAGTAAGCAGGCCTTCTAATTATCATATATACTGTGGGTATCAGAATATAAAATAAATGGACTGATAAAACATTCGATGTTAACTCTTTATTAACATATTTGACTGGGCTCAATTGATTATATTTTCTTTGCAGTGGAGGTCCAGACAATCTTTATTTAATGAATAATATTTAGAGACCGCACCCCCCTCCCGATCTGTAAACCTAGGGGAAACACTGTCAATGTATATTAACAACAAAAATGATTCCCATGCAACAAAGATTTCTAGTCATGAGAACAGTAAATATGATGTTTTTTTTAAATGATGTAATTACACAGTATAGGCAGGAATATCCTTCATCAGAATGTTTAATGCTTGACTTACCAATTATACATAATTACTACACACTAGTGCACGTAAAAAGTCTGCCCATAAAAATGGGACAGGCACTTAACTTGTATTAATTCGGCACTACAACTGCTTAATCTGCCACTAAACTTTCTGGCCTGGTAGCATTTATGTTTTGTCAAATTGTTCATCCTCATTTAAGCCTATAAACATGAGGTTTGTAGAAACACACTATGCCACAGAAAAATATACAGGCCTCTTCTTGCGGAACGGTGTTTAATGCAACGAGGAGTATATATTTACAAGCCACAACACTTTAACTGACGTGGCTTTGGGATCTTTCTTTAAAACCTCATTGTTCATTTTTGTTGGCCTACACATCGTATAATCCCCCCCTCTGGGCTCTTTATTCTTTAAGAGGTGTTTCCCTAAATTTTCCTATTAGAAACAGTCTATCTTAGTCTGCTTGAAGGATGTCTGAGATGTTGACCCAGTGACCTTGCCCGTGTTGAGGGTCTGTACGTCTATAAGCAAATGAATGACTGCTTGAAGGTATTCTACAAAGGGATTTACTTCAAGCCTGTGAGTCGCTGGGTTTGCAGTGGGGGGTTTATGAAAAGAGGAGGAGATTCAGAGGCAGGTGGTGGTGGCAGAGCTGAGCAAAACAAAAAAGATTCCGTAGTGATTTAGCCCAAGGAGGACAGGAAAGAAGGAACAATACCCTGTTCTTGAGTTGCTGCTCTCCCTCCCTCTCATTGCTCTCTTCTCTCATCTGCACATGACCAGGTCACCTAGTGTGCACTCACAATGTGCTGATCAAAGCCATGGGTTTGCCCTGCATGGCAGACTCTTGTTGAGGCCACCAGGGATGCAGGAAAATTGAGGGTAAAGGTCACATGAACCATTTTCAGAGCCAAATTCATGTACTGTATCGGTTTCTCCGTTCAATGATGTTCACCTGCCCTCAGGGATGGTACCTCTTTGTCCTCTAGCTGAGGGATTCTGCTTTGTCCTGATCTACGAACAGTCTGTGTAACCAACATTCTTATCTCAATTTTAGTAAGTGAAAGAGCAGAAGTCTCAGATCAGTGCAAGAGGGCAGATTTTTCCAGCACCAAAGAGGGGAGATGGACATGAGCCAACATGTAGCTTTTAGTAGCAGAGGAGAGAACAGGAATTTTAATGACCCAACAAAAACCCGCCCAGCAGGTTGTCATCTTACTAATACCACAGATGTCTCTAAAAAACAGCACAGAGATCTTAAAAAAAAGGTTACCTGGGTCTGCGTGAAAAAGTCTTTTTCAATGTGGAAAATAAAAACACAGGGAGGTCTCTCCACTACTAACCAGTTTTCATAAAATCTGTCGTAACATAATTTAAATTATGTGCATTGTAAAGGACCAGACATCTGGCAAGAATGCACAGGTGCTTTCTTGACGTAAATACAACGATCCTTGATGACACATTAACCCCAGTGAATATAATGACAAACCCTCTGTAATCTTGAAACCTTTACACCAAAAGTGGGACAGTTTTCATGTAACCTCATAGAAAAATCAAAAGCTTTTATCTTAAATTTTAATGGTTATATATCTAAAAAGTACTAAGCATATGTAGTATTAGGCAATAATTTAATGAGCGGTGACTAACTGTCTGGGTGGCACCAGTATACTAGTCATTGTTTATATTTGGGAAAATACCATGGCACCTTGATTTTCATTTCTCCATATGTTCAGTCATAAACCATTCATAGGAAATTTTTCAGACTCACCATGACTACAAGCATTGATGAGAACACACATCCATTGCTTTCCTTTCACTGCAGTGGGGTTGTTAAGTTTGGGGTCTTAAGTTTCCTTTCTGTTCTGCTTTTTCTTTCGGGCCCCTAGGTGAACAGAGGGGCCCCTATGTTCTACTTTCATTTCACAACTAGTCCTCCTGGGACGGGGGTTGCCACACATGGATCCTTTTCACAGTCATCTACGAGGAATGTTCTTACACTACCTATCACTCAGGTGACTGTGAAACACACAAATTATGAGCAGCTCAGTCAACAAACACATACACAGGCTGTGCTTGTCATCCGTAGTGTGCCTGGCACCCTCATACCTTGTCTGACAACTCAGTCAACTGTTAAGCACTTACTAAATAAACTAAATAAAATGACTGAAATACCTTTGTTTGATATCATGTTTTTCTTCTCTGGAGACAATGTTACATTTATCTGTCTGAGTTTCCATGAAACAGAGTTGACAGACACAGCAGCGTTCAGTGACTAAAATGTCTCTAGCTTTGGATGTCTAGGGCATCGCTTTCTCACTCCGAAAAATTCCCCTGGATCCCTGTGGGTCACACCAGGACACGCATATATGAGCTCTGCCTGCTCTTCAAATCCACAACAAACTCTAAAAAGCTTTTTCTGAAAAGACTGATGGGATGGGATTGCAAGACAAATGTAGAATGGGGAAAAATCGATACAGAAATATATAAAAAAAGAAAAATTATCAAACAAGACGAAATACCAGAAGCAACTCTGACAGTTGAGTAGTTACAGATAAACCAAAAAATAGTAAGTTTGGAGAAGATTCTATAGACAGAGAAAATAAACTATATATTACCATATTTCCTGGAAGAAACCGATTCACGGAATGGCAAGTAAAAGGAAACCAAAGGAACTCAAGATGGAGAATATGCTGGTGCAAAATAGGTTGTTGTAACAGCAAAGTTTCCTGGTTGCGGTCTTATCTCTCTTTACACTGTTTGCAAGCCTAATTTACTTTAGGATTATGTTTTTTTCACGGCTTGAGCTATGAACTTTGAGCCATGCTATGATTCAACAGCTTGAAATGGCACATCATTGTAAATGCAGTGATCACAGGATCTGGACAAGAAATCATTGCCTGATGTGTCCTGTGACTGCTTATGAAAACGTCTATCACATGGTTTTAGCAATAGCCAGGTCAAGAATGGTGTAATTTAATAATGCCGTACATGAACATCTTGTATACTGAATGCTTACATCACACAAATCTTAAGAAACGTTTGCTTATTCAATTGGAGGTCAAGCAGATGTCTTCCAGGAAACCCAATTGAGAAAACTATCCTGCCCTCTATTGGTGGCTTAGAGTTATGTGTGAGGGGACGTCTGTCAGTGTTGTTTATTCATTTTAGGGGGTGTCCTGACCGAAGACTAGAGATCTTTCTAACTGGAATAGGTCCAACTCTGCTTTGACCCACACTTTCAAGACAACCAGAAAACCTTGATTTGCTGGTTATAGAACCCCTGGACTATCCTGAAAATATGAATATTTTGGGTTGGATTCTGAAACGCGCTGCACGATTAAGCATTCCAATTCTATACCCTTAGGTCTTATCAGCCTATTTCAACCTGTGGAACAAATGTTTATAAAAAAAAGTAAATATGCACGCAATATTCCAAAAAAGGCTAACACGATAAAGATGCTGCTGCTAAAGGCACGTAAAGAAAGTGTAGATTATACAGCTGCATATGGCTTGTCTATTAGAAACGGAGCCATCTGGTGTACAGATGTAAGCTTGGGTGTGTTATTCGCCTCTTCTTGTACAGTAGATTAACCAGTTTTTAAAATGAGTACAGCCAAACTCATAAAAACATGAGATTTAAAAAAAGAGCATTACAATTTTATTGTGTGATTACAGACCCGATTCGTTCTCATGATATTGTTGTGAAAGCATGCACAGAGAACCCAATTTTTTTCTAAAACAAAAAGGGCGTGTTGTAATATTAGATAAGGAAAAGGTCAACCATTATCATAATCGCTCTAGTCTGGTCAATATGCATTGTAAAGTGCTTGGGTTGTCTGTGTGTGCAGGGTTATATCCAATGCTCTGATCTACGTCCAACCTAGATCCACAACCCTTTCAAGTCCACATCTTGTGTTTTTGAGGCTTTCTATGGAGCATGGGTTCCCCAAGTGGTCCTTCCTTGAAGGGTTCCCCCCTTCCTTCCACACCATGTTATCTTGGTCCCAGGTTTCCTCTCTGCCCACGTAACTGACATTACACGTGTACATTTGTATAAACACAAATGGAAACACGCCCACACTTGTCTTGTTGACATAACTAAACATGACCTTTTACTTTCTATTCACTAATCTTGCTCACCAACATTTTATTTTGAACAACGTATAGAAATTGCTACCTAACTGTTATGTAACTACATCTGAAACTTACTTTTTTAAAACAAGATTTAAAATACACATGCTAACATAATGTAATTATGTTATTATATATCATATAGCAAAACGATGGCTCTATGGGATATACTCTCTCCCTATGGGAGAGTAGCATAAAATGGACCATACGTCGAAACCATGTTAAGTGTTTGGGAAAAGTAACATTGACCCAGTTGCGATGTTCAGAACTATGTTGTATCGGTATAAATGTAAATGCAAACATGAACATAATATATGTAAACTACAGTTATACATTTTAGATCTTACAATTTAATGAGATGTGCAATCTGACACCAAACACATCTTTTTAAATCAAAGATCATAAATTCTGCACTGAAAAGCTCCTGTGTAAACGTCTTATTTCTCTGTGGTTTGTGAGATTTAATTTGTTTCACCAGAGGGAGGTTCCCTGTTTGTTCCAAAACAAAGTAAATAGACAGCAACCCCATTATAGTGACGAAAGGAAGGGGAGGCGCTGCGAGTATAAGTTCATAATGAGGTTTGGGCGGAGCACTTTCAGTACTCAAGCACAAGGTCAATAAATGTATGACATTATATATTATGACACAAAACACATCGAATGTATCTATCAAAATAGGCAACACAAGGTCTTCCCAGACTTTTCCCTTCAATGGCACAGATAATGAAGAGAACGTTCATTCATCTCTTCCATTGTGGGCATGCCAAGCTGCATTTATTTAGTGTATTTAACAGTCTAGAGCGGTGGAGAGGGAGTGACGTTTAATCCGCTTATTACAATCCTTAGTGTTGCCAGTGATTCGTAGAGAGCGAACATGACATACAAGCTCTTTCACCATGGCATGGTCACAACAGTAAAAAGCAAAAGGATTTTCCAGCCCTTTGAATTTTAGGGGAGTAAAATGGGATGTAAAGAATACATCACATAATGGTTTCTACATAATAAGTACAATAATAAACCTAATTGCTTCTACATAGCGAAAGTGCATTCATATAACAGAATTTAAAAGCCTCTAAGAGATAATCTTAATTCTGTAAATGCTGTTTTAACTGTGAAAATTTATTCAAAATTTAAGAAACCCCATGACATGTAACATCTTGAATCTGAATATTTTTTGCACAATTCCTTTATGTATCATTTTATTCTTGCCAACAATAGTACATAGAATGTAGTGTTTTCTTAAAGAACCCAGTCTGGCTGTTTTAGAGGCTTTGATTATGTTTTTTGGGTATTTAACTATGGATGTTCATGTTTCTAATTTCAAAAAACACTTTATATTTCAAGTCTGTTGATCAACGTTACAGTGTTAGTTTAACTTTTTTATATTGGACCCGATAGGAAAATAAAACAAGCCGATTGACCAGGAGACATTTGCAAGCAGGACTTCAAAGGACGCTTCATAGAAGTGTTTAAGAGGTATCCGCACACACACACACAATATCAGTGTATTACACAGAACAGCTTTCACAGCCAATGTTAAAGTCATGGAAGCTGTTATTTGACCGTTGGTTATCTTAGTATGCGTCACTGCGTGTAGCTGAATTCTTATTACCAGCTGTAGGACTGTGATGAAAGTAGTTATAGCGGGTAGTTCAGTCAAATGTTTACGATCTCTGATAACCAAACACAACTACAGCGGCTCTTCCTCTTCTCGAAGGAAAGCCTCGCCTCTTTTTTGGCTGAGGTTATTAAAAGCACTCGGAATAGTGAGATCATGTACCCGGGAAGTATAGGGCTGTAGTTTGATTCCAGCCATTCTCTGTAGTCCTTGAAAAACGAATTCTGTTAAAGAAAATATCTCGCTTCACGAGATGGCTTATTTGTGAAATTGTTCGCTATAAATCATACAAAAACATTGCTAGAAAAAGCAATAAATAAGATCAACCCCTTAATCTAATCATCACTGGGGTGAAAGCAGATCTTACCAAAACTACATTGGGTAGTTTGACAAATTTTTCATAAATGTGTCTTATGGTGGGACGGCAAAAATGTAGAAAAAAAAAACTAACAATGACGATAAATCTAATTTGATATTTTATATCATGTATAAAAAATGATATAATATCATTAACAGTTTGCTTTCAAATTGTTTGCCATGTCATGTACAGAATATACATGGAGATGGTGGTCTAGTGGGTTAAACCACTGAAAATCAAAAGGTTGCTGGTTCGATCCCAGCAGCCACCACCAGTGTGTCCTTGAGCAAGACACTTTACTCCACGTTGCTCCAGGGGGATTGTCCCTAATAAGTGCACTGTAAGTCGCTTTGGATAAAAGCGTCTGCCAAATGCCTAAATGTAAGTGTAATATTTGTCAACTATCCATTTACATATTATTAGCCAACTCAAGAAATAGTTACAAATTGCCACAAGATTTTGTTGGTATAGACACTGTAAACACAGTCCATTGACTCCATTCCTACATCTCACATTTATTTTAACTTTATTTATGATAAACAAAACAATTAGGTTGGTCTCCAGTGCTGTATGAGCCACACTAATGTGTCCTCTATAAACTGGGTTGTGATTCAGAAACGCATCATTATAACTTTCCACACCAGTCTTTTGCAGACGTCACAAGAGCTCTTCATGAGTCAGTTTAAATGTGTCAAAAATGTGTGTTTGTTCAGTATATATGGGCCACATAATCACAGCTCACACAAACCATGTGTTCTTCTTGTCTCTTCTAGTAATGCACACAGTCCTTACAGGACATAATGTCTGGCTAACTCAGCAGTCATTATTCTCTCTTTTTTTGTTGTTCTTCCTTCGTCTGTGTTCGGTCTTTACTCAAATGAAAAGTTCGCTCAAAGCCATAGAGCAGAGTTATTATTTTTTTATTCTACAGCCCCCACACAGTTTTTTAGGTTGTTGTTCCTGCTGTGTTGTTTTTGCTTTATGAGTGGTCACACCAAGTTTGTTTTTCCATCTCCCGTGTTCTTCACACGCAGAGTTGACACTACAAAAAGCACAGTGACCTTTCAGATGCAGATAGACGAATGAGCTTTCCTCTCCTGCCAAAATGTCAACCTCTACTTTTTTCTTTCCCTCGGTTTTTTGTGTTTGTTTTTCTGAGCGGCCTTGGCAGCACGTTGGTCTAAACCTCAAGCCTTTTCCCTTCGGCCAAGCATGTGCCCTGGACATCTGAAGAACATGACCCCTACTACAAACAAAAAGGCCATCTCACATTCCACTTATTTTGTATAGCGCTTCACAACAGGACGCAGTACTTCAAAACATTTTGTTGCATTTTATTTGTGGTGCTTGCTATAATCACAATCATTTTACTGTATATTGCTAAAATGTTAATAATTAACAGTAAAATTAAAGTAGTTTGAGCTTTTATAAAGCGGTCCATGCTAGTGCCTCTTTCTTTGCTTTATGAATGCTCTGTGTAGTGGAGTAGGCGGGGCGAGACCGTGGTTCGAGACCGGTGAGTAATTGTTAATGAGCGCCAGCTGTGCGCGCACCGGTCTCGTATCACGTAGGAGATCGGGAGCATATAAGAGAACGAGCGACCGGACCGTCGATGAGAGAGGAACGGGCCTGTACATGTTTATGTTTTGTAATTTGATGGCAGAGCTGAGAATGGGAAGCGGTGACCTGACAAGAGCTAAGAGGATAGAGCTGGATAAAGGACGCGACAACTTTGTTTTTCCTACAACATTTCAAATGGTATTAGATTGTTAATGATAATCTTACATCTTAAATCCTTAATTTTTATATTTTTATTAAGCCTTGTTGTGCAAGCACTGTTGAGCCTGTGCAGAAGCAGCAGCTTTTGCCAGAGGGGAACTGGAATCCCTGGTTGGGCCTGGGTTCCCCAGTTTTTTTTTCTCGATGGGAGTTTTGGGTTCCTCACCACCGTTTGCATATTGTTTTGCACTATCTGCCTGGCCGGGGGGGCTGAGTTGAGTTGAGTAATTTGTTTTGTTCGCCGACGGTCGGCCGTGAGGGTCCGCCGGCTGTCATTATTTATATTATAACTTTATTTAAATGTCTGCCGGTTCCCGCCTCCTTCCTTCCCTACTTTAAATCGTGCTACATTGGTGCCGAAACCCGGGAGGAAGGAGTGACATGCCCTCGGACACTCCTCCCCGCCGAGTGGCCTCGGGGTGCCGGAGAGTTCGGGTAGCGCGGACGAAGGGCAAATCCAAAGCTTCGGTGCGACGGCGACCTTTGCTGCAGCGCCCCTGGGTCGAGGTGGGGTGGCTATCGTCCAAGCGGGAGCGGGGGAGTTGCCGCCGTCCGCCAGAGGCCGGAGCCTGCGTCCGTCCCCCGAGGGGGAGGAGCAGGGGACGGGGAAGGGAACTCGCCCCGACTCCTCGATAAAGGAGGAGCCACCGCCGGCCGCCAGGGGGCGGATAGTCGAGCCGTCCACCGAGGCCCCAGGGCCACCGCGAAGGAGAGTATCCCGGCCGGTTGAGGACCGAGCGGCAGCATGTCGGGGAACCGGACTATATATATATTATTTTCTCTCTCTTTCAGGTCGCTCCGAGGGCTCCCGTCTCCATTGATTCGTCTCGTCGCTGCATCCCCCCCATTTTATGTTTGATTAAATGTTTGCCGGTTCCCGTATCCTTTCTTCCCTACTTTGAAACTCTCTACACCCGGCAATGTCTTTCTAGACTGTTTAACTGCCAACGCTACAATACACATCTTCTTTAAAATGAACACTCCACGTATCAATTTTACACACGCTCCAGAATTAAAAATAAAACAAAGCAAATCGAATGGACAAATGATGCAACATATAACAGTCATACTGGCAGTTATCAATATTCTTTTGCTTTCCATTCAAAGCATCATCACATGCACGATGTGACCAAAACGGATCCACCCCTTGAATACACTAATAGCTGCAAATGTGATCAAACAGGATCGAGGACTGTCAGTCATTCAGATTTCAAATAAAAAACAAAACCTAACGTTTACACCCACGTCATGCCACAAATGACCTGAGGATGGGGAAACCCGCTTCACATGACACATCAACTTCACCCAAACAACTGTCTCCCTTACTATTCTCCGCATTCCTTTTTTGTCAGCAGACATGGTGTCATTTCATCCACAATTCACTTTTATTCTCTTGTCTATCTCGCTTTTTCATCTGGGCCTTAATTGTGATTAGTGATTCTGCTTTCCACACCTAGTGTGAAGGGTAAATAGGATGAAGACTCAGGTTCAAAAGTTGCTCAGGGGTAGAATGAGTAATTTATTCTCCAAAGCAAAGTGCAGGAGAGAGAGAGAAAGAGGGATAGAGATAGAGAGAGGGATACCTTTCTGAACATTACATGCACTACTTCAAAACTATGATTAACAATAACTTTTAACTTACAATATTTGTCTCCCCCTAGTGGTCATGAATTCCACAATGTCTTATTAAATAAACTATTTTAGACTGACCACGCAGGTTTCGTATTTTCCGAAGTCCGTTTGTATCACCACATTTGCACCACACGGTCAAGTAATGGACAATTTTCGTAATATATAATCACACAAACTAATTTAAACAGGACCCAGTAATTTGTGTCAAAATAAAAACAAAAGCCTTCCTCGGTCAACAAGAACATTACAGTAACGTTAAATACACGTTGGTACAGGTAACTTAGTAGAGACACCAGGGGAAAACAGTACAAAATTAAAGGGAACGATATAATAGCAAGAAAAGTACAAAAAATATATTATAAAATACAATGTAAATATAGTATAAAACACATATTAACTTAAATTAGCAATACACTTGAATAACGTCAATAAATACACACTTAACTTACTTTAGAGTTTTACGAATTCCAGGTGTATATTAAGACACCTTACCTGGCTAGTTAAAACCAACTGTCTTCCCGCTCGGTTTCACCACTTTTTCTCCTCAATTTCCATTTACTTGCTCTATGAATAATGCACAACAAACAGTCTAGTGCTCGCCGGTTAGGTGCGTTTGCTCTTCCCGCGCAGTAGAGGGCAGAGACTGCGCGAGTCTCTCGCTGCACTTCCGGCGCATCAATTCTACGTCACTGTTTGTGCTGACGCGGCGTAAGCGCTTCATCCATTTGGATCAAATACGTGTCTGTCTCTTTTTGTCCAAACCGAGGATCAGAGAGGAGGATCGACTAGAGCCATGCCACCAAAAACAAACACCAAACAGCAGTCAGAAGAGGATCTTCTCCTCCAGGACTTTAGCAGGAACCTCTCGGCGAAATCCACGGCGCTTTTCTACGGCAATGCTCTCATTGTGTCAGCGATTCCCATCTGTGAGTTCCTGTCTTGGTTTACTACCAATCTGTGTAACGTTAACTGTCTCTAAACATGCTTCGTTGCATGTGTAGACAGTATTCTGATGGTGTTTATGGTTATAATATTGAAGTATAATATTGACGGTTTGAGTGTATTCTACGGTAACATTACGTGTAATGTTGAGGGTTTAAATGTCAAGCTAATGCCAGAGACTGACAGGACTTGTTTAGATCAAACTATTTCTATCTGGTGTTTTTTTTTTTGTATAACTAACTTTTGTTGTGCCTTGTAAAAACATCCATGGTTGTGTGACGTAAGCATGGCAGATGGAGACCACAGTAAATAAGCAATGGTTCATTTTGGTAGTGGTCACGTGGCAACGACTAATAATGATTTGTGATCTTTTGGTCAAATTTTATTTATTGTAATTGATTTTTAATACATGACAGATTCTTTCCCTTTGAAGTTTGAATGATCAGATCTTACCTGGCTGTTGTTATTTATGATTGTGAAACAGGGCTGTTCTGGAGGATCTGGCATATGGATTTGGTCCAGTCCGCTGTGCTGTATGCCGTCATGACCCTAGTCAGCACATACCTGGTTGCCTTTGCTTACAAGAATGTCAAATTCGTCCTAAAGCACAAGTAATACTTTACCCTTTAATCTATTCTGTGTTTCAGCTCTTCACAGTGTTTGTGTTTGTTGATTGGCTTTATCCATAGACCTGTTTGCTTCTTCGATACTTGATAATCTAAAAACCGCTATTTTTAGGGTGGCTCAGAAGCGCGAAGATGCTGTGTCCAAGGAAGTGACTCGCAAGCTTTCTGAAGCCGACAACCGCAAAATGTCCCGCAAAGAGAAGGACGAGAGGTACGTTTGTCTCAGTTCTCAGACATGTTCTAACAATACTGTTGTTCTTATAGGACACGTTTGCTTAATCATTTTCGAGTACCTCATTGGTAACGACAAGTCTTTGTCACAGGATCCTTTGGAAAAAGAATGAAGTTGCTGATTATGAGGCCACAACATTCTCCATCTTTTACAACAACACCCTGTTCCTCTTGCTGGTCATCGTTGCCTCGTTCTTCTTGCTGAAGAACTTCAATCCAACAGTGTAAGCTTACTATGGAGTGCTATTCTTTACATTTGTCTCCTGAAACATGTTGATTGTTTGATTGATATTTTACAGCCTTGTGTTTTTACCTAATGTTTACTTTGATTTGTGTGTCACAGGAACTACATTCTGTCCATTAGCGCCTCTTCAGGTCTGATTGCCCTGCTATCCACAGGGTCTAAATAAAGAGACTGATCACATAAGGATGAGAAGATGAGGAACAAACAGATACGGGGATTGTGGGATAAGGAGGGATGGTTAAGAGTAAAAAGAGGTTTGCTATCTTTTGTGTGTGTGGGGCGTTATCATTTCATGTCATCTGATAAACTTTCATGAAATTCATGATCGGTAAATGCTTAACGGCCATTTTTGTATGTCTGCTCTTCTCTTTGTTTTGTATCAATAAAAGACAATTTATTCAAGGTTCTCTTCATATTTTACTCCAAGAAAACCCAGCTGATTAAGGAATCACACATGGTTTTGCTGACTTTATACAGTTTATTTTAAGCATATAATCTACCTCTATATACTGTTTTACATATTTATATTTACAGAAATCACTGCGGCCATCAAGGAGAGAGATGCACGATATGATAAAATATCCTGATTCATAACAGCCTGTCAATCCAACACGTCATCTTTTACAAACTTAGAAAACAATAGTCACCCCATGGTGCGATTTCCTACATTTTTGCAAAAGAGGTCATTGAAAATGGAGAAAAGCTCACAGTATTACACTCGTGGACCCATGGGAGAACGGGCCAGCCCTAAAGTTCATGCAGGTTAGAATCAAGGCACTCCGCATGGAGACTAAAGGTAGCACTATGGACACACAGATGTCAATATTCAAAAGCCTCCTGCATTTCATTACATGATATATCTAAGGTTTCTTGATTTGCAAGGAATCTTGTGTTTAAAGCCATCAACATTTAAACGATACTTCTGCTTGTTTCCTCATGCCAAAATTTCACATGTATCTATAAGCTCTGAGGTTGTAGGACATATTATGGCTCAAGCAACTAAAGACAAACATGAGGCACCCACAGACTGAATTAAATTGACTCCAGTTATAATTTATATCGTAATCCTGCCATGCATATTGGGAGCCTAGTTTCCTCCGAACTTCTAAAAAGAACCTGGAAGGAAACTTTGAGAATATAATTTATAAACAAACATACCACGAATGCACAGCATAATATACAATATGCATGTCAATTCTAATACTCTATATTTATACTGACTGAGGTCTGATTATCATTCATTTTCTGAAAGTATATATTTATCCTCGTTAAAGTCATTTCACTAAATCTCATTCTCATAAAAATGTCCCTCATAAAATTCTCAAAAACAGCTTCAAGGAGTCCTTGCTTGTTAAAACAGGTTTGCAGTTGCTGCAATTGAACACAAGAGGGCGGCAGATCTCCAGACACACCAATCAACCAATCAGAGGCCAAGCATGGGTCAGAACGCATGAAGATCACATCACAGGGCTCCGCAGTGAAGGAAGCTTTCCCTTGTTGACACCTTGACGGCAGTTGTGGAGATTTTTGCGGTAGTGTTGATGTGCAAAAGGGGGAATGCAGGTACACGTTTTGGAGCGTATAACTCTAAGGCTTCAGAGAGGCCAGACCGATGATGAAAAAAGACTCTGAGCAGGAACCACTTAGGGCATAAATACTGCTACACACAGATCTCTCTTCACCCTGAACGTGACCCGAGGCCCTAGGACCGGTAGTCCTTCTTGCTGTACGGCCGGTTCCCAAGTATATGATCGATGTCTGACACTATGTGGGATGTCATCTTTGGAAGTACCTGAGTGTGCAACAAATTCGAGGAATACGGAATGAGTCAAAACTCTTGGTACTGTTTAAGAGTTTTATTCCAGTTATGCTTACCTGTATGGCTCCCAGGTTTTCAGTTAACTGTTCTGGATTAGAGGTTCCTAAAAGAACAGAGCTCACGCCTTCGTTCCGCAGACACCAGGCTAGAAATAGACAAAAAAGACACGAATAGAGTTAAGGCAAGTGTTCAAAAGCATCTCTGTAAATCATACTTTGTGCATCTGCTTAAGAACAGGAGGTGGCGCAATAGAGCTTAAATAAATCTTGGTGTTCTGCTTGTGTCAGAGGTCAAGGTTTGGGTGGTTAGCTAGCTTGAACAGTTAACCGCTGTAGGTAGATATCATATTTGCACCATTATGCAAGCAAATTGTGTAGGTAACAGCTAAAGTTTAAGGGCTGCATGCCAACTCCTCTTTGAAATGTTTTGTACGGATATCTTTAATGCGCAGTCTTACCTACGGCGAGCTGAGGCAACGTGCAGCCCAGCTTCTCTGCAATATGGCCCAGTTCTTTCAGTTTGGCCTGCTGTTTTCGTCCATCCTCACTGACAATCTTATCTTTCAGCCACTGGTATGACTTGGACAAAAAAAGTACAATTTGGAAAAATGCCTTGCAGAAAATCTATATTTTATTTCTTATTGTGAAGGTGAGGTTTTTCTAGTTTTAACTGTAGGTACCTTCATAGCTGCTCTGGAGGATTCTGGGATACCATTTTCATACTTCCCGGTGATGATCCCACAGGCCAAAGGGGACCATGTCATAGCCCCCACACCTACAGTCACACACGGATGATGTTATAACAGAGACTGACAGTGTTACGTTTATAGAAAAAGTCTGATGAATGACACCTGCCTATCTTATGGTAGAGCTCAGGCAGCTGCACCTCCACCTTCTCTCTCTGGAAGAGATGATACTCGGCCTGTTCACATACTGGAGGAATCAAGTTAAACTGCCTTGCCACGGAGTACGCCTCCTAAATAAAGAAAGCGAGAGAGAGATTACATTTGCTATTTAGGCGTTTGGGAGAAATTTTGGCCTCTGAATAAATAAGGTCGGATGCAGATCCTTTTGTTTTTGAGCTATTTAGGTTTAAAACATATATTTTTTCACCACTTTTTTAATGTTGCTTTTCCAAAATATCTAGTTCAAAACAAAATTAAATGAGATATTTGTGAATTCAGTCATTCAAATTCAAATGTCATATTCTCGTAATAGCTTTTGAATAAATAAGTAAACATAATTAATCCAGAATGGCATTCATAAACCCAAGGGTCTATTTAATTATAAAAAAAATTGTTGGAGATATTAAAAATGAAATACATTACTTAATAAAAACTAACTAATAAAAAAGATTTGTTTTGTTTTAAATGTGTATATGTTACCTTTTTTCGGTAATTATGATGAAATACACTTTTTTGACCAAACTTACTTTTCTGTATGTTTCCATTTGATTCATATGAGGTTTAAGGACAGGTTCTTATTGACAACTACCCCCTTAAAATGTATTCCCTTCTGTGTAATGAAGTAATCAAGATGTTTCAATGCTTCATATTTTCAAGAAATAAACCATTTATAAATATTTTAAAAAGTAAATACAGTATATATCATTAAAAGTAAAACTAGCCTCTATTTCCTGCTATGACAGAACCGACATCTACTCCGCTCACCCCTGCTTGTCAATGCAAGTACAAAAATAAATGTACAGTGCTCTTGTCAGCCATTTGTAAGGATTTCATTGACACATGCTGTGATGGTCTGTTCCAGTGGGAGGATGTTTACGTGGGGTGTGTCAGGCATGGCCACTGAATATTCTATTATCAGTCACCCAAATTACAGGTCATCACCATATCTCCTCACCAGCTGTAAAAACCCTGATCAAGCCCACATTCATCAACCATGAATTATTAATGTCAGCATTTAATTACAGCATATCAGTTTGGGCAAACTTGTCTTGTGCTACACTACAATTACAGCAACACAGAACACTGGCAAAACACTGACTTCAGACAACATGCTAAAAATATGTGATGTATGCAATGTACACAAGAGAAGCCGATAAACAACGCCTCATTTTGTTGTCCACCCAAGCCCAGCTAGCTCTGTATTCTGTCCCCTTTTTAACTGAGCCCTAAACAGAAAGCCAATGATTTGTCCAGCTTCTTTTCCAGTCGACGAAACAACACTTAATGCTTAGTTAGACATCAGAGTGCACATCTGGGTCCCTTGTGTGATTTGCAGTACACAGGAAGCCTAAAAACTAAAGCTACCAATGTCTGTTCCCCATTCATCCAAAAGTTTATTTTCTTATTTATGTAATGTAAGTTTTAAAACACAATTTTAAAGAATTCTGTGTCCTATAGGAAGACATTGATGACACAGATTCCTCCATATAATGCTGTAACTCACCATTATTTCCATAGCCGTCCATCGTGAGGTACCCCAATACATGGACATGCCTTGGTTTATCACGTAGGTCATGGCTCTAACAATCTCTGGAGGAACAAATATGCAATGCTGTTATCAAACATGATGAAAAAACTTTTTTTTTTTAATATCTTGAATAATGAAGACATACAGTAAAACTGTATTAGGGTGTCATCTTTATACGCAAAGTTTGTAATTCAGGGCTTTCCGAATTTGTGGCGATTCAAGCATCCCAATACTTTTCCAGTAGTTGTTAAAAATAACAGAATATTCTGCTGTCTCAGATTTTCCTCAGCTACAGTATATTTAGGAGTTTGTTGAATCAGGTTTGGTTCAATATATCTTCAGGAATCCCGGTGAGCTGATTAAGGTCAGCTTGACTAGATTCACTGTGACTTCATTCAATAAGTGCACTCGTGAGGAATAAATGAATGATAAATTGCAGCGTAACTTTATATTCCCGTCACCGTTTGCCCTTCAGAGTGATGTCACGGTGATCAGCATTTTCCTGAGTTGCAGGTAAGAAACAGATCGAGGGTAGAAAACTTGTAAAAGGAAAAGAGCAGGACAAGTGTGCGGTCACAGAGGAACTTTTGATATGCATTGCACACACAGTGAGAAGCACTATGCTCTAGACACTATACGCATCAATGCAGCAGAAAAGCACTACATAGCTATCTGTCTACCCAAGACTAAAAGAAAGAGAGAGAGAGGATTTACCATTAGCCGGTGATGTTTAAACACTAAGAACCTAAGTTATTACATTCACAGAGATAAGAGCCACATGCAAGAACAAACTAACAGTAAAGATGGTACCTGTTAATACTGGCTTCACGTTTTTTCTTAAAGTGATAGTTCACCCAAAAATGAAAATTAATTTACTCACCCACATGTCATTCTAAACCTGTATGACTTACTTTCTTCTGCACAACACGAAAGAAGATATTTTGTAAAGTGTTGGTAACCAAAATAGGACCAACACTGGTCCTATTTACTTCCATTATATGGAACATTTCTCAAAATATCTTCTTTTGAGTTCATCAACATGTTTTTTAATGATACTGGGGTGAATGATGACAAAATTGTAATTAATGTGTGAAATGTTCTTTAAATGCAGGACTGGTTTTTAGAAAAAAAATACGCTGAGAGAGAAAAGACCAGACCGGGATAGAATGAGATAAATGTAGCGATGCATTCTTTATGTTGTTTGCTAGAGGTTGATGTAAAATCCCGTGGAGAAGTAATGTTAAAATAACTCCAGGGGCACCAGGTTGACAGGCGCAGTTCATTTCTGTGGGTCTGTGATGGGGTGGGGTGAGAGCTGAAGAAGCATGTGAAAGTAAGGAGGCTTGGAACAAATGGCTGAGTCAATGTGACCTTGAAATGCAGCACGAAGCTTTGAAATATTACTTAGCCCTAAATGCTTTACAACAAAACAGATTGAAGCTGATATTCATTACAGAGGGAGAATACTGATCCTCTCTGATGCATGAATATTGATTCAGAGGATGTGAAACATTTGTTTTCTTAAACTTAGATTTTGAATTAAACCAAAGACATATTCAATTATAAAATGCTGGAGAATCAATTCTCTTGGTTGGTGGTATTATTTTTCTGTTTGATTACACAAAATTGATGGTAAATATCTGTGTCTCATAAAATGCCGCAAAAATGCCGGGCCCCCTGGACCCCCCAGTTTGAGAACCACTGGTCTAGAAAGTATTATTTTGGGTTACCAGTTGAAGAACCATCACTGGGCTTAACTAAAATGCAACAAAAACATTTAAATGAATAAATTTAATTAAAGTATGTACGTACAATGCATTATAAAAGTAGTTTTAATGTATTACTTATGCCTTGTAATGCACCTTAAAATCCATTGTAATGTCTCATGAATAATTGTAAATACCAGCGCCAGGATGTTTTTCTTGGGGGTGTTAAGGGGCGGGGCTTAACAGTTTACAGGGTGGGATAGTAAAATTATTAAATTAATAAATGCCTAATAGACAACATGCAATATTGCTGCTTACATACAGAACAAATTTTGTTCTAGAAAAATATTGTTGCATTGTATTAGCCTACACGTCTTCCATGGATGCATTTAGTTATAGTCATTGTTAATTAGACCACAGGACTGCTGTATACTTCAATCTGATTGGTTGCCAAACTTTCTATGGTTATGCATTAACTTTCAGTTAAATGTACACCTATGAAAGTGCTCCAAGTCTGCTAACCGCATTACAGTTCCACATCATTTGCCAAGTTTAAACAACAGAAAGTATATAGTGTAGCCTACAGACATCACCGCACCCAGCACTGATCATGATCTGACATTTATAATGTCAAACTTTACTGTTAACAGAAACGTGTGCAGTTTCGTTTCAATAAACAAAGCATTTCCGAAACAAGAAATACATATAGGGCTACTGAAATGAAATGAATCAGATAACTTAATAGAAAAACAAAGTGCATTAATAAACACTGATATCCTACTGTTTCTATTCCTCTTCATGCCGCTTATAACTGATAACAAATATATTCTGGTAGACCTACTCTTTCTAAAGTTTGTGTTATTTTTTTTACTGCTGAAGATATAACCAAAACAAGGAATAAATCATTTATTATCACTGGATTTTCTGTCACATTACTGCAAACACGCAGGTGTGCGTGCAATTTCTCTCTGATAACACCCAACACGTGGCTGAAGCTTCCGAGTCCATTCGATCAAACAACATGAACAAGAAAGTAGTCCTACCATCAACAGCATTTTAAAGACGAAAACAAGACAAACATTGACATTAAACATTTGAAAAATGTCATGTAAGGTGTAGTTACTGTGTGGTATATGTGGGATTATTGACTCCTGTCCATTCAATTATTCGAAAGTTAATGCAAACCCATTAACTTTTGAAAAATTGAACGGCCCGTCGTCAATTATTCCTTATTTAATTAAGAATTTGTGAGCATTTTAGAACAAGCTTACATTATATGCGGTTCTCTTTTGTTGAAGACATTATGCCATACATATCAGTGTAAATAGGCACTCACTCCGTGAAATATATAAGGAAATCCTTGGGAGTGCATTGCCAGGGCTGAGCAGTTCCCCCCTAGCGCTGCCATTGGTAACTACAGTCATACATTATAACACTTGTCAATTCTTTATTGTGGTTATAATTCTTTACAACTACATTTAATGTATTACAACACACAAAACGAACAATATTAAATATATTTCATCAGACACTTTCATAACGCTTTATAATGCATTATACATACAGGCTTTAAGTAAAGTGTTACCACGAAGATTAATATAAATAAAATAATATTAATATAAATAGACATTAATATAAATGTCTTAACAACTGTGAGACTAGTTGTTAAGAGACAGTCTTAACGTAGCGGCTAAGTTTATGCACTTCGAGCCAGGCGTGTACATCCGAAGAAACGTCTATAGCAGACTCCCAGAGACTCTTCTCTGCACTTGCAATGTTTTGACTTAGCATTCGTATCTGCATTTGCAAACTTCACGTGAAAGTCATTTATCAAGTATTGTGTACAAAGCACAATGAAAAACTGAACCTTTGTTTTTATTTGTTTGCGATCACGTTTTTTCCATTAAATATTCACTTTTGTAAATCTTATTAAATACATGGAACATGTTAGTATTCCATTGTTTGAAAATAAATATAAACTTCTTTCTTTTGTTCATTGTTCATTCATTCCATTCCATTTTTTAATATAAATAAAAGTCTGTCAGGTTTTCATTTTACGCAAATAAAAGCAACATGTTTTGTTGTTATATGAGAGAAATGCTGTCTATAGTTCAAAGACTGAAACCACAACAACACTTTGCCAATATAGTTTATTTAGAAAAGCTGAAAATATCTTTGCCGTGGTCCCTACATTTTTTTCAAGAGCTGCTCTTTCTTTATTATCTTGGCGTGTGTTATTCATGTGAATATAATAGAAAGGATACAGAGAGAATCTGTTGTTACAGCTGGAATCTTGTCTCCTCATTCATCTCTTCTGAGAATAAAACTCTCAAAACTTAAACAACAGTATCAGTATTTTCCTATATATCATTTTTTCTTGTCTTTATACAAATCTACTTTGATACTGTTTAAATCTGTTTTTTTGTCAGTGTTGTCATAAGCGTGAAGTGACAATCCAGGAATGTTTTCTGTAACCAGCCACCCAACACATAAAATGTTCTCCTGATCCCTATGATATAAAAAGCGAGCCCGGGCAAAAACAAATTAAAACAATAGATTAGATTTTCAGGTTGACTGCTCTGGAAGTTTCGGGCAGAACAGAATCTTAACAGTGCCGTGACAGCCTGCTGGCTGTATTACCTACCTAGGGCACAAGTAAGAAGTGAGTTTATTCAGAGTTATTATTGTGATGGTACTCTGGGGACTGCACTTAATCATAACCATGACATCATGACTACATCTTTAAAAGTACTGGCCTGTGGGACACAAACCCTTTCAGTCTGACGCACTCATTCATTTGTACCTCTCTGGCATTTGATGCACTATCGTAAATGCATTGTCAGTGCAACTCTTCCACTGCTTTGGTTATAAAATATTTGAAAAAAACTTCCATACAAGTTGTCTGCATGACCCAACTCACCCTCCATTGGTGTGTTGCTGTCGGGACGGTTGGCAAAGACCACATCGACATATTCCAGCTGCATTCTCTGTAAGGAGCCCTTCAGACCTAAAAAACAAACCGTGTGTGAGTGTTTGTTTTATGTTCCTTTTCAAACGTTCTGGTAATGTTTACCAGGGATGTCAGTGGGGGACAATACAATATGCTTTATTTTTCCTGAGTAGCAATGAGGACTGGGGCCAACCATGGTTGGGGTTTAAGATTTCAAGCACCGGTCAACAAGGTACTTAAATGTTCAGTCTGAAAAGTCCAAAGCAATTTGAAAGATCACAGAGGATCTGCTGAAGATTCAAGTCCATGTGACATCGAGATAAACATCCCCCCCTAATAAAGCTTTACAGACAGGGGACCCACAGCTGCGTGAGTCAGGTGGACTTTCATGTAATCAAACCTGTTCTGTCTTATACCCCAGAGCTCACTTATATCTTCGGTCTCTCTCTTTATCCCCATTACCCTGTGAATTGATGGTCAAATGTAATGAAGTGTTTGGGACCGGATTGTTTCTTTTCCCATCTCCAGAGATTCACTATAATAGGGTCAACATTCTGCGGTTAGTAAAGGCTTCACAATTACTCCAGAAAGGAGATTGTGGTGTTTGTCAGGACTCCGAGGAACAGGCAAGCCAAGCAAGATCTAATATTGATCAATAATACAACTGACCGTATCTCTTCCTATAGCACCATAGGATGACAGTTTTAAACCAAACACTCGGGCTGTTTAATGTAATGGTTTTTACGAAGCATTGCGATGAAGATGGGAACGATTACAGCACCGATGCATTAAAACATTTGTTTATTAAAAATGCAATTGTAAACTGTGCTAAAATTCACAGCCACAACAGCGGCCCAGTAATGTATGATTTAAAGGGGTCATATTTTGCCAATTTTCAAAGTCTTTATAATTTTTATGATGTGCTAACCAAGAGAAGTTCATATTTAAATTTTTCAAAAAATGCTTTATGTATTACATACTGTAGTTAACCAGTGTTTTACACCGTCATCTCGATTCTCAGAAAACAGGCTGTTGAGTGTCTGGCTCTTTGAAGTGCTTCCTTCCAAAACGCTCTGATTGGTCTAGCTTAGACAGTTTTTTATGATTGGTCTACTCTACTGCTTCGAGTGTGTGTTCAGATTTTGTAATGCCATGCTCTCTCTCCGGTCTTGTGTCCTTTAGCCCCGCCCCTTGTTCTCTGTTAGCGCCCCATTAGTCTCACCTGTCCAGCCAGTTCCCATCAGTGTTTTAGTCTTGTCACCTGCCCGTCACCATCCTGTTTCAATCTTCCCTAATTTACGTCTCCCTATATATTGTCCCAGTGCCCATTGTTCCCCGTCGGTTCATTGTTTGTGTACTCTATCATTGTATTACCAGTTCGTGTCTCCTGATATTCTGTGTTCCTGTTGGACTTCCCCTATTCGTGTTTGGACTTATTATTTTGATTATTGACCTTGTTTGTTTTGTCCCCCTTGTGGGAAGTCTTTAGTTTGACCCTTTGTTTCCGTTTTCGTGTTTTGCCCCATCGTGGGTCTTTTCTTTATTAATAAAAGTGTATAAGCATGCTAAGCATGTTCACAGACATGCCCCATATAAACACATCTTCAGGTGGAAAGTGCCGTTCCCCAAGCTCTCTGTTTGTAAAATAGGTGTCTGGCTTAAAACCTGCTGGCATGAGGGAAAAATAAAGGCCAGCACAGAACAGCAAACACAACCATCATTCATCTTCTACCCCCATAAACCTGAATATCTAGGCCATGGTTGTATATTAGTTCAGGGGCTTCAGAGAAAAGTCATTTTCGCCCTAGAGTGACAATGTACGCATTACAATGTAAGCATTTCAGGGGAGTAGTTTATACTGCAATATTAATGCCTCCCATAAATCTCACTGCTTCTCTTTCATTATTTTTATGTAATGAAACAAGTCAGTACTGCCACCAATGCTGGATAGCAACATCACTCTTGTGCCCCACCATTAATAGTCTGTCTATTCAGAATTCAAGGTGCTATGTCAGATGAGATTCAGTCAGGAGCAAATTATGCAAAGGAGATTTACTTTGGAAGGTCAGATATGTGTGACATGCTTATCATCCTGACTTTCTGCTGCTTCATTGTGTTCCAACATGCGTGTGTGTGTTCTGTGATGGAGTGTTAAATGAGCTGTTTGTTTGTGTGTGTCTCCTCTTTAGTGCTATAAGCCAAAGCCAAAGCGACACTAACACTAAATTCACTCAATCAGTCTCCGTGTGTAGATACCGGTATGTCACAGACATGTTTACTTAAACAGGATCATTCCATAGATTTCAATGGCATTTTGAAATTAAAGATTGGACCAAACAGTGAATAAAAATCAGCCAATAAGATTTGAGCTTTGACGGAAATTTCTTCAACACGGTTTTAAAAGCTTCCCAGGTTGAGACCTCAAGAAGCTGGATGATAAAGTGCCAAGCGTACCATTTTGGAAATTCCATGCAGACTACTTTGAACATTCTAAAATATTTATTTTATATTATTTATTTTTGATGCTTTTAGTCAGAACATAATTCCCATAATTATCTTATTCCATGGTTTTAATGGGTTGACTATTATTTAAAAATGTGCGAAAAATATAAATACTGAATGAGTAGTACATTTTAAGAAATTCTAAAGCTAGTGTGTATTTAATTGTACATGTGCACAAGTTGTAAATGTAGAACAGAACATTTCATAAAGAGAGAAAAAACAAAGAGCTCCAACTCGCTAAAACAGTTTTTAAATGTCAGTACAAATTTTTTGTCTCCTTCACTAAAAACCACAATTCACTTTAACTAAACATGCACCAAAGTTCTTTTCAGTGCACACACCTTCTTTCTATGTAAATTAGCCTTCTAAATCATAAAACCCAGTGCAATTTATTTACTAATATTTACATTGTGTCATTACAAAACTGATGTCTATTAAAAATAAATGTTTTTGTACTTTTTTATTGGTTATGTACGGTGGCCGCTAGGTGTCAATGCGCTGCGACGGAAGAAAACACATGCAAACATAAAAAAACACAAGCAAATTCAGAAAGCATCTTCATTAGTTTGGCGACACATGCCCTGCAAATACTCGAAACACAAACAAACACAGAAACGCGCTGCAAGCTGCACAGACGACAACGGAAGTGTTTCAGGAGGACCACAAAAACTGATGCACCTGATTGGGATGCGCTTCATTTTGACTGTTCAAATTCGTTAGTTGAGTTGTCAGCCACATTGACAATGTTTTTAATCATTTTTTAAACCTTTAAACTTTTTTATAGTGACACTTGTTTAAGTAAGTCGAGCAGCTACTACGTCTCATAGTTTTTGTTAAACTGATCAAAACGACAGGCTAATAATATCCTACGGACGTACGTTCAGAAAGTTAAACTAATGTTATAAAGCAATTACCTTCAATGTGGCTGACAACTCCACTAACGAATTTGAACAGTCAAAATGAAGCGCGTCCCAATCAGGTGCATCAGTTTTTTGCGGTCCCCTAGAAACACTTCCGTTGTCGTCCGTGCAGCTTGCAGCGCGTTTCTGTGTTTGTTTGTGTTGCGAAAATTTGCAGTGCATTTATGTGTTTGTTTGTGTTGCGAGTATATGCAGTGCGTTTCTGTGTTTGTTTGTGTTGCGAGTATATGCAGTGCGTTTCTGTGTTTGTTTGTGTTGCGAGAATTTGCAGCGCGTTTCTGTGTTTGTTTGTGTTGCTAGTATATGCAGTGCATTTCTGTGTTTGTTTGTGTTGCGAGTATATGCAGTGCGTTTCTGTGTTTGTTTGTGTTGCGAGAATTTGCAGCGCGTTTCTGTGTTTGTTTGTGTTTCGAGTATTTGCAGGGCATGTGTCGCCAAACTAATGAAGATGCTTTCTGAATTTGCTTGTGTTTTTTTGTGTTTGAATGTGTTTTCTTCTGTTGCAGCGTAGTGACACCTAGCGGCCACCGTAGTTAACACACCAGTAACTCATCAAAAGATGAAAGGAAAAAAAGCATTTTAACTGGGCACAAATCCAGATACAGTACACAATGTTCTCAAGTGCAGTTTCAGAATTTTAATAAACTAAATTACTGTAGTGGTGCAGCGATGCTGTACAGACTCAGTCTGCTGCATCATGCACAATCTAACACAACAAACTAATCCGAAAGATCCTAATTGCATCAAATGTTTGATTTTTGGTATTTCTGTGCATGATTTGTGTAATTCCTTTAGTGAATCGGGTGCCAAAACAATGCAGAAAGTGTGTGCAAATAAACAGCACTGTCAGCAGACACTATTTATCTTTACAGATTCACCCCACGGTGTAAGGGAGAAGGTGTAGTGTACCTTCGATAATGTGTTTCCTGGAGAGACCTCTTTCTGTCTCAGCTCTGTGGTAAAAAAAACACAAACAAAACTTTAGAAAGCTGCACTATGGCAAAGAACATCTCTCAAGTCATTCAGCCTAGCTTCTGTGCATCTGTCAGATATTCTCGGTCATCTGTTTCCAAGTGCAAAACGCTTGCTCTTCATATTTTAAAAACGCAGCGTTTTGCCAGCATGTTTAAACAGCAATTATTATTCATGAGAGAGGATTTGTAGAGAAACAGAACATGGCTTTTCTTTAGTCTTATCTGGCTCTCCAGGTGCACCTGAGACGAGACACACACTGGACTGATGGAGAAACGCTGGGTCAGCTCCTGACCTCAGTCAAGCTGCATAATTGCATTTACAAAACATGGAAATCCACAGATGTCAGCGTTAAGTGTGCTGCTCTTTAGAATGTTCAATGAAGAGACAGTTATTATATATCAGAACGTGTCTCTCAACAGGAAGTGACATGAACCGTTTACTCACTTTCCACCCCAGTAGAGCTTTGTGGTTATAACCAGACTGGATCGCCTTAAAAGGATGAGAGAAAATGTTGTTAATTTATACTGAAGTCTGAAGTAGCCATTAGGCCTGTTAGCCGGTTACTAATATTTACATTTAGCAAACGCTTTTCTTCAAAGCGCATTTGACATTTTGGTATTATGACTTTATTAAACTGCAAACAACAGAATAAGAGACAGTAATGCTATTGCTATGTGACGACACATAGTGTACATAACTTTCGCCTGTAGCTGTTTTGACAGTAATCTGCAGGTCTAAGAGATTTATTCTCATCTACATTTTAAAAGGGTGTAAATGAGCTTTCATCACTAGGAACTCTCAATGTGCCCTACATTTATTATTTGCGAAAAAAATTGATAAAAAAAGAGAGCCAAATATAATTTAGGCCAAATGAAAAACAGACAAATTACAGAAGACATGCTTTAATCATGAAAGCTGGGGCTGAGTCAAATCCATCATATAACAGATACAAGAAATCAGATTTTAAGTGATTCTGGCGGCTCTGTGGGTTACACAAAGGGGAACAGTTTCCCACCCAACTTTCATTTTTGTATAGCAGAAAAGCAATCAATGAAAAACACCATCAGCTTCATGAAGAGGCTGGAGCGGGATGGAAGATCAGGAACTAGAGCTTGAAATGAAATGAAAAAGCAAATGAAAGGAAAGCCGAAGGGGAGAAACTGGGTTATGAGAGAAGTGGAACGGGGCTACAATTAAAATGTGGGAATGAGAGGGGAATACACTGGAAAGACATTAAAGATTTAGGAAGACACTAACAAAACGATTAAAGGCAAAAAACAAGTGACAGTGAAACAAATCAAGTAGTTTAAAAAGCTGTACATTTCCATGGGTCACATCACCTATAATGTGCATCCATCAAACATATACCAAGATCATCAAACCAGATAAGTTTATGCATTTTGAATGGGTGTCATTGGATAGCTAGACAATAAGATGATATATAATATGTTCTCTACAGTGGGAACAGAGAGAATTCATTATAGCATAACAATGTGTTGATCAGTCATTATTAGTCAATATTAAAGATTCATGATTTAATTTAACTTCGGAGAGTTACACAAAATGGGATTGTAAATCATAAAACAACCATTAATTCTATCTGAAATAGCCAAGTTTCAAATAATTATGAAAGATGATGTAGTATTTAGTGCATACTACATAGTGTGCACTATGGTAGTACTCCATGGCAAACACAGACCTTTTTATCTCTCATACTGAATGGGAACAATGACAAATCAACAACACGACTTAAGGCTAAAATACACTACAAGACTTTTGCCCAGATTTTCAATCTGTACTTGTTGTAGAAGGTCTGTGCAAGTCTGCAGATTTGATCAGATAGTGTGTTTCTATCTGAAACTTTCAAAAAGTCTGAAAGTGTATGATGTCTAGTTTAAAAAAATCTGTTAAGATTTTTAAAGTCTTGTAGTGTATTCCAGCCATAAGAAATTTTCTATGTCAGTGGAATAACAGTCATTCCACAAGTGATATTGATCACAGTGGGTAGTCATCCGTTGTCATTGCAACCACCCACACCAGGAAGTACTTGTGTGTTTCCATCAGTTCAGCGTTACAAAACGGTGATCAAAGCCCCAATCTACCCCCCTCTGACAAATGAGATGTAACCGATACTACAGTCAGCAGGTAGACAACAACCACAAAAAATACAAACATCTTGCAGTTTTTACTTGAGCAAAGAGTTTGCACTTCCTGCGTTCTAGTATCACAGTTACATATCTACTTATTTACACAGGTACACATGCAACCGTACCTCCAGCCCTTCTTTCTGATGATGTTTCCCAGTATGACTTCAGCTCTGTAACAGAGAGAGAGATGTTAATTATGAATCATGGTGTAGAGTGAATTATGGGTATTATTGTTGAAGTTGAGTCACACTCACTTTCCTGCAGCATACACCTCTGCCGTGTCAAAAAGGTTCACCCCGCTCTCATAAGCTATAGTCATCAACCGTTCTGCCACCTGAAAGAGACACAAACATACACACTTAGTATCAAGTACCACAAAAATATCAACCTACAGCAGTATGTAAGACACGACACTGCTATTATTAAGATTCCAATCCAAAGTGTTTACATTATCTACAATATAGATTTACAGTATTCAAGGTATTCTGCTGGCTTATATGTACAATCAATGTCATTCAATGCATTGTTCCCCAAATGGGCAATTCCATGCAAATGTCAACATTTGAGGTCTGTGTTAAAGTTTAAAATGCTTTGTTTTAAATGCATAGTCCGGTAAGTGAATTGTCACATCCATAACAGTCCATATTCCTCATAAATGGCCACATGAAAATTAAATTAAAATAACCTTAAGTTCTATGAAGACTCATCCTTTCTCAGTTTGTGGAGTATTGTTGCTTCTGGTTTGAGCATATTAATTCACATTTTAATTAAGACATTCTACGAAGTATGTTCTCTTTAAAAAACATGTCAATTTATGTCACATCCGTAACGCATGCAATCTTTGCCTCTTTTAAATAGAAAACTTGATGTGCATAGACTGATATTTTTCTAACTCTATCATCAGGGGTTAAATAAAATATAAACAGATTATTCAACATAGTGGTAATAAATACATTCTCTGGGAGTTTATATATTTCATGTTTTGATTGAAAATGTCACATCCATAACGCTGTAATTGCTTCAACAATAAATGTTTAGTGTTTATTGCAAGACCAAGCCAAATCTCACTCTGGTTTGAAGTAAAACATTGAAAAGACATTTACATAGCCTTTGGGTCACTTTTACAAAGGTTTCTGTGGTTGTGATCGCATTTATTTTTATTATGAAGTGATTTAGCAGGTGTGGAATCATTCATCCTGACAGCAGCCCATTCATCTCCCCCGCATGCTTGGAGATTAATTTTGGCTGTTTGAGGGTTTTTCTATGAGCTAAGCTGTCACATTCCACATATCACATTCATATATCGGAGTGAGAAAGAATTAGTATATGAGTTTAAATGTGTTTGTATTTGTATTGGTATGATTGCCATGTGAGCAATCACTTTTTTATTCATCTCTAAAATCATATTTTTATTTGATCCTAGTCCAGTCCTTTGAGATTCTCATCACTTTCCGAAGGTCCCTGCTTCACAATAACACCACAGCCAACCCTTATCAAAAAGAAGTTTATTCAAGTGTGCTATTAGTATATGAACTAAGGAGTAAAATTGAGCAGCTTATACAGGAGAGTTGAATGACTTTAAAAGTGATGGCAGTGAAGCTATCGATCATTTAGAGCACCCTAGAAACCACCTTACAACACCTTTGCAATGGCCCATAAAACCTTAGCAACACCATAGCAACCACTTAAAAAACACTTAAGCAATCGAGTGCCAAATTTTGCCACAGCAAATAAAGTTTTACATACTTCCTAATCTTCACATTTTCTTCTACTTTTTCCACAATTTCTTAAAATTAATTTACATCTTCTAGTTTACACAGCAAAAAGTAAGACTTAAAATAAAGGCAAAAAATAAATACTAATGTGTGGAACTTTAATGCGCCCTTAAAAAAATACATTTAAGTGCATTTTAATTTATTTTGATTTCAATTTTCTCTTTACTAAGCAATGACAACTCTAAATTACAGAACGCGATTAAACTAAACATATTCATTTAACTCTATTTAAAAGTGTAATTTACATATGTGTATTGGAGCCGCTCGTGCACAGTTACACAGTTCAACCTATAGGTGGAGTCCATCTGAATACTCAAGGAGTGAATGAAAGTGAAGAAGCAGTGTGAGGTATGTTGGTGCTCTTCTAGCATCTTTTTTTATTGCTGAACTGCTTAATTTTTCATTGTACAAATATTTTGTACAGTTCTTACATGTGAATGTTTTGACTCTTTTATTATTTTTTGTATTTACTAAACAGAAAAGTTTTCTATTTATTATGTCTATTGCATAATTTCCTGTTTTATACTTCTGTCACTACTTATTATATTAATATAGCTACTTTTTAAATTAATTTGTATTTGTAAAGCTATGAAAGATTTTAAACGTGCTATAGAAAGAAATTTGAACTGAAGAGAATTGAATTGACAATTATTTTGTTGGTTTAGAAAAATTACACTTTGCTGCAATTTAGAAGTAGCGATATAATAAGATTTAATAAAATATTTACAAAAATGTGAGGGTTGTACTTACTTCTGTGAGATACTGTGTATTAGAAGTATTTCAAGTGCAAAAATAATATCTAAATAGTATGTTCATAAAAATACTTCAACTAGTTTACTTAGAATCAACATTGAGGTGTACTTACGAATGTTCAACAAGAATTAATAATTAACTGTCCGTTTATATTGAAGGTAACGCAAAGAAAGCTTACAAGCATACTTAAAATAAATGGGAGCTCGAGAGCTGCCCACACTGTCTCGGTGGCTAATGAGTACGGTCCGTCTTGGTTACTCGATCCAGTTCGCCAGAGACTCTCCGAAGTTTCGGGGCATCCTCTCTCGTTCTTTGATAGGCAGGCACGCCTACGTACTTCGGGTAGAGGTCACCACCCTTCTGGCGAAACAGGTATGGAGTTCGTCCCTCAAAACCAAGATGTTCAGTGGGTTACAGCCCACACTTCATCGATCCCAAGACGGCAGGTCACGCCCCACAGGTCTGCTTGCCCTTAACAAAGCACCTTCACAAGCTGCCATTCAGGATGCTTATGCATCCAGACATCTATCAGGTGTCAGGATTGGTTTCGTGGCAATCGACCTGTTCTCCCTTTCGGTCTGTCCCTGTTCCCATGGTCCACGAAGATCGTGGAAGCCGCCCTATCTCCCTGAGGGGAGGAAGGTGGGCGGGTACTAAACGATCTTGACGACTGGCTTATCTTGGCACACTCGCGAGATCTGTTGTGTACACAAAGGGACCTGGTGCTCCGGCACCTAGATCGGTTGGGATTACAGGTCAACCGAGAGAAGAGCAAGCTCTCCCCAGTGCAGAGCATCCTCTTTCTCGGTATGGAACTAAACTCTGTCAATGACGGCTCGACTGTCCGCAGCACGCACCCAGTCGGTGTTGAACTGCCTGGAACACTTCCCCCTGGGAATCAAAAGGTGATCCGCTCCCTGCGGGCCTCACACATCCCGGGCAAACTGAACAAGACAGCCAACACGCTTTCTCGTCAGTATACGCCTCGCGGAAAGTGGCGACTCCACCCCCGCAGTCCAGCTCATTTGGATGCTGTTCGGACAGTTCCAGGTAAACCTGTTCGCCTCCCGCAACACCACCATTACCCGCTTTGGTATTCCCTGTCCGAGGCCCCCTCGGCACGCATGCCCTTGCGCACAGCTGAGCGCGGGACGGACGGAAACACACCTTCCACCTTCCTCTCTGGGCCCCCCAAGAGCCCCTTGGAGGTTCCGATCTTCGTTACCTGAAGAGAAAGACAGCCCTCCTGATGGCGCTCGCTTCCTTCAAGAGGGTAGGGGACCTCCAAGCATTCTCGGTTGGCTGGGCAGAGCAGCCTTCCCCCTTAGGCCGGGATACCATATGAACTATCACAGATAGCTCTAGCCGGACCTAGTGCTACCAGACGTTTGTAAAACCCCCTCCATGGGCTGTTCCGTTTGATGTATCCTCATGAGAATGGTTCCCACTCCTGGTAACCCATGAGCTTCCCCAGGTGGACCTCCACCTCGGGGTTAACTACTCAGTCCACACGTTCCATGTGTTCTGCTCCAAGGACAAGACCATACCTATGTCCACCATATTCCTCCCCAAGGGTAGGAGGTGGCCTCTGCAGCGCATCCCTAATTAAGGAAGTTGCGCTTACCCGGTGTAAACCTGAGCCGGACAGCCTCTCGCCAGTAGAGAGCTAACGCCTCCGTCCGTGAAAGGTTACCGGTCAGGGCTGTACCCATCTTTCTCCAAGAATCTGTACCCATCTTTCTCTGGAACCCCCCGACCACCACACGGGAAGGTTACAGTTTCACGAAAGCTTCGAGCTGACACGCCCAGGCCTGTTACCGTCGCTTCGCTAAAGATTGTGACGCGATACAGCATTGTCGCCTTTTCCATAGGTAACCCCATTGGTCGTTCTCAACACTATGTCGAGAGACCGACAGAAAGGGAACGTCTTGGTTTTACATGTGTTAAAAGTATTGAACAAATAAACTATCAGCACAGCAACAAATTTATATGGATTATAGTTGTTGAACAAATGAAAACTTATTGTGAAATTGTTGTGTACTCAAAAGTTAACTACTGGTAATTTTTAAGTATACTTAAATCTATAATTTTATCTATATCTATAATTTTTATCTAATCTGTACTTTTATAAACTAAAAAGAGGGCCAATTGAGTCCCAAGAGGTTTTCAAGTATTACACTTTCAAGCATACTACTAGTCCATTGATATTAGTATACTTACTACATAAAGTATACTTAAAAATATACTTGAACTTTACTTAAGTATACTCAAAAATGAACTTCAAGTATACTTCTTTTTGACAAGCAAAACACCTTTACTACACCATGCATCACAATTAAAACTGGAGGAAAGCAGACAAATGGAGAATGACTTTAAGGCATAAAACCACCTAAATGAATCTCTCTGGCCTCTTCTAAAGTGACGGAAGCGATGGAGGGTTTAGGTTCATTGGTCAATTCATGCGTTCACTTGACCATTTGGAGTGATAATGTAAATTGATTTGCCTTGTTTCCCGGAATGCGAGGGCTTAGCCTTGAGATTACTTTAATTTCCTCCTCGCAGACTCATGAATCATAGGTGGGATGCTCTAGGCAGCTGAATGTAAGGATGTTCTTAACCTTGTGATTCATTTCACGACTTTCTTCCATTTCACAAACTTTAGTTGTTTTTTCAAACCTATATGACTTTCCTCTGCAGAACGCAGAAGATTGATTGACTTCTATTGTATGGACACAAAACCACTGAGACATTCCTCAAAATATCTTCTTTAGTGTTCACAGAAGAAAGAGTCACAGCAAGTTTTGAATGACATGAGGCTGAATAAATCATAAAATAATTTTCACTTTTGGCGGAACTTTGCCTTTGGAGCATCAACATTGAAACATGTATTGAACAGCCGAGTTTAATTTAAAGGGTAACTCTGGCCAAAAATGAAAATTCCGCCATTAATTACTCCCCCTCAAGTAGTTTAACATCTGAATTACCTCCATTTTCCCCCCAAAACGTGAATTAAGGTCGTTTTGGAAGCTTTCTGACTCCTCCTTAGATTGCAAAGCAACTAATCTTCAAGGCGCTGAAAGTGCCTAAAGACATAGTAAAATTGTCCACACGCCTCCGGTGGTTCAGTATAAATTAATATAAAGTGACAAGGATACTTTTTGTGCGGAAACAAACAAAACTAACGACAATATTCAAAAACTTCCTGATTTGATTGTTAGTTTCAAGTGTGTGTTCCCGAGAGGCTCCCATGCATCCGGTGTCAGCATTGCTGGACACATGCGTGTTCTGATACAGAGCCTGTGTGGTCAGAACGCGCATTTGTCGAGCGATGCTGACACCGGATGAACTGTCATGTGCCTCGTATGTTTGGTTGCGTTGCAATCTGAGGATTCAGAAAGCTTCCAAAAGTAAAAAAAATGGGGGTCATAAAGATGTTAGAGTCATTTTTGAAGTATTTTCATTATTTGTCCGGAGGTACACTTTAAGGCTTGATGCTTCACCTCGGGTCATCTGTAAATAGGAATTTGAAGAGAGAAAGAACACTTCACAGTCTGTACCCTCCAGATTACATATAAGCTCAAAACATTTAACAGAAGCAAAACCCTCTTATCCCCATTAATCCACCTACACACACACTTTCACACTCCCAAAGTGTTACTCGCACAAAGTCCTGATTCAGTCGTTGCTCCCCGACATCCTAATGCTCTGGAGAAAGCAAATCTCTTATGACTGCAGAGAAACAAACTGCTTTGTCACTCAGACGGGTCGACTCAGCTGGCAGGACACGCCGAGTCATTCTACTGCCAGGAGCAAGTGTGTGTGTGTGAGTGTGATGTAGGGCAGGGTGACAATTCCAGCGTTTCAAGCTTGTTCTCCTGACAACCAGCATTGAAAGAACAGGGCTGTTTAAGCGGAGAGGTTGAGGACTTGTTAACCCTTCCATTGAGGCAAAAGAACGGCAGGCAGTTTTTCTATAAACTTACATGCCCTCAAAAACAAATTACTGTCCCTGCCCGTCCAATGAGTCTTGTTCATCCTCTAGGTTGATTTGACTGTCCCTTCCACAACATCTGCGCCCGTGCACATGCACATTTTACACAACTTCTAGAACAACGTCACAGGCTTTTGCACACTATTTGCAATCTGACGGCTTTTTCTTGTCACTTTCGCTACTGATGTCATTTTGTATGTTATAGTTTTATATCTTTATAAAGTTTCTTCGGTTAGTGAGCAGAACAATTCTGACTTACCTCATCTGAAATCTGGCCTCCAAACGTTACCCAAGTCCCTGTGAAGAAAGAAAGAATAATGAGGTTACACTTAAGAAGTTTTAGAACGTATTTTTAAGGATCAAAACCTCCTCCGCCTCATATCTTCTAATGAAATGATATTTCTCGCACAAGCACACCTGACTCATTTCATTACTGTCTGATTATCACTTATAATGCCGTGGGATGGAAAATCTCCAAGAAACCGGAGAGATTACAATTCATTTTTAAATCAGGTTGGTTTCTAATTTCTTTATATTTTTAGGTTCAGTTCAACATTACTGCTCAACAGTACATATAATTATGAAATAAAGAGTGATACAAATAACCAAATAATATCTTATAAATATCTTAAGAAAAATAATAACACAATAATAAAAAATGAACAAGATCAAATGTCACCATGTTAATCGCAAACGGGCTCAGGAAATCAGTTTCAAAGCTCTTGTTCAATGTTGCAATGACAATGGATAGTTCACCAAAAATGTTTTAATTCTTTTATCATTTCAAGCCTGTATTACTTTTTTCTTCTGCAAAACACAAAAGAAGTTATTCTGAAGAATGTTTGCTGCCAAACCTATAGCTATCCCATTGACTTCCATGGTACGGAGACTAAACCACTGAGACATTTCTCAAAATATCTTCTTTTGTGTTGTGCAGCAGAAAGAAACTCATACGGGTTTGGGATGATATGAGGGTGAATACAAATATTTTTGGGTATACGATATTATCAAGAATATACATTTAACGTCTATATTTCAATAGACTACAAAAATCTGATTCATTCTTAAAATAGGTTTGAATTGAATATCTATCTTTCACTGCAAATATTTACCAAACCCCAAATCTATTAAACCATGTGACATTTAAAAATGTTCCAATCTTTATTAAAAGCGACATCACTCCTATTACAAAACACTCCAACAAAATTATGGCTCTGCTCTTTTAAGAGAGTAATGTTGTCCAGAGGCAAAATCCTACCGCAGAGAAGCTTTACCAATTCCTAACAGCTGCAGATTTAGAGAAAATACTCCCAAGAGCCGTAAATTCAAGCCAGCAGAACAGAAGTTACAAGCTCAGCCAACAGAGCTTATAAATAGCAGCTGCTGTCTGACTCAGAGATGTAATGCTGCTGTGGACTGACAGTGTAGAAGACTCTGGATTTACTGCACATTGCTTATGAAACATCAGGATATTGGGAAATGTTCTTCACCGTGAAGCTGTTACGCTCTCAGCTCCACTGAGCTTTAATGAGCGATCCAGATCTATTTTAGCAGAGGAATTATCATACGTTCACACCCACTCACTTGATATTGCTGTGAGGTCATGTAAAGGTTTAATCTCGCTCTACTGAAAAATATTGCTGACATCAGCAACCATCATCTCTTTTCTGTAGGCTCCACCAAGGATTAAAACCGCAAAGAAGTTAGATTTGTACTCTGGTGGAGAAACTGTGACCGAAGATAAGCAATCGTTCATTCATCTGAATTGAAATTTTGACAATCCTAATCCGTCCATGAGTAAAGTTTTGGTTTTAGTGTTTATAGAAGTTCAAGAATAAAGTGATATGATTTCTGACAGGAGAAATTTTGGGGGTTATTTAGATTATTCTTTCAAAGAGAAGTTTCTTTGTTCTGATGAAGCAGAGAAAGATATTTGGAAGAATGCTTGTAACCAAACAGTTCTTGGTCACCATCGACTACCATAGGAAAAATGACAATGTTATAGTCAAATGTGTCCCAGAACTGTTTCTTATATTCTTCCATATATCGTCCTTTGTGTTCAACAGAACAAAGATATTTACAAAGCAATTTCTCCTACTATGGTAGTCAATGGTCTTCTAAATATCTTTCTCGGTGTTCATCACAACAACAACAAAAGTTATACAGATTTGGATAGAGGGTGAGTAAATGAGAACCATTCCATTCCATTCCATTTTCTACCGCTTATCCGAACTACCTCGGGTCACGGGGAGTCTGCGCCTATCTCAGGAGTCATCGGGCATCAAGGCAGGATACACCCTGGATGGAGTGCTAAATGAGAACTATCTCTTTAATTTATTCAAAGAACAAACAAACCACTCCTGAGACCACGACTGCTGTTAACTAAGGCCTTCATCAAGGCAAGGCAAGTTTATTTATATAGCACATTTCATACACAAGTGCAATTCAAAGTGCTTTACATAAAATGATTGACAGAAAGAAATAAGTCTTATCTTGAAAATGCAAATGATTTAAGATCTCAAAAACTTTAGATTTTAAGAAACAATAAAACAGCAATAAAATTGATAAAAAATGTGACTGTATACATAAAAAGAATAAGAGCAAATAAAAATAAATTAGAAATAGAAGTGCAGTTGATGTAAAGCAGCACAGTGCTCTAGTATCTAGTATTTTTCTTAATCGCAATAGTTGAAATACATGCTCATATTTATATGAGTGTGCTTGGTTTCTATTTTCTCCACTGCAAAAGATGACTTTCTTACTTAGTCTGTTTTTCTTGTTTTCCAGTGAAAATGTCTAAACATTCTTGAATCAAGATGCAGCAAACTGACTTAAGAAAATAAATCCTGCTTTTATTAAAAATATATAAAATTTCAGTATATTTGTGCTTAAAACAAGCAGAACATTTGCCAATGGGGTAAGAAAAATAATCTTGAATTGATTGACCTTAATTCAAGATTATTTTTCTTACCCCATTAGCAGAATTTTTTGCTTGTTTTTAGTAAAAAAATATGAAATTTCAGTGAAAGTGTGCTTAAAACAAGACACATATTCTTAGGTCATTTTGCTCATCAAGAAAATTCATCTTGATTCAATAATTTGTAGACATTTTTACTGGAAAACAAGAGTATTCTTTTGCAGTGTGTTTCTCTTAGCTGAGGGCAGAGATGTCAGAATGTGCAGATCATAAGGGACAAGGTCATTTTAGGAGGATAAGAGGATGAGAGAGAGTGTGAGAATACCAGCGGGTCAGTGACATTAGGTCACACCGCTGATGGTGGAAGCGCAATTGTGAAAACAAAGAGCTTTGAGCAAAAAGCAAAAAACATTTCACAAGTACAAAAGCAGACACGTGCAAATCCATTTTGCACCAATTACTAATGAAAGATTTGAATAATATCTCACTTATACATACAAAAAGACATCTCAGTGTGACCTTGATACACTAAATTATCTTCTGTAACTCTAAGTGAGAAAGTTAAAGGCAAAAATTGAGCAGATCATTCAGATAATTTACATCATAACCCTCCTTCAACTGGGGAGCATGTGTTAGGTCAGCGTGACTGAGCAGAATCTCTTTATTAATGCTAAGTGCTCTCTCACTCTCTGTCTCCAGGCACATTAGTATTTGGCACAAATAGTCCTTAGATGACTAAGGTTTACAATGTTCCCTTTGTTAACCCCTGTTTCTGGACCGTCTCTCTAATGTCTCATCATTTTGATGGGTTATCAGTTTGTTTTTCTATAGCCCTTGAACAGTCCTGAGTTTATTTTTTATTAACGCATCTCATATGAAGTATCGTAAACGACCATACGGACAGTTTTCTGTCATACACTTGTTTTGTAAATGAGGCCTGTTGTTACTTACTGTTGCTATTTTAAAAAAATCTAACTTGGCCATATCATTTTTTTTGTTATGTATTCTCAAAATTGCTGGCAGAATATAAGCGTCTTCTGTGTATTGTATAGTAGTTGGCTGAAATACATTGGCTGGATGGATCCCATTTTTCATGACAGTGTGTTGATGTAACACTGTAAATCTGTCTGATTGACAAACACATCCTAAAGATGCTATGAATCAATTCAGGACATAACTGAGCTCTGAAGCACTTCAGTTTGTTAAAATCCCCCCTTAGTTAAATTCACATGTTATGTGTATTCCACAAAAATACATATACAAGGCATATTTGATATTATTCTTCCAGATTCTTCTTCAAACTGCAATGAGATGTAACACATCCAATTCTCATCTGACATACGGTATTGTTTTACTGCAGTACAAATGTCTGTCTTCTTGACTTTAGCCGCAGGGATTTGGACTGCAAAATGAAAAACTCTGAATGATGAAATTCAGAGGTGTTTAAAGGAATAAACGTTCCTTCCAGAGCCTCTGGTGCTTTTCATGCATGAAACCCGGAATGAGTGACATTTTAAGGTGAGTAGGTTTTCTCCTCAGGGTGGTGGAAATGATCCACAGTCCAACGCAAGAGTGATTCAAAAGCTTATTCGCGTGCACACAAAGACACGCACACACACACTGATCCCTTAAGACAAAGGCTGTGCTTTCTGTAGCCTTGAATTCACTTAACAAACCAATTTTCAACTCCATCCAACTGGAAGAAATGTTCCCGATTCAATCAATGAGCAGATGGCAGCAACAAGCCAATGCCACGGGAACAGAAGGAAAAGAGAAATAGAGTTTGAGAGAAATATGGTGAATTCAAAATATTCTCATTTCATCTCATCTCATTTGCCTGACTGCATTTAGGGAATTGCTAAGGGATACTTCAACCAAAAATAAAAAGTCTGTCATCATTTACTCACCCTCAGATTGTTCCAGACCTGTAAAATCACACAGGAAGTGTAAAATCTCCACCTCCCATGACTCCCATATTTATTTTCCATACTATGGCAGTAAATGGTCTGTTCTGTTTGGTTACTGACATTCTTCCAAATTTCTTTCTGTGTGTTCAGCAGAACAAAGAAATGTATACAGGTTTGAAACAATCTGGATGAGTTAATTTTTGGTTGAAGTATCCCTTTAATACTGCATTCATGCAGCTCAACAGGTACTCTACAACACTAGCCATGCCAAGATCATGGGTTCAATTCCCAAGAAAAGCACATACTCTGTAATAAATGTTTTGCTTGATGGCTGTTACAGCTTAAATCCAAGCTACGCCAGTAACAAGCATTTGCCAAATGCAAGATCAAAACATGATCAAAAACATGCTTTCAGGTGGTAACATTTCCTGATTTGATACACACTGTTGGACCACCAACCTGTCAGCGAAAAACAGGGGCAGAAGAGGTTTCATTGGGGATAGAAATGAGGCATGGTGGGTATTTCATGACTGAATGCATCACTGTGCTGTTTAATGGTGGGTGAGTGTGTGTGCAGTGACATTTGGAAAGAGTTTGAGTAAGTATGATACCCTATAGTTCTCCATACTCAACAAAGTTATTTACACTTACTCAAAATGAAAGAGAATTAAAGAGAATAAATATACGCAGTCATGGAGAAAATAACGATATTTTTTTAAGACCATTTTCAGTTTTTCTGAATTCAGTATGTGTTTGGGTAAAAGTATTATTTTCGTTTTCTATTATGAACTACTAGTCTCTCGTGGCCAGACCTTCATACTGCTTTCCTGTGCCTCAGGGTTAGCATGGGGCTAGCAACTCCAAGGTCATGGGTTTGGCAGGGGATTGCATGTAGTCAGAAACAACATCAATGCAATATAAGTCGCTGTGGATAAAAGCGTCTGCCAAACGTGTAAATGTAAATAAATGTAAGGTCTGGAACTTATCGCCGCTTTCTTTGGCCCTAGGCCCGGCCAAGAGGCCATATGACTGACAGGTTTCTTTTTGTGCCGCGCCAAAAGTTAACAGCAACAAAATGATTATAATGCCGTGAACCTGGCATGCTTTTAAGAATTAAGCGTTTAGTCAATCGTGATAAATTCCTATAGCAAACATTGTAAAAACTTCCTGTTGTTTCCAGGCGGAAAACTCTACATGCAAGGCGGACACCGGAAGACTCCCGGAAATCCTGTAAAATTCAACCAATCGACGACTTCGAACGTGCTGAAGTGTTTCCAGAAAAGTGTGCCTAAGGCACGTGGCATGATGTCTGATGCTGAGACTAATGAACTATTAACAATATTTCAAATCAAAATATTGCTTTTATTTGCATTTAGTCACGAAGAAAACAAGTTCATATTTATTTTTATGCAAAACATCAGTAATATTTGTATTTAGGAAAAGTGTGAAATTAATTTTTATGTATTGACCTAGATTTTTTTGACAGTTTTATGTCTTGTCATGCTGTCAGTATTACATCGTTGTTGGATGACTTTATGCCACTCCTGTGTCACGAATTACAAGGAGAGAGAACCCAAGTGCATTCAGCTGTAAGCAAAACACTATTACAAACAAAAAAAGACCCACGAAGGGGATAAACAAGAACAACACAAAATATAAACAGAAACAAAAAGGGGCAAAAGCAAAGGAAACAGGAAAACTCACACTAACTCACAAAACGGCAATGACAGGACTAGATATACAAGAACATCAATACACGAGGCAGGGCAATCCAAAGGGTATGTTAATCCACAAGGTTATGGTACAGCAAACAGAGCAAAATTAATCAGCACAGGACAGCAAACACAAGGGCATTAAATAGGCGACCAAATCAAAAGGGTGCGGGGCATGAACTTATTAACAATCAATAATGAGGGAACCAGAGGACGGGAACAAAGACGAGACCCGAGAGAGCGCATGGCATCACAAAACAAACAATGCCTTGTCTCTCTCACACTAAACACGTGGGTCTGTCATGATCCTGCCACAAGACTGAGAAAAACATGACCAAAAGAGGCAGAACCATGACATCCTGAGGTTTGATTTGGTTGAAATTCAACAGACACTGGAATGGAATTGCCAGAATACATGATCTAGAAATGCAGATTAAATGAAAATTTGGAATCATCTCTTAATGTTTTCTGTGGCTGTACAGTTAACCCCAAACCTGGAGATATCTGCAAAATCCCAAAACTTATCACCAATTATAAAAACCACCTAACAGCTGTAAATGATAAATAAGTTTTTCCATTGATTAACCATAATGAAAAATTGGCCCTGGGTATAAATAATTTTGGGCGTACCTGTATAAGTGATGTAACTACAAGACTATAATATACTAAACTGCTCAGTAAGATTCTGCATAATAATTTGCAACCTCATTTTTACTGTTTCACTGGGGAGAGTGATTTACAGATCAAATTAAATATAAATGAAATATATGTTTGATGGTTTACATTTGGTATTATCATTTTGAATATCAATATCATTTTATAATCTAGTTAAACATGCAGTGACGTATTTTTTTAAAGTAAACTGTGGTTCTATGTCATTTTTTTTCTTCCTAAAAATAAGTGACCTGTACTGTCACAGAGAACTGAGCGAAGCTGTCTGTGTGTTAACTTAAAACCTTCCTTACTTAATGCAGCTTATCAGGATCCGAGGTGGTCAGCTGCCTCTGAGCGTGCTCTCTAACTAAACATTGGTCTACTGCCTGTTTTGTGCACTTGTGGCATTATGAGAGACGGTCAGTTGGCAGCACACTGACCTTTGCATGAGACGGCTACCTGGGCGGCTGCTCTAAACATATTCTCCTGGACAACTACCTCGGTCAAGTTCTGAAACAACTATCCACTTCATAGAAACGCCTTTCCTATAACTTAATAAGTGCGTTTTGGGCAAACTGATTTATATTTCTAATAAAGTAAAATGAAGCAGAAATTTGATTAAACAATATTTTCAATAAGTTGTAAGTTATATGATTGTGAGAGTAGGCTAAGTATTTGTGAAACAAAGTATATGAAATGTATCAGTCTAGGGACACCAGCAGACCTCAGTGAGAGCCATTATCCACAAATAGAGAAATCATGGAACAGTGGTAAACCGTCCCAGGAGTGGTCGGCCTACCAAAACTACTCCAAGAGCACAACGACGACTCGTCCAGGAGGTCATAAAAGGATGACTGGCCATAATAGATGGAACCATGAATTCTGCGATCTACCAGAGAATCCTAAAAGAGAATGTGTTTGTGACCTCAAGTTTAAATGCACTTTAAGATCAGACCAGCAAGTCCACCTCTGAATGGCTAAAATAATCTAAATAAGGGTTTTGGAGTGGGCCTAATCAAACTCTGGCATGACCTTAAAAAGACTGTTCATGCTTAGGACCCTCCAATGTGGCGGAATTAAAACAATTCTGCAAAGAAGAGTGGGCCAAAATCACATCACAGCGATGTGAAAGACTCATTGCCAGGTATCGCAAACACTTGATTGCAGTTGTTGCCGCCAAGGGTGGCACAACTTGTTTTTTGGTTTAGGGGGCAATTACTTTTTCACATAGGGTCAGAAATGTTTGGATGTTTTTTTCCCTTAAAGGAGCCAGTCGTTTGCTGTTCTTTAGGCTTTGAGTTCTTAAGGTGTTTAACAATGGATGTTCATGTTTCTAATTAAAAAAAAAACGCTTTATGTTTCACATAATGGCTCTGATTGGTTAAGCTGAACAGGTCTGTGATTGGTTCCCTGCTTAGGTATGTGTGTGAAGATGACCCACCCATACCATATCAGTGAGCTTCCGCTTCACAGGCTGTATTGATTTGTCACTCTCAGTGCACTTGTATTCATAAACTTTGGCTTTTACCAATAAACAGTAACAATTGCGTCAACGTAACTTTATCAATTGAAAATATGCGGATCGATCGAAGTGTAACGGAGGTCTGCTAGTGCATTAGCAAACGTCAATCTTTGTTAGGGATCGCAAATGTTATTCCTACTATGTCGAGAGAAATTAAAACTAAGAAGCCCTATACGCCAAAAAATGGGCGTATAACTTTGGGTTATTAAAAGCACTCCGAATAGTGACATCTTGTACCCGGGAAGTAGAGGGCTGTAGTCCGATTCCAGCCGTCCTCTGTAGTCCTTGAAAAGTGAATTCTGTTAAAGACAATATCTCGCTTGGCGATGAACTTTGAGCTTTATCATTTTGCAGGTTTTGTTTATGCTCTAACAGCAACATTACACACTGACTAAAGGTTGAAAAATAGGATCACGGGGAATGTGAACTTTATTAAATAAAACCTTCATTTAAAAACTGCTGTATTAACTCGGTTTTCTTTGTGTAATATAAAAATGTGTTTGATGATCTGGATCATTTAAGCAAGACTAAAAATCAGGAAGGGGCAAATACTTTTTCACATCACTGTATATCAGTAAAACAGAAATCAATAACTAATAATAACAACTAACTATAACAAAGTTCCCTTCTAAAAAAGTAGTAAGTTACAAACAAAAGTACTTCACTGTGCTTTATTTAAGTTATTTTTTTAAACGATAAAAGTACCTAATTCAGTACAATACTGCCAGAAAAGCAGCTGCTCTCAATCAAGAAGTAACATCAAATTCAAACAAAAATATCCAACAATACAAATAAAAACACCTTTTCATACTGCTATTGTTTAGAGATGTTACTAGAAAACATACATATGACAATAACTGAAAAACAACACATTCTTATTCGTAACTATTTTAAGATATGAATTCATCCATCTCATTCGAAAGTTATAATCAGCTATTGTGCCATGATTGACGGTTAGGTGTAGGTGTGTGCTCTTTTTAGAATAATCGTTTTTTTTTACAATTTACTTTACATGAATTTGTACGAAATCACCACCCCAAAAATGAAGTTCATGTATGATCAGCCTGGAAGAATAGTAAGTTTAGTACTCGCAAAAGAGAACATTTTTAAAGAACAAAACACACAGACTTATATAAACCTGAACACACCACCTGTGTTCTCAATACAAACCCACACAGTCTCACTGCAGGACTCTTAACCTGCCTGGTTCTTTATTTAACAAATTATTTCCCTTGTCTACAAAAGAGTGAGATATTGTCCTTTCTGTCTTTCTTATTGTTGGATTTTTATAAAATCTGTAATGTAAGACATGCTTAAAATGTTATGACCGCATTCTCACCTCGATCTCTGCCGAGCGCTGTGACAAAAACATGTGCCGTCCACATCTTTTACACATAAAAATCATTTCTACAGCATATTTAACAGAAAACAATGCAAACCTATAAGATTCACTTTTAACGTGTTGCCACTATTTCAATAAGCAGTAGATACAGGAAGCATTAAAGGGGTCATATGGCGTGAATACGTGTTTTTCTGTGTCTTTGGTGTGTTATAAGTTGCCCATGCATGTATAAGACACGTACAATTGCAAAAATTAAAGTGTCGGAACAAAAGATGCATTCCTTCTAAAAGCGAACACAGACCTGCCTGAAACACCTTGTGTAATCACACCCCGGCGAATGTACGTCACTTCATAGCATGACTTGACCAAAAAACTGCCCAAATCTAAACGCAAGTAAGGTAGGAAGACTTCTTAATCTCATTGTATCGTCACTGGCGCAGCCATGTCGCGGAGACGCTGTGTGTTTCGTTTAGAAAATACTTTGTTACGGACTAAGGCGAGTTGAGCTCACACTGGTTGATCAAGAAGGGCCAAAGCGCTCTCGTTATTTATTATGTTACCATTCCCTGCTGTAATGCGAGTTTTTTTCTATCTCACACAAACTCTGTATGATGTGTATGGTTGTTTGTTTATAGTCTTTATAACGTCGTATATAAAAGGTTAAACAGTTAGCTATCATTTTTAACTATTTAACATCATCTTTTTGTAACAAAACCTTACCGATCCTTTAAATCCTGCTCAAGTCACGCTGGCAAAGTTGATGTATCGACTTGATCATCTTTATTTTCCCTATCAGGTTTGGGCTCAAATTGAAGGAAGTACCAGATTTGGGCTCATGTCAAAGGAAGTACCGATGACATTTTATCACCTGTCAGTACAATTGCTTCGGAACCTGATGTTCCAAATATGGTAAGAGGGTTTACATTTCTGTCACAAGCTTGCAGTATTCGACCAATCACTACGCACTGGTAAACTGGCCAATGAAAGCACACATCGCTTTTCACAGCGATGATCTGGGCGTTTCATAGAGGCGGGGAAAAGAGGAGATACAAACATGCACGTTATGTGGAAAATACAGCGTTTTTTAACCTTAAATCGTGTATAAACATTACAGAACATATCATCTAAAATAAAGGCTAATATTCATTTTGCCGTGTCATTTGCCCCCTTTTAAGAAAAACAAGCATCATCTGATGCAGGCCAGATTAAAACCGTAACTATTCATCTTCTAAAATATTTTTTTAATACATGGACACACTGAAGTGTTCAAATGTAAACACGCACACAAGCAAACTGAGTCCCTGCAGCATTGGCCTGTTTCGCTTTATAAGCTGAGTCGGCCTTTTGTCGTCTCTGAGGTCCTTAACGCTGACTGGCTCGCACTGGTTACCAAAGTTCAGCTTTAGTAATTGTGCGCATATATCCCACTGTACAGTTCCCAGTGTCTTTATGTCGACATCAAGAGCCAGATTGTGTTCGTGTGTGTGAAAGAGAGATAAGCAAGTGTGTATATGTGTTAGCGCACTAAGCAGAGTTTCTCAAGTCAGCATGGTGCTTGACATGATTAATGAACTGTTACACAGGGAATTAAACCGAGGCCTCAAAAATCTGTGCCTGCTGCTATCTGTCAATCTACCACAGCATACAGAGACACGCAGCACAAAATATATTTTCTGAGATTGATAAAGTGATACTCACCCAGACCTAGGCATGATACTCTCAATCCAGATTTCCCAAGGTTCCTGACAGGCAGAAACAGAGAGAGGGAGAGATATTGTTATTAAAATTGAACATCTGTGTTCTGGGATCTAAACTCTATTAAATCAACAGAAAGTAATTAACCAGCAAAAACTACAGAAATGTGCTTGATCATGTGAGATTATGGTTGTTTCATTTTTTACAACAGCTTTTAGATCAAGTAAAAGTTTTTAAAGAATATTGGTGAGCACGTTTGTTAAAGATAGCGAGTTTGTCAGAGCCGATGGTTGAGTGGTTCGTGGTCCGACATATAACGCCTGGCGACCCGAGTTCGAATCCCGGCTCGTGGTCCTTTCCCCGGCCCCACCCTCTCTATCATCCATTTCACTTCTTGTCCTCTCTAAAAAAATCACTGTCTGTCCAATAAAGGCAAAAACTAAAAGCTAGTTTTGACATGTAAATAAATAAAAATGATAGTTTATCTCTGTAGCACTTTAAATTAAGGTTGTATTTGTTAACATTTGTAAATGCATTAGCTCCCACAAATCAACAATAGTTCTACAGCATTTATTCTTTTATAATAATATAAACATAGTTAATTATTAACATTAACAAAGATTAATAGATTATGATAAACTTAAACTACAGTTTGTTGCTCATTGTTGGTTCATGCATTTACTAACATTAAAAAGTAAAATCTTATTGTAAAGTGTTACTGTACATTCACACGGAGCTTCAGTGTCGCATCACTGGCGTTGCTCGTGGCAGAAGTTGAAAATGTCTCAACTTTTCAAGCACCAATGCAGGAGTCAGCCAGTCAGTTCACGTTGTGCAATCAACCTATTGCAGGTGCTAGCCAATTGCGTTAATGAAAGACAGGAGAACAACGTGATTGGCTGTTGTAATTATAACGATTGGGTCTGGCCACGCTTCAGACACACCCCCTTGTCAAGCTCTGTCGCTGAAGCCCCTTTTGAATGTAGGGTTACTCTCATTTTTATGGCACATAACATAACTCTCACTCCCCTTAGAGGGACAGTTAACCCAAAATAACAATTCTGTTTTCATTCACAGAGAACGATACTTGAATAAATGCTTCTAACCAAACAGTTCTTGGGACCATAGTAGGTTACACTGCTACCATAGTAGGAAAAATAACAATGGTAGTCAAGAGTGCCCCAGAACTGTTCATACGTTCTTCAAAACATCTTCTTTTGTGTTCAACAAACAAAGAACTTTGTAAAACAAAACTATGGTAGTCAATGGAGGCCAATAACTGTTTGGTTACAAGCATTCTTCCAAATATCTTCCTGTAACAACTCGTGGGAGTAAATGATGACTTCAGATTTTTGGGTGAACTGTCCGTTTCAGTATTTAGGTTTGTTACCACCGCATTAAGTTGGTAGCTGTAGTGTGCAAAATGAGTTTAAAGTGAGTTTTATTGATATCTAGTGGCTTGGGATAAGCGACAAACTTTGGCAGGGAAAACAGTAAAGTGCTGACAGAGAAAAAAACGTGGATGAGCAAGAAAACGCAAGCAGTTGCTTTTTGCAGTAAACGTGTATAGCCTCTGTGGAACTATCAGAAGGCTAGAGAATGAAGTCGCAAGATAATAGCTGTGCTTGTAGATAATAAAACTGCTTCAATGACAGATTACATACATCTACAGTATCCTGTAGTGTCCTGCGGGCTTCGAGTTACACAGCAAATATTTTAATAAAGTACCCATATACTATCTGTTTTCAGTGGTCTCCGTCTGTCATTCTATAGAAGCATTGCTGAACAGCGTGACCAAGAAGAGCCAGGACCATAAGCAAGTGGGTAAACAGATGGGATGGATTTCAGGGGTATAACAATTGTAGTATGTTATTTTGGAGCCCACAGTAGTATACCTGAGATGCCAAAAACCAGACTGCACCCTAACTAGGATCAACATAATAAATCTCCTTCATGTAGAACTTTATTATTTATCTACGCTGAAAAGTTATTCCCAGCAACAAGCAAAAGGACATTCCTCACAGTGAAATCAGGACCATTTCATTAAACATCAAATATCTTCTGACTGGCTGCTTTCCTGGACGCACAAATTGCTTGCCATTGGAAACGTGTCACATCAGTCTGGATTTGACAAAATGCAAGAGCATAAGCAAATCTATCTCAGTAATTTGACAGCGCTGTGTCTGTCTGTGTGTTGTGTGTCCATTCTGTGTGCAAGAATTTCTCTCCACATCTGCTGTATTTGTATGATATAACTGACACGACGGCAGGAGGGAGAGCTAGCATTTAGACAGTGCAAATACAAAAAATAATGCCAGTCAGAGAAAGCTGGAAATCTGTTAAAGATTACATGAGAAGTATTGCCAAAAATGGCTGCACAAAAAAACAAATGCAGCATTGCGCAGTGCATAAGAAACACAACAATGACGAAGCATGAAACAGAAAAGAAAACCAGAAAAGGCAACAGGATTTATTACAGGTGGTCTTTAATGTATAATTTGCAGTATTTTCATAAATCCACACAAACAGCATCAAAGAGATGAGTGACCCATGAGGTCTCACTGGGCCACTGAAGCAACACAGACATAAGGTCCATTAGGCAATGCTGAGTTTATCCAAGTTTAAGCAAAGTGTAGATGCTGAACATAAAAAAATTAGACAGAGATAGAGGTGCTTAAATCAGCCAAACAATTCATCATCCTTAGACTAATGCCGCTGCGGTCACATGGGCGTCTGCAGGAGGACAGACAGAGAGACGCTGCCTCAGCTGGACATTACAAAGCGTGTCTGGACTTTTCTGGGAGTATTGAAGAAGTTACTGGCCCAGCAATTCCTTTCAGCGAAATTCCGCTGATCGCTCGACATGTTTCTCAATGGATTATAAAAAGAGTAAAGCAGCTTAATTGTACAGATGTTAGGGCTGCTCGATAAATCGAAAATAAACCGCAGGTGATTTGCCGGTTGGCTGCGATGTTTTATGCGCAGTTTGTCAGTGAAATACTGTTCATTGCAGCAGCATCCGAAAGCCAGAGGGCGCTCTAGCACAGAACCTCAAATGCTCCATAGAAGAAGTATCACGCGATAGCCAGGAAATGCCGTCTTCCTATCTGCCTCTGGCATCTTTCTATCAATGTTTTTCAAGCCTTCTCAGGAATTTTCATGATATTAAAGTATATTGATAAGGATGATGTTTGACGGGTGTTGCATTTTAAATGCACGTTTTAAGCGATTCAAACACTTAGTGCTTTCAGATTGAGCAGTATTTCCCACAGATCACAGAGCCGTGCTTCACGAACAAGCTGCGCATACAACATAATCGCAGCCTTCGCGATTTCACAATCGCGATAGCCACATCGATTTAATCAAGATTTGAATGGGAAATGTGATTAATCGAGCGGCCCTAACTGATGTGGACAGCATCAGAAAGGAGAGACGGGAGGCAATTCTAACAACTCTAAAAACTGACTTCCAATAAACTTGTATGCTATGAGGCTAAATTGTTGTGTCTGGCACATATAAATGTTTCTTATAACAAGAGATGACAGATTGACGTGTAGAAGCGTGTAATGTATAGACCACTCAACAAGACCTGTTGGTTGTATTTTGTTCAAACGTTTGTGCAGTGTTAAAGTCCCACTGCATTTGATCATTTATCACTTAAAACTCATCTTTAAGCATGACAATAGTATATGTCAAAGTATTTTCCTGTGATACTAATTTATTCATGCCTTAAAATGACTTAAATATAACGCTACACCTTTGCTTCATTTAGTATACGTTGACAAATTAGTCAGGCGTGTGATTTCGGACCGTTGATCATGGGTACATATGTAGATGCCTCATTCAACATGTGAGCAGCTCATCCTCGTGTTGCAGAATCAGAGCTGAAACAGCATCGATCGTTTCAGTGTCGAGTCTATGCTCCATCCTGAAATATCTATTGCTCAAATCTGATATTGTGATTGGTTACAGGGTTATGATGTCATAAACAGAGGTTCAAACTGCATTTCAAACTGTCTTTGGTAAACTACAGTTTTATAGAGAAAATACTCGGCAATGGTTTAAAATGATGAATTTGCACACGAGTTATCTTAAGGTATGTTAAAAACACCACATAGACAAACAAAAACCTTGATTTTTCACCACAGGGGGACTTTAAAAACTTAAAACAGGATGTTTACTGAACTGGTCTATAGATAAAAATTCCACACAGAATTGATTGCATTTACATTTATGCATTATTCAGATGCCTTCATTAAATTGCATTCAATTTATCTGGCAATTTACCAACCAAATCCTTCTCTGGTTATGGTGTTTGTGCATATGAGCAGGGGCTAAATTAGGATTTGTAATGGGCTCTATGGGGGATTTTGAGGGGTGCGTATACAAAGCTTTTAATTTTATTAATTCACAAACTGTAAAATATAAATTCAGACAGCCCTTTGCTATGAACAATAAAATGCTGATCAAACTCATTCTAGATGCCAGCAGTTCACAAAGCTACATGTGATAGATCTCTCTGTAGGCCTGTGCCCTTTCCTTCTTTCATTATCAAATATTTTCATCTATTAATGTACACAGAAATGTATGTATGACCTGTGGATTTCTGGTGCTTTTCTGTCAAAACTTCATACAACATTCATAATGACTGAGATGACGAATCGTTGCTGCCTCACACACCATGAACAAACCGCTTCAAATGCTTGAACTTGATGAAAATGACATTATTTGGAAGTCGAGCCTTTCTTCATAAACAGCTCATTGTGACTTGAAATGTTTAAACAACAGTGCGCCCTGTACAAGAAGCACCGCCGCGCATCATGTCTATAACTCGGAAATATAGACAGTGCAGAAAGGAAACACAAGCGTGCGCAGACACCCGGTGCCCTCCAACCGGAATATGTCTCCCTGCGAAGGGCCCTTTGGGAATGGAACACCATAAAAAATGTCAATCCAAATACAGAGAAAATGGTGTTGTTTAAATCTCCTTTTGCCATGTTAATTTTAAATGAACAATTGAGTTTTTCCCTTCAGGGCTTACACATCAAGAGCTTTACTCCTCGAAGAGAGTAGGGCATAGGGATCACTTCGAAATGAAATGGAGCAGGGAATGATTTCTGCTCGAACGCGGTCAATGTACGACTGCGAGTTGGGTTACGTTGCATATAGACCCATTTTCCACAACCATCAATGTAAGACTATACACTGACAAATAGGGAAATTGTTACTTAAACTTGAGATTTCTACTGGTGCATAGCATATTTGTAATGGCTCCGCCCCCGATGGGCATCTACCATAATCATGTCACATGGAGTAATATGATGTGAGAACAATATTTGGGTCATGGTGAACCCGACCAGAATGCTTTCCCCCGTGTACTGCCTGGAATTCCGATCTGTGTGTGTGTGTGTGTGTGTGTGTGTGTGTGTGTGCTTCTATGCCATAACATCTGCCTTTCTGTGTGTGATAGGCACTTAAAATCCAAAGGCTCTCCAGAAAAACCCACCTGAGCCTCATCTGGATATATGATGTTTACAGTATCATTACACTTTATGGTTACTGTCTTTCACATAGAAACGTTAAGGATAAAAAATGATCTTCCTTGGCAATACCATGGTCACCGGTGACAGGAGATAGTGTGGTACATACAGTGCAGCTAAAAGTATTATGCTGATAGTTAGTGATTAAAAATGTTAAAATCAGCATGAAGGAGAGAACAGTTTAAACATCACAGAGATGGTGAGAGAGAAAAATCATAAATAGATGGTGAGGCGTATGAGGCTGGTTTGGCTCTGGCAGTTTTCTGATGTGTCGGGGGAGACCCCATCTGTGTCATCAACACAAAAACACTGTAACTACATCTCAAATGGATATTACAAATATTCCTGTCAGGGAAACACCTCTGCTCTCGAATAACCAGACCTTTGATGTACAGCATAAAGTCCAGCCTGCTTTGCAACTTGTTCTGGTTAAGGTCTTCCCGGAACTAAAGAACCTGAGACTGACATGTCCCTTCATGTTCTTTAAATATTTCCTATTCATATACAGGATGACCAGAAAAAGCCATAATAAACAGACCTACTACAGACAAAATAACTAGCACCAGGTCAGGAACATGGGTTACTTGTGTTTGCAAGTTCTCTGCTGAATCTCTAGTTAGAAAGCCAGTCAATCAGATTGAAACTGGTTTTAACCATCACTTGTCATTTTTGTGAGCAATATGTATCAGACTTTCAATGAGGAGACTGTGGGCGGTCTGTGGGTGTACTGCAGTCTGAGAATACAGTCTTCTACTGACTAGCTGTAAAAAAACATCTGGGATTTATCTTTGATAACTTGCAAAGAGCAAGACACCCCCTTAAAAATAACGGGAACATATTTCCAATGCTAAGAAACATATTATGCAGATCTATGCCCTTATTCATGTGACTTACACTATGACTTTCAGCTATAGACTGAACACAGAATGTTTAGCTCTTTTAAAAACATAGATTTTACATTCTTTCATAAGTCTGCAATAAACAAGCTGCTTTGTTAAATGTCATATGATGTCACTGTTCTTAACAGAGCCCGTCGAAAGCTCGTTGCTTTGGTAATTGAAAACAATAACAAAGTTTTATTCAAATCTTCAGAAGCCTAGGTAAAAAAAATAAGGCAGGAGGAACTTACAATTCCATATATAGGATTCAAAGAACACTAGCTTTAAAGCACATACACTCTTAAAGTAAACCCTATGGTACTTGGATAGATTTACTCTGCGGCAAATAAGAAAGAATGCTCACATGCTCGATAGGGCAGATTCAGTGCAGCTGTGCTAGCAAACATCTATCAGTTTGATTGACAGCAAGCCCCTTTTCTACTTTTCCTTCATTCCTTAACTCATGGAGAGTCAGATAAGAAAGGTTTGAGGTTGTTGAGCTGCATGTTCAATAACGTGCCGTAATAAGATGCATGGAACACTACGGAAGATCCGCTCAGATTTCTGGACAAGAGGGTCACTTCATAAATTCTGAATACTTGGAAGACTGAGCAAAACAGAAAGCTGTGTGAAGTTGATATCTGGAATTTGATTTAATGTTGGTTTGACTGAAATGTTACCAGTAATCTTCAGAGTGTGGACTGACTGGTTTCTGTTAAACCAGAATAAAGTGAATTAAGGGGTGGATATCAAAATGTTGGCTTTTGATAGTCACTTGAGAGTGATGAGTCTGAGAACAAATCAAGATCTTTATTAGCAGATTGCACAATATGTTGATTTCAATGTTGTTAGAGAACCCCTGGGAGTAATTATTATATAAGTAAACTGAAGAAAAAATGTCATGTTATATGTGCTGTGTGTAATTTTTGCAAGATCTATTGACAATGCAATATAATATTCATGCTGTAATTGTGTCTTCAGTGGTGTATAAAGACCTGACATCATGAAGCATTATGGTTTATTATCTTAGAATGAGCTATTTCTATCTACAAACATCGCGGGTCCCCTTACATGGAATTCGCCATGCTGTTCTACAGTAGCCCTAACGGACAAACTTCTCTACAGAGCACATTTTGAAAATATGTTATCTCCTTCGATAAAGAAGCACAAACGTGACATTATTTAAGTCCTGTTTCAGCCACCAGAGCACTTCGAAAGGGATGGGAAGGGGGAATTGGGCTGTTGGTTGCAATTCACAACCTCACCGATAGATATTGCTAAATTTGTACACTGGACCTCTAATTTAGAAAACTATCAATTCTAATACGATAAAAATATAAATCAACCTAGAAGAACCTCAAGAGTGCAAAGAATTTTCAAGTACAGCAGGCCTCTCTAACCACACTTGGTATAAATAATCTTGTAATAATATCTTTTGTGATCTGATGGTCATGTTTGTGTATTTGACCCAAACCCAAACTGTTGACTACATTAAGAAACAAAATTGGCTAAAACCAAGATAAGAAAACCAATACCGTCAAAAAGCATTAATATTTTACAAAGTAGGGGTGTCACAATATGCCAACATGATAACAACTGTGGTATTAAAAACTTAATTATTGATATTGTGTTACTACTGAATCTGCACAAAAAATTTGCCTCAAAATTAAATGAAAGAATAAATATTTTGTCCACAATAATAGTGTGAAAATCTGACATTGTTACAGTCCACCTACAATGTGACATTTACCTGCTGCTTTAATTCAAAGCAGAACACTAAATGCAGGGACAGAGGTGCCTTGCTCGAGGGCTCAATGGTAATGATTTATGGCTCACTCCAAGCTTCAACCTTTTCGTACCAACACAAATCTCTGACCACTTGCCTTCCCGTGCACCAAGTAGCTAAGCATCCACAGTACTTGCTGGAGAAGAATGCACATAAGAGCAGCTGCACAGAATTCCTCTGATATATACATACATAGAAAGAAAGCATTAATCTTCATGTGAGGTGTTATATCTCCTGGGTCTCATTTACACCTTCACATGTTGAGCTGAGTAGTTTCCCTCCCCATGCTGCAGAGAAGCAGCTACCCTGTGATTACCTCCTTTCCCTTCAGAGACACTGACCCAGAGGACAGTTTCTGAGCATCACGCACACACATGTACACATAAAAGTCACACGCACACTCGTGCGATCAAGAACACGCACGCACTGAACTTACTGTACAATACTGCACCCAATATTTACACTCCGAACAGGACAGAGAGAGAGAAACAGTGTCGCCAAGCAACGTTGAGTGGGCAGAGGGAGAGAAAAACACTTGCATTAGTGTGGATTCAAGCATCCGCTTAGTGTTAGCTTCCGGCGAGACTTCAGCACAGTGTAGGCGAGCAAGGCCACTGCAAGCCGTTTAAACATCACACACTGGTCATTGCATGCCTCTGAATGAAACAACTCAAGGAGAGAGAGAGGGGGGTTTGTCAAAAAATGAGCTTGACTCATTCGCATATATGAGGATGTTGGCGATTCAATTAATTTCTCATTCCCCCTCTCTTCTACTAAAACCAATACATTTGCATGTTCCCCACAGTCATCAATTGTCTCTGTTTTCACGCCTGTCACAAAACCTCGTTAACGCAATATAAAAAGAACAAGGATTCTTTCGATAAATGTTTCCTGAACTTTTCATATTGCAATTTAAATTCTCTGTGGTAGTGTTGTGATTCAATACTGAATGCGTTTGGCATGCCAAAGGTCTAAAACTGAGTTCAAAAGCATCACACCAGATAAAACATGTGAATGTCAGATGTTTCATAGATTTTGGATGTGCATTCAGGATGCATAAATGTAATTATTTTTGGTTGTTATGTCTACAAAAATGACGCCAACATTACCCATGTAAGTGTCAATTTGCTCAGTACGGTCAAATTGAAGATTTTATCATCCAGCCCACCGCATCTTTCTCCACGTGAAACACATTTTTTTATCAAAATATTAAAACAAAATCTACATAACACATGCTGATGCAAAGTTTCAATTCGTTTTGGATATCATCATTATAGAAAATCTGGCCAGGGGCATAGTAAGCCACTGAGCCACAAACAAACAAACAAACTAAACAAGGAAAGGCTTTCTGCAGGATCATAAGAAGGTTACAGTTACATTTATGCATTTGGCTGACACGTTTATCCAAAGCGACTTACATTGCTTTATACTATACATTGTATCTGTGTCATGGTTTCACCTCTCCCTGTCTGGTATTTCTTGGATTAGAGGTGGAATCATAGAGAATCCTTTGTTTCATGTGGGGAGAGATAATTTTGACCCGTGTGGTCTTCCATATTCTCCCCAAGTCGCGTCATCGTTTCTACCCTCCTGTTTCCTAGTTTGTGTTAATTAGCTTCCCCTATAAAGAGTCCTCGTGTTCATTGTCTTGTGCGCGTGCATTGTTTGCTGTACCTGTATGGTTTCCCTCGTCGTGTGGCTTTGTGGATGTTCCTTGTTCCTGGTTCGTGTTCCCCTTTCTTAGTAAGTTTAGTCATTGTTGTTCTAGTGTTTTATTTTACAGTTTAGTTAGTCCGTGTCTTTGTTTGTTAAAGTTTATTGATTTACTCCTGTCTTGTTTTACCCCATTGTGGGTTTTGTTTTGCCTTTTTTGTCCCTGTTTCTCTGTAAAAATAAACCATTGTTACCCCTACCATCTCGTCTTGCCTGTGTTTGCCTGCAATTGGGTTCGCCCTTGAGATCCTTGACATACTCGGGGGCACCGGACTGGGTAGCACCGGACTGGGTAGCACCGGACGGGGTAGCACCGGACGGGGTAGCACCGGACGGGGTAGCACCGGACGGGGTAGCACCGGACGGGGTAGCACCGGACGGGGTAGCACCGGACGGGGTAGCACCGGACGGGGTAGCTCCGGACGGGGCAGCTCCGGACGGGGTAGCTCCGGACGGGGTAGCTCCGGACTGGGTAGCTCCGGACTGGGTAGCTCCGGACTGGGTAGCTCCGGACTGGGTAGCTCCGAACTCGGGAGTTTCTTTCTCCTCCGCCGGCCAGTGGGACTGGCAGACGGTAGAGTGGCTGCAGGAGGTGCTGCGGATGAGGGTGCCGAGCTCCCCAGGGTAAGGGCGGCCAGGACGCGGTCCCCCGGGACGGTAGCCACGGGGGTGGACACCCAGTCTGGCACTAACGGCCAGGGATCATCCCGGTTGACCACGTACCTGATCAAGTCGCCCATTCACAGGGAGCTCAACATCCTCATCTCGGACCGCCGGAGAGGCTCTGTGAGGCAGCAGTTAAAAATAACCTTGAGCTCTGCCTCACCGAACTCAGTCTCCCTAGCTGCAGCCAGGAATTCCCGAGCGAACTCCCTGATCCCGCGATCCCCCTGCTTAAAACCCAACAGGAGTCGGGCCTGGTGGGACCGCAAGGAATCGTCCTGCTGGGTTCTGTTTGGCGCGTGCATTATGTCACGAGTCACGTGGCAAGAACCCAGATGCAGGCACACACAGGCAAGACGAGATGGTAGGGGTAACAATGGTTTATTTTTACAGAGAAACAGGGACAAAAAAGGCAAAACAAAACCCACAATGGGGTAAAACAAGACAGGAGTAAATCAATAAACTTTAACAAACAAAGACACGGACTAACTAAACTGTAAAACAAAACACTAGAACAACAATGACTAAACTTACTAAGACAGGGGAACACGAACCAGGAACAAGGAACAAGGAACATCCACAAAGCCACACGACGAGGGAAACCATACAGGTACAGCAAACAATGCACACGCACAAGACAATGAACACGAGGACTCTTTATAGGGGAAGCTAATTAACACAAACTAGGAAACAGGAGTGTAGAAACGATGACGCGACTTGGGGAGAATATGGAAGACCACACGGGTCAAAATTATCTCTCCCCACATGAAACAAAGGATTCTGTATGATTCCACCTCTAATCCAAGAAAAACCAGACAGGGAGAGGTGAAACCATGACACTCTGAGTATGTGCAATCCCCTGGGATTAAACCCATGATCTTGGCATTGCAAGCGACATGCCCTAACCACTGAGCCACAGAAAAGCATTGGTTGCATTCGGATTGCCTTAAATTTGTGATTGATGATGCCCCCTTCAGAGACATTGTTCCTCTCAGCTTCTGCTGTGATCAGATGTGCCAGAGCAGGTAAACAGGACACCAATGACTTCAAGCTTCATGAAGAAGAAACATTCACTGCCACCGTTAGACTTCGGGTCATTTATCATTAGACTGCTACTTATTATTATCCCATTAGAATAAGAACTGTTTGTCTGAGCTGATGGCATTTCCAAGTTAAGATTTGTGGTAAAAAGCCTATGGATGCCCAAGTGCTCAGTTTGCAAAACATACAAATGTAAGAACATGAGGGATTTTTTTTCAGAATTTAAGGTGTAATATGAACAAAAGTGTTAAAATTACTATTTAAATTTAATTTTGCAATAAATATTAATCTTGATTTTCAATAAAGATTATATGAGGATGGAACTTGACATCCCTATTATAGTTTTATATGGAGATATGGCTTTGACGTTTTGATAATAGTTCATTTGTGTTCCCTGGGGAGAAAAGTCAAGTTTCAAGTGATCAGGTTGGGTGAACGATGACAAAAAGTTTTGTACAGTGCCTCAGCACCACACAAAGATTCACTCTGTAAGATAATAATTGTATTAAACCAAAGAAACCGTGTCAAAGGGAAAAATGGAAAATAGGCCAGGCCAAAAATGTTGTGCGAAATCAGCATGTTTTTTTTCTTCTGAAGAATACACGAGCAAAAATAGTTTCAAAAACAGGGTCACGGGGAGTGAAAACAGAGGTTGTAAAAGTCTTAAATAGGAAGATTGCACAACTATTTCAGCTCAGCATAACACACTTCTATAAAAGAACACTTCTATGTTATGACTGCTATCAAAGGACATGCAAAGGATTGAGAAAATCACTCAGTTGTACGCCGTCTCATCTGATCCTTTCTGAACAAAACAATTGTGTTTGCACACTGTCATTCTGTCTCTCCACAGCCTGACACTGCTCAGTGTTTTGTTGAGTCTGCTTTAAATAAAATGCTGAAAAGCTGAGACAGCAGTAAAATACGAGAACGCTGATTCGAGTTTTTACAGTGACGGGTCTATGTTTTCATGTAACTGTTCAAATGTTTTGTGCAGGAGAGCAATAAGCTCCTGTGGATCGCAATAAGACACCTGATGAGAGAAGCAATCACCTGTTCCAAATCCAGAGCCGTTTGATATCAGACAGACCCATAATCCTACATGTCCTGTCGATCCGGATGTGTAATATCTTACCTTTTCTCCATTTTCCAGGACAGAAAAATCAATGCTATTCATTACTGAATCAATTTACAAATGGGAAAACAAATGCCATTATTGATGCATTAATTATAACAACTAAGACCTTTCATTATGACCATGTCACATACAATTAGTCCTGGTAAATCGGAAAATTATTGATTTTGTTGAAAATCTTTCTGATATAGCTATTTTCCTCATCAGATGCAGCTGTATTTCAGTTGATTGCGCATGTACAGACATATAAAACATTTAAATATAATTTTCTAATTTTCACTTTTTCTGAAATTACTATTAATAGTATGTGTTGTGGTAAAATTATCTTTTTTTATTCTGTGAACTTCTAACAAATGTCTTCCAAATTTCAAACAAAAAATGTTGTTTCTATTTGCATTTATTTGCAAAAATTTGAGAAAAAATATGCGCTGTATTTTTTCAGACCTCTAATACTGCAAAGAAAACAAGTTTATAATCACTTTTAAGCAATACAACAGTAATATTTTGTTGAAATTCAACATACACTGGACTTGAATGTCCCCAATACATCAATGATAATTAAAAGATCATTTGGAATGGTCTCTTAATTTTTTCTGTGGCTATTTATACAGGAGCAGAGACAATTTTACGAGAATTCAAACTATTCATTTTTCACTGCTGTTCATATAAAACAGTGCGGTATTCCCTTTTGATTTGATTTTCACTTCAGGTAAATAAATCAATAAAATGCCATTTGACGGAACGTTAGATCGGCGGAAAAGCCAATTCATGTGTGACAGACCACAACAGCTGCCGAAGTATAATATCCACAAGCACACACAAACAGTGATTCATCTATAGGAGGAGAAAGGGAAAGAATAATGAGAACTAGCAGAATTCATGCCCTTTATTATTGGTGTCATGGTGTATACGATGGGGGTGGAATATGGGAGGGGATTAAAGCTCAATAAATCAACAGTGGGAGTGAGATCCCCTGAATCTCACTTTAATAGATTCTTTAAGCCTCACCCCCTAAAACACCAGCCACAATGCAAAAAGATGAATCATATTTGGTAACCACTCCGCATGTTAAATGAATCACCGTGTGTTTGTTAAACGTGTTTTTATTGGGTTTAACAGACAAATTGCACAAGAGCTTGTCTCTGTAGTGTTCAACAAACAAAAAATGAATAAATGAAGAGGTAAATAAAGAACTGAAATTACCCACTGGGACTTGGATTATTTACAAGTGTGCTGTTTGCGTGAGTTCATATCAATGCAGTGGTGCTCAATAGATACTTGGACCCGATATCAGCAACATGTTCACCACTGAGAGCGATATCATCAATTATTCACAACACAGTAACGTAAACTCATTCTAAGAGTTAACTACAGAGATATGACAAAAGTTAAATCTTCCTATAATTCTACAGATTCAGTGTGTTTCAGAGCGGCACAGTCTAAAATAAGGCTTTAAGGAGCTCTGAATAAAGAGGCCTGGGACAATGGGAAATAGAGGTTAGAGAAGTTCAATCACAGAATCAGCAATAATTCACCTAAACACATTACTCGACTCTAAATAAGATTTAAACTTTAACTCTTGACTTGTCAAGCATATCTTATCTACAATGCAATTTCAGGCCATCACAAGCTGCAGCGCTCACAGCAAAACAATTTGCTATGAGTTTAAAGGAGTATCAAGCACTATTATTTGAAGTTCCCAGTATGTTTTTAGAAAGTAAACTTTGCACTCATGCCAGTGTTTCTCAAACTTTTTCTGCCATTCCACACTTTGGAGGTAGGGAAGGGTTCCGAGCCCCACCTGTCCCCAACCGCCCCAACAAAATTGTTATAAACTTTAGGTCCACTGTCTGTCTTAGTTTTGTCTCCTGGTGCCAAATTTTCAGTTCCCGTTTCATTTCATGTCACAAACTTATCCATTGATAACTTTTATACACTACTCACACTATGAATACTACATAATAGTGTAGAATTGTGCATAAATATGCAATATGAGATGCAGCTATGTGTTCTCAGTCATTTTATATAGAGGTTAAAATGGTATGAGGGACGAATTATTAGTGCATTAGTCGTACAGTAGGAATTTATAATATAGTATGTTGGTAATCTAAAGACAAACTGTTAATAATATATTATTTCATATTATTAGGAATTATAATATAAAATAGCAGATTAATCTTCACAGTTGTTTGCTGTCCATACCCTAGGACACATTTACGTTTTGTTTGTCAACTACCCATGTACATGTTGGATATAAAGGTCTTTGTACATGCAGTAGTGTGTGTGGATCCTTGTAATCCTACCCAGAAGGAATCACTTTATAATTATTTTATTTATAGGACAATTGTGTCGTTTTTAGCAGCATCTAGGGGTGAGGTTGTGAATTGCAACCAAAGGCTCACTCCACCCCTCCGTTTGAAGCACCATGGAGACTGATGCAGCACTAATATATTGTCACATTTTCATTTCTTTGCCGAAGAAGATAACGTATTTACAAAACGTTCTCAAGAGCAGTTTATCGGTTTAGTGCTACTGTAGAAACAAATTGGTGAATTCCATGCAAGGGGACAAGCGGTGTACTGTATGTAGATAGAAATAGCTCATTCTAAGGTAATAAAAACAAAACGCTTCAATAGGTAAGGTCTTTATACACCACTGAAGACATAGTTATGTATATTATATTGCAGTTCTTTCAATAGATCCTCCAAAAAAAGTACACGCTGGACCTTTAAAGCTCTCAGAATTATGGAACTTTAACGTGTCTAAGTTTCTGTGTGTTTGTGGGCACTTGTTCTGTGAGGTAATGAACTCTCTAACTCGCTGATGTGAAGAGAGAAAGAATTAAAAACAAAATGATTTTTTCACCATTCACACCAGCTCTGACGTGTTTAATGTGTAATCGCACTTGTTATTGTAATTTCTTAATTTCTGGTTCAAACTGTCATGTAGCCTACTGCTTCAAGGGATTATAAATGCTTTGTTAAAATGTATTCCTTTTCGACTCACAATTATTTATGTATATTTATATTCTGTGTATCAGAGGTGTGCTATAAGTAAAGGGTAATGTACAGGATGATCTTACTGTATATTAAACTGTAGGAGTTTATTTTGAGATTACAAGTAGCTGGGTGTATATTATTCCCAGTGGTGGAGAGAGTACTGGAAATTTGTACTTAAGTACTTCGAGTAAAAGTAAAAATTACTCTTCTCAAAAACTACTCAGAGTACTAGTTACTCGTTACTTTTTAGGAGGTGTTATTTAATAAATTAAGAATGAACACAATTCCCTGGAAGCTGAAAACATCCCAGTTCTTGCATGGCATTAAGTATGTAAAACTTTAAAATTCGAATTCTAAAGCAGCCCCCCCGCAAATAGTGCAAAGCAGTATGCAAACGGTGGCGAGGAACCCAAAACTCCAGGAAAAAAAACCCAGGAGAACCCAGACCCAACCAGGGGATTCCAGTTCCCCTCTGACAAAAGCTCCTGCCATTGCTCAAGCTTGGCAGTGCTTGCACAATAAGGCTAAATAAAAATAAATAAACTAAGTAATAAGGTAAATTATAGATTTAAGAGTATCATTAATAATCTAATAGCATTTGAAATTTGAATTGAAGACGTCTCAAATCGTCGTGTCCTTCTTTATCCAGCTCTATAATCTCAGCTCTTGTCAGGTCACCGCTTCCCATTCTCAGCTCTGCCATCAGGTCTGGGCATGAACTGCATCCTGCTTGCTTAGTAACATCGGAACAATGAGACAAGACTGGCTGAGAGTAGAGTAATGTTCTGCACTCTTTGATGCAACAATACATCAATTGTTGGAAGTGTTCCTGGTTCCGGTTGATCCAACTAATGCAGCCTAAACCCTCAGAGGATTCATATTATGGAAGTGTAGTGTATGCATGATTAAAACAATGTGTCTTTCGTCTAGATTTCAATTGACAGAGTGTGTCTGCCTCCCGGACAGTGCAGGGAAGACTGTACCAAAGTTTAGGCGCTAGATAGGAAAAGGACTACCACCTGCACTTGATTTTTAAATTCTAGGTATTACCAACTGACAGGACGCCTGAGAGCTGTAATACAAGAGGAGTTCACTCAAGTACTAAGGAGCTAAACCATGTAGGGCTTTATAGGTAATAAGCAAGATCTTAAAGTTAATGCGATGCCTTATAGGTTACCAGTGCAAGGTTGACAGAAACGGGTTAATATTCTCATTCTTTTTTGTACGTGTAAGAACTTGAGCTGCCGCGTTTTGCACCAGTTGGAGTTTTTATACTAAGCCTGCAGGGCAACCACCTAACAGTGCATTACAGTAATCTATTCATGAATGCATTTATTAATTTCTTTGCATCTGAAAATGACTGCATATGACATAGTTTAGATATATTCTTAAAATGAAAAACTTTCACAATTTTACTGGTGTTGGCGACATGGCTCTCAAATGACAGATTACTATCGAATAGAACATTAGTTTCATTCGTGCTGTTTTGCTTGAGCAAAAACTGAACACATTATTTCACCCACAAAATCAAGTATATTGCTGATTGGCAAGTAAATACTGTATGCTGCTGCCTTGTATTTTTTCTTATATATTTTATTCTGTTATATTTCTCCAATGGTACCTGTTTCCCAAACACAGACGTTTCTTGTTTGTGAAGTAAAACTATGAAACGCTACAGGCGATTTATTTCTTGGACAGCATAGAGAATCTGTCCCTGCTACCTGACAGATAACACTAAATTAGGTGTCATGAGACTTGTCTCCGTCACCAGGGCTCAGTAAACAGTGAAAGGAATCTGACCTCAGGATTCTATTATTTAGCACATCAGTTGACTTTGAGGCTTTCCCTTCCAGTCAGTCATTTTGAGCATTCAGGATGTCTGAAAGGTCTTCTTTAAAGAGATGGGTGGTCTAATTCTGAGGCCGGAAGCAGTTGACAACTTGGCTAAAAACGCATCCAGGGTGCTACACTGAAGCCCTAAATTTGCACCAGTACCACTAACATTTGTCTCCCTAACATAAAAATAATGCAGACATATTGCCAAACTGGAAAACTGCATTCTGAGTTGTTGAAGAGCGAGGAGTCACAGAATATATTACAAGAATTAATGAAGGCCCAAGAAGATGTGGGTTAATGTACGTGGCCCAGGATAAACGTGTGTATTGTGAAATGGATAATCATGAAGCGTGGGGCTCCGCGGTTACAATTTATTTGTGCTCCTGTGGTTGGAAGCTTAACAGATGCACATAGAACCGCTTTACAATGAAGGCAAAGACTGCATCTGCTATGTAATAAACTATACTCCATTTATAGAGCTACTTGGTGCATTCATGTATCATCTGTTTTGCAATTTAAATTCAATAGCTACATATATGCAACTATTATGTTCAATCCCAAAGATGCAAACAAGGCTAGGTGGAGCAAATTGAACTTGCCATAGAGATAATGATGACGAAAAAAAATCTTACGAAATCAGCATCATTAAAAATGTATAATCTTACTATAAAAATACATAAACTATGCTTTATAAAGTAGGCCAATTAAATTGTCTGTCATGTAAATGCAAATCCTACCAAAGCACGGATATTTTTGATTTGCATTGTTTTTTAAATACAACAGTTTACAATGTCACTGCAATAAAATGCATAAATATTAATTATTTTTGGTCCCTTAGTTTCAAGAAGACCATAAGAAATATTATCTGCTCAAAATGTATTTGAATGTTCACAATGAGTGTCTGGATAATTCACAAATGATATAAACTATATAGATAATGACACTTAAGAAACTGCTGTTATAGTACATAACAGATGAAGCTGAACTGTGTGTTTTGGGGAAACCCAGCCAGCATCAGTTATCACTTTCATTGCATAATAGAAAATGGTCTTTACTTAATATAGATAGACTCATCATTTATTAGTAAAACACTGTAAAGAAAAAAGAACAGGTAACTGTAAGAGTTAAGCAGTCGAAGACACTGCACCACTGTAAATGTGACAATGAAAAGCAGAGACCATGTAAATCCAGATACAAACAGCACACCCAAAAACAGACTAAAGCACTTCAGCTCATTTGCTGTACTAATGACATTTAAATGCAACTTCAGTGGGTATAATACTGTTATGGTTATGATTCTAAAAGCAGTTTCATTTTAAGCCCCCACAGAGTGCAACTTTATTTCATTTCCAATTTTAGTTTTTGGTGGATCAGCATTTTCTTTTATAAAAACTTAATTCAGGAAGCAGTCTAAGTTTTTCTAGAGAATGTCTGGGGGATTTTATTCTCTTTGTGTATAAGCGAGTACAGTATGAAGTCTGATTCACTCTTTGATCAGAAAAACGTGCACATTTTAACAACACTATGATTTCAAGGAGACAAGGATGTACTGCCACTGCTACAACTCCACTGTTAACCCACTCCACAGCATTTACTAAATATGTGACTCTGGACATTAGGGTCAGACTTATACAACTAATAAGGTTTCCATTAATGTATTGTTTGTTAGAATACGACAATATTTGGCTGAGATCAATTTGAAAATCTGTAATCTGAGGGTGCAAAATCTAAATATTGAGAAAATCACCTTTAAAGTTGTCCATCAGAGGCCGTTGCTAAGAAGAAACACGTTTCTTTTAACGCTCTCTATTGGCTTAACACAGTAATGATGTTGTGTAGAGAAGATAATCCCAAAAACTGAAATTCTAAGCTTCACACGGATACCAAACATGAGTGGGTAATATTTAAAGAGCGGGCAGCAGCGAGTGAAGATTGTGGGCGTGTTTCCACATGGCTGTACGTAAACTTTGAACGTATCACTGGTGCTACGGAGGTTTAAAGTTTTGTTGCATGGGCCAAGCAGTCAAAGCAGAAGTATAAAACGTCTGTTATATTAGCAAAATATACACATACAAATATTTATGTGTAGTTTATCACATAAATAGGCAGGTAACAGACGAAGGACATTAATGTTACAGTTGTGTAAATTAGGGCCATATGATTTAGTTTTTCCCAAGTTCCTTTTTTCCGACTTCTTTGTTTTCCATTCTTTTACAATACAATAATTGTATATTTGTCCACATACTGTCCACATACATTCTATTATACGATTTAAAATGGTAAACTGTAGTAAAATTCCTCCTTTTGCCAATACAATGCTTTTCTGATATATCATGTTATGTTAAATAGTAAATATAAGTATTCTCTAGTGTTTATAATTTATAAATGTACTGCTAGAATACTACAATTTACTACAATCAATATTAAAATACAAAACTGTGTTTTTAATCTGGATGTTCGAGTTTTTATAAAACTGGTCGTCGCAACGAGTGTGTGGTTCTCGATCTTTTCTCTAACACTGAATCCACTCTCAGATCAGCTCTGCAGATGAAGTTCATGTGTTTATGTCCTCATACAGAGACGCTGACAAAGGCAGGAGCGTCACACAGGTGTAGGCCTACTGTAGTAATGCGTGAAACTTTGCAGCTCGTTCACATTCACGCAAAACAACCAGGTGACAAATATAAAGAGCCGGATAGCATCTCCCCTATTCCTTCCAGGTGAAAAAATCGCAGAAATCACAGGGCTCAAAATATGGACTCAATGCAGCAGGAAAATAAGTGTTGAGGGCGATTCACATTTCTCGTCTTTGCGCGCTCAAGTTCATTAATTTAAATGTAGACACACAAAAGGCACGCACAAATAGGGAGCATGCGGTGCGCACATTTTTCTAGGTGCGTCGGCGCCATATCGAGATGGAAATACCTCAAATTTTCAGAGTGCCGCACACGCATTGCCAATGTGAACAACTACAATATCGGTGCACCGTTGATTAACATCAAAAATAAACAAGCACCGCGACAAACACCTCCCACAACCAAGCCGCTCTATTTAAAAAACGGTATTACACACGTGCTACACTGGTAAATTTATTCATAGCACAGACAGATTTTTAATTTCACTGGGCCTTTAATATCCTAATGATTTTTGGGCAAAAAAACCCAATAATATTGACCCATACAATGTTTTGTTGGCTTTTGTCACAAACGTTGCCGTGCTACTTATGACTGGGTTTGCAGTCCAGGGTCACATTAACTATATATTAGCCTATATTTGTACTTTTATTATTTTAACTGCATGTTAAACTGACATATTAAACCAATGAAAGTGGTTTGTTATGGAAAGGGTTGGGGAAAGTCACCTGGGATGAAAAAGGACATATTAATTGGGGAGAATGTAATTAAGAGATGCTTTCAAAGCACCAATCAAAGCAAAAGCAATGAGCAATACACGCTCTGATCCACACGATCCCCACTCAAGCTTATTAGACATCTCTCTGTCCCTTTCTCTTCACTGATAGAATTTATTACTGCTTCTATACATTTCCTGAGGGTCTCCACATGTCGTGGGTGTGTTTTACGTTCTTATTGCACTAAACTCAGCTCTGCATCAGCACATAGAAATTCACTTATCCAGTGCACATCCGTTCTTACTATGAAACAAGCTTCAGTTCCCTGCAGCCTTTCATTTAATGTAAAACCTCTTATCCATGTCACGGAAAGACATATAAATATACACAGAAGGATACTCGGTGGCTGTTATTCTTTAAGTCTACAAATGTTTTAGCACGCATTCTCCCATCTTGCCATGTAACAATCTTGGGATGCAACCGAAGTGTTCGCATTGACAGACTTGACACTACAGTATTTAACTCTGTTCCAGAACCAACAGTAGTGAACTCACTGTCTTCTGCCTACACCAACAGCTGCCTATGGCAGTATGATAACTTGACTGGAAGCTCATAAACTGAATGATTTGGAACAGTAAGGGTGACAACACAATGCAGTATATAAATAAAACTCCCCACACACGATAAACAGGAGAATCAAGCCTTAAATGGAAACTTCACCCCAAAACGAAAACTTAAAAACGTAATTTTTCCTACTATGGGAGTCAATGGGTGTTGAGATCTGTTTGGTAATGAGCATTATTCCAAATATCTTTCTCTGAGTTCATCTGAGTTTTACTCAATGTATGAGAAGAAGGCAATGATTTCAGTCATCAAGAGGCTGCGACGTCTGTCAGTAGATCAGGTGGCGTTCCTCCCATGTCAACTTACAGAATAAAAACTCACTAAAACATCGTAAACTGTGTGGCTTTAAAACTGTGTTTAGCCTATAAGTTGTTGTTAGTGTATTGAAATAAAAAGGATTTGGAAGTCATTAAATGCATTATTTAACAATTATACATTTTAAAAGAGAAACTCTTTTTCAATATTTGTTTGTTCTTACTCCTTTAGTTTTCTCTTTTTGAGAAGATCTTCAAAGTTTACAAAATGATAACTCCACATATGTTCTATGCTCAAATTTAAAGAGACAGTGAACAAAACAACATATCGTCATTCAATTTTGATGTGTTATAACATTTAATCTATGCCTTAATTATGTTGTAGTTGAAATAGACTAAGTAACTTATTATTTTTATAAGCCATAAATTATATAAAAATGTTACTTAATGTAAATCCTTTGTAGCCGTCTTTGCATATGAGCATGAATATGGCGTTTAGCCAAAAATAAAAATAAATCTGCCATCATTTATTTACTCTTGTGCTGTTTAAAACCTCTGTATGACGTTTTGGTCTGTGGAACACAAAAGAAGGTATTTTGAAAAATGTATTCATACAATTGAAGTCAAAGGAATAAATGCTGAAAGAATTTTATTTTTTGGTTGAACTATCCCTTCAACAATAATGATTCAGCATCTATTACCTTTGGCAACGAACGCTGCAGTTTCTTGTCTCTTGTGTCACTCTTTGGTCCCTTTACTCTTACTCAGTGAGTTAAATTGAATTCAAATCAATATTCCATGACTATTGGTTTATTTATTTTTTACATGAGTATTCATGAAAACAGAATAATATACAGTTAGCTGGTGATTATTTTGTCAGGGTTCATGTCAGGATTTATTTTGCACTGACCCACTGAGTGTACATGAACCTTTACTAAAATTAAAAAATATTTGATGCGTCTCTTTTTTAACCTTTGTAGAAACACAAAAACACAGGTTAACACCTGAAATATATTTAGATCTATACAAGCAAATCTGATCACATCAATGGGTGAAGGATTCCAAGAAACCTCTGTTTAAGGATGACAGCGAATGGATGAATAATGAATGCAGTATGAGGAGATGAATATAACAGCCCAACATCACCTCAAGGAATTGTGAGGAACATATCCAACAAACCCCACGTTGCATTCTGTCACAATCCATAGCATTATATTCATTTTATTTTCTCATTGTGGACAGCTGGCAACCCAACTGTATGTGTCATTGAATCAGAGCCTCAGACGAGTGAGAATGTGGAGAATAACCCTGACTGTTCTTATTCATTTGTAGATAAGATTAGACATTTATGTCTACATGATGAAGATGACTGCAACATCCATGCATTTTGGTTGATAGGGGCACATTCATTAAATATTAAATAACTACCAGGGGGTAATAAAGTGCAGTTAACATATCAAGTTATACCATTAGATAAAACCTCTTAAAACGTAACCCCCCCCAAAAAAGATTATGAATTATACATATTAATTGATCGATGTATGGATTTAATTACTTTGTTCTAGATGCTGATCAATAACCTTTATTCAGTTACTTTCTATATTATGGTGCTGCACCCATGCCAGGGACTATATTCTACAGTATGTACAGTATAACACAAAAATGGACTTGGATATTTTAATTTCGCTTCTATCTAAAAAAACCTCTTATACAAAATGTAGTCTTGTGTTAACAATTATGGTAATATGGTATAAGTTACTGTGCTAAGGGAAAAAGTCATTATGTTTTTTCCCACAAGTCACTACCCATATTCTGGCTTGGTTTAGTAAATAAACAAATCCAATAAAAAGACCAAGAAAAACATAGAAATAAATTGAATAAATATTTTTTTTTCAAATTGTTTTGGACATAAGGATCATAAACAAATGAATATTCATTTTGAACCCAGAACACACCACCAGACATCAAACATCAGTTTGATGGATGCAATGATCTGTAACAGAATCAGTAAAATTAAGTCTAAATGTTGTCATGGAAACTACTCAAGCTAATTTAAGGTTTTAACTGCAGGGTCACTGGAGGCCACCAAACAACAAGATGTTCTTCGTTGACACATTTGTAAATTACAATGAACAATTGACCCCACTGCTTTTAAGGTCTTATCTCCGGGGATCATAATTCCTTACATTAACGGATGAAGTGTGCATCTCAGCACTGCTGTACACTAGACTCAAAATAACGCGAATCGATATGAACTGCTGCCCTGCGATGGGTTGGCACTCCATCCAGGGTGTATCCTGCCTTGATGCCCGATGACTCCTGAGATAGGCGCAGGCTCCCCGTGACCCGAGGTAGTTCGGATAAGCGGTAGAAAATGGAATGGAATGGATATGAACTGCTAGTCTTGCAATTTTTAAAAAGCTTTCATCATTTCTTCAAAAATTCCAACAGATGTTGCTTTTTATTTTTGTCTTCATACTTGGTTTGGTTTCTCTGAAGGCACGACATCATTTAGGTCTAAATAATGACTTAATCAAAGGTAAAGGCTATTGTGGCTCATATATCACTCAAGACTCAGTGGGAATAGACTCTATCACTAAGCATCAATCCTATCATCCTGTAATTAAGTGTGCATACTTCTGTCTCGCTGTGTTTGCATGCGGGCGTCCACTGCATGATTTATTCATCAGTCGGGCTATTGGTGCGAGTTTGGCTCCTGGTGCTTCTTTTTCAAAGCTTCAGTGCTGCAATGGGAGGTCAGGTGACTCTGAGCGTTCATGTAGAAAATAAGACCCTAGTGACAAACGGTTTATTGCAGCACACCAATACAGAAAAGGAGAGACGGAAGAACATCTGGGACATTATCTCTTCCAGCTAAGGACTTTTAAGCCGCTTATAGCAATTGTTTACTTGCTCTATGCTTTCTACCATGCATACATTATCCTATTACCTGACAGATATCCCAGAAATGTCTCTGTGACAGCCCTTAAACTCTGTCATTGTGCGTTCACTGACATCGATGTCTTTGGACGCTGAGTTTGCAGAGAAACAGTGTTTGTTTAGCAAATCTAAAATTGCTTACAGAACCTTTAATAATGAAACTCATCTTCGGTTCGATTTGACCTTTCAACAAGTAAGCTGCTGTGACACCCAGTGAACAGACCCCAGACAAGCTCTTCATTTCCCCCCTACAAAACCCTTTAAAGGTCATCTCTGACAAACGGTATGTTTGCGCCAAAAGTCTCAATTTGACTTTTTATTTGCTGTTCCTAGTTCTGTGTTTCCTTTGGAGCAATTGAAAAAAGAATGAATGCAAGCTCTCTTTATCTCAGTTTGCCTGATCTGCATTCACGGTGTACCACAGGATACAGGATTTTATTCAAGGTGCTATTGTTGCCTTAAAACCTATTAAAGCTTTGTTTGGTGACTTCAAGCTTGTAGGAGAGATAATTTCTGATGGATGATGGGCTCTTTTTATCCTACCTTTATTTACCATTTAAAATAGCCTCAGCTGTCACCTATAGACTTGCTTTGTATTGGATTAGTATGAGCTCCAGAATGTCATTTAAGTATTGCAGAAAGATGACTGTTGTATTTTTTAATCCAGTATTTTCAGCGATAACAACCACACTAATCAGATTCGAGATTGGTGATGACGGATTAAATGAGAAAAACACTTCCTGGATGTTATTCTCATCTAATGGGTCTCCAAGGTTTCTACTGCAGCTTTAACTGTAAAGCCACAATGAAACCTTGGCCTATTGAACCCTGTCAATGTGATGTTTACCATGGGTGAGCACGTATGAGCGTGTGTGTGCTGGTAATGAGAGCGGTCATAGAAAACTTCATCCCGAGCAGATCGCTGTCAGGGCTCTACAATGAAGTCATGATGGACGTGAAAAGCTATAAGTATAACTTCTAGAAACACAATCCTCTTCTATCTGCTCCTCACTCATACACTGTATGTTTCATCGGTACGCTCTCTTGCACTTTTAATGTTGTCCTGATGGGCTGTCAACGGCACAGAGATCACTATCAAAACACAGAAAGAGAGAGAGAGACAGACAGACAGACAGAGAGAAATTCATACTTTATGCTGTTGCTGTGTTCCAGTAGAGATTAAGATGAACCATGGATTCCCCACTCATACAGTATACAGGTTTTCTGTCCTTTCAAATTCTCACACCAGTGATTTTCACCAAAGTGAGTTTTAACAATTAGGTAATAGATTAATCTTTGTTGGGTCGTTGTTATCCAACCAACCCAGCATAGGTAATTCTTTTTAACCCAACAGTTGAATTTGTCCATATTTTAACCAAACCATGGATTGGAACTCAAGTGTGAATTAAATATGCAAGACATGTCACTTTCGTTTTTATGGACTGGCAAAATCTAGATAATGAAAGAACGCATGATCTTGTTTTCCTACGGCTTTTAGAAGTATAGAGTTTAGATTGTTGTCTTGGGGATTGGTAATGACGGGCAGATTTGAGGTCATGAAATCCTAAAGGATTTACAATAGACAATCCAAAGTAACAACAAAAGAAAAGAGATTAAAGCCTGTACGGTGAGATACACACCACCAATCTCAACCCACACGCATGCACGCACACACACACACACACACACTCATTTATCATCACATGCACAAACAATACAGAGTATGGTCTTATTATTTCTAGCAGTTCAATGGGTGTTAAACAATAGATTTTCAAAGGATGGATCATGTAATCTGGGTCATATTGTGCATGATCCATTGGTGCCTGTTTTTCCAAAGAAAAGTATTGAAAATAAAAGGCACCTCCTCTTAATCAACTTAAAAATACAATATATATAGATAGAACAAGGGAAAGAGAGAGAGAGACCAATGTTCATTGATCAATCCATTCCTATGAATAAAATCAAGTCCTACCTCATTTTGTCATCTTGCAGATTATTCTTTAATACATTATGTGAAATGTAAAATTTAGAAATTCGTTGTACCATGCAAATGAAATGGGTTATGAATTCTGTTTAATGAATTTATTAATTGGTGATCCCACTGCTGTGCTGACTATAAAAAGCATGCTACTTCATGTCTTTCATTCACATTTTACATTGTGTACCAAAGTTGAAGCCTGGTGAGATATATATTAATATCAAAAATATGTTTGATCAGCAGAGGTTTTAAATGTCCCAAACTGACTTCTTAACGTAACGCAAAGAATACAAACTTTAAAGCTGCGTGGCTTGCAGTGGTCTGCAAACATAGTATATTGTTAACAATTTGTCATCATTTTGTCTCTAATAAATTTGTTAAGTGTTCAAAATAACTGTGCATGTTTAAAGGTAATCTTAACTTCATAATGTGCTGATTCAGGACTTTAGGTGGGTCATACAAAAATGCATGAATGCATCATCCACCAAAAGTAAAAAATCGACTACAACAGCAAAAAGTATTAGAATATCTAGATACCTGGTCAATTACTACATCAAAATTTTTATTAAGAAAACAAAGATTATTCAGCTCCAGAGGAACAAAAAATGACCAGAAGACTGTATTGATGCATCAATCTCACAAGTGTCCTTTCTAGTATGTAAATAGCAAACAGCAAAACAATACGATGTGTTTAAAGCGAAAAAATAACAGACAGGGAACTTATCTTAAACAGACAAACTAACACTGATCTATCAACAACAGTATAACACACAACCTCAAGTTACAGTGAAGTGACAAATATATCACCTGAAGTGCCCACAATTCATCTCAAGCTTTCCCATCACATAAGACCTTCACTACAGCACTGAGACTCTTAGAGCTGACCTCAGAACAGTTCTAAAACATTAAACTGAAAGACTGAGCCAGAGGTGAAAATGTCCTTAAGAAAGAGAGAAATTAAAAAATGAGAGAAATGGAAAGTGAGTAAGAAAGTGTTAAACGTGTGGGATAGATACGGAGGCAGAAAAAGACGTACCGGTACTTCATGCCAGTGAGCTTGCCGGTGGACTCTTTGAGGGAGATGTGGTTACGTGGGGTAAAAGAGCCAAAGCTCCGGGCGATGATGGCAACAGTGCGGAACTTTGCCCGTGCTGCGTTCACCACGTTGGGACTGGTGGCGTTCTGTTTTCCATGGTCCCCATTGCGACCCTTCAGATTGTGGTCTGTGCAAGCGATGGAGACCTGCATGCTGGCACTCGAGGATGAGAAAGATCAATGCAGTCTGAAACTCAAAAGAGGACTCGCTGGGAGATCATGTGGAGGTCACGATTCCAAACAACCTCACCGGTCTCCTCCAGTGGATGCTGTCACGCCGGCAACAGAGAAACCGCATCAATTATTGAGCGCAAGGAAAAAGGAGCCGTCTACACAGTCCGAAAGTTGCTTCGCTCCTTGTTTTGCTCCACCAGCCAAAGGCAAAAGTCAAAGCTGGGGTCAGTGAGCAGGACTATCCGGAGAAGATGAGGAGATTCCCACAGCACTGAGAGGATCCTCGCATGGTCAGCCACAAAAGCCCGCCTGCTGAGGGGGAGGGGGGAGAGGTGGAGGAAAGGAGGGAGTGATGTCAAGACCGGACAGGATACAATGTCATCTTCAAGAATAAATCCACACTTCTGTCCTCTCTTCTGAAGTCCACTTCTAACACACTATTTCTCTCTCACACACCTGCATTCACTCATTCCTTCTTTTTCTTTTTCGTACTTTTCTTTCCTTTCTTCTTTTCTCTACAGATCTGTATTTTGTTGAGCTCAGCACTGATGCTTCATCTCCACAACAGCACTGAGGGAATGAGCAGCAGGCAGACGTCCACGTCTGTTTAAGCACTCTCTCTCTCTCTCTCTCTCTCTCGCTACCTCCCTGGCTCTGTTTCTTTCCCAGCGAATCTCGCTGCACTGCTGTAAAGCATTTGGTCTCTACACACAACGCGTGTACATTTTCTCACACCTGTGTACACACGTACGTAATCAACACATTTTCAATGCTAAGCCTGTAAATGAATGCTAAATGAAAAGCTGTCGAAATGTGTGAAGCAGATGAAGCGCACCAGAAGCACATGGCTCTTTAAAAGTGAAAGAGTAATTTTTGGTTTAGAAATAATTTTGGGTATTCCATCTTACATAACATTGATATACAACAATTAGTAAAGTTTTGAATGAGCAAAACAACTGTTTCAAAAATCTGCTAGTGTAAAAAAAATCTTGCTAGTGGGATGGAGATAACATGCTTCAACTTTAATTAAAGTCAAAGCAATAGACCTAAAGCAATAAAATAAGATCCTGTTCTGCAAAGAAAGGTATCTAATGAGGTCCTTCTTGCAATTTTTATTAATATGAAATTATTTAATTATTTATCAAAATATTTCTTAAATAACTGCTACATGTTATTTATATAAAAACTAGTGGCACGGTTTAAAAATTCATATCACAGTTACTGTATTGTGCATTTGTGTTATATTGGTTTTTATTTTATAAGGGGGTATGTTTATCTCACCACGGACTTGCAGACACACACATTCACATAAACACATTCACACAGTCAACATATAGACGCCAACAACATAAGACACCAAAATCAGTTTTTCTGATTTAAAAATGTACTATTTATTTGTTTAGGTAAAATTATGATTTTTGTTTAATTCTATGAACTACCAACAATGTTTCTCCCAAATTTTAAATAAAAATATTGTTTCTATTTGTCGCATTAACAGAAAAGATGCACAATTTTTTTCAGACCTCAAACACTGCAAAGAAAAGAAGTTCATATTCACGTTAAAGTAATACAACAGTAATATTTGTACATCTATTTAGAAAAAAATATTTTATACGCGATAACCTTGGGTCTAACTTTTGGGCATCTTACTTTTTCACACGGCAGTATATACATCATGATAAAAATAAAAGACCAACGCAGAGAGGATCATTGTAATAAATTGCAGCGCATTAGTTATATTTTGAGCCAAATTCAGACCCCATTTGGAACCATTACTAATCAATTGACCTCAAAGTAAATGTTGAAATGCCAATTGATGCTCTTCACCTGAAACTGGTTCTTTATAGAGTCAAAGTATCAACTCAGAATGAAACTGTTATTTCTGAGCCTGTTAGCATCCTGACACTATGAAATGAGATTCATCCCAGATCTGAGAATGAGAGAATTGTCAGAAATATATTCCTCAGCTCTTGGTTTCTTACCGCGCTAAATAAAAAACCTCCTACCCTCAGCCCCTCGAACCACAAACTCAGTCCCTCATATAACCAGAAACATAGAAATTTCAGATCAATACTAGATCACACACCGCAGTGTAGATTGCATACGCTATCCATTAAATCTTTAAGCTTGGGTCTTGAATCAATATTGATCAAAGGAGCAGTGAACATTTTATGATTCCCACCATTTGCACAAAGTTGCTCATTACACCAGGAAGCTCAGGAGATAATGGTATAAAACATGGTATTGAGCCGTGTCTATGGCAACCGTAGAGAGAGGAACATGTTTGCAATAAAATGCTCTGGTAAAAAGGTTATTTTGTCAGTAGTAGCTATAAAATAGGTTTTATTGCTGTGTAATTTTCACTTAAGATTTACACTGTGTGCGTACTGTTAAAAATGATGGTGATTAGCATACGACGGGACGCTATCACATCGCATCTTATTTCTCAGATCCAATTTTTGCCGCCCAAATTCTCTTCTGTTCTCCTCTGTTTTTCAAGACCTTTTACATTTTTTTTATAAATATGTGCATGTTTTAATGTAAGTGACCCGTTCACCTCTATTGTATGGACACATACCCAACACAAGGCAATGGGTGCCGATTAACAACATTCTTCAAAATATCTTCTTTTGTGTTCTTCGGAAGACTGTACATTACTGCATTAACAAGAGCACTATATATACTGATATGCAGTAGCAGTGAGGCATCCTGATGTACACTTGTGTCTGATGAGTCTTCCTGAGTGGCATGGGGATGTCAACTCAATGAACGTTTGTGCCGATTATATTCATCTCACAATAGCCTTTGATTCGCATCAGTACCTGTGTGACAATGATGGTAATTACTATGCAAGGCAATAGACAGCCTTGAGTAACTGTATCAGTGGCACAGCCGACCAGCATGATAAGATCTTTCTCTCTCTTTGACCGCACACGTAAGGGTTGACTGGCAGGTTTGTACTTTGGTAATACAACCGAGGGAAAATAACAAACTTTTTAACTTATTAGTGTGTATTAATAAAATTAACCGATTAACAATATTTTTCACTGGAATATGCTCTATATATTTACCACAGGGCTTTGTATCTGATGCACTCCAATTCCAACACTTTGATGTCAAACAGTGATGTCAAAATAGTTTTACTGTATATCGCACACTTATGTGACCCTGGATCACAAAACCAGTCTTAAGTAGCAGGGGAACATTTTTAGTAAAAGCAAAATTATTGATATTTCTTTTATGCCAAAAATCAATAGGATATTAAGTAAAGATCATGTTCCATGCAGATATTTTGTAAATTTCCTATGATAAATATATAAAAACTTAATTTTTGTGAGTGAGTGGTCTGCCACAGTGCCCCTGATCAACAACTTCAAATGGCATTTTCTCAATATTTAGATTTTTTGCACTCTCAGATTCCAGAGTTTTAAAAAGTTTTATCTCAGCCAGATATTGTCCTATTTTAACAACTCCTACATCAATTGAAATCTTATTTATTCTGCTTTCAGATTATGTAAACATCTCAATTTCGAAAGATTGACTCATAAGACTGGTTTGGTAGTCCACGGTCACATATATCAATAAAACAGTATTCACTTTTCCACTTCTGCATGCCAACATCATCTGTGGTGGGTACCTTAATGTTAATTAAAGAATGAATGAGCAAACCCATTTGATCTCTTTAAGTTCTAACAGTCATTCGGTCAGCCCTGAATTCTCGCACAATCTCAACTGGTTGAGCATCAAAGGGTTGGTGGGAGATACATAAAATATGACGGCAAAGGCCAGGGAAAAATCTTCTCTCATGCATTTAAAAAAGTGTTAGGAACTATAAAACACGACATGACTTAAGTTTGCACCAACTCTTACATACAGAGTATTAGTATCGTGCCAAGATACAACGTACATTTTTTTCAAACAGCAACTGTCCCACAGCTTTCCTGAGGCTCAGTGGTTAGAGCATTGCACTAGCAATGCCAAAGTCATGGGTTTGATCCCACTGGATTGCATATAGTCAGAAACAAATGTATAACACAAAGCAACGTAAGTAAAAGCGTCTGCCAAATGCATAAATGTAAATGCATTGATGTCCAAAGACATACAGTATATAACCCTTAGAGGAACACCATTACAGAACCCTGGATGCTGTCAGAGTCCCCGAGTTCTGCAAAGCCAATTAATTACCAGACACCCATACCTTAATGCTTCACTGAATTTATGGTATTACTGAGTATATTTTGAAGCTTGTATAATTAAAGCTCCTTGTGTAATCCCATAGGCCGTGGCACTATTGACTTTTAATGCATTCTTCAATTAACATGCATGGTTTGGCACTTTGTGTATCCAGTTAGCAACAACAACAAATTATCCTGGGTAAATCAGTTCATGATTTCTTATAATCAGCAGGGTGTTTTATTCATTTGTTTTTGAAGAATATGTTTAAGTATGACGACACTATGCCTTTTAATGAAACAAGACCATATAAACATCCAATTACAATAAAGATATGGCAGTTCAAAACAATTATATGATCTTATTTGCATCAACCTGCTCCTGTTAACATACTTTCATAATTGTGTACATAGTGTTTACGATTTAATAAAACATTTATGACACAAGGGAAAGTCATGACCGGTGCAATTATACATAAGTACGCTTTGTACTGCCCCCTAGAGGAACATATAGCATTTGTTATAGTTGTGTCACATGCAATTTCACAAGAAAAACCTTACAACCACACAAACAAACACATTTGAAGAGCGACCAGGTTGCGTTTGCTTTTTGTGAGTAAAAAATAAAAATGCACGTTCTCACACTGTATGAGGTAAAAAAAGAGCAGGCAGCATCTCTTTCAGCTCCCCAATGTGTGGGTGGAAGGAGAAACACTCACTCAACAGTGCTGTGATCGTCTAACTCTTTTTATATACACAAACACTTTAACTTTGCCATAGGACATGTACGAACATTTAACTCCATGAAAAACGATGAGAGGTGAGCAATAAAGTCCATTTCTCGCCACATACTCTTCTTCTATTCTGCATTTACACATTTACACAGCTTAACATGTTTCAACTCCTGACACCGTTTTAAACAGTGAAAAGTATCTCACCTTCTTTTATGTCATATCTGAGCATAAAATGCTGTCAGGAATAGTATGTCTGTGTTCATTGGTAGGTTACGTGGAATTCGAGTTCTATAGTTTCTGGAAAATGAAAAAGCATAATCGTTTGTAGTTAATGTTGTACATATGTAAACATAAACATATACATCTAAAAATATATTTTATATTTTTTCCCCAAAGTCTATATTAGAGTATATCTATAACGACTCAAATGATTTTTTTTTAGTGTAGTTTAATAAAGATGATTATGATATTTATGTGAAATTACATGATATATTATATATGATATATGGTATGATTTATACCATATAAGGAGTTTATATGATTGTGGAGGGATGGATTTGTTTGTAAATTGTTTTCTCATAATCTTCTCATAAGCATTCAATCAAAAATAACACCAATGCAGCCATGTTCTTCTAAGCTATGTGGCAGATGCCATAAATTAAAAATACCATATGCAGTACTTATTTTAACATGACCACGGTAACCTGGTGAAACATGCCGTTTTTAAAGTGTCTGTTTATATGTCTGGGGGAAAATATGTTTGAGTTTTGTTGGATTGAACCACAATCAAAATTGTGATCCTTTACAGTAATGAAAAGCAGGGGTTTGTGAAAAGTATAGAAAAGTGAAAGAGAGAATACATTGCCTTCTGAGCAATGACCTGTTTTTTGACCTTGCATAACTTCATCACCTCTCCCCAGAGACAATTTTCTTTGCTGCTCTCTCTCTCCATCTCACCCACTCTTTAATGTCACTGTTTCTGTAAACACAATCCTTCTCTCTGTTCTCTATCTGGCATTTTTAAGATAAAAATCTTTCAGTGCGCAAGATTCAGAACTGCACGATTAAAATATAAGATTAAAAACAGGCTAATGGAATTGCTGGAGGCATGCATGAAAATGTTTTACAATGGCATTACAACAACACAAGTCAAATAAAGGCAAAATAGCTCTTTGACAGTTGATTGGTTGTCTGGAATTGCTGTTGGCAGCATATGGGTTTTTCTTGGCTATGGTGAACTGTTGAGTGAAGTAAAGAGCACATGCACACAGTGTGAAGGTTATTCTCTCTGTAAGTTCATGCTATATTTGCTTTCCAGTTGCATGGCAATACAGTCGGATTACAATTACCGCAAATCCCCTACACAACACAAAATCTCCAGCATAAAATGCAAACGCAATCTTATACCTCCTTGTCTTATTTCTTGCCTGTTTATTGTTAAGTAGTGTTTAAGCAGTTTTTTTGCCAACTATGAAGGCAGAATAACCAAAGAATTCATCGGAAAAATGTATTACATACAATAGCAGTTTTAAAAAATACATAGAAACCTTATTGCGATAGTTAGCCTAAAAATACAAATTCATTCATTTATTCACCCCTTATAATTTCAAATTGTATGACTATATGACTTACTTCAGACACAAAGAAGATATTTTGAAGAACATTGCTAACCGAACATCATCATTAATCACTTCCACAGCATAGACACAAAACCCCTGAGACATTTCTCAAAATATCTTCTTCATATGCAGGTTTTCAACCACATGACTCTGAATAATTAATGACATCATTTTCTTTTATCTGAACTATCCCTTTAACTTGCACAGCTAATAATCCGCACGAACTGAATGCATACAGAACTGTGTTTCTCTATAGTCTAAATTCATGTGAAGACTAACAGGCAGATGTTTAAAAAGCGTAACCTCATCACACTGCATACTTGAGTATTTCACTCATCATGCTTGCATTCAGAGAGCCTGTCATCCATATCCCACGAACACACATCATATCTCATCATATCAGTGAACGCTTAAGCAGTAATGAGTAAGAAAGACAGTCTAATGAGAGGTGTTTGATCTCACGGAGCAATCTCACAAGTGTAATTACTGTAAATGGAACATACTGTACTGTAGCACAGAGAGAGAGAGAGAGAGAGAGAGAGAGATGGGAGAGTGGTTTATAAAAACACCTGGACACACTACAGAAATGCAATCAAAACTATGTGATGGCTGAAAAGGGGAAAAATCTTGAATTGTTGGTCGAAAGAACCAGGGTTGTGTATTACCACTGAAGTGTAAGATATCTATGGGTAAACCAATCAAAACCATCCCCAGCATTGCTCCATAAGAGCTCTCGTGCAACTTTTTGTTGTTTTAAAGCTTGTGTAGACAGTTTTGTAAGGCTAGCAATACTAAGTTAGCTTTGAATGGGTAAAAGATCCCAAATTTCAAAGATCACACAAAGCCATGTTTTTTTAAAGGGATAGTTTGTCCCCAAATGAAAATTCTGTCAACATTTATTCACCCTCATGTCAATCCAAATCTGTATGACTTTCTTTCTTCTGCAGAACAGAAGACTGTAAAAATCATGTGAACGTATACAACAGTTTAAACCAATAAACAAGCTCAGTTCATCACCCATAAATCCTTTTGCGCCTCAATCCTGGGTTACGTGAGTGGGGAAAAATAAATTCTTAGATGCATCGGCAGACATGAAAGATTCTGAATCTAATCAGAAACGTAAAAAAATATTTTAAATGTTAATGTATTAATAATCTGATGTTTCGGAAAAGCCAACACTAGTCTGACTGTGAGTGCAAATGCGGCGTGATGTCATCTTTTTGCAAATGAACACACTGAGAATCGATTCTGAATCGACTTGTGACCTTCAGAATCGTTTCTGAATCGAAACGTGTAGGGTTGCACAACGATTGCCATTTCATAATTATTATACACAGTTCAAACACATAGATTTTTTTAAATAAAAACTTTTGTTTTGCATTCGATTATTCGCAACTAATCGTTCTGCAAAATCTTGAGGGACTAAAGAATTGCCACTCCTTCGAAGCACATAACAATGAACGTAAACTTATTATTAATCATTTAAGGACCCTTAGCAGTTTTCTAAGCTTGTTTACGTGCCAACAGGGTGCAAACAGTTATGCAAATACACAGGCATCGAATGCAATGATTGGACAAAAATGCTATAGTCCTCAGACAATACTGGTGCGTTATCTTTTGTATACATTTCTGTTATAAAGTACAGATTATATAACACAGTTACATTGACACTTCACAAAGTGTAGGTGTCTGCTGTAGGCCAAAAACAAACAACCACAACAAAACACACTGCCGTACTTGTGACCTTCTGTTTATACGACTTGTGGTAATCTTGCACAAATCTTAATGAGAGTATCTCATGAGGGGGAAGAACATGATTGAGAAAGTTTGTGTGTTATTTACCAGAGAGAATCTCTGGTCATATTACTGAAAGCATGACTTTCTTGACCTGCTCATAACTGAGCTAATTATGAAGAAATATACGTCTGGGGCGACTAGCGTGACATTTTAATGTGCGTTTGAGTGTATGTGCATATCAGGGTGAAGAGGAGGGGTGTATCACCCGAGGCAAAATCTGTGTCGTACATCAAAGCGACACGGTGTGTGTGTCCATCATTCAGAGCAGAGCTGCCGACTTTGCTTTTTTATTGGCCGCTGGTGTATGCCCTTTATTAATGAACTCAGGAAAACACGTACATCACAAAAGAGACTCAACTGTGATTCTGTCACAAATCACGAAGTGGCCTTGTGCACACTGAAAAGACATATGTAAAAGTGTTTTCAATGCTAAAATACTACACACCTTAAAGGGATACTTCCTTTAAAAATGACATCTAATTAAATCTACTTATTCTGACAAATGCACGATTCAATTTTCATGCCCATAAAAAGCTTTGTCTACCAAAATACTCACTTCTATCAACTGACCTTCAAACAGTTCATAAACAGCATTGATTAGAGCTGTATTTAACAATTAAAAGGATTGTTTTTATGTCATCCAAACCTGTTTATGTCTCTATCTTCTGTGGAAGACAAAAGAAGATATTTTGAGAAATGTTTTACAGTTTTGCGCCCATACAATGGAAGTCAATGAGAGTCAATGTTTGTTGGTCACCAATGTTCTTCAAAACATTTTCTTTTTGTGTTCTCCAGAAGAAAGAAAGTAAAACCGTGGTAAACTAGTCCATAACAATACTTAGAAAACACTTTCATTTTACACTCTTTTCATTTTAAGCTACCTACATGTTTCTAAGCACTTACAAATATAAACTTTACATTGAACACAACCTACATGCATGTGGCTTAAACTTTCAATCTATGCAGCTCTTTAGTGTGCTGACACAAAATATCAAAGACGTGTTCATGTTTGACAAATAGAAGAAGATTACATGGGAAAGGGAGAGAGTATGAGTGCAAAAGAGAGGCAGAAAGAGGGAGAGAGTGGGTGAAACAGATTGTACTGTCAAAAGGGGACGGAGCAGGCTCAATGTGACGTTGCCACGGCAATGCAGAGTGGGGCAGAATAAAGTGGCTGGCTGTGTGTGTGTGTGAGTGGGCGATACATATTTCCCTTCGACTCACAACAGCATAAATACCGCAGGCGCTATCAAAGGCACTGCTCTCATCTGTGCTTTGTCTTCCTCTTGTCCCTCAGGCCTGATGGCTCTAGTCACTGTCTGTTCTCTCTCACACAAACACATAGGAGGACAGCAGGAAAGTGTCACACCAGCCTAGTGAAGAGAAAGAGAGGGAATCCTTTGATGCCCAATTGAGAGTCTTGCAGCTGATCATACATGGGCATATAAATGTGGAACCCCTTTTCACATATTTAGGCAAGACCAGATTGCAGGTAAGACTCATCATAATGCAATACTATACAACACAATAATAATATATAAAATATAACTGCAAGCAGTAATCATCGGGTTCGAGCAGTCTAAGGGGACTAAGGTCAACTGCCTTCGCAGACTACGGTCAGGAATCGCACCATAACACATCCGCAACGGATGACACTTACCCATATCCAGAAAAATGAAAGAAATGGTCAGCAACGGTTAATACAGACCACGCATGCTTACACTCATATGCAGGTTTAAACAGATAAGGGACGAGTGAAATTAACCAATTCTCATGTCTCTACGATGTTCTGTTCCAGAGATATAGGTCTAGCTTAATGGTTGCTAAGTTAACCTGTTTAGTTGCTATGGATGTGGCATGGCACCTGCCATACATTATGATAGACGTGTATACATTTTTTTTAAGGCTTTAGGCCAGGAGCATCTTAAATAGATACATTGATTCACATTCATAATATTCTAGAATGCCATGGCATTTAAATTATGCTTAATTTTATACAAACACCTCACATAATACAATATACCCCATTTTGATGTTTGCTTTGAACTTCAGGAAGTCATGTTTACCATGTCTAAATGCCTAAATTTATTGAGCTGCTGCCATGTGACTGGCTGAGTAGCAATTTGGGTTTACATGCAATTAAACTGGTTTTATCTAATAAAGCTTTGTTATATATATATATATCAACACTCATCTTAAAAGCAAGCAGACATGTGCTATATTTATAGATGTGTAAATATGGAGCAACGTTTAATGTGTAATACATTATATTTCTAACACTGTCTTCCTGTGAGACACATTTCATTACACACACATGCACACTCTCGATCACACAAGACATACAGAACTATACAGTGCATTCAAACTCATATGATACAGAGGGAAATGATATCCATAAACACACACGCACACTACACACCTTTATCCTGCACATATTTATCGTTCCTTTAGCAAAGCTACATGCATTGTGATCTGGTGACTCTATAAGAAAGCCATCGAAATGAATGTCTCTTCCTATGAGCATCACATTTTGCATGCTTGTTAAGTGTCATAATATGTATAATAGTACTAAATGGCAAGTAAGTTGGATTATTTATTAAGGAGTATCGACATATAACATACTCGTTTCACGCTAATATAATAAAGGACCCTGTTATGGTCACAAAACAAAAAAAACTCAACATGATTTTGATGATTATTGACCTAGAGAGTCCAAAGAAATGAACTGAGGTGGAAATTTTGAAATTGCTTGAAAGTCCTTGAACAAGTTTGAAAAAGTAGTTTTTTAAATCATCACCAATATCTCACAAACCATTTGATAGACATCAATGGTTCAAGAGGCAAAGTTGTTATGAATAAGGAGATCTATCGTTTGATATCAATAGTTTGTGTATTACTCAAATGTCACGTGACGAACAGTTGTCTAGGCTACCAAAAGACATGTGCATTATGCCATTTTTATTATTATAGCGCCACCTAGTGTCCAAACGCCACGTTCTTTTTTATGTGAAATCCTAGTGATGGTCTCCAGATATTTCCTGAGCCCCTTGCTGTTATGTTAAACCGTTCTTGATTTGAGGCCATTTAAATGTGATAGGCTCCGCCCATTTTTTTATTTTGGGGCCCCTAAGCGACCGTGAAAGGAAATTTCAACTTTTTTTGATAATTATTTACCTTCACACTCAACACAAGTCATCTACATTGGTTTGGGTCTGATCGGTCAAAAACTCAGGGACAAGTTTGCGAAGAAAGGTTTCTATCAATATCTGCGATAACTCACAAACCATTTGATCGACAGAAGTTGTTCTAGAGGCAAAGTTGTTTAGAATAAGGAGATCTATCATATAATACAAATAGTTTGGTTATATGTCAAGTGTCACATGATACACAAATGTTTAAGCACTACTAAAGCGTTATTTCGCCCCCCGGTGGCCAAATGAGTTCACATTTCTTACAGACCTTAAGGACCTTGAGATGAATAAGCCCAGCGAGTGTCGTTTTGATCGGCCTCCGTTTACCCGGTGTAATGAGCGCTCAAAATTCATTGGCCAATGGCGGCCATGTTTTTTGACATACGTCAATGTCCTTTTAGATATTCATGAAGCATGAGACAAAGAGACACCATACCAATTATCAAGTCATTCGGGCAAAGGGTTGCGTAGTTATAGCCATTTTCTAGCTCATTCAAATTATAGCGCCACCTAGTGGCCAAAATGCCACATTTTTTTTATTGTGACTCCGGACTGAGGGTCTACACATATGTTCCAAGCCCCATGAAGATATCTCAAACAGTTCACGAGTTATGGCCATTTTAGCTAAATATGCCACTTCCGGTTTGGACGTTTTAGCGCCACCTAGCGGCCGTGAATGGAAAATTCAACTTTTTTTCGATAACTATTTACATTCACAGTCCACAGAATTCATCAACGTTGGTTTGGTTTCGATAGGGCAAAAATCCAGGGACTAGTTCATTTTTTTTTTTTTTCATAAAATGCAAATTAGCGAAAAAATTTGCATACCGGAAATGAAATCGGAGATATACGTTTTTTAAGTTTTGAGCCAGTGATTACACTGATATAAGACACTTGGGTGTGCGACCAATGGTTTAGGAGTATAAGGCGCAAACGCGCTTTTCATCGTTGTAGCGCCACCTATGGGCCGATTTGGCTGGCTCCGTGTATCTGAGTAGCGACAAGGACTACTACCATCTGACCAAGTCTCAGCTCTGTCGGTCTTACGGTTTGGGCTGCAGCATCAGTTTTAGGGCAGAATAATAATAAGAATTAAAGCTGCAAGCAGCATTTAGCGGGTTCGAGCAGTCTAAGGCCTCTATTGGCCTTGCCATTGTCAACTAGGCTCAGGAATGGCACCGTAACAAATCCACAACGAATGACACTCTTCCACACCAAGAAATATGACAGAAACGGTCGGTAACTTTTAATACAGACCATGCATGCTTACACTCGTATGCAAAAACGGGCGTAAACTGATAATACCTAAGGGACGAGTGCAATGAACCAATTCTCATGTCTCTACGATGATTTGTTGCAGAGATATAGACCTTGCTAAACGGTTGCTAAGCTAACCTGTTCGGTTGCCATGGGTGTGGAATAGCACCTGTCAATTAATAACACATCAAACCACAAGTCAAACGAACCAAGCCCCTTGTCTCTATAATATTCTACTGCAGAGATGTAGGTCTGGCTAGACGGTTGCAAAAAATAATCTGTTTGGTTGCTAAGGGTGTGGCTTGGCAGCTGTCAATTGATAAAGAACGAAGCCATTAGCAAAACAAAGCAACTCCTGTGTCTCTAAAACATTCCATGCACATATATAGGTCTTTTTTGTTAATACAATGCACATTCTTCAAAATAGCTCATTTTGTGTTCTGAAAAATTGATTAAAAAAAATAAGACCAATTTAAATAGATAATTGATTCACATTCATGGTCTGCAACAATATTCCAGAAGACCTTGCCATTTAAGTGATGCTTATTTGGTTGAGTCTGGTGACTCTGAAGGCCATTGGAGTACAGTGAGCTCATTGTCATGTTCAAGAAACCAGTTTGAGATCATTTGAGCTTTCTGACATGGTCCATTTTTTACTGCTGGAAGTAGCCATCAAAACATGGACTTGGTTGGCAACAATCCTCAGGTGGTATGTGTTATCTAATATATCCCATACCATATATCCAACTGTTTCTCCATTTTGATGCTCGGTTTGAACTTCAGCAAGTGTGTTTACCACGTCTAGAAGCCAAAATGGATTGAGTTTATGCTATGTGACTGGCTGATTAGCAATTTGATTAGCAAATGATGTATTTATTAAAGACAAGTTTAAAATAGTAATTTTAAATGTATGATATTTCACCTTTTTGACTGTTGTGAAGGCATGCCTCTTCCGATAAGAATCACATGTTGCATGCTTGTTTTTTGTCATAATATGTATAATAGTACTTAATGGCAAGTCAGTTGGATTAATTATTAAGGAGTAGCGACCTTCACCGTACTCGTTTCACGCTAATATAATAAAGGACCCTGTTATGGTCACAAAACAAAAAAAACTCAACTTGATTTTGATGATTATTGACCTAGAGAGTCCAGAGAAATGTACTGTGGTGGAAATTTTGAAATTGCTTGAAAATCCTTGAACAAGTTTGCAAAAGTAGTTTTTTTACATCATCACCAATAACTCACAAACCATTTGATAGACATCAATGGTTCAAGAGGCAAAGTTGTTATGAATGAGGAGATCTATCGTTTGATATCAATAGTTTGTTTATTAGTCAAATGTCACGTGACACACCGTTGTCTAGGCCACCAAAAGACATGTACATTTAGCCATTTTTAATATTATAGCGCCACCTAGTGTCCAAACGCCCCGTTATTTTGTATGTGACCTCGGAGTGATGGTCTACATATATTTCCCGAGGCATATGATGATATGTTTAGCTGTTCTGGATTTAAGGCCATTTAAATGTGATAGGCTCCACCCATTCTTTTATTTTGGCGCCCCTAAGCAACCGTGAAAGGAAATTTCTACTTTTTTTCAATAATTATTTACAAACACTTCCCACAGAAGTCATCTGCATTGTTGTGGTTCCGATCGGTCGAAAATCCAACGACTAGTTTGCGAAGGTAGGTTTTTAACCTCATCAGCGATTATTCACAAACTGTTCGATTGACAGAAGTTGTTCCAGAGGCAAAGTTGCTCAGAATGAAGAGTACTATCATATGATACCAATAGTTTCTGTATATGTCAAATGTCACGTGATACACAATTGTTAAAGCACTCCTAAAGCGTTATTTCGCCCCCCGGTGGCCGAATGAGTTCACATTTCTTACAGACCTTAAAGACCATGAGACGAATAAGCCCAGCGAGCGTCGTTTTGTTCGGCCTCCGTTAACCCGGTCTAATAAGTGCTCAAACTTCATTGGCCAATGGCGGCCATGTTTTTTAGGATACGCCAATGTCCTTTTACATATTCATGTAGAATGAGACAAAGACACACCATACCAAATAATAAGTCAATCGGGCAAACTGTTGCGTAGTTATAGCCATTTTCTAGCTCATTCAAATTATAGCGCCACCTAGTGGCCAAACGCCGCATTTTTTTTATTGTGACCCCGGATTGAGGGTGTACACATATGTTAAAAGCCCCATGAAGATATCTCAAACAGTTAAGGAGTTATGGCCATTTTAGTTCAATATGTTACTTCCGTTTTGGACATTTTTGCGCCCTCTAGCGATGGGGGATGAAAATTTCAACTTTTTTTTAATAATTATTCATATTCACACTCCACAGAACTCATCAGCGTTGGTTTGGTTCCAATAGGGCAAAAATCCAGGGACTAGTTCATTTTTAATTTTTTTCATAAAATGCTAATTAGCGAAAAAATTTGCATACCGGAAATGAAATCAGAGATATACGTTTTTTAAGTTTTGAGCCAGTGATTACACTGATATAAGACACATGGGTGTGCGACAAACGGTTTAGGAGTAACAAGCGTTAACGCGTTCGGCATCGCTGTAGCGCCACCTATGGGCCGATTTGGCTGGTTCCGTGTATCTGAGTAGCGACAAGGACTACAACCATCTGACCAAGTCTCAGCCCTGTCGGCCTTACGGTTTGGGCTGCAGTATCAGTTCTAGGGAAGAAGTATAATAATAATAATTAAAGCTGCAAGCAGCATTTAGCGGGTTCGAGCAGTCTAAGGCCTCTATTGGCCTTGCCATTGTCAACTAGGCTCAGGAATGGCACCGTAACAAATCCACAACGAATGACACTCTTCCACACCAAGAAATATGACAGAAACGGTTGGTAACTTTTAATACAGACCATGCATGCGTACACTCGTATGCAAAAACGGGCGTAAACCGATAATACCTAAGGGACGAGTGCAATAAACCATTTCTCATGTCTCTATGATGATTTGTTGCAGAGATAGAGATCTTGCTAAACGGTTGCTAAGCTAACCTGTTCGGTTGCCATGGGTGTCAATTAATACCTGTCAATTAATAACACATCAAACCACAATTCAAACGAACCAAGCCCCGTGTCTTTATAATATTCTACTGCAGAGATGTAGGTCTGGCTAGACGATTGCAAAAAATAATCTGTTTGGTTGCTAAGGGTGTGGCTTGGCAGCTGTCAATTGATAAAGAACGAAGCCATTAGCAAAACAAAGCAACTCCTGTGTCTCTAAAACATTCTATTGCACAGATATAGGTCTTTTTTTTAATACAATGCACATTCTTCAAAATAGCTTATTTTTTGTTCTGAAGAATTGATAAAAAAAATACGACCAATTTAAATAGATAATTGATTCACATTCATGGTCTGCAACAATATTCCAGAAGACCTTGCCATTTAAGTGATGCTTATTTGGTTGAGTCTGGTGACTCTGAAGGCCATTGGAGTACAGTGAGCTCATTGTCATGTTCAAGAAACCAGTTTGAGATCATTTGAGCTTTCTGACATGGTCGATTTTTTTTACTGCTGGAAGTAGCCATCAAAACATGGACATGGTTGGCAACAATCCTCAGGTGGTATGTGTTATCTAATATATCCCATACCATATATCCAATTGTTTCTCCATTTTGATGCTCGGTTTGAACTTCAGCAAGTGTGTTTACCACGTCTAGATGCCAAAATGGATTGAGTTTATGCTATGTGACTGGCTGATTAGCAATTTGACTAGCAAATGATGTATTTATTAAAGACAAGTTTAAAATAGTAATTTTAAATGTATGATATTTCACCTTTTTGACTGTTGTGAAGGCATGCCTCTTCCGATAAGAATCACATGTTGCATGCTTGTTTTGTGTCATAATATGTATAATAGTACTTAATGGCAAGTCAGTTGGATTAATTATTAAGGAGTGGTGACCTTCACCACACTTGTTTCACGCTAATATAATAAAGGACCCTGTTATGGTCACAAAACAAAAAAAACTCAACATGTTTTTGATGATTATTGACCTAGAGAGTCCAGAGAAATGTACTGTGGTGGAAATTTTGTAATTGCTTGAAAATCTTTGAACAAGTTTGCAAAAGTAGGTTTTATACATCATCACCAATAACTCACAAACCATTTGATAGACATCAATGGTTCAAGAGGCAAAGTTGTTATGAATGAGGAGATCTATCGTTTGATATCAATAGTTTGTGTATTAGTCAAATGTCACATGACACAAAGTTGTCCAGGCCACCAAAATACATGTACATTTTGCCTTTTTTAATGTTTTAGCGCCACCTAGTATCCAAACGCCACCTTCCTTTGTATGTGACCTTGGAGTGATGGTCTACACATATCATCTGAGCCCCATGATGATATGTTAAGCCGTTCTGGATTTATGGCCATTTTAATGTGATAGGCTCAGACCATTTTAAGTTTTGGCGTCCCTAAGCAGCGGTGAAAGAAAAATTTCAACTTTTTTTCAATGATTATTTACATTCACACTCCACAGAAGTCATCTGCATTGGTTTGGTTCCGATCGGTTGAAAAACCAGGAACTAGTTCGCGAAAGTAGGTTTTTGACATCATCAGCGATAACTCACGAACCGTTTGATCAATAGAAGTTGTTCCAGAGGCAAAGTTGCTCAGAATGAAGAGTACTATCATATTATAACCATAGTTTGGGTAAATGTCAAATATCACGTGATACACAGTTGTGCATGCACTCCAAAAGCGCTATTACGCCCCCAGGTGGCCGAATAAGTTCATGTTTCTTACACACCGTCAGGACCATGAGACAAATAAGCCCAGTGAGTGGCGTTTTGATCGGCCTCCGTTAACCCGGCGTAATGAGTGCTCAAACTTCATCGACCAATGGCGGCCATGTTTTTTGATATACGCCAATGTCCATTTAGATATTTATGTAGAATGAGACAAAGACACACCATACCAAATAATAAGTCAATCGGGCAAACTGTTGCGTAGTTATAGACATTTTCTAGCTCATTCAAATTATAGCGCCATCTAGTGGCCAAACGCCACTGTCTTTTTATTGTGACCCCGGACTGAGGGTCTACACATGTGTTCCAAGCCCCATGAAGATATCTCAAACAGTTCAGGAGTTATGGCCATTTTAGCTAAATATGTTACTTCCGGTTTGAATGTTTTAGCGCCACCTAGCGACCGTGAATTGAAAATTGAACTTTTTTTTAATAATTATTCATATTCATACTCCACAGAACTCATCAGCGTTGGTTTGGTTCCAATAGGGCAAAAATCCAGGGACTAGTTCATTTTTTTTTTTTTTCATAAAATGCTAATTACCGAAAAATCTATAATGGCGGAAATGAAATCGGAGATATACGTTTTTTAAGTTTTGAGCCAGTGATTACACTGATATAAGACACTTGGGTGTGCGACAAACGGTTTCGGAGTAACAAGCGCAAACGCGTTTGGTATTGCTATAGCGCCACCTATGGGTCGATATGGCTGGCTCCGTGTATCTGAGTAGCGACAAGGACTACTACCATCTGACCCAGTCTCAGCTCTGTCGGCCTTACGGTTTGGGCTGCAGTATCAGTTTTATGGCAGAATAATAATAAGAAGAAGAATAATAAAACCAACAAATACAATAGGTTTCTAGCCCTTCGGGCTCGAACCCTAATAAAACCAACAAATACAATAGGTTTCTAGCCCTTCGGGCTCGAACCCTAATAAAACTAACAAATACAATAGGTTTCTAGCCCTTCGGGCTCGAACCCTAAATATAACTGCAAGCAGTAATCATCGGGTTCGAGCAGTCTAAGGGGACTAAGGTCGACTGCCTTCGCAGACTACGGTCAGGAATCGCACCATAACACATCCGCAACGGATGACACTTACCCATATCCAGAAAAATGAAAGAAATGGTCAGCAACGGTTAATACAGACCACGCATGCTTACACTCATATGCAGGTTTAAACAGATAAGGGACGAGTGAAATTAACCAATTCTCATGTCTCTACGATGTTCTGTTCCAGAGATATAGGTCTAGCTTAATGGTTGCTAAGTTAACCTGTTTAGTTGCTATGGATGTGGCATGGCACCTGCCATACATTATGATAGACGTGTATACATTTTTTTTAAGGCTTAAGGCCAGGAGCATCTTAAATAGATACATTGATTCACATTCATAATATTCTAGAATGCCATGGCATTTAAATTATGCTTAATTTTATACAAACACCTCACATAATACAATATACCCCATTTTGATGTTTGCTTTGAACTTCAGGAAGTCATGTTTACCATGTCTAAATGCCTAAATTTATTGAGCTGCTGCCATGTGACTGGCTGAGTAGCAATTTGGGTTTACATGCAATTAAACTGGTTTTATCTAATAAAGCTGTGTTATATATATATATCAACACTCATCTTAAAAGCAAGCAGACATGTGCTATATTATTAGATGTGTAAATATGGAGCAACGTTTAATGTGTAATACATTATATTTCTAACACTGTCTTCCTGTGAGACACATTTCATTACACACACATGCACACTCTCGATCACACAAGACACACAGAACTATACAGTGCATTCAAACTCATATGATACAGAGGGAAATGATATCCATAAACACACACGCACACTACACACCTTTATCCTGCACATATTTATCGTTCCTTTAGCAAAGCTACATGCATTGTGATCTGGTGACTCTATAAGAAAGCCATCGAAATGAATGTCTCTTCCTATGAGCATCACATTTTGCATGCTTGTTAAGTGTTATAATATGTATAATAGTACTACATGGCAAGTCAGTTGGATTATTTATTAAGGAGTATCGACATATAACATACTCGTTTCACGCTAATATAATAAAGGACCCTGTTATGGTCACAAAACAAAAAAAAACTCAACATGATTTTGATGATTATTGACCTAGAGAGTCCAAAGAAATGAACTGAGGTGGAAATTTTGAAATTGCTTGAAAATCCTTGAACAAGTTTGAAAAAGTAGTTTTTTAAATCATCACCAATAACTCACAAACCATTTGATAGACATCAATGGTTCAAGAGGCAAAGTTGTTATGAATAAGGAGATCTATCGTTTGATATCAATAGTTTGTGTATTACTCAAATGTCACGTGACGAACAGTTGTCTAGGCCACCAAAAGACATGTGCATTTTGCCATTTTTATTATTATAGCGCCACCTAGTGTCCAAACGCCACGTTCTTTTTTATGTGACATCCTAGTGATGGTCTCCAGATATTTCCTGAGCCCCTTGCTGAAATGTTAAACCGTTGTTGATTTGAGGCCATTTAAATGTGATAGGCTCCGCCCATTTTTTTATTTTGGGGCCCCTAAGCGATCGTGAAAGGAAATTTCAACTTTTTTTGATAATTATTTACCTTCACACTCCACACAAGTCATCTACATTGGTTTGGGTCTGATCGGTCAAAAACTCAGGGACAAGTTTGCGAAGAAAGGTTTCTATCAATATCTGCGATAACTCACAAACCATTTGATCGACAGAAGTTGTTCTAGAGGCAAAGTTGTTTAGAATAAGGAGATCTATCATATAATACAAATAGTTTGGTTATATGTCAAGTGTCACATGATACACAAATGTTTAAGCACTACTAAAGCGTTACTTCGCCCCCCGGTGGCCAAATGAGTTCACATTTCTTACAGACCTTAAGGACCTTGAGATGAATAAGCCCAGCGAGTGTCGTTTTGATCGGCCTCCGTTTACCCGGTGTAATGAGTGCTCAAAATTCATTGGCCAATGGCGGCCATGTTTTTTGACATACGTCAATGTCCTTTTAGATATTCATGAAGCATGAGACAAAGACCCACCATACCAATTATCAAGTCATTCGGGCAAAGGGTTGCGTAGTTATAGCCATTTTCTAGCTCATTCAAATTATAGCGCCACCTAGTGGCCAAACGCCACATTTTTTTTATTATAACTCCGGACTGAGGGTCTACACATATGTTCCAAGCCCCATGAAGATATCTCAAACAGTTCACGAGTTATGGCCATTTTAGCTAAATATGCCACTTCCGGTTTGGACGTTTTAGCGCCACCTAGCGGCCGTGAGCAGAAAATTCAACTTTTTTTCGATAACTATTTACATTCACACTCCACAGAATTCATCAACGTTGGTTTGGTTTCGATATGGCAAAAATCCAGGGACTAGTTCATTTTTATTTTTTTTCATAAAATGCAAATTAGCGAAAAAATTTGCATACCGGAAATGAAATCGGAGATATACGTTTTTTAAGTTTTGAGCCAGTGATTACACTGATATAAGACACTTGGGTGTGCGACCAATGGTTTAGGAGTATAAGGCGCAAACGCGCTTTTCATCGTTGTAGCGCCACCTATGGGCCGATTTGGCTGGCTCCGTGTATCTGAGTAGCGACAAGGACTACTACCATCTGACCAAGTCTCAGCTCTGTCGGTCTTACGGTTTGGGCTGCAGCATCAGTTTTAGGGCAGAATAATAATAAGAATTAAAGCTGCAAGCAGCATTTAGCGGGTTCGAGCAGTCTAAGGCCTCTATTGGCCTTGCCATTGTCAACTAGGCTCAGGAATGGCACCGTAACAAATCCACAACGAATGACACTCTTCCACACCAAGAAATATGACAGAAACGGTCGGTAACTTTTAATACAGACCATGCATGCTTACACTCGTATGCAAAAACGGGCGTAAACCGATAATACCTAAGGGACGAGTGCAATGAACCAATTCTCATGTCTCTACGATGATTTGTTGCAGAGATATAGATCTTGCTAAACGGTTGCTAAGCTAACCTGTTCGGTTGCCATGGGTGTGGAATAGCACCTGTCAATTAATAACACATCAAACCACAAGTCAAACGAACCAAGCCCCTTGTCTCTATAATATTCTACTGCAGAGATGTAGGTCTGGCTAGACGGTTGCAAAAAATAATCTGTTTGGTTGCTAAGGGTGTGGCTTGGCAGCTGTCAATTGATAAAGAACGAAGCCATTAGCAAAACAAAGCAACTCCTGTGTCTCTAAAACATTCCATGCACATATATAGGTCTTTTTTGTTAATACAATGCACATTCTTCAAAATAGCTCATTTTGTGTTCTGAAAAATTGATTAAAAAAAATAAGACCAATTTAAATAGATAATTGATTCACATTCATGGTCTGCAACAATATTCCAGAAGACCTTGCCATTTAACTGATGCTTATTTGGTTGAGTCTGGTGACTCTGAAGGCCATTGGAGTACAGTGAGCTCATTGTCATGTTCAAGAAACCAGTTTGAGATCATTTGAGCTTTCTGACATGGTCCATTTTTTACTGCTGGAAGTAGCCATCAAAACATGGACTTGGTTGGCAACAATCCTCAGGTGGTATGTGTTATCTAATATATCCCATACCATATATCCAACTGTTTCTCCATTTTGATGCTCGGTTTGAACTTCAGCAAGTGTGTTTACCACGTCTAGAAGCCAAAATGGATTGAGTTTATGCTATGTGACTGGCTGATTAGCAATTTGATTAGCAAATGATGTATTTATTAAAGACAAGTTTAAAATAGTAATTTTAAATGTATGATATTTCACCTTTTTGACTGTTGTGAAGGCATGCCTCTTCAGATAAGAATCACATGTTGCATGCTTGTTTTTTGTCATAATATGTATAATAGTACTTAATGGCAAGTCAGTTGGATTAATTATTAAGGAGTAGCGACCTTCACCGTACTCGTTTCACGCTAATATAATAAAGGACCCTGTTATGGTCACAAAACAAAAAAAACTCAACATGATTTTGATGATTATTGACCTAGAGAGTCCAGAGAAATGTACTGTGGTGGAAATTTTCAAATTGCTTGAAAATCCTTGAACAAGTTTGCAAAAGTAGTTTTTTTACATCATCACCAATAACTCACAAACCATTTGATAGACATCAATGGTTCAAGAGGCAAAGTTGTTATGAATGAGGAGATCTATCGTTTGATATCAATAGTTTGTTTATTAGTCAAATGTCACGTGACACACCGTTGTCTAGGCCACCAAAAGACATGTACATTTAGCCATTTTTAATATTATAGCGCCACCTAGTGTCCAAACGCCACGTTATTTTGTATGTGACCTCGGAGTGATGGTTTACATATATTTCCCGAGGCATATGATGATATGTTTAGCTGTTCTGGATTTAAGGCCATTTAAATGTGATAGGCTCCACCCATTCTTTTATTTTGGCGCCCCTAAGCAACCGTGAAAGGAAATTTCTACTTTTTTTCAATAAGTATTTACAAACACTTCCCACAGAAGTCATCTGCATTGTTGTGGTTCCGATCGGTCGAAAATCCAACGACTAGTTTGCGAAGGTAGGTTTTTGACCTTCAGCGATTATTCACAAACTGTTCGATTGACAGAAGTTGTTCCAGAGGCAAAGTTGCTCAGAATGAAGAGTACTATCATATGATACCAATAGTTTCTGTATATGTCAAATGTCACGTGATACACAATTGTTAAAGCACTCCTAAAGCGTTATTTCGCCCCCCGGTGGCCGAATGAGTTCACATTTCTTACAGACCTTAAAGACCATGAGACGAATAAGCCCAGCGAGCTTCGTTTTGTTCGGCCTCCCTTAACCCGGTCTAATAAGTGCTCAAACTTCATTGGCCAATGGCGGCCATGTTTTTTAGGATACGCCAATGTCCTTTTAGATATTCATGTAGAATGAGACAAAGACACACCATACCAAATAATAAGTCAATCGGGCAAACTGTTGCGTAGTTATAGCCATTTTCTAGCTCATTCAAATTATAGCGCCACCTAGTGGCCAAACGCCGCATTTTTTTTTATTGTGACCCCGGATTGAGGGTGTACACATATGTTAAAAGCCCCATGAAGATATCTCAAACAGTTAAGGAGTTATGGCCATTTTAGTTCAATATGTTACTTCCGTTTTGGACATTTTTGCGCCCTCTAGCGATGGGGGATGAAAATTTCAACTTTTTTTTAATAATTATTCATATTCACACTCCACAGAACTCATCAGCGTTGGTTTGGTTCCAATAGGGCAAAAATCCAGGGACTAGTTCATTTTTAATTTTTTTCATAAAATGCTAATTAGCGAAAAAATTTGCATACCGGAAATGAAATCAGAGATATACGTTTTTTAAGTTTTGAGCCAGTGATTACACTGATATAAGACACATGGGTGTGCGACAAACGGTTTAGGAGTAACAAGCGTTAACGCGTTCGGCATCGCTGTAGCGCCACCTATGGGCCGATTTGGCTGGTTCCGTGTATCTGAGTAGCGACAAGGACTACAACCATCTGACCAAGTCTCAGCCCTGTCGGCCTTACGGTTTGGGCTGCAGTATCAGTTCTAGGGAAGAAGTATAATAATAATAATAAAACCAACAAATACAATAGGTTTCTAGCCCTTCGGGCTCGAACCCTAATAAAACTAACAAATACAATAGGTTTCTAGCCCTTCGGGCTCGAACCCTAAATATAACTGCAAGCAGTAATCATCGGGTTCGAGCAGTCTAAGGGGACTAAGGTCGACTGCCTTCGCTGACTACGGTCAGGAATCGCACCATAACACATCCGCAACGGATGACACTTACCCATATCCAGAAAAATGAAAGAAATGGTCAGCAACGGTTAATACAGACCACGCATGCTTACACTCATATGCAGGTTTAAACAGATAAGGGACGAGTGAAATTAACCAATTCTCATGTCTCTACGATGTTCTGTTCCAGAGATATAGGTCTAGCTTAATGGTTGCTAAGTTAACCTGTTTAGTTGCTATGGATGTGGCATGGCACCTGCCATACATTATGATAGACGTGTATACATTTTTTTTAAGGCTTAAGGCCAGGAGCATCTTAAATAGATACATTGATTCACATTCATAATATTCTAGAATGCCATGGCATTTAAATTATGCTTAATTTTATACAAACACCTCACATAATACAATATACCCCATTTTGATGTTTGCTTTGAACTTCAGGAAGTCATGTTTACCATGTCTAAATGCCTAAATTTATTGAGCTGCTGCCATGTGACTGGCTGAGTAGCAATTTGGGTTTACATGCAATTAAACTGGTTTTATCTAATAAAGCTGTGTTATATATATATATCAACACTCATCTTAAAAGCAAGCAGACATGTGCTATATTTATAGATGTGTAAATATGGAGCAACGTTTAATGTGTAATACATTATATTTCTAACACTGTCTTCCTGTGAGACACATTTCATTACACACACATGCACACTCTCGATCACACAAGACACACAGAACTATACAGTGCATTCAAACTCATATGATACAGAGGGAAATGATATCCATAAACACACACGCACACTACACACCTTTATCCTGCACATATTTATCGTTCCTTTAGCAAAGCTACATGCATTGTGATCTGGTGACTCTATAAGAAAGCCATCGAAATGAATGTCTCTTCCTATGAGCATCACATTTTGCATGCTTGTTAAGTGTTATAATATGTATAATAGTACTACATGGCAAGTCAGTTGGATTATTTATTAAGGAGTATCGACATATAACATACTCGTTTCACGCTAATATAATAAAGGACCCTGTTATGGTCACAAAACAAAAAAAAACTCAACATGATTTTGATGATTATTGACCTAGAGAGTCCAAAGAAATGAACTGAGGTGGAAATTTTGAAATTGCTTGAAAATCCTTGAACAAGTTTGAAAAAGTAGTTTTTTAAATCATCACCAATAACTCACAAACCATTTGATAGACATCAATGGTTCAAGAGGCAAAGTTGTTATGAATAAGGAGATCTATCGTTTGATATCAATAGTTTGTGTATTACTCAAATGTCACGTGACGAACAGTTGTCTAGGCCACCAAAAGACATGTGCATTTTGCCATTTTTATTATTATAGCGCCACCTAGTGTCCAAACGCCACGTTCTTTTTTATGTGACATCCTAGTGATGGTCTCCAGATATTTCCTGAGCCCCTTGCTGAAATGTTAAACCGTTGTTGATTTGAGGCCATTTAAATGTGATAGGCTCCGCCCATTTTTTTATTTTGGGGCCCCTAAGCGATCGTGAAAGGAAATTTCAACTTTTTTTGATAATTATTTACCTTCACACTCCACACAAGTCATCTACATTGGTTTGGGTCTGATCGGTCAAAAACTCAGGGACAAGTTTGCGAAGAAAGGTTTCTATCAATATCTGCGATAACTCACAAACCATTTGATCGACAGAAGTTGTTCTAGAGGCAAAGTTGTTTAGAATAAGGAGATCTATCATATAATACAAATAGTTTGGTTATATGTCAAGTGTCACATGATACACAAATGTTTAAGCACTACTAAAGCGTTACTTCGCCCCCCGGTGGCCAAATGAGTTCACATTTCTTACAGACCTTAAGGACCTTGAGATGAATAAGCCCAGCGAGTGTCGTTTTGATCGGCCTCCGTTTACCCGGTGTAATGAGTGCTCAAAATTCATTGGCCAATGGCGGCCATGTTTTTTGACATACGTCAATGTCCTTTTAGATATTCATGAAGCATGAGACAAAGACCCACCATACCAATTATCAAGTCATTCGGGCAAAGGGTTGCGTAGTTATAGCCATTTTCTAGCTCATTCAAATTATAGCGCCACCTAGTGGCCAAACGCCACATTTTTTTTATTATAACTCCGGACTGAGGGTCTACACATATGTTCCAAGCCCCATGAAGATATCTCAAACAGTTCACGAGTTATGGCCATTTTAGCTAAATATGCCACTTCCGGTTTGGACGTTTTAGCGCCACCTAGCGGCCGTGAGCAGAAAATTCAACTTTTTTTCGATAACTATTTACATTCACACTCCACAGAATTCATCAACGTTGGTTTGGTTTCGATAGGGCAAAAATCCAGGGACTAGTTCATTTTTTTTTTTTTTCATAAAATGCAAATTAGCGAAAAAATTTGCATACCGGAAATGAAATCGGAGATATACGTTTTTTAAGTTTTGAGCCAGTGATTACACTGATATAAGACACTTGGGTGTGCGACCAATGGTTTAGGAGTATAAGGCGCAAACGCGCTTTTCATCGTTGTAGCGCCACCTATGGGCCGATTTGGCTGGCTCCGTGTATCTGAGTAGCGACAAGGACTACTACCATCTGACCAAGTCTCAGCTCTGTCGGTCTTACGGTTTGGGCTGCAGCATCAGTTTTAGGGCAGAATAATAATAAGAAATATAGCTGCAAGCAGCAATCATCGGGTTCGAGCAGTCTAAGAGGTCTAAGGTCGACTGCTTTCGCTGACTATGGTCAGGAATCGCACCATAATACATCCGCAATGGATGACACTTACCCATAACCAGAAAAATGAAAGAAATGGTCATCAACGGTTAATAAAGAATACGCATGCTTACACTCACATGCAACAACAGGTGTAAACCGATAATACCTAAGGGCCGAGTGAAATGAATCAATTCTCGTGTCTCTACGATGTTCTTTTCCAGAGATATAGATCTTGCTTTACGGTTGCTGAACTAACTTGTTTGGTTGCGGCATGGCACCTGCCAATTGATAGCACACTAAGCCACAACTGAAACAAACTAAACCCCGTGCCTCTACGATGTTCTAATGCAGAGATGCAGGTCTGTCTAAACGGTTGCTAAGGTAATATGTTTGGTTGCTATGGGTGTGCCATGACACCAGACAATTGATAACACGCTAAGCCACATGTCAAACAAACCAAGCCCCTGTGTCTCTACAATGTTCTAAAGCAGAGATATAGGTCTCGGTAAATGGTTGCTAAGGTGCTCTGTTTGGTTGCTAGGGAGAGGCTTTGCAACTTCCAACGTATAATACGCATGTCACAAGTGAAACGAAACAGCCCTATTGTCTCCTTTGTGTTCTGAAGCAGAGATGTAGGTCTACCTAAGTGTTTGCTAATGTACTCTGTTTGGTTGCTAGGCAGTGGATTGTAGCTGCCAATTAATTATTCACCGACCAATAAGTGAAACAATCCATACACCAAGTCTCTATGATGTTATGATGCATCTACATGGAGCTTGCAAAGCGGTTTCTAATGTGTGCTATTTGGTTGCTTGGGAGTGGACTGGCAGTTGTCAATTGATTATAGATCAAATACTTTATGCCAGAATGAAGGATAAATCAACCCCCATGTAAATATGACGTTCAGATTTAAACATTTCCGTTTGGGTTTATAGTGTGATCAGCAATTGTTGCTAGTATATGTATATTATCCAATGTAAACTTTCATGGACTGTGCTCCAATCAGTTTAAACACTCCAAAAAAACTGCACGACGCGGATGATTAATTTCCATAAAGTTTACTGAGATTATTGTGAAACTGCAATACAATACAGAAGAGTTAATTCTACATATTGATATTAAATACAAGTGTCAAAAACAACACGGGTAATCTACGTCATTAGATGCAATCGAGCTGATAAACAATCGGCAGTAATAGGCATGAAGCTAACTTAGCCACAACTTTACCGGTAACAAAATAGAGACTACCTTAATATTAAATGATAAGAAGTACTCACAGACGTTGCTTAGCAAAGAGGAGAAAAGAAAAAGAGATCGCTCTAGAAACGGAAGACTGAGAGCACTCGCAGTTTGCTGCTACCACTGCCGCTTGCGTGAAAGACTTCCGCATACATCACGTGAGCCGGTAACACATGACTAAAGTAACAGAGCCAGTCAGATCGCGCTATACTAGTAAAACAAGGGAAAATACACATGTAAATTCTCAAGGAACACAACATAAACACTTAAAGCTTTAAATTGATTAAGAAATTGATCCTGAAATAATACTTAATCATCAAATCATCAGTTTCAACACGGAATCAATAAAGCACATCAGATTTCTGAATGTCCAAACACACATCACCAGCTTCAATATCATCAACCATCACGATAAAATTACCCAGATAACTTTTACACAAGTGTTACAACTTTAGATAAAACATCATTCATGCACTTTAAACAAGGATGGTAGTTATATTTGCCTTTTAATCCGCTTTGCTGAAAGAAATCACCTGCTCGCGGTAAACTTCCATCTCAAATCAGTGAAGTGAAGCGACGTCAAACAAGCGCCAGTTTTAAAATAAAAGTCACACTTGAGTTTTTTTAAATTATTTAAAAATCCATCATGAACAATGATTGAGCTTACACCTATTATTGCTCATATGTTTTTAGTGACAATATAATGATTTACAATTGTATTTATGAAGAGTTTCATTCAAAAAGAGAAAACTCCGTTTTTTTATATTTTTTTATAGACAAAAATGTTTCTGGGGACAAAGTTGTTCGGAATGAGGAGAGCTATCATACGATATCAATAGTTTGCGTAAATGTCAAATGTCACGTGATTCACAATTGTTTAAGCACTGAAAAACGCATCAATATTGCCATTTTTGGTGTTATAGCGCCACCTAGTGTCCAAACCCCGCCTTCTTTTACACGTAATATCGGAGTTATGTCCTACACATATATTCCAAGCCCCACGAACATATCTCAAATAGTTCTTGAGTTATGGCTATTTCATTAAAAAATGCCACTTCCTGGTTTGATTTATTTGCGCCTGCTTGCAACCATGAATCGAAATTTCAACTTTTTTTCGATAATTATTTACATTCACACTCCAAAGAATTCATCAGCGTTGGTTTGGTTCCAATCGGGCGAAAAACCAGGGACTAGTTTGAAAACGTGTTAGGTGCATAAAATGCTAATTAGCGGAAAACTTTTCCGGGCGCAAATAAAAACGGAGATATACGTTTTGTTCGGCTTTAGCCAACAATTCCAATGATACCAAACACTTGGGTGTACGACAAGCGGTTTAGGAGTTATAAGCCTAAACGCGTTTGTCATCGCTGTAGCGCCCCCTAACGGCCGATTTGGCTGTCTTTCTGTCTCCGAGTAGCCAACAGGAGTACAACCATCTGACCAAGTATCAAGTCTCTAGGACTTACGGTTTGGGCTGCACGATCAGTTTTAGGGGGAAAAATCTGCTCTGTGAGCAATTATAAATAACAATATAGCTGCAAGCAGCAATCATCGGGTTCGAGCAGTCCAAGGCGTCTAAGGGGTCGACTAGGCTCGGGAATCGCACCATTACAATCCACGACGGATGTCAGTCTCCCACACCAAGAAAAATGACGGAACAATGACAGCCATGAGACTGGTTGAGTATCAATTTGGGTTTACATGCAATTAAACTGGTGTACGTAATAAACGTTTGTTATGTACATAAATACAGCATCTTACAACCAGCCAGACATGTGCTATATTTATAAATGTATAAATAAGGACCAATGTTTAATGTTTAATACATTTAATTTTTATCACTGTCGTATTGTGAGACAGATTTCATTCCACACACATGCACAGTCTCAATCACACACGACACACAGAAGTATAAAGTACATTCACACTCTTATGAAACAGAGAGAAATTATATCCATAAATACACACACATAACATGTAATACATACGCACGTATGCACACATAATATAATATACAATAAGCCGCTACAGTGAAACAATATGCATTGTGATCTGTTGACTATAAAAAAGCCATTGAAATGAATGATATTTCGTCTTTTTGAGTGTTATGAAGGCATGCATCTTCCGATGACCTTCACATTTTGCATGCTTGTTTAGTGTCATAAAAGTATAATAATCCTTAATGACAAGTCAGTTGGATTATTCATTAAGGAGGAGTGAGCTTTCAGGTGTACTTTTGAGGTTAATATAATAAAAGTACATCTTTAACATCTTTAACATCATCACCAATAACTTGCCAACTGTTTGATTGACATCAATGGATCAAGAGGCAAAGTTGTTCAGAATGAGGAGAACTATCATATGATTATATTAGTTTGTGTAAATGACAAAATGTCACGTGATACACAATTGTTTAAACAATGAAATACGCATCAATTTTGCCATTTTTATCGTTATAGCGCCACCTAGTGTCCAAATGCCACGTTCTTTTGTAGTTGACCTCGGAGTGATGGTCTACACATATGTTCCGAGGCCCATGATGATATGTTAAACCATTCTGGATTAATAGGCATTCTAATTTGATAGGCTCCGCCCATTTTTTTATTTTGGCGCCCCTATTCAACCAGGAAAGAAAATTTCAACTTTTTTTGGATAACTATTTACCTTCACACTCCACACAAGTCATCTACATTGGTTTGGGTCTGATCGGTTGAAAAACCCACGACTAGTTCGCGAAAGTAGTTTTTTGACATCATCAGCGATAACTCACGAAGCGTTTGATCGACAGAAATGGTTCCAGAGGCAAAGTTGCTCAGAATAAGAAAAGCTATCATATGATACCATTAGTTTGGGTATATGTCAAATGTCACGTGATACACAGTTGTTCATGCACTCCAAAAGCGTTATTACGCCCCCCGGTGGCCGAATAAGTTCATGTTTCTTACAGACCTTAAGGACCATGAGACGAATAAGCCCAGCGAGTGTCGTTTTGATCGGTCTCCGTTAACCCGGTGTAATGAGTGCTCAAAATTCATCGACCAATGGCGAACATGTTTTTTGAGATACGCCAATGTCCTTTTAGTTATTCATGTAGCATGAGACAAAGACCCACCATACCAAATATCAAGTCATTCGGGCAAAGGATTGCGTAGTTATAGCCATTTTCTAGCTCATTCAAATTATAGCGCCACCTAGTGGCCAAACGCCGCAGTTTTTTTATTGTGACCCCGGACTGAGGGTCTACACATGTGTTCCAAGCCCCATGAAGATATCTCAAATGGTTTACGAGTTATGGCCGTTTTAGCTAAATATTCCACTTCCGGTTTGGACGTTTTAGCGCCACCTAGCGGCCGTGAGTGGAAAATTCAACTTTTTTTTGATAACTATTTACATTCACACTCCACAGAATTCATCAGCGTTGGTTTGGTTTCGATCGGGCAAAAATCCAGGGACTAGTTCATTTTCTTTATTGATGCATAAAATGCAAATTAGCGAAAAAATTTGCATACCGGAAATGAAATCGGAGATATACGTTTTTTAAGTTTTGACCCAGTGATTACACTGATATAAGACACTTGGGTGTGCGACAAACGGTTTAGGAGTATCGGGGGCAAACGCGCTTTTTATCGTTGTAGCGCCACCTATGGGCCGATTTGGCTGGCTCCGTGTATCTGAGTAGCGACAAGGACTACTACCATCTGACCGAGTCTCAGCTCTGTCGGCTTTACGGTTTGGGCTGCAGCATCAGTTTTAGGGCAGAATAATAATAAGAATAATAATAAAACCAACAAATACAATAGGTTTCTAGCCCTTCGGGCTCGAACCCTAATTAAAGCTGCAAGCAGCATTTAGCGGGTTCGAGCGATTTAAGGCATCTAAGGTACGTCTGCCATCGCCGACCAGTTTCAAGAATCGCACCATAACAGATCAAGGACGGACGACACTCTAGCGCACCAAGTAAAATGTCAGAAACGTTTAATACAGTTGCAGAGATATAGATCTTGCTAAAAGGTTGCTAAGCTAATCTGTTTGGTTGCTATTGGCGTGGAATGGCACCTGCCAATTAATAACACATTAAACCACAAGTCATGCGAAACAACTCCAGTGACTCTGCGATGCTCTATTGCAGAGATGGAGGTCTAGCTTCATGGTTGCTAAGTTAACAGTTTAGTTGCTATGGATGTGGTATGGCACCTGCCAATTGATATTACATTAAGTCACAAGTGAAATTAACCGAACCCCTGTGTCTCTACAATATTCAACTGCAGAGATATAGGTCTGTGTAAATGATTGTTAAGCTAATCTGTTTAGTGGCTATGGGCATAGCTTGTCACCTTCATATTATAATACACTTTTCCATGAGTAGAACGAAGCAACTTCTTTGTCTCTATGACATTCTATTGCAGAGATATTGGTCTTTTTGGTTAATTTAATGCATATTTTTCAAAATAGCCTCTTTTGTGTTTTGAAGAATTAAAATTGAATTAAAATTTAGGACCATTTTAAATGGATACATTGATTCATATTCATGAATACATTGTGGTCAGTAAGACATTGACATTGTCTGCAATAATATTTTAGAAGGCCGTGCCATTTAAATTATGTTTCTTTGGTAGACGCGCCTCACATGATATATCCCATTTCTTCTCAAGTTTGATGTTTGGTTTGAACTTCAGGAAGTCATGTTTACCATGTCTAAATGCCTAAATGCATTGAGTTGCTGCCATGTGACTGGCTGAGTAGCAATTTGGGTTTACATGCAATTAAACTGGTTTTATCTAATAAAGGTGTGTTGTATATATATATATCAATACAGCATCATAAAAGCAGCCAGACATGTGCTATATTTATAGATGTGTAAATATGCAGCAACGTTTAATGTGTAATACATTATATTTTTTAACACTGTCTTCCTGTGAAACACATTTCATTCCACACACATGCACAGTCTCGATCACGCAAGACACACAGAACTATACTGTGCATTTACACTCTTATGATACAGAGGGAAATGATACCCATAAACATACACACATGCACACTACACACCTTTATCCTGCACACATTTATCGTTCCTTAAGCAAAGCTACATGCATTGTGATCTGGTGACTCTATAAGAAAACCATTGAAATGAATGATATTTCACCTTTTTATCATTTATGAAGGAATGCCTCTTCCTATGAGCATCACATTTTGCATCCTTGTTAAGTGTCATAATATGTATAATAGTACTAAATGGCAAGTCAGTTGGATTATTTCTTAAGGAGTAGCGACCTATAACATACTCGTTTCACGCTAATATAATAAAGCACCCTGTTATGGTCACAAAACTAAAAAATACTCAACATATTTTTGATGATTATTGACCTAGAGAGTCCAAAGAAATGTACTGTGGTGGAAATTTTGAAATTGCTTGAAAATCCTTGAACAAGTTAGCAAAAGTAGGTTTTTTACATCATCACCAATAACTCACAAACCATTTGATAGACATCAATGGTTCAAGAGGCAAAGTTGTTATGAATAAGGAGATCTATCGTTTGATATGAATAGTTTTTGTATTAGTCAAATGTCACGTGACACAGAGTTGTCTAGGCCACCAAAAGACATGTACATTTAGCCATTTTTACTGTTATAGCACCACCTAGTGTCCAAACGCCATGTTATTTTGTATGGGACCTCGGAGTGATGATCTACATATATTTCCCGAGGCATATGATGATATGTTAAGCCGTTCTGGATTTATGGCCATTTAAATGTGATAGGCTCCACCCATTCTTTTATTTTGGCGCCCCTAAGCGACCGTGAAAGGAAATTTCTACTTTTTTTCAATAATCATTTACAAACACTTCCCACAGAAGTCATCTGCATTGTTTTGGTTCCGATCGGTCGAAAATCCAACGACTAGTTTGCGAAGGTAGGTTTTTGACCTCATCAGCGATAACTCACAAACTATTCGATTGACAGAAGTTGTTCCAGAGGCAAAGTTGCTCAGATAGAAGAGTACTATCCTATGATACCAATAGTTTCTGTATATGTCAAATGTCACGTGATACACAATTGTTTAAGCACTCCTAAAGCGTTATTTCGCCCCCCGGTGGCCGAATGAGTTCACATTTCTTACAGACCTTAAAGACCATGAGACGAATAAGCCCAGCGAGCGTTGTTTTGTTCGGCCTCCGTTAACCCGGTCTAATAAGTGCTCAAACTTCATTGGCCAATGGCGGCCATGTTTTTTAAGATACGCCAATGTCCTTTTAGATATTCATGTAGAATGAGACAAAGACACACCATACCAAATAATAAGTCAATCGGGCAAACTGTTGCGTAGTTATGGCCATTTTGTAGCTCATCCAAATTATAGCGCCACCTAGTGGCCAAACGCAGGATTCTTTTTACTGTGACCCCGGATTGAGGGTCTACACATATGTTCCAAGCCCCATGAAGATATCTCAAACAGTTCAGGAGTAATGGCCATTTTAGTTCAATATGTTACTTCCGTTTTGGACATTTTTGCGCCCTCTAGCAATGGGGGATGAAAATTTCAACTTTTTTTTAATAATTATTCATATTCACACTCCACAGAACTCATCAGCGTTGGTTTGGTTCCAATAGGGCAAAAATCCAGGGACTAGTTCATTTTTTATTTTTTTCATAAAATGCTAATTAGCGAAAAAATTTGCATACCGGAAATGAATTCGGAGATATACATTTTTTAAGTTTTGAGCCAGTGATTACTCTGATATAAAATACTTGGGTGTGCAACAAACGGTTTAGGAGTAACATGCGTAAACGCGTTTTTTATCGCTGTAGCGCCACCTATGGGTCGATTTGGCTGGCTCCGTGTATCTGAGTAGCGACAAGGACTACAACCATCTGACCAAGTCTCAGCCCTGTCGGCCTTACGGTTTGGGCTGCAGTATCAGTTCTAGGGAAGAAGTATAATAATAATAATAAAACCAACAAATACAATAGGTTTCTAGCCCTTCGGGCTCGAACCCTAATTAAAGCTGCAAGCAGCATTTAGCGGGTTCGAGCGGTCTAAGGCCTCTATTGGCCTTGCCATTGTCAACTAGGCTCAGGAATGGCACCGTAACAAATCCACAACGAATGACACTCTTCCACACCAAGAAATATGACAGAAACGGTTGGTAACTTTTAATACAGACCATGCATGCGTACACTCGTATGCAAAAACGGGCGTAAACCGATAATACCTAAGGGACGAGTGCAATAAACCATTTCTCATGTCTCTATGATGATTTGTTGCAGAGATAGAGATCTTGCTAAACGGTTGCTAAGCTAACCTGTTCGGTTGCCATGGGTGTCATTTAATACCTGTCAATTCATAACACATCAAACCACAGGTCAAACGAACGAAGCCCCGTGTCTTTATAATATTCTACTGCAGAGATGTAGGTCTGGCTAGACGATTGCAAAAAATAATCTGTTTGGTTGCTAAGGGCGTGGCTTGGCAGCTGTCAATTGATAAAGAATGAAGCCATTAGCAAAACAAAGCAACTCCTGTGTCTCTAAAACATTCTATTGCACATATATAGGTCTTTTTTTAATACAATGCACATTCTTCAAAATAGCTTATTTTGTGTTCTGAAGAATTGATAAAAAAAATACGACCAATTTAAATAGATAATTGATTCACATTCATGGTCTGCAACAATATTCCAGAAGACCTTGCCATTTAACTGATGCTTATTTGGTTGAGTCTGGTGACTCTGAAGGCCATTGGAGTACAGTGAGCTCATTGTCATGTTCAAGAAACCAGTTTGAGATCATTTGAGCTTTCTGACATGGTTGATTTTTTTTACTGCTGGAAGTAGCCATCAAAACATGGACATGGTTGGCAACAATCCTCAGGTGGTATGTGTTATCTAATATATCCCATACCATATATCCAATTGTTTCTCCATTTTGATGCTCGGTTTGAACTTCAGCAAGTGTGTTTACCACGTCTAGAAGCCAAACTGGATTGAGTTTATGCTATGTGACTGGCTGATTAGCAATTTGACTAGCAAATGATGTATTTATTAAAGACAAGTTTAAAATAGTAATTTTAAATGTATGATATTTCACCTTTTTGACTGTTGTGAAGGCATGACTCTTCCGATAAGAATCACATATTGCATGCTTGTTTTGTGTCATAATAGGTATAATAGTACTTAATGGCAAGTCAGTTGGATTAATTATTAAGGAGTGGTGACCTTCACCACACTCGTTTCACGCTAATATAATAAAGGACCCCGTTATGGTCACAAAAAAAAAACTCAACATGTTTTTGATGATTATTGACCTAGAGAGTCCAGAGAAATGTACTGTGTTGGAAATTTTGTAATTGCTTGAAAATCCTTGAACAAGTTTGCAAAAGTAGGTTTTATACATCATCACCAATAACTCACAAACCATTTGATAGACATCAATGGTTCAAGAGGCAAAGTTGTTATGAATGAGGAGATCTATCGTTTGATATCAATAGTTTGTGTATTAGTCAAATGTCACATGACACAAAGTTGTCCAGGCCACCAAAATACATGTACATTTTGCCTTTTTTAATGTTTTAGCGCCACCTAGTATCCAAACGCCACCTTCCTTTGTATGTGACCTTGGAGTGATGGTCTACACATATCATCTGAGCCCCATGATGATATGTTAAGCCGTTCTGGATTTATGGCAATTTTAATGTGATAGGCTCAGACCATTTTAAGTTTTGGCGTCCCTAAGCAGCGGTGAAAGAAAATTTCAACTTTTTTTCAATGATTATTTACATTCACACTCCACAGAAGTCATCTGCATTGGTTTGGTTCCGATCGGTTGAAAAACCAGGAACTAGTTCGCGAAAGTAGGTTTTTGACATCATCAGCGATAACTCACGAACCGTTTGATCGACAGAAGAGTGTCCAGAGGCAAAGTTGCTCAGAATGAAGAGTACTATCATATTATAACCATAGTTTGGGTAAATGTCAAATATCACGTGATACACAGTTGTGCATGCACTCCAAAAGCGCTATTACGCCCCCCGGTGGCCGAATAAGTTCATGTTTCTTACAGACCGTCAGGACCATGAGACAAATAAGCCCAGTGAGTGGCGTTTTGATCGGCCTCCGTTAACCCGGCGTAATGAGTGCTCAAACTTCATCGACCAATGGCGGCCATGTTTTTTGATATACGCCAATGTCCATTTAGATATTTATGTAGAATGAGACAAAGACACACCATACCAAATAATAAGTCAATCGGGCAAACTGTTGCGTAGTTATAGCCATTTTCTAGCTCATTCAAATTATAGCGCCATCTAGTGGCCAAACGCCACTGTTTTTTTATTGTGACCCCGGACTGAGGGTCTACACATGTGTTCCAAGCCCCATGAAGATATCTCAAACAGTTCAGGAGTTATGGCCATTTTAGCTAAATATATTACTTCCGGTTTGGATGTTTTAGCGCCACCTAGCGACCGTGAATTGAAAATTGAACTTTTTTTTAATAATTATTCATATTCACACTCCACAGAACTCATCAGCGTTGGTTTGGTTCCAATAGGGCAAAAATCCAGGGACTAGTTCATTTTTTTTTTTTTTCATAAAATGCTAATTAGCGAAAAATCTATAATGGCGGAAATGAAATCGGAGATATACGTTTTTTAAGTTTTGAGCCAGTGATTACACTGATATAAGACACTTGGGTGTGCGAGAAACGGTTTCGGAGTAACAAGCGCAAACGCGTTTGGTATTGCTATAGCGCCACCTATGGGTCGATATGGCTGGCTCCGTGTATCTGAGTAGCGACAAGGACTACTACCATCTGACCAAGTCTCAGCTCTGTCGGCCTTACGGTTTGGGCTGCAGTATCAGTTTTATGGCAGAATAATAATAAGAAGAAGAATAAATATAGCTGCAAGCAGCAATCATCGGGTTCGAGCAGTCCAAGGCGTCTAAGGGGTCGACTAGGCTCGGGAATCGCACCATTACAATCCACGACGGATGTCAGTCTCCCACACCAAGAAAAATGACGGAACAATGACAGCCATGAGACTGGTTGAGTATCAATTTGGGTTTACATGCAATTAAACTGGTGTACGTAATAAACGTTTGTTATGTACATAAATACAGCATCTTACAACCAGCCAGACATGTGCTATATTTATAAATGTATAAATAAGGACCAATGTTTAATGTTTAATACATTTAATTTTTATCACTGTCGTATTGTGAGACAGATTTCATTCCACACACATGCACAGTCTCAATCACACACGACACACAGAAGTATAAAGTACATTCACACTCTTATGAAACAGAGAGAAATTATATCCATAAATACACACACATACACACACAGAACATGTAATACATACGCACGTATGCACACATAATATAATATACAATAAGCCGCTACAGTGAAACAATATGCATTGTGATCTGTTGACTATAAAAAAGCCATTGAAATGAATGATATTTCGTCTTTTTGAGTGTTATGAAGGCATGCATCTTCCGATGACCTTCACATTTTGCATGCTTGTTTAGTGTCATAAAAGTATAATAATCCTTAATGACAAGTCAGTTGGATTATTCATTAAGGAGGAGTGAGCTTTCAGGTGTACTTTTGAGGTTAATATAATAAAAGTACATCTTTAACATCTTTAACATCATCACCAATAACTTGCCAACTGTTTGATTGACATCAATGGATCAAGAGGCAAAGTTGTTCAGAATGAGGAGAACTATCATATGATTATATTAGTTTGTGTAAATGACAAAATGTCACGTGATACACAATTGTTTAAACAATGAAATACGCATCAATTTTGCCATTTTTATCGTTATAGCGCCACCTAGTGTCCAAATGCCACGTTCTTTTGTAGTTGACCTCGGAGTGATGGTCTACACATATGTTCCGAGGCCCATGATGATATGTTAAACCATTCTGGATTAATAGGCATTCTAATTTGATAGGCTCCGCCCATTTTTTTATTTTGGCGCCCCTATTCAACCAGGAAAGAAAATTTCAACTTTTTTTGGATAACTATTTACCTTCACACTCCACACAAGTCATCTACATTGGTTTGGGTCTGATCGGTTGAAAAACCCACGACTAGTTCGCGAAAGTAGTTTTTTGACATCATCAGCGATAACTCACGAAGCGTTTGATCGACAGAAATGGTTCCAGAGGCAAAGTTGCTCAGAATAAGAAAAGCTATCATATGATACCATTAGTTTGGGTATATGTCAAATGTCACGTGATACACAGTTGTTCATGCACTCCAAAAGCGTTATTACGCCCCCCGGTGGCCGAATAAGTTCATGTTTCTTACAGACCTTAAGGACCATGAGACGAATAAGCCCAGCGAGTGTCGTTTTGATCGGTCTCCGTTAACCCGGTGTAATGAGTGCTCAAAATTCATCGACCAATGGCGAACATGTTTTTTGAGATACGCCAATGTCCTTTTAGTTATTCATGTAGCATGAGACAAAGACCCACCATACCAAATATCAAGTCATTCGGGCAAAGGATTGCGTAGTTATAGCCATTTTCTAGCTCATTCAAATTATAGCGCCACCTAGTGGCCAAACGCCGCAGTTTTTTTATTGTGACCCCGGACTGAGGGTCTACACATGTGTTCCAAGCCCCATGAAGATATCTCAAATGGTTTACGAGTTATGGCCGTTTTAGCTAAATATTCCACTTCCGGTTTGGACGTTTTAGCGCCACCTAGCGGCCGTGAGTGGAAAATTCAACTTTTTTTTGATAACTATTTACATTCACACTCAACAGAATTCATCAGCGTTGGTTTGGTTTCGATCGGGCAAAAATCCAGGGACTAGTTCATTTTCTTTATTGATGCATAAAATGCAAATTAGCGAAAAAATTTGCATACCGGAAATGAAATCGGAGATATACGTTTTTTAAGTTTTGACCCAGTGATTACACTGATATAAGACACTTGGGTGTGCGACAAACGGTTTAGGAGTATCGGGGGCAAACGCGCTTTTTATCGTTGTAGCGCCACCTATGGGCCGATTTGGCTGGCTCCGTGTATCTGAGTAGCGACAAGGACTACTACCATCTGACCGAGTCTCAGCTCTGTCGGCTTTACGGTTTGGGCTGCAGCATCAGTTTTAGGGCAGAATAATAATAAGAATAATTAAAGCTGCAAGCAGCATTTAGCGGGTTCGAGCAGTCTAAGGCCTCTATTGGCCTTGCCATTGTCAACTAGGCTCAGGAATGGCACCGTAACAAATCCACAACGAATGACACTCTTCCACACCAAGAAATATGACAGAAACGGTCGGTAACTTTTAATACAGACCATGCATGCTTACACTCGTATGCAAAAACGGGCGTAAACCGATAATACCTAAGGGACGAGTGCAATGAACCAATTCTCATGTCTCTACGATGATTTGTTGCAGAGATATAGATCTTGCTAAACGGTTGCTAAGCTAACCTGTTCGGTTGCCATGGGTGTGGAATAGCACCTGTCAATTAATAACACATCAAACCACAAGTCAAACGAACCAAGCCCCTTGTCTCTATAATATTCTACTGCAGAGATGTAGGTCTGGCTAGACGGTTGCAAAAAATAATCTGTTTGGTTGCTAAGGGTGTGGCTTGGCAGCTGTCAATTGATAAAGAACGAAGCCATAAGCAAAACAAAGCAACTCCTGTGTCTCTAAAACATTCCATGCACATATATAGGTCTTTTTTGTTAATACAATGCACATTCTTCAAAATAGCTCATTTTGTGTTCTGAAAAATTGATTAAAAAAAATAAGACCAATTTAAATAGATAATTGATTCACATTCATGGTCTGCAACAATATTCCAGAAGACCTTGCCATTTAACTGATGCTAATTTGGTTGAGTCTGGTGACTCTGAAGGCCATTGGAGTACAGTGAGCTCATTGTCATGTTCAAGAAACCAGTTTGAGATCATTTGAGCTTTCTGACATGGTCCATTTTTTACTGCTGGAAGTAGCCATCAAAACATGGACTTGGTTGGCAACAATCCTCAGGTGGTATGTGTTATCTAATATATCCCATACCATATATCCAACTGTTTCTCCATTTTGATGCTCGGTTTGAACTTCAGCAAGTGTGTTTACCACGTCTAGAAGCCAAAATGGATTGAGTTTATGCTATGTGACTGGCTGATTAGCAATTTGATTAGCAAATGATGTATTTATTAAAGACAAGTTTAAAATAGTAATTTTAAATGTATGATATTTCACCTTTTTGACTGTTGTGAAGGCATGCCTCTTCCGATAAGAATCACATGTTGCATGCTTGTTTTTTGTCATAATATGTATAATAGTACTTAATGGCAAGTCAGTTGGATTAATTATTAAGGAGTAGCGACCTTCACCGTACTCGTTTCACGCTAATATAATAAAGGACCCTGTTATGGTCACAAAACAAAAAAAACTCAACATGATTTTGATGATTATTGACCTAGAGAGTCCAGAGAAATGTACTGTGGTGGAAATTTTGAAATTGCTTGAAAATCCTTGAACAAGTTTGCAAAAGTAGTTTTTTTACATCATCACCAATAACTCACAAACCATTTGATAGACATCAATGGTTCAAGAGGCAAAGTTGTTATGAATGAGGAGATCTATCGTTTGATATCAATAGTTTGTTTATTAGTCAAATGTCACGTGACACACCGTTGTCTAGGCCACCAAAAGACATGTACATTTAGCCATTTTTAATATTATAGCGCCACCTAGTGTCCAAACGCCACGTTATTTTGTATGTGACCTCGGAGTGATGGTCTACATATATTTCCCGAGGCATATGATGATATGTTTAGCTGTTCTGGATTTAAGGCCATTTAAATGTGATAGGCTCCACCCATTCTTTTATTTTGGCGCCCCTAAGCAACCGTGAAAGGAAATTTCTACTTTTTTTCAATAAGTATTTACAAACACTTCCCACAGAAGTCATCTGCATTGTTGTGGTTCCGATCGGTCGAAAATCCAACGACTAGTTTGCGAAGGTAGGTTTTTGACCTCATCAGCGATTATTCACAAACTGTTCGATTGACAGAAGTTGTTCCAGAGGCAAAGTTGCTCAGAATGAAGAGTACTATCATATGATACCAATAGTTTCTGTATATGTCAAATGTCACGTGATACACAATTGTTATAGCACTCCTAAAGCGTTATTTCGCCCCCCGGTGGCCGAATGAGTTCACATTTCTTACAGACCTTAAAGACCATGAGACGAATAAGCCCAGCGAGCGTCGTTTTGTTCGGCCTCCGTTAACCCGGTCTAATAAGTGCTCAAACTTCATTGGCCAATGGCGGCCATGTTTTTTAGGATACGCCAATGTCCTTTTAGATATTCATGTAGAATGAGACAAAGACACACCATACCAAATAATAAGTCAATCGGGCAAACTGTTGCGTAGTTATAGCCATTTTCTAGCTCATTCAAATTATAGCGCCACCTAGTGGCCAAACGCCGCATTTTTTTTTATTGTGACCCCGGATTGAGGGTGTACACATATGTTAAAAGCCCCATGAAGATATCTCAAACAGTTAAGGAGTTATGGCCATTTTAGTTCAATATGTTACTTCCGTTTTGGACATTTTTGCGCCCTCTAGCGATGGGGGATGAAAATTTCAACTTTTTTTTAATAATTATTCATATTCACACTCCACAGAACTCATCAGCGTTGGTTTGGTTCCAATAGGGCAAAAATCCAGGGACTAGTTCATTTTTAATTTTTTTCATAAAATGCTAATTAGCGAAAAAATTTGCATACCGGAAATGAAATCAGAGATATACGTTTTTTAAGTTTTGAGCCAGTGATTACACTGATATAAGACACATGGGTGTGCGAAAAACGGTTTAGGAGTAACAAGCGTTAACGCGTTCGGCATCGCTGTAGCGCCACCTATGGGCCGATTTGGCTGGTTCCGTGTATCTGAGTAGCGACAAGGACTACAACCATCTGACCAAGTCTCAGCCCTGTCGGCCTTACGGTTTGGGCTGCAGTATCAGTTCTAGGGAAGAAGTATAATAATAATAATAAAACCAACAAATACAATAGGTTTCTAGCCCTTCGGGCTCGAACCCTAATAATAAAACCAACAAATACAATAGGTTTCTAGCCCTTCGGGCTCGAACCCTAATTAAAGCTGCAAGCAGCATTTAGCGGGTTCGAGCAGTCTAAGGCCTCTATTGGCCTTGCCATTGTCAACTAGGCTCAGGAATGGCACCGTAACAAATCCACAACGAATGACACTCTTCCACACCAAGAAATATGACAGAAACGGTTGGTAACTTTTAATACAGACCATGCATGCGTACACTCGTATGCAAAAACGGGCGTAAACCGATAATACCTAAGGGACGAGTGCAATAAACCATTTCTCATGTCTCTATGATGATTTGTTGCAGAGATAGAGATCTTGCTAAACGGTTGCTAAGCTAACCTGTTCGGTTGCCATGGGTGTCAATTAATACCTGTCAATTAATAACACATCAAACCACAAGCCAAACGAACCAAGCCCCGTGTCTTTATAATACTCTACTGCAGAGATTTAGGTCTGGCTAGACGATTGCAAAAAATAATCTGTTTGGTTGCTAAGGGCGTGGCTTGGCAGCTGTCAATTGATAAAGAATGAAGCCATTAGCAAAACAAAGCAACTCCTGTGTCTCTAAAACATTCTATTGCAACTATATAGGTCTTTTTTTTAATACAATGCACATTCTTCAAAATAGCTTATTTTGTGTTCTGAAGAATTGATAAAAAAAATACGACCAATTTAAATAGATAATTGATTCACATTCATGGTCTGCAACAATATTCCAGAAGACCTTGCCATTTAAGTGATGCTTATTTGGTTGAGTCTGGTGACTCTGAAGGCCATTGGAGTACAGTGAGCTTATTATCATGTTTAAGAAACCAGTTTGAGATCATTTGAGCTTTCTGACATGGTCCATTTTTTACTGCTGGAAGTAGCCATCAAAACATGGACATGGTTGGCAACAATCCTCAGGTGGTATGTGTTATCTAATATATCCCATACCATATATCCAATTGTTTCTCCATTTTGATGCTCGGTTTGAACTTCAGCAAGTGTGTTTACCATGTCTAGAAGCCAAAATGGATTGAGTTTATGCTATGTGACTGGCTGATTAGCAATTTGATTAGCAAATGATGTACTTATTAAAGACAAGTTTAAAATAGTAATTTTAAATGTATGATATTTCACCTTTTTGACTGTTGTGAAGGCATGCCTCTTCCGATAAGGATCACATGTTGCATGCTTGTTTTGTGTCATAATATGTATAATAGTACTTAATGGCAAGTCAGTTGGATTAATTATTAAGGAGTAGCGACCTTCACCGTACTCGTTTCACGCTAATATAATAAAGGACCCTGTTATGGTCACAAAACAAAAAAAACTCAACATGTTTTTGATGATTATTGACCTAGAGAGTCCAGAGAAATGTACTGTGGTGGAAATTTTGAAATTGCTTGAAAATCCTTGAACAAGTTTGCAAAAGTAGTTTTTTTACATCATCACCAATAACTCACAAACCATTTGATAGACATCAATGGTTCAAGAGGCAAAGTTGTTATGAATGAGGAAATCTATCGTTTGATATCAATAGTTTGTGTATTAGTCAAATGTCACGTGACACACCGTTGTCTAGGCCACCAAAAGACATGTACATTTAGCCATTTTTACTATTATAGCGCCACCTAGTGTCCAAACGCCACGTTATTTTGTATGTGACCTCGGAGTGATGGTCTACATATATTTCCCGAGGCATATGATGATATGTTTAGCTTTTCTGGATTTATGGCCATTTAAATGTGATAGGCTCCACCCATTTTTTATTTTGGCGCCCCTAAGCGACCGTGAAAGGAAATTTTAACTTTTTTTCAATAATTATTTACAAACACTTCCCAAAGAAGTCATCTGCATTGTTTTGGTTCCGATCGGTCGAAAATCCAACGACTAGTTCGCGAAAGTAGGTTTTTGACATCATCAGCAATAACTCACGAACCGTTCGATCGATAGAAGTTGTTCCAGAGGCAAAGTTGCTCAGAATGAAGAGTACTATCATATGATACCAATAGTTTCTGTATATGTCAAATGTCACGTGATACACAATTGTTTAAGCACTCCTAAAGCGTTATTTCGCCCCCCGGTGGCCGAATGAGTTCACATTTCTTACAGACCTTAAAGACCATGAGACGAATAAGCCCAGCGAGCGTCGTTTTGTTCGGCCTCCGTTAACCCGGTCTAATAAGTGCTCAAACTTCATTGGCCAATGGCGGCCATGTTTTTTAAGATACGCCAATGTCCTTTTAGATATTCATGTAGAATGAGACAAAGACACACCATACCAAATAATAAGTCAATCGGGCAAACTGTTGCGTAGTTATGGCCATTTTCTAGCTCATTCAAATTATAGCGCCACCTAGTGGCCAAACGCAGCTTTTTTTTTACCTTGACCCCGGATTGAGGGTCTACACATATGTTCCAAGCCCCATGAAGATATCTCAAACAGTTCAGGAGTTATGGCCATTTTAGTTCAATATGTTACTTCCGTTTTGGACATTTTTGCGCCCTCTAGCGATGGGGGATGAAAATTTCAACTTTTTTTAATAATTATTCATATTCACACTCCACAGAACTCATCAGCGTTGGTTTGGTTCCGATAGGGCAAAAATCCAGGGACTAGTTCATTTTTAATTTTTTTCATAAAATGCTAATTAGCGAAAAAATTTGCATACCGGAAATGAAATCGGAGATATACGTTTTTTAAGTTTTGAGCCAGTGATTACTCTGATATAAAATACTTGGGTGTGCGACAAACGGTTTAGGAGTAACAAGCGTAAACACGTTTTTTATCGCTGTAGCGCCACCTATGGGTCGATTTGGCTGGCTCCGTGTATCTGAGTAGCGACAAGGACTACTACCATCTGACCGAGTCTCAGCTCTGTCGGCCTTACGGTTTGGGCTGCAGTATCAGTTCTAGGGAAGAAGTATAATAATAATAATAAAACCAACAAATACAATAGGTTTCTAGCCCTTCGGGCTCGAACCCTAAATATAACTGCAAGCAGTAATCATCGGGTTCGAGCAGTCTAAGGGGACTAAGGTCAACTGCCTTCGCAGACTACGGTCAGGAATCGCACCATAACACATCCGCAACGGATGACACTTACCCATATCCAGAAAAATGAAAGAAATGGTCAGCAACGGTTAATACAGACCACGCATGCTTACACTCATATGCAGGTTTAAACAGATAAGGGACGAGTGAAATTAACCAATTCTCATGTCTCTACGATGTTCTGTTCCAGAGATATAGGTCTAGCTTAATGGTTGCTAAGTTAACCTGTTTAGTTGCTATGGATGTGGCATGGCACCTGCCATACATTATGATAGACGTGTATACATTTTTTTTAAGGCTTTAGGCCAGGAGCATCTTAAATAGATACATTGATTCACATTCATAATATTCTAGAATGCCATGGCATTTAAATTATGCTTAATTTTATACAAACACCTCACATAATACAATATACCCCATTTTGATGTTTGCTTTGAACTTCAGGAAGTCATGTTTACCATGTCTAAATGCCTAAATTTATTGAGCTGCTGCCATGTGACTGGCTGAGTAGCAATTTGGGTTTACATGCAATTAAACTGGTTTTATCTAATAAAGCTTTGTTATATATATATATATCAACACTCATCTTAAAAGCAAGCAGACATGTGCTATATTTATAGATGTGTAAATATGGAGCAACGTTTAATGTGTAATACATTATATTTCTAACACTGTCTTCCTGTGAGACACATTTCATTACACACACATGCACACTCTCGATCACACAAGACATACAGAACTATACAGTGCATTCAAACTCATATGATACAGAGGGAAATGATATCCATAAACACACACGCACACTACACACCTTTATCCTGCACATATTTATCGTTCCTTTAGCAAAGCTACATGCATTGTGATCTGGTGACTCTATAAGAAAGCCATCGAAATGAATGTCTCTTCCTATGAGCATCACATTTTGCATGCTTGTTAAGTGTCATAATATGTATAATAGTACTAAATGGCAAGTAAGTTGGATTATTTATTAAGGAGTATCGACATATAACATACTCGTTTCACGCTAATATAATAAAGGACCCTGTTATGGTCACAAAACAAAAAAAACTCAACATGATTTTGATGATTATTGACCTAGAGAGTCCAAAGAAATGAACTGAGGTGGAAATTTTGAAATTGCTTGAAAGTCCTTGAACAAGTTTGAAAAAGTAGTTTTTTAAATCATCACCAATATCTCACAAACCATTTGATAGACATCAATGGTTCAAGAGGCAAAGTTGTTATGAATAAGGAGATCTATCGTTTGATATCAATAGTTTGTGTATTACTCAAATGTCACGTGACGAACAGTTGTCTAGGCTACCAAAAGACATGTGCATTATGCCATTTTTATTATTATAGCGCCACCTAGTGTCCAAACGCCACGTTCTTTTTTATGTGAAATCCTAGTGATGGTCTCCAGATATTTCCTGAGCCCCTTGCTGTTATGTTAAACCGTTCTTGATTTGAGGCCATTTAAATGTGATAGGCTCCGCCCATTTTTTTATTTTGGGGCCCCTAAGCGACCGTGAAAGGAAATTTCAACTTTTTTTGATAATTATTTACCTTCACACTCAACACAAGTCATCTACATTGGTTTGGGTCTGATCGGTCAAAAACTCAGGGACAAGTTTGCGAAGAAAGGTTTCTATCAATATCTGCGATAACTCACAAACCATTTGATCGACAGAAGTTGTTCTAGAGGCAAAGTTGTTTAGAATAAGGAGATCTATCATATAATACAAATAGTTTGGTTATATGTCAAGTGTCACATGATACACAAATGTTTAAGCACTACTAAAGCGTTATTTCGCCCCCCGGTGGCCAAATGAGTTCACATTTCTTACAGACCTTAAGGACCTTGAGATGAATAAGCCCAGCGAGTGTCGTTTTGATCGGCCTCCGTTTACCCGGTGTAATGAGCGCTCAAAATTCATTGGCCAATGGCGGCCATGTTTTTTGACATACGTCAATGTCCTTTTAGATATTCATGAAGCATGAGACAAAGAGACACCATACCAATTATCAAGTCATTCGGGCAAAGGGTTGCGTAGTTATAGCCATTTTCTAGCTCATTCAAATTATAGCGCCACCTAGTGGCCAAAATGCCACATTTTTTTTATTGTGACTCCGGACTGAGGGTCTACACATATGTTCCAAGCCCCATGAAGATATCTCAAACAGTTCACGAGTTATGGCCATTTTAGCTAAATATGCCACTTCCGGTTTGGACGTTTTAGCGCCACCTAGCGGCCGTGAATGGAAAATTCAACTTTTTTTCGATAACTATTTACATTCACAGTCCACAGAATTCATCAACGTTGGTTTGGTTTCGATAGGGCAAAAATCCAGGGACTAGTTCATTTTTTTTTTTTTTCATAAAATGCAAATTAGCGAAAAAATTTGCATACCGGAAATGAAATCGGAGATATACGTTTTTTAAGTTTTGAGCCAGTGATTACACTGATATAAGACACTTGGGTGTGCGACCAATGGTTTAGGAGTATAAGGCGCAAACGCGCTTTTCATCGTTGTAGCGCCACCTATGGGCCGATTTGGCTGGCTCCGTGTATCTGAGTAGCGACAAGGACTACTACCATCTGACCAAGTCTCAGCTCTGTCGGTCTTACGGTTTGGGCTGCAGCATCAGTTTTAGGGCAGAATAATAATAAGAATTAAAGCTGCAAGCAGCATTTAGCGGGTTCGAGCAGTCTAAGGCCTCTATTGGCCTTGCCATTGTCAACTAGGCTCAGGAATGGCACCGTAACAAATCCACAACGAATGACACTCTTCCACACCAAGAAATATGACAGAAACGGTTGGTAACTTTTAATACAGACCATGCATGCGTACACTCGTATGCAAAAACGGGCGTAAACCGATAATACCTAAGGGACGAGTGCAATAAACCATTTCTCATGTCTCTATGATGATTTGTTGCAGAGATAGAGATCTTGCTAAACGGTTGCTAAGCTAACCTGTTCGGTTGCCATGGGTGTCAATTAATACCTGTCAATTAATAACACATCAAACCACAAGTCAAACTAACCAAGCCCCGTGTCTTTATAATATTCTACTGCAGAGATGTAGGTCTGGCTAGACGATTGCAAAAAATAATCTGTTTGGTTGCTAAGGGCGTGGCTTGGCAGCTGTCAATTGATAAAGAATGAAGCCATTAGCAAAACAAAGCAACTCCTGTGTCTCTAAAACATTCTATTGCACATATATAGGTCTTTTTTTTAATACAATGCACATTCTTCAAAATAGCTTATTTTGTGTTCTGAAGAATTGATAAAAAAAAATAAGACCAATTTAAATAGATAATTGATTCACATTCATGGTCTGCAACAATATTCCAGAAGACCTTGCCATTTAAGTGATGCTTATTTGGTTGAGTCTGGTGACTCTGAAGGCCATTGGAGTACAGTGAGCTCATTGTCATGTTCAAGAAACCAGTTTGAGATCATTTGAGCTTTCTGACATGGTCCATTTTTTACTGCTGGAAGTAGCCATCAAAACATGGACTTGGTTGGCAACAATCCTCAGGTGGTATGTGTTATCTAATATATCCCATACCATATATCCAACTGTTTCTCCATTTTGATGCTCGGTTTGAACTTCAGCAAGTGTGTTTACCACGTCTAGAAGCCAAAATGGATTGAGTTTATGCTATGTGACTGGCTGATTAGCAATTTGATTAGCAAATGATGTATTTATTAAAGACAAGTTTAAAATAGTAATTTTAAATGTATGATATTTCACCTTTTTGACTGTTGTGAAGGCATGCCTCTTCCGATAAGAATCACATGTTGCATGCTTGTTTTTTGTCATAATATGTATAATAGTACTTAATGGCAAGTCAGTTGGATTAATTATTAAGGAGTAGCGACCTTCACCGTACTCGTTTCACGCTAATATAATAAAGGACCCTGTTATGGTCACAAAACAAAAAAAACTCAACATGTTTTTGATGATTATTGACCTAGAGAGTCCAGAGAAATGTACTGTGGTGGAAATTTTGTAATTGCTTGAAAATCCTTGAACAAGTTTGCAAAAGTAGTTTTTTTACATCATCACCAATAACTCACAAACCATTTGATAGACATCAATGGTTCAAGAGGCAAAGTTGTTATGAATGAGGAGATCTATCGTTTGATATCAATAGTTTGTTTATTAGTCAAATGTCACGTGACACACCGTTGTCTAGGCCACCAAAAGACATGTACATTTAGCCATTTTTAATATTATAGCGCCACCTAGTGTCCAAACGCCACGTTATTTTGTATGTGACCTCGGAGTGATGGTCTACATATATTTCCCGAGGCATATGATGATATGTTTAGCTGTTCTGGATTTAAGGCCATTTAAATGTGATAGGCTCCACCCATTCTTTTATTTTGGCGCCCCTAAGCAACCGTGAAAGGAAATTTCTACTTTTTTTCAATAAGTATTTACAAACACTTCCCACAGAAGTCATCTGCATTGTTGTGGTTCCGATCGGTCGAAAATCCAACGACTAGTTTGCGAAGGTAGGTTTTTGACCTCATCAGCGATTATTCACAAACTGTTCGATTGACAGAAGTTGTTCCAGAGGCAAAGTTGCTCAGAATGAAGAGTACTATCATATGATACCAATAGTTTCTGTATATGTCAAATGTCACGTGATACACAATTGTTAAAGCACTCCTAAAGCGTTATTTCGCCCCCCGGTGGCCGAATGAGTTCACATTTCTTACAGACCTTAAAGACCATGAGACGAATAAGCCCAGCGAGCGTCGTTTTGTTCGGCCTCCGTTAACCCGGTCTAATAAGTGCTCAAACTTCATTGGCCAATGGCGGCCATGTTTTTTAGGATACGCCAATGTCCTTTTAGATATTCATGTAGAATGAGACAAAGACACACCATACCAAATAATAAGTCAATCGGGCAAACTGTTGCGTAGTTATAGCCATTTTCTAGCTCATTCAAATTATAGCGCCACCTAGTGGCCAAACGCCGCATTTTTTTTATTGTGACCCCGGATTGAGGGTGTACACATATGTTAAAAGCCCCATGAAGATATCTCAAACAGTTAAGGAGTTATGGCCATTTTAGTTCAATATGTTACTTCCGTTTTGGACATTTTTGCACCCTCTAGCGATGGGGGATGAAAATTTCAACTTTTTTTTAATAATTATTCATATTCACACTCCACAGAACTCATCAGCGTTGGTTTGGTTCCAATAGGGCAAAAATCCAGGGACTAGTTCATTTTTAATTTTTTTCATAAAATGCTAATTAGCGAAAAAATTTGCATACCGGAAATGAAATCAGAGATATACGTTTTTTAAGTTTTGAGCCAGTGATTACACTGATATAAGACACATGGGTGTGCGAAAAACGGTTTAGGAGTAACAAGCGTTAACGCGTTCGGCATCGCTGTAGCGCCACCTATGGGCCGATTTGGCTGGTTCCGTGTATCTGAGTAGCGACAAGGACTACAACCATCTGACCAAGTCTCAGCCCTGTCGGCCTTACGGTTTGGGCTGCAGTATCAGTTCTAGGGAAGAAGTATAATAATAATAATAAAACTAACAAATACAATAGGTTTCTAGCCCTTCGGGCTCGAACCCTAATTAAAGCTGCAAGCAGCCTTTAAGCGGGTTTCGAGTATTTGCGCCATTCAATGGAGCAGTGCATCCACGAACAGGCTAAGGGGTCAAACCCCAACGAACCCACGACGGATCAAAGTCCCACACACACAGAAAAGTGATAGAAAATATCAGTATTAACTCACAGAAGCGTTGCATGCTTACACACTCATGACTAGCTGTTTTCTCTCGATAAAACAACAAAATAATCTAATTCAAAGTTGGTTGGTGTCAGGTAATGGTGTCATAAAATACTGCCTGCAGGCATAGCCTTTATCCCCTAGCAGGATTCCATCATAGTCACCTGTATAATAGAAACATGCAGTTCTGTTAGGCCCAAGATTAGTAATCTATTTAGTTTGTAAAGTCTATTTGACTTGCCACGTTTAAATAATGTGCATAACTCTCTAGGATACTTGGGTCGTGCACAGAGCCTGGCCATTTTGCTACCACATATATCATATGATATATAGTCACACACCATCTAAGAGATTTGTTTTATAATTGAATACATTCCCACGAATAATTATCAAACTAAATGTTATGAATCTCACCTTCACATTTATACTGTGAACCCCATTTTGGGCCATAAAAAATCCCCTTCATTGTGGCCTGGGGGTGCCTTGATGGCAATGTGTGTGCAGTCTATGGCACCAATCACATTAGGGAAGCCGGGAGACAATCGCATCATATTAACTGGCATGGCCATTTTTTAATCTCTATTGATAAATTATAATGTGCCTGCAATAGAGAATTTTTAAATTGCTTGAAAATCATAGAACTAGTTAGCAAAAGTCAGTTTTAAACCCCATCACCGATAACTCGTGAACCTTTTGTTTGACATCAATGCATCAAGAGGCAAAGTTGTTCAGAATGAAGAGGAGGACTATCGAATGATATCATTAGTTTGTGTAAATGTCAAATGTCATATGATACACAATTGTTTAAAAATGAGATGCATGTCAACATACTGTTTTAGCGCCACCTAGTGTCCAAACGCCACCTTCTTTTGTAGATGACCTTGGAGTGATGGTCTACACATATCATCTGAGCCCCATGATGATATGTTAAGCCGTTCTGGATTTATGGCCATTTTAATGTGATAGGCTCAGCCCATTTTAAGTTTTGCGTCCCTAAGCAACGGTGAAAGAAAATTTCAACTTTTTTTCAATGATTATTTACATTCACACTCCACAGAAGTCATCTGCATTGGTTTGGTTCCGATCGGTTGAAAAACCAGGAACTAGTTCGCGAAAGTAGGTTTTTGACATCATCAGCGATAACTCACGAACCGTTTGATCGACAGAAGAGTGTCCAGAGGCAAAGTTGTTCAGAATGAGAAGAGCTATCATATGATACCAATAGTTTCTGTATATGTCAAATGTCACGTGATACACAGTTGTTCATGCACTCCAAAAGCATTATTTCGCCCCCCGGTGGCCGAATGAGTTCATGTTTCTTACAGACCTTCAGGACCATGAGGCAAATAAGCCCAGCGAGTGTCATTTTGATCGGCCTCCGTTTACCCGGTCTAATGAGTGCTCAAACTTCATTGGCCGATGGCAGACATGTTTTTTGAGAAACGCCAAAGTCCTTTTACATAGTCAAGGTTCATGACACAAAGACACACCATACCAAATAATATGTCGATCGGGCAAACGGTTGCGTAGTTATAGCCCTTTTCGAGTTCTTTGCTATTATAGCGCCACCTAGTGGCCAAACGCCGCAATTTTTTTATTGTGACCCCGGACTGAGGGTCTACACATATGGTCTAAGCCCCGTGAAGATATCTCAAACCGTTCTCTAGGTATAGCCATTTTAATGAAATAGGCTACTTCCGGGTTTGACGTTTTGATGCCCCCTAGTGACCCTGAATCGAAATTTCGACTTTTTTTCAATGAATATTTACATTCACACTCCACAGAATTTATCAGCGTTGGTTTGGTTCCGATCGGGCAAAAATCCAGGGACTAGTTCATTTTTTTTTTTTTTTCTAAAATGCAAATTAGCGGGAAAATTTGCATACCGGAAATGAAATCGGGGATATACGTTTTTTAGGTTTTGAGCCAATGATTACAATGATATAAAACACTTGGGTGTGCGACAAACGGTTTAGGAGTAACGAGCACAAACGCGTTACGCATCGCTGTAGCGCCACCTATGGGCCGATTTGGCTGGGTCACTGTATCTGAGTAACCTGCACAGATACAACCAACTGACCAAGCCTCAAGTTTCTACGATTTACGGTTTGGGCTGGGCGACCGGTTTTAAGGCGGAAAAATAATAATAATAAGAATAATTAAAGCTGCAAGCAGCATTTAGCGGGTTCGAGCAGTCTAAGGCCTCTATTGGCCTTGCCATTGTCAACTAGGCTCAGGAATGGCACCGTAACAAATCCACAACGAATGACACTCTTCCACACCAAGAAATATGACAGAAACGGTTGGTAACTTTTAATACAGACCATGCATGCGTACACTCGTATGCAAAAACGGGCGTAAACCGATAATACCTAAGGGACGAGTGCAATAAACCATTTCTCATGTCTCTATGATGATTTGTTGCAGAGATAGAGATCTTGCTAAACGGTTGCTAAGCTAACCTGTTCGGTTGCCATGGGTGTCAATTAATACCTGTCAATTAATAACATATCAAACCACAAGTCAAACGAACCAAGCCCCGTGTCTTTATAATATTCTACTGCAGAGATGTAGGTCTGGCTAGACGATTGCAAAAAATAATCTGTTTGGTTGCTAAGGGCGTGGCTTGGCAGCTGTCAATTGATAAAGAATGAAGCCATTAGCAAAACAAAGCAACTCCTGTGTCTCCAAAACATTCTATTGCACATATATAGGTCTTTTTTTTAATACAATGCACATTCTTCAAAATAGCTTATTTTGTGTTCTGAAGAATTGATAAAAAAATACGACCAATTTAAATAGATAATTGATTCACATTCATGGTCTGCAACAATATTCCAGAAGACCTTGCCATTTAAGTGATGCTTATTTGGTTGAGTCTGGTGACTCTGAAGGCCATTGGAGTACAGTGAGCTCATTGTCATGTTCAAGAAACCAGTTTGAGATCATTTGAGCTTTCTGACATGGTCGATTTTTTTTACTGCTGGAAGTAGCCATCAAAACATGGACATGGTTGGCAACAATCCTCAGGTGGTATGTGTTATCTAATATATCCCATACCATATATCCAATTGTTTCTCCATTTTGATGCTCGGTTTGAACTTCAGCAAGTGTTTACCACGTCTAGAAGCCAAAATGGATTGAGTTTATGCTATGTGACTGGCTGATTAGCAATTTGACTAGCAAATGATGTATTTATTAAAGACAAGTTTAAAATAGTAATTTTAAATGTATGATATTTCACCTTTTTGACTGTTGTGAAGGCATGCCTCTTCCGATAAGAATCACATGTTGCATGCTTGTTTTGTGTCATAATATGTATAATAGTACTTAATGGCAAGTCAGTTGGATTATTTCTTAAGGAGTAGCGACCTATAACATACTCGTTTCACGCTAATATAATAAAGCACCCTGTTATGGTCACAAAACTAAAAAATACTCAACATATTTTTGATGATTATTGACCTAGAGAGTCCAAAGACATGTACTGTGGTGGAAATTTTGAAATTGCTTGAAAATCCTTGAACAAGTTAGCAAAAGTAGGTTTTTTACATCATAACCAATAAGTCACAAACAATTTGATAGACATCAATGGTTCAAGAGGCAAAGTTGTTATGAATAAGGAGATCTATCGTTTGATATGAATAGTTTTTGTATTAGTCAAATGTCACGTGACACAGAGTTGTCTAGGCCACCAAAAGACATGTACATTTAGCCATTTTTACTGTTATAGCACCACCTAGTGTCCAAACGCCATGTTATTTTGTATGGGACCTCGGAGTGATGATCTACATATATTTCCCGAGGCATATGATGATATGTTAAGCCGTTCTGGATTTATGGCCATTTAAATGTGATAGGCTCCACCCATTCTTTTATTTTGGCGCCCCTAAGCGACCGTGAAAGGAAATTTCTACTTTTTTTCAATAATTATTTACAAACACTTCCCACAGAAGTCATCTGCATTGTTTTGGTTCCGATCGGTCGAAAATCCAACGACTAGTTTGCGAAGGTAGGTTTTTGACCTCATCAGCGATAACTCACAAACTATTCGATTGACAGAAGTTGTTCCAGAGGCAAAGTTGCTCAGATAGAAGAGTACTATCCTATGATACCAATAGTTTCTGTATATGTCAAATGTCACGTGATACACAATTGTTTAAGCACTCCTAAAGCGTTATTTCGCCCCCCGGTGGCCGAATGAGTTCACATTTCTTACAGACCTTAAAGACCATGAGACGAATAAGCCCAGCGAGCGTTGTTTTGTTCGGCCTCCGTTAACCCGGTCTAATAAGTGCTCAAACTTCATTGGCCAATGGCGGCCATGTTTTTTAAGATACGCCAATGTCCTTTTAGATATTCATGTAGAATGAGACAAAGACACACCATACCAAATAATAAGTCAATCGGGCAAACTGTTGCGTAGTTATGGCCATTTTGTAGCTCATCCAAATTATAGCGCCACCTAGTGGCCAAACGCAGGATTCTTTTTACTGTGACCCCGGATTGAGGGTCTACACATATGTTCCAAGCCCCATGAAGATATCTCAAACAGTTCAGGAGTTATGGCCATTTTAGTTCAATATGTTACTTCCGTTTTGGACATTTTTGCGCCCTCTAGCGATGGGGGATGAAAATTTCAACTTTTTTTTAATAATTATTCATATTCACACTCCACAGAACTCATCAGCGTTGGTTTGGTTCCAATAGGGCAAAAATCCAGGGACTAGATCATTTTTTATTTTTTTCATAAAATGCTAATTAGCGAAAAAATTTGCATACCGGAAATGAATTCGGAGATATACATTTTTTAAGTTTTGAGCCAGTGATTACTCTGATATAAAATACTTGGGTGTGCAACAAACGGTTTAGGAGTAACATGCGTAAACGCGTTTTTTATCGCTGTAGCGCCACCTATGGGTCGATTTGGCTGGCTCCGTGTATCTGAGTAGCGACAAGGACTACAACCATCTGACCAAGTCTCAGCCCTGTCGGCCTTACGGTTTGGGCTGCAGTATCAGTTCTAGGGAAGAAGTATAATAATAATAATAAAACCAACAAATACAATAGGTTTCTAGCCCTTCGGGCTCGAACCCTAATTAAAGCTGCAAGCAGCATTTAGCGGGTTCGAGCAGTCTAAGGCCTCTATTGGCCTTGCCATTGTCAACTAGGCTCAGGAATGGCACCGTAACAAATCCACAACGAATGACACTCTTCCACACCAAGAAATATGACAGAAACGGTTGGTAACTTTTAATACAGACCATGCATGCGTACACTCGTATGCAAAAACGGGCGTAAACCGATAATACCTAAGGGACGAGTGCAATAAACCAATTCTCATGTCTCTATGATGATTTGTTGCAGAGATAGAGATCTTGCTAAACGGTTGCTAAGCTAACCTGTTCGGTTGCCATGGGTGTCATTTAATACCTGTCAATTCATAACACATTAAACCACAGGTCAAACGAACCAAGCCCCGTGTCTTTATAATATTCTACTGCAGAGATGTAGGTCTGGCTAGACGATTGCAAAAAATAATCTGTTTGGTTGCTAAGGGCGTGGCTTGGCAGCTGTCAATTGATAAAGAATGAAGCCATTAGCAAAACAAAGCAACTCCTGTGTCTCTAAAACATTCTATTGCACATATATAGGTCTTTTTTTTAATACAATGCACATTCTTCAAAATAGCTTATTTTGTGTTCTGAAGAATTGATAAAAAAAATACGACCAATTTAAATTGATAATTGATTCACATTCATGGTCTGCAACAATATTCCAGAAGACCTTGCCATTTAACTGATGCTTATTTGGTTGAGTCTGGTGACTCTGAAGGCCACTGGAGTACAGTGAGCTTATTGTCATGTTCAAGAAACCTGTTTGAGATCATTTGAGCTTTCTGATATGGTCCATTTTTTACTGCTGGAAGTAGCCATCAAAACATGGACTTGGTTGGCAACAATCCTCAGGTGGTATGTGTTATCTAATATATCCCATACCATATATCCAATTGTTTCTCCATTTTGATGCTCGGTTTGAACTTCAGCAAGTGTGTTTACCACGTCTGGATGCCAAAATGGATTGAGTTTATGCTATGTGACTGGCTGATTAGCAATTTGATTAGCATATGATGTATTTATTAAAGACAAGTTTAAAATAGTAATTTTAAATGTATGATATTTCACCTTTTTGACTGTTGTGAAGGCATGCCTCTTCCGATAAGAATCACATGTTGCATGCTTGTTTTGTGTCATAATATGTATAATAGTACTTAATGGCAAGTCAGTTGGATTAATTATTAAGGAGTAGCGACCTTCACCGTACTCGTTTCACGCTAATATAATAAAGGACCCTGTTATGGTCACAAAACAAAAAAAAATCAACATGTTTTTGATGATTATTGACCTAGAGAGTCCAGAGAAATGCACTGTGGTGGAAATTTTGAAATTGCTTGAAAATCCTTGAACAAGTTTGCAAAAGTAGGTTTTTTACATCATCACCAATAAATCACAAACCATTTGATAGAAATTAATGGTTCAAGAGGCAAAGTTGTTATGAATGAGGAGATCTATCGTTTGATATCAATAGTTTGTTTATTAGTCAAATGTCACGTGACACACCGTTGTCTAGGCCCTCAAAAGACATGTACATTTAGCCATTTTTACAATTATAGCGCCACCTAGTATCCAAACGCCACCTTCCTTTGTATGTGACCTTGGAGTGATGGTCTACACATATCATCTGAGCCCCATGATGATATGTTAAGCCGTTCTGGATTTATGGCCATTTTAATGTGATAGGCTCAGACCATTTTAAGTTTTGGCGTCCCTAAGCAGCGGTGAAAGAAAAATTTCAACTTTTTTTCAATGATTATTTACATTCACACTCCACAGAAGTCATCTGCATTTGTTTGGTTCCGATCGGTTGAAAAACCAGGAACTAGTTCGCGAAAGTAGGTTTTTGACATCATCAGCGATAACTCACGAACCGTTTGATCGATAGAAGTTGTTCCAGAGGCAAAGTTGCTCAGAATGAAGAGTACTATCATATTATAACCATAGTTTGGGTAAATGTCAAATATCACGTGATACACAGTTGTGCATGCACTCCAAAAGCGCTATTACGCCCCCCGGTGGCCGAATAAGTTCATGTTTCTTACACACCGTCAGGACCATGAGACAAATAAGCCCAGTGAGTGGCGTTTTGATCGGCCTCCGTTAACCCGGCGTAATGAGTGCTCAAACTTCATCGACCAATGGCGGCCATGTTTTTTTGATATACGCCAATGTCCATTTAGATATTTATGTAGAATGAGACAAAGACACACCATACCAAATAATAAGTCAATCGGGCAAACTGTTGCGTAGTTATAGCCATTTTCTAGCTCATTCAAATTATAGCGCCATCTAGTGGCCAAACGCCACTGTTTTTTTATTGTGACCCCGGACTGAGGGTCTACACATGTGTTCCAAGCCCCATGAAGATATCTCAAACAGTTCAGGAGTTATGGCCATTTTAGCTAAATATGTTACTTCCGGTTTGGATGTTTTAGCGCCACCTAGCGACCGTGAATTGAAAATTGAACTTTTTTTTAATAATTATTCATATTCACACTCCACAGAACGCATCAGCGTTGGTTTGGTTCCAATAGGGCAAAAATCCAGGGACTAGTTCATTTTTTTTTTTTTTCATAAAATGCTAATTAGCGAAAAATCTATAATGGCGGAAATGAAATCGGAGATATACGTTTTTTAAGTTTTGAGCCAGTGATTACACTGATATAAGACACTTGGGTGTGCGACAAACGGTTTCGGAGAAACAAGCGCAAACGCGTTTGGTATTGCTATAGCGCCACCTATGGGTCGATATGGCTGGCTCCGTGTTTCTGAGTAGCGACAAGGACTACTACCATCTGACCAAGTCTCAGCTCTGTCGGCCTTACGGTTTGGGCTGCAGTATCAGTTTTATGGCAGAATAATAATAAGAAGAAGAATTAAAGCTGCAAGCAGCATTTAGCGGGTTCGAGCAGTCTAAGGCCTCTATTGGCCTTGCCATTGTCAACTAGGCTCAGGAATGGCACCGTAACAAATCCACAACGAATGACACTCTTCCACACCAAGAAATATGACAGAAACGGTTGGTAACTTTTAATACAGACCATGCATGCGTACACTCGTATGCAAAAACGGGCGTAAACCGATAATACCTAAGGGACGAGTGCAATAAACCATTTCTCATGTCTCTATGATGATTTGTTGCTGAGATAGAGATCTTGCTAAACGGTTGCTAAGCTAACCTGTTCGGTTGCCATGGGTGTCAATTAATACCTGTCAATTAATAACACATCAAACCACAAGTCAAACGAACCAAGCCCCGTGTCTTTATAATATTCTACTGCAGAGATGTAGGTCTGGCTAGACGATTGCAAAAAATAATCTGTTTGGTTGCTAAGGGCGTGGCTTGGCAGCTGTCAATTGATAAAGAATGAAGCCATTAGCAAAACAAAGCAACTCCTGTGTCTCTAAAACATTCTATTGCACATATATAGGTCTTTTTTTTAATACAATGCACATTCTTCAAAATAGCTTATTTTGTGTTCTGAAGAATTGATAAAAAAAATACGACCAATTTAAATAGATAATTGGTTCACATTCATGGTCTGCAACAATATTCCAGAAGACCTTGCCATTTAAGTGATGCTTATTTGGTTGAGTCTGGTGACTCTGAAGGCCATTGGAGTACAGTGAGCTCATTGTCATGTTCAAGAAACCAGTTTGAGATCATTTGAGCTTTCTGACATGGTCGATTTTTTTTACTGCTGGAAGTAGCCATCAAAACATGGACATGGTTGGCAACAATCCTCAGGTGGTATGTGTTATCTAATATATCCCATACCATATATCCAATTGTTTCTCCATTTTGATGCTCGGTTTGAACTTCAGCAAGTGTGTTTACCACGTCTAGAAGCCAAAATGGATTGAGTTTATGCTATGTGACTGGCTGATTAGCAATTTGACTAGCAAATGATGTATTTATTAAAGACAAGTTTAAAATAGTAATTTTAAATGTATGATATTTCACCTTTTTGACTGTTGTGAAGGCATGCCTCTTCCGATAAGAATCACATGTTGCATGCTTGTTTTGTGTCATAATATGTATAATAGTACTTAATGGCAAGTCAGTTGGATTAATTATTAAGGAGTGGTGACCTTCACCACACTCGTTTCACGCTAATATAATAAAGGACCCTGTTATGGTCACAAAACAAAAAAACTCAACATGATTTTGATGATTATTGACCTAGAGAGTCCAGAGAAATGTACTGTGGTGGAAATTTTGTAATTGCTTGAAAATCTTTGAACAAGTTTGCAAAAGTAGGTTTTATACATCATCACCAATAACTCACAAACCATTTGATAGACATCAATGGTTCAAGAGGCAAAGTTGTTATGAATGAGGAGATCTATCGTTTGATATCAATAGTTTGTGTATTAGTCAAATGTCACATGACACAAAGTTGTCCAGGCCACCAAAATACATGTACATTTTGCCTTTTTTAATGTTTTAGCGCCACCTAGTATCCAAACGCCACCTTCCTTTGTATGTGACCTTGGAGTGATGGTCTACACATATCATCTGAGCCCCATGATGATATGTTAAGCCGTTCTGGATTTATGGCCATTTTAATGTGATAGGCTCAGACCATTTTAAGTTTTAGCGTCCCTAAGCAGCGGTGAAAGAAAAATTTCAACTTTTTTTCAATGATTATTTACATTCACACTCCACAGAAGTCATCTGCATTGGTTTGGTTCCGATCGGTTGAAAAACCAGGAACTAGTTCGCGAAAGTAGGTTTTTGACATCATCAGCGATAACTCACGAACCGTTTGATCGATAGAAGTTGTTCCAGAGGCAAAGTTGCTCAGAATGAAGAGTACTATCATAATATAACCATAGTTTGGGTAAATGTCAAATATCACGTGATACACAGTTGTGCATGCACTCCAAAAGCGCTATTACGCCCCCCGGTGGCCGAATAAGTTCATGTTTCTTACACACCGTCAGGACCATGAGACAAATAAGCCCAGTGAGTGGCGTTTTGATCGGCCTCCGTTAACCCGGCGTAATGAGTGCTCAAACTTCATCGACCAATGGCGGCCATGTTTTTTGATATACGCCAATGTCCATTTAGATATTTATGTAGAATGAGACAAAGACACACCATACCAAATAATAAGTCAATCGGGCAAACTGTTGCGTAGTTATAGACATTTTCTAGCTCATTCAAATTATAGCGCCATCTAGTGGCCAAACGCCACTGTTTTTTTATTGTGACCCCGGACTGAGGGTCTACACATGTGTTCCAAGCCCCATGAAGATATCTCAAACAGTTCAGGAGTTATTGTCATTTTTGCTAAATATGTTACTTCCGGTTTGGATGTTTTAGCGCCACCTAGCGACCGTGAATTGAAAATTGAACTTTTTTTTAATAATTATTCATATTCACACTCAACAGAATTCATCAACGTTGGTTTGTTTTCGATAGGGCAAAAATCCAGGGACTAGTTCATTTTTTTTTTTTTTCATAAAATGCTAATTAGCGAAAAATCTATAATGGCGGAAATGAAATCGGAGATATACGTTTTTCAAGTTTTGAGCCAGTGATTACACTGATATAAGACACTTGGGTGTGCGACAAACGGTTTCGGAGTAACAAGCGCAAACGCGTTTGGTATTGCTATAGCGCCACCTATGGGTCGATATGGCTGGCTCCGTGTATCTGAGTAGCGACAAGGACTACTACCATCTGACCAAATCTCAGTTCTGTCGGCCTTACGGTTTGGGCTGCAGTATCAGTTTTATGGCAGAATAATAATAAGAAGAAGAATAAATATAGCTGCAAGCAGCAATCATCGGGTTCGAGCAGGCTAAGTGGACTAATGTCGACTGCCTTTGGTCACTACGCTAAGGAATCGCACGTCAAATGTCACGTGATACACAGTTGTTCATGCACTCCAAAAGCGTTATTACGCCCCCCGGTGGCCGAATAAGTTCATGTTTCTTACAGACCTTAAGGACCATGAGACGAATACGCCCAGCGAGTGTCGTTTTGATCGGCCTCTGTTAACCCGGTGTAATGAGTGCTCAAAATTCATCGACCAATGGCGGCCATGTTTTTTGAGATACGCCAATGTCCTTTTAGTTATTCATGTAGCATGAGACAAAGACCCACCATACCAAATATCAAGTCATTCGGGCAAAGGATTGCGTAGTTATAGCCATTTTCTAGCTCATTCAAATTATAGCGCCACCTAGTGGCCAAACGCCGCAGTTTTTTTATTGTGACCCCGGACTGAGGGTCTACACATGTGTTCCAAGCCCCATGAAGATATCTCAAATGGTTTACGAGTTATGGCCGTTTTAGCTAAATATGCCACTTCCGGTTTGGACGTTTTAGCGCCACCAAGCGGCCGTGAGTGGAAAATTCAACTTTTTTTTGATAGTTATTTACATTCACACTCCACAGATGTCATCAGCGCTGGTTTGGTTCCGATAGGGCAAAAATCCAGGGACTAGTTCATTTTCTTTTTTGTTGCATAAAATGCAAATTAGCGGAAAAATTTGCATACCGGAAATGAAATCGGAGATATACATTTTTTAAGTTTTGAGCCAATGATTACTCTGATATAAAACACTTGGGTGTGCGACAAACGGTTTAGGAGTATCGGGGGCAAACGCGCTTTTTATCGTTGTAGCGCCACCTATGGGCCGATTTGGCAGGCTCCGTGTATCTGAGTAGCGACAAGGACTACTACCATCTGACCAAGTCTCAGCTCTGTCGGCTTTACGGTTTGGGCTGCAGCATCAGTTTTAGGGCAGAATAATAATAAGAATAATAATAAAACCAACAAATACAATAGGTTTCTAGCCCTTCGGGCTCGAACCCTAATAATAAAACCAACAAATACAATAGGTTTCTAGCCCTTCGGGCTCGAACCCTAATTAAAGCTGCAAGCAGCATTTAGCGGGTTCGAGCAGACTAAGGCCTCTATTGGCCTTGCCATTGTCAACTAGGCTCAGGAATGGCACCGTAACAAATCCACAACGAATGACACTCTTCCACAACAAGAAATATGACAGAAACGGTTGGTAACTTTTAATACAGACCATGCATGCGTACACTCGTATGCAAAAACGGGCGTAAACCGATAATACCTAAGGGACGAGTGCAATAAACCATTTCTCATGTCTCTATGATGATTTGTTGCAGAGATAGAGATCTTGCTAAACGGTTGCTAAGCTAACCTGTTCGGTTGCCATGGGTGTCAATTAATACCTGTCAATTAATAACACATCAAACCACAAGTCAAACGAACCAAGCCCCGTGTCTTTATAATATTCTACTGCAGAGATGTAGGTCTGGCTAGACGATTGCAAACAATAATCTGTTTGGTTGCTAAGGGCGTGGCTTGGCAGCTGTCAATTGATAAAGAATGAAGCCATTAGCAAAACAAAGCAACTCCTGTGTCTCCAAAACATTCTATTGCACATATATAGGTCTTTTTTTTAATACAATGCACATTCTTCAAAATAGCTTATTTTGTGTTCTGAAGAATTGATAAAAAAAATACGACCAATTTAAATAGATAATTGATTCACATTCATGGTCTGCAACAATATTCCAGAAGACCTTGCCATTTAAGTGATGCTTATTTGGTTGAGTCTGGTGACTCTGAAGGCCATTGGAGTACAGTGAGCTCATTGTCATGTTCAAGAAACCAGTTTGAGATCATTTGAGCTTTCTGACATGGTCGATTTTTTTTACTGCTGGAAGTAGCCATCAAAACATGGACATGGTTGGCAACAATCCTCAGGTGGTATGTGTTATCTAATATATCCCATACCATATATCCAATTGTTTCTCCATTTTGATGCTCGGTTTGAACTTCAGCAAGTGTGTTTACCACGTCTAGAAGCCAAAATGGATTGAGTTTATGCTATGTGACTGGCTGATTAGCAATTTGACTAGCAAATGATGTATTTATTAAAGACAAGTTTAAAATAGTAATTTTAAATGTATGATATTTCACCTTTTTGACTGTTGTGAAGGCATGCCTCTTCCGATAAGAATCACATGTTGCATGCTTGTTTTGTGTCATAATATGTATAATAGTACTTAATGGCAAGTCAGTTGGATTAATAATTAAGGAGTGGTGACCTTCACCACACTTGTTTCACGCTAATATAATAAAGGACCCTGTTATGGTCACAAAACAAAAAAAAACTCAACATGTTTTTGATGATTATTGACCTAGAGAGTCCAGAGAAATGTACTGTGGTGGAAATTTTGTAATTGCTTGAAAATCTTTGAACAAGTTTGCAAAAGTAGGTTTTATACATCATCACCAATAACTCACAAACCATTTGATAGACATCAATGGTTCAAGAGGCAAAGTTGTTATGAATGAGGAGATCTATCGTTTGATATCAATAGTTTGTGTATTAGTCAAATGTCACATGACACAAAGTTGTCCAGGCCACCAAAATACATGTACATTTTGCCTTTTTTAATGTTTTAGCGCCACCTAGTATCCAAACGCCACCTTCCTTTGTATGTGACCTTGGAGTGATGGTCTACACATATCATCTGAGCCCCATGATGATATGTTAAGCCGTTCTGGATTTATGGCCATTTTAATGTGATAGGCTCAGACCATTTTAAGTTTTGGCGTCCCTAAGCAGCGGTGAAAGAGAAATTTCAACTTTTTTTCAATGATTATTTACATTCACACTCCACAGAAGTCATCTGCATTGGTTTGGTTCCGATCGGTTGAAAAACCAGGAACTAGTTCGCGAAAGTAGGTTTTTGACATCATCAGCGATAACTCACGAACCGTTTGATCAATAGAAGTTGTTCCAGAGGCAAAGTTGCTCAGAATGAAGAGTACTATCATATTATGACCATAGTTTGGGTAAATGTCAAATATCACGTGATACACAGTTGTGCATGCACTCCAAAAGCGCTATTACGCCCCCAGGTGGCCGAATAAGTTCATGTTTCTTACACACCGTCAGGACCATGAGACAAATAAGCCCAGTGAGTGGCGTTTTGATCGGCCTCCGTTAACCCGGCGTAATGAGTGCTCAAACTTCATCGACCAATGGCGGCCATGTTTTTTGATATACGCCAATGTCCATTTAGATATTTATGTAGAATGAGACAAAGACACACCATACCAAATAATAAGTCAATCGGGCAAACTGTTGCGTAGTTATAGACATTTTCTAGCTCATTCAAATTATAGCGCCATCTAGTGGCCAAACGCCACTGTCTTTTTATTGTGACCCCGGACTGAGGGTCTACACATGTGTTCCAAGCCCCATGAAGATATCTCAAACAGTTCAGGAGTTATGGCCATTTTAGCTAAATATGTTACTTCCGGTTTGAATGTTTTAGCGCCACCTAGCGACCGTGAATTGAAAATTGAACTTTTTTTTAATAATTATTCATATTCACACTCCACAGAACTCATCAGCGTTGGTTTGGTTCCAATAGGGCAAAAATCCAGGGACTAGTTCATTTTTTTTTTTTTTCATAAAATGCTAATTACCGAAAAATCTATAATGGCGGAAATGAAATCGGAGATATACGTTTTTTAAGTTTTGAGCCAGTGATTACACTGATATAAGACACTTGGGTGTGCGACAAACGGTTTCGGAGTAACAAGCGCAAACGCGTTTGGTATTGCTATAGCGCCACCTATGGGTCGATATGGCTGGCTCCGTGTATCTGAGTAGCGACAAGGACTACTACCATCTGACCAAGTCTCAGCTCTGTCGGCCTTACGGTTTGGGCTGCAGTATCAGTTTTATGGCAGAATAATAATAAGAAGAAGACTAATTAAAGCTGCAAGCAGCATTTAGCGGGTTCGAGCAGTCTAAGGCCTCTATTGGCCTTGCCATTGTCAACTAGGCTCAGGAATGGCACCGTAACAAATCCACAATGAATGACACTCTTCCACACCAAGAAATATGACAGAAATGGTTGGTAACTTTTAATACAGACCATGCATGCGTACACTCGTATGCAAAAACGGGCGTAAACCGATAATACCTAAGGGACGAATGCAATAAACCAATTCTCATGTCTCTATGATGATTTGTTGCAGAGATAGAGATCTTGCTAAACGGTTGCTAAGCTAACCTGTTCGGTTGCCATGGGTGTCAATTAATACCTGTCAATTAATAACACATCAAACCACAAGTCAAACGAACCAAGCCCCGTGTCTTTATAATATTCTACTGCAGAGATGTAGGTCTGGCTAGACGATTGCAAAAAATAATCTGTTTGGTTGCTAAGGGCGTGGCTTGGCAGCTGTCAATTGATAAAGAATGAAGCCATTAGCAAAACAAAGCAACTCCTGTGTCTCTAAAACATTCTATTGCACATATATAGGTCTTTTTTTTAATACAATGCACATTCTTCAAAATAGCTTATTTTGTGTTCTGAAGAATTGATAAAAAAAATACGACCAATTTAAATAGATAATTGATTCACATTCATGGTCTGCAACAATATTCCAGAAGACCTTGCCATTTAAGTGATGCTTATTTGGTTGAGTCTGGTGACTCTGAAGGCCATTGGAGTACAGTGAGCTTATTATCATGTTTAAGAAACCAGTTTGAGATCATTTGAGCTTTCTGACATGGTCCATTTTTTACTGCTGGAAGTAGCCATCAAAACATGGACATGGTTGGCAACAATCCTCAGGTGGTATGTGTTATCTAATATATCCCATACCATATATCCAATTGTTTCTCCATTTTGATGCTCGGTTTGAACTTCAGCAAGTGTGTTTACCACGTCTAGAAGCCAAAATGGATTGAGTTTATGCTATGTGACTGGCTGATTAGCAATTTGATTAGCAAATGATGTACTTATTAAAGACAAGTTTAAAATAGTAATTTTAAATGTATGATATTTCACCTTTTTGACTGTTGTGAAGGCATGCCTCTTCCGATAAGGATCACATGTTGCATGCTTGTTTTGTGTCATAATATGTATAATAGTACTTAATGGCAAGTCAGTTGGATTAATTATTAAGGAGTAGCGACCTTCACCGTACTCGTTTCACGCTAATATAATAAAGGACCCTGTTATGGTCACAAAACAAAAAAAACTCAACATGTTTTTGATGATTATTGACCTACAGAGTCCAGAGAAATGTACTGTGGTGGAAATTTTGAAATTGCTTGAAAATCCTTGAACAAGTTTGCAAAAGTAGGTTTTTTACATCATCACCAATAACTCACAAACCATTTGATAGACATCAATGGTTCAAGAGGCAAAGTTGTTATGAATGAGGAGATCTATCGTTTGATATCAATAGTTTGTGTATTAGTCAAATGTCACGTGACACACCGTTGTCTAGGCCACCAAAAGACATGTACATTTAGCCATTTTTACTATTATAGCGCCACCTAGTGTCCAAACGCCACGTTATTTTGTATGTGACCTCGGAGTGATGGTCTACATATATTTCCCGAGGCATATGATGATATGTTTAGCTTTTCTGGATTTATGGCCATTTAAATGTGATAGGCTCCACCCATTTTTTATTTTGGCGCCCCTAAGCGACCGTGAAAGGAAATTTTAACTTTTTTTCAATAATTATTTACAAACACTTCCCAAAGAAGTCATCTGCATTGTTTTGGTTCCGATCGGTCGAAAATCCAACGACTAGTTCGCGAAAGTAGGTTTTTGACATCATCAGCAATAACTCACAAACCGTTCGATCGATAGAAGTTGTTCCAGAGGCAAAGTTGCTCAGAATGAAGAGTACTATCATATGATACCAATAGTTTCTGTATATGTCAAATGTCACGTGATACACAATTGTTTAAGCACTCCTAAAGCGTTATTTCGCCCCCCGGTGGCCGAATGAGTTCACATTTCTTACAGACCTTAAAGACCATGAGACGAATAAGCCCAGCGAGCGTCGTTTTGTTCGGCCTCCGTTAACCCGGTCTAATAAGTGCTCAAACTTCATTGGCCAATGGCGGCCATGTTTTTTAAGATACGCCAATGTCCTTTTAGATATTCATGTAGAATGAGACAAAGACACACCATACCAAATAATAAGTCAATCGGGCAAACTGTTGCGTAGTTATGGCCATTTTCTAGCTCATTCAAATTATAGCGCCACCTAGTGGCCAAACGCAGCATTTTTTTTACCTTGACCCCGGATTGAGGGTCTACACATATGTTCCAAGCCCCATGAAGATATCTCAAACAGTTCAGGAGTTATGGCCATTTTAGTTCAATATGTTACTTCCGTTTTGGACATTTTTGCACCCTCTAGCGATGGGGGATGAAAATTTCAACTTTTTTTTAATAATTATTCATATTCACACTCCACAGAACTCATCAGCGTTGGTTTGGTTCCGATAGGGCAAAAATCCAGGGACTAGTTCATTTTTAATTTTTTTCATAAAATGCTAATTAGCGAAAAATCTATAATGGCGGAAATGAAATCGGAGATATACGTTTTTTAAGTTTTGAGCCAGTGATTACACTGATATAAGACACTTGGGTGTGCGACAAACGGTTTCGGAGAAACAAGTGCAAACGCGTTTGGTATTGCTATAGCGCCACCTATGGGTCGATATGGCTGGCTCCGTGTATCTGAGTAGCGACAAGGACTACTACCATCTGACCAAGTCTCAGCTCTGTCGGCCTTACGGTTTGGGCTGCAGTATCAGTTTTATGGCAGAATAATAATAAGAAGAAGAATAATAAAACCAACAAATACAATAGGTTTCTAGCCCTTCGGGCTCGAACCCTAATAAAACCAACAAATACAATAGGTTTCTAGCCCTTCGGGCTCGAACCCTAATAAAACTAACAAATACAATAGGTTTCTAGCCCTTCGGGCTCGAACCCTAATAAGTAATATGCTTTCCTGTAGCTCAGTGGTAAGAGCATGGCATTAACAACACCAAGGTTGTTGGGTTCCATCACAGGGGATTGCACATACTGAGAAACAAAATGTATGGATAATACAATGTAAGTCGCTATGGATAAAAGCGTCGGCCAAATGCATAAATGTAAATGCTTTAAAATGAATTCCAATATTTTGGGAAGAATGCAAATCAGATGGACATTGCTTTTGTTGGGTTGTTTAGAATAGACAGATGGTCTTAGTACAGCTTGTAAGATAGAGAAACTAAAGTCATTTTCTGTGTAGCTTTATTGAGGTTGCATTAATATTTAGTGCACATTTCAACAATGCACATAAACAGAATTGTGGAGGATATCTCAATTTAATTAAACAACAATGCAAATGCAAACGAGTGAAATACACATGTATTCTGATCGGTCAATGCACAACCAAGCAAACTTTCTAAACGTGACTACTAAGAGTTGTAGCGCCCCCTGTTGGTCAAAGTTGGTACGAACAGCACCGTGCACTTTGATAACCTCTGGCAAATACCCACTGCTTTTTGCCACAATACACACCCACAGGCCATTAGCACACAGGTAGAAGGATACTGTTACTGTTACCTACACCTCCATTAATACTCACCAGATCATCTAGAAACTTTCTAATGTGTCTCAATGGACACTAATTGATTCAAAGGTGTTTTGGAGGGTGCTGATCTAGCTTATATAACAACGATCCTTCAGCATAAAGCCTTTTTCACTTTTAGATTAAAAGACCACCGATTATTGATCTCAGCTGGGAAGGATTTCTGTCAAAGCTGCTGTAGAAACACATGGCTGAGGTGAACTCATTTAGAGTGTCATGTGTGTGTGAACATCTCAATTACCGTGAGATGGTCAGAGCATGTTTGTTAATAATTTACACACACATCACACACTCATTCACACCGCAGTGGTCGGATTGAGGCTTGAATGACAGAAAGCATTAATAATGTTGAAATAGTAATGAACTACAAATGAGATGACTGTAAAATTCCCATACACAGAGACCTTTAACTGTTTGTCAGCAGGCATTCGATTGTCATGGAGATACATAATGCCTGTGGATTTGCTTTCTTAGTGTAGCAGAAGTTACATAAAGGATTAATCCTATGGTGTCACAGTGTATGAGAGAGATACGTGGAAAAGATAGATTGGGTGTAAAAGAATGGCTCGTCAGGTCTGAAACTGATGGTTGCATTATTGATTGTGTTTAAAACCTATGGTCACATTGCTGATGTGCATTCCACTAATGCCAATACTGACTAAATAACATTTAGCCTGGATTGCTGGTGAACAAAGACATCTTTATCTAAATTAGTCAAGGTTCAGTGCCACCTTGCTTAAAGATGGGGTAACATGCTGTTTCATGCATTCTGACATCTTTACACTGTCTTTACACTGCTGGGTTCTCATGCTAAACATGGTCAACTTGTAAAAGAAACTAGTTGGACGTATGACGTAGTATTTCTGTGCTCTATACACTCCCCCAGCATTTCCAACTCGGAAAATGTTTTATTAGTCTTTTTTATATTCCCTTTATTAGCCATTCTGCTGGAAATGCAGGCCCACATGTTATCCACTGAGCGAAAGACCACGATGCCGCCTGAGAAAGAGCAGCACGCCCATCAATGCCGCTTCAGTCGGCTGACGTAAATTAAGCTGTTTGTTTGCCAACTGCATTTCGGTGATGAATGTTAGCAGCGGAAATAATCCTACAGCTGTGTCTCTCTTTTATAAATTGTATCAAACTAAATACTTTTCGAAGATACAAAGTATGTAATACTTCTGTATAAGTACTCAAGATTTATATGAGAATTGCAAAAACTATGTGTGTTACCCCTTCTTTAAAGTACAGAAATAAGTGCCTTTTAAGATTAAAATTACATCTTACATTTACATTTATGCATTTGGCAGACACTTTTATCCAAAGCGACTTACATTGCAATGTCCTATACATTTTCTATATAGTTATGTGCAATCCACTGGGATCGAACCCATGACCTTGCGAGGTTGACGCAATGCTCTTACAACTGAGCTACAAGAGCTTCTTCCCTATAAATGTACAGAGATATCGATATATTCAGCCTGTTAGGATTAAAATACGCTTTTCCAATCCTAGCTAAATTTACAGATACAAATGCAATTTTAAAAGATTCAAATATATTGTATTCCTAATCTATCTTGAAGGGATTTCACCCAAAAATTGAAATTCTTTTATCATTTAGTGACCTTCGTGTCCTTCCAAACCTGTATGATTTTCTTTCTTCTGCAGAACACAAAATAATTTATTTTGAAGGATGTTGGTAACAGAACAGTAGCGGTACCCATTGACTTGCATTGGTCTTATATCCATACAATAGAAGAAAAAAGTCAGACAGGCTTGAAATGACCAGAGGGCGAGTAAATGATGTCAACATTTAAGTTTTTCAGGCAAAACAATCCCTTTAATGTATAGAGCTAAGCCATTTACACTGTACCTCAAGGATTGTAAACACTGGATCCTTCTTTTACAAAACTGTTTCTTCAATTTCTATGAAAAAGATCTATAGTCATATATTCACTGACAACAATCTCTAAAGCTCACTTGACATCCTCGATTCCATTAGACATGTCATTAAGGTGCCCTTTGATGCAGTCCGAGTTTCTGGCTAGCAAACAACCCGTCTTTGATTTCAGACGCAAGCAGTGACTCTGTTTGCATAGCCAGCCTGACATGTCTCAGTTGGGGTCACAACCAGTTTTATTCCCAAACAGATGAGGATGTCTGAGAAACCTGTTTGAAACAGTCATAATTTACAATACTCATTAATGACACATTTCACATTCATTAAAGCCTTTAAGAAAATCTCTAATTCTGATAACCACACTGAGACCATTTATGAATCATTAATTATGACTGGCCAGTCTGAAACCCAAAAGTGTGTTTTGAACCATCGTATCCGAATGTAGCAGGAATGGGATCACTCAGTCTAAGTGCCTCTGTCTCTCCCTTAAGACCCGTAATCCGGTTTTTAGACGTGGGGTGCAGAGTGACGCAGTGTCACGGGTTATCCCTTATCTTATTGCGTAGGCAATTAAGTATTTAATGGAAACACCTGGTGATCATCCTCAATCATTTATTAGCTTTCCAAAATGAATAAATGATTAGTGACTGGCAGTTTCTGAGTGATTTAAAAGCGACCTCACAAAACCAGCCCACTCCAAAACTGTTTCTGTTGAGACCCTGGTAAAGAATCTTAAAGAAATACTGTACAAGATCAGGAAGAAATGTTTCAGAGAATGGTTATATTGACTTAATTTTCTTTATATGTTTATTAGAACAGAGCCTTATATTATAAGCCTTATTAAAACTTAAACATTGATTAGTGATGCAGAAATATCTGTGCCAACTTAAGAAAATTTAATTCTGTGAGTAAAAATATATGGATATTCTATGAATGGATTCTAAACCAAAACAAATGCAAACAAACCCTCAAACAACACTGGTTGTCAAAACCAGAAAGGGCAACAGAAGTGCTGTCTTATGAAGGCTAATGAAGAAGAAAGAAACTTTTTTGACAAATACAACTTGACAGGTCTCCTTTATTTAATGACAGTGTTGTAAAACTCAAACAACAATGTTCCACTATAAATGTCCTGCCAGTACCATAAGTCAGGCAGTAACTGTGCCTGGATCGCAACTAAAGTCCAGCAGCCTGAGTAGAACTGAGACTGTAAATAAAGCAGCACACAAAGCGATGACAGGAAATGGATCAAATAGATTATACCCTCAAGTTCTTTCCAGTCAATATTAAGCAGTGTATTCCCTCAGCTGACAAACAGAAATTCATCACCAGCATTTCTTCTCCATAAAAGTGTATTTAACAAACAGCACTCTGGCCCGTGAATGTACGACATGTAGTAGATGTTATGGTCATAACTCAAGATGGCCTATAAAAGCTATTTCCACAAAACTTTGTCTGACATCGGAATGTAGATCATTGCAGTTTTACAATCTCTCTTCATGTCTTTCTGAACAATCAGCCCTAAAAGCAAAACAGCTTTATTTTTTGTTTTATTGATATAATTTCAGTTACAACAACTGTGACCTCCCTGTTTCGGGTCATTGCTATGCAGTTTAACGGGTTGAGGTCATTGGAATTACTGGGTTTGAAGTTATTCGTTCACGATCCAACGCATGCCACTGACTGATGTGACTCCAAGAAATGATGCTCTTGTGGCCCCGGTCAAATGCCTGGACATGACCCTCGCTGTCATGTGACACTATGTACGTGTTTATTTGTGTGTGTGGAAAGAGCTTCGAGAAGAAAAAGGAATATATCGATAGAAATAACTTTCACGTGGCCCAAAAGAGTGCATCTGTTACTGCGACAGACAGTTTACAGATAATTCCAATACTTTTGTGTTGACTCAATATGGCCTCTAGCCCTTGTTAACACACCATATGTTATCTAAAAGTGGAACAGCCCGGTAATGTCCCACTCAACCCATGAGTCCATCACCCACCTATGGAGTCAACGTCCTACAATACACATGTTTTGTGCCATCTTTTGTATCTGTCTATCTAAAACATGACACCCAAAACCGTCTCTTGATGTCATTGTTAGACCAGTAGAGTGACCTATAGTGACGTATTTTCGGAATGTAGCTGTGAGGACACACTGTGCCAGCAGCCAGCTACATAATCAAAGAACTAATAAATGAACGGACTAACAAAAGCTAGTGAAAATCCCTGGTTATGGGAACGGATGGGTGAGAGGCTGTTGCTATGCCTGTAAATCAGGCCCAGCCAATATGTTCAAGTGCACTTGAAACCAAAACACAAATTCACAGTATATGAAAGACATAAAAAAAGTAAGAACCAGAGCTTTAGACGGTTCGTGATGTCCCTGTGAGAGATTTTAAATCGTGCAGAACATAAATGAGCACAAACGAGAACAAAGGCAAAACTATGACAAAAAAAAAACAAAACTATCCCACAACGTCACTCAACAGAGAACACAATATACAACCACATGTGGGCGAAAAGAGGAACAGTGTGTCACTTAAGATCCCAAGAAGACTTATTCCTCCTACTCTCAGTACTTAGAGTTTTTGAAGCTCATTTAAGGGAAACAGTTCATCCCAAAAAATGTAATGTTGTCATTATTTACACACATTTCTTTGAAAAACTTTAGCAGTAATTGTGTAACTCATCCCTTTAAAACTGAAAGAATGCTCTCTCATCCTGCATCATCAACAACAAATTAAACCAAAGCTCCACAATTAACAAATGAAACCCCCAAACATACACCGACTGGAATTGGAGTATGCATAAACGTCGCTGCCCCTCAGAATTGTGTACCTGTATGCCATGCCAGTCCTGGCTCGGACAGAATCCTGTAAAGAGAGTGTGTGTACGTTGAGAAACTCCTCCAGATGTTTCAGCTCTAGCTGGGAGTTGTTATGCAGGCCTCCCCAGCACACGATCGGAGGGTAAATCTTTCCCCCAGAGGTCTGTTTGCTGCCCCGCTGCTGCCCCCTCTCCCCAACGGGCTTCTGCCCACCCTTCTGCTTTGGAGTGGGAATCTCAGGACAAGTGGCTTTGTACAAGTACATCTCTCACGCTGACGTCCTCACGTGCCTGTACATACACAATCCTAGTGGGCCTTCAAGAAACTTCTGAGTTAAAACCTTCTGTTTTCCAGTACTCTGCGCTTTACAAGAATCAAAATAGACCTGAATGTCTCCTTCGGTCAGTAGATTATCCCCCAAAAAGAACAATTGTTCCAAAATCCTGTTGAAAGTAAATATCCACTGATTGAATTTGTATCTCTCTTCGACGTCTTGTCAGTTACAGATCCCATTGCATTTGATCGACTTAGTTTCACTCTGTAATAAACACCATGGGAATCTGGGACATTTTCCCTGCCTGTATCTCCGCTGCCATCCCTCCACCGCCCCCCGCCCACCCAACCTTTCCATCTATGTCGCTCCACCTCCCTCACTCGCTATATTTCATCCCCTACTATTTTCCGTTCCATTTTTTTCATGCCTCCTCGCATACAGTACACCTCATCTACAGTCGACCTTTGACCCCTGTGTAGTGTTGGAACTACAACTATGACATCATGTCTGTGCCGGGAGATTGTGGGAATGAGAGACTTATTTTCCAAGCACCGTTCTAATATTCCAGGGAGAACAGCCAACAACAAATACACAGAAGACCAATCTATACACACACAAGTGTGTTAAAGTCTTTGACGTATTCCAAATCTCAATCTCCAAGCTCATACAACCAAAACCAGACAAACATTCACACAAGTCTACAGGCAAAGCATTGACAGATATCTGGTTCAATCAGGAGTGAAAGCTGTGGAGAAATCAACAGCAATGCCAGTTGAGGTTTTGTAGTTTTGCTTTTCTTAACGTTTATTTTTAGGCAAAGGACGAGGCATATAAATAACCAAATGAGTTTTCACACTCAGAAGAGCATGCAGAGGTCTAAGGGGACAAATTACCCTCCTCCATCCCCAGCTCCACCTCACATTTTCAATTGGGACTCCACTTTCTCAACTCCATATCAAAATTCCAGATAGTCAGACGTGTATCCCATACTTATAGTGTATTTTTTTCCTACGATGAAAATTCAATGGGGACCATATTTATTCCTTTAGGTTAAGCAGTTAAGAAACCCTGTCTATGCTAATTAAAACTATTAAAGGGACACTTCACCCAAAATTGAAAATGCTGTCATCATTTACTCACCCTTCAATTGTTCCAAACCTGTACCAATTTCTTTGTTTTGCTGAACACACAGGAAGAAATAGGAAGAATGTCAGATCTTGTAAACCATTTACTGCCATAGTAGAGAAAATAAATACTTTGGGAGTCAATGGGGAGTGAGATTTGAAAATCTTCCAGATATCTTCCTGTGTGTTTAGCAAAACAAAGAAAGGTATACATGTTTGTAACAATCTGAGGGTGAGTTAATGATTACAGAATTTTCATTTTTGGGTGAGGCATCCCTTAAATTGCCTCTTTACATGAATTCAACATTTCTAGGACATCTGTGTTTGAAACTTAAAAATAAGGGAGCCAAGCATAAAAACACCTGAAACCCCTCAGCATACAAACAGAGCTTCTGTTAAATCTCAGGGGGGGCGTTATATCTCACAGACATCACATCATTATTTCCCATTGTAGATAATGATCTGTTAATTAAATTAATAATCAGAACACTTTAGGAAGGGGTTGTTATTTCAAGAGCAGGGACCACTGGTGTCCCATATGCCGTGAGCCTTGCAGTTCTTCTTGCTATTAAATCTGAACTGTGTGAGACTAATTATTATTTCACACTTCAGTAAACTATCAGTTAGAAAAAACCCAGTGGACACAACTTGAGAAAACTGTAAAAGTGCAAAATATATAAATAAAATGCATGAAAAAAGCTAGCCAAAGCACCAGCAAATATAATAAGCACTTTAACAACAATAGACACCTTAACAAGATAAGCATTTACAACTAAATTGAAAAAAATATGTAAGCATCCTTTCAAAAGTCAAACTGGCACATTAAGCTGTCAGCTGTTTAATCAGATGGTCATCTGCTTCCTACACAGTGTTAAGGTCACTGAAAATGGTGAGAAATGCCTCCAGTTTCATAACAACCCATAAAAAAGCATTATAACTTTTCAAACCAACCTTTCATATTTTTTTAAGTTAAAATATTTAAAAGTTGAGTGTTCTCAATTTTGATTTGATACTCTACATGTGCTATTTTTGTCTTCTAAATGTGTTTGAGTATGAGGCACACACAGACTCAGAATAAAAAAGAGTAATCTAGCACATTATCTAATGTTCAAATGTTTAACAATCTATGAAAATACCAAGAGTAGATTAGATCCATAAGGAAAATTTAGCTGCATGCCATAAAAAACAGTATTATGTAAAATGCACATTTTAATAAGGGTGAGTCACCATTTGAAAAATAAAACACTAAAGGGAGATGAAATTCTTGGGTTAATGGAGTGGTTTGTCCTGACAACCAGGTCTCGCCCTGTCTGTAAGCACATAAATAACTCATCTTTTTATCTAATTTACTTTACAGGTATTAAGGATTTAGTTACAAAGAATGTCTGATGTAGGACACAGATTTGTTACAAAACAACTTGGATGATCTCGCTATAGTAAAACTAAGTGCCTCCATGTTTTGTGTATGTACCCTGTGCTGTATAACTAGACATGAGTAAATTGTTTACGGTGTCATATACAGTACATTTTAGAGAGGGGGATGAAACTAAAACAATTGTCTTTTTTGGTTTGCCAGTTCGCATTGGCAAGAAAACAGAAGTGCCAAGTTTTGGCTTCATGCTTAAAGATAATACAGTACTGTATGTATCACAGAGAATATTTCCTCAAGAACTGCAGTTCATTACAAAACGCATAATGTGAGAAAAATGGCCAATTTAAAGCTAAAATGAACATGAAATACAACGTTCCTTTCTGTATGTGTTTTGCTCACCCAATGTGTCTCTAGACAGATTTTTTGCATGAGAAGAAAGAGAATAAAGAGGATCAACATTTTCACAGTTTACAGCTGCAGGGCTTTAACTTTAAACCCATTAACCTTGTCTGCATTCTTCATTCTCCTTAAGACATAAAAAGAAAAATCTGTTTGAGGACAGACTGCAAAATTTGGAAACACAGAGAGAGATAAGCACACAATGTATGAAAGGATGAATGGATTGTAATGGGTTCTTTTGCATTCATTTGGCTAGCTTTATAAATCTGGAGTATTATTGAACAAAAAACACATTTTAAAAAGAGTGTTAGTCATAAAATGGGCTGACACCCAAAATGATTTCTATTTACTACTCTGTATGAACAAAATGTGAAACATCAATATGACCACAGGTGAACATGGTGGTTCAAGGACCAAAGCTTAAAAATGGTTCAACTGCTTGGTGTTATTATCTATCTACTTTCACTTTATAAAGTGAGAAGAAAAGATTGATGAGTCCCTAGACAGCTTGAGATCAACCCAGAGAACATCAACTACATCAAAATGAAATGTAAACTAATGTTCTTAATTTCATTTCTTTATAATAAAACGTAATTGAGAAAATTTATCCAATGAGCAGCCACAATTTTTACAGTCAAAATATTGACTTAAACACACATTATGTCCTCAAGTCAAAACTTCTGTGTGTCACTCACATTGCCCCCCCCCCAACAAATTTAAAAACATCAAAAACTACACCACTGCCACCTTTTCATCGCCTAAGGAGCTCTTGTGTTTTAATGCAAAGACGAAGAGGCAAACAGAAAGAGAGAAATCATGACATGGACCCTTCCTTCATATAACATCCCCTCCCTACATTCAGCACTCACCGGTAAGGCATGCCGGTCTGATAAGCTACGCTATCTTCCTTGGCTCGACCACACAGCTTCAAATACCAGTTTGTCTCCATCTCCCTGATAAGAAAAGCTTTCCTTGCCCGCATCAGCGCCACCTGCCGGTTGTGAGAATGGCTGCCATCGCGGGTGTTCTCCTGAGAGCTGCGCTGGCTGCGGTGCCCTAACAGAGAAGCAGCTGACTGTCTGCGGTGCCTGGAAGGATCCTCGGGCCCCCCCCGACCCACCGAACCGCTGCGAGCTGCAATCATGGCTGGCAGGGCCCCCTCCCCCCTATGGAGGCTGGGGGGAGTCTGGATTTAATCACTGAGGCTTCTCAATCAAAAGTTGAGTAGCTTCCTAATCAAGTTCTTGTTTGACTAACTGGAACTCAAAGGTCAGGTATTATCTTCTTTTGCTTCTCTTTCTGTGCGTGAGATCTTTTCAGCCTCTCTTATAACCTCTCTGTGTGCTGAGGATGAAACCAGATCTGACTGAGCTCTTCGGTCTGACTGCAGGGCTGGGTTGGGTTGGGCAAGGAAGAAGACAAAGCCAACAGGCTTGGGTTGGGTGTAAGGAGCCTGGCATTCTAGTTCAAGCATATATGGAGTTTAATGTTTTTTATATATATGATATTAAATATCTAGATTAACCATATTTTTTTTATTAGGAATAAAATTATCAGCATAAAAATCATAGTATTAGGTGTGTTACTCTTTCAAGAAGACAGTATGCATTTGACCTGGCATAGACCCCACAAGTTTATTATGTCACTGCTGTTCTTCTGAAAACATTTTTGCCATTTTTTTTGTCATAAATTGATAGTATTGGACCCCCTTTATGTTTGTCACAGGGTATGGCAAATATGCTACCAATAAAACATATTAAAAACTGCTTGTCAACTTTGACAAAACAGTATTTAATCACTTAAAAATATATATTTCCTCAAAAACAGTGAATTTGAACAAAAGAGGTTTTGAAGTACCTCAATTTTTTTATATGAGTGAGGAAATATGAGTTTTTCCAGACTCATTTTACATCCTAAACGTTTTGGTATCGTTTCCAAACCCTAAAATGTCTAATTTCCCAACTTAAATGTTAAATCCTGGATTTTAATGGGACTTTTTGATACCACTGTATAGTAAACACTAGCGTACTTCTACAAGCTGAAGAAACAAACTTTTCAAAGACATTTGTATTTAAAATAGCCTTTCTCTTGAAAACGCACCAAACTATTGATGATTCATTTTACACTTAATACGTTAACAAAACGATTCAATATTTTGTCCGTATAATACATTTGCTTCCCTTTTCAAAAGGGAACATTCAATACAAGAAAATCGTGCTTCTTAACATAAAATAATCGTAAAAACCATGTCATAAACTACTTCCAAAGTAACCGCAGGTTGCCTGAAGCTTTGCAAAACTCACCAAACAAACAGACTAACAAAACTTTCAAATTTCAGTTCAAACAGTGATTTTCAGTCTTTAACTGTAATAGCTTTTTGGGGTTTTTGCTTTTATTTTTGTTGTCATCATGTGAGCAGTATTACAGCTGGAGATGTTTTGTACGTAATGGTGCATTGAGGATTGATATTGTGACAGTTACTTTCTCAAGTCTAGTATATACATAATGTAATGCTTCTAAAACAGCAACATTCACATTCATTCATCCTCACACCTGAACATCTGCTTCCTAAATAGCTAAATTAATCGGATCATTAGGACACGTTAAAATGGTCGGTTGGAAGCAATTAACAAATTATAAAGACCCCTTGGGTCATTTATAAAGCAAGATGATATCATCCTAAAGTAATCTTCCTAATCAATTCATGCTTACCTCAAGGGTCCAAAATACATAAATATGGAAATGACTCCGCTAATTACTTTGCTTGCTCTCCCCGAAGTTTGTTTTTCTTGCCATGAAAACCAGCATCAAAATCAATCTTCCCTTGAATATCAGCAACAAAAAAGTTTGCAACTTTTCTCCCAAGTACTTCAAAGAAATTATTTCATGCTTCAGTAGAGGAGCTTGAAAAGAATCTGATGACTAAAAACAGTCTCTCACCTCAAGGTTACAAAAGAGACGTCCCAAGACAGGCTCGCTTAATCAATTTCAGCAATCTGCCAGCATACGTGCAAATAGGCACAAATCGCTAGTGATCGATGTTCACTGAGCCCATCAAGACTTCAGTCTTAATGCAGTCAGAGCTTCTGCCTTTAAACCAAAATTGCATGCCAGTTTTTATATCACGTTCAAGCAGAAAAGGTTCAGACAGGCAAAAATTGCAGCCGGTAAAACTGATCCGGGCAATTTCCAAGCACAAACACGTATGTCGCACATATCAGCTAATATGACATTTCAGTCTGTTTTTTGCTATGTTTTAAGCTAATGATGTTTAGTCAGGCACACTTCACACTCAGGAATTAATGAGTAATCAAATATGAATTTTAGAGTAACTCAATGCTTCTCTTTCAGATTCTCTTCAGCTCACAGGCTTTGACCTTCAGCGTCACATTTCCAAAGATTAGTGCTGTTTTCTAAGCTTAATAATTGATAAAGGTAATGTCTATCTGGTCTGGACGGTGATCGTGGATAAGAGTAAATGCGTGTTGGTTTTTAGTCTGGGCAAAAAGGTTTGTGAGATGGAAAGTGAGAAAGGCAGGACAGCAGAACGAGAGGCTCAAGAAATTAGAAGCCGGCTGATCGGACCTTGGACGTGACGTGGGGGGAAACCTGAGCACATGGAGGTCAGGGTCTTGCACAATGACAAAGGTGAGAACTCTGTAATTTAAGTCTTGAGCAGAATGACACAGGCAAGCGGGATGCGAAAGTCCGAAGATACAAACTGACAATCCTCGCATACGTGGACACTCATACATGTGAAGGAGAGGTGATGACCATTTGAGTTCCTCATTTCAGGGTAACTAAATGCGTCCTCCACTCAAATCCCCAACTGGTGAACATAACATCATCTTACATCCATCAACAGAGGTTCTGACCTCTGCACCCGTATTGGCAGAGCAGACACGACTGTGATTGGCATGCCGTCACTGGAATGCTATTGAGAGACTGTAACTAAGGCAGCAAACATAACACAAATCAAAAATACACACATATGACCAAACGGTCAACTGTGGACTAAACATGCTCTAAAAACATATGTGGACCCAGACATGAAAACATAAAGAAATTGAGTTCTACTAGTTTCTGCATATACAATTACTTTGACTTTATTCACTTTACCCCCCCACGCACTTTATTCATACACAGAAACCAAAAACACATTTCATCATGCAGCACTTAAACAAAAGAGTTGCCCTCGAGACAGAGATAGAAGATGCATGGCTTGAGATTATTCCATCTCCCAGAGAAGCAGAGGAAGGGTAAAGAGAAGTCTGACATTACTGCCTCAAGAGATTCATTGGGCAAGTTTCAGAACTGAGAATAAAGTATTGGCTTGCTTTAAAGAGAACTGAATTGATTTGGCCATACCTCACTGGATGTGGCCTGTACAATTCTATTGAATAACAATTTAAAGGAACAGTCATAGAAAATGTTCAGTCAATAGAAAAAGTATATAATTAAATTACCCAAATAATTTTGCTACATTGTTTTTAGATACCTTTATAAAATATACAGTGGCACATTTGAATCTAATAAAGCTATAATTTACTGATCCACAAAAAAGTGTACAAATAAAAAAATAAGAAAACACCATGTGTTTATTCTTAAAGGTCCAGTGTATGAAATTTAGCGGCATCTAGCGGTGAGGTTGTGAATTGCAACCACTCCTCCCCTTCCTTTCAAAGCACTACGGTGGCTGACACAGGACTAAGATGTTGTCACGGCTTCGCTTCTTTGTCGAAGTAGATAATGTATTCAGGAAACGCTCAGTTTGTCCTTTTAGGGCTACTGTAGAAACAACATGGTGAATTCCTGTAAGGGGACCCGCTGTGTTTATAGATAGAAATAGCTCATTCTAAGGTAATAAAAACATAACGCTTCATTATGTAAGGTCTTTATACACCTCTGAAGATGTATGCATATTATATTGCATTTCTTTCAATGGATTTTAAATCACACACAGCACCTTTAAGCCACTCTTTTACATATACGTTTAATTTAAACCTACTTTCTTAAATTTAGATCCAAATGACAATTCTGTATCAATTCATTCTCAAATCAATTCAATTGTTTATACACGTCCTTTCCTACTGTTTCTATATTTAAATGTTTTTTTAGATTCTAGGAGTAATACTATCTCAGTAATGAAGGCGAATGAAGCGATGCTGAAAAGAGGAGACCAGGAAATAACAGGCATGAAAGTTCAATTAGGAGATGAAGAATACATTGAGGCATGATAGCTAGTAAGAAAAAAAACTGAAACTCCTGATGAAGCAGAGATGATCAAAATACAGTAGAAGTTTGAATGAAGTGTTAAATCTCTAGACTCTAAAAAAATACAGCTGTGAAATACAGCATTTTCATTCTGAACCGTCTGTGAACTCAAACCATTTTTTTTGCTGTTTGACATGGAGATGAGAGAGCCAAGTGAGAGTCGAATAGGTTACACAGTCTGATATAACTCAAGTCATCAACCCAAATAATACTGACTCATAGCCAGGAGCCTGGTGGCTCATAACCGTGTGACTAAAAAGAACAGCTGTTCTACAGACTTCGATTCTTTCCACAAACACTTTAACATTCATTCTACACTTCTTCACACAAACTGTTGTAAATCTCAGAACAGCCTGCTGCTGTATGTCACAAGAATAGTCTTTTTACACTTCTCACTTTTAAATAAGTGAGGCACTCAGTCACAAGACTTATAGTAATGTTTTGTGTTGTTTTCCTTTATATTTAAGCATTTTAACAACAAAATTGTGTCAGCTCTGTAATATCTTGTGACATGAACAATTAATCATTGCAATTGTATTGAATTCACCCAAACAAATATTTATCCTAATATCCTCTTTTGGGTTTCGACTGACATGAAGGCACTCTACAGTTCGATATAAAATACTCGTTTGATTGAAGTATGTCAACTATCACCTAAAATGTAGGTCCTAAATGACAGAATCAACTTTCTTCTTACTTACAACTTATTAAAAGAGAACATTACTTTTACATTTATTTTATCAGCTGTGATGTTCAAAGAATTGTTATATAACTGGGTAAAAATATCACCAAATGTCATCACAGAAGCTGTTAGAGACCTTTGACATGCGGTGTTTCAAGGAAGACAATCTATCACCTCACAGTATTAATCACCAGGATTTACTGCATGTATTTACAGGAGCTCAACATAAAGTACAGCTCCCTAACTGTAGTAACAGATGGACGTCATAGCTCTGAATCATACAGTAGAGAGTATTTCTCTCACCTGTATGGTATCTTTGAACTTCTGGGAACTCTGTCACTGCCATCTATCACCTCTTGTACTTTATCTGCCATATTTGGTATCCAGTCCACCTGCAAAACATTAAAAGTCACATTGGCTTACATAATAATAAAAATCTCTTTTGACGATACACAATATATCCTATACTATTATTGACTATTTTTAGTTATACGCTGCGACACCTCGGATTTGGAATATTTCCCACATCAAACCGTGAACCATCGTCTGGATTTTGAAACATTAAACATATTTAGTAACATTAAAACATTATTGTTAGTAAAGATGAAGTACTATTTAAATAGTATTTATTAAATTTATTAGCATTGACAGAGACAAATGTCCCTGATGGAGGGAACGAGACATTGTGTGAAGAACGACAGATGGGGTTCGCCCTTGAGAACCAATCAACTCTGATTACTATAGAAAAGGCCAATGAAATTTGGCGAATGAAATTTAAATGCTGGTCCCCGCCCCACTCTCCGCGAGGCGTATACTGACGAGAAAGTGCGTCGGCTGTCTGGTTCAGTTTGCCTGGGATGTGTGTGGCCCGCAGGGAACGGGTCACCTGTTGACTCCACCGGAGGAGGCGTCGAGCAAGTCGTGTTAGCTTCCGTGAGCGTACGCCACCCAGACGATTTGATGTACACCACAGCTGTAGTGCTGTCCTCGGACCAGCATGTGCTTGTCCTGCACGAGAGGCCGCAGCCTGCTCAGTGCAAGTAGCACAGCCCGCAACTCTTGGCAATTGATCTGCCAGCGCAGGCGGGGATTCGTCCAACGCCCCGCTGCTGCGTGCTCGTTACACACTGCACCGCACCCCTGCAGGGAGGCGTCCATCGTCACCATGACTTGCCTCGTTACCTGCCCAGAGGAACCTTAGTCCGTCGAAAGGTCATGGAAGCCAGAGGGTTATGATGCGAACCGGGGACAGCTTGTCCTTCTCTCGGTTGACCTGTAGTCCCAATCGATCTAGGTGCTGGAGCACCAGGTCCCTTTGTGTACATAACAGATCTCGCGAGTGTGGCAAAATAAGCCAGTCGTTGAGATAGTTAAGTACCCGCACACCTTCCTTCCCTCAGGGAGATAGGGCGGCTTCCACGATCTTCGTGAAGACCGTGGGGACAGGAAAAGACTTAAAGGGAGAACAGGTCGATTGCCACAAAACCAATCCTGACACCTGATGGATGTCAGGATGCGCCTCTGCGTGAGCATCCTGAACGGCAGCTTGTGAAGGTGCTTTGTTCAGGGTACACAGACCTATGGGGCGCTTTCTTGGGAACGATGAAGTGCGGGCTGTAACCCACTGAACATCTTGGTTTTGAGGGACAAACTCGATGCCTGTTTCGCCAGAAGGGTGGTGACCTCTACCCGAAGTATGGAGGCGAAGTATGCCCCGAAACTTGGGAGAGTCTCTGGCGAACTGGATCGAGTAACCAAGACGGACCGTACTCATTAGCCACCGAGACAGTATGGGCAGCTGTCGAGCTCCCAGGGACGAGGCAGGAGCCGTCCCGTACCGACCGATCAGAGACCGTGGCTGTGAAGGTCGGGCCTGATGTTGTTCTCCCTTGGGTATTCCCGTCAGTGTCACTTCTTGCGAGAAGGTTGCTGATGGGGTGGAGGTTTCCCCCTCGACCTCAGCTTCCGGGGTGCCGCCTGTGGGGGCACAGGAACCGGAGCCGATGTCGAAGGGTTCCTGGGCTGCCTGGAAGCAGACGTCACGCGGGATCTCGGAGGCCTCTAGGCGGCCGAGTCGCGGAGCGGTAAAATGTGGCTAATTGCCACTGTCTGCTTTTTCACCATCAAAAACTGCTGAGCGCAGTCCTCGACGGTGTTACCAACAACCCACCCTGCGAGACGGGTGCATCAAGAAAGCGGACTTTCTCGTTGTCACTCATCTGCGCAAGGTACAGCCGGGGGTATTTCTCCTGGACCACTACCGTGGACATTGTCCGGCCCGACATTTGGTCGCCCATAGAGCGCTGTCAGCGGCGGCACGGAGATCCTGCATTATTCCCGGGTCGGCCTTACCCTCATGGAGCCCTCTCAACGCCTTGGCCTGGGGGACCTGCAGGATGGCCATGGCTTAGAGAGGAGGCAGCCTGGCCCGCAGCAGTGCAAGCCTTCGACACCAGTGATGCCGAAGTCCTACACGCTTTGGACGGTAGGCGTGGCCGATTCCCCCAGGTAGCAGCCGTCTGGAGCGGGCCATGAGTGGAGCACTCCAAGTTTTACACAGCTCCTCATGCACCTCCGGGAAAAAAATTGCACCCGGGGTGGCCGCGGTTTGCACCGCGCGCTGACCCCAGGAACCACTTATCCCTGTGTTAGCATGGCTGACATCACTTCTGCTTCCTCCTGAGCTCGACCCCCCAGGGGGGGAGCTTGGATTCGTCAGAGTTGGTTGGCCCGTGATTACTTGGCTGGCGGGTTTACGTTCGCAGAGGTCCCCACATCACTAACCCTGCTAACACTGGCGGGCATCGGGGCCTTAGCCACCGACATCACGGCCGGGGTAGCAATGAAATGGTGGCTGGTTCCCCTTAGGAAGACAGCCACCCGTAACCGCAACTTCTGTATGACCATCTGCCCGCAGTGCTGGCAAGATGTGTCAATGAAAGCTGCCTCAGTGTGCTGGACGCCCAGACACTCGACGCATCTATCGTGTCCATCCCCCTCCTCGATGAGAGTACCGCACCCAAGAGAACAGCGGGACATGCCGCTCATTTTGTCCCAAGACACTCATTTTGTATTCTGTATGTAAAAAAGAGATACCACATGTGCTATTAAAAACGCTTTAATAATAAAAATATATTTGTCACGTGGCTGTATTTAAAGACTGATTCAGTCATTTTATACTAGCGCTGGGAACAGAGAAAGTCGATGTCTCTGTAATAAACTACAGTTTGTGCAATACAATCTACTAAATAAAGTTTGTCCAGACATTTTGTTTTTAAAATGTCACCAACAAAAAAAACTGTAGGCCTTTCAACATTGGCAACGCCAAAGGAACAATCATAACAATTTTATTAATAATATAGTAATATCATAACCCACAAAACCTACTCAATTTACTCTGTTAACATTAATATTGACGTTACCCTTATGTCTTAAAAAGGAGAGAAGTAGCATTGACACAAGAAAATAACTTAAAATTTAATAAACGGTCGCTTAGGACGTCCATCAGGTCATGACACTGTGAGGTCAAAATAAAGATGTGGGCCCGGTTGCATAAAGCACCTTAAGTGTAATTTTCCCTGAAGTGTGACCTTAAAAATACCTTAAGTTTTACCTTATTATTCTCCTATTGTCTTTGGTAAAGGGAAATCACACCTTACGTCTCACACTTAAGGGAAAAACTTAAGGTGCTTTATGCAACCAGGCCGTCACAGTGGTGTGTGATTGTAGGCTATTCACGAGAGTAGCATCTGCCTGCAAACCAAGGGGCTGCATTTTCAAGACCGCATTTCTGGGGATGCATTTCTAGGACCAAAAATGTTTTTACGTATATTTTATTTCTTAATGGCAGTTTTTGTTGCTTTTAACTTTTCGGCTAAACAAAACCATGACCAAAACCCACCAAGATTTTAACTCAACTATTTGCTTTTCATTGCGAGCCTAAATCAAGCCAAGATTTGGCCAAACTGATGCATGGCTTTTTGTTTCTTTTGGCTTGAGACTCACACCACAACCAACCCTAATGCTGTTTGACACAAGACTGTGGAATAAAGCAATACCAGGACTAAGCTATAGAAGTGCCAAATGTAAGCCCTTTTCAGCCCAGAATTTGTTGCTATATCTGTGGTGTAGTTCTGTCAGTTTCCAACAATTCAAACATCGTTTGGAGTTTTAAATAGAGCTTGCTATACATGATAAAATGTTGATATTTTATTAGAACACTTACATCACTTAAAGAAATGTTTAGGAAAGAAATTGTTTTGAAAGCACAAAGAGGACATAGGTACTTAAATGATTCAAGTCCATGAAACGTGTCTTACATATTTTTTGTTTGAGAACCTTTGATCTATACACTGTAACCTGACAAGACTCTCAAGGACAACTCTCAGCATGAAACCGGCCTGCTAAAATAGTAGCAAGCATAAACTTCGTAACACCCATTTGACCGCATGTATCATTAATATCATGCTGTATATTACTTTACAAAGATCTGATGACTTATTAAAATCATACCTTCACAGGGCCGTCAGTTTAGCTGGTTTCCACTCAGTGTTGTCTGTGGTCAGTGGTCTTAAATTAGCCTTATTGCCAAACCCTTATTCAGGCATTTTGTTTATACCACATCCACAGTTACTCAGACACACACCCATATCAACTGCAAAGGTCTTCCTCAGGCATGCTAGGCTTCCCTCACACAGGGTATGTTGTTACACGTCCAATTATAGACAAACACCATCCCTCCACAAAGCATCTACAGTGGCAAGTGATACCGTGTGACCACTGGATACTTCCTCTCTGTAACACAAAATGTCTGAAAATATTGTTTCATGCAAGTATTTAATCAATGCCAACTTTGGTCATATTTGGCTAAAAATAGTAGGTAGATACAGTATATTATGCATGGTCAAATTTATTGTTGAGGACTGCTGTTTTTGTTACTCCCTGGTTTCTCTTAACGCTTATTTTAACAAAATAGGAACCATATAGTAAGAGTCTACGGTGATAAATTTAGCAGTGGAGAGATACAAATAAATAAAGATGGAGTCTGATTCAGCCTTTCAGTGTCTGCTAAACACTTCGTGTCACATGGTGTCTGGAAATGTAAGGTAAAAAGAGAGAAACAAAACTGGCAATTTAGTGTAACTGTTTATTTTATCAATACGATAAATGCAAAACATATGATAATGATTAGTACATATTAGTTGAGAAAAAGACATGAAAATGAAGACCCCTTCAAAGATGCCTGTGCAAAATTCAGCATAGCTCTAAACAATTTACAAAGGATTTAACTTCGCCTCCCACATCTCTAAATAACACACCCAGTTTATTCTAATCTCACCAATAAAACCTTTAAAGAAACTTTACATTTAGAAATAAAGCATAGTTTACAGAAGTTTCACAAAAATATACTTCATGTATGTTAGCAAAACTATTGCGATACATCTTTTATTTATCAAACAGGAGCAACTGTGGTACTTTTATGTGGAGAATATCCGGCTGCTGAAGTCTCAGTGCTCCCACCTGCTGTCAGGAACCTGCATTACCTCTCTATTGTCATGTCTTTAAGACAGGAAATAAGTTTTATTTTATTTATGTGCCGACTCTTGCTTCATATCAACAGCTACACTAGTCAAAAAACACCCTGAGTGCAAATTTCATGTTTATTTAAAAGGGTCATATCGTGAGGAATCCAATTTTACTTTCATTATTTTCCTTCCTTTATTTTCTTAATCAAACATGGCATAGAGACTGTTATTAAAGAACATGGCAGTTAGAAACTTGACATAGATTTAAAATAGAAATAGAAATAGTAATAATAATGTATGATATGACCCCTTTAAGGTCTCTTTACTGTTATTCCTATTCTGTTTTAGATCTGATATGTAAATTTATATTTATGAAATATGAAGTTCAAACAAATAAATCGGACTTGAAAGTTCATAGTGATGTTTTCAGGCACTGTCTTCATTCATCTAGAGACACGGTGGACACAGTGGTGCCATTGCCGTTGGCAGTGCTGGCTATAGACGCTGAGCTTCCATTGGCAGCTGTGCCACGAGATATCGGTCTGGTAATCATCATCTCCTCTTTGTTCCTCTCAGGCTTGATAAGCAGCACATAGACCTTGGGGAGAAAAACACAAGCCAGCAGGCCGAAGCTGGAAGCCAAGATGGCAAAGATTTGCACAGCCACCATGAACTTCCCCCGTGTGCTCAGGTAGGCCGGCACGAAAGAGATCCAAACGATGAAAAACACCAGCATGCCAAAGGTCACACTCTTGCCCTCGCTGAAGTGGTCTTCCAACTTTCTCGCCACGAAAGCAAAGGCGAACGCGACGACTGCCAACAGAATGTCATAGCCAAATATGGAGCAGATGAAGATGATGTTTCCAGGATCACATTCTAAGATGATCTTAATGTTCTGGGCGGCCGTGTTTTTCACCGGGTGCGGAGGAACTAGGAGCAGCCACACAGTGCAGCCCACCACTTGGATCAGGGTGCACACTATCATTATCGCCCTCTGGGTTCTGGGATGTATGGGGTCAAAGTCATTCTTCTGAGGTATGGCTGGGGCAATGACAGCGGTGTCGGGACTTTGCTCAGAAGCTGCCGCAGCCGCTTTGGCCTTCTTGGAGGCATTTTTGACGGCTTTAACCGCTCTGGCTCTCAGCATGAGAAGAGCTGACTTCCCCATGATGGAGGAGAGGACCAGAGCAAAGCCAACAGCCAGTGCCACCTGGCTGGTCATGCAAGACCACATCTGAGGCTCTCCCAGGAAGACAATAGAACAAAGGAAGGTGATGACCAAACCGAACAGCAGGGAGAAGCTTAGCAGTGGATCATTGACCTTCACCAGAGGGGTGTTTAGGTGAATAAAGAAAATGATGGCAACTACGATAGTCAAAAGGGCCCCAAAAGCAGAGATGGCGATAAGTGTGATCCCAAGAGGTTCCGAGAAGTCCAGGAATTCAATGGTCTTTGGCACACACTCATCATGATTTGCATTGGACCAGTCGTCTTCATTGCATTGGATACAACCTCTTGCATCTGTTGGAAACGCACAAGTGATTCAAAGTGATTATTTGGCTACATGGTTAAAGAGTACTTAACATGAGATCATGAAAATGACATTTCATGCACTGTGGAATGATGCCGTGTCTAAAAGTAAGCAGTCTACCAAGATGAAATCCGAAGGTGAATGAATAACAAAGTTATAGGCTTGAAAAAAAGGGAGTCGACTCTGAATCACTCAAAAGAGTTGTCCCGATTCGTGAACCGCCGCAGATGTACATCACTACATATAGTCCCCGCCTACATTTTGCTAGGACTTCCAGCGAAAAACTTCACTCTTCTCCTACAAACACTGAAGTTTGTGAGGGTCATTCAACGTAGACCAATCACAGCAGACTAGACCATCTGAATAATCACATCATACTAGACCATCGGACCAATCACACCAGACTAGGCTAGCGGAAAGGAGGCGATTATACAGATCAATTGCGAAACAAATCATTTGAGAGTTAGTCAAGAATTACGGTAAGAATAACTGCCTATTATTACGAGATAATAGTGTTTTTACACCTATGTACAACAACTTGTTGTTGAACACTTCATAAATCAAAGTAGGACCTTAGAAATCCCTAGTTATGTACTCTTTAAAAATGACAAGAAGCTTTCTTTGCTATTTATAATCGCTGATCATATATTATCAGGAGGATAAGCAGCTGCAGAAAAAACTAATAGACCATTTCAAAATGATTTCATTTTTCAGAATTGACTATTTCTAGGTATGTGTTAAGGTAAAATTACTATTTTTGTTTTATTCTGTGAACTAATAACAATATTTCTCCCAAATTTCCAAGTTTTAATTTGCATTTATGTCAAAATAACAGAAAAGATGCTCTGTATTTTTCAGACCTCAAATGCAAAGAAAACAAGTTCATAATCACTTTTAAGCAACACAACAGCAATATCTGTATTCAGGAAATTTCATAAAAATCTTTTACGGGATAACGTTGATTTTTATTACAGTTTTCATGTGTCTTTTCATGCTGTCAGTCTTTCACATTGCTGTTGGATGACTTAATGTCACTCCTGAGGTTTGATTTTGTTGAAATCCAACAGACACTGGACTGGAATGGACACAATAGATCTAGAAATGCTGATTTGATGAATTTGAATGATCTTTTAATTATTTATATACATATCCATCGGGTGGAATATCATGCCTCTCCAAGAAACGCACAAACACACGCACCAACAATGTTCATAATGATTAACTCCTGACCTGTTGTGTTCGAGATCTCGCCATCTGCACATGTGATGCAGTCAAAACAGCAAACAGGTTCTCCCTGACGGATACCCATCCTGGTTCCCGGCTGGCACCTCTCACTGCACACAGAGCGTGGCACCTGTGACACAACAACAAAAGACCGCAAGAAGTTTCATGTCAGTTCACCGGGGAAGCACGTCAGTTTGTTTACTTTGTTTCTTATAGAGATTCCACATGCAAAAATGAGAAGCAAACCGATAAAGTCTCAAGCCTCTTTAGAAGGGCACCTGTTATAAGATGGGAAAAACATTATTACATAAAAATGTCAGTGATTGTCAGTGATTTGGTGGTTACAGGCCATATTATGTAATACAATATTTAATTAGCATTAAAAAGCCTGTAATAAAGTTTGAAAGGTTGTTTCTTGTACAAGTGAAATTAACGTTTTGATTGTCAACCACACAAAATAACTATTTTAACCATTTCTTATTTTCATATTGTCAATGGTAGTAAGGGTGATTTGTCAAAAGATTAAACACGGCACACATAGTGTAACCTCCTCACCTCCAGAATTTCATTGTTCCAGATGATAGAGGTGTTGTCAATTGTCAATCTCTTATCTATGGGCAATGTGCCACTATAGTTACCAATGGAGTGATATTTAACCCCACCCTCTGAATCACTCTGCCAATTTAAGATTTCATAAAAGCCTTCCACATCGCCATTATTGAAGTAAATCTCTTCTCCGGTGTGAGGGACTTTAAATCTGAGATTCTTCAGGTAGTACATCAGCTAAAGAAGAACACAAGAAGACATGAACGAGACATGATTAACTAACAAAGATTAGTGTTTCTGTAGCACATTTGATAGAGCACTTTTAGATTTGCAAAGGTCATAGGTTTGAATCTTAAAGATGGGGTAGCATGCTATTTCATGCATTTTGACTTCTTTACACTGTTAAACATGCTGGCTTCTTATGCTTAACATGGTAAACTTGTTAAAAAAATGAGTGAACGTATGACGTAGTATTTCTGTGTTCGATACACTCCCCCAGCACTCCAACTTGTTTTGCAAAGTTGAACTGTCTCACTCATTTATAAATTTGATGAAACTAAATACTCTTCGAAGATAGAAAGTATGCAATACTACTGTATAAGTATTCATGATTAATTTGAGATTTGCAGAAACTGTGTGAGTTACCCCATCTTTAAAGAACACACAAAAATGAATCATTTGACACCATTTTAAGCCCCTTTGAATACAACTGTGTGTTGAATGCATTAACGAACATTTAAAAAGACATCGTTTTTGTCTGTGTTGTTTCTGTTCCACATAAGTGTGTAACATTTTAAAGCTGCAATCCACAACTTTTACCTCTCTATCGCCATCTCTGTTTGAAACATTAAACTGTAGATTATTTGACATGCTTTTCTTTACGTGTTGAAAAAACATGTTGTGCAAACTCCGTGCTCAAATTAAACCCCATTATTATAAACTTACACTTCGGAATCAAGAGGGGCTAAGATGAAATTTCTTTACTTGCTCAGTTTCTGATTATTTTAAAGTTATTGTGTTATAAATTGCAGCTTTATACACCCATAGCAAATAAGTGGTTAAAATTTATGATGATCTTTTTAGTCCTGTCAAATTAATTAATTGTTGAATTAATTAATAACAATTCATCCATTCCAAAATAAAGGACTGTGTTTATATAATATGTGTGTGTGTGGCATTTACATTTATATATATATTGTATATATTTAAGAAATATGAGAAATATATATCTATATTTACATAGTGTACATATTATTTTAAACATACACATATATATGTTTATGTAAATATATGTTATACATATGTATGTGCGAGCATTTATATATATGCGAGCATTTATATATATATACAGCATATATACACCACACATATATTATATAAAAAGATTTTTTTGGAATCGAATCATTTTTGTTTTTTGTTTACTTGCTTTGTGTGCTTGTTGTTTTGTGTTTTACCTGCCAAGGCTCAAATTTATCAATGTCAGCACAGGTGCCGCCATCAAAAGGGCCATACCCTGGTACACAATGCTCCAGATTATGAAGGGCATGTGCCACGGCATACACAGCCTTATACACATTGTACGTAATCCTCAACTGTGACACGTCTGTGAATGTATTATTTAACTTGCCTAACATCTCCTTCCCATTACAGAGGCCTTCGGGAGCTAATCTGACATCCTGAGCACTTGTAATATTCCCTGATTCTCTGGCCTCTCTTGTCTGGGCATTTTGCATTGCCTTTTGATAATTCAGCGTACAGTTAAAAGCTGTCTCCCAAAACTCTTCTGTCAAAGGGTCCTGATAGGGATCGATCTGCAGCAGGTGCTCTTCCAGGCCGGGTATTGTGGCTTTTCTCACAGCGAACCCGATCGTGCCACCCAGAACGGGCAGAATATTGCGGTGATGTGAGATGGCAGCAGACGTGACCCAGGCCTCGCTTGCAATCCACGTGCGATTGGTGACATTGTTCAAAAGCAGTTCTTCCACCAGGAGGCTCATATCCACATCAGAGGAGAACACCACAATGATCTTAGCCGTGGAGTCCAGCACCGTCTGCACAATGCGCTGGATGGCCTCTGGGCTGCTGACCTTGGGGAGGGTTTCAGAGAAGGATGTGCAGACCCCTGCTTCTTCCACCAGCTCCTTGAACCTCTTGATGCCATATTTGCCGTAATCGTCTTCGGCTGCGATGGTACCCACCCAGGTCCAGCCAAAATGCAGCACCAGTCGCGCCATAGCCACAGACTGATGCTCGTCACTGGGTATAGTGCGGAGGAAGGTGGGGTATTGAAATCTGCTTTCTAAAACTGAGCATGAAGATTCGTAGCTCATCTAGTAATGTGGAAAGAAGAACTTTAGTTCTAACACCCAAACTGATTTGTTGTGATTCTTGGCTTTATAATATAGCAATATCTAAACATTAAAAACATCACAGATCAAATACAGTAAAAATTGAAGGTTACTTGTGGGAAATAGTAGAGGCCCAGGATCCTGGCAGTGGCAATAGAGAGATCAGAGCCTCCAGCCCCGATCAAAGCCGAAAGTGGAGGACCATCTCCACATCTGTAGTTGGGCACAGCCTCATCTTGGCCTGTCAAGAAGGTAAGGGTCCCCTCCACAGCTTTGGAAATGGTGAAGCACGAATCATAGATGACATAACCTAGCTCAGTTTTGGGTAACAGGTCGACCCTGGCGTTGATCTCTTTAATGGCAAACAGCATGGTCTGAGTCCAGCGGAAAGTACGGAAGTTAAAACTGAGGGGAAATTCACACATTAGAATTCAATACAATGGGCAGGTGTCCTAGACATAAATGAATAGCACTCCTGGATTGATAAACACTGTATATATTATTGAGTGTTGTTCTTTCAATCGAAGACTGGAATCATTTTTGAGTGTAAACAAAGCATAAAGGAATAGTTCTCCCACAAAATTGTTCCCATTGATTGTTCATATTAGTCATAAAATGACTATGGTGAAGTCAATGGGAAATGTTTGGGAGTGCAAAATTCCTTCAAAGACATTTTGTTGTCATTTCTTAAGTACGTAAAGCCTGGATGATGTTCCCTTGCTTTGTTTAACATGGATCGGTAGACATGACACAGAAGTCGCAAGTTGTGTCTCTTCCATATTGTGATGTATATTTAAGTGAAACGGCTTCTGGAATGAGATAAAAATGCATGGCAGGACTTGATTTTGTTCTTTGGGAATTGATTGGATCATTGAAAGTTAAAACCATGGTCATTGAACAGTCAATATAGCCTCACCCTTATGCTAAGACATTCGTCATGTAAAGAAGAGACTTCGTTTGAAAGGGACATTTTACATTTATTGCACATACATGTAAGCAACAATGACCCTCACAGATGAATTACTTGTAACAAAACACTGCAATATTAAACTAAGAATGGTCAGTTTTCATTTCATGGTAACCAAACGCTGCTCTTTTGCATACAGCCCATAAGGGGTCAAAGTTTAAAATGTTTAAAAATGCAAAATGGAGAATGAGATGTTGCAGAAAGAACACATACATTTTGCATTTTAAATGTGATTCATAGGTCTCCCATGGGAATTTAAGGGAACTTCACAAAATGTTCCAAAACACACAAAATATGACCATGTGCTTTTGCATATGTAATAAGTTGTTTTCAAAAATAATATAAATGACACCGTATAGATTCGGAACAATATGTATGTTGTTGGAAAATAGATACAAAATTAATTTTATTGAAAATATTACTCTACAAATGTGTGATGTGGACATTTAATTTAGTCCTCAATTCTCTCTAAATTTAATACAATTTTTCTTGCATATCTTGATTTGCTTGTCAAATTAACTTTATGATATTGTAAATAAATGGCATTTCTTTTATAATGTATCAATATACTGTAAATATCAGGTGACTGGGGATTACCAATGTAATACCAGTTAACACCAATAGGTGTATTGTATACAATTAATTTCAACATGTAATGAGTTTATGGAAAGTAACAGTGATCTCCAGGGAGGCCAACCTGCGATTTTGATAACAACGATGACAAAGAAAATCTGTATGAATGAAGTAACAATCCAGGAAATGCAGTGTAATAAAACATATTAAACAGTTTCCAAATAACGTGCATTTCATCATAAGCCTTACAAGTCAGCAAATTCAATAACAAGCATATAGTTGTAAAAAGGACTATACTATTATTTCAATACACAAGTTCTAGACAGCTTTTCTTCCAATCTGAAATCTTTCTATGGTTATATAAAAAGTGTAATCTTACCCCTCACATTCCGAGGACTCTGGAGCGTTTGTGGTGTTGCCGTCAGTTGATGCCAGGCGATTATGAATAGGAAACATACCACCAATAACCACCGTCTTCTTCTCCACATCCTTATATCCGCTCAGATTGAATTTGGCTTTGAGTTTGCAGCTGGCCTCAGCATTGGTCGACACACAGAAATAAGAAATAACGCAAAAAACGAACAATAAACGTTCTTTCGAATTCTTTCCAGCTAATTCCATTTTTAATATAGGAACATGCAGTAGACACTGCTCTGATGTGCATGTGTTGGGAGAAGAGCAGACACTGTGGATTACTGACGCTTGAGTTCCCAGCATCTCCACTGGGAACTCAAACGATTGCATAAGACAACTTCATAAAACATTCTCTGAATGTGGATTCACACACTGACCCGTGTTAGTGAAACACGAGTTTAAATAAACTGTAAATATTAACATGAAAACTAATAGAGCCCATGATGTGCCTGCTGGAATAAAAACAAAACAACGTATTGTTAGAATGGTTACACTACAAGTGAACCGTTACCTATAATTCCTTCATGTGGTGTTTTGAGTGTTTTTTTTTAGATAATAATGTTATATTGGATCCTATTCAATAGATAACACCCAGAACACATTACCAGTTGAGACCCATAGACATTACATTACAACCAATTCAATTCTGGGTGTCACCATTAAATCCATTAGAATGTTTGTGATATATTGTTTTTTTATCGGCATATTATCAGCTTACTTTGTCTATAAAATGTATCTCTAATTTTTTTCTCTTTATTGAAATAATGAACACATATAATCTGTATATAATCTTTTCGTTCACATTATTTAACAATCAGACTACTGACTGCATTGTCGAAAAAAGGGCAAACTGCATATTAGTTCCTCAGAGGTACATTGCAGGTACATCTAGGGTACTGTATATGACAGCTTGACCATTTTTTACCATTTCTTCTGATAGTGTGGGAGAGGTGCTATGAGGTGAAGATGATATAGACGAACAACACAAAAAGTACCATGGGGTTGAATTAATTGTGATGGGCGTGAATCAGCTTGTTCGTTGACAGCACCAGTGCTTGAACCTTCCCTGCCATTTACCTCCATAACAGGCTTGATATTGTATCTTTAGTTACCTTTGGGATGTAGCTGTTTGTGGATGTGCTTGTCACTACATGTCCTCCGATCAGCACAAAGGCACACACCTGAACCCCTTTCCCAAGTGAAAGACAGAACACCACACAGGCTCACTGCAGAACACAAACAAGTGCCTGACATTGTACACAATGACAATGAAAGAAGAACATTAGTCTGTACTTGCTTTAAGGTATCAAAGTATGGCAGTTAAGATTTAATGAAACAAATATATGTTCATTTTGGCTAAGTACGCAAATTATTCAACGCTTGCTTATTTGTTGGTCACTTTGGTTGCCAGCATCAGCTAAGTGAATAAATGTTTATGATGAAATGAAATGCTCATTAAAATGGACAATAATGTCATGTTTTGTAGAACATACATGCACATACCATATCTATTAAGACTTAAAGCTTGTATCTCCAAATCTGACACTTTTACACTTTTTACACTTTTAAAACACCTTTTTTATAATCAAAAGTTGATAAGCTCTGTTCAATACATTATATTCGCTAAATATTTGCAAATCCCCAGAATAAACATCAAGGATCACCAATAGCGATTGATTTATGAAAAAATATAGATGCTGGTTTCAGTCCCACAGGAAGAATATGTTAAAAAAATGAATATGTTTTAAAAGATAAGATGTATTACCATAAACACTATTACCATGTATGATTTTCCCAAGACACACACAAGCATGAATCTGGGTCTTCCATTTTTCCGACAACAAAGCACCTAAAACATAACCAGCTCGGAATCATGACTTCAGAAGTGGGAACTAACAAATTTCCGAGAGCACGTGAAGGCAGTTTTAGCATAAAAAGGTTGTAGACACTTGGGAGATAGAAAAAAACTAGAAAAAACTAAAGGAAACTAAGGAATAAAGACAGTAATAAATAAAGAAAAAGTGTTTGTTTATAATTTATTGTTAAATATTGCATTTGCAAATAAGTTTTTACTTTTTATAGGCTTACAACAACAATTTTTTTAAGAGTTTGCCATGTTATAGTGAAGGTCTGTGAATAATGTGATGAAGTAAATATACGTAACCATTTAATTAATACTCAACTTTATTTTATTTATAAACAATATGCACGCATTCTATTCCTAATCTAATCCCTAATAAAACGCTGAACATGGCTCTGTTACTGTCTCTCTGGTTTTATCACACTTTTAAAGGCAATCACATAATTTACATATTTTTCATCTAAACAGCGTTTTGTAGTTCGCATCAGTGGAAACTGTCGGTCAACAAAAGTTGTAAAATATTGGATGTTTAGCCACTTGCGTTGCACCCTGAATCAAAGTCCCAGAGAAGTAAAAAAATAAAATGCCTATTTTTTCATGAAATTTGCATCGTTTATTGTAAATTGTTTATCAATGAGGGTCATTCTGTTTTTTAAATTTGTGTGCCCTCTTAATCTTTAGTTAAAAACAGAAAATGTTATGACTATAACTATAAATGTCGTCTTTGATTTGATTGGTCACTGCTCAGCTATGTAAACAGAAACTCCTGCCTCCTTACATTTATTTGGCCACCTCATTTTAACATTGAGGTCCATTGCTGAGATGTACAAAAAGTTTGCAGCACCAAAATAATTATTTTAGGGGATTTATTGAACAAATCTTATCACACTTCACCCAAAAAAATGGCGGGAGATGAAAATGGATTTGTGGCATGAGGAAAGTGTCTCACGGTATTGAGAGTTGGCAGCCTTCATCATGTGGTCCAATTTGCGGTAGACCATCAATTTTATTTAGTTTACTACATCTCATATACAATACAAAATTAATATAAATTAAATACAAAAGTAATTCTTATTTTATAACCAAAGACAGAACCCAGCAGCACGCCTCATCTTCAACAGCCCAAAAGGGCTCATGTGACTCCCCATTTTCATCTCTCTCCACTGGCTACCAGTTAAAGCCGTATCAGTTTCAAGTCACTAATGCTTGCCTACAGGACTATCAATGTATCTGCACCGGCATACTTTCACACCCTCCTAAACCCCATAAAGAAGCCTGTGTTCAGCAAAACCCAGGATTGTATGCTTCTCTGAATACTTGAAAGACAAATGAAAAATAAAACTAACCCTCTCTCTTTCTCTCAACAGGCAGTGGTCTAGCTTTTGTTGAAATCAGTAACTTTGTATTGGCATCTATTTTATGATTGCTCGTGTATGTCATATTGCGTATTGCTCCTTGAGCTCCCTGAAGTTGCTTTGAATAAAAGAGTCTGCTAAATGACTAAATGTAAGAGGACCGCGCAAAGGTTTCACCTAGAAAAAAAACTGTAACTTCTTTACGTTTAAGATTTTAGGGACATTGTCCAGCAATCATGAGTAATTTCTATACAGAAGCATAACTCAATCATTCATTTTACTACCATTTTGCTAATAACATCTGAATGATTGAAAGGTCATTGCGAAGGACAACGTCATCTGAACACAGAGTTCTTTATTAAAGCTCAGTTTGCATTATACAAATATCAGCTTCAAACTGCATGCGGTGGCTTGGTCTGAGGCACAATACTAAGGTAAAACAGCATTGTTCATCTTTAAACAAAAGGGGAGCGGGAAATCGACATAGAATTGCATAAATTAAACTGAATATCATGTAATATTGCAGTTTACCCACTAGGAACTTGTTAGATGTATTTTCAACAGACATGTAAAATATACACTACAGTAAAGGTGACACAAAAAATACAATTAAGACAAAGATGCTTATCTTGCAGTGAATTTTTTTTGCTATTGTGACAACAGAAGGTTATGAAATGAAATCTTTGAAGACAATAAATACCAAGCATGTTACTCATAACACAACAATTCTCTACATCATAAATTAGACCGAGGGTTGGACATAGATCCCTATTTGTGTCCATTCAAAGTCTCCCCCTCTCTATATTTATAAGACCACATGTTTGTTAAAGGAGTGAAAAATTGAAACCATACCCACAGGACTCCTACATTGACAGCAGGTTATAGTTAAAAATCTGTAAAGCTCTTACTGGCTTATAAAGGATTTGACCTATTCGGATGGTTTCTGCTCTTCATAATAAAAGTCCTGTCAATCATCTATTCATTCTCTGTCTGCATCTTCTTTCTTGTGCCTTTGGAAACAAGACTGCTCTGCTCAGCTCAAGAAAATACCAAGGCCTTTATCGGTGAAAATAAGTACATTGATCTTACTGAAACAAAAAATTATTTTCTCAATTCGTTTTCCCTCATGTTTCACAGTAAAAATACCTCAACGTTCTTTGTACAAGACAAATTTACCCGAGAAGCATAACTGGTGTATAACACATATATCCTGAATGAAGTTTATCATCTCACTGGCACTTTTTGTCTTAGACACAAACCTCACTCATTTATTCTAGATTTATCCTTAAAACACTTGGGTAAAATAAATGTTAATCAAGATTTATTCGCTAAAGCCAACGCAATTCATGCAACTTTGCTTCCCAGGTAGATTTAGTTAGCGGATTTTAACTGTAAAACAATAATGTTGGTGTGAATTTTGTATGTCAAAATGATGAGAAGAAAACTATGCAGCATAAAATAAAAAGTCACATCCCTGAAAAACAAAACCAAAAAAATATATAAAACAGGCACAAATTCCAGGAGCTCTCCAGCGTCTCCTCCACAGCAAGCCTCTATTACACCAAACCTGCTGTCCACCAGGGTGACAGCAGCGCTCAAGACACTCTGATCTGTTTTTGGCAAATAAAGTTGAAAACATCAATTGGTCACGTCGAATCGCCACTTCTTTTAGAGAAGACTTGATGTAAGAGATCCAAACAAATAAATCAACACCACACAAGCTGGGTTATTGAAAACTGATCTTAAAGAAGGCAGGAAACAGCATTTGGAACTTTGTCCTTGAAACACAATCTGTACGTTTGTTTAAAAAAATGTTGCTTGTTCGTGTCATGCTGCACTTGGACAGACAACTGCCCTAATATGACCTTCCACCTTCAGTAGCTACAACAGAGATTATGGAGAAGACCTGTCACAATGCATTAAACACACAGAGCTGATATAAAAAAAACTAAATCCACGTATCATCATTATCATCATCATCAATAATGATGATAATAACAACATTAACAATAATAATACCAATGTTACAACCAACCCCAGAAAATGAGGCGGAAGTCAAGTAGCGGTGTCAGTTTTACGCCAATCACAGTACAACCTGCCTGTGTGGGAATGTTCCGTTTCGGTGGGACAATGACAGGGCAGGCCGGCGTGACTAAAGGGGGGTCGCAGGTGCGGGAAAACTTTGGGATTCAGGGGTTCGGTAGGGAATGTAGCAGTACTGGGTTAAGGGGGAGGTAGAGGAGACAAGGACAGGTCAGATGGTGAAGTCCACTGTTCTACTCCCACTCTGTGGTTCCTGGAGGCTTGGAGGTAAGGTCGTACATCACCCTCGAGATACCTGGGATTTTCTTGATCTCGTTGACCATTTTAAGAACCACCTGTGGCCACAAAGCATGAGTTAGGGACACGTTATTGTTTTCCATTTATCCTTTTTTTGATGTGTGTACAAGGATGTCATGTGCAAGTTTTTCAGTGTCTTGCTGTCGTTTCAACAAGTGTGCTAAGCACCATTAAAGGGACAGTTCACCCAAAAATGACATTTTGAAGTCCTGCTAAACACAAAAAGTTATTTTGCAGAATGTGTAAAACCAGACAGTTCTGGGGCACCTACTATTAGTAGAAAGTAGTAGGAAGTTTTTCCTACTATGAAAGTCAATCGTGCCAAAGAATTGTCTGGTTATGAACATTCTTCGAAATATGTAAATGATGACAGAATTGTCATTTTTTGGTGAACTATCCCTTTAAGACAGCTAGTGGGGGTTAAACTTCATGTAACTCAAGACCACTAAATTCTAAATTTCATTCCATTGCACCGCATCTAGCTATTTTCGATGGCCCTCGTGCATTGTACTGTACAGTTTCTAAACTTTTCAACAAAATTTATTTTTCGCATCTATAAGCAGTTTAACATTAATTAGAAATCACTTTTTCTAATCCAACAAGATGCTTGTTACCGATACAATAACCCACATCTGCAGATGAATTCCATTTCCTAAAAACTGAGGATATGATAATGAGGATATTATTTCAGAGATTCTCACCTCTTCAGGGATTTGGTTGTCTGGAGTAGCGGCAATACCCGTCATAAAGTCGCTGGTGATGAAGGTTCTGATGACCACGGATCGTCTGCAAGAGGGCTGTTTCGTAAGCGGGTCACGATCAAAGTGCAGTGGGGTGAGAATGATTGGCATTTGACTGATCTTGCCAGAGTAGCCTAGAAATAAAGCACAACATGAAACTTCAACACACTGAAGAGTCCTAAACACAAGTCTGTACAAACAAACCCGCGGAACATTTAAAAAGGCCTACACAGCTGTAATATTTGGAGAACTATTTTGGGGTGGGCCCCTATCTCTACTGAGCCAATTGACTAGTCATTAGAAAACTATAGTGTGCGCAAGAAGAAAAGTTAAACCGGTTTAAAATGTCAAAAGGTTGAGCAAATGATGACAGATTTTTCTTTTTTTGACCAACTATCACTAAAATTATAATTTTATTTTAATTACAATACAAGATTATTTGAATGTTGGGTGTCATTTTCATGTAAATAAATCAATGAACAGGCCCAATGGTTGTATAACTGTGATTCTTAGCCATGGCTGTACCACCATGGTTTGTAGAGCATGTTTGTTGATATCATTAATGTCTTAAGCAAGGAAATGCAAAAAGCTACAGATACCAGATGACTATTCATCTGTGCTGCAAAACATCTGGCCATACAAAACATGATGTCACATTAACATTTATATACTTTACAATACTTACACAATATACTTGTCAAACAATTCTGCAATTACACATTGAACCACTAGGTGTCCACAAACCCCAAGTTTCAATTCATTCTTGCTTCCCTCTAGCTTCATTTAGCTCTTGGTTTAAATATTTATATAATTTGTAGTTGTGTATACATGTACTACATTCTCCTGAACATCCAGCAATCTTTAACACTGTTTGAACAGAAGTCAAAGTCTAACAGCATCAGAAACATCAGCTGATGACGTTTAACCAGCAGAATGAGACATAGCTGTGGTGAAAATATTGACTCTGCTCTGACAGTAGCCATTACTGTGGTGTGAGTGTTTAAGTCCGTAAAGGTTACGACAATAATGAAGCAGACATTCAGTTCTTACCAGACTCCCTCAAAATAGAGTGTGCTACAAAGTCAGCTTGTCTTAACGTGCTCAGTACACCAGTAGTCAGGAAAGTGGGTGTGATGTCACTGGGCGGCTCTTTTACGTGTGACCCAAAAACATAAACAACTCTGCGAATAAAGAGAGAAAAAATAACATTACTTTACTTATTGGAGGTTCACACAAAGGTTTACTCAAAAAATAGAAGAAATTTGTCATTAGTTACACACCCTCATTTATTTCTAACTATTTTCTGGCCTTTTTTGTTAAACACAAAAGGTTTAATGTCAGGGCTTTTGTTTCATAGCTTTGCCTTAGACACAGTTCTTCTTGAATCTTATTTGTAATCACATGACATGTGAGAACCAATTATTATGTGTACTAGCTTTAAGCCACAAGAGGGAGTCAATGAAGTTTTCCTTCACATTTCCCATTTGTTTAAAGGTTAAAAAAGCACTGCGACAAAGATATTACCTGTTGATGGCATGACAGATTCGAGGGATAAGTCTGGCCAGAAACATCAGTGAATCCCAGTGAGGAGCTTCTTTACTGCTCACCCCACAAACATAACTGTATGAGCGACAGTCGCCCTGTAAAGAGAGAGCACATTGTACCCAAGTTAGAACATGATTTGTCCTCTTAAAACAAGCTCAAAATATTCATTCAAATTTTCAAAGTTTCTTTTAGCATTCGGGTACAACATCTATTAGTCCTATACTGTATTCTTTTATAGTTCACTCAATCTTAAATTCATGCATTAATACAGCACATAGCATGTCAAACTTCCGTCCCCTGTGAGTCAGCAGTCTGTCTGTGGTAATTTTAGCTCAGCGTGCTTTAGCAGTAGGCAGTTTGTAATAGGAACGCCCAGCCATGCATCATAAACCTGTGGTGAGACACTGACTGCCTCTGTCTGGACATGTTCCATCTAATAACTTCATCTCACAGAACAAACCAGCCGACCATAAATCTGTCTATAAATACAAACATCATGAGACTTGCGCATGGCACCAATGCATTGGAGAAACTATCGGCCTTTGAACTTCTGACATGTAGACGGTTGGGCTCTTCGACATTTACTGAACTCCACATATCTATAAAATAACATCTTATCCTAAACATTAACAAAGTGAGCGAGAGAGGAGGAGGGAGGGATAGAGAGAGAGAGAGAGAGAGAGAGAGAGACAGTCAGTAAAAAATTTGTGTCAACAACTAACCACAGAACTGTGGCTACAGAAAATAAAAAGTCAGAATGAAGGGTGTTGTGTAGGTAGACAGGTCACTCTACCATTTAAATTTACTTTAATTTTATAGATGAGAAAATGTTTAGTTAAAGTGATACTTCACCCATAAATAAATATTCTGATATCATTAACTCACCCTCTTGTCACTTCAAACATGTTTGACTTCCTTTCTTACGCAGAACACAAAAGAATATTGGAAACAGAACAACACTAGAACCCCTTCATTTCTATTATTTGCACAAAACCATTGCATCAAAGTGTACCACCATTGTTCGGTTACCAACATTCTTCAAAATATCTTTTTTGTGTTCTGCAGAAGATAAAAGTCAAACATGTTGGAATTGATAATTGAATTTTCATTTTTAACAACAAATTTTCTTCAACAAAACACTGCAATTTCTGCACTCCAAGTGCACAAAGGGAAAAACAAAAATGATTGTTTTACAAACAGGCCCCAAATAATAACTGTTAGTAATCGAAATGCCCGTTCATTCCTGAAAATGACACGGCTGATAAAAGCTCACCTGGACACCGACAGTTTTGATTGGCAGCAGAAAGGCATTTAGTGAATGAAGGCTGGTGATCTGCATCAGTTTCTCCTCCTCCTCATCTGATATGCATGACTTCACTCTCTGAAGAAGGGTGTGTGGCTGAATGAAACAATAAAAAGAGTGTGACTTTTATTAGTACGTAACATAATCCACTGGAAACTCAATGGACAGACTAAAGCTGTGTCCCAATTCCGAGGGCTACAACCTTCTTAGGACGCAGACTTAAAAACGAGGACTTTTTTTCAAAGCACGCAGGCTCAAAAGTCCAGGAAGCTAACTGAAATGAGGCCTCGCAGAGGGTCTCTGAATTGCGTCACCTGTTGCTCATGTTGCGTGGCGACAGCAGTAGGACACAGCAGAGACGTTTTTGACTTTTTTAAACTAATACGGAGCCAGAAAAAATATTTTATTTTAGAGACTATGACACATTTGTGCAGATTAAAACAGCCAAACAGTATATTAAATAAACCAATCTTACAAATTTAAAACACAATAATGCACCCATAATGTTAATGAACAACATCCTGTATAATATTGTTACACTGAAATGGACCGTTTTTGTTAATTAAATACTTTATTAAACTAAAGTTTTGAATGATTATTTAAAAATTTCAAGCCATTACCGGCGCACAATGAATCTCGGGCAATCCGAGGCTGTGAAGGATACATTCGTTCTATCCATTTTGGGGCTGTCATACCAGCCTTCAGTGGCGCTGCTATGACGCAATCGTTCTTAAAATGCAACCATCAAAGAACACAGCCCCGAATTGGGAAACAGCCTAAGAGGCCATTTACACTAGACATATTCAACTAAAAACTGAGAACTTTTTAAGCGTTTTGGAGGACTGGAAACGCAAACTTTTGAAGACGGGACTCAGTTTGAAAAACTTTGAAAACGATGGTTATCGCAGCGATTTCCAAAAATGATGACGTCATAGGCATGTGTATTACGCATTCAGTCTGTAGGCATGCGCAAGCGTATTCCCCAAACAATAATGGCAGCCTCCATCCTACATGTTTATGCTGCATATTATTTCTACACCAAAAGGTAACTTAACTGCAATACTACAACCAGTGGAGAGTAGTGTTTATATGCATACTACTATAAACACACATACACTGTGACAAAGTGTATTAAAAGCACTGATTTAAACAGTGTATGCGGATATGCATAAGCATGTAGAGTTTCTTTATAGCGCAATAGTGCCATCAACTGACCTGGCATGCATAATACATAGTTTATATTAGTTTCTTGGATCCATGTAATGCAGATGGTTATGTCATGTGAACACATTTACGTTTTTATCATGTAAACGTACTCTAAATGTTTAGTAACAGGACAGCGCAGATTAAACGCTCACCTTTTTGACACTGGCAGAGAAATCTGTGATGATTTTCAGGATGTTATTGGTCTCAGCGAAGTCTTTACAGATGTAAGGCTCATCAGCACAGATCACTCTAATGGCCAAACCTGGACCTGCAGCACATAAAACAATCACAATTACAGCATGGCATTATTAGCGAAAGCATATCCAATGAAAACGATCCATGATTTGCATTTTGTTTAAATATTAGATATAACAGACAGAACTGAAAGGAATATGCTATATATATATATATATATATATATATATATATATATCAACTTCTTATATATTTGTTAAATTTAAATCAGAAATTAAAAATTTGGTTATATTCTTAAATTAGAAGCACGTTGATGGTCTCACCTGGGAAGGGGTGTCGAGAGACGATCTCTTCTGGAAGCCCCAGCTCTCGTCCCAAGGCTCTCACTTCATCCTTATGGAAATCTTTCAGTGGTTCGATAACTTTTCCCTGCAGGGAACCACGTTTGAGAGAACAAAATAACAATTAGGAGAGAGACATAAATGTGTTTTCCTAAAGATGAAAGGGAAATATTCCCTGCTATAAACCTCTATTCGGGTTTTCAGTAAAAATATTATTCCTTGAGTCCAGACTTATAAAACATTACATGTATTTATCTCTTTTAATCACAATTCATACATTAAAAAAACACGTCTACTATTTTCAGGGCATCTCAATATTTGTATTATTCTTCCTCTTTTTTATGCACACACAGTGAAGCCAGACAGGAATTATTGAGGAAAGACAAATAGAAAAACATCACTGTTTATAACATTACAATCCCAACTCGAACCTGTAACACCCGTGTGAGCACCAAGGCTCAGTATGAAGCTGGTTGATTTTTACCTCATCTCTGAGTTTGCGGATGAGCTCTGTGTCATTATGGTGCGTTTTTATAACTTCTGCCTTTCCGCTAGCGAGATGAGAGGCGCTCTCAATCAGGTCTGGCCTGAGTGTGCCTTGCGCCAGGTACACATCCTCTGGCTTCAGATTCATCTCTCCGATAACCTCATTCGCAACCTGAGAGAGACAGCACATTACACCACTGTCTACTACACATCCAGATAACCTCTTAAAAATTTGCTTTGTAATTGTTTTTTTCTCCAGGTAAAGGCTTGTTGATGTTTGCTCAAGATATTTTAAAGCAAATCAATAGCTAATTCAGTTCTGCGATAACATAATACTCATATAAAATAATGACATCATCAATTCTATTAATGGGAGATTAATGCTTAAAGCAGAAAACAGGATCACAAAATGCAGAGCTACACACCTTCACAAACGTATCCCCAATGATCTTTCTTTTCTCTTCTGGGTTGGTGGTCATGTTGAGTGTTTTGCTAATGCGTTTTCTGGGCGTGCGATCTTCTTCTGATATTGGCAGTGTTGTTGTGCCGTTGTAAAAGGTGTGTGCTGCATTTACAACTGTGAAGAAGACAGAAATATTACAGTCACAAATTGTACAACACTTAGTTCCAAAAAATCTAATAATAATATTTGTCAGGCATAAACAACAAAAAGATTGGGGACCTTTCAAAACCCTTTTTTTAATTCTTTTAAAAAATGTAGTTCTGCAGTTTTGTTGAATTTCTTTTTTTACATTTAATATTATCCACCTACAAAATAGCTATCATAATATTGTTAAGAGAAAACAAAGGGCAATCAAAATGGCGTATAAACAATACATTTATATTTTTATTGAGGTTTAATTTTGAAGGAACTTGGTGCATTCCTTGATTTTTTAACCAATTCATATGTTTACAATATTTTCCATCTTGATTTGACATTCGGCCAACCAAAATAAATATATTCCTGTTACCTTTGAGATTGATGCCCAGTTTTGTCAGTGCTTCCTCAACGCTCTGACTCTCTCTCTTCCTCATGAAGCCGTTGTCAATGTGAACAGCGATCACCTGATCCTGATTCAGGGCTTTATTCAGCAGAGCTGTGCACACGGTTGAATCTACACCACCGCTCAATAAAACCTGCACAGAGATTCCATTTTACACACATATCACACTTGAACTATAAACAACTATTCCATAGAAAACCGTACAAAGGGTCTGTCTTTGTGGGAGGGAGATTCAATAACCAAAAGATTATAACCCTCTGTTCATTTTCTCAAGAGAGGAGACCCACTTTACAGAGTCAATCACCTTGCTTTAGGAAAGAGTGCCAAGTAATTGGCATTTTTTAATTACTTGCGCACTCTCTCTCTCACAAACATACACACTCAAATCCCACCCAAACATCGCCTCAAGCAACAGCAATTAATGGACAAATTACAGTATTATGGTAATATCAAATATGCTTTCAACCAAACAAAAACAAAATCTTAGTATATCAAGGCAGATCCATAATAATAGCATCACTTTCACTCAAGTGTTCAGCGTTCGGCTGGTGATCGCAAGCCAATTTAGGCCCCTTGTGAAAGATGCTAAACCATTCATCTGCCAAAAAGCATCCTGTAATGCCACCGGTGTTATCACCATCTTCCTGCTGCTCAGGAGAACTTCTGAGGCCAGAACTGAGTGCCCACAAGGACAGATGGCAGAATTCAAGCATGAAATCAAATCGTTCAAAAAGCATGCAAACAAAGCGTTTACTTTTAAAATCACAGCCCTCACAGTTTCCAACAAAAAATATTATTATCCCTATTAAACCAACAGAATATATTATCTATTGATAGGAATACTGGTCAATTATTAATGCAAAGTTGTTCTGTACTCACCAGAACTTTTGATTTGTCTACTTTTTCAGTGATTTCTCTGATGCAGTCGAGCTGACGGTTCTGGACGGTAAAGTTACTGCTGCAGCCAGCGATCTCAAACAGGAAGTTGCGTAACATGTCCATCCCCCTTTCTGTCAGATCCACCTCTGGATGAAACTGAGTCCCGTACAGCTTCTTCTGTTCATTGGCAATGCCTGAGAAACAGATGATGATGGAAAATGCCTTAAACCTCAAACGCCCACAGCAGACATTCTTAACTTTCCAAGATTCAGGACATGAAAAAATCTGCTGTTTCCTGTCTGCCTACCCGCAATGATATTTCCAGACTGGGCAACAACTTTAAATCCATCTGCTACTTTGTCGACACTGTCTCCGTGTGTCAACAGCACGTGTTCCTCTTTCTTCAGGCCCCTTAAAACACACAAGAGAATGTGTGAGTGCAATTCTTCATATAACCATGGGCTTTGAGGAAGTTGGCCAACTATGCCAAACATGGTGAAAGAGAAAATACATCATGTTAAATATTACAATCAGGGGATTTTTTATACCTAAAAAGAGAACAGGAGTTGTCCAGAGCAATGTTGAAAACACCATCCTCTCTCACACTCTTCCTGTGGACTGTGCCTCCAAACACTTTATTCATCATCTGAGGAATGCAAAAGTGTGAGGAATTACATGGTGGACAGTCTATTTGTTTACAGAAAGAATATGCCAAGAGCACTATGATGGATTATCCTTATAAAATATTGTGATGCATGGCTATTAGATATAAGAAGGCAAGGCAAGTTTATTTATATAGCACAATTTATCCACAAAGATATTCAAAGTGATTTGCAAAGAAATGATTTACAAAGAGAAAAAGGACACATAAGGAATACAAATAACAGACCAATGATATTTAGGGATTTAAAATAACAATCAAATTGAACTAAAATTGTGTTTATTTTAAGATGTGAATATAAATAGAAGAAAACGAAAGAAAAAGAAGAAAATAGCACATCCCTCAGTCGGTAAATTTAAGAAATGTTTATCTGGATTCGAAAGTGTCTATTGTAACAACACAAATGTAACAAACAAACAAATTCTCACCTGCATTCCATAGCAGATTCCAAGTACAGGTTTTCCAATGGTGAATATAGCAGGGTCAAACCAGGGTGCATCCTCAGCATAGACCGAGTTTGGGCCTCCAGATATAATAATGGCCCTAACACAAAAAAGAACCCTTATTGTTAAAATATAATCCAAAACACAATACCTAGATCTGAAGTGGTAAAGAAAAATGGATCTAGCCTCTCTAAACTTGAATTACTGAGAGAGTGAAAGCTATAATGCCAAGGCCAGATTACATGAGCAGCCCCTTATCTGACTAAATTGTCGATCTTTCTATTAGGTCCAATCTGAGTCCCTCACTGTTCAGTGTTTCAGGAAAACACAACAGCTTTGTTTCCTTTTCTCTCCTCACAGGTGGGTTGCTCAGCTCTCTACAAACTCACACTGTGTTCTCAAAAAGACATGAGATAAAATAAACCAACCACACGTTTATCTTCATCACTGACCGGTGTTTTGCAAATGTGTGGGACATGTTTTACAAGAGTTTAAGATTTCCTAGTGCTTCCATTTGTTATAATACCCACTGGTTAAATGTTGGTTGATCTTTAATAGGGATGTAACAATATTATTGATATCGTGTAATCGCAATAGCAAAATTGTTAAAATATGATCGCGGTCACATGACTGTATGAAACGATATGTCTTCCGGGCCTAGAGAACATAGAGAATGTTCTAACAAAATAATAGACGTTACCTTTGGCAAAGTTTATCTGGTGCAATTATTTTATTTTATAAAAGGGATTTTTAGGTCATTTGACCCATATCATACCATAACTCATTCCTCTAAGCAACAGTCATGAATAGAGGATTAAGAAAAATGGATGGTAATGGAATCTTTCCAAGTCATCATTTGTCATTTTAAATATTGCAATAAATATTGTACCATGTATAAACAGAGGTATTATTGCACAGTGAGATTTTGATATTGTTACATTACTAATCTTTACAATAATATTTATGATAAAATCAAAGAAATGTTGGAAAGACTTTATAATAAGGCTGCATTTTTTAACGTTAATACGTTGAACAACAATAAACCTCTCTACTTCTCTCAAAAGGTATTGGTCTAGCTTTTGCTAACTTTTTATCAACACTTATTGCATTATTGCTCCTGTATGACATATCGCTTATTGCTCCCTGAACTCTCTGTAAGTCGCTTTGGAAAAAAGCATCTGCTAAATTATTAAATGAATTTACATTAAAAATGATTAATAAATGCTGAAAACTATGTTACTAATTTATGACTAATACAACCTTATTGTAAAGCGTTATGTAAACATGATTGCTCTTTCATTAAAATCTGTAAATAATTAAACAAGAAATGTATTTAATGGAAGATTTGATCAGAGCTGTCTCAAGTACACAGCACAGTCACTGATACAGAATACTCCTGATCAGAATAAATGGCATACTTTGCTATATTGTGCAACGGCTGTTAGTATCAGTATTATCAGTATTAATGCTTCTGCTTTTTTTACATAAAAATATTATTTGACTACTTTTCACTACCATCTCACCTGATAAGAAAAAAACAGAATGGTTTAGATGGGCTCACCTGAAACCCTGCTCTCTGATGGCAAACGCTGGTGTCTCCAGAGGCAAAATCTCTGACTGAACCAACAGCTCTCGCACCCGCCTGTCAATGACTTTTCCATACTGTGCTCCAGCATCCAGGATCACCACAGCACCCTCATAGGAACATAAACCATCTTTGGGTTCTCCAACAATATCCAGCTGCATACACACACAAAATACATTGAAAGAGAGAAATCTCTGAATATCGATTTAAAATGCCACTAATAGAATTTGTGACGCATTAAAGGCATGTGTGCACATGTGACTAGAGATGTGCTGCTTCTGATCAGTGTAGTCTGGTCACATGAATACCAAGAAGGTGACTATGTTATGCAGATAACCATTTCTGTACCTCAGACTTGCATTAATGTCTTAAAGTGTAAGACAAATAAAAAAAAAGATTTTTATTAATTATTGACAAGGAAACACAATTTGTGTAAGATTAAGAATCATGTAAGTGTATAGGTGGTCATGAAGGGTGGGTGGGCTTTTACCCATACTTGGGGCAACAGTAACAGGGAAAATATCAGCATGTTTTTAAAACATTTAAGCAAGATTATGAACAGCATAAAAACGTGTTATTTATTCATCATGGAAAGTGTTAGGATTTCAGCATTTCTGTATTGATGTAGTGCATTTTAAAACGCCCAATTCTAACTTTGTATCACTAAATCCTTAAATAGACAATACGCAACTCTGCTATGTAGCATTTGGTCTTTTTCTGCAAAATCGTCTTGCTGTGGTTTATAGTACGAACGTTCCCACGTGGTTTTGAGCGCAAGATAACAGCAGCAATTCACTTCACTCACTTCCAAACAGATCTCAACTCAAACCCTGTAACAGTCCGTAAAATGAACAAACCTAAAGTAAGTTGATAATAACAACTGGAAGTGTGCGAATGTTAATCAGCTGTCATTACATTTGAGGGGAAAAAACAGTTTCAGTCTTAGTCTACAGAAAACATGATTCAGTCAGAATATGCACTGGCCTGTTTATAGGCTACAGCTGATATTAGCGTAAGGACGCACAAAGCAACTTCTTCGTTTGCCTTAAATAAATGTATACGGGGATAAAGAAATATATTCTTTTTAGCGACACGAACCCCTCCAGTGTTTCACGGGTCTCGTTGGCAATTGAGGCTCAGCATGTCACACTGAATATGGCTAACTAGCATTAGCTTAGCCTCATGGACAGCGCTCGCGAGCCCGGCTTCAGCGCGCGGTGAGCCTGTAGACCTCCCCCGGGGCACAAAAAGCTCTCACTATCGCTTTCACATCAGACACCACGAGACCAGGCAGGGTGGCATGCACTGGAAAGATAACGTTCACAAAAAATGTTTTCAGAATGACACAACGATCTCCGGAAGCTCAGAATCCCGGGTGCGCAGTCTGCTATAAGTTTCCCAGAACAGACAGGCCGCGTGTGAACGGCGACTACCGGAGGAGCCCCGTCCACCGCTGCGGCGAGCCCCGGTAATACGCACAAGGACGGGCTGAACTTCTGTGCATGCTCAGTTCGGTTTACTGACCTTGCTATCCCCGTTACACAGCGCCATGGATGCGTGCTGTGGAATGGACACCCCTGTCTCGCGTGTTATTCTCTTCTGAACGTGTTCGGCGAGCACTCCACTCACTGCCGCTTCCGTGTGATTACCGACGGTATCTGCCGTTCGCCTGCTGGTAACGTTACTACAGTTCCGTAGCTCACCCAAGCTCAATGCGAGCGCTGAAAGGGAGGAGTTTGACGTTTAGAGACGGAGAAAACTTTCTGTTGGCTGGGGGATCACAGACAAGACAGCCTGCTGGATGTCAAGTGTAGAACTTTGCTACAGAGTTGCATGACAAATTACATTTTGTAATCGAGTCAAATAAGATGTAAATTGTCTTTAAATAAAGCTGTGGGTCATTAAAGGGGTCTTCGTCTCTCAGTTACTCTGTAGAATTAAATAACGCTCTGAAATGTTACGCATTGTGGACAATTAGATTTATTTGTGTTTACAGAATGATCCGTAATTAAAATGATACTTCACCCCACAATTAAAATTACGTCATCACTTAACTACTCACCTTCGAGTTGTGCCAAAATTTGTATACATTTATTTGTTCTGATGAACACAGAGAAAGATATTTTGAATAATCCTAATAACCAAACAGATCTCAACACCCATTGACTACCATAGTAGAAACAATAAATTTATCATGTTTTTTTGTTCTGTTAAAAGAAGATATTTTGAAGAATGTAAGACAGCAAACAGTTCTGGTGCACTGTTGACTACTATGAGAACCATCATTCTTAATACATGAAGTTAATTTAAGTTTTTATAAAGTCATAACTGGTTTGAGTGATTAACCATCACATACCCACGAAAACACCCATGACTCCATCTGCTAATGGTGAAAAATTGATTTAGTTTACTAGTCACATGTTTTTATTCAACATGCCCTGTCACATGCATTTAAATCTTTTTACTGATCCCACAGCTCCACACACAGTCATTCATTATCTCTGCATGATGGAGGAGGGGTCCTATTCAATGACTGTAAAAGGCTAAAGAGGACATTTCAGCACTTAGCAACAGACCTGTTCTTTTTCTCTTTAGCCCAGGTAAACCACTTCTGAATTGGTCTCTGGTTAAAGGGTGGCTAATGTGACAATTGTTGCCTATTTTCTAAAGACGCACTTCAACTTCAGTCCACTTCCTGTGAAACCTCAAGTTTTTGAATCAGCTCTGCTTGACAGTCTTCTATATGACTTCAGTCCCTGTTGACCTTACACCTTTTCTTACCACACTTTCATACAGTTAACTTTTCTTGAAAATAATACCCATCATCAGTTAGCCCTGTGGAGGATATAGATGGTTTTCTTCTGGAGAACAGGCAATTTAGGAAGTCTTCCCTTTGGTTGTGTTCGTGGTTAATGGAAGTACCACAAAATACTCAGAATCCAAACTGTATTAATAGTAATTAAATCAAACTTCAAATGTTTTGTTTCCATCTAAGAAATGTGGACAAAAACGACTTGAAATACTTAATGTATTGAAGCTATAAAAGGAAATAATTTCACTTTTTGAATAAAATTAAGAAACTTGTGTTTTGTTTACAATATTCAATCTTCTTGAGATGCACCTAGTTACTATATGTGACCCTGGAGAACAAAACCACTCTTATGGGTCAATTTTTCAAATTTAATATTTTTACATAATCTGAAAGCTGAATTAATAAAATTTCTATTGATGTATGAAGTGTTAGAATAGGACAATATCTGGCTGCGATGCAACCGTTTAAAACTCAGGAATCTGAGAGTTCAAAAAAATCGAAATATTGAGAAAATGGCCTTTGAAGTTGTTAATCAGGGGGACTGTGGCAGACCACTCACTCACAAAAATAAAGTTTTTATATATGTAAGGTAGGGAATTTACAAAATGTCTCCATGGAACATTATCTTTACTTAATATCCTAATGATTTTTGGCATAAAAGAAACATATGTATTACTGTATTTTTGTCTTATTAAAATGTTCAGGGTCACATATGTGTATCAAAAAAATCCTAGTAAGGTGAATACAACATATTAGTTAATTTATAATTTATCACACAACAATTGCAAACACTGCATGTCAATCACATACTCATGATGTGAGTTAAGTTCGATTTTTTAAAGTTATTAAGTCGATATAAAGGAGTATGAACTCTAAAAAATATGCTGTATAAAATGTATACATATATTCCCAAGCACACCGTATACCAAAACCTAACCCTACACTAAAAACTAGACTACACTACACTATTGTCAAAAATCTGACTGACTTTCTAATTAATTTATTTAGCTTTATCATGAGATGATCATATACACACATAAAATGGTCATTTCTAACCACCTCACCAAACCCAAGGGAACTTACTACTTCCTTCACTACCAACGAGAAGAGGGCGGAACTGTAATACGGAAGCAGTAAGACACGTCAGCCGTAACGTCCGGACACATTTCAATGACGCACCGCTCCGGTTTCCTTCTCATACAAAGTCAGTTCGGTGTATGTACAGTCTTTCATTGTATCCTGTAAACATTAGGTATAATATATTTGTGTGGATGTTTTTTTAACAACATACTGCTCAACAGAAGTCACGGGACAGTAACGCAGTCTTTAATCGATGTTTTATATGCGTGATAAATAACAGATTTTTTCCATTGATTTTTGACTGTCATGTGGTTTGTCATCATAGTGCAAGGTAACCATGAATCAGTTGTTTTTTACCATCTCGTGCTTGTGTGTTCCTTGCATTTGTCCGATAAATAACATTACTATTATGCTAACACATCTAGTGTGTATCGCGTGTCATGTCATCTATACTGATTCTTTATTATTATCTTTTTATTTCATTTAAACATATTTTTGTCCTCATGCTTTGATGACTGTACAATACATTCTCAAAAGTACTATGACATCTAAACACCTTATGCACATGTGCTTGTTGAACGTTACATCTGAAATCCATGGAGACTAATAGGACATTGGGCTCACCTTCTGCTGCTATTACAGTTTCTTTTAAAGTATTCTTTTTGCTAGAAATTGGAACAGAAATTTGGTTATTTTCAAACATGAGAGCATCAGTATGGTTAGGCAATTATGGTGATGGTATTCAATTGGTTTCAGAACAGGTGTGGGGTCTCTAAAGCTAGTTAAAAACATCTCCACCTGACTCCGTAAACCTTTCACTTGTTTTTGTAACTGATGCTCAGTTTGTAATTTGATTGTATTTGAATTCATCGCTTCTGTTTCACATGCAGGTGATTTGAGGACATACCTGGATTGATGCCGATTAGATTAAAATGGAACTATCTAAATCTATCGCACTCAAGAACGGGAGGAAGCGGAAGCCTGTGGTGCCCGGGTCAGACATGGGTGGAAGGGAGCCCAGGCTGTCTGACTTAGAAGTGGACGGGGATGAGGAAGCTCTTTTACGGAGCTCGAACAGGTACAACGGCAGTTCCAAAGGGCGAAATGGAATCCATGGAGAACTGGGCAACGTGGCCCTCTTACTGTTCTTGTATGTGCTTCAGGGCATTCCCTTAGGCTTGGCTGGAAGCATCCCTCTTATCATGCAGAGTAAGAACGTCAGTTACAAGGACCAGGCCTTTTTTAGTTTCGTTTTTTGGCCCTTCAGCCTAAAGTTGCTCTGGGCTCCTCTTGTGGACTCTGTATACCTGCAGCAGTTTGGCAGGAGGAAATCTTGGCTGGTGCCCACTCAGTACCTGCTAGGTCTTTTTATGCTTTATTTATCCTTTACGGTTGACGCAATGCTTCAGACAGATGGGCAGAAAGGACCGGATGTGATCATGTTGACTGCAGTCTTCTTCCTGTTAGCTTTCCTTGCAGCCACACAAGACATTGCTGTTGATGGCTGGGCTTTGACCATGCTGTCCAAGGAGAATGTGGGTTATGCTTCAACATGTAACTCTGTGGGACAAACCGCTGGATATTTCCTGGGCAATGTGTTGTTTCTTGCGTTAGAGTCTCCTGACTTCTGCAACAAGTATCTGAGGTTCGAACCCAAGGACCAGGGCATTGTAACACTCTCAGGTAAAGATATGGCTAATGATTGACTAAAATTTAGTTGTATCACCATGTGTACAGACTGATATATTTAAATGCATTTGGTAATCATTTGTACTGCTCTGCACCGTATATCAGATTTCCTGTTTTTCTGGGGGATTGTTTTCATGGTGTCGACCACTCTGGTTGCTATTCTGAAAAAGGAGAACGCCAGACATCAACGTATCCAGAAAAAGCCCAAAGAGGAGAATCAGGGTGTCATGGAGACCTACAAGCATTTGGTCTCCGTTCTTAAAATGCCCACAGTCTTTACCTTCTGTATCCTATTGCTAACTGCTAAGGTAAAGTCATCTAGCTGAGGTGTCACTTATTGCTGTTGTCATCATCCTTTTTTAATGTTTTATGCGGTTTTGTTACACGACTCATTGAAATGCTTTATTCTAATTGGCCAGTCGCGACATTTGCAGGTTTGTTATGTATGGGAGAATGTACAGGCAGCCGGTTGTTATCGCAGAAATGAGCCTTGACAATGTGATCTTGTACATTAACAACATTATCCCGCTTATTACACGGCTACTTGCCAGATGAAAAAAAAGGACATCAAATGTGAATTTTAAATATTTGAAAAAGCTAATTTTTACCGAATGCAGACCTTCTGTATGGAAAAGCCGTTTACCTTATGAAGTTCAAACGTCACGAACAGGCAAATTGGTTCAACCATTTGTAAATATAATGTCATACATGTTATTAAAAGACATATTTATAATTAATTTTTGTGTAATATTAAACTGCCCCTCTCAAAATGATTTGCAGCATCCGGGTTACAGGTTTTTTTTTTTTTTTTGATGGGTTGTTATTTGAAAAGACCAACCCTTGGAATGTCCGGACTGCCCAATCAGAATCAAGCATTCAAATGAGCTGTGTAATAATCCCAGATAACAACATCTTAAAACTAATAACAGCCGGTCACCTGGATGCAACAAATCATTTTGACAACTGTTTTTGTTGACAATTTAAATTGTAATGTCTTTTAATAACATGTATGACATTATATTTACAAATGATTAAACGACTGTTTGTGACATTTGAATGTTGTTTCTTACCTTAAAACCTAAGTAAAAAGTAGCAAAATAAGCATATCTGCATTCTGTAAAAATTAGATAATAATATATTCCTGATCACAATGTCGGGGGGGCTTATTTTTGAGCTAACAACCGGCTGCCTGTACATTATCCCTTACTAATGCAGATCAGTGATATATCTCTCTCTTCCCGTTTCTTCCAGATTGGCTTTTCTGCTGCGGATGCTGTGACTGGGCTGAAGCTAGTAGAAGCTGGGGTTCCTAAAGAGCAACTAGCCCTGCTTGCAGTTCCCATGGTGCCTCTGCAAATTCTGCTACCCCTGGTTATCAGTAAATACACAGCTGGTCCTCGTCCACTAGATATCTTTTACAAGGCTTTTCCATTCAGGTACAAACAGAATCCATAAACATAACTTCCTGCTAGTAATAAATAGCTTTGACAACCAAATAAAATGGCCAGTCACTTCTTAAATTTAATCGTAAGAGGGAATAAATGCATATAGACTAATAGTGCACATGTTGTGTTTCATTAAGGTTACTGATTGGTCTGGAATATGCCCTGCTGGTCTGGTGGACCCCAAGTGTTCGGCATGAGGAGGGATTCCCTTTGTACTACTATGCAGTGGTGCTGCTCAGCTATGCTGCACATCAGGTTAGTACAGTATATACTGTATAAACCACAGCTACTGGGTTGATCAATGACATTTTATGTTTTTGGTTCAAAATGTTTCTGCCTTTTTTGGGGGTTTGTTATATTTTAAAATAGAAAGAAAACTAGTTTCACCCGAAAATGAAAATTCTGTCATTATTTATTCTCCCTCTTGTTATTTCAAACCTGCATGACTTCATTCTGCAGAACACAAAAGAAGATATTTTGAAGAATGTTAGTGACCGAACAATAGCGGTACCCATTGGCTTCCATTGTATAGATTCAAAACCAATGCAAGTCAATGGGTACCACAGGGATATTTCTTAAAAATATAATTTTTTTGTGTTCTGCAACAGGTTTGAAATGACATACGGGTGAGTAAATGATGATGGAATTTTCATTTTTGGTTGAACTAGTCAAACAGACATACCAGACATATTTTATTTTGTTATTCAATGGGAATGTCTAAATGTCACTTTTAGTATTTATTTAAAAGTTTTCACTCAATGAAATTCACACACTTTGTTTTTCTTTGAGTAATTTGTATTTTTTCCACTAGGTGGCAGTATATAGCATGTATGTTGCCTGCATGGCCTTTCATGCTAAGGTCAGTGACCCTGTCATCGGCGGCACCTATATGACCCTTTTAAACACTGTGACTAATCTAGGAGGTAACTGGCCTTCTACTCTAGCTTTATGGCTGGTAGACCCTCTCACCTCTAAAGAATGCCAGGGAGCCCCTGGCCAAACATGCAGTTCACTTGAAGAAGCAGGGGTGAGTTTTACTTTTCTTTTTCACTAACAGAAATTTGCTGTATCTGCTTGCAGACTTTTTCACCTGTTTTTATATTGTCTGCAGCTCTGTGTCAGAGAGGGTGGGACATGTATAACAACATTGGACGGTTACTACGTGGAGTCTATTGTGTGTGTTGTGATTGGTCTCTGCTGGTGGATCTTTTTCGGAAAGAAGATGACGCGATTACAAGAAGAAAGCCCCTCGGCATGGCACTGTAGAGTTACCAAATAACAGAATCTCTGCCAGACTCAGAGCTACTGTGGTTTTTTAGTTACTTTATGCCTTGCTCTCTTATGCCCCCTGTCTTTTCCACACTGAGCGACAGCTTGTGATTTGTCACACTATAGAAAGCCCGTGGACAGGCTTTATTCTTTAAGGACTGAAATGCTGAAATATACTGTACCATTAAACAATCACAGGTTTAAAGCCTGGAGATGTATACACTATCAATACAGCCATAGTTTATGTACAGATTACATACATAAACCCTTCTGACATAACATAGCATCCGTTTTATGATTACTTGAGTTGTCTGTGCCTTGTTTACCTTTTCAAAATATACATTTCAATATATACATTTTTATCATGTATGCCTTTGTTCCAGAAACGTAATTGAGCTGTTCAGGATGGCAGTGAAAGTTATTATTGTCCCTAAGGCATTACCAGTTGCAAATGGATAGATCCCATTAAGGCATATAGCCCTTTTCATACAGAGGTCCCAGAAAAGTCATGGAATATTTTTTTCTGGGATCATTTGATTTTTGTTTATATGGTGGAATATATGCCTAATAGGGACATATATATGGGAATAGTTGGTGCTTAGATCTGTTTCATGAAACAGAGGTTACAAGAAGATTTACCTACAGCAAGGCCAGGAAAAAAGTACTAAAAATATGGTTGACATAGACAACTGTCTGTCCTTTCAAAGTAATTTTAAGGCCAGTAATTCCCATTTAATCTGATTGAACATACTGTTTATGCAGTCAGCTGGGTACCTTGAATTGTCTTTTTTTTTTAAACCAAAAATGAATGTTTAGGTTTTCTGTAAATTATGTAGACTAGCAGTGGAGCAGAAAGTCCACTGTAGAAATCAGTTTACTGCAGTGATACGGTTGGTGTGGATATTTATGAAATCACCAGCACTGTATTGGGTATTGATCCTCAATTGTGTGTTGATCTGTTTATCTAGATCATCAATTTAATGCATATAGATTTTCTAATGCAAATGACTTGTTTTCATTCATTAAGTCCTTACTTTAATTGTTATTCTATCGTGTTGTATGTTGATTTATGGGAAGAGGATACTGTTGCATTGTTTTGAACTTTGTAAATACATGTAAACTGTTACCTTAGTCGTTTTAATTAACAATCCAGAAGTGTAATGTTAAAAAATTAAATGCCTATCTTATATGAAAATAAATGAAACGAAGATTTGAGCTTGCAGCCTCCTTTAGCTGTTTTTGCTCAAAAAGCGCGTTGTGTCCTATCTTACTTTCCATTGGAAGTGGGCGTGGTTTCATCTGTAGTTTTTTCTTTGTAAACAACATGCCGGATTTGGATCCTGCAGATGTAAACGAGGAAAATGCCAAGAGACCACAGAATATAATTGCACTTGTATCACAGCATGCCGACAACAACTTAGTTTTTGTCCGGGTAAATAACTCATCAGAATATTCCGTGTGATTTGCTGTCTTTTTAATGTTAGCCGAAATATACTGAGGTTTTAAATTACAACCCGACAAATATAATACAAATACATTCTTCATAGCATTATACTACGTTACATTCCATTGTCTTTTACATTTGATCATGTCATCTGTTTATATCTTCATGATGTTTTCGTGCTCTTCAACAGAACATCAGCACATGTCTTGGGCTCGCGGGTGTTCTCGTCATAGCGAGGAGCATAAGGCTGGTAAATGCTTAATTCACGAGCTTTTATCTGACGCAACTTCTGTCAATCAAAATGTCAATGGTGATTGTAAAATTACGTTTTATAAAGAGCAATAAGAAAACAGAATTTCTCAATTTTTCTAACCTTAACAGTCAAACGTTACTAAAACTCACGACATTGGTTGACAGGTTTCACGTGCAAGGTTATTCTTTTATTTAGTCTAATTAAATGAAACCTGTTTTGTGTAGTATTCTTATAAAACATGTATTTCTTATACAATTATAAAATGAACCACCAGTATTATATTACAAATGTATAGGGCATGGATCCTTTTAATTTACATATTTTTTTCACTTTGGTAATGTCTTTTTATTCTGCAGATTACAAAATTTGGCTCTGCCTCTGATATTCCAGCACGGTTCATTGAGAGTAACATCAGTATCAGAGGAAGAGTGAGAACTATAACCGAGAAAGGGCTTGAAGTGGAACACATACCAATTTACGTCCCTTTGCTCAGTCCCCTGCTTACGAAACGTAAGGAAACACCCACTTAGTTTAGTATACATTGAACTGAAAATCACATAGACCCCCTATGCAAACCCACAGGAAGACCCCCTCACACACACACACAGTGAGCTTTAATTAGAGTTTTATTCGTTGGCCTGCATATTTGTTTCACTGCTGTCATGGGGACAACTGTGTTCATCTGAACAGCTGGTCCCGGTTATGACTAGGGATGTAACAATATCCAAATCTCAGTGTATGGTAATACCTCAGAATAAAGACTGCGGTGCGGTATTTATTGCAATATTTAAAATGATGACTTGGATAGGGCCATACGGATCCTCTTTTCTTTATCCTCTTATCATAAGTGTTGCTTGAAGATATGAGTTATAATATGAGATGGGTCAAATGACCTAAAATCCCTTATATAAAATAATTGCACCAGAAGGACCACGCCAAAGTTAACATCTATTATTTTTTAAACATTCTCTATGTTAGGCCCGGAAGACCTATCGTTTCATACAGTCGTGTGACCATGATAATATTGAGACAATTTTGCTATTGCGATAACACGATATCGATAATATTGTTATATCCCTAGTCATGACTCAATTTCTCTTAGAAACAAAATGCAATCTATTTTGCCTAACAGTTTGCCTAATAGATACATTCACTTTGAACTTGTATTGAAGCCCATTCACTTATTAGTTATTGAACATAAATGAAACCTATTTTCTGTTTTCCTATTGTTACAACCTATGTCACAGGACACAGGAGAGTAGACAGGAGAATAGGGATGATAAGTGAGTTGTGGGACCCCCGTGAGCCAACGGCTTGTATTCTTTATTACCACAAAACGATTAATCTCCTTTTAGATTCAGTTTTGTAAACCGGTAAGTGGAGGGAAGTAGCCAGTATAATTTTATTATGGACTAGCCATGCTTTTAAAATGAATGTAGAAGGGTTCTCATCTGCTTTTTTTAACACTTTGATAGGAACAGATCAAGTGCCTGAAGTTTGATTATAGTCGGTCAAGAGGATTATACAGTATCTTTCGGGTTTTCTGTGATTCACAGATGGCCTTGTCTAGCGTGACCTCTTTGGGCTTGCACCATATGGGCAGGCTTTCTCTTGTAAGTTGTAAAGACAGACCGTCACAGACCTACAGGATAGGGTCACCCTTTATGATCTTTCCCCCTTCGACAACAATAAAAGGATCATTTCTATGAATATGTTACATGGCTCACTGCTTTATGCTAATTCCTTAAACCAGGGAATTTTAACTATGGTTTAGAGTTAATTTTTGACAAAAGCCCTAAAATCACATCTTGTTGATCTGGTGATTTTGAAGCTCACTCACCCTGATTTCACCAGGCCAGTCCGTGACCTTTCTGGATGTGCGTCTGGCTGGGGTGGAGCTGACATCCGAAGGACAGAACTGGATCAGTCAGCAGCTGAAACCTGCTGAGACGGTGTGGCTCCGACTGATCGCTCGACAGAACGAGACCCTCCACTGCCTAGTGTCAGTTAACAGGGTAAGTGAGATATACACCAGATTAGCACAAGGGTCAAATGCCACCATGGAAGTTGTTAACTTGAAAGACGAGAGGCTTTCACACTTAAAGTAAAAAGAAACAAAACGTTTTCTTATCAATCTTACTGGTATTAAAATAATAGATGAACACTTCATCACATTCCTTCTTTTTCTAGGGCTCGTTCTTCAACACTTGTATGAATGACAAGCTTTTAAAGGATGGTTTGGCCCGGACTTCTCCCCTTATTGGTCTGGACCCTCAGTCACGCATCTACTGGAGACTTTATAAGCGCTTGTTGAGGGCTGAGAGCAGAGCTGAGAAAAAAGGAAAAGGTCTGTGGAAGGAGGAGAGTCGTTGGGAGAGAGCCACTAATGTCTTGAGGAGCAATTCACTGGTCGTGTCAATTAAGAAACTCTTTAAATGGACATTTGGGGCTAGAAGATAGTAAACTATACAAAAGAAGGAGAACGGGTTTAGATAATGCAGAGTTGTTTTGCATGTATTTATGAGACACATTTTAATATGTGTTCTATTTGTGACATATTGTTGATGGCAATGCATGATTAAAAGTGAAAGTTCACCCAAAAATGAAATTTTAATCATTTATTCACACTCAAGTTGTTTCAAACCTCTATAAATGAACACAAATATAGTAGATTGGTAGATTGCTTGGTTTTGACATACTTCAAAATTTCTTCTTTTGTGTTCAACAGAACAACGGAATCTAAACAGTCACAACTTATTTAACCATGACAAAAAAAAAATTGCGGGGTGAACTTTCCTTTACTACCTTAATAAAATCATAAAACTTGAATAAAAAGAAAAGCACAAATTTACTTTCACTTATTTAAATATTCGTCCATTTGTTGCTAAACCTGATGCTTTGTGATGCTATAACCTAAGAATGTATCTCTTCACACATGTGTTTACTCAACACAAAAACCTTTTTAACACTGTCCCTGATGTTGACGGTGTGATAATCACATTATCATGCTGCCGTACACCTGTATCGTCGGAGCCCACATCTTAGTTTTGACAACCGGAAAGCCTTTGTACTCTTGCCTCCTCCTCCCATAAATCCATATCCCACAGACCTCTCAGTTTTCGCTCACCCTGGGGAGGTGGGGGAGTGCTTTGTCACAATGACATGGCAGTGGGGGTCTACCCATGCCCCCATTGAGACAATGAGGAGGGGAGAACCCCATCACTATAGAAACATCACACTCTGGACAAAGTACATTAAAGGGGGTACCATCGCAGGGTCCTAAAGGACTTAGACTTGGGAAGGGAGAATGAGGCTCAAGAGGGAAAAAGTAGTAAAACATGGAGTGGGAGTTTACGAAGCTCTAGATAGAGTAAGAAACAGTGGAAGGTCATGTATTGTGAAAATAAATCTTTCATGCTTAAATGAGAACGTTTTTTTTTGTGTGTAGTTAGATAAAAAGTAGACAAGCAGCTTAATTTTAGTGACTATATAAGTATATATTTTATACTGTTGTATGTACTAAATACAAAAACTTGCTGTCTTAAAAGTACTGCAAGGGGTCATTTTGAGTTTAACTAGGAAGCTGGAATCAGAATCGCTTTTGGTAGTGTTATTCTATACACAAGTGGCCAAGACCATAAGGAAATGAACTAAAGAAAAGCAAACAAACAACATATAGAGAGAATGTTAGAATAAGGCTTGTTAGTCTGGGGCCTAATCGACATTGAATGACCCTCCCAGTGGGTTTCTCTGAACAGTAAAATCTCAGGTCCTCTGGAAGGGGTTTTGTTTTTGTCTCAGCTCTCAATGGCAATAGTCTATCTACTCTAATGGGCACGAGGGGGAGGAGGTGACTGCCAGCACCCCTCTTCCGCCTTTGTTGTGCAAATGTCCCTTGCGACTATGGCAGAGTTGCTGGACTCTTATTGGACAGACGGTTTGAATTGTAAGGTGCATTACTATGATCATTGGGTCTGAGACTGGCAGACTTTGAACTCAGACTCAGCACATGGGCGGCTACGCGGAAAGAACAGTGGAAACTGTGGAAGGACTGATGGATGAGAGATGTGGGAGTTAAGCCTTGGAAAAACATGGTCTTTGTGTTTGTGCAGGAGCGAGAACAGAGCTCGTCTCTCCTCATTGTATCAAATTCTACACTTGGAATTTTGAGCTCCTCAACTGATTTTACCTCTCAGGGTTTGTGTTTTTGTGACTATGAAACAAACTATTAAACTAAGTGTATTTGTTTATAGTTAATTAATGGTAAACTATAAAATACTTATAAATGCATGTTTTCAGTATTTTCAAACCAACTTTTATTTTAAAGTATTTAGAAAAACAGTGTAGGCCTACCATGCTGGACACTTCTAAAAGGATAGAATATCATAATAAAACAAAGACTGACTAGAACATTAAAAGTTAAAATAAATTATTTAAGTTCCATATACCACATAAATAATATATGCACGCCTATGTACATTTATGTCAATTATGTACATTTTAAAAACTGAGATGTGGCATATTTCGTTAAATATTAATGTTAAATTAAAATACTTTAAATGTGTAGGCAAAATGTTTAAATGAATGAATATACTAGTGAGTTAATAATATTAGCTGTCTATTAACAGATTTTTGTTGCTCAGTCCAGGTTCACGTGATTCCCTCTCGGTCCAATCCGTTAACTCCGCGCCTGGATTTGGTGGTGCGCGTCTCGACTCCGGTCAGTCCGGAGCGTTTGAATGAGCGCAGAGACTTTACAGTTAAACAGTAAACACCGCTTTACATGATCTGGGGTGAGGAAGCAGAACCTTGGAAACGTTGTGGCCCTGTGTGGAGGATACTACATACACAATGTTTCCATGAGTCAACGCTACTTTTATAAGCAAAGCGGATTATTGAGCAAACTCGTCAGGGACGCAGAGGATCTTAGGTAAGATTTGTGTGTTCTTTGTTGAGAGCAGGTGCACGTTTGATCCATACGTTAACTTACCCACAAACTTTCGCTACGTCCGAGAACTTTGTTGTGAATTTTGTCTCCGCAGTAACTTTCATTTTAGGTTTTCTCACAGGGTTGATGGAGGCTTTATCGTCCAGCATGGCTTTTTTAATGAATATTAAAGTTATAACGAATGTTAAAACAGTTGTTTTTTATTATGTAAAACATTGTTTACATGTATTGTTAGGTACGAGTTTGACATATGATACATGTGGCATTACAAGCAAAAGGTGACAAGGTTGTCAAGGCTTTTGCTGGCAAGGTTGGCAATTTGCCAAACAAAATGTGTTGAATGTGGTCCCCTAAGAAAACTGAACCACGCTAGAAGTGTAGGAACTCAGGATTGAGTCCGATTTGTTTGAGGCTGTCATAGTTTTGCTATTATGCCATTTGGTTTCTAATGTGTGAAAATGGTAAATTTGTGGTTTTAAAACAAAAGTCATGGTTAAGCTTTGGTTAGTATGGTAAAACCATGGCACATTTTGGAAAGGGAAGATGGTCTTGGGTTTTATGCCACCCAATCAGGTCATACAGAAGAGTTCACAGGTGGTCTTAAGGGGATCTTGAAGATTCACAGGGCACATGTTCAGATCACTACTGGTATACAAATTTGACAAATGTGGGGTGTGGTGTTATGTTTGTACATTCAAACATGATGGCACAATTCAGGTTGGTCAGTTGATATGGTGGTCAATGATCATTGTTTCTAATTTTTATAATTTCCCCTTTAACATATTTAACATGTAATTTGGCAAAAGTTAGCGTTAGCAAGTATGAGATTGCCTATCCAAAGTTTGTACATACTTTTGTGTATTGGAACGTGCGGGGTAAAACGACTCTAGTGTTTTCCAAGCACAGCGTATCAATTTGCTCCCCTGCTCGGGTGTAGCGTGGGCCGGTAAACAAGCGGAGCCCAGATTAATTATTTAGCTTTTATTCTCCGGGAACAGAAGATGCGTTAACTGTATTCTTTGTGTGCTCGGTGTCGCTGCAGTTACAGTAAAGTTAATCCTCTGTGGCCTTCTGATGAAACAGATCTTCGTGTGTCTCACTTGTTTTGGGTCATGAGCCCTAAAGTGTCTGCCACTCCTACTTGGTTTAGCAAAAGGGGAGAATGTTTCAGACTAGAATTTTGCACAAACCAACGTAACAAAGCCTCTCTCTATTCTAGAATTGTTGTGAAAGAATGAACATAATCAAATAATGCATTCTTTATACAGCTAACCTTCTGGGATTTCAATGCATAATAGGTGGAGTGGGATGTAAGGAGGGTGGGTCCATGGGGACAAGATGGAAAATGTACAAAATGCTTGGAATAAATGTTTTACATTGATCTGAGATATTGCGATAGTCTTGAAAAAGGGGACACAATAAACCTATTACTATACTACCTACTATAGTGTCACAATTCAAAGTAGCAGCACTATCTCTCTCTCTCGCATGCACGCACACACACACACACACACACACACAAGATGAAGAAAAGCGAGTCAGCAGTTTTATTGACCTGTATTTTGCTGTTTGACAGAGACAGACAGTCAACTCCTACAGGTTAAGGAAAGGTTTTATATACAGGGCTTGTGTTGGGGAAAGTGTCTTTCTATACATTGTGAGGGGGTGTGGGGGTCAAAGGGTTAGCCCCTCCCCCACCTCTACATTTATTTTAAGTGCTGTCACCCCAATCCCTGGTGCTTTAACCACCTCACTCTCACTGGTGGCATATATATATGAATTACTGTTTTTTTCTGTGAAAAGATAAGAAGCATAATAAACAAAGTCATAAAATGATGCTATTAGTGTTTGTTTGTCGTCTTTTGTCCCTGGCTGCTTTATGGTGCATGTATTTTTAAATGTGCTTGTTCGTCACCAGTTGTTCATTTGTCGCTAGAATCTAAATAGTAACGTAGCTTCTGAATGTTTCAAAAAGGGATTCTTTGTATCGTGAAACCAAAAAGACCGATGTTTTAAGAAATGACTCACTACTTTTGTGTCCATACAATGGAAGTCCATAGGGGCCAGTGCCGTTCGGTTACCAACATTCTTAAAAATGTTTTGAAGTGGAAAGTCATTTAATAAAGATGGTGGATAAATGAGGAAATAATTATTATAGTGTATGAAATTTAGCGGCATCTGGCGGTCAGGTTTGGGAATTGCAACCAACGGCTCACTCCACCGCTCTACCTTCCTTTCTAAGCATTATGGAGGCTACCATTCTAAGGTAATACAAACATAACGCTTCATTATTTTAGGTTGTTATACACCTCTGAAGATATAGTTATGCATATTATATAGCATTTCTGTCAATAGATTATCCAAAAAATTACACACCGGCCTTTAAGTGCTGGGGTCTGTTTGTTTAGCCAGTGACCATTTTAAATTCTTTCTATCACAGTTTAGTAAGGACACTATAACAAACAGCTTTTGCGTGTTCTATAATGTATAGTGGCCATCAAACAGAATTATCATGTAATTTGCATACAGCCTCAGGGTGCTTAGTCACATGGCATTTGCTACTCAGGTGGTTGCCTTCTATCGCCATAAGTGGCCATGAGCCAACATGGTAACATGCAGGCCGGTGGGTCAATGGGATTGAATGAGAATGCAAATGCATAACATCCTATCCTTCTGGCCTCTTTACAGACCTCGCTCAAGAAGACAGACTTGCATGAGCTGTTTCCTTATACAGTTACTGAAGACGAGTCAGAATGTCTATTTGTAAACCAGGGGTAGCAACTTGGCTCCTACACTGCCAGCATGTGAATTGGGATTTTATACACACAAATTATGTATAATTGTATACAATAAGTATATTTATTCCTTTTAACACATCTTGGCTGTCTAGATTTGACAACTGTTTATCAAGCTCTCTCTTTCTCATCTTTTTAGAATATACATTACCATGATTCCTTAAATTTCCTCCAAAAAAAGATGCCATTGACACAGGTTTTATATATTTCAAAAAAGTTATATTTTTGCACCTAATAATGATGCCCCACCAAACCAGATTATGTTCGCTAGGGGCAGATGGGACTTTCTTATGACAGTACAAACAGGATGGTTTATTGAAAAGCCAAGTGCTCACATTACCACACTCTGACACCATAATCATTCTCAATTTCCCCCCTCTGTGTGGGTAATGCACGCTCAAAAAGGGCTGCTAGCCTCTTATCCTATATCTAATGTGCCCCATAGTCACGGGAATAAAATTTTCAGGCACATGTGACAGTTTATGATTACCCTCACATTTATATTCTAGCTTCTCTGACAGTAAGCGCCAAATCGAGAGATGAGAGAATACAGTAAGGCTGAATGCAGTGTGGATTTCATGTTTCAGGCATGTAACGATGGACAACATTTTATAAATGTTGGATTTTGCTATTTAATACCTAGTCCTTTAAATTCAAGATTTAAAAATGAGGTTTGTCTTGAATGAAGGGCAATGTGGTTCAGTTCAGGAATCGTTTGTACTATATTGAATGAGAACTCATAATCTAGAAGCTATAGAAGTGCAGTGGTTTTCATATTACAATATTGATATGTATTACTAACAATACCACGAAATGTAGCTCTCGCAGAATCATTAGGAGATCCACCATCCTCTTGCCATCCCTCAGTCCACTTAAATCTTTGCCCTCTTCCTAGAACTATACGTTCCCTGTCCAGTCCTTTTACATTACATTATATAATTTTTCATTGATATCAAAGGCTGATTTCTTTCGCACCATAGTTTCTATAGCAGCACCTGTTGTGCAAGTTCGTCTCCTGCTGATTTATGAGAATATCCTGAGAGTAGAGTTCTGGAAAAAGAAAGACCCCCGTCGGCTTCTGCTTCAGTATCTGATTTCGTCTTGTTTCAGGAAATTAGTGCAGACTGAGGGCACAGGGTCAAGCACATAGAGTTTCTAGGGGGACACACAAAAAGTGAAGGGCTATTGGTAATAAATTGCTATTTGTTAGCTTTGTGAGCAGTATTTTCTCTTTGTGGTTTAATTTGACATTTTTAGGAACTTCATCATAAATGATTCATAGAGAAGTTTTTGTTTTAATGGCTTTAATAGACGTTTAGAATGGAGAGGTTGAATGGATTTGAACTTGTCATGTATCTTGCACATTTCATTTATTAAAAAAGAGGAAGATCACACTAGGTCAGGGCCTAAGGGCTGATGAACATAATTAATAAAATTAATTATACACCCGTCATGTGAAAAGTGCTTGAAAATGATTATGAGTACAATTATTTAAATGAATAGTAAAAGTCAGAGTTATAAAATTGCACATGATTACACATCCAGAAAAAGTTCCCAGCCTGTAAATATAGACACACACCTATTTGTGCTAAATGTATAATTTATAATGTGTTTAGAACAGTCTCAGGGCGCCTTTCAGGCTTCAACCCTTTCATTCTCTCCATGTATTTTTTCTCTCACGATTTTCTTTTGTAATCCCATCAGTACAATCAGCGTTGTAACTGCAGGTTTGCACCTGTTACCACCAATCAGAGCTCACGGTGTCTGATGAGACACAAGACCTGTTTGTGGTCAGGCCTAGCACATAACATAAATCAATAACTATTAAATTGCACAGTTAAAAAACATTTGATATAGCGGCACGATATTGAAAAAAATGTGATATGTGATAATTTGCTAAATAATGCAATATATGGTATAAGGTTAATAGGCGATGTAATGTGATTTATGATAATGCTTTACGTTTGTTAAACCAGTCGGAACCTTTGTCAAACAGGCTACTTAAAACTAAAAAGTATATAATCAGCATTCATGTTGCACATTCTTTCTGTTCGTCAGAAAATAGTTTTTTTTTAAGTATTAATTAAAATCTTTGTTATTGCAAACAACTGCTCAGAAACCTCAATATGCACATTTACAGTGTTTCTAACTGAAGTATAATATTAAATAAGATGTCTTATATTTTCCAAAATAAAACATTTCATGCAGGATACTGTTTGATGAGCCTATATTTATTAGCACACCTGTGTGTGTAGGGATGGGTACCGAAACTCGGTACTTTATCGGTCTCGGGGCTAAATTGTGAAAGACCGAAGTATCGATAAGCCCTGACGTTAACGGTCCTGCTATCGGTACTTGCGAAATTAAGAAAAACATTTCCTATTTATTATTGCTAAATAAACGTTACATAGCATTTTAACTGACCAGCCATTTCTAATTTGAGATAATATTTAAGACATTTACCTGCATTTTCGTTATTCGCAATCTCGCACCGCACGTAAAATGTACGTCTGTTCCACACTACACGGAGCTCGCGCGCACACAACACGAAAGCTCGCGCATATAATAGTGACGATGGCGGAGAGAAACAAACGTTCTAAAGTCTGGCTATATTTCAAGCGAGTAGACACAGATAATGCTCGTTGCATTAAGTGCAACAAGACTTTTGCTTGTAAGAGTGGTAACACAAGTAATCTGTCTAAACATATCTCTAAAGTGCATTATGTGCAGACAGAGAGATGCAAAGTTTTCGACTGCCTGCAAACTAATAGTTCGTCATCCACGTCCTCAGGTGCGTATGCTAGCCCAGCAGTCTTTCTAAATAACACAGACAGAATTTAAACATTGCATAAGGTTTCTTTAAATTATTATGTAATAATTGTATAAACACACATCACATAAAAAATAGCCTACATATAAATCTTTAGAGTTTTTTTTTCTGCAGTAGCCTAAATAAATCTTAAACTTAAAAACCGCTTTCACAGTACTGAATTTAAAATGGATGAATAATAATAAATTATGCTTAAGAAATTATAAAGCAGAGCTTACCTAAAAAATTAATTTGTAGCGATGAAATACATAAACTTTTTTGTGTTCATGTAAATTGCAAGAGGTTCCAAACCTGTATAACGTTTAAGCCCAAACAGAGTTAACTACATTGTAATTTATGTGAATGTAAAGCTGCAGTTACAGTGAACCAAGCCACTCCAGCATCTGGTCCAAACAAAAGAGAATTCCAAAGCCCCTTCACACTGAGCAGCATGTGTGTGTGTTTGTGTGTTTATACATATTATGTCCCTATTTATCATAAGTATTAAATGCACAAACACACAAATGAAGGAAATATGTGCTGCACTACACACATCATCACAAAAGAGAAGATCTCCAGCCACAACACATAATTGGAAAACCATTTCTTTATTATTATTCTTAAACAAAAACAACAAAAAACATAAACAAATTTAGGACCACATGCATTTTATCTAAATTCTCTATGAATAATAGGCGGGTATCATTCATCTTTTACCTGCATTAAGATATGTTAGGTCAACGAATGTAAAGAATACGAATGTTTTAAATAGTGAAAAAAAACTCCAGCTTTAGTTTCGTCTTTCATAAAAAAAACGCAACAAAAAGTACCGATAAGAGTACCGTTAAAGTACCGGACCGATAAGTGGTACCGATAAAAGTAGTAGTACCGTTAAAACCTTAACGATACCCATCCCTATGTGTGTGATGTTCATTTTTATATTATTTAAATTGTTTATATTAATATTGTTTATACCTCTGTTTTTCTTAACAGCTATTCCACTTCCCATCATTCCTGGATCTCGTCATGAGCTACAGGAAGATGGACAAGCATGGAAGTCCACAGTATTGCCGTCATTTTCTGGCTGACAACAGCATCTTCCATGGTAGGTCTTTGCTGCGGATCATGAATATCGTAATAGAGTATTGTTACACCTCTTCAAATCTTTATTAATGTATTGGAGGGTACTTCCGATCTCTTTATCCTCTAGTGACTGTCAATTCAAAAGAAATGCAGGTGGGACTTTTATACACAAGGTGGTGCTATATCTCACATCATAAAAATAGTGAAGTTCACTCTGGCCGTTAAGTGTTTGGGAATTGGCACCTATAGTACAGAAGGGAAAGGAAATCAGTCCTCCCTCACTTGATGACATTTCCTTAAATGGGTCATATGGCAAGAATACATGTTTTTATGTGTCTTTGATGTGTTAAAAGTTGCACATGCATGTAATAGACACATAACATTGCAAAAATGTAAGTGTCGGAAAAAAAGAGGCATTCTATCTGAAAGCTAATGCTCATCCAGACCTGCCTGAAACGACTCGTGTAGCCACACCCCAACAAATCTACATCAGTTTGTTGTATGAGTTGACTAAGACCGCCCGAATATATAAGCAAGTGGAGGGTGTACCTGTCTGTACATTTGCTTTGGAACCTGATGTATATGGAAAGAGACATTACGTTTCCGTCACACGCATGCACTATTCGACCAATCACTGTCCAATCATAGCACACCTCGCTTTTTACAGCGATGAGCTTTGTAAAAAATCTGCGCCTTTTAGAGAGGCAGGACAAAGATGAGATACAAACAGGCACGGTATGTGGAAAATACAGGGTTTTTAAAACTTAAATCGTGGATACACTTGGCACTACATCTAAAACAAACAATAATGTTTTAGCCGTGTCATTTGACCCCTTTAAATAGGACAGTGTCCATATCACCAAACAAGAAACTGACAGCTTGCTCTTAACAGAAATATTACCACAATACCTATTACAAATCTCAACAGATGGTTTCTTCGTAATCAGAAGGTTTGATTCTCATGGCCAGCGGTTAACTGGTAATGACTGAGGTGCCCTTGAGCAAGGCACCATTCCCCCACTTGCTCCCCGGGAGCTGCAATGATAGCTGCCCACTGCTCCGGGTGAAGGTGTGTTCACAACTTGCTGTGGGTGTGTTCACTGCTCTGGATGGGTTAAATGCAGAGGACACATTTGGGGTATGGGTCACCATATCTGACAGATAGGTCACTTTCACTAAATGTACTAAATAGCCCTGGACAGATGTTGATGTGGACAAATGGTTTTCACTTTACCCATTTGCTGTTGGTCAGACAAAACAAAGTTCTGCTCCAGGTTCAAGTCTTTGGTTGAGGTTATGTGGCTGTGTTTGAATGCTTAAACAACAAAAAGTATTTAAAAAGAATATATACAATGTTCAGTGGAATCAAAATTAAACTGATATTCAAATTTAAAGTGATATTGAAGAAGGTATTTAAAAAAAATTGTCTCCATTAGAATGACCCCTGCTTCTTGGTAGTGCTTGTTGACGCTTTTCAGGATCACTACCTTAAATATTACCACCATTGTATGAATTATATTCCTATATCTTTTATTAATAAGATGAATGCGGTGGTGTGGATGGTTGTTTTACTGAGAGAGGTGGGATGGTTTTGTAGTGGCTGGGCAACTGATGTATGATACCTATCAGACCTGTGAGCTGCAGCCCGCCTGTCTGTCTGCTTGCCTGCTTGGAGATGGTGTGTCTGGCATTCGGATGTGGCATGCTGTAAGTTACCTGTTCTTTAAACAAAAGAGGTCAGTGAATCATGATAGAAAAACAATTGTGTGTGATTGTGAAATAGCTCATATGTCAATGTGTAAATTGATTAGATTTAGATGGGTTGACTCCACAAGTAAAGTCCGCTCAGCCTAATTTGATATCTCTTAAATCTCCTGCATTGACATTTTAATGTCACACATATACACACAAAACACATGAATAGAGCAAGAAGATCTAACATTATCCTGACCTAACAGATTTCTCAGACAGTATTGATCGTATCCGCTTCATTCCAAACCACTCCACAACCCATGTGGGATCCACTTCGATCTATCCTAGGGACCCTAAGCTTTGACTTGCTTTTCTGTTTGTTTTGCAGTGAATGTTTCTTTTAAGAGATTCAGTAACGCACACACAGCATAAGATTAGAAGCATATCTGATTTATTTGCATGCTGTGAATATGGTTCCCTCTGAGGAATTGCAGAAGACTTGCTCATATTTTATAAGGCTTATTTTATGACTGTCACTGATGTGGCGTGATGGATGAGAGTGATGGGGGATTCACAGAGAAATGCTCGCCAATTTAAAAAAAGCGACAGATGTTTTTCTCTGACGGAATCCACAGTGTAAAAATGAAATGATGGAATAAATTACAATGCAACAATCTTAACTACCGATTTTAGGATGTTAAGACACACCTTAGATTTAAACTTCAGTCAATCTCGTACATGCAAATTACATTGCACAACAACAATGCAAACAACCACACAACAGATTTTCACGACTTTCATCTACAACAAGTTCAAAATACCAGTCACCATTCCTCGTTTAGGGTAAAATTGGTTGAAGGGACAACTTATCTGGTGCTTTTTATCCATTGTCACCATTTGTTTTTTACAAGAATAACCGAATATTCAGTTCATCTTTATTTGCATTCCACTTAATGACTTTGGAATGACATGGGCCATTAAAAGATTAAAGAATTCATTTTTGTTTGAACTATTTCTTTAAATATGTTTTTCACACTCTGCCCTCTGGCCATTTTTTATATGTTATAAAATTCACATGTCACTTTAATTTATGAAGCAAACTGTCACCATCCAAACATTCCACTGGATAGATAAATGAAAAATACATTATGGCACATTAATCTTTTAGAAACCTTCTGTGAGTAGTGCTAAAGCAATGCCCAGCAATCATGTGATGAGAGTTCATTCATTATTACAGTATGTGGGTTTGAGCTAATCCCAATGGCGTTTTAATCACTTTATTTTCCAATACCAAATAACTCATGACCATTTTGGATGTGGAGAACGATTTCTATAAATTGCATGTCTCTGAGCATGAACAGCACAATCCAGTTTTTTAAAGTCCACTTTAACTTAACGCATTTTCCTTCACAGCTCTTTAAGTTGCAAATGATCATCGAAATAGTAACATATCTATCACTATCTATCCAGACAAATGTCTGAGGCAAATCACGACTCCTCAAGTGTTTCTTATTCACGTGGTGTTGTATTGATGTAAATGATGTGTTGTTGATCCCGCCGATATCCCTCGGACTCCTCAATTACCCACAAAACTCCCGCCTCCCCATGTAATCCCCTCCCGCCTCCACTCACATGTGTGCAGAAAAGCGCAGATATTCCTCGCGCAGAGATCGGGCTCATTGGCACCTCCGTAAAGAGAATGAGCCGAAAAAAAACGCGCGAGAGAGGAGACGAGCGCGCGCCGCGCTCAGCGAAAATTGGAGAGCTCCTTTCCGCGCGCCTTGACTGAATGAAAATGGATTTTTAAACGATCAATTAAAATATGCAGCCATTTATTAGACTAACAATTTCATCCATACTCTGAAATTAAATTCCTAAAGCAGAGAATGATATTATATACCGTATAGGTATATGGAAGAGTGCATTGGCACCTGCGTTCTGAAGCGCATGCCGTATTTTCCTACCTCCACACTTAACGGGATACGGTCTTTAATGCGGTGTTTACCCCTTATAAACTACAATGGCGGAGCTGGAAGTTTCGAAAAATATCACTTTGGAAAAGGGTGAGTCACACGTCATTTTTTCCCTGTTTGCTCTTCTGGCAAAAGTGCGGGTTTGTGGTTTTTATTTTGGTGCATTTAAGCGCGCTGTTCTCGGTGTTCGTGCCACTTAATTTAGTCAAGTGAAGAATTTAGTGCCTGATTAACTCTCATATAAAGGATTTGAAGCGATGTTGATGTTGTTTGGTCTTTGGCTTATCACATGCTTGACTTAACAAGTGTTGTGAGGGAGCGGGAGCTGTCCATGGTTCTACATCGGAATGCTGCTGTACTCAGCGGGAGGGGGAAGAGAAGCTGCGCTCGAGACACAAATGTAAAGGCTTTGGCTGATTTAATGTTTGCCAGCTATTCTGGTCCCCAACCGCGAAACCTAATGTTCTGTTTATTAATTGAATCATTTTTTATGTTATAAATTATAATTACAATTAGAAACCGTGTTTGAGTCTGTATTTGATATTGCAACAAGAATGGTCTTTTTTTCTCCCGCCTTAAACACTTGCATTAGGGCGGGGTTAGTTGATGTTATTGGTTCAAGTAAATGTGATTTTTCTTGCTTTTCTAACGCAGTGACCACGTGAGCTGATTTGATGCCACGCGTCACACATCTCCGCTTATTTTTACCTTTGCGCTTTTGTTGAATCGTGTCATTGATAATGTTTGCTGGTATTCGCCTACTGTAGGGACTTTAAGGATTGTTGTATGTGTATTTAAATATGAGCAGTACATGCACATCAATAATAAAAGCATTTCTTTAGCTATAACTCTCTATGGATTAAATGTTGTGTCAACAGGTTAAATTATTACACTTGTGACGCAGGTTTATGCCTGAACTGACTGTTTTAAGATTAATTTATTGGCAAGACAAAATCAGTATAAAAAGTGCTTTTTAAGTTTATGATGATTTACTGCTCCTTCCCCAGCCTTCACATTCTTTAAGAGTTCATGGCCTCCTTGTGTCTCCTTCTTTTTCCATGTCCCTCTTCTCTATTTCTCTTCATCTTTCTTTCCTGTTTCTCTCCCTTTCTTCCTGAATGAGTACTTAGAGTGCCTATTGATTTTGAAAAATTGTTAGAGACCAGCTTAATTGCCCATTAACTTGATGTTATGATGTAAATCAAGAGATTTTATATGGGGTTGTGCAGTAGCCCGTATTGGTGTTTTAAGTAATCCGTCGAGACTAGTGAGCAGAATACAATCAACATGAATTTTCATTTTAATATTCAATGTAGCCATAGGCCTTTAAGACCACCCACTCTGTGTGACCTGATGGGCCTCAGTTGCACAACAACCACCGTTATAGCCAAGCTGGAGGCAAATTTCCAGTTAATGTGTCTCCAAGGCCGTCCTTTATGAAGTGGAGAAGATTAGGCAGATCACAGGAGTACCTGTTTCTGTTTGGTGAGATACTGGTATCAGCTCAGCTCCATCCTTCTTCTGGGTAAAGGGAAATGGCAAAGGGGAGGGGCTTTCCCAATTGGCCCAATACATCCCCGAAGATCTCTGTGAACGCCTGCCTGCCTAACTGTGCTTCAATACTAGGAAACGCTGTCAGAGCAGCAGTCATGAATATATTAAGATTCTGCACAGTTATTTTGGCTCTGATGGATTGTGGGAGCTCAGTGGGGTTCTTGTTGAACGTAGTGATGCAGTTTGAGTTAGGGCAGTAATAGCATCATTTTTTTCTAATTAAGATGGAGAGGATGTGATAAGTGCTTCCTTCCTCTGTTTAAATCCCCAATTTAAAGTGCGTTCCTGTTGAGGATATTCTTGTCTCTCAAGCTTGGCAAAAAACTCTCCTTTATTTAGTTCCAGTTTTTCAAAAGAGTTTCTAAAATAAAACTCAAATTGAATTCGTACTGTCCTGTAATTTAATGTGTTGCATGGTAGAAGCAATACTAAGGTTGAGGGTTTGATGGACATGCTTAAAAAATGAATACCTCAAAAATATTTGCAAGCCATTTTTATAAGCCTTCAATGTTATTGTCGTGGCAGTGCATATGCATTGAGGCTGTTTATGACATTTAATCAGATTTATTAACATGTCATTTGAATTAATATGAACAAGCAGTCTGTTATCACATCATAGAGAGCTGAGCACGCTCAATTTGCAGTTTTCCCTTTTCTTACCTCAAAATATCTGTCACGTCTTGAGATTATAAATGTCACATTAAGGGCCTTCTGGTTACTGCATCTGAGATGGACATCTCCTCCATCTGACCAGCGGTCAGATCCCACCGGTCAAAAAGCAGCATGGACTAATACAATTTCATATCTGAATGACTTCGTCGTATAGTATGTGTAGTCTCACAGCGACACAGAATAGAGAAACGAGAGAAAATGAGGACACAGAGAACTTTGAGATGTGAAGACATTGTGAAGAAATGCATTCATATTGCAGCAACTGGGAATTAATGATTTATAATGGAAGTTCAACTGCTTTCTTGAGGAGCTGAAGAGTTTTAATAAATGAGTGGCTTCCCCTTCAGTTCCACTCTTGAACTTAATAAAACAGTACACTTTATTGGACCCTAGAGAGATCCACCCACAGTTCCCCAGTCTCGGGTTTTGTAAAAGGTATTTTTTTCCGTTATTTTAGGTTGTTTTATAGATATATACTTATGCTCAACCCTTATTTACTCGAATAATACACTTTAAAACAAAGAAGAAACGAAAAATGTACTGTTAATTTTCTGCCTGGATTTTATCCATTCTTTTCACAGAAATTTTCGTTATGCAAATTTTAAACAGCTGTGAAAAAAATGAATATGGAAAATACCTTATTTTAATATTTAATATGATAAATATGTTAATATAGTTAATTGTGCCCTTTAAATGATTTTTAGTGTAGATGCCTTGACTTCTTCATGGAATGTGAAAAATGTGTATCTTGAAAATGTAGGACACAGTTTGCACAGCTTTTCAAAGATGAAATCATTTTCTCAAATTATAGTACTTGTCTTGAATAAAGTATTCTAAACCTACAATGTCAGACTTGATCAAAAGAAAAGATTGAGAATAATGTCCTTATGTCCTTCTCCACTGAGCAAGCACTAAAATACCCATCACAGATTGTTTGGCATCACATTCAGTTTTAATGACTGTATTATGTCATGTCATGTCATTAAGATTTTCTGCTTTCTCGTCCATCTGTATCATACCGCTCCCTTTGACCCTCCAGGACAAAAACACATCTGTTCATAGGCACAGCATCATGCACATTTGCCCCACTACAATACATTACATATTCTGTGTTAATCCCTGCTCGGTATTGCTTTCTACAGTCACAAAGGTTCAAAGGCTCTTTGTGAATAGCTGGCGTGATAGAAGATGGACAACCAAAGCAAGGGTGGAGTGGTCTTTTGTGGCTAAAGACGTGAGTGTTGTACACGGACGATCGGCGACAACCCAGCTCGCAGAGTTGGGAAGAGTGCGAGCTAGAATTCATGACGGATGATGCCTGAATTACGAGCGGCCGGTTTTATGTTTGGATGCTGTGGGACTTTTCTCTGTGACGTCAGAGCGATCAGCCATGGCCAGTGTGGCGTCTCTCTTGGCCCGTTGGTTCTACCATGTTGGAGGCAGCGTGGCGGTGCCACAAAAGTATCGTTTGGCATACATAGGTAGGAAATAGATTGTAGAGCAAATTTAATTTCTTTGTGTGTTTGTGTAGACACTTCAATCACAAATCTCAAAATTTATTAAAAGCTTCATTGCTTAGTTTAGTTTATTGGCTTTTGAACTAAAACACTTATCTCATTCCTTGACCTATATGAACTCATATTCATTAAATTTATATTTATTAAGCTGTTGCTTTTATTAACCTTTTGGATCAGATATGAAAAGCGAAAGTATGAATATTCTGCTTGTTATCACCTCTCAGAAATTGTGGAAGATGACATCTCAGGAATGCAGAGAGATGTGCAGAGTACTCTTCCTCTGCAGGTATTCTACCTGCCTGACTATTTGGTGTGAAACACGCAGTGTTTTATGGAACAGATGGTACTAAACAAAACACAAACATAAAACAAACTGATCAGGCTATCTTAATACAGAAAGAGGTCTCAATCTGTAATGAAAAGGTGCACAGCTTTATAGAAATGTCAAAATTGTCCCATCTTTAACGGTGCGTTTTTTTGTTGGGCGAGTGCTCGTTCTTATCTGTCCTGCTGTTGGTTGGTCTAATTAAGCATCAGTTTGGATCTCTGTGTAATAAAATGGATTTGATGTATAAAATGAATTACAGCTGATTTGGGTTCGGAGTGGTGAGTAGCAGCACAGGGTTCGTGTATTATGAGATGTTTGACTCAACAATGAGAGCACAGAGCAGGGACAGATATATTTTGGGGTATTTATAGTTCAGGCTGTGCACATACACGGTTTAATCTGGTTTATTGTTGTGTGTGTGTGACATGTTCCTGATCCAGATTCTCTGTTTTACACTGCTTCAAGGCTCTCTGAACATTATGACAGTGCTGTTAAGCCATCTCAATGACTTGACTGTGATTCAGAGCCTCTTTGTAGAGTCTTTTATCCTCTTCTGCTGGAAGAGTATGAGCTGCTGTTTGTAATTTAAACTTTGATGATGATGCTGATGCTGAGATCTAAACCAGGGGTTATCTGCTGGTTCTGCTTCAGGACACAGATTATAGTGTATAGCAGCAGCATGATGTTTCTAAAATCAAAGAATGAAATGGATTAATTTCATGGTTATTTATTAATACTTTCATGAACATCCTTTAAAAACCTGGTGTAATAGTTAAAATTCTCATGGCAATAGTTAAAATGTTGATGGCAGTAATATATGGCACAGAAGGCATTGCTGTCAACACAATAAACCCATATTTTTAACCAATACTTTTTAATAGGGCCAACGCTGTCGGACAGTTTGTCAAACCTGTGCGCAGGTGTCTAACTGCATAATGCATGTGTCGCCCTGTGTTCTGTGTTCCCGTTTTGATGGTTCTGAACGCAGGGTGCTTTGTGATTTAGGCATCACAGAGACTAAGCTTCTATGACCCCATTATGCAGTGTTTGATATCTCCCTGTACTTCTCCTCACCAGCCTGCTTTGATCTGTTCTCATTTCCAGCCGCCGGGCTGATGAACACATTTAGGTTTCTTGTATATCTAAAAGACGGTCTTTCTCCAACCCCCTGCTTTTATTTACTCTTTTATCTCTTTCACTGAATGGTTCCTGGGTCAAAAGCAGTTGAAATGTCCCATACATTTAATTTTTAATGTGGCTTTGAGTTTTCTGTTGATCCCTTGCTTTTCTGACACAGCCCTGCCCATAATCTGTCTGGACCGCAGACATATGTGAGGAATTTGCTAGCTGTGATTAGACAATCAGACTGCATAATGAAATAGGGCATGAAAACAGAAATGAACACTTTGACAAAAAGCATGTCACAGTTTTTCAGGTTCAAACTGCATTTAAAAAAAAAGAGTAATGACTAAACACCAATTCCCGACCTGGTCACATAGGAAATACATACATCTGTACACTTCTTGCAACACCACAAAATACGTACCATCAGGTATATTGCTAGTTTTGAGACACAGAACTCCACTTGGGGCGCTAAAGAGAATAACTGCATTTGTTCTGCTAGAATGCGTTTTAGTGTCACGATTGGCCTCTGAATTAATTTTAAAAAATAATTTTTATTTGTACTTTAATAGATATTTTAGAGCACCGTACCCAACTCCTACTCTAAACCTACCCACTTCCCAACCACTTAAACACGCAACAAGGAAAGAGTAGTCAGACACGGGTATTTATTGCAAACACTGACCAAAATCAGTATAAAGCACTACAAACAAGTTGAGTTGCGTTTCGAGTCTTCTAAAGCCATACGATATCGCTGTGTGTGCACTGCATGGTTTTAATCACTGTTCATATCAATTTAATCTCCAGTTTCATGGTTTTATTCAAATTTTTCAGTTTCACAGCTTGAGAAAAATATGAAAAAAATGTTTAAATTTCAATAATGGTCTTTTTTTTTTTTTTAGAAGATTTCTCGTGTAAATGCAAAAGATGCATTCTATCTAAAAGCCAATGCTCAATCAGATCTGCCTGAAACGCCTCGTGTAACCACACCTCCACAAATCTACATCAATTCATGGTATGAGTAGACTAAGACCGCTCAAATGTGTACGCAAGTAAGGTGGGCGCACCTGTCAGTACAATTGCTTTGAAACCTGATGTTTCAAATATGGCAAGAAGCGTTACATTTCCATCACACGCTTGCAGTAATCGACCAATCACTATGCACTGCTTAACTGGCCAATCACAGCACAGCTCGCTTTTCAGAGCTATGAGCTTTGTAAAAAATCTGCACGTTTCAGAGAGGTGGGGAAAAGAGGAGAGACAAACATGCACGGCATGTGGAAAATACAGCGTTTTTAAATCTTAAATCGTGTATACACATAACATTACATTTAAAACAAATGATAATACTCATTTTAGCCGTCTCATATGAACCCTTAAATGTTTTTCTTTATTTCATTTTTTCGTTGTTGTAAGCATAGTCAAATGTATCCCATTCTGGCCTATTCACACCAGGAACTATGGACTGTTTAAGATAAAACTTTTAAATTGTATAACTCTATATAACATTCTAAAATGGATAATATATTTATATAATAATAATACAGAGCGAAATTATTTTGATCACCTTCAGAGTGTTATTTTACATTGACAGACAATCATTATCCTTTCACATTTTAATGGGCACACACATTTATATAGACTAGTTTAGTCTATAGTTATCTTTAAAGTTATCATTCTTGATGTGAACATGAGCTACTGGACAGTGGAAAGAAATACACATATATTGAACTTGTATTTTGGGACTAATTCCTGGACATTCTGTCCCAGTGTGAAATTAATTCTGTCACTTTAACTCATCATTATCAGGTTATGAAGTGGCAGGGGATGATGGGACGCTGGAGGTGAGCCGCTCGTCTCCATCCTCCTCTCCAGCTATCTCACCTCTCTCTGCAGTCTAATGAACATGCTGCCCTCCCTCTCTCCATTCCCCCGAGACCAGTGCCGAATCCCCACAGTGCAGAAGGCAGTAATCGGGCGTGAAGGTTTACTCAACACAAGACTAATTTGTTTCAAATTAGCCGGAGAGTCTCGGCGTAATAACAATAATAAGAGTCCAACCAGAGACTCTAACAGAGAGATCAAAAGACGGAGGGAGAGAGAGTTTGAGAGACACTAACCAAGAGACCCTTATAAATTGTTTATAAATCTTGACCACTCATTAAAATGGATTTCTTTATTTAGAGATCTAATTAATGACCCCCAGATGTGGTGCATGTGCTTGTGCATGGCCTTTGATTCTCACAGGCATTCCTCCAAACCATAAAGTTTGGCCATCAGAGAAACCAATTTAGATCCGTGTTTTGGCATTCAAGTGGAGTGTGTGTGTACCTCTGTGTACAGATGTTGAGTGGAGTGCCCTTGTGGAAGTTGTTGTGGTCTTAGTTGTGTTGTTTCCATGTTTTTAAAATTCCAGTCACAATTGTTTGGGTCGATGGAACCCCTTGAGTCCATAACAAAAGGACACAGTTCTCTAGGTGCTTCTAAAGCAAGCAGTATTGAAAGTCAAAATGTTTTTATTTTGTTTATGTGAAATGATAGTTTGAGTGTTATTTAAAGTGAATCCAGTAGTGCACAAACAATTTATTTATAGTACAGCTTCTATGATCACACTCGTTTCAGGAGACGTACAGATTCATGGTGTCAACCATTTTGTTCGGGGAGACGCTAATCGCAGAAGAAAAGAAAGATTATGTTGTTGCATAAATGTTTGCTAAAAGGTATTAAGTGTAACTTGCTTTTGATAACCTCAAAACTCACTGATGAGTTTACTGACTGCATCTGCACACTGAGTTCTTTATATAGCGAGTACACAGTGCTCTGCATGTAAGATTTTGCCTTAGAAACGGATTTTGGTTGAAGTTAAAACGTCTGATGGAGTTTTTATGTGGATGAAACTTTACTAAACATAGACATACTGTATACTGCATACAGTGGCACACACCAGTTGAATTAGAATTAGTCATTTTTATACCAGTACAAAATTTCTCCACCGATATCCGATTAGTCAGTTTTCGAAACAATATTTATTTACATACTTAATGTTGTTAATTCCTATGACTATTAATATAAACATGAAACAGGTTATATTTCTTGAAATTTTCTACACACAGAGCACAAATTCATAGCATTTTCCTGTCCTCTTTTGATTGACAGGATATATCGGTCCTGATTGTTGGCTGTTTTTAAACTATAGTTGTGAAATATTGCTTTAATCGACCGATAATTGGCCGATATTTTGGTGCATCTGTATCTCAAACTTTTAGCTATGCTTTAAGTAAAGAAAATATAATAATATTTATAATCGTTTCACTATTCCCCTTGACACAATTTTTTCGATGTTTACATTGAGCCCAAAGCATTTTAGGATTTCCCCAATGCAAAGCATTCCTGTGATGTCACCTTAGTTCCCTTAGAGATTTAAGAGCAGCTTGTTGCCTGCACCACAGGACATGCTTCCAAACATTGGTTGAAACTCGCCTAAACCCTGCTGGAAGCAAAGACGTATGGATTGACCCTGAGGGGGAAAGGGAACATGAGCAGGTTTATTTAGGAACAAACAGTATGTTTCAGGGGAAAGATAAAGAGCTGTTGCTTTCATAAGAATGAAAATCAATAAAGCTCTCGTCTACTGAAACGATCACTGACAGACTTGTGCGTGTGTGAGAGTTTTCTGATTGAAACTGCCGAGTTATTACGTGTGCGAATATATCGCTCTGCCGGATGATGTTTGACAGATTTTTCAAAAGTTTCTTTGCTGTTTCTTTCTATGGAAGTAAATAAGAGACATAATGTTTTGAAATTTAACAGCCTATGAATACTTGATTTTGAATTATTTTACTTTGGAAACCATGTATCTGAATTTATTTGTTTCGAATTTACCTCTATGAAATTTAAATATGAAAATTATTGATTTCCAATTTAAAAACCTGAATTTAATGCTCACAAATTCAGATACAAAAAAAATCAACTTACAGAATTTCAGATAAAATACATTCAGATTGATCAAATTTGATGGCTCTTATTCAGATCTCAAATTTAGATCGAAAAATTCAAGTTAAATATTCACATGGTAACATCCGGGCTACCCAGGATAGGAAAAACAGTTGAGCCCAGAGCCCGTCTGCAATTGAACCGAACCAATGAACCGAACCATTGAACCGAACCATTGAACCGAACCAATGAACCGATGTCGGGCGGCCTATCAGAGCACAACAACCTGACTGTCTGTCATGATCCAAGAAGAGACCAAGGCACGGATATTCCACCTGTAAAGAAGATGACTTCTAGGGAAAACGAAGGCGCTCCGGTAAGTTTGCCGTTTATGTGCAATCAGACTCTACAAAACAAAAGTATGTTGTTGCTAATTATTTTTTGGAACTATTATTATTATTATTTTTCGACCGACGTCGGTTCGGTTCAACGGTTCGGTTCATTGGTTCGGTTCATTGGTTCGGTTTAAATGGCAAAATATTTGGGAGCTGAAGACCAGACGCTTAAGAAGACCAGAGAGCGTTTTATTCTGTCTAACAGTATATTAATGTGCTTTGGAGGATGACCCGAATCTTTCATAATAACAGGAAGATTGTTTGTTGAAACACCCACTTAATGAACTATTTTGTTCCTGTATTTTTTTCTCTCCCTTGAGTCCAATACAAAAGGACACAGTTCTCTAGGTGCTTTTAAAGCAAGCTAAATTTTATTTGTGCCCATATTTAAAGTGAATCGAGAAGGCCACAAACTATTTATCTAAAGTACAGCTTCTATGATAGCACCAATACCGATTATTGGCCGATATTTTGGTGCGAGAAGACAATTCGTTCAGATTCATGGTGTCAACCATTTTGTACTGGGAGATGCTAATCGCAGAAGCAAAGAAAGATTATGTTGTTGCATAAATGTTTGCTAAAAGGTATGAAGTGTAACTTGCTTTTGAAAGACTCTGTGATGAGTTTACTGACCGCATCTGCACACTGAGTTCTTTATATAGCGAGTACACAGTGCTCTGCATGTAAGATTTTGTTCATGTTAAAACGTCTGATGGAGTTTTTATGTGGATGACACTTTACTAAACATAGACATACTGTATACTGCATACTGTGGCATCTCTGCTACTTTACTTTATTCTTCTTCTACAGTCTCATACTTGTGGCTCAAATCCTACCTTAAGAAATAGTATCAGTAATGAGTTTAACCTGTCCAAGCCAATCCTTCTTTTTGTTTCACTTCACAAACAAAAATCTATCTTTGTGCAAACCAATACTACGTGTCAAGAGAGAAGAAAACAAGAGGGTGTTTGAGTGTTTCGAAGGGGAAGAATAGAAAGCACTGTCTTTCATGGTCATGTCAAATCTAATTGGATTGTAGATTGTTTCCCAATCTGTGAAGTGCTGATAGTGAAAGTGGGCCAGAGGTTTGGTTGGGACCGAATGATGGTGCTGTTCTTTTTTATTTTGGATGAGTAGATGAGTCAGCGGGAGAAGGTGTATATGGAGGCAGAGAGGAATATTTCTGGATCCTTGTCAGGTCATGATCAAAGTACATGTTCTCAGGTATGGCTTTATAATCTGGGTCAGATTGTGCGAGAACACAACAGAGCCATTGGTATCATGGCTTCAATAGAAGCCTCCAAACCTGGTGTTTGTCCTGTATATGAGTTTTATTTTTATCTCGAACGTCATTTCCTTTTTTGCCTGGTCTAATTTCAGCCTGTTAATTCCTCTTCATCATCACAGATGGTCAGAGCGGAATTGGCACACAATGTCTGAGCCTGCATCCATTATCTTTAATTATACCACGGGCTGTTGAATGCTTCATACTGATTGGCTGACGAACATTATGCGGGTGTGCATTATTTTTCAGTTAAACGCACATATATGTAGTTGTTCCAGATCGGTCGACTGAATTACAGTTCCATATCAATGCGCCCAGTTTAATTAAAAAGGTTATACTGGAGCCTACTGTCCACCACTGAATATGGATTTAACAACAGACAAAATGACACACAAATTCTATTGTCTGAGAAGAAATCACTACTAAAATGAATGGACAGCATGAACATTTCAACAACAATGTGGCGAGTGTTATACAGGTCTGTTCAGAAGGAAAACTAAAGCATATAGCAAAGGTAACTACATGACACAATCTGCGGGTTAAAGATAAAACGCGAAGAAAGACGAAAATAACAAAAACAACTGTTTAAATTAGTCTGTGGAATGGGTTAACGGGACTTTAAATGCACAGTAGCAAGCTTTCCATGCTGCTGCGAGAACCGCAGTTCGTGCAGAAATCTCTGCATCACATTTTTTTCTCCTTATGGTTTTTCATATGACCGGGTGTTAAATACGACGAAAGCAAATCAAATATAGATACTTGGCTTTTCTCTCTCAATGGTGCAAACACATCTGCATGTGTCTGTCTTCCTCTTGCTCTCGGATAACTGCATATGCACGCTCAAGCAACGGCTTCAGATGAGATGCGCAAGAAATTAGTCCTACCAACAAGTGCATTCCGAGACAAATACCTTACAAATGTCTTGAGATAAAACATCGGAACAACGTCTTGTGGTGTGGTATAAGCGGAACAATTGACTATAATTAGTAATCGTAAATTTCATAATTGAAAAAAATGCACACCCGTCGTTGCTTCATTACCCCCTTGGGGTTTGCATTATTTTCAAAGAATTCAATGGCATGTCGTGGCGTCATCAATTATTCCTTTCCTAATCATCTTGTAGACTAGTGTGTGTGTGTGTGTGTGTGTGTGTGCTGACATCTGTCTCTGTGAGTGAGATTGGTTTAAATCCTTTATAATTGTCCTGTCCTTTATGTTAAATCCTGCTTCATTAGATCCAAATGGTTCCCAGTATTCCTGCCCAAAAGTGCTTTGTTCTGCAAGAAGTGCAATAGTTCTTGTTACATAAGCACTAGTGTTGAGGTGAGTTCAAGCAAATTGGTTGTTGACAAGAAATGGTATGATCATGTGATCACTATCACATCATGAATGGAATATAAAATTCATATGAATTATTATTGTCATCATTTAAAATGTGGGTAAACATTTCTTTATTTTTGCATGAAACTGTACTTATAAAAACTATGTTTTTAGAATATTTGAGACAAATAAAAAATTACAACAGTGTGACAGTCAAGCATGTTTCAAAATTGTAACTTTTATAAATTGAAAAGAAAATTATAAAAAATGTACAACATTTTACAACAGTCTTTTTGAGTAAATGGCAAAAAAACGGATCCATATATTTCTAAAAGTTTAGGGATTTAAACATTTTGTCACTGAAAACCATCCTAGTTTAAGCTAATAAAACAACTTGAATTAGCCGATGGACCCCATTCAGGATTTAATGGCGGTTTCCAAGTACACAAAAAATGGAATTGTGTTCTCGTGGAGACCGGTCTTGAGAGGCAACCTCAGAAGAACGAACTCGGATAGACGTTGAGCAAACTTCTGTAATGTTTCTGGGACTTCAAATGGTTTCAGTACGCGAAAGTCTGCATTCGATCCGTCTGTGCTGAAAAGTTATTTGTATAAAAATACCAAAAGTTTTGTCGTCGTTTGGGGCTACACCCCCTAAATTATAGTTTTTAATTAAAAACGGTTTCTTTATGTTTTTTACCCAAAAATAATGTTTATTTGTAATTTCATATTTAATAAATAACACTATATTAAAATAATTGTAAATGTTTTGCTATATTACACAATATGACACATTTACGGCACAGGTTAGTAATTTTTTTTACAGAAACAGTAAAATAATGGAGAAAGTTAGTGAACCCTTATAGACCCCTTAGTCTCATGAGACTTCACGCTACAATTATTTTCAATTTGCTTAAAAAATGGTGGTTTACAGAATATTTTTGTTTTACTACATATTTGTCAATTACTCAAGTACACTGTATCGCGTGAGTATGGCTGAGGTGTCCTGGATGTTTTCTGAGCAATAGAATTTTGTTAAAGTGATAGGTTACCCAAAACCAAGTTAATTAAATGGGGGCATTTAACAACATTCTTCAAAATATCTTCTTTTGTGTTCTGCGGAAGAAGGAAAGTCATACAGGTTTGAAATGACAAGAAAGAGAATAAATGATGACAGAATTGTTATTTTTGGGTGAACTATCACTTTAAGTTGTTTACAGTCTTTCCTTTGAGGAAATATCACTGGCATTTATCGACAATTAGGTGTCAATGAGCAAGAGCAATGATCTTATAAGAGAAATGTAAGAACGTCAAATTTCATTGTGACCCTAGTTTTGATCAGTTCCACACACAAAGCTATGGCTCCTGAACACTGGAAATCCAGCCTGTTAGATGAGCCTATTTATGTTACTTTTATAACAACCAGACAAATGTGATTAGATTGAACAGTATAAAGCAGTTTCTGGGAGTGTTTCATCAGGTCTGCAGGGGATCTTTAAGCTTAAATCACATTTAAAGCACACAAGTATCTTAAAGAGAGTTTGAAGGAAAAGCAACCAGTGCTGTGCATGCATGCTCACTCCATGTGTCTCCATCCCTTTCTTCTACTTCTGCCGCACTTTTATCAGCAGGGTGCCAGCCTCAGCAGAAGTTTTATTTAGAGTCTTTCTGTCTGCTGATGTGAAGCCGATTGGTCCCAGTGGCCCTGAAGGACAGGGAGTTGCCGTCTCACTTTGTAAAGATGAGGAGCGTTGCAGGCACTCTCTGCTATGTTGCATCAGTGAAGCTCCTGGTTCTCACAGTTCACTGAGGGGTTCTCGAATCTTCTGATACAGAGATTCTCTATTCTCGCATTGTTTTTGGTATAGTAGTAATTGCACCCCCTGCCAATTTTAAAATGTTGTCAATTTTTCAAGTTCCATATTCTGCCTACATGTGTCACAATTAAAATGACACCTATCGGCATGCGATCTAAAAATATCAGAGCTGATACATCAGCCAATTTATATCTGTCGATACTTCCGTCCAGCTGAATAATTTTACCTGGCTGTTCAGTTGCCCATCTACCCACTCAATAAATGTGCATGTTTGTGTTTTCTGCAGTGGAGCGATGCATGAGTGTGATGCAGTCAGGGACTCAGATGGTGAAGCTGAAGACTGGTTCTAAAGGTCTGGTTCGTCTATTCTACCTGGATGAGCATCGGTCATGTATCCGCTGGAGACCATCTCGCAAGAGCGAGAAAGCCAAGAGTAAGTCAAACGTATTCATATATAGTTTAACATAAACATGCATTCTTTTTCTAAACATGGACTCAAAAAGGTTTACTTCACATGCAAAAAGAGCCTTTGTCATTGTTTATTCGCCCTCAAATCATTCAAACCCTGCAAGACTCATTCTTAGGTGGAACACAAAAGAAGAAAATTTGAGAAATGTCTCATTGGTTTTGTGTCAATACAATGGAGTCAATGTGACCACAGTGTTGTTTGGTTACCAACATTCTTCAAAATATCTTCTTTTGTGATCTGCAGAAGAAAGATAGTCATACTGGTGTGAATTGACATTACATTGTAAATGATGAAAGAATTTTCTTTTTTGGGCGAACTACCCCTTTAAATATTATGTATTTATGTAGAGAGAGAGATGAAAAATTTCCAAAAATGTATTTTTTTTAATTGGCTAGCTTGTCACCAGAATAAGAATAACCACACTTAAAGGAAATGCATTTTACTGAATAGTATCATGCATAATTCTGCAGTCACACTAGACTTACACAGTGTGAAATTTCTAAATGGAGATTTGGGTATGAACCATTTATGGATAGCAACCAGAAAACCCTTGATAAAAACATCCGACACACAGTATTTGCACCGTTATAGATGTTTTCCCTATTTTAAGGTGTATTGTACAGCATTAGACTGTGTGATTATTAATATTGTAAGCATTTCCTCCAACCGTAAAGGTCACCTCTTTGAATATCAGTCTTTTTTAGGTCAGACTTCATCACGATACACATTCGCAGGTCGCCAAACTTGACCTTTAAAATGCAATAAAATGCATTTTTTGGTAGGAGCTTGCATTTCCCATCTACTACATTCACAAGTATATGATTGGAAGTCAATAAAACGAAAAGTCTTGTGTGACTGTGATAACTCCCTCATCCTAAATGTGCTATGTGTAATATTAAAGCTGAGGTAACGCATGCAGTTTCTGCCAATCTCACATTGCATAATATATATCTTCGAAGAGTATTTAGTTTGATCACATTTATAAAAAACAGATACTTCTGTACGATTATTTCGAAAACAGTCAAGGTCCTGGAGGCGTGCTGTTGGCGGAACTAAAGCACGGGCACACATTACATCATCTTATTACCCTGGGCTCCAGACCAACATTTTTTTGTAGGAGCACTGTAGCCAGTGTCCAAGCGAAAAATGTAGTGGCACACCGTAATTCAGCCTGCAATGCAATTATTCACATTTTCCCCAAAATAACTGTATTACTTATATAGACAAATAAGTTACTTGATGACAGCAGATTTGGTTCTGCTTATTTAAAAAGAGGCAGAGAGACTGTAATCTGAATTAATTTGAACCAACAGAAATTGTTCTTATCAAAAAGTAATAATTGTTTATTAAAGAAAAACGAAAGCCCTCGTTTTATTTTCTTAAGATGATTTATTGTGTATTAGGACAATTCTCCTAATGTTCACAACACATGTTAATATAACGTCAAATAAAACTTAACAAGAGCATTCGCCTGTCGTCTGTTCTTGCTGTGAGCGGATTTGAAATGATCCAGGGCTGTCTCAAGTAATCCTCTGATAAATAATTTTCCTGAACTCTTCCGATGTTAGTTTAGTTTTAAACGTCTCGTACATCGATTCGTTCATCCTCGTTCTCAAGAATCCATCACAGCAACTCGTAGAAATGCACTCACGTTGTGTGTTGAATCTTGTCAATGACGACTGGATTGTGCGCGTCTGCGTCAGTGCTAAGCATCAGTGACACGAGTGACTGCGTAGTTGACAATCACACACAGCCTGCACTGGTGGTGGTCGCGTTCTAATCATTTTTCCACATAAAATAACAGCTAGAAGAAATTCCACATTTGCAGGTCGCACATGCCCGAGTACTTATAAAAAGTGCTTGCACTGTCTGGAAAACTTGTCGTAAATGTGACTATTAAGTTGAAGTCTGGAGCCCTGTTATACCTGCATAACTGTGTTCACTATAAATTTGTATAGTTTACATAATGCAAGCGCATGCCTATTGGCAATAATACACAGACATATGACTGTTTCACTTACAGCGTGCGGTTCATGTCCGGCATCTTTTAGAGTTTTAAATGATTTGCAAATCCGTGAAAATGACTTGAATAAACAAACACAGCTGAACGTGCGTAATGTAAGAGGTACATTGATGGGCGTACCCTTTCTGGTGGTTAATGTGTGGGCGTGCTTATCTGGGAGAATTGCCCAATAAGGTACCAAGAAAAGTTGTTACTTATCAGAATTTCATGTTCGAAAAAAAAAACCAAACCTATAAGAAACTTGGGGAGTGAATTGAGCACAGAAATACTACGGCATACGCCCAACTCGTTTTCTGACAAGTTGACCATGAAGCATGAGAAGCCAGCACGTTTAACATTGTGAAGATGTCAGAATGCATGAAACAGTGTTGAACCACTCCTTTAAAGGTCAAGTCAGTGAAATCTAGCAGCAAGGTGTATAAAGACCTTACATAATGAAGCATTATGTTTTTAATATCTTAGGATGATTTTAATATCTATGTGCATACACCCCGGGTCCCTTTACATGGAATTCACCATGTTGTTTCTACAGTAGCCCTAAACGGAGCACATTTCGTAAAAAAATTATTTCCTTCAGCAAAGAAGCAAAAACGTGATGACATCTTACTTCTGTGTCAGCCACCCAAGTGCTAAAGTGGAGTGAGCTGTTGGTTGCAATTCATAGCCAAACCACCAGATGTCACTAAATTTCACAAACTGGACCTTTAAGTTCATCTGTCTATTCTTCTCTGTCACTTCCCTGAGATCTCTCTCTCTCTCTCTCTCTCACTCTATAATCGTTGTATTATTTATTTCCTTCTGCTTCCCCATTAAAGCATCCCTGAAAATTTTGACATGTCGAGAGTCTGAGAGCAGCTCTCTTACATAAAACCGTGTATGAATCACAGGCCAGGGGCTTTCAGAAACAAACTACTCTCTAACCATTTTTATTTGCGCTCTGCTTGTTTGGGTTCAAGAGAATTCTGTATAAACGCTTATTTTTGCACTGGCTGAGTGTTCCGCTAGCATGCTAGAAATAAGATCCTGTTCCCTTCTCTCTATATTCACTTGCTCTGCAAGCTTTTGTTGGCTGAACTCACCCAGCCCAGATAGATGGATTATAACACAGTGCTGTTAATAAAAACTCAAGTGCTTTGGTCCAACCATCTCCTCCTCTCATTCCCTCTGTCTCTATCTGTCTCTATCCCTCTCTTTGTATGCTGTTATGTTTGTGAACTGCTCTCATAAGATAACATTCTCTTTGTTTTCCATTTGCATAATTAAAAAGGCAGATTGTGCCTAGCTCATTGTCAGGTTAAGGGATCAGAGGCTTTGATGCCACTCGGGTTTCCAGAGCACATGCAGAGCTGCTGGAACAGATTATCATAACCGGAAGTGTTAAAGGCGTGTTAAAGAGGTATTGCTGAAAGATTCAGAGGCTTGTTTGGGTGTAGATTTTGATAAGACTGAACTGGACAGAAATCATAGAGCAGATTATGGAGTAGATCCAAAAGTGAAATTTCGGACATTATTTATGTTCCCCCATGCTATATTGAACCTGTATGTTGAACGTTTTTTATATTTTTAAATAGTTTTTATGTAGACAGTTTAAAGAGAATTTGGGCTGTCTCCAAGAACAGCTATTAACCTATATTTAGTATTAATATTTGTTTTAAGAGCTGAAGTGACTAATTACATTTGGATTTCTTTACCTACATCTGTACGTAATTTTTGTAATAATAATTATTAATAATAATATACAAATATAATATACTGTATATAAAACCCATGTTTGTTTTTTGTTTGTCTCTTCTATTTCCATGTATTTTCTTCTGTAAATTATGTCTTCACATTTTGCTTTCGCAAAAAAAAGTATTTGTGTCTCACGTATAGCTATGGGTGGCATCACAAGACTTGAAATATAGACCATGAGCCATATAGACTACTCTACCGTTATGCTCCAGTGCTTAAGAAAAAGAAAGAAAACACTGTGATGGGATGAAGATGGTGATTATTCTCTTAGATTTTGTTTCTTCAATCTCATATTCAATTTCAGCCATACATAGAATTGGAATCAATGTTTCATTAACACATTTCCACTTCACTTTCTGTTAATTTTACCGAAGCAAGTCTTTTATTGTACTTGAGTAATACAGGTCAAAAAACCGCTGGCAGGCTTTTTTACCGATGAATGCATCGCTGCATGTTGGACATTTCATAGCTTGTGGGGTTCAGGGATCTCTTTTTTCTCCCCAGTCACCATCGACTCACTCTACAAGGTCACGGAAGGTCGTCAATCTGACATCTTTCACCGACATGCGGAGGGCAACTTTGATCCCAGCTGTTGTTTCACCATTTACCACGGCAACCACATGGAGTCTTTGGACTTGGTCACGTCGAACGCGGAGGAAGCGAGAACGTGGGTGACGGGACTCAGGTACCTGATGGCCGGTATCAGCGATGAAGACTCTTTAGCGAAGAGACAGCGCACCCATGATCAATATCCTTCGCTTTTACATATTCAAACTGGGTGCTTTTTGGAATAGTCATGTCCCTTTTTTTGTAAAAGGTCACGTTAGAAAGGTTTAGCAAATGATATTTACCTTTTTGGGTGGACTGTTCCTTTAATGGATGCGTGGATGGATGGCTGAGTGGGTGGGTGGTTGAATACATTGATGGCAAGAAAGGACCCGTGATTGATTTTGACTGAATGATTTAGACTGACTTACAAAGACACAAACACAAAGAGAGAGAGAACGCGAGCGAGCGAGAGCTGCTTGACTCAGTCTTTAAGGCTGTGAGTAGTTCAGTGCTTTAGGGAGTTTTGCTCTGCAGGGAGTTCTTACAAAAGCACAGCCTCACATGAAAGAAGCGGCCTGAGAGGAGGAGGAGATAAAACCACAGAGCTGCTCTTCCTCTCCTCCCTTATGTTTCTGTCTGTTATTCTCATGAAGGTGCGCGAGTCATCGAAGGGAAGTATTATAAACTACCATTACAGGAAATGAATAACGCATTTCTCTAAACGACAGATCGACTGTGACCTATTTGATTAATCGCGATTCCAGAATAAAAGTTTGTTTTTACATAATATATGTCTGTATACTTTGTGTATTCATTTTGTGTTTATAAACACATACATTTATAGAAACAATGCTAATGAATGTTTATATTTTTCTTAAATATATGCATGTATGCATGTGTTTATAAATACAAAAATTATTTCATAAATACAAAATTATTATGCACAGCACAGAGACATAATATTGTGTAATCACAAAATTTTATTCTGAATGTGATTTAACAAGATTAATTGTTTAACAGCCCTAATGGTGTCTGTGTTTACGAAAAAAACGTTTCTTGTATTATCTTAACTGACTGCTTGTGAATACAAACAAATCTGTGAACAAACTGTTTAGCTGTTTAAAATGACTCAGATCTACTGTGGGCCAAATGTTGAGAAGACATTCTCTGTGATTTTTCCATCACACACGCTCACATTGAGTGTTATAAATCGAAGCACACATTTTTATCAAAGACTTGGAAGCTTTATAGTTCAAAGCTAGTGGATTAGCATTAAATGAAACGTCATTTAAAGTTGATATTCTGCAGCTCACATGTTAATGCCCCTTTGATTAGCCATCTAATCGCACCATGGTTACATGACTCGACCGCTGTATTTGGATGACTTTCAAAATCTGTCCCCTGCGTGCAGACCTATACAAGTAGCCTTCCGCTCTTTTGCCTTCAAGTCTCTCTGCTAACTGTCGTACTTAAAAAACAAAACATCCTTTTCATTTCGGTATAGATTATATGTTTCCTGACAGTTAACGTCTAATCGATGATAACCATATTCATCTACATTATAAACATGTGCAAAATAGTACGCACACACACACACACACACACACAAAAAGGTATCAATGTTTTAGGGTGACTGTACGAAACTGTAATTTCAATGTTATTTTACATTTTCATATAAACATAAACAAATCAAACATAAAGTGTTTTCTAATGGAGACCCTGACCATCTCCACAAGGTCAAAAATGACTGGTATTACTAACATAGGGTTTACCAGGACCACACATGCACACACATAGAGTATAAGTCTCCATGAGGATACTCTATAAGTATCCAAAAGCACCTGAATTGGCTCATTAAAATGCTAAACGTACACTGGTCTACACCGGCTTCTGGATTCTTCCCAGTTCTTGTGCTGTTCTCCATAATAAGATGAGTTACTGATGCCATTATCAATAGATCATGTGAACAAACATTTCTTTCAAAATGCTGTTGTACCATTTGCCACTGCAGACAGTATAGCAGGAGTTTAATTGTTGAGGAGAATATTGAATATGTTTTTTTATATAAAACACTTTGAATAATGAGCCCGATTTGGATAGAACGTCCATATGTCGTATACGTGTACGGTTAAGCTAGATTGCAGTTGCTTATTGAATGGGATTTTTGTGCTAAAATATTGCATGAAAAGGTCGGATGCTGCGACTGTCTTACTGTTTCTTTATGCATATGAGTGAATCGAGTTCCAGCTTTATGTTTTTAAGATCTCATCATTCAGGGCCTGTTCTCCTAATGAGACACACAGTGCAGCTGAATCCCGCTCGACAGATGGGCTGAAACATTTCAACAAAGCTCAGTTGATTTCTGCTGTCTGGATGGCCATTTTGGCATGCAAAACCAATGAAAACCCACATCAGCACTCACAATGAGTGAGTTGTGCACGACCACTGTGTGCTTAGCAGCTATGGGAATCTCTCAGTTGTGCATTAGTGCTAATTGTGTTAGAGCGGAGAGATGAGAAACGCATGATGTCATTTGTAAGGATGCACAGAAACATGAAATTGATTATAAAAATAATGTTGGAAAGTGAATTGTTGCACGTCATCTTTTTTTCATCCAGGATAATTATTTCAAGAGATGGTAGTTACGTGCAATGTAGCATGTTATACTTTGTCTGAAACCGTTTTGAACAACATTTTGCCAGTTCTTGTATTATGCATGAAGCTTTTATGAGACTATGTGGTATATCTGTACTTTTATAAATTCATGTCACACAGCAGACCAGAGCTTTCCTGATGTTGAGAGAAGGCGTACAGTACATTTCATTTTAATAGTGGCTGGAAAGTCGTTGTCGTCTCGATTTCTGATAGGCCACTTAATACTAATTTTTAGAAAAACTGGGAAACATTTTATTATGGAGTGATTATTCTAGATAAGAAAATAGTTTTCCTGGTGTTTTTTCTTAACCTCTCTGTAAATGGATGAAACAGACGTTTGAGGAGGCTGATAAGAATGGAGATGGTCTTCTGAACATTGAAGAGATCTACCAGCTTTTACACAAAATGAATGTCAACCTGCCTCGCAGAAAAGTCAAACAAATGTTTCAGGTATGCGAAATTTCTTTACCTTTGTTACGATTCACTTTAGAAAAAGTACATTATAAATTCAGTTGGCATTTCCACTGCTTCATAGAATGTGTGATTTAATCGGGCCAGGACCGTACGCTCCAGGCAAGGTACAAGTTGTTATTTTAAGGTTCTCCTTGTTTTCTTTGTTCTATTTGTTCAGTAGAGCTGTGTGTAACACTATAATGTGGTATCACCTTATGATTAATGTGTCTTAAAGCATTATTCTCCCTTTTTGGCGCAGTTAATGCTCCGTTTCTGGGAAACAAAGAAATTTAATTTGAGCTATTACAGAACAATAATAGTTTTCTCGGACAGGAGGAGTGAAGAAAGATAAAAGAGAGTTAACACAGTGGAGTAATATACAGTATTCCTACAAAATAAGAGTTTCCCAGTCAGTCGTCATAGAAGATTCCAACATGCCGAGTCATCTAGTGACTATTGAATATTAATAAAAGTTTAATTGAAGGGGATTAACTTATTTCTATTTATTTGTTATTAATTATTTAAGTTTTAAAAAGAATATTGATTATAAAAATCAATTATATAAAACAGTATAGTCCTATACACTTATATATTGATGATGGATCTATTTACTGGAGGCGGGACTTCGTTTAAGCTCCACACTGAATATTGTATTCATAATTGTAGCACATGTTAATATTTAATATCTTTCTATTTACCATATCGATTCAAACCTATTGTGTCTTGAATGGAACCCATAATGCACCTCTGCTCTATCTCTGTGTATGATGGAACAGGAAGCAGACTCTGATGACCAGCAAGGCACACTGACGTTTGAAGAGTTCACTGTATTCTACAAGATGATGTCATTAAGGCGAGACCTCTTCCTTCTGCTCATGTGCTTTAGTGAGAAGAAGGATCACCTGACCCCAGAGGAACTTGGCAACTTTCTGGGGGTGGAGCAAAAGGTCTGAAGTGAAGTTCTTCTCTCCTGCACTTGTAATAAATTCAAAACTTTCTAAACACACATGTACTGTTCTGTTCAGGTTGAGAGGAGATGCTCAAAAACAAAACTCCCTCACAATAGTTATTCTACTAAATGCATTATTAATAAATGTACATTTTACAATTATCAAAATGAAATACTGTTATAACCCATTGCTATTAAATAATCAAATTAATTCAAATTATGTCATATTTTCAACGTAAATGTTTTACATTTTCTCAGTTTTTTACAGTTTATTTGACATATTTAGCTGTTTTTCCTGCATTTTCCCGCTTAGACATTTTTTCATTAGCCGTCTTTGCCTTTTCCATCTCAATATGTGCCGGAGCTCTTGGGCATTCTTTAGGAATTGGAAAGCAAAAGCCTTTCCCTTTCTATCAACCATTACAATGGCTTTCCAGCTGAGGCTATGAACAGCCCCAGTGTGATGCTAAGAAAGTCTCGCTGTGTCCCAGCTTCCTCTCTCTCTGCCCACGCACGGACCATGAAGCCCTGGGGGAAGAGAGGGGAAGAGTGGAGAAGAGAGCAGACAAAATAGAAGATACAGTCATTTGGTGACAGAATGGCAGTGGGAGGGTTTTTGTGATCTCAGTTTAGGATGAGGTGACCCTCAGAGACCACATGATTGACGTGTTATGGATCCTGTCTGGAAAAGTGATTTTTGTGACTGACTCGCTCTTTTCATTCCTTCCCTGCCTTTTCACAGATGTCCAATGTGACCCCAGAGAACTGTCTGGACATAATCAATAAGTTTGAAGTCTCTGAGGAGAACAAGCAGAAGGGAGTTCTTGGTGTTGAAGGTACTGTGAGAACTGTGTGTGTCCGTTTCTCTTTTTATTTTTAAGGGTTTTTTCAAAGTCAAAATACATTTCAGGCCTAAGCTATTCTTAAGTTAAATTTGAATCGACACATATTTATTACATTATGCCGTGACCATAAATGAACCCATTTAAAAACATGAGGGTACAACTTTTTATAGAGTTGTTCCTATGATGCTGTTGCACAAGCTGTTCCATTGATGTTTGTTATTCAAGTTTTGTTGTTTTTGGAGGTTTTGCTGAAAGCGTGTGTGTGGATCATGAAACTTCCTCTGATCGTTTGAGTGGTTTTATTGATTGGCTCAATGAACGCTGTCCACTGACAGAGAAGCACTGGCCACTTTGTCCTCCCTGAAGCTAAATAAGACACAGGGCTCCGTTCAGCTTGACTGTGTACTAAAGTAAAGCTGATGAGCAAAAGGAACTGTTTGAACCTGGCTGCTGTGTGTGACCCTTTTAAAACCCTGTAGACGGACATTAGTGTGTTAGAGAAACATGCATCTGTCTATCCATCCATCCATTCTTCTCTCTATCCATGTCTGTCTGTCAATGACATAAATGATGTTCTTTTGTGTTTGTTTGTCAGTCACATCCATAAGATGTGTTTTATGTGCTTACCAGTGACCGCTTCACCATCAGTGGCTTGTCATGTCACTGAAACCAATTCATTTTGCATCTGCCGCTATTAGACAGACCATCGATAGCTCTCTTGCTGTCTAAACGCTACGTTTAAGAATCAGTACAAAACATTGACGATTATTTGTGGGGGTTTTTAAGTGCATCATTCATCAATGTGTTGTCTGATTTCTGCACTTTGAAAAGTCATTGTGCTTGAATCTACATTTAGTCATTTGGCAGACGCTTTTATCCAAAGCGTCTAGGTGTTTGCATTGTTTGGAAGTTTTAAAGCAACAATTGTTCTCTGTTCCATTTAGGGTTCACCAATTACATGCGCAGCCCTGCCTGTGATGTGTTCAACCCTCAACACAATGAGGTAAATCAGGACATGGATCAGCCTCTGTGTAACTATTTCATAGCTTCTTCCCACAACACCTACCTGACCGGAGACCAGCTGCTGTCCAACTCAAAGACCGACATGTATGCATGGGTGCTGCAGGCCGGCTGCCGCTGTGTGGAGGGTAAGACCAAACGTACAGTCAGAGTTGGGTGTAACTAGTTACTGAGAAATTCCATAAAAAAGTAAAGTAAGGGATTACTCTGATGTTTTTCTGCAATTTAATTACTTTGGTTGTAATTGAAGCAAATACTGTGTAATGTGTACAATAGTGGAATTGACATTAAAATTCAGAGTCTTCATTTAAAATGCACGCATTGATGAATCTTTTTCACATTTGTAATACTTTAGACCATTTAAAGGGGACTTTATATAGTTTTATATTATTTATTTGATTAAAATATTATGAAATTAAATGTATTGTTCTTTAGAACACAGGGAATATATCTGTATCTTTTTGAGTTTAGGTTAAGCATGAAGAGTTTTGAATTGCAGAACTGTCTTCCTTTGGGTTTTTTTGACCCAGCTGTAACCGTACTGTGTTGTATGTGTTCTGTTGTGCAGTGGATTGTTGGGATGGTCCAGACGGTGAGCCCATGGTCCAGCATGGATACACTCTCACCTCCAAGATTACCTTCAAATCTGTCATCGAGACCATCAACAAATATGCCTTCATAAACAATGAGTGTGTACAACAAATTATTTTATTTTGTCATGTTTCATGTGTCATTGGTTTATGTTAAAGGAGGGAGAAACAATCGTACTTTATTTGTAAATTTATAGGGTATGTGAAGATGTTAAATTCTTGTTTATAACATCGATTCTCTTTAAAGAATATGCAAAGTTTGCAAAACAAAGTAACATTTCTTATTCTGCAGAATATACCGGACTAGCAAGAGGTCATGTGACAGGGTTTGAGATACTCATTTAATCTTCATATATTGCATATTTTAAATATTAAGTATATTTATGTCGTTAAGTGTTTTTCTATCCAAAGTGAGTGGATTAAGGCTTTTATTTAACATTTTATCATGGGGTGCATTTAGCGTTGGCTTACCCAAACATTTTTCTACCAGTTGAGTTACAGGAAGACAATGTAGTAGTCAGTATGTATACATAAATCACATTTGTATGCTGTTACTGTATTATGCTGGTATTCTATTTCAAACATACCCATCAACTAAATTAAACAAAAACATTCTTAAAAAGATCATTTTTGGTTTCAATAATTAGCTTCACAGGGCTGTGCAGTGTCTCTGGTGTGCCGCTTGCTGTTTTAATAATCAGAAGAGTTCTGTTATGTCAAAAACAATTTAAAAGAACCTTGTTTGCCTTTCCTCCTCCATTTTATGATATCAGCGCACCCAGCGAGGTGCAGGTGACATGATAATTATGTATGATGTGTTGTGGAAAATTGTTTTATATACCATGAGGTGAAGTACAGTAAAAATTTAACAGAATTTTGGGCACCGAGGCGTGTAAACTGTAGGAGAGCTCTCAGAATCTGTTTCCTTAATGGTGTTTTATCATTAGTCAGCCACCTGTTTCATCTAATGGCTCAGCATAATGAAGTAAATGAGCTTTTTTGCACACTCACATCACATGGAAATGACACTCACTATTTCCCAAGATTCCCACAGAGACTGGTTTGCTTTTCCCCCCTCTTTTCCTGTCGTTTTTCCTTGTTTTCATTCTCGTTTTCAGAATGTGTGAGGGAATGTCACTTATAGTGTACTCACTCTCCTAGTCAAATTGAACACGTTTTCGTCATTTTGGAAAGCAGAACACCTTTATTAGTATGTCAAACATGAAGCCATCAGCAGGACCAAAGAACGGCCACTATTGAATCTGTGTCTTTTTAATCTCATTGACAATTTTTCTGATAACAGGAGAAAAATACAAAATAACTGTCATGGTTTCCTTTAATACTTCTAGAAACACTAAGGAATTCTGAAGCAATTTTTAGAATATGAAATATTTGTATTTCAGAGCGAGAATTGTAGAGTTTGATTTGTTAGGTGTGCAGATCATGTATGAGGTAAACAAAAGCTGAGAATGACAGCAAGCAGCGTGGGGAACAGACAGAAGCCGAGAGCGACAGTCAAAGAAACAGACGCTTATGAGAAAGGGAACAGTGAGACTGCAGAAGCGACAGACAGCACATGGCAGAAGATGAAAGTAATAAGAACAAGAGATAGATGTTGAGGACAGAATCTGAAGGCAGGGAGCATCTGCTGACTCTTCTTGTTGTTGCCTTGTTTGTGATTACTGTCTCTCTCTCTCTCTCTCTCTCGCTCTCTCTCACGCTTTCTCTCTCCTTAGGTTCCCGGTGATACTGTCCATAGAGAATCACTGCAGCATTCAGCAGCAGAAGAAGATAGCGCAGCATCTAAAAGAGATCTTTGGAGACAAGCTGGATGTGGCGGAGGCCCTGAACAAAGACCCCAAGCAGCTTCCCAGCCCGAACAGCCTGAAGGGAAAGATACTCATAAAGGTACAACCTGAACTGAAGACACACTGATCACCATTTAAAGCAACTCCAGGTTTAGCTTGGCTCCTGAACCCACGGTTTCAATATACATTTCAGACTTTTACATCGCCTGCTTTTGGTTGGATTTATTACTATATTCATGGCTATATACAAAACTAGACAATTGCAGGAGGGTGTTAAAATTGTGTTTTTGTGTTTTCTATACCTGTTTTACCATGAATATGCATTTTTTTCTAGGAATTACTTGATAATATCGCTCTTATAGGCTACAGCAGTTCTTTAGATAGATATGTGGAGTATAAGATGCCCTAATGATTTTCCTATTTGTGAGTGAATTCTTTTTTAATTCTTGGTTCTTTTAATTCACAAAATGGTCTGAAATGTTCACCTGAACAAAAATAAGAGACTTAGAGAAATCTACGTGAACATGGTTTATACCATTGACTGTAAAATAGATGAACGGCATGACGCCACTTCCAGCTTTCCTGTAGCTCGGTGGTAAGAGCATTGTTTTAACAACACAAGATTGTGGGTTCGATCCTAGGGGATTGCACATACCTATGTATAATGTATAAATGTATAGGATAATGTAGTGTGAGTCGCTTTGGATAAAAGTGTCTACCAAATGCGTAAATGTAAACTAAATGTAAGTGTAATGAATTGAGCGCAAAACGTCTGACGATGGTCACTGACATGTTACGCAAAAACGTCAGTGTGGAGCTGGGCATGAGCAGAAGGAATCGTAAGTGACACTTAAATCTGCACAGTAGTGAGCACAAAGTGGACCGCGGTATGAAGGTCCTGCCCTTATTCCCTGATGACTCAATAGTCAAATAAACTTTTTTTAAATCGTATAACTTACTAAAACCAAATGTATTAATAAAATGAACACTTGGACATGCATCAACGTGATAAAAGCTGACTAAAATAAAAATAAAGTGTAATTGGATTGTGTTGTTTGGCTCCTGTGCCAACATGGAGAGGGCCAGTCACCATGGGATCAAAAAGCCTGCAGCTTCTCTTTTCAGGACGTGTGAGGCACCCCTGTTTTATATTAAGATAGTTTTGATAGCATATTAAAGGGATAGTTCACAAAAAAATATGAAATCATTGACTCACCCTCATGCCATTCCAAACCCGCATGACTTTCTTTCTTCTGCAGAACCCAACATTTTTTTTTTTGAAGAACCTTGATAACCAAACAACATTGGCCCACTTTGATTTACATTGTATGGACACAAAACTAGAGACATTTCTCAAAATATCTTTTGTCTGTGTTCCACAGAGAAAACCGTCAGATACAGGTTTTGAGGGTGAATGAATGAAAAGACTTGGAGTGAACTTAGTTATCCCTTGCAAAAGTGAAGCTCCATCATTTGGTCCATGAGGGTGTCATCAGTGACACGTGGTCATGTGGAAGAGGGAGTTGGGTGTTGCTCCGCGACACTTCAGTACACGCAGACGTCACTGCGCTAGCTGGAACCTTTGGCATTAGTAAAGCAGGTCAAGACAGATGGCACGGCCAGCCTGCCGCTCTACGGGACCCACCCGGTTAAGCAAACAAAACCGCCAGCCTCTCAAACACAGCAAGGACACTTTGTGATTGAAGCACACTTCAGAAAAATCTCTCCTGGCCTCCTTTCATTACATTCTCGCACACACCTGCATCTACACGCATGCTTGAATCATGTCTCGATGAAAGCAGCATTCATCCTGTCTTCCTGGACAATGTCTAGGTCAAGCAGCATTGATTTTACCTTCGTCTCTACCAGCGCTGTTATTTCCCACCAATGTTTATATGTGTGGAGAAAGAAATGGACAGCTGGAAAGGGGCCTGCACTTGGAGTTTTAGGTTTAATGACCCTTTAATGGGCCTCAGTGCTCTCGAGTGTCTAAGATGATGTTGTTTATCCTCAGGCAAAGAAAAAAGTGAGCTGTGGGTCACTGAAGGATGCTCTGCTGTCATAGTAAAGTGTCTGGAGTGCTAAACAGGTGAACATGAGCTGTGTCTCTCATTAGCAACAGAAGGTCGAATAACGTAATTAATAGTGAGAGTTTGTTAGATTATATAGAGCTATTCTTAAATTTGGGTGTCACAATACTGATCATTTTGATAAAAAACGTTGTATTGAAGCAATGGTTGGGTTTGTTCCTTTTTACCCAACGCTGGGCTGAAAATAACCCAGTATTTTTTCGAGAGCAGGTTTGGTATGACATGGACTCTATGACAAGAGCTGCAGGGTCATAGCTGCTGGCTATATGTCATTAAGAAGATGTAATTTCATTTGCCTTTGGGCTGCATACAGTTTCTGCTGTAGCTAGCAGCCATTAGTATCCATTTCTGAGTGGCTGCGTAAGGTGCTGTCAATGTTTGGACTCGTGGTGTAGAACAATCTGGCGCTCAGTAATAATCTTGCCTTGCGTGTATCGCTGGAATGATTGTTTGTATTTCACAGTGATAGTGATTTTTTGATCTAAAACGCATAGGGAAGTAAAGAGATTTAATCTGGATTATGAAAGAAGTGATCTGTTTGTCTGCAGGGGAAGCGTCTATCTCCGTACCTGTCTGCAGATGCAGAGGAGGGGGAGGTGTCTGATGATGATAGCGCTGATGAGATTGAAGATGACTTCAAGATGAAGAACAGCATGGTAAGACACTTTGAAAATGTTGTGATCAATGAAAATAAATGCTTTTAACTATAAAATTGTATTAATTCAAAAAAAACAATAATAATGATAATACAAATAATAATGGATTAAATCAAATATTAAATAATATATAAAACAAATACTAAATGAAATAAAATAAAATACAAATGGAATTAAACAAAAGTATTTGTTGTGTTTATATGGCTAAATGTTGCTATATTTAAGGTAAACTAGTATAAAAATATGTAAACCACAGTTAATGCACTGAGTTGCGTGGGCTGTCGAGTTGAATCCAAACAATTTTAGAAGCTGTGTTTATAGTGATGTTCTATGTATAACTGTCTGTCCCATATATAAATAACCAGATTCCGCATTAGCATCAGTTTCTATGGGCTGCTATAAGTAGGACGTCCACGATCAAAATCCAACTGACTGTGTATGATTATGAAAACATATTTTTTGTTGTGTAAACGCATGACAACAACGAAGGTTATCAAATTTTTCAGGAATTTAAGTCTCCGTGGTTTTCACAGCCATGGCTGCGCAGCGTTGGGGTATTCTAGTAAACTGTGAGTGATATCAGAATACAGTTCCAAGATGGCAGACACATCTACGTTGCTGGATTGCTTGAATGCTATATCTAGTTATTTATATCTATGGTCTGTCCAGGTGTACTGGATTCTAGAACCGAACTATCTGTTTAAAAAGCTGCAAATAAATAGCATGCATAAAAGATGGAGGCTAGGGGGTGAAGTTCACCCACAGATTTCCCATGGGCCCCCCAAAAATGTCCAGCTGACAGTTAAACATTAAATATTACTAATTTGAGTCCTCTATTTAATAATGAATAATGACAGAAAATTATGCATGCAGTGAACTATGATTATATTACTAGAAAAATTGTTACCCAACTAGAATATCTAATTTGCCCCCAGTCCATCCAGTCCAGGTTAATACCTGGCCTTAAATGACCAAATCATCTCTCTCTCTCTCTCTCTCTCTCTCTCTCTCCATGTATATGTGTACAGTGAGAATACATATATATGTACTCAGTGTGCCAAATGAGTTACTGTAAATGTATACAGTGTGTGTGTGTGTGTCTAGGTGGCCCTGTTTTTATATCCCAGGGGAAACATGAATGCACACTCATCGAGGGAGCCAAAATTGAGGTCCCCACGTGTAAAAAAAAAAGTTTTAATCGTACAGAACGATTTTTTTAAAAGCTAAAAATTAAAAAAATATTATATGATCTTCAGGTTTAGGGGTTGGGTTAGTGGATAAAATATACAGTTCGTACATCATAAAAATGATTACGCCTATGGACTGTCCCCACGGAGATAATAATCCAGACAGGTGTGTTTTGTCATTTCCTACATTTTCACTCAAGCTTTTATGTTGCGTTTCTTCATGCGCTGCCATGCCACCTTCTTTCAACGCATTATCTCATTCTGTCTCTCTCTCTCTCTCTCTCTCTCTCTTTCGTTTTTGGATTTGAGGCTCTCTCACTGGCAGTTTTTTTACTGGCTGCCTCCCCACACTGGCTCACAGTGAGCTGTTGGTCTCAGTCTTTAAAAAGCGATCAATCACAGCCCGAAACCTCAGCAGGCTCCCGTTTATGTGGAAACGCATCTAAACAGACAACTGTAACATCAGCAGACAGTCTTGCCACAACACTACCACTGGATGCATTTAGCCACACTAGCACAAGCCTTCCACACACAGATTCATCAAGCTTCTGTGTTTTTATGCCGAAAACCGTATTGAAAATGCTCATTTTTTTTCAAAATGACTAATTTACTAGGAACAAATTGATTTTCTAGTTGAGTCATTTTGGTCAATCGTGATTTCTCTGATAGACTTTTAATGCATCCTTACAAAATATTCATGTTGTTTTGTTAGGAGTAATTAATGTTTAATGATCAGTCTAAGAAGTCATTACTGAGAGCATATTAAAGGTTTCAATGTCTCATCTCATTACACGGCTGCTTAAACACCTCAAGAAATGCGAGTGAATTGCTGAATCTCTGCTGTAAGAAATAAGTAATACAAGAAAAAGGGAGCGAAAGAAAGATTGATGAAAACCTGTTAAAGTATAAATGGACAACACAACACTTTCAAAGAATAGACACTATTTTCATGCAAAACCTTTATAATTAAGAATTTGTTCTTCTCAGTATAAGATACATATTTTTACACCTTCTTTTTTGCTTTTGCTGTCGGTATTTCAGTCCAACGGGACCAGTCAGCACCAGGTAGAGACCCACATCAGGAAGAAACTCGACTCTCTGATGAAGGAGTCTCAGATCGGGGATAAAGAAGACACTGACAGCTTCTCCATCAGAGCGTTGCTCCGTGCCACTCACGAGGGTCTGCAGAGAAACCTGCGAAAGGTAGCTTTAAACTGAATCGTTATGTTGCTGAGGTTGGCTCTGAGGCGCTCCTGTGGAGAGATTGAAGAAAATAAAGGAATTTTAATTCCTTATCAATTCACACACATTACACTCGTAATCCAGGGAGAGACAGAGAATCACTTAATTAATATTCCTTCTGCCTCTTCTCTTGTCCTATTATTAGACTTTGCACCCTCTAAACATTCATTGTGATGTGCAAAGAGGGATTTTCTCTCCCTTCCAGTGTTCCTGCATAATATTTATAGAAAACCATAGAGGCCCATGAAGAAAGCAATTAAATTAAGAATTTGTATGGAGAATATTTTATGCTTACGTTTCCTCTTGTGATGTGTAACCCCAAATATTCATTGAAATGCTTTGTAACACTGTGAGGTTTGACCGAGTTAAGCCTTATAGGAACAGATTACATCTTGTATTGCTCAAAATCCACATGTTTCTGTCTTCAATGAAACTCAAAATGATATACGAAATGTTCAGTTGGCTTTCCAACTCAAAAATGTGGAAAACAATCCCCTTTTAAATTGCCCATATGACAAATTATTGACGCTTGTGAATATGGGCGATTCCATGCAAATGTCAACCTTAAGATGACAAAGTTTATATTAAATGTTTTCACCGTACTGATGTCAATATTTGGTGGTTTAAATACGCATGTCTCTCTTAAAATGAAAATGCATTTTTTATGTTTTGAAAGCATAATTTGCCGTAGTCTGGTAAGTGAATTGTCACTTCCATAAAGGTACATATTCCTCATTTGCTTCTGGTTTGCACATTTTAATTCACAGAAATCCTAGAAAGTGTGGCGTCTCTCAGAAATGTGCGTTCTTTTTTGTCAAATCCATAACGCATGAATTTTTCCCTCTTTTAAACAGAGAAATCGTGCATAGACTGTTATTTTTGTCTGGACTCTATCATCAGGGGTTTCAAAAATTTGATGAATTATGTTTCTCTCAATGTAATTGCTTTTGTTTATGTGCTTGCTTTCTAGAATTCCAAAGATGGCATGAAGAAATCCCAGAGTCGCTCTTTTATCAGCAACCTCAAGCAGAAGGTCAGAATAGAGGATATTGAGCCTTTTTAGTTTTTTTTTTACTTTCTCTCTCTCTTTGTCTCTGCTTTAGCCTGTTTGTGTCTGTCTGCAGTATCAACTGTTTTCCACTTTACTCCCTAGAGACAGGAACATTTAAAGAATAATCTCTATTGATTTTTTTGGAATCAGTGCTCAGGGCTCTAGACTGCGACTATTTTTCCTGCCAGGGCGACACGTTTTTCTTAATGGCCTGCCAAACTGATTAATATATATTTTTTGTGTGTTATAAATTGAATGCGCAGAAATGTTATATTGCGCAAGCAGAGCATTCAGTCACTCATTTTCGTATTCCCTCCTTAACCATTATCTTACCTATCAGTGCCCCCACTCCCAAAAGATGTACAGTAGCCTAATGCGAGGGTGTTAGAGGCCATTTAATGCTATGATGAAGTGGAATGACCGACAGAGCCGACAAGTGAAACGCTCAATATTGCAACTGAAATAAATATGCAGAATACAAGAATTTCACCGGCTAAGGTACATAATAGCAAAGATAACAATAAGTGTTGCGTGTTTTGTATGCATGTGACGCTAAAGCAGGAAACACGTCTTTAAATGTTATTTCCTTTGGCAAAGAAGTGAAAATGTGTCGACATCTTAGTTCAACGTCAGCAACAGTAGTGCTTCAAAAAGGAGGGTTGAGGGATGGAGTGAGCCATTGGTTGCAATTCGCAACCTCACCACTAGACGCAGCTAAATGTCATACACTGGACCTTTAAATTCTAACTATTAGTCCATTAACTAACATTCTTAATTTCTTATTGTAAAACTTGGATTTATCTGAAGTACTCTCTTTAGATGCTGAGGTTTATAGCATTCATGGTTTGTTTAGTCACACATGTTGATATTTGATACTCACTTAGGTCCTGTTTTATTGTGTACACAGATAATGACAATTCTGAGCTCCAGAGAATCTCAAATTTCATCCTGTGCACGAAACCACCAAACACATTATTCATCTACATCTCGTACACTGATTTGTGTGTAATTCTGCACCTCAAAAACAGATCAATGAAGCAAGCAAACATGCGGCATGCAGTTTCTGCTCCATACATTTAATCGTGTCCTATTGTACTGAGGCGTCTACACATTTTTTTTTACTAAATTGTAATCAGGCTTGTCAGGTATATGTTGCGGTTTCTCGTCTCCTGCAGATCGCATCCGTCTCCTTTGTCATTCCCGCAGGAAGTGGGCTTGCATGCTTCTCGTTCGCGTTTGCTGTTTCCTCCCACTCTCAATGATGTTGGTTTTGTATGTGTGCTTATGAGGTCTCAAAGGTTTTTCTTTTGTTAGTAGTGAGTGTATAGCCTGTAATTACTGTAGCTTTCATGCACTGCGAGGCCTAAAAAAAGTTAAAGGATTTAGTCGCTATTCACGCCTGGCAAGTATTAAATCCACACAGTTGCGTGGTTATGTTAAGTGTGCCCTTTAAAACAAGTCTGTGCTATTCTTTCTCTCTGTTATGTGTAGGAGGAATTTCATTAATACCCATCCAAACGCTTAAGAGTAAACATTCTCTCTATGTACTTATTTAGCTTGTGTGTGTGTGTGTTCACAGAGGCACTCCAAATCAAGACTGAAATGTCAGAGTGTTGAAACAGACGATGACGGGCTGCAGGAGACATCAGGTGGACAGTTCAGCAGGTGTGTCCTAATCGCCTCGGCCTCCAAAATGTTACCTGTCGGACTGGTTGTGTAAAACTTCAGTCACACCAACAGACATCTGTCTGTCTGTTTGTTTAGCTGTCTGTCTGTTTTTTGGGGTTTTTTAGGGTATTGGGAAAACAATCCTACTATATTGTTCCACAGTATATCTTTATTCTGTGTAAGTAGTGGCCTTAATATCCAGCTTTGGAAAATCTTTATTCAAATATATTATTACACTTTTAATTAAAAGCATTGTATGTGTATAGCTTGCAATGTAAATCTCAAAGCTTAGCTCTTTGAGTAAGGGCCCAGGAGACTCTTTTTAATATAAAGCAAGAGAGGATGAACACAATATTAAATTAAGTTGTCAATGTATGCTTCTATTCGTGCAAGCTTTTTTCCCATATTAGATAAAACATACAGATTTTCTAAAATTGTCGTGTCAGAAACCGTGTCTCCATATTTCGTGATTTATGTTTTTTCCACAAATCATTACAATTGGACACCCTTCATGTTTTTAGTTTTTGCAAACATTTGACCAATAAAAAGTATTGAAAGGACGTTTCAGCTTTGACAACACAGAAATAAATAAAAATTTTGCGCTTTGCTTTTTTTATTGTGCCCTTTTGCAAAATAATTTTCTTACAGAAATGCAACATAACATATACATAACTATGTCTTCAGAGGTGTATAAAGACCTTACATAATGAAGAGTATTTATTACCTTCTATCTACAAACACTGCATGTCCCCTTACATGGAATTCACCTTGTGGTTTCAACATTATCCGTAACCAGACAAACTGCTCTACAGAGCGCCTTCATACATACGTTATTTCCTTTGGCAAAGAAGCGAAAGCATAGTGCTTCGAAATGGAGGGGTGGAGTGAGCCATTGGTTGCAATTCGCAACCTCACCACTGGATGCTGCTAAATTTCATACAATCTAGCTTTAAGCCAAGTTTAGTGTTTTCTCAATTGCTTACCATGCACATCTTATTTGTATGGTTAAATCTGACACAAGGGGACTTTAGAGGCAAATATACACATACTGTATGTTATTCGGATATCGGGAATTTTGGCTACTACATTTGTTTATTTTCCCAGCAATATGGACTATAGCCATTGTTTTTGCAAAGAGATACCATTTTAACAAATCAAGAGCACAAAGAAAGAGACGTGAAACACTCACACGTAGTGACAGAGGGCAGAGTGAATATCACATCGTGTTTAAGCAGTATTTGAAAGACCAGCAGCCTGCAGCAACACAAGATTTTCCAGAGACAACATCACGTGACTCGTAGTTTAACAACAGCCTGTGACACGAGAACAGAAATGCTAAAACATATAATGTAGCAGACATCATGTAGAGATTGTTAGCGTCTGATGTCAATGAGTATTTGACCACATTTGGCACCATGAGGTAACTCATTTGTGACAAAGTTCTCTTCAAGACACTTTTCTAATCTTCTCTGATAAAACATCTCTTTGACATCGACATGTGCTGTAAGTATTTACTGATTGCTTGAACAGATTGCTATTAGCGTTTAATTTAGCGGTTTAGTAGACCTTGATGTGAAGCTATGTCTTAAACTCACTCCCTGTCTGTCTGAAGGATTCCTGAAGGAAAACGTTTTTGATGACGATACCTTTTTTAACGGCTTTATATTTTCTGGTCTAAGAGTCCGACCATATGACCGTATCACACACTCTGTACACAGAGACTGTTCGTTTGTAGATGTGTTTCTAGCCTTTGTTTACTGTATGTTACACATGTCTTTGAAGTAATTTCCTGTGAGTGTTCATCCTGTGTTTGTGTCTAAGGCAGGAGCAAAGAAATCGCATGTTATAATTTTATGGCCTGTTATGTGTTTGTGTGTAGAGGTGGAAGAAGGAGAAAAACGATAAAGCTGAGCAGAGATCTGTCAGATCTTGTGGTGTTTACCAACTCTGTGGTTTCTCAGGAGTGTTTAGATGAGGGTAAGACTTTCTGTTTTTATTGTCTGCCTGCAATTTCTATGCTGGCTAAGGCTTGTTTACATTACCAGTCAAATATGGATGCAGATGTTTTTATTTTGGTTTTGTGCTTGGAATTAGTTATGTATACATATATACTGTACATTTATTTTTTATGTAGCTAAAATGTGGTATTACTTTTACATTTTTCAGGATAAAGATTTTTTATAAACTGCCTATTTGTTTAACTTTTTCTAGACTCCTTTTTGCGAAATCTTATTTCTGGATGAATTCACCATCGTCTCCAACTCTCTTCTGTATTTTTGTGTTTCTGCACTTTTTCTCTCAGGATCGCAACATAATGTTCTGTCCTTTAGTGAGACGCGGGCTCAGCACCTGGTGCACCACCAAGCCGAGCGCTTCCTGACTTTTAACCAGCGGCAGCTCTCTCGGATCTATCCCTCCGCCTACCGCATCGACTCCAGCAACTTCAACCCACAGACATACTGGAACGTGGGCTGCCAGTTAGGTGAGCATTCACGCATGCAAATATAGAAATATTAAGTGTTGTCAGTTCAATGTGCAGGGCTCAGCAATAAGGATTTTATACCAAGTTTTTAAAAGATTTTTGTTTAGTCATTATTATATAATTAGGTTAATATTATTATTTCATGGTACTGAAACTTAGTAGTAGTTAGTAGTATTTCTTGTCCCAACTTGACCATGGTATTGACTGACACTATTTATAATGGTCTGTTGATTCAGTCATATACGGCAGACAAATTTCACTCATGACCATGTTGACCTCCTGACCTTTTGTCAGTGTGTATGTGAGCATGCTGTGTTTTTTAGCGGTTCTGTCCTGTATGCCATATGTTCCTTGCTGCACATACCATCTGGGTCTTGGCTGTCAAACTGACAACTCAGCCAATTCTGGATAAGTCGAGTCAATTAAGGAAAACACATTTGCACTTGCGCACACAAACTCTCCTCAAGAGACCGACTGTAAGGCTTAGACATACAAACCCTCGCACACATTATTATTGTCATCTCCTTCGCCACGTGCCCCTGTAGTTTGAAATGAATAACTGTTATCAATGGTCCATTTCCCTCTGTGTGTGGAGAATCTGCAGGATGAAGAAACCGAATCAGATGGAACGGAGCAGGAAAACATCTAAACGTTTTTAATAAGAATAAACCAGATAGACAGGAAGACAAGGGAGAAACCCAGAAAGTCTGAGCAGGTGTTAAGCATGAGACGTAAATGGGTGAAGAACCCCAGACTTGTGTGTGTGTGCACGTGTTTTTCATCATAAGGGTCCAATAAACAAGAGTAAATTGGAACTTGTGGAAGCGCAGCTGAGTTCTGACTTTTGCCTCCTGATTGTTTGAGCAAAATGTTTACCAGGCCATGATGAAACCTCAAAGTTTGTTCATCCATCCGGTTTATTTAGGTTTACACGGATGAATAAATGCCTGAAATTATTTATCTGAGTAAAATTCGAGTGAGGTCGGAAGGTAGAAGGTTTAAGGGGAAGTAGAGAGAGAAGGACGACGAGTCAGACTAGACAGAATAATGAAAAAAATATGATATTTTGAAAAAGAGTGAAATAGATGGAAATGAAGTATATAAAGAGAATAATGATAAAAGTAAGATTGCAAAAAAAGAGAGTAAATATAGAAAGAAGGAGTAAAAAGAATGGGTGTGATGAAAAAGGTTTTTGATTTTGCTTCACCTGCAGTGGCTTTAAACTACCAGACGGATGGACGCATGATGCAGTTAAACAGAGCCAAGTTTATGGTGAATGGAGGGAGCGGATATGTGCTCAAACCCGGAGCCATGAGTAAAGGTGCACATTTTCACTCTATCACCACGCAGCCACTGTGACGCCCATCTGTGTTATAATGCATTTCTCATTAGTACAGAATAACCAGCTAACCATACTTCAGATCACACACAAATGCTTAACAAGCGAGTCTTCTGGTTTTGTGACGTTCTCTGATAATCATTTTCAGGCTCATTCAACCCACTGAACGACGATCCGCTGCCTGCAAATCCTAAGAAACAGGTGGTGATAAAAATCATCAGTGGACAGCAGCTGCCCAAACCCCCTGACTCAATGCTGGGAGACCGTGGAGAGGTGAGCACGTGATTCCTACTAAACATAATCCAGTTTGAGGAAGTACAGCGTGTGTTGTTAATAATATATATACTGCTTATGTTATGCTGATTTAATTCACAGATCATTGATCCTTTTGTGGAGGTGGAGATCATTGGCATTCCTGCGGATTGCTGTAAAGAACAGACCAGAGTTGTGGATGATAATGGTACTGTATGACTTCCTTGTTTTTACCTGTGTGTCCAGCATTCTTTTTCTTTGAGGAAGAAAGATGAGAGGGTGTTTGAGTGTCTTAACCTTCAGTGTAATTGTTCATGTAGGATTTAATCCAGTATGGGAAGAGACCTTGTCTTTCACACTACACATGCCTGAGGTGGCTCTGGTACGCTTCCTGGTCTGGGATCATGACCCTATTGGCCGAGATTTTGTGGGTCAGAGGACCGTAGCGTTCAGCAGTCTTATGCCAGGTAAGAGATTCTGAAAATCATTCTTTCTGCAATCATGGGCACGTTTTTCTCTGTTTTAAATTCCTTTAAAACGCACAAACTCTGTGTATTTTATTTATCTGCTTCGTGTACTTTGTTCAATAGAAATATAAAGCCATTTTTTAAACAACAGATGTCATTTTTGCCACAAGTCATAATGTTATGTAGTGGAAATGACAATTTAAAAAAAAATTGTGCTTGCTTAAAAATAAACTTTAACCAAAAATAATTAAGTTTGAAAACTATGCACAATAAATTGAATTTGCCAGCTAAATTATTTATTTACGTCCATTTAAGTCTTCTGAGTCGGGCAAGACGGTAAATTGATAAATGTATAAACTGCATTTTAAAAATAGCAAAAGGAAATTTTGCAGGTAAGAATAAAAAGATAAGAGCAGTTTAAACAAGTTAAAAAATGTTTAAATCTGTTATAAGCAAAATAATAAAAAAAGACTTATTTTTTATACTTTAGTATTTTTACTCAAGTACATTTTTAAATATACATACTTTATCAGAATGTTTTGACTTTGGAATTTTTTTACTAGATTACAGAAATCTTTTACTAAATTATAAAGCATTTCACACTTTGTACTCCATTTCATAAGTACATTTCATGTTTTTTAATACTAGAGTAATTAAGAATTAAAGGTAAAACATTTTCATCTTTATTCAAATGAAGTGGAGTAAAAAGTATGATGCATAATTATATAGAAAAATGAAGGAAATACAATTCTGATAATGTACATATATGTATGTACTTGAGAGTAAAATTTCTCACGTAATTTACACCTCTGTCCAAAAGGAAAAAGGAATCAATAGACTATTGGGTTACGGGGGAGAGAGGTGAAGGGTTAAATAAATAGCATGTAAAGTGTAATAGAGTTCAGTGCCAGCAGTTAGATGGTGTCATACGAAGCATGTAATGTGTTGCTCTGCCCTCACTGACAGACAGTCACATACGGCTTTCACAGATGGCAGACGTGTTCCTGTGCAGAAACATTGAAATACTGATGATACCATGTCTTACCGCCTGTGTTTTTTTCCAATTTCATTCGCCTTTTAACCATTCCCGCAAATGCCTTTCTCCATTCATTTCAATCATTGCTCTTCTTTCCACTCTCACAGGATATAGACACGTTTATTTGGAAGGAATGACAGAAGCATCCATTTTTGTCTATATCACAGTGCACGACATCTATGGGAAGGTGAGCTCATGACAGCTGTACAGCCATCTTCACTGAAAGGGAATGCTTCAGATTTAAATTCAACACGTTAATGTGTCATATATTTGCTGTAATTTAGAAAATGTCCTGTTTGTTACTGAAGTGTCACTTTAAAGGAACTATGGAGCTTAGATTAAATAAAAAGGTGTTAAAAGCTCAGCTGGTCGCCAGCGAAACAATCTGTCACACAAGCTGTTGTTTCTTTCCATTTTTGCTGCAGTACGACCAAACACATGTGCGCTGGCATGTCCATCATAAGACTGAGGAAAATACCTACAATTGTAAAATCACTTAATGATTTTATGTGTTTGAAGGTCCTTCAACATTTACATTTTTACTTTCCAGTGGAGTCCTTTAGTCCTCAACCCAAGTTATACCATAATGCACTTGCTAGGAGCCAATAAGGTACCCTGGCTATATAGTGTGCTGCATGTGTACTGCATGAGCGTCTCTGAGCCGTCACTGTCAAATCCTGTTGATGTTCAGTGAAAAGAAAGTTGTTTTAAATGTGCGTGACTGTGTTGATACCTTTTTTTAAGTGTGAGTAATGCTTTATTTGGCCAATTCAGTTTTTGGCCTTAAATCTGGATTTTTTTTTAGGGTTTAAATTATATATATTATTTCAGTGTTTCCCAACCCATTTTTAGTATGTATATTAAGGAAAAAAGTTTGCTTGATCTACTGCAAACTAGAAATTTTATACTGCGTATAATCTAGCAATATACATATTTTTTATATTATGGGTAATAATCCCATAAACGTTTTATAAACATGAATATAAAATAACTTAATATGCATGATTTTGTTTTCTGTTTTATAAGGCAAGAACATGAAATTCATCATAATTACTTATTTTAAGATATTTTTATGTTTAATAGGTTTCCAATGTTCTTGTTGGATATGCTGCAGTGCATTCTCTGGTTGGGAATAACTGTATCTGTTGTAATGATGGTGATTTTGTAAAGGATTATGCTGCCATCTGTTGGTTTGAGTGTATAGTGCAATGGTTGATATCACAGTGCTGTATTTGTCTTGTGAAAACACACAGCATATGAAGTTTTTAACTGAATGTGATGGTGCATGTATGCATTGTTGTTGTCTGAGCTTGCTTACTGTTGGATTCACAGTCATTCGGGACCCAGCAGGACTTTTTTGTATTTCTGTTTAAGGGTTGAGTTGGTTAAAGATCTTAGAAAAATGAAGTCGGTTATTTTAAAATTTTTAAATAATTAATTTTTTATGAATTCTGGAAAAACTAGAAGTTAATATTATAAAAATAATATACAATGTAAGAAATAAGAGTACATATTGTGTAAAGAATCAGTCCCATATCTCCCATATCATGGTTGTGCTGCAGTTAAAAGGTATTTTTCTTTCTGTTTCATAATCATAAATGACATAAATAATAAAATGAACCCTTTTGGTGCTGGGTCCCAGGTGTATAATATGCGTATGCAAATAATATCTTTTAAAATATCTTTCTGCTCCTTTTTCTTACCTCAGGGTCGTCAGCTTCGGGGTTTCAGAGGCTTATTTAATAAAAGTTCAAAGTCTTCAGTAGACACAAATATCGGTGTCCCACCACGTAAACGCTCCATAACAGACCACCTCCTCCGGAGAACAGCCAGTGCCCCTGCCAAAGGCCGCAAAAAGACCAAGATGCCGTTAGCTGAAGTTCCGCACGAAAGAAAACTGAGTACTGGGGACTCTCAACCTACCGATGTAGAGAGAAGAACAGACAATAGAAAAACGCTTCAACACCGGCCAGTCTCTATGCCCATGGAGAAGCTCCTACACAGTAAAGTCAACCTGACATCCACAGATCAAGAGGGGACAGATACAGGAGCCGACACAATCACTGGTCAGTAAAAATGTGAATAATTCTTCTGGATTATGTAAATGTCTTCCAAATAACATGAACGCGGCTACAGCTCTGTGATGAACAATCTTACCTTTGCTTGTGTTACCCTCTCAAAAAAAGGAAGATTAAACATTTTATACATAGACATGATCTAATAGTTAACATGTACTACTTACTCCATTGTTTTCTGTATCTAATGTTTTGGTTCGCATGCACTTTTTATTTTACACTTCCTTATAGGGCTGCAAGATGTAAAACTAATTGGAATATATGGAGATGAAAAAAATAATTTACTATAATGCATACACACAGAAACGAAATACTGTTTCTGCATTAAAGCAAGTTATCAAATTGCGTATTGCATCATTTCGCAAATAAACACATATCACCTTCAATATGTGCAGCCCTAGTTCCTATTAAACAATGTAGTTAAAGCTAGGGTAGGCAATGTATATTTTGTGTTGTACTGTTTCAAAGTCTCACATCCTGACAGCAAACTAAAGTGGTCTATATATAAAAAGTACAGATCTTCTTTAGAAGTCTCAGGTCCATGAAAACAAAAATTTTGTTCCAAATGCAACTATAGGAAGTCAAAATTGAATTGCATAACCCTGCTCGTACATGAATGTTACATACATAATATTAATGTTATGTTAATGAGACAGTAAATGTTAGTGAGACATAGTAATTGACATGAGGAGGCGTGTCTTCAGAGGTTGCTATTGCTAGCCTCTATGAAACAGCCTACCCTAGCTTTAATCGGTCCCTTTGAAGTATTCATACTTACAAGCTTTTCTTTCTTTGATATCTTAACTTGCTTTTGTCTTATTCTGTCTTTACTGTTGTGCTTCTCTGTAGTAGAAAACTGACTAGGAAAACCCCTGCAGGTAATCCACAAGCCATACTCAGGTCGACTCATCAAAAACATCCCCGTTCTGAATCATCGCACTGATGTGTTCATTATTTTTAGGATTTTTCTTTAAAAACTCTTTCTCGTTTTACAAGAAAATCCAGGCCATAATTCATCAATGGTGTGTTGTTTGAAAAATTATGAAAAAAAAGCACCAAATAATTGAATGTTAAATATATGCAAACTGGATGTTCCCTCTACAGTGCCATTATCAAACTTCCTTCTCACCGTCGTACTTGGTGGTACATTTCATTTGTCCTTTGTACAGAGTGACGTGTGTTTGATTGTGTTGTTTGAAGGTCTGTGAGTTTTTCCTGTTGTTTCTTTTTCAAACTTCTAACAATCATCTCCTTTTAATTGTCTTCTACAGATTCTGTTCACCATCAGAAGCCAAAATCCATCTCAATGGATCTTCTTATCGAAACTTCTGCCTTTAAAAGACCCGATGGTCGTTCCCTTTCTGCCAATCCCATTCAGGACTGTAACACTGAGCCCAAGGAAACTATAGAAACTCCATACCTGGTCATTGAAAGCAGTAGAGAAAGTGTGGTTGATCCTCACCAAGAACACTCAAGCCACGGTGTCATCCCAACTGAGGACATTCAATTTTGTTCTTCCAAAAAGCCAGCAGACCACTGGTTAGATCCCTCAGATTATTGTAATGGTGATTTAAGCATGCAAAGAAAAGAAAGTCAAAGAGAATCCAGCCCCTTACAATCTCCAAGAAATAAAGTGTTATCAACCAAGGCAGCCACTTATTCCTCGTCCTCCTCTTCTTCATCTTCTTCACGCACCTTTACCAAATCTGACCCTCAAATCGATCAGACTGACCAGAGTCAAGTGTCCCTTCAGGACAGTGCTCTGTCTCGCCTTATTGATGCTGTCTCCCTTGGAAACGAGAACGACACCTGTGGATCAATATCTGCTCTGATTGGCCAATTTGACTTGACCGTTGAGCAAAGCCCCTTAAATGTACTGTCAAACTCACAACCATTGAAATATTCCTTACCACCAAATGACCTCCCTGATTTCAGCAATGAGCTTTCCAGCACTCCGCTAAAGGCCATTCAAGAATCTTCTGGCTTAACCTCTGCTCTACCTGACAGATCCTCAAGTCCTGCAACTACCGAACCTGAAGTTTTCACCATCCTGGATGAGGAGGTGCTTTCTCCTGTTTCCTCACACAACCATTATCAAAAGAACTTCCAAAAGGACCTAATTGGCTCTCCAGTGGCCAGCAAAGTATCCTCACCCATCAGGTGGCCTTTGGAGAGGTTCACACAAGGTAACGTGAACTTAGTATCAAACAGAAAGACAAGGTATGGCAGTCAATGTCATTCCACAGGGTCCATGATGCACTATGAATTTGGAGGTTACAGAGAAACCTCAATGAACAGCACAGTCTCGGACCGCTTCCTATTGTGCCAAGACTCTGCGAGCAGCAGTCTGATGGAGGTGGAAATCAACGTGGACGGGGATCCCTTAGATGACACATTGATCTCTCCAAATCAAGACCATCACTGGTGTAATGACCTCAAAAACGGCTCCAATCAGCCTTCCCCGTATCACGTACCAAGACTTGAACCATCCCATCCTCATAAACCCTCAAATCATCCTTCTCCAGGTCATTCTCATTCAATGGAAACAGCAATTCACAGACACTACCAGTCTCCATCATCACATCACATTCCAACCTCCAGTACTGTCGATCACAACAAATCCCATCCCAGGAGATTTCCACTTGGCACTCACAGAATAGACACAACAGAGGAAAGGCACCAGGAAACAAGATACCAAAGTGGCTGTAAAGTTGAGCATTTGCCAAAAAGCTCTTTGTCCTCCGAATGTCTTGCAAGGACTCGAGGCAGGCAAACTTCATTAGAAAGAGACTTGTATAAACCTGCATCAGACATTGAGATGATTTACAACTCTGTTGCGTTACAAGACAACAGAGCTCCCATAAACTCATATTCCCCGCAAAAACGCCATCCTCCGATCTCCCCAGTGTCCTCCAATACGTGCAAGTCCAAGAGTCTCGGAGACTTGACCTCTGAAGACATTTCTTGTAACTTCCAAAGCAAGTACAAGTTCATCAGCCGAAGTTTCGTCACTCCTGCGATGCGAGACCAAAGACGGATGTGTGGGTTGGCCGGTAGACCAAAGTCATCGGACCCCTTAACTGAGCAGCTTCGCAAGCTTGTGACCTTAGACCATGAGGACTATATGCATGCTCCCTCCTCTTCTCAGCCCACCACTAAACTACCTACAGTCCTTCAAAGTTCAACTGATGATCCCGAAGATCCTCCACCGTTCCTCTCAAGGCGGCTTTCCTCCCGGAGTCAAAGTCGTGTGCGTCACATAGCCAACCGTGCACGTGAGAAACAGCAAGACGCCTTGAAACACCAGCATCTTGAGGGCTCCACAGACGTAGTTCTCCGTAATAAGCTCTCTTCCCAAAATCCTCCACCGAACAGGCATTCTACAGGCTCGTATATCGCCGGTTATCTGGATCAGCTAGGTCCAGAGGATAGAGGTTTGCCTGAAGGCGCCTGCACTACGCTACGCTATGGATGTGGAGATGGATACTATGCTGATGATTCTTTGCTCCCTCCTGACTTCTCCAGCCAAGCCGAACCTGAGGTTTACTTTTTGCTGAGGCTTTGACAGCGCTGTTTTCGGACTCTGCATGCGTTTCCCTGTAACAGTCTGAAGATGTATGTAGCAGGACACTTCCAGAACTGTGCACTGTACATATGCTGTATATCACAGTAGGGGGTGTACTGTATCAAACTGTTAATGTATATGTGGTCCCGTCTTTCTTAAAAAAAATGTATTGTTAAACATGTGTGTTGTCTTAAGGTGAAAAATAATTGTTATAATAACAAGTAATTGAATTTAAGAGGACAGTTTGGGGTATTTGTTCTGTTTATGTAGTACAGCAAAGCCATGAATGGGCTTCACTTTTAATTCAGTCTTCCTGCATATCAAATGTTATTTGTATGTCTATGTAGTTTGTACATACTTGGTAAATTTATCCTCACTCAAAGCATTATGAGTCTTCATTTCAATTTGAATAACTGTGATGTTTTTCTTTAGGAAACAGCATGTGAACCTGTGAACATTTCAGCATGACTATGCACAGACCTGTAGATGTTCCTGTGCTATGATTTTGCACAGAATTATTGTGTTGTATTGAATGCAATTACAACACATTTACCTGCTTGCTCTCACTTGCTTGCTTTCTATTAGTCACACATTGAAAATTTTTCTTCATATTCTAAAGCTGTATGTTGAAAGTTTTATTTTTGTAATTGCTTTGATACAGATAGCAAAAATAAACATTTGTTAGACTTAATATTTTGTTTTCTTTTAAAGAGATTGCGACAAAAAAAACTTTCCCACTTCTCTAGTGCTTTAATGCATTTAGTGTGTTTTTCTTTTTAGGGTTGCTCATTAAAGATGAGTGTGAGCATTTTCCTACCAATGCAATAAATTCTAAAATGTTTGCCATGGAGTTAAAAAAAGTTGATTGTGTGATTTTTCATACCTCTACAATATCATTTTCATTATGATCAGGGTTGCCAGCTTCCGTGAAATATGGCTACTTTTAAACTGTTGCCATGCGTGTTTTAATCTGCGGGCTAAAGGTGGATAGATTCAGTTTATCAGCTATTATTCTTCAAGTATATGAAGATGTTGATGAAAATTGAGCGTGTTTAGGATTACTACTACAGTGATGTTTCAATAATAAATTGTGTGTAAATCATAAAAGTGACTGTAAAATAGGAATTGTATGTATTGGGGTAATTTATCTTATTTAGGCCTGGTTTCAGAGAAAAGGCTTGGTCTAATCCAAGACTATGCCTTAGTTCAATTTAAGTCGTTTTTATTAAAATGTCGTAGAATACAAGGCATTTTAATAAACGCGACTTTAATTTAACTTAGATTAGATAAAAACATTACTGGTGTACATTTTAAGAAAAAACAATGGTAGTGACATATTCAAGATATTTTCAGTAAGGACAGCTCAAACTTTCGATTTAGTCTGGTACTAGTCTTAAACCTTGCCTGTGAAACCAGGCATTAGAGTTTGGGTATTTAGGCTGGGGTCATGGGATAATTTTGGTAGGCCACTGGGATGGTTTTGTCATGCAGATTTGGCAACCCTGATTGTGATGATTTCATGTCGTGTTTTTGACTAACCATGATATATTTCTCCCATATAGATGAATGTATTTTCTTCTAAGAGGTTTAGAGTTTGATATCACAATCTCTGATAATCACAAAAACAGTCTCACTCATGCTGAAATGTTATACCCGGAAAGCTCAGGTGAACATTCGCAATTAAAACTTAATCTATCAGAAGCTTTCTAGCAGATGTGACCCTGTTGTTGTTGTGGACAGGAGATAAGTAACTGAGACTCAGTACTTCACTATTCCGAAAATACAGAGTGTCCCTCTGCAGCTTCATCTAACCGTTAACTCATCACAAATTATTTTGTAATTACCTTTAATTTTTGGACTCCTAGGAACCACAATTTGGCCTCCCATTGCCTGGCTTTTGTTTTTCTGCTGCTCTCTTAGGACTGTGGTCATAACAGGTATCCATTCTTACTCTACATAACACATAAGGTTCAGGAAGGCTGTCAGACAGCAGGTAACACTAAACTGTGCCAATGTCTGTACTCACTCAGTCGTGGCTTCTACCGTCTGTGCTGGTGCTTTTGCAGTGGTCAGTATGTGAGGCTGGGATGAGTTTTACTGTGGTGGAGGAGATTCAGCAGGAAAAGTGTGTGAACTTGGATATGTCACAGCGCTTAGATGATGTCGGTCTCTATAAGGATGGTGATATGATCATTGGAGCTCTCATTAATATATACAACCTGCCGCCGACCCCTGACCTGACCTTCACCAAAAGAACTGAAATAAAGCCGTGCACTGAGTAAGTGAGTTTTCTGTCACATTCTCTTTACAATATTTTTTCCCATGTATTACGATATACTTATTTATATGTGAGTTTATTATACACTTAGTATGTTCCCCTAGGTTTTCCCAACAGGTGTACGAGGACTTTTGAGGCACCACCTATTCTTTTACTTTTTGTTCTTTTACTTTTACATCTTTTATTTTATTTTGTGATTTTACAAATATTTATTTTTCCACCTGTTTGGTTGATGAAACAGCAGTATTTATGAAATGTTAACAGGATTATTAATACATTTACTGTAACTGAACATGTATTCAGTCATTTCTGAACTGAACATTGTTACAATTTCTTTCATAATATTTTTTATTTATGTTCTATTTTTGTTGCACTGTTTATCATGGGAAAACAATATACGGTATGTAAATACGTTCATGGATCGCACACATCTGTGTGCAATGGGGGGATGTTCCTAACATCCAGACTGTATTTGTTTGTCGGTTTAAGTGGTCATTGTTCAAAACTTACACACCACTGAAGAATGTATACTTTATTTATTTTTATAAAAAAGTGTATTGAGTGTATTTTCTAATTGCATGTGTAGTTATACAATCCCTGACATAGTATACTCTGTTTATAATTTATTATAAAAAAAAATATTTTTGTTTTTGGTTTGGTTAGAGATGCAGTTTGCTCATACTATCTATAGTTTCAATTAATTTCATTTTAAAATTATACATTTAAAATTGTAAATTAAATTAAAATTGTAATAATTTAATTCGTAGTTTTAACGTTTTGACATTTTGTTTCTGGGCATAAATGTCTTTATGCGTTTCCCACAGGTATACTTCATTACACCCTTGTATGGTTATGTTAAGTGTTTGGTTATCGTTCTGGCTAGGGGCTATTACATGACATTTAAACAAATTATATTAATATTAATATTAAATTGAATTGAATTGTATATTAATTGTATTAAATTAAACTACTCAACAGTTTTTTATTCTGTGCTGAGGTCCAAAGTCATTATAGTTTTGAATTTATTTTATTCAGTTTTGTTAATATTTAAAATTGGCTTTTATTTTTCAATCTTTAGTTGTTACGGTTTATGTTAAGTTACGGTATTAGCAATTTTGGTATATGATTTTGTCTTTTTACAATATGTTTGTTTATTGTTTATGTTGCTATATAATATCAAGTAATTTTTATTTTAGTTTTTGTTCATGATTATAATTGTAGTGCTTTAAACTTATGTCAATTTATATTTGAGGCAACAATTTTTCCTTTAGTTAAGTTTTTCCCATAATTTTTAGGTCAATATTTGATTTGATTTCAATAAACAGAGACGATTTCAAAGGTTTAATTTTAGTAAACTAAAATAACCTTGCTGAGGTCTACCAGAGGTAAAGTTTGGGCCACATAACGTTTGTTTATGTTGTTGGTGCTGAAACTGTCTGTAACCATTCTTTAAAATGTTCTGTCTGTTATCAGGCTTCAAGAGCGTTCTATGCGCTGGGTTCAAGCTGTGGTGTTTGCTGTTGAAGAAATTAACCGCAATCCCTTTCTATTGCCTGGTATTCAACTGGGATATCACATACAAGATAGCTGTTCCCGTTACCCCTACAGCCTAAGATCAGCTTTGTCAATGATCAGCGGCGGAAACCAGACCTGCAGCAACACCAGACCTGCTAAACTCATAATTGGAGATTCTGCCTCGACTCAAAGCATTATCATGTCCACAACACTGCGTCCCCTGCAGATCGCAATGGTGCATTAAGGATACTTCTAAAAAAGTAACTTTGTAATTGAAATGCTTGATCATTGACCTATACTTACAGCATGTGTTGTTTGTCTTTCTAGATCAGCTATCTGGCTAGCTGCCCGTGTCTCAGCAACAGACAAAAATTCCCCAATTTCTTCCGCACTGTCCCCAGTGATGCTTATCAGGCACGGACGATGGCACAAATGGCTAAACGCTTTGGCTGGACGTGGGTCGGAGCCGTGGTTGTCGATAATGACTACGGCCGTGGGGCAGTGCAGGTGTTTGAAGAGGAAATTAAAGGGATGGAAATTTGCTTGGCTTTCTTTCACACCATCTACAGGGAGCAGCTGGCCAAAGATGTTGACCGCGCAGCGACGACGGTACAAGCCTCATCTGCCCGTGTGATCCTTGTGTTTGCATGGTACGCAGATGTGGAGGCTTTTCTGTTGGAGTTGGTCCGTAGAAATGTGACCGACAGGCTGTTTCTGGCCAGTGAGATCTGGAGCACCAGTGGGCATCTCTTGAGCAATCCCCAGCTCTACACAATCTCCAAGGGAACTCTCGGTGTGGCTTTAAGAAGTGCACACATACCTGGCTTTGATGCACATCTCCGACAACTACATCCTGCACTTTACCCTAAAGATGCTCTGTTGAAGGCTTTGTGGGAGAATATATTCAGTTGTAGCCTTCAAAAGAACTCTTCCACAGGTTTTCAGAAGAGCCTCTCTCGCTGCAGCGGCACAGAGAGTCTGAAAGGAATGAACCGTCAGTTTACAGACACATCTTCCCTGAGAGTGACCTATAATGTGTACTTGGCTGTGTATGCTGCTGCCCATGCAATGCATTCTCTGTTGACCTGCACAACACAAAATAACTCAAACCCTGAAAGAAAACCACAGTGTTCCTCTCTGGATAGCATCACCCTGGCACAGGTATGCACATCAATTGTTATAGGCTATGTATACAGTTTGTGTAAAAGTCTTAGCTCACCAGCAGCTCCACCAAGATTATACTTTTTTTTTTGGTCTCTAAGATACAACAGAAAATATGTAGGCAACACAGTATATACACAATAATAAGCTACAAAATGTCTTATTGCAAGAGTAAGTATTATCATTTTATTCCAATTTGGTGAAACAGAGTCAGGTTTCTCAAATGTGACCCTGGACAACAAAAACAGTATTATGGATCTAAAATTTAGATTTTTACATAACCTAAAAGCTGAATAAATAAGAGTTATATTGATGTATGATTTGTTAGAATAGGACAATATCTGGCTGAGATACAACCGTTTAAAACTCAAGAATCTGAGAGTGCAAAAAAATAAAATTGATATTGAAGTTGTGAATCAGAGGCACTGTGGCAGGCCATCCACTCACAAAACTAAAGTTTTTATATATTTAAGGTAGTATATGTACAAAATGTCTCCATGGAACATGATCTTTACTTAATATCCTTATGATTTTAGGGCATAAAGGAAAAATCTATCATTTTGACCCATACAATGTATTTTTGTCTTTTACTAAAAATGTTCCCGTGCTACTTAAGACTGGTTTTGTGATCCAGGGTCACATACTGTAAGTGCAATGAGAACTCAGACTATAAAATCTAAAAGTTTTTCTTTTCTTTTTCAAGCTGCATGCGAATATTATCAGAATTCAAAGGTTGTATTCTAATAAACAGACTGAGAAATAATCATTCTACTTAAACATCATTGCTGAAATCTAATGGTGGCCTAAGACTTCTGTACATTATGTATTTGGAATTTAAGACACGTCTTTCAATCAAAAAAATATCAAACCAAGTAGCATTTTTTAAAAGATAGATGAACATACTTATTCTTAAAACATGTGGTACCTGTGGTACACAAATTATAGTATACCTGTGTAAACTTAAACCTAACTGATCTAACCTAACCTTGGGATTGGCATGTTAAAAGTTGTTTCCAAAATGTAGTTTTTATTGATACATTTCAAAGTGTGTAATAAAAAAGATGTTTATGGGATTGAAAGAGACTTTTCAGTTGGTCTAAAAACATGTTGTTCTGTCTGTCTTTTTAAAAGCTTTTACAGCACATTGAACAAGTTAATTTCACCACTCAGTTAGGAGAGGAGTTTTATTTCCAGGATGGAGGCATCCCGCCTGTCTATGATCTGGTGAACTGGCAAAGAGCTCCTGATGGTTCTCTCCAGTATGTGACCATCGGTAAAGTGGAGGGAAGCCAACTTATCATGAATGAATCTGCTATTATATGGCCTGGAGACTCAGGAAAGGTAAGAGAGGCTTGTAGTATTTTATTGCATCTGACAATGAAATATGACTGAAGATCACTCCAAAATGAATCAAATATATCACTGTAATTTCAAATTTTTATTTTTGTATTGTTTTCTAGTCACGAAAATCAAGACACATTTACTTGAGAAGCAAAATTAGCCGAGTTGTGTTCTGAAAAATTTAAATTAATCTTATTTATAATATAAATAATCTTGAATTACGTAAGAAAGATCATCTTGAATTAAGTTGCTCACTTAATAAAGATGTCGAACCTAACTTAGTATTTTTCTTATTCCATTGGAAAATATTTTCTCCGGTTTTAAACTCACTGAGTACATCAAGTGTGTCTTGATTTGTCCATTTTTAGGTATTTTTACATGAAGTCAAGTGGAAAGAATTCTAAATAGAAATGATTTTTTGTCAACAGACATTTAAAATATTTACATTTAATTGATCTAGAATGTTTAAATGTAATGAAATGACATCTTTGATTTATTTCAGTCTTATACATTTCATCTTCGCAGGTGCCTGTATCTGTTTGCACAGCTGAGTGTCCTCCTGGGACACGTAAGGCCATTAAGAAAGGTTTGCCCGTGTGCTGTTTTGACTGTCTGCCCTGCACTGATGGTGAAATCAGCAACATCACGGGTTATTATTCCTTCCTCATTCGTTTGAACAAAATATAAACACCTGACCACATTTTGAAATCAATAAATAACACAAAACATGTGAAAATGTTCTCCCCCAGGTGCTGTGAAATGTTACAGCTGCCCCCCAGAGTTCTGGTCTAATAGTTTCAGAAACGAATGTGTGCCCAGAGAGACTGAATTTCTCGCCTTTACAGAAACAATGGGCATCACATTGACAAGCGTGGCTGTTTCTGGTGCACTTATGACATCTACAGTGGCTGTTATTTTCCTGTACCACAGAAACACTCCCATTGTGAAGGCCAACAACTCTGAACTTAGCTTCCTGCTCTTGCTGTCACTCAAACTCTGCTTCTTGTGCTCGCTGGTGTTTGTAGGCAAGCCCTCGCTTTGGTCATGCAGGTTACAACAGGCCGCGTTTGGGATCAGTTTTGTCCTGTGCCTCTCCTGCATCCTGGTCAAAACCATTGTGGTTCTAGTTGCATTTCGCTCGGCTAGACCTGGATCCTCGGCTCTTATAAAATGGTTTGGACCCGGTCAGCAGAGAGGAAGTGTTTTGCTGTGCACCTGTGTTCAAGTGATTATCTGTGCCATGTGGCTCTCCGTCAGTCCACCTTCACCTCACCATAACTATGGAATCCAGGGGTCAAAGGTCATCCTGGAGTGCACGGTGGGATCAGTTGCAGGATTCGCCTCAGTACTGGGCTACATTGGCTTTTTGGCTTCTTTCTGCTTTTTGTTGGCTTTCTTTGCACGGACGCTTCCGGATAATTTTAACGAGGCCAAGTTTATTACATTTAGTATGTTGATATTTTGTGCGGTGTGGATTGCATTTGTGCCAGCGTATGTCAGCTCTCCAGGAAAGTACAGCGTGGCTGTGGAGATTTTTGCCATCTTGGCCTCTAGTTTTGGACTTCTGGTTTGCATATTTGTCCCAAAATGCTACATTATTTTACTCAAGCCAGAAAACAACACTAAGAAGTTTCTTATGGGAAAAACATAATTGTGCCTGTGGAAAAAAGTATTTTGTATGTACTGTGATTCTTGCTTAATAAATCTATCTATAATAAAGCTATTCTGATTCGGTCCTGTCTCTTTCTGTCATTTATTTAGTCTAACAAAAAACATGGAGAAACTATTTTATAACCATTAAGATGGATTTATTATGCACAATGCATATGAAGTTGATGTCATATACACATAGATCTGTCAGCTATTTCCAGTTTCAAAAGATCAAAGGCTATTTATCACTGAATACACAATGTTTCAAATTGGTGCTGAATGTAAAATATAAGGGTAGCCTGATTGTAAAAATATATTTAAAAGTGTTTCATTTAGCTTTTATATAATGTATTAAAATACATGTTTTTAAAGGTTTCATCTTATTTTGCTCTTTTACATTTAGTAGACAATTCATATTTCACACATACGAATGCAAAACAGGTATTGTCATCTGCTTAAATTAACTTTATTGTAAATCATAACAAATTGACAGTAATGTGTATCATGAACACTTTTGCATATGTCTATAAGCAGGAGACAGTTTCAGAGTTTATAGATATATAACAGGTAACATGCAAAACTATTTCTTTTCTGTGCCTCTCCCCATTAAGGCTTTTTTGGTGTTTCTCTCTGGACGTAAAAGGATGATGTAGCACTTTGGGGCAAATATAGCCACCAGTAATCCAAAACTAGAAGCCAGGATGGCAAAAATCTCCACAGCCACTGCATATTTCCCTGGTGAGCTGACATATGCTGGAACAAATGCGATCCACACAGCACAGAATATCAACATGCTGAAGGTTATAAACTTGGCCTCATTAAAATGATCAGGAAGGTTTCTTGCCAGAAAGGCTAACAGAAAGCTTATAGCTGCCAAAAGTCCGATATATCCCAGCAGCATAGCAAATCCAACCACTGAACCAACAGCACATTCATACACTATTTTAGACCTGATATACTGGGTGTTTTTATGGGGTGTTGGAGAAGCATTTGATAGCCAGACTGCACAAATCACCACCTGAAGGGCAGTGAGGACTAATACTGTGCCTCTTTGTTGAGCTGCTCCAAACCATTTCATTGCACTTTTACCTTCTGGTCGAGATGACTTGAACACGGCTATTACCACCATAGTCTTGACCAGAATACTGGAGACGCACAGAACAAAACTAATGCCAAACACAGCATGTCTTAACTGACACGTCCACAACTGTGGACGACCAATAAACAGCAGCACACACAGAAAACACAGTTTGAGTGACAGCAGCAGCAGGAAGCTGAGCTCTGAATTATTGGCGCGCACTATAGGAGTGTTACGGTGATGAACGAAGATGATCATCACAAGAGCACAGAAGCAGGTGCCGAGTAGTGAAGCAGTGGTCAGAGAGATGCCCAGAGGTTCCTCATAGGACAGATACTCCACTTCCTTTGGGACACAGCGATTCTTTTCTGGATTGGACCAGAACTCATCTGGACACACTGTGCACTCATTTGCATCTGTGAGGTGTAAAACAGAGAATTTAGAAGGAAACTACATGGAAACGTAGCAACATTGATTTCTTTATAGGAATCATAATACCCTCACCTGTTGTGTTAGAAATCTCTCCATCTGCACATGGCAGGCAGTCAAAGCAGCAGACAGGAAGGCCCTTTCTTCTGGCTCGTCTGGTGCCTGGAGGGCAGCTCTCACTACACACAGACCGTGGAGGCTGTCAGGGACATCATCTGTTATCATTTAGTTAATACAGTTATCTTTAATAGCTCAAATAATTTAAAGCTGATCCTAAAAGTTAGGTTATTGAAGTGTTATGAACAGGGTTTGAAATGAACACCGGTCAACAAATTAATACAAATACGTAATGCCCCGTAACTTAAAATATCAGAAGTCATATTGGTGATTTGTGAAAAGGTTAATTTCAAACCCATGTTAGGAAATAAATAATGTAATTAGTGTAGGATAAAAACAATACAATTGAAAGTCCCTCCTTTACCAGAAAGACTTTAAGGCTCCCTTCATAAAGCATTTATAAATATGTTCATTAATGATTAATAAGTCATTTCTGCATTATAAAGCAGTTTTAACTGCGTAAATAAAAATGATTCTAACGAAATACCTGCCAAATAGTGGGCCATTTTGGACTCACGTTATAAATGCTTAATAAATGTATTTATTTATTATTTATTTGCAAAATAGGCGTTCAGACTGGAGACTGTAGGGTGTTTTAATATGATATATTTCATATTTTATGTCACATTTCAAACCATGTTGCTTACTTAATCAGATTCTGAATGTTTTACGGTGCCCCCCAGAATGCCTTCAGATCATGATGCTTATCCAAAGCAGTTGTTTCTTGCTTACCAAGATAAATTTTGTTCACTTTTTAACACTAAATGCATAAAGGTAGTCTTGTTTGTTTATAATGTTTTATTAATGATTCAATTACTTCCAATAATTAATCAAAACCTGAAAACATTTATTTATTATTTATTGTAGAAACAGAATGCTTGCTCACAAGGCTACATCTAATAATGTGAATCATACATTTAGAAGTATTGACATCCCATGAAAGTACACTTTAAAGAAAAGTGGACGCCTGTGAAGTATTCATTCACAACTTCAAACACCTAACTTATAAATGTGAAGTGTAATAATATGATAGCAAACCATGAAAGTGTGCCTTAATAAAGAGGATTCGTCTGAACCATTTATTACGTCTCGCAGCCTATTTTGCAAACAACGCCAAGATAATCATGAATCTGGAGTCTAATAAATATGGAATAAATACACTTATTAAGTTCAAAACGGCCTACTATTTGGCAGGTAGTTTGTTAGAATCCCCCTTTCTGCTTTATAATGCATTTGTAAATGACGTGTTAATCATTAATGAACACATTTATAAATGCTTTAGGAAGGGAACCTTAATGCAAAGTGTTACCAATAATGTTAGTAGTGGTGTATTATTAATCACAAGAAATATGGAAAGCATTGCTCTATCCATACAATTTCGAAAAGTAATGTTAACATGAAATGTTACTTTACTTTTCTTGTATCAGAGTTCCAGTATAATTCATCTTCATACAGTGTGAGCACTTTCCCCGTAGCTGCCCCTTCATCCACCACACCGACTGTGTAAACCTTTATTGACCCATCAGAGCTCGGCTGCCAGTTCATCACATCATAGATGGCCAGAGCATCTCCATTCTCATCAAATGACACACGGTCCCCAAAACCTGTGGTGAAGTTCACTTTCTGTAGATAATGGACCAGCTGTAGAGGTTACAGAAAGGACAGTTGTTTAATGTAAATGTGATTTTTTTAAATATGTTTTTTTGGACAATCTTTTTTATTTTTCTTACCTGCCATGGCTTCAGATCATTTTTGTCAGCACATGTATTTTCACTGAATGGTCCTCTCCCCTCCTCACACTGCATCAGATCATGAAGTGCATGTGCCAGAGCATAAACTGCCTTATACACATTATAGGCTGGTCTCACCCCTGAAACATCAGTGTACACTGTATTTGTGCTGTATAAATCTTCCTCTCCTGAACAGACCTTTTTAAATTGCTCTCCGTTTATCTCTCTGCCTCCTGTCTCAAAACTACAATCAAACATATTCTCCCAGAAAATTCTCAACATGTTATTCCTTGGGTCATTACTGGGCCGAAGGCGGAACAAAAAGTCATGAAGTCCCTGGATTTCTCCACGTCTGATGGCGATGCCCAGTGTGCCCCCTAGAAAGGGCAGGAAACGCTGAGAGTGAAACACAGGAGAAGTGGCCCAAGCTTCACTTGCAATCCACTGCAAGTCTGTCATGTTTTGCATCACTACCTCATCCATTAAGGGCATCAGATATGAAGAAGTAGAAAAAACAACCACCACTTTAGCGGTAGATGCCTGAATCACGTCCACTATGCGCAGAATATCCCTGCGGTTGTTATCATGAGGCAGAATTTCAGAAAATGCCACACAGCCTCCAAACAACTGCATCTCCTGATGGAAGGACTGAGCGGCATATTTTCCATAATCATCATCACTGTAAAGAAGACCGACCCATGTCCATCCAAAATGTGTCAAGATCTGCATCATAGCCCTCACCTGGAAGGCATCACTGGGGATAGTTCTGAAGAATGACGGGTACTTTTTTCTGTCACTCAAACAGGAGCAGGTGGCATAGTGGCTAACCTATTGCGGGTACAGATTAGATGGAGAAAGTGAAGAAAAGACAAATAAAATAATAATTGTATGATTGATTATGATTGAAAATTTTAAAACTGTGAAAAAACTGCAAGAACTGCATAGCATAAATACACATCATATCCAATTTTACTTTTTTCATCCCATCTTACTAAAGGTACTCGAAACAGCCCCAGCACACTGGAGATGGCAATCGATGGAGTGGATCCTGGATCTCCCACAATTCCGATGACTGGTGGTGGTCCAGTACAGTCTAGGTTGGAGAAGGATTCTTCTGTCCCACTGACCAAAGCTATGGCAGCCCGGAACGCCATTCCCAACATAACACAGTTGTCATGCAGATGATAACCAAGAGTGATGTTAGCCAGCAAGTTGGGATTCTTATTGATTTCTTCTATAGCAAAAATCATAGTCTGCGCCTGCTGGAAACTTTCCATATCAAATCTACACAAAGCAAGAGAAATGAGGATATAACTGATTTGAAGACAATAAAACAGAAGCACCAACACATAACAAAACGTTTTTTCAATTTACAGGACAATTTGTATGGACACACAAGTATTTGTTGTAACACAGCATTTTTGCTCCCAAATGACAGAGTGAGACTGAGAAAAACAGAACTTTCTATAATTACAAAAACCTTGCAGTCATCTTTCTCTTTTCTTTATAGTTGAGCATTTAGTTTTGCTCCAGACTCACTTCTCACAGTACGGTGGTTCTGGCTCAGTTGTGAAGCTCAGATCTGGAAACACTGTGAAAAAGTGAACCTCAAACAGGCCTCCGAGTATAAGATCTCCATCCTGGTACACTCCATTCAGTTTAAAATGTCCCTGGAGCTGACAGGTAGCCGGGTCAGCGATTACAGCTGAAGAAATACAGTTTAAGAACAGGCATATACAAATATACAGAGTGATCCACATCTCTCTCTCTCTCTCTCTCTCTCTCTTTGGCCCTCTCACACAGTTGGCTTAAACATTTATGTCGAATGTTGAATGGGGTGTTGCTTTAAAAGTGCAGGCGGTGCCAGATGGGCATTGATGGAAATCAGATAGTAACTCTTTGAATCTTTTTTTAATCATAGAACTTGTTTTAAGGAATAACAACTGTGTTTTTTTTGCTCTGTACTTTGCTGCCGAATGAAACAGATAAATACAAAATCGATCTTCAAATGAAAACAAAACAAATGATGTAATTATGTTTTGTTTATTGACCTGTTCAACTGAATACCTACTTGCATTGTGTTTTCTATAACAGTATTTTCAATAAAATGTCCTCTAGATGTCACTCATGCCCTTCCCTGTCTCTCAAAGGAAAAATACAGTCAATGGAACAAGATCCAAATGAGTTAAAGTCGTACTAAAGGAACAGTTTGCCTAAAAATAAATATTCTGACATCATTTTCTTACTCTCAAGTTGTTACAAATCTGCATAATTTTTTTTGTTCTGATGAACACAAAAGAAGATTTTTTGAAGAATGTAGGAAAGCAAACAGTTCAGGGATACTTTAGACTACCATTGTAATTTGTACTACTATCGTAGTCAATGGTGGATAAAAGAACTACCATTTCCCACCAACCCCCATTCATGGGATTCAGAAGAAACAAAAAATGCAAAATTTTAAAATTAAGACAAATTTGGGAATGACTTGGGAAGACTAAAAAATACCATTAGGTGCTGTTACTTGTAAGTATAATGATTTTTGTGTGTTTTGTGTTAACTTAAAATTGACATTATCACTTGTTCACGTTTGTTGTATGTGATGACTCAAAGTCTAAATTAAAGCTATTTTTTAGGAATTGCCTGTTAAGTATCTTTCTATAATACAGATTGTTCTGACAAACACTCCAGTCTTTTGTTCTTAGTTTTTTTTTTATTTGGAATACATTTTAAATCATATATTTGTATTATTTACATAGAAAAAGGAGGAAATACTCTATATGCTATTAACTACAATCATACGAATAAACTGGCATGTTGATTTTAAAAAAAGGTAGAAACAAGCCAAGTGTCAATTACAATTTCATGTCACAGTCATACAAAGGAAAATTATTACTTTTCTGAGCCTCTTCCCATGAGGGCTTTTTTGGTGTTTCTCTCTGGACGTAAAAGGATGATGTAGCACTTTGGGGCAAATATGGCCACTAATACTCCAAAACTAGAGGCAAGAATGGCAAAAATCTCCACAGCCACTGCATATTTCCCTGGTGAGCTGACATATGCTGGAACAAACGCAATCCACACAGTGCAGAAGATCAACATGCTGAAGGTAATAAACTTTGCTTCATTAAAACTATCAGGAAGGTTTCTTGCCAGGAAAGCTAACAGAAAACTAACAGCTGCCAGAAAGCCAATGTAACCTAGAAGCACAGCAAATCCAGCCACTGAACCAATAGAACATTCATACACTACTTTAGAACTAATATATTGACTGTTTTTATGGGGTGTTGGAGATGCAGTTGATAACCAGACAACACATATTGCCACTTGGAGAGCAGTTAGAACCAAGACTGTGCCTCTTTGTTGAGCTGCTCCAAACCATTTCATTGCACTTTTACCTTCTGGTCGAGATGACTTGAACACGGCTATTACCACCATAGTCTTGACCAGAATACTGGAGACGCACAGAACAAAACTAATGCCAAACACAGCATGTCTTAACTGACACGTCCACAACTGTGGACGACCAATAAACAGCAGCACACACAGAAAACACAGTTTGAGTGACAGCAGCAGCAGGAAGCTGAGCTCTGAATTATTGGCGCGCACTATAGGAGTGTTACGGTGATGAACGAAGATGATCATCACAAGAGCACAGAAGCAGGTGCCGAGTAGTGAAGCAGTGGTCAGAGAGATGCCCAGAGGTTCCTCATAGGACAGATACTCCACTTCTTTAGGGATACACTGATCCTTATCTGGATTGGACCAGAACTCATCTGGACAAACTGTGCACTCATTTGCATCTGTGATGTGTAAAACAGAGAATTTAGAAGGAAGTTACATGGAAACATAGCAACATTCTTCATATGAATCATAAAACCCTCACCTGTTGTGTTGGAAATCTCTCCATCTGCACATGGCAGGCAGTCAAAGCAGCAGACAGGAAGGCCCTTTCTTCTGGCTCGTCTGGTGCTTGGAGGGCAGCTCTCACTACACACAGAGCGTGGTGGCTAATGGATACATCATTGGAAGAAGTGATACATGTGTCTGTCAAATATAGACTCTATAATATTTTAGTGACCATTACGCACCATAGTATTTTTTAAATATACTTCAAATCAAATATAATGTAAGTTACTTTTCTTGTATCAGAGTTCCAGTATAATTCATCTTCATTCAGTGTGAGCACTTTCCCTTTTGCCGCTCCTTCATCCACCACACCGACTGTTCGGACAATGATGGACCCATCAGAGCTCGGCTGCCAGTTCATCACATCATAGATGGCCAGAGCATCTCCATTCTCATCAAATGACACACGATCCCCAAAACCTGTGGTGAAGTTCACTTTCTGTAGATAATGGACCAGCTGTACATTTTTAGACAGGACAGGTGTGAAATAGAATCAGAATGAATACTTTTCTCAATATGCGCATCTTTGCTTTAATGTTTTTTTCTGTGTTTGTGTTATTATGTGACTATATATTTTAATGTTACCTGCCAGGGCTGCAGGTTGGTTATGTCAACACATGTATTCTCACTGAATGGTCCTCTCCCCTCCTCACACTGCATCAGGTCATGAAGTGCATGTGCCAGAGCATAAACTGTTTTATACACATTATATGAAGCTCTCAACTGTGATACATCAGTGTATGCTGTGTTTGTGCTGCTTAGATCCTCTTGACCTGTACATGCTTTTTCTCCCTGACTGCCTTCAGTCTTAAACCTGCACCCGAATATGTTCTCCCAAAAGATTCTCACCATATTATTTTTTGGATCATTGTCAGGAAGGAGACGAACAAGAAAATCCCGAAGTCCCTGGATCTCTCCACGCCGTATGGCGATGCCCAGTGTGCCCCCCAGGAAGGGCAGAAGACGCTGGAGTGTGAAACACAGGAGAGGTGGCCCAAGCTTCACTTGCTATCCACTGCCTATCCGTAACATTCTGTAAAGCCACCTCATCCATTAAAGGCAACAGATAAGTAGAAGTGGCAAACACCACCACCACTTTAGCTGTAGAGTCCTGAATAACTCCCACTAAATGCCGAATATCTTTGCGGTTGTTATCAAGAGGCAGGATTTCAGAAAAAGCAACGCAACCTCCAAACAACTGCACCCCTTGGTGAAAGGACTGTGCTGCATAGGTGCCATAATCATCATCACTGTAAAGAAGACCGACCCATGTCCATCCAAAATGTCTCAAGATCTGCATCATAGCCCTCACCTGGAAGGCATCGCTGGGGATAGTTCTGAAAAAAGAGGGATACTTCTTCCTGTCACTCAGACAGGAGCAGGTGGCAAAATAGCTCACCTAATAAAGGAAAAGAAAGAGATATGGTACATACTCAAATTCGTATTCAAATTCTTGCATTTGAGGATTTATATAAAGACAGAGATTTAGGATAATTGCACAATTTTTTCCTTTTAAAACAAAACATATAAATGTGGAGCGAAGTGTATTGTATTATTCATGAATTTCATCACATCTTACTATAGGTATTCGAAACAGCCCCAGCACACTGGAGATCGCTATTGAAGGAGTGGAATTTGAGTCTCCCACAATTCCAATGACTGGTGGTGGTCCAGTACAGTTGAGGTTGGAAAAGGACTCTTCTGTCCCACTAACCAGAGCAATAGCAGCCCGGAACGCCATTCCCAACATAACACAGTTGTCATACAGATGATAACCAAGAGTTATATTTGGCAGCAGGTTTGGATTCTTATTGATCTCATCTATCGCAAAAATCATAGTCTGTGCTTGCTGGAAACTTGCCATATCAAATCTAGAAAAACAAACACACATTTTAATACGAAGCCATTATAATTCTTATTAAGAGAAATAAGAGAATCATCAACACAATGCCATATAGGCCTACAGTATATATATTTTCCAACATCCTTTTAGAAACTTAACAGTAGCAAATTACAAAAAAGTTAAGTAAATGTCATTTTTAAAGAGCAATTTTACATATATGCATATATTGTTTTTCTGATGTTCCCATTATCTGTCCTTATTCCATTTGGCTCCAGACTCACTGTTCACAGTACGGTGGATCTGGCTCAGTTCTGAAGCTCAGTTCTGGGAACACTGTGAGAAAATGAACTTCAAACAGGCCTCCGAGTATAAGATCTCCATCCTTGTACATCCCATTTAACTCGAAGCGTCCTTGAAGCTGACAAGAACTCGAATTGAGGATTAAAGCTGCAGAGATACAGTTTAAGGACAGATACAAGCAGATGTTTAGAGGGATCCACATCTTTCTCTGTCACTTACACTCTTTCTTTCCTACTCACTCACTTTGCTCACAAATTTATGATAACGTTGAGCAGGGTGTAACTTTTAGAAAAGCGGGAGGTGCCAAACAGGCATGAGTGGAAATTAGGACGTCACCGGGAATCCCTCAATTGTTATAATTAAAATAGCTCAGGCAATTTGTTTCAGTATTGAACATTCAATTTATTGATAACCAATGTTGCCAAATTATTATAGATTTTTATTACAGCCACACATTTTTTCTTAAAGGAGGCATGAATTAAAATCACAATTTTAAGTCAAGCTTTTGTTATATAAGTGGGAATCGTATTCACACAAGTGTAAGTGTTAATACTGAAAACACCCTTTTCACTGAGATTACTGTTATTGACACAAGGCCCAGTGAACGGCAGTTTCTGGAATGCACCTATCTATGACGACATTAATAGGTTGAACACAACCTCCATAGAAAAAATTCGCCTCTCACTAAATCCTTGGTGTTTCGAGTCTGACGTCATTACCCAAACATGTTTTTTCGTACATTTTAACAATCATAGGTAGTTTAGATAGTTAGAGTAAGGTTAGGGTAAGAGTGTGGGTCAGGATAAAGGTTTCGTAAGACTTGAAACACCAAGATTTAGTCAACGCTACCAACGCTGTTTACAGGTGAGGGGGGCAGCTGTTTACCTCGACCGGGGATATCGTCGGGCGGTGTAAGGAATACTTCGAGGATCTCCTCAATGCCCGCCGTCACGTCTTCCATTGAGGAAGCAGAGGCTGAGGGCTCGGAGGCGGACTCATCCATCACCCGGGCTGAAGTCACAGAGGTCGTCAACAAACTCCTCGGTGGCAGGGCTCCGGGGGTGGATGAGGTCCGCCCTGAGTACCTCAAGTCTCTGGATGTTGTGGGGCTGTCTTGGCTGACACGCCTCTGCAGCACCGCGTGGCGGTCGGGGACAGTGCCTTTGGACTGGCAGACCGGGGTGGTGGTCCCTCTTTTTAAGAAGGGGGACCGGAGGGTGTGCTCCAACTATCGGGGATCACACTTCTCAGCCTCCCCGGGAAAGTCTATGCCAGGGTACTGGAGAGGAGAATCCGGCCGATGGTAGAACCTCGGATTCAGGAGGAACAGTGTGGTTTTCGTCCAGGTCGTGGAACACTGGACCAGCTCTATACCCTCTCCAGGGTGCTGAAGGGTTCTTGGGAGTTTGCCCAACCAATCCACATGTGTTTTGTGGATTTGGAGAAGGCATTCGACAGTGTCCCTCGCGGCATCTTGTGGAGGGTGCTCTGGGAGTATGGGATTCGGAACCCTTTGCTAAGGGCTATCCGGTCCCTGTATGACCAGAGCAGGAGCTTGGTTCGCATTGCCGGCAGTAAGTCAGACTTGTTCCCGGTGCATGTAGGACTCCGGCAGGGATGCCCTTTGTCGCCGGTTCTGTTCATAATTTTTATGGACAGAATTTCTAGGTGCAGCCAGGGGCCGGAGGGCGTCGGGTTTGGGGACCACACGATTTCATCTCTGCTCTTTGCGGATGATGTTGTTGTGCTGGCCCCATCAGACCAGGACCTTCAGCATGCACTGGGACGGTTTGCAGCCGAGTGTGAAGCGGCTGGGATGAGAATCAGCACCTCCAAATCTGAGGCCATGGTTCTCAGTCGGAAAAGGTTGGCTTTCCCACTTCAGGTGGGTGGAGGGTCCCTGCCTCAAGTGGAGGAGTTCAAGTATCTGGGGGTCTTGTTCACGAGTGAGGGAAGGATGGAACGGGAGATTGACAGACGGATCGGTGCAGCCTCTGCAGTAATGCGGTCGCTGAACCGGTCTGTCGTGGTGAAGAAGGAGCTGAGTCGCAAGGCGAAGCTCTCGATTTACCGGTCAATCTACGTTCCTACTCTCACCTATGGTCATTAGCTGTGGGTCATGACCGAAAGGACAAGATCCCGGATGACAGGCGGCCGAAATGAGCTTTCTCCGCAGGGTGGCTGGGCGATCCCGTAGAGATAGGGTGAGAAGCTTGGTCACTCGGGAGGAGCTCAGAGTAGAGCCGCTGCTCCTCCACATCGAGAGTGGACAGCTGAGGTCGCTCGGGCATCTTTTCCGGATGCCCCCTGGACGTCTTCCCGGGAAGGTGTTCCGGGCATGTCCCACCAGGAGGAGACCCCGGGGAAGACCTAGGACATGCTGGAGGGACTATGTCTCCCGGCTGGCCTGGGAACGCCTCGGTATCCCCCCGGAAGAGCTGGAGGAAGTGTCTAGGGAGAGGGAAGTCTGGGCATCCCTGTATGTTTCATATGTGTTTAATATGTTTCATGTACAGCTGCTTTGTAACAATGAAAATTGTAAAAAACGGATATAAATAAAGTTGACTTGACTCGACTTTGAGAACCTGTCTTATAAAGAAAAATATTTAATAAGGATTTGGACCACAGGAAAAGTTTACCAAGTAGCAACACTCACAAAAAGATCAAATTCATTATCATAAGTGCATGCAATAGCTATAAATTAACATTAGTTAATAAAGCAATAAAATAATCATATTACAATATAATATACAACTTTTTTAATTGATTACTTGTTACATTAATATTACACCAAATTAATAAATGTCATATTTAAATGTCAGTACATGCTGTGGCATAAACTAACATAAATTAAATGCTCTGATGCTCTGAACACAGATGGTTAAGCGTGAATGAACGTCCCGGACTCAGGTGATCCATATGTTTTATTATGATTTTAATGAGATAAAAATTGAAGAAATCAAGTGTATTGTAACTTAAACATTTATTTCAGCTAGACTCACCAGCATGGCCAAAATAACTTACATGCATGCCTCAAACACATTCACTAAACTACTGACATTTTTACAAATTTACAGTAAAAGTGTATAGAATTTGTTTTCTATTTCTCTTGCATAGCTCTTCCCATAAGGGCTTTTTTGGTGTTTCTCTCTGGACGTAAAAGGATGATGTAGCACTTTGGGGCAAATATAGCCACTAATAATCCAAAACTGGAGGCCAGGATGGCAAAAATCTCCACAGCCACTGCATATTTCCCTGGTGAACTGACATATGCTGGAACAAATGTGATCCACACAGCACAGAATATCAACATGCTGAAGGTTATAAACTTTGCTTCATTAAAACTGTCAGGAAGGTTTCTTGCCAGGAAAGCTAACATGAAGCTTACAGCCGCCAGAAAGCCAATGTAACCTAGAAGAACAGCAAATCCAATCACTGAACCAATAGAACATTCATACACTACTTTAGACCTGATATACTGACTGTTTTTATGGGGTGTTGGAGATGCAGTCGATAACCAGACAACACATATTGCCACTTGGAGAGCAGTTAGAACCAAGACTGTGCCTCTTTGTTGAGCTGCTCCAAACCATTTCATTGCACTTTTACCTTCTGGTCGAGATGACTTGAACACGGCTATTACCACCATAGTCTTGACCAGAATACTGGAGACACACAGAACAAAACTAATGCCAAACACAGCATGTCTTAACTGACACGTCCACAACTGTGGACGACCAATAAACAGCAGCACACACAGAAAACACAGTTTGAGTGACAGCAGCAGCAGGAAGCTGAGCTCTGAATTATTGGCGCGCACTATAGGAGTGTTACGGTGATGAACGAAGATGATCATCACAAGAGCACAGAAGCAGGTGCCGAGTAGTGAAGCAGTGGTCAGAGAGATGCCCAGAGGTTCCTCATAGGACAGATACTCCACTTCTTTAGGTATACACTGATCCTTATCTGGATTGGACCAGAACTCATCTGGACACACTGTGCAGTCATTTGCATCTGTAGGTGTGCGAAAGAAAATTAAAGTGAAAAATACATTCAATATGTAGGAGAAGTCTTCTTTATTTGCCAGCCATAATTGCTTACCTGTTGTGTTAGAAATCTCTCCATCTGCACATGTCAGGCAGTCAAAGCAGCAGACAGGAAGGCCCTTTCTTCTGGCTCGTCTGGTACCTGGAGGGCAGCTCTCACTACACACAGAGTGCGGAGGCTGAAGGAAACATACAGTACGTCAACTATTATTTTACACACAAGCATTAATGTGTTTTTCTGTTGTAATTCACATTAGTTCTTCATTATTGTGCATTTGTGCTTCAGTTATTTGTATTAAATTGATATGGCATCTGCACAAAAAAATAACACGATGCGCACACAAACCTTGGGAACTAAGGGGGAACAACATCTGTCATTACTCATCAGTGATGTGTGTTTGTTGGATATACCACAGGACATTATAGTGAACAATCAAAGAATACACTTTACATTAATCTATTATCAGATTTTATTATAGTTCTGTGTTGTTTTGAGTACATTACTTTTCTTGTATCAGAGTTCCAGTATAATTCATCTTCATTCAGTGTGAGCACTTTCCCTGTTGTCGCTCCTTCATCCACCACACCGACTGTTCGGACAATGATGGACCCGTCAGAGCTCGGCTGCCAGTTCATCACATCATAGATGGCCAGAGCATCTCCATTCTCATCAAATGACACACGATCCCCAAAACCTGTGGTGAAGTTCACTTTCTGTAGATAATGGACCAGCTGTACAGGTAACAGACAGTTATAAATTTGGTTTGTAAACAAAACATTTTGTATGCGGTTTTTAAAAGATTTTTCTAATATGCAGTTTATTTGCAATGCTGTGTTTTTTATTCGGTCTTACCTGCCAGGGCTGCAGGTTGGTTATGTCAAGACATGTATTCTCACTGAATGGTCCTCTCCCCTCCTCACACTGCATCAGGTCATGAAGTGCATGTGCCAGAGCATAAACTGCCTTATACACATTATATGAAGCTCTCAACTGTGATACATCAGTGTATGCTGTGTTTGTGCTGCTTAGATCCTCTTGACCTGTACACATTTCTTCTCCTTTTTCTATGTCTGGAGTTTCAAATTTACATCCAAACATTATCTCCCAAAAGATTCTCAGCATGTTGTTTTTTGGATTATTGTCAGGACGGAGGAAATGCAAAAAGTCATGAAGTCCCTGGATCTCTCCACGTCTGATGGCGATGCCCAGTGTGCCCCCCAGGAAGGGCAGAAGACGTGGAGTGTGAAACACAGGAGAAGTGGCCCAAGCTTCACTTGCAATCCACTGCCTGCCCGTCACATTTTGCAGGGCCACCTCATCCATTAAAGGCAACAGATAAGCCTCAGTGGAGAAAACAACCACCACTTTAGCCGTAGAGGCCTGAATCACTCCCACTATGTGCTGTATATCTCTACGGTTGTTATCACGGGGCAGCATTTCAGAAAAAGCCACACACCCTCCAAACAACTGCACATCTTGGTGGAAGGACTGAGCGGCATAGATTCCGTAATCATCATCACTGTAAAGGAGACCGACCCATGTCCATCCAAAATGTGTCAAGATCTGCATCATAGCCCTCACCTGGAAGGCATCACTGGGGATAGTTCTGAAAAAAGAGGGATATTTCTTCCTGTCACTCAGACAGGAGCAGGTGGCAAAGTAGCTCACCTAATAGAAGAGACACAAATATAAATCAAATCAAGTCTAAAAATTTGTTATATATTTTACAAAATTGTCTCTATTAATCCATTCATTTGTTTTTTAACGCTTAAAAAATATAGCTTACATCTTACCATAGGCACTCGAAACAGCCCCAGCACACTAGAGATCGCAATGGAGTGTGTGGACCCTGGATCCCCTACAATAGCAATGACTGGTGGTGGTCCGGTACAGTCGAGGTCGGAGATGGACTCCTCCGTCCCACTTACCAGAGCTGTTGCAGCACGAAACGCCACTCCGAGTTTTACACAATTGTCATACAGATAGTAACCAAGAGTGATGTTAGGCAGCAGACTGGGATTTTTATTGATTTCCTGTAATGCAAAAACCATAGTCTGTGCCTGCTGGAAGCTTGCCATATCAAATCTAGAAAAATGCAAGGGAAAAATGACATTTCATTGTTGATTTACAAAGATACATTAAATTCATAGATACTGTACTGTAGATCCAACATAAAATCAATCTTTTTACTTTAAGTATTGTTTAAGATCCGTCAATCATGAATTATAATTTTCATTTGATTTGCAGAAGGCACATGTTTGTTTCTACATTTATCAAAGCACATACCAACAAAAACTATTTGCAATTGCTAAAAAAGCATTTTTCTTTAGTCTCTTTTAATTTGTTTTTTGCTCTCATGCCCAGCTGTCCTTATTCAGTTTTGCTCCAGACTCACTGTTCACAGTACGGTGGATCTGGCTCAGTTCTGAAGCTCAGTTCTGGGAACACTGTGAGAAAATGAACCTCAAACAGGCCTCCGAGTATGAGATCTCCATCCTGATACATCCCGTTTAACTTGAAGCGTCCTTGAAGCCGACAGGTGCCTGCACTGACCACTGACACTAAAGAAATGCAGTTAATGGACAGGTACAGACATAGAGTGATCCACATCTCTCTCTCTCTCTCTCTCTCTCTCTCTCTCTCAGTTGAATCATACCCATTCGGTTCTTTTATTTATATCAAGGATTGCACTGTATGGGGTTTTGCTTTAAACAGTAGGTGGGGCCTCTCAGGAAATCTCTTAATGCTTTTTGAAAATGAAATGTAGTTTGGAGAATAGCGACTTAGTTAAAGCTGATGTATGATGTAGTTTCAGTTGCTTTTATTGTATTACACATCAGCTCATTAAAGATAGTTTTACGTTTAAATTTGTTTCCCTACGACTGAAAAGTCGTTGTGGCGCACATAATAATATAAAATGACATTCATTGTTATCCGTTTATTTTGCGTACATTTCCTTTAATGATAAAACAATGCAATGCAGTGCAAAATTTAAAACACATGTAAACCGGTGTAAAAATGAATACTTAACATTTATTTGTATTAATACAGTATATTGTGCAATCTTTTTATGTTTTTAAAAAAATTCTAGCGCACAGGTAGAGTATAGTGCACATTTTCTGTTTGGTCACTAAATTCCTTTTGTGCAGAAACTTTCTCATAGTTTTGATTATTTTATTTTCATTATTTGGATAATAATAAAAGAAAAAAAATGTGTAGGTTTGTCTAAAGGTTGAACTTGTTCAGTATACATCATGCTGCCCAGGGTGATTGTGTACATCAGGCTTGTCTTATCATTGAGTATAATTGTGTTTCTAGAATGGCCCTGTGGGTGGCAGTGTGTCATTAGATTATGTGTTAGATCGTCAGGCACCCAGTTTGTTTGGGTTGTTTTGGACTAAGAGCTTCTGTCTTCATGACACGTCAGTTTCATTTCACATGGGCGGTTTTGAAATGATGTAAATCCTGCTCTTATAAACAGAAACAGAACAATATTTCATGCAATCTCATTATTTTTTATGCTGTGCTGCTCTCCTGTCATTGTTGTTGTTCAGGAATGTCACCATGGGTGTATGTGTGAACATAGTGATCATGCACACATACCAATTTACCCAGTGTCCTTTGTTTTTAGATCTCAGCTTTATACAGTACAGACTGCAGCCACTAGTGCTTAGCATCTTCTACATCGGACAACTATGCTGCACATGATGATGTCATTCAGAATCAGCTTCTGGGCCTGCATCCCACAAACCAGTTCAGATTTTAAAATACAGCTGTAAAGCTCAGACATACTGCTTTATCGTAGATAATGTTGTTTGTGTAATATATTAAAGTTTTTATGTCATCTTAGCCTTTGACTCTCTAAAATGCTTGATTCTGAATAGACATTCTTGTGTTGTTTAAAACAAAACTCGAAAACCTATCTCCTAAATAGATGTGCTCATATTTCAACCCGTTCTCATCAACTGAATATAAATAACAAGCTGTTGCATTATCGTGTAATACGTACTCCAAAATTCGATTTTGCGTGCATAAGCTAGGATAGGCCAATGTTTGCTTGCACCTGGGTGGAGCGCAGCCATTTTAAAACGTAAATAAAGAGGAAACACTGAAATAATTTAAATAATACTGTCAGGTTTAGGGTTTGGTAAGGGTATAGGTTATAATATGCACACACGCTATCATTAGGTTTAGTGTTTGGGTAAGGGGACATGTCAATGAGACAAACTCCTGTTTAAAATACACACACACCAAAATGGCGTATCATATGCATGCAAAATTAAACGTATTGTATGCACACAAAACCACACTTTGGCGTACGTATTACACAATATTGTACAGCGCGTGTTATTTACATGCACTTGAAGAGAATATTTTGTCTATCCACAGATTTGAAGTCTTGATGTTAGCTGTTGACATATTCCAATTCGAATCAATACTTATATTAAATATACTTTTGTTTATTTGTGTGATACAGTAAGTAGCCATAAAATAATAGGACAGTATACAGTTAGATGTTTTCTATCTTTCTTTCTTTCTTTACAGGAAGAAACTAAACAAAATGCAAAAACATAAAAAGGTAGAATACAGTACTGTACATGGTATAGAAAGAGTAAGACCATTCTATTAAAGCAATGTCAATGAAATTTTCAGAACCCTGAGCTAATCTATATCAGCAGTCTCCTGGTGAGAAAGCCAAAACTATAACAATGAAAAACTTTGTGAGAAACCAGTCTCAGCCGAGAGAGTCAGGTCTCATCTGATGTGTTACAGCTGCACGCAGTGACTTTGATAAAAAGTTACAGAGTAAATGTTTTTGATTAGTAAGGAGAGCTTATTAGTTGTAATTTATCAAATTTATATTTGTGTGAAACTGTTTAACTCAGATTTTTTACAACAATTTTGAACAACAGAGGAGTGTTTTAGGCTGGGATATTAGTAGAGGCATAATGTGCATCTACAATTTATTGTATATTTTACTGAAATCAAATAAATACAAATAATACATTTATTTAATCAGTATACTATCAATATAACATTTGTGTAAGTTTAGTGTATGTTATGTTCATTCAATATGTTAGTAAATAACATGAAGGGAAATAATGAATGTATTTTAACTGTAAGAATGGATACTGATTTTATGTATCTGTCAAGCACCAACGGCATCAGATGATGTAGTGTACATGACTATTAGCTTTGTGTGCCTCTTCCCATGATGGCTTTTTTTGTGTTTCTCTCTGGATGTAAGATGATGATGTAGAACTTTGGTGCAAATATGGCCACCAGCAACCCAAAACTTGAGGCCAGGATGGCAAAAATCTCCACAGCCACTGCATATTTCCCTGGTGAACTGACATATGCTGGAACAAATGTGATCCACACAGCACAGAATATCAACATGCTGAAGGTAATAAACTTTGCTTCATTAAAACTATCTGGGAGGTTTCTTGCAAGAAATGCTAACATGAAGCTTATAGCTGCCAGCAGTCCGATATATCCCAGCAACATAGAAAATCCAACCACTGAGCCTACAGCGCATTCAAATACTATTTTAGACCTGATGTACTGACTGTTTTTATGGGGTTTGGGAGAAGCAGTTGATAGCCAGACTGCACAAATCACCACCTGGAGAGCAGTTAGAACCAAGACTGTGCCTCTTTGTTGAGCTGCTCCAAACCATTTCATTGCACTTTTACCTTCTGGTCGAGATGACTTGAACACAGCTATTACCACCATAGTCTTGACCAGAATACTGGAGACACACAGAACAAAACTAATGCCAAACACAGCATGTCTTAACTGACACGTCCACAACTGTGGACGACCAATAAACAGCAGCACACACAGAAAACACAGTTTGAGTGACAGCAGCAGCAGGAAGCTGAGCTCTGAATTATTTGAACGCACTATAGGAGTGTTACGGTGATGAACAAAAACGGCCATCACGATAGCACAGAAGCAAGTGCCAAGTATTGAGGCAGTGGTCAGAGAGATGCCCAGAGGTTCCTCATAGGACAGATACTCCACTTCTTTAGGGATACACTTATCATTTTCTGGGTTTGACCAGAACTCATCTGGACAAGGTATGCACTCAGTAGAATCTGTGCATGAGAAATTACAAACATGTTTGTTAAACGCGAAATGACCAAGCAAATGAAAGTGGCATCTTCACTGGTTGTACAGATGTTAAACACATGTGTTTTAATAAATATATAGAATATTATATTCTCTTAACATCATTTCCTCACCTGTTGTGTTAGAAATCTCTCCATCTGCACATGGCAGGCAGTCAAAGCAGCAGACAGGAAGGCCCTTTCTTCTGGCTCGTCTTGTGCCTGGAGGGCAGCTCTCACTACACACAGAGCGCGGAGGCTGTAGGATAAATTGTTTGAAAAAAAATTGCATGTATCTGCACCTGAATGTATATTATAGTGACCATTACATCTATAGTTTGGTGTAAACTGTATAATTGCAAATCAAATATAATGTAAATTACTTTTCTAGTGTCAAAGTTCCAGTATAATTCATCTTCATTCAGTGTGAGCACTTTCCCTGTTGTCGCTCCTTCATCCACCACACCGACTGTTCGGACAATGATGGACCCATCAGAGCTCGGCTGCCAGTTCATCACATCATAGATGGCCAGAGCATCTCCATTCTCATCAAATGACACACGGTCCCCAAAACCTGTGGCGAAGTTCACTTTCTGTAGATAATGGACCACCTGTACAGGTTAGATAAAGGATGTTTTTTTTTCTGCATTTTGGTGTATTTTGCTTTTTATAAATAACTACACCTATTATTACCTGCCAGGGCTGCAGGTTGTTTATGTCAGCACATTTATTCTCACTGAATGGTCCTCTCCCCTCCTCACACTGCATCAGGTCATGAAGTGCATGTGCCAGAGCATAAACTGCCTTATACACATTATATGAAGCTCTCAACTCTGATACATCAGTGTATGCTGTGTCTGTAGTGCTCAGATCCTCTTGCCCTGTACACAACTTTTCTCCCTCATTGCCTTCATTCTTAATCTTGCATCCAAACATACTCTCCCAAAAAATTCTAACCATACTGTTTTCTGAATCATTGTCAGGTCGGAGGTGTAGCAGGAAGTCACCGATTCCCTCAATCTCTCCTCGTCGGATGGCAATACCCAGCGTCCCACCCAAAACAGGCATCAGCCGCGGAGCGAGAAGCACAGGTGAAGTTGCCCAGGCCTCACTAGCAATCCATTGTCTGCCTGTCACATTTTTCAACAGCATCTCGTCAACAAGGGGCAACAAATAGCTTGAAGTGGAAAACACAACAACCACCATTCCTGTGGAATCCTGAATAACACTCATTATACGTTGTATTTCCTTTGGGTTGTTATCAGAAGGTAGTATCTCAGAAAAAGCCACACAGCCCCCAACCAGCTGGATCTCCTGGTGAAAGGATTGAGCTGCGTGTTTACCATAATCATCATCACTGTGAAGGAGACCGACCCATGTCCATCCAAAATGTGTCAAGATCTGCATCATAGCCCTCACCTGGAAGGCATCACTGGGGATAGTTCTGAAGAAGGACGGGTACTTTTTTCTGTCACTCAAACAAGAGCAGGTGGCATAATAGCTCACCTAATGATGAGATGTGAGAAAAGAAAACAACTAAGTTATTAATGTTATAGCAACTGCATTATTGTGTTTGCAAATTTTCTGACATTATCTGGTATGATTCTTATTGTGGGACCATAGCTGCATGAAAAATAAAAAATACAATTGTATCTCTCACCATAGGCACTCGGAACAGTCCTAATACACGGGAGATGGCTATAGAGTTAGTTGAACCTGGATCTCCAATGATTCCTATCACTGGTGGTGGTCCCGTACAGTTGAGATGTGAGAGAGACTCTTCTTTTCCACTAACCAGAGCTGTGGCTGCACGTAATGCCACTCCAAGCCGCAAACAGTTGTCAAAGATTTGGTATCCAAGCGTGATGTTAGGGAGCAGGTTGGGGTTATTATTGATCTCATTTATGGCAAAAACCATTGTCTGTGCCTGCTGAAAGCTTGTCATATAAAAGCTGAAAAAACAACAACAACACAAAACAAAGTTAAGTTGCTTTAAGTAACAGTAACACACTTTGACAGTAACACAGACTCAACATTTAATTAAATACAATCTCATTAGGTTATTATAGTTAACATTTCTGTTTATTGAAATCAAATTAAATATTGCCTTAACATAATTGGAAAAACCTAAACTAAATGAGAATGTTGCCTAAGAATATGTTTAAGGCACTTAAATTATAATATTAAAAAAACTATATAAAAATACATTAATCTCATAAAGAAACAAAAATACATAAGAAATAAAATGACAAAAGCACATAACGAAATTGCTAGAAATCCCACTATCAATTTTGTACATTTAATATGGACTCTATATGAATACACACAAATTCTATTTATATTATAAGCATGATTTTAGTTCTGTTTCTAGTGTTTCAGATGCCAACATGATAACACTGACAAGTGACAGTGTATATACAGTACAGTGGATTTAAAAAAAGTCCTTTCAGTTGTTTTGGTCCAGACTCACTTCTCACACTGTGGTAATTCTGGTTCTGTTCTGAAGCTCAGCACTGGGAATGTTTTGAGGTACTGAACCTCAAACAGACCTCCGATGATTAAGTCTCCACCCTTGTACATCCCGTTCAACTTGAAGCGTCTCCGTATCTGACATGAGACTGAACTGTTCATCAAAACTGCAGGGATATACTGAGAAAACAGCAAGAGACAAATTTGCAGAATTATCCACATCCCTTCCTCTGTAAGTGTCACTTTATCTTTTACACTCAGTGATTTGTCCTGAAGATTAAGTGTGATACTTTTTTATAGAGCAGGCGGAACCACTTGGGCCTTTTTTGCAAGTGAAGACGTCGTTCTGGGACTCCTCACCTCGTCATCATAATAGAAATAAGAAAAATCTAAAACACAGGGCTAGGTAGAAGGTAGAAGTTAGTTTAGAATTACGTCCTTTAGGGGCATATTGTTTAAATTGACACAAATCACTTACAATAAATAAAGCCATATTTGTACAAATTTGGTGCATGATATCTTTATGCACATGCATGATTTAGAGTTTTTAAATAATATATTCAAATTTGGTAACATAACAGTATAAGCTAGCATGAACTAACAATGAACTTTAATAATTCTGAGTTCAAGTTAATTTCAGCATTTATTCATACTTTAATATATATTTTTAAAATATATGATTTTGTAATAAACTAAAATGAACAAAGATTGTTAATGCTGTAAACTGTTATTAATTGTTAGTTCATGTTAGCTAATACATTTCCAATTGTTAACAAAAACAGGCATATCTGTTACATCACACAGGTCTGATGTCTTTGTATAGGTAGTCTTCAATCCGGAGTCTAGATGGCAGTCTTGGCTTTGCTTTGTAAAGCACCTGTGGTACTGTAGATTAAAAAGAGCAACCTAATCCTATTATGGTTATCACAGAATTTATCATTTCCGATACACCACAGCTTCTGTATTCAGTGCACGCACGCACACAAACATTGCTTAGCAGGTTATAGCCATGTGCAATTGGAAGTTTGATCACTCCTGCCTTGGGCGACACCACTAAAACACACTACAACTTTCAAGATAAAAGATTATAAAAATACTGTAAACGTAAAATTTTGCCCAAGTGCTCAAACTGACGTCATCAGTAAAAAAGATAGCCAGAAGTACATTTACAGATTATGTATAAAGACTCTAGATGCATAGCAATCAGCGCAGAGACGTGGCATGTGGTGTTAAATGTTGGAAATGCAAGTGAAATGGCTTTAGGACAGACATGGGGCATATAGTCAAAGATAAGGTTTGCTTAAAGGTACAGTGTGTAGCATTTTGAAGGATTTATTTACCAAAATGTAATATATAATACAAAACTATGTTGTGAGTGGTGAAGAAATACCTCACAAAATGAACCGAAATGTATATATAACCTTACAATGAGCCATTTTATGTATATACACAGCGGGCACACCCTTACATGTAATTTATCAAATTGCACAGCCATGTTTCTATAGTATCACTACACGGACAAACTGAGCACTTTTCGTAAAAGGAAGGATGCACGGGACAATGTTATTCTTCTTCGACTGTGTTTTGCAAAGGCAGCTTGCAAAGCCACTACATAGAAGGATTAGCAGAAGTAGAGGAAGAACAATAACAACATTTTCTTGTCGTGTTTTTATTAGAAATATAAACAGTTCTTTGTTGCAGTAAGAAGTGAAATTTGCGCTAATGGCGGACCACACATACTCTGCACACGAGCCGACACAGACGTCAATCTGTTTCGTCAAAAAAGAGAAAATACGATGCAGCAAGGCGAAGTTGAGACAAAAAACGGCAGAAAACCCGAATAAACATCGGCGTGGTTCTTTTAAAAAAGGAGGGCATGAAGCAGGAAACGGGTTTGCCAAGCGACGCCGATAAATTTGTTTAATTTCCGCAATATAAGTGAAATGTTTGATTGATAGCTTTAGCTAACAGATGAGCATGATCATCAAGAGAAGTAGCGTTTTTCCTTGTAAATTGTTAGTACTTTTTAATTGTATCATAAGTACTTGTTGCATGGCCGTGTGCAAATCAAGGTAGAAATCATGTTTACAATCTGAATTTGCATAAATCGGGTGTAAGTTATATTATAATACTGCTTAGCTTCCACATCCTCTCTTGTGCGGTCCTCCCAGGTAACGTTAGGTCCTCTGCCTCTCCTCTGCCTCTCCTCGCCCTGCCTGCATCTCCAACACCCCTACCTCTCCGCCCTCTTCCTCTCCCTCTTACTACCTGTGTAAAGTTCTCTGATTGACTCTGTGATGATGAGAAAATCGTCTGCTAAGACATTCGCGGTTAGATTACACCGTTTTATCATTAGCAAGCCGTTTCAATAGGCTGTAAATTACGAACCAAGTTACCGTGCCAAAAAATGCTATGCAAAATAAGCGAATAAATCACTGACACAATGTTAACAAGTAACAATAATATTCACTATAACGATTAGATTAAAGTATGAATTAAGTCAATTTAATTTATTTATTTTTCTTTGTAAATAAACCTCGTCACTTGACTTGCAAAGGTTACTCTCTGCTGTCTCAAACAACGACATCTCTGTCCTGTGTCCGTAACTTCAGTCTGTTGTTCGCCTGTGAGACGTAAATTGCAATTATCAACACCACCGATAATGGCCGCTATCATTTACGGGACCCTTTTGTCCTGTGACGGCAACCGTAGCTTCTCTAATGGGAGGTAGAGGGGGGCAGAGGAGCTGCAGGTTGCAATATCCTACATCGCCAATAGTGGCCTCTGAAACTTACACACAGAACCTTTAAGCGAAGGTTTTGCCTTCCAGCAAAAAGAGCCAAATGCGATATATTGCCAGAGGTGTAAAGTATGAGTAATTTTACTTGATTACTCTACTTAAGTATTATTTTGGGGGTTTGTATTTTACTTGAGTACATTTAAAAAAGAAACCTTGTACTTTAACTTAATTACATTTTTAAACAAAAAAAGTACTTTTACTCCTTACAATTTTATTTTTTAATAAATTATTATTTTTCCTCTATATTTCCCTTACTACTAATGAACCAACTAAATTGCGATGATAATTTAATAGTTTTATTTAAATGTTATTTATTCAGCCAATGAGATTCGTTTTAACATTCAATGAAATTGGCCAGACATGTCATTTGTCCTTTTGAAGTGACGTTGTGTCACATTAAAATATCACATTGCAGAGCACCTTGCCTGACCTGAACCAGTGGACCTGATAGAAATAGACATGACATGATGTGGCAGAATCATGGCAGTCTCCTTCTTGTAGTGGAATGAAAAAGGATTCGTATAAGATGAAGTGTGTTCTTTGTCTCCCACTCACCAAGAAAATATCTGCCTATCTTGATTCTAATAATTTTGAAAATCAGCTTCTGCTGAATTTAAACCAGAGGTTTAACAACCTTTAGGAGCATGTTGCATATAAGAAGAAGGATGTCTTGTAGTTTAAAGAAAGTACTTGTACTTTTACTTGAGTATCATTTTTGAGTACTTTTTTCACCTCCGTATATTGCCATCCGAAAGGCCCTTCAGACTGAAAACAATCATGGCCGCCATATTGAAGAGTCGTTCCAAACTGAAGTGCTTATAAATGGCCACTTCAAAGGGCCCTTCGGAATGAAGGATTTTGAAGGCACAACTGATGGACACTTTGCGCCCCCATGATTCTTTGCGCTGATTCTTTGCTTGGCGTCAGCGCCTGGTTATGGGCACAGAATGATGACACAAAAGGGCACTTCAAGAAACAGTTGTTTGGTCCCCTACAATCTTCAACCCTTTGAATCTCTCACTCCGGAGGGTAATCTCTTTGAAGGGCTTAGGGCATAGGGATGAACCCTTCGAATTAGAATGCAGGGAAAGAGTGACATTCTCTAGAGGAGGGGCTCTTTAGAAAGTCTCGTGAGACCCATGCCAACTTGTGCCAACTGGTGCTCATTCTGTGGAGTAGCTGAGCAACCTCAAAAAGCTAGCAATTTTAAAGTTATTTGTCTTCCCTGTTCAACTACTGTAGAGTTTTTTTTTAAAAACACTTTTTAAATTATTGAATTTGTTAATATATTTATTTACAAATAAATTCAAAACAGTAGACATATTGTTTTTTAAATCATGTTTAATGAAACAGATCTGACAATTCAAAGAATCTACAAGGTATAAGGCAACAAGACTGTAAAAGGTAAAGTTATCACTGTCAAAGTTTTAAATTATTTATTTTCAGTTTGTCTAGCCATGAGGGCTTTTTTGGTGTTTCTCTCTGGATGCAATATGATGATGTAGCACTTTGGGGCAAAAATGGAAACAAGCAGTCCAAAACTGGAGGCTAAAATGGCAAAAATCTCCACAGCCACTGCATATTTCCCTGGTGAGCTGACATATGCTGGAACAAATGTGATCCACACAGCGCAGAAGATCAACATGCTGAATGTTATGAACTTGGCCTCATTAAAGTTATCTGGGAGGTTCCTTGCCAGAAAGGCTAACAGAAAGCTTCCAGCTGCCAAAAGTCCAATGTATCCCAGCAGAATGGCAAAACCAGCCACTGAACCAACAGCACATTCATACACTATTTTAGACCTGATGTACTGGGTGTTTTTATGAGGTGCAGGAGAAGCAGTTGATAGCCAAACTGCACATATTATAACCTGGAGAGCAGTTAGTACCAAGACTGTGCCTCTTTGTTGAGCTGCTCCAAACCATTTCATTGCACTTTTACCTTCTGGTCGAGATGACTTGAACACGGCTATTACCACCATAGTCTTGACCAGAATACTGGAGACACACAGAACAAAACTAATGCCAAACACAGCATGTCTTAACTGACATGTCCACAACTGTGGACGACCAATAAACAGCAGCACACATAGAAAACACAGTTTGAGTGACAGCAGCAGCAGGAAGCTGAGCTCTGAATTATTTGCGCGCACTATAGGAGTGTTACGGTGATGTACAAAGATGATCATCACAAGAGCACAGAAGCCTGTTCCGAGTAGTGAAGCAGTGGTCAGAGAGATGCCCAGAGGTTCCTCATAGGACAGATACTCCACTTCCTTTGGGACACAGCGATTCTTTTCTGGATTGGACCAAGAATCTTCTGGACACACCATGCACTCATTTGCATCTGTGAAAGATATAAACAGGAAGTTGTATATTTGTTTCAAACAAAACTAATTAATTAATATTTATTATTTGATTATACCTGTTGTGTTAGAAATCTCTCCATCTGCACATGGCAGGCAGTCAAAGCAGCAGACAGGAAGGCCCTTTCTTCTGGCCCGTCTGGTGCCTGGAGGGCAGCTCTCACTACACACAGACCGTGGAGGCTGATGGATACATTAAAAAAAATAAAGCATGTATCTGTAAAATATAAATTCTTAAAAAGAATTTTAGTGACCATCATGCACATCTACAGATCTTTTAAGTTGGAAAGTCAAATATAATGTACATTACTTTTCTAGAGTCAGAGTTCCAGTATAATTCATCTTCATTCAGTGTGAGCACTTTCCCTGTAGTCGCTCCTTCATCCACCACACCGACTGTTCGGACAATGATGGACCCATCAGAGCTCGGCTGCCAGTTCATCACATCATAGATGGCCAGAGCATCTCCATTCTCATCAAATGACACACGATCCCCAAAACCTGTGGTGAAGTTCACTTTCTGTAGATAATGGACCAGCTGTACAGGTGAAAAAAAATAAAAACGTTTTTTATACATTTTGTGTTTTGAAAGAATTTGTAGTCTACAAAACCGTTTCTTTTTCTGTTTACAGTATTACCTGCCAGGGCTGCAGGTTGTTTATGTCAGCACATTTATTCTCACTGAATGGTCCTTTCCCCTCCTCACACTGCATCAGATCATGAAGTGCATGTGCCAGAGCATAAACTGCCTTATACACATTATATGAAGCTCTCAACTCTGATACATCATTATATTCATTAACAATACTGCTCAGATCCTCTTCTCCTGTACAACGGTTTTCCCCTTCACTGTCTCCAGTCTCAAACTTACACCCAAAAATATTCTCCCAGAAAATTCTAACCAAATTATTTCTTGCGTCATTGTCTGGACGAAGGCGTTGTAAAAACTCAAGAAGTCCTTGGATCTCTCCACGACGGATAGCGATACCCAGTGTGCCCCCAACGAGGGGTGAGTATCGTGGGGCATGAAGCACAGGTGAAGTGGTCCAAGCTTCGCTCGCAATCCACTGTAACCCTGTCACGTTTTGCAACAATAACTCATCCATCAGGGCTAACAGATCGGTTGAGAATGCCACCACTACTTTTGCTGTAGAGGCCTCAATCACTTTCACTATGCGCTGAATGTCTCTGCGATTATCATAGGGCATTATTTCAGAGAAAGCCACACAACCTCCATGCAACTGCATCTCCTGATGAAAGGACTGAGCGGCATAGATCCCATAATCATCATCACTGTAGATAACACCAACCCATGTCCATCCAAAATGTCTCAAGATCTGCATCATAGCCCTCACCTGGAAGGCATCGCTGGGGATAGTTCTGAAGAAGGACGGGTACTTTTCCCTGTCACTCAGACAGGTGCAGGTGGCATAATAGCTGACCTAATGAGGCAATGCAGAGGAAGAGAAAATATTCAAATATGATTTTAAAGCATTTTATGTACCATGACATTATAATGTGATATTAAATAACAGCATAATATCTAAAATATCATGATTGTTGTTATTTGCACTCCATTTTTTAAGTTATCTTACCATTGGAACCCTAAATAGGCCAAGCACACTTGAAACTGCAATGGAGTGTGTGGACCCTGGATCCCCCACAATAGCAAGAACTGGTGGTGGTCCAATACATTTGTGGGAGCTGGGTAGGGACTCCTCTGTCCCACTGATAAGAGATGTGGCCGCCCTGAATGCCACTACAAGTTTTAAGCAGTTGTCATACAGATTGTATCCAAGAGTGATGTTTGGCAGCAAGTTTTGATTTTTATTGATCTCATCTATAGCAAAAACCATAGTCTGTGCCTGCTGGAAACTTGACATATAGAATCTAGGGAAAAAGCAATTTGGTTACACTTTGATTTACAGTGCCCGTGTTACAGTGTAATTATACATTTAAGTACTATAATAGTAATAATAATAATAATGTAATAATTTTACCCAACATTTATACATTCAGTGACTTTGGCAGGAAAATCAAACCCATTACAAAATCCAATTTCAATATGAAAATAATTTACAAATGGATAGTTTTGTAATCTAAAGTAACCCTTTTTTAATGCGATTCTTGCCGTTAGATTTGAAGTCATCTTTTTCTTTGCAAGTAATTATTACAAATAAGTTTCAATAACTTTTCAAATAATTTTATCTTAATATAATATTTTCTTTGGATCTTTAAATTTTTTCTTTCATATTTTTTGTGAGGTATCATTGTACTCCTTTGCAGCCCAAACTCACTCTTCACACTGCGGTTGTTCTGGCTCCATTCTGAAGCTCAGGTCTGGAAATACTTTGAGGTGCTGAACCTCAAACAGGCCTCCAATAACAAAATCTCCATCCTGGTACATCCCGTTCAACCTAAAGTGTCCCTGAAGTCGACAAGATTCTGAGCTGGGGATGAAGGCAGCTGATATACAGGTAAAGCACAGATATAGGCAGATGTTTACAGTGATCCACATCTCTCTCTCTCTCTCGTGATCTCTGTTTGATCCCCTCAGCTTCTCAGTGTGCCAAGATATTGTAAGAGCTGTGAATGTTTTTTTTTCTATTAAGCAGGAGGTGCTACATGGACATCCCTGGAAATTAATACGTCATTTTTTTAGGGTGGTACCAATAACTCCAAAAACACCATAAGAACCTATACACTACCAGTAAAAAGTTACTTTCTTACTTTAAATTCATATTTTTGACACATTTTAAAAAAGTAGAAAGTTCATCAATACTGGAATATTGTTAAAAATAAGTCTAAGCAAATGAAAAAAAAACATGTTATAAATTATTTTATTTGTTTAATAGGTGTCCTAGAGAGAAACAACTTTTGTGTATTTTTATTAATTTACTGGTTGGTGTGATTGAATCAGTCTGTTTTCTAACTCATACTGGTTGTGGATGAGCTGGTGTGACATAAAATTATAAAACAATGTGTCAATTTTTAAGTAACACTATCAGTTCTTCCAATATGCATACTATACGTCCTGAATAGAATTTGATATTAAAATTATAATGTTACAAATCATAGTATGTTAAAATGAGTACCTTGATATTCTACTATTTTCTGTGAAATTTCTAAGTGTGGATCCATGGACACTAAATGGCTGATATTACCAAAGATAATAATATTAACCAGACGCGCCACTGCCGTTACAATGAATAGCGAGGTATCAGGTCTCGGGTCTGAACACTTGGTGGCTTTGTTTATTGTTGAGCACATGGCGCGTTGTACTAACCACCATGTGCTCCGTGTCTTCGAATGTGACCCCGTCCCCTTGTTCTGCTACCAACTGATCGTTAGTGTTTCACTCTCCTCACCTGGTGTCACTTTGGGTTCTACAACTCTGATTTCCTCCCCTACTTTATCCCGGGTTATTCTCAGTCCTGTGTCGGTTCTTTAATGTTGTTCAGTCAGAATCCCTCTGGCTTTTAGTTCTGGGGTTTTCACTCTAACCACTCTTTGTGTCCAGGCTCCGGCTGTTATTGTGCTTGCACGGTGCCTACTTTTTGCATGTCCGCAGTTCCAGTTAACACTTGCTCCTGTGATCTTCGTGGTGAAGACTTACCTCTTGAGTGTAATAGCGGGCGGATCCTGTGAAGGTTCTTCCAGCACCTTGTCTTGCCACGAATCATCAATTATACTGCCTAGTGGAATTATGCCGTGTATCTTGTGCTGCTGAGAATCATTGAGTAGCCTGCCTAAACGGAGTAACGTCTAGTATCCTGTCATAGAGAGAACCATTTTGTAGCCTGCCTAGTGAGTTCACGGCTATCATACTGTCTTGTGGATTTGCGCCGAGCTTCCACCCGACGGACTCTCACCGAGGCTCTGACCTCGAGGACCAGTGTGATTCGACTTTCACATTGTCGATGCGGTTGGACTCCTCTATGGACTCTCTCTGACTCTGTTCGAGGACACTTACCTACCCTGGGTTTCCTATAACCAAGTTTAATTCCGTTGTGTTGATGTGAGGAAGTCCTGAATCTTCTACATTTTTGATCATTGCCTTCACCTGTTTTTTTCGGCTGAGCGCTTCAGCCCTTGCCCCTCTGAGGGCTTTCTGTTGGGTATGTTGGTTCTATGTGCCATCACAATTAAGACTCTGTTACAACTGCGCTTGACTCTGAGAATTCGTGAACGAGGAATGCTACGCTCAATATGGCCGCTCTTGTGAAAGTTTTCAAATGAATATTAATGAGAAATGAGCCATTATTATTTTTTACAACACTATTCAAACAGAGTGGTTTAAAATAGTGGATGTGGCTTGTGTTTTCCATTGCGATTTGATCGGATGAATAAAAAAATATATATAAAATGTGTGGTCACGTAGTTCATGGGGCGCTCAATAGTTCCAAACAAATCTGTGCTGTTAACCTATTTTAATGGATTTTACTGGGACAGACAGCCGCAACTAAAATTGCATAAATATAGTAATAAAGCCCTGCCACCTCGTTCCCTTTTTTATCGTCCCATCATTAGTTTACGCCCTTCACCTGTTGCCCTCCTTACCTCCGCTTAGTTTTTACCCTACTTAAAGCCTGTGTGTTTTCTGTCTTGTACTGGAATGTTTTGTTATTCCCCTGCCACATTTTATCTGCCCGGTGAGTGCTTTTGATAAAAGTTAAGTTTTGTATTTTATCCTGTTATGTTTTGGTCTTGTTTTTCTCCCTCAAGGGATTTTTCTGCTCATGTTTTGTTAATAAAGGTTTTTGTTTAAAGAGCTGTCTGAAATTGGGTCCTATCCTTAGAATTCATGACACATTTGCAGTAGTATTTTGTCTGGAGAGTAATATGAATATAAGATCTATGAATATAAGATGTAAAATATGTCGGCTTTAAAAACTCGTTAAAATGGAGTTTTTTTACCAACTGTACAGCAAATGCTTCTGGGAGACATTGAAATGAATCAGCTTCAGTGCAGTGTTTCAAACTATTGGTCACTCCATGACGCAAGTTTCTTCCGCATTCCATTCTTACTATGAAGGTATATGTGAGTGATGTAACTCTGTGTTTCAACGGCTCTGAGATTGATAGCCACCAGAGGGCAGAAGTTCATTTTTAGATTTTGATTGAAGAACATGAGGGCACATGAATTAAAAACATAGAATGACCAACACTAATAAGCTATTTATAATTTAAACTTCAAAATTCCATGAAAAAAATAGGAATTGTATTTTTTTTATTTCACAATACTTTTACAGATATATTACACAAAGTCAAAAGTTGAATTTGATACAAAGGCATACAAGCCATTTTTAAATAATTTTTAATTCTTTAATAACACATAAAGTTAAACTTGTTGCTTAAGGTAAGATAATAAAAAGTATAAATTAAAGCTTTTCATTGGAGCCTTTAGAAGCAGTACAATAAAAGAAATGTCGCAACAATTAATAATCATACAGTTAACAAGTCAAACTATTTCTGTTGTGTTTCCCTTCCCATTAAAGCGTTTTTAGTGTTTCTCTCTGGACGTAAAAGGATGATGTAGCACTTTGGGGCAAATATGGCCACTAATACTCCAAAACTGGAGGCCAGGATGGCAAAAATCTCCACAGCCACTGCATATTTCCCTGGTGAGCTGACATATGCTGGAACAAATGTGATCCACACAGCACAGAATATCAACATGCTGAAGGTAATAAACTTTGCTTCATTAAAACTATCAGGAAGGTTTCTTGCAAGGAAAGCTAACAGGAAGCTTACAGCCGCCAGAAAGCCAATGTAACCTAGAAGCACAGCAAATCCAGCCACTGAACCAATAGAACATTCATACACTACTTTAGAACTAATATATTGACTGTTTTTATGGGGTGTTGGAGATGCAGTTGATAACCAGACAACACATATTGCCACTTGGAGAGCAGTTAGTACCAAGACTGTGCCTCTTTGTTGAGCTGCTCCAAACCATTTCATTGCACTTTTACCTTCTGGTCGAGATGACTTGAACACGGCTATTACCACCATTGTCTTGACCAGAATACTGGAGACGCACAGAACAAAACTAATGCCAAACACAGCATGTCTTAACTGACACGTCCACAACTGTGGACGACCAATAAACAGCAGCACACACAGAAAACACAGTTTGAGTGACAGCAGCAGCAGGAAGCTGAGCTCTGAATTATTGGCGCGCACTATAGGAGTGTTGCGGTGATAAGTGAAGATGACAATTACAAAAGCACAGAAACTGGTGCCTATAAGGGATGCTGTGGTCAGAGAGATGCCCAGCGGATCTTCATAGGACAGATACTCCACTTCCTTTGGGACACATTTATTTTTTTCTGGATTGGACCAGAACTCATCTGGACACAACGTGCACTCAGTAGAATCTGTGAAAAACATACAAAGCACATTTATTCATTAATTGCAAAACATGTGCACAAAATACTTTAATAATTTAGTATTATGTCTCACCTGTTGTGTTAGAAATCTCTCCATCTGCACATGGCAGGCAGTCAAAGCAGCAGACAGGAAGGCCCTTTCTTCTGGCTCGTCTGGTGCCTGGAGGGCAGTTCTCACTACACACAGACCGCGGAGGCTGAAGGATACATTACATACATTAGTCACAGTGCATTTCATTTCATTGCTATGTATTATGTGTTCAAATAGAAATGTTTAAGTAAATTAAGTCATATCTGCGTAGAGGATTTGAAACTAAACATGCATTGTACTTTACTTTTCTTGTCTCAGAGTTCCAGTATAATTCATCTTCATTCAGTGTGAGCACTTTCCCTGTTGTCGCTCCTTCATCCACCACACCGACTGTTCGGACAATGATGGACCCATCAGAGCTCGGCTGCCAGTTCATCACATCATAGATGGCCAGAGCATCTCCATTCTCATCAAATGACACACGATCCCCAAAACCTGTGGTGAAGTTCACTTTCTGTAGGTAGTAAAGCAGCTGAATAGAAATGACAGTTATGCAGTTTAATAATTCAAATGCATATGTGATTCATTTATGGCTTTAGTTGTGTTTCTCTCATGTAACTGAAACTTTACATTTACCTTTGGATCTTACCTGCCAGTACTGTAAATATGTCATGTCAGCACATGTATTTTCACTGAATGGTCCTCTCCCCTCCTCACACTGCATCAGGTCATGAAGTGCATGTGCCAGAGCATAAACTGCCTTATACACATTATATGGCCCCCTCAGCTCTGATACATCAGTGTATGCTGTGTTTGTACTGTTCAGATCCTCTTGACCTGTACACACTTTTTCCTCCTTATTGGCTTCACTTTTAAATTTGCACCCAAACATATTCTCCCAGAAGATTCTCACCATATTATTTTTTGGATTGATGTCAGGATGGAGGCTTAGCAGAGTCCCTGGATCTCTCCTCGTCGGATGGTGATACCCAATGTCCCCCCCAGTAGAGGCAGATAATGTTTAGTGTGTAATATAGGTGTTGTGGTCCAAGCTTCGCTTGCAATCCACTGCTTTCCTGTCACATTTTGCAACACCAACTCATCCATTAGGGGTTTTAAGTAATTTGAAAACGCTACTACTACGTTGGCTGTGGAGGTCTGAATAACTTCTACTGTTCGTTGAATATCTCGCTGGTTGTTATCATACGGCAGGATCTCAGAAAAAGCCACACAGCCTCCAAACAGCTGCATCTCCTGATGAAAGGATTGAGCTGCGTAGATGCCATAATCATCATCACTGTAAAGGAGGCCGACCCATGTCCATCCAAAATGTCTCAAGATTTGCACAACAGCTCTCACCTGGAAGGCATCGCTGGGGATAGTTCTGAAGAAGGACGGGTACTTTTTCTTGTCACTCAAACAGGCACAGCTGGCAAAGTAGCTCACCTAATTTAAAGTGTCAAAAGTGAGAGGAGAGAGTAGGAAGAAAGGATTTGCTGCTTTGGTCATTTTACAATGCAGAAGTTTATCTTACATATACAATTCAATAGTAAGTAATCTTATTGTCAGAGAAAAAAAAAATTGTACCATAGGCACTCTAAAAGGGCCTAGGACACTGGAGATGGCTATAGAGTTAGTTGAACCTGGATCTCCAATGATTCCTATCACTGGTGGTGGTCCCGTACAGTTGAGATGTGAGAGAGACTCTTCTTTTCCACTAACCAGAGCTGTGGCTGCACGTAATGCCACTCCAAGCCGTGAGCAGTTGTCATAGATTTTGTATCCAAGCGTGATGTTAGGGAGCAGGTTGGGATTATTATTAATCTCATTTATGGCAAAAACCATTGTCTGTGCCTCCTGAAAACATATCATGTAGAATCTAGAAAAAGGAACAACATTTTGTCATTTTATGATTTAAAATTCAAATGAATGCAAAACAGTATTACAAATATGTTGTAAATGTGAAAATGTATTTTGTTCCTTATACATTTAACCTTGCAACAAGATTTAGAAATTGATTTAATTCGTCGTCACAAAAATCACAGTAAATAAAGAAAAAGTGTTTAAATGACACCTTCATCTTGTCAGTATTATCTATTTTGTTATATCTCATTTGAGATTTTGTTAATGCTGTTTGCTTTTCAAGGCTGTTCTCATCCTGTGCAGTCGAAACTCACTCTTCACACTGCGGTTGTTCTGGCTCCATTCTGAAGCTCAGGTCTGGAAATTCATTGACACTCTGAACCTCAAACAGGCCTCCAATAACAAAATCTCCATCCTGGTACATTCCGTTCAATTTGAAGTGTCCCAGGAGCTGACAAGATTCTGAGCTGGGGATGAAGGCAGCTGATATACAGGTAAAGCACAGATATAGGCAGATGTTTACAGTGATCCACATCTCTCTCTCTCTCTCTCTTGATCTCTGTTTGACCCGCTCACCCTTTCAGTGCGCCAAGATATTATAAGAGCTGTGCATCGTTTTTTTTATATGGGACAGGAGGTGCTACATGGACCTCCCTGGGAATGAAAACATCCATTTGTATTAATTTCCTATTCTTTATATCATTGGTCGGTGGCAGTTCAGAATGGTAAATCATTAGGTTGCATGCTTTGTTGTCAGTGTCTTTCTCCGGTACTCTGTCATTTCAAGGACATACTATTGTTTTAGTTTTATTTAAACAAATATAATGCTTTTTTCTGCCTTTTTCGTTTGATTAAAATTAATTTGACGTTAACTTCACTTATTTATCAGTTACTGTAAATATAACCTGCTTGTTCTCAGAGTGAATGAGTGGTGTGTTTTGTACTAAATGCATGATGCAGCTACTGCACCTAATTCTGAGGATGTTCTATGAGGATGCGAACCCATGAAATTCATCTCTAGAGCTGCTCTAAGAATTCACTTGACTTACATTTTACTGTTTCATTACAAAACCTTTTGTCAAACATACAATGGAAGTCAAAAGAAGAAAAGAAAAATCTACTTTGTGAAAAAATTAAATGCATTTCATAGGGCCCTACATGCCCCATCTATGTTTTATGCATACTGTTTACAGGGTCTTTGATAACTTTTGACATATGTGAAGGAAAATATATAATATATATATATACATATATATATATATATATATATATATATATATATATATATACACACATATCTTCTAACAATAGATTTTTTGAAACGATTTTGAAACAAGGTCAGATAAAGAGAACTGGAAGATATCCTGGTGTCCTTGATTTTTATTCATTTTTTATTTCATTTTATTTTTAAAACATTCCACGTATTTTTCATCCAGCATTTTTAGGTGCCTCTTCCCATGAGGGCTTTTTTAGTGTTTTTTTCTGGATGTAAGATGATGATGTAGCACTTTGGTGCAAAAATAGACACCAGTAATCCAAAACTAGAAGCCAGGATGGCAAAAACTTCCACAGCCACTGCATATTTCCCTGGTGAGCTGACATATGCTGGAACAAATGTGATCCACACAGCGCAGAAGATCAACATGCTGAATGTTATGAACTTGGCCTCATTAAAATGATCAGGAAGGTTTCTTGCCAGAAAGGCTAACAGAAAGCTTATAGCTGCCAAAAGTCCGATATATCCCAGCAGCATAGCAAACCCAACCACTGAACCAACAGCACATTCATACACTATTTTAGACCTGATGTACTGGGTGTTTTTATGTGGTGTTGGAGAAGCATTTGATAGCCAGACTGCACATATTATAACCTGGACAGCAGTTAGTACCAAGACTGTGCCTCTTTGTTGAGCTGCTCCAAACCATTTCATTGCACTTTTACCTTCTGGTCGAGATGACTTGAACACGGCTATTACCACCATAGTCTTGACCAGAATACTGGAGACGCACAGAACAAAACTAATGCCAAACACAGCATGTCTTAACTGACATGTCCACAACTGTGGACGACCAATAAACAGCAGCACACACAGAAAACACAGTTTGAGTGACAGCAGCAGCAGGAAGCTGAGCTCTGAATTATTGGCGCGCACTATAGGAGTGTTACGGTGATGAACGAAGATGAGAACCACCACAAAACAGAAGCAGGTGCCGAGTAGTGAAGCAGTGGTCAGAGAGATGCCCAGAGGCTCTCCAAATGACAGATACTCCACTTCTTTAGAGATGCACTGATCCTTATCTGGATTGGACCAGAACTCATCTGGACACACTGTGCACTCAATAGTATCTAACAAAGAGACGAAAATAAATGTTATTTGTTTCAAAGACATTTAAAAAAAATATATTTGTTTAGGATTTATCTTTGTTTCTGTCAATAATCGTATCACCTGTTTTGTTAGAAATCTCTCCATCTGCACATGTCAGGCAGTCAAAGCAGCAGACAGGAAGGCCCTTTCTTCTGGCTCGTCTGGTGCCTGGAGGGCAGCTCTCACTACACACAGACCGCGGAGGCTGAAGGATAAATTATTTTAAAAAAGTGACTGTGTTTGTAAAAACTAGACTTGTAATAATTTAATCTTTAGTGACAATTATACACCATATTATTTTATTCAAATAATGCATAATGTTAGTCACTTTTCTAGTGTCAAAGTTCCAGTATAATTCATCTTCATTCAGTGTGAGCACTTTCCCTGTTGCCGCTCCTTCATCCACCACACCGACTGTTCGGACAATGATGGACCCATCAGAGCTCGGCTGCCAGTTCATCACATCATAGATGGCAAGAGCATCTCCATTCTCATCAAATGACACACGGTCCCCAAAACCTGTGGCGAAGTTCACTTTCTGTAGATAATGGACCAGCTGTACAGGTTACAGAGAGGATTTGTTTAAGAATATTTTGTGTTAAATAGTTTTTTTCTAGCTAGAAAACAATGTAGTGTAAAAGTTGAGCTGTGCTTTTGTGTGCAGCATACCTGCCAGGGCTGCAGGTTGTTTATGTCAGCACATGTATTCTCACTGAATGGTCCTCTCCCCTCCTCACACTGCATCAGGTCATGAAGTGCATGTGCCAGAGCATAAACTGCCTTATACACATTATAAGCGGCTCTCAGCTCTGATACATCAGTGTATGCTGTGTTTATGCTGCTCAGATCCTCTGTCCCTGTGCACGATTTTTCTTTCCCACTGTCTGTAATGTCAAATCTGCACCCAAAAACATTTTCCCAAAAGATTGTAACAATATTATTTCTTGGATTTTTGTCAGGACGCAGGCGTAGCAAAAAGTCCCTAAGTCCCTGGATCTCTCCACGTCTGATGGCGATTCCCAGTGTGCCCCCTAGGAAGGGCAGGAGACGAGGAGTGTGAAACAAGGGAGAGGTGGCCCAACCTTCACTTGCGATCCACTGCCTGCCCGTCACATTCTGCAGGGCCACCTCATCCATTAAAGGCACGACATAAGCTACAGTGGAGAAAACAACCACCACTTTAGCCGTAGAGGCCTGAATCACTCCCACTATGCGCTGTATATCTTTGTAGTTGTTATAGCGTGGAAGAATTTCAGAGAAAGCCACACACCCTCCAAACAACTGCACATCTTGGTGGAAGGACTGAGCGGCATGGATGCCATAATCATCATCACTGTAAAGGAGACCGACCCATGTCCATCCAAAATGTGTCAAGATCTGCATCATAGCCCTCACCTGGAAGGCATCACTGGGGATAGTTCTGAAGAAGGACGGGTGCTTTTTTCTGTCACTCAAACAGGAGCAGGTGGCATAATAGCTAACCTGAAAGACATAATTATGAAAAAGAAAGACATCATTGTTATAGCAATTATTATTTTATACGCCTGTAAATAATAAAGTGAAAACAGTTAATATTATTCAATGAACAGATACAGAACATTATATTCTTGACATCCTACCATAGGTATTCGAAACAGGCCAAGCACACTGGAGATTGCAATACAGTGAGTAGAACTTGGGTCACCTACAATTCCAATCACTGGTGGTGGTCCAGTACAGTTGAAATCGGAGAGAGACTCTTCTGTCCCGCTGACCAAAGCTGTTGCAGCCCGTAATGCCACTCCTACTTTAATACAGTTGTCATACAGATGATAACCAAGGGTGATGTTAGGCAACAGCTTAGGATTCTTATTGATCTCATTTATGGCAAAAACCATAGCCTGTGCCTGCTGAAAGGCTGCCATATAGAATCTAGAAAAAGCATCACAGTGTCGGAATTCAGTTACTCTATGAATCTCATGACATGTACAGGTATATAATAAAATGAAATATTTACTGCACCCTGTAATATGATGTACTTTTTGCCCCTATTTAATAACAGTTAAGTCACAATGTAAGATCATTGTTAATACATTTTCAAACATGTAAATTAAATATAAGCAATAAGAGCAGCAAATTTGCTGTTAATGTGCTTCATTCTGATGTTTTGTCCTTTTCATTAGTTGTCTTTGTTTTCAGATTTTGGTGCTTTTAGTTCAGTTTAGCCCAGGCTCACCGCTGGCAGTACGGTTGTTCCGGTTCTTGTCTGAAGCTCAGTTCTGGGAACACTGTGATGAGATGAAATGCAAACAGGCCTCCGATAATAAGATCTCCATCCTGGTACATCCCGTTTAACTTGAAGTGTCCCTGAAGCTGACAGAAGCCTGAGCTTCTCATTGAAGATACAGAGATACAGTTAAAGGTCAGATATAGACATACATGCAGAGTGATCCACATCTCTCTCTCTCTTTCTATGGCTCATTAATGTCTGACAAAGATTGTGTGCAGTACTCATTTATAAAGCAGGTGGTGCCACATGGGCTTCTCAAGAAAGACGTCACACTAAAGCTGTCTGTGTCGTCATTTGACATTTTCTTAACTGTGAACCACTATTTATAGTTTGGGTAAGTTCTAGAAAATATACTTTTTCATGTTAAATCAGTATTGAAATGTAGTAACCATTTGTAAAATGTAAATTGGTAATATTTCAATAATTCCCTTACACTTTATTTCTTAAAATAGCCTATATTGCAACCAAAACTTCTTCAAGTTGTTTATATCTCTCGTCATTGAATGAAGATTGTGCTAGTAATGACAAAAGTATTATGGTGAAATTTTTTATTTTTACAAAATATAAGAAACCTAATAACAAATAAAAGGATCTTTGAAAAAATACCAATTGTATTGAAGCAGAGTGTGTGCCGTAAATTGTCCAATAGATGGCAGTCACCTCGTAAGAGGCTGTGTATCTTTCATTTGCCACTCCATCATACACTAACCTGGGAGGCCCAACACACAGACATACTCATTATACTACACCTAACCTTTACACACACAAACACATTCTATTGCTCAGTCTATGAGAGCACTCTGCAATGGAAACTGTTGGTTTTAGACTTTAAATAATATACAGCATGCACAAACTCTAACCATAACAGGGAACAACTTTACATTTTAGAATTAAAAACATATATATTTACTATTCAAATGCAATTTTAACAAACAAGGAATCCCCAAATGTTACTAAATGTAGGCTTTATTAGATTAAGCTAAATTCTGAGATCAGATTTGTCCCTAACCGATTCCATATGTGGACATACAGTAGTGTACAAGTATATGCATCGTAAATTAGTCTAAAATAATATTCTGAATAATATTCGTTTAAAATTTGTATTATACAGACAGACGTTACATTTATTTTTAAAAATGTACAGTTCAGTGAGTTTGAATATGGTTGTTTTCTGACTGATACTGGGAAGGAGCTGGTGTGGCAAATGACCATTTGTGACCCTGGATCACAAAACAAGTCTTAAGTAGCACGGGAACATTTTTAATAAAAGACAAAAATACATTGTATGGGACAAAATGATAGATTTTCCTTCATGCCCAAAATCATTAGGATATTAAGTATAGATCATGTTCCATGGAGATATTTTGTAAATTTCCTTCCTTAAAAATATAAAATCTTTATTTTTGTGAGTGGATGGCCTGCCACAGTGCCCCTGATTCACTACTTCAATGGCAATTTTCTCTCTTTTCTCTCTCTCTTAGATTCCTGAGTTTAAACGGTTGTATCTCAGTCAGATATTCTCCTACAACTCATACATCAATAGAACTCTTATTTATTTAGCTTTCAGATTATGTAAAAATCTCAATTTCGATAAATTTACCCATAAGACTGGTTTTGTTCTCCAGGGTCACATTTGTAAATTTTTAAGTTAGCAGTCTCTAGTCTAGTGTATCTCATTTGCAAGAATATACTAACATGTCTTCTGACAGTCGATGTGTTTCACTGGACATCATCTAGATGTCAGTCATGAGCTGGACTTTGTGTTCCGGATGCTAATGTATTCCATTATAAAGACAATCATGTACTGAAACACATGCACATGCATGTTTTTATACAAATTCAGCACATTCAATAATGTCATAAAAATTACAGTGTATAAAGAAAGAAAACAATAGCATGTGTAAATAAATAAATATATATGTATTTATATATTAAGCACACATTTACACATATGTGCAGGCCTCAAGGGTCTTAAGACGTAAGGTGATATTTCATGTTTTATTAAAAGCTTGGACTGTAACTGGTAGAAGTCTGTGTGGCCTTTAGACTTTTCACTTTATTCATTTAATTCCATTGTTGCAGTCAAGTGACTTCTAACTGCTGTTTTCTCTGTTTTCATAATAGTTAGTCATGACTGGTTAGTAAGTAATATTAGTCAGACTAATTTTGTCATTACTTACCTCATCATTACAATGCTACCTGTAATAAGGAAAACCTAATGGAATTTCACAGAATAATATTTTAGGAAGATCTTCCCATGAGGGCTTTTTTTGTGTTTCTTTCTGGATGCAAAATAATGATGTAGCACTTTGGGGCAAATATAGCCACCAGTAAACCAAAACTGGAGGCCAAAATGGCAAAAACTTCCACAGCCACTGCATATTTCCCTGGTGAGCTGACATATGCTGGAACAAATGTGATCCACACAGCACAGAATATCAACATGCTGAAGGTAATAAACTTTGCTTCATTAAAACTGTCAGGAAGGTTTCTTGCCAGGAAAGCTAACATGAAGCTTACAGCCGCCAAAAGGCCAATATAGCCAAGTAACATGGAAAATCCTGCTACTGAGCCTATAGTACATTCATACACTATTTTTGAGCGTGTGTACTGGCTGTTTCTATGGGGTTTGGGAGAAGCAGTTGATAGCCAGACTGCACAAATCACCACCTGGACAGCAGTTAGTACCAAGACTGTGCCTCTTTGTTGAGCTGCTCCAAACCATTTCATTGCACTTTTACCTTCTGGTCGAGATGACTTGAACACGGCTATTACCACCATAGTCTTGACCAGAATACTGGAGACACACAGAACAAAACTAATGCCAAACACAGCATGTCTTAACTGACACATCCACAACTGTGGACGACCAATAAACAGCAGCACACACAGAAAACACAGTTTGAGTGACAGCAGCAGCAGGAAGCTGAGCTCTGAATTATTGGCGCGCACTACTGGAGTGTGCCGATGATGGGCAAAGATGAGAACCACCATAGAACAAAAGCAGGTGCCGAGTAGTGAAGCAGTGGTCAGAGAGATGCCCAGAGGTTCCTCATAGGACAGATACTCCACTTCTTTAGGGATACACTGATCCTTATCTGGATTGGACCAGAACTCATCTTGACACACTGTGCACTCAATAGTATCTAACAAAGAGACAAAAATAAATGTTATTTGTTTCAAATTAGGATCTATCTTTGTTTCTGTCAATAATCGTATCACCTGTTTTGTTAGAAATCTCTCCATCTGCACATGTCAGGCAGTCAAAGCAGCAGACAGGAAGGCCCTTTCTTCTGGCTCGTCTGGTACCTGGAGGGCAGCTCTCACTACACACAGACCGCGGAGGCTGAAGGATACATTTATTGTTCCATACTTTATTCACAGTGCATTAAATTGAGTTGCTATGCATTAAGTGCTTAAATTGAAATGTTTAAGTAATTTAAATTTATAAATTTATATGGGATTTGAAACTAAACATGCATTGTACTTTACTTTTCTTGTCTCAGAGTTCCAGTATAATTCATCTTCATTCAGTGTGAGCACTTTCCCTGTTGTCGCTCCTTCATCCACCACACCGACTGTTCGGACAATGATGGACCCATCAGAGCTCGGCTGCCAGTTCATCACATCATAGATGGCCAGAGCATCTCCATTCTCATCAAATGACACACGGTCCCCAAAACCTGTGGTGAAGTTCACTTTCTGTAGATAATGGACCAGCTGTACATTTTGTAGACAGGACAGGTGTTAAATGTAAATCTGACATATATTTTCCATTTTCCCCCACATAAAGAGAATCTGCTGTGTGCAGTATTACCTGCCAGGGCTGCAGGTTGTTTATGTCACCACATGTATTCTCACTGAATGGTCCTCTCCCCTCCTCACACTGCATCAGATCATGAAGTGCATGTGCCAGAGCATAAACTGCCTTATACACATTATAAGCAGCTCTCAGCTCTGACACATCAGTGTATGCTGTGTTTATGCTGCTCAGATCCTCTTGACCTGTACATGTTTTTTCTTTCTCACTGTCTGCCGTGTCAAATCTGCACCCAAACATATTCTCCCAGAAGATTTTGACAATATTATTTCTTGGATTTTTGTCAGGACGCAGGCGTAGCAAAAAGTCCCAAAGTCCCTGGATCTCTCCACGTCTGATGGCGATGCCCAGTGTGCCCCCCAGGAAGGGCAGGAGACGTGGAGTGTGAAACACAGGAGAGGTGGCCCAAGCTTCACTCGCAATCCACTGCCTGCCCGTCACATTCTGCAACACAATCTCATCCATCAAAGCCAATAAATAAGCTTCAGTGGAGATAATCACTACCACTTTAGCTTTGGAGGTCTGAATCACTTGTACTATGTGCTGAATATCTTTACGGTTGTTATCAAGAGGCAGGATTTCAGAAAAAGCAACGCAACCTCCAAACAACTGCACCTCTTGGTGGAAGGACTGTGCTGCATAGGTGCCATAATCATCATCACTGTAAAGAAGACCGACCCATGTCCATCCAAAATGTCTCAAGATCTGCATCATAGCCCTCACCTGGAAGGCATCACTGGGGATAGTTCTGAAAAAAGAGGGGTACTTCTTCCTGTCACTTAGACAAGAGCAGGTGGCATAATAGCTCACCTAATAAAAGAGACAATGGTTGATCAGAAAAGTGTCATTGTTACATCAGTTACTATTTTATATGGCTTTTAAAAAGTAAAAACATTTAACTTGTGGAACATTACCATAGGTATTCGAAACAGCCCCAGAACACTGGAGATTGCGATACAATGAGTGGATCCTGGATCTCCCACAATTCCAATCACTGGTGGTGGTCCAGTACAGTTCACTTCGGAGAGAGACTCTTCTGTCCCACTAACAAGAGCTGTTGCAGCCCGGAACGCAACTCCCAGCTTCACACAGTTGTCATACAGATGATAACCAAGAGTGATGTTAGGCAACAGTCTAGGCTTCTGATTGATCTCATTTATGGCAAAAACCATAGCCTGTGCCTGCTGGAAGCTTGCCGTATAGAATCTAGAAAATCATACACAAATTGCATTCAGTTACATTAGAATCTCAATTTTTTGTCACAATTTCAAGAGCAGTTACTTCCGTTAATTTGAAATACATCATCAGACAAATATTCACAAATATTTACAAATATTTACAAATACAAAAAATATTGTGAATATGCTTCCTTTCCCCCTCATTATCTTTCTGTTGTTGTGTCATTTTCATTAGTTGTCTTTGTTTTCAGATTTTGGTGCTTTTAGTTCAGTTTAGCCCAGGCTCACCGCTGGCAGTACGGTTGTTCCGGTTCTTGTCTGAAGCTCAGTTCTGGGAACACTGTGATGAGATGAAATGCAAACAGGCCTCCGATAATAAGATCTCCATCCTGGTACATCCCGTTTAACTTGAAGTGTCCCTGAAGCTGACAGAAGCCTGAGCTTCTCATTGAAGATACAGAGATACAGTTAAAGGTCAGATATAGACATACATGCAGAGTGATCCACATCTCTCTCTCTCTTTCTATGGCTCATTAATGTCTGACAAAGATTGTGTGCAGTACTCATTTATAAAGCAGGTGGTGCCACATGGGCTTCTCAAGAAAGACGTCACACTACATCAGTCTATCATTTCATTTTACAGTATTTTAGTATGAGTTGTGGTCACAACTTGTCAAATGTAACGAGGGGATTCTTTAGTTCTTTGTATTTTTAAGATCTCAGGTAACTTCATCACATTATCACACACACTATCCCTGTCTGCAACACACTAATGAAGTATTTTAAACTGGTAATGTCTTGTAGAGAAGAGTGTGCCTTAAATTGTCCAGTAGATGGCAGTCACCTCACAACAGGTGGTGTACAGTAGGCCTATGTGTCAATTCTCACTTCATCTAACAAACACTAACCACACATACATAGACAGCAATTTGTATTACTATTTTATCGTATAATAATTTTATTACATAAACAACATGTTGAAATTTTTGTATATTCATTTATTAAATAAACAATTTGTTGAATGGGCCGTGTAACTTTGTCACATTTAAGTTTAGCCAGGTAACAGTACTTCTACTCCTAACCCAAATAATAAGCCTACTGGCTAGACATACTTTTAACATGCTAGCAAATGAAATTGACTTTATATTGCTTTTGCTTGTTTTTAGAAATAATCTACAGGGACTCGGATGTGTGCCGGAAGTTTGGTTTGGGACAGAAAATCGGGCATGCGCTGCCTGACACAAACACACAAGCACACACGGATACATAACACATACAGTAGGCCTACCTGTCATACATTGTTGGAATAGTTTAATAAAAAAAAAAAAAAATGGTTATTCATAACACATCTGCATTCAATATCAGTTTCCCTAGAAATTATAGCTCATTAAACGTAAAATAATCAGTGAATTTTTATTTGTTTAGATGTCAGAAGCATGTGTGTCGCTACTCCACCCACCATGTATACCATTGGCTAGATATATCTGATGTTTCAAATGACATGTCTGTGATATTTTTATATAGCAGGGAATTCAAGACTTTCATACACTCTGGATGGAGTCCTCACCTGCTGTGTCCATGGTTGTTTTTAAAAAGTTTCAGCAATGGCCAATAAGATACTAGTGATTGAACTGGTACCACTGGGTCTTTTGCTTTGCTTGCCAGTCGTCTGCACTTTGTTAGACAATAAGTGCTGGAGATTGAGAGATTTTAACTCACCAGTGTTGGAACAGGAAGGTGATATTATAATTGGAGGGCTGTTTCCATTGCACTACATTGCTCCGGAACCTGAGTTCACTTACTCTGAGCAGCCACAGTATCAAGAGTGCAGCGGGTGTGTGACACTGTTCTGCACAGACATAGAAAAAAAAGCAATGAAACGATACGTTTAAACCCCTGAATGTAACATAAATGAGATTCATATTGTGTTACCCAGATTCTACGTTGTATTATATTCTACTACGTTGAAAGAATTGATCTTGATTGTATAAATTGTTTGTATTTTGTGTGCAAATCTGTTTCCTTATATTTTACCACAGCTACACAGCAGTATGTCTTCCTCCTTTGTGTCTCGTCCTATCTGCTAAACAGGTTTGATTTTCGTGCATTCCGCTGGATCCAAACAATGGTGTTTGCCATTAAAGAAATCAACAATATTTCCAGTTTGTTACCAGGAGTGACACTAGGCTATCGGATCTTGGATAGCTGTGACTATGTCCACACTAGTCTGCGGAGCACGTTGGCTCTGGTGAACGGGACCTCCGGTCAAACACAGGCTGTTGGGAGTGCCAAATGCCTTTCCACGGCCCCGGTGTCAGCTGTCATCGGTCTGGCATCCTCTTCACCTACTCGTGCTGTGGCACATACTTTGGGTCCATTCGGAATTCCACTGGTAAGAAACTGAAATAGCTATCAATTTCAGACATGTAGTTATATTATGCATTGTTCTCCTTTATTAAACTTTTTTGTCATTTAAACCACCTGCGAATATTCAGAAGAATTGCACTCACCCATTTTGGCTGGTGTGAGTAAAAAGAATAAGAAGGTATTTTTTTCATTAAAACCTCAGGTTTTGAATGGTGTGAAATTGTGAACAATTTAATGTAAAGCGGTTACGGAGATGTGTCCACTTTTCCAAGAACTTACATTCATTAAACCTGTATTAAATCCTATTAAAGAAATTCATAATGATATCTGTTGATATATTTTGTTACAAGAGTACAAAAGGCGTCTAGCGGTTTTGATGATCTGTTTTGTCTATTATGATCTCCAAACACATTCACGATACTTTGCATCTTGTATTTTCTGTATAAAAAAATAGCATGATTGTGATGTATGAGGTTCAGATTTTTAATGATGTCAAAATCCCAATTTTTTGGTAAGGTGTTGCACATAACCGTTTTAGTTCAAAAGCAATGAAAAACATCAGAGACACATGCACACTGTCATTCTTGATATTTCAATATTGACACCTTGGAATGATACGTTTCTATCTGCATTTTGAGCAGAGATTGAGCTTCAAAGTTTTTGCCCAGTTTTGAAAAAGATGTAAGAACCTTATAATTTCAGGGTAATACTGTCAGCCTTTGTATACATTTTTAGCAACATATGACCAGATATTAACTATCACCTAATTCAATATTCTGTTACAAATATTACACTTTCAAAGCTCTTAAAAATCTGAAAAAATAATATGTCAAATACAGTATGACCAAGCTTCCCTTTTTAAGTCCCTTCTAACTTCTCTTTTTCCATTTCTCTTTCTCTACTGACATCTCTTTAAGATAAGCTACTTTGCGACTTGCACCTGCCTTACAGACAAGACAGAGTACCCGTCTTTTCTCCGTACAGTCCCCAGTGATGTTTTTCAAGTGCAAGGACTGGTTCAGATGGTTTCCTACTTTGGCTGGCACTGGGTGGGCACAGTTGGCACAGATGATGACTACAGTAACTATGGCATCCAGGCCTTTACCGAGCAGCTCAGACAACTTGGTGGCTGTATAGACTTTCACCACACTATACCCAAAGCAGCCTCCCAGGCACAAATACATGCTATTGTCAACCGTCTGGAGGCTTCATCGGCACGAGTCATAATAGCATTTGCCACGGAAGGGCAGCTGCTGGAGCTCCTGACTGAAGTGGCGTACAGGAATCTGACAAGGTGGCAGTGGGTAGCCAGTGAAGCTTGGGTGACAGCAAAACTTCTCACTGTCCCGGAGCTTCACCCTGTTTTGGCTGGAACAGTGGGCTTTGCTTTCAGAGGCACCACTATTCCTGGTTTGGCTGAGTTTCTTCTAAAAGTAAGGCCTTCACCAAGAGCTGAATCTGTTTTTACTAACATGTTCTGGGAGGAACTGTTTGGATGCAGACTAGATTATGAGGACGACGGTGATTCAGTGTTACCCCTCTGTACTGGCTCTGAGGATCTGATGGACACTGAGACTAGCTACACTGATGTAACACCGGTGAGAATTTCCTACAATATCTACAAAGCAGTTTATGCCATCGCTCATGCTCTACATCAACTGTTACAGTGTGGCTCTGAGGGCCGAGGCTTTGATGATAAAGTCTGTAACACGGCATCAAAGTTCTCTCCATGGCAGGTAATGAGTTTTTAATGTGCCTTTAAGTTGTTTTAAATGATCAAAATCATTCTGTCATAATTTTTCTTTCTTTATAAAAAGCATTACGGTCAAATGTGCTTTTCCACATAATTATATTAAAATTTTCATTGTACACATTTCTTGCCTAACCAATTCAATAGCTTCTTCGCTACCTGAAGGAAGTCAATTTTATTAACCAGTTAAATGAGAAAGTATATTTTGACAAAAATGGAGAGCCTGTGCCCCTCTATGACATCATAAACTGGCAAACAAATGGCGGCGGTGCCATTCGGTTTCAGATCGTGGGCACCTTTGATGGTTCTGCCCCAAAGGGGGAGCAGCTTAAGATAGATGAGAAGTCAATTCAGTGGGCAGGGGGACACGTTAAGGTGAGGTTTTTTAACAAACAATTAGAAAAATCCTTCTTTTTTTATTAGGAAGTTGTTTCACTATTGTATATTGTGCGCAGGTCCCCGTTTCTTTATGCACCCCTCCTTGTCCTCCGGGAACACGTCAGGCCACTCGGCCAGGGCAGCCTATCTGCTGCTTTGACTGTTTGCCTTGTGCTGAAGGGGAATTCAGCAATATCTCAGGTAAACATCTCATGGAAATACAATGATGCATGATAACTCAATTATGTAAAGTTTAAATTCTATATTGATTATAAATTTGGTTACTGTGTGATACACTAGGTGCTACTGAGTGCATCAAGTGTCCCCAGTACTACTGGCCAAACAAAGAAAGAGTTGTCTGCCTTGCTGGAATGGAAGAGTTCCTCTCCTACCACGAAATTATGGGCATCATTCTCATTTTTCTGTCTCTCCTTGGAGTTGCTGTGGCAACAGTTATCACAGTGATATTCTTCCTCTTTCGAAGCACGCCCATAGTTAAGGCCAACAACTCCGAGATAAGTTTTTTACTCCTGCTCTCTCTCAAACTTTGCTTCCTTTGCTCGCTGGTGTTCGTGGGCCGGCCCTCGCCATGGACGTGCCGTGCCCGGCAAGCTGCGTTCGGGATCAGCTTTGTTCTCTGCATCTCATGCATTCTGGTGAAGACAATCGTAGTGCTGCTGGCTTTTCGTTCGACTATACCAGGGTCCAGTTCTCTAAAGTTATTTGGTCCTCCGCAGCAGAGGGCTTTTATCTGCTTTTGTACAACGGGTCAGGTCATTCTGTGTGCTTGCTGGCTGGCACTAGCACCTCCTTACCCCTATAAAAACACATCATATCAGGGTGGTAGGATTGTTCTGGAGTGCAAAGACGTGTGGCCTCTAGGATTTTATCTGGTGCTGGGTTATATTGGATTGCTCTCTTGTATGTGCTTTGCCCTTGCTTTCCTAGGACGGAAACTCCCGGACACGTTTAATGAAGCCAAGCTCATCACTTTTAGTATGCTAATATTTTTTGCGGTGTGGATCTCCTTTATACCAGCATATAACAGCTCACCAGGGAAATACACAGTGGCGGTTGAGATCTTTGCCATTCTAACTTCCACTTTCGGACTCCTGTTTTGTATTTTTGGACCTAAATGTTACGTGATTTTGCTAAGGCCTGATTTAAACACTAAGAAGGGAATGACTGGAAAAACATCAAAATGACATTTTTTCGGCCTGCTTCAATTTGCCCATGTCCATTCAGAAGGATTGTCGTGTGTTATGGTTATATTTTCAATTCATTGAGTGATGACAGTTTTTTTAAACTATGTAATAAAACAACTCTGCTGCAAATTGTCTTTAATAATGTTGACATAAATAAAACCATTAAAAAAAATAATGTTTCTTTACCTTTATTTAGCACAAAATAAGGAAGCCAAGTAGCCAAGCATCTTTATTTAAAAGGATATGCAATAAATAATGAAAAAGTATATACAGTTTAATACAGTACCGTAAATATCAATTCATTGTTTCCATCTTCTGTGGGCTATTTCAAACCTAGTTTCTATACACATACAGAACAAGCTAAAAAAAATGTTTAAACTAACCATTAATGCATTTAAATTATATAATGCTGTGTGTGCTTTGCTTGTCTCACAGGGCTTTTGATTGTACTTTTCCCATGAAATGTTTTTTAGTATTCTGCTCTGGCCTAAACACAATAATGAAACACTTTGGAGCAAAAATACAGATAATCAGACCAAAGCTTGAAGCTAAAATTGCAAATATCTCTACAGCAACAGTAAACTTCCCTGGAGAACTGACATAAGCTGGTACAAATGTGACCCACACAGCACAGAATATGAGCATACTGAATGTGATGAATTTAGCTTCATTGAAGTTATCAGGCAACTTCCGTGCCAGAAAAGCTAAAACAAAACAGAGGAAAGCCAAAAGGCCTATATAACCCAACACAGCCCAGAAACCTACAGCTGATCCTAAACTGCACTCCAGAATAATTTTTTCTTTGTAGTGTCGCATATTGTTGAAAGGGAAAGGTGGGGATATTGTTAACCAAAGCACACATATAAGAACTTGGACAAATGTGAAACCAAGAACACTAAGTCTCTGCTGAGGAGGCCCAAACCATTTCATGACGTTACTTCCTGGAAGTGTGGCTTTAAAGGCCATTAACACAACTAATGTTTTCCCCAGAACACAAGAGATACAGAGTACAAAAGTGATCCCAAACGCTGTGTGACGTAACATACAGGACCACTCAGTGGGGCGACCAATGAAAGTAAGTGAACAGAGAAAACACAGAGTCAATGAGAAGAGCAGCAGGAAGCTCAGCTCTGAGTTGTTGGCTTTTACTATGGGAGAAGCTCTGTTTTTGTAAAACACTAAAGCCATGCTCAAAGCCACTAAAGAGCCAGCAACAGAGAAAGCAGCAAGGACTATCCCAAGGATCTCATTCCAAGACAAAAACTCCACTGGTTTAGGATGACATTTATTCTTCTCTTTATTGGGCCAGTACTCAGGGTGACAGGTGTGACAACCTAAAGAATCTGTAATAATGACAATGACAATTTACAAAGATAAAAAACAACACTATTCTGGAAAGTCTATGCCCTGTTGGAGCATTACAGAACAAACTAATACATATCATAATACATATTAGAACTGTAATAAGATGCATTAGAATCACTGGTAATTTATTCAGAAGAACACATTACCTGTTTCATTACTGATTTCTCCATCTGCACATGGAATACAGTCATAACAGCAGACAGGTCGTCCTTTCTGTACAGCCTTCCTACTGCCTGGAGGACAACTCTCACTGCACACAGACACAGGAACCTGGAGGTGACAGGTGACACAAAACTCTCACCGATAACCACAAGCAGATAGAAACAGAAGAAAACATTTGCAAACCTTTTCAATTCCATCATTCCAAATTATAGCTCCGTTCAAACTGAATTCTTGGCCTTTAGGCTGGGATGCATCATAGTGACCCACTGTGACAAAGACAATTGCACCATCTTTCTGACGCTGCCAGTTCACAAGTTCATAGGTGGCTATTGGGTCCCCGTTGGTATCAAATGAAACAGGATAATCATTTTTTGTGAAGTTAACTCTCCTGAGCTGTTCAGAAATCTGCATGATGGACATGATACATTTAGTCATGATTGTAATTGTTGATTAGTGATATTGATGAAAATTACATTTATATAAATAATCCATATTAAAATCCCATGTATACAGTGCAGCCTACAGATTACAGAAATTGATTTTAAAATGTACTGTATGTAGATCTTTAGGAAATTTAAATTATGTTTGACATTAAACATTTTATTAGGAAGAGAAAGCTTACCTGTGAGGGTTTAATTTTGATTTTTTTGTCACATTGCATGTCTTTACAGACAATAGCATGGATGGCATGAGCTATAGCATATGTGGCTTTGTACACCATGTTAGTGATTCTTAACTGGGATGTATCTGTATACGGGTTCTCTAATGCACGCAGGTCCTGAGTACCATCACATGCTGGCAAACCAGAGGAAGAACCTGTTTGCTTTTTTAAAGTACAACTAAATGAGCTTTCCCAAAATTCTATCAGCAGCGGAGATTTTAGTACCTCTTCTGAAGAGAGATCAAGTAAAAAGTCTCGAAAACCCGGAATAACAGAGCGCTGAATTCCAAAGCCCACAGCACCGATGCACATATTAAAGCGCAACATTCCTGGGTCTGTAACCCACGTCTCACTGCCAATCCACTGTAACGGAGGTGGTGGCTCCTGGCTCAGTTCTTCTAATAAGATTTTCATGTCACCTGAGGCAAGAAAAGCAACGATTACACGAGCCGTTGAGCTGCGGATGACATCTGCCACTCTTTTGAGTTTAGTGCGCGGCTGGGTCCTGTAGAAGGCCTCTGAATACTCTACACAGATTCCCTCCTCCTCCGCAGCTTTCAGGAATGATGCCATGCCATTATTCCCGTAGTCTGAATCACTGCGCACCGCCCCGATCCACATCCATCCGAAGTGCTTGACCATTCGTGCCAATGCAGCCGCTTGATGGTGGTCGCTGGGGATGGTCCTGAAGAAAGTAGGATACTCACGCTTATCACTGAGACACGCGCAAGTTGCGTAATGACTCACCTATAATTCGCCATAAAAGAAACAAAATGTGTGCCAGTAAATCATCGATATCATTTTCAAAGTACTTGTTTATTTATACATTTTGGAGCACGCTAATAAATTAGTTATTTTGGTTACTTATATCAAATACTTCTCAGTCAAACTTTTTGACAAAGATGTTTCACACTGTGATATTACAAAACAGAACGTTATGTTTTTTTAAAACAATGATTTGAAACCAATGTAAGATAGAAACATTTTTCTCTTTATTCTCTGATGTATCGTGTATTGTATTATGCTTTGGAAAAAGCACCTGTGGGTATCCAAATCGACCGAAAATTCTTGACATGCTTATAGACGGAGTGGAACCAGATTCTCCAATTACTGCAGCAGACGCAGCAGATTTTGCGCATGAATCAGTGTCATTATAAACTAGATCAAATCCATTGGTGAGCTGAAACGCTACTTTTATTGCCATTGGCACAGATGCACAAGAATCATAGATTTGGTATCCTAGAGTGATGCCCGGTAGGAGATCAGAGCTGTTGTTGATTTCTTCGATTGCAAACTGTAAGGCACGAGCAAAGCGCATCTCTCTGGTATCCATGCTGTACAAATACACATAGGATAACAAATATTACATTAATACAATAAAAAGTAAAAAAACGAACAAGTGAAACATGTAATTTTGATTACCATTAGCTTACTTATACAACAAACATAACGACAATCATTTATAATTTCAACAGAAAAACAAAAGAACCCTGATTGTATCCTGTTTGTTAAACTCTAACCTCCCGCTGCATTCTAGTGGCTCTGGCCGTCTAGTGTAGGTGCGATTCTCTGCCTTCAGATAGTAATGAATCGTGAAAGCCCCTCCAATAATAAAATCTCCGTCCTTGAAGAGACCAGGAGGCTGGGGGTCACCTCGCAGGGCGCAGGTGACTGGATTTACCTCACACAGAGCAGGACAAAGCCTGGTAATGTACAGTATTGTCAGTGTTAATATGAAATTAAAATGCATTTCTCCCGCAAGCCCAACAAACACTCCAAATGTGAAGTGAACATCACAGCATGTTTAAATAGCCAACACTACCACAACTGTTCCTGTGTTGTAACTATACAACTGGGATCCCCAAGAGGGTGTGGTTATTTTTAATACCTGTAACTCAATGACAGAATCTGACTTAAGTGTAACATCAAATCTAAAAACACTAAAATTAAAATATATAAACCTGCCTTTTTATGGTGGTCACTCCTGTCAACCTCATGAGAGATGTCACAAAGCATATTTTATAACTTATTACCACATGACAACTCTTTATCAACATGCGAGATATAAATATAATAAACAGGCATTATAAAAGAGACCAAAATAGTTTATTAAATGTTTATGACACTTTGAAGACTATATTGTCTATTAAATTAAGATAAAAAGTTACATGAACTAATAACTTTACAAGTAATACAATTTGATTATATATGTTCTATGTAAGGCGCAGAGATTTGCTAAAAGGTTATCAGTTAAATAATAAAGTAGGACTAAAACATTGTGAAAAAGCATCAGTTGCGATTACATTTTAGGTGTGAACATAAATCCATAAAAGGTGCATCAACACATACTGGTTTTGGATTTTTTTCTGTGAGCTCGATTTTACTTTCAGCATTTTTTTGTAATAATTCTATAATTAACAATATACATAATTAGTTTGGGAGATAAAAACTCATACAATCACGGAATAGATATCAAAATAAATGTCACTAATAGTTGCTTTGAGTGTTTTAAGGTGCTTTTGACAGTACTTTGACTGCCACATATGACCAGATATTAACTATCACCTAATTCAATATTCTGTTACAAATATTACACTTTCAAAGCTCTTAAAAATCTGAAAAAATAATATGTCAAATACAGTATGACCACGCTTCCCTTTTTAAGTCCCTTCTAACTTCTCTTTTTCCATTTCTCTTTCTCTACTGACATATCTTTAAGATAAGCTACGTTGCGACTTGCACCTGCCTTACAGACAAGACAGAGTACCCGTCTTTTCTCCGTACAGTCCCCAGTGATGTTTTTCAAGTGCAAGGACTGGTTCAGATGGTTTCCTACTTTGGCTGGCACTGGGTGGGCACAGTTGGCACAGATGATGACTACAGTAACTATGGCATCCAGGCCTTTACCGAGCAGCTCAGCCAACTTGGTGGCTGTATAGACTTTCACCACACTATACCCAAAGCAGCCTCCCAGGCACAAATACATGCTATTGTCAACCGTCTGGAGGCTTCATCGGCACGAGTCATAATAGCATTTGATGCATTTATATAATGATGCATGATAACTCAATTATGTAAAGTTTAAATTCCATATTGATTATAAATTTGGTTACTGTGTGATACACTAGGTGCTACTGAGTGCATCAAGTGTCCCCAGTACTACTCGCCAAACAAAGAAAGAGTTGTCTGCCTTGCTGGAATGGAAGAGTTCCTCTCCTACCACGAAATTATGGGCATCATTCTCATTTTTCTGTCTCTCCTTGGAGTTGCTGTGGCAACAGTTATCACAGTGATATTCTTCCTCTTTCGAAGCACGCCCATAGTTAAAGCCAACAACTCTGAGATAAGTTTTTACTCCTGCTCTCTCTCAAACTTTGCTTCGTTTGCTCGCTGGTGTTCGTGGGCCGGCCCTCGCCATGGACGTGCCGTGCCCGGCAAGCTGCATTCGGGATCAGCTTTGTTCTCTGCATCTCATGCATTCTGGTGAAGACAATCGTAGTGCTGCTGGCTTTTCGCTCGACTATACCAGGGTCCAGTTCTCTAAAGTTATTTGGTCCTCCGCAGCAGAGGGCTTTTATCTGCTTTTGTACAACGGGTCAGGTCATTCTGTGTGCTTGCTGGCTGGCACTAGCACCTCCTTACCCCTATAAAAACACATCATATCAGGGTGGTAGGATTGTTCTGGAGTGCAAAGACGTGTGGCCTCTAGGATTTTATCTGGTGCTGGGTTATATTGAATTGCTCTCTTGTATGTGCTTTGCCCTTGCTTTCCTAGGACGGAAATTCCCGGACACGTTTAATGAAGCCAAGCTCATCACTTTTAGTATGCTAATATTTTTTGCGGTGTGGATCTCCTTTATACCAGCATATAACAGCTCAGCAGGGAAATACACAGTGGCGGTTGAGATCTTTGCCATTCTAACTTCCACTTTCGGACTCCTGTTTTGTATTTTTGGACCTAAATGTTACGTGATTTTGCTAAGGCCTGATTTAAACACTAAGAAGGGAATGACTGGAAAAACATCAAAATGACATTATTTCGGCCTGCTTCAATTTGCCCATGTCCATTCAGAAGGATTGTCGTGTGTTATGGTTATATTTTCAATTCATTGAGTGATGACAGTTTTTTTAAATGTGTGTAAGCCACCATTAAACTATGTAATAAAACAACTCTGCTGCAAATTGTCTTTAATAATGTTGACATAAATAAAACCATTAAAAAAAATAATGTTTCTTTACCTTTATTTAGCACAAAATAAGGAAGCCAAGTAGCCAAGCATCTTTATTTAAAAGGATATGCAATAAATAATGAAAAAGTATATACAGTTTAATACAGTACCGTAAATATCAATTCATTGTTTCCATCTTCTGTGGGCTATTTCAAACCTAGTTTCTATACACATACAGAACAAGCTAAAAAAATGTTTAAACTAACCATTAATGCATTTAAATTATATAATGCTGTGTGTGCTTTGCTTGTCTCACAGGGCTTTTGATTGTACTTTTCCCATTAAATGTTTTTTGGTATTCTGCTCTGGCCTAAACACAATAATGAAACACTTTGGAGCAAAAATACAGATAATCAGACCAAAGCTTGAAGCTAAAATTGCAAATATCTCTACAGCAACAGTAAACTTCCCTGGAGAACTGACATAAGCTGGTACAAATGTGACCCACACAGCACAGAAGATGAGCATACTGAATGTGATGAATTTAGCTTCATTGAAGTTATCAGGCAACTTCCGTGCCAGAAAAGCTAAAACAAAACAGAGGAAAGCCAAAAGGCCTATATAACCCAACACAGCCCAGAAACCTACAGCTGATCCTAAACTGCACTCCAGAATAATTTTTTCTTTGTAGTGTTGCATATTGTTGAAAGGGAAAGGTGGGGATATTGTTAACCAAAGCACACATATAAGAACTTGGACAAATGTGAAACCAAGAACACTAAGTCTCTGCTGAGGAGGCCCAAACCATTTCATGACGTTACTTCCTGGAAGTGTGGCTTTAAAGGCCATTAACACAACTAATGTTTTACCCAGAACACAAGAGATACAGAGGACAAAAGTGATCCCAAACGCTGTGTGACGTAACATACAGGACCACTCAGTGGGGCGACCAATGAAAGTAAGTGAACAGAGAAAACACAGAGTCAATGAGAAGAGCAGCAGGAAGCTCAGCTCTGAGTTGTTGGCTTTTACTATGGGAGAAGCTCTGTTTTTGTAAAACACTAAAGCCATGCTCAAAGCCACTAAAGAGCCAGCAACAGAGAAAGCAGCAAGGATTATTCCAAGGATCTCATCCCATGACAGAAACTCCACTGGTTTAGGAAGACATTTATTCTTCTCATTATTGGGCCAGTACTCAGGGTGACAGGCGAGACAACCTAAAGAATCTGTAATAATGACAATGACAATTTACAAAGATAAAAAACAACACTATTCTGGAAAGTCTATGCCCTGTTGGAGCATTACAGAACAAACTAATACATATCATAATACATATTAGAACTGTAATAAGATGCATTAGAATCACTGGTAATTTATTTAGAAGAACACATTACCTGTTTCATTACTGATTTCTCCATCTGCACATGGAATACAGTCATAACAGCAGACAGGTCGTCCTTTCTGTACAGCCTTCCTAGTGCCTGGAGGACAACTCTTACTGCACACAGACACAGGAACCTGGAGGTGACAGGTGACACAAAACTCTCACCGATAACCACAAGCAGATAGAAACAGAAGAAAACATTTGCAAACCTTTTCAATTCCATCATTCCAAATTATAGCTCCGTTCAAACTGAATTCTTGGCCTTTAGGCTGTGCAGCATCATAGTGACCCACTGTGACAAAGTCAATTGCACCATCTTTCTGACGCTGCCAGTTCACAAGTTCATAGGTGGCTATTGGGTCCCCGTTGGTATCAAATGAAACAGGATAATCATTTTTTGTGAAGTTAACTCTCCTGAGCTGTTCAGAAATCTGCATGATGGACATGATACATTTAGTCATGATTGTAATTGTTGATTAGTGATATTGATGAAAATTACATTTATATAAATAATCCATATTAAAATCCCATGTATACAGTGCAGCCTACAGGTTACAGAAATTGATTTTAAAATGTACTGTATGTAGATCTTTAGGAAATTTAAATTATGTTTGACATTAAACATTTTATTAGGAAGAGAAAGCTTACCTGTGAGGGTTTAATTTTGATTTTTTTGTCACATTGCATGTCTTTACAGACAATAGCATGGATGGCATGAGCTATAGCATATGTGGCTTTGTACACCATGTTAGTGATTCTTAACTGGGATGTATCTGTATACGGGTTCTCTAATGCACGCAGGTCCTGAGTACCATCACATGCTGGCAAACCAGAGGAAGAACCCGTTTGCTTTTTTAAAGTACAACTAAATGAGCTTTCCCAAAATTCTATCAACAGGGGAGATTTCAGTACCTCTTCTGAAGAGAGATCAAGTAAAAAGTCTCGAAAACCCGGAATAACAGAGCGCTGGATCCCAAAGCCCACAGCACCGATGCACAAATTAAAGCGCAACATCCCTGGGTCTGTAACCCACGACTCACTGCCAATCCACTGTAACGGAGGTGGTGGCTCCTGGCTCAGTTCTTCTAATAAGATTTTCATGTCACCTGAGGCAAGAAAAGCAACGATTACACGAGCCGTTGAGCTGCGGATGACATCTGCCACTCTTTTGAGTTTAGTGCGCGGTTGGGTCCTGTAGAAGGCCTCTGAATACTCTACACAGATTCCCTCCTCCTCTGCAGCTTTCAGGAATGATGCCATGCCGTTATTCCCGTAGTCTGAATCACTGCGCACCGCCCCGATCCACATCCATCCGAAGTGCTTGACCATTCGTGCCAATGCAGCCGCTTGATGGTGGTCGCTGGGGATGGTCCTGAAGAAAGTAGGATACTGACGCTTATCACTGAGACACGCACAGGTTGCGTAATGACTCACCTATAATTCGCCATAAAAGAAACACAATGTGTGCCAGTAAATCATCGATATCATTTTCAAAATACTTGTTTATTTATACATTTTGGAACATGCTAATAAATTAGGTCTTTTGGTTACTTATATCAAATACTTCTCAGTCAAACTTTTTGACAAAGATGTTTCACACTGTGATATTACAAAACAGAACGTTATGTTTTTTTAAAACAATGATTTGAAACCAATGTAAGATAGAAACATTTTTCTCTTTATTCTCTGATGTATCGTGTATTGTATTATGCTTTGGAAAAAGCACCTGTGGGTATCCAAATCGACCGAAAATTCTTGACATGCTTATAGACGGAGTGGAACCAGATTCTCCAATTACTGCAGCAGACGCAGCAGATTTTGCGCATGAATCAGTGTCATTATAAACTAGATCAAATCCATTGGTGAGCTGAAACGCTACTTTTATTGCCATTGGCACAGATGCACAAGAATCATAGATTTGGTATCCTAGAGTGATGCCCGGTAGGAGATCAGAGCTGTTGTTGATTTCTTCGATTGCAAACTGTAAGGCACGAGCAAAGCGCATCTCTCTGGTATCCATGCTGTACAAATACACATAGGATAACAAATATTACATTAATACAATAAAAAGTAAAAAAAACGAACAAGTGAAAAATGTAATTTTGATTACCATTAGCTTACTTATACAACAAACATAACGACAATCATTTATAATTTCAACAGAAAAACAAAAGAACCCTGATTGTATCCTGTTTGTTAAACTCTAACCTCCCGCTGCATTCTAGTGGCTCTGGCCGTCTAGTGTAGGTGCGATTCTCTGCCTTCAGATAGTAATGAATCGTGAAAGCCCCTCCAATAATAAAATCTCCGTCCTTGAAGAGACCAGGAGGCTGGGGGTCACCTCGCAGGGCGCAGGTGACTGGATTTATCTCACACAGAGCAGGACAAAGCCTGGTAATGTACAGTATTGTCAGTGTTAATATGAAATTAAAATGCATTTCTCCCCCAAGCCCAACAAACACTCCAAATGTGAAGTGAACATCACAGCATGTTTAAATAGCCAACACTACCACAACTGTTCCTGTGTTGTAACTATACAACTGGGATCCCCAAGAGGGTGTGGTTATTTTTAATACCTGTAACTCAATGACAGAATCTGTCTTAAGTGTAACATCAAATCTAAAAACACTAAAATTAAAATATATAAACCTGCCTTTTTATGGTGGTCACTCCTGTCAACCTCATGGGAGATGTCACAAAGCATATTTTATAACTCTTTATCAACATGCGAGATATAAATATAATAAACAGGCATTATAAAAGAGACCAAGACAATAGTTTATTAAATGTTTATGACACTTTCGGATTTTATTGTCTATTAAATTAAGATGTAAAGTTATTAGTTCATGTAACTTTTTAAGTAATACAATTTGATTATATATGTTCTATGTAAGGCTCAGAGATTTGCTTAAAGGTTATCAGTTAAATAATAAAGTAGGACTAAAACATTGTGAAAAAGCATCAGTTGCGATTACATTTTAGGTGTGAACATAAATCCATAAAAGTTGCATCAACACATACTTGTATTGGATTTTTTTCTGTGAGCTCGATTTTACTTTCAGCATTTTTTTGTAATAATTCTATAATTAACAATATACATAATTAGTTTGGGAGATAAAAACTCATACAATCACGGAATAGATATCAGAATAAATGTCACTAATAGTTGCTTTGAGTGTTTCAAGGTGCTTTTGACTGTACTTTCCCCATTAAATGTTTTTTAATATTCTGCTCTGGCCTAAACACAATAATGAAACAGGAGCTAAACTACAGATAATCAGACCAAAGCTTGAACCTAAAATCTCAAATATCTCTAACAAACGGAAACTTTCCTAGAGAACTGACATAAGCTGGTATAAATGTGACCGACACAGCACAGAATATGAGCATACTGAATGTGATGAATTTAGCTTCATTGAAGTTATCCGGAAGCTTTCAGGCCAGGCAAGCTAAAACAAAACACAGGTAAGCCAAAAGACCTATATAACCCAACACAGCCCAGAAACCTACAGATGATGAACTGCATATAGATTGTTGCATATTATTGTTAGGGAAAGGTGGGATATTTTTAACCAAAGCACACATAAGAGCCTGTACAAGAATAAAACCAAGATCACTTATTCGTTGTTGTAAAGGCCCAAACCATTTCATGACATTACATCCTTGAAGTGTGGCCTTGAAGGCCATTAACACAACTAATTACCCAGAGCAGTAGAGAAACAGGGGACAACAGCTCTGTTTTTGTAAAACAAAACCATGCTCAAAGCCATGCACAAAGAAAGCAGCAAGGATTATCCCAAGGATCTCATTCAAAGACAAAAACTCCATTGGTTTAGAAAGACATTTATTCTTTTCTTTATTAGGCCAGTAGAAAAGTCCTGTCCGGATACAGAACTGATTTCTCCATCTGCACATGTTATAGTCATAACAGCTTTCAGGTCTTCCTTCTTTACAGCCTTCCTAGTGCCTGGAGGACAACTCTCACTGCACAGACACAGATAATCACAAGCAGACAGAAACACAAGAAAACCTTTGCAAACCTTTTCACTTCCATCATTCCAAATGGTATCTGCTCAAACTGAATTCTTGGCCTTTAGGCTGAGCAGCATCATAATAACCCACTGTGACAAAGTCAACGGAACCATCTTTCTGACGCTGCCAGTTCACAAGTGGCTACTGGGTCCCTGTTGGTATCAAATGAAACAGTATAATTATTTTTTGTGAAGTTCACTTGCTTAAGTGGATCAGAAACCTGCATGATGGACATAAAACATTGATTTATAGTTTAACATCATTGCAGGTCAATGCTACTGGTTTATTGTTTGAGAAAAAGATCTGTTGAAATCCCCAGTGGTCCTTTACGGTCTATGCAAAATCTTTCCCAAAAAAATTCAGAAACTGAAAATTCCTGATGTATGCAGATTTGAAATATCTTTGGTAAATCAAACTTTGATTAATGAAAAGATGGCGAGAATACGCTTATCTGGTTGGGCTCCATTTGAATGTTTATGTCACACTGCGTGCCGTTACAGATAAAGGCATGGAACTTGAGTAATTCGAATACAAAAAAAATAGAGGCAAGCTGTTTAAGCCATTTAACTACAGTACACACAGAGCACCACGTTTCCCCACTGACCATGATTACTGAAGCACAGTCCGCAAAACTCTGGACATGTTATGTAAACACTGCAAAATAAATTAGAAAAATCTATCGTTTTCATTTCTTGTCTGACGAACGAGAGACTGCACGTGTGTGTGTGTGCGCGTTAGAATAGTGAGAGAACATTGTGCTTGGTACATTACTTTCCTTTAAACAGAACTTTTAGGACTTTAGCCGGCAAAGTCTATCGTTTACCAGTGGACGTTAGCATGCATGCAATAAAGTTTGACAAGTGCATTAAACTGAGCCGCTTGTTTTAAGTGCGTTTGTCGTTGTGCTTTTTTCTGTATAACGTTACGACCCTTCGCTATTTTGCGAGTGAAACTTGTTGTTTGGCTGCATTGAGTTCATATAACTAGATGCAGACATCGAATCCTGTTATTTAAACATGCCATCTGCCTGTTCTGCGTGTCCGAGTGCTACACGTGTGATTATCATCGATTTGTCCGCGTCTGTGCTTTATGAGGACATGAAGACATGAGCTTCATCTCCTTTCAGAACATTTTACTGAGTGAAGCTAAAAAACACCAAATAATAAGCGTCTTCCGACAAACTGCCAAAATAAACGTCTGCTTGACTACAGTAGTTTCACTTCTTGCCAGGGACAAAAATGTATAAATTGCCAACACTTAAATTAATTAAAAATCACACTATATTGCCACCAAGTGGTGCAACTGGGTAACTACTACATTACATGTTTAACAACCTGTTTTGAAGTCATTTAAAGGTTACATATATTTTGCAGCCCATGGCGACCCCTGGGGTAGACAGAGAAGGTGTCAGGGGGTAGTCCATATTGCTGGGGAGGTGAGGACAATTGGAGAAGGCAGTGAAGTGTCCAAAGCAGGTTGAACAAAGGCCCCGGAGACCAGCCAGGAGGAGGTCCCGTCCTGGAGACCAGACAGACTCTGGGGAAGAGTTACGGAGATGACTAGGAGGAGTCCAGGCGACCCAAAAGGTCAGAAGTACCGAGGGGAAGGTGTGGACACGGCAGAGCCAGAGCAACGGAGGATGGAGGTGGAGCAGAAGGGGCAGAGAGACGAGGCTAGCCAGAAGATAGGAGTCCAGCAGCGGATGGTCGATGACAGACCAAGGCGGAGGCGGAGCGACGAGGGAGTCTGGTGAAGCCAGTGGGATGACAGGCCACAAAGAAGACGAGGGAGACAAGAGCTGAGGTGTGGTCGCTGGGTCGAAGGAACGAGGTGGAGTCTGGGTCTAGAAGCGGAGACATGAGATAATCCATTTGGCAGCTGGAGATCCAGAGGCTCATCGGACCCAACAGCGCTGACATGCTGAGGGTGAGCTAAGGGATTTCCTGGTTCCAACAGGCCAAGGGCTAATACACTAGTTAATGAAGACAGAGGGAGGGAGGGCATGAGGAGTAGCTCATCATCCAGTCCCGACACAAGCAAATGGTTTAATTCAGGGTAGCACCAACTCAACAGTCAACAGAGCTGCATTAGCTGGGTCTCTGGAGAGGTGATGCGAAGTTTAGGTCCGAAAGGGTCCGGGGGTCAGTGAAGGGGTCCTGTGATTAAGATGGTGAAGGTTGAAGGATTGGTCATTGTTGGTGTTGCTCAAGTCTTCTGTAACAATTACAGGCAGAGGGACGATGCCACACGGAGAGCTGAAGTTGACTTGGGTTTATTGCAGGGTTTACTGATGAACAGAAAACAGGTAAAACAATTCAGGTAACATACACAGGAAAGTAAATTAACAACAGGTCATACCACGGGTAACTATAAATGACAGCTAGACACAAAGCATGGACCTTTGCTTCGGTTACGCCCACTTGTCTGAATGGATATATTCTCCTGGACGGCCTTCACTTCAGTACCACACCCATGCTGGCCCTGAAACAACAGAATTGCCATAAGGTTTTAATTGGTTAAAATGCACAACAGAATTTGTAGCTCCTCCTTCTGGCTGTATCCGATAGAGGACTTCGGACACCTTTTCCACGATTCTGTAGGGGCCCTTAAATCGCTTTTGCAATTTAGGACTCACCGCTTTCTTTCAAGCATTATTCTTTAACCACACCAGCTCGGCCACCAGGTAGTACTGCCATTTAGCTTTAAAGTCAAAGTAAACCTTTAGAACGCTCTGAAGCTCACAACAGGTGCTTTTTCACTGATTCAATGACTTTAGAAAGACTTCCTACCTCCCTTTCAACGTAATCCATTTACTGTTGAAAATTTCTCCTGTCCCCCATGTCCATAGTTACATCTATAGGTGAAACAGTCTCTTTACCAAACAACACATTACTGTATATGGGGTAAAACTTGTCATCTACTTAAAGAGACAACATAGACAACAAAGTATGATTATACCTCTCAATCATACCACCTGACTGTGGTTGATATGGGGTTGTTCCACAGTTACAGGTAAAATAGCCATTTGTGCATCATCAGGAGTAGCGTTAGACTCTCCACGCACTTTCGCTTCCAGGGACATCTGACTCTGTTCGAACTCCCAAATAAGCTCAAGTTCTGTGGCCAAATTTATAGTTGCCTCTAGCGTGGTTGGTCTAGTGCTATGGAGCTGTATCCGCTGTTCCCCAACATGAGCGATAAATTATTGTTGTGCAAACAGATCTTGCGTCGAACAGTCAGCAGCTGGATAAGATTTATTCAAGAGTCATCTTAAGGCATTACCAAACTCTCATATGGATTCCCCTGGTACTCTTCTTCTAGAAGAGAGACTAGCACTATTCCAATCCTCAGTTTATTTAGAGCATTTCAACTTATGGTTTTCCCTGGACAGACCACAGAATACAACTCTAGCTCTGCCTGACAATGATGAGACTTAATATTTAATTTCTATCTTTCATCCCAATTATTGATGTCTGCTGATTGTTGGGACCAATCAAACCAGCCGCAACCACACCCTGTGAATGTCTCTGGCATAAACACTGGATGATTCACTAAGCTATGACTTTAAGTGGTTCTACCACCATAAGCCGGAGCCTAAGGTTCTTGAGTAGAGTGTACAGCTTCGGAGTGCTCCACTATCAATTTTCCTAGAAGTATTCATTAGGAATATAAGCTCAGTCCCACTGCTGCCGCCAGTGTATCAAACCATAATTACCAATAAGGGCACTTGGGCGCTGCAAGTAATGTTGCTGCCACCACCTTTAATTTATAAACTGGTAAGGTCCGAAGTGAGCACTACAGAAACGCAAGGATACCAGAGAAAATTACATTTATTTCAATAGGAGCAGTTCTGCAGCAGTGGTCACAATTTACTTCCCAATAACACACACACACACTAGTTATCCCCTATAAAGGCCAAGCACTAGAAGTTGGCCCAGGACACAGTAGACATTCAAATTACACAATTCATTGTGCAAATGATCAGTACATATAATAAATACCAGTTAGCACTGCACACACGTCCCATGCACGTACGTGAAGTTAACCATCATACATAACCAGCATGGCATTGAGTGAAAATGAATCACATCTGCAAAGGAGCACAAGAACAAACACAAACACACACAAAGCAATAAAAATCGGACTTCCCTGTCCGTGTGACGACACCGCGCCATCACGTTCAGCAGGCAGCCGCCTCTCGGCCGTGAGGATTGAGGGTTGAGAGTTCGACAAGTCCGCCGGCGTTCACCTATAGTCCCTTTCATCGCTCTCTAAGCTTTTCCCACTATCTACTATTCCAGAAAGTTTTTTTTTTTCTTTAAATACTTTATTCCTTTCATTTTTTAGTCATTAAAATGGCTTTCGTCTTTAAATGGGTTAAAAGTTGACCTCAGTTGACCTGTGTAGTCGCAGCTCCATGCGGAACTAGTAACATCCAGCAACTATTGAGAGCTGGTGTCATGTGATTCACGGAGCCTTCAGATCGTTCCGGGCAGTTATGTTTTCTCTTTAAATTCTTTATTTCTTTCATATTTTTATTCATTTAGGGTTAGGGTTAAATTGGTTAGAAGTTTACATCAGTTCTGTTAAGACATGCGTAACTTCCGCGAACTATTGAGAGCCACCATGAACCGCCATTGCTGTTAAAAAACGTTTCCATTGGAGACAACGGAGTTGATACTACTCTCTCGCAATGACTTTGGTGCTATAGCCAGCCACGAACGCCACAATTCGACACCCTGTTCACCCATGCACTCTCCCGCCTTGAATAACACAGTCTATGCTCCTCCTCTATTTTTCTCTCGTTCCTCTTCTTTGTCGCCTTTTTAACACGTTGCCGCCATCTCATTTTCCACAGGTGCGTTCATCAACAACTGCGCCACTCCTTCATTACGTCACTTTTACATGACATCACTATTACTCGGGTGATTATACGTCTTATGCGATGTGATTTATGAACTGATTGCAGTCCTGATTTATTTAACCTACTTGCTTTTGATGACTATCACAAGGGCCATCGGTTCTGATAGGTGTCACTTTTTACGTGACACTAAGAGTAGGTACTACAAAGTATACATTTGTTAGTAATAGGAGAACGTTTTACATAATGATTGCTTTTTTTCATTTATTTATCTTTTTTTATTTAATCATTATTAAATACCCGATTTATCAGAGTGTCTCTATGACAATACAAGCATTGGAATTAAATTAGATTATTCATCTCTGGATAAATCAATGAAATTTGCTAAAAATTCAGCAGTTAAAATAATAATGTGCTTACAGTCTAAAGGAGCATCTTTAGTTTGGGTAACATACTGTATGTTTGAAAACAAATCAAATGAAATGTTTTAAATATTCTTATTTAAATTAAGAATATTCTTATGAATTTAATTGTAATATATTTTTACTCTCTACATGTGTATGATTTATAGTACATATAATCCGTGTGAAAATTGAAACAAATTGAATTAAAACACAGAATGTCTGACATTAGCACGAGTGCTTCTCTGTTTCAAGGAGCTTGTTACTGTACTTTTCCCATTAAATGTTTTTTAGTATTCTGCTCTGGCCTAAACACAATAATGAAACACTTTGGAGCAAATATACAGATAATCAGACCAAAGCTTGAAGCTAAAATTGCAAATATCTCCACAGCAACAGTAAATTTTCCTGGAGAACTGACATAAGCTGGAATAAATGTGACCCACACAGCACAGAATATGAGCATACTGAATGTGATGAATTTAGCTTCATTGAAGTTATCAGGCAGCTTCCGTGCCAGAAAAGCTAAAACAAAGCACAGGAAAGCCAAAAGGCCCTATATAACCCAACACAGCCCAGAAACCTACAGCTGATCCTAAACTGCACTCAAGAATCACTTTTTCTTTGTAGTGTTGCATATTATTGTTAGGGAAAGGAGGGGATATTGTTAACCAAAGCACACAGATAAGAACCTGTATAAGTGTAAAGGCAAGAACACTGAGTCTCTGTTGTACAGGCCCAAACCATTTCATGACATTACTTCCTGGAAGTGTGGCCCTGAATGCCATTAACACAACTAATGTTTTACCCAGAACACAAGAGATACAGAGTACAAAAGTGATCCCAAACGCTGTGTGACGTAACATACAAGACCACTCAGTGGGGCGACCAATGAAAGTAAGTGAACAGAGAAAACACAGCATTAGTGAAAACAGGAGCAGGAAGCTCAGCTCTGAGTTGTTGGCTTTTACTATGGGAGAAGCTCTGTTTTTGTAAAACACTAAAGCCATGCTCAAAGCCACTAAAGAGCCAGCAACAGAGAAAGCAGCAAGGACTATCCAAGGATCTCATCCCATGACAGAAACTCCACTGGTTTAGGAAGACATTTATTCTTCTCTTTATTGGGCCAGTACTCAGGGTGACAGGCGTGACAACCTAAAGAATCTGTAAGATAAAGATTTAATGACTATTTATGAATCAGAGTAAAAGAGAAATACGTAATCAGACTGGGTTTTAAGGAAAGTCATGTCCAAACACATTACCTGTCTCATTACTGATTTCTCCATCTGCACATGGAATACAGTCATAACAGCAGACAGGTCGTCCTTTCTGTACAGCCTTCCTAGTGCCTGGGGGACAACTCTCACTGCACACAGACACAGGCACCTGGAGGTGACAGGTGACACAAAGCACTCACAGATAACCACAAGCAGATAGAAACAGAAGGAAACAATTGAATACCTTTTCACTTCCATCATTCCAAATGACAGCTCCCTTCAAACTGAATTCTTGGCCTTTAGGCTGGGATGCATCATAGTGACCCACTGTGACAAAGACTATTGCACCATCTTTCTGACGCTGCCAGTTCACAAGTTCATAGGTGGCTATTGGGTCCCCGTTGGTATCAAATGAAACAGGATAATTATTTTTTGTGAAATTCACTCTCCTGAGCTGTTCAAAAACCTGCATGATAGACATGATATATAATATGGTGTCTTGCTGGTTTATGTTATTGATCTATTTGCTTAATTTTCTGTAGGCTTACTAATATCCCTGATTGACCATTCTTTATGTACAGCATTTTGCAGTTCAAAGTAACATTACAATATATCCAAATATCTTTAGTAGGCTACATAACCCTATGTAGAATTAAAAGTATTTTTTTCTTACCTGCTTGGGCTCAATTTTAATGTTTTTTTCACACTGCATGCCTTTACAGACAATGGCATGGATGGCATGAGCTATAGCATATGTTGCTTTGTACACCAAGTTAGAAATTCGTAACTGGGATGTATCTGTATACGGGATTTGTAATTCGCGCATATCCTGAGTACCATCACATGCTGGCAAACCAGAGGAAGAACCTGTTTGCTGTTTTAAACTACAACTAAATGAGCTTTCCCAAAATTCGGTCAACAGGGGAGATTTCAGTACCTCTTCTGGTGAGAGATCAAGTAAAAAGTCTCGAAAACCCGGAATAACAGAGCGCTGAATTCCAAAGCCCACAGCACCGAAGCACAAATTATAGCGCAACATTCCTGGGTCTGTAACCCACGTCTCACTGCCAATCCACTGTAACGGAGGAGGGGGCTGCTGTCTCAGCTCTTCTAGTAGGATTTTCATGTCACCTGAGGCCATGAAAGCAACGATTACACGAGCCGTTGACCTGCGGATGACATCTGCCACTCTTTTGAGTTTAGTGCGCGGTTGGGTCCTGTAGAAGGCCTCTGAATACTCTACACAGATTCCCTCCTCCTCTGCAGCTTTCAGGAATGATGCCATGCCATTATTCCCGTAGTCTGAATCACTGCGCACCGCCCCGATCCACATCCATCCGAAGTGCTTGACCATTCGTGCCAATGCAGCCGCTTGATGGTGGTCGCTGGGGATGGTCCTGAAGAACGTAGGATACTCACGCTTATCACTGAGACACGCACAGGTTGAGGAATGACTCACCTGTAACGCATTGTAAAGAGGATAAAAAAGTTGTCCGCAACACATTGATATACAATTTTAAATATCATACGATTTTTGTAAAGCCAGCATATTTATAAAGTGATTTTTTAACGCAAAGAAAATAGGGCAATTGATATTTTCTTTATTCTATATGTAGGCACTACAGAAAAATGCACCTGTGGGTATCCAAAGCGACTGAAAATTCTTGACATGCTTATAGACGGAGTGGAACCAGATTCTCCAATTACTGCAGCAGACGCAGCAGATTTTGCGCATGAATCAGTGTCATTATAAACTAGATCAAATCCATTGGTGAGCTGAAACGCTACTTTTATTGCCATTGGCACAGATGCACAAGAATCATAGATTTGGTATCCTAGAGTGATTCCCGGTAGGAGATCAGAGCTGTTGTTGATATCTTCGATGGCAAACTGCAAGGCACGAGCAATACGCAATTCCCTGGTATCCATGCTGTTTAAATACATATACAAATATTTTGATTTGCATCTGCATATAATTGAAAAAAAATATGTGAAAAATATACATGTCTGATACCCTTATTTACACAATAAACTCACAATTATAAACATAATTTCAGGAGTCAATGCCATTCAACCCTGATACAGATTGTACTGTATTAACCCGTTTTTTTAAACTCTAACCTCCCAGTGCATTCTAGTGGCTCTGGCCGTCTAGTGTAGGTGCGATTCTCTGTTTTCAGATAGTGATGAATGGTGAAAGCCCCTCCGATAATAAAATCCCCTTCCTTGAAGAGAGCAGGCAGCCAGGGATCACCTCGCAGAACGCAGGTGACTGAATAAACACCACACAGAGCAGGACAAAGCCTGGTAATGTACAGTATTGTCACTGTGAAGAACAGATTCATTTCTCCTGCTAGACCAGCAAACAATCCAAATGTGAGGGGAAAATTTGGCCTTGTTTAAATATTCACCATTACCACAACTGTTGACACAACTGGGAAACCTGGAGGGTGTGGTTAATATTTCATGTCTGTCAATCCTAATAACAACATGTGTCTCAAGTGTGTAATATACTGTAGTTTCAAAACATAGACCTGCCTTCTTTAAGGTCATTTCGCTCCTGCCAACCCCATGAGAAAAGTATCAAAGCACATTTATTTCCCTTAACCTCTCACCAAAATATTATAATAACCATTTCTCAACATGTATTGTAAATAAAATTAAACACTACAGACGGATATATTTTTTAATCTGTTAGGTATTTTTTAATCTTTTGCATGTTACGTGTGAAAATAGATCAATGAAAGACGTTTCAGCACATTCATGTTTTGAATTTTATTGATATATATTTTTACTCTCTACATGTTTATGATTGTATAATTTACAGTACATTTAATTATTGTGAGGATTGTAACAATAAAACACAGTATGTCTGATATAAGTACGAGCGCTTTGTGCGTTTCAAGGTGCTTTTGATTGTACTTTTCCCATTAAATGTTTTTTGGTATTCTGCTCTGGCCTAAACACAATAATGAAACACTTTGGAGCAAAAATACAGATAATCAGACCAAAGCTTGAAGCTAAAATTGCAAATATCTCTACAGCAACAGTAAACTTCCCTGGAGAACTGACATAAGCTGGTACAAATGTGACCCACACAGCACAGAATATGAGCATACTGAATGTGATGAATTTAGCTTCATTGAAGTTATCAGGCAACTTCCGTGCCAGAAAAGCTAAAACAAAACAGAGGAAAGCCAAAAGGCCTATATAACCCAACACAGCCCAGAAACCTACAGCTGATCCTAAACTGCACTCCAGAATAATTTTTTCTTTGTAGTGTTGCATATTATTGTTAGGGAAAGGAGGGGATATTGTTAACCAAAGCACACAGATAAGAACCTGAATAAGAGTAAAACCAAGGACACTCATTCGTTGTTGTAAAGGCCCAAACCATTTCATGACGTTACTTCCTGGAAGTGTGGCTTTAAAGGCCATTAACACAACTAATGTTTTCCCCAGAACACAAGAGATACAGAGAACAAAAGTGATCCCAAACGCTGTGTGACGTAACATACAAGACCACTCAGTGGGGCGACCAATGAAAGTAAGTGAACAGAGAAAACACAGAGTCAATGAGAAGAGCAGCAGGAAGCTCAGCTCTGAGTTGTTGGCTTTTACTATGGGAGATGCTCTGTTTTTGTAAAACACTAAAGCCATGCTCAAAGCCACTAAAGAGCCAGCAACAGAAAAAGCAGCAAGGATTATTCCAAGGATCTCATCCCATGACAGAAACTCCACTGGTTTAGGAAGACATTTATTCTTCTCATTATTGGGCCAGTACTCAGGGTGACAGGCGAGACAACCTAAAGAATCTGTAAGATGAAGATTTAATGTTTAAATTATTAAGTAAAAGAAAGACATAATCAGACTGGGTTTTGCAAGCCATAAAGTTAGAAACTTAAAATTGTCAATGCATTCTTGTTGGGATAATTACACATGAGAGCTAGGGAAAATTGCCTAAAGAAACTAGGATGCAATGCATATTAATCATGAGTCATTTATTCATAAGAACACATTACCTGTCTCATTACTGATTTCTCCTTCTGCACATGGAATACAGTCATAACAGCAGACAGGTCGTCCTTTCTGTACAGCCTTCCTAGTGCCTGGAGGACAACTCTCACTGCACACAGACACAGGCACCTGGAGGTGACATTTGACAGGTAACACAAAGCACTCACAGAAAACCACAAGAAGATAGAAACAGAAGAAAACATTTACATACCTTTTCACTTCCATCATTCCAAATTATAGCTCCGTTCAAACTGAATTCTTGGCCTTTAGGCTGGGATGCATCATAGTGACCCACTGTGACAAAGTCAATTGAACCATCTTTCTGACGCTGCCAGTTCACAAGTTCATAGGTGGCTACCGGGTCCCCGTTGGTATCAAATGAAACAGGATAATCATTTTTTGTGAAATTCACTTTCTTGAGCTGTTCAGAAACCTGCGTGAAGGAAATGAGACAGGATTCCTGGTTAACATTACAGATTCGTATTTTACTAAATTATCTTTGCTGATATCCCCACCCGGTACCTAACCTTCTATGACATTTTACACTTCACGGAAACTAAAGTAACATTACAAATATATGCAGATATAAAATTTCTTTGGTAAATAAAACTTTGTTTATGTCACTCGTTTGTATTCTATGTTGTAAATTCGCTTACCTGCTTGGGGTCAATTTTGAAGTTTTTGTCACACTGCGTGCCGTTACAGACAATAGCATGGATGGCATGAGCTATAGCATATGTGGCTTTGTACACCAAGTTAGTGATTCTCAACTGGGATGTATCTGTATACGGGTTCTGTATTGTGCGCAGGTCCTGAGTACCATCACATGCTGGCAAACCAGAGGAAGAACCTATTTGCTGTTTTAAACTACAACTAAATGAGCTTTCCCAAAATTCGGTCAGCAGGGGAGATTTCAGTATCTCCTCTGGTGAGAGGTCAAGTAAAAAATTACGAAACCCAGGAATAACAGAGCGCTGGATCCCAAAGCCCACAGCACCGATGCACATATTAAAGCGCAACATTCCTGGGTCTATGACCCAAGTCTCACTGCCAATCCACTGTAACGGAGGTGGTGGCTCCCGGCTCAGTTCTTCTAAAAGGAAATTAATGTCACCTGAGGCCATGAAAGCAACGATTACACGAGCCGTTGAGCTGCGGATGACATCTGCCACTCTTTTGAGTTTAGTGCGCGGCTGGGTCCTGTAGAAGGCCTCTGAATACTCTACACAGATTCCCTCCTCCTCCGCAGCTTTCAGAATGATGCCATGCCATAGTTCCCGTAGTCTGAATCACTGCGCACCGCCCCGATCCACATCCATCCGAAGTGCTTGACCATTCGTGCCAATGCAGGCCGCTTGATGGTGGTCGCTGGGGATGGTCCTGTAGAACGTAGGATACTGACGCTTATCACTGAGACACGCACAGGTTGCGAAATGACTCACCTGTAATGCATCATTAAGAGGACAAAAAAGAAAAACGTGTCAGCAACCCGACAATATTTCTATAATCTATATTTAACATATTTTTTTCACATCTACATAATATATATCCAGCGAAATATAAAATCAAATCACAACGGTTTCGTAGTCTTTTTTTACACACATTTTAGAATCTTAACAGTTAGATGTCATTATCACATTGGCCTACAAAAACTATTGTAATGTTGTGCTGCTCTTTTAAAAAATATTTATTCAATAATAAGTTGGCACTATGGGAAAAAAAGCACCTGTGGGTATCCAAAACGACCGAAAATTCTTGACATGCTTATAGACGGAGTCGAGCCTGTTTCTCCTACTAGCGCCGTAACAGCAGCAGATTTTGCGCATGAATCAGTGTCATTATAAACTAGATCAAATCCATTGGCGAGCTGCAATGCTACTTTTATTGCCATCGGCACAGATCCACAAGAATCGTAGACTTGGTATCCTAATGTGATGCCCGGTAATAAATTTGAGCTGTTGTTTATCTCTTCAACGGCAAACTGTATGGCGCGACCAAAGCGCAGCTCTCTGGTGTCCATGCTGTTAAAACAAACATCACACAAATACACACTGCATCATAATAACTTGTTATTTGTGCCCTTTTAAAATAAATTATTTTGTGAAAAATAGCTATGTCTGATTACTATGTCACATTTTTTACATGGGCTAACAAACAAAAATGACAAATATATTTCAAATATATTTATATATTTCAAACTCTAACCTGCCACTGCACTCTAGTGGCTGTGGCCGTCTATTGTATGTGCGATTCTCTGCCTTCAGATAGTAATGAATCGTGAAAGCCCCTCCAATAATAAAATCTCCGTCCTTGAAGAGACCAGGCAGCCAGGGATCACCTCGCAGGGCGCAAGTGACTGAATAAACCCCACACAGAGCAGGACAAAGCCTGGTAATGTACAGTATTGTCACTGTTAATATGAGATTAACTTGCATTTCTCCTGCTAGGCCAGCAAGCACTCCAAATGTGAAGTGAACACTTGGCCTTGTTTAAATATGCACTTAAACCACACTGCTGTTTTGTAAAAATACAACTGGGAAACTAAGGAGGGTGTGGTTAATATTTCATATCTGTCAATCATGCTGTATGTGTCTCAAGTGTGTCACACTGAATAGTTTCCTTAACAACAAAATCTAGACCTGCCTCCTTCAAGTTCAACATACTCTTGCCATTCCCATGAAAAATGTGTCACTTGAAAGCATGTTTATTTTATATTTTTTTTGACATCTCACCAAAAGAAGAAAATAAACCTTTCTCCACGCATACTGTAAACATATATAACAACTAATAAAAATTGAACTGCAGGAAGTTAACTCATTTCTAATGTCAGTCACAACATGCCTTGGTTTTAGCTGTCCACTTTTACATGACACTCTTATATTGTTATCACCAAGGTGTGTGGTCAAATGAAGTAAAATTACTTTTTTATTTAATTCCTCATTACTGAAATTATTAACTGCTTGATGATAATTGAATACCAGACATATCAATTCACAATTTGTGTAATATTTCAAGTATTATATACAATTAGATATAATCATATGAATTATAAATCAGAAAAATTGTCTATTTTTCTGTATAAACAACAAAAATATGCTGAAAAGTTAGATAAAACAAACTTGTGTGTGAAAGGAAATCCATGAAATATGACATATAAGTACATTTTAATTTCAGTATATATACAGGGTATCATTAGTGTGAGAGCTGATATTCAGCATAAATGTCATTTTTGTTTGCTTTGTGCGTTTCAAGGTGCTTTTGATTGTACGTTTGCCATTAAATGTTTTTTAGTATTCTGCTCTGGCCTAAACACAATAATGAAACACTTTGGAGCAAAAATACAGATAATCAGACCAAAACTTGAGCTAAAATTGCAAATATCTCTACAGCAACAGTAAACTTCCCTGGAGAACTGACATAAGCTGGTATAAATGTGACCCACACAGCACAGAATATGAGCATACTGAATGTGATGAATTTAGCTTCATTGAAGTTATCAGGCAGCTTTCGGGCCAAAAAAGCTAGAATGAAGCACAAGAGAGCCAGTAGACCAATGTAACCCAGTACAACCCAAAAACCGACAGATGATCCTAAACTGCACTCTAGAATAATTTTTTCTTTGTAGTGTTGCATATTGTTGAAAGGGAAAGGTGGGGATATTGTTAACCAAAGCACACATATAAGAACTTGCACAAGTGTGAAACCAAGAACACTGAGTCTCTGCTGAGGAGGCCCAAACCATTTCATGACGTTACTTCCTGGAAGTGTGGCTTTAAAGGCCATTAACACAACTAATGTTTTACCCAGAACACAAGAGATACAGAGGACAAAAGTGATCCCAAACGCTGTGTGACGTAACATACAGGACCACTCAGTGGGGCGACCAATGAAAGTAAGTGAACAGAGAAAACACAGAGTCAATGAGAAGAGCAGCAGGAAGCTCAGCTCTGAGTTGTTGGCTTTTACTATGGGAGAAGCTCTGTTTTTGTAAAACACTAGAAACATGCTCAAAGCCATTAAAGAGCCAGCAATAGACACAATAACGAGAATGATTCCAAGTATTTCATCCCATGACAGAAACTCCACTGGTTTAGGAAGGCACTTATCTTTCTCTTTATTGGGCCAGTACTCAGGTGAGCATGGACGGCAATCCACAGAATCTGTAGGATGAATCATAGTTAACAAATGGTAACCAAACAGAATAAAGTAATTGGCAACTGCAAAAATTTGATGAAGAGTGACTTACTACATGTAGCTTGGCAAGACGCTAAAACTAGGATATTCAATTTTATAATTATGAATGTTTTTCTCATCAGACTATGTTCAAAAATACATTACTTGTTTCATTACTGATTTCTCCATCTGCACATGGAATACAGTCATAACAGCAGACAGGTCTTCCTTTCTGTCCAGCCTTCCTAGTGCCTGGAGGACAACTCTCACTGCACACAGACACAGGAACCTGGAGGTGACACAAAACACTCACAACCACACCAATAACCACAAGCATATAGAAACAGAAGTAAACATTTACATACCTTTTCACCTCCAGCATTCCAAATGATAGGTCTGCTCAAACTGAATTCTTGGCCTTTAGGCTGGGATGCATCATAGTGACCCACTGTGACAAAGTCAGTTGAACCATCTTTCTGACGCTGCCAGTTCACAAGTTCATAGGTGGCTACTGGGTCCCCGTTGGTATCAAATGAAACAGGATAATTATTTTTTGTGAAATTCACTCTCCTGAGCTGTTCAAAAACCTGCATGAAGGACATTTTGATGCATTTTAAAAGAAGATGTTGCTATGCATGATTTCAATATTAACTGAATAATTCATACAGGGTGTATGAATGTTTTCCAGAAAGTACAAGAATAAAAGTTTCATACAAGCTTTTGTCGGCTGTCATTTAAGACTTACCTGCAGGGGCTCAACTTTCATGTATTTGTCACATTGATTGTCGCTACATACAGTGCCATGGATGGCATGAGCTATAGCATATGTGGCTTTGTACACCATGTTAGTGATTCTCAGTTGAGATGTATCTGTATACGGGTTCTGTATTGTGCGCAGGTCCTGAGTACCATCACATGCTGGCAAACCAGAGGAAGAACCTGTTTGCTGTTTTAAACTACAATCAAATAAGTTTTCCCATAATTCTGTTAATAGGGGAAATTTCAGCACCTGCTCCATAGAGAGGTCAAGCAAATGATTTCGAAATCCCGGAATAACAGAGCGCTGGATCCCAAAGCCCACAGCACCGATGCACAAATTAAAGCGCAACATTTCTGGATCTGTAACCCAAGCCTCACTCCCAATCCAATGTAACGGAGGTGGTGGCTCCTGGCTCAGTTCTTCTAATAAGATTCTCATGTCGCCTGAGGCAAGAAAAGCAACGATAACACGAGCCGTTGACCTGCGGATGACATCTGCCACTCTTTTGAGTTTAGAGCGTGGCTGGGTCCTGTAGAAGGCCTCTGAATACTCTACACAGATTCCCTCCTCCTCTGCAGCTTTCAGAATGATGCCATGCCATTGTTCCCGTAGTCTGAATCACTGCGCACCGCCCCGATCCACATCCATCCGAAGTGCTTGACCATTCGTGCCAATGCAGCCGCTTGATGGTGGTCGCTGGGGATGGTCCTGAAGAAAGTAGGATACTGACGCTTATCACTGAGACACGCACAGGTTGCGTAATGACTCACCTGTGCACCATAAAGAGAAGAAAAAAAGTCAGCTTCAAAAATAAATCATTTTAATCATGTAAAAAATTGTCACACTGAACAATCACCTGTGGAATTCCAAACGGACTTAGAAGTCTTGATATGCTTATAGACGGAGTAGAACCAGATTCTGCAACTACAGCCGTAACAGCAGCAGATTTTGCACATGGACCAGTGTCATTATATACAAGATCAAATCCATTGGTGAGCTGAAACGCTGTTTTTATTGCCATTGGTACAGATGCACATGAATCATAGATATGGTATCCTAAAGTGATGCCCGGTAAGAGATCAGAGCTGTTGTTGATCTCTTCAATGGCAAACTCAAATGCACGAACAAAGCGCATCTCTCTGAATCCCACACTGTAAGCGTAAACAAAGGTAAATAAAAAACACAAAACAGTGGCACATCTGATTTCTCATAATCTAACTATTACACTTCAAACATTAAGTAATTTATCCAAACAATTTCATCACTACATTAAAATCAAACATCATTATTTAATTCATATAAAGCGTTCTATTCCATCAAACTTGCATATGCTAACCTCCCAGTGCATTCTAGTGGCTGTGGCCATCTAGTGAAGGTGTGTTTCTCTGCCTTCAGATAGTCGTGAATGGAGAAAACCCCTCCAATAAGAAAATCTCCATCCTTGAAGAGGGCAGGAGGATGGGGATCACCTTGCAGGATGCAGGTGACAGAATAAACCCCACACAGAGCAGGTGTAATGTACAGTATTGTCACTGTCAAGAACAGATGCATTTCCCCTGCAAGGCCAGCAAACACTCCAAATGTGAGGGGAACATCATGGCATGTTAAATAGCCACTGGTGTTCTCTGTGGAAATCAATTTGCATTGGAAATGTGTAAGAGGTGTGGTTAATACTGTATCTGTATATCACAATGGTAGATGATAATGACATTGTCTTGTGTTTACTGTCATCCCCAAGTTTAAAAATCTTTTAATGTGTCTTATTGAACAAAAACCTTCAAGCCAGCTCAATTAAAGGGTACCTAAACGGATTCCAATTTTTCCATAAACAAATTTAACTCCACCTACCCAGCTATAGCCAGTTCTCAAGCTTCATGCTCACCAAGGAATCCAAAGAGCTCAACCCGTCCGCCTGCCCGGACACAAGACAACCTATAACTTTGGATATAATGACAAAATGTATTTCTACCCTCCGCAGAGGCTACCACTCCATGCGCACCGCCTGCACCCTCAACACCATGTTCACTCTGGCTTTTTCAGATTTCTCAAATGCTCTGAAAAGACCACTACGTCCAGCTTTAACCCTTCAGTCCACCCCTCCATCTCTGACTTAGCAGTGCTTGACGCAGAAACAATCTCCTTCCACATCAAGCAAAGACAGATCAACTCAAAAAAGGGCATTTCATCTACATATTCAACCTTCAATCACCCATCCAGCCTTACCAAACCCTCCTTGCCTATGTACATTTCAGAAGACCACAGGAAAAATCCCTATCTGACCATCTCTTCATAGACGACACCTGTCGTCCAGCCTCACGTTTTTGGTTATAAAACCGCCTTGCTTCAATCTGGCATTCCCGCAGAACCTTTCTCTAGCCATTCCTTTAGCATCGGCGCAGCTACCACAGCCGCCCAAAAAAGGTCTCTCCCAGCCTCCGATCCACACTTTCACAAGCATAAACGTGATAAAACTGACTAAAAAACAGAAAACATCTTTGGGTAAAAATTATCATATCATATTTTGGCTCCTGTGAAAAAGAGCAGGGAAAGGACAGGGTTTGTGACCTGTACTGCAGCCAGCCAGCAGAGGTCAAATCAAATAGCCCGTAGCTTCACTTTTCAGGGCGTGTGAGGCACACCTGGAATCCAGTACCACACATTTTTGTAGGCTTACCCAGAAGTAAGAACCATGCTGGTTCCCTTCACCGAAAGGCTATGCATTTTTCCCATAGACTTTTGGAAGATCGCAAAAAATAAACTCTGTGATTAACAAAGGTTTATGATGTTAATACGTGTGGTCTATCAATGTAATCTAAACAAACTAACACAGCATTTGTTAATTTTGAAGCTGAAATATAATCGGCGGAAGTAAAAAGCTAACACGACGCTATACTTAAGGTCACTCAATATCAACGTCAACCCCACCAACCCTCCAACAACTCTTTATTAACTCACAAACTTTATTAAAAATGTGTTCCCTGGTAAAAATTACTCTGTGAATGAATCTGCATCTACCTTTTAAGAGATCTGTGCCCATGTTGCATTATTTGTGAGCTTTATATGTGCGATGACGTCTAACGTTGCTAAAAGTGACCTCTTTTGGCGGGGACGTGTTAGCAACTGCCACTTTTAATTACATTTAAATAATCACAAGTAGGTTATAATTATAGTGTTTTATGTCGTAGTATGAACTTTGAAAATATTTAGAGGTTTTGTTTACCTCAGACCTTATTCTGGGCGATTTAACAAAACCTATTTGACAAACCCATAGACTTTGAAGCAACGGAACCGGAAGTCCTAAAATTCTAACACAATTCCGGGTTTTGCATACAAAAATATGACATCTCGGCTCCCTATTTACCATGTTGTTTCTACAGTAGCCCTTAAAGGACAAACTGCTCACGGAGTACGTTTCGTTTACATTTACATTTATGCATTTGACAGACACTTTTATCCAAAGTGACTTGCACTGTATTATACTATACAATTGTTTCTAAATCCGTGCAATCCCTGGGATCTTAGCGCCATGCTCTAACAACTGAGCTACAGGAAAGCGGTAAAGCAAGAAAAGCTGGAAATACTATCTCCTTCAGGAAAGAATCAAAAACGTGATGACATGTTTGTCCTGGGGGGGCACGGTGGCTTAGTGGTTCGCACGTTTGCCTCACACCTCCAGGGTTGGGGGTTCGATTCCCGCTTCCGACTTGTGTGTGTGGAGTTTGCATGTTCTCCCCGTGCCTCGGGGGTTTCCTCCGGGTACTCTGGTTTCCTCCCCTGGTCCAAAGACATGCATGGTAGGTTGATTGGCATCTCTGGAAAAATTGTCCGTAGGGTGTGAGTGCGTGAGTGCGTGAGTGAATGAGTGAGTGTGTGTGTGTGCCCTGCGATGGGTTGGCACTCCATCCAGGGTGTATCCTGCCTTGATGCCCGATGACTCCTGAGATAGGCACAGGCTCCCCGTGACCCGAGGTAGTTCGGATAAGCGGTAGAAAATGGATGGATGGATGTTTGTCCTGTGTCAGCCTTCGTAGTGCTTCAAAAGGGAGGGGTGGACATTGGTTGCAATTCGCAACCTCACCACTAGATGCCTCTAAATTTCATACACTGGGCATTTAAAACCAGTGGTTTTATTTATAATGTTGAAATTTGAATAAAAATGAAAAGATAACAATTTAATATGAGTTGTATTTATTTATGAGGGTGGGGGTCATGTTGCGGTTTCATTAACATTTGTAATACGTACACAATTTGATAAATATAGTTATTTGTCTTTTCCCATGAGATGTTGTTTGGTGTTTTTCTCTGGCTTAACTAAAATTATATAAACCTTTGGGGTGAAAAGACAGAGCAGCAGACCAAAACTAGAGGCTAAAATAGCGAAAATCTCTACAGCTGTTGTGAATTTTCCAGGTGAACTGACATATGCAGGTACAAAAGCCAACCAAACAGCACAAAAAATAAGCATGCTGAAAGTGATGTACTTGGCCTCATTAAAATTGCCCGGCAACTTTCGAGCCAAAAAAGCCAGAAAAAAGCAAACACAGGCCAGGAGGCCGATATATCCCAGCACACACCAGAAGGCCAGATCAGAGCCAACACTGCAATCCAGAATGATCTTAGACTGTTGATATTTAGTGTTTCTATAGGGGAACGGTGGGGACACTATAAGCCAGGTAGTACATATCAACACTTGAACTAAAGTGCAGCTAAAGATGATGATTCTCTGCTGTGTGGGACCCAACCATTTCATGATATTGTTTCCAGGTCGAGTAGCTGTAAACGCTGCTAATACCACTAAAGTCTTTCCCAGGATGCAGGAGATGCAGAGAGAGAAGGTGATGCTGAAAGCAGTGTGTCTGAGCATGCAGGACCAGGATGTGGGTTCTCCAATGAACACCAAAGAACACAGAAAACACAGAGTCAAAGATAGCAGGATGAAGAAACTGAGCTCTGAGTTATTGATGCGTACTATAGGCGTGTTTCTGTAATACAGAAATACAGCAAACACCGCTAAAGTGAGACAGGCTCCGATTACAGCTATCACTGTTAGGGTCATCCCCATTGCATCGTGGGTCAGGAATTCAACCACTTTAGGAATGCATACAGTTCCATCAGCATTAGACCAGTAATCTTCAGTACAGGACATACAGTCTATTGAATCTAAAGAGAGGAAACACTGCACAAATGAATATGAAGGTCACTTTTTATGAGAATTATGACTGTGTGACCGACCTGTCTGATTACTGATTTTGCCACTGTCACAGGGTACACAGTCAAAGCAGCATAGAGTCTCCCCAGGACGGACCGCCTTCCTGAATCCTCGAGTGCAGCTGTTGCTGCACACAGATACCAGCACCTGCTCAAGCCACAGATCCACACAAACATTACCAAAGATAATGTGTGGATTTGTATGCATTATTACAGTTATGTATTGGTGATGTGTACAAAACAAGAAATAAATGATGGTGAAAATATGGTAGGGACATACTATGCGGTTAGGGAAATACACGATTCAGTTTGGCTTATTGACAGACCTGCCATCTGATCAACAGTTGGGCAATTCCAGCGTAGTGGATGTGATTTTTTAGTCAAAACTTTAATTATAAATTCTCAGTGAATGTTTTTATACCCAATATATTAAATCCTATGTTTATATGATACCCATGATGATAGAGTCCAGATATCAAAAAATATCAGTCTATGCATTTTTATTTTAAATGAGAGAACAATTCATTTGTTATGGATGTGACAAAAAAGGATGCACGTTCTTAAGAGACAACAAACTTTATAGGATTTTTGAGAATAAAAATGTACAAATCAGAAGCAACAAGTGGAGGGGGGGTGGCTCTTCATAGATCGAGAAATAATTCTTTTATTTTCATTTTCATTTGCCCATTTATGAGGAATATATATCATTATGGATGTGACTTCGGTTATGATATAGCAATAAACTTACCCGACTTTTCAAAAACATAACTTTAAGAACACAAAAAATGGGTATTGAAATCACTAAATGTAGACATCTGTGACCTATCTGGAGGGTTAAAACCTTCGGTAAAAATCTTTTTTCATCTTAAGGTTGACATTTGCATGGAATTGCCCAGTTGTTTAAGTCACTTACCTCCATTTGACCCTACAGAACTTCAGAACATGGAATCTCATGTACTGAAATACACTGTGAGAACAGCTTGCCTCAGTCTGATGGCCAGGCCACATGATTTCCCCCTCCTGGATGACCAGCTCTTGGCCTGATTCTTGTGCACCATCGAACATGCCCACATTAACAAACTCAATATTTCCAGCCGAGCCCCTCTGCCAGTTTATGAGGTCATACGATGGAATTGAGTCACCTTTCATGTCAAACTTCACTGTCTCTCCTGAAATAGCGAATGACACCTCTTGGAGATAGTGCTGTAACTGTGAAATATTGCATTGATGAGATAAACTCTTTACAAATCATCATTTTGTACATTTGACATGAATCATGTACGCAGTCACTTTAATGAGTACCTGCCACGGGTAGACATTATCTATGTTTGCACATGTGGAGTTATTAAAAGGCCCTTTCCCAGGACTACATTGAATGAGATTATGCAGAGAATGAGCAATGGCATACACTCCTTTATAAACATTATAGGAAATACGAAGGCTGGAAGTGTTCATATAGGCAGAGTGCTGCTCCCTAAGAGTCTCCTGCCCGGTGCAGGGGGGCAGATGACTGTTCACGCTGGAGGATGAAGACGGGGAACAGCCATATAAAGCCCCCCAGAGCTCCTGAACCAAAGTGTTAGAGGGATATCTCTCTGGGTTCACCGTCATGAGATACTCCCTTAACCCTGGGATCTGACCCTGTCGGATTCCAAATCCAATGGTCCCACCCAGGAAAGGATAATACTCACTCCCTGTGAATACTGAGGATGTCACCCATGCCTCACTAGCAATCCACTGTATACCAGTGACGTTCTGCTCCATGTAATCTGTCAGGAAGGGGGTGAGCTCCCCTTCAGCAGAGAACACTACCACCACCCGAGCAGTGGAGGTGCTCATGACACGGATGATTTCTAGCGCCCTCCGGCGGTCATATAGCAGAGGGATCATTTCCTGATATGCTACACATACGTCCGTGCCCTCCAGCTCCTTCAGTAAACCTTGAAGGGCAAAGCGACCGTACTCGTGATCTCCTCGTACCACTCCGACCCAGGTCCATTGAAAATGCCGCAGGAGTTTTGCAATGGCCTTCACTTGATAGTCATCACTAGGGATGACCCTAAAGAATGTAGGGAACTCTCTCCGATCACTCAGACAGGCGCAGGATGAAAAATAACTGATCTGTTATGAGGGGGAAAAAAGAGAATTGTGATAACATTTTGAAAAATCCTGGATCACACAAAGTGTCTGTAAATCATATAATGAGTCAATTGTTGTCCATTGATGTCTGGAAAAAAAGATCTCTGTTCTGATTCTTTACGCTCAACCATTCACACACACATACAAATTTGTCCCACAGGCGAACCACAATTAGAGAGAACACATATAATCTAACATAAATATCTCACCATTGGAATTCTGAATGACTTTAACATTCTAGAAAGTACAATAGACTGAGCTGATCCGGATTCTCCTATAATAGCAAGCAGTGGACTGGCACCTGAACACATGGGGCTTTCTTCCTCATTTGGCCCATTTAAAACAGCTACTGCTGATCTCTGGCCAGTCAGAGGATATGCACAAGAGTCAAATGTTTTGTAACCGATCGTGTGGTTAGGTAAGAGATCATTTCTTCTGTTTATTTCCTCTATTGCAAGCTGCATTGTAATGGCCCAGCGGAAAGCTCTCGGATCAAACCTGCAAATAAAGCGAATGGACATTCAGTAAAGGCAAATGCATACCATCACAAACATGTTGTGATCATTTTTACAGTACATGTTTAATTTTAAAAGGTTTTTGACAGTGCAGAGAATAAAGACTTGCTACTCACCCGTTACATTTGACCGGCCCTGGTTTGTAAGTACAATTGAGGTCTGGCATCTCCTGATTATAGTGCAAAGGAAAAATACCACCTATTATAAATTCTCCACCAGCCGCCAAGCCTGGCTCAAAGTCATTTCGTAGGATGCATTTGGAGGCATGTCCTAAAGTAAGTGCACTGAGACGCTGAACCAGAAGCCACAGCAGCAAGGCAGTCATGCTCAGAAATGTCTGCCTCCACCAGCATGAATACAGAGGGCAGTATACAGTTATATATATACTAGACACAAATCTCCATGCATCTCATTATGTGTCATTCTCATGTGTCATCGCCAAGATTCACAATAACAGAGATATGTCTGTAAATGCTTTATTAACATCCTTCTTTTTTTAACTCCAGTAGTAGGATAGAATCCATGATTATACACATTTTAATCATTGGAGAAAAAAGGAAATTATTTACGAAATGATTTGTTTATTTATAATGCATAAATGTTTACATTCCATGATGTCTGATGTATTTTAAGTTATACTTAGTATTTTACATGATGATATCACAAATTAAAATAAAAATAGCATTTTCTCAAGCTGTGTGGGTATGTATTTTTCCCATTTAATTTTGTTTCATTTGAACCTGAACCTTATGTGTTATACTAAAAGAAAAAATTTGGAAAAAATTATTTAGTGCCCTTTCCAATAAGATGTTGCTTGGTGTTTTTTTCAGGCTTCAGTAATATAATATAACACTTTGGAGCAAATAAGCAGAGCAGCAGACCGAAACTTGAAGCTAAAATGGCGAAAATCTCTACAGCAGTTGTAAATTTACCAGGCTGGCTGACATATGCGGGTACAAAAGCCAACCAAACAGCACAAAAAATAAGCATGCTGAAAGTGATGTACTTGGCCTCATTAAAATTGCCCGGCAACTTTCGAGCCAAAAAAGCCAGAAAAAAGCAAACACAGGCCAGGAGGCCGATATATCCCAGCACACACCAGAAGGCCAGATCAGAGCCAACACTGCAATCCAGAATGATCTTAGACTGTTGATATTTAGTGTTTCTATAGGGGAACGGTGGGGACACTACAAGCCAGGCAGTACATATCAACACTTGAACTAAAGTGCAGCTGAAGATGATGATTCTCTGCTGTGTGGGGCCCAACCATTTCATGATATTGTTTCCAGGTCGAGTAGCTGTGAACGCTGCTAATACCACTAAAGTCTTTCCCAGGATGCAGGAGATGCAGAGAGAGAAGGTGATGCTGAAAGCAGTGTGTCTGAGCATGCAGGACCAGGATGTGGGTTCTCCAATGAACACCAAAGCACACAGAAAACACAGAGTCAAAGAAAACAGGATGAAGAAACTGAGCTCCGAGTTATTGATGCGGACTATAGGCGTTCCTCTGTTGTACAGAAATATCAAGAGCACTGTGATAGTCAGAAACGCTCCCACAATAGCTATCACAGTCAGGGCGATTCCCATTGCATCATGGGTAAGAAACTCAACTACCTTCGGCACACATATTGTTCCGTTTATATTGGACCAGTAATCTTCAGGGCAAGACAGGCAATCTATTGAATCTAAGATAATTGCAAAAAACAGTCAGAGAGTGCATGACAGGAATAAACCAGCATTTGATGTCTGTAAGAAAAAAAAAGAGTACCTGTTTGATAACTGATCTTGCCACTTTCACATGGAACACAGTCAAAGCAGCACAGAGGCTGCCCACGACGGACAGCCTTCCTAAATCCTGGTATACATCTATCAGTGCACACAGAGACAGGTACCTATATATAAATATATCAAAACAAAGTCCTTTTACATTTAATTAATTTGTCAGGAATATGGAAGACAATTGTATTATGCATTTGGTATAATTAGGTTTTAGTAAATACACTCTAAGTAAGAGCTTTTTTTAAAAATACAGCTACATTTTGACAAAGTACACTATGCAGTCACTTTAATGTATGCGGGGGTGGATTGATTACATAGTTCTATTAATATATTATATTAGAAAATGAACCACGAGGGTGGCAGTGCAGCGCACAGTCAACACCTTGCCTTATTTTGTTGGTTAGACCACATGATGGCCTCCTCCTCAATCACCAGTTCTTTCCCTGTATGCTGAGCACCGTCATACAGGCCCACTTTAACAAACTCAATATCTCCACTTGAGTGTCTTTGCCAGTTTATTAAATCATAATATGGGGTTGCATCTCCTTTCTTATCAAAGTTAACGTTTTCTCCAGAAATTGAGAAGGAAACTTCCTGAAGGTAATGCTGAAGCTAATGTGCATTAAAAAAAAAACAGATGAAGAGAAAGACTGTTAACTGGAAACAACATTTTTTTTCAATGATAATTATTTGAACAAAAAATAGATTTATATTAAACAATTTTATATTATTTATTGGTTACACTTTACAATTAGGTTGTATTTGTTAACATGCATTAACATCAGTTATTAATCTTTGTTAATGTTACTTAATGCAAATACAATTATTCATGTGCCAATGTTCTATTTTAACATTAGTATGAACTAAAATTAATAAAAGCTGAAGAAGTTTTGTTCATTGGTAATTCGTGTTGCATCATTTAATTTTATTGTAAAGTTTTAACAATTTATCACATACATTACTATTTATTAGTTATATTTTGTATTATTAGTTAGATTTTGTGGGACAAGTCAATTCTTATCATACCCTAAAGTATTTTTACCTGCAGTGGAAACACATGGTTGAAATCTGCACATGAGAAATTCTCAAACGGTCCATTTCCAGGTGTACAGTGAATGAGATTATGTAGAGAATAAGCAAAGGCGTACACCGCTTTATACACATTATAGCTGACACGAGGGCTAGTTGTGTTCATGTATGCAGAATGCTCTTCTCTGAGCGTCTCTTTTCCTGTACAGGAGGGCAGATGACCGTTTAAACTGATAGAAGGTGAACAACCGTAGAGAGCTTCCCAAAGCTCCTGAACCTGAGGGTTAGACGGATACTCTTCTGGATTCACTGTTTTGAGATAATCCTCCAGACCTGGAATGTGTCCTTGACGAATCGCAAACCCAATTGTGCCGTGTAAGAATGGATAAGATTCTGCTAAAATGGAGGCTGTAACCCAAGCCTCACTTGCAATCCATTGAATTTCTGTGATATTCTGAATCATAAACTCTCTCAAGAACGGATAAAATTCCCCCTCTACTGAAAAAACAACTACAACCTTAGCTGTGGATTCTTTCATTACTTTTAAAATCTTGAGGACTTTTTCTCTGGTGTAGTCTTTTGGGATCATTTCATGATAAGCCAAACAAATGTCAGTGTTTTCAATTTCTCGTTTCAAGCCCTGTAAAGCAAACCTGCCGTAGTCATGGTCTTCAGTGACCACGCCAATCCATGTCCAGCCGAACTTCTTTAAGAGCTGTGCAATAGCTTTGACCTGATAATCATCATTGGGAATCACTCTGAAAAATGTTGGGAACTGCTTTCGGTCGCTTAGACAAGAGCAGGTTGAGAAGAAGCTTATCTGGGAGTTAAAATTAAGAAGAAAAATATACCAAAGTCTATACGTTAATGTCTCAAGTTAATCATGTTTTACATATGGTATGTCACAAATGCGCAAAACACTGAAGATAAGAATATTTACAATTTAGAAACCACATGCATCTTATTACCATGGGTATTTTGAAAGGCTGCAGAGTTCTGGAAAGTACAATAGATTGTGAGGAACCAGATTCCCCTACTAATCCTATTAAAGGAGCAGATGCAGAACACATTACACTTTGCATAACATCCTGCCCGTTCAATACGGCCAAGACTGCTTTCTGAGCTGTTACAGGGGTGGAGCAGGAGTCAAATATCCTGAAGGCCAGAGTATGGTTGGGCAGGAGGTCTTTTCTGTGGTTTATCTGTTCCACTGCAAGCTTCATTGTGAGAGCCCAGCGGAAGGCCCTTGGATCAAACCTGCATACAGAAGACTCATAAAAATAACTTAATACAATTACTTTTCGAACAATAATCTGACATATCAAAACTTGATTTAAATTTAAAAAACATGTATAAACACAAGACCAAATTTTGAATAGCCAAGCTCATATCCTTACCCTCGACACTGTGCTGCTAAGGGTCTCATTTTGTAATCTGTTGGTGGAAGCTCAACTCTGTAATGCAAAGGAAAAATTCCTCCTATTGTGAAGTCTCCAGTAGTTAAAAACACTGGTAGATCAAAGTCATCCTGTGCGGAGCAGTTTGGAGACACAGCTGCACTGGACAGGTGAAACACAAAGACAAAAATGTAAATCATTGTTCTTTCGAGCTCCACATAAACAAAGACTTAGGACATATCTTGTTTCCTGAGGTTTTAAATGGCTAGTCATGCTCCTTGCATATCATTATGTCTGACGTATTCTTGGGTTATTTGCTGAATCGGTTATGTGTAATATTATCCATGATGTAGCTAAGGGAGATAACTGTCTTGTGTTCTTAAAACACACATAAAACACTTCAGAAGAAAAAACATCAAATTTTAAACTACATAGGGTATTGTTTTCAATCAAATATCAAAACGTTTTTTTCAGTGTCAGACTTTGTTGATATTGTTAAAGGATTCACACAAAAAATAAAAAATCTGTCATCATTCATTAGCCCCCATGTTGTTCAAAACCAGAATATGATTTTCTTTTGAAATCAAAACACAAAATGAGACATTTTGAGAAATGTTTCAAAGGTTTTGTGTCCATACAATGGAAGTCAACGGAGGCCAACATTATTTGGTTACGAACATTCTTTAAAATATCTTTTTGTGTTCTACAGATTAAGGCAAATCATACAGCCTTGAAATTGGTGTCATCAATTGCGTATAAATAACACGCTGTTGCATTATCATGTAATACGTACGCCAAAGTTCAATTTTGCGTGCATATGATACGTCAATGTTTGCGTACAATTTGATGAAGAGTAGCCATTTTTAAACATACACGAAGTCAAAAACACTGAAATAATTAAAATAATACTGTTATGTATAGGGTTTGGGTTAGGGGACAGGTTAATGAGACAAATTGCTGTCTATTATGCACACACGCTTAACTGGCGAATCATATTCATGCAAAAATAGGCGAATTGTATGCGCTCAAAATCGAACTATGGCGTACATATTACATGATATTGCACAGCGCGTGTTATTTATACCCAATTCATGAGAATGGGCTGCTCTGGAAACTGTTGTAACACTCTCCGCCTGCACGTTCCTCACTGGACTCCAATTCCCACGATTCCCTGCGCACACACCTGTCATTGTTCATTTCATCTGCACCTGTTTTCTATTGGACTCATTATTTGGATCCCGTTCCAGGATGTGTGCCCCCTGGATCGCGTTCCAGGACGTATATGCCCCTGGATCCCGTTACAGCAGTGATGGCATTGCCGGCGGCCTTTGTCTGGGCGGCCATCATCCCCAACGTTCCCGAGGACTCCGGTTCGGAATTCCCACTCCCTCTTCCTCCTCTGTCTGGTCTGTCGCGATGCCACTGCTTCCTGTCAGCCCTGTTGCTGACTCTCCATACACTATCTGTGCAGTTGAGCTTTCACAGGGCTGCCTGTCATCAGCGCCATCTCGACTGGAGGGACCCTCGTCGTCACCTCTTGCCTCTGAGCCCCAGACTCCACCTTGGCCCATCCACCCCGTTGCGTCCCCTCAGCCACATGCTCCATCGTCTACATTGTCGCCCACTGGCTCGGCCGGGCTCCCTCCAGATCCGCCTGGGTCGGTCAGCATGCTGTCTTCTACTCAGGATTTTGCTCCTCCTACTGCACCTCGTCGCTCTGTCCTGTTGGTCTTCTCCCTCCCGTCGGCTACTCCTTTGTCGTCAGTCGCTCTGGTCTCGCCACGGACTCCCAGGTCTCTGCCTCTACCTCCGTCAAGTGCAACTTCGGTTCCGCTTGGTCCCGCTGGAACCTCGGTGTCACCTGGTTCCATCGGCTCTCGACCTCCTCCTTGGTCTCCACGTCGGCCACATGGACTACCTGGCCCTTGTGACTGCCCCTCCTTCTGTTACGGTGCAAGGACGTGCCTGGAGAGGGGGGAGTACTGTAACAATCCGCATACACGTTCTTCACCAGACTCAAATTCCCTGCACACACACCTGTCATGGTTTATTTTATCTGCACCTGTTTTCTATTGGACTCATTATTTGGACACCATTTAAGTTTCATCTTTGTTTCTATTCATTTGTCGGTTATTAAATGTCATTTGTTGTCGGTTGCCGGAGTCTCTGTACACTCTTGGATTAACATTGATTCCTGTTTCCATTTGGATTGTACCCTGCCTGTTTTTTACCAGTCTAACAAAGGAGTCTGTTATCCTGTGGATTTAAGTTTTGTTTTTTGACTGTCTCGATTTATTTGGATATATTAAACCTTACAACCTTACATGTGGTGAAGGCATCCTTCTGTTCCCAGCATCTTGTGACAACTGTCCCTTAAAAAATGAATCCAGTACAAATGACTAATTGTGTGATTTCTAAATTTCTATAATTTTACTGATCACATGACTTCAACTAAAGCTTTCCTGTAGCTCAGTTGTAAGAGCATTGTGTTTAACAACACAATGTTGTGGGTTCTATCCCAGATGATTGCACATACCTATGTATAAATGTTTAGGTTATTGCAATGTAAGTCGCTTTGGATAAAAGCATCTGCCAAAAATGTAAAACTAAAGTCAGTGTACAGGACCAAGCATTTTTTGTTTGTTTGGTATTTTTAGACTGACAGGAGGCACACTTAGTCTGTTTTCAAACAGACCTATTTCAAAGCGTGACGTGTACAAGAAAGGGGATTGCTTGTCAGGTCAATGCTCCAGCTCTGTTCACAGAACAGTTGTGGGGACTAGAAGCAGTTGGGCATAGCGCTCCCTTCATGCTGATTTTTCTTACATACAGTATATATCAGACCTTGATAAAAATAAATCAATTAAAATACAGTGTTTTTGAAATGTTTGTTTTCCCAATTTTACATCTCCCAATAAACCATGAACAAATCGGACAACATATGCTACTGTTGCTTTCGGCAAATAAAATGAATGCCTGTGAAAAAACAAGCTGAATGAATGAATAGCTATGGCTGCGGTGCGATTTCCGTTCTCTGTCACCATATTGCGAAAAAGCCAACTGCTAATGGGGTATGACCCATTATATAAAGATTAATTTGCTGAGTCTCATCAGTTATAAGCCTAATGTTAATACAGAGCTATCAGTAAAGTAGATTCTTTTGTTTCCATAACTAAGAAAAGTGTATGATTTTAACACATTTTAATAATGTTTATTTTTTCCACAGTTTCCCATATACGTGAAGGCCAAGTAAAGTCAGTAACATGGAGGATTATTTAAAACATAACAACAATAAAATATTTTCAAATGAAAGACCTTTTTTATTACTTTGCTACCTTTCCCATTAAATGCTGCTTGGTGTTTTTTTCAGGCTTTAGTAAAATTATGTAGCATTTCGGAGCAAATAAGCAGAGCAGCAGACCAAAACTTGAAGCTAAAATAGCGAAAATCTCTACAGCAGTTGTGAATTTTCCAGGTGAACTGACATATGCGGGTACAAAAGCCAACCAAACAGCACAAAAAATAAGCATGCTGAAAGTGATGTACTTGGCCTCATTAAAATTGCCCGGCAACTTTCGAGCCAAAAAAGCCAGAAAAAAGCAAACACAGGCCAGGAGGCCGATATATCCCAGCACACACCAGAAGGCCAGATCAGAGCCAACACTGCAATCCAGAATGATCTTAGACTGTTGATATTTAGTGTTTCTATAGGGGAACGGTGGGGACACTACAAGCCAGGCAGTACATATCAACACTTGAACTAAAGTGCAGCTGAAGATGATGATTCTCTGCTGTGTGGGGCCCAACCATTTCATGATATTGTTTCCAGGTCGAGTAGCTGTGAACGCTGCTAATACCACTAAAGTCTTTCCCAGGATGCAGGAGATGCAGAGAGAGAAGGTGATGCTGAAAGCAGTGTGTCTGAGCATGCAGGACCAGGATGTGGGTTCTCCAATGAACACCAAAGCACACAGAAAACACAGAGTCAAAGAAAACAGGATGAAGAAACTGAGCTCCGAGTTATTGATGCGGACTATAGGCGTTCCTCTGTTGTACAGAAATATCAAGAGCACTGTGATAGTCAGAAACGCTCCCACAATAGCTATCACAGTCAGGGCGATTCCCATTGCATCATGGGTAAGAAACTCAACTACCTTCGGCACACATATTGTTCCGTTTATATTGGACCAGTAATCTTCAGGGCAAGACAGGCAATCTATTGAATCTAAGATAATTACAAATGAAAAGGTTAGAGTTAACATCTGGAAGAATAAATAAGACATGGAACCAGATTATAAACGGAGTATTTCCTTTTATTTAAATAAAAAAAAAAATCTTGGGTGGTAGTGTTACCTGTTTGATTACTGATTTTGCCAATATCACATGGAACACAGTCAAAGCAGCACAGAGGCTCCCCACGACGGACAGCCTTCCTAAGTCCTGGAGTACAGCTGTTGCTGCACACGGATACAGGCACCTAGATTAAAAATATTTTTAGATTTAGATTCTAAAACCCACACAATGAAAAAATAGTAATGTTACAAAAGCAAATGTATTTAAGTTACTCAAGAAAATATTTGATTTCCCTTGGATAAATAAGGCATCTAAATGAACTTGACTAATTCATGCAAATTCTGATTAATTTATACATTTTAAAATGCAATGTAAAAGCTAACTTCATACAAATTAATTCACACAACTATATTTCCTTATAGTGTAGCTATTTATCATTTAGCATCTTTTTTTATTTAACCCATATTATTGTGCTAACTGTGGCCCCAGGATCCTATTATGCTTCTGATTTTTATAAATGGCAACAGATGGCAGTGCAGCACACAGACAACACCTTGCCTTATTCTGTTGGTTAGACCATATGATGGCCTCGTCCTCAATCACCAGTTCTTTCCCAGCTTGCTGTGCTGTGTCATAGAGACCCAATTTAACAAACTGAATATCTCCATTTGTGTGTCTTTGCCAGTTTATCAAATCATATGATGGAATTGAATCCCCCTTGATATCAAAATTTACTTCTTCTCCAGAAACAGAGAAGGACACTTCCTGTAAATAATGCTGTAGCTTTGGAATACAGAAGCAAAGAAAAATAGAAAGAAGGGGCAGACATTTACATTAAGATAGAATATACAAAAGAAAAATGTAACTTGTTTGTGGATTGCTATTCCAGAATTTTTATATATATTGTTTACACAGAAATATGTTATGAGCAATATTCTCATCTGACCCTAAAGTATTTTTACCTGCAATGGAAACACATTGTTGAAATCTGCACATGAGAAATTCTCAAACGGTCCATTTCCAGGTGTACAGTGAATGAGATTATGTAGAGAATAAGCAAAGGCGTACACCGCTTTATACACATTATAGCTGACACGAGGGCTAGTTGTGTTCATGTATGCAGAATGCTCTTCTCTGAGCGTCTCTTTTCCTGTACAGGAGGGCAGATGACCGTTTAAACTGATAGAAGGTGAACAACCGTAGAGAGCTTCCCAAAGCTCCTGAACCTGAGGGTTAGACGGATACTCTTCTGGATTCACTGTTTTGAGATAATCCTCCAGACCTGGAATGTGTCCTTGACGAATCGCAAACCCAATTGTGCCGTGTAAGAATGGATAAGATTCTGCTAAAATGGAGGCTGTAACCCAAGCCTCACTTGCAATCCATTGAATTTCTGTGATATTCTGAATCATAAACTCTCTCAAGAACGGATAAAATTCCCCCTCTCCTGAAAAAACAACTACAACTTTAGCTGTGGATTCTTTCATTACGTTTAAAATCTTGAGGACTTTTTCTCTGGTGTAGTCTTTTGGGATCATTTCATGATAAGCCAAACAAATGTCAGTGTTTTCAATTTCTCGTTTCAAGCCCTGTAAAGCAAACCTGCCGTAGTCATGGTCTTCAGTGACCACACCAATCCATGTCCAGCCGAACTTCTTTAAGAGCTGTGCAATAGCTTTGACCTGATAATCATCATTAGGGACCACTCGGAAAAATGTTGGGAACTGCTTTCGGTCGCTTAGACAAGAGCAGGTTGAGAAGTAGCTTATCTAGGAGTTAAAAGAAAAAAAAGGAGAAGCGAAACAATTAACTCCAAAAGTAACATTTTCACCACACAATGAAGCCAGTAATTGTTAATCTGCTTGTAAACATGATAAAGAAAACACTTGAATATGCTTTAAACATACACAAAAAAGAATAATAACTCTGTATTACCATTGGTATTCGGAAAGGCTGTAAAGTTCTAGAGACCACAATAGACTGTGAGGAACCAGATTCCCCTACTAATCCTAATAAATAACCACCTTTAGAACAAATAAAAGCTGAAACAATATCCTGCCCGTTCAGTATGGCCAGGACAGCTTTTTGAGCTGTTACAGGAGTGGCGCAGGAGTCGAATATCTTGTAGGCCAGAGTATGGTTGGGCAGGAGGTCTTTTCTGTGGTTTATCTGTTCCACTGCAAGCTTCATTGTGAGAGCCCAGCGGAAGGCCCTTGGATCAAACCTACACAAAGCATCAAATAATTATTAATAGAATTAGAAAATGAACTATATAAAAACTGAATAATCACACATGAACACATTTCCTTACCCTTGACACTGTGCTGCTAAGGGTCTCTTTATGTAATCTGTTGGTGGAAGCTCTACTCTGTAATGCAAAGGAAAAATTCCTCCTATTGTGAAGTCTCCAGTAGTCATGAACACTGGCCGATCAAAGTCACCTTGTGGAGAGCAGTCTGAAGAAACGGCTGCACTCGAGAGGTGAAACACATATAAAAAAATATAAATCATTATCTTCTTGGCTTCACTAAACACAAGTGTGTGATGATACTGTTACTCTGTGTTTTATATATCAGTCATGCTTCATGCATATCATTATGTATATGACGTCCTCCTGATTTATATATTGAATATACAATCCTTTGGGACGTTTCCCAAGATACCCCTGTCAAAAACACTATCATTACAGTAATGTCACACATTTTCAATTCAATCAAATTTGAACGTTTTAACACATTTTAACGATTGCGCATTGTTGAAGAGCACCTTTACATTAAATACATATTAGTAGAAGTAGGAGCATTGGGAAACAACTAATTATGAAATAAATTACATAGATTTAGGGACATAGGGATGTCATACTTACAATAACCATGATACTATGTAATTCTTACCTAAGAATTAAGTATATTACTTTATACTAAATGATACTACTTAATTCTACAATTATGACAATATGGTAAATAATGCACAGATTTTTGCTCTCTCTAAAAAACCCTACACTTAAATGTGAATTGTTGACCAAAAAAAAGAAAACACGAAATAGACAAAATTAAAGATTCAGTTATTTTGCAATATTTTTGCATTAAAAAACTCATAAAAATAGATATCATGATAATATCATTACTGTGAAAATATGTTTTGGCCTTGACAGCTGCGAAGTGAAAATCTGTTATTGCGATAGCCCTACATCAAATACATGGTGCATTTGAAATGTTTATGTTAAGATGTACACGCGCCTTGGCAATATTGTAAAAATAATCTTCTTAAGTTTTGCAACGTTGAGTGACATTACACATTACTGTATTCAATAAAACAGCAATATAATTATTTATAGTGATACTAATAATTATATCAAGTGCATGTAGACCATAACTATAATTTTCTAATTACTTTGGCAAAATTGAATCACTCGAGTATACAATGTGACATCAACAAAAGCATAAATTTGGCATAAACTAGCATTGAAGGGTGAAATCATCTAACATATTAGTATCTTAATTTTTACTTCACCTCTCAAAATTAAAATATTTTAGAACATTAAATGTATCATGATCATCATAAATGTTTACGGTCTTATGACTCAATGGGCTTGGTTCATAGTCTGACAGTAGAAGCGGTATATGCATTGGTTTGTTTGTTTCTCCGTGAAATGTCAAAGCCAACCCCTCCATCACAGATTGTCTATATATTCTGTACCAACTAACTCTCTTTGTCTGTGTCAGTTATGGAACAACTCTTTTCAACTCTGCTCACATTTTGCCTTGTTCTGTCTAGTGGTGTGCATAGTCAGACTCAAAGCAAAGACAAGTGCTCGTATCAGGGAGATGAGGATACTCTTAGCTTTTACCAAGAGGGAGATGTCGTTTTGGGGGGGCTTTTTCCAATGCATTTTAGCCCTGTATCATCGGATTTATCATTTAGGACCAAACCGAAGCCAAAAACATATAAATTGTGTGTGACGGTTTTACCTTATGATCCTGTAGATGTTGTGTCAAATAGGAATACTGCTGTAAATTGTCTGGTTTGAGTTTTTTGTTTGTTTCATGTATGGATTTAATACTAGTTTTTTATGTCCGTTGCAGCTTTACCCCTCGAGCCCTGAGGTGGATGCAGACAATGATTTTTGCTGTGAATGAAATAAACCAGCGGAAAGACCTCTTGTCAAATCTGTCTCTGGGCTACCACATCAAAGACAGTGGGGATGACATACCTATATCTATAAAAAGATCTCTTCTCCTGGTCAATGGTCAGCCAGAGAGAGGCATAGAGGGACGAGACTGTCAAGACACACAAAAGCAGCCCAGTCCTGTGATTGTAGGGGAGGCTTCATCAGGAATATCTATGGCTGTTTTGAGAACTCTGGGCTCCTTTAAAATACCTGTGGTACACAAAAATCATTATGTTTATCATTTATTTAATTAAATGGATCTATTATTGAATGATATTATTGTGTAATAATTGTTAACATGTTTTATTTTATTATAATAATATTTTCTATATTTTGAAGTTTTGTTTGTTGCATTTAAAAATGTTTTTTGTCCGATTTCAGGTGAGCTACTTCGCATCCTGCTCCTGTCTGAGTAACAATAGAGAGTTTCCAGCGTTCATGAGGACAATGCCAAGTGATGCTTTTCAGATTAAGGCTTTGGTAAAGCTTTTCCATTCTTTTCAGTGGACATGGGTTGGGGTAACCGGCGTAGATACAGATTATGCTCGCTTTGCCATTCAGAACTTTCTGAAGGATTCAGAAAAATTTAACATTTGTCCTGCTTATGTTCTCCTTTATCCTGTTGCATTGACCCAACATGCAGTGGAGGAGTTTGTGAACATTTTAAAAGCCTCTTCTGCTACAGTCATACTAAACTTCTCTGTAGAATCATATCTGCATGGCATCCTTAAAGAGTGCAGACGACAAAATGTGACACATCTTCAATGGATTGCCAGTGAGGCCTGGGCCACATCAAAGGACCTGTGGGAAGATTTTGGTGATCTGTTACAGGGGACACTGGGATTTGCAATACGAAGGGCTGAAATTCCACATCTTGGCAGTTACCTAAGAAGATTAAGTGTTCCAGTTGCACAAACATCTCACTTTCTCTCTGAGTTTTGGGAAGAGACTTTCCATTGTCGGATAAATGGGTCTTTTAATACTCATGTACACAGAGAAGATGCTCAGAACTGGCCAACCTGTAATGGCAGTGGGAGTCTGGCAGACATGTACACTCTTTATGCTGATGTAACACAACTCAGAGTCTCTTACAATGTTTACAAAGCTGTATATCTCATAGCTCATGCACTACATGATATGAGAACATGTATCTCAGGAAAAGGCCCTTTTCAGAACGGGACATGCGGGAGTCTAAATCCCATTCTGCCATGGCAGGTGTGTGATACTTTCTGTAGAATATTCTCTGCCTTTATTGTCTGATAATGAATATCATTGTATAAAACAAAGAACCTATCAGCCTTAAAAATACATACATATTTATTACGCGTGCCTAACTTTGAATCATCCTGTCTGCCAATCTTCACCCAAGCTTCTGTACTACATGAAACGGACACATTTCACAACATTAGGGGAAGAGGTGAGATTTGATAACAATGGTGACCCCATTGCATCCTATGATCTGATGAACTGGCAAAGAAGTTCTGACGGCTCCCTTCAGCTGGTGAGGGTGGGGTTCTATGATGCATCCCTGGAAGAGGACAAGGACCTAATAATAGATGAGCCAATAATTATGTGGCACAGAGGAGAGAAGGTGTGTGCCATCCCACTCATCACCAGATATTCCTTGCTTTTTTTGCTTTTTCTTGAACTTTACCTAATGTTAATGTCTGAAATTAGTAGTATTCAATTTTGTATATCTTAATGAAAATATATTGTTGACTTTGTTTAAATATGATGTTCATTTATACACATTTAAATATGATGTTCAATTTATACACATTTAGCATAGACTAACTGTATGTAGATAAACTGTAGAATATATCTATGTGGTAAATTGAATGCCGATGCAAAATGCAAATTATGTAGTGCTTGTCTACTGCCTCCTGTGCTGTGGTCACTAGGCACCAGAATCACTGTGCAGTAAAAGCTGTCTGCCAGGCTTCAGGAAGGCCAGGCAAAAAGGAAAGCCAATCTGCTGCTTTGACTGTATACCATGTGCAGAAGGAGAAATCAGTAATCAAACAGGTGTGAATTGCATTACAGCTCCACACTTAATAGTATTTCTGGAAGCAACGTATATTTGTGTTATACTGTGAGTTTCCCTTTCCCACAATTTCCCCTCACAGACTCAATAGATTGCCTGACATGTTCAAAGGAGACATGGCCGAACCAAGCCCAAGACCAGTGCATCCCCAAGACTTTAGAGTTTTTGTCTTTTCAGGAGCCCTTGGGAATAGTTCTGTGGTCAGTTTCAGCATTCGGGGCATTTACAACATTAGCAGTGCTTGGTGTGTTTATAAAGTTCAGAAAGACCCCAGTCATACGAGGGAATAACATGGAACTAAGTTTGCTCCTCCTCCTGTTCCTCTCTGCATGTTTTCTGATAAGTCTGACATTTATAGGAAAGCCCACTGACTGGCTATGCCGGGTTCGGTATCCAGCTTTTGGAATCAGCTTTGCTCTCTGTATCTCATGCATTCTGGCAAAAACTGTTGTTGTTTTAATGGCATTCAGGGCCACTCTCCCTGGCAGTGATGTCATGAAATGGTTTGGTCCTGCTCAACAAAGGTCAAGTGTAATCGTGTGCACCTGTGTCCAAGCACTTATTTGCATTATATGGTTAACAATAAATCCTCCCTCTGCTGTATATAACACCAAGTTCATGAGTGCAACTTTAATCGTTGAATGCGATGTAGGATCTGAAGTTGGATTTTGGTGTGTATTAGGGTATATTGGCTTCTTAGCATCTTTTTGTTTCTTACTGGCATTTTTGGCCAGAAAACTACCAGATAACTTTAATGAGGCTAAATTCATCACATTCAGCATGCTGATATTTTTTGCTGTTTGGATTACCTTCATTCCAGTTTATGTGAGCACACGTGGAAAGTATACTGTCGCTGTCCATGTCTTCGCTATTCTAGCATCTGCTTTTGGTCTCCTGCTGTGTATATTTGCTCCTAAATGTTATATTGTATTAATGAAACCTGAAAAAAATGACAAAAGAAGTATGATGAAGAAATAGTACTTATACAGCACTTAAAGTGCCAGCCTTGTATGAAATTACTAAGATTAACAGTTTACAGATTTTATTCAAGTAACAATGAGAACTTTTTTTTTACAGCAAATGCACTAAATTATAGAAAATTTCAGGAATGTAAGATGTATAGAAGAAACTTATTAAAAGATCACATTTATGTTTTATCGTCAACCAACATTGAACATTTGTCTAATTGACCAGCATCAATTATTAGCAATATATGGTTAATCAATGGCTTTGCGTAGCCCTAACCCAGATTTCTAATTCCCCAAAACCGCACTGTATATTTTCACCACCTGATTCTGTCTGAAATTCTGCACAAATTTCTCTATTACACCACGTCTTCAATTGTCATATCTAAGTATATTTGATTTCATATAATGTGATTTCTACAAATCATTATTTAGGCAATTCATTTAATAAATGTGAATCAATGCATTGGTGAACTGTTATGACATAAACAGTAAAACTGAATAAAAAAGGTGGATCTATCCAATGCGGAACTGAACTCTTTGACATTGCAGGGTTCAAATTCACAGAAATGACGTAAAGCAAGGAAAGCATTAAGAGAACAGGGACAACCCTATTAGACCATGAACCAGGAGCGCATACCATTTTTCCCTTTGTTAAACTAGCAAAGTGGATTTGGACATGCCCTAAGTGCACTTGTGCTGTATGCTTCAGAACATGTGATTAGATCGTTAAAATATGGCCCATATAGGGTCTTTGAAGGTATCTGGGTCAGGGCCATCTTTGTCAGAATGTGGGCCTGGAAAACTTGAAGCACTGCCTTACAGTGAAGGGTTGCTCTCTAACATAGGCAGTCGTCCAGCAAGACTTTGAAGGAAACCTGTCTCTGTTCAACAAGAGGAATGATGAGACACTGTAACTATAATACACTGACATGAATATGTGTTTAGGCTAGGACTATAGTTGAATATGTGAAGTTTGGGGCTGGTCGGATATTGTGTGCAATCAGGGCGAAACATCAAACAAGGGGATTACAATTTTAAAGTGAACTACTCCTTTAACCAATCACTTAAAAAAAAACATTAGAAGTTAAAAATAAATGATGAAAATTACAAAAATAAAGTTCTATAAAACCATAAATGTATTCAACCAAATAGATAAGTTGTTTGAAGTAAAATATTAGCTTATAAGAAAAGCTCATTCACATCCTGTGTTCTCCTGTGGCTCATTGAGCTTGAATGATTTACCGATCTCTTATATTCGCAACTTATTCAAAGTTTCAACAAATGGGTTCAAAGGAGTCATTAGTTTGCAGTTCTGATCACAATGTGTATTCATACAGGCGCACTGGCTGTGTACAAGATAACACTGATACAAAAAGTGTAGTTGACTGAACCGAGTTAGGAAGAATGTTCCACCAGGAAGGAGTTGTAAAGGATAATGAGCGGGAAAGCAATTTGTCCTCATGAGAAGGCAACACAGGACGCGGCTCGTTTGCTAAGGTTCTTGATGGGGTGTAAGAGGGTGTGAAAGTATGCCAGTGAAAATCCAGTGATAGTCCAGTAGGCAAGCATTATTGACTTGAATCTGATACGGGCTTCAACTGGTAGCCAGTGGAGAGAGATGAAAAAAGGGGAGTCACATGAGCTCTTTTGGGCTGTTGGAGGACAAGGCGTGCTTGTGTGTTTTGAACCAGCTGGAGTGGTTTGATAGCCTTTGCAGAAAGACCAGCAAGGAGAGCATTGCATTAGTTCAACCTTGAGATTACCAGGGCCTGAACAAGGAGTTGTGCTGCATGCTCAGTGAGATAGGGTCTAACCTTTCTAATGTTGAATAAGGCACATCGGCATGACAGAGGTTCATTAAATATGACTCCGTGGTTCCTGGCTGTTTTGGAAGGAGTGATTGTGGTATTGCCAAGTTGGATGGTGAGATCGTGTTGAACGAGATGTAGATCTGGGTGTCATCAACATAACAGTGATACGACAAGCCGTGTGCCCGTATGATGGGTCACAAAGATGTTGTGTATGTGGAAAAAAGCAGAGGTCCAAGCAGTGATCCCTGAGGGACCCCAATGATCATGTGGTGAGCAGTGGACAGCGAGCCCCTCCATGACACCCTGAAGGATCTGCCGGAGAGATAAGATTTCAATCAGCGGAGAGGAGTGCCTGAGAATCCTAGAGATGAGAGGGTTGCCAGATCTATTTGGTGATTGACAGTGTCAAACGCCGCAGATAGGGCTAGCAGAATCAGGACCGAGGATTTAGATTCCGCCTTGGCTAGTTGCAGTGCTTCTGTGACCGATAGCGGTGCAGTCTCGGTGGAGTGGTTTGTTTTGAAGTCAGACTGCTTGTCATCCAGTAGTTTATTCTGGGACAGGTTGGAAGACACCTGGTTGAAAACTGACCTTTCAAGTGTTTTTGTAATAAATGAGAAGAGAAGAAAGTTAAATGTCTTGAAAAGCTTTAGAGTGTTACGAAGGATGTCAGACACCCAAGGGCAGGAGGGGGTGGCGCGAGCTGATCTAGAGGACAGCGGACAAAGGTTATCTAGACAGGTTGTAAGTGTTAGCATATGGTGTCGGTGGCAGTGTTAACATCTAGAGATGCAAAGTTGCAGGGAAGAGAGGATTTCCCTTTGGCAGAGAGGTTGCTAGGGTAGAGGGAGCGAAAGTTCTGTCTAAAATAAATAGGTGGTGGTGTAGGTGTAGTGCCTGTAGGTACGGGTGTAGATGAGATCAAGCTGGTTTCCTGATCTGTGAGTAACTGCTGTGGCGAGGCACGTGAGGTTGAAAGATACGTTGAGGGTGTGAAAGTCAGAAGCATAGGGTCTCCAAAGACTACAAGAGGGCCGCCATCCTCTGGGAATGATGAGAGCAGCAGATCTAACTCTTCAATGAAGTTGTGATGAGGTCCTGGGAAGTGGAAAAATACAACAACACTGAGCTGAGTGGAAGAAGTGAAATTAACAGCATGGTATTCAAATGAATAGTTGTTGCATAAGGAAGATAGTGTGGAATATTTAAATTATTGTTGTTCAGCAACACTGTTTCTCCTCCTCTTCCTGTTTGGGAGAGAGAACAGGTTGGGTGTGGGTGAGTCTTCAGGACGAATCCATGTCTCAGTAAGACCTAGAATGTGAATGTCAGACTGGCTGGAAAAAGCATGGATGAAGTCAGTATTGTTCACAGCTGACTGGCAGTTCCAGTGATCCACAGAGAGACAGTGGTGTGGAGGTGGGGGTGTGAATGGGACGAGCGTGAGAGTGAATGCGTCGTGGCTCACGTCTTGGGTGAGAACACTGTCTGCGATGGAGTACAGGAATGTAAAGCAAAGGTACAGTGGGTACGGAAAGCATTCAGACCCCCTTAAATTGTTCACTCTTTGTTATATTGCAGCCATTTGCTAAAATCATTTAATTCAATTTTTTTTCCTCATTAATGTACACACAGCACCCCATATTGACAGAAAAACACAGAATTGTTGACATTTTTGCAGATTTATTAAAAAAGAAAAACTGAAATATCACTTTTTTTGGCATTATACTACTTTGTTATTTATTATAGTATACTTTAATCAGATTCCTAGATGCTACAGTGTTTTTGAACTGTACCATAGTAAATATTAAGGTATAATACAGTATTTGTTTATATATTAAGGTACAATACATGTTCCGTACCGGGATTCTGGGTGGGAAAATTATTCTCTGTGAAACAGGTTAGAATTGTCCAATCACCTGAGGTCAAACATATAAAAATCAATACTGATTACTATCAGCAAAAGTAGGAGGGTCTAGGGCGCACAGAGCTGCCTGCAGTGAGCAAATTAGAGAGTAGCCTGCCAAAAGTTTGTGTACCTACTATCTACATAAAAACTATTTATTCCGGCAACCTCAAACGTAGAATGTATATGTATTGTCATGAACATGTCTCTACCAATTTTCAAAACAAAGTTTTGCCACTGGTGGAATGACACAATGCCAGCATTGTTGCAAGAGGAATACATATTATAGAGTTCAAGAAGAAAGTTATTAGATGTATGTGACAAGCAGAGTGGAATGAGGGACGTGAGGGAATGGCGCGAGGATGGTGACACGAGTGATAATGAGTGTCAGCTGAGCGTTGCAATGGTCTCGCATCTCTCACTGAGGAGCTCTGGAAGCATGAAAGGAGGAGTGACAGCAATGAAGGACGAGAGAGAACCAGGCCTGAATTTGTTACAATGTAGTAAGATAAAATGAAATAAGAGGAAATTGTGAATAGACTGTTTTATTTTAAATTTGTAGATTTCAATTATTACACACTGTACAGCATTGTGATACCACTTGAGATGCTGATAGTCGTATTATGAGATATGTTTATGGTATTGTAACAACCCTAGTTAACATATATGTTTAAACCAAATAATTCTAGAATGCTAGGAATTTTGTCACAATAAAAGGATCTAAATGTAAAATATACACTAAAAAGTGATGTGTACATACTGTATCTTCTGACAAATTTTGCTCCCAACAAACAGATGCAGTGCATTTGGATTCTCTCAGCAAATTGTGTTACTTTATTTCTCTGCATATACAGTAATGTATTAATCCAAAAAGATTATTATAACTAGTTTTTGGTTTAGTTTCATTTAAAAATATATTATTAAAACATTCTGAACTGGTTATGTGTTTAGATAAAAAAAATCATTATAATTATTTATTCAAAATATTGCATTTACAAAATAAACATTTTTGCAAACAGTATATATTTTTCCCAGAAGAGAGAATACTCAAATTGACAGCAGGAACTACACTGATTTGCCATTGGGTTGACTGTTTCCACGTGAGACATTAAGGCCATCCCTCATAACAGATTGTCTATATATTCTGAACCCCCAGTTCCATATGTCTGTGTCAGTTATGGCGCGGCTCTGTGTAACTCTGCTCACATTTTGCCTAATGCTCTATATTGGTGTGCAGAGTCAATCTAAAAGAAAGGACATGTGTATTTACCAGGGAGATGATGATATTCACAGCTTTTACCAGGGGGGAGATGTGGTTCTGGGGGGGCTTTTTCCTTTACATTCCAGCCCTATTGCATTGATATCTTCTTTCAGGACCAAACCAAAGCCAACAGAGTATAAATTGTGTGTTTTATCTTCTGGTTGGTGTGTAAAAGAACTGTGATTGAAATAGTATTATATGCTCTTCCTTTAAAGCTAATGATCTTTTTATATTACAGTTTTGTAATGCAAAGTGTTTGAAAAATCTGTTGTAGCTTCACCTCTCGAGCACTGAGGTGGATGCAGACGATGATCTTTGCTGTTAAAGAAATAAACCAGCGGCGGGACTTATTGCCAAATCTGTCTCTGGGCTACCACATCAGAGATAGCTGTGATGACATACCTGTATCTGTTAAAAGATCTCTTCTCCTGGTAAATGGACAGCCAGAGAGAGGCAGAGAGGGACAAGACTGTCAAGACACACAAAAGCAGCCCAGTCCTGTGATTGTAGGAGACGCTGCATCAGGAATATCTATGGCTGTTTTGAGAACTCTGGGCTCCTTTAAAATACCTTTGGTAAAATAAAAATATTGAAATATCATTTAATATTATATTACTTCACTACACTATATTTGCATCACATTGCTTTAAGTTGGTAATAAGAAGCTGCTATGCACTGATATGATCATATTATTTAAATTTACCACTGCGATATGTAGCATCCTTTTCATTATGTGACGAATATAATCATATTATATGTATATTATTTTGGTAAATTATATTAAGGTAATGATTGGTCTTGGAAGCTGCAGTTTTGTTTATTAATTGCAATTTTAAATCTGATTTCAGGTGAGCTACTTTGCATCCTGCTCCTGTCTCAGTAACAAGAGAGAGTTTCCAGCATTCATGAGGACAATGCCAAGTGATGCTTTTCAGATTAAGGCTCTAGTAAAACTGGTCCATTATTTTCAGTGGACATGGGTCGGGGTGATCGGCGTGGAATCAGACTACGCTCGCTTTGCCATCCAGCTCTTCCTGAAAGAATCAGAAAGATTTAATATTTGTCCTGCTTATGTTCACTTTTATCCTGTTGCGCTGGTTCAAGATGCAGTAAAGGAGCTTGTGGACATTTTAAAATCCTTTTCTGCCACAGTCATACTAAACTTTTCTGGAGAGTCAGAAATGCATAGTATCCTAAAAGAGTGCAGACGACAAAATGTGACACATCTTCAATGGATTGCTAGTGAGGCCTGGGCCACATCACAAGCTCTCTGGGAGGATTTTGGAGATTTATTAAAGGGAACACTGGGATTTGCCATAAGAAGGGCTGATATTCCAAATATTGGCAGGTTCCTCAAAAATTTAAATGTTCCAGTTGCACAAACGTCCCAATTATTCTCTGAGTTTTGGGAAGAGACTTTCCATTGTCGGATAAATGGGTCTTTAAATACTCATGTACACAGAGAGGATGTTCAGAACTGGCCAACCTGCAATGGCAGCGAGAGTCTGGATGATGTGTACAGCCCTTATTCAGATGTTTCACAACTCAGAGTCTCTTACAATGTTTACAAAGCTGTATATCTCATAGCTCATGCACTACATGATATGAGAACATGTATCTCAGGAAAAGGCCCTTTTCAGAACGGGACATGCGGGAGTCTAAATCCCATTCTGCCATGGCAGGTGTGTGCTACTTTCTGTTAAATAACAAAAAGCCTATCATCTCATAAAACACACATTTATTTATTGTAATGTGTTCGGTTTACATAACTTGTCATTTTACTCTCATCCAAGCTTCTGTACTACATGAAGCAAACAAATTTCACAACATTAGGGGAAGAGGTGAGATTTGATAACAATGGTGACCCCATTGCATCATATGATCTGATGAACTGGCAAAGAAGTTCTGACGGCTCCCTTCAGCTGGTGAGGGTGGGGTTCTATGATGCATCCCTTGAAGAGGACAAGGACCTAATAATAGATGAGCCAATAATTATGTGGCACAGAGGAGAGAAGGTGTGTGCCATCCCACTCATCACCAGATATTCCTTTCTATGGTTGCTTTTTCTTCAACTTTACCTAATGTTCATGTCTGAATTTATATATTTTTTGAACTATAATCTGAAATGTACAGTTGGTTTCGTTTTGAATTAAACAAATGCAGATTAAAATATGTCTGGCACAGCATTGTAGATATTCAAGCAAATTGTTGTATTGATAATTTAGTACAGAAAATTAACATTAAAGTTCAGATTATGTAGTGCTTGTCTACTGCCTCCTGTGCTGTGGTCACTAGGCACCAGAATCACTGTGCAGTAAAAGCTGTCTGCCAGGCTTCAGGAAGGCCAGGCAAAAAGGAAAGCCAATCTGCTGCTTTGACTGTATACCATGTGCAGAAGGAGAAATCAGTAATCAAACAGGTGTGAATTGCATTACAGCTCCACACTTAATAGTATTTCTGGAAGCAACGTATATTTGTGTTACACTGTGAGTTTCCCTTTCCCACAATTTCCCCTCACAGACTCAATAGATTGCCTGACATGTTCAAAGGAGACATGGCCGAACCAAGCCCAAGACCAGTGCATCCCCAAGACTTTAGAGTTTTTGTCTTTTCAGGAGCCCTTGGGAATAGTTCTGTGGTCAGTTTCAGCACTCGGGGCATTTACAACATTAGCAGTGCTTGGTGTGTTTATAAAGTACAGAAAGACCCCAGTCATACGAGGGAATAACATGGAACTAAGTTTGCTCCTCCTCCTGTTCCTCTCTGCATGTTTTCTGATAAGTCTGACATTTATAGGAAAGCCCACTGACTGGCTATGCCGGGTTCGGTATCCAGCTTTTGGAATCAGCTTTGCTCTCTGTATCTCATGCATTCTGGCAAAAACTGTTGTTGTTTTAATGGCATTCAGGGCCACTCTCCCTGGCAGTGATGTCATGAAATGGTTTGGTCCTGCTCAACAAAGGTCAAGTGTAATCGTGTGCACTTGTGTGCAAGCACTTATTTGCATTATATGGTTAACAACCAAACCACCATTTGCTTCGCATAACACCAAGTTCATGAGTGCAACTTTAATCGTTGAATGTACTGTAGGATCTGAAGTTGGATTTTGGTGTGTGTTAGGATACATTGGATTTCTGGCTTGCTTGTGTTTCTTATTGGCATTTTTGGCCAGAAAACTACCAGATAACTTTAATGAGGCTAAATTCATCACATTCAGTATGCTGATATTTTTTGCTGTTTGGATTACCTTCATTCCAGTTTATGTGAGCACACGTGGAAAGTATACTGTCGCTGTCCATGTCTTCGCTATTCTAGCATCTGCCTTTGGTCTCCTACTGTGTATATTTGCCCCTAAATGTTATATTGTATTAATGAAACCTGAAAAAAATGACAAAAGAAGTATGATGAAGAAATAATTTTCTCACTCTCACACAGAATTATAAATATTAAATGTTTAAAGATTATTTTATGCTCGTGACATTTACAACGCAGAACAATGAATGTTCCTCAACCAACAATAAATTTGCTGTTAAGGTATATTAAACTTTGCTTTTAAAAACACACTTTGCTTTTCTTGTTATTACAACTATAACAAAATACTGTTAGATATTTACTTTCAGTAGTATAGACCAGCAGATGTAAAAATCAGGCATGGTATTTATTTTTAAGTAGTCTTTTAATATCAGAAATAGAAAGAGAGGTCAGCTTTTTGCTGCAGACATAATTGCTAAATAATGATATTGAGTAACAGTGTGTCACTTTATGCACATTTCTGTATTAGTGGGTTGGTTCATTTAAAACCCTAATTTATTTAGTTTGGCCACAATGGCCAGTGAATAATTAAGTAAAATAAACAAGAAATACAGAAGAATAGGCGATTTTCACAGTTTGAGCTGGTAGCTGTAACAATCAATTCATAGTAAATAATAAAATTGACCTTACAGTTATTTTAGGATATGGTAGCGATATCTAGCTATAAGTCCAATCGTTAAAAAAAACAAAATAATTTAATTAAACAAAAATCAAATAAGAAGGCCAAAGATCAGATAAACATTTTTTGCTATACTTTATTTAGTTAATAAGGATAAAATTAGAGGCATCTCGTATGATGAAATACCTGTAACAATCAAATCTAAAATAAATTAAAATCAAGATAGTCAACTGAAGCGCTTGTCAGTGAAATTCACTGAATTTGAGAGGTTGATCTGGTCTTGTTCCACTGCATTGTGCTACCGCGCGTGCAAAGGTCACAGCCCTGTACAATACCAAACGTGACATCCATTTAAATCTCTGGGGAGTATGTGGATTTTTTTATAATAAACTGACCAGGAAAATTTTATAAAGACAAAGTCCCAGCCCTATACATGGTTGATTCTGACATCCTGGTATAAGAAACTAGATGATGTGGTAGCCAAGGAAATATTTTACTATTTAATTTCATCAGTAAAATCAGAAACTATGGTTCTAGGTATTATGCTATTGGTTTTTGAATTTCCCTGTAAAGAAAAATAAGGTCATCCCTCAATCACTTATTGTCTATAAATTCTGTGCCCACAAGCTGCATTTGTCTGTCAGGTATGGCACGGCTTTCTGCAACTCTGCCCACATTTTGCATTCTGCTGTCTATTGGTGTGCACAGTCAGTCTCGAAGCAAAGACAAGTGCACGTATCAGGGAGATGAGGATACTCTCAGCTTTTACCAGGGAGGAGATGTAGTTTTGGGAGGGCTTTTTCCACTGCACTTCAGCCCTGTATCATTGGATTTATCATTCAGGACCAAACCAAAGCCAACAGAATATAAATTGTGTGTGTTAGATTTCTATTTTCTGTCAAATGCTATGTGGATAAAATTACAATTGTTTACAAATCGTAAATTATGTCATCCACATACATGTGTGTGAAATCTCTTGCAGCTTCACCCCTCGAGCACTGAGGTGGATGCAGACGATGATATTTGCAGTTGAAGAAATAAACCAGCGGCAGGACTTATTGACAAATCTATCTCTTGGTTACCACATCAGAGATAGCTGTGATGACATACCTGTATCTGTTAAAAGATCTCTTCTCCTGGTCAATGGACAGCCAGAGAGAGGCAGAGAGGGACAAGACTGTCAAGACACACAAAAGCAGCCCAGTCCTGTGATTGTAGGAGACGCTGCATCAGGAATATCTATGGCTGTTTTGAGAACTCTGGGCTCCTTTAAAATACCTTTGGTAAAACAAAAGTTTAAAAAAAATATATATATTTGAACTCTTCACAATGAAATATAATCTCTTTAACCTTTGATATGCGAGGCTATAAGGTTGTATTAATATGTTCCTATATACTTTGATTCACTTAAAATCAAATACAGTATATAAACAATTTCTGGGTATAGTTTCGTACATAAAATTATGTTCATTTTTGTCCAGTGATTTTGCTATTATGCTAAAATCATTTTCTTTTAGTTATTAGTTGCAGTGTTGACCTTACTAAACCATGCTTTCAATCGTTTTCAGGTGAGTTATTTTGCATCCTGCTCCTGTCTCAGTAACAACAGAGAGTTTCCAGGATTCATGAGGACAATGCCAAGTGATGTCTTTCAAATAAAGGCTTTGGTAAAGCTTGTCCATTATTTTCAATGGACGTGGGTCGGGGTGATCGGTGTGAATAATGACTACGCTCGCTTTGCCATCCAGCTCTTCCTGAAAGAATCAGAAAGATTTAATATCTGTCCTGCTTATGTTCACTTTTATCCTGTAGCACCGATCAAAGATGCTGTGGAGGAGCTTGTGAACATTTTAAAAGCCTCTTCTGCCACCGTTATAATAAACTTCTCAGTGGAATCAGATTTGCATAGTATCCTAACGGAGTGCAGACGACAAAATGTGACACATCTTCAATGGATTGCTAGTGAGGCCTGGGCCACATCACAAGGTCTTTGGGACAATTTTAGTGACTTATTAAAGGGAACATTGGGGTTTGCCATAAGAAGGGCCTATATTCCAAAGCTTGGCAGTTACCTTAAAACAGTAAATGTTCCAGTTGCAAAAACTTCCCATTTTCTCTCTGAGTTTTGGGAAGAGACTTTTCGTTGTCAGATAAAGGGGTCTTTAAATACTCATGTACACATAGAAGATGCTCAGAACTGGTCACCCTGCAATGGCACCGAGAGTCTGGATGATGTGTACAGCCCTTATTCAGATGTTTCACAACTCAGAGTCTCTTACAATGTTTACAAAGCTGTATATCTCATAGCTCATGCACTACATGATATGAGCACATGTATCTCAGGAAAAGGCCCTTTTCAGAACGGGACATGCGGGAGTCTAAATCCCATTCTGCCATGGCAGGTGTGTGTTACTTCCTAATGATTAAATAAAGCATAGTATGAATCTCTCATTTAAAAATGTTGATTTGTTCATTTTAATGTGTGGGCTTTATTTTGAATCCCCCTGTCTGCCAATCTTCACCCAAGCTTCTGTACTACATGAAACGGACACATTTCACAACATTAGGGGAAGAGGTGAGATTTGATGACAATGGTGACCCCATTGCATCCTATGATCTGATGAACTGGCAAAGAAGTTCTGACGGCTCCCTTCAGCTGGTGAGGGCGGGGTTCTATGATGCATCCCTGGAAGAGGACAAGGACCTAATAATAGATGAGCCAATAATTATGTGGCACAGAGGAGAGAAGGTGTGTGCCATCCCACTCATCACCAGATATTCCTTTCTATGGTTGCTTTTTCTTCAATTTTACCTAATGTTCATGTCTGAATTTATATATTTTTTTAACTATAATCTGAAATGTACAGTTGGTTTTATTTTGAATTAAACAAATGCAGATTAAAATATGTCTGGCACAGCATTGTAGATATTCAAGCAAATTGTTGTATTGATAATTTAGTACAGAAAATTTAGATAAAAGTTCAGATTATGTAGTGCTTGTCTACTGCCTCCTGTGCTGTGGTCACTAGGCACCAGAATCACTGTGCAGTAAAAGCTGTCTGCCAGGCTTCAGGAAGGCCAGGCAAAAAGGAAAGCCAATCTGCTGCTTTGACTGTATACCATGTGCAGAAGGAGAAATCAGTAATCAAACAGGTGTGAATTGCATTACAGCTCCACACTTAATAGTATTTCTGGAAGCAACGTATATTTGTGTTATACTGTGAGTTTCCCTTTTCCAAAATTTTCCCCCACAGACTCAATAGATTGCCTGACATGTTCAAAGGAGACATGGCCTAACCAAGCCCAAGACCAGTGCATCCCCAAGACTTTAGAGTTTTTGTCTTTTCAGGAGCCCTTGGGAATAGTTCTGTGGTCAGTTTCAGCACTCGGGGCATTTACAACATTAGCAGTGCTTGGTGTATTTACAATGTACAGAAGGACCCCAGTCATACGAGGGAATAACATGGAACTAAGTTTCCTTCTTCTGTTTTTCCTCTCTGCATGTTTTCTGATAAGTCTGACGTTTATAGGAAAGCCCACTGACTGGCTATGCCGGGTTCGGTATGCAGCTTTTGGAATCAGCTTTGCTCTCTGTATCTCATGCATTCTGGCAAAAACTGTTGTTGTTTTAATGGCATTCAGGGCCACTCTCCCTGGCAGTGATGTCATGAAATGGTTTGGTCCTGCTCAACAAAGGTCAAGTGTAATCGTGTGCACTTGTGTGCAAGCACTTATTTGCATTATATGGTTAACAACCAAACCACCATTTGCTTCGCATAACACCAAGTTCATGAGTGCAACTTTAATCGTTGAATGTACTGTAGGATCTGAAGTTGGATTTTGGTGTGTATTAGGATACATTGGATTTCTGGCTTGCTTGTGTTTCTTACTGGCATTTTTGGCCAGAAAACTACCAGATAACTTTAATGAGGCTAAATTCATCACATTCAGCATGCTGATATTTTTTGCTGTCTGGATTACCTTCATTCCAGTTTATGTGAGCACACGTGGAAAGTATACTGTCGCTGTCCATGTCTTCGCTATTCTAGCATCTGCCTTTGGTCTCCTGCTGTGTATATTTGCTCCTAAATGTTATATTGTATTAATGAAACCTGAAAAAAATGACAAAAAGAATATGATGAAAAAATAATACTCACGCATGTAATATGGCAGAATGTCATAACATTTTACAAATTCATTGTTCATTGAGGTAGATTTTTCAGTTTGAAATTCACACTTTAGCCACAACTGTGCCTGGGAAAAAAATGTAACCACTGCTTATTTTGCATATTTATTAAACTATTTAAAACAATGTTTTTTTTCTGAATGTTATTATTGCAAATTAATTTTTAATAATTTTAACTTATTTGAATTCGAACAGAGGTACAGACTTACTGTTATCAAATGAAGAACACAGCATGGATTAAAAATAGAATAAATGTGAGCTGCAAAACTAATAATATAGTATTCTTATGTACACACATAATGTACACATTAAAGCACACAGGCGTAGGATAAAGAGGTTTAGTTTTTAATTATTTTTCCCAGTCAAACACATTTAAAATTGTTGTTAGTAAAAATAAATTACATACGAAGGCTCATGTCATATATGTAATCATATAATAATCATAGGCCTATTATACAGTTGAAAGAAAAAGTATGTGAACCCTTTGGGCTTACTTGGATTTCTTCATAAATTGGTCATAAATTGTGTTCTGATCTTCATCTAAGTCACAACAACAGAGAAACACAGTCTGCTTAAACTAATACCGCACAAACATTATACGTTTTCATGTTTTTATTGAACACAACATGTAAACATTCATAGTGCAGGGTGGATAAAGTATGTGAAACTCTAGGCTAATGACTTCTCCAAGAGCTAATTGGAGCCAGGAGTCAGCCAACCTGGGGTCCAATTGTCCCTTAGCCTAAGGGACAAAAATTGTCCCTTAGCCTAAGACTGGTTTTGTCGTCCAGGGTCACACATATAGCCTTATAACTATCGTTTCGGTACTGCAGAATTGGGCCTAGTGGTGAAGTTAGAATTGTCTAGTAGAAGTGCTGCAGGACAAGTGCTTAGCCAACATCTTGTGAAGTCGTAAAACAAGTTAAGTAACCTACTGTTAATTAAAAAAGTCTTTATACTGTATGTGGTATCGCGTCATATTTAAAAACACTTATAGAAGTTGCTACAATTCGTAATTTACTAGTTCAAATATACTTTCTGGTGGATTCACACTGCGGTCTACCTTGCCTCACGCCACTTGCGACTTCGCACACAACTACTCCCCACAGTCACTCACCTGGTACCACAGTTACCCTACCAATAGGGATGCTATCGGCCGATAATCACATTTTATGACTCGATCGGTACTCACGAACTCAGCCGGTCTCACAAACCGATCGCAATATTATGACATCACCGCGTGATGTCGTCCATAATGCGTGGCGATGTAAATGATTTGGCGCTGCACTCATGTCATCGCCTGTGTGGAACCTTTACGACGTTTCCGAAAACAACGAAAAATTAGCAATTTGCCGTGTATGTTCCAAAGAAATGTCACGTGGAGGAGTATTGTCCAAATCGTTTAATACGACGAAGCTGATTCGGCACTTAAGAACGAACCACCGGAAGACTTATGCCCAATACGAGAAACTGGCGTCTGCAAATTCAACGGTTAGTGACTCTCACACAGGCGTCCATTACAGACGCTCTAAAAAAAACACGAACTTTATACAGCAGACAGCAAGAAAGCCAAGGCTACCACGAAGATGATTGAATTTGGATGCATTGATAACCAGCCGCTGTTAGTCACAGAGGACATTGGATTTAAACGTCTTATTGGGCATCGTGAACGTTTACATATTGACATGTCTACATACACAGTATGCTGCACGAAACTGGGACTGCGGTGAGTTTAACAACTGCTATTTGAAGCTCTAGCATACGTAGTGGATAGCTCAAAACTGTGAAAAAAGACAAGTGCTTCTCCACTCCCGAAAATTTTGTGGCGTGCACTCTAGTGCGAAGGCTTTACTTGCTATTTACAAAGACATGTTGCAGCCTTGGGACATAGGCTTACTCAAGAGAAAGTGCATGTCGTACTACGCGATAATGAAAGGAACATAGCAGCGTGCCGTGCATGGAACATACTTTGCATTTACTTGTTCACGAGGGAGTCCTATCACAGCGGGCTGTCCGTGATGCTGTGGCTGTTATTTTGGATGTGCGTGATGCTGTGGCTGTTATTTTGAATTTATTTATTTTGGCTAGAATTTTGCCACCCTCGTGTTGTGATTGGGTTGCAGGAGCGGAAATCTATGTTTAAGGGTTGTACTGGGGGAGGGGTTAGTCCTGTTATGTATGATGTAGCAAAATTCGCATTGTTGGGCATTTTAAGCATACTTAAAGTAAGGAGATATTCAAAAACAACTCGGCCAGTCTCCTAAAAAGTTGCAACATGACGTTGACACACGTTGGAATAGCACATGCTTTATACTCAACTCCCTGCTGGAAAACAAACATGCTTTAATGGTATACGCAGCTGACTATGACATCCTGACTCTTAATGCAACACAGTGGAAAGTAATTGAAAATATGGTTTTGATTCTTGCACCTTTTGAACAGTTAACCATGGAGGTCAGCTCATCTGCGGCTGATATCATTCCATCTAGAGAGAATCTGACTCAGACCATGGAGTAAAAACATCGAAACAACATTTCTCAAAGCTGTTGTACAAAGGTTTTAAAACATTGATAGGGAACCTGTTTATGTTGTTGCCACGGTCGCTGATCCCATGTAATTAATTTTGTAGATATAATGTATATTATATATTTCATAGCATGTGACCTAGTGAAATCCAGGCTAAAACTTCAATCTAATGAGATGGATAAGATAACGAGCTTCAAAGTTAAAAAAATATATAATTTCCTTGATCTTTGAAATGGTCTTAATCAGTCAGTATTAAAGATATCAAAGTTATATTTTATTTATAATGATGGTTATTTTTTCTTTTCAAAACAAGGTACAAAGATAGATATTTTACTGATAAAAGCAAAACAGAGGCACACAGACTGCTCGTTGAAGTGTTGGATGCACAAGTAAGGCATATATTTTACTGAAAAAATTTTAACAGTGATCACAGAGCTTTCATATCAGTTTTATAAAGCTTAAAGCATCGAAACCGGGATCGGCTGATCATGATTACAAAAAATCGGTACTCGGTATCGGCTGCAAAAATCCTGATCGGAGCATCCCTATCATTCTGAACTTCTAATAATCACATTCCCTCATTCTTTTTAATCGTCAATGCATTGCACACTGTAAACCCGGATAAGTTGGCAATACTCAAACATTTTGAGTTTTTTTTAGAGAGTCATTGGTTTTAAGCAGAACTTTCAAATTTTGATTACTGTCAAGTTAAAGTTCTTACCAAATCTTAGCAAGTGTGACTTAAATATTTAATTGATCCTTTTTATGAAATTAAGTAGACAGAACTTAAACAACTACACCAAAATTGCAGTTTCAAGTTAACTAAACTAAATTCTTTCAGTTTTTTTTTTATTTAAATGTAACTCTTCGACTTATGCAGCCTTAAATGACCTAGAAGAGATTGATCTCAGAACTGGCATTAGCACAGTCTCTGCTCACTGGTAACATAACACATGTCAGAGGTCAAATGTAGCATCGCAGAGCCTAATCACGTGCACCACTCTTCAAAACAATGGTAACCACAAAACTGAAAAATATATCAAACTCTTCTAAATATCTAAGACAAGTGAACATTAAAAAGTCTTTAATTTTACTAAAAACATGTAAATGAATCATATTTTAAAAATGTACTCTGCTAGTGCAGTCTGACGCAACGCATGGGAATTGGAAATCCTTTTTGAACAATTGTGTTGAATTAACTTGTTTAAATTAAGTAAATTGAACAAAGAGTAAATACATTTTTTTTGAGTTTTAGTAAAAACTTAAAGTGAATAAAAAATAATCATTATATTTTATTCAAAAGTAAAATAGTGTTTCAGGAACTTAAAATATTTAAATTATTTACTTTTTTAATCTGTTTGATTATTTTGAACATTTGGGCTAACAGTGTAGATGGACAAATCCAATCAAGACAGTACAATACTAACCCCAGCATAACGCTTGATGTTTGTTTTTTTGCTTGTGCTTTCTCTCTTTTGCTGTGGGTTCTTTCATTTTCATTAGTAACTTCACACAAGAATAGCCACATTACATGTCTTTATATCTTTAACGCAGATGAATCAGCGCGCTGTTACTTGTTGCGCAGTGATGAGTACTTACTTCAAGCAAGTGAAAAATGCATAGTAATGGCCCCAATAGGCCGTGTTTGATATGTATTCATGATTTACTGGACAAAATGTGCGCAGGTTTGGCCTACACAAACTTGGAGAGTTGTCGGTGTTAGTAGTTTTAAAACCTGGTAGTTATTCTGTTGCAGGCCCACTTAATGGACTACATTTAGAGAAAGCTTTTAAGATAATCTTTAGATGATGACACCTTTCTGGGTCAAAATCACAAAGTTGATGTTCATTTCGTGGTGTTGACTGCATAATTTGGTGATCAGAAGATACACACATCATGCCCATGGCCAGGTGTGAAATGTTTCCTAACTCCTACCCTCCTACCCTAAACTCTATGGCAATAGTTTATTTAATAAACGCTTTACTTATGACGTCGATTGACAGCTGTGCATTTGAGTTCTTGAAATTTATTGAGTAATTAAAGCAACCTTTAGAAATCTCAAAGACTATAAATTTCTAGTTTGATACATTTGGTCAATTAATTTAAGAAAATTATAAATGTAGTTTATTACCATTTTTTAAGATTTTGTCTTATTGGGCATGGATATAGAACATAAAGCTTTTAAAAAGCCTTTTAAAGACACATAAGGAAAATGTTTCCTTACTCTGGTTGTATTCGTAAATTTTTCAATTATATAAGGCAGTGGTTCTCAAATTTCATTGTTGTAAGACTCCTTTTGTGTAGAGTGCATCGCTTCGCGGCCCCCCAAATCAAGACTTGTAATCTTAAACTTAGATTTTTAATTAAACCAAAAACATATTCAGTTATACAATGCTAAAACATGAATTATTTTGATAATTTTTTTCTGATCGACCAAAATGCACGATACATTTCATAAAATTGCACGATACATTTCATAAAATTGCCACAAAATCTGTGGCCCCTGTGGATCCATCTTGTGGCCTATTTATATATAAACGTATATGTATATTCAAAGACTATATAATTTATATAAGACTATGTAAATACATTTAATGATTTAAAATGCATGAGATATACTAAGACTTTATAAAAGTTGACAATTTTACTCTTAAGGCCAATTTATTGGTCAGCTTTGATTGTTTTGAAATGACGTATGGACCTCAAAGACTTGCCTTTCGAAGTTTTCCCATCAAGTGTTTTTTAGTATTTCTCTCTGGTTTTATGAGAATAATGTAACATTTTGGCACAAATATACTCAACAGTAGGCCATAGGCAGATGACAAAATTGCAAAAATCTCCACTGCAACTGTGTACTTCCCAGGTGAACTGATGTAAGCAGGTATAAATGTTGCCCAGACAGCACAAAATACAAGCATACTGAACGAGATGAATTTGGCTTCGTTAAAATTATCCGGTAGCTTCCTAGCTAGAAACGCCAGAACCAAACAGATAGCAGCGAGAAGGCTAATATATCCTAAAACTGCGTAAAATGCCGCATCGGATCCTGTATTGCATTCTAAAATGATCTTTTTATTGTTGTACTTAAGAGCTCTATCAGGAAATGGTGGGCTAATTTTAAGCCATAGTATACAGATGACTATTTGAACTGCAGTGCAAGAGAAAACAATGATTCTTTGTTGTACGGGCCCAAACTTTCCAGCCATATTATTTCCTGGTAATGTGGCTCTGAAAGCAGTGACAACTACTATGGTTTTCCCCAAAACACAAGAAATGCAAAGGGCAAAAGTGAACCCGAATGCTGTGTGACGTAGCATGCATGACCAGATGGTCGGCTCGCCAATGAAAGTAAGCGGACAGAGGAAGCAAAAGAACAGAGAAACAAGTAGTAGTGAGCTCAGCTCTGAGTTGTTCGCTTTAACTAGTGGTGTTTCTCGAAAGTGTATGAAGACAATAATAGTGGCCAAAGTAAGACTAGCTCCAAATAGGGATAAAGCAGTCAGAATTATCCCCATTGTTTCTGTATACGATAGAAACTCAGTGGCTTTTATGACACACTTGTCTCGCCTCTCATTCGACCAGTATTCTTCCAGGCACAGAATGCAATCTGCTGCTCCTGTGAAGTGCAGAAAAACAAGACATTGTGATGTTGTTGTAATTGATGAGGGGTATTTAGGCAGTGCAGGTGAATTTAAATCGGTACCTGTTGTATTTGATATGGAACCATCAGCACATGGGATGCAGTCAAAGCAGCACACTGGCCGTCCTTTGATTTGTGCTTTTCGTGTGCCATTTGGGCAGGTTTCCGAGCAGACAGACTTCGGTATCTGACAAAACAATGTGTTAGATAATGTATGACAACAGAAAAAAACTAAGACTGTTTGCTTGCATATGTTAAAGAGTAATGTTTTAGTACCAAATTTCCTGTGTTCCAACGGATGTAATCCTTTTTTACTGTAAGTTTATATGTTCCATCTGTGGAGGTGCTGAAATGACCCACTGCAACATGAAGCACCTCTCCATCTCTTAGCTGCCAGTTTATGAGCTCATACGATGCGGGTGGATCTCCGTTCTTATCAAAGAACACTTTTTCTCCATAGTCGTCTACAAAATTCACCTTCTGCAAGCGATCGCTGACCTTACAATGAATTACGGTATTGTTAAACCATTAATGTTTAAAAATGATACTTATACTTTGTATAACTTATATTTTCCAACCTGTTTAGGAGTTATTTGTGATATGTTTAGACACTGTTTTGTGACATTATTTTCATCTGTTTTGCAAAAAATCACTTTATGAATGGCATGTGCAATGGCATACACGGCTTGATAAACATTATATGCTACTCTCAGTTGTGATACATCGAAAAATTTGTCAGTGTAATTAAGTTTTTCTTCTCCTTTACATATTTGATTAAGCTTAACATTTGCAGATGGTGTACAGTTAAGACAGGGTTTACAGCCGGCCATTGTTTCCCAGAAGTCACTGACAAACATAGATTGTGAGGTAGAATAAGGACTGATGTTTTTCAAAAAAGGTCCTAGTTTGGGCATTGCCATCTTTCGTACCACAAATCCAACTGTCCCTCCAAAAGACTTAAACATTTCCGGGGTAGATGGCCTGGCTGCAGTTACCCACGCTTCACTTGCAATCCACTGAATTCCTGTGATGTTTAGTCTCACAACTTCTTTCATTAGAGGATAAAGATCTCCCTCTGGCACAAATGCCAGGATCACTTTTACTGCAGATTGTTTTATCAGTTCAACAACCTCGTTGATTTTATTCTGGGGATATGTTCGTAAAATTGTGCCAACAAATGCAATACAAACTCCAATTTTTTCAACTTCCTTTGTGAAGGCTGATATTCCGTTTCTTCCATAATCATTGTCAGACTGTAAAGCTCCGATCCAGGTCCATCCGTGTTGCTGTACAAGAGAAGCCAATGCCTTTGCTTGGTAGTAGTCACTTGATATTGTACGAAAAAATGTTGGATATTTACTTCTGTCACTTAAACATGCACATGTTGAAAAGTAACTCACCTAAAATGAATAAACAAAACGTTTTAAATGTAAATGATAAAATTTGTATTAAACATCAAAAACATGTCAAATCTGTCATTTACTTAGCCTTGTGTTCTTTCAAAACAGTATGACTTCTTTCATGTAACAATAACGTAGAATATTAATGACCTCACATCTCAGTCCCTATTTAGTATCATTGTAAGAGCAGCATTAACATACTGGTTTTGAAGCACATGAGGATATGTAAATGTTTTTGGGTAAACTGACCGTTTAAAACCATCAGGAGCATGTAAAATGCAATTACTCATCAAGAATGATTCATTTTACCATCGGCACTCTGAATGGTCCGAGTGTTCCAGCAACAGCTAAAGATTGTGATGATCCTGATTCAGCTACAAGAGCTGTTAGTGGAAGGTGACACTGCGTTGTAGATTTCTCTTCCTCCTGCTCACTTAGCAGCATGAGGGCAGCACGTAAAACATTAGTGGGAGAAGCACAAGAGTCCATTATTTTATATCCCAAAGAAATATTAGGAAGCAAAAACTCATTCCGGTTTATCTCATCTAGTGCAAACATCATGACCTGAGTCCAACGGAAAGCACGCAGGTCAAATCTGTGTAGAAGATTTGTGAAAAACATCAAACATGATTATTGAGATTTTTTTTTTTTTAATTACATGCATGCTTTGAACTTACCCATTACATTTAACTCTTGGCATTTTTCTTTCAAATGATGCAATTAAATTTTCTTGTTTGTTAAAAATGGGAAAAATTCCTCCAATCATGATATCCCCAGTTTTGAAAATATAAGGCATTTCAAATTTATTAAGCAGCTGGCATGCGAAGCCAATTTGTACGGATAGCAGACAGGAGAAAAGAAAAACATAAACCCTTCCCATGGCTGTGCATTGGTTCAAAAAGAATAAGGCTGACTCTGAAGTTCTGGCTCACTTAAATAGATTATCTGTCCTTCTGTAGTGAAAATTGGCCCATTCTGGCAGGGTTCCAGCTAGTGTTATGATATTCCCTGGTGACCTGGTGTGGTAATATGCGCATGCTCATCTCAATTGTAGAAATATTCAAAGAAATTGAAAATGTAACAGTAATGATGTATCGCATATTGTGATCGGTACGATAAAGTATGTTTCTTTGAACTATGGCGATTGTTTTACGATATAATGTCATGTGCACCTGCGTCAACATATATAATGGTAATGTTTTGTTTATTGTTTTAATATTTGGCTTTTAATGCTGTAAGAAGTTAGGTTAAACGAGTGGAACACCACCGCATATATGAAAACAGCGTCTGCCAGGGGCTGCAACCTTCTAAGGTCGCCGACTTAAGAACGAGGACTTGGTCTTCAAACCCCGCAGCCTCAAAAGTCGAACAACTGAACTGAAATGAGATGGCCTGGCCTCACGGGTGATTTCCTAATTGTGTCACCTGTTGCTCCTGTTGCGTGGTGACGGCAGCAAGACACGTTTCTGACTTTTTTAAGCATTTTTTTTATTTTAATGAATATTCGGAATGGAACAGTATAATAAAGTGGGCGTAACACACAGGGTTTCTGCCTATCTCATATTAATCTTGAGTACCTATAGAGTAGTATTGCGTAATTCGTATCTTCGAAGAGTATTTAGTTTGGTCACATTTGTAAAAGATAGATACAGCTTTACAATTGTTTCCGAAAACATATGGCGCGTGCGGGGTGGGAGGGTTAGGCTCACGATCTCCAAATCCAGCATTATATCCACAGTTTATATAACATTCATCACCCAAATGCAGTGAACAAACAAATACCCGAACTCCGAATTATGAGTTCTCCAAGGCATTTTGAAACAAATATGGTGCAGGATTTTGACGTTACCTACAAATGTAAGTACAATAATTTAGTTTGTATTTGTTTTAGACTACTTTGTCAGTGAAAAATATATTTAAGATGGTTAAGATACAGTATAATATCATTTAGTTTACAGGAAAATGTACTTAATATGTTTAAAAATGTTTCTTTTATCATATACTTCCTTTATTTATACCAAGTGGAGTGAACACTAAACACTAAAACGGTGAAATAAGACATAATAACACAATATTTTTTTGTTTGTTTATTTTCAACAAACGAACGCTGGATTCAGAAAGCACGTGTGGCGTTGTCAAGGTAACATTTGGCAAGTCATTCCCTTTGTGAAGGGAGTTCCAAATACATAATGAGAGACAGAAATGGCATATACCCTTCAAACAGTTCACTTCAAGGGCTCAACCCTTCGTTGAAGGGAGTAGGGCATAGGGATGCTCTCATACGTTTGGAAAATGCCCTAGGTTTCAGCGACGTATAGAAACATTGTGAAATCTGAAGTTCTCTTCAGTTTTAAGGTGTTTATGCTGCAAAAACTGCTAAAACAATGTACCTGGGGTACCTGTTACAATTAATCCAGGTGTCCTGAAAGGATGAGGAATGGAATTTCTTTTATTCAATTTCCCAAACCTACACAAAAAAAGAGCAAAATGTGGGCGCAGTAACCCGATTCAACTCCAGTCCCAGTGAAGACAAAACGTTTATTTTCTAGTTGTCATACTTCCACTAGTTACAGTTTTAATCTGCAGATCGTTAAAGAATGAGTGGTTGATTTGGAAAGGTGCTAATTTTAGCCTGCTAGCACTGAAATTATAATCCCACCCTCTATGCGATTCGCCGACCAAAGCCACGCCTACTCCAAACCAAACACATGAATGTATTTCGTAAATCCACGTAACAAATTACAAACTAAATATATAAAATTATTCTCAAAGCATGTACATACCTGTCCAAAAAAAAGCAACCATGGTATGGTCCTTCAGACCCTTTGCCTGCCGGAGCTGTCTTCATCGAGTAAAAGCTGAACCGATATGATTCAAATGCTTCCATTTTTCATAATCCAGAAGTTTCTTCGTCATTGCTTTTTCAAAAAAACTGATTATTCGTTTGTAGATTAAATTGTTGTCGGTTCCTCAGTAAATTTGATTGTTGCTGATTGTTCACCATTCTCCCTGCATTGATACAGTGGACGTGAGCGTGCTGATGGCGTCAAATGTGCGTAGTGGTATGCAAAATACGTTGGCTGAAAATGTACACATCCCTTGAGTCGCTTTTTTTTAAACGTGTCACTCCACTTCTTGTCTGGTGTGCGATGTAGGGAAGATTAAATTAAATCTTTAATTTTATAATTCTTTAACAAAATAACCAGTATTATTTAGGTAAATTAATCTATTGTGAATTTCAGGTTTTTTTACATTTTGTGTAAATGTCGATTCCATATAATATTAATAAAGTTATAATCGTGAATAGGGTTGCACGGTCTACTTGTGTTATGGTAGCATTGCAATGCCAAAGCTTCAAGAATTTGTGTTTATATTGTCGGAGCCAATAGCCTTTTGGTTAGTGCTCCGATTTAAGGCGCTGTTGCGCTCCGGGTGACCCAAGTTCGAGTCCCGGCTCATAGTCCTTTCCCGATCCCACCAGTGGCGGAGCCAGAGGGGTGTCCTGGGTGGCACTGGACCCCTCAGACATCTGATTTGCCACCCCGAGTGCCACCTCACATTTTATTGGGCAGTTTAATGATGATTGACATCTCATTTCACCACTTACTGAAAAAGCGTCCGGTGCCGCGCGCAGCTTTCAGATTAATCAACGACGAAAGTGATGCGAGTAACAGAAGACTAATGAAATTTCGCACACAAGGTTAGTTTTCAGACTAGGCATCGGGATTTTGTTTGCCGAAATCATTTTGAAATTGAAGTCGCTGTATGAGTAAACACGAATGTTGGCGCTAGACGGGTTAATCAGATAAGAGAGATCGGTTCCCGATCTCTCTTATCTGATTCAGGTTTAGGTTTAGGTTTAGCCTAAACATTGTGTTTAACGTTACATTTGTGCTAGTTATATACACTTAAACAGTGCAGTGCCAATACATTTCACTATTTTCCTGTTTACTTAATGTAGCCTAACGTCAGCTACAGCCACCACCATTGTTTTAATGTTAAGCTAACTTTGAAATTCTTAAGCTATGTATCTGGTCGTGATACTCAAAAGATTACCTCAATTGCAAATAGCCTGTTTACATATCATAAAGGGCTAATAAAATACAGCTAAATTACTCCATAGTTCGGCCAGCCATGTAACGAATCTAGTTGTGTGTTACGAGATACAGACTCTGACAATTCATGGTAGTTGAATATATTTTTTTAAGCCAAATCACGTTACAAACACCAGGTTAGGTAAATTATATTATTATTTCTCTTTTGATGCCAGGTTAGGGTTACACCTAGAGATGCGCAGATAAGCTGTCACCCGCATCCGCTGCTTCAAATAAATTATCCACGCGCCCGCATGTATAATTTTCTCTGATATAGATATCCGCACCCGACCCGGATCCGATCGTCACTTTAATTACTCAGTAAATTTTCTAGCACTCTCTTTGTCTGTAAATGCTTAAATCTAATCTTTCGATTGAGCACACACATGATGTACCATATAAGAGGTAACAGTCTTATTGCGTTCATATACATACAGTGCCTCACAGTCGTTGCATATTACATACCCAGCACTTGATTCATCCTTGTTAATCCACTTCGCTAAAACGCTCCCACACGGTACTTTTCTTTCCTACCTTTCTTTTGTCCTCTACCACCGCCACGGGCTCATTTCTTTTAAATTACTGCAAATTAGCGGCTGATTAAAAATTCATTCAAAACATATTTGTATTTTTTGAGAAATTTTGTTTATATTGTATATGATATCATACACCGGCGACCCACCCGCAATTAATCAGAATGTATTTTTTTATTACCCGACCCGTCATCCGCAGCGCCCGCGGATTTAACCGCCATCCGCACATCATTATTACACACTGACTTTCTATCATGGTCTATGGACTCCCTGAAGTTGCCTTGGCCACCCCCAGGACACCCCATGTGAAAAACTCTAGCTCGGCCACTGGATCCCACCCGCCCTCTCACCCACTCCGTTTCCTGTCCTCTCACTGAAAGTGCCAAAAAACTCATAATATTTTATTGTATATTAATTCTATTAAAATAAATTAAAATCACTTGACAGTTATTGATTCTTTGCAGAGGTCTACCATAAAGTTTATGTTGTTGCCGCTGAAACGGTCTATAAATGAAATATGTCACTCATTTGAATGAGTTCCCATGTGAAAAAATAATCTAGTGTACTTTAGTAGCTGTTTACTATAGTACATAAAAAATGTTTCGTCTAGATCTGTGTATTTAGAAAATTTTGGTTTATTTTCTAGACTTGAATCATGAACATGGCGCAGCTCCTGATACTTGGTATCTTGATACTTTAGTTGGTATAGTATCGTAAAATATGTTGTGACAACCACTATCATGTATATCTACTGATTTCCAGGCCCCTTACTTTTAGACCATTGCATTAATGCATTCTTTTCTGCCATCTAATTGTCATGTCCACCATTTTTAAGAGTTTAAGAGCCTTGCATTGCTTATTCCTAACTTTTTAAAGACATTCAGAAGTGCCTTTAATATTGGGGACATATTGTGTTTGGAGAATGAAAATTAAGCACTCGCTTGCAGCTAATATAGTGATGGGGTTTTCATGCCTATTTATGCATCGCCTGGTAGTAGAAAGCAAATGTCAGTTTAGCAGAATAGCACAGCTCTACTTAAAATAGTTAAATCAACATAATGGGAGACGTATCAGAGTTCAAAAGAGAAATTGAATCAATATCATGGCATTCTCTGCACCCACTACTTATGTTAGTTGAACATCTTCCATGGCCTGTGTGGTCATTTTGTGAATATGTTTCTTTTTATTTGGAGGAGGGAGTGAGGAAACTGATTTGCGATCTAGGACACAAGTAGGACCTCTGTAATTTTGTGGTATAAATGATTGTAGTTAAAACATAAAATGTTGTTACAAAAAGGTTTTAAACAGGCATTACGTGATCTGAGTAATAAAGCAGCCAGTAAGATGCCAGCATATATTGGAACTGTTGTTTCATAAAGAACCCCGATGCTCGGTAAAGTGGAATTTTTAATTAATCAGTCTTTATTTTAAAACCATCCCTTTGAGATACCTTCCGATAATTAATGTATTTACATAATTTTATCATCAAAAATTTCAGAAAATAATTATATGTGAATCAATGTTGCCACCATATATCAATCTCAGAAATGTTCCTCTTAAGAGTTTGTTGTTGTCTCTGACCCTCTTAAACAGGCCAGCTATACATTAATAATGCTGTGACCTAATAGTTTGTGTAAGTGATATTCTTGTAGTCAAACACACAACTGCATGGATGTTCAGTATTGAATAACAGGCAGTTGTGAAAAGCATGTTACATACAAGAAATGTAAGAATAAAACTGAGCACCAGGTGACCCAAAATAGTACAGAAACCAATTGCTGAGAACCCATAATATTCTAACGTTTGATCTTGGTAACCGTTCATAATCCCGTTAAAGCAAGGGTAATGTATTAAAAACCAAAACACAAGGACACCAATCTGTTTGAGAATAAAGACAGAAACACCGAGTCGTGGTGGCCATGGCCCAAACCACTTCATTACATTACTGCCTGGAATTGTAGCCTTAAAGGCCATTAACACAACTATTGTTTTCCCCACAACGCAGGAGACACAGAAGACAAAAGTGATCCCGAACGCTGTGTGGTGAAGTTTGCATGAACATCCAGCTGATTGTCCAGTAACAGGAAGGGGATTTAAAGAGCACCATGACATTGTAAAGAGCAGCAGAAAACTTAGATTTGAGTTCCTGATTCTGTGGACTGAAGAAAGTCTTTGCTTATAGTTGACGTATATCAGAATTGCTGTCTGTCCAATTAAAAGTATAAAAACAGTCACAAACAACATTCTCATAAACCAATGATGAAACGGCCCTCTGCTGAGTAGTTGAGTGCAGATCTGCCAGTGTAGCGGATTGGTCACTAGAAGTACAAATAAAATGTATAAACGCATCAATTTGATATGTTAGGTCAAATCAACAGTGTTCATTACTGCATACAACCTCCTTAAGCACAGAATACACTCAAAACACAAAATACAGTTTACGCCTCATGTTATTTTAAAACAAAATACAAAAACAAAGACATGTCACCTTTTTGGTCTTTGTAGATGAGCATATTTGCTTTGAGGAAACTTTTAGTCACCTGGTTTAACTCCCTCTGTCGCTGCATTGGACATGGCCATATGTGTATGCACTGTCAAAAAGAACATTTATTCATTAACATTGCATGTTGCATATTAGTTTTGCATTTAATGCACTTTTTATAGATCTTCGGTATCCATTCATTTATGCAATCACTTTATGAAAAAGAAGATATGCAGTAATTTAAAAATATTTGTAAAGCAGGCTTCTTTCTGTACCTGCCAGCTATCGCCTTTTCCTCCCATAAGGGAGATTATGCATAAAGACCTGTGGAGTGACAGTACACACTTGAAACCCATAGTAGTACACACACAGATCGAGGAGGGCAAGACACAGTCTGTAAGCCAGGGAGATGTCCACATTTCTGCTGCCCGGGACACATCAACGCTTTCACAAAACATAGTCAGTCCCAGGTCTTTCGACTTTAGAATGTTTTCCTCTGTGAAGTTAGCTTGCATGAACCAGGCTCCAGTTCTCTTCCTCAGTTTATCCATCACATACATCTGCTCTTTTGCAGTCACAAAAAGATCAACTTTGAAGTAGCACACACAGCTCATCACTCTCGTGAGAGTTTTGACATTGAGTTTATAGACCATGTGCAGTGCATTAGTTAAGCAGTTGTCTGAGATTTTCCTATTTTTCTGGGAAAGCAGATCAACAGGAGGAAAGTGGTGACTGTCCACAAATGTCAAGATCAGGAGATACACATGGCAGTAGTTTGTACACGGCCTTGAAGATGAATGGGAAACCTAAACAAAAAATAAGAAAAGGGGAGATAATTACAGTACAAGAGGTTTAAAGACAGATTTCACACAGTTGGACAATTTTTTTTTAAAACGAGTTTCCAATAGTAGCTGAAGATTTACAGTTTGCATTGCATGTCATCTTCCCCTTTCTTGAATTTACTTGGGCATTCTGTATTAACACCTCATGCTCACCTCATGTAAGCCCAGAGTGTTCTGCTTAGGCTCTAATGTGTGTTGCACATCCAGGTTTTGCAGTTTCAGTCCACAGAGGCAGAGACAGAGTCCTGAGCATCTTACAATAACAACTTGTACTGTGATCACTTCAAGTTTTTTCACAGGATGAATCATCAAATATGTAGAACATTCTTCTACCATGCAGCTAAAATAAGATTACAAACAGAAGAACTTACACCCTTTGGAAGTAAATGCAATAGGGTCTAATACAGAAAAATATTTCATGGTTAACTGCACAGTTGAACCATAACATCACATATATGAACAGTTGCAATGTATAAATCACATCTCCATCTTTAATTGTTAGGCAACAGCAAGTGTTGGATCAATGTTAAGTACAAACATATTAACATAACAATACATCAGCAATGAGAAGTTGTGAATAAAAATAAATAAATAAGCAAATCATACCCACCCATCACATGTCATGGGTTCATGACTTGTCACAAAGGCTCTGCTAACTTTGACACCTCTGTGTTCATTCTGTCTCTCTGCATCTCCCAGGCTTACTGATCTACAGCAAGGGTTCAGTGCTCTTGTCAGAAGAGCAAGTAGAACCACAGTGGCTCCTCTCATCTCAGAGGCTGGGCTGGTGTGGAGTTCTTCTTCCAGATATCTTGCTAGATTTATACACTCCATAAGTGACGGAGGAAGGGACAGTTTGTGGGCAGCACAAGGGCCAATTCCCAGAGGTGAATGCAGTGCACAAACACTTTTAGAAAATACCAGCACCAGCCGAAAAATTGGAAATGTACATTTTTTCATTTGGCAGATGTGTCTTATAAATGAACATTTCACGTTCGCCTTAAGAGCCAACAATTATCAAAGTACACTGGTATGTTTACAAGTAGATTTATTACATAACTTAATTAAAACATTAAAGGGATACTCCACGCAAAATGAAAATTCTGCTGTGAATTACTCACTCTGAAGTCGTACAATAACCCTAGGACCTCCATTCATCTTTTAAACACAAATTAGGAAAGTTTTGATGAGGTCCAAGAGCTTTTTGACTCCCTGTTGCAGCATAACCATCACTCACAGTGCAGAAAGTGGGTAAAGACATATAGTATAGACACAATAGTCCAGGTGACTCCAGTGGTTCAACCTTAACTGTATAAAGCAACAAGGATACTTTTTGTGCACAAACAAATAAAAATAACGATTTTATTCAACAATTACCACATGACCGCCTCAGAGCCCAATGCGTGTCTTGAAGACCACATGACACATGCATGTGGTACTGATGTAGAACGGCGGCTTCTGTGTCAGCTCAACATGCATGAGTCGTGAACGGCGGCTCCAGCGCCTGGCCAACACGCATGAATCGTGAACGCTGGCTGCTGCATCATCATATGCGTTATAGATTGACACGGAAGTCAGGAAATTGTTGAGTAAAGCCGTTATTTTTTGGTTGTTTGCGCACAAAAAGTGTCAAGTCTGTTTATACAGTTAAAGGTGCAATGTGTGATATTAAGGAGGATCTATAGACAGAAATGTAATATAATATACGTAACTATATCTTCAGCGTTGTATAAAAACCTTACATAATGAAGCGTTGTGTTTTTTATTAGCTAAGACTGAAATATTTTTGTCTATATAACCACAAACTGTCCCTTACATGGAATTTACCATGTTTGTTCCTACAGTAGCCATAAATGGGCAAACTGCTCTTCAGAGCGCATTTCATAAATATTATCTTCCTTGGCAAAGAAGTGAAAATGTGATGAAGTATATTTCCTGTGTAAGCCACTATAGTTTTCAAAAGGGAGGGGTGAAATGAGCCATTGGTTGCAATTCGTAACCTCACCACTAGATGCCGCTAAATTTCACAAACAGAACCACTGGAGTCACATGGGCCGTGTCCAAAATCGCCCACTATACCATCATTCACTATTCCCTAAATTAGTTCACTAGTATAGTCCACGTTAAGGAGCGGGTGAAAACTTGTTGCACTGGAAATGCTGTGGGCGCCATCTTCCGCCGAGACACGGGAATTCATTCAGCGTTAGCATCTCGATAGATAGCTAGGAGCTAGCTTTGAGTGAACATCGGTTGTACACTTGTTATTATGATGGATCATGGGATTGAATGAGTGCACTCAATAATATCCACTATGAATTCGGACACCACTATGATGAGGGATGTCTATAGGGGGCAATTTCGGACACATCCATGGACTATTTCAACGATGTCTTTCTTGACTTTCTAAGTTGCTGTCTATCGGGGGAGTAAGAAAGATCCTGGACCTCATCAGAACTATCTTAATTGTGTTCCGAAGCTGAACAGCAGACCTAGGGTTATAGTAGGACTTCAGGGTCAGTAATTCATGTCAGAATTTCCATTTTAGGGTAGAGTAAATAATTAAATTATATTTTAAATAATATCAACAATCTGACAAAATATTTAACACAACAGGGAATTTAAACACATATTAAGATAGACTATTTATGCACCATTTTGCAATTTAATTTTTATGTGAGTGAAAACAAGGCTGTGAGTGGTTTTGTTGTTGTATTTATTCTGTTTTAAAATATCTTGCTGAAATATATTAATATGCGAAAATCATAATTGGTTGACAAGTTTTTGAATACTTAAGAAGTCACATTTTAGAGGTGTCGTTTAAATCAAAGGTAGGAATTTTGTACACAAATAAATGTGTGTTTTATTTGGTACAATGCAGTAACAATTCTGAGGATCAATGATCAGATTACATTAGATACATTACTTTAAACAGATAAAAACATTTGATGTATGCATATGCCATGACTGCAAAACAAATCGTTATGACTGCTTACAGTACTTTCAAATGCGCTTGTGAAGTTCTTGCATTAGTGGGCCTACAGCCTTTTCCACTGGAGGGATATCATAAATGTGTCCTTCCGTGGGATGGCCAACTAGGTTTCGTTTTTTCACTGTTTGGTCTGATGTGTTCTTTACAACATTTACATTTTTCTTGTACCATGATTTGTAATAAATTAAAAAGTCTTTAATTTAATTTTATTACTTTTGAAAGCTTCAATATGTGCTGTTCCCATAAGTTCTTGTTAATGTGCCATTTTTCCTAGTAGATGTTTTTTCGTGTTGCCGTCCGGTCTTAAAAGAATGACATAACATTTTGGAATAAAAATACATAGCAGCAAACTATAACTGGAGGCCAGAATGGCAAATATCTCCACAGCTACTGTAAACTTTCCAGGTGTGCTTACGTAAGCTGGAATAAATGTGATCCACACAGCACAGAATATGAGCATACTGAATGTGATGAATTTAGCTTCATTGAAGTTATCAGGCAGCTTCCGAGCCAGAAAAGCCAGAATGAAGCACAAGATGGCTAGTACGCCAATATAACCCAGCACAGCCCAGAAACCTACAGAAGAACCTAAATGACATTCCAAGATTATCTTTTCTCTATCATGGTTAATGTTCATATATGGAAACGGTGGGTATATTGTCAACCAAAGCACACAAATAAGAACCTGTACAAGTGTAAAGGCAAGAACACTGAGTCTCTGTTGTAAAGGCCCAAACCATTTCATGACATTACTTCCTGGAAGTGTGGCCTTGAAGGCCATTAACACAACTATTGTTTTCCCCAGAACACAGGAGATACAGAGGACAAAAGTGATCCCAAACGCTGTGTGACGTAACATACAGGACCACTCAGTGGGGCGACCAATGAAAGTAAGTGAACAGAGAAAACACAGAGTCAATGAGAAGAGCAGCAGGAAGCTCAGCTCGGAGTTGTTGGCTTTTACTATAGGAGTGTCTCTGTGTTGAAAGAAAACTACAAATACAATCAAGGTTAGAAATGCACCGATTAACCCAAACATCATCAAAATGATACCCATGATTTCGGTGAATGACAGGAATTCCACTGTCTTTATGATACACTCATCACTTCTGCTATTGGACCAGTATCCAAAAGGGCACTTCAAACAGTCAGATGCATCTGGGTGTGGATGGAAATGGAATTGCAATAGAAATGAGTCTGTTAGGTCAAACATGCATCCTTTTGTTTAAAAACTGTTTTAAAAGAGATTTGGATGACAATATTGCATTTATTTTGTATAATTATTTAGATGTCAACGATTGTTAAATATCTCCATTTGATTCTCTTTCGGTGAACGGCAAGTGTTAAAAGAGCAATTAAGGAAATGTTACCTGTTGTGTTGCTAATCTCTCCTGGAGGACATGGAATACAATCATAACAACAGATGGGTCTTCCTTTCTGTACAGCCTTCCTAGTACCAGAGGGACAACTCTCACTGCAAACAGAGACAGGCACCTGCCACACATCAGGGAAAAGCTAGTGCACAATAATATAAAAATAATATGCTGTGTGACATGTTTGCACACGTTTATGCATGCTTGTCTTGTTGATTTATGCCTTTACAATGCATCTGAGCATGCTAACATGTTTTGATCTGAAAGTTAATCTGAACAGAGGCTCTTACGCTCTTTAGTCCACCTCCCCAGATGATGTTGACGGGGTTCATGGTAAACTGTTGGCCTTGGGGCTGGGTTGCATCATAGTAGCCAATTGTTGCCACCTCCATGGTGCCTTTTGTGACCTTTTGCAAATTTACCAGTTCATATCTTGCAGGGGGGTCACCTTGGCTGTCAAAAAACACAGTTTCTCCCCATTTCATGCTGAAATTTACAGTTTGTAAATAATGTAAAACCTGAAATAACAAAAGGTGATTCAAGGACATTTTGCTATATGGGAAAGCTATTAAATGCATTTTGTGTATAGGTAAACATGCTCTACATGGAAACATGTTTTAAAACAAAATATATAAAGTATTTAGTAATTTCATAGTTTATCATAGGTTTTTTAAATAGTTTTTTTAACTTAAGAACTGTGTTTTAGACACTAAACTGCTACACTGTATGGAAATCTACTCCACATATATGAACAATGATTTAATTTTTCATTATAGTTTAATTTTAAATAGCTGGCTTTAACCTATTAACCTGAAATAACAAAGATGATTTAGACATTTGAAAACAATACAGTATATTTAATTGTACATAAAATACATAATCAATGATTGCATAGTTTATATATAGTATGCTTTCATTTATTTTAATCAGTGTTGTTTATGTAAAGTATCTCACCTGCCAGGGTTGTATTGTCATGGTCTGGCCACACGTGGCATTACTAAAAGGGCCTTTTTGTTGCTTACATGAGAGTAAATTGTGTAGTGCATGAGCAACTGCATACACAGCCTGATAGACATTGTTGATGAATCTCAGATCAGACACATCAGTGAAAGGATGTTGAACATATGCTAAATTCTCAGAGCCATTACATTTCCTTTGCTCACTATTCGCACTAAATGAGCATTTAAATACATTTTCCCAGAATTCTCTGAGAAACGTGCTATAAGGGAACTGAGATGGATGCACTTCTTGTAGAAAAGGGCCTAGTCCAGGGATCTGTGCGTTGCGGGCAGTAAATCCTACAGACCCGATTAGCAGAGAGTGGCCCAGGCCGTCTGCAAGCGAATCATCTGTGATCCAAGCATCGCTTCCGATCCACTGCAGACCTGTAATGTTCTGCCTGTATAATTCCTCAACCAGCATCTTGATCTCTCTGTGTGACATGAAGGCCATTATTACCTTTGATGTGGAGCTTTTGATGATTTCTACTGTTTTTGTTAGTGAAGTTATTGAATATGTGCTTTCAAATGAGGCCGAGTACTCAATGCAAATGCCCTCCTCTTGAGCAGCTTTAATAAATGTGGTGATGCCATTTATACCATAATCATTTTCATTGCTTAAGGCTCCCAACCATGTCCAGCCGAAGTGTTTGACCAGCTGGGCCAGCGCTCGGCTTTGATAGTAGTCACTTGGAATGGTCCTGAAGAACGAAGGAAACTCTTTTCTGTTGCTCAGGCAGGCACAGGTGGCAAAATGACTGATCTGTTTCAAAAACATACTTTTGTGAGAACAGCATGCAAGTGATTTCTTTTGTTCACAGATTGACCTTTCTTTTACCATTCTTTCATCCTAATATAAAATACAGAATAATAAATAATGTGGATATGCATTTAAAAATGACATATTCTAACGTTTATTTTTTAGGTTTTCCAAAATGTTGAAAAAATATTCACATATATATATAAGATGTTTTAGAAATATTTATGTTGCTGGATTTTTTCTAGGTGTCTGTTCTAATAACGTAAATAGCTCATATTTATTACATTCAAGCATACAAAGTGCTTTAAAAATATTTTGAAATATTATGTATTATCAGGTTTTGAACAAATTTGTGAAGTCATGGTCATTAAAGTGAATAGGGCATAAACTAAATACTGATAACCTGTTAAATTCATTAACATTTGCTTATAATATAATTTGTATTGAAATATATTAAAAGAAAACAAAATGGAAGCATTTTACCACAGTAATATATTGTCATATTGTCCTCTTTACATTAACATTTATGCACTTAGCAGACGGTTTTATCAAAAGTGACTTACATTGCATTATACTATACAATTTGAAAGTACAATATATAGACTAATAATTAATAACAATATTTGGGTTAACAGAGAGGGACAATGAAAAAACAAATGGCATGAAGTATGGTGATTAGCTTTACTTCACATATAGCTGTATACTAAAGCTAAATTTGAGGGGTAAATCTTACTGTGGGTATATGAAATCGACCCATTATTCTCGCAAACCCAATGGTTGGAGTTGATGCCGAATGTCCTATAATAGCATGTGCAGTTTTAATCTTTGTGCAGTTTCTTTCATCAATGACAGGTTCTTGTCCATTGGAAAGTGCAAGTGCAGACTGAAGGATGAAGAATCCACAGGCATTATAGATTTCATATCCCAGTGTGTGGTTTGGAAGGATACTTGGATTTTTATTTATTTCCTCTATTGCAAAGATCATGGTGATTGCAAATTTAAGTTCCCTGTAATTGATACTTAATAAGGAGATAAAGATGCAACATGTTAGAGTAGAAATACATTTGCACAAAACAGTACATTTAGTGTAAACAAAGCATAACAATATAATTCAAGTTACACTACATTAAGACAATTAGTGTATAAAGTTATGCAATTTTGCCTATTAAAAACATACGTACTCCTTGCATTTTGGTTGAGGCGGAAAGCGGTTAAACTTCGGAATTACACCAGTATAACCGGTGTAAAATGTAAATATGCCCCCGATCTTTAGGTCTCCATCTTTTAGAAACTCAGGCAGCTGTGTATTGCCCTGTCGCCTGCAAACTTGCTGTTGTGCCCTGATGACCACTGACATGAACAGAAGCAACTCCAGATACAGCATTGTGGGTCTGATCTTCTCAAATGCTCTGTGACCAGATACAACATTCCGCCTTTATATAGCTTTAGCTGACACCCTGAACAGAGGATGTACTGTTCTTTACCTGCTATACATCAGTTTAACACAAGGTTAATTATTTTTTATTATTTCTTAAAGACTTGCAACGTTTTTACATCTTGTAGAGATGTAAAGCGAATTATTTCAAAGATTTTTTCATAGTGGTTTTCAGTTTGAGGACTTTTATGACGTAATGCTTCAGATATGATTTCAGCTATTTATAATGCTTGTTAGAGATGTTTGAAGGATACACGTCGGAATATTGTATGGCATCATTCATTTAAGTTGAGTAAACAGCATACAATTATAAATGAGTCTTAAATCCTTAAACTTTTGTTGCATATTTTGTTGCATTGGTATTGGACAGCGAGCATGCTGGAAATGTCTCAAAGTGGGACTGGAATAATTTTAAACTGCTTTGGTGTCAGTAAGACTGCATACCATGTGATTATGCAGACAATTATGCCAAAGAATTACTACACATTGTGACAATTGTTAAGTTGCGAAGATAATATTGATGGATATTTACCAAACATAGGCCTCTTTACAGTAGCCTATATTGCCTGTTATTCATATTTTGTTTTATACATTATTTCAGTAAAACGAAAAAGATAATTTAATTTAGAAATTAGAGAATATATACTGTAATAGAGAACAGAAACAAAAAATTAAAGCTAAAATTACAATCTTTATATAATGTAGTCTTAAATTTAATTTACATGACCACATGCATAATCATTACTTCCCCATCATGTGTTTCTTTGTGTTTTGCTCTGGCTTTAGTAAAATTATATAACATTTTGGGGCAAATATACAAAATAATAATCCAAAGCTTGAGGCTAAAATGGCAAATATTTCCACAGCTACAGTAAATTTTCCCGGAGAACTGACATAAGCTGGAATAAATGTGATCCACACAGCACAGAATATGAGCATACTGAAAGTGATGAATTTAGCTTCATTGAAATTATCAGGCAGCTTTCTAGCCAGAAATGCCAGAATGAAGCACAAGAGAGCCATTAAACCTATATAACCCAACACAGCCCAGAAACCAAAAGCTGAACCCACATTACATTCTAATATTATTCTTTCTTGATAAAGATTCATGTTCATAAATGGGTAAGGAGGGGATATTGTTAACCAAAGCACACAAATTATGACCTGTAATGAAGTGAAGGTAATGACACTAAGTCTTTGCTGCATGGGCCCAAACCATTTCATGACATTACTTCCTGGAAGTGTGGCCTTGAACGCCATTAACACAACTATTGTTTTCCCCAGAACACAGGAGATACAGAGTACAAAAGTGATTCCAAACGCTGTGTGACGTAACATACAGGACCACTCAGTGGGGCGACCAATGAAAGTAAGTGAACAGAGAAAACACAGAGTCAATGAGAAGAGCAGCAGGAAACTCAGCTCTGAGTTGTTGGCTTTTACTATGGGGGTATCCTTATGTATAAAGAATACTACAGCAATGCCTAATGTAAAAGATACACCCAACAAAGAAAACGCTACTAGAATAATTCCCATCACATCTTCAAATGACAGGAATTCTATAAGTTTCAGGACACATGTGTCTCTCCATTTGTTGGACCAAAAGGTAGAAGGGCACTTGAGACAAGTCAGAGAATCTGAGGATGTAAATTGAATATAACAGTTACTTTTTATCTGAGAACCCTCTTTCTTATTAATCTTGCTTTAGACATGAAATGTAGCATACCTGTCTCATTGCTGATTTCTCCATCTGCACATGGAATACAGTCATAACAACATATAGGTTTTCCTTTCTGAACAGCCTTCCTAGTGCCTACAGGACAGCTGTCGCTGCACACGGAAATAGGCACCTATAAAAGGTAACAGTTTACGCCAAATTACTCTATAAAGTTTCCAGCAAAAGCACACATACTGCTTTTTGAACTACAAGAATTACCTTGTGTTCATTTTGGGCCCAGACTATGCTTGTGTTGTTAAATGAAAGCTGTAAATCAGGTGGCAAAGATACATCATAGAAACCCACTTTCATAAATTTGGTTGTTCCATCCTTCCCCTGCTGCCAGTTTAAGAGGTCGTACCTCGTTGCCGGATCTCCGTTCTCATCAAAGTACACCTTTTCACCAGTTCCCGTAAAAAAAAATATTTCCTTTAAGGCATTAAGTACCTGAAGAGGAAAACCAAGTTATAATATATATATATATTTTTTAAACTTGACATGACTGCTTGAATATCTCTGCAGCTCATGCTACCTGCCACGTGTTGTTGATTTTATCCAGGCATTTGTTTACACCACCTTGGTTTAGATCCCATTTTGAACAGTTCATTGTGCGGTTTAGAGTATGAGCGACAGCATACACTGCCTTGTATACATTATTAGCGATCTGTAAATCTGTGACATCTGTGTATTGGTTCTGCACATTGATCAGGCTTTCATTGCCTTTGCATATATTACCACTTAATGCAGTTTCTTGTGAGGGGATTTTACATTCAAATACAGTTTCCCACAACTCTTTATACAGATCTACACCAGACGATGGGCTAAGTTTGGTAAGAAACTCCGCAAGGCCTCTTATTTCAGCTGTTGGGATGGAAAAGCCCATGGACCCTCTGAGAATGTGCTGCCATTTACCAGTAGCAATGTTCATATCAGAGATCCAAGACTCGCTACCAATCCACTGCAGGCCAGTAATATTCTGCTGGGCTAATTCACCCAGAAGAACTTCCATGTCCGAGTAAGATACAAAAGCCACAATCACTTTAGAGTTTGCACTTTTAACAATGTTCACGATTCTCAGAATTTCTTCTTTAGGATCGGTCCTGAAAAATGCTTCTGAAAATTCCACACACACTCCGAATTCTGTGGCTGCTTTGATAAATGTGTTCATGCCATTGTTTCCGTAGTCATTATCGCTGCAGAGAGCCCCCACCCATGTCCAGCCAAAATATTTCACCAGGTTGGCCAGTGCTCTGCTCTGGTAGTAGTCACTGGGAATAGTTCTGAAGAATGATGGGTATTTCTTTCTGTCGCTGAGGCAGGCACAGGTCGCAAAATGACTGATCTGCAGGATCCCCATTAAACACAATAGAATAATGTATTAGAAGGAACATTCTTACACGTTATTGCAAAATGAGTCGGTAAGAGCAATATCAACACATAAAAATACATACCACCGGTATGTGCAGAGGTCCAACAGTAGCTGATATGGCAATAGTTGGAGTTGAGGATGTTTCTGCGATGACAGCTTGGACTGTGTTAGGTCTTTGACAGGACAAGTGAGAAGCATTTTCCTCATTAACTAGTGACAGAGAGGCTCTGAGAGCCATTTCTATGGATCCACATGAATCATAGATTTTGTAACCCAATTTGACACCCGGAAGAATATCAGATCTGTTGTTGATTTCTTCTATGGCAAATACCATTGTCTGAGCATTCTGAAACTCTCTGAGGCTCAAACTATAAAATACAGTCAAAGTTATCATTTAGTCTTGCTTGGTCAAACAGGTCAGGAATGCAATGATTAAAATTCCTTCCGAAAATACCTTCTGGAAATTACAGCAATTATTTTAACTTAATTTGTACATGTCAAATAATCTCCATACAATATATCACTGCTCACCTCTTACATTTTGGCCGCTCTGGTCTTGATGTGAATGTGGGTATCATCTCCTCCCAGCTGTTGTGGAAGGAGAAGATGCCCCCAATTATCACATCCCCATCTCTTTTGAGCTGAGGGCTGTTTGGAGGCCCCCATAACTTGCATGGAGGGTCGGCTGCTCTCACCATTGTGAACAGAAGCCATGTGTGCAGGAACCCCATTCTTGCCCCTTATTAAGACGATAAACCACTGATGCGGTCTTATATAACACCGTTTTATTCCACGTTGTGGGTGTTGCTTTTACAAATGCATTGCGTGCTTTCTGCCTTGAAACGTAGCCAATGAGAATGAACCACATTCATACTTATAATCTTATACTGCTTTGGAAAATAAAGTGGAACGTAGGTTACATCATCTTTTAAACTTGACTATCAAGCAAACTAAACAGGAAATTGCTATGGCAGTGCCAGATGGCTGAGAGCATCACAGGTATGTGCAGAAATAACACAAGTAACAAAAGTCAAAGGCCTTCTAAATCTGATACTGATAAAACTTCAAAACAATTTAAACAACAAAATGTGCATTATGGCTGTAAGTCAGCAGGACTGGGATGCGGTTATAAGCACAAGGCCACAGCATGTGGATATGTAGAAATAATAGTACATTTGTGAATGTTATAGTGCTTTTTCAACAGTTCAAAGGACATTGCGCAGGTAAATAGGACATTTTCGTGATATACTCTGACACTACGGACCTGTCATTCCTGTGTGCGCTTCAAAATATCCAAGACCGTTTGTCTAATCTGAGAATGTCACCATAAAACTAGCAACCATTAGTATTCAACTGCAGTGATCATTACAATGTTGTTTTCATAATTTATTTGTGAGAAGGTGCATTTACTAGTAAATATTTGCTAATGTCAGCTGGCTCTTTATACTGATAGTAGAAGTAGACTCTATTCTGACACCTAGTGCCATTGCTGCATGACGTTTGTTAACCAGAGTGATTCTAGTGTTGTTTTAGTTGTATTAATATTTTGAATTAGCTGTACTTTGGTTGCTGCAAAGTACTAAAATATTGTCTTGTTTTAGCCTCTTTGTCGAATGAGATAACATATTTACTAAACACATTCTGTAGAGCAGTTGTAGAAACAATGTGGTGAATTCCATGCAAGGGGAAAAGCTTATTCTAAGGTAATAAAAACATAACACTTCGTTTTGTAACATCTTTGTACACTTCTGAAGACATAGTTATGTACACTATTTTAAACTGCATTTTTGTTAGTAGATCCTCCTTAATATCACAAATTGTACCTTTAATTGTAGTTTTTCTATCAATCGTGTTTTTATCCTTTTATTATTTGTTGTATACGTTTCGTTGATTTTTGTTTCAGTTCTGGTTTTATTATATTTCTTATATTTGGTTAGTTTAATTGTCTCATATAATATTTAGACCAATTATTTATTTAATTTTATTTCAATGAACAATAACAACTTCTTAAGAGTTTTAGCTTCAGTAAAGCTTTAGTAAGCTTTTGTGCCCATAAGGGGGCGCCCTGCTTCCATGTAGAACACAAACGTTTTTATTAAACTAATATTATAAAACTAATGTCTAAAGCCCTCAACCTCCTAATGGAAATAAATGTATTCACAAAAAAATATATTTCAGAAAAATAGTAAATGTGTGTTTTTAAGAACAACATAATTATTGAACAAGGCAACATAAATAACAAACATACTATAGGATTGTTTAATATGTTTATTGTTTTATCCTAAATAATGGAAAAACAAATGTATCTTTGAAGGAGGCGTGTTGTGGTATGGTGACTGTTGCCTTTTGTTGGTCTTTATTTATTCTATGTCTCTATTTCATTTGTAGTTTTATGCTTACTTAATCTGTTTGGACTATTGAATCAATAGTTCAGTCATGTTTTTTTTTTATTTGTAGAAATGGTCTAACAGCCTATGTTGGTGATTTTTTTCACAAACTTTATTCATATTTAATGTAAAGTTTTTGTCGTGACAAGCTTTTTAGTATTAAATTCAGGTCTCAGTAAAATTATATAGCATTTTGGCAAGAAAATACAGAACAGTAAACCATAGCTAGAGCCCAAAATGGCAAATATCTCCACAGCTACAATAAACTTCCCAGGTGAACTTACATAAGCCGGTATAAAACTTATCCAAACTGCACAGAATATGAGCATACTGAAAGTGATCAATTTAGCTTCATTAAAGTTATCTGGCAATTTCCGCGCAAGGAACGCTAAAACAAAGCAGATGACAGCCAGAAGTCCAATATAACCCAGCACAGCCCAGAAGCCTACAGCTGAACCCAAATCACATTCTAGAATGATTTTGTCTTGATAATGATTTAAATTCATAAAGGGAAAAGGAGGAGAGACTGTTAACCAAAGCACACAGATCAAAATCTGTATAATTGTAAAGGCAAGAACAGTTAGACGTTGTTGTAAAGGCCCAAACCATTTCATGACATTACTTCCTGGAAGTGTGGCTTTAAAGGCCATTAACACAACTAATGTTTTACCCAGAACACAAGAGATACAGAGGACGAAAGTGATCCCAAACGCTGTGTGACGTAACATACAGGACCACTCAGTGGGGCGACCAATGAAAGTAAGTGAACAGAGAAAACACAGAGTCAATGAGAAGAGCAGCAGGAAGCTCAGCTCTGAGTTGTTGGCTCTGACAATAGGTGTACTTCTGTAGGTGTAGAAAATAAGCATGGTTACTATTGTGAAAAAGACCCCAACTAATGAAAACAATGCTAGAAGTATTCCCATTATTTCATCATATGACAAGAATTCAACTTCTTTTGGGATGCAGGCGTCTCCTCTTGTATTTGACCACTGTGCAAAAGGGCATTTGAGGCAAGCAATGGAATCTAGAAAGGCAAAAAAAGCAATTTTATATCAAAATGTCTAATATCTCTTATCTAATACTAGATAATAAGATTATTGTGTACCTGTTCTGTTACTGATCTCTCCTGGTGGACATGGAATACAGTCATAACAGCAGACAGGTCGTCCTTTTTGCACAGCCTTTCTAGTGCCTGGAGGACAACTCTCACTGCACACAGAAACAGGAACCTGCCATATACAAATACAAATCTATTTACTTGACTTTACTTCCAAATATATTTGTGTTTGTAGGTTTATTTTTTTTTAACTAAAACACATTGTTTACCCCATTACTTTCTTCTCTCCAGACTATCAGAACATTGTTCATGGAGAAACGCTGACCTTTAGGCAAAGAAGCATCATAGTAGCCTATGGTTTGGACCTTCATTTTTCCTTTATTAACACTTTGCAGATTGATCAGCTCATACTTCGCTGGGATATCTCCGTTGTTGTCAAAAAATACATTTTCACCACTGCGTGTGGTAAAATTTACAAATTTTAAGACGTTTAAGACCTTCAACACACAAGTGAATAAAAACATTAGTGTCTGCGGGCTACATATGGTTATAGTTTATGATTATTTTATTGTGTTCATAGAAAATGTTCTGGCCTTACCTGCCATGGCTTCATTTGATTAAGCTTTGGACAGGCATTAGAAATTGAGCTTTTGTTTTGCTCACATGAAAGCAAGTTATCGATTGCATGGGCCACTGCATAAACAGCTTTATATATATTATCAGAGATCCTTAAATCAGTAACATCAGTGAAGGAGTTCTGCACATCACGCAGGTGCTCTGACCCGTTACATTTCATTTTTACCTTACTCTGAGTCAAAGAGCAGTCAAAGACATATTCCCAGAATTCTCTGAGAAATGTGCTGTTAGGGAACTGAGATGGATGGACTTCTTGTAGAAAAGGGCCTAGTCCAGGGATCTGTGCGTTGCGGGCAGTAAATCCTACAGACCCGATTAGCAGAGAGTGGCCCGGGCCGTCTGCAAGCGAATCATCTGTGATCCAAGCATCACTTCCAATCCACTGCAGACCTGTAATGTTCTGCCTGTATAATTCCTCAACCAGCATCTTGATCTCTCTGTGTGACATGAAGGCCATTATTACCTGTGATGTAGAGGTTTTGATAATATTCACGATTCTCAGTAGTTCGTTGTATGGACCAGTACTTTCGAAGGCTTCAGTGTACTCAATGCACACTCCCTCTTCATGAGCAGCCATAATGAATGTGGTTATCCCATTTATTCCGTAATCATTTTTATTGCTTAACGCTCCAACCCACATCCAGCCAAAGTGTCTGACCAGCTGGGCCAGCGCTCTGCTCTGATGGTAATCACTAGGAATAGTTCTGAAGAAGGAGGGATATTCTTTTCTATTGCTCAAGCAAGCACATGTAGCAAAATGACTGATCTGCAGACAGAAGAATAAAAAGAGTATTATGCGTATATGATGACAACATTTTTATATCAAAACTAGAATTATAACATAAAAAAATAAACAAAATTTTGATATCTCACCACCGGTATATAAAATCTTCCGACAATCCGTGCAAAACTCATAGTTGGTGTTGACCCGGAATGTCCAATAATTGCTTGGACGGTCTGTGGCTTGGTGCAGTTTTCTGATATTTGTGATTGCTCCACACCATTTATCAATGCCATTCCTGCTCTAAGTATGTCTGTGGATCCACACTCATTGTAAATCTTGTAACCCAGTGTTACTCCGGGAAGAATATCTGTGGCTTTGTTTATCTTATCTATTGCAAACATCATTGTGTGAGCAAGCTTGAATTCTCGGAAACTGAAACTTAAAGGAAAATGTCATGTCAGCAATGTTATATATTTATATTAAATGCAATAGAAATGTAAGCCAGCAACAATTTTTTTAAGTACATCAACTTGGCATTACAAGTTAATTCAACTTACTATGATTTGGCCATTTTACTAATTTTGATATGTTGAAGTAATTTTAAAAAGCTGAAATTACTTGTAAAGCCAAGTTGACAGAATTAAAAATGTTAAGACAAAACTTGGATCTTTAGCCTTCTTACTTTAAAAGACAGTGTTTCTTTTTTTAACAATAAACATACATTTCCCCTAAGAGTGTTCAGACGAATTCATATGACAATTCAAGACAAATTATGTTTTTTTTTCTTAAATATACCTACTCCTTGCATGGACGTAATACCGGCATTTTTGTAAAGGAATCTTGGTAGCCGTCTTGTGTTGTGCGGAAGGAAAAGATACCCCCAATGATCAGGTCTCCATCTTTCTCTAGTTCAGGCTGCTTGTGATGCCACTGTGGCCTGCAGTCCGGCTTTTCTGCCTGAGATAACAGGACCCTTAAAAGCAGATGAAGTGTCAGCATAGCAGCTCTGTAACATGCATGTAGCAGACCACCGGATTTATACAGTCTGAGATCCCAAACATGTGAAGCCTGTCACGGCATTAGATCTCAGGAGACACATAGTACCAATCACATTGTAGTTCATTGTTCTCAAGGAAACACATATTCCAGCCTTCTAACCACCTGTTTTTGCTTCTGGAAATGTTAATCTGTAATCAGTTTTCCGTTTGTTAACTAATGCTGCAAAATAATTGATTTATGATTTTTAAGATCCTACTTTGGTCTATGGAGTGTCCAACAACAGGTTTACGTACATACATGGTGTAAAACACTTTCATTTTCTAATAATAGGCAGTTATTATTACCTTACTTCTTTACTGACTCTCAGATGATTCGTTCAGCGATTCATCTGTCTAATCCCCTTCCTTTCTGTCAGCCTACTCTGAAATGATTGGTCAGATTGTCTAGTCTAGTGTTTCTCAACCGGGGGTACCTTGATCCCTTGTGGTCCGTGGCGTAATTGCAGGAGATCCCTAGAACCCTTTAGAAAATTAATTTGTTATTATCTTGCATTCAGAGTTTGCAAAGAACACTTTATCCAGAGGAGAAGAATGTTCAACATGAGTTCCCTTTCTGTCTGTCTCGACCAGCAGTTCTCGACAGTAAAGAAGGGGCCCTGCCCCGTCCCAACAACCCACTTCAAGGACTTTTCCTCTCCTTCTTTTTTTTTCCCCTTTTCACGACGGTGTTCGGCAACCTGACGTTATGTTATGGCGAGACGCAACGTTGAGTATACTCAGCAGCCCTCAGCACTCTTAAATCAATGATAAGTTGAGCTGCATCGCCAGGCAGGTAAGTCAACAAAGCCGATCTCCATCCTCGGGGGCCTCCCCACGGCGAGAGATCCGCACTGCCAGCCATCGAACCATCCCCTGGGTGGACGACGTAGCAGATTGTACCCCTAGTCCCTGTCACGGTTCCTGGGCATCCCAGGCCAGACCTCTGGAACCTCTATCAGAAGAATCAGAATCAGAAAGAGCTTTATTGCCAAGTATGTTTGCACATACAAGGAATTTGTTTTGGTGACAGGAGCATCCAGTACACAGAATAAGCAACAACACAGAGACCATCAAACAATACAAAAAACAGTTACACAGATGATTTAAATAAGGGCCTATGGATATAAAAATTAAGAAATACAATACAGTAAACATAAGAGTAAAGCTATGGAGAGTTAAGTTATGTGTGTATGTAAATATGTACAAGTAAAAAATAGAATAGACTATTTCAGTAAAAGGTATGCGTTATATACAGCAAGATGAAATATAATTTACAGAAAAAGTTGTATAAAAAATAGACATTGTATTATCTGAAGGATATTGAAGATTGCACTTTGTTATTATTGCACAGAGTTAATTGCACATAAGAAGTCGTCTTGCACGCAAGAAAATATTTAAAAAATAAATTAACTGTTCAAGAGGTAGATGGCCTGAGGGAAGAAGCTATTTTTGTGTCTGGTTGTTTTGGTGCTCAGTGCTCTGTAGCGCCGACCAGACGGCAGCATTGTGAAGAGATGATGGCTTAGATGTGAGAGGTCCAGGGTGATTTTCTGAGCCCTTTTCCTCACTCTGGATGTATACAGTTCTTGGAGGGTGGGCAGGGGAGCACCAATGATCTTCTCAGCAGTCCGAACCGTCCTCTGTAGTCTTCTGAGGTCTGACTTTGTGGCTGAGCCAAACCAGACAGTGATGGATGTGCAGAGAACAGACTCTATGACCGCTGAGTAAAACTGTTTTAATAGAGTTTGCGGTAGGTTTAACTTCTTCAGCTGATGTAAGAAGTACAACATCTGCTGGGCTTTTTTATCAATAGAGCCAATGTGATTGTCCCACTTCAGGTCCTGAGAGATGATGGTGCCCAGGAACCTGAATGACTCCACTGCTGCCACAGTGCTGTTCATGATGGTGAGAGGGGGGAGTGCAGGGGGGTTTCTCCTGAAATCCACAATCGTCTCCTGTGATTCAGTCCTGTGATTTTGGATTTCTTTGGGATGGGGATTATGGTGGAGCACTTGAAACAGGAAGGAACTGTGCACAGATCCAGTGATCTGTTGAAGATCTTTGAGAAGATGAAGGCCAGTTGAATAGCACAGCTTTTAAGACAGGCTGGGGAGATACCATCTGGGCCTGGTGCTTTTCTTCTCTTTTGTTTCCTAAAGACTCTGCACACATCCTCTTCACTGATCTGAAGTGCAGGAGGTGGGATGACTGAAGGTGATAGGTGTTGTGTAGAGAGAATGTCAGAGTTGAAGTGAGGTGTTAAATTAGCATTTTCAAATCTGCAGTAAAGGTCATTCAGATCATTGACCAGGTGTTGATTGCCTGCAAAATTGGGGGATGGTGGCTTGTAGTTAGTGATGTCTTTAAGGCCCTTCCACACAGACGCAGGGTCATTGGATGAAAACTACTCTAACTTTTTAGAGTAGTTTCTCTTAGCCACTCTGATCTCCTTTGTCAATGTGTTCCTAGCCTGCCTGTACAAGACCTTGTCCCCGTTTCTGTAGGCATCCTCCTTGGCCTGGCGAATCTGTCTGAGTTTTGCTGAGAACCATGGTTTATCATTGTTTTATTTTAAGGAGGTCCTGGTAGGAATGCACAAGTCCTCACAGAAACTGATGTATGATGTTACAGTCTCTGTGAGCTCGTCCAGATCGGTGGTAGCAGCTTCAAAAACACTCCAATCGGAGTACTCGAAACAGGCTTGTAGGGCAAGCTCTGTTTCGTTGGTCCATCTTTTAACAGTCCTTACCACAGGTTTGGCAGATTTTAGTTTCTGCCTGTAGGCTGGGATAAGGTGAACCAGGCAGTGATCAGACAGTCCTAAAGCTGCTCTAGGGACAGAGCGATATGCATTCTTTATTGTGGTGTAGCAGTGGTCCAAAATATTTTTGTCTCTGGTTGGGCATGTGATGTGTTGTCTGTTTTTTGGCAGCTCGAGTGTAAGTTTTGCATGATTAAAGTCGCCAAGAATAATGATAACAGAGTCCGGATGTTGTTGCTCTGTGTCTGTGATGTGATCGGCGAGCTGTTGTAATGCCACGCTCACGTGCGCTTGCGGAGGAATGTAAACACACACGAAAATGAACTAGGAAAACTCTCTCGGCGAGTAAAAGGGCTTACAGTTAATGAAGAGTGCTTCTAGGTCGAGACAGCGCATCTTCTTCATCACTGTTGTATCTGTACACCACTTTTCATTGATGTAGAAACATACCCCACCTCCGCGCGATTTTCCTGTTGATTCTGCGTCGCGGTCCGCTCTGAACAGCAGGTAGCCGGGCAGATGTAACGCGCTGTCCGGGATAAAGTCGTTCAGCCACGTTTCCACAAAACACAAAACAACAGAGTTTGAAAAATCCTTATTTGTCCGGCAGAGTAGAAGAAGTTTGTCCGTTTTGTTTGGCAAAGAGCGCAGATTCGCCAGATGTATGCTAGGCAGTGCAGTTTTAAAGCCGCGCTTTCTGAGCCTGATCAGCGCGCCGGCTCGCTTACCACGCTTGCGTGTCCTGGAGTGCTTTAGCAGCGCTGCTGCGCCTCCGACTACGATGTTGAATAAAACATCCGAATAATCAAAAACCGGTAAAATATCAGATGGTGTGCAGTGCCGAATGTTCAGCAGTTCACCTCTTGTGAAACTAATTGTATGGGAAAAACATGAAACAGGACAAACTAACAAAAACACTAAAACAACTGGAGAGCTCCACACCGAGGCAGCCATCTGCGGCGCCATCTTGGATCTATATTTCTTGGCGCCATCTTGGATCTCTATGTCTGGCCCTTGGACGCAAGTTAGAGACGCAACTTAGAGGCGTATAGACCCCTTGTGGCCGGGACCCTAGCCTGATTGATGGCTAGGGTCCCGGCCACAAGGGGGCTATACGCCTCTAAGTTGCACCTCTTCTCGTCCTGGTGTTCGTCTCGCAGAGAATACCCACGCAGATGCATGATCGGGAACGTGTTGTCCTTTTTACAAGAGAGACTTGAGACTAACCTCTCCCCTTCCACACTGAAAGTGTATGTTGCCGCTCATCATGACTCAGTTGCTGGTAAAGCTCTTGGACAGCACGACCTGATCATTCGGTTCCTAAGGGGCGCGAGAAGGCGTAACCCGCCTCTTCCGCGCTCCATTCCCCCAGGAGTTGAAGAACAGGCATCCAATCCATCACTAAGCATGCACTCCCTGCGGGCTGGCTGGGCAGATTAGCCGTGCCCCTTAGGCCGGGTACCTTCTGAGTTATCCATATATAGCTCTAACCGGACAAAATACTACCAGACGTTGTAACTCAGGTTCCGTCTGATGTATCCTCAATATCGGTACCCACCTTCCCTAGGTGCACCTTGGTGACCTTCCCGCGGTTTACTACTTCAGTCGGCATATATTTCCCATGAGCTCTCCCCTGACGGTGAGAGCATGCAGGTATCCCCATCAGAACTCCTCCCGATGCACCGTAAGGATGGAAGGTAGAGGCTTCCCACCTTTTCAAAAAGCTCTGGGACCCCCTACCTACCTATCCAATGGAAGATTACAATTTAAAAAAAGCGCTCATGTCTGACACGCCCACGCCATTCACTGTTGCTTCGCTAGAGATTGTGATATTAAATATATCACATTCATTGAAAGTATTATGTTCAATTGTATTTGGTTAATTTCTGTGACATGACAAATATATTCTATGTGGGGGGCGCCAGACAAATTATGCAGCCAGGTGACCTGAGGCTACTCTATAATTGTCTTGTGTATCAATCTTGAGTTTGAAATGTTTTACTTTACTCATCCAGAACCCCGTAACGGAACATAATGAAGTTTAAATACAAGTTTAGAAGTATAGACTGCATGAACGTGATTTACAAATTCACTCCAAAAGTGGTAAAGGATGAGCTTTACTCGCCCTAAGTATAAAGTCTTTACACTGCGCGAGTGCAAAGGGACAAAAGCAGATAACCCACTATAATCAGGATGCTATGTGCTGCGTAAGTAATCCTTGTTATTGTTTTTTTCTGTTTACTCTCTGTAAAATTGTAGTACACTTTTTGCTATATACACCAGTAAACTGTAGTAAATTCTGAGGTGCTGTTATATTTAAAAGCTATATGTAGATTTTATAAATGTTTTCAAAAATAGGCTTCTAACTACAACTATGTTGTATAGCTTAACACAAATAAATGATGAGACACCCGATGGACTGTTATTTTTCTTTACTGAACTAAAGTTAACTGAAAAGTTACTATCGTGTAACAGAAGAGATGGATAGCCAACCAAAACACTTAACAGTGTTACTCTCTAGCTATGGTTATTTTTATTAATTCCACAGTCTCCTGAAGACTCCATACACTACATTACTGAATTGATAAACTGGAAAATACTGTTTTGTAACTTAATATTTACTACTTAATATTTTATTTTAATATTTTATGTTATGGTTCAAAAACATTGTGTATCTAGGAATTTTTACAACAGTTTACTATTATAAATTATACGTTTATTGCAATATTTGTTTTCATTATTTTACGTTTTTTAGTGTTAATAAACACCATCACATGCTTTTATAGTTAAACCTTTGTTAGCTAAAGTAGTGATGATAGTTAATATCACATATAAAATGGTTTATTGCACCCTCAAAAAGCATGTGCAGCAGCCTCCACTGCTCTGCATACCGTCGCATGAATTTTAATTAAAAATTTTAATGCAAATGAAAACCATTCTATGGTCATTAGTAATTTTAAGTGAGGCTTACATTTATGTACTTAACAGATATAAAAATGTTGAATTTACAAATCTTTTTATTTTCCGTATTTAGTGACTTTGTTATTTGTTCACTTTCAGCTTTACAACTTGGCATTCACACACAGCCACATTGTAAACTATTTAAGGCGGATTTATGGTTATGAATTGGACCTGCACCGGAGCCCCTAAGCCATAAGCTACGCATTGGTTTACTTGTGCGTCGACATGCAATTACATACACAGACCATTGGTAAGCAGGGAATGTTGCTGGTGCAACCCTGAATATCAATGCAAACGGCGAAGAAGCAGCAGTTTGTTGTTTATGTTGTCGGAGAAGCATCCTCAGTCATAGCTGCAAACAGACAGCTACTTTTTTTGCTGTCAACAAACCGTTTATTAAGATTCAGAAATGCAACGCTATCCCTGTGTTTGTTTGAGGGAGGGGTTCTAGCAGACCAACCACAACCAGTGGGTTGATTCACTGCTAATATTGAAATATTGATTGACATCTGATGATATCTCTCCTTGAACGAAGTCTTTACTTTGACATTCGGCAGCAGTGTAGTGCAGTTGCCGATCTAGAGATGCTCAAGAAGGCAACATTGTATTTGAATTAAGTTTCACTATTTCGCTTTGGGTTTGGGATTAGTGAAAAACTTTTCATTGTGTAGGTTAGCGTTAGGCTCCGTTAACAGATGATTAATTGGATAAGAGCGATCTGATCCCAACATACATATCATTATTTATTATCATTATATTTACATCAGGGTTGGAAATTAACAGATGCTTTGGAAAAAAACGGACAACAAGGTGAACAAAAATGCTCTCCAAATTCAAGGTGAATGGGGAATACTGCCCCTGCAGAATAAAAAGTAACTACGACTGTCGCAATCTTCATAAGATTTAGTAAAAATTAACAAATATGGGTTACAGCATAACATTTTGATCTGTTACAGCTTTAAGCAGAACAGCCTATCACAGCCTGTCATGACCCTGTCCTTCTTGTCCAGAGTTTTGTAGTTTTGTAGACAGGGTCATGACTGTACCATGTCTTGTGTGTGTGTTTCGTCTACTGTGGAGACACGTGACTGTTTGTTATGACATTGCGCCACTTGTCTCGTGCTTTGGCCCCTCCCTCTAGTTCCCAGTAATCTCCCCATCGGTGTTTCATTCCCGTCTTTGTGTTCCCCTTTATTACGCCCCAGTTCCCTCTGTCCTGTGCTGGTTCGTTTTGACGTGTTTGCCATTTTCCTGCCTAGATCTTGTAAGCCCGGATAATACCCTGTTTTGTTCTTGTTTCCCCTTGGGGAAAGTGTTTGTTTGCCTTTTCAATCTACAACGAGTTCCTGTTTTTTTTTAGTTTGCCCCTTCGTGGGTAAAAAAGTATTTTATCTCAACTTTAACTGTCTGCATCTGGGTTCTGCCCAGAAAAGTCAGATTCTTTCATGTATAACTTGAAGCCATTGAATGAGTATAATAAAAATTGTGCTTTAACTAATTTGCATTTAATCATAGGACTATGACTAAAACTAAATATAAAATTGCTGTTTAAATTAATACTGGTGTCTGGGGAGCTGCACTTCAAGCAGATGAAGTGTCAGCATAGCAGCTCTGTAACATGCATGTAGCAGACCACCGGATTTATACAGTCTGAGATCCCAAACATGTGAAGCCTGTCACGGCATTAGATCTCAGGAGACACATAGTACCAATCACATTGTAGTTCATTGTTCTCAAGGAAACACATATTCCAGCCTTCTAACCACCTGTTTTTGCTTCTGGAAATGTTAATCTGTAATCAGTTTTCCGTTTGTTAACTAATGCTGCAAAATAATTGATTTATGATTTTTAAGATCCTACTTTGGTCTATGGAGTGTCCAACAACAGGTTTACGTACATACATGGTGTAAAACACTTTCATTTTCTAATAATAGGCAGTTATTATTACCTTACTTCTTTACTGACTCTCAGATGATTCGTTCAGCGATTCATCTGTCTAATCCCCTTCCTTTCTGTCAGCCTACTCTGAAATGATTGGTCAGATTGTCTAGTCTAGTGTTTCTCAACCGGGGGTACCTTGATCCCTTGTGGTCCGTGGCGTAATTGCAGGAGATCCCTAGAACCCTTTAGAAAATTAATTTGTTATTATCTTGCATTCAGAGTTTGCAAAGAACACTTTATCCAGAGGAGAAGAATGTTCAACATGAGTTCCCTTTCTGTCTGTCTCGACCAGCAGTTCTCGACAGTAAAGAAGGGGCCCTGCCCCGTCCCAACAACCCACTTCAAGGACTTTTCCTCTCCTTCTTTTTTTTTCCCCTTTTCACGACGGTGTTCGGCAACCTGACGTTATGTTATGGCGAGACGCAACGTTGAGTATACTCAGCAGCCCTCAGCACTCTTAAATCGATGACAAGTTGAGCTGCATCGCCAGGCAGGTAAGTCAACAAAGCCGATCTCCATCCTCGGGGGCCTCCCCACGGCGAGAGATCCGCACTGCCAGCCATCGAACCATCCCCTGGGTGGACGACGTAGCAGATTGTACCCCTAGTCCCTGTCACGGTTCCTGGGCATCCCAGGCCAGACCTCTGGAACCTCTATCAGAAGAATCAGAATCAGAAAGAGCTTTATTGCCAAGTATGTTTGCACATACAAGGAATTTGTTTTGGTGACAGGAGCATCCAGTACACAGAATAAGCAACAACACAGAGACCATCAAACAATACAAAAAACAGTTACACAGATGATTTAAATAAGGGCCTATGGATATAAAAATTAAGAAATACAATACAGTAAACATAAGAGTAAAGCTATGGAGAGTTAAGTTATGTGTGTATGTAAATATGTACAAGTAAAAAATAGAATAGACTATTTCAGTAAAAGGTATGCGTTATATACAGCAAGATGAAATATAATTTACAGAAAAAGTTGTATAAAAAATAGACATTGTATTATCTGAAGGATATTGAAGATTGCACTTTGTTATTATTGCACAGAGTTAATTGCACATAAGAAGTCGTCTTGCACGCAAGAAAATATTTAAAAAATAAATTAACTGTTCAAGAGGTAGATGGCCTGAGGGAAGAAGCTATTTTTGTGTCTGGTTGTTTTGGTGCTCAGTGCTCTGTAGCGCCGACCAGACGGCAGCATTGTGAAGAGATGATGGCTTAGATGTGAGAGGTCCAGGGTGATTTTCTGAGCCCTTTTCCTCACTCTGGATGTATACAGTTCTTGGAGGGTGGGCAGGGGAGCACCAATGATCTTCTCAGCAGTCCGAACCGTCCTCTGTAGTCTTCTGAGGTCTGACTTTGTGGCTGAGCCAAACCAGACAGTGATGGATGTGCAGAGAACAGACTCTATGACCGCTGAGTAAAACTGTTTTAATAGAGTTTGCGGTAGGTTTAACTTCTTCAGCTGATGTAAGAAGTACAACATCTGCTGGGCTTTTTTATCAATAGAGCCAATGTGATTGTCCCACTTCAGGTCCTGAGAGATGATGGTGCCCAGGAACCTGAATGACTCCACTGCTGCCACAGTGCTGTTCATGATGGTGAGAGGGGGGAGTGCAGGGGGGTTTCTCCTGAAATCCACAATCGTCTCCACTGTTTTAAGCGTGTTCAGCTCCAAGTTGTTATGACTGCACCAGACAGACAGCTGCTCGACCTCCTGTCTGTAAGCAGACTCATCACCATCCTGGATGAGGCCAATAAGTGTCGTCTGCGAACTTCAGAAGTCTTATAGAAGGGTCCTGGGCAGTGCAGTCATTTGTGTACAGGGAGAAGAGCAGTGGGGAGAGAACGCATCCCTGGGGGGTGCCAGTGCTGATTGTGCGAGTGCTGGATGTGAGTTTCCCCATTCTCACTAACTGTTGCCTGTCTGTCAGAAAGCTGGTGATCCACTGACAGATAGAGCCAGGAACAGATAGATGGGTTAACTTTTTCTGGAGCAGTGATGGGATGATGGTGTTGAAAGCGGAGCTGAAGTCCACAAACAGGATCCTTACCTAGGTCCCTGGTCTATCGAGATGTTTCAGGACAAAATGCAGCGCCATGTTAACTGCATCCTCAACAGACCTGTTTGCTCTGTAGGCAAACTGCAGGGGCTCCAGTAAGGGTTCTGTGATGTCCTTCAGATAAGCCAATACCAGTCTCTTGAATGACTTCATGACCACAGATGTGAGAGCGACGGGACTGTAGTTATTCAGTCCTGTGATTTTGGATTTCTTTGGGATGGGGATTATGGTGGAGCACTTGAAACAGGAAGGAACTGTGCACAGATCCAGTGATCTGTTGAAGATCTTTGAGAAGATGAAGGCCAGTTGAATAGCACAGCTTTTAAGACAGGCTGGGGAGATACCATCTGGGCCTGGTGCTTTTCTTCTCTTTTGTTTCCTAAAGACTCTGCACACATCCTCTTCACTGATCTGAAGTGCAGGAGGTGGGATGACTGAAGGTGATAGGTGTTGTGTAGAGAGAATGTCAGAGTTGAAGTGAGGTGTTAAATTAGCATTTTCAAATCTGCAGTAAAGGTCATTCAGATCATTGACCAGGTGTTGATTGCCTGCAAAATTGGGGGATGGTGGCTTGTAGTTAGTGATGTCTTTAAGGCCCTTCCACACAGACGCAGGGTCATTGGATGAAAACTACTCTAACTTTTTAGAGTAGTTTCTCTTAGCCACTCTGATCTCCTTTGTCAATGTGTTCCTAGCCTGCCTGTACAAGACCTTGTCCCCGTTTCTGTAGGCATCCTCCTTGGCCTGGCGAATCTGTCTGAGTTTTGCTGAGAACCATGGTTTATCATTGTTTTATTTTAAGGAGGTCCTGGTAGGAATGCACAAGTCCTCACAGAAACTGATGTATGATGTTACAGTCTCTGTGAGCTCGTCCAGATCGGTGGTAGCAGCTTCAAAAACACTCCAATCGGAGTACTCGAAACAGGCTTGTAGGGCAAGCTCTGTTTCGTTGGTCCATCTTTTAACAGTCCTTACCACAGGTTTGGCAGATTTTAGTTTCTGCCTGTAGGCTGGGATAAGGTGAACCAGGCAGTGATCAGACAGTCCTAAAGCTGCTCTAGGGACAGAGCGATATGCATTCTTTATTGTGGTGTAGCAGTGGTCCAAAATATTTTTGTCTCTGGTTGGGCATGTGATGTGTTGTCTGTTTTTTGGCAGCTCGAGTGTAAGTTTTGCATGATTAAAGTCGCCAAGAATAATGATAACAGAGTCCGGATGTTGTTGCTCTGTGTCTGTGATGTGATCGGCGAGCTGTTGTAATGCCACGCTCACGTGCGCTTGCGGAGGAATGTAAACACACACGAAAATGAACTAGGAAAACTCTCTCGGCGAGTAAAAGGGCTTACAGTTAATGAAGAGTGCTTCTAGGTCGAGACAGCGCATCTTCTTCATCACTGTTGTATCTGTACACCACTTTTCATTGATGTAGAAACATACCCCACCTCCGCGCGATTTTCCTGTTGATTCTGCGTCGCGGTCCGCTCTGAACAGCAGGTAGCCGGGCAGATGTAACGCGCTGTCCGGGATAAAGTCGTTCAGCCACGTTTCCACGAAACACAAAACAACAGAGTTTGAAAAATCCTTATTTGTCCGGCAGAGTAGAAGAAGTTTGTCCGTTTTGTTTGGCAAAGAGCGCAGATTCGCCAGATGTATGCTAGGCAGTGCAGTTTTAAAGCCGCGCTTTCTGAGCCTGATCAGCGCGCCGGCTCGCTTACCACGCTTGCGTGTCCTGGAGTGCTTTAGCAGCGCTGCTGCGCCTCCGACTACGATGTTGAATAAAACATCCGAATAATCAAAAACCGGTAAAATATCAGATGGTGTGCAGTGCCGAATGTTCAGCAGTTCACCTCTTGTGAAACTAATTGTATGGGAAAAACATGAAACAGGACAAACTAACAAAAACACTAAAACAACTGGAGAGCTCCACACCGAGGCAGCCATCTGCGGCGCCATCTTGGATCTATATTTCTTGGCGCCATCTTGGATCTCTATGTCTGGCCCTTGGACGCAAGTTAGAGACGCAACTTAGAGGCGTATAGACCCCTTGTGGCCGGGACCCTAGCCTGATTGATGGCTAGGGTCCCGGCCACAAGGGGGCTATACGCCTCTAAGTTGCACCTCTTCTCGTCCTGGTGTTCGTCTCGCAGAGAATACCCACGCAGATGCATGATCGGGAACGTGTTGTCCTTTTTACAAGAGAGACTTGAGACTAACCTCTCCCCTTCCACACTGAAAGTGTATGTTGCCGCTCATCATGACTCAGTTGCTGGTAAAGCTCTTGGACAGCACGACCTGATCATTCGGTTCCTAAGGGGCGCGAGAAGGCGTAACCCGCCTCTTCCGCGCTCCATTCCCCCAGGAGTTGAAGAACAGGCATCCAATCCATCACTAAGCATGCACTCCCTGCGGGCTGGCTGGGCAGATTAGCCGTGCCCCTTAGGCCGGGTACCTTCTGAGTTATCCATATATAGCTCTAACCGGACAAAATACTACCAGACGTTGTAACTCAGGTTCCGTCTGATGTATCCTCAATATCGGTACCCACCTTCCCTAGGTGCACCTTGGTGACCTTCCCGCGGTTTACTACTTCAGTCGGCATATATTTCCCATGAGCTCTCCCCTGACGGTGAGAGCATGCAGGTATCCCCATCAGAACTCCTCCCGATGCACCGTAAGGATGGAAGGTAGAGGCTTCCCACCTTTTCAAAAAGCTCTGGGACCCCCTACCTACCTATCCAATGGAAGATTACAATTTAAAAAAAGCGCTCATGTCTGACACGCCCACGCCATTCACTGTTGCTTCGCTAGAGATTGTGATATTAAATATATCACATTCATTGAAAGTATTATGTTCAATTGTATTTGGTTAATTTCTGTGACATGACAAATATATTCTATGTGGGGGGCGCCAGACAAATTATGCAGCCAGGTGACCTGAGGCTACTCTATAATTGTCTTGTGTATCAATCTTGAGTTTGAAATGTTTTACTTTACTCATCCAGAACCCCGTAACGGAACATAATGAAGTTTAAATACAAGTTTAGAAGTATAGACTGCATGAACGTGATTTACAAATTCACTCCAAAAGTGGTAAAGGATGAGCTTTACTCGCCCTAAGTATAAAGTCTTTACACTGCGCGAGTGCAAAGGGACAAAAGCAGATAACCCACTATAATCAGGATGCTATGTGCTGCGTAAGTAATCCTTGTTATTGTTTTTTTCTGTTTACTCTCTGTAAAATTGTAGTACACTTTTTGCTATATACACCAGTAAACTGTAGTAAATTCTGAGGTGCTGTTATATTTAAAAGCTATATGTAGATTTTATAAATGTTTTCAAAAATAGGCTTCTAACTACAACTATGTTGTATAGCTTAACACAAATAAATGATGAGACACCCGATGGACTGTTATTTTTCTTTACTGAACTAAAGTTAACTGAAAAGTTACTATCGTGTAACAGAAGAGATGGATAGCCAACCAAAACACTTAACAGTGTTACTCTCTAGCTATGGTTATTTTTATTAATTCCACAGTCTCCTGAAGACTCCATACACTACATTACTGAATTGATAAACTGGAAAATACTGTTTTGTAACTTAATATTTACTACTTAATATTTTATTTTAATATTTTATGTTATGGTTCAAAAACATTGTGTATCTAGGAATTTTTACAACAGTTTACTATTATAAATTATACGTTTATTGCAATATTTGTTTTCATTATTTTACGTTTTTTAGTGTTAATAAACACCATCACATGCTTTTATAGTTAAACCTTTGTTAGCTAAAGTAGTGATGATAGTTAATATCACATATAAAATGGTTTATTGCACCCTCAAAAAGCATGTGCAGCAGCCTCCACTGCTCTGCATACCGTCGCATGAATTTTAATTAAAAATTTTAATGCAAATGAAAACCATTCTATGGTCATTAGTAATTTTAAGTGAGGCTTACATTTATGTACTTAACAGATATAAAAATGTTGAATTTACAAATCTTTTTATTTTCCGTATTTAGTGACTTTGTTATTTGTTCACTTTCAGCTTTACAACTTGGCATTCACACACAGCCACATTGTAAACTATTTAAGGCGGATTTATGGTTATGAATTGGACCTGCACCGGAGCCCCTAAGCCATAAGCTACGCATTGGTTTACTTGTGCGTCGACATGCAATTACATACACAGACCATTGGTAAGCAGGGAATGTTGCTGGTGCAACCCTGAATATCAATGCAAACGGCGAAGAAGCAGCAGTTTGTTGTTTATGTTGTCGGAGAAGCATCCTCAGTCATAGCTGCAAACAGACAGCTACTTTTTTTGCTGTCAACAAACCGTTTATTAAGATTCAGAAATGCAACGCTATCCCTGTGTTTGTTTGAGGGAGGGGTTCTAGCAGACCAACCACAACCAGTGGGTTGATTCACTGCTAATATTGAAATATTGATTGACATCTGATGATATCTCTCCTTGAACGAAGTCTTTACTTTGACATTCGGCAGCAGTGTAGTGCAGTTGCCGATCTAGAGATGCTCAAGAAGGCAACATTGTATTTGAATTAAGTTTCACTATTTCGCTTTGGGTTTGGGATTAGTGAAAAACTTTTCATTGTGTAGGTTAGCGTTAGGCTCCGTTAACAGATGATTAATTGGATAAGAGCGATCTGATCCCAACATACATATCATTATTTATTATCATTATATTTACATCAGGGTTGGAAATTAACAGATGCTTTGGAAAAAAACGGACAACAAGGTGAACAAAAATGCTCTCCAAATTCAAGGTGAATGGGGAATACTGCCCCTGCAGAATAAAAAGTAACTACGACTGTCGCAATCTTCATAAGATTTAGTAAAAATTAACAAATATGGGTTACAGCATAACATTTTGATCTGTTACAGCTTTAAGCAGAACAGCCTATCACAGCCTGTCATGACCCTGTCCTTCTTGTCCAGAGTTTTGTAGTTTTGTAGACAGGGTCATGACTGTACCATGTCTTGTGTGTGTGTTTCGTCTACTGTGGGGACACGTGACTGTTTGTTATGACATTGCGCCACTTGTCTCGTGCTTTGGCCCCTCCCTCTAGTTCCCAGTAATCTCCCCATCGGTGTTTCATTCCCGTCTTTGTGTTCCCCTTTATTACGCCCCAGTTCCCTCTGTCCTGTGCTGGTTCGTTTTGACGTGTTTGCCATTTTCCTGCCTAGATCTTGTAAGCCCGGATAATACCCTGTTTTGTTCTTGTTTCCCCTTGGGGAAAGTGTTTGTTTGCCTTTTCAATCTACACCGAGTTCCTGTTTTTTTTTAGTTTGCCCCTTCGTGGGTAAAAAAGTATTTTATCTCAACTTTAACTGTCTGCATCTGGGTTCTGCCCAGAAAAGTCAGATTCTTTCATGTATAACTTGAAGCCATTGAATGAGTATAATAAAAATTGTGCTTTAACTAATTTGCATTTAATCATAGGACTATGACTAAAACTAAATATAAAATTGCTGTTTAAATTAATACTGGTGTCTGGGGAGCTGGAGAAACATTTCAGAAACTTTTATTTTTATTTATTCTATCTAGTATTTTATAAATTAAACACACAGATCATTACTTGCCCATCATGTGCCTCTTAGAATTCTTTTCTGGTTTGAATAAAATCAAATAACATTTTGGGAGAAAGATGCAGAACAGCAAGCCAAAACTAGAGGCTAAAATAGCAAATATCTCCACAGCTACTGTAAACTTTCCAGGAGAACTGACATAAGCTGGAATAAAAGCGATCCACACAGCACAGAATATGAGCATACTGAATGTGATGAATTTAGCTTCATTGAATTTATCAGGCAGCTTCCGAGCTAGAAAAGCCAGAATGAAGCACCAAAGAGCAAGAAATCCTACATAACCCAAAACAGCCCAGAAGCCAAGAGCTGAGCCCACATTACACTCTAAAATTATCCTTTCTTTGAAGTAATTTATATTTTTAAAAGGAAACGGAGGAGAGGTTGTCAGCCAAAGTATACAAATAAGCACTTGTATTAGTGTGAATCCAAGAACACTGAGTCTCTGTTGTACAGGCCCAAACCATTTCATGACATTACTTCCTGGAAGTGTGGCCTTGAATGCCATTAACACAACTAATGTTTTACCCAGAACACAAGAGATACAGAGTACAAAAGTGATCCCAAACGCTGTGTGACGTAACATACAGGACCACTCAGTGGGGCGACCAATGAAAGTAAGTGAACAGAGAAAACACAACATTAGTGAAAACAGGAGCAGGAAGCTCAGTTCTGAGTTGTTGGCTTTTACTATTGGAGTGTTTTTATATCTAAAGAATATGACTGCAACTAACACTGTTATAAATGCACCAACAATAGAAATTGTTGTGAGCAAAATTCCCATGATCTCCTCATATGATAAATATTCAGTCTCTTTCTTAACACATCCATCATTTTTCAGATTTGACCAGAAGTCTTCATTGCACCGCAGACATGTCACAGAATCTGTTAATGATTAGTAATTTTTAATAACAGCAATTTCAATTTATTTTGTTCTTTTTACATATGTATTTTTACCTGTCATGTTAGTAATTTCACCTTCCGTACATGGTATGCAGTCATAACAGCAGACAGGTCTTCCTTTCTGTACAGCCTTTCTAGTGCCTGGAGGACAACTCTCACTGCACACAGACACAGGCACCTGCAACCCAAAGATTGAATTTTTTACTATAATGCTGTTATACAGTATGTATTATTACATTAGGTTTTGACCAAATAGACATTGTGATAACACACAATACACGCAAATGACATGTCCCGTAATCTCACCTTTGTCTTATTATTTGCCCATATAATTGAACCAATGTTCACTGACAAGCGATCTTTCACAGGAAGAGATGCATCATAAAGTCCAACGGAAACAAATACATCATGTTTTATTTGACCTAGTTGCCAATTTATTATCTCATATTTTGCCACTGCCTCTCCATTTTCATCAAAGTAAACCTCCTCGCCATCTTTGGTTTTGAAACTGACTTTTCTCAGGTTCCTCAGAAACTGAAAGAGTTGACACACACATGCACACACACATGCACACACCACACACACACACGCAAATTGATACACATTTGTTATATTTTTTTTATGTGACAACACTTTAGAAGAGTGGAGGTACATGGAGGTACATTATATATAGTGTTAACGCACTGTTGAGGGATCAGTCTTTTTCTTTGTTGGACATTTGTCTGTGCAGCCCAGAAGGTCATGAATTGCATGAGCTACAGAGTAAACTCCTTTATACACATTACTGAAGATGGGCATGAGTGACATGTCTGTAAATGTGTTTGGCATGTCAGACTGTTCCTCCTCGCCTGTACATTCAGTCGTGAATGTTGAATCATTCTTATTGGAATATTTACACTGAAACAAATCTTCCCAGAGCTCAGTGAAAATGGCACTTCCCGATGACTTCAGTGGTTTTATATCTAATATGAAATCTTTTAGACCTGTTACTTCATTTTTAGGTATAGTCAGCCCAACAGCCCCGTGCAAAATATGGTGTTTATCCATACTGGCAATGACTGAATCTGAGATCCAGCCCTCTGTGCCCACCCACTGAAATCCTGTGATATTGTGTTCAACAAATTTATGTAACAGGACCTCCAAGTCCCCGTATACAAGAAATCCCACAATCACTCGAGAAGTAGACCTTTTAATCTGCTCAATTATTCGCAGTACTTTATCTTCCGGGTACGTTCTTAAAAACGGGAGGGAATATTCCAGACAAATGCCCATCTTCTCAGCTACTTTAGTGAAAGTGGCCATTCCAGTATTGCCATAATCATCATCTGTTCTAATGGCGCCCACCCAGGTCCAGCCAAAGTGTCTGACCAGTTCTGCCAATGCTCTGCTTTGATAATAATCACTTGTTATTGTTCTCAGAAATGAAGGATATTTGATTTTGTCACTGAGACACTCACAGGTGGCATAATGACTGATCTAGGAAAATTTGAGCGATTCAATTATTATATTATATTAACATCAAAAAATATAAAACTTTTTTGGACAATTTAAATTCTGGAAGTTTATACTGAGAAAATAAAGCCATACAGTAACATAGAAACGAGATGATAGTAAAAATAAAACAATTAATACCATTGGAAGCCTAAATGGTCCAATACTTTTTGCCATTGCCATGCTTTTTGAGGATGTTGTGTCTCCAAGTACAGCTTGCACATAGCCTTGCTTTGTGCAAGACCCATTAGAGGTTGTGTTCTCATGCCCATTAACAAGAGCCATAGTCACTCGAACAGCCATTGCCATAGAGCCGCATGTGTCATAGACCCTGTAGCCCAACTTGACCCCCGGCAGCAAAGTAGAGCTGTTGTTAATTTCCTCTATAGCGTAGAGCATTGACTGTGCATACTGGAAATCTCTGTAATTAAGACTGGTTAAAAAAAAAGACATTCATTACATTTAGGTAAAGCTAAATGGAAGTTAATTCCAATATTATTATTGAAATAAGCAGTAATAGGTGTGTCAATAACATAAATAAAACCTAAACATTTATTTAAAAAGACAGCACTGATTTTCAGGTGTTCCCTACCTGATGCACTTCAGTGGAGGTGGTGTAGTTAAATATGTTATTTGTCTGACCTCCCAGCTACTGTGGAAGGAGAAAACCCCTCCAAGTATGATGTCCCCATCTTTCCATAGCTGAGGGTAGACAGGCTGTCCTTGCAGAACGCAGGCAGTTTCATTTGCTCTGGTGAAAGAAACAATGGTCATTACTACATGCATGAGGGCAAATAATGGCTCCATTCATCAATTTAATAAATGCAGCTGTATATCAGAGATGTGCTTGGTTTGATGTGCCAATAAAGTGATCCGGAACAGTTCTGCAATATTTATAGAGATCAAAGGTACTAATTCTCTGTGGAAAAATGACAAACTTGGACCTCTTTTGAAGGAGGTGCTTCATTCTGACATTATCAGGAAAAAGTATGGTAAACTGAAATTTCAGTTTTGCAGAATATTGGAAGCAAGTGTTGCCCCCAAAGCTGTAAGCTATTTAGAATCTAAAATGCTGAAGAGAACTTATTTAATGTAATACATTTCATGCATTAACAGGGGAATATATTTTAGTGTTTATAGGTGTAATTATATGTTGTCGCCGCTAGAGGTTGCAAAACAACAAATACCACAGCTATTTTGCATGTTTTATGAGATTCACTGATCGAATGCTGTATGAAAAGAGTGACACAATGCTGGTTTCAGGCCAGGCCATTTAATAGAGAGTGTTAAAATAAAACTATTTCTTCTTAGAAATGGCCTGCTACAGCGCCTCTGATGGACAATTTTAAAGGCAATTTTCTAAATATTAAAATGTTCACCCTCACCCTATTTTCAGAAAGTTCTTTCTTTGCCAATCTAATATTGTCCTATCCTAATAAACAATGCATCAATGGAAAGCTTATTTATTCAGCTATAATTCTCAATTTAAAAAATAATTCCCTTATGACTGGTTTTGTGGTCCAGGTTCACAAATAGTAGTCTAATAGTCAAATGTTGTGTTCGATAGAACAAATACAAAATATACAACAATTGTCTAATAGGTTAATTAATGATGCCCCAGAAATCTCGATTGCCAACATTCTTCCAAACATCTATCGTTGTGTTCAACCAAACAAAGAAATGTATACAGGTTTGTAACAACTTGAGGGTGATTCAATTTTGATTAAAACCACAGACTTACTTTCCCCTTGGAAATCACAGCAACCAGCCTGCTGTCGGACATGGTTCTGTGGTCCAGCTCAAGTAGGACAGACCTCATAGTTGAGTGGACTGTACCTTGAGAAGAGGTCATTAACAAAGCTTTTGAAATAAAGAATCTCCTATATGCCAACTTGGCAGTGGAGGCTGAAGATCGGGGATGGACAGCGAAATTGTTCCCGGTGGAAGTGGGGTGCGGTTCTTTGTTTCCAATTTCACTGGAAGGACGTGGAATTCAGAGGACAGTCCCAACGGACTGTAGTCAAAGAATTTGCCCTATTGCTGAGAGAAGTTGCTGGACACAATATGGGCTGCCCAATGACCACGAGATAAAATGGTTGTGTCTTGTGATGTTAGACCATACGGAACCGGGGGAACTGAGCATGCACTAACTGTGCCAGTGGGGCTGTACCGCCCTTAGCCAACAGGTCAGCGCGTATGGTGGCGTTGATTTTGGTAATTTGTTGTAATATTATGCCATATGGGACCGAGGCAATGAGCATGCATTGAGGGTGCCAGTGGGGCCATACCGCCCTTAGCCAACAGGTCGGTGCGAATCCACTTAATGCCAAATAATTCATATAGTTCGCTTAACGTATGTGACATGAACGCCATCCCTTGATCCGTGAGAATCTCCCTGGGGATCCCCACACGGTATCGTGTTGCATAGTCCACCAGAACTAATGTAAAACAATGTTCTCTTGCGGATCGTTCTAATGGCCCGATAAGGTCCATCCCAATTCTCTAGTATATGCAACAGACCTGCTCAAATGCGATTTTGATCGTCTTATCCTGCGTCTGTTCTAGAGGAAAGTCTTTGCGATCCGAGAGGATTAGCCTCTCGATCTCGCGCTGTTCTCTTGGTTAGCACTCGGAAAGCCCGGATCAGTCTCTCCCCCAGCCCCCTTTCCCTGATGAGAGGTGTTCATTATTGTGACCGAAGAAGGCCATGGTAGCAGTATTATTCCACAATTTGTTTTATAAACAATTATTGTCAAATTCATTATCAGTGCACAAAAAATAAGTACACAAAAATATTCCATAAAAAAATAGATTGCCGTCTTTAAAGCAAAATGTTAAATGGGTGCAAACCCACCACCTACTTTGTTGCAGTCTTGACCAGATATTGGTTCTGATTTATTTACATTATTATACAATATCAGATATAATAATATAACTGCAAGCAGTAATCATCGGGTTCGAGCAGTCTAAGGGGACTAAGGTCGACTGCCTTCGCAGAATACGGTCAGGAATCGCACCATAACACATCCGCAACGGATGACACTTACCCATATCCAGAAAAATGAAAGAAATGGTCAGCAACGGTTAATACAGACCACGCATGCTTACACTCATATGCAGGTTTAAACAGATAAGGGACGAGTGAAATTAACCAATTCTCATGTCTCTACGATGTTCTGTTCCAGAGATATAGGTCTAGCTTAATGGTTGCTAAGTTAACCTGTTTAGTTGCTATGGATGTGGCATGGCACCTGCCATACATTATGATAGACGTGTATACATTTTTTTTAAGGCTTTAGGCCAGGAGCATCTTAAATAGATACATTGATTCACATTCATAATATTCTAGAATGCCATGGCATTTAAATTATGCTTAATTTTATACAAACACCTCACATAATACAATATACCCCATTTTGATGTTTGCTTTGAACTTCAGGAAGTCATGTTTACCATGTCTAAATGCCTAAATTTATTGAGCTGCTGCCATGTGACTGGCTGAGTAGCAATTTGGGTTTACATGCAATTAAACTGGTTTTATCTAATAAAGCTTTGTTATATATATATATCAACACTCATCTTAAAAGCAAGCAGACATGTGCTATATTTATAGATGTGTAAATATGGAGCAACGTTTAATGTGTAATACATTATATTTCTAACACTGTCTTCCTGTGAGACACATTTCATTACACACACATGCACACTCTCGATCACACAAGACACACAGAACTATACAGTGCATTCAAACTCATATGATACAGAGGGAAATGATATCCATAAACACACACGCACACTACACACCTTTATCCTGCACATATTTATCGTTCCTTTAGCAAAGCTACATGCATTGTGATCTGGTGACTCTATAAGAAAGCCATCGAAATGAATGTCTCTTCCTATGAGCATCACATTTTGCATGCTTGTTAAGTGTTATAATATGTATAATAGTACTACATGGCAAGTAAGTTGGATTATTTATTAAGGAGTATCGACATATAACATACTCGTTTCACGCTAATATAATAAAGGACCCTGTTATGGTCACAAAACAAAAAAAACTCAACATGATTTTGATGATTATTGACCTAGAGAGTCCAAAGAAATGAACTGAGGTGGAAATTTTGAAATTGCTTGAAAGTCCTTGAACAAGTTTGAAAAAGTAGTTTTTTAAATCATCACCAATATCTCACAAACCATTTGATAGACATCAATGGTTCAAGAGGCAAAGTTGTTATGAATAAGGAGATCTATCGTTTGATATCAATAGTTTGTGTATTACTCAAATGTCACGTGACGAACAGTTGTCTAGGCCACCAAAAGACATGTGCATTTTGCCATTTTTATTATTATAGCGCCACCTAGTGTCCAAACGCCACGTTCTTTTTTATGTGACATCCTAGTGATGGTCTCCAGATATTTCCTGAGCCCCTTGCTGAAATGTTAAACCGTTGTTGATTTGAGGCCATTTAAATGTGATAGGCTCCGCCCATTTTTTTATTTTGGGGCCCCTAAGCGATCGTGAAAGGAAATTTCAACTTTTTTTGATAATTATTTACCTTCACACTCCACACAAGTCATCTACATTGGTTTGGGTCTGATCGGTCAAAAACTCAGGGACAAGTTTGCGAAGAAAGGTTTCTATCAATATCTGCGATAACTCACAAACCATTTGATCGACAGAAGTTGTTCTAGAGGCAAAGTTGTTTAGAATAAGGAGATCTATCATATAATACAAATAGTTTGGTTATATGTCAAGTGTCACATGATACACAAATGTTTAAGCACTACTAAAGCGTTACTTCGCCCCCCGGTGGCCAAATGAGTTCACATTTCTTACAGACCTTAAGGACCTTGAGATGAATAAGCCCAGCGAGTGTCGTTTTGATCGGCCTCCGTTTACCCGGTGTAATGAGTGCTCAAAATTCATTGGCCAATGGCGGCCATGTTTTTTGACATACGTCAATGTCCTTTTAGATATTCATGAAGCATGAGACAAAGACCCACCATACCAATTATCAAGTCATTCGGGCAAAGGGTTGCGTAGTTATAGCCATTTTCTAGCTCATTCAAATTATAGCGCCACCTAGTGGCCAAACGCCACATTTTTTTTATTATAACTCCGGACTGAGGGTCTACACATATGTTCCAAGCCCCATGAAGATATCTCAAACAGTTCACGAGTTATGGCCATTTTAGCTAAATATGCCACTTCCGGTTTGGACGTTTTAGCGCCACCTAGCGGCCGTGAGCAGAAAATTCAACTTTTTTTCGATAACTATTTACATTCACACTCCACAGAATTCATCAACGTTGGTTTGGTTTCGATAGGGCAAAAATCCAGGGACTAGTTCATTTTTTTTTTTTTTCATAAAATGCAAATTAGCGAAAAAATTTGCATACCGGAAATGAAATCGGAGATATACGTTTTTTAAGTTTTGAGCCAGTGATTACACTGATATAAGACACTTGGGTGTGCGACCAATGGTTTAGGAGTATAAGGCGCAAACGCGCTTTTCATCGTTGTAGCGCCACCTATGGGCCGATTTGGCTGGCTCCGTGTATCTGAGTAGCGACAAGGACTACTACCATCTGACCAAGTCTCAGCTCTGTCGGTCTTACGGTTTGGGCTGCAGCATCAGTTTTAGGGCAGAATAATAATAAGAATTAAAGCTGCAAGCAGCATTTAGCGGGTTCGAGCAGTCTAAGGCCTCTATTGGCCTTGCCATTGTCAACTAGGCTCAGGAATGGCACCGTAACAAATCCACAACGAATGACACTCTTCCACACCAAGAAATATGACAGAAACGGTCGGTAACTTTTAATACAGACCATGCATGCTTACACTCGTATGCAAAAACGGGCGTAAACCGATAATACCTAAGGGACGAGTGCAATGAACCAATTCTCATGTCTCTACGATGATTTGTTGCAGAGATATAGATCTGGCTAAACGGTTGCTAAGCTAACCTGTTCGGTTGCCATGGGTGTGGAATAGCACCTGTCAATTAATAACACATCAAACCACAAGTCAAACGAACCAAGCCCCGTGTCTCTATAATATTCTACTGCAGAGACGTAGGTCTGGCTAGACGGTAGCACAAAAATTAATCTGTTTGGTTGCTAAGGGTGTGGCTTGGCAGCTGTCAATTGATAAAGAACGAAGCCATTAGCAAAACAGAGCAACTCCTGTGTCTCTAAAACATTCTATTGCACATATATAGGTCTTTTTTGTTAATACAATGCACATTCTTCAAAATAGCTCATTTTGTGTTCTGAAAAATTGATTAAAAAAAATAAGACCAATTTAAGTAGATAATTGATTCACATTCATGGTCTGCAACAATATTCCAGAAGACCTTGCCATTTAACTGATGCTTATTTGGTTGAGTCTGGTGACTCTGAAGGCCATTGGAGTACAGTGAGCTCATTGTCATGTTCAAGAAACCAGTTTGAGATCATTAGAGCTTTCTGACATGGTCCATTTTTTACTGCTGGAAGTAGCCATCAAAACATGGACATGGTTGGCAACAATCCTCAGGTGGTATGTGTTATCTAATATATCCCATACCATATATCCAATTGTTTCTCCATTTTGATGCTCGGTTTGAACTTCAGCAAGTGTGTTTACCACGTCTAGATGCCAAAATGGATTGAGTTTATGCTATGTGACTGGCTGATTAGCAATTTGATTAGCAAATGATATATTTATTAAAGACAGGTTTAAAATAGTAATTTAAATGTATGATATTTCACCTTTTTGACTGTTGTGAAGGAATGCCTCTTCCGATAAGAATCACATGTTGCATGCTTGTTCAGTGTCATAATATGTGTAATAGTACTTAATGGCAATTCAGTTGGATTATTTATTAAGGAGTGGCGACCTTCACCGTACTCGGTTTACGCTAATATAATAAAGGACCCTGTTATGGTCACAAAACAAAAAAAACTCAACATGTTTTTGATGATTATTGACCTAGAGAGTCCAGAGAAATGCACTGTGGTGGAAATTTTGAAATTCTTTGAAAATCCTTAAACAAGTTTGCAAAAGTAGGTTTTTTACATCATGCCAATAACTCACAAACCTTCTGATAGACGTCAATGGTTCAAGAGGCAAAGTTGTTATGAATGAGGAGTTCTATCGTTTGATATCAATAGTTTGTGTATTAGTCAAATGTCACGTGACATACAGTTGTCTAGGCCACCAAAAGACATGTACATTTAGCCATTTTTACTGTTATAGCGCCAACTAGTGTCCAAACGCCACGTTATTTTGTATGTGACATCGTAGTGGTGGTCTTCACATATTTTCTGAGCCCTTGCTGATATGTTAAACCGTTCTGGATATATGCCCATTTAAATGTGATAGGCTCCACCCATTTTAAGTTTTGGCGTCCCTAAGCAATGGTGAAAGGAAATTTCTACTTTTTTTCAATGATTATTTACAGTCACACTCCACAGAAGTCTTCTGCATTCTTTTGGTTCCGATCGGTCGAAAATCCAACGACTAGTTTGCGAAGGTAGGTTTTTGACCTCATCAGCGATAACTCACAAACTATTCGATTGACAGAAGTTGTTCCAGAGGCAAAGTTGCTCAGAAAGAAGAGTACTATCATATGATACCAATAGTTTCTGTATATGTCAAATGTCACGTGATACACAATTGTTTAAGCACTCCTAAAGCGTTATTTCGCCCCCCGGTGGCCGAATGAGTTCACATTTCTTACAGACCTTAAAGATCATGAGACGAATAAGCCCAGCGAGCGTCGTTTTGTTCGGCCTCCGTTAACCCGGTCTAATAAGTGCTCAAACTTCATTGGCCAATGGCGGCCATGTTTTTTAAGATACGCCAATGTCCTTTTAGATATTCATGTAGAATGAGACAAAGACACACCATACCAACTAATAAGTCAATCGGGCAAACTTTTGCGTAGTTATGGCCATTTTCTAGCTCATTCAAATTATAGCGCCACCTAGTGGCCAAACGCAGCATTTTTTTTACTGTGACCCCGGATTGAGGGTCTACACATATGTTCCAAGCCCCATGAAGATATCTCAAACAGTTAAGGAGTTATGGCCATTTTAGTTCAATATGTTACTTCCGTTTTGGACATTTTTGCGCCCTCTAGCGATGGGGGATGAAAATTTCAACTTTTTTTTAATAATTATTCATATTCACACTCCACAGAACTCATCAGCGTTGGTTTGGTTCCAATAGGGCAAAAATCCAGGGACTAGTTCATTTTTTATTTTTTTCATAAAATGCTAATTAGCGAAAAAATTTGCATACCGGAAATGAATTCGGAGATATACATTTTTTAAGTTTTGAGCCAGTGATTACTCTGATATAAAATACTTGGGTGTGCAACAAACGGTTTAGGAGTAACATGCGTAAACGCGTTTTTTATCGCTGTAGCGCCACCTATGGGTCGATTTGGCTGGCTCCGTGTATCTGAGTAGCGACAAGGACTACTACCATCTGACCAAGTCTCAGCCCTGTCGGCCTTACGGTTTGGGCTGCAGTATCAGTTCTAGGGAAGAAGTATAATAATAATAATAAAACCAACAAATACAATAGGTTTCTAGCCCTTCGGGCTCGAACCCTAATAAAACTAACAAATACAATAGGTTTCTAGCCCTTCGGGCTCGAACCCTAATAACAGCGGTTATCAAATCCGTTATAAACAAAACCCCTTTTGTGTTTCTTTCTGGCAGACTGATTACCAATTGAATGACCCAACTTCAAATATCATGGTTAAACATGGTAACAATGGTTCTACTACAATCGCCATAAATAAACAGTGTTTACTATAGTAAAACCGTTTTTAAGTGGTAAAAAGTATAGTAAAACCTTGATAAGGTATTCTATTATCGTAATGATCATTTTTAATTGAAACACCGCTTCTAAATATTGCTGTGAAAATGTATTAATTCATTCTCCATGGTCATAATAATAATGGTCACGGATTGTTTGTGCTTTTGCATGTACTGTGTTTGCAATGTGATGCTGACCGTGACTTCTGTGAAGAGGTGGGTAGAGTAGCCAAAATCTTTACTCAAGTAAAAATACAAGTAACTAGAGAAATTGTTACTCAAATAAAAGTTTCTATTTTTTAAATTAAAAAGTAAAAAAGTAAAAAAAGTATGCAATGAAAAACCTACTCAATTAGATAGTTACTTAGTTACTTTGTTATCTTATAGGCATACAATCATAAAATTAATATTAACGCCAATATTTAATATAATATTGTAATCAATATTATTATCATAAGCAGATAACTTTGCAATATACACACAGAGACTAAGGAATAGACAAACACAGAAGAGACAAGCATTTATGTCAATTTCATCTAGTCCCAATGTCAATGAAGCCTACACAACTACAACTTATTTAGAATAATATAGACCAAACTAATGTCAAACTAAAGTGAACATGCAGAGATTTGCATTTACAACACATTTTACTAAACTCAGAGCATTTCCTTAGATGATCTAGAACATCTGTAGTGCTCTCTTATATGAAATACAAACAGATTTTTGACAAAACTAATGTTTTCTCATGTTGTGTCGCACACGTGTCTTAAAAACATACAGTAAATAATGAACCACACGCACATCCACAAGTTCCTTCTGTTCTTCAAATGTATATCTGCAAGCCCAGGTCTCTGTGTCAAACGCATGTTGCTGTGTCTGACGAATAGGTCACGCGCATATGGCGGACATTTATCATTTCTGGCAAACAATTTGACACATTTGCAGTTTTGATTGGATATTGTAATAAATTTCCATAAAAGGGAAGGAAGGAGTCGGGAACCAGCAAACATTAAACACAAAGTTTTATATAAATAATAACAGCCGGCGGCCCCTCACTGACGACCGCCGGCGACATAACATAAACAACAAATATAAATATAAATACAAACGTAAAACATGTTCGGGCCCGGTCCTCTCTCTTCGACGGTCCGGTCGCTCGTTCCTTTTATATGCTCCCTATCTCCTACGTGATTCGAGCCCGGTGTGCGCACAGCTGGCGCTAATTCACAATAACTCACCGGACTCGAACCACGCTCTCGCCCCGCCTACTCTACTACAGATATATATAAAGATTCATATCCACTTCATCCAAAGCTCTTTGTGATCTGCGTGTTCTTAAGTTTCGCGCTACGAGGATTGAGTAATCCGCCGCTTCATATGATTCAGATCGTAATGCGAACTGAACAAATCATTTGAGCTGGTTTGTGAATCTATTCAGTTTTGCCCACTGTTCAATAAAGGCTTTCAAAAGATTTGACAAAAAAGAATCAATCACTCGGGAAGGCACGTAAAAGAGACCACAACATTGAAATAAAAAACGCATTTTATAATGCATATTTTAAAATGAAGAAACGAAGGAACGTCACGCAGTGTAACGAAGTAAAGAACAGATTTTCTATTACAAATTTACTCAAGTAAGAACAAAAGTACCCACCTTTAATTTTACTTCAAAATAACATATTTTCCTAAATTTTACTCACGTAAATGTTACGAGGTAAATGATGTTAGTTACTACCAACCTCTGCTACTGTGACTTACAGATTCAACAACTGTCACATATTTACATACTGTGTAGTGTGTTTCACGTGGACATTTTTATTTTTAAGTGCAATGTTGGCTGTATCTGCTGTTTTTTAGGATTTAGCTCTAACGATCAAAGTAATAAGATGAAAACCAATTTCAGAACCTACATGACATTCCAGGATGATCTTTTCTCTATAATAGTTCATGTTGTTATGTGGGAAAGGTGGAGATATTGTTAACCAGAGCACACAAATTATGACCTGTATTAAAGTAAGAGAAACAACACTGAATCTCTGTTGTACAGGCCCAAACCATTTCATGACATTACTTCCTGGAAGTGTGCCCTTGAAGGCCATCAACACAACAATTGTTTTCCCCAGAACACAAGAGATACAGAGTACAAAAGTGATCCCATACGCTCTGTGACGTAACATACAGGACCACTCAGTGGGGCGACCAATGAAAGTAAGTGAACAGAGAAAATGAGAAGAGCAGCAGGAAGCTCAGCTCTGAGTTGTTGGCTCTCACAATAGGTGTTTCTTTATGACGATAAAACATAAATGAATCTTTTTAAGTTTTTACTTTGACATTCGGCAGCAGTGTAGTGCAGTTGCTGATCTAGAGATGCTCAAGAAGGGAACATTATATTTTAATTAAGATTCACTAGTTCGCTTTGGGTTTGGGATTAGTGAAAAACTTTAGCGTTAGGCTCCGTTAACAGATGATTAATTGGATAAGAGCGATCTGATCCCAACATACATATCATTATTTATTATCATTATGTTTACATCAGGGTTGGAAATTAACAGATGCTTTGGAAAAAACGGACAACAAGGTGAACAAAAATGCTCTCCAAATTCAAGGTGAATGGGGAATACTGCCCCTGCAGAATAAAAAGTAACTACAACTGTCGCAATCTTCATAAGATTTAGTGAAAATTAACAAATATGGGTTACAGCATAACATTTTGATCTGTTACAGCTTTAAGCAGAACAGCCTATCACAGTTCAGCGTATGAATATACTGGCCTTTCATGATCCCGTCCTTCTTGTCCAGAGTTTTCTAGTTTTGCAGACAGGGTCATGACTGTACCATGTCTTGTGTGTGTGTTGCGTGTACCGAGGAGAAAGGTGGCTGTTTCTTATGACATTGCGCCACTTGTCTCGTGCTTTGGCCCCTCCCTCTAGTTCCCAGTAATCTCCCCATCGGTGTTTCATTCCCGTCACCTGCCTGTTACCTTCCCTTTGTATCATCCCTCATTTGTGTTCCCCTTTATTACGCCCCAGTTCCCTCTGTCCTGTGCTGGTTCGTTTTGACGTGTTAGCCATTTTCCTGCCTAGATCTTGTAAGCCTGATTATACCCTGTATTGTTCTTGTTTCCCCTTGCGGAAACTGTTTGTTTGGCTTTTCAATCTACCCTGAGTTCCTGTTTTTTTTTAGTTTGCCCCTTCGTGGGTAAAAAAGTATTTTATCTTAACTTTAACTGTCTGCATCTGGGTTCTGCCCAGAAAAGTCAGATTCTTTCATGTATAACTTGAAGCCATTGAATGAGTATGATAAAAATTGTGGTTTAAACTAATTTACATTTAATCATAGGACTATGACTAAAACTAAATATAAAATTGCTGTTTAAATTAATACTGGTGTCTGGGGAGCTGGGGAAACATTTCAGAAACTTTTATTTTTATTTATTCTATCTAGTATTTTATAAATTAAACACACAGATCATTACTTGCCCATCATGTGCCTCTTAGAATTCTTTTCTGGTTTGAGTAAAATCAAATAACATTTTGGGAGAAAGATGCAGAACAGCAAGCCAAAACTAGAGGCTAAAATAGCAAATATCTCCACAGCTACTGTAAACTTTCCAGGAGAACTGACATAAGCTGGAATAAAAGCGATCCACACAGCACAGAATATGAGCATACTGAATGTGATGAATTTAGCTTCATTGAATTTATCAGGCAGCTTCCGAGCTAGAAAAGCCAGAATAAAGCACCAAAGAGCAAGAAATCCTACATAACCCAAAACAGCCCAGAAGCCAAGAGCTGAGCCCACATTACACTCTAAAATTATCCTTTCTTTGAAGTAATTTATATTTTTAAAAGGAAAAGGAGGAGAGGTTGTCAGCCAAAGTATACAAATAAGCACTTGTATTAGTGTGAATCCAAGAACACTGAGTCTCTGTTGTACAGGCCCAAACCATTTCATGACATTACTTCCTGGAAGTGTGGCCTTGAATGCCATTAACACAACTAATGTTTTACCCAGAACACAAGAGATACAGAGTACAAAAGTGATCCCAAACGCTGTGTGACGTAACATACAGGACCACTCAGTGGGGCGACCAATGAAAGTAAGTGAACAGAGAAAACACAGCATTAGTGAAAACAGGAGCAGGAAGCTCAGTTCTGAGTTGTTGGCTTTTACTATTGGAGTGTTTTTATATCTAAAGAATATGACTGCAACTAACACTGTTATAAATGCACCAACAATAGAAATTGTTGTGAGCAAAATTCCCATGATCTCCTCATATGATAAATATTCAGTCTCTTTCTTAACACATCCATCATTTTTCAGATTTGACCAGAAGTCTTCATTGCACCGCAGACATGTCACAGAATCTGTTAATGATTAGTCATTTTTAATAACAGCAATATCAATTTATTTTGTTCTTTTTACATATGTATTTTTACCTGTCATGTTAGTAATTTCACCTTCCGTACATGGTATGCAGTCATAACAGCAGACAGGTCTTCCTTTCTGTACAGCCTTTCTAGTGCCTGGAGGACAACTCTCACTGCACACAGACACAGGCACCTGCAACCCAAAGATTGAAATTTTTACTATAATGCTGTTATACAGTATGTATTATTACATTAAGTTTTGACCAAATAGACAATGTGATAACACACAATACACGCAAATGACATGTCCCGTAATCTCACCTTTGTCTTATTATTTGCCCATATAATTGAAGCAATGTTCACTGACAAGCGATCTTTCACAGGAAGAGATGCATCATAAAGTCCAACGGAAACAAATACATCATGTTTTATTTGACTTGGTTGCCAATTTATTATCTCATATTTTGCCACTGCCTCTCCATTTTCATCAAAGTAAACCTCCTCGCCATCTTTGGTTTTGAAACTGACTTTTCTCAGGTTCCTCAGAAACTGAAAGAGTTGACACACACATGCACACACACGCACACACCACACACACACACGCAAATTGATATACATTTGTTATATTTTTTTTATGTGACAACACTTTAGAAGAGTGGAGGTACATGGAGGTACATTATATATAGTGTTAACGCACTGTTGAGGGATCAGTCTGTTTCTTTGATGCACATTTGTCTGTGCAGCCCAGAAGGTCATGAAGTGCATGAGCAACAGCGTAAACTCCTTTATACACATTACTGAAGATGGGCATGAGTGACATGTCTGTAAATGTGTTTGGCATGTCAGACTGTTCCTCCTCGCCTGTACATTCAGTCGTGAATGTTGAATCATTCTTATTGGAATATTTACACTGAAACAAATCTTCCCAGAGCTCAGTGAAAATGGCACTTCCCGATGACTTCAGTGGTTTTATATCTAATATGAAATCTTTTAGACCTGTTACTTCATTTTTAGGTATAGTCAGCCCAACAGCCCCCTGCAAAATATGGTGTTTATCCATACTGGCAATGACTGAATCTGAGATCCAGCCTTCTGTGCCCACCCACTGAAGTCCTGTGATATTGTGTTCAACAAATTTATGTAACAGGACCTCCAAGTCCCAGTGTACAAGAAATCCCACAATCACTCGAGAAGTAGAGCTTTTAATCTGCTCAATTATTCGCAGTACTTTATCTTCCGGGTACGTTCTGAAAAACGGGAGGGAATATTCCAGACAAATGCCCATCTGCTCAGCTACTTTAGTGAAAGTGGCCATTCCAGTATTGCCATAATCATCATCTGTTCTAATGGCGCCCACCCAGGTCCAGCCAAAGTGTCTGACCAGTTCTGCCAATGCTCTGCTTTGATAATAATCACTTGTTATTGTTCTCAGAAATGAAGGATATTTTATATAAAACTTTTTTGGACAATTTAAATTCTGGAAGTTTATACTGAGAAAATAAAGCCATACAGTAACATAGAAACAAGATGATAGTAAAAATAAAAAAATTAGTACCATTGGAAGCCTAAATGGTCCAATACTTTTTGCCATTGCCATGCATGCTGAGGATGTTGTGTCTCCAAGTACAGCTTGCACATAGCCTTGCTTTGTGCAAGACCCATTAGAGGTTGTGTTCTCATGCCCATTAGCAAGAGCCATAGTCACTCGAACAGCCATTGCCATCGAGCCGCATGTGTCATAGACCCTGTAGCCCAACTTGACCCCCGGCAGCAAAGTAGAGCTGTTGTTAATTTCCTCTATAGCGTAGAGCATTGACTGTGCATACTGGAAATCTCTGTAATTAAGACTGGTTAAAAAAAGACATTCATTACATTTAGGTAAAGCTAAATGGAAGTCAATTCCAATATTTTTATTGAAGTAAGCAGTAATAGGTGTGTCAATAACATAAATAAAACCTAAACATTTATTTAAAAAGACAGCACTGATTTTCAGGTGTTCCCTACCTGATGCACTTCAGTGGAGGTGGTGTAGTTAAATATGTTATTTGTCTGACCTCCCAGCTACTGTGGAAGGAGAAAACCCCTCCAAGTATGGTGTCCCCATCTTTCCATAGCTGAGGGTAGACAGGCTGTCCTTGCAGAACGCAGGCAGTTTCATTTGCTCTGGTGAAAGAAACAATGGTCATTACTACATGCATGAGGGCAAATATGGCTCCATTCATCAATTTAATAAATGCAGCTGTATATCAGAGATGTGCTTGGTTTGATGTGCCAATAAAGTGATCCGGAACAGTTCTGCAATATTTATAGAGATCAAAGGTACTAATTCTCTGTGGAAAAATGACAAACTTGGACCTCTTTTGAAGGAGGTGCTTCATTCTGACATTATCAGGAAAAAGTATGGTAAACTGAAATTTCAGTTTTGCAGAATATTGGAAGCAAGTGTTGCCCCCAAAGCTGTAAGCTATTTAGAATCTAAAATGCTGAAGAGAACTTATTTAATGTAATACATTTCATGCATTAACAGGGGAATATATTTTAGTGTTTATAGGTGTAATTATATGTTGTCGCCGCTAGAGGTTTCAAAACAACAAATACCACAGAAATTTTGCATGTTTTATGAGATTCACTGATCGAATGCTGTATGAAAAGAGTGACACAATGCTGGTTTCAGGCCAGGCCATTTAATAGAGAGTGTTAAAATAAAACTATTTCTTCTTAGAAATGGCCTGCTACAGCGCCTCTGATGGACAATTTTAAAGGCAATTTTCTCAATATTAAAATGTTCACCCTCACCCTATTTTCAAAAAGTTCTTTCTTTGCCAATCTAATATTGTCCTATCCTAATAAACAATACATCAATGGAAAGCTTATTTATTCAGCTATAATTCTCAATTTAAAAAATAATTCCCTTATGACTGGTTTTGTGGTCCAGGTTCACAAATAGTAGTCTAATAGTCAAATGTTGTGTTCGATAGAACAAAAACAAAATATACAACAATTGTCTAATAGGGTAATTAATGATGCCCCAGAAATCTCGATTGCCAACATTCTTCCAAACATCTATCGTTGTGTTCAACCAAACAAAGAAATGTATACAGGTTTGTAACAACTTGAGGGTGATTCAATTTTGATTAAAACCACAGACTTACTTTCCCCTTGGAAATCACAGCAACCAGCCTGCTGTCGGACATGGTTCTGTGATCCAGCTCCAGTAGGACAGACCTCATAGTTGAGTGGACTGTACCTTGAGAAGAGGTCATTAACAAAGCTTTTGAAATAAAGAATCTCCGGTATGCCAACTTGGCAGTGGAGGCTGAAGATCGGGGATGGACAGCGAAATTGTTCCCGGTGGAAGTGGGGTGCGGTTCTTTGTTTCCAATTTTACTGGAAGGACGTGGACTTAAGAGGACAGTTCCAACGGACTGTAGTCAAAGAATTTGCCCTGTTGCTGAGAGAAGCAGCCACTGGCTGTTGTTGAAACGGAAGGACACATTATGGGCTGCACAATGACCACGTGATAAAATGGTGTTGTGTGTTGTGATGTTACACCATTTTCACTGGAACGGGGGTACTGAGCATACATTTAAGGTGCCAGTGGGGCTATACCGCCCTTAGCCAACAGATCGGCATGTATGGTTGCGTTGATTTTGTTAATGTGTTGTAATATTATGCCATACGGGACCGGGGGCACTGATCATGCATTAACAGTGCGGGCAGTCTAATGGTTAGAGAGTCGGACTCATGACCAGAAGGTCGCCCTTGAGCAAGGCACCTTACCCCCACTTGCTCCCCTGGCGCTGCAGTGATAGCTGCCCACTGCTCCGGGTGTACGTGTGTACATAATTGCAGTACATGAGTTCACAACTCACTGGACGGGTTGGTGGCAAGGGGGAATACCGATCCGCTGTGAAAGAATCTTACGTTGTGCTGGAGAATTCCATTACCCTCATATCTAGGATCGCCATCCGACTGAACCACTTTTTTTCTTGTGTACAGGTGTGGGGACGTGACCAGAAAAGCAGGAGACAATGCTTGCATTTCTACAAAAACTTTTTTATTTTGAATTACCATACACCATAGCTGACCCTCCTCAGGGAGAGGCCCAGCCAGCTCTCCCAAAAACACAGAGAGGCAGCCTTTTCTACCCAGAGGATCAAACCACTTTAACCAAATGGGTGACAATTGAAATTCATATAAATAAACAGTACAACTAAACCATAATTAACATACAAGTTAGATAAATGATTTTACTTAAAAGTAAATTATTGTACCTTACAATAAGTAAAAATAATACCCAAAGTAACAAGAATAAACCATTTACACAACACATAACACAACCCCCCCCCTTCAAACCTAATAAATGAACCAAGCCTACATTACCCATAATTACTGAGAATCAAATAAAAAGGGAAACAGGAAAGCTGCACACCCTCTTAGACCCCGCCCCCCAGAACCATGCTGCAGCCATGAACCCAGAGTCAAAGGTATGAGAATTTACAACTTCTAAATAAAGTAAAGAAATGAAAACGACTTGTGTCTTTCTTCCAATCTAATGTGCACCTTAGACTAGAAAAAGAACAGAAAACATTTCCAATAAATTAACCCCACAAACATAATGATATAAAACTAACCCACACATTACTGAGGGTGATGTTAAATCTTCACATCTTCCCCCTCCTCCAAACTCTCGCACGGTAAGCGAGAGAAAAAATCAGCGGTCACATTTTCTGACCCTCGCCGATGTCTCACTGTGAAATAAAAGGGCTGCATAGCCAAACTCCAGCGAATTACCCGAGCATTCGTATCCTTCATTTTGTCAATCCACTGAAGTGCTCTATGATCAGTTTCAACCACAAAGTATCGTCCAAAGAGATAATATTTAAATGAATCAAGAGCCCACTTTAGTGCTAAACACTCTTTTTCAATAACTGAATCTCTCGTCTCTCGTGGATACAACTTTCTGCTCAAATAAGCTACAGGATGTAGCTCCCCTCCCTGCTCCTGTTTTAAAACAGCTCCTAATCCTACTCCAGAAGCATCTGTCTGTAACACAAACATCTTCTCAAAATCAGGACTGTACAAGACAGGATTGGTTATTAATGCATCCCTCAAATCCTGAAAAGCTAATCTGGACTGTTCAGTCCACTGAACCTGATTTGGACATGACTTCCGTGTCAAGTCTGTTAGTGGCGCTGCCCTGGTGGCAAAATGAGGTATAAACCTACGATACCATCCAGCTAAACCCATTAAAGATCGAACCTGCTTTTTTGTACCAGGGAATGGACAGGTCTGAATAGCCTGTTTCTTTTGGATCTGGGGTTTAATAACACCATTACCCAAGATGTAGCCCAAATACTCCGTTTCACTCTTTGCCAAAGAAGACTTTGCAGGATTAATTGTCAACCCAGCATCCCTAATCCGCTGAAACACTGTTGCAAGATGATGAAGGTGCATTTCCCAACTATCGCTAAATATCACAACATCATCAAGATAAGCTGCTGTGAAGTCACCTAATCCTTGCAAAACTGTTTTCATCAACCTCTGAAAGGTTGGAGGGGCACCATGCAACCCGAAAGGAAGGACTCTGAACTGCATTAAACTGGTAGCAGTACGGAAAGCAGTCAGTTCTCGGGATTCAGGAGCCAAAGGAACCTGCCAGTAGCCTTTGCACAAGTCTATTGTACTGATGTATTTAGCTTTTCCCAACTTCTCTATGAGCTCCTCAATACGTGGCATAGGATACGAATCAAATTTGGAAACGGAGTACAGATAGCGAAAATCAATACAAAACCGCAAACTTCCGTCTTTTTTTGGTACCAACACTACTGGATTGCACCACTCACTCTTCGACGGATCTACAATACCCAACTCTTGCATCATCTTAACTTCCTGCCCAAAAGATGAAACCATTCTCTCTGGGATCCAGTAACTCATTCTTTTTACTTGGGCATTCGGTTTCAGCACAATATGATGTTCAACAACAGTGGTACAACCTGGAGTATTTTTAAACAATTGTGGATCACATAACCCCTGAATTTGTTTTTTCTGCTCCTTCGACAAATGATCCAGATTGACTGGTGTAATATTCTGAGTAACAGGTAGATACTGTTCCTCTACCTCCTCTTCATCCTTAACCACCCTGATCAAATTTACCCTGGCCGACTCGGGTTGTGGGAACCATTCCTTCAAGAGATTAATATGCAGAACTCTATGGGAACGTGAACCACCCGGAGTACTAATCTCATAAATTACAGGCCCTAATTTTTTCGTAACCTTGAATGGACCTTGCCATCTACCTAACAGTTTGTTCTCTTCGGTGGGAAGCATGACTAAAACCTGCTGACCTACATCAAAATATCGCCGTTTAGTCTTTACATCATACCAGCATTTCTGGCTAAGCTGTGACTCTTGCAATTGTTCTACAGCCAATTTGGTCATTCCACTTAATTTCTCCCTCATTTGCAACACATAATCAATAACACTGACTCCACTAGACATCTGTGAACTTTGCTCCCAGGTCTCTTTCAACAGAGCCAAAGGGCCCCGGAGTCACACTAAGCTCAGGCTTAGCCCCAAGAGGAACATAACCAACATGAGCAAACTTTTTACTCAGATTTGGACACATTGGTTTCTTATGGCCTAACTGTCCATCAACTATAACACTTTATTGTCCCATCTGTAGTTACATAAGTATTCTCAGTTGGTTTTAGATGTCCATTGCCCCTTCTCTTACCCCCTTCTTGCATGGAGGTTGTCTTACGAAGAGGAAACTGATCCTTAGCCTTCCACTGCGAGAAACTCCAAAGCTCTGTTCTTCTCCTCGCTGCTACAAAGATATCTGCCAATCGAGACGCTTCCTCAGCAGAAGATGGATCATGTTCTCTAATCCAAGTTTGCAGTTCAGGACACAACATTCTCACAAATTGTTCCATGGTAACAGTCTCCGCAACCTGTGGTACTGTCTTTTGGTCAGGTTCCACCCATTTGTAGAACAGATCTTTTAAACGGACATACAGTTCCTTAGGAGTTTCTTCCACTTGCACCTCTAGAGAGCGGAATCTTTGGCGATAAGTCTCACAATTAATGGAATATTTCCTTAATATCGCTTCTTTCACCTGCTTGTAGTCGTTCACTTGTGCTATCTCCATAGCCACATAGGCCGCACAGGCTTTACCAGTGAGAAGCGGGACCAGGCGTATAGCCCATTTTTCTTTAGGCCATTTGCAGACTCCAGCAATTCGTTCAAATGTAGTCAAATAAGGTTCTATATCGTCTGACTCACAGAATTTCGATATCTTTGGCTCCTTCAAGAAACTAGCTGCACTCGAAGACCGCACCACATCAGAAGCTCCAATAGATACATCCAGACCAGCTCCATCCGAGACTCCCGAAGACAGACACCGACCATCACTTTCTCCAGGCTGTAGATTTTCCGGTGAGGTACGCTGATTTACTTCTAATTGAAACAACCGAAACTGATGTTGCAGTAACTTCCATCTGGTTTCTTGTCGCTCCGTCTCTTGTTCTTGATGAGCTAGTCTTTCTTGTTGATCCACCAGTAATTTTTGGAAGATGTCCTTTAACTCAGCAATATCTGTGGAAGTCCTCTCCAGAGATACTGGCCCCGCAGCACCAGCATTGGCCCCTTGCAGTTCATCTCCATCTTGAACCGGATCAACCTGGGCCAGCATCTCAGCACGTGCTCGTTTTGGGCCCATGATAACTGAAGTTTCTGCACCGTCCCCTTACTGGAAAAAACCCAGACCGCTGCCACCATATTGTGGGGACGTGACCAGAAAAGCAGGAGACAATGCTTGCATTTCTACAAAAACGTTTTTTATTTTGAATTACCATACACCATAGCTGACCCTCCTCACGGAGAGGCCCAGCCAGCTCTCCCAAAAACACAGAGAGGCAGCCTTTTCTACCCAGAGGATCAAACCACTTTAACCAAATGGGTGACAATTGAAATTCATATAAATAAACAGTACAACTAAACCATAATTAACATACAAGTTAGATAAATGATTTTACTTAAAAGTAAATTATTGTACCTTACAATAAGTAAAAATAATACCCAAAGTAACAAGAATAAACCATTTACACAACACATAACACAACCCCCCCCCTTCAAACCTAATAAATGAACCAAGCCTACATTACCCATAATTACTGAGAATCAAATAAAAAGGGAAACAGGAAAGCTGCACACCCTCTTAGACCCCGCCCCCCAGAACCATGCTGCAGCCATGAACCCAGAGTCAAAGGTATGAGAATTTACAACTTCTAAATAAAGTAAAGAAATGAAAACGACTTGTGTCTTTCTTCCAATCTAATGTGCACCTTAGACTAGAAAAAGAACAGAAAACATTTCCAATAAATTAACCCCACAAACATATAAACAAAATGATATAAAACTAACCCACACATTACTGAGGGTGATGTTAAATCTTCACAACAGGTAAACGATACGGCCGACTGCACACTATTACACCTGGCTCCGTCTCGATATGGTGCTGTATGATTTGTGTTTGACCAGACAAGATGTCCACAAATTCTGCCTGCAACTTTGCTACATCAGTGAGCTGGGAGGGCGAAAGATGATCTCCCCCTAGGGCAGAGCGAACAATTGCAATTTGTTATTCACACTTATTCTGGCCGAGATCATCTTTTCCACTCACTGCGGTCACCAGCAACACTGACTCAGCCTCGCTCCACTTTTTTAGGAGGTTGAGGTGGTAAATTTGACGTGCCCCTCCCCTATCTGTTCATACCACCTCATAATCATGATCTCCAGGTTGCTTTGTGACCTCTAACTGTCCTTGCCACTTTGCAAGCATTTTTGAATTTGAAGTTTGGAGTAATACAACCACTTTATTAAATTTTCGCTGCTTGGGCCTGTAAGAAATTCTCCATAGACAGCTGCCCCAAAGTGTGATGTTTTGTTCTCAGGACCAGGACATATTGAATTTCTTTTCACTGTAAGAATGTCCGTCCTCAAAAGTTTCTCTTAGGATGTGTAAAACTCCTTGTAGCTGACGTCCATAGAGAAGCTTGAAGGAGGGAAACCCGTGGAGGCTGGGAGACCTCCCGCACGGCAATCAATAGGGGTAAAAGCTGTATATCTACATTTTTGGTGTCCTCGTGGACCAACTTACGAATCATTATTTTTATATATTAACGCCAATATTTAATATAATATTTTAATCAATATTATTATCATAAGCAGCTGACTTTGCAATATAAACACAGAGACTAAGGAATAGACAAACACAGAAGAGACAAGCATTTATGTCAATTTCATCTAGTCCCAATGTCAATGAAGCCTACACAACTACAACTTATTTAGAATAATATAGACCAAACTAATGTCAAACTAAAGTGAACATGCAGAGATTTGCATTTACAACACATTTTACTAAACTCAGAGCATTTCCTTAGATGATCTAGAACATCTGTAGTGCTCTCTTATATGAAATACAAACTGATTTTTGACAAAACGAATGTTTTCTCATGTTGTGTCGCACACGTGTCTTAAAAACATACAGTAAATAATGAACCACACGCACATCCACAAGTTCCTTCTGTTCTTCAAATGTATATCTGCAAGCCCAGGTCTCTGTGTCAAACGCATGTTGCTGTGTCTGACGAATAGGTTACGCGCATATGGCGGATATTTATCATTTCTGGCAAACAATTTGACACATTTGCAGTTTTGATTGGACATAAATATAGATTCATATCCACTTCATCCAAAGCTCTTTGTGATCTGCGTGTTCTTAAGTTTCGCGCTACGAGGATTGAGTAATCCGCCGCTTCATTTGATTCAGGTCACGCTGCGAACTGAACAAATCATTTGAGCTGGTTTGTGAATCTATTCAGTTTTGCCCACTGTTCAATAAAGGCTTTCAAAGGATTTGACCAAAAAGAATCAATCACTCGGGAAGGCCCGTAAAAGAGACCACAACATTGAAATAAAAAACGCATTTTATAATGCATATTTTAAAATCAAGAAACGAAGGAACGTCACACAGTGTAACGAAGTAAAGAACAGATTTTCTATTACAAATTTACTCAAGTAAGAACAAAAGTACCAACCTTTAATTTTACTTTTAAATAACATATTTTCATAAATTTTACTCATGTAAATGTTACGAGGTAAATGAAGTTAGTTTCTACCAACCTCTGCTACTGTGACTTACAGATTCAACAACTGTCACATATTTACATACTATGTAGTGTGTTTCACGTGAACATTTTTATTTTTAAGTGCAATGTTGGCTGTATCGGCTGTTTTTTAGGATTTAGCTCTAACGATCAAAGTAATAAGATGATATTAAGCATATTAAATGGAATTGGCATTTGTGTGGGCCTTACGGTTTCCCCATCATATTTTTCTTAGTATTTTGTTCTGGTTTTACCAAAATTACATAGGATTTCGGGACAAAAATGCAAAATAGTAAACCAAAACTTGAAGCTAAAATAGCAAATATCTCCATAGCTACGGTCAATTTTCCAGGAGAACTGACATAAGCTGGTATAAATGTGATCCACACAGCACAGAATATGAGCATACTGAACGTGATGAATTTAGCTTCATTGAAGTTATCAGGCAGCTTCCGGGCGAGAAAAGCTAAAACAAAACACAAGATTGAAAGCAGTCCAATGTAACCAAGAACAGCCCAGAAACCAATTTCAGAACCTACATGACATTCCAGGATGATCTTTTCTCTATAATAGTTCATGTTGTTATGTGGGAACGGTGGAGATATTGTTAACCAAAGCACACAAATTATGACCTGTATTAAAGTTAAAGAAACAACACTGAATCTCTGTTGTACAGGCCCAAACCATTTCATGACATTACTTCCTGGAAGTGTGCCCTTGAAGGCCATTAACACAACTATTGTTTTCCCCAGAACACAAGAGATACAGAGTACAAATGTGATCCCAAACGCTGTGTGACGTAACATACAGGACCACTCAGTGGGGCGACCAATGAAAGTAAGTGAACAGAGAAAACACAGAGTCAATGAGAAGAGCAGCAGGAAGCTCAGCTCTGAGTTGTTGGCTCTCACAATAGGTGTTTCTTTATGACGATAAAACACAAATGATATCATTGTTGTAAGTAGTGCTCCAACAAGAGAGCAAAAAGAAAGCACAATCCCCATGATTTCTGCATAGGAAAGGAATTCAGTCACTTTTAATACACATTTGTCTTTGTTTTCATTGGACCAATACTCCAAATCACAAGGAAGGCAGTCACTAGAATCTGTGAGGAAGGAATTTGAAATAAGTTATTTAGCTGAAAAGCCCATCGCATCGTCTCTGGCTATTGAACAGTTTTACTAGCATGTAATAGTGTTTACCTGTGCTGTTACTGATTTCTCCATCTGCACATGGAATACAGTCATAACAGCAGACAGGTCTTCCTTTCTGTACAGCCTTCCTGGTGCCTGGAGGACAACTCTCACTGCACACAGACACAGGCACCTGTGAAAAGATGATTAAAAATATAGAAACCACATACAGTTTATGACGATTTCAATAGAATTCATCTAGAATTGTTTTTGATATATAATGTGATTTCTATGATTGAAACAAGCCTATTACCTGTCTGCTGTTTTCGGCCCATACCATGTTTTCTTGATCAACCTGAAGGAGTTTCTCTGAAGGCAGTGAGCTGTCATACACACCAACAAGTTTAAACTGCAAACTTCCATCTTCAGCAGGCTGCCAGATCACAAGATCATATTTTGCCACTGGATCACCACTCGCATCAAAAAAGATTTTCTCACCAGTTTTGACAGTGAAATTGACATCTCTTATATACTCCAACACCTTTGAATAAACACAAACATAATCAGTATCTGTTTGAGTTTCCTGATTATTTTTTTTCTCGTAATGACCTTTCTTAGTGTGGGCAGATCTCCTTTGCTGATGTTGGTGGCCGAATTTACATTATTTATTAAATTATGTAGTGCATGTGCAATAGCATATACTGCCGTGTACACTTTACTAACTATGCGCAGCTCTGATACATCGGTATATTCATTTTGTAGGTTTTTTAACTGTTCTGAGCCAGTACAGACACGTGTTCCACTGCCGGTGTTTCTGAAAGAGCACTGAAAAACAGTTTCCCAAAATTCCTTCAAAAGTTCATTTTTTGGTCCTTGATCAGGGTGCACAGTTACAAGAAATTCTTGCAGGCCATCAAGCTTGGCATTGGCTACAGCAAAGCCCACGGCCCCTTTGAGAAAACTATATTCCTTTGTTTTAGCAAAAATCGGAGAGGTTATCCAAGATTCACTGCCGACCCACTGCAGCCCAGTGATGTTTTGTTGTGCTATTAATTGCAGCAGGGGGATAAAATCTGCAAATGTTACAAAAGCCACCACCACCCTGGCTGTGGCCTTTTTAATCACTTCCAGTGTCTTTAGAAGCTGCTCTTTTGGATCAGTTGTATGTATTGACTCTGAATATTCAATACAAATCCCCTCTTGTTGTGCTATCTTTTCAAAAGCTGCAATTCCATTGTTGCCATAGTCAGTGCGACTCCTCACAGTTCCAACCCAAGTCCAGCCGAAGTGTTTGACAAGCTGAGCCAGCGCTTTGCTTTGGTAATAATCACTGGGTATTGTTCTGAAGAAAGTTGGAAATCTTTTTCTGTCGCTCAAGCATGCACAAGTGGCAAAATGACTGATCTGCACGGTAGACAAAAACATTAAAAAATGCCATATAACATTTATAGTACATACAAGAACTTACAAGTATTTCCAAATAGTGTACATATTCATATTTTACAAAGTGCTTTTTATATTTACCACAATTTGTGTAATGGAGGTGTTTTTCTAAATGACAAATTAAGAGTATCCTACATGGGTTGACATAAATTGATTTAACATGTAGCAGAAAAAAAAAGAGTTCTTACAACAGGGATGCTGAACGGTCCTGCCAAAGAAGCCATACCAATAGTTGCAGAGGAGCTTGATGTTCCAACAATGGCATGAACAAATGGTGGTTTAGAACATGATTCATCATGCAAAGTCTCTTTATAGCCATTCATTAAAGCCATGCTTGATAATACAGTCTGAGAGACAGAGCCACAGGCATCATATATTTTATAGCCCAAAGTGACACCAGGCAAAAGTTGTGTGCTGTTGTTAATCTCCTCCATGGCAAAAATCAAAGTTTGAGCAAATTTAAACTCACGTGTGTTTATGCTGTAAAAAAAATTCACAAAACATTTAGCAAGGAATCACCTAATTTTGAGTTTATAATATTATTATGTATTGCATTTTCTCATACAGACCTGATGCATTTCGTTGGTTCTGGTTTAAAAGTGAATGGATGTATCTTTAGGACAGGAGTTGTATGAATTGAGAAAATTGCTCCAATGTTGATGTCTCTTTCATCAGAAAGTAGTGGCAGGACTGGATGGCTCAGCATTCTGCAGAGTTGAGCTGCGGCTGGGAGAAAAGTACCATAGAGCAGCAGTAGCAGAATTGAAACTATCCTCTTTGCCATTCCCACATGAAGGCAGAGCAGGTACATTTGTCTCAAAACAGTGAAATGTTCTGCCCTTTATCATGTATTGAAAATCCATTTGGGATTAGCATCATAAGCGCTAGTTTGCTTTTTGCAGTCATGTACTCTTTTCTTTCAGCTGTCTCTGTGTACAAGATTTATATAGAATCTTAAAAAACGAAATGTAAGCTTTTCTACTTTTAATAATGCAAAGAATTCAAGGCATAAAGTGAAAATCCTAAAGTAATGGGATACCCTATAATTAGCTGCTGGAAGCTAGAGTGCAGTTATAACCCTGCCATCCTGGGTCCTACATTTGGGAACTAGGCTTTGCTTGTCACAAGCCAGGATAAAGGTTAATTGATAGAGGAGTAACACCTCCTAAAAAATCTTTGTCCGTCCGGTAGTTCCTTATAAGAGCCCCTTCCCCAGGGTAACAGGAGAAGATCAACGGTCTTGAAGGCAGAATAGGACATTACGTTCCATTGGCGGATAAAGCAGAAGAACTGTGTTTCATATGTGAAGCAAGTAGCCTACTACTAGGGACCATGTGCGTCGCTATCACTATTTATTCGGGGCTCTATGTGTGAAGTGTAATAAGTGGAAAGTGTTAACCTTTCTTATCTGGCTGCTGCCTCACATAATTCAGCATAGAGTTTTTAGTCTCAAAGTCGATCATGTGTAAAGGCTCCGAAGAACAATAGGTGAATGAATGCAGCACGCCGTCTCCCTTTTATAACCGGATATCCGGGGGCGAAGTCCGGCATGCAAATTTCATTCACCTTTGTTCTTCGAGACTTAAAACTCTACGCTGAATAACTTCTGGAATCTTACGACCTGGTTCAGCGGACTGTCCCTGCATGTAGCGACTAACCCTGGGCGTCTCTAAAGTTCCAGAAGTGTTCAAGTTTTTCTCTAAAAAAGGTAATTTCTCCACCGTGGCATGTCCTGCTGTTCTCGGGGGAGCAACACACTCATCGAGGGGGAGGCGGACACGATATCTGCCTCAAGTGTCCAGCACGCTGAGGCAGCCTTCGTGGACACGACCTGCCCGCAGATGCTTACTGGCATCTGACTCTGACGATTCTATGGAGTTCCCTCCCTCGAGGGGTCAAGCCCAGGAAGAAGCGGACGTCAAAATGTCAGCCATACTTTCTCTGCCCGCCGTGTTTCCCGGGAATACATGAGGAACTCGGTAAGACATGGAACTCCCGCTTTTCGGCTCGTGCACGTCAAACTAGTTCCGTCGCCCTTTCTTACCTCGACGCTCCTAGAGGATACGTCGATGTCCCCCAGGTGGAGTGTGCCATCGCGGTGCACTTGTGCCAGCAGACGGCGGCCAGATGGGGGCTCGACCTAGACTCCCGTCCAAAGCGTGTAGGTTTTTGGCATCTCTGGTGTCAATAGATAAATAGATCACTGCTGTGGTCCAAGATGCCTCCTCTCTCCACGCTATGGTCATCCTGCAGGTCCATCTGGCCAAGGCCTTGAGAAAGCTCCACGAGGGTAAGACAGACCCACTAATGCAGGAAATCCGCAACACCACCGACCTCGCTTGGGAGCTTGACAAGAGCTTCCCAAACCGTCACGGTGGCTACGAAATACAGTCAGACAGTGGGTCATTGTTTGCTGATCTGTAAGGCCTGACGAAGTGTAGTGAAAAAAGAAGAAGGAAGACATAAAGGGATATTTTGAAAGAGATATAGTATTTTTGGTAATATATTCATTTTTATTGTGCGTCCAATCAAAGAAATGGGTAAACTATTCCATCTTTCAATAGATTTAGAGATGGTGTTTAATAGGGGTTGGTAGTTTATTTAGGATATATGATCTATATCAGCCGTACTTTTTATACCCAGGTAAGTAAAGGAATCTAATACGTTCAAGAGTGACACAGCTGAGATTTGACTATACTTCATTTGATTGTCCTTCTTGTCCAGTAGAAGAATACACGATTTGTGTGTATTAGGGTTTCGAGCACGAAGCGCAGGTTAATCAGATACAGTGACCCAGCCAAATCGGCCCATTGGTGGCGCTACAGCGATGCTGAACGCGTTTGTGCTCGTTACTCCTAAACCGTTTGTCGCACACCCAAGTGTTTTACATCATTGTAATCATTGGCTCAAAACTTAAAAAAACGTATATCTCCGAAATGACGCTTTTGGAGTGCATAAACAATTCTGTATAACATGAGATTTGACATATACAGAAACTATTGGTATCATATGATAGATCTTCTCATTTTGAACAACTTTGCTTCTTGACACGCTTCTGTCGATCAAACGGTTTGTGAGTTATCGCTGATGATGTCAAAACCTACTTTCGCGAACTAGTCCTTGGTTTTTCAACCGATCGGAACCAAACCAATGCAGATGACATCTGTGGAGTGTGAATGTTAATAATCATTGAAAAAAAGTTGAAATTTTCTTTCACCGTTGCTTAGGGACGCCAAAACTTAAAATGGGCGGAGCCTATCACATTAAAATGGCCATAAATCCAGGGGCTCGGAACATATGTGTAGACCATCACTCCGTGGTCACCTACAAAAGACGGTGGCGTTTGGACACTAGGTGGCGCTAAAACAGTAAAAATGGCAAAATTGACGCGTATTTCATTTCTTAAACAATTGTGTATCACGTGACATTTGACATTTACACAAACTAATGATATCATACAATAGTCCTCCTCTTCATTCTGAACAACTTTGCCTCTTGATCCATTGATGTCAATCAATCTGTTCACGAGTTATCGATGATGATGTTAAAAATGGACTTTTTCTAAATAGTTCTTTGATTTTCCAAGCAATTTCAAAATTCTCTATTGCAGGTACATTATAATTTATCATAGAGATTATGAAATGACCATACCAGAATATATGACGTGATTGTCTCCAGGCTTCCCTAATGTGATTGGTGCCATAGACTGCACACACATTGCCATCAAGGCACCCCCAGGCCCCAATGAAGCGGATTTTGTGGCCCAAAATGGGGTTCACAGTATTAATGTGCAGGTGAGATTCTTAACATTTAGTTTGATAATTATTCAAGGGAAAGTATTCGATTATAAAACAAATCTCTTAGATGGTGTGTGACTATGCACCATATTATAAATGTGGTAGCGAAATGGCCAGGCTCTGTGCACGACTCAAGTATCTTCAGAGAGTTATGCACATTATTTGAACGTGGCAAGTCAAATAGACTTTACAAACTAACTGGATTACTAATTTTGGGCCTACAAGAACTGCATTTTTCTATTATACAGGTGACTATGATGGAATCCTGCTAGAGGACAAAGGCTATTCCTGCAGGCAGTATTTTATGACACCATTATCTGACACCAACCAACTTTGAATTAGTTTATTTTGTTGTTTTATTGATAGAAAACAGCTAGTCATGAGTATGTAAGTATGCAACGCTTCTTTGAGCTGATACTGATAATTTCTATCATTTTTCTGTGTGTGTGGGACTTTGATCCGTCGTGGGTTCGTTGGGGTTTGACCCCTTAGCCTGTTCGTGGATGCATGGCTGCATTGAATGGCGCAAATTCTCGAAACCTGCTTAAAGGCTGCTTGCAGCTTTAATTTATTTTAATAACCAGAGAAGACACCAAAGGATGAAATAACTTGCATTAGAGAAGGGATAGGAGCTAGATTTGTTAAATATAGAATTAAGTCGTCTTTTATAAGAGAATTAAGGGTTTCACAATTGAAATCCCCTCCTTTGAAAAAAAATCCAGAAAGGGTAGATAAGGTTAGAAGGAGGTTACTATAACATTTTGTGATATCCTCATTAGGAACATACATGTTGACAAGAGTCAGTGTTTTGGTTCCTAATGTCCCTTGAACATTAAGACATCTACCTGAAGGGTCCTGCGTTATTTTAACCATTTGAAATGGAATAGATCTTTGAATCATTATAATAACACCTCTTGCTTGAGAGCTAACTGAGGCTGAACATACCTGGCCGTGCCACCGTTTACTTACCGTAAACCATTACTTGTTTAAATTTAGTGAGTGTGTTCAGCCCCCTACAGTTCAATGAAGTAAATTTAACACCTACAGTCTTTGCCATAGAGCGTAATATCGTAAGGTAAACCAATATTCTCACTTCCTACTAAAACAAAAGTCATATGTACTAGGTGCGAGAAAAAATAAACTAGAAAAAAATAAACAAAATATTTTGGTTACAACGACCATCAACCTATAAACACAAAAACTTTTAAACACCCACAATACGACCTGCCGATAACCACCAACAGATCTCAACCTTTCTCTACAACCAACTTTCTCTGTTAGGTTAGCCACCACAGCATGGGTTAAGAAAGCAAACAAACAAACAAAAAACTTATTGTAAATCGCATTCCGGTTTAATCCTGCTAAAGTATTTATTTTTATTTCATTATAAAGAGTGAAAAATGTTCCACTTAATTACATATTCTCAAATTCTTAAATATCCGATGGATTTAAAAAAAAGCGAGACTTGCCACTGACAGTCACCCGAAGACGCGCTGGAAAGATATATCCATAAGATAGCGCTTTAGCTCGCAGTTTTTTCTTTACTTCGTCGAAGTGCCTTCGTTGTTTATTTACCTCAACAGAGAGATCTGGAATAAGCATAAACCGGTGGTTTTTAAACAGTACTTCTTTCTTCTCTCTGGCAGCACACATCACTCGCTCCTTGTCTCTTTTTGCGATCATCACTCTCGTGAATGAGCTCGTGTCCGTATCGGACTTTCGCATTCCATTGATTCTGTGTTCTCTCTCTATAGACAATGGTTTTCGAAGCGATTCCATATCTAGCACCTCACGTAACCATCTTTCTAAGAATGCACATGCATCCGTACCCATCCGACTTTTCCAGTAGGCCAAGGAGCCTCAGGTTTGAGCGTAGACTACGATTCTCCAGGTCGTCTATTTTCCGAAGTGCGTTCATATTCTTTTCGAGAGTGTTGTTCATTGATTTAAGTGTAGTGCCGGGCCTCTGCATCTTTGGTCTGCGAAATGCGCTACTCTGTTTGTGTTAGCCTTCCGATACACTCAGCTACTTGATTCTTGATATCTTGTACTGCCAAAATAACGGTTTCAAATTGAGAAGCCATGTCAACTTTCACTGAATTTATTGCTTGACGAATATCGTTTGTATCAGCGTGTAGATCACTTGCTTGGTCTCCACATGTCGGAAAGTTCTCTCCACCATGATGCAATATCTGTGTTTTTCAGGGTTTTTCAACTTCTGCTTTGCTTGTTTAGGTGACATCTTTGACAGTATGTATTTTAAGATATTTTGTTAAATCCGTAGCGGACCTTACACACGCGTCTCTTTAGCTGCGTGACATAACCGAAAATATATTTAAACTTTTGTTTCCTTTCACATATTTTGTTTTAGATTATGTTTGACGATTTTTGACCTGATTTTAATTTCAGTGTTGCTTGGCTGTTAAACCAGTGATCCTTCTTTTGATATGTTGTATAAAATCGTTTTTGTTTTGTTGATTATTTGATTTATGCTGTCCTTGGTGGGATATAGGGGTTGAGTGTTCTGAGCACAACATTTTCTGGATTACAGGGATTGAACAAAGCTTTAGCGACAGATTTAATTTATTTTAAATCGGACCCCCAGGCTGCTTATTGAATTGTTTAATTATTTTCTTTAAGATTTCTTTTGTCTATTGGGTCATCAAAGAACGTTCACCCTAAGTGGCAAGGCTTCTTGTTTTGCCAGGAACTGGGTACTGGGGCCGGACGAGAGGCCCTACTTTGGTGCTGGGGGTGTGTCTTTTCTTCAATGTGTGCTGTGCTCTTTACTAACACCAACTTTTGTGTTTATATTTGGTGGCACATTTTAATTGTTGTGATTGTCCATTTTAGGGCGAGTTATTCTGATAGAGACTGCCCCTGTTGGTAAGCCCCAGTTTTCTGCCATAAATGGTTAAAATCTTCAGATGGTTGTTTCCATTCTAAATTGTTTTTAAATTGTTCATAAAGTTTATTTTTGTACTTTGACCCACGTCTCTGACCTGTGCATCCTTTTTAGGGTGTTTTCTTAGTTCCTTGGGTGAGATTCCCAGGGTGGTGTAGTCGGGAAAAGATATTTAAAACAAGAGGGATAATATATGTTTGATAAGTTCACTCTGCAAGTGCTCCCCCCTCGTATGCCACAAAAGTATTACAGTTTTTCCCAATTGTTTTTGGCTCATTTCTCGAATCAATCCTCACAACTGTTTGCTGATATATCAAAACTCTATTGCATATCTGCAAAATATGTTATTGATTCAAAACATTTAGATTTTGCTTCAAAAGCTAGCTATTTTTTCCGACAATTAGCCAGTGCCACCAAAATTGAAAGTATTTTTATTATTGTGTTAGCAGTACTAATAAAAATGTTAAGATTATTTTTCACAATGGCAACATGGGATAATTGTCATATACAAATTTCACTTTTTACTGTACTCTAAGAAAATGTTATAAAGCTTATAGTAGGTAAATATTTACTGGGAATAATCAGTACTGAAGTACCCCGAAAAATTTGTTTGTGTAAATGTGTTAGGTAAACTGAAAATGTGGCTATTTTTATACATGTTACAGTAAACAACATGTGGCATCTAACAGAGACATCTGATTTTGTGGCCGATGGTCATACACTTTCCACCTCCATGCTGAAAGAAATCCTTTCAGTAAGAAACTCTAGTGATTCTGCTGTGGGCAAACTCCACATGCAGTTTGTGCTTACAAATCTGCTTGATTGATCGGTTGACAGTATTTAAGGTTGTACAGCAATTGGCAGGCAATTTGACAATTTAGCACTCATTATGTTCTGAAGTTTTGAAGAGATTGACTGTTTCACTGAGAATCAGCTAATCTGTTTGATCAAAAAGCGTTATGCTTCTGTTATTGTGCATATTGTTGAGAATTGGACATAACCTTTTGCACACATGTGCCAAAACACATGCAATTTGCCTCAGTCAATAAGAAACTAAAGTCTAATGAACAAGAAATAACTATTCGGAGACCCCAAATTGTTTTGAGAAAACATTGTCTCATTCGAGAAATGAGCCAAAGCGATTGAGAAAATCTGTAAATTTGTAAGCACATTTCCATTGCTCAGACCCTGAAGAGATGAAGGAGAGGTGTGATTTGGAGATGGGGTTCAGGCCTGGTTATCAGTAACCCCTTGGGAGTGGGGAGGATACCATTCCTCAGGATCTAGTAAAGAATTTGTTTTTATTGTTTTGTGACCCAACACAACAAACCTTATCACTTTTCCAGCTGCCTTTCAAAACATATTTCTCCATTCAGAAGTGTTTAGGAAGTTATTGCAAAATAAGTTATTGCAAAGTATGATTAATATGCATAATGGCTATTAAATTGCATTTCCACTTGTTTTTAAATGCAAAAAATCGATGTCATTTTTCATTAGGCAGTAGACGACGTAGGTCCAGAATATGGCTGTGATGGAGATGGTCAGTGAGAGTCCTGTGTGTCCAGTCCTGACCCGTTCTACACTGCAGAGCCTGCCACAGCCTGTAAAGAGCAGAACTCATGGGTCAGACAACCCTAACAGATGTATTGCTATATGTAGTGTCCACAATATACATTCAATAAGGAGGTTCAACCAACAAAGTTAAAATGTGAAATGCAAAACTCTGAGTTTTTGGTTTCAGAACAGCTGATTTGAGTTAGTACTATCAACTCAAGGTAGACTTACGCTTGTACCACAACTATGATCAATGATCATAGTATGAAGCCATGATCAATGGAACTCAGATATAACAATTCTTTATGGCAAGGGCACCAAAAAAAAGAAAGCGCTTGACAGCGAGGAACACGTTCCATACGGTGGATTTACTAATGTGCTTTAAACTTGAAATGACTTAAGTTTAAATTGATACAAAGATAAATGTACCAATAAACAAACAATTTAATCAGGAAGCAAATTAATAAATGATTAAAACAACAGAAATATATCAGAAATAATAAAAAAATGTATATTCTCACACCTAATGAGTACTCTAGAGTGGCTATGATATGTCATGGTGTATAGGACACTTGTTAGTTTGTCAGACTCTCGTGTCAAAGTCAGAGTGATCATCGATTCGAACCCTGCTCGGAGCAGTTTTGGGTAGAAATGGCTGCACGTCTAAATTAATTGGTTATTACCTTTATCACTTCATTTCTGCCTTTGTCTGTATTTATACATTTCTTTATTCATGCTCTTTACCAAGTCATTTTTTTTATCCCCCATAGAAAACTAACATTTGCAAGAACATGTAAGGGAAATAATCTGCTCTGATGTAATACACGGACGGCCATGATGGCTGATGTTATTGATGGAAGGATGGATGAGATGTATTGTGATACATCTAATTCACTGTAAATAATTTTTTTCACAGTTTTAATAAAAATACACAGGGAAATGACTTAATTCCACTGGGGTCCTAAATTCCTCTCCTGAAATCAAAGAACATCCATATGAAATAATGCTGCCTCTTCACACACAGGATCCTCTATAAATTTTAGTCACATTTTAGTCACTGAGCTGGTTTCTGTGTGATCCAAAATGCACGCCATAAATTACTGTATTAATGAAAGAATGAATGATGTACATCACTTGTGCTTTAAAAAAGGGGAGGAGATTGAAAGAAACTCTGGGTTTACCAAAGCAAACCTGCTCCCGACCAGGTTGGGTTCACAAGAGTAAGTTACTACATTTACTGACTTTTAGAAGCAGGCTTGAGTTACCACGCTTTCTCACACTTTTCTCACCACACATACTATATTTGTGCTTGAAGGATTTATTCAGCCATACAAAAAAAAATTCTTATTGTGTTGTATACTTGTTTTGAATGCAGAAATGTGCTTCATTTTATTTTAGCGTTGTCCAATTGCATGTTCATCACGGTTTTCCAATCATACTTTTCTTTGTATTTTGCTCTGGTTTTAACAAAATTATGTGACATTTGGGGGCAAATATGCAAAATAACAAACCAAAACTCGAAGCTAAGATTGCAAATATCTCCATGGCTACAGTATATTTTCCAGGAGAACTGACATAAGCTGGTATAAATGTGATCCACACAGCACAGAATATGAGCATACTGAATGTGATGAATTTAGCTTCATTGAAGTTATCAGGCAGCTTTCGAGCCAGAAAAGCTAAAACAAAACACATGATTGATAACAGACCAATATAACCAAGAACAGCCCAGAAACCAACATCTGAACCTACATGACATTCTAAGATGATCTTTTCTCTGTAATAGTTCATGTTTTTATATGGGAAAGGAGGAGATATTGTTAACCAAAGCACACAAATTATGACCTGTATTAAAGTTAGAGAAACAACACTGAGTCTCTGTTGTAAAGGCCCAAACCATTTCATGACATTACTTCCTGGAAGTGTGCCCTTGAAGGCCATTAACACAACTATTGTTTTCCCCAGAACACAGGAGATACAGAGGACAAAAGTGATCCCAAACGCTGTGTGACGTAACATACAGGACCACTCAGTGGGGCGACCAATGAAAGTAAGTGAACAGAGAAAACACAGAGTCAATGAGAAGAGTAACAGGAAGCTCAGCTCTGAGTTGTTGGCTCTCACGATAGGTGTTTCTTTTTGAAGATAAAACACAAAATATACCAATTTACTTAAAAATGCTCCAAAGACAGAACAAATAGAAAGAACAATCCCCATGATTTCTGTATAGGAAAGGAATTCAATAACTTTTAATACACATCTGTCTTTGTTTTCATTGGACCAATACTCCAAATCACAAGGAAGGCAGTCACTAGAATCTGTGAGGAAGGAATTGAAAATAGATTTTTTGAATAAACAGCTGTCTCTGGCTACAATGTTACTAGCATGTAGGTTACTAGTATTTACCTGTCTCATTACTGATTTCTCCATCTGCACATGGAATACAGTCATAACAGCAGACAGGTCTTCCTTTCTGTAAAGCCTTCCTAGTGCCTGGAGGACAACTCTCACTGCACACAGACACGGGCACCTGTGAAAAGGTACAGTCCCAACAAATAAGACACATATGTGATTATTTTAATTGCTTAAGTCAATTGCTTGGTTTATTTTCCCCCAGCATGTATGCCAACTCTGCTTAATATATTGCACTGATTTATTTTGACATACCTGTCTGCTATTTTCAGCCCATACCATGTTTTCTTGATCAACTTGAAGGAGTTTCTCTGAAGGCAGTGAGCTGTCATACACACCAACAAGTTTAAACTGCAGACTTCCATCTTCAGCAGGCTGCCAGTTCACCAGATCATATTTTGCCACTGGATCACCCCTCAAAAAAAAGATTTTCTCACCAGTATTGACAGTGAAATTGACATCTCGTATATACTCCAACACCTGAAAATAAACATAAGCATAAATGGTTTCAGTTTGACATTTCTGTTTTAATTGTTTTTCCTCTTAATCACCTTCTGTGGTGTGAGAAGATCTCCTTTGCTGATATTAGTGGCAGATTTGACATCATTTATTAGATTATGTAGTGCATGTGCGATAGCATACACTGCAGTGTACACTTTATTTGCTATGCGCAGCTCTAATACATCAGTATATTCATTTTGTAGTTCTGTTAAGTGTTCTGAGCCAGTACAGACACGTGTTCCACTGCCGGTGTTTCTGAAAGAGCACTGAAAAACAGTTTCCCAAAATTCCTTCAAAAGGTCATTTTTTGGTTCTTGATCCGGGTGCACAGTCACTAGAAACTCTCGTAGGCCATCGATTTTTGCGTTCGCTACAGCAAAGCCCACAGCTCCTGTGAGAAAACTGAATTCTTTTTTGTCAGCTATAACACGAGAAGTGATCCAGGATTCACTGGCGACCCACTGCAGCCCAGTGATGTTTTGTTGTGCTGTTATTTTCAGGAGGGGGATAAAATCTGCAGATGAGATAAAGGCCACCACCACCCTGGCTGTGGCTTTTTTAATCACCTCCAGTGTCTTTAGGAGCTGCTCTTGTGGATCAGTTAACGTAATGGCCTCTGAGTATTCAATACAAATCCCCTCTTGATGTGCTACTTTTTCAAATGCTGCAATTCCATTGTTACCGTAGTCATTGCGACTCCTCAACGTTCCAACCCAAGTCCAGCCGAAGTGTTTGACAAGCTGAGCCAGCGCTTTGCTTTGGTAATAATCACTGGGTATTGTTCTGAAAAAGGACGGGAACCTTTTTCTGTCACTCAGGCATGCACATGTGGCAAAATGACTGATCTGAAAAAAAGGGGAAATAAGAGTTTTTTTCTCCACTATTTATCACTGCTACACAAATAGTGTACATGATCTAATACTTTTCATATTTACAGTTGTAATGGAGTTACATTTCTTTTGAAACAAGATTCCTATATAAATTCCTGTTATCATGAATTAATTTATCGTGTGGCTGAAAAAAAAAGAGTTCTTACAACAGGGATGCTGAATGGGCCCACTAAAGAGGCCATAGCAATAGTGGGAGAAGAGCTTGATTCTCCTACAATGGCATGAACAAATGGTGGTTTAGAACAGGACTCATCATGCAAAGTCTCTTCATAGCCATTCATTAAAGCCATGCTTGATAATACAGTCTGAGAGACAGAGCCACAGGCATCATATATTTTATATCCCAAAGTGACACCAGGCAAAAGTTGTGCATTGTTGTTAATCTCTTCAATGGCAAAAATCAAAGTCTGAGCAAATTTAAACTCACGCAAGTTTAAGCTGTAAGAATAAAAAGTAGTCAGTGTTCAAAGGTTATTTTGCAAAGAATCAAGTATCGTTATTGAATGTGTTTTATTAGTGTTTATAATACTATATTGTACTCAAAATGCTTTAGTAAATATTTTTTTATACAGACCTGATGCACTTTGTTGTTTCTGGTTTGTAAGTGAAAGGATATATCTTTAACACAACAGTTCTGTGGAGTGAGAAAACTGCCCCAATGTTGATTTCTCTTTCATTAGAAAGTAGTGGCAGGACTTGATGGCTCAGCCTTCTGCAGACTTGAGCTGCAGCTGTGACACAAGCTCCATATAACAGAAGAAGCAAAGTGAAACTGTCCTCTTAGCCATTCCCATATGAACGCAGAGTGGGAGCGTTTGTGTCAGAACAGGAAAAGGATCTGCCTTTTATCATATTTTGAATATCCATTTGGGATCAGCATCATGAGTATTTCCAGATGTTTTCAATATGAGAGATAATGCAGTGTATTGGAAAGCAATACTTTTATTTATTGTTTTGATACATATTAACCACTTCAAATCAAGTTTCGTTATACCTCATTTCACTTCTGATGAATTGATTGCCTATCAATTTTGTCTAAGCTTATCATTTTAATTTTGAAATACACATGAAAATGTGTGAAAAAGTCATTCCTAATTATAATGCTGGGCACGACACTTTAACACAGAATGATGGACATTGTCACAAACCGTATCAAACAGCAGGCTTTCGAAACATCTTCCTTGTTGGCTGTCTAAGTAGGTCAGTTGAGATTACTTCTGTGGTGTTATTAAGAAACAGTGGGTCTCAATCATGAAACTCGAGCAGAATTTGTTTTGTATTTAAATCGTTCATGAAGTCACTCTTACATAAATTTTCGGATTCATGAAAATGTTTGTGTAATAAGGTTCAATATAAAGCAGGGAAGGAGACGGGAACCGGCAAACATTTAAACATTTAATACAATGAAAACAAAGTAAAATGACAGCCGGCAGCCCCTCACGGATGACTGCCTGCGAATAAACAGACAGTAAAAAGACAGCCGGCAGCCCCTCGAGGACTACTGCCGGCGAATAAAACAAACCACAACTAAAATCCAGGCCTGGTCCTCTCTCAACGACGGTCCGGTCGCTCATTCTCTTATGCTCCGATCTCCTCCATGATACGAGACCGCAGCGCGCATAGCTGACTCTCATTAACACTCGCTCACCGGCCTCGACTTACAGTCTTGCCCCGCCTACTCCACCACATACCCCCATCTCCCCTCACAGAACGGGGGGTACCCCCGAGACTGTGCTTGCTCCCTCCCACGGGGGTCTCCCAGTCTTGGAGTACCTTTCCCCTGGGGGTATGCAGCGACGAGACGAGACAACGGAGATGGGAGCTTTCGGAGCGAACGGAAAGAAAGAGTAGAAAAAAAAAATGAAGTCCTGTTCCCGACATGCTGCTGCTCGGTCCTCAACCAGCCGGGATACTCTCCTTCGCGGTGCCTGGCGGTGGCCCTGGGCGCTCGGTGGACGACTTGACCGTCCGCCCCCTGGCTGCCTGCGGTGGCTCCTCCTTTAGCGGACAACGGCGAGTTCCCCGTCCCCTGCTCCTCCCCCTTGGTTGGACGGACGCAGGCTCCGGCCTCTGGCGGATGGTGGCAACTCCCCCGCTCCCGCTTGGACGATGGCCACCCCACCTCGACCCAGCACCCGCTTGGACGATAGCCACCCCACCTCGACTCTGAATTTACTCATATATTTACGAATGTTTCATGAAAGAGGCCATGTTTTTCTAAATCTGATTTTCCCTCACTTAGTGTATCACCAACTATGTTCTCAAGGATGAGCCCACTTGCATACTTTATTCAGCAGGTGTGAGTTCCCTTTCTGTTCGACGTGGTGTTGAGACTGACAGAATGGGGTTTGACTTTAAAGCCCATCATCTCCAATTATACTTTGAAAAGGCCAATGAACTTGGTGAATGGAAGGCACACCAGGCCTCGCCCTGTACATACGGGTATTGAAGGGAAGATGGAGTGCTCATTCATTCACCTTTTTGTTCTTCGGAACCTGCCAGGCTTATGCTGAGAGATCTTTGATTCTTCCTACTGGATCTACGACGCAGAGCAGCAGAATTTGTCCTGGCATGTTGCGACTTCCCCTGGGTGTTTCAGTTGCTGGTCTGAGGTGTCTTCAAAGAGAATATTTGTAAAAGAGCAAATTGTCCAACAGCTTCCACATGTCGCCAGGCAGACTGTCCAATAGTGAACCAGGCCATGACATGCAGAGAATGAGATTTCGGTTGCAACATCGGGTGACGACTTTCTGACATCAAATGCTGAGGACTCCCTGCAGCTCCCGGCTCCTGGAGGGACCAACCAAGGCTCCCTTCCAAAGCTTTTTAGTCCTCGCCATCACTTATTTCGAAGGCTTACACTGCAGCGGGTCAAGCTGCCTCCGCCCCTTCATGCCATGGCCATCCTGCATCCAGCATGCTAAGGCGTTGAAGCAGTTAGACGAGGGAAAGGGCACAGACCTCGCTCTCCGGGCGACCAAAGTGATGCTGCTCATGCTGGGTCCTACGATGTCCACTCTTGTGGTCCAAGAGAGAGACCTTTGGCTCAATTCTGCGCAGATGTGAAACGTCTAGAGAGTCTGCTTTCTCGATGCGCCCATCATGCAGCTTGGTCTGCTTGCTAACACCAGCGAAGACTTTTGAGTTTTCGACAAAATATCAGACAGAGACCCTCAGGCCTCCCCGACCCGGGTCCCGGAGTGCGTCTGCATCCTAGCAACCCGCCCCTCTGTATATCCACCCTCGGCTCCGCTGCTCCCTCCTCATGTGGCCCCACGCGGACAGAGATCTCAACGGATGGCATCAACTCCCTGCCAGCAGCCCTCTAGGAAGTGGCCCTGACAGGAGCCACCCGGGGAGACCCAGGACATCGGGCTCAGCTCCAGCCATACCATCGCTGTTGAGCCGCACTGGGATGGTTCTGCCACGTCCCACCTCAATCCGGGCCCTTCTCAGGGCCTGATGGCCACTTGGCTCTACAAGAGCTTCTCTCTCCCTGGTAGTCCACAGAATATCTCAGCCTCAACTCGATGTTAGGACATGCCACTTCTGCAGCACGTTCGGGACAATCTCTTTCCTCAAAAGAGGCGAGATCTCTCCCGTGCTTCGGGCCGAGGTTTCCACCCTTCGGGAGAAGGGGGCTATCAATCCCGTTCCTCTGGCCGAGATGTCTGACTGTGTTTTCCCACCAAACGCGAATGATGCGTTAATTGAGAGTGATTTACATGTTAAGTCAATTCAAAGACGCAATAGGACATCCAGTGGTGCAATTCTCGCAAATGACGGGAAACGCACTAGTTGAAAAATCTGAAAATCATTGTTGCTGTATGTGGATACCTGGAGCTGAATGATACATTTTACATTTATCGAAACAGGAATGAAAAGGATCTTACTTGGAAGAAAGAGAGTGAGGAAGTCAGATAATCTGGTAAATTGTGAAAACGCTCTGTACTCAATTTGAAATGTCTAAGAGACTGGAGCCGACTAGCAGAAGCCCCTCCCATGACGTGAATTGCGACTGTTGTGAAGTGAATTTCACGTGCGAATGAAGCGATATTCACGCGCGAATGAAGTGAGTAAACTCAAAATGTTCCAGCAGGCCAATTACGCACAAGTCACGTTTGGTCGGAACACTCTCATCTTCATCGTCCCGAGTAAGGTGGGGGCCTTCAAACACCAGGATTGGTTCGTGGTTATCAACCCGAAGGACACGTACCTCGTGTCTCGATTCTCCCCTGGCAGACCGTTTCTTCAGTTTGCCCTCAAGGGTCGAACAAACTAGTAGACCCTCCTCCCCTTCATTCTGTCCCTCTCTCCCCGTTCCTTTATGAAGGTAGTGGGGAGAGAAACTCGACCACCGCTGGAGAGATGATAGCCAGATGTTTGAGAACAGGGATACCCAGGACGCAAACGAGAAACTGCAGGGCAGAGAGGTAGAGCAGTACACAGACGCCAAAGGGACTCTAGACTAGAATACGAGACTAGGGGAAGGAATAATTTCACTGTTTACTGGGAACAAGACTAGGATAATGGCAGTCAGTGCAAAGCAGAAATTTACTACAACGGTCTGACGCAAGACAAGAGAAAAACAGGGAATATAAAGTGAATACAATCAGAAGACAAATGAGGAAAAGGAGAGGGGAGAGAAGACAATGACCAGAAATATAGGTGAGAAGAGTAAAACTATAGTGAGTTAATTAACAGGGTAATGAGTGGGCGGGGTCACATCACAACGAAGTGAAAGCACATGGCAGACTGTCAATTAACTCTTTATAGCACAAGTCATGTGCTCACAAGAAACAAAACATCAACACAAGGTAAGAACAAAGACACGCTACACAGGGACCCTGACACAAAGCACATATTATTGAGTATATTTATTATATCTCAGTGTTGTCTCACATGTTCATCCCTGTCTTTATTATGATAAGGCTTTGCCTATCATATTTCTTTGTATTTTGCACTGGTTTTAACAAAATGATGTAGCATTTTTGGGGGGAAAATGCATAGTAACAAACTAAAACTAGAAGCAAGAATACAGAAAGCAGTCACTAGAATCTGTGAGGAAGGAATAGAAAAAGATTATTTGAATGAAAAGCACATCACATGGTGTTCAGGATAATGTCTTAGTTATGGATGTACCCTTCGTTCCCTGATTAAGGGAATGAGACGTTGTGTCGAACCAACAGATGGCGTTCGTCTTGAGAACCTATCAACTTCTGACTAGTTTACAAAAGGCCAATGAAACTTGCGAATGAAATTTGCATGCCAGACTTTGCCCCCGGATATCCAGGTATTAAAGGGAGTGCTGCATTCATTCACCTTTGGGCTGTGGAGCCTGAGACCTCTCTCGACTGCTGCAGCGTGTGAGACACTTTCTTGTGTTGCACCCACAAGAACAGCGGGACATGACACGCTGGAGAAATTTGCTCTTTTAGAGGAAAAACTTGAACACTTCTGGAACTGCCGAGACACCCAGGGGATGTCGCTGCAGGAAGGGACAGTCCGCTGCACCACATCATAATATTCCAGCAGTAATTCAGCATAGAGTTTGAAGTTTCAAAGTCAATCTGGTGTGAATGCTCCGAAGAACAAAAGGTGAATGAATGCTGCACGCCGTCTCCCTTTTATAGTCCCTTTTAGAGTCCGGCATGCAAATTTCATTCACCAATTGTATTGGCCTTTTCTAAACTAGTTAGAAGTTGAAGTTCTCAAGACAAACCCCATCTGTCGGTTCAACACAACTTCGAGAGACCGACATAAGGGAACTAACATATACTAGTGTTTACCTGTGCTGTTATTGATTTCTCCATCTACACATGGAATACAGTCATAACAGCAGACAGGTATTTCTTTCTGTACAGCCTTCCTAGTGTTTGGAGGACAACTTGTCACTGCACACAGATACAGTTACCTGTCGAAAAAATAAATGTCACCATAAAAAGCCCATGTTATGATTTTAATTTCTCAAGTCTTTTCTTTCAGCAATTAGGCCATGATGCTGAAATATTTTTTCAGTGATTCTTAATCACGATTTGTAATTCACTGCTTTCTTTGACAGGCACCTTATCAGTCCTTTGTGATATATTTACTTATGAATTAAACTTTGGGTGAACTATTCTTTTAAATGCTCTAGTGGGTTGGACAAATTTCTTACGCTATTAGAGATAGATTGTGAATGCACATGTTTGCAGTAATGAGCCTGTGAACAAGAATCAATATTATTTGTCATATTTTTTTCTATTATCTTCGGTAATAAATGATGGAAAACATTTGGGACAAATGGGCCTATCAATTGTTATTACAGACATACCTGCCTACTGTTTTCAGCCCATACCATGTTTTCTTGATCAACTTGAAGGAGTTTCTCTGAAGGCAGTGAGCTGTCATACACACCAACAAGTTTAAACTGCAGACTTCCATCTTCAGCAGGCTGCCAGTTCACAAGATCATATTTTGATGAAAAATATGATTTTCTAACCAGTTTTGACAGTAAAATTGACATCTTTTATATACTCAAACACATAATAAATAAACATAAATATAAAACACAAACATAATTGGTTTAAATTATATTTTACTAATCCAATATTTTTCACAAGCTCCATATAACAGCAGAAGCAGAAGTGACGGATTGCCATTCCAATTTGAAGGTAGAGCAGGAACAATTGTGTAAGAAGAGGGAAAGGTCATGCCTCTTATAATATTTGAAAATCTATTTGGGATCAGCATCATGAGTGCTAGTTTGCTCTTTGCAATCGTGTTGCATTATGAATCATGATGACCTCATTATGTAAAAAGCATCTTGGAATTGGTCGAAATCACATCTGTGCCATTGTTGTGGCGACCGCTGGACTGTAGATTAACTACTTAAATAAGATTTTTCCAGCCAGTGTGTTGTTGTGTGTAACACATAGCAACCTAATGTTTAAAAAGTAAATGAGGATTTGTTTACTGTCTGTCTAGCTTTAACTAGCATGACTACAGAGAAAAGTACTGCTACCTGTATATGGTTGCAGAACTGAAGGATTTATCAGGCATACCAAAATATTTTTCCAAATATCAGAATAAAGTTAATTTTAAATATTGTCTATCACAGCAATATACTCTCCAGTACACACAAACTAAAAGACTGCTTAAAGGTCTCATGAACTGGCCTTGTTAATTGTTTTATACTGTTGTATGAGGTCTAGTAATGAGGTTCCCGTGATATTTTCTTTCAAAATCAAGAAGTAATAGGCTATTTTTTACACTGGTTTTGAGGCCAGTTCTGCAAACGCTCGCTTTTAATGGGTGTGCCGCTTTGAAGACTTTATAAGTAAACGGCCATCGCTTTGAATGGATGGAAGTTTGCGCAGTTGGAGTCTTCTCTGAATTTGGTTAGAGACGTAACGTTATGTTACACATTAACACCATTCAAAGTTTTCGCACTGCATCAGTATTATCTGGAGACCTCTTGTGTTCATGTGATGCATTCGCAAGGGATGATTTTACTCAAATTTACTGACTTATTTCCTGGATGTGATCGTAAGGCTTTGCGTATAGTTTTTATAGCCAATAGTTGTATGGTGTATAATGATATCTCTTTCAGCATTTGAGACCCGTGATCGCGAGTCTCAAATGTTACGAGAGTTTCCATGATAAATAAAAAAACGGGAGACTCCTGGTTACTTATGGATATCACCCAGCAATTTAAATAATACCAAAACACTTAAAAAAACGCTCCAATATTCGCAAACGGTGGATAAAACCTTGAAAAATGATACGGCAGAGATGCCGATTCGCACGTGCTTAAGATCACAGAGAACCTTTGCAATTAATACAAATGACTAGAGGTCCCCAGGTATCAAACGATCTCTTACAAAGCAATAGTGACGCATAGTACAAAAATGTTTTACTCATATAAGATTGCTGCACCATTCCTATAGGATCAAATAATGATGACACAGCTTTTTAATTTGAGTCATTCCACAATCCAGTGTTGATCTCTGCCTTGTTCACAAAGGAATCCTCTGAGAAATAAAACGAACAAACGCTCCACGTTTTTCCAGCATGAGCTGGAACGTCTTTAAAAAAAAAATGTAACCCTGCATTCCTAATATCGGAATCCGAAGTAAGTTTATGCAGTGACTGTATCTGGTTCCGTACTTACTTCAGAATTGTCATGCGCAAACCAGTGGGCAGGACTAGAGAAGTAATCGTTGATATTTTTCAGTGGAGGGTATGTTCAACCTAGATAGGTGCATTCCAGAACCTGCCGTTCACTGGGCCTGGTCTCAATAAAAGATGTAATCTCAGTAACAAGGGCTTTTTCAGTTCTAACACTTACATGATGATGAATACGATTCCCTCTTATATAACAAAAGCTTGGGTTAAAATTGTGATTTTAATTCATGCCTCCTTTAAAAAAGTAGATTTTAGTAATAAATAAGTCCACTTGAGCTTTCAACCTTGCACATTTCATGCAAGAAATAGTCCTCGGCATCACCTTTATTCAGCAAATGTCAGTGAATGTGATGAGTAAATATTTTACGTATTCATTCACGCTCCTTTCCTTAAACTCAACGAGGAGCCCACTTCATTAACCAAATTGAACAAGGAGATTACATTTCTTTTGTGGGGGGGGCTATACCCTGTCATGGGTGAAGTGGCTGTTCCTGAATCCCTTATCTCTTCCACAAAGACCAGCCAAGTGTAATGCTTTTCCTGCTCCTACATTGCGGTCATGGTGAACGTCTCCAGTCTTGCCATAGCCACAGTGGCCATCTGAAACTCCTGTGCCCCTTATTCCTGTGTCTCAGCTACGGAGGCTGTCAGTGATCCATGGCTCCTGGTGTGTTTTGCAACTTGTTGGCTCCCGGTACTGCCGGCACCTCCCTGACTTCTCTCTGGTGCTCTCCTGCTACACCAACTTCGCCTTGGTGCTCTCCTGCTCTACCCTGGTGTACTGTTATGCATCCTGGAGGCTTCCCTTCCTGCCTGCATCACCCTGGTCATCCCCCTCTCTGATTCTACGTCAGCCACCAGGATGACCAACCACCTCCCTGGCTGTACTCTTTGTTTTCTGTGCCTTCCAGCAAGGAGGAGTACTGTTACAATATGTGATTGTTTTATTCTGTTTTTGTAATTTACTTTCTCTTCATTATTGGTTCTGTTATTTTCCTGCTCTCTGCCAGTTTTTCTCCATGGCTATTTTGTATTTAGTTTGTGTTGTTTTGTAAAGTGAGCTGCTTATTTAAACCCTCAGTTCTTGTCAGTTCTTTATCTGGTGTGGTTTCAGTATGGTGTTGTTTGGTTTTGTTGTACTTGCTTACTGTTTTCTCCTGTTTGATGTGTTTAATATTTTATTACAAGTCTTCTTGAGGATCTTCTTTTTCATGCACTTTACTACAACCAGCTCAGTGTGACAGTTTATTGTAATATATAACATACAGCCTATTCATTTGAATTTCCATTTCTTATTAATTGCCAAAAGTCAATACCGTTTTTAATAAGGCAGTAAACAGTGTAGGTCCAGAAAATGGCTGTCATAAAGATGGTCAATGAGAGTCCACTGTGTCCAGTGCTGACCCGTCCAACACTGCAGAGCCTGCCACAGCCTGTGAAGAGCAGAACTCATGGGTCAGAAAGCCCTGAAAAATGTGATGCTATATGTGGCCATCATAATATACATGATAAAACCTGGTAATCCAACAGTTTAAAAGTGTGCAGACAGTGGCTATATACAGTATGTTTGCATGTCTGATTTGATATTTATCACAGCAATGTTGAACCTCTTCCAGTCATAAATGATAGCCTACCAAGCCAGACGTACATAGGCTTAAAGCGTATATAGTCATAGGTTCCTGCCACATAAAATAACTTCATATTTTTTGGTCACTGATTCCTTGTCAACTTGTGTTGATGGCAAAACATATAAATTTCATATCACAGTGCTGACTGATGTTCATCCATGAGTTTATTAGGATAAGGGTTTACCCATCATATTTTTCTTAGTATTTTGCTCCGGTTTTAACAAAATTATGTAGCATTTTGGGGCAAAAATGCAAAATAGCAAACCAAAACTTGAAGCTAAAATTGCAAATATCTCCATGGCTACAGTATATTTTCCAGGAGAACTGACATAAGCTGGTATAAATGTGATCCACACAGCACAGAATATGAGCATACTGAATGTGATGAATTTAGCTTCATTAAAGTTATCAGGCAGCTTCCGCGCCAGAAAAGCTAAAACAAAACACATGATTGATAACAGACCAATATAACCAAGAACAGCCCAGAAACCAACTTCAGAACCTACATGACATTCTAGGATGATCTTTTCTCTGTAATAGTTCATGTTTTTATGTGGGAAAGGAGGAGATATTGTTAACCAGAGCACACAAATTAGAACCTGTATTAAAGTTAGACAAACAACACTGAGTCTCTGTTGTACAGGCCCAAACCATTTCATGACATTACTTCCTGGAAGTTTGGCCTTAAAGGCCATTAACACAACTATTGTTTTACCCAGAACACAGGAGACAGAGAGGACGAAAGTGATCCCAAACGCTGTGTGACGTAACATACAGGACCACTCAGTGGGGCGACCAATGAAAGTAAATGAACAGAGAAAACACAGAGTCAATGAGAAGAGTAGCAGAAAGCTCAGCTCTGAGTTGTTGGCTCTCACAATAGGTGTTTCTTTATGAAGATAAAACAGAAACGATATAATTGATGTAAATAATGCTCCAAAAAATGAGCAAGTAGAAAGAACAATCCCCATGATTTCTGTATAGGAAAGGAATTCAATAACTTTTAATACACATCTGTCTTTGTTTTCATTGGACCAATACTCCAAATCACAAGGAAGGCAGTCACTAGAATCTGTGAGGAAGGAATTGAAAAAATATTATTTGAATGAAAAGTACATCACAAGGTCTCTGGCTATTGTTCGGTACAACTAATATGTAATAGTGTTTACCTGTGCTGTTACTAATTTCTCCATCTGCACATGGAATACAGTCATAACAGCAGACAGGTCTTCCTTTCTGTACAGCCTTCTAGTGCCTGGAGGACAACTCTTACTGCACACAGGCACAGGCACCTGTGGAAAAAAATAAGAAACACAAGTCAGTTGCTTGATAGCATATATTTCCAGTGATTTTGCTTAAATATAATTTAAGCCATATTGTCTTAAATCTGTTAATGGTTGATTTACCTGTCTGCTATTTTCAGCCCATACCATGATTTCTTGATCAACCTGAAGGAGTTTCTCTGAAGGCAGTGAGCTGTCATACACACCAACAAGTTTAAACTGCAGACTTCCATCTTCAGCAGGCTGCCAGTTCACCAGATCATATTTTGCCACTGGATCACCACTCGCATCAAAAAAGATTTTCTCACCAGTTTTGACAGTGAAATTGACATCTCGTATATACTCCAACACCTGAGAATAAACACAAACATAACTGGTTTCAGTTTGACTTTTCTAATCTATTTTTTGCTTCTTTAATCACCTTCTGTGGTGTGAGAAGATCTCCTTTGCTGATATTGGTGGAAGTTTTAACGTCATTTATTAGATTATGTAGTGCATGAGCGATAGCATACACTGCAGTGTACACTTTACTTGCTATGCGCAGCTCTGATACATCAGTATATTCATTTTGTAGTTCTGTTAAGCTTTCTGAGCCAGTACAGACACGTATGCCAATGTCTGTGTTTCTGAGAGAGCACTGAAAAACAGTTTCCCAAAATTCCTTCAAAAGGTCATTTTTTGGTGCTTGATCAGGGTGCACAGTCACTAGAAACTCTCGCAGTCCGTCAAGCTTGGTGTTTGCTACAGCAAAGCCCACAGCTCCTGTGAGAAAACTGAATTCTTTTGTGTCGGTTATAACTCGAGAAGTGATCCAGGATTCACTGCCAACCCACTGCAGCCCAGTGATGTTTTGTTGGGCAATTAATTTCAGAAGGGGAACAAAATCACCAAATGAGATAAAAGCCACCACCACCCTGGCTGTGGCTTTTTTAATAACTTCCAGTGTCTTCAGGAACTGCTCTTCTGAATCAGTTCTAAATATGGCCTCTGAGTATTCAATACAAATCCCCTCTTTTTCTGCTATCTTTTCAAATGCTGCATTTCCACTGTTGCCATAATCAGAGCGACTCCTCACAGTTCCAACCCAAGTCCAGCCGAAGTGTTTGACAAGCTGAGCCAGCGCTTTGCTTTGGTAATAATCACTGGGTATTGTTCTGTAGAAGGTCGGGAACCGTTTTCTGTCATTCAGGCATGCACATGTGGCAAAATGACTGACCTACAAAAATAAAGCAGATTATTAACAACATTATTTCATTTTTAATCCACCCATTGGATAGTTTTCTTAAACACAATTTTCCAATTAAAACAACTTGACAAAGCATATTTGGAGCATTTGCATTAGTTCAAAATGCATTTATTGTTAATGACAACATGTGGCAGATAAATAAAAAGGTTCTTACAACAGGGATGCTGAATGGTCCCACTAAAGAGGCCATACCAATAGTGGGAGAAGATCCTGATTCTCCAACAATAGCATAAACAAATGGTGGTTTAGAACAGGACTCCTCATGCAAAGTCTCTTCATAGCCATTCATTAAAGCCATGCTTGATAATACAGTCTGAGATACAGAGCCACAGGAATCATATATTGTATAGCCCAAAATGACACCAGGTAACAGTTGTGTGCTGTTATTAATCTCCTCTATGGCAAAAATCAGAGTCTGAGCAAATTTAAACTCACGTAAATTGAAGCTGTGAAATAAGCATCAGTGTTAAAGTACTGATATATCATTCTAGTAGTACTATTTTAATATTTATGATACTGTACATAATTTCTGCTGTCAAAAAGTATTTTTCATACAGACCTGATGCATTTGGTTGGTTCTGGTTCATAAAGGAAAGGATGTGTCTTTAACACAACACTTCTGTGGAGTGAGAAAACTACCCCAATGTTGATGTCTCTTTCATCAGAAAGTAGTGGCAGGACTGGATGGCTCAGCCTTCTGCAGACTTGTGGTGTGGCTGTGACACAAGCTCCATATAACAGCAGAAGCAGAGGTGACACTGTCCGCTTTGCCATTCTCATACAGAGAATGAGCCTTTCTGTCAGAGAGCGAAAGGTTCTTCCTTTTATCATGTTTTAAAAAAATCCATGTGAGATCAGCATCCTGAGTTCTTCTTTTTTTTGGCCCTCTTGTTGCTATATGAATCATGATGAACTCATGATGCAAGAAACAAAAACAAAACACATCAGATGGCGAGTATACAGTACTTACTAAAGGACTGCTAGCATATTTTGAGAAAATCTGTTTTTGGCAATAAATTAGACCTTGTGAGTTTGTAACTTTTCACATGTTTTGTAAACTAGTCTTTTGGAATGTCCCTTTTACTGAGTACGTCATTTATAATGTTAAATTTAGCAAATATTTAACATTATTTGTACACAGAACGATCACGACTACTAATGCATCATAAAGCCACAGTTGTATGAGAAAAGGCCCATGAAAGGGAACAGGACCTGGGGCATGTAGCAGAGGCGGACCTGGGCAGTGGTGTAGAGGCGCAGGCTGGTCAGGAGGCTAGGGAGGCGCAGGCTGGTCAGGCGGCCAGGGAAGTGCAGGCTGAGCTGGAAGCTATGGAGGTATCTTGGAAAGATCATCAGCGTCCATCTTGGACGAGGCAGGGAACTCCATTATGCCAGACGGAACCGGCTCGAAGAACACTGGAAGGCCGGACGGGACCGATTGAAGACTCCTGGAAGGCCGGATGGGACCGGCTTGAAGACCTCTGAAAGGTCGGACAGACAGGTTCTAAGACTTCTAGAAGGCCAGGCAGGACCTCTGGAAGGCCAGACAGGACTGGCTCGAAGATTTCTGGAATCGGAGAACAGTGCACAGCTTAGACCCCAATACCGCAATCACCATCAGCAGAGCGGATTCAAAAATAGGAGTCTCAGGATCATCCACCTCAGGCACCATCAGATTCTGGATTCTGGAGACACCTACTGTCGAAGTAGACATCAGATGGGTGGGCATCTTTCGAACGGGTTCTGTGCTGGCGGCCATGACGACGGGAGATGAAAGTGAAAAAAGTGAAAGTGACCAATTCGTCAGGTATGGTGACCCGAAATGTGACCTCTGCATTTAACCCATCCAGTGATTAGTGAGCACACACACAGCAAGTGGTGAACACATGTACACCCGGAGCAGTGGGCAGCTATCGCTGCAGCGCCCGAGGAGCATGTAGGGGTTAGGTGCCTTGCTCAAGGGCACCGCGATCGTTACCCGCCAGCCCTGAGGATCGAACCGGCAACCTTCTGGTCACGGGTCCGACTCTCTAACCATTGGGCTACGATTGCCCCTATCAATGCTGGCTTGTCGGCCATGATGACGGGAGACGCTGGATTGGCGGCCATGACGACGGGAGACGCTGGCTTGGCGGCCATGACGACTGGAGACGATGGCTTGGCGGCCATGACGACTGGAGATGCTGGCTTGGTGGCCATGACGACTGGAGACGCTGGCTTGGCGGCCATGACGACTGGAGACGCTGGTTTGTTGGGAATCTGGTGAAATGGTTCGTGCTTGCCCCTCCCGTATCTAGGTGAACCAGTCTTTTTACTATCCCCTACTGGAAGCCACAAAACTGTAAAACAAAGTATATATATTGTGCCAGGGTCCAGCTAGGGTCCTCCTCAGGTAAATTAAAACCTATATGCATAACTAGTCCAGACCAAAACATCCCTTTGGATCCGCATTGTAAAAAGTCACAAATTGGCAATTCCAAAGAAACATGTCGGTAAAGTTCTCAATGCTGCGACCAGCTTGATAAATTGAGCATAATTTCTTCAGTGAATCAGCATAAATGCCTGCTGCAACTGTTCTTTGTTCGAATTCAGCTGCTAAATCCATATCATGGCGAAGTATTCGATAACAAATTGTTCTGTGACTTAAAGGGTTGAGGATCTAAATGCAGCTTTAAAAATCCTAAAAAAAAGTACAGACAATGGTCAGGGCAGGCAGCAAACAGGCAAAGACGAGGTCACAGGCGATGGTCGGGGCAGGCAGTAGAAGTTCACAAACAATATACAATCCAAGGTCAAACACAAGTAATCCAATAGACAAGAATGCTCAGAAATGCAATGTAACACAAAAACAAGACTTTGCAATGATGAACGAACAGACCAGGCTTATGTAGACAGAAGTGACAAGGTAAACTAGTAACAGGCGAGGATGATCAACATAATGAGTCCAACAAAGGGTTATGGGAAATGTAGTGTACAATGACTGTTCGGTGATGAGGGGAGTGCCCTCTAGTGGATCATAGAGGCACTCCAGCTGGTGGTTGTCAAAGCTGTTCTTCATTTTTAAAATGTCTTCTTTTATGTTCATTAGAACAAAAACAGTATAAAGTTTTTTTTTCTACTATGGTTGTCAATTGGCAAAATCCGTCTGGTTATAAGCATTTTCAAATATCGTTAAGAAATTTATACAGATTTGGAACATCTCAAAGTTAAGTAAATGATGACAGGAATTTCAATTTTGAGTGAAGTATACCTTTAATGTAACACACTTATAAGATGTTTACATGCATTTTAATTATGAACCAGGTGATTGACCCCAACATTTTTTTGTTTTAAACATGAGCTATTAATTTTAATTTTCACTTTTTATTAATTGCCAAAGGTCAATGTCATTTTTATTAAGGCAGTAAACAATGTAGGTCCAGAATTTGGGTGTGATGGAGATGATCATTGTGTCCAGTGCTGATCCGTCCTACACTGCATAGACTGCCAAAGCCTGTTAAGAGCAGAACTCACGGAAAATGTGATGCTATGTGTAGCCACCATAATATACATGACAAGACCCGGTTATCCAACAGTTTAGTAGTGTAGAGACAGTGGGTATATACAGGATGTGTGTGTGTGTGATTTTAATATTTGTCATAATGTTGTACCTCTTTCAGTCATAAATGTCAAAAACGTATTCTTGTTGTTGACTTGTGTCAATAGCAAAAATTTACATTTTATATCACATTCGTGTCTTGTGTTCATCCCTGGGTTAATTGGCATTAGGGTTTCCCGATCATATTTTTCTTTGTATTTTGCTCTGGTTTTAACAAAATGATGTAACATTTGGGGGCGAATATACAGAATAATAAACCAAAACTTGAAGCTAAAATAGCAAATATCTCCATGGCTACAGTAAATTTTCCAGGAGAACTAACATAAGCTGGTATAAATGTGATCCACACAGCACAGAATATGAGCATACTGAATGTGATGAATTTAGCTTCATTGAAGTTATCAGGCAGTGTCCGAGCCAGAAAAGCTAAAACAAAACACATGATTGATAACAGACCAATATAACCAAGAACAGCCCAGAAACCAACATCTGAACCTACATGACATTCTAAGATGATCTTTTCTCTGTAATAGTTCATGTTTTTATATGGGAAAGGAGGTGATATTGTTAACCAAAGCACACAAATTAGCATTTGTATTAAAGTTAGAGAAACAACACTGAGTCTCTGTTGTACAGGCCCAAACCATTTCATGACATTACTTCCTGGAAGTTTGGCCTTAAAGGCCATTAACACAACTATTGTTTTCCCCAGAACACAGGAGATACAGAGGACAAAAGTGATCCCAAACGCTGTGTGACGTAACATACAGGACCACTCAGTGGGGCGACCAATGAAAGTTAGTGAACAGAGAAAACACAGAGTCAATGAGAAGAGTAACAGGAAGCTCAGCTCTGAGTTGTTGGCTCTTACAATAGGTGTTTCTTTTTGAAGATAAAACACAAAAGATACCAATTTACTTAAAAATGCTCCAAAGACAGAACAAATAGAAAGAACAATCCCCATGATTTCTGTATAGGAAAGGAATTCAATAACTTTTAATACACATCTGTCTTTGTTTTCATTGGACCAATACATCAAATCACAAGGAAGGCAGTCACTTGAATCTGTGAGGAAGGAATTGAAAATAGATTATTTGAATAAACAGCTGTCTCTGGCTACAATATTACGGGAATGTAGGTTACTAGTATTTACCTGTCTCATTACTAATTTCTCCATCTGCACATGGAATACAGTCATAACAGCAGACAGGTCTTCCTTTCTGTACAGCCTTCCTAGTGCCTGGAGGACAACTCTCACTGCACACAGACACAGGAACCTGTAAAAAGATACATTACCGACCAAGGGTGTAACTTTGGTTTGTGCAGTGGGGGGGGTACAAAAACAAATACCAATGTTTTGCTTTGTTTTTGATTGTTTAAATTGATTTAACCATGAAATCAAAATGTGTTTATATTGTGTGCGAAGATGATATCATGATGGGGAAAATGCGAGAATTGACTGAGAAACGGAGGAGAAAATGTCTTGTAGACCTGAATCTGAAGCCTGAAGCCAGATGACTTTCTAAAATGCTTAACTTTGCTTAGGTTTAACGTAAAAGTAATAAATCACATGTGATGTGTGTCTTCCCCACAGAAGTCCATTATTAGGAAACAGCTTAAGATAGCCTACCGAAACAAAGACCACATAAAAACTAATTTTGGTCAAACTTCAGTATAAGGTGCAATTCTCGCTGTTAACAAACCATTAACTATGACTTTCCTCCATAATAACTTTTAATTTGTTGCTTATTATTAGTTAGTAAGGTAGTTATTAGGTTTAGGGATTGGTTAGGATAAGGGGTGCAGAGTATGGTCCTGCAGAATATGTGCTTTAAAAGTACAAATAAACAGCCGATATGCCAAATAATAGGAATGTTAATAATAACTAGTTAATTATGAGAATTGCCCCCTTTACTGTAGTGTTACCCAAATTTCTATTAAATGTAAATCAAAACCACATGAATGAAAACAATCTTTCAGTGATGTATTTTTAGAGTGTGCAGGCAAGGCGTGCATCAACACAGGCCGACTCGTTGTGTCCTGGTCGGTCCGAGTACTTCTCCGTGGGGATGACGACGTGTGGTTTAAAATCAATGCAAACAAATTGAAAGAGAGGTGGACACGAACAAGATTTTGAAAGTGAAGGGGACATGTCCCCCCTGTCCCCAGTGGAAATTGCGACCCTTGTACAAACAAATAAGTCCCATATTTGATTATTTTAATCGCTTAGTCAATTTCTTGGTTTATTTTCCCCCAGCATGTATGCCAACTCTGCTTAATATATTGCACTGATTTATTTTGACATACCTGTCTGCTGTTTTCGGCCCATACCATGTTTTCTTGATCAACCTGAAGGAGTTTCTCTGAAGGCAGTGAGCTGTCATACACACCAACAAGTTTAAACTGCAGACTTCCATCTTCAGCAGGCTGCCAGTTCACCAGATCATATTTTGCCACTGGATCACCACTCGCATCAAAAAAGATTTTCTCACCAGTTTTGACAGTGAAATTGACATCTCGTATATACTCCAACACCTAGAAATACACACAAGCATAATTGGTTTCAGTTTGACATTTCTGTTTTAATTGTTTTTCCTCTTAATCACCTTCTGTGGTGTGAGAAGATCTCCTTTGCTGATATTAGTGGCAGATTTGACATCATTTATTAGATTATGTAGTGCATGTGCGATAGCATACACTGCAGTGTACACTTTATTTGCTATGCGCAGCTCTGATACATCAGTATATTCATTTTGTAGTTCTGTTAAGTGTTCTGAGCCAGTACAGACACGTGTTCCACTGCCGGTGTTTCTGAAAGAGCACTGAAAAACAGTTTCCCAAAATTCCTTCAAAAGGTCATTTTTTGGTTCTTGATCCGGGTGCACAGTCACTAGAAACTCTCGTAGGCCATTGATTTTGGCATTCGCTACAGCAAAGCCCACAGCTCCTGTGAGAAAACTGAATTCTTTTGTGTCGGTTATAACTCGAGAAGTGATCCAGGATTCACTGGCGACCCACTGCAGCCCAGTGATGTTTTGTTGTGCTGCTAATTTCAGGAGGGGGATAAAATCTGCAGATGAGATAAAGGCCACCACCACCCTGGCTGTGGCTTTTTTAATCACCTCCAGTGTCTTTAGGAGCTGCTCTTTTGGATCAGTTCTAATTATGGCCTCTGAATATTCAATACAAATCCCCTCTTGTTGTGCTATCTTTTCAAATGCTGCAATTCCATTGATACCGTAGTCATTGCGACTGCTCACCATTCCAACCCAAGTCCAGCCGAAGTGTTTGACAAGCTGAGCCAGTGCATTGCTTTGGTAATAATCACTGGGTATTGTTCTGTAGAAGGTTGGGAACCTTTTTCTGTCACCTAGGCATGCACATGTGGCAAAATGACTGATCTGAAAAAACAGAGAAATAAGAGTTTTTACTCCACTATTTATCACTGCTATACAAGTAGTGTACATGACATAGTACTTTTCATATTTACAGTTGTAATGGAGTTACATTTTCTTTGAAACAAGATTCCTAAAGAAGTTCCTGTTACCATGAATGAATTGAGCTTGTGGCAGAAAAAAAAGAGTTCTTACAACAGGGATGCTGAATGGGCCCACTAAAGAGGCCATAGCAATAGTGGGTGAAGAGCTTGATTCTCCTACAATGGCATGAACAAATGGTGGTTTAGAACAGGAATCATCATGCAAAGTCTCTTCATAGCCATTCATTAAAGCCATGCTTGATAATACAGTCTGAGATACAGAGCCACAGGCATCATATATTTTATAGCCCAAAATGACACCAGGCAACAGTTGTGTGCTGTTATTAATCTCCTCTATGGCAAAAATCAGAGTCTGAGCAAATTTAAACTCACGCAAGTTTACGCTGTGAAAATAAAAAAGTTGTCATTATTTGCAGGATATCTTGCAACAAATTAGAACATTTTATCAGAATAGTATTGTTATTGTATGCATTTTAATAGTGTTTATAATTCTTTATTGTACTTAAAATGCTTTAAAAAATATTTTGTATACATACCTGATGCATTTTGTTGTTTCTGGTTTGTAAGTGAAAGGATATATCTTTAACACAACACTTCTGTGGAGTGAGAAAACTGCCCCAATATTGATTTCTCTTTCATCAGAAAGTAATGGCAGGACTGGATGGCTCAGCATTCTGCAGACTTGAGCTGCAGCTGTGACACAAGCTCCATATAACAGAAGAAGCAGAGGCGACACTGTCCTCTTAGCCATTCCCATATGAACGCAGAGCGGGAACGTCTGTGTCAGAATAGGAAAAGCCTCAGCTTTTTATCATATTTTGAAAATCCATTTGGGATCAGCATCATTAGTGCTTCTTCACTTTTTTTCAGATGTGTTTCATTATGCAAGAAACAGCAGTACATTGAGAAGCGATACTTTTTATTTTCTGTGTTTGGATACATATTAACCACTTTGAGTCAAGTTTTGATGAACCTCATTTCACTTCTGACAAATAGATTGCACATCATTTTTGTCTAAGCTTATAATTTTATATTAAAGGAGTCAAGAATAAAAAATCACAATTTTTACCCGAGCTTTTGTTATATAAGAGGGAATCGTATTCATCATCATGTAAGTGTTAGAACTGAAAAAGCCCTTGTTATTGAGATTACATCTGTTATTGACACCAGGCCCAGCGAACGCCAGGTTCTGGAATAAACATATTGATAGGTTGAACACCCCCTCCAAAGAAAAATATAAACGATTACTTCTCTAGTCCCACTGTTTTGCGCATAACAATTCGAAGTAACAGGTGGCGCAGAACCAGATAGAGGGAACCACGTCATAACGTCATAACTAGACCTCATATAACAGTATAAAACATAAGCAAGCCCAGTTTATCAGACCTTTAATGTAGCAAATGAAAATGTTTTTAAATAATAGATTTAAATAGCTTAATTATAATAAAACGTAATAATGAACGTAAATATGGCTGGCAAGACAATATGATTGACATAGACAGCCAACAACAACAACAGCCTGCTGTTTGATATGATTTGTGACAAAGTAGGTCAGTTGACAGTACTCCTGTACTATGGTGTTAAGAAACAATTTTTTCGAAATCAGATTTTCCCTCACGTAGTGTATCGCCAACTCTGATCGTAATGATGACCCCACTTGGATGCTTTACACAGTAAGTGTGAGTTTTCACAATTCCTTTCAACAGTGAACAGCTTTCTAAAGTTCATATACTTTTCTTCAAGTGCAGCCGTAAAAAAATTTGTACTCCACAATAATTGAAACTGCAATATATCCAGAAACCCTGCAGCCTTTCTTTTTCTTTTGTGTCTTGTGTTTTTTATGTAGATTGTAAATGACCATTATTCCCCCTATCGCGGAAATGTACCTGCACCTCCACCTTCAGCAATAGAGGGCGGTGTTGCATTGAATAATTGAGAAGACTGTCACAAGAAAAGACTTCGACTAAACTTGAACCAAATGTGATTAAAAAAAAATTGCATTGTGTCATGGTTCAATACTTGATGTGGGGATTGTATTTTTTTGTAAGAGTGTTTGAGTTTCTCATCTGGTCAAAAACTCTTTTATATTGTATTTTGAGAATGTGCAGTGGCACTGTGTGTGTACGTTGGTGCGCTTCCTATAGCTGCGTCCCAATTCAGGGGCTGAAACTTTAAGGTCGCGGACTAAAAAACGAGGACTTGGTTTTCAAAGGACGCAGCCTTGAAAGTCCAAGAAGCGAACCGAAATGAGACGATCTAGCCTCGTGGAGGATTTCCTAATTGTGTTATTTGCATCACCTGCTGCTCCTGCTCCCTTTCTGTCGGTCTCTCGACGTTGTGTCGAGAACGACAGATGGGGTTCACCCTTGAGAACCAATCAACTCTGACTACTATAGAAAAGGCCAATGAAATTTGGCGAATGAAATTTGCATGCCGGGGTCCGCCCCCGGATATCCGGTATAAAACGAAGCCGGCGTGCAGCATTCATTTACCTTTTGTTCTTCAGAGCCTTTGCTCAAGACTACGATTCCTGTTCAGGACTGACTGAGCACTCTCCAGCGCGGCATGTCCCGCTGTTCTCTTGGGTGTGGCACCCTCATCGAGGAGGGGGATGGACACGATCGCTGCGTTAGGCGTCTGGGCGTCCAGCACGCTGAAGCAGCATTCGTTGACAGATCTGCCCGCAATGCGGTAAACCCGTAAACCCGTACGTAACGTAACCCGCCAGCCAAGTGGTCACGGGCCGATCAAACCACCATTCGCTCTTCTGAACGTTCCCCAACTGGCGGTGGCATACCGTCCGGATTCTCACGCACACACTCGGAAACGATGTGTGACGTAGATGAGATGTCGCTCGCAGCATCGGAGGGAGACTGGCATCCAACTCTGACGAATCCAAGCTCCACCCCCAGCGGTCGAGTTCAGGAGGAAGCAGAAGTGATGTCATCCATGCCAACCCGGGGATGCGTGGTTCCTGAGGTCGGAGCGCGGTGCAAACCGCGCCCACCCCGGGTGCCATGTTTTTCCCGGAGGTGCATGAGGAGCTGGGTAAAACTTTGAACGCTCCACTCACAGACCTTTCCAGTGGAACCAGCTCAGGCTCCCTTACTTCCCTCGATGGTGGGGCAGCCAAGGACTATGTCGAGATCCCCCCGGTTGGAACGTCCGCCCGCGGTGCACCTCTGCCGCGGACGGCTACCACCTGGGGGGAATCGGCCACGCCTACCGCCCAAAGCTCTTAAGACTTCGGCATCACTGGTGTCGAAGGCTTGCGATGCCGCAGGCCAGGCTGCCTCCTCTCTACGCCATGGCCATCCTGCATGTCCGCCAGGCCAAGGCGTTGAGAGAGCTCCACGAGGGAAAGGCCGACCCGGGTATAATGCAGGATCTCTGTTCCGCCGCTGACAGCGCTCTATGGGCGACAAAGGCGGCACGGGCCCTGGGTCGGACGATGTCCATGGTAGTGGTCCAGGAGAGACACCCCAGGCTATACCTTGTGCAGAAGAGTGACACCAAGGAAGTCCGCTTCCTTGATGCACCCATCTCGCAGGGTGGGTTGTTGGTAACACCGTCGAGGACTGCGCTCAGCAGTTTTTTGACGGTGAAGCAGACAGTGGCAGTTTTTTCACGTCGCAACACGGCCGCCTAGAGGCCTCCGAGATCCCGCGTGACGTCTGCTTCCCTGCAACCCAGGACCCCTTCAACATTGGCTCCGGTGCCTGTGCCCCCACAGGCGGCACCCCGGTAGCAGAGATCGAGGGGGAAACCTCCACCCTGTCAGCAACCTTCTCTCGAGAAGGGACACTGACGGGAAGATCCCAAGGAGAACAACATTGGGCCCGAACCTTCACAGCCACGGCTCTGATCGGTCGGTACGGCTCGACTCCTGCCTCGTCACCAAAGCCGGGCCCTTTTCAGGGCCTGGCGCCCACTTACTCGCAGAGTTTTTTCCGTTCTCCCCGGGTGTACTTGCAGCCGATCGCACACTCCACTGGACTGTGCTCGGCGAACTGACCTCACACACTGGCGAGGTGTGAGGTCGTATACATACGACAGCTGTCACCACCAACCGACAGTGCGTGCCGTTGACCCGCCAGGCAGGTAAAAAGGCGGAGCCAACCTTCCCTCTGGGACCCCCGCGACAGATGATTAGCTCCGCCAGCCGATGAACAGTCCCCTTGGTCCCCCTGTCACAGTCCCTGGCTCCCAGAGACTCTCCCAAGTTTCGGGGCATCATCTCTCCCTCTGTCAGAGGAAGGGACGCCTCCGTACTTCGGGTAGAGGTCACCACCCTTCTGGCAAAATAGGTATCGAGTTCGTCCCTCAAAACCAAGATGTTCTGTGGATCACGACCCGCACTTCATCGTTCCCAAGAAAGATGGCGGGTTGCGCCCCATAGGTCTGCGTACCCTGAACAAAGCACCTTCACAAGGTGCCGTTCAGGGTGCTCACGCAGAGGCGCATCCTGACATCTATCAGGTGTCAGGATTGGTTTGTGGCAATCGACCTGAAGGACGCCTACTTTCATATCTCGATCCCCCTCGACACCGGCCGTTCCTACGGTTTGCGTTCGAGGGGCGGGCATATGAGTACAGACTCCTCCCTTTCGGTCTGTCCCTGCGGGTACTAAACTATCTCGACGACTGGCTTATCTTAGCACACTCATGAGATCTGTTGTGTACACAGAGGGACCTGATGCTCCGGCATCTAGATTGATTGGGATTTCAGGTCAACCGAGAAAAGTGCAAACTCTCCCCAGTGCAGAGCATCCTCTTTCTCGGTATGGAACTAAACTCTGTCACCATGACGGCGCAGCTGTCCGCAGCACACACCCAGTCAGTGTTGAACTGGAGGCTCCTGGGACACATGGCATCCTCCGCAGGGGAAAAAACCCTCAGGTTGATGCACATGAGACCGCTTCAACACTGGCTACAGAGTCGAGTTCCGAGGACAGCGTGGCACACCGACAGCAGGCGCATGGTGATGTCGCTCTGCTGCCGACGCACCCTAACCCCTTGGTCTTCCATGACCTTCCTCCGGGCGGGGTTCCCCTCGGGCAGGTTACGAGGCACGTTGTGGTGACGACGGACGCTTCGCTTCAGGGGTGGGGTGCAGTGTGCAACGGGCACGCAGTAGCGGGGCGCTGGACGGGCCCCCGTCTGCGCTGGCATCCAATTGCCTAGAGTTGTGGGCTGTGCGGCTTGCGCTGAGAAGGCTCCAGCCTCTAGTGCAGGGCCAGCACGTGTTGGTCCTCCGGGACAGCACGACAGCCGTAGCGTACATCGCCAGGGTGGCGTACGCTCACGGCAGCTAACACAACTTGCCCGACTCCTCCTCCTGTGGAGTAAGCAGGTGATCCGCTCCCTGCGGGCCACACACATCCCAAGCAAACTGAACCAGACAGCCGACACGCTCTCTCGTCAGTATACGCCTTGCGGAGAGTGGCGACTCCACCCCAGGTCCAGCTCATTTGGGTGCTGTTCGGACAGGCACAGATAGACCTCTTTGCCTCCCACGAAACCACCCATTGTCTGCTTTGGTACTCCCTGACCGAGGCCCCCCTCGGCACGGATGCCCTGGCGCTCAGCTGATGGGCGGAAGCATACCTTCCCCCCCCAGGAGCCTCTTTGCACAGACACTGTGCAAGGTCAGCGAAGAGGAGCACCAAGTGTTATTGGTTACACCGCACTGGTTTAACCACACTTGGCTTCAGAGTTGATGCTCTGGACAGCGACTCTCCCTGAACCATTCCCCTGACAGAGGACCTGCTCTCTCAGGGGAAGGACACATTCTGGCATCCCAGATCAGACCTCTGGAACACCCATGTCTGGTCTCTAGATGGGATGAGAAGATCCTGAGATGGCTACTCTCCCTCAACGGCAGAGACCATCACTCAAGCTAGGGCCCCATCTACTAGGCTTTCTTAGGATTCTTAGGATTCTTCTTCCGGCTTTGCTACTGATCGGACGCATTTACTAGCGCTCCCTGCTTTTCGTTTCTGCTTTTATGCTTTATCTTATTTAAACACCAGCAGTTCAGTACAGTACTCAGACTAAACATTTAGGCACTTAAACCAAAGACTGGGAAATACTTCAAAACTTTCGAATGCCAAGCAACCAGGATTTATTTTAGGAAGGTGGTTTACCAGCTTACTGCCGACAATTGAAACTCTTCGGGATAACTCCGCTGCCCACTCTCAAACTGGTGTGAAAATGCCTTCTTTTGGATCAACAACCACCTGCTGCTCACACTGCCACAAACTTCTACAAAAGATTGCAGTTCTCGAAACAAAGCTACTCACAATATTGCCGTCCCTGCAAGTACACACAGCTGATACTTGCCGTGGACCCCCTCAGCATACAGCCGGTGAGTTCTGTGAACCCAGCACTTCTCAACAGATTATAATTAGCTCAGACAAACCTGTACAGATGCAAACAAAGGTAGCTGAGGACAGAAACCGCTGTCAAAAAAAGGGCGCAAGACCTAAAGATGCTCGTAATATCAGACTGTCAAGAGTTTCACAAATTGCCGCATTAGCTTCATCTACCCCAGATATGGCTAAGACTCGACTAGACAACGTTGGTACTCTGCCACCCCCTGTACATCTTGAAAATAGATATGAGGCACTGATGAACATGGGTGAAGAATCCCCAAATGTGGTCAGGCAAAAATCAAAAGTGGACACTGCAGTTGGCGCTGTGTCAAACAGGCGACGGCACTCTGCTCAGAAAGCAGCCGAGCCAAATACTCTGATAGTGGGGGACTCTATTATCAGAAACCTTCGTAGCAGGGCTATACGTACATACTATTTCCCTCAAGCAATGATTGCTGATGTAAGCAAGGAACTGTCAAACATCCTGAAACAACATAAGTCTGTTAATCGGATTGTCATACATTTGGGGAAAAAAGATACTCGAAAAGAGCAGTCAGAGCTCCTAAAAAGGGATTTTAATGAACTCTTTGAAATGCTTGGAAAGCTAAAAGTTCAGTCATTCATCAGTGGACCTCTCCCAGCTAGGGGAACGAATATGCTCTCTCGGCTACTCAGTCTGAAAGTATGGCTGCAAAAAACCTGCAACATGAGAGGACTGAACTTCATTGACAACTTTAATCTATTCTGGAGTCTTATTTTATTTTGGGTTTATTCTTATCCAGTTTTGTCTTTTGCCTTTGTCTCACGTCTGGTACCCCATTTAGGCTCTTAGTGTTGTTGATTTCCCTAATCTGCTCCTCATTTGTGTTCCCTCTATTTCAGCTCGTTTTGCTATTCTCTCCGTGTGGCGATGTAAATTGTTTGTACCGTGTTTTGCTGTTTGTACCTGGAGTTTACCTGTTCTTCTATTCCTACATAGGATCGAGTCAGCCTGTGAGCCGGCTGAACTAGTATTTGCTGGAACAAAACTCTCCCACTCTATCGTCGCGAGTCCACAGGTTTCAACTAAAAAGCGACGGGCCCCACAACCACCAAAGCCTCTGGGTCAACCTCAAAGAACTCTCCGGCCTCTGCCACAACGACAGGGATCACGCAAACGCCCATCTGCTGGAGATGGACTAAACAAGAGTGCAAAGAGCACTGGTAACTGATATGAATTGGGTCCCTGCTATGATAACAGCAACAATCTCAAATATTTACAGAACAAGTGGGAACCCAGTGTTCCTTTAGTTGTCCCTATATCTGTCCTGATAAGTGAACGCAAAACTAAGGCCCCTTCCAGTCGAACGGCAAAGCTATCTAATCTAATACCTTTTAGACGTCACACTGAGAATGACAGGGGTAAAAAACTTAAAACAGTTACTATTCAATTAGCACTTTTAAACATCCGTTCACTAAAAAACTAATCCTTTTTGGTCAATGACCTCATCACCAGTAACAAACTGGACTTCATGTTTCTAAATGAAACTTGGTTAGATGATAGTTGTAGTGCTACAATCCTCAATGAATCTGCCCCCCCCAAACTTTACTTTTATAAATGTTTGCAGAGCTGTTCGGAGAAGTGGAGGAATAGCTGCTCTATTTAAAGATCTCTTTGACTGCAAGCAAGTTTTACTTGGTGACTACCTGTCCTTTAAATACTTGAGTATTGCTTTAAAAGGTGCACCACGCATTCTGTTTACAATTATTGACAGACCTCCCACATACTCCCCAGTCTTTGTTGATGATTTTTCAGAACTGCTATCAGCTATTTCCTCAGAATTTGACTGCTTTGTTATTGCTGGGGATTTGAATACTCATGTAGACAAGACAGAAAACAACACTGCAAATGAACTTTTAAATGTTTTAAACACTTTTGATCTGATCCAGCATGTACACGGTCCCACACACAATCATGGACACACTCTGGATCTGCTCATTAGCAAAGGTCTAAACATTTCTTCCACTATTATTAGAGATGTGGCACTGTCTGATCATTTCTGTATTTTCTTTTATATATCAATCAGTCCTGCCACTGAAGATAGACCCGTCTCTATAAATAAGAGATTCATAAATGAGAACACCAGTGAGCTATTTATGAATGCTATGTCTTTGTCACCAAGTATATCTGTAGACTCTATGGATGTTCTCCTCGATAGCTTTAACGCAAGAGTCAAAAATGCTATCGATGCCATTGCTCCAGTAAAGGTCAAGGCGATAACTGGCAGGCGTAAAGCACCCTGGAGAAACACACCAGAAGTACAAAGCATGAAAAGAACATGCAGAAAAGCAGAGCGTATGTGGCGAAAACCAAACTTGAAGTTCACTACAACATCTATAAAGACAGTCTGCATGCCTTCAATGTTGACTTAGGCAAAGCTAGACAAATGTTTTTCTCTAACATTATAAACTCCAAAATAAATAACACTCGCACCCTTTTTGCAACTGTAGAGAGACTAACAAAGCCCCCTAGTCAAGTTCCAAGGGAAATGCTGTCTGATGAAGCAGATCTCCTAAAAATAGTTAATGCCTCACTGCTCTCAGGAACTTTCCCAGAGTCCCTAAAAAATGCAGTTGTCAAACCTCTTCAAAAAAAGGGCAATCTAGACAAAACCTTATTGTCTAACTACAGACCGATATCAAATCTTCCTTTTATAGGCAAGATCATTGAAAAGGTTGTCTTCAATCAGCTGACCAAATGCTTGAACTTAAATGGCTACCTGGACAATTATCAGTCTGGCTTTCGTCAGCATCATAGCACAGAGACAGTGCTCATAAAGATAATTAATGATATTCGATTGAATTCTGATTCAGGCAAAATATCAGTTCTGGTTTTCCTAGATATCAGTGCTGCTTTTGACACGTTAGATCACACCATACTCCTACATAGGCTGGAAAATTGGGTAGGGCTTTCTGGATTGGTACTTAAATGGTTTGGGTCATACCTTAAAGGGAGGCAACCATAAATATAGGCAACCATAAATCTGACTGGTAACCCATGACTTGTGGTGTTCCACAGGGCTCAATTCTTGCTCCGCTCCTCTTAAATTTGTATATGCTCCCACTTGGCCAAATAATCAAAAAGTACCAAATTGCCTACCACAGCTATGCAGATGACACTCAGATCTATCTAGCCCTTTCACCCAATGACTACAGGCCTATTGACTGGCCAATTCATTGATGAAATTAACAGCTGGATGTGTCAAAACTTCCTTCAGTTAAATAAAAACAAAACTGAAGTCATTGTCTTTGGTAACAAGGATGAAACTAACAAGTTAAATACATACCTTGACTTAAGAGGTCTAAAGACACAAAGCAAGGTAAAAAATCTTGGGGTAATTTTAGAGTCTGACCTAAGTTTTAGCAGTCATGTCAAAGCAATAAGCAGATCAGCCTACTACCATCTCAGAAACATAGCCAGAATCAGATGTTTTGTCTCATGAAACTAGTCCATGCTTTCATCACCTGCAGGGTGGATTGCTGTAATGGACTCCTTACAGGTCTTCCCAAAAAGACCATCAGACAGCTGCAGCTCATACATAACGCTGCTGCCAGGATTCTGACCAGAACCAAAAACCTCAGGTCCTTACAATGGTTACCAGTTACTTTTAGAACCAACTTCAAAGTATTATTAATTGTCTATAAATCACTTAATGGTCTAGGACCTAAATACATCTCAGATATGCTCATTGAATATAAACCAAACAGACTTCTCAGATCATCAGGATTAAGTCAGTTAGAGATAACAAGGGTTCACTCAAAACAGGGCGAGTCAGCGTTTAGCCATTACGCCACCCGTAGCTGGAATCTGCTTCCAGAAGATATCAGACATTCACCAACAGCAGCTACTTTTAAATCCAGATTAAAAACACACTTGTTTAGCTGTGCATTCACAACCTGAGCACTGTGCTGGTTAACATTAACTGCACTTTATTTCTAATTTATTTTTATTTTGCTGTTATTCTTTTAACATTTTTTAATAAATTTTATTGCTGTTTTACTGTTTCTTAAAAATCTAAAGTTTTTGTGATCTTAAATCCTTTGCACTTTAAAGATACATTTTATTCCTTTCTGTCAATCATTTTATGTAAAGCACTTTGAATTGCACTTGTGTATGAAATGTGCTATATAAATAAACTTGCCTTGGCTTGCCTTGCCTAGGCGGTTATATGCCTCTAGACGGTGCCTCTTCTCGTCCTGGTGTCTCTCTCAATGAGAAAGACCCACTGAGGTGCTCGATCAGGATTGTGTTGTCCTTCTTACGAGACTGGAGACTAACATCTCCCCTCCACACTGAAAGTGTATGTAGTCGCTATCGCCACTCATCACGACTCAGTTGATGGAAAGTTTCTAGGGTAACAAGACCTGGTCCCCAGGTTCCTAAGGAGTGCAAGAGGGCGGAATCTGCCTCATCTTCGCTCCATACCCTCTTGGACCCTAACGTGGGTCCAAGAGCCCTTCGGAGGTTCCGATCTTCCTCACCTGAGTAAGACGGCCCCCCTGTTGGCGGTAGGGGACCTCCGAGCATTCTCTGTGTCCCCGGATTGCCTAAAATTTGGCCCTGGTAACTCTCACGTTATCCTGAGACCCAGGCCCGGATACGTGCCCAAAGTTCCCACTACTCCCTTTCGGGACCAAGTGGTGAACTTGAAGGCGCTCCGCATCGTGGAGGAAGACTCAACCCCATCCGTGTTGTGTCCTGGACCGCACGCAGAGTTTCAGTAGCTCTGACCAGCTCCTTGACTGTATTGGAGGACAGCAGAAGGGGAAGGCTGTCTCCAAGCAGAGGCTGGTGCACTGGGTCATGGATGCCGTTACGACGGCATTCCGATCTCAGAATCTCCCATGCCCACTGAAGGCTCACTCCACACGGGGTATAGCCTCCTGGGCACTGGCCAGAAGTGCCTCTCTAGCAGACATCTGTAGAGCTGCGGGTTGGGCTACGCCCAAACACCTTCGCAAGGGTTAACAACCTTCGCGTAAACCCAGTGTCAGCCCACGTCCTGCGTGGCGACAAGTAGGACTGGCATCCGGGGAGGCGTATGCCTGCGAAAGCACCTTCCCACCTTCCAAGAGGTTGGGTCAGTGTGCTATCTACCTTTTCTTCTTACCCAAACACATGGCTAAGAAAATTGGTACCTCACCAACCTTCCTTCTTACCCAGACACTGGTTAAGAACAGGCATTCCATCCATCACTAAGCAAACACCCCCTGGGGGTTGGCTGGGCAGAGCAGCCTTCTCCCTTAGGCCGGGACACCATATGACCTATCACAGATAGTTCTAACCGGCCTGGTGCTATCAGACGCAGTAACACCCCCCCCCCATGGGCTGTTCCATCTGCTATACCTTCATGACAATGGTTCCCACACATGGTAACCCATGAGCTTCCCCAGGTGGACCTCCACCTCACGGTTAACTACCCAGTCCGCACGTTCCATGCGTTCTCCTCCAAGGACGAGACCATACTTATATCCACCATCTTCCTCCCAACGGGTAGGAGGTGGCCTCTGTAGCGCTTCTCTGATTAAGAGTTGCGCTCACCTGGTGTAAACCCAAGCCGGACGGCCTCTCGCCAGTAGAGAGCTAAGGCCCCGTCTGTGAAAGGTTACCGGTCAGGGCTGTACCCATCTTTCTCCAAGAAAGCTCTGGGACCCCCCAACCATCACACTGGAAGGTTACAGTTTCACGAAGCTTTGAGCTGACACGCCCAGGCTTGTTACCGTCTCTTCGCTGAGATTGTGACGCGATACAGCGGTGTGGCGTTTTCCATAGGCAACCCCATCTGTTGTTCTCGACACAACGTCGAGAGACCAACAGAAAGGGAACGTCTTGATTACGTATGTAACCTCAGTTCCCTGATGGAGGGAACGAGACGTTGTGTCCCTTATGCCACAAACACGTATCATATTCTGCTGCAGTCCTGAGAGGCTCTCAGGCTCTTCAGAACAAGAGGTAAATGAATGCTGCTCGCCGGCATCCTTTTATACCGGATATCCGGGGGCGGAGTCCGGCATTCAAATTTCATTCGCCAAATTTCATTGGCCTTTTCTATAGTAGTCAGAGTTGATTGGTTCTCAAGGGCGAACCCCATCTGTCGTTCTCAACACAACGTCTCGTTCCCTCCATCAGGGAACTGAGGTTACATACGTAACCAAGACGTTTCGTGGTGACAGCAGGACACAGCAGAGACGTTTCTGAATTTTTTTAACAATTACGGAGCCAGAAAAAATATATTTTATTTTCACAAAATATGAAACGTTTAGATATATTAAAACAGCCCAACAGTGTATTAAATAACCAACCTTACCAATTAAAAAAAAAACAATAATGCACCAATAATGTTAATAATCAACATCACTTATAATATTATTTTTGTGAATGAGATACTTTTATTTAAATAAAGTTATGACAAATTCTTTAAAAATGTCACACAGTTACAGGCGCCCAATGAATCTTGTGAAAGCCAAAGCTGTGAAGGATACATTTGTTCTATCCTTAAAAACCTTCCGAAATAAGGTCGCATTTTGGGTCTGCTTTTGAAGCAACCTTTGAATCGGGACAGCCTTACCTTTCTTCAGTCACGTTGCTGTGACGCATCGGCCTTAAAATGCAGCTTCAAAACGCAGCCCCCGAATTGAGACACAGCGGCGAACATTTCTCGGTTACGACTTTAACGTCTCGGTTCTGGATGTAGCCATCAGTAGCCATTCCCTGATGTAGGGAACAAGACGTTGTGTCAAAACAGAATGCAGTTTGATCTTGAGAACCTATCATCTCTGATTGTACTTTTAAAAGGCCAATGAACTAGGCAAATGGCTAAGCATGACAGTCTCCACCCCGTGCATATGGGTATAAAAGGGAGATGGCGTGCCCATTCATTTACCTTTTGGGCTGAGGAACCTGAGAAGCACACTTTTTCGCTGCAGTGGATGGCAAAGCGTTGTGGCATGAAGGACACAATGGGAATGGAGGTTACATCCGTAACCAAGACGTTCCCTTTCTAACGGTCTTTTGACGTTGTGACGAGACATAATTGGGTCCCTTTTCGTAACGCCACGGCACTGAGCCCCGTCACCACTGCCAGTGGAGCGACACTGACTGGTCTGGGCAAGTCACAAGAGAGCGTTACTGCGAATCGTAACCCTCCAGTGCTGGAGTAAGGCATCAATTCGAGGAAGTAACGACGAGAGGCTCTTACGAAGAGTCGTGTATGCATTGGCCTTCTTACTCCAGAGACGAGATAGCCACCCAGCACCATATGGATCACTGGGAAGCGCAAGACTCTCGTCTGAGGGACAGCACTACGGAGACCACATCCTGTTGTAGTGTGGTAATATGTGGAATACATTTACATTACATTTACATAGGAATACCTACATGATCTCACCGGTAGGGAGATCTCATGGGATTAGTAGTGTGGGGCCCCAAATAGGGGTGCACAGAAGCGGTGGAGTTCACATAGGGGAGGTCATAGGTTCACCAACAGGGGAACCAAGAGCAAGGAGACATCAGAAAAGATGACCCAAGGGGGGAGTCTCTATGTGTGGAGCACTAGCTCAGGCAAGGGGCTTCACCTCGTGAGGGATAACTCTACCTATACTGGGCTTGGTAAACAGGCAACTGCTCTATCCACAACTGCTTGTAAACCAAAGAAGTGCTTAGTGATGGATGGGATGCTTCGCAGGCGTATGCCCTCAAAGTTCTGGGCGCAGCCCAACCCGCAGTTCTGCAATTTCTGCCAGAAAGGAGCCCTGAGCTGGTCCAGCGGAGGATACACCCAAGGTTGAGTGAGCTCTCCATGCAAGTGTGCACAGGAATCATGGGACCAGAACACCAGAGTGATCATGGGACTTAAACACAATGAAGTGAGCCAATCTCTGTTGGGGACAGCTCTACTCTTCCAAGGCACACAAAGACCACATTAAGGTCACAAGAGGGTACAGCTGCGGTGAGGGAGGATTCTACATCCTCGCGCCCCTCAGAAACCTGATGACCAGGTGTGCTATCCAAGATACTCACCTGCCACAAGTGTGTGATGTGCAGCGACATAAACCTTGAGTATGGAGTGAGAGAAGTTGCTATCTAACCTTTCCAAAGAAATGACAGCACGACAGCGACACAACACATTTCTGTGGGTCAAGATGAGAAGAAGCGCCACTTTTAGGCGTACAATTGCCTAGTGGCTGGGGCTCTTGCCTGAGTGATCGTGCTCACAAGTGCAGGAGCCATGTCACTGAGGATCTCCTCGTCCCAGGCATGGAGGTTCCAGAGGTCTGGTCTCTCCGTGGAGCGTGACCTGCCGAGCGGAGCAGAACGTGCTTGCCCTGAATAAGGGGAAGGAACCTCTTCAGAGCAGTCTGTGGTCACCACGACATGCCTCAAGACCAGCCGATCGGGACTCCAGCCCGGAGAAGGGACGCGTCTGTCCAATGGGGTAGGGTGCGATGGCAGTGAGGGGTGATGGAGATATGTTTAGTGCCTGTGTGCCATCCTCTCCAGGGAACGTTACTCCGAAGCCAATGGTGAAGCGGTCTCATATGCATCAACCCAAGACGCACGACTGCTGCCAAGGATGCCATATGCCCCAGGAGCCTCTGAAAAGCTTCAGTGGGACAGCTGGTTGCCACCTAAAGAGTGTCAGGCAGCGCAGCACTGACTTGGCGTAATTGTTGGTAAGGCACGCTGTCATGGTGACAGAGTCTAGTTCCATACAGAAATAAGAGATATTTTGCACCAGCTGCTTCAACGCCTTGGATTGGTGGACCTGCAGGATAGCTATGGCATGAAGAGCAGAGGCAGCTGTAGCCGAAAACGTGCAAGCGTTGGAAGGGAGTCTTAGTCTACCCCTCCAGGTGGCGACAGCATGCTCGACCTGGGGTATGTCGACATATCCCTTTACTGCCCCATTGTCAAGGGAAGTCAGACGACGGAGCTTGTTTGATGAGAAGGGGGCATTCCAGGTTCTTGGTGAGCTCCTCATACACCTCCGAGAAAAAAGATAGTGGAGCGGAACACAGCTTTGTACCGCACTCTGTATCCAGGTATCAGAGATTCAGCCGTAAGCTTTGTGGGGAAGGCGGTGCGGTGCCCTGCAGCCTGGGCAAGCATGGCTGACATGTCTGCCCTGAGCCGCAAGCTCCAGGGAATCTTCAACATCTAATGTCAGGATGTCACCATCCGATGCTGTGATGTAAACCTCAACCACATCATGCTCTTGCATGAGTCCGCTATGGGTCGGTCAACTGCCGCCCATTGGAGACAGGTTTTCTGAGCGTATCGGGGCATGGACGGTCTGCGGCAATGGCTGAGGCGGGTTAACGTCCATGGGAGTCCCCACATCACCATCGCTGCTCGACACTGCAGATGTCCCATTCCGGACAATGGGAATCAGACGATGTTGTGGCTGAGTTCAGAAAGAACCAACCATGAACGCAACACCTTGATTGACTTACAGTATGGTCGCACTGCAGGCATTCCAAATCAACGAACACTGCTTCAGCATGGTGGCGGCCCAAGCATGTGTTGCAGGTATCGTGCCAACCAGGTACGAGGACGAGGCGGCCAAATCCAAGATAACAGCAGCGAGACATGCCTGGCGACATGTGCACGCATCCTTTGTAACTGTATGTACGGGTTGGACACTGGCATGCCATGCCATTCGATAAGTTCATTGGCCTTTTAAAAGTACCATGTTGTAAAGTGCAAACCCCATTCTGTCCTAACAAAACATCAAGAGACCGACAGAAGAGGAACTGGATTCTTTTTTCTCAGCTATAATTTGAGACGTGATCCAAGATTCACTGTCGACCCACTGCAGCTCAGTGATGTTCTCTGGTGCAAAGAATTTTAGGAAGGGGATAAAATCTGCAGATGAGAATCCATGAAAACCAACCACCTCCCTGTTTCTGTTTCAGTGTCTTTAGGAGCTGCTCTTCTGAATTAGTTTTATATATTGCCTCTGAGTATTCAATGCAAATCCCCTCTGGTTGTGCTATCATTTCAAATATTGCAATTCTATTGTTACTATAGACATTGTGACTCCTCAACGTTCGAACCCGAATACGGCTATGCGATCCAATTTGCCATACACCTGCATTAGTTTCGGGGCATCCTCTCATCCTCAGTCAGAGGCAAGGATCCTCCTCTGGTTTGGGCCGAGGTCACCACCCTTCTGGTGAAGGAAGCAATCGAGCCCCTCCCTCCTGCCGAGATGTTCAGCGGGTTTTACAGCCCGTACTTCATCGTCCCAAAGAAAAGCGGGGGGTTGCGCCCCATTCTAAATCTGTGCCCCATTCTAGATCTGCGTACCCTGAACAGACACCTACACAAACTGCCGATCAGGATGCTCACGCAGAAGCGCATCCTGATGTCTATCAGATCGACCTGAATCACGCGTAGTTTCTTGTCTTGATCCTCCTTCGTCATCGACCGTTCCTGCAGCTCGCTTTCGAGGGGCGGGCATATCAATACAGGGTCCTCCCATTCGTTCTGTCCCTGTCCCCACGAGTCTTCACGAAGATCGAGGAAGCCGCCCTCGCTTCCCCGCGTACCCCAGTGCGGGTACTCAACTATCTCAATGACCTTTCTGCGGATGGGGTTTCTGCGGATCCTTTCTGCGGATGACCCAGTCCAGGGTCAAGTCCCGGGTCCACTCCGGTGTACAGAATGTGGGTCCAGTAGCCAAGAAGACTATTTCAACTCAACGCATCTGAGGGAGCTGATTTTACACACTCCTGCGCTTTTTTTTACTTCAAGCTCTGTCTTAAGAGCTAGTTTCTAATTGCAGCACAATTTGCAGTGTTGATCATTGTAGCCAATTGTGCTGCCTGCAAATGGACAGCGAGCACTTGAGTCAACTCTTTGCTCTTAACACAACTTAAATAAAAAGCAAACCTTGCTGCTACCGGTCATTTTCTTGCATTACAGTTCATTCAGCTTTGATGGCAGCTTAGCTTTTAGCATGTTGGAGAGTTTCGGGAGAGAAAACCAACAGTGATCCAATATTTTTAGCTAGTAGAAATTAGTTTAGGTTGTTAGATAGGCATGTGGTGTTTAATGCAATTAATTGAAGAAAAACTGTCTGTCACAGTTAAATTATTTCTTGTTGAATTTTTTGTGTACATCCATACATCTATGTCTATTTAATGCGGCTGCATGCATGACTCTGCACTGGCATCAGTGGAACGCACTGGAGACCAGAGGCTATTTTCTATATATGTCAATAGGGTTTTTACCTGTTACAGATCCGCCAACGGGAAGTATTAAAGACCATTCCTATAATAAGAGTATTTCTGGAGAAGCAGCTCATTCAGTTCACCCTACAGCGGCCGACTCAGGGAATGAGTACAAAAAACAGTATTATTTCCAAAAAAGTGACACTGTTTCTGGCTTTTTTATATATAAATATGAAACAGAAAATATGTACACGAGAACAGCTTTATTGGGCAATGTGCTGGATTTAAAATGTAAAGAAATAATTTAAAGTTAAAAAAATCGGGTCAAAAGTACAATGCAACGAAATGTATCAAGAAGGAAATACAGCATAACATGAGGAAGGTGGGGAGAAAAACAAGCACACATTACACATAGACAAGATTTGCAACAGAGTAAGTAATCCAGCTCCGGCAAGCAGCCATCCGGTCCTGCAGCCATTATGGCACTTAACACAGACCCGCTTGCCAAGCTGGCGGATCAAAGCTACGGAGGTTTGGAATCGGTCAGAGTCTGTGTTTGTGTGTGTGTCTGTATGAGGGATAAGATCCAAAAGTCTGTGTATTTGTGTATGATGGGGGAGGGAACGCAAGAGCATCTCGCCACATTGCCCTTCAGGGTTGTTTCTCCAGGATCGGCCTCGGCCAAGGCCAATCCTGGTACGGGGGGTCGAAAAGATAAGATTGCAGTTGTTTAGTCTTGAGGCGAGTAAACCGCATTCCAATTCCACGGCTACCCTCTTTGTCCATTTTGGTCTTTAGCATCATCAATTTTCCTTTCCATAGCCGTCAGTTTTTCAAGATATAATCCATATTGCGATTAATAGTCTCAGTCTCAGTGCTGACCGCTCTTTCCACGGCCTCCCTCATAACTGGAAGCCTTGTGAGGCCATTGACAGCTGTTCCCGTTTTAAGAATTTTTCGATAACCCTGGGCAAAGCATAATCCAATCAGCATAATACCTGTTATCATGGTTCCGAAAAGGTAGATATCTTCAATGTCCTCCACGGAAAGAGCCGCCAGACACACGATCCGCCATCTCTCCCACGCGTCCATCGTGTAGCCAGCTGCGAACGTTCCGTCAGGGCATTCAGGTTCACCAGAACCTTTGTTTCTCATTGAGAAAATGGTGTCAATTGCGCTAAGGGACCAGTTGATCGGATCCATAGTTTCCAAGTTTTCGAGAGCAGTGCAGAGAGAGTCTCTCAATAGATGAGACGAGACAAGACAGGAGACAAAGCAGGGAAGATATGGCAAGGACGGGGAGAGAGAAAATGCGACCGCCTCCGATGAGAGCCAAACGAGAAAGTAGGTATTCTATTTGAATACCTACTAAAAAGATGTACATGCTGGTCGCTTCTTTCTGGTGATTAAACGTTTGGGCTCCATTGGAGTCTGTCGTTACTAATTGAGTGTGCTTGACGTGTGTCAAGATATAAATTAGTAAACTAAATAAGTAAACAACCAATTCTAATGTTCAGTAATGTGCAACGCATTTGCCAACGGACGGATCGTGCCCCCTAAAAGTTTTTGAATATGTGACTTGCTATGACACTGGTCATTTGTATTTGTCTGGGAATCTGCTTTTACTACACTTGAAAGGGCAGCTTTCAACCAGGTGTCTTCCTACCTATTCCAGAATAAACTACTGGATGACAAGCATTCTGGCTTCAAAACAAACCACTCCACTGAGACGGCACTGCTATCGGTCACAGAAGCACTGCGGCTAGCCAAGGCGGAATCTAAATCCTCGGTCCTGATTCTGCTAGACCTATCTGCAGCGTTTGACACTGTCAATCACCAGATACTGCTAGCAACCCTGTCATCACTAGGAATCACAGGCTCTACCCTCCGCTGGTTCAAATCCTACCTCTCCGACAGATCCTTCAGGGTGTCATGGAGGGGCTCGCTGTCCACGCCTCACCACATGATCACTGGGGTCCCTCAGGGGTCGGTGCTTGGACCGCTGCTTTTTTCCATCTACACGACATCACTGGGACCCATCATACAGGCACATGGCTTCTCATATCACTGTTATGCCGACGACACCTAGATCTACATCTTGTTTCACCCAGACGATACCACTGTAGCAGCTCGCATTACAGCCTGCCTCGAGGACATCTCAGCTTGGATGAAAGACCATCACCTCCAGCTGAACCCTGCCAAGACCGAACTACTCGTGTTTCCGGCACACCCTACGGTCCAACACGATTTCAACATCCATCTTGGCAATACCACAATCACCCATTCCAAAACAGCCGGAACCTCGGAGTCATATTTGATGAACAGCTGTCCTTCAATGATCACATTGCAAAGACAACACGGTCATGCCGATATGCCTTATTCAACATTAGAAAGATCAGACCCTATCTCACGGAGCATGCTGCACAACTCCTTGTCCAGGCCCTGGTAATCCCAAGGTTGGACTACTGCAATGCTCTCCTTGCTGGTCTTCCTGCAAAGGCTATCAAACCACTTCAGCTGGTTCAGAACGCAGCAGCACGCCTCGTCTTCCAAACAGCCCAAAAGGACTCACGTGACTCCCCTTTTCACCTCTCTTCACTGGCTACCGGTTGCAGCCCGAATCAGATTCAAGTCACTAATGCTTGCCTACAGGACTATCACTGGATCTGCAACGGCTTACTTCCACACTCTCCTGCACTCCTACACCCCATCAAGATCCCTGCGTTCAGCAAACCAGCGGCGTCTTGTATTGCCTTCCCATAAGGGCAGTAAATCGCTCTCCCGCTCTTTCTCATTCACAACTCCTTCCTGGTGGAACATTCTTCCTAACTCTGTCCGTTCAACCACATCTCTCACAACATTTAAAAAACTACTTAGAACCCATCTCTTTGCTTTGGATAAAAGCGTCTGCTAAATGTCTAAATGTAAATGTAAATGGTTAGTAAAAAGCCATTAAGTTTTCTATTTTAGATGACACTACTCTTCTAAAAGGAAATAAACACTGAATTATTATAGGGATGCAGAGCTTACGGCACAAACCCAAACATTTTTGTTTAAAACATTGACTTGTTTGTGAATTCACACCAATCTGTTAGTGTGGGGACATTTCCACCCCCCTAAATACAACGTGGCACAAAACGAAATGTGATTGGTTGCTTTACCTGTCAGTCATAAAGCCTTTTTGGCGATCAATGGCTATTTAATACGGCAATAGAACCCTGAAGGTCAAGCTACTCGAGACTGTATAATTAGAAAACATTTTACATTAATCCGTATGTACAGTATGTCAAACATGGCTACTTATGCATCCTAAAGCTATACTCTGCTTAAAACTTATTGTACTCGGTATAAAGGTAACACACTTACATGATGTGTGATACATCCTAAAGCTATACACGGCCTAAAAACGTATTGTACTCTGTATAAAAGGTAACACAGTTACATGATGTGTGATACATTTTATTTGTGAACCAGATTATTGGTTTATTGTACAGTACATACATACAGGCTATTAATTTGAATGTCCACTTTTTAATTGCAAAAAGTCAATGTCATTTATTATAAGGCAGTAAACAACGTAGGTCCAGAATATGGCTGTGATGGAGATGGTCAGTGAGAGTCCACTGTGTCCAGTACTGACCCGTCCAACACTGCAGAGCCTGCCACAGCCTGTGAAGAGCAGAACTCATTAAAACCGCAAACACATACAATCCCCACCCCATAAAAATCACAAACTCTAATATGTTGTTGGACTGTCTTTAGCTTTGATTATGGCAAGCATTCGCCATGGCATCTTTTCGATAAGCTTCTGTAATGTCAAGAAAAAAATCCCATCCAGAGTTGCATGCATTTTTCACCAAGATCTTGAATTGAGGATGGGAGAGTCGGACCACTGTGCAATTTCTTCTCAAGCACATCCCAAAGATTCTCAATGGGGTTAAGGTCTGGACTCTGTGGTGGCTGATCCATATGTGAAAACGATGTCTTATGCTCCCGGCATTGTCATCTTGGAATATGCCCGATCAATCAGGGAAGAAAAAACCCATTGATGGAATAGCCTGGTCATTCAGGATACTCAGGTAGTCAGCTGACCTCATTCTTTGGGAACATAACATTGCTGAACCTAGACCTCGAATCCAATGGGAGGCTCTAACCTATTTGCTTAGTAAAATCCGGGTGATGATTTTTTTTGCACAATTACTAATGATATATTTCAGTATAGTGTGTATACATACATATATGTGTGTGATTTGGATGTTTAACAGTTCAATTTTGTTTTACCTCACATCAAATTATAATTTCAATATTGAGCCTGCGAACATAGGTTATTAAATTTTCTGAAAAAAAAATCTGGTTACTAATTTGTTGTTTACCTGTGTTGGCGGCAAAAAACTTACCTTAACTATCAAAGTGCTGTCTTGTGTTCTTCCCTGAGTTGATACAATTAGGGTTTCCCCATCATATGCTTTTTTGTATTTTGATCTGGTTTTAACAAAATTATGTAACTTTTGGGGGCAAAAATGCAAAATAACAAACCGAAACTCGAAGCTAAAATTGCAAATATCTCCATGGCTACAGTATATTTTCCAGGAGAACTGACATAAGCTGGTATAAATGTGATCCACACAGCACAGAAGATGAGCATACTGAATGTGATGAATTTAGCTTCATTGAAATTATCAGGCAGCTTCCGAGCCAGAAAAGCTAAAACGAAACACAAGGTTGATAACAGACCAATATAACCAAGAACAGCCCAGAAACCAACAGCAGAGCCTACATGACATTCCAGGATGATCTTTTCTCTGTAATAGTTCATGTTTTTATGTGGGAAAGGAGGTGATATTGTTAACCAAAGCACACAAATTATGACCTGTATTAAAGTTAAAGAAACAACACTGAGTCTCTGTTGTACAGGCCCAAACCATTTCATGACATTACTTCCTGGAAGTGTGGCCTTAAAGGCCATTAACACAACTATTGTTTTACCCAGAACACAGGAGACAGAGAGGACGAAAGTGATCCCAAACGCTGTGTGACGTAACATACAGGACCACTCAGTGGGGCGACCAATGAAAGTAAGTGAACAGAGAAAACACAGAGTCAATGAGAAGAGCAGCAGGAAGCTCAGCTCTGAGTTGTTTGCTCTCACGATAGGTGTTTCTTTATGAAGATAAAACACAAAATATATCATTGATGTTAATAATACTCCAATAAATGAGCAAATAGAAAGAACAATCCCCATGATTTCTGTATAGGAAAGGAATTCAGTCACTTTTGGGACACATTTGTCTTTGTTTTCGTTCGACCAATACTCCAAATCACATAGAAAGCAGTCACTAGAATCTGTGAGGAAGGAATTGAAATAGATTATTTGAATGAAAAGCACATCACAAGGTCTTTGTGTATTGGACAGCTCTACTAGCATTTGGTAGTGTTTACCTGTGCTGTTACTGATTTCTCCATCTGCACATGGAATACAGTCATAACAGCAGACAGGTCTTCCTTTCTGTACAGCCTTCCTTGTGCCTGGAGGACAACTCTCACTGCACACAGACACAGGAACCTGTGCAAAAATAAATGCCCTCCATATAAAGCCAGTTTCTTTGTTGCGTAATTTTCCCCTGTGTTTCTGCTTATACATATTTTATTAAGTTATATTTTTTAAATATGATTCTTTCTTGACACACCTGTCTGATGTTTTCGGCCCATACCATGTTTTCTTGATCAACTTGAAGGAGTTTCTCTGAAGGCAGTGAGCTGTCATACACACCAACAAGTTTAAACTGCAGACTTCCATCTTCAGCAGGCTGCCAGTTCACCAGATCATATTTTGCTCCTGGGTCACCACTCGCATCAAAAAATATTTTCTCACCAGTTTTGACAGTGAAATTGACATCTCTTATATACTCTAACACCTGAGAATAAACACAAACATAATGGGTTTCAGTTAGACTTTACTGTTTTAATAGTTTTTTTCTCCTAATCACCTTTTGTGGTGTGGGCAGATCTCCTTTGCTGATATTAGTGGCAGATTTGACATCATTTATTAGATTATGTAGTGCATGTGCGATAGCATACACTGCAGTGTACACTTTATTTGCTATGCGCAGCTCTGATACATCAGTATATTCATTTTGTAGTTCTGTTAAGTGTTCTGAGCCAGTACAGACACGTGTTCCACTGCCGGTGTTTCTGAAAGAGCACTGAAAAACAGTTTCCCAAAATTCCTTCAAAAGTTCATTTTTTGGTTCTTGATGAGGGTGCACAGTCACTAGAAACTCTTTCAATCCGTCAAGCTTTGCGTTTGCTACACCAAAGCCCACAGCTCCTGTGAGAAAACTAATGTCCATTGTTTCTGCAATAATTTGAGAAGTGATCCAAGATTCACTGCCGACCCATTGCAGCCCAGTGATGTTATGTTGTGCCAATAATTTCATGAAGGGGAGAAAATCGCTGTATGATAAAAAGGCTACCACCACCCGGGATGTGGCTTTTTTAATCACTTCCAGTGACTTTAGGAGCTGCTCTTTCGGATCTGTTCTGAGTATGGCCTCCGAGTATTCCATACAAATCCCCTCTTGTTTCGCTATTTTTTCAAATTCTGCAATTCCATTGTTGCCATAGTCATTGCGACTCCTTACTGCACCAACCCAAGTCCAGCCATATTGTTTTACAAGCTGAGCCAGCGCTTTGCTTTGGTAATAATCACTGGGTATTGTTCTGAAAAAGGACGGGAACCTTCTTCTGTCACTCAGGCATGCACATGTGGCAAAATGACTGACCTATGTGAAATGACGAAATTATTATTTCTTTCTTAATGTACTGATTATTACTACTATATAAATAATATATTCATTAAAACAAGTTGAACAACTTGACAAGTTCTTTTGATATTTACACTGATTGTTTTCATATTTGTATTTAATAGTAAAGCACATATGGAGCATTACATCATGCATTGATTCATCATTACAATATGTGGCAGGAAAAAGTTCTTACAACAGGGATGTTAAATGGTCCTACTAAGGAGGCCGTGCCAGTGGTGCCAGTGGAGCCTGATGGTCCAACAATGGCATGAACAAATGGTGGTCTAGAACAGGACTCATCATGTAGAGTCTCTTCATAACCATTCATTAAAGCCATGCCTGACAGGACAGTCTGAGATACAGAGCCACAGGCATCATATATTTTATAGCCTAAAGTGACACCAGGCAACAGTTGTGTGCTGTTGTTTATCTCCTCTATGGCAAAAATTAACGTCTGAGCAAATTTAAACTCACGCAGGTTTAGGCTGTAAAAATAAGCATCAGATTTATAATACACACAGAATCATTATAGCAGTGTTTTTTATAGTATTTATAATGCTTGATGTCAAAAAAGTTTTTCATACAGACCTGATACATTTTGTTGGTTTTGGTTTGGAAGTGAAAGGCTGTATATTTACAACAGCTGTTGTATGGATTGTGAAAATTGCCCCAATGTTGATGTCTTTTTCAGTAGAAAGTAGAGGAGGTGCTGGGTTGCTCAGTAGCCTACAGACTTGACCTGCGGCCGGGACACAAGCATAATATAACAGCAAAAGCAGCAGTGACATTGTCCTCTTTGCAATTCTAGTATGAAGGCTGTGTGGGAGCCTTTATGGCAGCACGCTGAAAGGTTCTGCCTTTTATCCTATTTTAAAAATCCATTTGGGATCAGCATCATGAGTGCCAGTTTTTTTTTTGCACTCTTGCAGCATTGAGAATCTTGATGCAAAACAACAGTAGCAGTGTATTGAAAAGTTACTATTTTTATTTATGGTTTTTAATTTATTGTTTACTGTTTCTCTCTCTATAAAATGTCAAGGGTAACACTTTATTTTGCAGTGCCCGTGTTACAGTGTAACTATACATTCAAGTACAGTGTGATAAAAAATAACTACATGTACTTGCTATATAGTTATGGTTTGGTTCATGGTTAGTTAGATGTAATTATGCTTAATTTATAGAAAATAATATAGTAAAATCATGTAACATGTGTAACAAGGGTAGCATAAAATAAAGTGTTACCAAATCAAGTTTAGATTCAGGTGTAGCTGCACTTTAAGGTAGCAAGAATAGTTGGTTATAACTATATAATCCTTGGGCATCATCATGCCTTTATTGACTATATTAGTGCCACAATTCTTGTGTAATAGAACCACTTGGCAGACGATAGATAAGAGCTTCAAGCAATGTTTATTCACACACACAGGCAGGTAAACAGCTAAGTCTGGGAATGTACAGTATATACTGAAGACTGAATTAACTTGTTATTCATATTGTCATTGTGTCTTGTAACGATTCCCTTATGACAGGAATCTCCTCTTTGTTGTGTTGATGTTCTTTAATAATAGAGTGACCAAGTTAACCTCACCCCGAAGTCCTCCACCAGAGATGAGTTCCGCAGTAATCCGGGGCTCCAGAGCCCGGTGCCCAGCCTCCAGAGCCAACTGCCTGGCTCTTCTTCGAGCCTCTTTCCGGTTGAGTTTGACGGGTACCCAATACCTCGGGGGATGAGATGGTTGATCGCCTGGGAGGGGCCTGATTTATCTTCTCCCTGGATTTAACAAAGGGGTACTGGCCGGAACCCCTTTCGAAGGCCTCCAGGCCGAAGACAGCATTTAGCACTCCCAGCAGCCACTGGCAATACCGGACCCTTCCCATTGGGCTACACGGAGCCCCCTCCACGTTCCAGCATATGATGGACATCGTGCTGCGGCCAAATCAACCCTACGCCGCAGCCTGCCTGGACGATTTGGTGATCCACTCCGATCATTGGGATGACCATCTGAACCGTCTCCGGAGGGTGTTGACCGAACTCTGCAGGGCTTGCCTAACCACCAACCCCCTGAAGTGTCACCTGGGCCTCTCTGAGGCGAAGTATCTGGGTTTCCAGGTGGGGCGCCCATTCCTGGGTCTTTAAGCAGACCCAGGGGACCTGTCATCACCCAGATCCTTGTCGTGTATCCTTCCACCTCGCTACAACACGGAAAATGCTTGTAGGTGCCCTACCCGCTGGATGGAAGTGAGCGGAATCAGATGAGCCGACTTCATTGTTAGGTGAGAAAGAGCGGCATCAATGAGCGGCTCAAAGGGGGGCCTCTTGAGGACCATATCAAGGTCCCAATAGGGTACGGAACGCGTATGGGGCGGATTCAGCCTTCTCGCGCCCCTTAGGAACCCAATGATCAGGTTGTGCTCTCCTAGAGAGTGGTTCTCTCTGGAAGGACAGCATGTTCCTGATCGAGCAACTCTTCGAGATGATTACCAGGATGAGAAGAGGCGCCACTAACAGGCGTATAGCTGACTAGTGGAAAGGGCCCTGGCCTTAGTGATCGACTCAACCACCGCCGGGGGTAGACCACTCAGGGTCTCCTCGTCCCATCCAGGAGCCAGACATGGAGGTTCCAGAGGTCTTGTCTGTGATGCCATAACATGCCCTTCCACTGAGAAAGCCGGTCCTTCTTCAGGGGAATCGTCCAAGGGTGAGTTGACGTGCAATGAGGCTCACTGGGGGGGAAGGCGCACTTTCGCTTGTCCCGCGGCCAGCTGTGCGCTAGAGCATCCGTGCCGCAGGGGGCCTTGGAAGCCGGCGGCCCCGGAAGCCAGATAACCAGTCTGGCCGATCGGGCCATCCTAAAAAAATCCCAAAATATTTGGGCTGAGTCCAGGTGCAGGCTTTAGTATGGAGCTTTGGGCAGGCTGGCTCAAAGCTCCATCCCCGGATGGGACTGGCTCGGAGACCACAGGGAGGCCAGGCGGGACCGGCTCAGGGACCACTGGAGGGCTGGACAGATCCGGGCTCTGGCGGCTGGGCAGGACCGGGCTCTGGACTCAGGACCACGAGACTCGAGACCACCGGACCCAGGACCACCGGACTCGGGACCACCGGTTCGGAGAACACCGGACTGACGTTGTCTGGAGGGCTGGTCGGGACTGGTTTGAGGGGTCAGGAAGGCCAGACGGAACCGGCTTGGAAAACATCAGATAGCCGGACGGGACCGGCTGGAGGGGGTCTGGAAGGCTGTACGGAACCGGCTCGGAGGTGATTGATTACTGCGGGTTCTGTCTCTGGTGGAGGACTTTGGGATGAGGTGAGTAGGGTTGCTCAAGACGTGTTTGGATGGGCTTGGATGATAAACTCCCCAACCTGTCTGTCCCTAATCTCGGGCGCCAGACACCGATGGGAATCATCATCCATCCCCATCACAAAGCAAGCGTTCAGGGAGCGATCGTCCCAAATCACCTGATGGTTGAGTTTCAGGAAGTCCTCCACGTATCTCTCCAGAGAACGACCATCCTGGCTGAGATGGTATCTCAAATTGTCCTCGGGAGAGATATTGAGCCGCAAGTAATCCATTCCTCTTTTAGGGTCTGCTATTCTGTCACATGTTGTATCGGGAGTAGAATCTCAATAGGTAACATTTAATGAAAACATAGTGTGACGGGCGAAGCAACGACACGCACACAGAAGTACAATATAACCACCCCCGAAGGGTATTTTATTGACAAGTTACTTATAATGCCACTGAGTGAGAGCTGCGTTGAGACGCGTGTCTAGCAGGCGTCTGTACTCGCTTCTTACTCCCTCTTCCGGCAGTAGTCTGTCTCGAGCCTTTTTCCGGTCCTGTACTTCCGGGTTCTTTGCAAGCTTCCTTAACCGTCTTTAGAGATCCGATCCTGTAGGACAACAAAGAAGAGATAGGGCTCAGTGGCATACAATTCTCGTGGAGACGTTTCTCACCTTCGTCTGGTTTGCCCGTGGCTTTGGTAGCCACTGGTAATTGGCATCCAATTGTGATGAGCGGCAGCTGTGCCGCTCCGATTGCCTCCGTCTCCATGGCGACGCTGATAGTGCCAGGGGTGACTCGTCACACTCCCCCCCCAAAGTGTCGACCTAGTCCTGTGGGGAGACGGAGAAATGTGTTGGGATGTGGGGAGGGGGGGTGTCACCTGACCGAGATGTCCCTCCTGACCACATCCTCGACAGACCATCGGCGTTGCCATGGGAGGACCCGGCCCGATGTTTCACAGTAAAGTGGTAGTCCTGGAGCGTCAGGAACCACCTTGTGATCCTTGCATTGGTATCTTTGGCTTTGCTCATCCACTGTAGGGGCGCATGGTCCGTCACCAAGGTGAAACTTCGCCCAAGGAGATAATATCTGAGCTCCAGGACTGCCCACTTTATGGCCAGGGCCTCCCTCTCCACCGTAGCATACCGTGTCTCTGCTGGAGTCAGCTTCCGGCTGATGTACACCACTGGGTGTTCTATTCCGTCCTTCAGCTGGGACAGTACTGCTCCCAATCCGGTGTCCGATGCGTCTGTCTGCAGGATAAAGGGGCAACCAAAGTCCGGGGCATGTAGGATCGGCGATGACGGCAGGGCTTCCTTCAATGTCTGAAAAGCTTGCTCTGTTTCCGGGTTCCACTTGACTTTGTCTGGCTGCCCCTTTTTGGTCAGGTCGGTCAGGGGACTGGCTATGGATGAAAAGTTGGGTATAAAGCACCTATAATAGCCCGCTAGCCCCAGGAAGGCTCGTACCTGGGATTTGTTGTGGGGTCGAGGGGCGTTCCAGACGGCTTCTACCTTCTTCACCGGGGGTATGGATTAATCCTCCTCCCACTCTATATCCCAGGTACTGGGCTTCGGCGAGTCCGAGGTGACATTTCTTGGGGTTTACCGTTAAGCCGGCCTTCCTGAGGTCCATTAGCACTCTCCGCAACCTATCCAGATGGGTGTCACAGGTCCCCGAGTGGATGACGAGATCGTCTATGTATGCTGCAGCGTAGGCTTGATGGGGCCGTAACAAAATGTCCATCATTCTTTGGAACGTGGCAGGTGCCCCGTGTAACCCGAACGGCAGCACTGTATACTGCCAATGTCCAGAGGGGGTGCTAAACGCCGTCTTCTCTCGAGCTTCTGGAGCAAGGGGCACCTGCCAGTATCCTTTTGTGAGGTCCAGCGATGTAAGGTATCGTGCCTTCCCCAGCCGGTCTAGTAACTCATCCACCCGGAGCATCGGATATCCGTCAAAGGTGGACACTTCGTTTACCCTGCGGAAGTCGTTGCAGAAGCGGAGAGTGCCATCTGGTTTGGGAACCATAACTATGGGGCTAGACCACGGGCTACGGGAGGGCTCTATAACTCCAAGCAATTTCATCCGTTTGATCTCCTCCTCTATTGCCAGTCGACGAGTCTCTGGAACTCGGTAGGGCCGCTGTCTTACCACAACCCCCAGAGGTGTGCGGATATCATGCTGGATTATCCGAGTCTGCCCAGGTTTTTCTGAGAAGACATCTCTGAACTGACTGACCAGGGACTGGATGTCTTGTTTTTGGACGGGGGACAGCTGTTCTCCCATCTGTACTACCGGTGCTTTAGTCTCTGCAAACGCCGCCATCTGGGTTGGGGATGCAATCCATTTTTTTAGAAGATTAATGTGGTACAGCTGTACTTCCCGTCTGCGTCTCGGCTGACGGAGGCGGTAATTGACCGGTCCTACCTTTTCCACCACCATATAGGGACCTTTCCAGGATGCCAGGAACTTGGACGTGGCGGTGGGGGTCAGGACTAACACCCGGTTGCCAGGCTGGAACTCCCTAGGCTGGGCCGGTCGGTCATACCACCTTTGCTGGGCGCGCTGGGCCTCGGCGAGATGTTCTTTTACCAGGGGCATCACCCTGTCTATCCGGGATCGCATCTGCTGAACATGCTCTACCATGCTACGATGTGGTGCTGGCTGTTGTTCCCAGGCGTCCCGGGCGACATCCAAAAGTCCGCGTGGTTGTCGGCCGAACATGAGTTCAAAAGGTGTAAAACCCGTGGACGCCTGGGGTACTTCCCGGATCCCGAACAATACATATGGGAGGAGTAGGTCCCAGTCGTGCCCATCCTCTGCCACCACCCGTCGGAGCATCCTCTTTAGGGTTTGATTGAAGCGTTCGACTAGTCCATCTGTTTGAGGATGATATACCGATGTCCTTAGCTGTTTTACCTTAAAGAGGTGGCAGAGGTCCGCCATAAGCCGGGACATAAAAGGAGTTCCCTGGTCAGTCAGTATTTCCGTAGGAATACCCACGCGGCTGTACATCAGAAACAGTTCCTTGGCTATTGCTTTAGTTGTGGCCTTCCTTAGTGGCAAAGCTTCTGGGTACCTCGTAGCGTAGTCCATGACGACCAGGATATACTCATGACCCCGGGCAGACTTCGGCAGCGGTCCCACCAGGTCCATCCCTATACGCTCGAAGGGCACCTCGATTACCGGAAGTGGAATCAGCGGACTGGGGGGAGGACGCTGGGGAGACTTCTGTTGGCATATGTGACAGCACTGGCAGAACCTCTTTACCACTGCTTCGAGACCAGGCCAATGGAACCGGTCCCTGATTCGTTGAATTGTATTTGCAGCCGCCAGATGACCCGCCATGGGGTGGGTGTGTGCCAACTCGAGAATCGTCTTGGTCTTGCTCTTGGGTACCACTAGCAACAGCTTTTCCTCCCCCCTTCGCATGGCGGCACAGTACAGCAGACCCTGCTTGATCACAAAATATGGGAGGGAGTGCGGGCCAGGCTGGTGTTCTTCCCCATCCACTATTCGGACCTGGTTCCAACAGTGTCTTAACCTGGTATCTTCCCGCTGTTCTCATCCGAACGAGCCACCTTTTTTCACCTGCTGAAAAAGGTCAGAAAATACATTATGATTTTGGCCATCACCCTCCGGCTCACTGTCTGTTGCCATCAGGACTGGACGAGGTCTCCGCTCTCGCTGAGGTCTGCCCCTCCGTGCCCGGCCCCCACGGCCAGTCGTCTGTACAGAGCTTGCCAACAGCTGGTCGAACCTGGGCCAGTCCCGACCCAGTAACATCGGCACCGGTAGATCATCCACGATCCCGACCTCGAGCGTCCACGAACCTAGGCCAGCCGACACTGTTACCTGTCGAGCTGGTACACGACGGGTGTCCCCGTGGACACACATGATCGGGATGGAGGACTTCCCTCCGGGCCGAGGTCGGACTTTCCCGGGCTGGACCAGCGTCACCGAACTGCCGGAGTCGAGAGTGGCTGTCACCAGATGACCATCTACTCGCACATTTCGTCGAGTAGCCCCGGACGGCACAGCTTGATGCACCGCACAGCCGGCCAACCAAGCAGGGGGCCCGCTGGTGCCAGGCTCAGTAGGCATTGGCTCATCCATGGGACTCAGAGTTCTGGGTCTGTGTACCGGCCTCGAGGTGCCCTCCGCAGGTCGCCATATCGGATTTACCCTCCGGGGGCCCGCTACCGCTCTCTCTCCGGCATCTCGGGCAGCGGATGCTTCAGCCAGTTCCACAGCCTCTACCAGATCCCGGATGGAGGTGGGACCCAGCATACTGACCGCCGTCCTAAACCGGCGAGGAAGGGCCCGCAGTAATCGATCCACCACCACTCTCTCGGCTACCTGGAGCGAATTGGGTTCCCCAGTCAAAAGCCATAGGTGTCCCAGTCGAGTTAATTGTGCGGCTTGGGCCCTCACAGGTGTTTGGTCATTGTAGGCCCATTGCTGGAACTGTTTCGCCGCACTGACCGGGGACAGACCTACTCTGGCGAGGATCTCCCGCTTTAGGGCTTCATAGTCGTCACTGGCCGGGGGTAATAAAGCGTAGTAGGCCCTCTGTGCTTCCCCTGTTAAGAACGGAGCCAGGATTCGTGCCCACTCTGTTTTATTCCACCCTTCCCTCGTAGCTATCACCTCGAAAATATGGAGGTAGGCCTCGATATCATCTTGTGCAGTCAACTTCATTAGCAGGTTATGGGCACTGCTTCTCGGATCCGGCAGGGGGTCTCGGCCGGCCGCAGCCTCTTGCATCATCCCTAGTGTCTGATTGGTAATCTCCTGCCGTTGTGCTAATTGTTCTGAAAAACGTTGTTGCCGTACCACCACCTCTGCTAGCCGTCGTACCACGTCCTCCATGACGTTGCTGACGATGAAAAAGAGAGAGAGAGAGCAGGTAGGGTTCCTGTAATGGACAATAGGATAGTTATTGACTCGGTACGTGTCGTAGCTTCGATGCTACGCCCACATTCTCCACCAGTTGTGACGGGCGAAGCAACGACACGCACACAGAAGTACAATATAACCACCCCCGAAGGGTATTTTATTGACAAGTTACTTATAATGCCACTGAGTGAGAGCTGCGTTGAGACGCGTGTCTAGCAGGCGTCTGTACTCGCTTCTTACTCCCTCTTCCGGCAGTAGTCTGTCTCGAGCCTTTTTCCGGTCCTGTACTTCCGGGTTCTTTGCAAGCTTCCTTAACCGTCTTTAGAGATCCGATCCTGTAGGACAACAAAGAAGAGATAGGGCTCAGTGGCATACAAGTCTCGTGGAGACGTTTCTCACCTTCGTCTGGTTTGCCCGTGGCTTTTGTAGCCACTGGTAATTGGTATCCAATTGTGATGAGCGGCAGCTGTGCCGCTCCGATTGCCTCCGTCTCCATGGCGACGCTGATAGCGCCAGGGGTCACTCGTCACAATAGGAACAGAGAACACCAAACATAAACAATAGCAGCCAAGGAACTAAAGAACACACAAGGCTGAAATACAAATGCAAACTATCAGGGACGACAGAATCAGGTGCAGAACCAATAGCAATAATGAGGGACAGGTGAAAACAGTTGACAAGGCAAAACACGTGGGAAACACAGGCAGGGGACAGGCTGATGTGTTACACCAATACTTGCACTTCAAAGGATCTGCGTGGGGCACATGAATGCAAGTGGAATTCACCCGAAGATTCGATAATAGCATTCAGTTTCTTGCACAGACCAATTGATACGCTTTATAAGAAGCCATTTCATCAAGGGGCGCAGGCATACTTTTGTGTTAAAAAGCTTTTTTTACTTTTTTTATTTAACTTTCATTAATTCAATATCTTCATGAATATCTTCTTGACAAAAACAATACCACCCACATCTTGGAAGTTCTGGGGGTGAGTAAATAAACAGCAAATTGTTTTTTGGGTAAACTAACGTATTATGGAATATAAGATACAATAAAAAATACAATATCCCTTTTAAACAAATATCATGAAAAGGTATATACCGGATGCAATGTTTTAATATATTAACTGGTAAGTGACAGCAACAAAAACAGTATAAAAGGAACAATAAATGCAATGCAATAAATACCAGAAATACCAGAAGCAATTATGATATGGTAAAGAGCTGGCCTGCATCCTATTTATACTTTTGGAATCTGCCCCTTATAATAGTAGTTGAAGACCCCTGTTCTATTCGGTATGTAAGGTATGTTGCTTATACAACTAAATGATGTGTATATAAATTTGTAATTATGAATCAAATTATTGGCTATTAAGTTTACTGTAATATACATAAAGACTTTTAAATTTAATTTCCATTTCTTATTATTTGCAAAAAGTCAATGTCATTTTTAATTAGACAGTAAACAATGTAGGTCCAGAATATGGCTGTGATGGAGATGGTCATTGAGAGTCCACTGTGTCCAGTACTGACCCGTCCAACACTGCAGTGCCTGCCACAGCCTGTGAAGAGCAGAACTCATGGGTCATACAACCCTGACAAACAAGATTCGATGTGTAGTCACCATACAATTCAAGATATGACCTGATATTTATCAGATTAGCAGTGAAGAGGCACTCTGTATGTGTGTCCCAGACAGCAACATGATGTTGGCCTATATCGGGCCTGCATCTGGTACATGTGGAGTCAACGTGGGACTCTGGGCAAACACTATAATGCTGTCTGCTTACCAAGCCATACATACCTATGCATTTGTTAAGTTTGTTGCCATACAGTTTTGCCAACTGATCTGTTGTTTTCTTGTATTGATGGATGAAAATTAACTCCATTTTCCAGTATATCACACTTAGGTTATATAACTCAGGTTATCACTGGCCTTAATAAGTTTAGGATTTGCCCATTATATTTTTCTTTGTATTTTGCTCTGGATTTAACAAAATTATGTAACATTTGGGGGCAAATATGCAAAATAACAAACCAAAACTCGAAGCTAAAATAGCAAATATTTCCATAGCAACAGTATATTTTCCAGGAGTACTGACATAAGCTGGTATAAATGTGATCCACACAGCACAGAATATGAGCATACTGAATGTGATGAATTTAGCTTCATTGAAGTTATCAGGCAACTTCCGCGCCAGAAAAGCTAAAACAAAACACAAGATTGATAACAGACCAATATAACCAAGAACAGCCCAGAAACCAACATCTGAACCTACATGACATTCTAAGATGATCTTTTCTCTGTAATAGTTCATGTTTTTATGTGGGAAAGGAGGAGATATTGTTAACCAAAGCACACAAATTATGACCTGTATTAAAGTTAGAGAAACAACACTGAGTCTCTGTTGTACAGGCCCAAACCATTTCATGACATTACTTCCTGGAAGTGTGGCCCTGAATGCCATTAACACAACTATAGTTTTACCTAGAACACAGGAGACAGAGAGGACGAAAGTGATCCCAAACGCTGTGTGACGTAACATACAGGACCACTCAGTGGGGCGACCAATGAAAGTAAGTGAACAGAGAAAACACAGAGTCAATGAGAAGAGCAGCAGGAAGCTCAGCTCTGAGTTGTTGGCTCTCACGATAGGTGTTTCTTTATGAAGATAAAACACAAAAGATATCATTGATGTAAATAATGCTCCAATAAATGAGCAAATAGAAAGAACAATCCCCATGATTTCTGTATAGGAAAGGAATTCAATGACTTTTAATACACATTTGTCTTTGTTTTCATTCGACCAATACTCCAAATCACAAGGAAAGCAGTCACTAGAATCTGTAAAAAAAGGAATTAATAAGAAAAAATTATTTGAATGAAAGCAGATCACAAGGTCTTTGGGTATTAGGCAGTTTTACTTGATGTGCTAGTTTTCACCTGTAATGTTAATGATTTCTCCATCTGCACATGGAATACAGTCATAACAGCAGACAGGTCTTCCTTTCTGTACAGCCTTCCTAGTGCCTGGAGGACAACTCTCACTGCACATAGACACAGGCACCTGCGGAAAGATATGTAAAATCATGTAAGTCCCATATTTATGATGATTTGAATGAAATAAGGTTTCATTGCATAATTTCTCCTAGCAATTATGCTAATTAACTTTGATAAGTTTATTTATTTTTAATGATTATTAAATCACTGATTTTTAATATGACTCCAACTGGTGTTTCATGTTTACTAATGAATGGCTTATTTTGACTTACCTGACCACTTTTCTCGGCCCATACCATGTTTTCTTGATCAACCTGAAGGAGTTTCTCTGAAGGCAGTGAGCTGTCATACACACCAACAAGTTTAAACTGCAGACTTCCATCTTCAGCAGGCTGCCAGTTCACCAGATCATATTTTGCCACTGGATCACCACTCGCATCAAAAAAGAAAGTTTCACCCGTTTTGACAGTGAAATTGACATCTCTTATATACTCCAACACCTTTGAATAAACACAAACATAATAAGTTTCAGTTTGAGTTTCCTGATCTATTTTTTTCTCTTAATCACCTTTTGGGGTGTGGGCAGATGTCTTTTGCTGCTGTTGGTGGCATATTTTACATCTTTTACCCAATTATGTAGTGCATGTGCGATAGCATACACTGCAGTGTACACTTTACTTGCTATGCGCAGCTCTGATACATCAGTATATTCATTTTGTAGTTCTGTTAAGTGTTCTGAGCCAGTACAGACAGGTATGCTACTGTCGGTGTTTCTGAAATTGCACTGAAAAGCAGTTTCCCAAAATTCCTTTAAAATTTCATTTTTTGGCTCTTGATCAGGGTGCACAGTCACTAGAAACTCTCGTAGGCCGTCAAGCTTTTCGTTCACCACAGCAAAGCCCACAGCTCCTGTGAGAAAACTGTATTCTTTTGTTTCTGCTATAATTCGAGAAGTGATCCAGGATTCACTGCCAACCCACTGCAGCCCAGTGATGTTTTGTTGGGCAATTAATTTCAGAAAGGGAATAAAGTCACCAAATGAGATAAAAGCCAACACCACCCTCGCTGTGGCTTTTTTAATAACTTCCAGTGTCTTTAGGAGCTGCTCTTGTGAATCAGTTCTAATTATGGCCTCTGAGTATTCAATACAAATCCCCTCTTGTTGTGCTATCTTTTCAAAAGCTGCAATTCCATTGTTACCATAGTCATTGCGACTCCTCACAGTTCCAACCCAAGTCCAGCCGAAGTGTTTGACCATCTGAGCCAGCGCTTTGCTTTGGTAATAATCACTGGGTATTGTTCTGAAAAAGGACGGGAACCTTTTTCTGTCACTCAAGCATGCACATGTGGCAAAATGACTAACCTAAACAGAATAAAGCAGATTATTAACATCATTATTTCTTTCTAAATCAACCCAATATTCCAAAAAATACAAATAAAGTAAAACTAAATAAAACGATTGACAAAGTGATTTGTTTATTATTTTCATAAAAGCACATTTGGAGCATATTCATTATGCATGTAGACAACATTAAGCAGAAAAATAAGTGTTCTTACAACAGGGATGCTGAATGGGCCCACTAAGGAGGCCATAGCAATGGTGGGAGAAGAGCTTGATTCTCCTACAATGGCATGTACAAATGGTGGTTTAGAACAGGACTCATCATGCAAAGTCTCTTCATAGCCATTCATTAAAGCCATGCTTGATAATACAGTCTGAGATACAGAGCCACAGGCATCATATATTTTATATCCCAAAGTGACACCAGGCAACAGTTGTGTGCTGTTATTGATCTCCTTTATGGCAAAAATCTGAGTCTGAGCAAATTTAAACTCACGCAAATTTAAGCTGTAAAAAAAAAGTGAACTGTTACATTCAGTAAAGAATCATTAGTATTTCTGAATAATTGTTCATAATTCCTGCTGTCAAAAAGTATCTCATACAGACCTGATGCAGTTTGTTGGCTCTGGTTCAGAAGAGAATGAATGATTCTTTAACACAACATTTCTATGGAGTGAGAAAACTGCACCAATGTTGATGTCCCTTTCATCAGAAAGTAGTGGCAGGACTGGACGGCTCAGCATTCTGCAGACTTGTGCTGTGGCACAAGCTCCATATAACAGCACAAGCAGAAGTGACACTGTCGTCTTTACCATTTCTATATGAAGGCAGAGCAGGAGCCTTTGTGTCAGAAGGGGGAAAGGTCCTGCCTTTTATTATGTTTTGAATATCCATTGGGGATCTTGGCTTGCGTAGTCATGCTGAAGGTCTGGTACCTTTTTGCCACTTTGCATACTATTAGGAATTTAGTGTTTAGTCGTTCGTAATGAATTTGAATTGCAATCGATGTACACACGATAGCTTACTTCTTCTGTCAGTCATCTTCGTGTTGTTTCCAGGCAGATCGTTAAAGAACATTACACACATGTCGCCGGGAAATCCTGTGAAATTCTGTCAATCATATGATGACTTTGAACTTGCTGAAGTGTTTCCAGAAAAGTGTGCCTTAAGCCTGTGGCATAACTCTTTTTTTTACGTGTACATCATTAATTATTAAATGTAATATTAAATGGCTAAGAGGTGAGTCTCTCCAGCATGCTCTCAGAAGCTGTGTATCTTAATCATTCAAATACAGGTCTTCAGTGGTTATGGCTGGACAGAAATTACGGCTCATCGGAAGTCATTGAAGCTTCTATGTTCAAACGTTAAGAGTTTTTTTTCCAGAGTTTGTCCTACAGACAACCACCTCCTACAATAAGTGGAGAAAGCTCCCACATGGTTTGCAGGAGGCCTGGGTCAACCAATGGTCAAAGTGTAAGAAAGAACACAGCCTTCACTAACCACCTTTCTAATTTTTTGTCCAGCTTGTGAATAGCCATGTGGAAATGTAAGCTTTCACGCAACTTCTACCTGGATGACACCTCAGGTCATAATTAATTACTGGTCAGCCTATCATAGGCTTAGTATAAAAGGATTGTACATATCCTCTCTTTTCGTTCAATGTGAAATCGCTGTCCTGCGTAAGATAGCAACCAATTATGAAAAACCTCTATTCGATTGCGACTTTACAGATTCGAATGACGATCCACCTCCCACAAACATGCGGCGTAGTTCCAGCATCTAGAACCGGGAATCCCTGAAGGCCCAATGGCCCACCGAAAAAATCGCGACCACCTTAGAACTACAAGGCATTCCAGTTCAAACTAAACGAGCCGGCAGGAAACATGCAGCTAAGTCTCCCTCTCCAAAATCAGCCAAACGGTCCAAGCCTTCCTCATCGACTTCATCGCCCACTCAAGATCCTGCGGAAGTTCACAATCAGTTCCTGCCAATAGTTCAAAGACTTTCCGAGACCGTTAGCCTCAGGAATAGGCTAGGGGTCTTTGAAAGAGCTCCCCGGATTTTCCCAACCTACTGGGGTCAATAGATCCCTCGACATTCTCTTCTACATCTAAAACTACTCAAGTGTCAGCTCAACTGATGGTGAAGACTTCAACCTTCGTCGATCCAGCTCTGACCGCTACTCTACTGCTCAAAATGTCGGTAGACGATTCGTTCCGCGGTCTACGGCTTCAGTTTTGCACTGAATACTATCTAGCATCATAGAAGGTAAGGACGTTGATTTAGCTTCCGTACTGATGCCTTTAGCTGCGTCTGAATGGCAAGTTCCACATTTGTGGAATGATCTGCCTGCTGCTACAAGATCAGCAGATTCTGTCGCCATCTTTAAAAATCGGCTGAAAACACATCTCTTCCGTGCTCCTCAGAACACAAGGTGAATGAATGAAGCACGCCAGCTTCCTTTTATACCGGACATCCGGAGACAGTGCCCAGCATACAAATTTCATTCGCCAATTTCATTGACCTTTTCTAAAAGTAGTCAGAGTTGATAGGTTCTCTAGTGTGAACCCCATCTGTCGGTTCGACACAACGTCTCTTTCCCCTCCATCAGGGAACTGAGGTTACAGACGTAACCAAGACGTTCTGTCTCCTGGGTGCTTACTGAAGCCATTTATGTTTAGCTTTAGCTGCATGGACTAAATAGTTAAATTTAGTTGAGGGCAGAACACTTATACACAGATATTGACCCATTCCAAGCACTTTTGAAGAAAGGGAAAGTGGTGACATTTAGCCAACAGTCTTTGGAACCGCCGATGAGATGATAAACAAATACAAAATAATATTCCAACAGGGAGACTTTCAGAATTGCAGTTAAACACTAAACAAGAAATTTGGCTTTCCAGAGTCGTTGTTTAGGTTTGTTAAGTCGTTTTAGGAATTAAACTGGAAACTGATATCCTGACTTCTGACGATATTGGAAGTTTGTCACTACAATTATGCACACAGTCCATTTTAGTCCTGAGTAAATGTAAAGGTCCGGGGGGGGGGGTGTCCTCTTGCGGATCTCAGGGCACTCCAACTGGTGATCGTGACATACAGTAAATAGTTTAGGCTTGTCTTGTGTTGCAATTTAATGACAGTCAGTGAAGTTCATTTTGCTTCGATCTTCGACCTTTCGATCTTGAGCACGATGACCCGCACTTGTGGCCTTGAAATTATAAATAACAATACCATTGAAGTGTTCGGATGTATTTTTTACCTAGGCATTAGGCCGCAGCCCAAATGCCAGAGGCAATCACAGCCACTGATATAGAGAACTATCACATGACTACGAGAATGATATTACATTTATACAACAATTTGATGGCACAAGTGTGTAGATCAATCAGAAACAACACTGGAGTGTCTTTCGCAAACTGTACTCGCGGAATTGATGCCCGCATTCATTGCCACGTTTCTCACGCACAATGGAACATTCTGTTTGCTGCAAATATAACATATTTTATAACATATTTATTACAGAGTGTGATGGCCATGCTTTGTCGTTACTCTATGTAACTGTTTGTTTCCGGATGGGTTTATTGAGGACACCTGCTGTTGTTTTCCGTTCATTTCCGGTCAAGGGCAATGTGGAGATTGACCAGGAGAGTGGCCCTTTTGGACTTGGTTTCCTTTGTTTTGACTTTGGTTACTTTACACATTTAACATTTTTGCTTCATTACACTTTCATGCCTACATTTTACTTTACACCATTGATTCCTGACTATTTCATGCGCCATTGTTTTTTTAAATGTATAATTTCATTACTTTAATACATTCTATACATTACTTGCACTTTCTTGTGTCCCCGTTTTTGATGCGTCCTTTTCGAGCCATGGGGCGTAACAAATGGGGGCTCGTCTTTCTTAGTCTTAGATTTAATTGATAGTGAATTTGTTTGTTTCGTTGTATTTTCTTTGAAATGTTTGAAACTTTTTTTCCGGTTAGGCTTAGCGGCTTGTTTCTTTTTGAGACATGCCGGTTTGTTGTTTGATAGTGTTGTGGTGAAAGCGGGTAATAGGGGCTGTCTCGGGATTACTTCCATGGTGTTGTGAATTGTCGCTGGTTTAACCAGTTGCAGTTCCACCCATTGGGTTTATGTGCTTATATTCCCCCCGCCGGTAATCCCATGAAGATCAGGGTCTACTAAATTAGAAAGATTATTTATTTGAAAAGGTTGATAGCGGGACGGTTCCGAGTGTTTGGTTGCACGGGAGTTACTTGCGGTTTGTGAAGTGTTTATGGCTGATGTTGAAAAGTTTGCGAGGTCACCTTCATATGAATTATTGAAGGAATGTACAAAAGAGCAACTTATCAGAGCTTTTATCATATTAAAATCGGAGATAAGAGATTCAATGGGAGTACTATAAAAATTTAGTTATGATTAAAAAGGTTGAGCATCTGTTAACAGAGGGAACAGGGGGAGTGTCAAAGGCAGTTGATTCTGTTTTTGTACCTGATATGTCTGATCTATCTTATCCATTTTCCACAGACGAATTAGGTACAACTTGTAGATTCTTCATTGGCTGAACTGTTTACTCTTGCTTTGTCTGAGAGTGAGGCACCTAATGTTGCCAAAGGATACTTTGTTCAGGAAGGGCTCTTGCTGAGGAAATGGAGTCCTCATGGAGAGGATTTGTTGGTGATCCTATTGTTCATGTGGTGGTCCCCACAAAGTTTCGTTCCATTGTTTTTGAAGTTGCCCACGAAAAACCTGGTTATTGTGGAGTGAGGTTATTCGGACACAATTGAAGCACAATATTTCAGCTTTTGACTCAAAATTTTCATACTTGTCAAGTTACTAAGCCAAATCAAAAATTTTAACCGGTTCCATTAAATCCAATTTTGGCAAACGGGCCCCTGTGAACATGTGGCGATGATTTTGTTGGTCCTCTACCACGTTCCAAGTCGGGAAGCAAATATTTAATTTCCGTTCTATGTCTATCAACCCGTTTCCCTTCTGCCTATCCTTTACGTACAATAAAGTCTCGGTCAATTGTGAAAGCTTTGTCACAGTTTATGTCGATTTTTGGAATTCCTAAGGTCATTTAAAATGATTTGGGTACAAACTTAACATCTCATCTTTTCAAACAAGTCTTGACACAGTTAAGAATTAAGAGAAACCTTGCTAGTGCATATCATCCACAAAGCCAAGGAGCATTGAAGAGGTTTCATCAAACTTTGAAATCTCCCCTTAGGGCTTACTGTGTAAAGTTGGATAAAGATTGGGAGGAAGGATTAGCCTGGTTATTACTGGGTGCACGTGAAGTTGTGCAAGAAAGCACTGGATTTAGTGCTTATGACTTAGTTTTTGGTCATAAGTTTTGTGAGCTTTTGGCATTGCTTTAATATTCAGATAATAGTTCAGATTCTCCGAGCCGGGAGATCAGGTTCTTGTGTCATGCCTTTTGCAGGGGTGCCATATGTAGTGAAAAATACACTGAGTGATGAAAATTATATAGTAGCCACTCCGCATCGGAGGAGGTCTACTCGGTTATACCATGCAAATTTGTTAAATCCGTACTATGTGAAGTCCATTCATCCAGTGCTCCTTGCAAGGTCTGACATTGAGGGTGTGGGTGTAGGAGTGAAGGGGTTGGAAAAAGGGGATTATGAAGTTGATGAGAGTGTTCTACTTAGACGATTAAATAACACTGAGTCTTTGAAAAACCTGACTGGTCATTTGATGCAATTATTACCGTCACAGTCTGTTCAACCGATTTCTCTGTTACAGAGTTTTCCAGAATTGTTTGGCGACACTCCAACGCGAACCGATTGGGCTGAATAAGATATTGATGTGGGTAATGCATCTCCAATCAATCAACGATATTATCGAGTGTCAACGGGAAAATTAAAATTGATGGAAACAGAAATTAAATATATTTTAGAAAATGAGATTGCAATTCCTTCAAATTTAAATTGGGCATCCTCTTGCCTGCTGGTTGCAAAATCTGATGGGTCCGTAACATTTTGCTCTGATTTTCGTAAACTTAATGATGTGACCTAGCAGTGCCGGTGCTATCTGGGGGCTTCAAGGGCCGTGCCCCCCCTAGCGGTCATTGATGCCCCTCCTACCACAGGCCATGGTGTGGCCCCCCCAAAATATCAATTTTAGTTATTCTTTTAATATTAAATGTGCAAACTGTAACTTGAAATAAAATGAACAGGGAAAACGCATAATTTTGGTTGTTCATGACATGTTACTAGTTACTGTTGCGGGAATATGGGCATTGTTCTTTTAAGAAGCAGGTGATTTGTAGTCCTGGCCGTACTGAATGAAAACTAGCAGACGGAGAAAAGTAGAGTAAGCTGCTTTAGAGGTTTTGTTGTTTTCTTTATAATTTGTGAAATCACCCGGGAGATCAAGTGATTGTCAAATGGTATAGTGATGGATGGAGCTTTCGATGACGAGATTAAACAACGTTCTTCGTAATAACTTTGGCGGCTCATCATTGTGAGAAATGGACCAGAGCAAACTGTTACAGCTAACATTATTCGCGATCGGAGAGGCGATTAACAAAAAGGTAACACATGTCAGAGATGGCTAAACTTCATTTATTTGCGTTTAGCAACCACAACAGCCCTCCGCTGTGTGTGACTGAGTTGACTGTGTGCACAGGGCTACCACACAGCCTGGACTTAGTGACATGATGTGGAAATTAACAACAACAAGAATAAATGAAATTCGCAAATAATTATAATTCTGCTGAGTTTGACTATGATGTCGCCACTGCGTCAAAATATTTCTTAAACGGCAGTGCACCCCCTGCCGATGACCCAATGCCCCTCCAGAAGATCTGCTCTGGCGCCGACTCTGTGACCAAGCCTGATTGTTTCCCATTTCTGCAAGTAGACGACTGCATTGATCAAAGGTTCTTCCAAGCTTGTAACCTGACTTGATTTGTTGAGGGGATATTGGCAAGTGCCAAGAGCTCAGGAAATTTCCCAATTTGTTATTCCCTCAGGATTATATTCATACAAAGTTATGAGTTTTGGGTAACGAAATGCACCTGCCAACTTCCAGAGAGTAATGAAACGAGTAGTTTCAGGCCTTGAGGGGTGTGCTGTGTATTAGGATGACCTTGTAGTGTTCAGCGATAATTGGGATTTACACTTAAAACGCTTGTGTGATGTCCTCAGGAGATTGTTAGAGGCCAAACTGAAGGTAAACGTGGCAAAATGTAGTTTTGCTCAGGGAACTGTAACCTTTTGTGCAAAGTGGTGGGGAATGGAGAAGTACTTCCATAAGGTGCCAAAGTGTGTATTTATTTTATATTTCTATTAAAAAGGGTCCTGACATTAGAAGGTTTGTCACAGATAATGAAGGATTTGATCATTTAATCAGTTGCGTAATTGCATTTAATAATTTGATTGGTTTTGTCTTGTTTGGAGGTGAAGTCATAATATTGTGAGTGTTTTGATGCATGCATTTGATGCCCAGGCTGTGTCCTGATGGGAATTGCTTGTAGCAGAGGAATGTGAGTTTGGGGGAGACGGGGCATCTTCGGCTGCAGTTGTTTAGGGGGTTGGGGGAGGTATCTGGAATGTTGCTTCAGAAGTGTTTTACAGGAACAAGATAAGGCAGAAGTTGGTGATTGGTGAAAACAAGGAAGATCCTGCCCCCAGCAGAAGAGAGATCGGCGTGAAATAACAATAAATGCTGTGAATATGTGCTGTGGGGGTTGTTGTTCCTGGGAAGGACAGAGGAGTGTTGTCCAGCAACCCAGCGCTGTATTTTGATACTTTCTGACCAATAAACTTCAATACTTTTTAGAGATTGCCTTCCTTCAATTTTTTAACACGCAGGACGCCTTTAAAGTCCAACAATAACCATTTAAAGAATGTTCTGGTGTCACAGTCTTCTAGAGTCTATTTGTTTGTTTGTAATTTATGTTCACAGGGACTTGAAGAATAAAACCTAATCAATGACATAGTAAATACAGAAATGCTTGAAAGACAGAAATCACAGAAGACTGCTTGTTGCTTCGTTGTGCTTCAATATTCCAACTTGGACAATGTGCAAATTTATTTAGCAATTCACTAATAAATTTAAATTAATTAAAAAAGTGTACAGTCACATAATTATTGAATTAATTCACTATAACATTATTCTTATTCAAGATGTTAATTGATATCATATTGGCCCTATATGACATTTTAAATGTTTTAGGAAAATTTGGGTCTAATTGCAAAACTGTGGGAAGAGATTGGGAAAGCGCAAAGTTTATGAATTTGAAAATCCATTAAAAAATAAAAATTAATAAATAGAATCTGCCTGTTTTTTAACTGAGGGAAGGAATCAAAACTGTGGCCCCAGATTTGCGGTTCTTGTTATTTTTTTCAGACAGATGAACAGGGTGGTTCAGATACAAGCAGTGAAGGGGTTTCCATGATGATACTGGTGGAATACCGTATGGCTCTCAGCCAATCAGATTCAAGAACCAGAAAGAACTGTTGTATAAAAAATATATTTAAAAAATCAGTGTAATTTTGTATTTGTTTTATTAGGTATACATTGAATTATTTGTTAATAAAAGTGTCATCAGCATAATAGTAATATAACGTAGTATAGGAGGGAAATAGTTACAATCTCTACTTTAATTATATTATGGAAATTGTCTATATCATTGGATATTTTAAAGTATCTACTAATATATTACAATCAACAGCCTCATGAGGGTACTTTACCCATCATGTGTTTTTTGGAATTTTTGTCTGGTTTCCATAATATAATATAGCATTTAGGAATGAAGATGCAAAATAACAGTCCATATGTGGAAGCCAAAATAGCAAATATCTCTACTGCTACTGAGAATTTTCCAGGAGAACTGACATAAGATGGGATGAATGTGATCCACACAGCACAGAATATGAGCATACTGAATGTTATGAATTTAGCTTCATTGAAGTTATCAGGCAGTTTTCGAGCCAGAAAAGCCAAAAAGAAGCATAGAATAGCAAGGAGTCCAATATAACCCAGCACAGCCCAGAAGCCTAAAGATGAACCCACGTTACATTCTAAAATGATCTTTTCTTTGAAGTAGTTTAGATTTTTAAAAGGAAAAGGTGGAGATATTGTGAGCCAAAGTATACAGATAAGAACCTGTACAAGTGTGAAACCAAGAACACTGAGTCTCTGTTGTACAGGCCCAAACCATTTCATGACATTACTTCCTGGAAGTGTGGCCTTGAAGGCCATTAACACAACTATTGTTTTACCTAGAACGCAAGAGATACAGAGTACAAAAGTGATCCCAAACGCTGTGTGACGTAACATACAGGACCACTCAGTGGGGCGACCAATGAACGTAAGTGAACAGAGAAAACATAGCATTAGTGAAAACAGGAGCAGGAAGCTCAGCTCTGAATTATTTGCTTTAACTATTGGAGTGTTTTTATATCTGAAGAATACGACTGCAATTAACATTGTTGTAAATGCACCAACAATAGAAATAGTTGACAGCAAAATTCCCATGATCTCCTCGAATGATAAATATTCAGTCTCTTTGTTAACACATCCATCCTTGTGCAGATTTGACCAGAAGTCTTCATGGCACTTCAGACATTTCACAGAATCTGTTAATGAAGAGTATTTTAAAGCTATATATTAACAGCAATAACTGCATTAGCAAAGGTTTATCTTTTTTTGTTACAAATTTAGTCTTTTTTACCTGATTTGTTACTGATTTCACCTTCAGTACATGGAATACAATCATAACAACAGACAGGTTTTCCTTTCTGTACAGCCTTCCTGGTGCCAGGAGGACAACTCTCACTGCACACAGACACAGGCACCTGCAAAATATTGTAAATTGCTGATTTTACTGAAGCACATTCATTTATTTATACAGATAATTATACAGAAAATATTTATTTAGCCTTTTTTAACCTGTGTAGAATTTGTTGCCCATAAAATTGATGTCATATTCACAGCTAAACGATCTGTCCCGACAAAAGATGCATCATAAAGCCCAACAGTGGCAAATCCATAGTGTTGATTTTTACTTGGTTGCCAATTTATTATCTCATATTTTGCAACTGGATCTCCATTCTCATCAAAGTATACCTCCTCGCCATCTTTGGTTTTGAAAAGCACTTTTTTCAGGTGCTTCAGAAACTGCAAGATGTGAAAAATTATAAAATGCAAGCATTGACTAAAATATTTAACATCTTTTTATCTTCTACATGATGAATTGTTTTATAATAGCAGTATGTCACGTTGTATGATGATATGGCTTTACAGAAAACTATATTTTACATTGTCATCATGTTAATGTAATGTAATGTTAACGCACTGTTGAGGGATCAGGCTGTTTCTTTGTTGCACATTTCTCTGTGCAGCCCAGAAGGTCATGAAGTGAATGAGCCACAGCGTAAACTCCTTTATACACATTACTGAAGATGGGCATGAGTGACATGTCTGTGAATAGATTTTGCACCTGAGACAACTCCTCTTTGCCTGTACATTCAGCCGTGTAGGTTGAATCATTGAAGTATTTACACTGAAACAAAGCTTCCCAGAGCTCAGTGAAAATGGCACTTCCTGAAGACTTCAGTGGCTTTATATCTAGAATGAATTCCTTTAGACCTGTCACCTGTGTTTTAGGTATAGCCAGCCCAACAGCCCCCTGCAAAATATGGTGTTTATCCATACTGGCAATGACAGAATCTGAGATCCAGGCTTCTGTGCCCACCCACTGAAATCCTGTGATATTGTGTTCAACAAATTTATGCAACAGAACCTCCAAGTCCCAGTGAGCAAGAAATCCCACAATTACTCGAGAAGTAGAGCTTTTAATCTGCTCAATTATTCGTAGTACTTTGTCTTCTGTGTATGTTCTGAAAAACGGGAGGGAATATTCCAGACAAATGCCCATCTGCTCAGCTGCTTTAGTGAAAGTGGCCATTCCACTGTTGCCATAATCATCATCTGTTCTTAAAGCTCCTACCCAGGTCCAGCCAAAGTGTCTGACCAGTTCTGCCAATGCTCTGCTCTGAACGTAATCGCTTGCAATAGTTCGAAGAAATGAAGGATATTTGATTTTGTCACTGAGACACTCACACGTGGCATAATGACTGATCTGGAAGAAAATGAATACATTTAATTTTATAAGCATGAAATCCTAACTTACATTCATGTTTAAATTTGGCATATTTAAACATACCAATGGAAGTTTAAATGGTCCAATACTTTTTGTTATTGCCATGCATGCTGATGAGGTTGTGTCTCCTATAATGGCTTGCACCTCTGCCTGCTTTGTGCATGGCCCTTCAACAGATGTTTTTTCATGCCCATTAGCGAGGGCCATAGCTGCTTGAACCCCCACTGCCACAGAGCCACATGTGTCATAGATCCTGTAGCCCAATGAAACTCCCGGCAGCAAAGTAGAGCTGTTGTTAATTTCCTCTATAGCGAAGAGCATTGACTGTGCATACTGGAAGTCTCTGAAATTAAGACTGGTTAAAAGAACCAAACAAAAAGTAAAGAAATTAAATATTCTTGACGATTTCTTTTCAAGAACACTTCAATGCAGTTCCGAAACTTCAATGTTTTAGCGTTTTACTTACCTGATGCACTTTAGTGGTGGTGGTGTAATTGAATATGTTAGTTGTCTGACCTCCCAGCTGCTATGGAAAGAGAAAACCCCTCCAACTATGATGTCCCCATCTTTCCATAGCTGAGGGTAGGAAGGCTGTCCTCGTAGATGACATACAGTCTCATTAGCTTTAGAGAAAGTCATGATGGCCATTACCATATGAAGGAGTGCAATAAGTGGCTCCATTAATCCATTGAATATATATTATAATACGTGAGAGATGTCTAGTTTGCAATAGTACAGCTAATCATAGGATGGATTTTAAAGTATTTATAAGGATGAATCTGTTGATAATCTATTGGGAAATGACACTGGTGGACCTCACCTAAAGGAGGTGCCACCTTCTGACGTTTAACTGTGTTAAAAAAATAAAAATCAATGGAGAGTCCCCGCCCTGATTAAAAAAAATTATTTCAAATAAAACCATTTACTTTATAGAATAGCTCATTTTATTTTATCAATTTTCTTGTCTGTTTCATTTAGTTGCATTTTAATTCAATGCGGTAACTGTCCATGCACATATGCAAGACACTCTCATGGCAATTCTTCACTTCTTATGAGGTGGCTATTCGCATGAGTTACTTTTTCAAATCGGGGATAGTTGGGTATAGCGGTGTTGTTTCATTAGCTTTTGCTGTTTAGTCATAAATGTTTGTTTTTATACTATTCATATTGAACTAGTTTAAACAGATTATTAGGGGTGGGACTCTTGTCCTTCTGGTTTCAATTCAGAAGAGTTTCATAGGGTCATGGTTTGATTCATAATCGATTCTGGATGTAGTAGATTGCATATGTGTGATGCCATCTTGTCTCATTTGAGTCAAACTAGTGAGAGAACACATTTTAGTCTCTGTCACATTTTATTTTAAGGAAACTGAGCACCCTATGAAGTTTTTATTTGTCAGACAATAGGTAGGAAGGCATCAAGTCACGTCTGAATCCAATGTTTGCCTTACTTTGTTTGGATTTTTTAAGACAACACTACTGTATCCTTTGCTGCTTTTAATGTCCCACAATTATATTTGTATGCTTGAGCGGGGAGTTTGATTGGTGGAGAAGAGTTGACTCTATTTGCACATATTTATTGACCAGTGAGCTGCTGTATGGTGAATTAAATGCGGTTTAATGGCACATACTGCATAGACAAGTCACACATTTTGTTTATGGTGAAGTGCGCATGCCCAGTAGTGGTAGCTGTGTCCCTTCTAGCCACAACCACAGCTGTGCGTGTGATGTGTGCTCTCTAAACTGTCCATCTGTTGCACCCACAGACAAAATAGGCTTGTTTGAGATGCACCTTGCTTTGCCTGAAAAGAAGACTAGAGTAGGCGTAGTAAGGGGAGGAGTGAAAACACTGCAGGCAAGAGGGACACTCCCCAAATGCTGTCGAGTCGACTGGAAACATCAGCGATGAACTAGATTGTGTTTATCGCATTTTTCATGGGCCAACTGAGGTTAAAAGTGAGAAATTTTCTAAAACTTATATTAGACAAACTCAGAATCAGAAAGATCTTTATGTCAGGAATCACTAAGGAGTCAAGTGTAGGGTTCAGACAATTTATTGAAGTTCACAGACAAACCCTGAAGAGTCCACCGGAGCGAGGAGAATCACAACCGCCGTAGCGGGACAAGAGCAAATATGCACAAGACAGTGTCTAATGAATGGGCTCGAGTGCTCGACCGTTATAGTGGGGCAAAATGGCAAGGACGAGAGTCTATAGATTCTTGATAGGGGTGATCAGCCCCACAGCGATGGCACAGGAAAATGCACAGTCTCACAAGGTCCGTGTGGCCAGCCTGTCATTGAAATATGCAGTTCGTAAATTTCCAAAGAGCAGAGTCCGGTAACTAATTCCACTAGATGAGAATAATCCAAAGAGTGGCAAAACTCTTGAACAGAGAGATCCACTTGAGGTGAGAATAATCCACTGGGTAACATAATTCTAGAACTGAGAGATCCACTTGAGAAGAGAATTATCCACAAGACAAGACACACAGAAACGACAAGATTGAAAACTGAAAACTCCTGGTACCAGAGAGAGTACACTTGGCAAGAGACACACGAAACTGGAGCTGAACCCACACGGCAGGAACCACTCGGGGCTGAAGAGGCGATCGCTGGGTAGAATGGTAGAGACATGGAAATGACTAAACACTGGAGCCAAGACAAGATATCACGATCTCTAAAGGTCTGACACGGGACAAATGACAACACGAGGAATGTAAAGGTGAGAAGATTACAGCAGAAAACAAGAAAACAGTAGTGGAGAGAGAATGCGTGAGAAGATCCAGGTGAAAGTGGGGAAAATCTAACGAGTAGATAACAAGGTAACGAGAGGGGAGGAGTGAAGCACGTGGACTCCGAACATGTGACGAGCTGTCAAAAACAGCGTCAATACTACAGACTTAATACTTTATAGCCAAGTATGTTTGTCATCATTTTATACAATTCTAAAAGTAAAAGATGTTATTTTATAAATCCGGGAAACAAATGTAGTGGGTACGACAGAGGGAGTTGCCTAAGAGAAGGGGTGTGGTAGGGGGGATAAACTCTGTAGGAAGGAGTTGAGAGAGGTGTCTGTTTCTGGCCGGCAGGAAAGATAGATTGTGACACACTGGTCCGAAATCGCATACTCAATGAGTAGGTACTCAATTTCAGTAGAATTGGTACGTTTTGTTTTCTGTGAATTAAGTTATGAGAGACATGTGAATTAACATCAGCAATGCTATAACTTTACCTTTCATGAGTTGAGTATGTAATGATCTTAAGTCTACTTTCTTGCATGGAACGCCCCATTAAGCTATAAATAGACATAAAACACTGCATTTTCAGAGCAAAATCACAAATATACTTTACTATGTAGCATATCTTCCAGGTTTCCGCTACAGCACTTTAGCAAATGTGACTGCAAGCGCACAGAAACGCATTGTTGGCTAGTTGTTGGCATTGTTGGCATGAAGGCGTTGATAAGTTTGCGATAGAGTTGAGAAACAAGCGCACACGTGCGAATTCACCGTGACGGAAGATCTCATGATACGAGACAAGATTGTATTCAGTATAACGTCTGCTATCAATCTCAGACCTAACTCTAGAAAAACTATCAATATTTGCAGGGCCAAAGAGGTCACAAAAGCACAAGCGATTGCAATGGCAACGACTGCAGAAACACAGTATGTGAATGCCATCACAAAGAAGTGGACTGCACACAAAATGAACAAAACAACAGTAAAAAAAAAAATCATCAAGAAGACAAACAAAGCCTTGTAGCAGATGCGTGTGCATACACATGCCAAGACAGTGCCCTGCACTTGCTATGTGTGTGTTCACTACTTACTGGATGGATTAAAAGCAGAGGTCACATTTCGTGTATTGGTCACCATATCTTACAAGCAGGTCACTTTTTTCACTTTCACTTCAGATCTGAAGCGTGTGTACAGTACCAAACTTCCCTTGCATTTACAACAAGTCAACTGAAAGGGTAATGTGCACTAATAGATGAAACAACATAAAAAATGTATTGAGTTTGTTTGTGACCGCCTATGACTTTTAGAACAACGTCAATAAATTAAATTGATTAGCCTTATGCAGACGTTTTATCATATAGCGGACTTCAACGCAACACCTCAGTGATACAGCAGCCATTATAAGGAAAAAAAAGCATTCTGTTTCTTTCATGTTTCATTAAATAGGGAACAATTACAAAAAATAGCCTGCAATATTAAAAGATCTGCGTGTAGAAGCACAGCGCACTAAAATTTATCTAACGTTAGGCTTTACCTGGAAGCTTTTGCGGGTTCAGATCAAATCATGAATGATGCGGACGAAAACAGGACACATTGTTGATGATGTGTGTGGAAGCATGACAAGATAACATATATTATAGCCGGGATTGAAGCGGGTGGTACTGACATCCCACGCGCGGCTCTAAAACAACTCTTCTTAATGGTACAGTGTCAAAATCACATGATCTGCGACTAGTCGACAATAAACTTTAAAGGTTGGGTCAAAGCATTAATGTTGACTAGTCGACTAGTTTGTTCAACCACTAGCAGACACAGTGGGATAATGGCAGGTAAATAGCTGGAACCTAACTTTCCCTTTGTTAAATGTGTGCAAGTTTGTAAGTGGCACTTGTAATGGACGAACAAAAATAAAGACTATCTTAAAAACTGGCACGACTAAAAACATCGAATCAGCAAAGAGGTGAAAGCAGAATTCCATCCGCAAATGCAATCCTGTCCCTGAGGTTCAGTTTGCATGGGTGTTTGTGGGTTTCCCGCTCGATCTGTTCGCGACTGTGTTCCGGAGGTTTCAACAGAAGTTGGATTTGAAAAATGTGGAAATCCTATCAAAACGGGAGTATTGACGGGTATGATAATACCGGTTTACGTTAGCGGTTTTCACTATTGTATAGTTATAGTAATTATTAACTTTCACAGTAACATGTTCTTACTGGTGAATGAGACATGAATCATGATTTAATTGGAATTGATCAATGTGCTTCTGCTTTGTGAGCATTCATGTCCTTTTTAGGATGCGTGGTTTTGGACGGCGATTTGCATAGAGGGTGGGATCATGATTTCAGTGCTAGCAGGCTAAAGTAAGCATCTCACCAAGTCATCTATTCCGCCTTTAATATATAACCGGGGTTTCCCAAAATTTAAAAGCGAACCTGCTCATCATTGGCGATGTGTACACAACTATTAAGCCTAAATTAATGCCTGACAAGCTTGGTTTTAAGCACTTCCATATGACAATAAATATATTTATATATAAATATATAAGTCTTTTAGTCTAACCATCTATAACTGGAGCTATAACGTTTCTGTACCCCACAAAGGGGTGACCCCGAATAGTCGAAGATTCGATGAGGTGCTATGCAATGGGGATCATACCATTTTTGTTATATAGGCAGTGAAGTAGCGGACAGACACGCACTGCGCCACCAAAAATATTATTTATAATGTAAAAAGAAATGGGACACCTTTTACTTGTGTGTTTCTATAGTCGGTTTTTACCTTGACCAATATGGCGTTAACGTATGATCCAGCAGACAATGATGCGTCTAGGTATTATGTTGGGTTCACACCAAATGCGAACATTCGCATTCCATGCTATTTATTACTTGCGGAAAGGTTCGTTATTTTTGCACGAGTGACGGGATCTGACAGATATTTATGAAGTTTTTCAATCGATTCTGAATCATCAACATCCACACCGATTTTCCACTTTCCCAAAAAATGATACTTCTCATAAAATATTTATGAATTAGAGATTCCATCAGGCTGGCTGATGTAGTTTAGATTCAATTAAATAAAAACACCTTCATTTAGTAACAGAAAGACAATAGTGAACCCTGAAAATTTGTGTTGATAAAGATTATATCCGTTAATTATTTCAATTGTCTGATTCTTTATTTAGTTTAAATGAGGTAAACTACCTACAAAAAACCCAAACGCTACAATATTAGGGACTTGTGTAACATTCCTGCTGAAAATCAAGATACAGAGTAAAACTGAAAAATTAAAAAATGACTGGACATCTGCTTTAGCCTAGCATGAAGATTGTTTAAATACAATTGCAATTTCCATGTTGTTTTATTATTTTATTTATTTATTATCTTGCAATATTTACTTTTTTATGAATACTCTGTATAAGAGAAATTCACAGATCATTATTTGCCCATCATGTGTTTCTTAGAATTTTTCTCTGGTTTGAGTAGAATCACATAGCATTTTGGGAGAAAGATGCAGAAAAGCAAACCAAAACTAGAGGCTAAAATAGCAAATATCTCAACAGCCACAGTAAACTTTCCAGGAGAACTGACATAAGCTGGAATAAAAGCGATCCACACAGCACAGAATATGAGCATACTGAATGTGATGAATTTAGCTTCATTGAAATTATCAGGCAGTGTCCGAGCCAGAAAAGCCAGAATGAAGCATAAGAGAGCAAGAAATCCTACATAACCCAAAACAGCCCAGAAGCCAAGAGCTGAGCCCACATTACATTCTAAAATGATCTTTTCCTTAAAGTAATCTAAATTTTTAAAGGGAAAAGGAGGTGATGTTGTCAGCCAAATGATACAGATAAGAACCTGTATAAGTGTAAAGGCAAGAACACTGAGTCTCTGTTGTACAGGCCCAAACCATTTCATGACATTACTTCCTGGAAGTGTGGCCCTGAATGCCATTAACACAACTATTGTTTTCCCCAGAACACAAGATATACAGAGGACGAAAGTGATCCCAAACGCTGTGTGACGTAACATACAGGACCACTCAGTGGGGCGACCAATGAAAGTAAGTGAACAGAGAAAACACAGAGTCAATGAGAAGAGCAGCAGGAAGCTCAGTTCTGAGTTGTTGGCTTTTACTATGGGGGTATTTTTATATCTGAAAAAAATGATGGCAATTAAAATTGTAATGATAGCACCAAGGACTGAAATTGTGGTAAGCAAAATTCCCATGACCTCTTCATAAGAGAGATATTCGGTCTCCTTCTTAACACATCCATCCTTTTTCATATTTGACCAGTAGTCTTCATGGCACCGCAGACATGTTACAGAATCTGTTTTGATGTGATAATAAGAAAAGTTAAGTTAAGTATGTATTTTTTTACATTAAACTTTAAGGTAACTATGCATATAGTTATAGCTACATTTATTTCAAGGCTTTTACATTCAAGTATTTTTACCTGTCATGTTAGTAATTTCACCTTCAGTACATGGTATGCAGTCATAACAACATATAGGTTTTCCTTTCTGTACCGCCTTTCTAGTGCCTGGAGGACAACTCTCACTGCACACAGACACAGGCACCTGCAACCCACAGATTTAAACTTTATTTACAATTCTGCTAAATGTATTATCTTATTGTTTATTAACATGAAGAGTATAATCACATACACAATGCACTTAAATAACAAGTGATGTAATCTCACCTTTGTTTTATTATTTGTCCATATAATTGAAGCCATGTTCACTGACATACGATCTTTTTCCGGAAAAGATGCATCATAAAGTCCAACAGGTACAAAATCATCATGTTTTATTTTACTTGGTTGCCAATTTATAATCTCATATTTTGCAACTGGATCTCCATTCTCATCAAAGTAAACCTCCTCGCCATCTTTGGTTTTGAAACGCACTTTTCGCAGTTGCTTCAGAAACTGAAAGAATTAACAGAATGTTTAACAAATCTTACTTAAAAATTCTACTTTTGCTAAATTATTTGATATTTATACTGTTAAAAATCTTTTTTGCTAACATATAATTAGGAATAATGTTAACGCACTGTTGAGGGATCAGGCTGTTTCTTTGTTGCACATTTGTCTGTGCAGCCCAGAAGGTCATGAAGTGCATGAGCAACAGCATACACTCCTTTATACACATTACTGAAGATGGGCATGAGTGACATGTCTGTAAAGGTGTTTTGCATGTCAGACAGTTCCTCTTTGCCTGTACATTCGGTTGTGAATGATGAATCATTTTTATTGGAGTATTTACACTGAAACAAATCTTCCCAGAGCTCAGTGAAAATGGCACTTCCCGATGACTTCAGTGGTTTTATATCTAATATGAATTCTTTTAAACCTGTAACTTCATTTTTGGGTATAGCCACCCCAACAGCGCCCTGTAGAATATGGTTCTTATCCATAGTGGCAATGACTGAATCTGAGATCCAGCTTTCCGTGCCCACCCACTGAAATCCTGTAATGTTGTGTTCAATAAGTTTATGCAACAGAAACTCCATCTCCCAGTGCACAAGAAATCCCACAATCACTCGAGAAGTAGAGCTTTTAATCTGTTCAATTATTCGCAGTACTTTATCTTCTGTGTACGTTCTGTAAATTGGAAGGGAATATTCCAGACAAATGCCCATCTGCTCAGCTACTTTAGTGAAAGTGGCCATTCCACTGTTGCCATAATCATCATCTGATCTTATGGCTCCCACCCAGGTCCAGCCAAAGTGTCTGACCAGTTCTGCCAATGCTCTGCTTTGATAATAATCACTTGCAATAGTTCGAAGAAATGAAGGATATTTGATTTTATCACTGAGACACTCACAGGTTGCATAATGACTGATCTGGAAGACAATGGTATTTTCTGAGATTTAACATTTCGTAAGCAATGCATTCATTACATTACATTCATTACATTAAACAGCACTAATAATTTGCTGAAAGCATACAAATACAATTTCATAAAAATACCACATGATGCACTACTGTAGGATTATTACTATATGACACCATTGAAATGTGACGCATTTAAGTATACCAATGGAATCTTTAGTGGTCCAATACTCCTCGTTATTACAATGCATGCTGATGAGGTTGTGTCTCCTATAATGGCTTGCACCTCTGCCTGCTTTGTGCACGGCCCTTCAACAGATGTTTTATCATGCCCATTAGCGAGGGCCATAGCTGCTTGAACCCCCACTGCCACAGAGCCACATGTGTCATAGATCTTGTAGCCCAATGAGACCCCTGGCAGCAATGTGGAACTGTTATTAATTTCCTGTATAGCGAACCGCATCGACTGTGCATACTGGAAGTCTCTGAAATTAAGACTGGTTAAAAGAACCCAACAAAGAGTAAGCTGAAGTTAATAAATATTCTTGACTTTTTTCAAAAGCACTTCAATACAGCCTATAATATGCATTATTTCTCAGATTTTACTTACTTGATGCACTTCAATGGAGGCGGTGTAATTGAATATGTTAGTTGTCTGACCTCCCAGCTGCTATGGAAAGAGAAAACCCCTCCAACTATGATGTCCCCATCTTTCCATAGCTTGGGATATGTGGGCTCTCCTCGAAGATGACATACAGTCTCATTAGCTTTAGAGAAAGTCATGATGGCTATAACCAAATGAAGGAGTGCAACAAGTGGCTCCATTCACCCATTGAATAGATACTTTTTTTTATGTGAGAGATGTGTTAGCTAATAGTAGAATTTCAATGTATTTATAGAGATGAAAGACCTGAAAATCTCTTGGGAAATGACACAGGTGGATCTTGTATGAAGGAGGTGCAACGTTTTGAGTTGACAATCTTTGAACATACCTCTGCAACCTGTCACTTTTTGACATGTATCACATGCAGACTTGTGGTCAGAAAGTTGCAGGATGCAGAAACAGCATAAATCAACATAATGGTCAAAATGTCTGTCTTATATAAGCTAGCAAATTGATTCAGGTGTCTTACAAAAAAAATATAAGTATAAGATTTGTCATGTTCTGTTTGTTAATGATCTGGGTCATATATGATATGATTTGATATAATTCTTGAAGAGGGCAAAAATGAATAATAATCACCAGTAGGTGGTGATGTCACCAAACTTTTCCTTTACACTTAAATGCCATTTCCCATAAGACACCCATTCAATTTCATCTTCAATGTAGATTTACAACATTGGTTCCCTATTGGCATTTTCACCATCAAATTTGTCAACTTAAAGTGTATTCAAAACCTTTTAATAACTTTTATAAATATTTTCATACATTCTGACACATTATGGGACGATCCAAACAAGACTAAAAAAAAAATGTTTTTTAAGACAAATTTAATAATGGGGAAAATTATAGTCCGGAATAAATGTAATCAGTATAAACAATTAAACTGATGGTCAGCAGCCATATGACCCTGTAACCCAAGACTGGTTGTCCACTGAAGCTAGGTCAGTACCTGGATGGGAGACCTCCTGGGAAAAGCTAGGTTGCTGCTGGAAGAGGTGTTAGTGAGACCAGCAGGGGGTGCTCACCCTGTGTGCTGTATTAGTCCTAATGCCCCAGCATAGTGATGGGGACACTATTCGGAAAAAAGCGACGTTAAACCAAGGTCCTGACTCCCCGTGGTCATTAAAGATCCCAGGGCACTTCTCATAAAGAGTAGGGTTCTAACCCCGGCATCCTGGCCACATTCCCTCCACCGGCCCTTGTCAATCATGGCCTCCGAATAATACCCACCCTCTGAATTAGTTCTCTGGCGCAGTTGTATTGTGGCTGCCGGCGCATCATTCAGATGGATGCTGCACACTGGTGGGGGTGGAGGAGAGACTGTTTACCTTATTATAGGGAAAATTACTACATTTATTTAGTGTGAAAATCAATACACCATATGATAAGATAGAATTTTATTTTTATTTTTTGCACAATACATGCATATTCTTCATTGTATTGCTTGTGCGTTTGAATTGATACCCATATAATTACCCCACAACTAAAATATTTATTTTTGAGATTTTATAACAGTAATTTAAGTGCCCTTGTCATGTTAATCAGTGAACCTTTGAAGAAGCTTTGCCCATCAGAACTTTTTTAGAGTTCAGATCTGGTTTAAATATAATGATGTAGCATTTGGGAATAAATATACAAAATAACATCCCATAACTTGAAGCCAAAATGGCAAATATCTCCACAGCTACAGTCAATTTTCCAGGTGAACTGACATACGCTGGAATAAATGTGACCCACACAGCACAGAATATGATCATACTGAATGTGATGAATTTAGCTTCATTGAAGTTATCAGGCAGCGTCCGAGCCAGAAATGCCAGAATGAAGCACAAGAGAGCCAGTAGACCGATATAACCCAGTACAGCCCAGAAACCAACAGCTGAGCCTGAATTACACTCCAGAACTATTTTATCTGTGTAATGATTCATGTTTTTGTAGGGAAATGGGGGTGATATTGTCAGCCATAGCAGACAAATGAGCACTTGTATGAGAGTAAATACAAGAACAGTCATTCGTTGTTGTACAGGCCCAAACCATTTCATGACATTACTTCCTGGAAATGTGGCCTTAAAGGCCATTAACACAACTATTGTTTTCCCCAGAACACAGGAGATACATAGTACAAAAGTGATCCCAAACGCTGTGTGACGTAACATACAGGACCACTCAGTGGGACGACCAATGAAAGTAAGTGAACAGAGAAAACACAGAGTCAATGAGAAGAGCAGCAGGAAGCTCAGCTCTGAGTTGTTGGCTTTCACAATAGGAGTATGTCTATGCCAAAAGAAAATCAATCCTGTTGTGATTGTGAGACATCCCCCACACAAAGAGAACGTCACTAATATATTGCCCATTACTTCGTTAAAAGTGAGAAATTCAATGTTTTTAAGTTCACATCGAGTTCGGTTTCCATTAGATTTGTACTCAAGTGGGCATTGGACGCATGCTACTGCATCTGAAAGCATAGACAAATTACAAAGAGAAAATAACATCATTTTAACACAGCGTAAAACCATGCAGACTTTCAGTTTACCACACAGCAACATTGTGAGTATCACTGTTAATGAAAGAGGCCTGGTCATCTCACTTGTGGTGTTGATGAACTCTCCATCGGCACATGGAATGCAGTTAAAGCAGCAGATGGGTTTTCCTTTAACAAAGGCCCTTCTGGTGCCTGGAGGACAGGATTCACTACACACAGACCTTGGGATCTAAAACAAATATAGACATAAAAAGCTAAAGCACAGTTTGAAAATCATTATTTTATTCATACTATACTGTTTAAATGTTTTTCTCAATTGCTTACATTTTTCTGATTTCCTGCCCATATGGCATTGATCTCATCTTTCATTTTAATCTGTTGTCCTTCTGGCCAAGATGCGTCGTAGAGTCCAATTTCTTCAAATGTTATCATTCCCTCATTGTTCATTTGCCAGTTTACCAAAGCATAACGTGCAGCTGGGTCACCACTTTCATCAAAGTTAACATTCTCCCCACTTTTGATTGTGAAGTTCACCTGGGTCAGGTAATGCAGCACCTGGACACAGCAGTGTTGTTAGTGATACCCTTTAATTATCACAACAACGGTATAGAATGACAGAAAATTAAAAAGCAGTGCGTTAAACAAAACCAAGGGCGTTCACACCTGCCAAGGCTGTATTTTGCCCTTCTCTGCACAAGTTTTGTTAAGGAAAGGTCCTTTTCCTTTCTCACATGCAAGTAGTCCTTCAATAGCATTAGCGACTGCATATACAGCCTTGTAGATGTTACTGAGAAGACTAGCATCAGACACATCTGTAAAACGTGTGTTTGTATTTGCTAGGGACTCCTTTCCATTGCATATTTTGGAGACGTTGTGTGCATTTGGGTTGAAATTGCATTGAAAGACACTTTCCCATAGCTCAACCAGTCCCGTGTTACCTGGTGTCAGGGAGGGCTGCCTACTCAGTATATACTCTCTCAATCCAGGAATATATGCATTGGGCACAGCAAAGCCAACAGCTCCTCCGACCACGGCGTAATTGATGGGGGTTGCGACATATCTGTATGTGATCCAGCCCTCGCTTCCAACCCACTGATAGCCAGTTACATTTTGGTAGTAAAGCTCCTTTATGAGAAAGTCCAGATCGTTGCCATCTGCAAAGGCTACTATGACTTTAGATGTCGAAGTCTTGATTATATCTACCACTTCCAGAAACTTCTCTCTTGAATCAGTTCTGTAAACCGCCACTGAGAATTCCACACAGACACCCTCTTTCTCAGCTGCTTCTAGAAAAGTAGCCATACCATTGTTTCCGTAGTCTCCACGGCTTCTCACCGCCCCAACCCAGGTCCAGCCAAAATATTTGACCAGTTTGGCTAGTGCTCTGCTCTGGTAGTAATCACTAGGAATAGTCCGGAAGAAGGAGGGATACTGATGTCTGTTACTGAGACATGCGCATGTTGCTGAATGGCTAAGCTGAAACAAAAAACTATTTAAAATAAGCAGTTTAATATGATATGCATGTCCACATTAAATTTGATATTCTACTTCAAGGGTTCTCAACTCTGTTGCACAGAGAGGACAAGTGATTTGGGAACCATTACACTTATGCACACTCTAATAAACAAAAAGAAAATTTACTTTTTTAACATGGGTAATTAAAATAAATGATATCTGCTATCAGAGAAGGAATCCACAGGCATATCTCCACATTTACATCATTATTCATCTTAAACACAACAATACTGTTTCTATGTCTTCTTAAACATAGCCAATGTTAAATTATCTAAAATTTAACATTTATTTAAAAAAATGTAAAACTCAATTCAAACCATCTGATTACATACCACAGGTATTTTAAATGGACCCATGGTTTTTGCTATGTCAATAGTAGATGTGGATGTAGTGTCCCCAATCACAGCTTGTATAGTAGAGGGACTTTCACAGCTCTCCTCTGCTTCCATTTGCCCATTCATCAGAGCTAGTGATGCTCCGACAGAGAGAGGAATGCTTGGGCAAGAGCCATAGATGCGGTACCCGAGCGTGAAGCCAGGAAGAAGGTCTGTGCTGTTGTTTATTTCCTCAATTGCAAACATCATTGTCACCGCATACTGCAGCTCGCCAGGATCAAGTCTAAACACCAGTGTGTCAGGAAAATGTTTTGCATTCTTATACAAGTAAATCATTTTGGCAGAAAAGGTTTCTGTTACATTGTTGTAGAACTTTTCATAAGTTTAGCTTTTTAATATACATTTTTATCATCACCATCTTACCCGTAACACCTGCTGTTTCCTGGATTGATCAAGAGTGTTGGATTTACATCAGCTGGATTTTGGTGTAATGAAAAAATGCCCCCAATGGAAACATCACCTTTTTTTGAGAAATGAAGGAGTTCATCTGTTCCATAAACTGTACACTTAGGTTGTGCAGCAGTTACAGTAAAGAGGATTGTCAAAATGACTGCAAGTGCCAGCATGACTCTGCAGTGTGTAGATGTCTCGCTGAAGCAGTGGTTGTGTGGAGTAAATCTAGCTTTATATGTATAGCATTAGGCCTCTTATAAAGCGTAATTGAATGTCTACAACCTCTGACCAATAATCAAAGCAGTTAAGATGACTGACAGAAAAACAGTGCAATAATATTGGTTTCTGCACTTGGATTGGGTCCAATCAAAGACACTTTAGATCTAGAACTCCTTATTCACTTCACTAAATGGGACAATGCAGAGATCTTTATAAGCTTTTTCAAAATGTAATCCATTTTATCATAGCTGAGGTCATCCAGTATCAGAAAACATAATTGATTAAAATAGGAACACTTACATCTTGTATTATTATATAGGCCTATCAATATATACATTTATGTATAATTGATTTATATTAATAAATAATGTTTTTATTTATTTATGTACATCTACATTTGTTATGACATTCAATTTTACTTCATCTACACGAAACTTAGACATATTGAACATTGCAATGTTACTTTCACATTGATATTTGAATTTATCAATATACATGAGACTGAAAATTGTAATGCTTAAATTGAATAAATATTACACAATATGTAGACACACATTTTTAATATGTGTGTGTGATAGTTGGTTGTGTGTTTGTTAATTGGAAGGTGGCCTTTCTTTCAACTGCTTAATACTAGTTACATTAGCGAAAATAAAAAAATCTACTCGGAGAGAGATCATAAATTGTTCTGGTGTCGTATTCTATATGCACAGCAATTGGTACAAGAATAGGTTTAAAATGGGTATATTACACACTGCTGTATTAGGGTAACTTTTTAAATAAAAATAAATAAGATACCTTCCTTTCTATACTAAACACAATCTATTTAAATAGACTTATATTTGGTCTCGATTGAAAAAAGAAAAGTAGCTCATTATTGCACACACACACAAAAAATTAAAGGTATGTTGTTAGGTTTATTGAAAAAAAAAAGTTTATGTTTTTCTTTGATAAAAAATTACATTAAAAAAATACGGGTCACATAAGGATAACAAAAAATCTAGCACACTCTTTATAAAAAATAATGAATTACTCTCCCTACATAAATTATTTTAAAATTCACCAAATAAATAATCTGTATTCTAGAGTCTTAGACCTTTCCAATGATAAATAGTTTGTAATGATTCTTAGATGTCCCGTATACGGAACGGGTGACAGTAAACAGGCTACGAATACACTGGGAATTCTATTTTTAATACATTTAAAGTAGGAGATCATCAGTCTTAATGTTATAATACTGTGGGCAGGTTCTTCTATTCTTCTATGTTTAGGTTAGGTTTAGGTTATATAGACCTAGTGTGATTTATCATGACCTTTGCCCATCATATGTTTCTTGGTGTTTTTTTCTGGCTTAAGTATGATAATATAGCATTTTGGTGTAAAAATACAGAATAACAAACCAAAGCTAGAGGCTAAAATTGCAAATATCTCCACAGCTACAGTAAGTTTTCCAGGAGAACTGACATACGCTGGAATAAATGTGATCCACACAGCACAGAATATGAGCAAACTAAATGTGATGAATTTAGCTTCATTGAAATTATCAGGCAGCTTTCGAGCTAAAAAAGCCAGAATGAAGCACCACACAGCCAGTAAGCCGATATAACCTAGTACAGCCCAGAAACCAACAGTAGACCCTAGATCACATTCAAGTATTATTTTATCAGCTGAATGTGCAATATTTTTATATGGTTTGGGAGGTGCTAACACCAGCCACAGGATACATATGATTATTTGAAAAAGAGTGCAACAGACGACACCAGTTCTTTGTAAGGGCAGTGAGCATTGAGGAACACTTGTACCAGGTACAGTGGCTCTAAAGGCCATCACAACTGCTATTGTTCTTGCTAAAACACATGACATACAAAGGGCAAAAGTGATTCCAAACGCTGTGTGACGTAACATACAGGACCACTCAGTGGGGCGACCAATGAAAGTAAGTGAACAGAGAAAACACAGAGTCAATGAGAAGAGCAGCAGGAAGCTCAGCTCTGTATTGCTGGCCTTCACAAGAGGTGTGTCCATGAAGTGGTAAAACACAATTGCAACAGCTATAGTTAAAGATACACCGGTCAACGAGAATGCAGTCAAAAGTATTCCCATGTTTTCCTCAAATGAAAGGAACTCCACTTTCTTGAGAACGCACATGCTCTGGTTTTCATTTGACCAGAACTCTAGAGGGCATTTGATGCATTCAGCAGAATCTGAAATGGAATAAAAAAGTAACATTGAGATGTTTAGTATAAATGACAAAAAGTACAATAATTTATTCATTTTAATTATTTAGATGATCTTATGTATAGATATTGTCTTCATTATGGAAAGTATATACATTATAGTAGACCAGAAGTCCCTACTTTATAGCATATGAGAAAAGAAATAAATAGACATGGTAAAGTTTGTTTTAAAATAACGTATCTTTAATTTATTCTGGTTTTCTCACCAGTTGTAAAGCTGATTTCACCAGAAGGGCATCTGACACATTCAAAGCAGCATATTGGTCTTCCTTTGATCACAGCTTGTCTGAAACCTGGCTGACAGCTCTCAGTGCACACAGATCTTGGTTTCTGTCGTGTTTACACATATTTACTTTGTTGTACTTTATAAATGCCTTTTGTCATTGATTTGCACATGAAACACATTGATGTCATTTTGTACATACCATTTGTCTCTCTCTTGCCCAACCTATATCAACAGAATTCATCAATAACTGCTGTTCTTTGGGTCGCGACGCATCATAGTGACCCACAGTGATAAAACTTGTTTCCCCTGCTTCATTTTTCTGCCAGTTCACCAGCTCATATCTTGCAGTAGGGTCTCCGTTTTTGTCAAAGGATATTCTCTCACCTGAGGGCATTGTGAAATTCACATTTTGAAGGGACTGTAGTACCTGTGACAATTGTCAAAACTCATTTGTGAATCACTGTGTTAGTAATAAAACAACACTGACAACATGTAAATGTAATATTTTCTTACTTGTCTAGAAAGCATTAAATCCTTTTTTCCACATGTGTTATTAGGTGCACCATTTGAGGATTTGCAAGCCAGTGTGTCGTGCAGTGCATGAGCTATGGCATAGACTGCTTTGTATACATTATTGGAAATCCTTAGCTCTGAAACATCTGTGAATGCATTACTAACATTACTCAGATTTTCGGATCCATCGCAATACTTATCATACTCAGTTTGGGGGCTGATTGTGGGAGAGAGTTGGCAATCGAATGTCATCTCCCAGAATTCTCTCAAAAGCGTATTTAAAGGGTCCTGAGATGGCTTGACATTAAGGATAAACTTTTTCAGGCCTGGAATATTTGATTTTCCGATAGTAAAGCCAAGTGCGCCAGCAAGGATTTTGGAAACTCTTTCAGTTGCCAGGTATCTTGCTGTAATCCACGACTCGCTGCCTACCCATTGCAGTTCAGTTACATTTTGTTTGATAATCTCCTCCAGTAACACATCCATTTCACCTTGTGCCAGAAAAGCCACCAGAACCTTAGCAGTGCCCGATTTGATCACTTCAACAACATTTGCAATCTTTTCTTTGGAGTTTGTTCTCAGTATGGCCTCTGAATACTCTACACATACTCCCTCACGTTCAGCTACCTCTACAAAAGTTGCCATGCCATTGTTTCCATAGTCATTATCACTTCTCACTGCTCCGACCCATGTCCAGCCAAAATGTTTTACCAGCTGGGCCAGCGCTCTGCTTTGGTAGCGATCACTGGGAATGGTCCTGAAGAAAGAAGGGAACTGGTTTCTGTTGCTCAGGCAAGCACAGGTAGCAAAATGACTGATCTGGTGAACAGAAGAAACAAAATGCCAAAAAACATAATTTGTTGAGTATCAAGAAAAATACATATATTTATGAATATGAATTATGTAAATGTATTCACCACAGGAATCCTGAAGGGCCCCGTTGCTCTAGACAGCACAATGGTGGAGGAAGATTCAGATTCTCCAATAATTGCATTCACTGCGGTTTTTCCAAAGCAGGTTTGTTCCGCTGTCACCTCCTGACCATTTATCAGAGACATCGAAGACCTCATAGAGGCAAGGGTTGAACCACAGCTGTCAAATATTTTGTATCCAATTGAAATGTTTGGTAGCAAGCTGCTCATGTTGTTAATTTCCTTAATGGCAAAGATCATCGTCTGAGCAAAGCGGAATTCTCTCAGGTTTAGGCTTATATGATGTGGAGAGGTTTATTAAAAGTTATTGTTTAGGCAGGTTTCTCTTGTTACAATTTTAAATCATTTTGGAAACAGTAAATATGTTACATTTCCCAAAATAAAGTTTTAAATATACTTCATATGCAATGACATTAAAACATTAAAACAGTAAATGTGTAAATAGAAGCAGAGGCAACAAACCTGGTGCACATTAGACGATGAGGTTTTTCAGTGAATGAAGGTATTTCCAAATTAATTTTATTGTGAATTGAAAAAGCTCCACCAATAATAATATCTCCATCATTTGACAGCAGGGGGTTCTCTGGTTTCCCTATCATGCTACAGTTAACACTTTCCCCAATTGTTTCAATGCTGCAGAGCAGCAATAACCCAAGGATAAGCATCATAGTGACTCTGGGACCTTCTTTGCTCTCATGATGAAGTTGTGTTGCTTATATAGAGTTTGTGATGCTCATCATTGGTGCATCAAAATAATATAATGCCATCATGTGGTCTGATTTTTTTTCTAGAAACTGTTCAACATTTTACAGATGTTTCTGAAAGTTGAAAGTGTCAGAATATGCTTGCATTATTCGACCAATCACTACGCGCTGGTTAACTGACCAATTATAGCACACCTCGCTTTTCAAAGCGATGAGCTTTGTTCGAAAATCAGAGCGTTTCAGAGCGGCGGTGCAAAGAGGACATACAAACATCCACGGTATGTGGAAAATACAGCGGTTTTTTTTACCTTAAATCATGTACACACATTGCATTACGTCTAAATCAATCGATAATATTTGTTTTAGCCGTGTCATATAACTCCTTTATTCTACTCTCACATTATGGGAAATTATTCATTTATTATCTTAAGAGTATAAATAATAAAATCAGCTTTGTTATTAATAAGATTTACAGTATCAGTAAGACTGATTAGATGCATAAAGTTTCTAAAGGGGCATTTTAGATATCTTCCAAAAAGCAAGCTGCAATACCTCAAGTGTGTATGCTACAAGGGATGAAGCCCCGAATGTTATCAGTAAAGCCCTGAATGTGTTAAAACATGGGCAAAACGCTGGCTGCGTCATATTTTCCCTCTTTATTTTGTTGTTTAAGCTATATTTACGGGCCTTTTTGCCTTTATTTGATATGACAGTAGAGAAAAGGCAGGAAATCTTTGGTTAGAGTCAGGGGAGTGTGACCGGCAAAAAACACTTGAGACGGGAATCCATATTGAATTGGGCTGTAACAATAATAAATATAGCCAATTGTTCAGCTATTGTAGTTGGTGTCAAGTGGCTATAATCGATGTCACAATGATTGACCACAATTTGTTACACAATGCGTTCAGCTACCGGAAGTCGTTACAGAACCTCAACATGGCGTCGGGCTTCGGAACCATTACCTACATTACCAACGAGCTACATAATACCATGATACTTGGTGAAAGAGCGCTTCATTGTGTGTATAAAATTGCAGGAGTGAATATCTTTTCTATATATTTTTAATCGTTCGTAATCCGCTTTTTAAATTCATATTCGCTACGGGATCACACCCTGGTTTGGAACTTGTCTGTTCGACGGAAGACGATTGACTCATGTTCACCAAAACAGCAATGAAAATTGTTAGAATATACCAATATGAGACCGTGTATGAATGGCAGTGATGAAAAAAGCAAATTTCACTACAGCGTATGACATTGAAGTATTGCTGGGTCAGAAACCTTTGTTTACTTTCGAATCACTCTCACCGTGCTGCGAAGTCTTACGGGTGTGATACAGTTTGCAAAAGCACTAGACATATCTGCCTTTTTGTGTGAATTGTGCTTGTCCTTCTGCGTGACGCCAATAGATGGCACACTGCCCATTCACTTAGTTTTAGACTATTTTGCAATTGAAACTCGTTCCCGGCTACATTGAGTTCACATAGCCTAAGAGCAACATGACTTGGACAAACCCCCGCCTGCGCTGGCATATCAATTGCCAAGAGTTGTGGGCTGTGCTACTTGCACTGAGCAGGTTGCGGTCTCTCGTGCAGGACAAGCACGTGCTAGTCCGAGGACAGCAGTACAGCTGTGGCGTACATCAAATCGTCATCAAATAGCTCACGGCAGCTAACACGACTTGCTCGATGCCTCCTCCGGTTGAGTCAACAGGTGACCCATTCCCTTCAGGCCACAAACATCGCGGGCAAACTGAACCAGACATCTGACGCACTTCCTCGTCAGTATACGCCTCGCAGAGAGTGGGGATTCCACCACCGTGCTGTCCAGCTCATTTGGATGCTGTTCGGGTAAGCCCAGGTATACCTGTTCGCCTCCCGCAACACCACCATTAGCTGCTTTGGTACTCCCTGTCCGAGTCCCCCTCGGCACGGATACCCTTGTGCACAGCTGACCACGGGACAGGCGGAAGCACGCCTTCTCCCCAATGAGCCTCCTTGCGCAGACACTGTGCAAGGTCAGGGAAGAGGAGTACCAGGTGTTATTGGTTGCGACACACTGGCCCAACCGCACTTGGTTTTCAGAGCTGAGGTTCTGGACATAGACTCCCCCTGGCCCATTCCCCTGAGAGAGGACCTGCTCTCTAAGGGGAAGGCACGTCCTGGCATCCCAGATCAGACCTCTGGAACACCAATGTCTGGTCTCTAGACGGCACGAGAAGATCCTGAGTTGGCTACTCCCCCTCTATGGCGGTGACCATCGACCAGGCTAGGGCTCCATCTACTAGGAGGTTATACGCCTCTAGACGGCGCCTCTTCTCGTCCTGGTGTCTCTCTCAACGAGAAAGTCCCACTGAGGTGCTCGATCAGGATCGTGTTGTCCTTCTTAAGTGACTGGAGACTAACATCTCCCCTCCACACTGAATGTGTATGTAGTCGCTATCGCCACTCATCACAACTCAGTTGATGGAAAGTTTCTAGGGCAAAATGACCTGGTCACCAGGTTCCTAAATGGCGCGAGAGGGCGGAATCTGCCTCGTCTCCACTCAATACACTCTTGGGACCCTAAAGTGGTCCTGGGAGGACTCTGGGCCCCCCAAGAGCCCCTCGGAGGTTCCGATCTTCCTCACCTGACGAGTAAGACGGCCCTCCTGATGGTGCTCGCTTCCTTCATGAGGGTAGGGGACCTCCAAGCATTCTCTTTGTCCCCGGATTGCCTTGAATTCGGCCCTGGAAACACCTTCGCAAGGGTTAACAACCTTCGCGTAAACCCGGTGTCAGCCCACGTCCTGCGTGGCGACATGTAGGACTGGCATCCAGGGGGGCGTTTGCCTGCGAAAGCACCCTTCCACCCTCCAGTACGTTGGGTCAGTGTGCTATCTACCTTTCTTCTTACCCAAACATATGGCTAAGAACAGGTATCTCACCAACCTTCCTTCTTTCCCAAACACTGGTTAAGAACAGGCATTCCATCCATCACTAAGCAAGCACCCCCTGGGGGCTGGCTGGGCAGAGCAGCCTTCCCCCTTAGGCCGGGACACCATATGAACTATCACAGATAGCTCTAACCGGACCTACTGGTACCGGACGTTTGTAACACCCCCTCCGTGGGCTGTTCCGTCTGATGTATCCTCATGAAATGGTTCCCACTCCTGGTAACCCATGATCTTCCCCAGGTGGACCTCCGCCTCGCGGTTAACTACTCACCCCGCACGTTCCATGCATTCTTCTCCAAGGACAAGACCATACCTATATCCACCGTATTCCTCCCCACGGGTAGGAGGTGGCCTCTGCAGCGCATCCCTAATTAAGGAAGTTGCGCTTACCCGGTGTAAAGCCGAGCTGGGCGGCCTCTCGCCAGTAGAGAGCTAAGGCCTCCATCCGTGAAAGGTTACCGGTCAGGGCTGTACCCATCTTTCTCCAAGAAAGCTCTGGAAGAGCTCTCTTCTAGCTCTCTTCGCTAGAGATTGTTACGCGATACAGCGTTGTGGCGTTTTCCATGGGCAACCCCATCTGTCGTTCTCGACACAACGTCGAGAGACCGACAGAAAGGCAATGTCTTGGTTACGTCTGTAACCTCAGTGCCCTGATGGAGGGAACGAGACGTTGTGTCCGTTATGCCACAGCACCTTTTGTATTCTGCTGCAGTCGTGAGAGGCTCTCAGGCTCTTCAGAACAAGAGGTAAATGAATGCTGCAAGTTTCATTCGCCAAATTTCATTGGCCTTTTCTATAGTAGTCAGAGTTGATTGGTTCTCAAGGGCGAACCCCATCTGTCGTTCTCGACACAACGTACAGAAATAACCAAGACATTTCCCCGTATCTTGCTACGAACCTGCCCTCATAATTAAACACCACAGTTAAATGGCAGGGAATGATTTTTTCCTCCGATCGAAGAACATGACATGATGAATGCCAAAACAATTTGACATTTTGGAAAAGAGGTTGCAAACTAGGATCAGTTGTCACGATCACCACGCTGACCATTAGCTGAACAGCCACCTTACCTGTTTCTGGTATTCTTAGTTGGTGAAAAGCACGTGAGGGACAGTTATGAAACGTTTTACATTTCCCTGCGCTGCTCAGCTGTTCCGATGTAAACATGCCTTATAGGCCTAAGCAAGACCATTTTTGATCGAGTCTTATGCACGCTTGAAATCAATATTGTTGGGAACTTTAAGGAATAAGAAGTTGTTCATGTTTGAACACTCAAAACCTTTAACGTAAAAACGCATCTCTGAGTTTATATGCAAGATACAGCGTTTGAGAACTTTTCAGCACGGCTGTTGAACGAAACTTCTGAGAGAGAGAAACAACCCAGAATTCCCGTAAAAAAATCTACGAAAAGCAAGTGCCATATGAGCTGAAAAAATCGCATTCGAATAGCCTAGCATGATAAGCAAATAGCCGTGTAGTCATGAATATCATCTGTAACGTCCATGATCACGACTGATCAGAGCGTGTGGATATTGGCTGCCTCAACTACGAACGCAAACAGAGGGTTAGTGGTGATATATACTTCAAGTGTTAGATGATGATTGGGTAAGTCGTAAGATTGAGTCTTTCCGAGGTCTGGGGCAGAGATCGGAGCTTCGAGGAAGCAGACCTTGTCAGCCTCCTTGATCTCCGTGAGCATCGAGCACCACAAGTCTGGTCAAGGATCTGCCTATCACCTGGGCCGTGGCCTTGGTGGCGCGTAGTTCAAGATCAGTTGCACCCTGCAGCTCTCTGAAAGACGCAGGGTCGATTCCAGACTCATCCATTCCCTGGAGGACTTTGGCATGATACACCTGGAGCACCACCATGGAGTGAAGCGTTGAAGCCGCTTAGCTGGCGGACGAGAACGAGACTCCAGCGAGGACCGAAGTTGTCTTAAATGTTTGGCAGGCTTCATCTGCATAGGTCCGTGCAGTTTTCACTGCGTTATTAAAAGCTTCAGTCATCGGAGAACATTTTGTTTTTCCCATAGCGTCCTGCAATGCAGTACGAGTAAAGTATCGATAGGGATCACAAACATCACAAAAAGTGATTTTAACTGTGTCTGTCAAATAGAGGAGACCTGATACCACCTTTGTAACTTTATAGACACTAATATGAAAGAACGATTACAACATGACCTGACCTTAAAGAGCAGGATGTCCACAGAAGGGGTAAACTTACAACAGGCAATATACTGTATATTATTAGTATCTTATAACAGAAAGGTTGTCACCTATATTGCTATAAAACAGATTAATCTCTAGACATAAAATATAAAAAAAGACATTTCAATGCCTTGGAAATAGCCCTTGGATACTTACTCCCAAAACCACTACCTGTCCTCTTCTTTTTTTGTGTGTGTAGTAGTTGTGCATTGATAGTAGGCTGAATATTGAAATCATTAAATTTTTACACTGTTAACAAATGGTGACAGAACTAGATTGTGTGACAAATATACTGTAACAGTAAGGCCTGGGTGAGTGACCTATAAAGGTCAAAGTTATCAAGTTGCCTCTAGGGCCATATAAAAAAGTAAAGTATATCAGCAGGGCCATAGCTTTAAAAGGATTGTATTACAGTGATAAGTTGCTAGGTAAATATCAGCAGCTCTCAATAAGTGACTTTTATCTGAATAAAGAGAAATTACTCACATTCCTCAAGCATGTGTTTCGCAGGTTGTCACATCTGAATTTTCTGCTTGTTGAAACTTAAAGTAATAATTGCATATTTCCTTAAATTAACTTAATATGTAAGAATTTATTAAAACATACATTACATTGATAATGGAGCTTAATATACAAGTGTCCTGCCCCAGGTGTGTTCATTTCACAATCTTGAAATATCCAATTAAATTACTATGTCTGATATAACAGTTCAAGTCAGTTGCATCATGTGTTTATTCATGGCTTTTATATAAAACAGTTAAACCAGATAGTTTAAGCTATGCTTTAATAAAAGGATGTCTTAATTGTGTCCTTCATGTTTTTCGATACACCTGTCAAATTTGCTTGCAGGTATGAAGTCACTGGAGCTTTTGCGTCACCCAATTCACTTTGCATCATGTTGTGTGTGTAGAGAACTCCCAGGAAGCAAGGCAACAGCAAATAACAAATAGGAAGCTCCGCTTTTTATTTCTGGCCTTTGGAAGAGCCAAAAGCGATCAATCAGTAGTGCAACTTCACTTGCTCAAGGTAGTAAATAAGAATACAGTAATTCAAGTTCCCATGATTTTCTAAAAATAAAAGAAATTAAAAATGAACTTAAACTTTAATGTTAATTGACTTGCACATGCTGCATGAACCATCTGTTTGTTTAAAGAGTCTGACAGCAAGTACATTCTGTATAATAATGTAAATATGTGGTCAAGTGTTAACATATGTTAGCATTTTTATATTAATAACTATATAAACTATATACTATATTAAAATGTTGAATTGACAATATCAACTCTGCTAAATTAAAATCTCAATGTTCATTTATTTCTCAGTAGGAATTATTTTGTTTTCCCCATCAAATGTTGTTTTGTATTTTGTTCAGGCTTAAACAGGATGATGTAACATTTAGGTGCAAATATGCAGAAAAATAAACCAAAGCTTGAGGCTAAAATTGCAAAAATCTCCACAGCTACAGTAAATTTTCCAGGAGAACTGACATAAGCTGGAATAAATGTGATCCACACAGCACAGAATATGAGCATACTGAATGTGATGAATTTAGCTTCATTGAAGTTATCAGGCAGTGTCCGAGCCAGAAAAGCCAGAATGAAGCAAAAGAGAGCCAGAAGGCCAATATAACCAAGCACAGCAGAAAAACCTATTGTTGATCCCAGACTGCATTCAAGAATTATCTTCTCTTTATAATATTTCATATTTTTATAGGGAAAAGGAGGAGATATTGTTAGCCAAAGCACACAAATAAGAACCTGTATAAGTGTAAAGGAAAGAACACTGAGTCTCTGTTGTAAAGGCCCAAACCATTTCATGACATTACTTCCTGGAAGTGTGGCCTTGAAGGCCATCAACACAACTATTGTTTTCCCCAGAACACAAGAGATACAGAGGACAAAAGTGATCCCAAACGCTGTGTGACGTAACATACAGGACCACTCAGTGGGGCGACCAATGAAAGTTAGTGAACAGAGAAAACAGAGAATCAATGAGAAGAGTAGCAGGAAGCTCAGCTCTGAGTTGTTGGCTTTCACTATGGGGGTGTCCTTCTTACTGTAAAACAGAACTGTGACCAGTACAGATATTCCAACTCCAAACAGTGAGAAAAAGACCAGCACTATACCCATAACTTCTGTGAATGACAGAAATTCTACAGTCTTTGACACACATTTATTTTTCTCAGCATTAGACCAGTATTCCCCTGGACACTGCATGCAGTTATTTGAATCTGGAAAGGAAGTTGCGATCACTAAAGTTAAAAACATGAAATAAACTATTTCATTTATGAACTCCTTTAAAAAGCAACTGCATCCTAAACAGTAGAAGTAGAACACAAAAAGAGCAACAAACCAGTTTTCTTTGAATCTTTGATTTGAGCTGAAGTTTACCTGTCTCATTACTGATTTCTCCATCTGCACATGGAATACAGTCATAACAGCAGACAGGTCTTCCTTTCTGTCCAGCCTTCCTAGTGCCTGGAGGACAGCTCTCACTGCACACAGACCTTGGCTTCTAAATATAGCACAAATATGTATATATATATGTTCTTTATTTAAACAAAAAATAATGGCATAATTTGCAAAGTATGTCTTAGATTATAAAAACTCTGCATAGACCATTTGAAATGTAATATTGGTCTGTTTACTCATAAATTCTAGGAGCAAAAAGTTTTACTCAACCATCCTAATGTTTTACAAACCTTGTAAGTGTAATTTACCTGCAGCTGTCCTCCAGCCCAGATGATGTTTTCAGTGTTAAGCACAAAGCGCTGGTCAGGGGGCAGTGAGGCATCATAGTAACCCACTGCTTTAAACTGAATTGATCCATCAGAGTCCTGCTGCCAGTTCACAACTTCATACTGGGCTACTGCACCACCAGTGCTGTCAAACCACACGCGATCTCCAAACTTTACAGTGAAATTTACCTTTCTCAGAGCCTCAACCATCTAGTGTAAAGATATTAAGAAATTTTAACACGTTGTAAGAAATTGGTTGTCATATAGTGTCTGTGTTGTTTACCTCCTGTGGTTGTATTATCAGGCCTTTATCACAACTATCGTTTTCTTTGCACTTGAGCAGACTGTGTAGTGCATGAGCCACAGCATACACTGCTTTGTAGACATTACATGAATATCTCCGTTCAGGCTCATCTTCCTTATAATTTTTCAGAACAAGAAGATCCTTATATCTGTTGCAACTTAATGCATCTTGGGATGAATTCCCATTTTCCTGCGAGCATGGAAAAGCTGTGTCCCAGAATGTTTTTATAGCATAATCTGAAAATCCTTCGATATCTATTTTTCTTATGGCAAATCCCAGCGATCCTCCCAACACATGAAAACTGTTTGGGGTGATTAAACTCTCTGCTGTTATCCATGCCTCCACACCAATCATTTGGAGGCCTGTAATATTCTGAATATTTAACTGCTCAAGCAGATCGTCCATCTCTAAACTCGTAAGAAATGCAACAATCACTTTTGCTGTGCCTTGTTTTATTACATTTACCACTTTTTGGAGTTTTTCAGGCTCTGTTCGGTAGAATTTCTCAGTGTACTCTATACAAATGCCTTCCTCCTGAGCTGTCCTTAGAAATATGGCCATTCCATTGTTTCCATAGTCATTGTCACTGTTCACAGCTCCAACCCAAGACCAGCCAAAGTGTTTGACTATGTATGCAAGTGCTCTACTCTGATGATAATCACTTGCAATAGTCCTAAAGAATGATGGGTAATTCTTCCTATTACTGAGACATTCACAGGTTGCTGAGTGACTTATCTGAAAAGTAAAGCATATGAAAAAATGTATAATGTCATAGTCTGGTTACTGTGTCAAACGTTTGCTGTAATTTGCTCTTACCACTGGGATTTTAAAAGGTCCTGTAGTTCTGGACAGAATCACTGTGGCAGAAGACTCTGTTTCTCCAATGATAGCATGTATAGGAGTCTGTCCATTGCATTTGTCCAATGCTGCAAACTCCTGATCATTCATCACGGACATAGTTGCACTCATAGAAGACAGTCTTGAACTACAGGTATCATAGATTCTATACCCAATAGAAACATTTGGGAGCAAAGTTTCACTTCTGTTGATCTCTTCAACAGTAAAAGTCATAGTTTGAGCCATCTGAAAATCTCTTAGACTCACGCTGTGAAAATATTTAAGCATAAGGCAAAACTGAATGATTAAACATTTTAAGGTGAAAAAATATGGAAAAATATATGGAAAGTATTTATTTTTTCTTAAATTTCCATAACAATTCCTGATGTTATGATATTTTAAAATAAACTTGTAAATATGCTGCAATGTACGTTCATTTACAAATGGTATTATTAAAAACATTATCTGCAGTAATATTTGTGAAATAGACTTCAGTGTTACAAACCTGGAACATACAAGAGGCTGAGGTTTTTGTGTGAACTCAAATGAAGGTAATGTTTCTATACTTCGGACTGCGAAAAGTGCTCCAATAGTTATGTCTCCATCCCTGGACAGCAGCGGGTATTTAGGTTCTCCTATCATTTGACAAACTCTGTTATCTGCATTTGCATAACAATAATGGACAAGAAGAGTGCAAAGAAATATAAGCATCCCGAACATTGAGCTCAGTTGTGGTTTCCCAATTCATCTGACCTAACCTGAATAATTGCCCTTTTAAAGACATCATTTATACGGATGAATGATTAAAGCAATGACCTCATAGGGCAGGACATGTGCAAGATTGTATCATGTTTTAAGGGTTGCATGTTTAAAAAAGCTTTATTTCTGTTTTAACAAGTTCAACTTGAAAGCCAAAACTTTATGACTTTGTTGACACTATGTCAATGTTGATATTTTATGTACTGATAGCTTCTAGTTGAGAAGGCAAAAGTAATGAAGATAAGTCATGTTTGTATATAAATGGGTATTTTTTGATGATTTTTTTTAAAAACGAAAATAAAATATCACAAGTACCAACCTGATTATTCAAAAAGTTTGTGAAAAAAACAATTTCAAACTTGAAAGCATGCATCTCCAGATGATATATGTACTATCAACATCTAGTTTTACAGTTTTAAGCCGTGTGTAAGTTTTCATATTTCCACCAAAATGCATTTATTTTTAACTACTGATTCATTTGAAATGGACACATTAATCTGTTATCCTAAAGGTAAAACAGTGCCTTAAAGTCCCCAATGTGGTGTTAATCTAGTTTTTAATGTTGGTTATATGTCTATGTTGATTTATAAATATGCTTTAAGATAAATCATTAGCAAATTAATAATTTTAAACCATTGCAAAGTATTTTCTCCATAAAACGTCTCGGTTACGTATGTAACCTCTGTTCCCTGATGGAGGGAAATAGACATTGTGTCGAACCGACAGATGGTGTTTGACTTAAGAACCAATCATCTTCTGAATTAAATTTGCATGCCAGACTCTGCCCCGGATATCCTCCGAGATTAGCTCCGTGAACCAAGTGTGATTGGGCCATTACGATCAGGGAAGAGGTACATCCACTTGCCCCACGGCCAGCTGTGTGTTTGGGCATCCATGCCGAGGGGGGCCTTGGGTAGGGAGTACCATAAAGGGCAATGGGTGGCAATGGGTGGTAACCCTAACCCTAACCAACTCGAAGTGGGTCACCCCTGCCTAGGAGGACATATGCCTCAGGAACCTCTGAATAAGTTTCAGGGGAACCGCTGGGTGCTGCTTGAAGAGGTTCAAGCAGTTCAACACTGACTGTGTGCGCTAGGTAGCTGTGCTGTCATGGAGACAAAGTCGTGTTCTATACCGAGAAAAAAAATACTCTGCTCGGGGGAGAGCTTGGTGAGGGGATGGTGATTTCCTCCTCATCGTCTTTTCCCAGGGGGCCACCTGGGTAGGGGGCGCCGGAGTCGGCATCGAAGAGGCCCGGGCTGCTGGGGAGCAGACTATGTCGCGGCGGGCAATCCCCCGGGGGGGTAGGTCTGCTTCTTCACTGGAGTGTCTCTCCTGGGCCACATGTGTGGACATCGTCTGATCCAGGACCTGTGCTGTCACCTTGGTCGCCCATAGGGCGAGGTCGGTGGTGTTGTGGAGTTCCTGCACAAGCCCTCGGATCGGTCTTACCCTCGAGAAGCTCTTTAACGCCTCTGTCTGCAGAATGGCCATGGTGTGCAGAGCGGAGGCAGCTTTGCCCGCGGCAGTGTAAGCCTTCGACACCAGAGATGCCAAAAGCTTACCCGCCTTGGACGGGAGGCATAAAGCACCGCGATTGCACGCTCCACCTTGGGCACTTCGACGTAGCCCCTAGCTGACCCCCTCTCGAGGGAAGTAAGGACGACAAAGCTAGTTAGTCAGGGAAGCGTGGAGAGGGGGGCATTCAAGGTCTTACTAAGCTTCCTCATGCACTTTCAGGAAAAAGATGGAACCGGGGCCGAGCCCGGCTTTGACTCATGCTCAGACCCGAGGCACCAAGTGTCCAACGGCGAGCGCTGGAGAAGGCAGTGCGGTGCACTCCCGGCCATGGTTCGCGGCGGCCGGGAGAGCATGGCTGACATCTCGAAGCTTCGAAGAACAAAAGGTGAATGAATATAGCAATTATTTTTCAAAACTAGTCAGATGATAGGTTCTCAAGTCAAACCCCATCTGTCGGTTCGACACAACATAGAGAGACCGACAGAATGGGAACAGCAGTTAACCATAGGCAATCCGAAAAAATGCAGTTTGAAACTGCCTCCGTTTATAACATCATCACCCTGTAACCAATCATTTTAACAGATTTGAGCCATAGATATGGATGGATGACGCATAGACTTAGCACTGAAATGGCTGTTTCAGTTTTACTTCTTCAACATGAGCACAAGCTGCTCACACGTTGAATGAGGCATCTATGTACGTATAATCAACGGCCTGAGCTCACACGATTGAATGGAACTTATTTGCATATTCAATAATCTGTGTATTTAAATTTTAAGTCATGAAATTATCAAATGCAGTGGGACCTTAACACACTGGTTATTAAACTCTACTACATAAATAACAGATAAAAAAAGACAATAATGAATTTACCAGCTTGATATGGAGCCTATTTAAAAGTCACCATTAAAAAAAAGAAAAGAAAAGTAGCATTAAAAAACATGTGCGTGTAGTGTGCGATATCTTTTGTGACTTCTCCTACATGCAACGCGCAGTTAAATATGCCCTGATGCTGAGCAGTTTGGCTGTATTTAACAACAGCTGAAAATTTGGCCTAAATCTGCACAGGTTTGGTTCGCACAAATTTCTCCACGAAGAGAGTTAGCAAAATGATACATACAGTTAGTAACCCCCAAATTTCCTAGTGATTTTAAACCCTGTTTGTATCACAATGAAACATGACTTATGTGACAAACTTGAACACTTCGTACTTGACCTCCTGCTGGTAGTGTATAGTAGTATTCTGTGCAGAGACCAGTTATATTGTACAGAGACCACTGCTTGCATCATGACTCAGTGAAGTTTCCCGCGCATTACAATATTAACCTGCTTGCGTGCCGACAAAAACATTCATTAAAACAGCGGAAGCAAGCAATTGAAGAAACGTTTCAGCTACATCAATAAAACTGGTAGGGTAGAATCAGTTCATTCTCTGTCATCCTTCTGATAAAAGTACGCGTGAAAGGAGTTGCATGCAATAAAATACAATCGCATATGTGACAGAACTATCATAGTGTTTAAAATCAATGAAACGCACAACGTGTACTTATGGTGCACGTCAAACAAGTTGCCCCCCGAAAATAATGCAGACTCGTTGCATCATGTTGCTCTTCTTAGTATGATTTGATGCTTTGAAGAAAAAAATGTCTGTTCATTTTCGTGTAACAGCCGCGACAATGCTGATCCATGAGAAAGACAACATATAGAATAATAAAATAGCGGTGAGTTCTGCAACACACAGAGAAGCGGGAGGAATAAAAGAATGACACTTAGTAAAACGGCCTTATTTTACAACAGAATGCATAAAGTCTGCATTCTTTTGCATACAGAGACAACCCCTAGCTCCACTACACTGTAAGCCCGAACAGTACTACTAGCTTATAAAGACTGAGGTCACTACAGTTAAAATCTCTTGCTGAGTTCATCCACCTTTAAACTATTAATGTCTATGAACAAATATGTATTTTTATGTTTGTGTGTCTCAGCATTTTTGAGGGAACACCGCTGGTTCACTCACTATTTTTAAGTGTACCGTTGATCACGTGATATGACGTCATGACGTGCGGCGCTTACTGACGTTACCAGAAAAATCGATCCAAGATGGCTACCCTCTCGAGTGACGTTGTATGAAGCAACTTGTAAGTAAACCAAACACTTCAAAACTACTTTGCTTCTTGTAACATTGTAAGAATATCATATTACACGTGATATTTGACTGCTAGACGAGGCTATTTTTAATATATAAGTTTCACGCGCATCTTCACGGTGCCGCGCGCATTTTTTAGGCGCCGAAACCGCAATTACCATCAGTCCGCCAGCTAGTGACAGATAATATCGCGTGTACCCGTGTACTGTTAAGGTCGTGGCAAGACAATAATGTGAACATAAGTTAATAACTATTTTCAGCAAGCGATAGTCCTTCTGTTTTTGAGTGTGTTGCTGCTGTTTGTGTTAAGCGCCCTTAGCTGTAACTTTTACTCAAACAAAGTTAAGGTTATGTACATAATAGTTACCGAATGAACTCTGCAAGTTTTTATTAAACCTTTACAAACGTCTTTTCATTATAGGTTGTGGAAGAAGTGCAGTGAGCATCCCCCAAAACCAAGGTGACTCAAATGTTAATTTAGGCTGTAACCTATTTTTCACCATTTCTTTTATTTTCTAATTCCATTTCTAATTCATTAGCATATACATCTAGCCTTACACTATCTCTTGAGCTAATATTTTTGAATAACAAGTTAACGTTAGCCACCCTCTAAAGTGGAACAACATGGTTTCTGTGTTGTCAGATAAATTCATTTAAATGTTTATAAAGAGCGGAAGCAGACACATTCTATGTGATTTCATAATACCAAAGCATAAAGCAGATAATACCCCACCTGTATTTTGAAATCTGATAATATTGTTATTTGCACTCTTGTTCTAGATCAATTATTTTAGGCAGTCAGCAGTGAATGTATGGACACTGAAGACTTTGATCTTTTTTGCAAAGTGAGTTGTAATGGTATCTATATTACCCAGTCGTTGCCAATTATTTTTGCTTGTCTTAAAGAGCCTGGAAGTGTGAGTGGATGGTATGGATGGAAAATGAGCCTGAAATTTAAAATGGGGGATTATCGTGGCAAGCTGTCAAGATCTGGATGTTTGGAGGTGTCTGTCAACGCAGGTAAAAGGAGCAAAAATTACCCTGACAAAGAGCATCCACACTCCAACATAAAAAGAGCCAGACGAGCTGAAGTGAACTTCCTTCCAAACTTGCCCAAGGGAGAAAGTCAGGCCAGTTTGGAAGAAATGAGACTGCAGATTATGGACGAAGTTCAGAAGAGTCAGCAAAACCTACGCTTGATAGAAAAGCTAATGCAAAAGACCTTTGCCCTTCGTCGCCTGGAGATAATTCAGGAAAACCCACAGGTGAAGGACTTCTTGGGGAAATGGCCGGCTTTACGGATTGAATCACAGGTAAAACACACTCACTTCTCTTTTCTGCCACTTTTCACACATAAATCTATGCCAAATTTTGAATATGTATCACATTCAAATGGAACAGCAAATGCCACTATTCACTGCGGGTAAGAACTATCACTTTTCATGTGACCATGTTGCTCAACAATGTATTTTATGTTGCATCACAAATGTGTTTTCTGTTGAAAATCGAGTATTAGTCTTTTTAGGGCCCAAGCCCTGAGAAGGCGCAAAGCCCTATTGTTCTTCTAAGGATTATTTATTATATAATTATTTTTGTTTGTTTTTGTTTTTGTAGCTTTGTGCTGAGTTCCAACGCATCACAAACGTCAACCTACGGAACCAGTTCTATGCTGTGCTTGACCAACATACACCTAGACTGATGGCTTTGTATAGACAGAAGGCGGCACGAACCGGAAAGATATCAAGAGGCGCTGCGTGACATCTTAAAGATTTATGAACTCCAGGTGAGTTAAAGATGAACTTTGAGCTTCAGGTCCCACTGGACAGCAGGGCCTCAGGGTGTCATTGTCTGTCTAACACTTTGCCAAATGCCATGAAATGTGGTCAGCACAAATGAAAATCTGTTATAATAATTTTTGCTTGTTCTTACAGGAAGTGCACGATGTCAATATGAAGCGTACTTTAGCCCTTCGTGCCCTCCCGGTATACCTGCGTGAGGAGGACCCACAGTTCTTCAAAACCTGGAATGTAAGTATTCAGTATATTCACAGAACTATTAGTATCTCTAGCAGCCACTTAACTATATCTAGTTATATCTAGTTATGAAAAATTAATCCGTGCAAGTTAATACACACATTTTTTTTTGCCGTGGTAATCTTTAATCAAAATCGGAAAAGTTACTTCCGGTCTGGAATGCCATTCCTTCTCTGATGATGTAGGTGTGACGGCTTGGGTCGGTAAACAACTCCCCCCAAAGCCGTTAGTCTGCTATGAGCGAGAGATGGAGAGGAGCGCTGGAGTAAAACCCTCTGTCCAATACTCAGTTTCACTGGGAAATACGTCACAACACTGGAGAAAAGTCGTTTGCAACTTCCGGTTCACACTGACTTTAATCTAACAGTTGCACCCTCTGTGTCTTTCAGGTGGAGGAGTCAGATGAGCCAGGCATCATTGACACTCCTGTTGCTCTCGTCACAGCAGTCACAGAGGACACTGCAGATCCAGTTAATTTCAGTCCTGCAAGTATTTGTATTGTTGTGGAAGACGATGTTACGATGAGTGATATCCCTAACTTGGCTGATGCATTTGCATTGTTGATTGGGTTGATGTATGCATTGCATTTGGACTATCCCAAGAAACTCATTAACACTTTTACTTTTATCCAGAAAATCATAATGGGTCTTGATGATGGTAAAGCACTTAAACCCCGCCTACTGAGTCTCAAAAATGACCTGTTAATGGAATAATAGGATAACTTAACAGTTGTGTTTACAAAAAAATACACATTTCTTTTTTTATATTTTGTTTTTTTAGGTTTTTACAAAAAGGATAGATTTGATGTCCTGATTTTGTGTTTTGATAAATTTATTTATTTATTTACTTTTTATTTGATTGATGGTCATGGCTGTTAATAATGCTGCTTTAATAAAGTTTTATTTTAAGATGCTCAGTTCCTGATTGTCTTGTTCCTGTTTGATATGTAGAGATACATATGTACACACACACACACACAAACACAAACGCACAACCATACACTAAATGAGTTGAACTAAATGTTAGTTATATTTGTAGCAAGAGCAGAGGTGTTTAATTTTTGCTGTCTATGTAAGTGTTCATTCCAACTAAATACTTCACCAGGTTATTTCACTGGTTAACACACTTACAGCTATTGGGTAGGTGGTGAAACCAGTATGTGACTTGAGTCACTTAGCGCATCATGGCACAGACGCCTCTGAGCTAAACAAAGTTTTACAAAAATGAATGCTGTTGATGTTCTGACATGTTTGTATAAAAAAATTTAAAGACTGAATAAAAAGAAAATGTACAGCTGAAGAATTTTTTGTAGTTAACTTTAAATTTCATTAGCTTGTGGGTCATACACAAGTATATTTTTTGAGTTAGTAGATTTCCATTTAAATGAGTACCATTGGATCAAAATAGTTAAGTATGGAGAAACTAAAATTGTGCGAGTGTTAAACAATATGTGTAAGCACGGTGCACTTAAAATTTTTAAAAATAAAATTTTAACATTTAAGTTTGATTAGAGTGTAACTTTTACAAAAATCTAACTTAAAAATTTTTTGTTAGTTACCTCAAAAGTTATGTACTCAGTTTCTGCAAACGTTTTGAGTACTATGAACTTATTGGTGTTTACAGTGCAAGTATATTTTTTGAGTTAGTAGATTTCCATTAAAATGAGTACCATTGGATCAAAATAGTTAAGTATGGAGAAACTAAAATTGTGCGAGTGTTAAACAATATTTGTAAGCACAGTGCACTTAAAACTTTTAAAAAAATCTAACTTAAAAAAATTAAGTTAGTTACCTCAAAAGTTATTATGTAATCAGTTTCTACAAAAGTTTTGAGTACTATGAACTTATTGGGGTTTACAGTGTAAAATAAGTAGTCTTGGTGCCATTAACCAGGATCAGTCATCTCATTGAATCCTTAATAAAACTAAGTTTCAAATGAATGTTTAATTCTCCATCTCACAGTAAAATGAAAATGTTTGATGATGCAAATCCCTTAAAATCATTAACCAATCTATATTAAAATCAAATTATACACAGAAAAGTATTTTGCCTATATGCGCAAGAATACCATAATAGTGCTAATGTATTGTATTAAGACTCTTAACATAAAATTGCTGTGACAATAGAGTTGTTCATATTTAAATAGCTTATTTAACATATTTAGTATAAGGGGGTCCCTGCTCAATGCATCTCTCATATAAGGTGTCCTTGCCCCGAAAAACGTTGAAGATCCCAGCTGTAAATGTTATAATGTCTGGTGTTATTATTGTCCTTGTGTGATGTCTCATCGAAATGCGCACCAATGTGTTGATGTGAAATCATATGGTTATTAAGGCCAAGTCCTTTTTTGCTTTTAAGGAGTGATTTGATACACTGTTATTCGTGAATGGAGGGAGAAAAAATCTTTAGCAATCTTACACCAAGTTTGTTTAGTTGTAGGCCAGACAGTTGTCTTTGACCTAAGTGACTGAAGTTGTCAATGAAGCTCAGTCCTCTATTGGTGTTGTCATATTTACACTGAGCAATTAATGAACGAAGTGTTTCAAGTGTTCAAATTTAAATTACACATTTAATTTCTCCCCACATATTTATTGTTCTTTGTTTCTGTTTTAATCTTCTGTGATTAACAAGAAAGCCAGTACTTGTGCAATAGTACTGCCCTGCAAAGACAAAAGGCAATAACTTATCTTTTTGTAGAAACTTAGATATTGAGATTTTTGGGACATTCAAAACATCTTTTGTCATGTGGATTAGTATCTTGAGTAAATGTCTTTGTTTTTTGAGAACATAATGAGTTGCAACTTTAAAAAGCCCATGAGACAATAACAAATATAGACATTTAAAGTAATTTTTCTCAGTTCCACACTCCAGTTAAGGTCTTTTCCTTTGTACAGGACAGTGTAGTTATTCCTATTACAAAGAGTGAAAAAAAGACTAGCGTAGCCATACTTTCTGTGAATGACAGAAACTATATAGCCTTTTATCCACATTTATTACACAAGGCTAACGTTCATTGTGATGTTTCAAAATGTGTAAGAGATGAAGTATAGCATGTCACACCACTTTACATGCCATGTGAGTTGCACCTATCAGAATGAATTATTAAGAGAATTTAGAGTATTTTTTACATATAGCATTTTGGTACAATAATTGGCCTGCACAGTGAGCAGAAGCTTTTAAAAATGTATTATTTAAAATTAATATTACTGTTTATACTGTACTACATTTGAAGTAATATACTAAGAAAAATGACGTTAAATTATATTTATATTTTGATCATATGCGACCCTGTCTGTGAAAACCAGGCTAAAGTTTTAAATGTAAAAAACAGTAAATCTTAGTAGCTTGGTTTTCATAGGCAGGGTCACATATCTATGATTTTAGAATCTAGAAAACAACTGATTAAACAGTTGGAGTCGGTTGCATCATGTGTTTATTCACAATTAAAACGTGTACATGTTTTTGGAGTCTACTATAGCTTCCAGCTATGCTTTAATTGAAGGATTTCTAATTAGTTTTTTTCATGTTCTTGGAGACACCTGACAGATTTGCTTGAGGGCACATACAAGCATCTGGAGCCTTTGCGTCATCCTGTTTTTTTTCACATTACAACATGTTGTTTCTGTTTTGTCACTTCCGCTTGAGCACCACCTCCTGTTCCCAAAAGATACCCTGAAGCTTAGAAAACAGCCAACACATAAACAGGAAATTTCAATTTGACTTTTTTTCTTTAGATGAGCCACGAAGTGGTGACACATTGCTACTGTATTTGCTCAATACAGTAAATTAGAAAACCTAAATTCCCACGATGCCCTCTAATAAAAAAATCAAATTTCTTGAAAAAAGTTGTTTTGCCTTATTTTTACTTTTAAAACAATGAAAACAATAGTAAAAGTGTATCATAATTTGAGTAAAGCTAATGAAAACAGATTCAAGGTGCCTCTTAACACACAATAATATTACTGTTTTGTGATGAGGCACATACAACATGTATGATGAATAATTTGAGTGATTATGTTCACATGCAGGACATATTTTTTAATATTTAATATTATATTTATAACCAAAGTCTTTGAATGAAATGAGGCCAAGTGAAACATCTGATAATACGATTTGTTCAAAGGGACTGCAGAATTCAAATGTACACCATGACATCAAGTTATTACTGGATAAACATTAACAATCAATGCCAAGTTACAAAAATCTATTTTTTTAGTAGGCCTTAGTTTGTGTTTTTCCCATCAAATGTTGTTTTGAATTTGTTCATGCTGAAACAGGATGATGTAACATGCAAATATACAGAATAATAAACCAAAGCTTGGGGGCTAAAATTGCAAATATCTCCACAGCTACAGTAAATTTTCCCGGAGAACTGACATAAGCTGGAATAAATGTGATCCACACAGCACAGAATATGAGCATACTGAATGTGATGAATTTAGCTTCATTGAAGTTATCAGGAAGGTTCTGAGACAGAACAGCCATAATAAAGCACAAGGGAGCCAATATAACCCAACACAGTCCAGAAACCAACAGTAGAACCCAGACAGCACTCAAGAATAATCTTCTCTTTACAAAAATATATATTTTAAAAGGAATAGGAGGAGATATTGATAACAATTTATAAGAATACACAGACACAGATAAGAATCTGTATAAGTGTGAATGCAAGAACACTGAGTCTCTATTGTACAGGCCCAAACCATTTCATGGCATTAATTCCTGGATCTGTGGCCTTGAAGGCCATTAACACAACTATTGATATTATAAGATATTAAGATATTGTAACATATGTCGGACAGAAATAGGATTAGGTAATTCTTTCTCTCTTATTTATTTGCTATTGTTGTATTTTTCAGGCCTTTCTCACATTCTTCTTTTTCTTTGCACTTGAGCAGACTGTGTTCTGCATGAGCCAGAGCATACACTGCCTTGTAGACATTACTTGAATATCTTTGCTCAGGCACATATTCATTTTAATTTTTTACCACAAGAAGATCTTGACAATTGTTACAACTTCATGCATATTGAGATGAATTCCTATTTTCTTGTAAGCATGGAACAGATGAATCCCCAAATGCTTTTATAACATATTCTGAAAAACTCTGACATAAAAATTTTTTTACGGCGAAACCCAACGATCCTCCCCGCACACGAAAACTGTTTGGGGTGATTAAACTCTTTGCTGTTATCCATGCCTCCACACCAATCATTTGTAGGCATGTGTGACGAGTCACCCCTGGCGCTATCAGCGTCGCCATGGAGACGGAGGCAATCAGAGCGGCACACCGGCCGCTCGTCACAATCATCAAATGACCGGCGACTACAAAAGCCGCTGGCAAACAGGACGAAGGTGAGAAACGTCTCCAGAAGACTGGCAACCTACTGAGTTCTCTCTCCCTTTGTATTCCCTCAGGATCGGATCCTTAAGGACACCGAAAGAAGCCTTACAAAGAACCCGGAAGTACAGGACCGGAACAGCCCGAGTACCAGACTTCCGGAAGAGGATCGGAGAAGCAAGTTTGGACGTTCTCACCTTTACTTTACCATTATTTCTGTTAATAAAATACCCTTCGGGGGTGGTTATATCCTATTTCTTGTGCGTGTCGTTGCTTCGCCCGTCACAACTGGTGGAGAATGCGGGCATAGCATCGAAGCTACGACACGTACTTAGTTAATAACCATCCTATTGTTCATTTCAGGAACCCTACCTGCTCTCTCTCTTTTTCTTCTGACATCATCAGCAACATCATGGAGGAAGTGGTACGACGATTGGCAGAGGTGGTGGTTCGGCAACAACGTTTTTCAGAACAATTAGCACAACGGCAGGAGAGTACCAACCAGGCAATAGGGTTGATGCAAGAGGCTGCGGCCGGCCGAGTCCCTCTGCCGGATCCGAGAAGTAATGCCCATAACCTGCTAACGAAGTTGACTGCGCAAGATGATATCGAGGCCTACCTCCATACTTTCGAGGTCATAGCTACAAGAGAGGTATGGAACAAAGCAGAGTGGGCGCGGATCCTGGCTCCGTTCTTAACAGGTGAAGCACAGAGGGCCTACTACGCTTTATTACCCCCAGCCAGCGATGACTACGAGGCCCTGAAGCGGGAAATCCTCGGCAGAATAGGTTTGTCCCCGGTGAGTGCGGCACAACAATTCCAACACTGGGCCTACGATGACCAAACACCGGTGAGGGCCCAAGCCGCACAATTGACACGGCTGGGACACCTATGGCTGTTGACTGGGGAACCCAATTCGCTCCAGGTAGCCGAGAGAGTGGTGGTGGACCGATTACTGCGGGCCCTTCCTCGCCGGTTCAGGACGGCGGTCAGCATGCGGGGTCCCACTTCCATCCGAGAGCTTGTAGAGGCTGTGGAACTGGCAGAAGCATCAGCTGCCCGAGATGCCGGAGAGAGAGCGGTAGCGGTCCCCCGGAGGGTGAATCCAATATGGCGACCTGCGGAGGGCACCTCGAGACCGGTACACAGACCCACAGCTCAGAGTCCCATGGATGAACCAATGCCTACCGAGCCTGGCACCTCCGGACCTCCTGCTTGGTTGGCCGGCTGTGCGGTACACCAAGCCGTGCCGTCCGGGGCTACTCGACGGAATGTGCGAGTGGATGGTCGTCTGGTAACGGCCACTCTAGACTCCGGCAGTTCCGTGACGCTGGTCCAGCCCGGGATAATTCGACCCCGCCCAGGGGCGAAATCCTCCATCCCGATCACGTGTGTCCATGGGGACACCTATCGGGTACCAGCTCGACAGGTAACAGTATCGGCTGGCCTAGGCTCATGGACGCTCGAGGTCGGGATCGTGGATGATTTACCGGTACCGATGTTATTGGGTCGGGACTGGCCCGGGTTTGACCAGCTATTGACGAGTGCCGTACAGACGGCGGGCCGTGGAGGTCGGGCTCGGAGGGGCAGGCCCCAGCGAGAGCGGAGACCTCGTCCCGTCCTGATGGCCACAGACAGCGAGCCGGAGGGTGAGTGTCAAAATCTTAACATATTTGCTGACCTCTTCCAGCAGGTGACAAAAGGTGGCTCGTTCGGACGAGAACAGCGGGAAGATGACAGGTTAAGACACTGTTGGAACCAGGTCCGAATAGTTGATGGGGAAAACCGCCAACCTGGCCCGCACTCCCTCCCATATTTTGTAGTCAAGCAGGGTCTGCTGTACTGTGTCGCCCTGCGAAGGGGGGAGGAAAAGCTGTTGCTAGTGGTACCAAAGAGCAAGACCGAGACGATCCTCGAGTTGGCACACACCCACCCCATGGCGGGTCATCTGGCGGCTGCAAATACAACACAACGAATCAGGGACCGGTTCCATTGGCCTGGCCTCGAAGCAGAGGTAAAGAGGTTCTGTCAGTGCTGTCACGTATGCCAACAGAAGTCTCCCCAGCGACCTCCCCCCAGTCCGCTGATCCCACTTCCGGTAATCGAGGTGCCCTTTGAGCGTATAGGGATGGACCTGGTAGGACCGCTGCCGAAGTCTGCCCGGGGTCATGAGTATATCTTGGTCGTCGTGGACTATGCTACGAGATATCCAGAAGCCATACCACTTAGGAAAGCTACAGCTAAAGCAATAGCGAAGGAACTGTTCCTGATGTACAGCCGCGTGGGTATCCCCACGGAAATACTGACTGACCAGGGAACTCCTTTCATGTCCCGGCTAATGGCGGACCTCTGCCACCTCTTTAAGGTAAAACAGCTGAGGACATCGGTATATCACCCTCAAACGGATGGACTAGTTGAACGCTTCAATCAAACCCTAAAGAGGATGCTCCGACGGGTGGTGGCAGAGGATGGGCGCGACTGGGACCTCCTCCTCCCATATGTACTGTTCGGGATCCGGGAAGTGCCCCAGGCGTCCACGGGTTTCACGCCTTTCGAACTCCTGTTCGGCCGACAACCACGCGGACTTTTGGATGTCGCCCGGGACGCCTGGGAACAACAGCCAGCACCACATCGCAGCATGGTAGAGCATGTTCAGAAGATGCGATCCCGGATAGACAGAGTGATGCCCCTGGTAAAGGAACACCTCGTGGAGGCCCAGCGCGCCCAGCAAAGGTGGTATGATCGACCGGCCCAACCTAGGGAGTTCCAGCCTGGTGACAGAGTGTTAGTACTGACCCCCACCGCCACATCAAAGTTCCTGGCATCCTGGAAAGGACCCTATACGGTGGTGGAAAAAGTAGGGCCGGTCAATTACCGCCTCCGTCAGCCGGGACGCAGACGGGAGGTACAGCTGTACCACATCAATCTTCTAAAAAAATGGATTGCATCCCCAACCCAAATGGCGGCGTTCGCAGAGTCCGAAGCACCGGTAGTACAGATGGGAGAACAGCTGTCCCCCGTCCAGAAGCAAGACATCCAATCCCTGGTCAGTCAGTTCAGGGATGTCTTCTCAGAAAAACCCGGGCAGACTCGGATAACCCAACATGATATCCGCACACCTCCGGGGGTTGTGGTAAGACAGCGGCCCTACCGGGTACCAGAGACTCGTCGACTGGCTATAGAGGAGGAGATCAAACGGATGAAATTGCTTGGAGTTATAGAGCCCTCCCGTAGCCCGTGGTCTAGCCCCATTGTAATGGTTCCGAAACCAGATGGCACTCTCCGCTTCTGTAACGACTTCCGTAGGGTGAACGAAGTGTCCACCTTCGACGGATATCCGATGCCCCGGGTGGATGAGTTACTAGACCGGCTGGGGAAGGCACAATACATCACTACGCTGGATCTCACAAAAGGATACTGGCAGGTGCCCCTAGCTCCAGAAGCCCGAGAGAAGACGGCGTTTAGCACCCCCTCTGGTCATTGGCAGTATACAGTACTGCCGTTCGGGTTACACAGGGCACCTGCCACGTTTCAAAGAATGATGGACATTTTGTTACGGCCCCATCAGGCCTACGCCGCAGCATATATAGACGATCTTGTTATCCACTCGGGGACCTGGGACACCCATCTGGACAGATTGCGGAGAGTGCTGATGGACCTCAGGAAGGCCGGCTTAACGGCGAACCCCAAGAAATGCCACCTCGGATTCGCCGAAGCCCAGTACCTGGGATATAGAGTAGGAGGAGGATTAATCCAACCCCAGGTGAAGAAGGTGGAAGCCGTCCGGAACGCCCCCCAACCCCACAACAAATCCCAGGTACGGGCCTTCCTGGGGCTAGCGGGCTATTACAGGTGCTTTATACCCAACTTTTCATCCATAGCCAGTCCCCTGACCGACCTGACTAAAAAGGGGCAGCCAGACAAAGTCAAGTGGAACCCGGAAACAGAGCAAGCTTTTCAGACACTGAAGGAAGCCCTGGCGTCATCACCGATCCTACATGCTCCGGATTTTGGCTGCCCCTTTATCCTGCAGACAGATGCATCGGACACCGGATTGGGAGCAGTGCTGTCTCAAGTGAAGGGCGGAATGGAACACCCAGTGGTGTATATCAGCCGGAAGCTGACTCCAGCCGAGACACGGTATGCTACGGTGGAAAGGGAGGCCCTGGCCATAAAGTGGGCAGTCCTGGAGCTCAGGTATTATCTCCTGGGGCGAAGTTTTACCCTGGTGACGGACCATGCGCCCCTACAATGGATGAGTAAAGCCAAAGACACTAATTCAAGAATCACAAGGTGGTTCCTGACGCTCCAGGACTACCACTTCACTGTGAAACATCGGGCCGGGTCCTCCCATGGCAACGCCGATGGTCTGTCGAGGATGTGGTCAGGAGGAACATCTCGGTCAGGTGACACCCCCCCTCCCACCCAACACATTTCTCCGTCTCCCAACAGGACTAGGTCGACACTTTGGGGGGGGAGTGTGACGAGTCACCCCTGGCGCTATCAGCGTCGCCATGGAGACGGAGGCAATCAGAGCGGCACACCGGCCGCTCGTCACAATCATCAAATGACCAGCGACTACAAAAGCCGCTGGCAAACAGGACGAAGGTGAGAAACGTCTCCAGAAGACTGGCAACCTACTGAGTTCTCTCTCCCTTTGTATTCCCTCAGGATCGGATCCTTAAGGACACCGAAAGAAGCCTTACAAAGAACCCGGAAGTACAGGACCGGAACAGCCCGAGTACCAGACTTCCGGAAGAGGATCGGAGAAGCAAGTTTGGACGTTCTCACCTTTACTTTACCATTATTTCTGTTAATAAAATACCCTTCGGGGGTGGTTATATCCTATTTCTTGTGCGTGTCGTTGCTTCGCCCGTCACAGCATGTAATGATTGATTTGTAATGAATGATTTGTAGGCCTGAACCGTGCGAGTCTTTATGTTGATTTGTCTCTGACAAATAAAGAAATTTCAATTCATCTGGATTAACGGCCTATGCAGTGGATCTGTCACTGTGTTTCAGAGTGCCATGTTCCTCTGGGCACTTTGCCAGCGAGTCACATTTGTCTAAAAGAGCTTTTAATTTATCTTCACATTGTTCGCTGTCTTTGGACATGGTTCGTTGCTGTGCTCTTGGGTGCCGCCACTTGGAAGGCTCAACCAAGGGTCCCTTCCAAAGTGTGTAAGCTCTTACAGTGCTGTGGGTCAGGCAGCCTTCGCCATGCATGTCGTGGCAATTGTACCGGTCCATCAGGCCAAGAATTTAAAAGAACTGCATGATTGGAAGAATGACCTGGGTCTTATGGAGGAGCTATAAGCCACGAAAGTTTTCAGTAAATTCCCGATTGTTTTTATTATCATGCCCATTACGAATCACTTAGGGGCTGTTTACATTTCATATCTTTTGCGCACGCAAGTTCGTCATTTTAAAAGTAGATGCAGGTGTACTCAAATAGTGAGCAACGTGGTCGCACATGCCAACAATAAAGAATGTACCCTCAATACCATTAATATACACTTGAAGGGTAGTGCAGAATGTATGCCGAATGATCTGCCATATCTAAAAAAAAACATGGAGCATCCATTCCAGAGCACTATATTAGTGAAATAATGGAGATGATAGTGAAATGTGTGCATATGAAGTTATGTTTTTACCCACATAACCAATTGTGGGCCTATTGGTCAATAATCTTCTCAAACCGTTTCGAACTCATAGTATGTTGAAATAAGTAGACCCTATGTGTATTTGAGTTACAAACTATATTTGGTGAAATTTAGCAGACCTATGAACATTGTAATGACAGATATTGCCAATTTATTGTGAAAGTGGAGTTTATTGATGCTGAACTAAATAAGTTAAAGAAGTGACACTTCACCAAATTAAATCTTTACAGTAAACATTACACTAAAAATAATGAAGGAAAACCCTTAAGAGCAAGGAGCTGAAATAGTGGTGTCAAAGCACCTAAACCTGGCTGTAAGATTAAACTTCACATCAACAGTAAACCACATTTAAACTGTAAACCTAAACGTTTGTACTTTCACATTTCAAACAATATTGCAACACTTCATACTGTTGCATATGATATTAACATAGTTTAAGATGTGACTGTATGTGACTACAAGAATAAAAATTAACATGTGATTAAAAATTTGTAATCAGTTGCATCATGTGTTTATTAATTGTTCATGTATTCACGAGGGAACCGGTTTATATGTTTACGACTCTAATATAGCTTCCAGCTATGCTTTAATTAAAGAATTTCTTATTTGTGTTGTTTTTGGAGACACCTGTCAAATTTGCTTGAGGGCAGACACAAGCCACTGGAGCCTCTGGATCACCCTGTTTTTCATGTTGCAACATGTTGTTTGTGTTGCTTTGTTTTTCTTTAGCTTGAAAATACTCTTTATTCATCCTTACTTTTAGCCGTTTGTGGTGAAAAGCGCAAAAAAAACTTTATAAGTGTAAAGGCTAGAACACTGAGTCTCTGTTCTACAGGCCTAAAAGATTTCATGACATTACTTCCTGGAAGTGTGGCTTTGAAGGCCATTAACACAACTATTGTTTTCCCCTGAACACGAGATACAGAGGACAAAAGTGATTCCAAATGCTATGTGACTTAGCATACAGGACCACTCAGTGAAAGTAAGTGTACAAAGAAAACAAAATGAAAGTCAAGAATAAGAATAAATGGGTTGTTGCCTTTTTTGAGGGAGTCCTTTTTACTTTAAAACAGGATGGCCACTATCACAGTTATGCCTGTACTCCAAACATTGATAAAAAGCCTAATACCTTTGACACCTTGACAAAGGCTTGTTGTCAAAGCGTTGATCTAATTAAAGAAGATTTTTTTGAGCTTGTAAATAAAGCTTGGATAATTTGGGAATGTTTTAGAACCAAGTTATATTTTGACTTTCTACTTTAAAAAGTCACGTTTAATACAATGTGATACTTGAGGTTCCTTTGTAATTATTTGTGCTCTAATACATAAGTAGATTTAAATGAAAATGCCAAGTAATATTTACTTGGTGTTTTGTCATTAAATTAAGCGATGTATAAAACTGATGAACACAAGTAAAATTATTTCTTTTTAATTCATGTAGTAACTTTTGCAGCATAGTGCAAGGCTCATAAACTTTATTTTTGCTGGTTTGTTATTGAGTCTCGGTATTACTAACATTCCAGGACAACGTTTGCAAACCCGGTTGTTTATTATTATGCACATGGATAATATAATTAACGTGTTGCTAAGTTAAGCTATTAATATGTTGACAGTGTTTAGTTTCATAACCGTAATGCCAAGTCTCATATGTCTAACATTACATGACTTAGACAAATAACTTAACCATGTAATGCATATTCATCAAATTAAATCAAGTTTATGCTCCGTATATAACCAATAGGATATTGATAACCTTGCAGTAGCCTGCTGTATGTAAGTGTAAACTTACCCTTAGCTAACTCTGCCTTAGCTAGCTCTAAACTGGCGTTGTTGTTACAGATAGAATGGTGGACCTTGAACTAATTTGTTCTAACATTTAAAAATTGATATAACGTTAGTCTATGTTCAATGCATTAAGGTCAATAAGTTAATTTGAATTATTGATGACAAATAATCTAATTGTGGCATTAACATCCATGTTCATCTGTTCCACATGTATTGAGCTCTGATGCTCAACTCAACTCAACTTTATTTATATAGCGCGTTTTACAATTTTCATTGTTACAAAGCAGCTGTACATGAGACACATTGAATACAAGTATGAATTCTAAATTCTAAAGCAGCCCCCCCGGCCAGGCAGATAGTGCAAAACAATATGCAAACGGTGGTGAGGAACCCAAAACTCCCATCGAGAAAAAAAAAACATGCCAAAGGAAATGTGACGCTGGTTTAATGGATCTGAATTTATGATTTTTTTATTTGATTACCTTTTTTTATTTGTTTCTCTGTTTTTTAAATGAGCTGTTACATATTTGAACTCAAATTCTGAATAAAATTATTTTTGTGAAATGCCTGTCAGCGTTTTTGATGTTCAGATACATTTTACTTAATACATATTAAGACCTTATATACGATTTTAAAGTAATATTTACAAAAAACAAACAAGTAAAGATTATGAGGGAAAGATAACTAGGACTCTTGTAAAGAAATATATAAGGAGTTTTAACCCAAGCTTTTGTTATGTAAGAGGGAATAGTATTCACACGAACATTATGTAAGTGTTAGAACTGAAAACGCCCTTGTTACTGAGATTACAACTGTTATTGACACAATGCCCACCGAACGCCAGGTTCTGGAATGCACCTATCTATGACGACGGTTTATACACCGTTTGCGAATGAAGGAGGCTGCTTTGAAGTGTTTTGGTATAATTTCAGGTGCAGGGTGATATCCATAAGTTACCGGGAGTCTCCCGTTTGTTTATTTATCATGGAAGCTCTTGTAACATTCGAGAACCGTGATTGCTTTGATCTTTTGTCCGGTTCGGAATCACTGGTCTTAAATGCTGACAGGCACGGTCATATATCATTAAATGCAATACAAGTATAGGCTATACAAACAATATGCAAAGCCTTGCCATCACATCCGGGAAATAAATTACTTAAATCAAATTTACAAACAAATGATGAGTAAAATTTACTTGGGAATTTCTAGTAAAAACGTCTGAAAGACTCGGAAGGCAAAATGTTATATAGTGAACATTTATTAAACAGCTGATAGACAGAATATATGGTTAAAGTAAATATGAATATGCAGTTTCTTTGGAGTAGGCCCTGTCCTTGGCTCGCATCCAGAGGGCCAATAAGTCTTCCACTCCCCGCCTTGAGATGAAGGCGGGGGCATAGCCAACCCCCTTGGGGTGTATGGACAGGGAGCTCCTGGTGGTGGTGGGAATGATGGGGGCGAATCAATGCTGCTTAGACTGCGAGCGCAAAGAGGGGGTAAGTGGCGATCTTTTATGATCAGTGTTGGAACGTGATTAGTTAGGTGTTGATTGGTAATGAGTGATGCAAGATTGAGTCTTCCAGGCAGACCTTGCGCTAGAGGTATATTTCCCTGATGGAGCTCCGAGAACCAAGTCAGGTTGGGCCAGGCAATTGATATGCAAGCGCAGGCGGGGGCCCATCCACCGCCCCGACACTGCCTGCCCGTTGCACACTAAACCCCAACCTGGCAGGGAGGCGTCAGTCGTCACCACGACCCGCCTCGTAACCTGCCAGAGAGGGACCCTTGTCCGTATGAAGGTCATTAAAGACCACGGGGTTAGGGTGTGTCGGCAGAGAGGCATAATGACCATACGCTTTCTGCCAAAGTGCCACGGTCTCCATGGAACTCGACTCTGTAGCCAGTGTTGGAGCGGTCTCATGTGCATCAACCTGAGGGTTATCACCACTGCCGAGGATGCCATGCGCCCCAGGAGCCTCTGAAATTGATTCAGGGGGACCGCTGACAGTTCAACACTGACTGAGTTCGCTCTGTAGTCAGCACGCTGTCATGGAGACGGAGTTGAGTTCCACACCGAGAAAGAGGATGCTTTGTAGGTGGGAAAGCTGGGTCCCTGTGTGTACATAACAGATCTCGAGTGTGTGCCAGATAAGCCAGTCGTCGTGATAGTTTAGTACCCGCACACCTCTCTCTCTGAGGGGAGTGAGGGCGGCTTCCACTATCTTCGTAAAGACTTGTGCTGATAGGGACGGACCGAAAGGGAGGTCTCTGTACTGATATGCCTGACCCTGGAAAGGGAACCGTAGGAACGGGCGATGAGGAGAGATAATCGAGACATGAAACTAAACGTCCTTCGGGTCGATTGTCATAAACCAATTCTGACATCTGATAGACGCTAGAATGCACCTCTACCGAACCTGAGACTTCTTGAAGGAGGTGGTCTGAGTTCGGTTGCTCTTGAACTTTGGCAGAGTTCGCATGAATATGAAAGCAACACGGACACGAAAATGAAAGCAACAAAGACCCGGGTCCGCACTTGATGAGGAGGTAAAGTGACCTGCGCACGCAGTCGATTATGATGCATTTCCTTCAATAAAACACATGCAAGAGATGATAATGTTGATGATTACCTTGCATTGTATTTCAGCATTATGAGTGGAATCAGAGTGGCAGGTCAATTGTAATCCAAGTTTACTCAAAATAGTCTGTTTGCCAGCAGCAGAAAGCCGTCTGCATGCAACGCACATACCGTAAACCCAAATGTTATTATCTCTGCTGCGCATAATAGCACCAAATAAAAAAAACAGAATATATTGATCCGTGTTTTTTTTTCTGTCATGCGCAGTGCACATTTTTGATGACGTAAGATGAACACAAATGCACCAGGGTTCGACAGAATCAAGTTGAGTCTGAAACCAAACCAACGCTGCAGGGGGCGCCAGGAACAATCTCACTCAAATTCTGACTGCAGCAAACAAGCCCAATCTGAAAACTCCTTCAGAATAGGGTCCTGACAAACCATACCAAGTTTCGTACCAATTGGTCATTGCATTCATGTTATACTGCATTTTACAAACAATTTCCAGAAAGGTGACGCCCCAGAGCCGACTAAAGTATAAGTTATAGTCGTGCGAAATACCTACTGTGTAGCTTACCCTATGCGCACCCTACGCCGTTGCCTGACGTACACCTCTCCAAAAATGTAACAAAGCGTCAACTCAACGCGTACCGCAAGTGCTGGGATTGGTCTATTTGACTCCCTCCCTCGGGTCAAAAAACTCTGTGATAGAGTCATGTTTACTCAAACACGTTTCCAATTTAATTATCTAAGTAAGATATTTGTGCTTCTATATTTAACATCTCAAGCTGCAACAAAAGGGACCATTCACTTGCCTCTATCTCTCCAAATGCTTCTCAAACAAGCTCATTCTTTTTCAGCTATTGTCTTGGTTACACAAGTAACACTCAGGTTCCGAGCCCGGCGCACTTGCCCTAACCAGGGTAGAGTGCTTTGGGTTCGGATAGATCCGTTGAGCTTGGAGCCCACTCCTAGCACAGCACGCCAAATACGCATAACCTTCATATCAATGCTTTACCAATTTATCCTACAAGTTAGCAGCTTATCTGCGAGGGTGAACTCGTGAAATGCGCATCAAGGTTGTGCCTGAATTTGCCATGCGGAGTTCAAATGCACAACCCGGATGCGCATGCATCGTGGTGCTCTCATGAATGCGCATTGTAGACTGGAAGTAAAAAATACGTAAACTAAAGTCAGACTTTTATTTTTTTGCATTTTTCGACCACTTACCATGGAAATGTTGACCTGCCCTTTTTCATATTGTAAACCACTAAATGTTCCATGTTTCCTATGCTGGTTAGGTCTCGATCAGGGCTTGACCCCTAATAATTACACGTAACATGGTAGTCAGTGGCATCATGTGTTTATTCATTGCATTTGAGTTTAGAAATCATAAACAAATTAACTCCATTACTTGTTGATGAGTCTAATATATCTTCCAGCTATGCTTTAATTAAATTATGTCTTTATTTGTTTTGTTCACGTTTGTGGAGACACAAATTTACATGCCATTGGGGCCTTTGCATCATCCTACAGTTCGGGTTTCTGTGTTTATGTTCTGTCACTTCGTTTCTTGACCAACACCCCCTGCACACAAAAGCTCCAGAGAAGGTTAAGAAACCGCAAAAAACTTTGCCTTTGGCCTTTGGAAGAGCCACAAAATGATGATTCTGTGCAATTGCAGATAGTGAAAATAGCACAACATATAACCTATTCTTACAATACAATTTCTTACAATCACATATTTTTGTCTTCATTTAATCAAAATGGTACATTTTGTTGAATCTAAAACTAACAGACTAAAAGTGCTTTCAGCTCTTGATCAAATCTACAGCCTTACCCTTACGCTGTTTGAACTGCTACCATCAATCATTTAAAATGGAAACTACAATGTTTGTACTTACAAAATTATGATTTTTATTAATAATTTCTCTCCTATAATTAACAAAATTAACTCCTAAGTTAAAATGTCAATGTTAATTTAATCCTCAGTAGGATTTAGTTTGTGTTTTTCCCATCAAATGTTGTTTCGTATTTTGTTCAGGTTTAAACAGGATGATGTAACATTTAGGTGCAAATATACAGAATAATAAACCAAAGCTTGAGGCTAAAATGGCAAATATCTCCACAGCTACAGTAAATTTCCCAGGAGAACTAACATAAGCTGGAATAAATGTGATCCAAACAGCACAGAATATGAGCATACTGAATGTGATGAATTTAGCTTCATTGAAGTTATCAGGCAGTGTCCGAGCCAGAAAAGCGAGAATGAAGCATAAGAGAGCCAGTAGACCAATATAACACAACACAGCAGAAAAACCAACAGTAGAACCCAGACTACACTCAAGAATGATCTTCTCTTTGTAATATTTCATATTTTTATAGGGAAAAGGTGGAGATATTGTTAGCCAAAGCACACAGATAAGAATCTGTATAAGTGTAAAGGCAAGAACACTGAGTCTCTGTTGTACAGGTCCAAACCATTTCATGACATTACTTCCTGGAAGTTTGGCCTTGAAGGCCATTAACACAACTATTGTTTTCCCTAGAACACAGGAGATACAGAGGACAAAAGTGATCCCAAACGCTGTGTGACGTAACATACAAGACCACTCAGTGGGGCGACCAATGAAAGTAAGTGAACAGAGAAAACACAGAGTCAATGAGAAGAGCAGCAGGAAGCTCAGCTCTGAGTTGTTGGCTTTCACTATGGGGGTGTCCTTCTTACTGTAAAACAGAACTGTGACCAGTACAGATATTCCTACTCCAAACAGTGAGAAAAAGACCAACACTATACCCATAACTTCAGTGAATGACAGAAATTCTACAGTCTTTAACACACATTTATTTTTCTCAGTATTAGACCAGTATTCCCCTGGACACTGCATGCAGTTATTTGAATCTGAAAAGAAAGTTGTGGTCACTATAGTTAGACACAAACAGAAATTATATTAATCATGAACTCGGTTGATAAGCAACTGCATCCTAAACAGCAGAAGGAGAACACAAAAAGAGCAGCTAACCAATTTTCTTTGAATCTTTGATTTGGGCTGAAGTTTACCTGTCTCATTACTGATTTCTCCATCTGCACATGGAATACAGTCATAACAGCAGACAGGTCTTCCTTTCTGTCCAGCCTTCCTAGTGCCTGGAGGACAACTCTCACTGCACACAGACTTTGGCTTCTACATACAAAATAAAAATATTAGTCTTTAAGTGATTTAATACCCCAACCTCTAGTTTTAACAAAACCGTTATAGTGTAATTTACCTGCAGCTGTTCTCCTGCCCAGATGATGTTTTCAGTGTTAAGCACAAAGCGCTGGTCAGGGGGCAGTGATGCATCATAATAACCCACTGCTTTAAACTGAATTGATGAATCAGAGTCCTGCTGCCAGTTCACAACTTCATACTGGGCTACTGCAGCACCAGAGCTGTCAAACCACACACGATCTCCAAAATTGTCAGTGAAATTTACATTTTTTAGAAATTCAAGGACCTAGTGAAAAGACATTTTATGATATAGACAAACAGAAATATGGTTTCCCTCTTGCTCTCATTTCAGTGTTTTTTTTTACCTGCTGTGGTTGTATTGTCAGTTCTTTATCACATCCTTCTTTTTCTTTGCACTTGAGCAGACTGTGTAGCGCATAAGCCACAGCATACACTGCTTTGTAGACATTACTTGCATATCTTTGTTCAGGCACATCTTCATTGATTTTTTTCAGGCCGAGTAAATCCTGATATATGCTGCAACTTAATGCATCTTGGGATGAATTCCCATCTTCATGTGAGCAAGGGAAAGCTGTGTCCCAGAATGCTTTAACAACATAATCAGAAAATCCCTCAATATCAAGTTTTCTTACTGCAAACCCCAACGATCCTCCAAGTATATGAAAACTGTTTGGGGTGATTAAACTTTTTGCTGTTATCCATGCCTCCACACCAATCATTTGGAGTCCTGTTATATTCTGAATACTTAACTGCTCGAGTAGATTTACCATCTCAACACGTGAAAGAAATGCAACAATCACTTTGGTTGTGCTCTGTTTTATTACATTTACCACTTTTTTAAGTTTTTCATGCTCTGTTCGGTAAAATTTCACAGAGTACTCTATACAAATGCCCTCTTCTTGTGCTGTATTCAGAAATATGGCCATTCCATTGTTTCCATAGTCATTGTCACTGTTCACAGCTCCAACCCAAGACCAGCCGAAGTGTTTGACTATGTATGCAAGTGCTCTACTCTGGTGATAATCACTAGAAATAGTTCTGAAGAAAGATGGGAAATCTTTCCTATTACTTAGACACTCACATGTTGCTGAGTGACTTATCTGAAAAGAAAAAGTTAGAAACAGTAAAACATTTATTAATATGGTAATTGTGTCAAGCTTTTGCAGTTTTTTCTTCTTACCACTGGGATTTTAAAAGGTCCTGTAGTTCTGGACAGAATCACTGTGGCAGAAGACTCTGTTTCTCCGATAATAGCATGTATAGGAGTCTGTCCATTGCATTTGTTCTCTGCGGCAAATTCTTGTCCATTCATCACTGACATAGTTGCACTCATAGAAGACAGTCTTGAACCACAGGTATCATAGATTCTGTAGCCAATAGATACATTTGGGAGAAGATTTTCACTTCTGTTGATCTCTTCAATAGTAAAAGTCATAGTTTGAGCCATCCGAAAATCTCTTAGATTCACACTGTGAAAACATTAACTTAGTAAGCGAAATATAAAAGATTAAACATGTTCACAATATATAAAATATTTGATTTTACTAAAATTGTACACAACTTCTACTTAAATAACAATTCCTAATGGTATGATAATGATAATAATAAAATCCATGTATGTGTTATCTAGTGTATTTTTTATTTAAAAGAAAATAGTAATACAACATAGTAGTATCAAAGACATTATCTGCTGTAGTGTTTCTCAAATCGGTTAAGGTAACAAACCTGGAGCATGACAGAGGCTGAGGTCTTTGTCTAAACTCAAATGAAGGTAATGTTTCTATACTTCGGACTGCAAACAGTCCTCCAATAGTTATGTCTCCTTCCTTGAATAGCAGTGGATATTTAGGGTTCTCCATCGTTCGACAAACAGTGTTTTCAACCTTTGCGTAACAGTAACGGATAAGAAGTGTGCAAAGAAAGATAAGCATCCCCGACATTGAGCTCAGCTGTGCTTGCTAAATGCATCTGACCTGATGTAATAGTTGTCTCTTTATAGACATATTTTATATGGATGAATGATTATAGTAATGATGCCTTCATAGGGCTGGACATGTGCAAGATTGCCACATGTTTTTCAGGTTGACGTGCCACCTTTCTTGAATATAAGATAGTTTTAGTATCAGACCTTGAAGTGCCGATAAAGTTCTGGTACTCTCTTGTGCAATATTGACATTTTAAATGTCTACAACGGAAAATAGAATAGAGAGCCTTTATTGCCATTGTATATATATTATACAACGGAATTTGAGAACTGCCCTGAGTGGTGTTTGCAAAACAAACATGTAACCACAGACAATAAAAAAGACTTTAGACTATACAGCGCATTTTTTTTTACAAATACATGTACAACAGGTTTCAATTTGAAAGGGGATAGGTAACAGTAGTGATTAAGTGATAGTATTGCTCACTGATATATATATTATTGCACATATTGTATATATTGCACATTAACTGCAGGAATTGTGTTCCATATTACGTGAATAGTTTTGTATTGCACTTATAATGGTATTTAGTGCATTTTGAAAAATGATAATAAATGTTTAGAATGTGATATTGCTAATTGACATAAAAAGAGATTGGAATTAAGTAAAGTGCTGCAGTAGAATGACATGGCCGTAATAGTGTTTTAACACAAAACAACATTATTTGTAGATTTTGCTGGAACATCATTTTTATTTACTAAAGGAACCATTTACCAAACAACTGATTTATTAATGTTTTGTATGTGCGAATAAATGTTCCACCTTCGACCTCAATTCATTCCAGTCAATCAGGCATCATGTCATGTTAAAGAGCGTCAAATCAACATTTATTATTTGAATTTATTAATGAAACTTAGAGGAGAACTTGTTTCACTTTGAATTTTGCATTTTTAGATAAATTAGTTCTGTGCTAAACTTAATGGAAGCATCTTGGGCGTGACTTAAAATCACGCGTCTCCTTGAGGTTGAGGTTTATCGGTCTGAGCTGAGTCAGAGGTCCAATGTCCAAGAGTCGAGACAACAGGAATATATTATTCTGTGGGGGTTCCAGATTTTTTTTATGGTTTGAGGCGGGAGTATCAATTGTCTGTAATGCAGCATACTGTTAGTGCTCCCTCCCTGTTGTGTGATTTCCTTACTATTACTCATTTATGAAACTGTGACTCGAAGTGGCAGCATATTATTCAATCAACATATTCTTCTATTCCCTGACAGTCTACGACGTGCATTCATGAGAGCACTACGATGCATGCACATCTGGATTGTGCACTTGAACGCTTCATGGCGCATGCGTTGGGGCACAATCTGGATGCGCATGCATCTTGGTGGGCTTGTGAACGCGTGTCAGAGATTGACATTTCACAGACGAATATGTTTATTGATGTGATTATTTTGGTTTCTTTTGTGCACATAGTATTGCGCTTCATAAAAATTGGATTGAACCACTATGATCAGATAGACCATTTAAACAATGTCTTTACTTCTTTTCTTGACCTTGACAGTGAGAATTACTATGATGTCAATAAGGAGGCCTCGTAGCTTTCAGATGTCATCAAAAATATCTTAATTTGTGTTCTGAAGTCTCTGGAAGAGTAACATTTTTTTTAGGGATCTATCCCTTTAAGAATTTCTAATCAACTGGAGATGTTACAAATCTGCCTGAAAGAGGCTATGTTTTTACATTAACAAACGTTGGTTTGTAAATTGCTGGGTTGTTTTAACCCAAAATGCTTTTTTAATGCATTGAAGGGTCGAACAAACATTTTCCATTTTTGAATGAAACCTGGTGTAGTGACTGGATTTTTGAGAGGAAAGCCATAAACCCCCTCACTCCCTTTTCTCCTGGTTTCTAGATACCATCATCAAAAGACCACAGCAAGCCTGGCTCCATGGGTCTGGTTTTAGGTTTTGAACTCTCACCGAGAGTGTGATAACCCTTTTGGTTTCTCTGTAGGATATTTACGACTCATAGGCTTCAAAGAATTGGTGATAAGTTTCTGTATCATCTCTAACTTAACATCTGAGTCTAACCAGAGAAAAATCTCTAACAAGTAGGAACTTATGTGATTTAAACTATCCTTTTCTGTAAATGTATCTAAATGTCTAGGTTGTGTGTTGGCGCTCGTGCCATTTTAAATAGTCTGTAACTGTTAGATATACAAGTTTAGATTTAGCGTTCATTTGATGTATTCATACGTTGGAATGATTCACAGTTCAATGCCTTGCATGTTTCATATTTTGCTACTCCACTTTAAATTCCCTATATGATGAGCTATGTTATAAAAACATAGCATGCATCATACTATGTCCATAACTAAGTTAGTAACTAAAGGTATTAAATGCAAACGGACCACACTGTCAAAGCTATACAAATGAGGTGCCATGAGAAACAAAGGAACTTTCTCTGGCCAACTTATCACTTTCATGGCATTGGCCCGCAGACCATCTGGGGGCAGGGCAGGTATGCATTTAAAACACCATCACCGATCCACTTCGCTTATACCTTTTTGGAATTAGGATTGGAAGAAAGAAAGAGGACGCAGAGGACAATCCAAGGGACACCCCCCTTGGGGCTCCCCTCTGGGGAGTCCGATTAGGCCATGGAACTTCGGACTCGGAACCTAAACTCAGCGTTTCAACAGGACTGCATTCTGAAACCATTCAAGATTTCCATCCACGCGCATATGGATATTGGTCCAACACCGAGATTACACGTATCCGTTTCTAAATATAGAATAGCTGCGTTAAGAGCGTGCCTCTTTGTTAAAGATGATTTTATTGTTTTTCAGACATGTTTTACCTGCCCTCGCAGCCATGCCCTCCCTCTCTCTCTCTCTCTCTCTCTCTCTCGCTTCCTAGCACGTTTGTGTTTCATGTCCTATGAAATTGTTTCTGTTTATGCGATCGTCATTTATGTTACCATGTAGAGTAAAGTTTAATAAAAACCATTAAGGCATTTGTGATGGGTTCTCTGTGTTCACGCTCACAAACAGGTCACTTAAACTGTGTTTCGATCTATGCTACCTCTGCTCTTAATTCTGTTTGGTAAAGTCATGTTACTTATGGTCATGAGATAACGTTAGTGTAAAAATCATCAATGCATTTGCTAGACGAATACATATAGGATTTTTATCACTATACTGCTAATCAGAATCGTAAAATATGTATGTGTAATGACGATTATTATACATATTTTCCTTTGAGCTAAACTAATTCCTTGACTGAAATTGACGTTTTAAATAACTCAGCTAGGTGTGACTTGATGTGTGTTCCAGTGCTAATGAACTAAGCTATGGCGCTCCCTGGGGTGACTGATAATCATACATGCCAACCCTCCCGATTTTTCCGGGAGACTCCCTAATTTCAAAGCCCCTCCCGAAAATCTCCCGGGCCGACCTTTCTCCCGAATTTCTCCCGATTTCCACACGGACAACAATATTGCTACACCATCTGTCTCTGGGCGCCGTTTCATATGAGGCACGTAAGTTGACAAAAGTAAAGCGAATGCAAAGAGAGGAAGACAACGCGCGCGAGAGGGAGTGAAGGCGTGCGAGAGGGAGTGAATGCGCGCGAACGGGGGCGAATACGCACGAGAGGGGGCGAGTGTGCACGAGAAAGAACGAGTCTGCACGAGGAGCAAATGCGCGTGAGAGGGAGAGTCAAATGAGTGAGAGTGTGCGCGGGCGCAAATTAAATTGTTTGAGATAAATCAAATTGTTTAGTTTTTGAGGTTTTATTTATTTTAGTATACGACCAGTGTTGGATAAGTTACTCTGAAAAAGTAATTAATTACTAGTTACTCATTACATATTCAATAGTGTAATTAGATTACTGTCCAAATTACTCTGTCCAAAAAGTATTTAGTTACTCATTACAAATTACTTTCTATATCCTACATCAACCTTGATTAGTTAAGTGATTCAAGGGTAGACATGAAACGGCTTATTTAATTCATTAAAGAATAATATTATTAACTGACCAAAGTATTACAAATGTGAGAATTATACATTAAAGCACAGATTTTAAAGTAAGACTTTGAATTTTGATGTCAATTACAGTATTGCACACGCATGTATTTCAAAAAGTATTTAGTTTAATTACATCAAAAGTAACTGTATTTAAATTACAGAAAACATGAGAGTAATCCCTTACTTTACTTTTTCAAGGGAAAAGTAATTAAATTACAGTAACTAATTACTTAGTAACTAGTTACACCCAACACTGTATACGACAGTTTTCCTCCATTAACCTATGACAATGCTCCATGGTGCGCATCCCACCAGCCATTCCACCCCCCCGTTGAATATCTCCCTAATTCTGAGGTCTCAAGGTTGGCAAGTATGCTGATAATGTTCCTCCCATTCGTTTAACACAGCGGATTTTATTAGTAAATAACTCCGGGGCAGTTTACTATTTAAGGGGGGGTTTAACAAAATTCTTGATCAAGTTCTGTTTTTATGTTACGGTTGGTGAAGAATCCCGACCAAGTACACAAATAACTTTCAGGTTGGCGAAGAAATCCCGTTAGTCAGTTATAGTGTAGTATTGTGTGTTTATTGTTTTTGAAGGTTGAAAAGCACTGTACCCGTGTTCAGTAAACTGATACGAGCCATTAGACGCGCAATGAAATTACACTCGTTGCCATAGAAATTGCACATAAACGCAAGTGTAATTCCACACAGAATTGTGGAACCGGAAGTCCGGCAGAAGACGTATTATCTTCTACTAACACTAGAGGTCAGATTGTTTTAAAAAGTCTTAACACTTCTCCTGTCTCATCTCTGCCTGACTTTTCCCTTTTGTTTGGGCAACGCTAGTTGTGAAGTCTCAGCCAGTCTCTTCTTTTGTTTGATTTTATGATTTTGTTTTTCTTTAACTGTTTACTGTATCTGAGAATATTTATTATTTATTATTATATACAAACTATAATGATAATTAATATTATTCCGTTATTGTTTTGATGATTTGATTTTTCTTTATTTGAATCAGGGATTCTTACATTCTCTACCTCGCAGTTAGAATTGTATTTGATGATACCTCAATTTTAATTAAACCAACTTAATTGAATTTGAACTTTGATCAAAACAATCAGATTGCACTCTTTAAGGTGTTTAGGATTAACTCCCAATTGCCTTATTGTTTTTATTTCACTATGACTCCATAGCGCCCCCTATCTACGGGCCCTGTCATTGACCTAAGTGTGAGCTACAACTACATAGAGCTAAAACTCATCTGAAGTGCACAGCCAGGATCATCGGTGACCACCCCCATGACCAGATCATCCTACTAGAGCCAGAAGCACGTGCAGAACCGCCTAGACCAGCTGGACCTGCAAACGACAGTGGATGAAGAGGACCAGGAGTTACAGGAGGAGATGAAAAGCTACAAGAGTCCTTTGCAACACAAACTGAGTGAAGAGAGCAATTGGAGCAGACGCCAGAGAGGAGCTGGAAGGAAAATTCCAAGATGCAGAAGCTCTCTATAATGGCCCGGAATCAAAATGAACTGAACTTAGCTTGCAGACTACAATGTGAACAGACAGGAGAATGCCACAGAATTTCTCCTATCCAATCCCCCAGCTAAATAGCCCAAAGCTGAGGGGGGGGTTGAAACCCCACTGTTCACACCTTTCTGGCAAGCAAACACAGAGGGGTGGGGTAGGAACCATCCAGAAGAACCTGCAAACACACACGCTGCATGGCACCACAGACCCCATCAAGCTGACCAGAAACATGACAGCTGTCACCACTAACTGCTGTCACCCTGAACATTGCAGGAGGACACAACAAATGCCTTCCTGCAAAACATTGACTCTCAGGCATTAACCTTGCCCAGTGTGACCACAAGAGACAGATCACCTGCTTAGGATCACCTCCCGCCAAGAGGACTACAGCATCCTATGCCAGCAGTTAAAAAACTGTCAAAGCGGATTACAGCAGCTAAAACACCTCTGCTACAGCCAGCATCTGAGCCTACATCAGACAACAGAACAGGCCGAAAGGGAAGAAGACTAAATACAAAACTCTTCTCCCTCAGAAATCCGCATTCCGGGCAGCCTTTTTCCGCCACAATCACCTGATATCTGCGGAAATCAGACCATAAGGCCTACAGAGAACATAGCACTGCCTCCATAAAGACTGTGTAAATCCTGCCTATCTCTGCACATCACAAAGAACTGACTATGGAGGGTGCACCACAGTAGCAGAGGACTTGAAAACCCAGCTGGCAACCTAGGAGCCACTGACCTGTTCCGGCCCAACAGTCATCAAGGAATTAATCTCAACACCAAGAATGTTCATAGAGTGATTTGTGGACTACATAAAACATTAACATTTCAGTTTTTTGTAAAACAACTTGGTTTTGGATGTAACTTCTTGGTTGTGAATGTAACCTCAAGAGAAAGTCAAGAAAGACTCAAGAGATGAGAATACTTGACAATAAACATTTATTAGACAACTGATCAGCGAATATGGTCAAATTATATAGTTCTTTTGCATCGGGCCCGTCCATAGCTTGCATCCGGAGGGTCAAGAATTCCTGCACTTCCTGCCTGATGATGAAGGCAGGGGCGTAGCCAACCCTCCTGGGGTTAATGGACGGGGACCATCCTGGTGGTGGTGGGGAGGATGGGGGGTGAATATTGGCTGCTACAACAGCGAACGCAAACAAAGGGTAAGAGGCGATCTTATATACTCCAAGTGTTAGGTGATGATTTATTATTAGTCTATACGTGTTAAGTGACATGAGATTGAGTCTTCCCGGCAGAACTTGTGCTGAAGCTGACATTTCCCTCATGGAGGGAACGAGACATTGAGTCGAACCGACAGATGGGGTTCGCCCTTGAGAACCGATCACTTCGACTGGTTTTGAAACAGGACAATGAAATTGGCGAAAGAAATTTGCATGCCGGACTCCGCCCCCGTATATCCGGGTATGAGAGGGAGACGGCGTGCTGCATCATTCACCTTTAGTTCAGAGGAGCCTGAGAGCCTCTCACGACTACTGCAGCGGTTGGCACGTGATTGTGGCAAGAAGAACACAATGTCTCGTTACCTTCATCAGGAAAATGAGGTTACATCCGTAACCAAGACGTTCACTTTCTGTTGGCCTCTCAACGTTTTATCGAACCGATAGATAGGTTTCCTATTAAAACCCGCAACAACGCTGTGCCGTATCACAATCTCAGCGAAGCAACGGTGACTGGCCTGGGCTTGTCAGACGTGAACGCATTCGTGAAATTGGTAATCTTCCAGTGGATAGGTAGGCAGAGGGTCCCAGAGCTTTTAGAAAAGGTGGGAAGCCTCTACTTTCGGTCCTCACGGGCGGCGGCCTTAATTTCTCTAACAGTGAGAAGATCGCATGGGGAACGCACTACAGAGACCAATTCCTACCATCGGGAGGAGTTCTAGTGGAGACATGCTCATTGTCTCACCGCCACGGGAGAGCTCCTTGGAAAATATATGCAGACTGATGTAGTTAGCCTCGAGGTGGAGGGCCACCTAGGGAGGTCATGGGTTACCAAGGTGGGAACCAATCATGAGGATACATCAGATGGAACCGCCCGAGTGGTGGAGTTACAAAGTATGGTAGCCCTAGGTCCGGCTAGAACCATGTGTGGATAACTCAGAATGTACCCGGCCTAAGGGGCAGAGCTGCTCTGCCCAGCCCGCCCACAGGGGTGCTTGCTTAGTGATGGAAGGAATGCCTGTTCTTCGCCCCGTAGGGGAAAGAATGGAGGCTAATTAGCACACTGACCCACTTATGGAAATGGGGGAAGGTGCATTCGCAGGCATACGCCCTACCGTCTGCCGGTCCTACGTGTTGCCATGCAAGACGCGGGTTGACACCGGTTCAACGTGGAGGATGTAAAACCTTGCGAAGGTGTTTGGGCATAGCCGGCTGAGTGGGGGGAACCGGTGCCGGAGGGCGTCGAAGAGGACCAGGGTTGCTTGGAAGCATACGATGCACGGGATCTCGACAGCCAGAGAGCGGCCGAGTCGCGGCGGGGCGGCTATGATTGATAGCCTCTGTCTGCTTCTTTACTGTCAAGAACTGCTGTTCGACAGTATCACAAAAAAGCCCCCCCTTGCGAAAATGGTGCGTCAAAGAGGCGGACCTTTCTCAGCCTCACTCATCTGTGCAAGGTTCGGCCAGAGGTCTCTCTCTTGGACCATAAGTGTGGATATCGTCCAACCCAGGGCCTGCACGGTCACCTTGATCGCCCTTGAGCGAGGCCGCTGGTGGTGCGGACCCCCAGGTGGCAACCAACTGCGGTGCACCGAGACGGCATGTTCCACCTATGGGACATCGATGTATCCTCTAGCTGTCACACCATCAATGAAACAAAGGGTGGCCGAACTAGTTTGACATGCACACGTCGAAAAAGGGGGCGTTTCCAGGTCTTACTGAGTTAGTCATGCACTACCGGGAAAAACGGCACCGGGGGCACAACGCTAAGACACCACTTCTGGAACTGCCGAGAAGCACAGGGTAAGTCGCCACAGGAAGGGACAGTCCGGTGCATTTTGTCGTGAGAATCCAGCAGTAATTCGTCATATATTTGAAGTAGTGGTGGGCCGTTAACGGCGTTAACGCCGTAAACGCAGTGAGACTATTATCGCGCGTTAAAAAAAATGTCGCCGTTAATCTATTCTCAAAGTTGGGTTGTGAGCTGGGTCTATACTACGCAAGCTATGATGACTTTCACCTTGATATTTTAGCGCGGATGTATACCAGCTTAACTGCACTGTACGGGGCGAGAACGAGATTTTTCAACTCGCGTGATTCGCGTCATTCGCGGAAGCAGAAGCAGCCTCATCATCTCATAACCAGGGCTTCATTCTCGCAGCCTCATCATCTCATAACCAGGGCTTCATTCTCGCAGCCTCATCATCTCATAACCAGGGCTTCATTCGCGCGATTCGCGCAGCAAGTAGGTCTATTGGCTCTTTGCATTAACATATAAATCACTCGAGCTTGAGGCGCCATTCGCGTTTGGTCTGAACACAACATAACGTTACTGTGAAATTACCACATCAAACGTGAAGTGCTAACATGGATGCAGCTATGAAGCCGCCGGGTTTGCTTCAGGGAATATTAATTTTTAAGAAGCTTCCCAATAGGAACATCGACAAGACTAACGTTGTTTGCACCTTGTGCAATGCGGAATTGGTTTAAAAAAAAACACTTTCTCTCAACAGGTAGTGGTCTAACTTTAGTTGAAAACATTAACTTTGTATTGAGATCTAATGTATTATGGCTCCTGTATGACATATCGCTTGTTGCTCCCTCACTCTTTGTAAGTCGCTTTGGATAAAAGCGTCTGCTAAATGACTAAATGTAAATGTACTGTAGGAGCTCTTCCAGTCTCAAGTACCACCTAAACGGAAATCATCCCTTAGCTAATGCGGAAGTAAACACAAGTTAATTTTATTGAACATAATTTAATTTTCATCACCAATTATCATAGTAGAACAGCTTTCTCAAGCAGTTTGTGATGCATTTTGGAAACAGGAGATGAGCCCCTGGTCTAATGCGCCACCTGGCTTGAGAAACCCGTTCTCAAAGACTTACTTTTAGTCATTATTTGGGTAGCACACATATTCTGAATGCCTTCGGCAGAATTCAAATGAGCCATTTTAATCTAGATTAATCTAGATTAATTTTGGAATTAATCTAGATTAATCTAGATTAAAAAAATTAATCTATGCCCACCACTAATTTAAAGTCTTGAAGTCGATCAAGTGTGAAGGCTCCGAAGAACAAAAGGTGAATGAATGCAGCACCCCATCTCCCTTTTATACCCGGATATCCGGGGGCGGAGTCCGGCATGCAAATTTTCATTCGCCAATTTCATTCGCCTTTTCAAAACTAGTCAGAAGGTGATAGGTTCTCAATTTGAACATCATATGTCGGTTCGACACAGAAGACCGACAGAAAGAGAACTGTGGTCAAATTCAAAATTATATAGACAGACTTTTTGTTTAATTTATCCAAGTTAGTAATGTCACTATTAGTTTTTTTCCCACTTAATGATTATTTCCTTAAAATAACTTGCATAAAGTAGCAGTCTGTGAATAAATTAGACCACTGCAACGTTAATATAACCATTTTATTTTATTTCTCAGTAGGATTTAATTTGCGTTTTTCCCATCACATGTTGCTTTGAATTTTGTTCAGGCTTAAACAAAATAATGTAACATTTAGGTGCAAATATACAGAATAATAAACCATAACTTGATGCTAAAATGGCAAATATCTCCACAGCTACAGTAAATTTTCCAGGAGAACTGACATAAGCTGGAATAAATGTGATCCACACAGCACAGAAGATGAGCATACTGAATGTGATGAATTTAGCTTCATTGAAGTTATCAGGCAGTGTCCGAGCCAGAAAAGCAAGAATGAAGCACAAGAGAGCCAGTAGACCAATATAACCCAGTACAGCAGAAAAACCAGCAGTAGAACCCAGACTACACTCAAGAATGATCTTCTCTTCATAATATTTCATATTCATATAGGGAAAAGGAGGAGATATTGTTAGCCAAAGCACACAGATAAGAATCTGTATAAGTGTAAAGGCAAGAACACTGAATCTCTGTTGTGGGGGCCCAAACCATTTCATGACATTACTTCCTGGAAATGTGGCTTTGAAGGCCATTAACACAACTATTGTTTTCCCTAGAACACAAGAGATACAGAGTACAAAAGTGATCCCAAACGCTGTGTGACGTAACATACAAGACCACTCAGTGGGGCGACCAATGAAAGTAAGTGAACAGAGAAAACACAGAGTCAATGAGAAGAGCAGCAGGAAGCTCAGCTCTGAGTTGTTGGCTTTCACTATGGGGGTGTCCTTCTTACTGTAAAACAGGACTGTGACCAGTATAGTTATTCCTACACCAAACAGTGAGAAAAAGACCAGCACTATACCCATGAATTCTGTGTATGACAGAAACTCTACAGTCTTTAACACACATTTATTTTTATCAGCATTAGACCAGAATTCCCCTCGACACTGCATACAGTTATTTGAATCTGGAAAGGAAGTTGTGATCACTAGTTAGAAAGAAAAGATGAATCATTTATGAACTGCTTTAATAACAAACTGCATTTTGATTAGTAGAAAGAGAATACAAAAACAGTAGCAAACCCATTGTGTTTGGAAGTTTGATTTGGGCTGAAGTTTACCTGTCTCATTACTGATTTCTCCATCTGCACATGGAATACAGTCATAACAGCAGACAGGTCTTCCTTTCTGTCCAGCCTTCCTAGTGCCAGGAGGACAACTCTCACTGCACACAGACATTGGCTTCTACAAGCAAACGTGTTATTCATTCTATTAATTTACTTATTTATACAAAATTACTTTTAGTTAATGTATTATGCCTTAGGAAAAAATGCATGCAAATGTATACAAATTGTGCACCATTTGTCCTAATTTTCTTCTTTTGCTTACAACTTGCTCAGTTATGGCCTCTTCTGTTCCATTTTGTCTGATTGTTTAGACCTTTATCACTTCATTGCCCAGTAAATATATTGCAGAGAAAAGTTTTGCGGTAATTGAAAAACTGTAGCCTTCAAGACAGATTACCCATCCACTGTTTAGGCCATATTTGACATAAGCGTCATTAAAAAAAAAAATTCTGGTTCGATATGTAAATTGGTTGGAGTGCATAAAGCAGAACATTCAGCAGTATTTTTTTACGTACTGTAGGTCAATATGGAAGTACTTTTCTAGATTTTTGTATTCCCCACTTTATACTAGTAAAAGATATGGGGGAAGCATTTACCTGCAGCTGTCCTCCAGCCCAGATGATGTTTTCAGTGTTAATCACAAAGCGCTGGTCAGGGGGCAGTGATGCATCATAGTAACCCACTGCTTTAAACTGAATTGATCCATCAAAATCCTGCTGCCAGTTCACAATTTCATACTGCGGCACAGCACTCCCAGTGCTGTCAAACCACACACGATCTCCATAAGTGTCTGTGAAATTTACTTTTTTCAAACCATCAACCACCTAGTGTAAAGACAGTTCGGGGAGAATTTTAAAAAAGTGAGTTAACATCCTTAACACATCTGCAGACTGCTGTAGAGACTATTTGTCTCTCACACTTTAAGTTTTTTACCTGCTGTGGTTGTATTGTCAAGTCTTTCTCACAACCATCTTGTGCTTTGCATTTGAGAAGTCTGTGTAATGAATAAGCCACAGCATATATTGACTTGTAAGCTTTGCTTGTATATCTTTGTTCTGGCACATCTTCATTATAGTTTTTTAGCACCAGCAGATCCTGATATCTGCTGCAGTTGAATGCATCTTGGGATGAATTTCCATCTCCTTGTGAGCATTGAAAAGCTTTGTCCCAAAATGCCTTTATAACATAATCAGAAAACCCTTCTATGTTGATTTTTCTAAATGCAAAACCCAGTGATCCTCCCAGCACACGAAAACTGTTTGGATTGATCAAATTCTTGGCAGTTATCCATCCCTCCCCAGATATCATTTGAAGGCCTGTAATGTTCTGTATACTTAGCTGCTCAGTTAGCAAACTCATCTCAATTAGTGAAATAAATACAACAATTACTTTTGCTGTGCTATGTTTAATTACATTTACTACCCTGAGGAGTTTTTCAGGCTCTGTTCTGTAGAATTTCACAGAGTACTCTACACAAATGCCCTCTTCCTGGGCTGCAGTCAGAAATATGGCCATTCCATTGTTTCCATAGTCATTGTCACTGTTCACAGTTCCCACCCAAGACCAGCCGAAGTGCTTGACTATGTATCCAAGTGCTCTACTCTGATGATAATCACTAGCAATAGTCCTGAAGAAAGACGGAAAATCTTTCCTATTACTGAGACATTCACATGATGCTGAGTGACTTATCTGAAAAGAAAGCACAGGCATTGTTTAAACACTCATTAGTCTGGTTATTGTGTCAAACTTTTGCTATTATTGCCTCTTACCACTGGGATTTTAAAAGGTCCTGTGGTTCTGGACAGAATCACTGTGGTTGACGACTCAGTTTCTCCTATGATAGCATGTATAGGAGTCTGTCCATTGCATCTTTGACCTGCTGCAAATTCCTGATTATTCATCAAAGCTATAATTGCACTCATAGACGACAGTCTTGAACCACAACTATCATAAATTCTGTAGCCAATAGAAACATTTGGGAGCAAATATGTATTTCTGTTTATCTCCTCAATTGCAAATGTCATAATCTGAGCAATCCGAAAATCTCTTAGATTCACACTGTTAAAACATTAAACCCAGACAAAAAAAAATTAGCTGCTTAGAAAATTACAAATAAATAATGTGAAATAGTACAGAATATCTCCATCCGTGCTTTTGAAATGTGACTTATGTTCAATAATTCAATCTCAATAATATATAAGATGTTAGATTGCAGATAGTTAGATAGCTTTATGTATTTATATTATACAACCAATGTAGTTTCATTAAAAACAGTTTGAATTACTTTGAGTTTCAGCTAAGTTGTTTATAAAACATTATAATGTAACAAACCTGGAGCATGAGAGAGGCTGAGGTTTTTGTGTGAACTCAAAAGAAGGTAATGTCTCTTTACTGTGAATTGCAAAAAGTCCTCCAATAATAATATCTCCATCCTTATACAGCAGTGGGTATTTAGGGTCTCCCATCATTTTGCAAAATGTTTTTTCCTCCTTTGCATTAAGGTTATGAAAAAGCAGCATGTACAGAATGATAAGCATCTCAAAAACTGACTTTAAATTGAGCTACCAAATGTATTAGACCTGATACAGTGTGTGCACTTTTATAGTCATCATTACTATGGATTTATTGTTGCAAACGTAGCCAGTGACCTCATAGGGCAGGGCATGAGACAGGCCCTGGTAGTTCAGGGAGCCACGGAGGTGCAGCCCAAACCAGGAGCTAGCAATTTTACTATGTCTTAGCATGAAACAAGCATGATATGTAGCTGGTTCCTATGGCGATCCGTATGTTTGCTAGATGTTGTTAGGGTCAATAAGATATTTACTAGGTGTCGCTAAGGTGTTCCTTTATGATACTATAGTATTTTGGCTTGGTTGTTGCAGCTGGTTATTAGGATGTTTCATCTGTTTGCTGTGTGTTGTTAAGGTATTCCTGCTTGTTTATGTTTCACACTTAAAGCACAGAAAGTTAGCAAAGACCTCATTAAAATAGTCCATGTGACTACAGTGATCAACTTACATTTTTTGAAGCAACGAGAATACTTTGTGTGCACAATAAAACAAAAACAATTATTTATTCAACAAATGTGTTTCTTCTGCGTCAGTCCCCAGCACACGTCCACGAGAGCATGTGAGGCATCAATGTGGTCCAGATGCAGGAGCAAGCATTCACCCTGTATTTGTGTGGAGCAGTTGCAGGATCCAAAGTTCAACCTTTTTTCTAGCTCTGAGCTCACTACTCACATCCTGCTTTAGTCTGTCTCATGGAGGACCTGGTTCAAACCCTGTAGCCTACCCACCCCATGGTTTCTCTCCTCTTTGCTTGCTTGTCCCACCAAGCTCACTGTGACCTTTCGTTTCCACTGGTCCAAACACGTTTCATGGCTAGTTAATTTCCACTGGTACTGCTCAGCTCCCTGGCTCATCCATCTCTGCTTTGCATAGATGGAGAAGAATGGTTTGGTTGTCCTGCAGCGGTTTACGTCACCGCTTATTCTCAGATCACATATATGTAATTGCACGCTGTGAAAGGCCGCTGTCCTAAGATTTGTCAGGTTCTGTGTTCAAAAATATTACAAATTGGACATGTGCATGTCTAAACAGATTAGAGCCAGGCGGTTACTAAACAGCTAAAAGGGTATTATGAGTTATAATCAGTCGTCTCTGATAAGTAATACTACACTTCCAACCATACTAAAACAAACAACATTAAGACTTGTTACAACTCATATACTGTAGTCTAGATGATAGATGAATTTGACGAATGGCAATCAAATAAATGGCCGTTACTGCTTTAATGACTACTCCAGGTCTCGTCTATAATCCGTTTAAATGGACCAATATATTTATTATTTCACTAGATTTATCAGCAGTTTAATGGTTGGACTTGGGTAATCGGTGTGTTCAGATCACTTTGATCACTTTTGGCAGTATCTGAACATTTTATGGCCATTTCAGCTGCTCTCGCTACACAATGGATAAGGCCGAGGACTCTCTTCAACAAATCTGGGATGCCATACAACAGATTAAATCTGACATGAGTGTTCATTTCGATGCAAAAGTTGATAAAATACAAGCTGGACTTTTCTAAGACTCAAGGTTCCCTCTCTTCTCTTGCGAAGCAAGTTTCTGAGCCCGAACAAAGGGTAAGCTCAAACGAGGATAACATGGAGGATTTGACAAAGCGTCTCAAAAACCTTGAAAAAGAAAATGCTTACCTCAATTAGAAAGTGGATGATGCTGAAAATAGAAGTCATTTGTCTAATCTTCGCTTCATTGGTATCCCGGAGGAAAGTGAAGGCAGAGACATGTTACTATTTTTGAATAGGCTGATTGCTCAGTTGTTTGGCAATGGGCCCATGGCTCTTGTTATTGAAAGAGCGCATCACTCTCCAACTTTTTCATCTGGATCAAAACCTCATCCGAGACCTATTGTGGCCAAGTTTTTGAATATTCAGGATAAAGTTCGGCTCCTTCATCTGGCTCGGGAGAAAAAGGAGCTCATCTACATGGGCACCCGAGTTTACATCTTACCTGATTTTCAGAGCTACTCAAAATAATCCTTCGTGCCGCTGAAGTAAAGTGTTAATTTTTTCCCGCAAAGTTGAGAGTTATAGTTGATGGAAAGCCTAAACTGTTACGTTGTCCCGTTGAAGCAGAACACTTTTCTCGTGATCATTCATTCTCCACACCATGACTATGGATTACGGAACTGCGAGTAGAATCTTCTCTTGTTTACCCTCTTTTTTGAACTGAGTGATGTATTTTATGTTATAAATATGAATGTTTGATCTTTATTTTAGAGAGTGGTTATTTTTGGCCCCTTCTTTTTGTTTGCATTAATGTAATGAGCAATCTTTTGCCCTCTCCTTTTGTCTCCTTTTGTTTGCATAAATATAATTCATGATTTGTATAGGCACTTATAATTTAGGTTTTTCCAATGTTTATAAATTTGATTCTGCAATAAACTGAACTTGTAATAATTGGTTGTCCTGCAGCGGTCCTTGGCAGTACCTCTCTGCTTTGAGGAAAGACTGGAGTCGGTGCAGCTACTTTCTTAATGCAGGTACCATCTCCAAGGAGATATGACGCCATGCCTATCCGACCAATTACCACCAGTGTAGTGGACCAGAACAAAGCCAGTTTGGTGCTCCTGTGGGGTCTTCGGACTCTTACCAAGTAATGAACGGCAATGTTCAGGTTCTTTGCACATCTGAGCTTATCAAATCTTAGCTTCATCTGCTGCTGTTGGTAAGTGACACGTCTCTTATCCCCCTGGGGAAGTTCTGTGTGTGCATTTTGGAAATCGTTTCTGCGTGTGTGTGTGGATATTAAAAGACTGGTACAGCACAGTACAATTACTCATACTGACCATGAGTTGTAAGGGCTGAACGACAGATACAACACCCGGTAACCAATGCCGTATACGAGTGCAGGGAATACTGGGATACGCTGCATGGAATGGATGAAACGTATTGGGGATCCTTTCGAGTTCTAGGTGCAGTTGAAAGCTATTGGAAGAGTGCATCTGTTTTTCGCTGGATTGATCACTGTTTTCCCTACCCTAATTGCTTAGAGATTTGGATTTGTTTGTTTATTTTGTTTGTTTATTTATTTAGTTTTTTGTTGGCCCATGTACACATTACTAGTTTGGACTTGCAGGATTAGAGGAAAATTGCTGTGTGTAATACCGTTTATCAAAAATAGAGGGGGGAATTAGTCACTCAAGTAAACATGTGGCGGTAATGAAGTGAGATTTGAGTTGTTAAGTAATTGTTTTTCTTTGAAGTGAGTTGTACTTTTTATTATTTTATTTTGAAAGTGTCTGTACCCTCTGTATTGGATGTTATGGCATGTGCCAGCTTGGGCCAAGTCGAGACTGATGTTGAACACCAAACAACCCTCTAAATAAATGTGTTGATTGCTTTATTGTACTGCTGGCCTAAATTTCATTCATTTGTTTGGATAGCTGTGCGGAAACCCCGCTGGGATCTCCTATCCATTAAACTTGGAGTGGCGCTAATAGTCCTAATTCGCTAAAAAGTATATATTGATATAACCTGGTTACAGATACTTTAAAAAAAATTCTCGGAAGTTTTGAATGTAATTAACAAGCATGCATCTATGAAATCAGTTTGAGTGAGAAGTAGTCATCTTCCCTGGATCAGTTCGCATCTAATTAAGCTCTTTAAACAGAGGGATCAGGCCTGGTCCTTATATCGTAAATCTAAGCCTTCTTGATGATTGGGATTGTATTGACAGTTTAGGAATATCTGTAAAATGAAGACTAGAACCGCTAAATCCCGTTATTATAAAGATTGCCAACCCCTTCATTGTAGTCTTTATGTTCCCTCCTCACTTATTGTATGACTTGTCTCTCTTGTCTGTCTTCTTTCCTGTCTGTCTTGCCCCGTTAATTTTGTCCGTTGAGATGCCAAGGGGCGCCCCTTGGGGCGGGGGGTACTGTCCTTATCCTGTCCTTCTTGTCTAGAGTTTCCTAGTTTAGTGGACAGGGTCATGGCAGTATCACGTTTTTTGTGTATGTTACGTCTTGTGTGCAGACACGTGGCTGTTTGTTATGACTTTGCGCCACGTGTCCTCCTGTCCTCTCTTGGCCCCGCCCCCTTGTTTCTCTGTTAGCGTCCCATTAGTGTTTCATTCACCTAAACTGCCTCTTGTATTTTCCTGTTTTATTTCCTTTAGTGTTAATCCCTGCCACCTCCCCATCCCTGTCTCTTGTTCCATGCGGTTCAGTGTTTCTATTGCCTTTCTTGTTACCCCTCGTCTAGAAATCTTGTCTCTGCCGTGTTCCTGTATTGTAGTTATTTTTGAAGCATACGTTTTACATCCCTTTTTGTATCCTCCACTTTGTTCCCCCCCGTGGGAAGTGTTTTTGTTTGTTCTAATCTTATGATTTCTTGGTTTGTCCCATTGTGGGTTTTGTTTTGTGTTTTCATTCAAATAAAGTATTTTTAGGTTTTGATTCCCGTCTGCGTCTTGGTTCTCTGTCCTACAATCATGACACCAAAACCCTTTAAACTAGCCTTTTTTAAGAATCTAATTTAAGAAACCGCACTTTCACCCAAATGAACTAGGAAACTATAGACCGATATCAAATCTTCCATATCTGTCAAAAATCATGGAAAAATGTGTATCTGCAAAACTGTAATCTTGCCCTGAAAAAAAATACCTGTACAAAAATGTATGTCATGCTTTCCGCCACATCAATTAATTAAATTAAGCAAATTACCTACTCCTTGCATCAGACAAAGGCTGTTTTTCACTACTAGTTTTACTTTACCTTATTGCCACATTCAATACCATAGATCAGGGGTTCCCAAAGTTGGGGGTTGTGAGGACGGGGGTCGCAAAATGATCTCCAGAAAAAAAAAATATTATTAGAAATAGCGTATGTAATCAATAAATGTATCAAAATATAGCACAAAAGAAGAGAAGCACAAAAAACATTGTCAAACTGAGGAATATTCTGTGTATTTTTGATGCAGGAAAACAAGTTCATGCATTTATGACTTCAATACTTGATTATTGTTATGCAGTAATTAGTGGTTGTCCTGCATCCTCATTAAACCAATTACAGTTAGTTCAAAATGCAACTGCTGGAGTTCTTACAAGGACTAGAAAATTTGACCACATAACACCAATTGTATCATCCCCACACTGGATACCCATTATACACTGTTCCCTATCGAAAGCTACACTCGATGCTGCGTTTCAAACGCTATGGGAGAACAGTCTTTGTTCGACCGGTTGTGAAGCACGTGTGTCAAACACGCCAAAAATTATTATATATAAAATTATTATATAATTTTATATTATATAATATTATTATATAATATAATTTTATATTATATGACGGACGCGTCATCAGGTTCCAACTTTGTCTTCAAGGACCGCTTTGTGTGTGCGTGTGTTGTGAGGGAGAAGTCTCCCTCTTTGTTGTTTTCAAAATCTTTAATATAAAAAAGATATAACCAAGATTCTGACACTAGTGACCAAGCACTCTCGGAGTTACTTAGCCTAGTGTAAAAAGAAGGAAAAAAAAACCATGACTGACTCGGATCGAAGATGTGTTCCTCCCTGTGAGAGGATCCTCTCCGATTTCGATAAGCATGAATTTTGCTTTGAATGCTTGGGGGTTGACCATGCCTCGGGACTTGAGGGAGAGTGTGAACTCTGTGATGTTTTTGAATTCAGAGTTCTGCGTGTTCGGCTCGCCTTTTTTAAACGAGACCGAAGCACCTCTTCCTCACCCTGTGGTTCGCGGTTTGTTTTTGCTGAGGCACGGGAGACGGATACGTCCGCTTCTCTCGTGCATTCGCCGAACCGCGGCGTCCTCGCATCCGCTTCTGAAGCGTGCCCCGGCACTTCTTCTGAGCCGGCGGAGGACGAGGTTTCCCTTGTTTCTGCAGGGTTAGATAGCTCCGCCTCGGGGCGTTCCTCTCGCAATATTAAAGCGGTTGAGGATCTACTCGGGGCGGTAACCAAGGCAGTCGACAGTTAAAGCTCGACTGGCCGCGGGAACAGGAGGCTCCCAAGAGTTCAAAGTTCAACGACAGATATCTGCCGGGTGGCTGGAGGGATGAGCCCCAAAATCGGGCTCTCTCATTCTTTGAGGATCTCCACGGCGAGCTGTCTCGCTCATGGCAGAAACCTCATTCCTCCCGTGTTTTCGTGCCATCAACGTTGATCAACGGGGATACACTGCGATGCCCAGGGTGGAAGAGACGCTGGCTAGCTATCTCTCCCCTGGGACATCGTCGTCCCTGGAAAAGCCTTCTCTTCCCACCTAGCCTTGCAGAGTCTCATCTGCGCTGGTGGGAAAGGCTTTTCAGGCAGCGGGTCAGGCTGGTGCTGCCCTGCACACCATGGCGGTTTTGCAGGCGTACCAGGCTGACCTACTGGATGATGTCAGCACTGGCGGGTTGATTGACGAAACAGCGTTTTCAGAGGGCATCAGGGACAGGGAAAGAGCCTTCCTCCTTGATGCCCCGATCTCGCCTTCCGGACTGTTTGGTGGTGCGGTTAATACCGTAGTCACCGGGTTCCGGGAAGCAAGACGTCACGAGGAGGGATTTGTCAAATATCTACCCCGCAGTGCCCAAGTGTCTGGAGTGTCTGCCACCCACTCCTGACCAGTTCCCCAGTCCCAACCAGGCACACAGTTTCGGGTGGGTCCAGTCTACCTGAGGCACAAGGTCCTCCGGCAGAGTGTGGCGAGTCGCGCCCCCCCTCGCAGAGGCAGGGGAGCGGCCCACCGTGCCCCTCAGGCCACCTCGGGAGGGTCGGACCTGAGGTGCCTCATCTCTTCTAAGAAGAGATCCTAAGATGTGTGCCCGGGACTCTGGGGGTGTTTGCCCCCCCCAAGGAGGGGTTCTTAAAATTCCAAGGGTAATTGGAGGCTCCCCTTCGGCACCGTCAAAGGGCTGCTTTGCAATCTCCGCCGCCATCGGGCGTTTCGGGGATTAGCGGGCTCAAAAAGAATGCTAGATGTTTGGTTGTCTCCTGCCATATCTCAGGCCGCCATACATCTGGCATCCCCCCCAATGAGAAGTGCCAGAATTGATACCCCTTTCGGAGAAAAGCTGGCAGCGTGGAAACCACTGCCAGGTATCTCTCCATGGGTTGAAAGAACTGTAGACCAGGGCCAGGGGCGTTTCCAGCATTGAAGGACATCCGGGGCTTAGCCCAGAACATTTAATGCAAATACAGGGATCACTCGAAGAGGTTTTTTTTTTTATTACAGTCAGTAACACTTTACTTTCAGTCAAAATACATCTTTAACATTATCTTCAAGGCAGGCTAATATCCTCTCAGTGCTCAACTGAGCACAACCTTTTTTTTGGATATGAAGAGCATAACCATTGCTCAACTGAGCATGATAACATTATACATCTTTAACATTATGCTCAATACATATAAACAGAGTCAACATACAACATACACTATTCACCTCTTGCTGTCTATCTGGTATGTCCTTCTATATTAGTTATATTTCTCTCTCATCACCTGCTGTAGTCTTTCTCATCACCTGCTGTAGTCTTTCATCACCTGCTGTAGTCTCTCATCCACTTGCTAGTCTTTCTCATCACCTGCTGTAGTCTTTCATCACTTGCTAGTCTTTCTCATCACCTGCTGTAGTCTCTCATCCACTTGCTAGTCTTTCTCATCACCTGCTGTAGTCTCTCATCACCTGCTGTAGTCTTTCATCACCTGCTAGTCTTTCTCATCACCTGCTGTAGTCTCTCATCCACTTGCTAGTCTTTCTCATCACCTGCTGTAGTCTCTCATCACCTGCTGTAGTCTTTCATCACCTGCTGTAGTCTCTCATCCACTTGCTAGTCTTTCTCATCACCTGCTGTAGTCTCTCATCCACTTGCTAGTCTTTCTCATCACTTGCTGTAGTCTCTCATCCACTTGCTAGTCTTTCTCATCACTTGCTGTAGTCTCTCATCCACTTGCTAGTCTTTCTCATCACTTGCTGTAGTCTCTCATCCACTTGCTAGTCTTTCTCATCACCTGCTGTAGTCTCTCATCCACTTGCTAGTCTTTCTCATCACCTGCTGTAGTCTCTCATCACCTGCTGTAGTCTCTCATCCACTTGCTAGTCTTTCTCATCACCTGCTGTAGTCTCTCATCACCTGCTGTAGTCTTTCATCACCTTCTGTAGTCTCTCATCCACTTGCTAGTCTTTCTCATCACTTGCTGTAGTCTCTCATCACCTTCTGTAGTCTCTCATCCACTTGCTAGTCTTTCTCATCACTTGCTGTAGTCTCTCATCACCTTCTGTAGTCTCTCATCCACTTGCTAGTCTTTCTCATCACCTCATCACTACTCATTAGTAGTAATGATTAGTATTATTAGTAATTAAATATAGATGAATCATCATTAAAGCTTCAATTTTCTCTGTTCCCGTTGTTCTGTGATGAACATTAATGACAGGCATCATCAGTGCTCCTGTCACTTTAAGAACAGCCGCGCATCTCACGCGATGTCCCGCGCATCTCATTTCCTCACAACTCTTTAAGTTCATTTAAGACGTTATTTAACTAATTATGACTCCTGATATGAGAATACTCAAAATCCTCTATGTTATTGTTTGTTCAAGAGCAAAAGAGAACTCGAGCAGGTGAGCAACTGTGAGCAGGAAACTGACGCGAGTCTGTCTGTGCGTGGAGTGTGTGTGTGTGTCCCTTGATTAGCTGACATAAGACGCACACACACACACACAGGACATTGGCATACAGCGCGTTCTCTTGTGTCTTGTCACGCTTGGAAGTATTTACATGAATAAGCGTGATGATCATGTAACGCTAAGCAAAATGGATATAAAAATGGACGCTGCGTTATTTGCGTTAAATATTTTTAATGCGTTAAGCTGAAAAAATGAATCGCCCGCGTTAACGCGTTAATTTGCCCAGCCCTAATTAATTTATTAAATCGATTATTGGACATTTCAGATCGATTCTGAATCGTTGCAAATGAGAATCTAGATTCTTCTGTGAATCGATTTTTTGGCACACACCCCTACTAACTTCTATCAGATGCTAGTAACATACAAGTGATGCTAGTACCCTAATAGCTAGTTAAACAAATAGACATACAGTGAAAGAAGACATCCAGATGATGATCTTTAGATTTAAAGGATTAAAAAAAATGAATTCTTACCCACTGACTTCTTTCCAAAAAATCCCCAAAGTCTCGTTTGCTTCATTTTTCCTGCCCGCTGTCTGTCGTTATTAACAACACTCTCTCAGACACTTGACTTTGCTGCTAGCTCCTCCCCTACCTGCTGCATATTCAACAGGAAGAAACGACAGCAAAGAAATGTAGCCTATACTCTAGGCTAGATTATTTTTAAGGTCTATTTTTACAGGCTGTATGCACTATGCAGTACGTGCAAAGCCAAAGCGCAAATAGGACAACTTATGATTTCGCGGGTTTACATAGGCTCAAAAAAAAAAAAAAAAAAAGGGTTTTTTTATTTTTTTTCTCGTTCGGGAATCGGGGCTACACTCAAAACATCCGGGGCTGAAGCCCCGGCAAAATCGGCTGGCTCCGCCCCTGACCAGGGCTACAGGATAAAATTTGCATATCGCCCTCCGCGAACGGCGTGGTCTTCACGTCCATGCAACCGGAGCGAACAAATCTGTTGGCACAAGAATTACAAACTCTGCTGGTTAAAGGGGCCACAGAATGTGTTCCCCTACTAGACAGAATTAGGCTACTAAAGCTGGTATATTTTAGATCGCAAAAAGGGATGGGGGATTGCGTCCGAAGACGCACATGTTCAAAATGCTGACAATCAAGATGATTATGTCTTACATTCAGTCCCACGACTGGTTCGTGAAGAACGATCTGAAAGATGCATACTTTCATAAAGAGATCCTGCCACAACACAGGAAATTCCTGAGGTTCGCTTTCGGGGGTGAAGCTTACCAATATCGGGTTCTTCCATTCGGCCTTGCCTTGTCACCTCCAGGGCAGCTGCATTTGAATTACATAGACGACTGGATGAATTTTAGCTCAGTCTTGCGAGTTAGCGCTTCGACATCAGGATGTCGTCCTATCTCATCTCAAAACTCTCGGGTTAAGACTCAACGCCACAAAGTGCGTTCTCTCCCCTACGTAAAATACAATGTATTTAGGGACAATATGGGACTTGACCGCGATGCAGGCACAACTGTCTCCTGCACGTGTTGAATCCATCCTGAGCACCCCGAGAAGCATCAGGCTAGGCCAGAAAGCTACTCATCACTTTCAAAGAGTTTTAGGTCTCATGGTGGCGGCTTCCACAGTGATACCTCTGGGATGCCTGCACAAGAGACCGTTTCAGTTGTGGCTCAAAGCCAGGGGGTTTTATTCAAGGGCCAACCCCCAGAGGCAGACAAGGGTGATGCGCCAGGGGCTTCTCACCCTTACTATGTGGTACAGACCTCGGTTTCAGACTTTAGGTCCCACTCTCAGTCCGTGTTGTCGTCGCAAGGTGCTAACGACAGACGCATCCCTTATGGGTTGGGGTGCGGTCTTAAATGACTGTCCAGCCCAAGGGATCTGGAGAGGTCATCTTCTCGATTGGCACATCAATTGCCTTGAAATGATGGCTGTATTTCTGGCCCTGAAATACTTCCTCCGGTAGTTACGAGGCTACCATGTCCTAGTGCGGGGGGGACAACCCTTCAGTAGTCTCGTACATAAATCAACAGGGCAGGCTGCGGTTGCGCCACCTGAACAAACTTGGCCCGCAAATCCTGCCCTGGGAAGAGGGCAAATTCTTGTCCCTCAGAGAGATTCACATCCTGGGGCATAGGAATGAGGGAGCAGACTTGCTGTCCAGACAAGCTGTGAGAAACGGGGAATGGAAACTCCACCCTGAAATAGTCAAACAAATCCGGAAAGATTTTATGAAGCGGATATGGAACTCTTTGCTATGCAGGAGACGTAACACAGTTCCCTCTACTTCTATGACTCATCCAGCTCCCCTGGGTCTGGACGCGATGGCCAATACGTTGCACAGACTGCGTCTTTACGCATTTCCTCCGATAGCTCTGCTCCCTGGAGTCCTGGCAAAGGTCTGTCAACAGGGCTCGCACCTCTTATTGATGGCTCCCCGTTGGCGAACCAGAATCTGGTTCTCAGACCTAGTATCCCTCCTTGACGACTCGCCATGGGCGATCCCAGTCAGGAGAGACGTATTCTCTCAGGCGAAGGGGACAGTGTTTGATCCCCATCCTGAGCTCTGGACCCTCCATGCCTGGCCCCTGAAGGGCACCAGCTGAGAGATGTCGAGCTTCAGCCTGATGTAGTAGAGACTACTCTAAGTGCTAGGCCTTCCTCCACTAGAAGGAGCTACGCCCCAACACGGAGCGATGTTGACAAATGGTGATTGGCAAACCATGCAGACCCAATTACTGCCAGATCATTTCAGTGTTGGAGTTTCTGCAAGATAAACTGTCCTCAGGGACAAGCCCCGGTACTCAAGGTTTATGTGGCCGCCATTTCGGCCTGCCACGCCCTGATTGAGGGGGTTTCTGTGGTAAACACCCTTTAGTCACCAGCTTTATTTGTGGAGCGAGGCGGCTCATGCCTCCTTCTAGAGGGACAGTCCTTCCATGGGACTTAACGACAGTGCTCGAGGGTCTAGTTAGCGCCCCCTTCGAACCTTTGGAGTCAGCGCCTGTCAGGCTTCTGACCTTTAAAAGGGTTTTTCTAATGGCAATCACCTCTCTTAAGAGAATCGGAGATTTGCAGGTGCTTTCAACCTCGCCGTCCTGTTTAAATTTTGCCCCTCGGATGGTCAAAGCTATTCTGCATCCTCACCCGAGTTATTTACCTAAAGTTCCGTTCTCCACCGTGCATCTGGTTATTCTTGAGGCCTTTTGCCCTCCGCCGTTCACGACGTCGGAGCAGGAACAATTACACCTACTGTGTCCAGTACGTGCTCTTCAGACTTACGTCCACCGCACTAGCTAGTGGCGTAAATCAGAGCAACTTTTTAAATGCTATGGGGGCCGCAACAAAGGGGCGGCTGCAACCAAGCAAACAATATTACATTGGGTGAGGGATGCTATTGCTCTATCCTATGAGGCGCGCGGTCAAGCTTCACCTCTAGGAGTCAGAGCTCATTCCACAAAGGGGGTTTCATCTTCTATGGCCTTAGCAAGAGGTGTCCCCTTGCAGCAAGTGTGTGATGCGGCGGGCTGGTCCTCTCCGCACACATTTGTTAGATTTTATAGTCTGGATGTCCATACCTGGATCACGTGTCCTGGAGTCTACATCCCAGAGTCGTATCTGAGACCTCCTCTCGGAGACACTTTCAGTGCGGCGGCGTTGGTATTCTCGTTCCCATAGCGTTTGAAACGCAGCATCGAGTCTAGCTTTTGATAGGGAACGTCTCGGGTTACTTGGCTGTAACCCTGTTCGCTGAAAAAGCGGGAACGAGATGCTGCGCCTCAATGCCGCACTGTAGGCGTGCCCGGACGTCCTTTCAGACAAAGTTGGAACCTGATGACGCGTCCGCATTCACGCGTATTTATAACCGGCAGGTGCAGGTGTAATTAGCCACGTCACCTGCCGAGGTTATATAAAGCCAAAATAATTGTTGGCGTGTTTGACACACGTGCTTCACAACCGGTCGAACAAAGACTGTTCTCCCATAGCGTTTGAAACGCAGCATCTCGTTCCCGCATTTTCAGGGAACAGGGTTACAGCCAAGTAACCCGAGACGTATTCTATCATGCTTTCTAAGATCACAAAACTCCGAACATCTGATAGTTCCTAAAATAATTAAATCCACCAAAGGGGTTTGAGCTTTCTCATATGAACAGTAGCACCTTAACTCTGGAATAGCCTTCCTGATACTATTCGAGGGTCATACACACGCTCCCAATTTACATCTAGATTAAAAACAAATATTTTCACCAAAGCATTATAAATATGATGCATGACAATATTACCTCTTGTTTATAAATAAATTAACAGCAGCTACGCTAATTGTTCTCTCTCTGCACTCCTCCCCTGCCTCAGGATACCCATCCCGAGGTAACCACAGATTATGCCGGATCAAGTAGGACCACCTGGTGTCATCACTTGTAAGAGCCTGCCGATTAGAGTTGAGAGGTTCTAAAGTTCATGCCCCATTCTGTCTCAACACAACGTCTCCTTCCTTCCATCAGGGAACTAGGGTTACAGTTGTAACAGAGATGTTTTTCTAAAATGGGAAACCTTTCATAGTAAATTCATTGTTAGCAACAGACAGACTTCTTCTTTATTATTGCGGTGAAGAAACATTTAATGAATACTATGAAAACAGGGACTACATGCTGTTTATTTATGTTTTGATCAATTTTTGAGCATATATTTACTTGAAAAAATTAAACAATACAACCACTGCAACATTAATATTTACATATTGTTTTATTTTTCAGTAGGGTTTAGCTTTTTCCCATCAAATGTTGTTTTGTGTTTTTTTCAGGTTTAAACAGGATGATGTAACATTTAGGTGCAAATATACAGAATAATAAACCAAAGCTTGAGGCTAAAATAGCAAATATCTCCACAGCTACAGTAAATTTTCCAGGAGAACTGACATAAGATGGAATAAATGTGATCCAGACAGCACAGAATATGAGAATACTGAATGTGATGAATTTAGCTTCATTGAAGTTATCAGGCAGTGTCCGAGCCAGAAAAGCCAGAATGAAGCACAAGAGTGCCAGTAGACCAATATAACCCAGTACAGCCCAGAAACCAACAGTAGAACCCAGACTGCACTCAAGAATGATCTTCTCTTTATAATATTTTATATTTTTATAGGGAAAAGGAGGAGATATTGTTAGCCAAAGCACACATATGAGAATTTGTATAAGTGTAAATGCAAGAACACTGAGTCTCTGTTGGGGAGGTCCAAACCATTTCATGACATTACTTCCTGGAAAAGTGGCCTTAAAGGCCATTAACACAACTATTGTTTTCCCTAGAACACAAGAGATACAGAGGACAAAAGTGATCCCAAACGCTGTGTGACGTAACATACAGGACCACTCAGTGGGGCGACCAATGAAAGTAAGTGAACAGAGAAAACACAGAGTCAATGAGAAGAGCAGCAGGAAGCTCAGCTCTGAGTTGTTGGCTTTTACTATGGGGGTGTCCTTCTTACTGTAAAACAGAACTGTGACCAGAACAGTTATTCCTACTCCAAACAGTGAGAAAAAGACCAGCACTATACCCATAAATTCTGTGAATGACAGATACTCTACAGCTTTTAACACACAAACGGTGTTCTGAGTATTAGACCAGAAATCCTGTGGACACTGCTTACAGTCATTTGAATCTGGGAAAAAAAAGTTTGATTAGTAGTTATAAAGAATATATATAAGTAAATATTTTAATATTGATAACCAAGTGCATTGTCTTTTAAAGTTTGATTTGAGCTGAAGTTTACCTGTTTCATTACTGATTTCTCCATCTGCACATGGAATACAGTCATAACAGCAGACAGGTCTTCCTTTCTGTACAGCCTTCCTAGTGCCTGGAGGACAACTCTCACTGCACACAGACCTTGGCTTCTACATGGACATATGTTCAATCATTTAGAGATGGAAAATGTTTTGCTTTTTTACGCTGATTTTTTGTGAATACGTTTTGGAAAAAAAACATAATTTAAAGTGCCGTTTTCAAAACTACATCATTTGTTAAACAGCCACTCCCTCTGCTGTTGCATTTTTGCCAATGCCAGTTAATGAAATTGCCTTGGAAACATATTGGAGAGAGATTCTATGAATTTCTTAACCTCCCTATTTCCATATATTGTAACCGCATAATGTGCCTGTCTTATTCAATGCACTGCCTGATTTCTTTTAAATGATATCATACTGTTCTCCCATTTTACAAGACAACCAGATTATTGTCATAAACAAGTTTATTCTCATTTACCTCCAGCTGTCCTCCAGCCCATATTATGTTTTTATTGTTAAGCACAAAGCGCTGGTCAGGTGGCAGTGAGGCATCATAGTAACCCACTGCTTTAAACTGAATTGATCCATCAGAGTCCTGCTGCCAGTTCACAATTTCATACAGGGGAACTATGCCTCCAAACCTGTCAAACCACACATTATCTCCAAACTTTACAGTGAAATTGACCATTTTCAAAGCCTCAGCCACCTAGTGAAAAGACAGATTTGAAATATTATAACTAAGGTAAGTTAACATATGTCTACAAGACTGTCCCCTTTTCATTTTAGTTTACCTGCTGTGGTTGTATTAGCAAGTTTTTCTCACAACCGTCTTGTTCTTTGCATTTGAGTAGACTGTGTAATGCATGAGCCATGGTATACACGGCTTTGTAGACATTACTTGCATATCTTTGGTCAGGAATATCATCATTGTAATTCTTTAGAACAAGCAAATGCTGATATCGGCTGCAACTTAACGCAAATTGAGATGAATTCCCCCCTCCCACCGAGCATGGAAAAGCGTTGTCCCAGAATGCTTTTATAACATAATCTGCAAGTCCTTCAATCTGTATTTTTCTTACTGCAAACCCAAGTGATCCTCCAAGCAAATGAAAGCTTCTTGGAGTGATGTAATCTTTTGCAGTTATCCATGCTTCTGAACCAATTATTTGGAGGCCTGTAATGTTCTGAATACTTAACTGCTCAATTAGTAATCCCATATCAAGAAATGAAATATATGCAACAATAACTTTTGCAGTTCCTTTTTTAATAATGTCTACTGCTTTTTTCATTTTTTCAGTCTCCGTACGGTAGTATTTTACAGAGTACTCTATGCAAATCCCCTCCTGCTGTGCTGTTTTCAGAAATCTAGCCATTCCATTGTTTCCATAATCATTGTCACTGTTCACAGTTCCAATCCATGACCAGCCTAAGTGCTTGACAAGAAGTGCAAGTGCTTCACTGTAGTAATAATCACTACCAATAGTCCTAAAAAGAGATGGGTAATCTTTCCTATTACCGAGACATTCACATGAGGATGAGTGACTTATCTGAAAAATTAAACAGGAAAATCATGAAGCATTTATTAGTCTGGTATTTTGCGTAAATTGCTATTCCCTCTTACCACTGGGATTTTAAAAGGTCCTGTGGTTCTGGATACAATCATTGTGTTGGTAGACTCTGTTTCCCCTATTATAGCATGTATAGGAGTCTGTCCATTGCATTTGCCTCCTGCTTCAAACTCTTGTCCATTCATTAATGTCATAATTGCACCCATTGTAGAGAGTCGTGCACCACAGCTATCAAAAATTCTGTATCCAATAGTAACATTTGGGAGCAAAGTATCACTTTTGTTAATCTCCTCAATGGCAAAAGTCAAAGTTTGAGCAATCCGAAAATCTCTTAGATTCACACTGTGAAGATGTTAAACCAAAAAAAGAGCGGCAATAAACATAGATAATGTGAATACATTTGCATTTATGATATTCAGTTTTTACCCATGGCAGTAAACAGCATAGTCATAAATCATTTTTCATGAATTCAAACAGTTTTAACATTACAAACCTGGAGCATGTAATGAGCTGAGGCTTTTGTGTAAACTGAAAAACAGGTAATATTTCTTTACTGTGAATTGAAAAAAGTGCTCCAATAATTAGGTCTCCATCCTTAAACAGCAGTGGGTATTTTGGGTCTCCCATCATTTGGCAAAATGTGTTTTCTGCCTTTGCATGAAGATAATGGAAAAGCAGGAGTGTGTACAAAATGAAAAGCATCCCCAAGGTTGAGTTAAATGCAGCTATCAAATGCAGTATAGTTCCGACACAGTTTGTGCATTTTTATAGACATCATTATCATGGTTGAATTGTTGTGAACATATCCAATGACTTCTTAGGGGAGGCCATGAGACAGTCCAATGAGGAGTGAGAGGCTGTTTTCCTTGTACTAGATTGTAAATTGAAAGAAACTGCAGTTTATGTATCTAATTGGTAGTCTTTGTGTTATTGAAAGTTGATTTTCACATTTGTTATACTTATACATTTATGTTTCCTTCTTTTACAAAAGTATTAGTCTTAGTATATAAGTTCCAGTATGAAAATTATACCATTTGCGTCTTAATATATTTTTCCCTGTTTAGTGAATTATGCAGCTTATTTACTTCTTGTAACATTTGTGTGTTTCATGAAATGTGTGGGGAGAACCCAATTGCAGGCAGCTGGGAATGAGGGGTTTAAATAGATATTTGTTATAAGAATACATACTCTACAAAAATGCAAAACAAAACTCACGAGGGGGAAAAAAAGACAGGATAAACTATAAACGAAAACAAGGACACGGACTGACTAGCCTAAGAAAACAAACACTTAGCACAAACACTAAACTGTACTAACTAGACATGAAGTAACAGGAACTTGGCAAGACAAGGCATAGCAACACAGTACATGAACAGGTACAGGTACAGGTACAGGTACAGGTACAGGTACAGGTACAGGTACACTTACAGGTGGGGGGACTGGCTAGCAACATGCTGGAGGTGTTGGATGGGGAATCCAAAAACGCCCTCCGTCCACACCTGCCGCGGAGGCTAGCCGGTGGTGGAGAGGCTGCCTTGGATGAGGTGGAGGGTACGGAGAGGCCAACGACCCCAATCTACAAGGCCTGGCCCTCCGGGATCGTCGCCAGGGAAGATGGAGGTTCGACTGGAGGTAAGGGCCAGGACTTATCCCGGATGGCCAGGACCCTCACCACGTCCTCGAAGCCCAGAGGCTTCAGCAAACAAGTCTCACTGGGAGTGAGGGGTTTAATAAGGCAGGTGCAAAAGAGAAGCTTAAGGTCTGCCTCATTGAACTCCGTCCCCACTGCTTCTATCAGGAAGTCCCGTGCAAAAGTATATAGTCTGCCGAACAGGAGGTGGGCTTGCTCCGCTCGCAGAAGACCATGTTCGGCATCCATGGTAGCCTGCTGGGTTCAGTTTTGGCTCATTCATTCTGTCTTAAAATATGTGAGGAGAACCCAATAGCAAGGCAGCGGGGAATGAGGGGTTTAAATAGATATTTATTATAATAATACAGACTCTACAAAAAGGCAAACCAAAACCCACGAGGGGGAAAAGAAGACAGGATAAACTAGAAACGAAAACAAGGACACGGACTGACTAGACTAAGAAAACAAACACTTAGCACAAACACTAAACTGTACTAACTAGACATGAAATAACAGGAACTTGGCAAGACAAGGCATAGCAACACAGTACATGAACAGGTACAGGTACAGGTACAGGTACAGGTACAGGTACAGGTACAGGTACAGGTACAGGTACAGGTACAGGTACAGGTACAGGTACAGGTACAGGTACAGGTACAGGTACAGGTACAGGTACATCATATAGGAACAGCCACATGGTACAATGAACGAGCACAGGACAATGAACACAAGGATGTTTTAAAGGGGAGAAAGACAAAGGATAATTATCAAGGAACCAGGTGACGGGGATTAAACACTAAGGGAAGGCTAACAAGACAAAAGGGCGGGAAACACCGACGAGACATGATAAGCACATGCCAGCCAATATATAAACAAAGCCATGTCTTTCTCACACAAAACCCAAGGCAATGCCATGACTCCTCCGCTGCAAGACCAAGAATAAACATGACATGATAGGGGAATCATGACATTGTGTAAACAAACAGGACACTCTAAAACCAGTCGTGTTAAGAACAATACATTTGGTCTTGAGTTAAGGACAAAACATTATCTTGTAACACAACTGTAAAAAATAAACAAAATGTGTTAGGATAACACAAACAATGTGTTAAATTGACACATCATTTTTAAGTGTGTAGAAACAACACATTTTAGCCTATTGGACACACTGTTAAAGTTTATGTTTTTCTCTACTTGACAATTTTTGCTTTAAAGAATAAAATATTTCATACTCTAAATAAAGTGAGCTCATAGACTTCATAGCATTTTCGCTTTAGGTTGCCATTTCTATTATACAGTTAAAAACTGAAGCTATATATATTTACAGACAGCATAACCAACCTGATCTAATGGGAATCTGATCTTAACCATTTTTATGATATGGCTTATTTGCATGAATTCTTACAATGCGAATCGTACAGAAGGGTACGATAATAAATGAAAAGTTATACTAAAGACCCTTCAACAAACCCACCCCTAAACCTTACGTCAGTAGCGAGAAAGAAAAATGTATTAAATTATAAGAAGGAAATTCTACGAATTCAAACGAATTAGCCATATTGTAAAATAGTTTACTGTACGAAATCCTAACCACAGTGCAGATAAGGAACCAACACTCGTTAAATGTACAGTGCCTTGCAAAAGTATTCATTCCCCTTCATTTTATTCACATTTTGTTATGATGCTGCCTTATCTTAAACTTCTTTAAATAAAACAAAATACATTTACATCTACACTTCCTGCACAATAATGACAAAAAAATGGAGAACTGAAATAAGTACTTTGCATAAGTATTTATACCCTTCTCTGGGACACTTGAAATCTAGCTCAGAAGCATTAGATTTGCATTTTGATGTTTCTACACTTAGAGTGCAGTTAACCTGTGGCAAATTTAATTGAATAAGTATTATTTGGAGTGGCAAATTCCTCACAATAAAAGGTGCAACAGCTGAAAATGCATATCAAAGTATAAACAAGAGATTGTTGCCAGTAGAACTGCCAGTAGAGCTCTGAGACAGGATTGTATCAAGACACAGATCTGGGGAAGACTTCTGAAAACAATCTGCTATATTGAAGGTTCACAGAAGCATGTAGCCTCCATTAATTCTTAATGAATGAGGTTTACCACCAGATCTCTTACTTCAGCTGACCTCCTTTCCAAACTGAGCCATCGATGGAGAAGGGTCTTGATTAGAGTGGTGACCAAGAAGCTGATGATCACTCTGGTTTAGCTCCATGATCATATATGGAGATAGGAGAAATTTAAAGAAGGACAAACATCACTACGACACTCCACCATTGGCTAAAACAATGCAAGTTGGCTTATGGACAACTCTGTCTATATCCTTGAGTGGCCCAGCTAGTGCTTGGGCTTCAACCCAACTGAACATCTCTGAAGAAACCTGAAAATCTCCATCTAATGATGATCGAATGATGAGTTTGAGAGGTTCTGAGGAGAAGAATTGCAGAAAATTGCCAAATGCATATGTGTAAATCTTGTCACATCATACACAAAAAGATTTGAGTCTGTAAAGGTGCTCTAATCCTCTTCTGGGTAAAGGGTATGAATACTCATGCAATGTACTTTTTTTATTCTAACAAATGAGCAAAGCTCTCAAAAAAATGTTTTGTTATTGTTGTGCATGGAGTGTTGATTACTGTAATAAATAATAATTTAAAATACTTTAATATAAGGCAGCACCATAACAAAATGTAAATTAAATAAAGGGTACTGAATACTTTTTAAAGGCACTGTATATTATTAGTGTTATATTCTAAATTATGCTTATTTGAAGATATACTGTAAATGTAAAAAGATTTCTTTGAAAAATAGGTTTGTGTGTAGGTTGAGGGATAGGGGGTAGAATCTATATTTTTGCAGTATAAAATTATGTCTGTGGAAAGTCATTTGTGTTAAGTTGTGTATTTTTCTTAATAAACAAGGAAACATTGTACGGTTCTCCAGTTTAGTTTATTTCTCAGTTGGACGTAATTTATGTTTTCCCCATCATATGTTGTTTTGTGTTTTGTTCAGGCCTAAACAGGATGATGTAACATTTAGGTGCAAATATACAGAATAATAAACCAAAGCTTGAAGCAAAAATAGCGAATATCTCCACAGCTACGGTAAATTTTCCAGGGGAACTGACATAAGATGGAATAAATGTGATCCATACAGCACAGAATATGAGCATACTGAATGTGATGAATTTAGCTTCATTGAAATTATCAGGCAGTGTACGAGCCAGAAAAGCCAAAATGAAGCACAAGAGAGCCAGCAAACCAACATAACCAAGAACAGCAGAAAACCTACAGCAGAACCCAGACTGCACTCAAGAATGATCTTCTCTTTATAATATTTCATATTTTTATAGGGAAACGGAGGAGATATTGTTAACCAAAGCACACAGATAAGAACCTGTATAAGTGTAAAGGCAAGAACACTGAGTCTCTGTTGTGGGGGCCCAAACCATTTCATGACATTACTTCCTGGAAGTTTGGCCTTGAAGGCCATTAACACAACTATTGTTTTACCCAGAACACAAGAGATACAGAGTACAAAAGTGATTCCAAACGCTGTGTGACGTAACATACAGGACCACTCAGTGGGGCGACCAATGAAAGTAAGTGAACAGAGAAAACACAGGGTCAATGAGAAGAGCAGCAAGAAGCTCAGCTCTGAGTTGTTGGCTTTCACTATGGGGGTGTCCTTCTTACTGTAAAACAGAACTGTGACCAGAACAGTTATTCCTACTCCAAACAGTGAGAAAAAGACCAGCACTATACCCATAACTTCTGTGAATGACAGAAACTCTACAGTCTTTAAAACACATTTATTTTTCTCAGCATTAGACCAGAATTCCCCTGGACACTGCATGCAGTTATTTGAATCTGGAAAGAAAGTTGCGATCACTATACTTAGAGACAAAAAAGAAGATTACATTAGTTATGAACTCATTTTGATAAAAAACTGTACCCTGAACAAAAGAAAGAGAACACAAAAAGAGCAGCTAGCAAATTTGCTTTGTATCTTTGACTGTGGCTGAAGTTTACCTGTCTCATTACTGATTTCTCCATCTGCACATGGAATACAGTCATAACAGCAGACAGGTCTTCCTTTCTGTACAGCCTTCCTAGTGCCTGGAGCACAACTCTCACTGCACACAGACCTTGGCTTCTACATGCAAACATAATGAATATTTTAATAAAATCAAGAGATAACAATCTTCGGAACAATAATAACACTACGGGTTATGTCATGTTATTAATGTTATGAAAACAAGAATGAATACTGTGTATGCTCACAATAGTATACTTTTGCTCAAACCTAGTTCAGTTACACCTTCTTCTTTCATTATAAACATGATTTTACATGGGAATAACATTTTTGTAATTAACTTGGGGGTTAAAGGTATTTTAAAAATTAAAAATTGTATTCATTAGGTTCAGACATTCCATTAATTCAATATTTTCAGAGACTATAGACGACCCGATCAATGTCATTTACCTCCAACTGTCCTCCAGCCCAGATGATGTTTTCAGTGTTAAGCACAAAGCGCTGGTCAGGGGGCAGTGAGGCATCATAGTAACCCACTGCTTTAAACTGAATTGATCCATCATAGTCCTGCTGCCAGTTCACAACTTCATACTGGGCTACTGTGACACCAGTGCTGTCAAACCACACACGATCTCCAAATTTAACTGTAAAATTTACCTTTTTCAGAGCCTCAACAGCCTAGTGAAAAAAGACATTATGAGACATTTGCCACTATTAGACTACATAATTATACATTTTCTTTATAGATCATTGTTTTACCTGCTGTGGATGTATTTTCAGGTCTTTGTCACAACCTTGGTTTTCTTTGCACTTGAGTAGACTGTGTAGTGCATGAGCCACAGCATACACTGCTTTATAGACATTGCTTATATATCTTTGCTCAGACACATCATCATTGTCATTTTTAAACACAAGTAGATCCTGATATTTACTGCAATTGAATGTATACTTAGAAGAGTTCTCATCTTTATGTGAGCATGGTAAAGCCGTATCCCAGAATGCTTTAGTAACATATTCTGAAAACCCTTCAATGTCAATTTTTTTTACTGAAAATCCCAAAGACCCTCCAAGCACACGTAAGCTTATTGGAGTGATCAGTTTCTTTGCAGTTATCCATGCTTCCACACCAATCATTTGGAGGCCTGTAATGTTTTCGATATTTAGCTGCTCAAGTAAATTGTTCATTTCAAAGCCGGTAAGAAATGCCACAATCACTTTAGCAGTGCTTTGTTTTATTACATTTACCACTTTTTGGAGTTTTTCGGGTTGTGTTCGGTAGAATTTCTCAGTGTATTCTACACAAATGCCTTCCTCCTGGGCTGTATTCAGAAATATGGCCATTCCATTGTTTCCATAATCATTGTCACTGTTCACAGCTCCAACCCAAGACCAGCCGAAGTATTTGACTATTTTTGCAATTGCTCTGCTCTGATGATAATCACTAGCAATAGTTCTGAAAAAAGAGGGGTAATCTTTCCTATTACTTAGACACTCACATGTAGCTGAGTGGCTTATCTGAAGAAAGGAAAAGTATAAGAAATGTCAAAAGAGTCTGGAAATTGTGTCAATTTATTTGCTGTTATTGCCTCTTACCACTGGATTTTAAAAGGTCCTGTGGTTCTGGACAGAATCACTGTGGCAGAAGACTCTGATTCTCCAATGACAGCATGTATAGGAGTCTTTCCATTGCATCTTTGACCTGCTGCAATTTCCTGATTATTCATTAATGCCATAGTTGCACTTACAGAAGAATGTCTTGAAGCACAGCTATCATAGATTTTGTAGCCAACAGAAACATTTGGGAGTAAAGTTTCATTTCTGTTAATCTCCTCAATAGCAAATGTCATAGTCTGAGCAATACGAAAATCCCTCAGATTCACACTGCAAATTCAGACATATAACTAATTAACTACATTGCAACTACATACAACAAAACAGATAAAAAGATGAAAGAGTAAGGGATATTTAAATGTACTTTTAAAGTTTCACTTAAAATTTAAATATCATAATTTTTTATTTTTAAATTTCGTATGTCATATGTTAATAGATAAGTTGTATTTTTAACATTTTGTATTTAGTTGCCTACAATGTCTACCTTACTGTTACTATAAATATTGCAAATATAACAAACCTAGAACATGCCATAAGCTGAGGTTTTTGTGTAAAATCAGTTGAAGACAATGTTTCTAAACTGTGGATTGAAAAAAGTCCTCCAATAGTTATGTCTCCATCCATGGACAGCAGCGGGTATTTAAGGTCTCCCATCTTTTGACAATGTTTGTTTTCTTCCTTTGCATAAAGGTGATGGAAAAAAAGGAGTGTATAAAGAAAAACAGGCATCCCAAAGATTAAGAGCAACATCCAAATGCTTATGGGCTGATACAATATTTGCACTTTTATACACGAATATGAACGAATCATTGTAAGGATAGTCTATGACCTCATAGGACAGGGCATGAGCCAATAATGGAAGAGTCATGTTATTTGAATAATCTAATTTCACTTGAAATCAAAGTGTCATATACAGTGCTTAGACATTCCTTTTTACTCATGTAGTTAGGAACACCTAAATATCAAACCAACCTTGTGTATCGTTTGTAATCATTGCACAGTTAACTAAAATTATTTGTTTTCTATTTGATTTAAAGATTATTTTAAAAGGAGTATGGCCCATTTGAACAACAGAAGTGCTCGTTGAAGCAATGTGTCGATTCTTCTGGTTACGGTTATTTCAAAATGCTGGAATCGTCCTAAATGGCTCTTATAATGAGTTCCACAGAATGATTTTAAAATCCAGACATGTTCAGAGACAGAAGAAATTTTGATGACTGCTGTTATCAGACTTTTACAAACTCAGTCAAATTTAAAGTTTTAATCCAATAAAGTGAATCTGAGGAAACCGTGGCTGGAATACATACAGTATAGGTGATTATTTCACAACACGATTTCACTCAATGCTCTAAATTGTTGATCACAATGCTGTAGTGTGATGAATAAGATTACCACAAGCATTTTTTTATTTCTATTATTTGTATCGCTGTTCTGTGTAATTTTTCATATTCTTTAATTTAATGCATTTTTTTCACAATTACGGCTATATATAATTTATATTCAATGTAGTCAAGCTTTCGTTGCATTACTCTCCTAAGATTGTTAATATCATTACATGTCTTTTAAGAAGTTACCATGTATTCAGCTATTTTTGTCATGATTCCACTATCATGTCATGTTTTATTCTTGTTTTGTTGTGGAGCCATGGCATAGCATTTAATTGTGTGGTGGGAGTGATACAATTTTTGCACCTATTTGGCCATACCTTCTCTCGCTACGGTCTGCGTCTTTGTTCCCATCATCTCGTTCCTCGTAGCCTCTCCTTAGTGCTTAATCCCCAGCACCTGTTCCTCGTTAATGATCCTGTGTTTGTCACCCTTTAAAACATCCTCATGATCATTGTCCTGTGCTCGTTCATTGTAGCTGTTTTGTAGCTGTTTGCTGTCTTGTCTTGCCTTGCCTTGCCTTGCCTTGCCTTGCCTTGCCTTGTTCCCGTATCCCGTGTCTAGTAGGTGTTAATTTAGTGTTTGTACCAGTGTTTTCTTTTTCTAGTTTAGTTAGGCTGTGTTCTTGTTTTTGTTTATAGGTGTTCAAGTCTTGTTTTCCGTATGGTGGGTTTTGTTTTGTCCTTTTGTAGTGTCTCTTATGTATAATAAATCCCCTTGTTACCCCTACCGTCTGTCTCTGCCTGCATTTGGGTTCTCCTTCCATGTCTTCAATGCCAAACCGTGACAATTTTAAAGACTGAAATAACAACACACATAACCAATAATAATAATAATCAATCACACAGAAAATAACCATGGCTTTACTACAAATAAAAACCTTGCACTATACCATTATTTTCCTGCACATTATTTTTGTCATGACCTGTCACAAAGGAGACAGAGATTCAGATGCGAGAAATCAAGGTTTATTAAACAAGACAGAAATAAATAACCCACCAGGCACCAGCAGCACAGTCCAGCAATACACGAGAGGTTACGGGGAGAGGACTCGACCTGCCGACACTCTTAGAAGATTCACAGGTTAAACCACAAAGGGGGATTCCTTTTAGACGTCGACTCAGTCCACTGGAACCACGGGAGGTCGCAGGGAGAGGACTCGACCCGCCAACACTCCCGGAAGATCTGTATTCCACCACGCCGGAGAAATCTATCCACAGAGGCAGAGTGAGAAGCTGTGGGTAATCCGAACCCGAAGAGAGTTCAGGGCTGCCGGGTTCCATCAGTATGCCTGGGTGCAAACAACCGAGAGGTCCGGGACGCCAACAGAGACTGAGGACCAAAATTATGATGATAGCAAAAACCAAGGCACTGCAGAAGGCTGAGAATAATAGAACTAGGACTGAAAACCAAGACTTAGACTGAAGACAGTGATTTAACCAGGACTAGAGACTAAGAGTTAACTAGGACTGTGATGAGACGAGGTTCGTCAGGCTTAGCTGTAACACACAACATTCTGACACAAGACGAGAGGACGAAAGGGAATAAAGAGGAAAGTCTACAAATTAGGAATAAGACGGCGTGGAATTGGTACTTCTCCGCCTTGATAAATAGTTGATTCTCTAAAAATCATGCACGCAAACCTCGCAAACTTGTCGGGAATGTTCCTGGAGAAAGGCGGAAAAAAATCGTAATTTCATCCAGGTAAACAAAGACAAATAGATTGATCATGTCGCTCAACACATCGTTAATGAGGCCCTGGAAGACGGCAGGTGCCAAATCTGAATAGTAAAGCGACTTGTCAAAGGGTGTGGCCAGTGCATTGATGTTTTCTTTAGGGCACATTAACACTCCTGTGGAATCGGTGAATGACCATTTGTGGTCAAGGGGCATCATAACTTCCCTCCTGTCAAAAAGCATGGGATAAGCTACATTCAGGTATTTTAGTGGTTTCCGGCCGAGGTGCAAAATCGAGAGAGAGCAACAGCACCCCCTTGAGGTGTCCATTTTGTCAAAGGTGGGGCCGCTTGCTGCATTTCTTAGCAACAACGCAAAAATGCATAGGGGGCATGGGGCATCCGTTTGGTTGTTACGATCCATTCTCCCCACTAAGCGTCTAATGGCTCGTTGCTCCCATAGGGCCAAAATCACGCGAACCCACTAAATCACCTTACTTCTAGACGTCGACTCAATCCACTGGAACCACGAGAGGTTGTGGGGACAAGACTAAGTAGGCAAGAAATACTGGGGTGGTGGACTAATTCTCTTTATGGAGATTATACTAATTGTATTATTTTTGTATTATACTGCTGTTGCGTCCGAATACGCCTACTTACCTACTATGTAGTACAATGTCCGTAGTATGTCCGAATCGTCAGTATTCATAAGAGAGTGGGAGAGAAATTCCCGGATTTAGAAGTACACAGCGACAGATACTTGAGATGCTCCATATCCCATGAGCCCACGGGACAGAATACCACGCACAGCTCGCATAAATTCCAATTGATCATCATCCACAAAAGAAAAACCAAGACAAAATAATAATGGACTATCAAAAATATAGTCCATTATCTTAATCCAGCCACTTGCTCAGCCCCTATTGGCAATCTCGAAACCTGCGCATAATTCTTCGTTTTTTTGTGCAGAAAGTACAAGATATCAGATATCACCTCTCTCCCCCCGATATGATTCATTCTCACCAGAACACTCCTAGTAATTTCACTAGTTTTAAATCAATGACTCCATCTCAATTCAGAGCATTAATTTCTAAAATGAAATTTACATATTGCCAATCCGATTTAATGTTTGGCCATTTGCTTAGAGAGCGGTTGGACATCATTAGCCCTGCCCTTTTAACTATTATAAACAGCTCCTTGACTAGTGGCGTTTTCCCAGAGTCTTTTGAACACGTTTCTGTACAGCCCCTGCTAAAAAGATCTCACCTCGATCCATCTGTTCTTAGCAACTACTGGCCGTTTTCTAAACTCCCCTTTATTTCAAAGGTTTTAAAGAAAGCAGTGTTTTCACAGTTTACTTCATAGCTGAATGCTTTTAACATTCTGGATAAATTCCAATCTGGTTTTAGAGCTCTTCATAGTACAGAGTTGGCCTTGCTTAAAGTTATGAATGAACTTTTGTTGTTCATTGATTCATGATCATCTGCCACTCTAACACTGTTATATTTGAGTGCAGCCTTTGACACTATAGACCATGACATCATCTTGAATCGACTCAAATATGAAGTAGGTGTTTAAGGCGTTACAGAGGCATTACAGTGGTTCACCTCTTATTTAAAGGGTAAGACTTTTTCAATTTATATCAGTGTTGTTCACCTCACGTCTCCGTGTCCCCTGATTGCCTAGAATCTGCGATCTGCTGTTTTGTTCGCCCACCACTAGAGGGCACAATTCACACAACAGACTGTCAAATCATGACCTGGACTTCACATCCCAGAAGGCATTGCACTGATTACACCTAAGGCTGCGACTCATTACATGTAGTCTATTTTAACAAACACTTTCAGTTCCTCATTGCCTAGTCTTGTATGTGTTTATCAAAGAATTCATTGACAGCATCGTGATGGAGCCAAATTCTATTAACCCAATCGGGTTATTTTCTTTTTTTTAACATTTACAATTACATTTACATTAATGCATTTGGTAGATGCTTTTATCGAAAGCTACTTGCATTGTATTATAATTTTTTTATTCTGATTATGTGCAATCCCTTGGGATCAAACCCATGACCTTGGCATTGCTAGTGCCATGCTCTAACCACTGAGCCACAGGAAAGCTTGTTTAGTCTTAAAGCCTTGGATTTTTCGCCTCGACTTTTCGTTTGGATTATTGGATTATAGCAGAAGACAGACATCTGAACCTGTAATTTCAGCCTAATGATCCGACGGTTTCAGCATGCATCTCAGCATGCCTGAATGACATCTCCAGTGACATTCGGACTCAACTCGACCTTTCCATCCAACTATTTTCTTCAACCATTACTCGTTCCAGAATGGCCAGAAACCCGTGAGTGGCAATTGGTGATCAGCTGAACCTCACAGATCATGTTGCCAGCACCACCCGGTCCAGTAGATTCATCTACAATAATAGGATAATTAGACCTTTCCTGTCTGAGAATGCTACGCAAGTTCTTATCCAGGCTCTTGTCCTGTCCAGACTGGACTATTGCAATGCTCTACTGGCTTGTCTTCCAACTTGTTCAACCAGACCTCTTTAGATGATCCAGAATGCAGCTGCAAGAGTGGTTTTCAACGAGCGAAGAGAGCGCACATCACTCCTCTCTTCGTTGGACTGGCTTCCTATAATTGCTCATATCCAATTCAAATCTCTGCTCTTGGTCCACAAAACCACCACTGGTTTGGCACCCCCATATCTTCACTGGCTAATTCAGATTTATGTACCCGCCCAAACAATCAAACAACGTCTTGTGATGCCGTCCCAAAAATCAAATTTCTTCCACCTCTTCTACTTCTTTTCTACTTTTCTTCCTCCAACATTGCAATAATACATGAAAGAAGAACTGTTCATTTTGAGTTTTGAAAAAACTTTTTATACCATGTAATGCTTTTCTATTGTTTTATATGATAATATCATTCATGATTTCTGAAATTGATGTAAATAATCACATATAAATCTGACATCAACTGCTCCAACGCTTTTGTTTCCTAGGCTCATACTGTGTAAAAAACTTCAGCTACTCTGCATGCACACAGGTTGGCAAGCGTGCACCAGACACTGTAGTTATGATGCATGGAAAGCGATTATATTTGTAGTAGCTGGGATCATCTCTCCAATTGATCTCTATGTGGTGCATACATTGTCAGGGTTCTGCCGTTGAATGTTTCTTGGTCTTGTTGCAGAACCAGGATAGGATCCCTTGTTTCTTGTAGAGAGAGAGTTTTTTGGGCTCTTTGTACGCCATACTCTCTCTCTGAGTCTCGTCTGTGTTTCCCGCCCTTTCGTCTCGTTATTGCTTGTTAATTTATTAATGACCCGCACCTGTCCCCTCTATATTTTTATCCCATATATTGACCTCGTGTCTCTTGTCAAGATTTCGGTGGCTGGGTAGCCTACACCGACGGCTGGGCAGTGCTCTCTGGCAGCTGGGCAGCAAACAAGAAAGCCGGCTGGATCACCGGCAGGACAGGACAGGGAGTAGAGGCCCGGGTAGCAGCTGGGATGCCGGCACGGATCTATGGCGGGAACAGGCTCCAGTGGCCTCAACCCTGGAGGGGAACACTGCAGCCTCAACCCTGTCCGTGTCATCACCATCCATATACCTGACATACATGAGGAAAATGTGCCACTCAAGCGTGCGGCATCGAATAAGTTAAATTATTAATTTGGTAAATATAAGCAATGAAGCGGCTGGCTGGCTGCGGGATAAATCACTCGGTAAGACACTTCGCTAAAGCTCCCGTATTGAGCATTGGACAGGATCTAAGGCAATGCCATTTAGAGCCGCAATATACTTTATGGGGCCCCACCACTAAAACCACACTTATTATAAGCATCGGGAAAAAAATACCCAGAATATGTAAATGTATATAACCACATTTTGGATTGAAACAACCCAGCATAGGTATTTAAGTAAACTTTTTATTATTATTAGTCATGCTTGCGAATGGGCTTCTTCACAATCTTCATAGGAAAGGTTGGTTTTTAACAGTTTGTTTCAAAGGGAATTTGTAAGGTTTTCATTATTTACTGATGTTTATTTTAATGTTTTATATGCCGTCGTGTGCCATTTAACTGATCAATTTGTGCATTAAACATGGACAGATCTTTCATCCTCATTTATTTCAGATAACATACTTAAATTTCAAGTATTTAACTATTTAACAATTTCAAGATTTTAAAATATAAATATTTTTTAATATTAATAATATTTCTACAAAAAAAAAATATTTCCCAACCACTGCGGTTGATTTTTTTCATTACCACCGCGGTGGTAAAAAACTGCCACCCTCACAGCCCTACTCGAGCGGTACTTTGATGTCATGGGGGTTGGTTCATTTTACTTGGCTTTGAGTAGACTCTGCTGATCTTGTCAAGTGGTTGATGTCCTTAGGGCACCATCGTGTTGACCCTGGGAAACATTTAAATTTAATTTATTTAAAAGTAATCTAACAACCAGGATAAGGTCTTTCTAGAACTTTCTAGTTTAGCTCCAACTTGGCTCAGCACACCTGTTTGGAAGATTATAGTCTGCTTTGTGAGACACTGATTAGCTGTTCAGGTGTGTTTGATTAGGGTTGAAGCTAAACTTGCAGGACACAGGTACTCCAGGACTGACTTTGGACACCCCTGTTCTCGACCATTGTTTTCACATATCATTTCCATCTGATTTTAGGGGTTTGTTTTTGGTTGGGGGTTGGTGTGGGTTTAGGTTTTTATTAATACAATGTCAACAACATACGTTGCCCTGAGGACATCAACCACTTTGCAAATCAGGTCAAGCACTTGGAGTATCATGTTAACAACATGTTAATTGTGTTAACATCATGTCAATAACATGCTTATCATGTTAACATCATGCTAGCAACAAATCCTAATACATGTTACCGACATACTAAGCCCGGTTTTCTTTAGACTTTAGAATGGTTTTCACAGACTGGGGTCACATATTTGTTTCTATCAATTTAAAAATGTCCTCAAAACCTTTCAAACTATTTTGAAAATGATAAAGAGGGGTCCTATTCAGTATTACGCAGCAGTTACTTGTTAACCTAGCACATACAGGCTAGAAGATAGACTAGGCTAGATGTAAATAAACACTGCCAATTTTGTATGAACTTGTAAGTTTATTTGTCAATAGGGCTTAGTTTGTGTTTTTCCCATCAAATTTTGTTTTGTATTTTGTTCAGGTTTAAACAGAATGATGTAACATTTAGGTGCAAATATAAATAATAATAAACCAAAGCTTGAGGCTAAAATAGCAAATATCTCCACAGCTACGGTAAATTTTCCTGGAGAACTGATATAAGATGGGATAAATGTGATCCAAACAGTGCAGAATATGATCATACTGAATGTGATGAATTTAGCTTCATTGAAATTATCAGGAAGCCTCCGAGCTAGAAAAGCCAGAAAGAAGCACATGAGAGCCAATATTCCAACATATCCCAGCACAGCAGAAAACCCTAAAGCAGAACCCAGACTGCACTCAAAAATGGCCTTCTCCTTATAATATGTAATATTTTTATAGGGAAAAGGAGGAGATATTGTTAGCCAAAGCACACAGATAAGAACCTGTATAAGAGTGAAGGCCAGAACACTGAGTCTCTGTTGTAAAGGCCCAAACCATTTCATGACATTACTTCCTGGAAGTCTGGCCTTGAAGGCCATTAACACAACTATTGTTTTCCCCAGAACACAAGAGATACAGAGTACAAAAGTGATCCCAAACGCTGTGTGACGTAACATACAGGACCATTCAGTTGGCTGGCCAATGAAAGTAATTGAACAGAGAAAACAGAGAATCAATGAGAAGAGCAGCAGGAAGCTCAGCTCTGAGTTGTTGGCTTTTACTATGGGGGTGTCTCTTTTACAATAAAACAGGACTGTCACCAGTACAGTTACTCCTACACCAAACAGTGAGAAAAAGACCAGCACTATACCCATAACTTCAGTGAATGACAGAAATTCTACAGTCTTTAACACACATTTATTTTTCTCAGCATTAGACCAGTATTCCCCTGGACACTGCATGCAGTTATTTGAATCTGGAAAGAAAGTTGTGATCACTATAGTTAGAGACAAAAAGTAAGTTATTTCATTTATAAACTCCTTTGATAAGAAACTGCACACTGAACACAAGAAGTAGAACACAAAAAGAGCAACTAACCAGTTTTCTTTGAATCTTTGATTTGGGCTGAAGTTTACCTGTCTCATTACTGATTTCTCCATCTGCACATGGAATACAGTCATAACAGCAGACAGGTCTTCCTTTCTGTCCTGCCTTCCTAGTGCCTGGAGGACAACTCTCACTGCACACAGACCTTGGCTTCTACATGAAAAAATATGGTTGTTTAAATGTGGTGTAGAAAAGAGATAAATGTGTATTTTTACAAATAATTTGAAGAGTTCACTTGAAAACCACATGTAATATACACCACATTAAATTCTTCCAAACTAACATGACATTATAGACTATACAAATAAAAATGGTTAATCCTTTAACATTGAAGTTTTTAAGTAATGGAGAATTCAGCCTCTAAATAAGACACAACAATATATTTTTTGATATTTTCCTTCATTATCCTCAAACACTCAAAACATATTCTGTAGTACAACCAGGTTATTTACCTCCATCCGTCCTCCAGCCCAGATGATGTTTTCAGTGTTAAGCACAAAGCGCTGGTCAGGGGGCAGTGAGGCATCATAGAAACCCACTGCTTTAAACTGAATTGATCCATCAGAGTCCTGCTGCCAGTTCACAACTTCATACTGGGCTACTGCAGCACCAGTGCTGTCAAACCACACACGATCTCCAAATTTAACTGTGAAATTGACTGTTTTAAGAGCCTCAACCACCTAGGAAAAATACATTGTTAACATTATTATTGGTGCATTTTAACACAGTGCATGTTAGTGCATTGGTGCATGTTTGAAGGGTTATCGCCTTTTTAGTTCATTAGTCTTTTTACCTGCTGTGGTTGTATTGTCAGGCCTTTCTCACAACCTTCTTTTTCTTTGCATTTTAGCAGACTGTGCAGTGCATAGGCCACAGCATACACTGCTTTGTAGACATTACTTGTATATCTTTGCTCAGGCAAGTCTTCAATGTAGTTTTTTAAAAGAAACAGATCCTGATATCTGTTGCAACCTAAAGCATTGTGGGAAGAATTCCCATCTGCATGTGAGCATGGAAAAGCAGTCTCCCAGAATGCTTTTAACACATAATCTAAAAAACCTTCAATAAACATTTTTCTCATTGCAAATCCCAGTGATCCTCCTAGCACAGGAAAGCTATTTGGAGTGATTAAATTCTCTGCTGTTATCCATGCCTCAACACCAATCATTTGCAGGCCTGTAATGTTCTGAACATTTAACTGCTCAAGTAAATTCTTCATCTCAAAATTGGAAAGAAATGCAACAATTACTTTAGCAGTGCTTTGCTTTATTTTATTTACAACTTTCTGGAGTTTTTCAGGCTCTGTTCGGTAGAATTTCACCGTGTACTCTACACAAATGCCCTCTTCCTGTGCTGTATTCAGAAATATGGCCATTCCATTGTTTCCATACTCAGTGTCACTATTAACAGCTCCAACCCATGACCAGCCGAAATGTTTGACAATGTATGCAAGTGCTCTGCTCTGGTGATAATCACTAGCAATAGTTCTGAAGAAAGAGGGGTAATCTTTCCTATTACTGAGACATTCACAGGTAGCTGAGTGACTTATCTGAAAAAGAAAGCACAAGAACCATTCATAATATCATAAATCAGCTTATTGGCTCCATTTTTATTGCTTTTGCCACTCTTACCACTGGGATTTTAAAAGGTCCTGTGGTTCTGGACAGAATTACTGTGGCAGAAGACTCTGATTCTCCTATGATAGCATGTATAGGAGTCTTTCCATTGCATCTGTCTACTTCTGCAAACTCTTGTCCATTCATCACTGCCATAGTTGCACTCATAGATGACAATCTTGAAGCACAAGTATCATAAATTCTGTAGCCAATAGAAACATTCGGGAGCAAAGTTTCATTCCTGTTAATCTCCTCAATGGCAAAGGTCATGATTTGAGCCAACCGCAAATCTTGTATATTTACACTGTGGAAACATTCAACCAGAGGGCTAACAGCAACTACTAAACAGGTAAACATGTTGGAAAAGGATACACATTTTTTTATCGCATACATCGCTATAATTGCAACAATTGTTTATGTGATGAAAATACAGTTTATTTACATTTTTTATATATATATTTAATTAATATTCTGTTTATATTACATATATTGTTGTCTCTAAAATATCTCTAATATTCAACAAACCTGGAGCATGACAGAAGCTGAGGTTTTTGTGTGAACTCATATAAAGAAAAAGTTTCTTTACTATGGACTGAAATAAGAGCTCCGAGCATTATGTCTCCTTCCTTAGATAGTAGCGGGTATTTTGAGTCTCCCATCATTCGACAAACAGTGTCCTCTGCCTTTGAATGAAGGTCATGAAAAAGCAGGAGTGTGAGAAATAAAAGCATCCCAAAGGTTGAGCTACACTCTGGCTGCCAAATGCAAGTGACCTGATACAGCGTGTTGACTTTTATACACATAATTATCATGGATGAATGGTTGCAAACATAGACAATGACGTCTAAGGGAAGGGCATTAGACAGACCAAGCAGGGGTAGAAACTGAGGAATATAACTAGTGAAATATAATTTGCACTCCTAGTTGTTTGAAGGAAAATGCTTTCTGTCAGAGTGTTCAGTGCTCTATGTAGTACCATCTGCTGACTCACAATTCATGGTGCCAAACATATTAATTCAAAATAAGGCCTCTAGGCATACTGTCAGCGATAAAAAACAAATGGGCTGTGGTCTTTAAGAGATGATTAATTAACATTAATATGCCACATATGTCTCAAGGTTTCTACTTTCTAAAAAAAAAGCTAAGTTTGCCTATATGCGCCTCTGCTGAAAAAATGCAGGTGAAGGGGTCATTTTTTTTTTGAGTTGCTAATTTAGCATAACTTGCGAGACGAATTAGGAAAGAATGGGAAACGTCTCGGGTTACTTGCTACCCTATTCCCTGAAAAAGCGGGAACGAGATGCTGCGTTTCTAACGCTATGGGAGAACAGTCTTTGTTCGACCTGTTATGAAGCACGTGTGTCAAACACGGCAAAATTTATTTTGGCTTTAAATAACCTCGGCAGGTGACGTGGGTAATTACACCCGCACCTGCCGGTTATAAATACGCGTGAATGCGGACGTGTCATCAGGTTCCAACTTTGTCTGAAAGTACATCCAGGCACGCCTACAGTGCGGCATTGAGGCGCAGCATCTCGTTCCCGCTTTTTCAGGGAACAGGGTTACAGCCAAGTAACCAGAGACGTTTCCCTATCAAAAGCTACACTCAATTCTGCGTTTCAAACGCTATGGGAGAACAGTCTTGGTTCGACTGGTTGTGAAGCACGTGTGTCATACACGGCAAAAACTATTTTGGCTTTAAATAACCTCTGCAGGTGACGTGGCTAGTTACACACGCAACTGCCAGTTATAAATACTCGTGAATGCTGACGCGTCATCAGGTTCTTTTGTCTTCAAGGACCACTTTGTGTGTACGTGTGTGAGGGAGAAGTCTCCCTCTTTAGTTGTTTTCAAAGTTTTGCCAAAGCAAAATAAGTAGATTCTTACATTAGTGACCAAGCACTTTTTTAGTTACTAAGCCCAGTGTTGGAATAAAGCACATACATAAAAATAAAGGACCATGGCTGACTCGGATCGGAGATGTGTCTCTCCCTGTGAGAGGATCCTCACCGATTTCTATAAACATGAGTTCTGCTTTGAATGCTTGGGGGCTGACCATGCCGCCCAGGGACTTGAGGGAGAGTGTCAACTCTGTGATGTCTTTGACTTCAGAGTTCTGCGTGCTCGTCTCGCCTTTTTTAAACAAGAACGAGACACCTCTTCCTCACCCTGTGGTTCGCGGTTTGTTTTTGCTGAGGCACGGGAGACGGATCCGTCCGCTTCTTCCAGGCATTAGCCAAACCGCGACGTCCTCGCGTCCACTTCTGAAGCGTGCCCCGGCACTTCTTCTGAGCCGGCGGAGGACAAGGTTTCCCTGGTTTCTGCGGGGTAAGATAGCTCCGCCTCGGGGCGTTCCTTCGGCACCACGCGAACGGCGTGGTCTTCACGTCCACGCAACTGGAGAGAGCAAATGTGCTGGCACAAGAATTACAAGCTCTGCTGGTTAAAGGGGCCATAGAACGTGTTCCACTACCAGACAGAGAATTAGGCTACTAAAGCCGGTATATTTTAGTTCCCAAAAGGGATAGTGGATTGCGTCCGTAGACGCACATGTTCAAAATGTTGACAATCAAGATGATTATGTCTTACATTCAGTCCCACGACTGGTTCATGACGAACGATTTGAAAGATGCATACTTTCATAAAGAGATCCTGCCACAGCACAGGAAATTCCTGAGGTTCGCTTTCGGGGGCGAAGCTAACCAGTATCGGGTTCTCCATTCGGCCTTGCCTTGTCACCCCGCACATACACAAAATGCACCCTGCGACTCCAGGGCATCCGCATTTGAAATAAATAGACGAGTGGCTGAATTTTACCTCAGTCTTGCGGAAAAGCGCTTCGACTTTGGGATGTCGTCCTATCTCATCTCAAATCTCTCGGGTTAAGAATCAACGCCACAAAGAGCGTTCTCTCCCCTACGTAAAAAACAATCTATTTAGAGATAACATGGGGCTCGACCACGATGCTGGCACAACTGTCTCCTGTACATGTCGAATCCATCCTGAGCACCCTGCGAAGCATCAGGCTAGGCCAGAAAGCTACTCATCACTTTCAAAGAGTTCTAGGTTTCATGGTGGCGGCTTCCACGGTGATACCTCTGGGACGCCTGCACAAGAGACCGTTTCAGATGTGGCTCAAAGCCAGGGGGTTTTATTCAAGGGCCAACCCCCAGAGGCAGATAAGGGTGATGCGCCAGGGGCTTCTCACCCTTACTATGTGGTACAGACCTCGGTTTCTGACTTTAGGTCCCACTCTCGGTCCGTGTTGTCGTCGCAAGGTGCTATTGACAGACGCATCCCTTATGGGTTGGGGTGCGGTCTTAAATGACTGTCCAGCCCAAGGGATCTGGAGAGGTCATCTTCTCGATTGCCACATCAATTGCCTCGAAATGATGGCTGTATTTCTGGCCCTGAAATACTTCCTCCGGTAGTTACGAGGCTACCATGTCCTAGTGCGGGGGGACAACCCTTCAGTAGTCTCGTACATAAATCAACAGGGCAGGCTGCGGTCAAGCCACCTGAACAAACTGGCCCAGCAAATCCCGCCTGGGAAGAGGGCAAATTCTTGTCCCTCAGAGCGATTCACATGCCGGGGCATAGGAATGAGGGAGCAGACTTGCTATCCAGACAAGCTGTGACAACGGGGAATGGAAACTCCATAAATTGGATATGGACCTCTTTGCTACGCAGGAGACGGAACAATGTCCCCTCTACTTCTCTGACTCATCCAGCTCCCCTGGGTCTGGACGCGATGGCCAATACGTGGCCCAGACTGCGTCTTTACGCATTTCTTCCGATAGCTCTGCTCCCTGGAGTCCTGGAATAGGTCTATCAACAGGGCTCGCACCTCTTATTGATGGCTCCCCGTTGGCCAACCAGAATCTGGTTCTCAGATTCCGACTGATGTAGTAGAGACTATTCTAAGTGCTAGGCCTTCCTCCACTAGAAGGAGCTACGCCCTAACATGGAGTGATGTTGACAGATGGTGCATGGCACACCATGCAGACCCAATTACTGGAGTTTCTGCAAGATAAACTGTCCTCAGGGACAATCCCCGGTACTCAAGGATTGTGTGGACGCCATTTCGGCCTGCCACGCCCTGATTTTGGGGGGTTTCTGTGGGAAACACCCTTTAGTCGCACCCTTCATTTGTGGAGCGAGGCGGCTGATGCCTCCTTCTAGACGGACAGTCCCTTCATGGGACTTAGCGACAGTGCTCGAGGGTCTAGTTAGCGCCCCCTTCGAACCTATGGAGTCAGCGCCTGTCAGGCTTCTGACCTTTAAAATGGTTTTTCTAATGGCAATAACGTCTCTTAAGAGAATTGGAGATTTGCAGGCGCTCTCGACCTCGCCGTCCTGTTTAAATTTTGCCCCTTTGATGGTCAAAGCTATTCTGCATCCTCACCCGAGTTATTTGCCTAAAGTTCCTTTCTCCACCGTGCATCCGGTTATTCTTGAGGCCTCTTGCCCTCCGCCGTTCACGACGTCGGAGCAGGATAGATTACACCTACTGTGTCCAGTACGTGCTCTTCAGACATACGTCCAACGCACTAGCCAGTGGCGTTAATCAGAGCAACTTTTTATATGAAATGGGGGCCGCAACAAAGGGGCGGCTGCAACCAAGCAAACAATATCACATTGGGTGAGGGATGATATTGCTCTGGCTTATGAGGCTCGCGGTCAAGCTTCACCTCTAGGAGTCAGAGCTCATTCAACAAGGGGGGTTACATCTTCTATGGCCTTAGCAAGAGGTGTCCCCTTGCAGCAAGTGTGTGATGCGGCGGGCTGGTCCTTTCCGCACACTTTCGTTAGATTTTATAGTCTGGATGTCCATGCCACTCCCGGCTCACATGTCCTGGAGTCTACATCCCAGAGTCGTATCTGAGGCCTCCTCTCGGATTGTGCACACACGTCACACAACCTTGGGGGGTCCAGACACTTGCAGTGCGGCAGCGTTTGTATTCTCGTTCCCATAGCGTTTGAAACGCAGCATTGAGTGTAGCTTTTGATAGGGAACGTCTCAGGTTACTTGGGTGCAACCCTGTTCCCTGAAAAAGCGGGAACGAGATGCTGTGCCTCAATGCCGCACTGTAGGCGTGCCCGGACGTCCTTTCAGACTAAGTTAGACCTGATGACGCGTCTGCATTCACGCGTATTTGTAACCGGCAGGTGCGGGTGTAATTAGCCACGTCACCTGCCGAGGTTATTTAAAGCCAAAATAATTTTTGCGTGTTTGACACACATGCTTCACAACCGGTCGAACAAAGACTGTTCTCCCATTGCGTTAGAAACGCAGCATCTCGTTCACGCTTTTTCAGGGAATAGGGTAGCAAGTAACCCGAGACGTTTCCCATTCTTTCCTGATTCGTCTCGCAAGTTATGCTAAATTAGCAACTCTTTCAGTAGATTTTTAAAAAAAAATGACCCCTTCACCTGCATTTTTTCAGCAGAGGTGCATATAGGCAAACTTAGCTTCTTTTTGGATAAACTTTAGCTTTCATTCAGTGGAAAATTGTTGGGAGTACTGCTCCGCGAGTGTAAGGTCTCGCTTTACTGGTGCAGGATTCGCCTCTATCAGCGTCTACTACTATACTTGCATTGAGCGGCAAGGAGAAGCAGCACATTCCGTTCACCATATGGCGGCTGACTCATGAATGAATAAGTACAAATCAGTGTTTTAAAAACATATCACTGTTACAGAATTTTTGATGTATAAATATGAAACAAGAAATGTGTACATGTGATTGGATTTATTGGGCAATATGCTGTATTAAAATACAGAATGTTTAGAAAGTAGAAACCTTGAGACATATGTGGCATATTAATGTTAATTAATCCTCTCCTAAATACCACAGCCCATTTGTTTATTATGGCTGACAGTATGCCTAGAGGCCTTATTTTGACAACATATAACAAAAACATCACATAGCATAAATGAAAGTAAAAAGATGTGTTTTTAACTTTGATTTAAAAATATGAACTGTTTGTGCAGTTTTGATATGAGTGGGAAGACTGTTCCAGAGTTTGGGTGCGGCTACCGCAAAAGTCCGATCAACCTTAGATTTTAATATTGACTTTGGGACAGTTAGTAGTCTTTGATTTGCTGATCTAAGATAACGTTCCGGATGATGTTCACAGAGCAGGTCAGCGAGATAAGGGGGGGCAAGACCATTCAAGCACTTAAAAACTAGCAAAAGCACTTTAAAATCAATTCTGGAGCGAACAGGAAGCCAATGCTATGACATTAAAACAGGGGTTATATGTTCATGTTTTCGACCACCAGTTAAAAGTCTTGCAGCTGCATGTTGGACCATTTGAAGCCTGGATAACAGAGAGTTGTTTAAACCAAGATACAGGGAATTACAAAAGTCCAGTTTTGAGGAAATAAAGGCATGAATTGCAGTTTCGAAGTGTTTAAAAGAAAGAAAAGATTTCACTTTGGCCAGTAGTCTTAATTGACAATAGCCAGACCATATAACAGAATTAATTTGCCCAATTTAGATCTATATACCCTGAACAGACACCTACACAAGGTGCAGTTCAGGATGCTCACGCAGAAGCTCATCCTGATGTCTGTTAGATGTTCGGGTGGTCCCGAGTCCGGATTGTCCCGAGTCCGGTTGTCTCGTGTCCGGTTGTCCCGAGTCCGGTGGTCCCGAGTCCGGTACCCGGTTCTGCCCAGCCGCCAGAGCCCGGTCCTGCCCAGGTGGTCCCATCCGGCCTCCCAGTGGTCTCCGAGCCGGTCCCGTCCGGCCATCCAGAGGCCTCCCAGCCAGTCCCGTTCTGCCCTCCAGAGGCCTCCCAGTATCTCCGTCTCTGCCCTCAGGCACTGGAGCCTTCAGTTCCGCCCTGGGCCTCTGGATCCTCGGCGTCACCCGGGCTCTTCGGCTCTTGGCCTCCGCCTCATGCTGGCTTCTTGACGTTGTCAGCCTCCCCTCCTCCACGGCTCCGTCCTCCATCGGCTCCTTTGGTGGTCACCATCAGGGCTGTGGCCTGGATGGTCTCTGGCTCCTCCTGCTCGGATTCCCTCCTGTCTCGAGCATTGCTTCTTCCACCGTCAACACCCCCTTGGTCTTTCTGGTCGTCTGTGTCTGCCTGTCTTCACCTGTCTCAGCACTCAAATCTGTTTGATGAAATTTGACCATCTAGTAATAGTTTGTGGTTTATGTATAACAATAATGAGTAAATTACCATAAAATAGTATTATTTTAGACTGTGTTTTCCTGTGTTGTCATCATGCGAATGTTTTGATACACCTAATAAGTGCAAGTGAGCAGTTGCGTGCGACCTTGCGTGCGAATACTTTGACCACCTCCGAGGATAGTGGGGATCTCGAGTCAATTGCACTGTTATTTTGGGGATCGCGAGCTGAAATGTTTGGGAACCCCTGGCCTTAATAAAACTAGATGCCGCATGAGCAGCTTGTTCTATGGGCCGCAATACACACTGTAGGTTGTCCACCAAATTGGAATGGTGCAAGCCGGTCTGTGTTGCCAAGTGTGCAGTCTGAAGAAATTAGGTTACTTATAAACTTGTTTGTTGTTAAACGTTTTTTTTTTCCGCAGGTTAGAGGTGGAATAATTGTATAATTTAGCTGTCAATCTGTCAAATCAATGTTAAATTCTGTTAAATATGGAGTATAGGGACATTAGGCATGTGATGAAGGATAATAATATATAGATCTGGCAATCCTGCGCAAGCCGATCCGCTAACACTCAAAAGCAAGCCGACTGTGCTTTTGCAATTAAATGTATACCTGTATACCTACTATAACTTGTTTTACTCTTGTGTAACCTCAAACATTATATTTTCTAAACTAACACATGACAACATCTAACTGATATTCACTTCTTTTGAAATTTAAATCACCTTGGTTTGCAGTGTTGTGGCATTCTAGCGAAATGTGAGTGACGTGAGTGGACCATTTCAACATGGTGGACATGTCTACATGTCTGGAGCGCTTGAATGAGCCACTGGGCTAGTGGCACCAATCACTGAATGTTTTTTGGCACCATTTTACATAAACTCCAGAATATGTTTTTCATAACTGGGTCAACAGTAGCTACTTTACTTCCATAAAATGTGATGAATAGATAGTAAAGTTTTTCACCAAAGCTCTGTAAATGGTGTGTAAAATAGATAGTAACTATTTTAGTTGCTTCCCATCTTAATCTCATTTTAAATAAGATTGAATCTTATGCCAAACTGTATGACCAAAATTCTTCATTTCCTTCAGTCAATATTGGCAACTACATTCTTTTATTTGTACCCCTTTCCCTTAAAAATTCCAAAGATAGACTTAAACTTCTTGGATCACTGTCCAAAACCTACAAATGATCAAACTGCTAATTCGTCAGAAATCCTGTTCATACTGTTGGACAGAAAATCTAAATTGATATATGTTAGTAGCCTACACATAAAAAGGCCTAAGATCTATATTCTTTCAAAGCACAGCTTTTACAGCATTACTTTTTACACTGTAACAAGTAATACCTTATATGTACTCAAAAAATTATGGCAACCGATTAACAAGCATTTTTTTTTTATTAAAAAACAACTTATTAGAAAATAGTATAATTCAATAAATTGTATTGCATAAATTTAGTGAGTAAGTAAAATTTACTTAAGGTAATAAGGTCTATTTAATTAAAAATGAATAACATATAATCAAAAAGAATAATTTAAATTTTATTATTATTCAGAGATGATAAAAATTACCTAAATATGATCAGAAACAAAAGGTACTGAGATGAGTTTATCTTCTTTATCTTGGTCAAAACTTTTGGGAAAAAAAGGCAAAAACACAGAGACATTAAATGAGGGAAGCATACAGAAAAAACATACGTATAACTCTGTAAATAAGAATAATCACAAATGAATTCCTTCCCTTCTAACACCGTGACATAACCAGATGATAAAAGAAGCCAAGATATTCAAAAAAGCGATTTCGCCAAAGCAGCTAATAATGCGGCTTTAAACAGCAGAAAAATAATACCCAGCTATGAAAAAGTTTGTTATGAGAACTTTACTTAGGGGTATTTCATGCATTTGAAAATGTTTTAAAAACATTCAGTTTCCAGTTTTTTTTATGTTTTACAAACGTTGCCAAACTAACAAAAGTCACCGTCATGGTGATCTGTCTTTACTTGAGTTGGGCTCTTGACCCTTGACTTTTTTAGATAGTTTTTTTTTTGCATGCTATTTGTGTGTGCTTCTAAAGTACATTTGTTATGTCAATTACTTTTTACAGTGTATGCGATATATTGACAAAACATACTGTTGCATTTAGCTTCCTCATTCTTAACGTGCGAGATGGTGGTCTATTGGGTTAAACCACTGAACTGGTAAATCAAAGGTTGCTGGTTCGATCCCAGCAGCCACCACCAGTGTGTCCTTGAGCAAGACACTTTACTCCATGTTGCTCCAGGGGGATTGTCCCTAATAAGTGCACTGTAAGTCGCTTTGGATAAAAGCGTCTGCCAAATGATTAAATTAAATTAACTTTTCATCCAAAGACTTGTATCACAGTAATAGTTGTTTCAAATAATTTATCATAGTCAAACTGTAGAGAATAAATAGTTTTGCTATAAACACTTTGTTTTTGTTTCTACATTCATTAAAACTTTTAGTATTTTAGATTTTTTCTCATTGTTTCCTGCCATATCAATATATCTACATAGTATTAAACCAGTCAATTTAGCTGGATGTAAAATAATTTTAATGAAAACTTGAAAAACAGCAACATTATCCATGAGATAGACAACAGAAACTACTGCAATGTTAAAATACCCATGCAAGTTTATTTCTCAGAAGGACTTAGTTTGTGTTTTTCCCATCATATGTTGTTTTGTATTATGTTCAGGCTTAAACAGGATGATGTAACATTTAGGTGCAAATATACAGAATAATAATCCAAAACTTGAAGCTAAAATGGCAAATATCTCCACAGCTACAGTGAATTTTCCAGGAGAACTGACGTAAGATGGAATAAATGTGATCCACACAGCACAGAATATGAGCATACTGAATGTGATGAATTTAGCTTCATTGAAGTTATCAGGCAGCTTCCGAGCCAGAAAAGCCAGAATGAAGCACATGAGGGCCAGTAGACCAATATAACCCAGTACAGCAGAAAAACCTATTGTAGAACCAAGATTGCATTCAAAAATTATTTTTTCCTTGTAAAGATTTATATTTTTAAAGGGAAATGGAGGAGATATTGTTAGCCAAAGCACACAGATAAGAATCTGTATAAGTGTAAAGGCAAGAACACTGAGTCTCTGTTGTAGCGGCCCAAACCATTTCATGACATTACTTCCTGGAAGTTTGGCCTTAAAGGCCATTAACACAACTATTGTTTTCCCCAGAACACAAGAGATACAGAGTACAAAAGTGATCCCAAACGCTGTGTGACGTAACATACAGGACCACTCAGTGGGGCGACCAATGAAAGTTAGTGAACAGAGAAAACAGAGAATCAATGAGAAGAGCAGCAGGAAGCTCAGCTCCGAGTTGTTGGCTTTTACTATTGGGGTGTCTCTTTTACTATAAAACAGTACCATGACCAGAAAAGTCATTCCTACTCCAAACAGTGAGAAAAAGACCAGCACTATACCCATAACTTCTGTGAATGACAGAAACTCTACAGTTTTTAACACACATTTATTTTTCTCAGCATTAGACCAGAATTCCCCTGGACACTGCATGCAGTTATTTGAATCTGGAAAGGAAGTTTTTATTACTATAGATAGAGACATCAGTAAAATTGTGTTAGTTATGAACTTCTTTTGAAAATGAACTGCACCCTGAACAGTAGAAGAAAAAAACAAAAAGAGCAACTAACAAGTTTTCTTTGAAAGTTTGACTGTGGCTGAAGTTTACCTGTCTCATTACTGATTTCTCCATCTGCACATGGAATACAGTCATAACAGCAGACAGGTCTTCCTTTCTGTCCAGCCTTCCTAGTGCCTGGAGGACAACTCTCACTGCACACAGACTTTGGCTTCTACGTGAAGAAAAAATGGAAAACATGAATTTTTTATGTTGAAACAAAAGATTAAAGACTGGAACAATTGTAATCTGAGATAATGCTCATATTTATTTTATATAAAATCGTACTCTGGAAGTACTTCTATGAATTCTCTGCCTGTTTCTGTTGTATTGTCAACTAAGATAAAATGTAAAAATATTATTAGAAAGAATGGAGATTATTTCCCACATGGAATAAGTTTTCATTCAGATATATATCACATGTTTTATATCTATTCTACTTCAATCTAATTCAGTAGTATAGTAATATTGTACAAATATAAAGAGTTTGTGTGTAAGAACTAGATCAAAACTAATGTTGAGCTGTGGAGGAAACTCTTCAGTTTTTGATAAATGCAAACTCATTAAGGGCTTTTTATAGGTCAGTGTAAGTATTTATCTCTTGATTTTGACAATCTGTTCGCTTAGTTTAAACAAGCAATTTAGAATAAAACAGGTTGTCATTTACCTGCCGCTGTCCTCCAGCCCAGATGATGTTTTCAGTGTTAAGCACAAAGCGCTGGTCAGGGGGCATTGAGGCATCATAGTAACCCACTGCTTTAAACTGAATTGATCCATCAGAGTCCTGCTGCCAGTTCACAACTTCATACTGGGCTACTGCAGCACCAGTGCTGTCAAACCACACACGATCTCCAAATTTAAGTGTGAAATTTGCTTTTTTCAGGGCCTGAACCATCTTGAATAAATTTGTGTTATTGGTGTATTATACTACATGATAACATCTAGTATTGTCAAAATAGGGTTACGATTGTCTTTACCTGCTGTGGTTCCACTGCCAGGCCTTTGTCACAACCTTCATGTTCTTTACATTTGAGTAGATTGTGTAATGAATGAGCCACAGCATACACTGATTTGTAGACATTGCTTGAAAATCTTTGTTCAGGCACATCTTCATTGTAATTTTTCAGCACAAGTAGATCATGATATGTACTGCAGTTTAATGCGTAATGGGAAAAATGTCCCTCTCTTTCTGAGCATGGAACAGCTGTGTCCCAGAATGCTTTTATAGCATAATCTGAAAATCCTTCGATATCAATTTTTCTTACTGCAAATCCCAATGAGCCTCCCAGCACACTAAAACTATTAGGGGTAATTAAACTCTTTGCAGTGATCCATCCTTCTACACCAATCATTTGGAGGCCTGTAATGTTCTGAATACTAAACTGCTCAAGTAGAATTTCCATCTCTAAACTGGTGAGAAATGCAACAATCACTTTTGCACTTCCTTGTTTTATTAAATTTACTACTTTTTTTAGTTTCTCTGTCTCTGTGCGGTAGAATTTCACAGAGTACTCTACACAAATGCCTTCCTCCTGTGCTGTATTCAGAAATATGGCCATTCCATTGTTTCCATAATCATTGTCAGTGTTCACAGCTCCAACCCAAGACCAGCCGAAGTATTTGACTATGTATGCAAGTGCTCTGCTCTGGTGATAATCACTAGCAATAGTCCTGAAGAAAGAGGGGTGATTTTTTCTATTACTGAGACACTCACATGTTGCTGAGTGACTTATCTGAAATAGAAACAGTGCACAGGAAACGTTGAAACAGTCATCTTTCTGTTATTGTGTCAAACTGTTTCAATTATTACCTCTTACCACTGGTATTTTAAAAGGTCCTGTGGTTCTGGACAGAATCACTGTGGCAGAAGACTCTGTTTCTCCTAAAATAGCATGTATAGGAGTCTGTCCATTGCATCTGCCTTCTTCTGCCAACTCCTGTCCATTCATCACTGACATAGTTGCACTCATAGAAGACAGTCTTGAACCACAGGTATCATATATTTTATAACCAATAGACACATTTGGCAGCAAAGTTTCACTTCTATTTATCTCCTCAATGGCAAATGTCATAGTTTGAGCCATTCGAAAATCTCTTAGATTTACACTGTAAAGACATTAACACAGTAGTCTAAATTACCATAACATTCTCAATGTACTGGAAGTTTGCCATTTCAAAAGTATTTTGTACATGTGCCGAAGTGTATTTTGTAATAAAATGTGTTTCTTTTCAATACATCAAACTTCTTTAATTGTTGTCATAAGTACATTTCAATGTAACAAACCTGGAGCATGACAGAAGCTGAGGTTTTTGATTAAACTCAAAAGAAGACAACGTTTCCACGCTGCGAATAGCAAAAAGTCCTCCGATAATTATGTCTCCATCATTTGAAAACAGCGGATACTTGGGATCTCCCATCATTTGGCAATGAGTGTTTTCTTCCTTTGCAGAAGGGAGTTGAAAAAGCAGGAGTGTGTACAGGAAAATAAACATCCCAGAGTTGAAGGTCATTGGATGCTTCTAAATGCTATTGATCTGATACAGTGTGTGCACTTTTATAGACTTAATTAATATGGATGAACGTGTTATGAACATAGCCAATGACCTCATAGGGGAAAGCATGGGCCAGGTCAAGCATCAGTCAGACAATATTTTTTTTTTAAATTATCAGAAACAAATTGTGAAACTGTGGCTAATTAAATGTGTATTTTTGCTACCAAGCACCAAAAGAAACAAATGATAAAACTATCCAGATTTATTATTGTTACTAATATTTTTAGTTTAGTTGTTTTTGTAACATGCTTGCATTTGGTTGAATCTCATTCATGAAGAAATGTCTAGCTCATTAAGTTATGTTCTCAAGCAAAATGTAACTCACATCACATTTCTCTGAGAGTATACAATACAGCATTTCAAATCAACAAAATGCCTTTTCACAGCCCCCACTCAAATCAGTTTGTTTGTGTCTTTGAAAAGTAAATAACCAAAGCAGTCACATGTTTCTCGAAAATAAGTATGAGTAAAGAATACAAATTTGTAATAAAATTTGCAAATTTATTGCCCAGATCAGATTGTTTTTTGCTGGGCTGTTCACGTGATTTTTTATGTGGCCAGCAGATTTCAGCACACTGTCATACAAATGTAAGCATAATGGCCAAGTCAGTAGATGTGTGCAACATTTTATGGTGCTGTTCGGACCGGTCATAGTGTGGCATCAGGGTACCGCGCGGAGCTATCCACTATCGGAAATCAGCTTTTAATGGAATGCACTAAAGCATTCATCTCTTGGTGTTCACTATGAAGCATACAGTAGTTGACCATATGCACAGACCGTTCTTAAGAACATCTGCAGTATAGCCAGCATGAAAACTTCTGGGAAACCGTCACAGATTGGTGTGGGGTTATATCTTCTATTTTCTGAAGTAGCTCCAAAAACATAATACTTTAATTAGAATCTAGCCTAGTCATGCCTGACAGTAATTTATTTTAAAAGATGTTTACATTTCAGAGGCATGAAGGGACAACATATGCTGACAGACAGACTTCTGACTTTTTCTAAATACAATATTTTCAAAGCTCTCTGTGATTTAGCCACCAATTTCCATTCTTTGTCTTTTAATTTGTACAAATACAACAGTCAGTGGGTAATTTGATATGTTTATTTGAGAATATGATAACAGATATAAAACATTTTACCTAAACAACGAAAATAAAATCTGTTTGCAAAACCACAAGATACCCTTGCAAGTTTATTTCTCAGTAGGACTTAGTTTGTGTTTTTCCCATCAAATGTTGTTTTGTGTTTTGTTCAGGTTTAAACAGGATGATGTAACATTTAGGTGCAAATATACAGAATAATAAACCAAAGCTTGAGGCTAAAATAGCAAATATCTCAACAGCTACAGTATATTTTCCAGGAGAACTGACATAAGCTGGTATAAATGTGATCCACACAGCACAGAATATGAGCATACTGAATGTGATGAATTTAGCTTCATTGAAGTTATCAGGCAGCTTCCGAGCCAGAAAAGCCAGAATGAAGCACAAGAGAGCCAGTACACTAATATAAACCAGTACAGCCCAAAAACCAACAGTTGATCCCAGACTGCACTCAAGAATGATCTTCTCTTTATAATATTTCATATTTTTGTAAGGAAAAGGAGGAGATATTGTTAGCCAAAGCACACAGATAAGAATCTGTATAAGTGTAAAGGCAAGAACACTGAGTCTCTGTTGTACCGGCCCAAACCATTTCATGACATTACTTCCTGGACGTGTGGCCTTGAAGGCCATTAACACAACTATTGTTTTCCCCAGAACACAAGAGATACAGAGGACAAAAGTGATCCCAAACGCTGTGTGACGTAACATACAGGACCACTCAGTGGGGCGACCAATGAAAGTAAGTGAACAGAGAAAACACAGAGTCAATGAGAAGAGCAGCAGGAAGCTCAGCTCTGAGTTGTTGGCTTTTACTATGGGGGTGTCCTTCTTACTGTAAAACAGGACTGTGACCAGTACAGTTATTCCTACTCCGGACAGTGAGAAAAAGACCAGCACTATACCCATAACTTCTGTGTATGACAAAAATTCTACAGTCTTTAACACACATTTATTTTTCTCAGCATTAGACCAGAATTCCCCTGGACACTGCATGCAGTTATTTGAATCTGGAAAGAAAGTTGTGATCAGTAGACCAAAATAAAGGTGATTGTGAATTTAATTGAGAACCAATTTGCATGGAAACTTAATAGAAAATATCTATGAAATATTAAAAAGTTGTTAGGTTTAGTTTACCTGTCTCATTACTGATTTCTCCATCTGCACATGGAATACAGTCATAACAGCAGACAGGTCTTCCTTTCTGTACAGCCTTCCTAGTGCCTGGAGGACAACTCTCACTGCACACAGACCTTGCCCTCTACATGTTAAAGATGATTATGTTTTCACTTATTTATAACCTACAAACTCTAAAAAACTATAAATGTAAATATATGATGCAAACAGACAATGTCAACTATATCTGGGGTATTTTGAATACTTTGAATAAAAAATGTGTCATCTTTAAAACATTGATTACTGCCATCTGCTGTTGATTTATGTGTTTTTTCAATCCTATGCTTAATTTGGCCCTTTTTTCAAAATATTAAATGTTGAACAGTCATGTCATTGTTACAGTATAACTAACGTTGAAAGTTTAGCCTCGGCACATTATTTACATCCGTACGTATTGCAGTGTTTGTCTCACTCAGTGCTTGAAGTGGGGAAAAAAAGTTTCCGGTGCTCTCTTGTGCACATTGCCATAAGCAAATTATTACCACATTTGCAATTTTGAGAACGGAAAAACAGTATTTCAACAATGCTAGTAAACATATTTATATACTGTTTCCCAAACAACCCTTGGAATAATTTTGAATACAAAATATATATATATATATACAAATTTGACCAATGAAATTGCTATTTCTTTACCGGTGGTAATAGCTCTGCATTCTATTGACTTCTTCTGTTAATTAAATCCATCATGTACACATATTTTACGCCTAATATGCTATACACTTGTATACTATGAGTCAAGTCGAACACACATTACATTATGTGACAAACCACCTACGTTTTCATTTAAAACAGCAGAATTAACAAAAGATAAGTAGCTCGCATCTTTGAATTTTTTACACTTGATCACTTTAATTGTGATTTACCGTTGGGTATGTTATGTTTGGCTTCCCACATAATTCTACACCAGGGCTTCTCAAAGTCTACTTTCAAAGGTCCAAATCTGAATTCACGAGAATGTCAAAGGTCCGGACAATTGGTTGTTTCAAAATTAGTTTTTTAATACACATCCTTATAACTTTTTATAATGAATTACCATTACTTTTTTGAAAAAAAGGAGACATTTACAACAAATCCAAAAGTGGCAAAACATACCAAGAGGTATAGGCCAAAAATAAAATGGTGCAAAATATATAGCTGTTGTAGTTTCGTTGTACTCACCTCTGTGTTGTGTGGATACTTCTGTTCAAAATATCTGTGTTTTGTTTCATGGTGCCGTTTGACATTTCCACTTTTTATAATTCCACCTGTCTCGTTACAAATTAAACAGAACGGCTTTGTGCTGGATTGGGGCCACAAGAATCCGTACCTCTCTGTCCAGTCATCTTTAAAAGCTCTGTTTTCTTCGTAAACCTTTTTTTTAGGAACGGACATCCTCACATATTGAACCGCGCACTAGTGATGCGCGGATGGCGGTTAAATCCGCGGGCGCTGCGGATGATCGGTCGGGTAATAAAAAAATACATTTTGTCGCGGGTGGATGAGATCATATATAAATATTAACTAAATTTGTCTAAAAATGTTTTTAAATGCATTTTTCATGAGGCAGGAACTAATTTGCACTCATTTATGCGCGTGCCGGCGGAAGAGAGGCAGAAATGGAGGCGAAACAGATCCGGGAGGGTGGGAGAATTCAAAACAAAAGGAAGGAAAGAAAGAAAGTAAATTACCGTGTGTGAGCGTTTTAGCGAAGTTTGGGTATTTAATATGCAACGACGGTGAGGAATTGTGTGTGTATATGAAAGCCACAAGACCTTGAATATGGTACATCATGTGTGTGTTAAATCGAATGATTAGATTTAAGCATTTGCAGACATAGACAGTGCTAGAAAATGTACCGTTATCCAGTCATTCGTGTGTGTTTGTGTGTTGCAGTGACAGAAACGGCGATATTCAAGTCTGAAGGTAGTAACGCCTGTGTTAATTTTATTAAGAAAATGTAGGATAATCTGCCCGAAGACAAACCTTTGTTTTATAAATGAATGTTCCTTTAAAAGCATTTTACGATCAACGTATTATTGTACCATCAGAGATTAGCAGATTAGTTCTAACGTCACCGAATCTGATAACATCATGTTTAAAACAAAGAATTAGAGTAATTAAGGTGACGATCGGATGCGGATATCTATATCAGAGAAAATTATACCTGCGGGCGGGTGGATCATTTATTTGAAGCAGCGGTTGCGGGTGACCTTTTTGCTCATCCGCGCATCTCTACCGCGCACTGACCTCGGTGAAGTGTCGTTTTATTGTCCCACTCGATACGTCAAACGTCATACGCTTACTGGATTTCACGGCAGCAATTGACATCGCACTATCGCGAGAGCGATTCAAAAGCATATGACCAGGCGGGGTTCGTCTCTCTCTCGCGCGGTCATGTGTTGCCATGCGTCGATTGGTCTGAGCGGAGTGGCGCCACAAGACAAACAAGCGTAGCCCTGTGTAGAACAGTTCTACACAGTCACAATCATTAGCGCCAGCCTGGAGTATGTCTTCTTCAATTTGATTGGCTGAACGTTCTGTGTTCTTTGGTTTTATTGGCTGAAATGCTGCATGCTCTCTGTAATTTGATTGGCTGGAATTCCGTAAACCCTGTTTGATTGATCAATCTGTTGAAATTTGATAGCTCCGCGCCTAAAACCCTCGATGGGAACCCTTCGATCTACAGCCAAAAAAACACTATCGCCGTGACTCTAGCGAATCACACTTATTATGACGTTATGACTCGGAATGGCAAAGTACCGGCAAAAGGTGAGAAAGTTAAGGTACGCCATAGATTAAAATAGAGAAGTACCGGCCCTCAAGCACTGATTTTACTAATGTTTTAGAGATGCATGTGCTATTTACTATGTACTGCAATACCTTTATTTACTTTTTAATTGTCTTCATTTACACGATAGTACCTCAGTTTAAACAAACCCTGCATCGTAAACATTTCAATTTACCTGTAAGTGTCCTCCAGCCCATATCATGTTTTCAGTGTTAAGCACTAAGCGCTGGTCAGGGGGAAGTGAGGCATCATAGTAACCCACTGCTTTAAACTGGAATGATCCATCAGAGTCCTGCTGCCAGTTCACAACTTCATACTGGGCTACTGCACCACCAGTGCTGTCAAACCACACACGATCTCCCATTTTTAGGCTGAAGTTCACCTTTTTCAGAGCCTCAACTACCTAGTAAAATACATTATTATTGAAAGAGTTTAAAACATAACTGAGAGCCTTCTTACTCCCACTTTCTCTCATTTGATATTTTTTACCTCCTGTGGTTGTATTCTCAGGCCTTTATCACAACCTCCTTTTTCTTTGCACTTGAGCAGACTGTTTAATGAATTAGCAACAGCATACACTGCTTTGTAGACATTACTAGCATATCTTTGTTCAAGGACATCTTCACTGTAATTTTTCAGTCCAAGTAGATCCTGATATCTGCTGCAATTTACTGCATTTTGAGAATAATTCCCATCTCTTTCTGAGCATGGCACAGCTGTGTCCCAGAATGTTTTGATAACATATTCTAAAAAACCTTCAATATCAATTTTTCTCACGGCAAATCCCAGTGAGCCTCCCATCACATGAAAATTGTTTGGAGTGATGTAAATCTTTGATGTTATCCATGCCTCCACACCGACCAATTGTAGGCCTGTAATGTTCTGTATACTTAGCTGATCGATAAGTAATCCCATCTCAACAAACGAAATAAATGCAACAATCACTTTTGCTGTGCCTTTTTTAATTGTATTTACAACTTTTTGGAGTTTTTCAGGCTCTGTTCTGTAGAATTTCTCAGTGTACTCTACACAAATGCCCTCCTCCTGGGCTATTTTCAGAAATATAGACATTCCATTGTTTCCATAGTCTGTGTCACTGTTCACAGCTCCAACCCAAGACCAGCCTAAATGCTTGACCATGAGTGCAAGTGCTCTGCTCTGGTGATAATCACTAGCAATAGTTCTAAAGAATGATGGATAATCTTTTCTGTTACTGAGACATTCACATGTAGCTGAAGGACTTATCTGAAAAAGAAAACATATGAAACAGTCAAATGTTAATGCAGAAATACTGTGCCTGTGTCAAACTTTTACTGTTATTGTCTCTTACCACTGGGATTTTAAAAGGTCCTGTGGTTCTGGACAGAATCACTGTGGCAGAAGACTCTGATTCTCCTATGATAGCATGTATAGGAGTCTTTCCATTGCATTTTTCCTTTGCTGCAAACTCCTGATCATTCATCACCGCCATAGTTGCACTCATTGAAGACAGTCGTGAACCACATGTATCATAGATTCTATAGCCAATAGAAACATTTGGGAGCAAAGTTCCACTTCTGTTAATCTCCTCAATGGTAAAAATCATGATTTGAGCCAGCCGAAAATCTCGTAGATTCACACTGTTAATACATTAAAGCAGCAGACTAAAGATAAATAAGTGGATCACAAAACAGTATTTAGAATCGTTCTCTCTAAAATTCATACACAATAATAATAATTCATTTATTTTGTATAGCGCCATTCAAAGTTGCTTTCTCAAAGCACTTCAGAGCAGACATGACATCGGGTAAAACAACACAATTTGTGAAATAAAAATATTTTGTAAAACAACACATCAAAAACAAATAATCAAATCAAATCAAAGCAATCCTAAAATAAAGCATTTCAAGAAGAGAACAAAGATTGTTCTTTAGTGCCCCACAAAACTATATTAGTTTCCAGATGTTTTGCTAGTGTTCTGATATAGAGTTCAAATAAAATACATCAAATGGAAAATAGAAAAATAGAGCGTTTTTTCTTTTTAGATATTTGGTTAAAAATCTGGGTGTTTAGTTATTAGGACTTGCTCAAGACAATTTATTTCATTTAGATGAATGTCAGAAAATTTACCAATCATCAGCAATTCATCCTGTGTTATTATTATTTATAATGTATTTCAGAGAGTTTCCAATGTTACAAACCTAGAGCATGACAGAGGCTGAGGTCTTTTTGTGAACTCAAATGAAGGTAACATTTCTTTCTTGTTGATTGCAAAAACTCCTCCAATAATTATGTCTCCATCCTTGGAAAGCAGCGGGTACTTTGGGTCTCCGATCATTTGGCAAAGAGTGTTTTCTGCTTTTGCATTAAAATGAAAGAAAAGCAGGAAGGTGAAAGGAAAAATAAGCATTCTAAAGACTGAGTCTTTGTGCCCTATGCATTTGACCCTGATACAGTATTTATGTGTTTATACTAAGTCATAATTTATACGGATGAATAATCAAAGATGTATCTAATGACCTCATAGGGCAGAGCATGAGCCAGTCCAGTAAGATTTGAATAGTGTCATGCTAATTTACATTTTCTTCCAAACTATCAGAAGGTAAACTGTATTTTTCCACAGTAGTTGGTATAGGATATGTAGGGCCACAAACACGGTTTGTGTGTATTCGGATTTCAGAGGATTCTTATTTATTTCCCATGAGTTTATAGGTTGTTAAAGGTTGTTACAATTTTTTGAATCAGTCAGACAATAACCGAAAACAAAGAAAACCTGTTGTGGCCACTCATAAATTGATTATTGACCAAACATGTGTATGTCCAAAAGAGCATGGAAAATGAAATGGGAGCCTGTGTGGGAAGAATATAAAAGGTTATTGTAGTGGAGTAGGCGGGGTGAGACCGTAGGTCGAGGCCGGTGAGTGATTGTTAAGGAGTGTCAGCTGTGCGCGCACCGGTCTAGTATCACGGAGGAGATCGGGAGCATAAGAGAACGAGCGACCGGATCGTTGATGAGAGAGGACCAGACCTGGGTTTTAGTTGTGGTTTGTGTTTATGTACTGTCTTATTCGCCGGCAGTCGTCCGCGAGGGGCTGCCGGCTGTCTTTTTACTTGTTATTTTATTAAATGTGTAAATGTTTGCCGGTTTCCGTCTCCTTCCTTCCTTGTAATTGAACCTCATTACTTTGGTGCCGAAACCCGGGAGGAAGGAGAAAAATGCTGTCGGAGTGTCCTCGCCACCGAGTGGCTTCCCGGTGCCGGAGAGTTCGGGCAGCTTTGTTGGGACGGCGACCTTTGCTGCCGCACTCCTGGGTCGAGGTGGGGTAGCTATCTTCCAAGCAGGAGCGGGGGAGATGCCACCGTCCGCCAGGGGCAGGAGCCTGCGTCCGTCCGCCCAAGGGGGAGGAGCAGGGGGCGGAAGCGCCGCTGCCCGCTAAAGGAGGGGCCACCGCCGGCTGCCAGGGGGCGGACGGTCGAGCCGTCCACCGAGTGCCCAGGGCCACCACAAGGCACCGCGAAAGAGAGTAAAAAGTTTCTCCAGTCTGGCAGTGATCGTTTTTCTAGACTACCAGTAAACTCAGGCTGTACAAACACCATTTTTCAAGCCCTCTCCTTCGACAAAGCCGATCGGAAGCATATCATTAGCGATACTCTTAGCAATTAAAGCCGTTATTTGCTCCGCCCGTCTGGCATCCAAATTGGTTGGTGTGACCACAAAACTACCAACTTATTGCTGACCTGTGGATGGACCTGCTGGATGCTTCGCCCCCTCAAACGACTGTGCATCGTAGTTGTTGATCCATGATAAGCCAGCTTCGCATTGCATTGCACAGAGTTTGCACTGCACTTTATTCTCATTCAATTTATTAAATTACCCCCACACAGAACTAATTTTTGACACGTCTCAATTTATCGAATCCGTTATGCCACGCGGGTCTACAGTGTGCGTTACTTCGTTAACAATTGTTGTGAGAAAATGTTTTCCTCTATTGTCTCTTGATCAACAGCCTTCGGTTTTAAGGTGCGTCGTTATTGGCAGCGCCACCCTTCGGTTACATGAACACGTTTCGCGTGAAAACAAGATCGCACACACCATTCGAATATTCAAAATTCGTGACTCATCCCTAATCTGGGCCTTGTGCTTTCCTTGTCTTTTGTTTCCTAAAGACTCGGCACGCATCCTCTTCACTGATCTGAAGTGCAGTAGGTGGGGTGACTGAAAGTGATAGCTTTTGTGTGATAGAAATTCAGAGTTGGTGTAAGGTGTAAAGCAGGGTTCCTCAAATCTTACCCTGGAGGGCCGGAGCATTGCAGAGTTTTGCTCCAACCCTGATCAAACTTGCATACCTGTGATTTTCAAGTGATACTGAACAACTCGATTAGCTTGCTCAGGTGTGTTTGATCAGGGCTGGAGCTAAACTCTGCAGTGCTCCGGCCCTCCATGGTAAGATTTGAGGAACCCTGGTGTAAAGTTAGGATTTTCAAATCTGCAATAAAAGTCATTAAGATCATTGACCTGGTGTTGATTACCTGCAAAATTGTGGGATGGCGGCTTGTATGTAGTGATGTCTCTGATGCCTACCACAGACGCAGGTTCGTTGACTGAAAACCGGTTTTCAAAATTTTTTGAGTAGTTTCTCTTAGCCATTCTGATCTCCTTTGTCAATGAGTTCCTAGCCTGCCTGTACAAGACTTTGTTCCCTTATCTGTAGGCATCCTCCTTGGCTTAGTGAATCTGTCTGAGTTTTGCTGAAAACCATGGTTTATCATTGTTGTATTTTAAGGAATTCCTAGTAGGAATGCACAAATCCTCACAGAAACTGATGTATGATGTTACAGTCTCTGTGAGCTCGTCCAGATCGGTGGTAACCGATTCAAAAACATTCCAATCGGTGCTCTCGAAGAATGCTTGTAAGGCCTGCTCTGTTTCGTTGGTCCATCTTTTAACAGTCCTTACCATAGGTTTGACAGATTTTAGTTTCTGCCTGTGGGCTGGGATAAGGTGAACCAGGCAATGATCAGACAGTCCTAAAGTCTAACTTCGCACGAGAGTCTGACTCCCTACAGGTGTTCTATACACCATGACGTCTCAATCGCATAACTAGAGCACTCATGGCGAGTGAGAACATACTTTTTTATTATTTCTGTCTTATTTCTGTCGTTTCAGTCATCTTATGAATAATTTGTTTGTTTATTGGAACATTTATCAATTTTAAGTAATTTTCAGCGCATCAGTAAATCCACTGTATGCTGAGCAGAAAGTGTGGCTCACTCTCAAGTGCTTTCTGTCGCCATGTTGCTTTTTTTGGAGCTGTTGCCACGGTGAATCGTAATATCGGAGCTTCATTGATGATGGCTTTTTATAGTTGTGGGTCACACGCTTAACCCAGGGTAAGCCTACACAGAGTAAATTGAACTACCTCAAATCCACTGTTCTGAAACTCAAAGTTTCTAATTTCCATGTAAACCACATCTGAGTTCAAGGTTTAACTTTAACCTCCTTATTGAAACGGGCCACTGGAGACCTCCACATGATGACATATTGAATGTTTTGGACTGACAGTAGCTAAATATATGGGAAACACCTGTATTGTTTGCGAGAGTCAAGCTTGGTGAATCATGTACAAATTGAGGTGGTCAAACGTTTTTGATTTTTAATCATTTTATTTGTGCCTATTTTGTAAAATAAGTAAAAAAACATATATACTGTACTTTTCTAAAATAAACAATAAAAACCACTGAAGTGTTCATTTACCATATTCCTCAGTAGGACTTTTGTGTTTTTGCCATCAAATGTGCTTTTGTATTTTGTTGAGGCTTAAACAGTATAATGTAACATTTAGGTGCAAATAGACAGAATAATAAACCAAAGCTTGAGGCTAAAATAGCAAATATCTCCACAGCTACAGTCAATTTTCCAGCTGAACTGACATAAGATGGAATAAATGTGACCCAAACAGCACAGAATATGAGCATACTGAATGTGATGAATTTAGCTTCATTGAAGTTATCAGGCAGCTTCCGAGCCAGAAAAGCTAGAATGAAGCACATGAGGGCCAGTAGACCAATATAACCCAGTACAGCAGAAAAACCTATTGTAGAACCAAGATTGCATTCAAAAATAATTTTTTCCTTATAATGATTCATATTTTCAAAGGGAAAAGGTGGAGATATTGTTAGCCAAAGCACACAGATAAGAACCTGTATAAGTGTAAAGGCAAGAACACTGAGTCTCTGTTGTACCGGCCCAAACCATTTCATGACATTACTTCCTGGAAGTGTGGCTTTAAAGGCCATTAACACAACTATTGTTTTCCCCAGAACACAGGAGATACAGAGTACAAAAGTGATCCCAAATGCTGTGTGACGTAACATACAGGACCACTCAGTGGGGCGACCAATGAAAGTAAGTGAACAGAGAAAACACAGAGTCAATGAGAAGAGCAGCAGGAAGCTCAGCTCTGAGTTGTTGGCTTTCACTATGGGGGTGTCCTTCTTACTGTAAAATAGGCATGTGACCAGAACAGTTATTCCTACACCAAACAGTGAGAAAAAAACTAGCACTATACCCATAATTTCTGTGAAAGATAGAAACTCTACAGCCTTTAACACACATTTATTTTTCTCAGCATTAGACCAGAATTCCCCTGGACACTGCATGCAGTTATTTGAATCTGGAAAGGAAGTTTCTATAGTTAGAAACAAAAAGAAAACTATTTCATTTATTAACTCCTTTGCTAAGAAACTGCATCCTGAACAGCAAAAGGAAAACACAAAAAGAGCAACTAACCAGTTTTCTTTGAATCTTTGATTTGGGCTGAAGTTTACCTGTCTCATTACTGATTTCTCCATCTGCACATGGAATACAGTCATAACAGCAGACAGGTCTTCCTTTCTGCACAGCCTTCCTAGTGCCTGGAGGACAACTCTCACTGCACACAGACCTTGGCTTCTACATGAAAACATACAATGCAGAATTTATATAATTTGTTATTTAGATTTTGTTTCACAGCAGCCTCAAGTGGACTGAACACCGGACCCTGTGTCTTGACAACAACATCCAGAATTGTAAAGGAGTGCCACCGCCTTATGGCTTAACGACCTTTTTGATTTATATGTGACACAACGGATTGCAACCCACTTTATAGTGTCATATCTTCCAATACAAATGTGATGTTATATCTTCCAATACAAATGTTACACTTTTTACATCTATTTTAAATTTAAATCCAATATACAAGCAATGTTCTAACCGCATTCTCAACTTCTTTCATAATCTTTCTGTCAGATAAACATGTTAGTGTCATTGACCTGCAGTTGTCCTCCAGCCCAGATGATTTTTTCAGTGTTTAGCACAAAGCGCTGGTCAGGTGGCAGCGAGGCATCATAGTAACCCACTGCTTTAAAATGGAATAATCCATCCGAGTCCTGCTGCCAGTTTCCAACTTCATACTGGGTTACTGTGGAACCAGTGTTGTCAAACCACACACAATCTCCAAACTTTGTTGTAAAATTGATCTTTTTAAGAGCCTCAACCACCTAGTAAAAGGACAGCATAAGAACATGATCATGGTTGTAGCTGAAAACAATTGAAATATGGATAGACATTCTCTTTTTGTTAACCTGTTGAGGTTGTATTGTCAGGGCCTTTGCACAACCTTCTTGTTCTTTGCACCTAAGCAGACTGTGTAGAGCATAAGCCACAGCATACACGGCTTTGTAGACATTACTTGAATGCCTGTGTTCAGGCACATCTTCATTGTAATTTCTCAGTCCAAGCAGCTCCTGATACTTGCTGCACTTTAAATTGTATTGAGAAGACTGCCCATCTCTTTGTGAACATGGAAAAGCTGTTTCCCAAAATGATCTATTAACATAGTCTAAAAACCCATCTATATAAATTTGTCTCAATGCAAAGCCTAATGACCCTCCCATCAAATGAAATGTGTTTGGAGTGAATAAATTCTTTGACGTTATCCATCCAACCACCCCAATAATTTGAAGCCCTGTAATGTTCTGAAAACATAGCTGCTCAACTAGTAATTCCATTTCCACTAATCCAGCAAATGCAACAATCACTTTTGCAGTGCCATTTTTCATTATGTTCACCACTTTTTGGAGTTTGTCAGGCTCTGTTCGGTGGAATTTTACAGAGTACTCTACACAAATGCCCTCCTCCTGGGCTGCATTCAGAAATATGGTCATTCCATTGTTTCCATAATCATTGTCACTGTTCACAGCTCCAACCCAAGTCCATCCTAAATGCTTGACCAATATTGCGAGTGCTCTGCTCTGATGATAATCACTAGCAATAGTTCTGAAGAAAAAGGGGTAATCTTTCTTATTACCGAGACATTCACATGAGGATGAGTGGCTTATCTGAAAAAGAAATCACAGGAAACCGTAAACAGTAATCAGTTTGGTAATTGTGTCAGAATTTTGCTGTTATATTGTCTTACCACTGGGATTTTAAAAGGTCCTGTGGTTCTGGACAGAATTACTGTGACAGAAGACTCAGTTTCTCCTATGATAGCATGTATAGGAGTCTGTCCATTACATTTATGCTCTGCTGCAAACTCCTGATTATTCATCAATGCCATAATTGCACTCATAGAAGACAGTCTTGAACCACAGCTATCAAAGATTTTATAGCCAATAGAAACATTTGGGAGCAAAGTTTTACTTTTGTTTATCTCCTCAATTGCAAAAGTCAAAATTTGAGCCATCCGAAAATCTCTCAGAGTTACACTGAAAAAAATGACAAGTTGGTTAAATCATCAGTTTGCTTTCAGTACATTATTTAAATTAGCCCTTCTTTAAAAGGTTTAAATGTAACACACCCAGAACATGACAAAGGATGAGGTTTTTGTGTGAACTCAAATGAAGGTAATGTTTCTTTACTGTGGACTGGAAAAATTCCCCCAATAAGTATGTCTCCATCCTTTGACAGCAGCGGGTATTTAGGGTCTCCCATCATTCGACAAAGAGTGTTTTCTGCCTTTGCATGAAGGTGATGAAAAAGCTGGAGAGTGTATAGAAAAAAAAACATCCCAAAGATTGAGCTCAACGGCAGCTGCTACAGTAAATACCATGGATCCATTTCTGTGACAGCTGTTTTTATAGACGCAGTATGGATAAACAACACGTAGCCAATGACATCAGATGGAACAGCATCAGCAAAGTCAAGCAGATGTGTAATAGATGTCTGTGCACCATAATGGCATTATATTTTTTTCTTATAAAGGCAAATTAGAACATAATCATTACATTGTATCATCAATTAATTATCAAAAACCTAACAACTGGTTAAAGTCATTTTCCAAATATTGGGAAAAACTGAAAAAATATCAAGGACATTTACACCAGTTAAATGCACATTTGAGTTAATGGTTATTTGGGGAACCAAAAATGGTTCTTCTACAGTATGGCTGTCACCGTCATTTTGAACATTGAGACATTGAGAGGATTTTGACGTAAAAGTTCTTCGCGCTCGGCTCGCGTTTTTTAAAAGCCTCGTTAGCCTCCTGGGGATCCCCCCGCGATATGGCTGAAGCGGGCGTGAGACGGGTAATCCTCTCTCACTTGCTCACCGCATCGCGAGGACAAAGCGTCCGCCTCTGAAGCGTGCCCCGGCACTTCTTTAGATGTGGCGGAGGACCTGGCTTACCTCGCTTCTGCAGAGTTTGAGAGCACATCTTCATAGTGTCCCGCTCGCGATATCAAAGCATTAAGAGGATGTACTCGGGGTAGTGACTCAGGCAGTCGATGGTCAAAATCTTGCCTGGCCGCAGGAGCAAGAGGACGCTTGAAACTGGATGACAGCTTTCTGTCAGGTGGCACGGGGAAGGGGCATCATTGACGCCCTCTCCCCTGTTTTGGTGACCTCTATGAAGAGTTAATTCGTTCTTGGAGTAAACCTTATTCGTCCTGTGTCTTTGTGCCCTCTACCTCGATTTATTCGACTATCGTGGACCCGAGAACATAGGGATATATAATGATGCCACCCTTAGAGGAGAAGTTGACCGGCTATCTCTCCTCTGGGACATCATCATCACTGTAGATGCCTGCATTCCCCATCAAGCCTTGTAGAGTAACATCTTCATTGGTGGGAAAGGCTTTCCAGGCAGCGGGTCAGGCAGGTGCTGCCCTGCACAGCATGGCGCTTGTGCAAGTATATCAGGTATTCAAATTCCCTTGGACACTATATTTACCTTGTGTTTTGTTGTATGCGTTGTCAGGTCTAGTTCTAAAGTGTTTTTACCACTTTATGGTTTGCTAGTGCCGACCCTTAGTCATAGGTACCCGTGGATGTTTATTTTGTTTACTTTCTATTGGATGTACCTGAGGATGGTAGCTGTATATTCGTACCTGTTGGATTTGACTGTGTTACCCTACCTGTTGATTTTTACCTGTCGTTTGTTCTCCAGTTGCCTTTATCACAAAGCAAGATGAACAAACACTGAGTTGCAGAGTAAGCTGTTGAGTTGACCAATCCAGACAAACCCAACCTGGTTTAAATCAGGTTTAGCAGTAACACACACCGCTTTGTATAAACGTTCTCTGTCATTTTCAGTTTGATCCAGAGTTTGTGTGACATGTGCGGGAAAAAGACAATATCACGGAACATAGAAAGAATCATCAGTTTTTCATCAGACTTCTTCTGAGTATCAGCGCAATTCACTTTCTGCTTAAGATGACGAGATCATTTTGTAAAAATGTCATGAATTGAAAGACTTTTACAAATGCAGGAATAAACACCGCTGTATAGTGAAAGTTTGAGAAGGCAGCTACTGACTATATTAATACAGAATCTATTGAATTTTAATTATTTATATAGGTTTCACAATAAGATCAATACGATTGCAGTTGAATTCACTGCGTCCAGTTTTGGTTTGCAATATCTACCCAGAATTAAACCTTCTCTGGAGCAGATTTAGACGTGTAGCGTAAGTTAACATGGCGATGAAACCAGTAGTTTCATATGCCTTGGGGTTTAACAAGAAATAATCACTTACATTGTCATTATGACCTAAACATATAACATGGTTCTATGGATGCAGGAAATACCCATAAGTCTTGCAACCAATAAGTATGGTAATCAGCTAGATCTTATCTACACACGCTACTGCTCCACTCATCACTTTCAGTTCACCCCGCTGCACACGTATGATAATTTCCTCATCACTCTTGATCTCGACCTAACTTCTCCAGACACTTCACATGCTTCCTCACTGGTCACATTCCGGCGCAACTTACGAAAACTCTCCCTCCCGCTTATCCTCTGCAGACTCCGCCATGCTCCCTCTAAACCGTTAACCACCACATCCTCCCGTCGACCCTAAAGGCTATGGATGTCACTGGAATGGTGCTACAATGGTTCTGTTTCTTCATGCATTTCAGCATGCCTGAGTGACATTTTGCTTTGGAAGAAGGACCAAAATTAGAACTGGTTGTAATCCCGGCCGACCCAAAGATTAATTAAACCTCTAGAGTCAATTAGGCTCATCAACAATCACTCCTTCCAGTACGGCCTGAAACCTGGGAGTGGTTATCGATGATCAGCTAAACTTCACGAATCATGTTTTCAGCATCACCCGGTCCTGTCGATTCAGAAAATTAGACCTTTCATGTCCGAGCATGCTTCGCAAATCCTAGCCCACGATCTTGTCCTGTCCAGAATGGACTACCGAGTGGACTCCACAGACTACGCCTCTTCAGATGATCCAGAATGCAGCGGCAAAAGTGGTCTTCAAAGAACCAAAGAGAGAACACGTCACTCCTCTCTTCATTTAGTAACATTGACTCCCTATAGTCGCTCGCATCAAATTCAAAGCTCTGCTATTGGCCTCGAGACAACCACTGGTTCGGGACCAGCTTATCTTCACTCGCAAATATAGACTTATGTACCTGCCAGATCCCTACGCTCTGCAAACAAACAATGTCTTGTACTGCCATCCCAAAAAGAGAAAAAATCACTCTCACATACCTTCTCTGGATCTGTTTTTTATTTGTGGAATGATCTTTCCCGCTGCTACAAGATCAGCAAATTCTGTAGCCACCTTTAAGAATAGCCTAAAAAGCACATCTTTGCTGTCAGAACCTAACCGATAAGTTGACTTCTATTTCTTTTCTACTCTTACACCTTAGCTTGGTATACTGTGGTAGCCTATATGAGACCAGTTTTACTGCACTTTACTGCACTGCGCTTTTTCAATATACTTATGTTGTTCCAATTACCTCTATTGTTTACTTCATTTGTAGGATCTGCTAAATTACTAAATGTTTCAATTGTAATTCTTGAGTTTTGGATAAAGTGCTTAAAATAGCATAGGTTTTATAAGAAATTCCATTCTGACTAAATAGTTTTTCTTTTAAGATGTCTCTTTTGATGTGTGGTCTTCTGATGGAAGAGAGCGGACGATGACAAAATGGAAAGAGGTAATGTAATACAAAAACAGGTTATTTAATACATTGCTTTAAGAAGCACTGCCTAATGAAAAGACAAGTTATGGTTAAGAGTACAGTGACCTTCACTAGCTTTATGAAAAAAGTTCACTAAAATGTGCTATTATATCTATCTGTTGTCTGGATGTATTTATATGTGTACATTCATGCATGCATACATACAAACATGGATTAAAGTTCTACGCCGCTACGACAGATTTCCGTTAATTGCAGAGAGTCTACGACAGATTTCCCTCAATTGCAGGGTTCCAGTCTGTCCTCAATGTCTTAAATTCACTTTTCATAATGTTGTTAACCATATGACTCGTACGATAACACCGGTGTGATTAGAACATTTAGCGCTTTGGCTGGCAAAGAGACTCAACCCTGTCACATGTCACAACTATGCAGTGCTTTCAACCACACAATGTTTAATTTAGGCTTCAAACACGTGCCTACAAGCAGAAAATACATTTAGAGATTGTTTATATAGCGGCTATCAGTGGCGTTGATAGGCCGTTTTTAGGGGAGCTAAAGCCCCCCTAAAGTACTACCTTAGCCCCCCTAAAATATTGTGTGTAATAATGTAATCTGTACAAGAATTCGAGATCGCTTTATATTCCCCTTTAAAACTCTTATTATAAAAACGGCGTTAGGCTGCGTTATTTAGCGCATTCTTCAGTTCACACAGCAGCACGTTGGAGTTAACGTCATTAGCAGAGTAACTTTACAAGGTGTGTTCATTAACATGACATCTGCATTTTTGCCATTCTTTGTTATAAATGCATCTTAATATGATGTGGAAGCTATACAATACCCTTTCCCGTTACCTCAAGCAAAATTAAAGCACTTAACACCAATGACGGCATACTTCGACGATCAAGATGATATTGTAGCGCACAGAAAGTGTCATTAATGATGATGTGCTATAGTTATAGAGAGTCGACGGTAGTTTTCACAGCTCCGGAAAGAGGACGGACAGATGAGAGTTCCTGTAGTTCAGCCCGGTGTGGCAGTGTTATTCATTGTTCTGAGTTCCGAGAAAATAAAAGTGTACCAAGAAGCTCTATGTCGTTTTTCAGACGCTTCAGTATTTTTATCATTAATTGAAAACATATTGTGGAAGTAATAGATGAACACGCAGTCATGCAGAGAGTGACAGCGCTAGTGCTAATCAGAATGAATGGCAGGGAAACATATTAAGTTGTTCTTACTAAATAATGATTCAGCAGTTGATTGTGACATTTATTTTATGGATTGTGGCTGTTGTTGTCACTTTGAAATATAAATGTTGCAGATTGACCGATTAGTGTGATATTCATTTGAATAACAATAATTTGTATTTATGCTTTTCTGCATATTCTTTCTTAATTATTTATTTTAGTAATGTATACAATATGTGGTGATTAGAGTGTGGCTCTCTCTCTATATACAGTTGAAAGAAAAAGCATGTGAACCCTTTTGGCTTACTTGGATTTCTTCATAAATTGGTCATAAAATGTGTTCTGATCTTCATCTAAGTCACAACAATAGAGAAACACAGTCTGCTTAAACTAATACCGCACAAACATTATACGTGTTCATGTTTTTATTGAACACAACATGTAAACATTCATAGTGCAGGGTGGAAAAAGTATGTGAAACCCTAGGCTAATGACTTCTCCAAGAGCTAATTGGAGCCAGGAGTCAGCCAACCTGGGGTCCAATCAATGTGATGAGATTGGATGTGTTGATTAAAGCTGGCCTGTCCAATAAAAAACACACACCAGTTTTGAGTTTGCTGTTCTGAAGAAGCGTTGTCTGATGTGAACCATGCCTCGCACAAAAGAGCTCTCAGAAGACCTACGATCAAGAATTGTTGACTTACATAAAGCTGGAAAGGGCTACAAAAGTATATCTAAAAGTCTTGATGTCCATGTGTCCACGGTAAGACAGATTGTCTAAAAATGGAGAAAGTTCAGCACTGTTGCTATACTCCCTAGGCCTGGTCGTCCTGTAAAGATGACTGCAAGAGCACAGCGCAGAATGCTCAATGAGGTGAAGAAGAATCCTAGAGTGTCAGCTAAACACTTACAGAAATCTCTGGCACATGCTAACATTTTTGTTGACAAATCTACAATAAGGAAAACATTAAACAAGAATGGACTTCATGGGAGGACACCACGCAGCAAGCCACTGCTGTCCAAAAAAAACATTGCAGCACGTCTGAAGTTTGCAAAAGAGCACCTGGATGTTCCACAGCACTACTGGCAAAACATTCTGTGGACAGATGAAACCAAAATTGAGTTGTTTGGAAAGAACACACAACGCTATGTGTGGAGAACAAAAGGCACAGCACACCAACATCAAAACCTCATCCCAACTGTGAAATATGGTGGAGGGGGCATCATGGTTCGGGGCTGCTTTGCTGCCTCAGGCCCTGGACGGATTACTGTCATCGATGGGAAAAATGAATTCCAAAGTTTATCAAGACATTTTGCAGGAAAACTTAAGACCATCTGTCCGCCAACTGAAGCTTAACAGAGGATGGACGATGCAACAGGACAACGACCCAAAGCATTGAAGTAAATCAACAACAGAATGGCTTCAACAGAAGAAAATACGCCTTCTGGAGTGGCCCAGTCAGAGTCCTGACCTCAACCCGATTGAGATGCTTTGGCATGACCTCAAGAGAGCGATTCACACCAGACATCCCAAGAATATTGCTGAACTGAAACACTTTTGTAAAGAGGAATGGTCCAAAATTTCTCCTGACCGTTGTGCAGGTCTGATCTGCAACTATAGGAAATGTCACCGATGTTAGGGCCGAGGGCCAATAACCACACTCCGGAGGAGCAGACACCAGAGGACACCAAGAGGCGGACAACAAGAAGTGGATTTAAAAGGGTAAGTATTTTATTAACTTAAAACAATAAAAGCAGTGATGCAAATGTTCGTGGGTGAGACAGTGGCTTCCTTCGTCTCCTCGGATGTGTTCGTGAGACAGGCAGCCGACAATGCTCAGACTCAGCTGGTGTGTAAGTTCACAGAACAGTCCAGGGGATGACAGCAACTTCTCCTCTTCCCCGAGGGACAGACAACGACGGTGTTCGGGCTCGGCTGGTGTGTAAGTTCACAGAACAGTCCAGGGGAGGACAGCAACTTCTCCTCTTCCCCGAGGGACAGACAATGACGGTGTTCGGGCTCGGCTGGTGTGTGAGTTCGTAGACCAGTCGGCGGAAGGACAACAGCTTCACCTCTTCCCCGAGGGACAGGCAATGACGGTGTTCAAGCTCAGCTTGAGTCCGTCGCCACTCCGGGCACAAAGGAAAACCTGAACACAGCTTTAGACAGATCAATTCAAAAGGATCTTCATATGCAGACGTCAATTGTCATTCATCTCAGTTTCTGAAGAAACACAGTCGTTAGACCTCACCACACTCGTGCATAAATCACTCTTAGAAATCCTCACGCGTGTGTATTTCACTCTCTCAGACACTGCAAACTCACTTCATCTCCACAGTGATTAGTCGACCTGTTTCTCCTCTTGCTGTAGGGTGAATGACTCCAAGGATGGCGACTGCAGAAGTTTGACGTGAACACATCAGCGACCTTCCCCTCTGCTGTGTAATCTCTTCCCACTAGAACACCGATCAGACATCCAACCTTCAGCTCTCTCCGGTTACGCCGCCGTCAAGACACACACCAGCCCAGATACACCACTACCTTGCTTGCCCAGAACACCACTCTTTTATACCCCCTTGTCCTGAGCGCGTGCTTCAATGAAGCGCAGCTTAATTCACTTCAGCTGCCGCTTGTTATGGCCAGCAATCAAGCCACCCGGTGACACCCTCCCCCACCGGATCCGTTCTAGTCCCGAGAACGGGGTCCCGACTCCCATTCTCCGTATCTTGCAGGGGGTACTCCTCTAGTCTCCCGTTGGGAGCGTCGAGCTGGGGCCTCGGCCTCCCCCTCCCTGGGCTCAGGAGTGGGGGCCCTTCGGATCATAGGCCAGCCCACCCAAGTTGGTGCAGGGGCCACAGGTGCTGGCGGCGCCTCAGTCTCTTGTCGCAGGTAATTTGGACAAGGACGCAGCAGGTTTCGGTGCAGGACTCTCACAGGGCCTGACTTACCCTCGGGACGGATGGTGTACACGGGTTGGTCAGGCCTTTGCTGTTGCTCCACTACGTAGGGGGTGGTTTCCCACCGGTCGCTGAGTTTACCCTTCCCCTGGCGCCGGTTATCCCGCACCAGTACCCGTTCTCCGGGTAACAAAGGAGCCTCTCGAGCGGTGCGGTCGTACAATCTCTTGTTCTTCTTTGCTGCTGCCTCCAGATGCTTGGTTACCTTGTCATAGGCAGAGTGGAGTTGACGATGGTGGCGGTGTACCCATTCAGTGGTGGTGGCGGGGGCTTCAGCCGGGACTGCTCCTAACAGCAGATCTGTGGGCAGGCGCACATGCCTCCCAAACATCAGGTAAGTCGGGGCATACCCCGTTGTGCTGTGGATGCTGTTATTATAGGCCTGCACCAGAGCCGGCAGGCTGTCCGTCCAGTAACCTTGATGGTCTGCATCTAGTGTTCCCAGTAGACTCAAGAGCGTCTGATTGAAGCGTTCGCACCCTCCGTTCCCCTGTGGGTGATAAGGCGTGGTGCGGGTTTTCCGGCATCCGTACAGACTGCATAGCTCCTGGATGACACGGGACTCAAAGTTCGGCCCTTGGTCAGAATGGAGCGTCTCGGGACATCCAAAGGGCTGGAAGACGTGTCTCCATAGGGCACCGGCAGTGGTGGCGGCGGTCTGGTCCAAGGTTGGTATGGCCCAAGCGTACTTAGTGAACAAGTCAGTCACTACCAAGATGTTCTGGTAGCGGTCTGTTGGGCGACTTAAGGTCAGGCAGTCCATAGCCACCATATGTAACGGGGCTCTGGGTCGCACCGGAACCATAGGGGCCCTCACGTCTCGCCGGGACTTGAACAGCGTGCAACGGGGGCATCCTTGTACATACCTCCCCACCGACTCTTCCATACCACTCCAAAAGAAGTGTCGACGCAGTAGTGATACGGTCCGTTCTTGGCCCAGATGTCCTAACTGGTCATGATAGGCCTGGAGCAACGGCTGAATCTGTGCTTCGGGCACCACCACCTGAGACACCATCTCATGGGTCCTCGAGTCCAGAACAGACCTACAGATCACACCATCTCGCAACTTCAGCCTCTTCCACTGCCCCAGAAGCTTCTTTACCCTCACCGGATGTCCCTGTCGTTCCTCCACCCCAGGGAATTTGTTCCTCTCCAGGTAAGTCCACAGGGTAGCCAGCCCTTCATCCTGCTCTTGCCGTTCCCTCCATCGATGAGGGTCCCATCCCCAATTTGCTGGTATGCCTTCCGCTCGTGCTCCAGGTGCTTCCACCACTCCTACCATCAGCCCTTCTTCTGGTTCTGGCCCTGAAGTTCCCCCTTCCCTAGCTGGTGGTAATCGGGACAGGACATCGGCATTTATGTGCTCTCGGCCTGGTCGATATTGTAGCCGATAGTTGAAGTTGGCGAGCTGGGCCACCCACCGCTGCTCCACCGCTCCCAGCTTCGCGGTCTGCAGGTGTACCAGCGGACTGTTGTCGGTTACTACCAGCACTTCGGCTCCCCACAGGTAATCCTTAAACTTCTCGCACAGAGCCCACTTCAGGGCCAGCAGCTCAATTTTAAAAGAGCTGTAATTGGCATCGTTCCGTTCAGCAGGGTGGAGGCTCCGACTGGCGTAGGCAATGACCCTTTCTGTCCCGTCTTGTCGTTGGGCCAGTACGGCTCCCAGCCCGCTATTGCTAGCGTCAGTGTAGAGGACGAAAGGCTGGGTGAAATCGGCGTAAGCCAGAATGGGGGCCTGCAACAACTCCTGCTTGAGTCGGTGGAAGGCGGTCTCGCACTCCTGACTCCAGGTGATGGTAGGGGAACTTCGGCTCCGCGAGGTACCGGTACCGGCCAGCAGCTGATTCAGGGGTTTTGCAATTTTTGAGAAGTCCTTTATGAAGCGTCTGTAGTAGCCGACGAATCCAAGAAAGGACCGTACCTGCCTTACGGTCTTCGGAGGGACCCAGCCCTGCACTGCAGACACCTTCTCCGGATCAACAGCCACTCCTGCAGCGCTCACCCGGTGCCCCAGGAACTGAACCTCTCTTCTGAGGAGCTGGCATTTCCCGGGCTGGAGCTTCAGTCCATACCGTTCCATTGCCCGGAAGACTTGCTCCAAGTGTGACAAGTGACCATTGAAGTCAGGGGAGTACACGATCACATCGTCTAAGTAAACCAAGGCGGAGTCCATCAGCTGCCCTCCCAGGCATCGCTGCATGAGCCTCTGGAAGGTCGCAGGAGCGTTACAGAGGCCGAAGGGCATACGATCCCATTCAAATAGGCCGAAAGGGGTGGTAAAGGCAGTCTTCTCGCGGTCCTGTTCCTCCATCTTCACCTGCCAGTAGCCACTCGCTAAGTCCAGGGTAGAGTACCAGCTGGCGCCGGTCAGTCCCGTAAGGGAATCCTCGATCCGGGGCAAGGGAAAGGCATCCTTCTTGGTGACCAAGTTCAGTTTCCGATAGTCTACACAAAACCTCCAAGAGCCTGTCTTCTTGCGGACCAGGACAATTGGGGCGGCCCATGGGCTGCTGCTCTCCCGGATAACTCCTCGTCCCAACATTCCTTTCAGTAGGGCTCGTACTTCCGTATACAAAGTCGGAGGGACTGGGCGGTATCGTTCTCGACTTGGTGGGGCGTCTCCAGTAGGAATGGCGTGCTTGACTATGTCGGTGCACCCATAGTCTTCGTCGTGGGTGGAGAAGACGTGTTGCCACTTGGCCAGTAGACTCTGGAGTTTGCGGGTTTGTTCTTCCGTTAGGCCCTCTCCTTCCAGGGACTCGCTCTGAAGGTGGCCCGGCATGCCCTGTGCAGTGGAACCAGGACGAGACTCCTTCTCCGCCAGATCAACCTCGACCACCGTGGCGCTCACTTGGCAGAAGCGGACCTCCTGCTCCTCCCTCACCTGGTGGGGGTCTACAGGCGTGATACGGGTCAGTCGTTGGTGACGGTACAGATGGACGGGGTAAGTATTCGGGTTTCTTATTTTAACTGCGACTCGGCCCCGACGGGCTACTGTTAACCCCCGAGCGACTTCAACAGTCTGGCACTCCCAGTGGGGTTCAACAAGGAGGCAATCTTCAGGGCCATAGGTCCGACCTGGCAGGCGAACCCAGACCACAGCTTCGCTCCGGGCAGGGACAGAGACAGCATACCGGCAGGCCACCCGACCCACGTCCTCCCGGTCGCGTTGGAAAATCGCCACCTGCACCCGCCGACAGTCAGTCACAACACGCTCCCACTCCTTCTTCTCGGCTGTGGAGGTGTATCGAAGAGGTCCAGCCTGGAACAGTTCCTCCCAACAGTCCATGATGACATTCATCCCTAACAGGGCTCGATGTTCTCCCAGACAGGAGTCTCGCACGATCACTACCCCCTTCTTCGGGATTGTGGTGCCGTGAATTTCGAAGTTGGTGACCTGGTATCCGATGTAGGGGATGCGCAGGCCATTTGCCCCACGCAGGGTGAGCCAAGGGACTTCAGCTTCGGGTAAGTGATGAGCATCAAACAGATCTTTGGACAAACTCTCAGACAACATAGTGACCTGGGACCCTGTGTCTACCAGGCACCGAACAGTAACGCCATTGATCTTAATCTCCAGGAGGGGACAGCGTCCCACTAGGCCGTCTCGTGGAGCTGAGTCCACACAAGGGTCTATCCGGGGGGTCCCGACCACTTGACCCACAGTGGCCGGTCGTTCTAAAAACCCCCTTGCGAGCTACGTCGGGAACCGCATTGGCGGCTGTAGTGTCCGGGCTCTCCGCAGGTGTTGCAGATCGGGCGCCCCTGCTCATCCCACTGGAACCTGGAACTGAACGGACGGCTGGTGCGTCTTCCCGGATCTCTCCCTCCGTCAGAATACGAACGTTCTCGAGGTAGGGGCAGGGGCTCTGGCCGTCCACGGCGGAGTTCTCCAAGAATGGATTTTGAGAGTTCGGCCATTTCTTCTCGGACGTCTTTCATTAACTCCGCACGTAGGGTCCGCTTCCAGTCGGTCGATTCGGGCTGTGTTGGGGCACTCATTCCACTTGCAGCCATACACACCGGTGTTTCTACAGTCTGATGGTGATCTTGTTCCAAGGCTAGGGCCTCCTTACGTACATCTTCGAATGTCAGGGTGGCGTCCCTTCGAAGCTGTAACCTCAGACTCTGCCGTATTGGACCTTCTCGTAACCCCAACAGGAACTGGTCTCTTAACAGTGTCTCTTCCTCTCCCAGTCCATGATGTTCTCGATTCTTCAGCCTGGAGAACAGTTCCCGTAGTCGCAGAGCGAATGCTCGCAGTGTCTGCCCAGGTACCTGCTTACAATTGAAAAACTGCGTTCGTAACACTGCCACCGGAGTCGAATCACCGTATTGCCCAGACAGAAATTCGAATATGGCCCGTGTGGTGGCTCGGACGGCTTCAGGTGCTGCTCGGACTTCTCTCTTCGCCTCCCCCTCAAGTGAATTCAAGACAAACTGTATCTTCTGGGCTTCACTGAGCCCTTGCAGTCCGGCCAAGTACTCCACTTGCGCCCTCCAGTCCGAAAAATTCAACTCAGAGCCAGATCCACCATACTTTTGAGCCCACGGAACTCCCATGAACATAGATGCCATCGGCTGCCGGACGGCTGGCAAGTCCTCGTCCCCCATCCTGGGTCCTCCGGCCGCTCAACTCCGAGTGGTAATCCTGCCGACCACGCCAAAAGTGATGTCACCGATGTTAGGGCCGAGGGCCAATAACCACACTCCGGAGGAGCAGACACCAGAGGACACCAAGAGGCGGACAACAAGAAGTGGATTTAAAAGGGTAAGTATTTTATTAACTTAAAACAATAAAAGCAGTGATGCAAATGTTCGTGGGTGAGACAGTGGCTTCCTTCGTCTCCTCGGATGTGTTCGTGAGACAGGCAGCCGACAATGCTCAGACTCAGCTGGTGTGTAAGTTCACAGAACAGTCCAGGGGATGACAGCAACTTCTCCTCTTCCCCGAGGGACAGACAACGACGGTGTTCGGGCTCGGCTGGTGTGTAAGTTCACAGAACAGTCCAGGGGAGGACAGCAACTTCTCCTCTTCCCCGAGGGACAGACAACGACGGTGTTCGGGCTCGGCTGGTGTGTGAGTTCGTAGACCAGTCGGCGGAAGGACAACAGCTTCACCTCTTCCCCGAGGGACAGGCAATGACGGTGTTCAAGCTCAGCTTGAGTCCGTCGCCACTCCGGGCACAAAGGAAAACCTGAACACAGCTTTAGACAGATCAATTCAAAAGGATCTTCATATGCAGACGTCAATTGTCATTCATCTCAGTTTCTGAAGAAACACAGTCGTTAGACCTCACCACACTCGTGCATAAATCACTCTTAGAAATCCTCACGCGTGTGTATTTCACTCTCTCAGACACTGCAAACTCACTTCATCTCCACAGTGATTAGTCGACCTGTTTCTCCTCTTGCTGTAGGGTGAATGACTCCAAGGATGGCGACTGCAGAAGTTTGACGTGAACACATCAGCGACCTTCCCCTCTGCTGTGTAATCTCTTCCCACTAGAACACCGATCAGACATCCAACCTTCAGCTCTCTCCGGTTACGCCGCCGTCAAGACACACACCAGCCCAGATACACCACTACCTTGCTTGCCCAGAACACCACTCTTTTATACCCCCTTGTCCTGAGCGCGTGCTTCAATGAAGCGCAGCTTAATTCACTTCAGCTGCCGCTTGTTATGGCCAGCAATCAAGCCACCCGGTGACAGAAACGTTTGGTTGAGGTTATTGCTGCCAAAGGAGGGTCAACCAGTTATTAAACCCAAAGGTTCACATACTTTTTCCACCCTGCACTATGAATGTTTACATGTTGTGTTCAATAAAAACATGAAAACGTATAATGTTTGTGCGGTATTAGTTTAAGCAGACTGTGTTTCTCTATTGTTGTGACTTAGATGAAGATCAGAACACATTTTATGACCAATTTATGAAGAAATCCAAGTAAGCCCAAAGGGTTCACATACTTTTTCTTTCAACTGTATATATATATCCTCATTGGAGGCTGAGCCCCCCTAATATTGAAAACCTAGAATCGCCCCTGGCGGCTATAACAATCTCCTCAAATGTAATTTGACGGATGTGTTTTATTCACATCAGACACAGCATCTGAAATGCAAGCAATTGTTAAGATCACTCAATTCTTCTACCAGTTCACCAGGCACTTACGTTTGTGTTTTTAAGAGAAGTGGAGAAACAAACATGGCAGCAATGCAATCATTATAAACGTGTTTAAACAACAAAACACATGCACATGTTTGACTATCGGAATGTCAGATATTTCATGACAGTTCACAACTTGTGAATTGTTTTGAGTAAACCAAAAAATATGTAAATGCAATGCATCAGTTATACAGCTGCTGTGGCTATGCAATGTGTCAAATGATACGCAGTGCCGCGTCGCCATGGAAATGTTAAAACGACAGGCTACCTTCTTAAAGGTCGCTTTGGAAAAGCTAGTCAAACACTGTAACTAGTCACTATAGTACTAGCTAGTCAAACACTGAAACGGGTGTCAGGTGTAGCCAAGCTTCAGGAATATGGTTTCACAGCCAAAACTCAAAAGTGAATTGCACCCTTAAGACAAATTCAAACAAAAGTATTTAGTGGCGCCTCTATTTTGTTCTTTTTTCTGCAGAAAACATTGTCTGCCATATAAGATACATAAAAAATGCACTGAAAAGTTATAGATGGTTGATTATTTGTCTAGGTAAGTATAATTTTTTCATATATTAAAAATAGCTTTTAATATACGCAAACTATCAATACTACATACAGTGGTTTAAAACATTTCCCTTTAAAATGCTAATGGTTTCGACTATTTAGATAAAGTGTAGTTAAAGGAATATGATTTGGCCTGAAAAGAAAATCAGTCAGATGGATTTTTTTCACTTTAATCCATGTACATATAACCCACGATCAGTTGAAGTGTGCTTAACCAAGAGAACTCTTTAAAAGCCTATTGGAATTTAAATGCTTGCTTCATCACCTGTTCAATTGAGAGTATGTAACAGGATGTTTTCATTTATTCTTATTTCCCAGTTGTTTAATTCACAGTAGTTGCTGAAACCAGTACAGGATGTGTAAGGCCACAGACATGGTTTGTGTGCATTCAGATTTCAGAAGATTTCTATATATATCCCAATGAGCTCAGAGGTTTTTAAGGCTTTTGATGAACAACTACCCATAATCTGGCAAAGAAAATTTTCAATCAGTCAGCCAATGACAGAATACATAACTTGACAAAAACCCATTTAGTGTCCACTCATTAATGACCAGACATGTGTTCATCCAAAAGAGCCTAACAATTTAATAACAGCCATGTGTGGGAACTGAAGAATATAAACGTTTTTTTTCTAGTGTTTTGTTTATTTTGGCCACTAGATGGAGCTGCTCACTGCAGTTGCTTCAACTTCTATTATCATTAATCTTCATTTGCGAGCTTAAAGTTGGTTGTGCACCGAAGGACTCATGAATCCCCTAATAGAATTATATATAGAAGATCACCACATGCAATTGTCAAATCCACAACTTCCTGTTAGTCAGAGTTAATGACTGTCATTTGATTGTTGTTCGATGTGGTGAGAACAATATTCTGTATGCACCACGATTGGTTACTGTAGGTATAACTAATCCCATCACTTCCCAAATCAAAAGGGGATGCTTCTGACTTAATAGTCATTATTTTAATCTCAAAACCTTACAGCTTTGTTCTAGAATTGTATAATACATTTTAACATCACATGCTGAAAAGGCTTATGTTATGGTAACATCAGCTTTAAGGTAAGGCTCCACAAAAATATACCAAAGGCTGGGGGGATAGAATATTCAGTTGGAGTAGCATAACCGTCATTATATCGGACAGTTTTTCCCATCAAAAATCTGTTGTGTCTCCACAGAGCTCTTTCCTCACATTTGGAATGATGACAAAATCAAAGCAGGTGTATTGTAACATTCGTGACTGAAGAAATAGGAAGTGTTTCAACTGACCCATGTCACGTAATGCCAGTTTCATGTACTCCTGTGTGGGCCAGATTTTGCCTTCACATATGTGGAAACTAAATGCTCCCACAATGACAAATGAAACATCAGACACTAATCAGATTCTCCAAACTTTGCATGTGCTCAAACTATAACTACTTTGGTACGTTCAAAATAAGATTTACCATGATTTTTTTTAAAACTTAAAACTGTGCAGTGTTATCACACCATCGAATTTGACAATTACTGTAAAATCTATCTATAACAATTCAGTTTAAACCTTACATTCCTCGGAAAATGATTTCATCAAACGCAACATTTATAAAACTTTTTTACTTTAACTCTTCCGCTTACATGATTTCTTGTTCCCGTCTGATTTATGTATCAGAGGAACCATCAGCGGTAGAGTTGAAGACAAAATATCCCATCATTCCACACCAGCCACGCGATTGTTGTTGTTTAAATCGTGCGCCCTCTAGCGGCAATTTCTACAAACTGTACCTTTAACTCTTTCCCCGCCAGCCTTAAAAAAAGTTGCCATCCAGCACCAGCTTTTTTTAACTTTTTCACAAAATGTTGATGGCTCATAGTAAAAATGTTTTAATTAATATATGGACTAACAAAATATCAAATGAAAGAACAGAGTCTCTGTTTTAAACAAAAGAAGCCGTATTAATGTAATTCTTTTTTTATAACCCTTAGATCTGGGTAGGTTTTTTAAAAATACATCACTTTGATTAAATAGCTGACATAAATAAATAAAAAATAAAGACTCCGCCCAGATTAGACCCAGAACAATGATTAAAAACCGCTAAAATATATACGTTCAAGGTTCAGAAATTCTGTACTTTTTCAAAAGGTGTGTAACAGCGCCACCTCCTGTAAAACAGTACAAAAACCGATTGCCATAATAACTCGTCTTTGGTAGGCAACGGTTGATTTTTAAATGACAAGATAACTCGTCGATGGTGGGGAAAGAGTTATCATTTAACGTTCAAATTGTTGATCTTGCAGTAACAGTTTAGATAACTGATAAAAGTGATCACTTTTAAAGTGCTAAAATTCAGCAAGAGTCATCTTATTTATAGCTTCTGCATCGATAAATATCAAATTGTTAATTTTGAAAACATATTTCTTTGGTTTTCTTATAATTAGTGTTTGCAAGGGTCAACTTTAGGTGAAACATGTACAAATAAATTTAGGTGATCAAACTTTATTTGTAATTATTTTGAATGATTAACATAGATACAATATATATTTTTTAAATAAAATATAGTGTTAACATAGCCATGGTACCATATTTATTAGTATGACTTAGATTGTGTTTTTCCCATTAAATGTTGTTTTGTGTTTTCATCAGGCTTAAACAGGATGATGTAACATTTGGGTGCAAATATACAGAATAATAAACTAAAGCTTGATGCTAAAATTGCAAAAATCTCCACAGCTACACTAAATTTTCCAGGAAAACTGACATAAGATGGGATAAATGTGATCCACACAGCACAGAATATGAGCATACTAAATGTGATGAATTTAGCTTCATTAAAGTTATCTGGCAGCTTTCGGGCCAAAAAAGCTAAAATAAAGCACAGGAATGCCAAAAGTCCTATATAACTCAAAACAACCCAGAAACCTACAGATGAACCTAAACTGCACTCAAGAATGACTTTTTCTTTGTAGTGTTGCATATTATTATAAGGAAAAGGTGGAGATATTGTTAGCCAAAGCACACAGATAAGAATCTGTATAAGTGTAAAGGCAAGAACACTGAGTCTCTGTTGTACAGGCCCAAACCATTTCATGACATTACTTCCTGGAAGTGTGGCCTTGAAGGCCATTAACACAACTATTGTTTTCCCCAGAACACAAGATATACAGAGGACAAAAGTGATCCCAAACGCTGTGTGACGTAACATACAGGACCACTCAGTGGGGCGACCAATGAAAGTAAGTGAACAGAGAAAACACAGAGTCAATGAGAAGAGCAGCAGGAAGCTCAGCTCTGAGTTGTTGGCTTTTACTATGGGGGTGTCCTTCTTACTGTAAAACAGGACTGTGACCAGTACAGATATTCCTACTCCAAACAGTGAGAAAAAGACCAGCACTATACCCATAACTTCTGTGAATGACAGATACTCTACAGCCTTTAACACACATTTATTTCTCTCAGCATTAGACCAGTATTGCCTTGGACACTGCATGCAGTTATTTGAATCTGAAAAGAAAGTTGTGATCACTATAGTTAGAGACAAAAGGAAAAAAAGTATCAACTCCATTGATAGGAAACTGCATCCTGAACAGTAGAAGGAGAACACAAAAAGAGCAACTAACCAGTTTTCCTTGAATCTTTGATTTGGGCTGAAGTTTACCTGTCTCATTACTGATTTCTCCATCTGCACATGGAATACAGTCATAACAGCAGACAGGTCTTCCTTTCTGTCCAGCCTTCCTAGTGCCTGGAGGACAACTCTCACTGCACACAGACTTTGGCTTCTACAGGAAAAACAAATAAATTATATCGACAAACAGATATTTATGTAGATTGTAAGGAAGGATATTTCAGTAATAGTGAAAACAGACTATTGCTACTCTTCAGCAAAATATTGTAAATGTAGCCAGTACAGTAGCCAACAATAATGATAAAAATAAAATTATAATCATGATTATAAAAAGGGTTTTTAATCACTTGCAGTATTTTAATAATTAAATAATGTCAATTAATTGTTTTATATATAGGCCAACACATTTTACCGCATAAACTATGTCATTATCTATTAGGGCCACAAATCTACAGAGGTCCCAAAATAAAGAAATGTTATTACATTATCTGTGCACTTACACAATACAAACAATTACAAAAGTTGCCTAGAAGTCAGTATATATTTTTTTATTTACATATTATTAAACATGCAAACAATATATATCCCAATGACTAAATTGATTGCTTGCCTCTTTTATAAATAATTCAAAACTGTTGTTAAGGAGTTGATGTCACGTCAGCTCTCAAATATTTTTCACCAAATAAGTATGTATTATTTTTATTGTAATAAAGTTTTGCAAGTTTAAACAAACCCTGTACGACAATTAGGCTATTGTCATTTACCTGCAGCTGTCCTCCAGCCCAGATGATGTTTTCAGTGTTAAGCACAAAGCGCTGGTCAGGGGGCAGTGATGCATCATAGTAACCCACTGCTTTAAACTGAATTGATCCATCAGAGTCCTGCTGCCAGTTCACTACTTCATACTGTGCCACTGTGGAGCCAGTGCTGTCAAACCACACACGATCTCCAAACTTAACAGTAAAATTTACTTTTTTAAGAGCCTCAACCACCTTAAAGGACAGAATTGGAAAATATCATTGTGGCAATTGAACACTATTAAAATCAGGATGCCCCTCGCTCCCACACATTTTCTGTTTGTTTACCTGCTGTGGTTGTATTGTAAGGGCTTTTGCACAAACGTCATGTTCTGTACACTCAAGTAGACTGTGTAGTGCATAAGCCACAGCATAAACTGCTTTGTAGACATTACTTAAATATCGATGTTCAGGCACATCTTCATTGTAATTTCTCAGCACAAGCATATCTTCATATCTGCTGCAATTTAAATCAGCTTGATAGGAATTCCCATATCTTTGTGAGCACGGTAAAGCTGCGTCCCAGAATGATTTAATAACATAATCTGAAAACCCTTCAATATCATTTTTTCTCACTGCAAACCCCAGTGACCCTTTCATTACACGAAAAGTGTTTGGAGTGATGTAATTCTTTGCAGTTGACCATCCTACAACCCCAATTATTTGGAGGCCTGTAATGTTCTGTATACTTAGTTGCTCGATAAGTAATCCCATCTCAAAGAATGATACAAATGCAACAATCACTTTTGCTGTCCCCTGTCTCATTGTGTTTACCACTTTCTGGAGTTTTTCAGCCTCTGTTCGATAGAATTTCACAGTGTATTCTATGCAAATCCCCTCTTCCTGTGCGATACTCAGAAATGTGGCCATTCCATTGTTTCCATAGTCATTGTCACTGTTCACAGCTCCAACCCAAGACCAGCTTAAGTGTTTGACCAAAAGTGCAAGTGCTCGGCTCTGATGATAATCACTTGCAACAGTCCTGAAGAAAGAGGGGTAATCTTTCCTATTACTGAGGCATTCACATGAAGCTGATTGGCTTATCTGAAAATGAAAAGACTCGATATAGTAAAACATCAGACCAGTATTAAATTAAACTTTTGCATTCATTGCCTCTTACCACTGGGATTTTAAAAGGTCCTGTGGTTCTGGACAAAATCACTGTGGTGGAAGACTCTGTTTCTCCAATGATAACATGTATAGGAGACTGTCCATTGCATCCTTGACCTGCTGCAAACTCTTGTCCATTCATCACTGACATAATAGCACTCATAGAAGACAGTCTTGACCCACATGTATCATAAATTCTGTAGCCAATAGAAACATTTGGGAGCAAAGTTTCGATGTTGTTAATCTCCTCAATTGCAAAAATTATTATTTGGGCCAGTCTGAAATCTCTTACACTCAAACTGTAAAAACAGTAAAACATTGGGTTAAATACAAAACAGTTTTAAAACATTATCTACTCTAACATGTTGTACATAGTTTCCAGTATAACAAACCTGGAGCATGACAGAGGTTTAGGTTTTTTTGTAAACTCAAATGAAGGTAATGTTTCTTTAGTGTGGACTGGCAAAACTGCTCCAATAGTTATGTCTCCATCCTTAGACAGCAGTGGGTAGTTAGGGTCTCCCATCATTCGGCAAAAAGTATCCTCTGCCTTAAGATGATAAAAAAGCAGGAGTGTGTATAGGAAAATAAGCATCCCAAAGATTGAGCTCATCTGCAGTTGCAAAATGAAATGGACTCGATTCTGGAATGGCTGTTTTTATAAAGTGTTAATATGTATGACCTCACAGAGTAAAGCATGAGCAAACTCATGCAGGGGCAGAATAGATGTTTGTATACCACCATGCCAATCATTTTTCTACTTAAGAAAGATGAATGATTCAAATATGTATGTAACTTTCTGCCCTCTAGGGATTAAAGCAGCTGCTCCTTGTTGTTTTGACAAAATGCAAAGATGACAATAGACATACATTGTTTAAACAATAGAAGAATAATAACTTCTTATAAAATGTATGCTATCATAAAATGTAAACAATAGTTTAGAGATTTAGATGGACTAGAGATTGCAGACATGGAGTTACAGTATGGGGATTCTTGTTTGGTACAAATGAGTAAATCAGTAATTATCACATGTCAGCATCAAATAGGTCTAGTCATTAAAAAGAAAAAAAAAGATTTAAGAATTCTTTGAATGCTTTAAAAAAATGTAATTCAGGGAAAACACATTATAAGGCTGGCAAGCCTAGCATTGAACTCTTACTGCCACGATGTGAATGAGAGAGAGCTGGATCTCTCAAGCTCAACAGTGCCCACATTTTCACACAGAATGTGTTTTCCATGTTTAAAAACGCGAGCGGTACTGCACTGCATTTTTGGTTGACTTTTTCAGGCTTGTATCACACAGAGTGGTTTTTTTTTTCTGTGAGAGGCACACTTTTTCAATTATTTTCTATAGGCAGTAAGCCTTTTGCATGCTGTATATGTGCACTAGCTGCCTCACATTTTGCAGGAGTGCTCGGAGCACCTGAAATTGAAAGAAAATAAACTATGAGCAGAAAAGCCCCTTATGTCATGTTTTCTTTTCACAGAGAGAGAGCACATTCAGGCCATGCCCACACCGGGGGAAACGATTAAATGCTCTCCTTTGACTTTCTATTGCAGAGAAGCTGCCTCCTTGTCACTTCTGACTTCTAACAAAAACAGAACAATGCCTAAAAGCTGTTGTGTGACAGTGTGTACAGCCAAACAAGCTGAAAAACCCAGACCTAGGTTTTATAAACTACCAAACCATAAAGGCCAGCCTCTAAGTAGACAAAGGTGGATACAAGCAATAAGACGTGAAGCATCAGCAGGAAGAATTGGTAACTTATGGAATCCTGACACTAAGTAGGCCCCTATGCCTGAAATAATATAGGGTCATGCTTCAGTATAGGGGGCAGTTTTTGCTATAAACAAACCATTAACTACGACTTTTCCCCAATAAACTGGGGAAAAGGTTTAGGTATTGGGTAAGATTAGGGATGTAGAGTATGATCATGCAGACTATGTGCTTTATAAGTACTAATAAACAGCTAATATGCCAATAGTAGTCATGCTAATAACAACTAGTTAATAGGTAAAATTGCCCCCCATTCTGTAGTTCTAGGTTTTTTATCTTGTTTACTGTCCAACTTGTCACATAGCAGTTTTTAGACATATTGCGCTGTCTTTGTTATAAGTCAAAAATTACAAGGAGGCAGCTTCCCCAATACAAAGTCCGAGGGTTGAATTGTTTACCACCGGTTGGTGTGGTTTTTAAGTTATTTATAATGTTGCTCTGTCTCTATTGTCCAATCGAATGACAGAGGGGCAGGTCTTTTACAGTTGCTTGCCTAATCTTCATCATCGCAGCCACAAGAGCCTTTGGCATCCCCCTGACACGTCTCGCTTGCCACCTGTGTTCTTTTGTCCTCCTCAGGTCTTACGGGAGCCTCGGACACCTGCAACCTATCCAAATATTTTCATAGGTGCCAATCATACAATGACCCCGGAACGACTCTGGTGACTTCAAATGTCCCCGATTCGAAATCTATAGCTCATCGCGGCCCCCTCATTCGGTTCCCAGAGTTTGAAGTCGGTACGACCTCGTTATGTACTATATCGATCGTTTTGTGCCTTTTAGCATTTGCCGTACACAGAGGGCTACGGGCTTTGAATATGTGGTGTGTGAGGGTGTGACAAACTAGCCTTTGAACCCTCAAGGTTTTTGTATAAATAAAGCAGATTTATATTGAAAATGCTAGGCAGAGACTTTTTTCAGTGAAAAGTGCATTTGTATACAAAGTAAGCATTTTAACCCCCTGATGTGTACAATATACGAATATGGGGTGCCTATAGGATACATGTCTATAGTTTTTCATACGAAAGTTGTTTATAGTCTTAAAATTTGACTTTTTACAGTATTGTCCAATGGAAGCCTACGAGGCTACTCTATTGCTGAGTATTGTCCACAGGAAGTCCCAATCATAATTTATTTTGTAGGCTGCTAATGAACTCACCACTTTTCGCACTATGATTCATTACATTTATATAGCACTTTTCTGCCTGAGCACTCAAAATGCTTTTACATGGAAAGAGGGCATCTCCTTAACCACCACCAACTAGTAAACGCACTAGAAAATGTTCCCTCGGTTCTAGTAAACCACCCTCTCGGTATGTGGAACAGCGGCCGACAGACTACCAGAATGTAAAATTTGGGGCCCCTCGAACCCCCTGACACTCTTAACCTATCCCATTAATTTTCATAAACTCATGTTAGACAATGGGACAGAAAGTCCCATCGACCTGAAATTCACATATATGCCTCATTACAGGCCCCTGGGTCGTGTTCTAGGGATCCGCACCCCTTGGACCTTATTGACCAATCAGTTAGCCCAAAAAGACACCAGCAGCCTAAAAAAAGTTTGCGAATATACTCTATTTGAAGGAATAAAGGGATCAAAAGGTTGCAGGCTCTCAAAATAAATTCCAGACAGTATACCTCAGGGGTCTCTCAAACCAGGATCCCGAGTTTGTAGCTTAGAGAACCTCCCTCCTGTTATCTTAACGGATGTAACCGTAGCCTTTCCCACCACTGTTTTACCCGCAACCGCAGGGACAAAAAGGAAAGTAGACAAACAACAGAGCTTCAGATTAGGGGATCGTATCTTTATTTAGGCACTCTTAGGCACTGAACATAACAAACAAAACAAGACGTGTACCTGGGGTTTAACGTCTTCCCTAAGAAGAAAATAAAGGTAACAAAAAGACACATGCACCGGTAAACAAGTTACATAAACAAAACCCGACTCCTCCTCCCTACAACAGGTCAGCGGCGTTTAGGGCTGCCAATCATATCTCACCGCATGGAAAAACGTAATCTTCCCACCAGATGTTTAACATTCCCTTCCCCGATTTTTAAAGGAGCTCTAATAAAGGTTACATGAGCGGAGTTCAATATTTTTATAAACTCATAACATCGCTGTTATCTGCGTAGGTGAACTCGTGAAGTACCTCTTTTGTGAAAAAAGATGTGACCTTTCTTTTGTTTAGTTTACTTTTTCAATAGGGTCTATCGGGCTATTAAAGGAAAAAGCCTGCATGAAAGATTTTTGTGAAACACACTACAAATCGTTTCCCTCAGTTCTAGAAAACAGAGCTCACAGTATGTGTAAAAGGGGCCTAAAGATTATCAGAATCTAAAAAAAAGATTATCAGAATCTAAAGTTTGTGACTCTCGAGGCTCCGGGAGCTGATGAAACATTACTTATCCCAACCATATTCATAAGCTTGTTGGACGTTAGGGTAGGGCTAGGGTACAGAAAGGTCCGATCGAACTGAAATTCAAGTAAATGCCCCTTCACGGCCCCTGGGTCGTGTTCTAGAGTTCTGCCACCCTTGGACCTCATTGACCACTCAGTTTGCCCCAAAACACACCGTCAGTCTACAAATGCGTGGCAAATGTGCACTCTAGAATACAGAGATTGAATGGTTGCAGGGTTTGTAATAAATTGACCTTTTACAGTATTGTCCACTGGAAGCCTACGAGGCTACTGTCAAATAAGTTATGGTTGGGACTTACTGTGTTTTTTCTGAGTAAAAGGAAGTCCCAGTTGATGGTGTTTACACGGGTAGCTAGTGTACACACCGTTTTTAGGCTTCTTAAGCACACTGATTATCTTTAATGTACATCATTAAGAGGGATTGTGTCTCATGCACTATACTTTTGGTTTTACCTGTACAACTCATTGCAAAGGTAACTAATGGCCATTAACAGCCTTTGCACAGTACATTCGCCACCTATAAGGGCCCCGTCAGAAAAGTCATGGATGTACATGCCACTCATAACTTGCTTGACAGGCCTGACATAGGTAGCGAATTTACATCCCACTCATAACACTTTTGATATGGATCCCATAGGCAAATATTTTACGCACCATTTTTAAGCTTCTGGAGCACAACTATGAACTTTAATGTACATAAATATGAAGGATTGTGTCTTTTCTGTACTCTACTGTTGGTTTAAGCTATATAACTTATTGCCAAGACAAATAATGACCATTTACAGGCTATGTACATTGGCCACCTATGAAGGCCCCATAAGATAAGATACGGATGTTTAACTCATTGCCAATGTAAACAAGACCATTTACGAGAACTTACAGTGTCTACCTATTTTGGCCTCTTTGAATGAGTCATATGGTGTAAAAAAACGTCTTTGTTACGGATGTAACCTCAGTTCCCTGATGAGGGAACGAGTCGTTGTGTCGAACCGACAGATGTGGTTCGCCCTTGAGAACCTATCACTTCGACTTGTTTAGAAAAAGGCCAAATGAAATTGTCGAATGAAATATGAGTGCCGGACTCCGTTCCCGGATATCCAGGTATTAAAGGGACACGGCGTGCTGCATTCATTCACCTTAGTTTTGAGGAGCCTGAGAGCCTCTCATGACTACTGCAGCGGTCGGCACGTGTTTGTGGCAAGAAGGACACAACGTCTCGTTCCCTCCATCAGGGAACTGAGGTTCCCTTTCGGTCGGTCTCTCGATGTTGTGTCGAACTGACAGATGGGGTTCGCCCTTGAGAACCTATCAGCTCGCTACTTTAGAAGAGGCCAATGAAATTTGGCTTGTAAAATTTGCATGTCAGTCTCGGCCCCCGGATATCCGGTATAAAAGGAAGACGGCGTGCAGCATTCATTGAGCTTTTGTTCTTCAGAGCGATCGCTCATGATTACGAACAGTTTAAAACTTAAGCTTAAAAATTGCCGGATCTTATACGATCTATCTCCCTATCCTGCAGCGACCTTCCCTTGGGCATCTCGGCAGTTCCAGAGGTGTTAGAGATTTTTCAGGGCTGAGCATTTCTCCAGCACGGCAGGTCCCGCTGTTTTCTTGGGTGCGGCACCCTCATCCAGGAGGGGGACGGACACGATACCTGCATCAAGTTTCTGGGCATCCAGCATGATGAGGCAGCGTTTGTAGACACATCTTGCCAGCACTGTGGGCAGATGGTCATTCAGACGTTGCGGTCACGGGTGGCTGTCTTCCTCTGGGAACCAGCCACCACTTTGTTTGCTCCCCGGGGTGTGACATCAGTGGCTAAAGGCTCCGCTGTCCGCTAAGGCTAGCAGCGTTGGTGATATGGGGACTTCTGCGAGCGTAAACCAGCCAGCCAAGTGCTCACGGGCCACTCGCACCTCGCCTCGCTCGTCTTACCGTTCCCCAACTGACGATGGCAGACTGTCCGGATCGTCAGCCACGTATTCGGAATCGATACATGACGAAGATGAGATGCCGCTCGCAGCATCGGAGGTAGACTTGTTGGCAATCGACACTGGAGACTCCAAACTCCCCCTCTCCACCTCAGTCAGAGGCAGGGACGCCCCCATACTTTGGGCAGAGGTCGCCACCCTTCTGGCGAAACAGGCCATCAAGCTGGTCCCTCAAACCAAGATTGTCAGTGTGTTTTACAGCCCGTAGTTCACCGTTCCCAAGAAAGGCCCTATTCTTGATCTGCGTACCTTTAAAAAGCACCTTCACAAGCTGCCATTCAGGATGCTCACGCAGAGGCACATCCTGACATCCATCAGTTGTCAGGACTGGTTCGTGGCAATCGACCTGAAGGACGCTTACTTTCATGTCTCGATTCACCCTCGACACCGACCGTTCCTACGTTTCCTCAGGGAGAAAGGTGTGTGGGTACTAAACTATCTCGACGACTGGCTTATCTTGGCGCACTCGCGAGATCTGTTGTGTATATTTTTTCAGGGGGACGGCTGACTGCTTGAATGTTTCAGGCAGTTCAACACTGACTGAGCGCGTTCTGTGGTCAGGCGCGCTGTCATGGAGACAGAGTTGAGTTCCATACTGAGAAAGAGGGTGCTTTGCATGGGGGAAAGCTCGCTCTTTTCTTGGTTGAACTATAGTGGCAATCGATCTAGGTGCCGGAGTACAAGGTCCCTGTGTGTACATTACCGTTCTCGAGAGTGTGCTAAGAAAAGCCAGTCATCGAGATAGTTTAGTATCCGCACATCTCTGTCTTTGAGGGAAGTGAGGGCGGCCTCCACGATTTTCGTAAAGACTCGTGGGGAGAGGGACAGACCGGGGGACTAGAATGCAGGCAGTGCGGATCTCTCGCCGTGGGGAGGCACCTGGGGCAAGGGCGGCCAAGTCGTGGCAAGGAGGCTATGCTTGATACCCTCTGTCTGCTTCTTTACTGTCGAGAACTGCTGCTCGACAGTATTACCAAACAGAACCCCTTTATTAGCGGCAATAGGGGCTGCGTACACTTTCAGAGTGGACGGGGAGAGGCTGTTCTCAGGAATCTAGACTGTGCAGGAATGGAGTCGCCACTCTCCGCAGAGAGACCCAGATGGTTTAAGAGCCGAAGCACGAGGCTCCTTGTGCTTGCTCAGCAGATCTTGTGAGTTCACCAATATAAGCCAGTCGTCGAGATAGTTGAGGATCCGTGTGCCCTGTCCTTTGAAGGGAGCGAGGGCTGCCTCCGCGAGTCTGATAGAGACCCGGGGTGGGAGGATCAGACCGAAGGGCAGGTCATGCTACTAGTATCCATGCCCCTAGCTTACGCATTCAAGCTTTCTTGGGAATGTCGAAGTCTGGGCTGTAAAACCCTGAGAACATCTCGGCTAGAGGGGTGGGCTCTAGGCACCCTATGCCAGAGGAGCAGCGACCTTGGCCATAGTAACCTCGGCAGGCGTCTGGCGAACTGGAACGCATTGCCGAGAAGGATCGTTCTCTCTAGCCATCGCAACGGGCTGGTGTCCCCCCAAGTATCGTGCAGAGGAACTAGAGGGACGATCTGCTTCACAGTCCCACGGTCGGGGTGGTTCGGTGGCTGGCAGAGCAGTCACCCCGCGCAGGGCAGAACCCCGGGGAGGTTTGATGGCTCTGTGACTTAGCTGCTTATTGTCGCCGGCCGACGCCATGTCCAGAGAAGGTCGCTGAAGGCAGTGCAGTATGGACTCGCCTTAGATACCCTAGTGTCGAGTGCTACCGGGAGAGGAAAAAAACCCAGAGAGAGTGAGGATACTCTTCTGTGAGAGAGTGGACACCAGGCCCGTTCCGTCCCGCCAGTGGAATGGTCGGGGGTTTGGGACCAATGGGGGTCGGACTTATCCCATCGAGGCCGTTTAATTATCTTTGGGCTGGGGCAAAAGCTTTCCTCCAGAGTGGTCTAAGTTTCTGGCGGGGCATCCACTGGGAGGGTGCCGATGCCAAAGGGGCTGCCGCGGGGAGGCAGGGCTGCTTGGGGGAGGCGGTGCTTGGGACATCGATGCCCGATGTCGAAGAGAACTTACAAGCCTTGCAAGAAAACCTTGGTCGACTTCTCCAGGTGGCAGCTCTCTAGGGTGCACGTTTTACCTTGGGGGACGTAGACATGCATATCTTGGGGGACGTAGACATGCGCCGCACAGTACAGAGAAGTCACAGCTCCTAAGCCAGTCAGACAGGGACGCAGCAAGAACAACCTATTCCACGTCCTTGTGAGCTCTGCACGCACTACTGGAAAAAGCTGGTAAGCGTGCCGGGGCATGGATGGTCCGTGAAGCTGACGGAGTGACCTCTGTGGGAACCCCCAAATCGCCCTCGCTGCTACCAAAGTGGTTGTCCTTGCCGAAGCGGCGATCTCGCTCTGGAAGCAGATGGGGTTCCGGCAGCATTCAAAGAGAACGTAGCCAGCCGTGACCGCAATCTCGGACGAGGCAGGGAGCTCAGAGGTGACCATTTTGGACGAGACAAGGAGATCAGATGTGACCATCTTAGACGAGTCAGGAAGCTCAAATGTGACCATCTTGAACGAGGCATTTGGCATAAGAGAATTAAGAGCGGTCAGCTTGGCTGAAGCGATGGGCACAGGGGAGTCCATTGCGGCGGCCATTTTGTCAGCGGCCTCTGGAGCGACAGCCATAAAGTCAGCAGCCTCCGGAGAGCCAGCCATCTTGTCAGTGGTCTCCGGAGCAGCAGAGCAGTGTACAGCCCAGACAAACAACAAGGCTACAACCACAACCGGCAGAGCTGACTCCAGGGACTGGACTTCAGGAACAGACGCCTTCAGGACCACCGGACTTGGGACCACCAGGCCTGGGACCTTAGGGAAACCATTTCCTCACACAGACAACAGAGGACTTTCTGTCAGACTTGAAGCCAGACACTTGAATCTCGACCCAAACATCTTGAGAGCGACCTCTGGACTTGTGACCATCTTGTTAGCTGGTTCTGGGTTGGTAGCCATCTTGCGAATGGGCTCAGGGCTGGTAGCCATCTCGCGAACATGCTCTGGACTAGCTACCATCATGTGGAGAGAGGGTTCAGGATAGGCGGATGTATACTAGGTGATATTCATGGCCGACCAAAAAAATTTTAGGTAACACTTCCTCTGCTTCTCAAACTGTAAATGATGAACCGCAAAACTGAAGCACAAGGTCAATATATTGTGCTTATGTCCAGTTAGGGTTATAATTGGAAAAAATAAAAAATAATAACCTGATCCAGACCTTCATTAATTGATTGTCACAATCTTGACTATAATAAAGAAATTCCTCCACAAAAACCTCTATGCTGCGGCCATGTTTAAAAATAGATCATAGTCTGTGTAATGCACCACAGCAAATACCTGCTGATGTTCTGATGTTCCTAGATTCCATGGCGGGTGCTGGAAGGGTGATCGGGGTAGATGGTTCATAAACTTCATGTGTTAAATATATGGAAAGAAAGTCCTCATATAGTGAATGACTCTAAATATATTGAATGAATATGCAAATATGATAATACTTAATAAAGTCTATTCATTTTGTTGTTATGAGAACAACAACCTTCTCAGTTTGATAACCTTAAAATAGCTACCGCAAGAAAATAGCGAACATATTTCTTCATTGTTAGAAGCGTATCGAGTCCAGTTGCCAGCTTTTTTGCCTGTACACGCATTCGCCAGCATGTTTATTGATTAGTTATTACTTAAAATTGCTGCTACTAGATTACGTGCAGACTCACTCATTTTTCAACATCTGACCGATCACAAATAATAACACAAGATGGCGCTTTGATGACGTCAGTTTTAATCCATATATTCATACTTTCATTCAATATATTCTAGTTTATTTCCATATATTCAACCAATTACCTATATTGATACTTTCATTCAATAAATTCTAGTTTCATTACATATATTCAAGTTTTATTCCATATATTCAACAAATCATAGGATATTCATATATATATTAATTCTTTCATTTAATAAATTCTAGTTTTAAACCATATATTCAACCAATCATATTATAAAACGTTAATATCCTTAACAGCATGCCATTGTATATACACAATGGCATAAATATGTGGCATATATAAATTTATATAAATATGTGATTATAGAGCCTGCCGATCAACATTAGAGTGCAACCTTCAGGTTGAATTATGCATGGATACGTGTTCTGCATATGTTCAGTCATTTGAATGTAAAACTTAAGCTAGTATTAGCCAAAAGGCAAATCACTTGTTAACTTTTGTAAATTAAAAAAAATAAAATGACTTATATTTTAGTATAGTTTAATATGATTTATACTGTGTTTTACCCATCAAATGTTGCTTTGTATTTTCTTCAGGTTTAAACAAAATAATGTAACATTTAGGTGCAAATATGCAAAATAGTAAACCAAAGCTTGATGCTAAAATGGCAAATATCTCCACAGCTACAGTAAATTTTCCAGGAGAACTGACATAAGCTGGAATAAATGTGATCCACACAGCACAGAATATGAGCATACTGAATGTGATGAATTTAGCTTCATTGAAGTTATCAGGCAGTGTCCGTGCCAGAAAAGCCAGAATAAAGCACAAGAGAGCCAGTAGACCAATATAACCCAACACAGCCCAGAAACCTACAGGAGAACCCAGACTGCACTCAAGAATGATCTTCTCTTTATAATATTTCATATTTTTATAGGGAAAAGGAGGAGATATTGTTAACCAAAGCACACAGATAAGAATCTGTATAATCGTAAAGGCAAGAACACTGAGTCTTTGTTGTACAGGCCCAAACCATTTCATTACATTACTTCCTGGAAGTGTGGCCTTGAAGGCCATTAACACAACCATTGTTTTCCCCAGAACACAAGAGATACAGAGTACAAAAGTGATCCCAAACGCTGTGTGACGTAACATACAGGACCACTCAGTGGGGCGACCAATGAAAGTTAGTGAACAGAGAAAACAGAGAATCAATGAGAAGAGCAGCAGGAAGCTCAGCTCTGAGTTGTTGGCTTTTACTATGGGGGTGTCCTTCTTACTGTGAAACAGAACTGTGACCAGAACAGTTATTCCTACTCCAAACAATGAGAAAAAAACCAGCACTATACCCATAACTTCTGTAAATGACAGAAACTCTACAGTCTTTAACACACATTTATTTTTCTCAGCATTAGACCAGAATTCCCCTGGACACTGCATGCAGTTATTTGAATCTGGAAAGAAAGATTATAATCACTACAGTTAGAGACGAATGGAAATATATTGCAATTTTGAACTCCTTTGACAAGAAACTGAATCCTGAACAGTAGAAGGAGAACACAAAAAGAGCAACTAACTATTCTTTTTTGTATCTGTGAGATGGCCTGAAGTTTACCTGTCTCATTACTGATTTCTCCATCTGCACATGGAATACATTCATAACAGCAGACAGGTCTTCCTTTCTGTCCAGCCTTCCTAGTGCCTGGAGGACAACTCTCACTGCACACAGACTTTGGCTTCTAGATGCAAACATAAATAACACCTATATATGTTTTATATAACAAGAGTTAGTTATATTGAGATCAGGATATTGTATCTTAAAGTATAAAGTTATACAAACTGAAGCTGAAATGGTGTTTTAAATAGTCTGATACTAATAATAATCTAAGAGAAAAAATATTAAACAAAACCTCTTTAATGTACCTAAGGAAGGATAATGCAGTATAACATTCTACATTAGTAAGCAAAAACTACATTATTTCTTATTACAATGTCATTCAGAAATGGCTTTTTGTTTTCTCTGTCAAATCAGCCAAATATTACTGTGACCTGTTTGTCCAATACATAAGTGCATTTTCCTTCAACAAATCTATTTGGAAAAATGTGTTACCATCATTTACCTGCCGCTGTCCTCCAGCCCAGATGATGTTTTCAGTGTTAAGCAGAAAGCGCTGGTCAGGGGGCAGTGAGGCATCATAGTAACCCACTGCTTTAAACTGGAATGATCCATCAGAGTCCTGCTGCCAGTTCACGACTTCATACTGGGCTGCTACAGCACCAGTGCTGTCAAACCACACACGATCTCCAAATTTGACGGTGAAATTTACCTTTTTCAGAGCCTTAACCACCTAGTAAGAAGGCAGATTTGGAACATTAGCATTGCTGCATTTTAACATATATCAATTAAAATGGGGATTTATTTTTCACACATTGACTTTTCACCTGATATGGTTGTATTGTCAGGGCATTTTCACAAATGTCTTGTTCTTTGCACTTGAGTATACTTTGTAGTGCATGAGCCACAGCATATACTGCTTTATAGACATTGCCTGAAAATCTATGTTCAGACAAATCTTCATGGTAATTCCTTAGCTCAAGTAGATCCTGATATTTACTGCCAAATTCAGCTTGAGAAGAATTATTTGAGCAGGGAAAAGCGGTGTTCCAGAATGATTTATTTACAAAGTCTGCAAACCCTTCGATACTGATTCTTTTCATTGCAAACCCCAGCGACCCACCCATCACATTAAGAGTATTGGAGGTGAATAGATTTTTTGATGTTATCCATCCTACCACTCCAATCATTTGGAGGCCTGTTATGTTCTGAATACTAAGCTGCTCAATAAGTAATCCCATCTCAAAAAATGCAACAAAGGCAACAATCGCCTTTGCTGTGCCTTGTTTCATTGTTTTTACCACTTTTAGGAGTTTTTCAGGCTCTGTTCGGAAGAATTTCACAGAGTACTCTACACAAATCCCCTCCTTTTTTGCTGCTTTTAGAAAATTTTCCATTCCACTATTCCCATACTCATTGTCAGTGTTCACAGCTCCAACCCAAGACCAACCTAAGTTCTTGACCAAAAGTGCAAGTGCTCTGGCCTGGTGGTAATCACTAGCAATAGTTCTGAAGAATGACGGGTAATCTTTTCTATTACTGAGACATTCACATTGTGATGAGTGACTTATCTGAAAAGGACATCACAAGATACGCTGAAACAGTTATCAGTCTGGCTCTTGTATTAAAATGTTACTGTTTTTCATGCTTACCACTGGAATTTTAAAAGGTCCTGTGGTCCTGGAAAGATAAACTGTTGTAGAAGACTCTGTTTCTCCTATAATCGCATGTACATGAGCCTGTCCATTGCATCTGTCCCCTGCTGCAAACCCATGATCGTTCATTACTGCCATAATTGCACTTATAGAAGACATTCTTGAAGCACAGCTATCATATATTCTATAGCCAATAGATACATTTGGGAGCAAAGTTTCATTTTTGTTGATCTCCTCAATTGCAAAAATCATGGTTTGAGCCAGTCGAAAATCTCTAACACTCACACTGTAAAAAACATGAAACCACTAGTATTAAAACAACATTTGTATTACTGTAAATACATCATTAGCTCTAATGTTTCTTAAACAGTTTCCAATGTATCAAACCTGGAGCATGACACAAATTGAGGATTTTGTTCGAAATCAAATGAAGGTAATGTTTCTTTAGTGTGGATTGGAAAAATTGCTCCAATGTTTATGTCTCCATCCTTTGACAGCAGCGGGTATTTAGGGTCTCCCATAATTCGACAAAGAGTGTTTTCAACCTTTGCATTAAGTTGATGGAAAAGCAGGAGTGTGTACAGAAATAAAAACATCTCAAAGATTGAGATCATCAGCAGCTGCAAAATGTAATTGATCCTCAATCTGTAATGGCTGTATTTTTATAGATATAGTATGGATGAATATTACGTAGGCAATGACCTCATTAAGGATGGAGCATGAGCTGAGCCAATTCCAGCAGGGGAATAGATGTCTGTGTACCATCCTGCAATTCATTTTTCTTTTAGAAAGAAAAAAAAAACATGACAATAATCATTATTTCTTTTCATTCTTTAGTAATCCAAAAACAATTTATAAATTGATACAGGGATGCAATGACGGCCTACTTTTTTGAGGGCAATGAGCAATTATGAATATATTACTGTATGGAATGCATGCTAGTTGCTGTTTTTACTTTATTCTATGGGCACCATTAAAATTCGCTTATCATTTACATTACATTCAGTCATTTAGCAGACGCTTTTATCCAAAGCGATTTACAGATGAGGAAAAAAATGGAAGCAATTAGAACAACATAATGACAACTAAAAGCATAAGTGCGATACAGAACTAGTCTCATGTAGCCTACCATAGTATACAGAGCTAAGTTTTGAAGTTGAAAAGGTGAAAACACAGAAGACAGACATACCCACATACAAACGCTCCACACAAACAAAATGCAAATGAACAAACACACTTACACAGGCGCTAGAAAAGGATCTACCACCTGCACTTGTTTTGGAAATTCTAGATATTACCAACCGACAAGACGCCTGAGAGCGTAATGCACGTGAAGGACTTTAGAACAAGGGGTGGTCACTCAGAAACTGAGGAGCTAAACCATGTAGGGTTTAATAGTTAATAAGCAATATTTTGAAGTTAATGCGATGCTTTATAGGGTAACCAGTGATAGGTTGACAGAACCGGGGTAATACGTTCATATTTTTTTGTACCTGTAAGAACTCGCGCTGCTGTTTTGGACCAGTTGGAGTTTTTTAAATCAGCCTGCAACCACCTAAAAGTACATTACAGTAATCTAGTCTTAACGTCATGAATGCATGAATTCTCTGCATCTGACAAGGACAGCATATGATGTAGTTTAGATACATTCTTAAAATGGAAAAATTTAATTTGACAGGTGTTGGCGACATGGCTCTCAAATGACAGATTATCGAATAGGATGCCAGGATTCTTAGCTGACAACAAGTAGGCTTAAATTTAATTGAACTATTAATACTTTATTTAACACAGAGTAGACCTCTAGCTGGTTCCATGTTTGTGTCGTGCACACAAATCCCTTGTCCATTATGTGGTATTGTAAAAAGGGTTGATAAATTAGTTCTATTGTAAGGCTTGATTGGGTAGTGAATCTCTGTAGAGGCCTTAATACACTGAAATCCACTCCACATTATATAATCTGCTTGGTGTGCTTTGATTTTGGAATGTTTTCCAATTTATCCGAGATTCAGCAGCTGTTGGATGGATGAAATAAAGGTGTTTTCAGGCATGCCAAAAATAGCAACGTTGGCACTGAGGCAACTGAAAATGAATTTGGAAGTAAAAAGGAAAAGGAATAACTTTTCTAATATGTTTACTTTCGATATTAAATAGAACAATGACCAAACGAATGAGCCAATGACCATTCTTTTTGAAATAGGTACTGTAATACTGCCAGGAAATAGTAAAAAAAGAAAAAAAGAAAACAAATGTGATATGATTTTACATGCCTGCGAAGACACCCTGATGTGTATTTTTTTTAAATGATAGCAAACTTAACAGAGCAGGTTAACTTTTTTGAAATAAGAATTGAAATGAGCATGGCTATAGCCTAATTCAGAAACACTGATCCATTATGAAAAATGTTCGGTGATTTTTTTTGTGGTAGATCCTCATTATTTATGTTTTATGAGGGCTCAAATCAATATCTGTAGTTGGCTCTGTCACATTTGGCGTAGTCAGCAGGGTCCGGGTCCACGCAGTGGTGTGTTTGGTTTTGTTTGTGGAGACGTTTGTGTATGGTGCGGTTTTTTTTTTTTTCACAGCAGCAGGGGCAGCAGCAGGCAGTGGTGTGGAGCGGGTTGTTTGAGAGCAGTAGCTGCTTAAGTATCAGTACGTTTTGTTTTACTTTATCTCATACCTGTTATTTTCTAATGGAGAGTGAAGTTGAAGAATTGAGAAGGCAGCTTCAGCTCCTATAGTAAGATAATGATCAGTTACAACGTCAAAATCATGCTGCAGCAGGGCCCTCAGTCAGTTCATATTCAGATACAGATGTGTGTACCCCTAGTATTGTGGGTTCCTATGACTGAGCGTATAATCCTTGTCCCTTTAAGAGCGACAATGTTCCATTTTTTGTTGAAGAGAAACTGATTTATATTTGAATGGGTAGAATAAATTAAGAGTAATTAACGTGATCTAAATATATCATCAAAAGAGGCCTTGTTTATTTTCTATCATTTAGGGGGTTCCGCCAGAACTGAAACCAGGTTCAGATCGAGAGAAGAGAGAGAGAATCCCACAAGGGTCTTCGCCGTGCTACATTAAATATATGGGGGTGTACACTCAAATTGCTCATCAAGAGCAGTTTTCTTCCCGTAAGCAGGGGAGTTTTTGCAAGACTTTTCACATGCACATTTTGCTTTAATGGAAAGGGTGATACAATGAGCCCCAAATTTGAATGCCTTGCTTAGGGATCAGTTCGTAGAGCATGTGATTGATAATAGTTTGTGTCGAGAGCTTAAGTGTTACGTCTGACTCCATCAACAGGCTACTATTTTAGAGGTAGATGAGGGGTCTCGTTCAGAGATGTGGGAAAGAAGTAATTCCGTTCCTTCATTTGCCACTCTGTATAGTGTCCAAGGACAAAGTGCACAGTAAGGTCAAAATCAGTATTGCCCTTTTCGTCCATGGATGTGAATTGTATCATTGGGTTGATTCCCTGGGGAAGGCCTAATTTTCTTGTATGGGCAGACAAAAAAGCTCACAACCCTTTTAAAGGTCGCAACATCCATTTACTTCCGAACTTCCTGCCATCATGGTTAAATAAGGTATTATGACTTCAAGTTTACTGATACACATGTGTGGCCTGTAACACTCCCGATTTTGCCAAAGGACGTTCCTTTTCTCACGCTACCTCCTCATGACTGTTTCACCTGTTCTTCGTCATTGTCTCTGCACATGCCTGTCATCAGAATCATTACCTGGACACTGGAAATACACTCACCATGCCTATTCTCATGGTCAGGTCAACTTGTATATCTATTTGTTTTAATGTTACCGAGATACTTCTGACTCCCATGGATGTATATTATTTATTTTACCTGTAGATGTTCCTTGTTGCTTTATAAAGTCGTTTATTACGTTGGTCTCCTTCGTGTATGTATCCTGTGTGTCTCGTACATGGCCAACCTCTACAACTACAAATTCCACTCTCACAGGCGCTCAGTTGTTTTGCACCAAAAATAGTTTCATAAATACACGACTATTCTCTGCTTATTACACACAGAGGGAGGCACAGCAGCACATTAAAAATGAAAGGATTACAATGTAAAATATTATTTTTGTGTACATGAAGATAAAAAATCAATCTTGTCCTGTAGATGGTCTGCTCATTAAACTGTTAAATGGGTTTCTCTCTTGAGAAGCATTCAGTCTGTGCTCTTGGTAATTCCACAATGCACTTTGAAAATTTGAATTTTAATGTTATTTTTTTGAAAGATTTTCATGTATAATGTCCAAAAATGTGTTTTCAAATTAACAGATTTTTAACACAATTTTTAAATACATGAAGCTGTGAAATTACAGGAAAAGACTGCAAATGTATATCATTTTAGTGAATTTTTGTATGGTATATTTTTGGTGACTCAGCTGCTTGTACACTTCAGATATATTTCAAATTTCAAATTGATTGGTTTATTGTACGTTACGCCCAAAACACACCCATTACTCACTAAGAGAATAAGTAAAATGTTTTCGGACCATGAGCCTGGTACACAGTTTATTTTTATCGTTAGACTAGCAAAAGTGGATTCGGAAATACTCTAAGTGCACCTGTGCCATAGATCATTAAAATAGGCCCCTGATAGCCAGATTTACTTAATGTGGCAAAATGGCATGAGAGCGCAGTTTTTAAAAAGCGCAGATGGGAGTGGAAATTTCTGCAGGTGACTTACTAACACATTAAAATACACAGACGCAATATCTCATTCCCAAAAAGAGCAGTGCAAATTAGTGCAGGGTCTAAGACTTGCTTTTTATGATAAATAAAGCGGCAAAAACTAGTATAATGAAAAGCTTAAACCTATTTAAATTGACTTTTGTGATTTATTTACTGTCCTCCTATAAAGTTTGTGTCATATGCAGAAAAAGCTGGATCTATGCCTTTCTATGTTAATTTTCACTGCGAGTATTTAGAAAAGACGACAGTAGTTTTTTTTATGCCAATAGTAAGCTATTATTAAATCTGGCCATAAGCCTGCAATTTACCCTTAATGCATTATTCATTTTTTTCAGGAACCATGATACACTGACAATGTCTTTAAAGTTGAATAATTTTTTTTATTGAAATGAATAATTTAATTGTGTAATGACAATAAAGCTAGAGAGTTGTTTTTTCAAAACATTAAATAACAACTGTTATAAAGGTGGAGTGAAAGTTATGGAAGATGTCTGAAATACAACATTTTAGGTTATTTTCCACCCATATACATCAAACCAACTTCATTTGCCAGATTAGTTTGTTCAGCAATCCAAAATAAATGATCCAAGGTTTAGTTCAATAAGTGTATGCTGTCATTCTACCACTAGGCAAATATTTAAAAAAAAACTTTTAGCCTTACATCTTACAAATATTTATATCTATATGAAAGGACCTAATTTCTGTTTGCAGCTTATACTTTAAACCGTTATTATGGTTTGCTATGCTAAATCAGAGTAGCTCAAAAACATGGTTTAGAACATGACTTGTTTATAAGTACTTGTGCATCATTGCAATTTCTTACAAAATGAACATACATCTTTTTGACTAGCAATGCTTTGTTTGAATACCGCAGAGCAGTATTCACACAAAGACTCTGGTTTACATTAGATTTACATGTATTCATTTGTCAGACGCTCGTATCCAAATAGACTTACAAGTAGGAGAGCAAATAAACATTATGTCAACAGGCTAAACAGTACCGTTAGTTTAAAAGGCCATGCAACTAGAAGGATTGAAGCTGGAGTAACCAAAGGAGAAAATGAACAACAACTAGTTTTTTGGGTAATTTGTGTTAATTAATTTATAATAAATAATTCCATAGTAGTTTTCAAAACAAACACTAAATTTAACATGGCTGTGTTAATGCAGTGTTATGCCTGCTTGTACATTACTCAATATTACTTAGTTTGTGTTTTTCCCATTAAATGTTGTTTTGTATTTTGCTCAGGCTTTAAAAGGATGATGTAACATTTAGGTGCAAATATACAGAATAATAAACCAAAGCTGGAAGCTAAAATGGCAAATATCTCCACAGCTACAGTTAATTTTCCTGGAGAACTGACATAAGCTGGAATAAATGTGATCCACACAGCACAGAATATGAGCATACTGAAAGTGATGAATTTAGCTTCATTGAAGTTATCAGGCAGTGTCCTTGCCAGAAATGCCAGAATGAAGCATAAAAGGGCCACCAAACCAATATAACCCAGTACAGCCCAGAAACCTACAGTAGAACCCAGACTGCACTCAAGAATGATCTTCTCTTTATAATATTTCATATTTTTATAGGGAAAAGGAGGAGATATTGTTAGCCAAAGCACACAGATACAAACCTGTATAAGTGTGAATGCAAGAACACTGAGTCTCTGTTGTACAGGCCCAAACCATTTCATGACATTACTTCCTGGAAGTCTGGCCTTGAAGGCCATTAACACAACTATTGTTTTCCCCAGAACACAGGAGATACAGAGTACAAAAGTGATCCCAAACGCTGTGTGACGTAACATACAGGACCACTCAGTGGGGCGACCAATGAAAGTAAGTGAACAGAGAAAACACAGAGTCAATGAGAAGAGCAGCAGGAAGCTCAGCTCTGAGTTGTTGGCTTTTACTATGGGGGTGTCCTTCTTACTGTAAAATAGGCATGTGACCAGAACAGTTATTCCTACACCAAACAGTGAGAAGAAGACCAGCACTATACCCATAACTCTGTGAATGACAGATACTCTACAGTCTTTAAAACACATTTATTTTTCTCAGCATTAGACCAGAATTCCCTGGACACTGCATGCAGTTATTTGAATCTGGAAGAAATGATTGTGATCACTGTGATTAGAGAAATTCTACTTCAACAAACCCTTTTGTTAAGAAACTGCATCCTGGGCAGCAAAAGAGAAACTGCAAACAACTAAAAGTTTTAGTTTCCTTTGAATCTTTGATTTGGGCTTAAGTTTACCTGTCTCATTACTGATTTCTCCATCTGCACATGGAATACAGTCATAACAGCAGACAGGTCTTCCTTTCTGTCCAGCCTTCCTAGTGCCTGGAGCACAACTCTCACTGCACACAGACCTTGGCTTCTACAGTACATGGAAACACATAACACTTGTACGTTTTGTTATTTATCTCTATTGCATGAAAATAGGTATGCCAATATTATTAAGCAATCCTTATACTGTTTAATTTCAGGACTATTGACTCAGATTTAATTAAAATCACTGTTATAATGTGTTTGGTATACAAGTGCATTTGACATTTTTCACTGTACTATTTATGTATTTATTTCTGTTTATTTATTGTTACCTGCAGCTGTCCTCCAGCCCAGATGATGTTTTCAGTGTTAAGCACAAAGCGCTGGTCAGGGGGCAGTGAGGCATCATAGTAACCCACGTCTTTAAACTGGAACGATCCATAAGAGTCCTGCTGCCAGTTCACAATTTCATACTGCGCTACTGCAGCACCAGTGCTGTCAAACCACACACGATCTCCAAATTTAACAGTGAAATTGACGTTTTTAAGAGACTCAACAACCTTGTGAAAAGATTTTGAGCACTATTATTAGACCATTAAACATAATACAACTGAACTGTGGATGCGTCGTTTCACACATCCTTTTTTTGTTTACCTGATGTGGTTTTATTGTGAGGGCTTTTGCACAAGTGTCTTGTTCCTTGCATTTTAGTAGACTGTGTAGTCCATAAGCCACAGCATACACTGCTTTGTAGACATTACTTGAATATCTATGTTCAGGCACATCTTCATTGTAATTTCTCAGCACCAGCAGATCTTGATATCTGCTGCAATTTAATTCATCTTGAAAATAATTCACCTCATTTTGTGAGCATGGAAAAGCTGTTTCCCAAAATGATTTAATAACATAATCTGAAAACCCTTCTATTTTGATTTTTCTCAATGCAATCCCCAGTGACCCTCTCATCACATGAAAACTGTATGGAGTAATGTAATTCTTCGAAGTTATCCATCCCTCCACCCCAATAATTTGAAGGCCTGTAATGTTTTGAATACTTAGTTGCTCGATAAGTAATCCCATCTCAAGAAATGAAACAAATGCAACAATCACTTTTGCAGTGCCTTTTTTCATTGTGTTCACAACTTTTTGGAGCTTTTCAGGCTCTGTTCTGTAGAATTTTACAGAGTACTCTATACAAATGCCTTCTTTTTTGGCTGTATTTAAAAATATGGCCATTCCATTGTTTCCATAGTCATTGTCACTGTTCACAGCTCCAACCCAAGACCAGCCAAAGTGCTTAACTATTAATGCAAGTACTCTGCTCTGGTGATAATCACTAGCAATAGTCCTGAAGAATGATGGGTAATCCTTCCTATTACTGAGACATTCACATGACGCTGAGTGACTTATCTGATAAAGAAGTAACAGGACATTTTTTAAACAGTCATCGGTTTGGTTTACTTTCATTTTGGCACAATTAGACTATTGTTGCCTCTTACCACTGGAATTTTAAAAGGTCCTGTGGTTCTGGAAAGGATCACTGTGGCAGAAGACTCTGTTTCTCCAATGACAGCATGTATAGGAGTCTGTCCATTGCATTTTTCAGCTGCTGCAAACTCCTCATCATTTAGTAATGCCATAGTTGCGCTCATAGAAGAAAATCTTGAACCACAGGTGTCATAGATTCTATAGCCAATAGAAACATTTGGGAGTAAAGTTTCATTTTTGTTAATTTCCTCAATAGCAAAAATCATGATTTGAGCCAGCCGAAAATCTCTCAGTGTCACACTGTAAAATAAATTACCAGTAAGGTAAAAACATTAGTTTGTAATAAATACATAGTATGCTCTAACATTTTTAAATAGTATTCAAAGTAACAAACCTGGAGCACGATAGACGCTTGGGTTTTTGAATAAACTCAAATGAAGGTAATATTTCTTTACCGTGGACAGCAAAAATCGCACCGATAGTTATGTCTCCATTCTTTGAAAATAGCGGGTATTTAGGTTCCCCAATCATTTTGCACACAGTATTTTCTGCCTGTGTATTAAGGTGATGGAACAGCAGGAGTGTGTATAGAAACATCATCCCAAAGATTGAGTTCACAGCAGGAGCAAAATGCAATTGAACCCCATTCTGTAATGGTTGTACTTTTATAGACAGTGAAAATAGTTCAACAGTACGTACGTAATTACCTCATGGGGCAGAACTTGAGCCATGTCAATTAGGGGTGGAATATTTTTTCAGAAAGGAAAATAAACATTCAATCATAAAAGTGTTATTTGTTGTCATTCTTAAATAATACAAAACCAAACAACTGAAAAATGTTTTGCTTTTTAAAGTTCAATTAGGAAAAACAATAAACCTAAATAAAGACTGCTCATTACAGGGGCCCTAATTTGCACAATAATAGGTCTTTATTATGTTTTGATGTGATAAACAATTGGTGTTCATGTTTCTATTTTCAGCCTGTTTCCTTAGCTGTTAAGATATTTGTATATTTTTCTGTTTGGTGCGAGAAAAGGGAGTCAGGGAAAGAGGCGGTTATGGAGGTGGAAGAGGCTGAGCTGAGACCATAGGTGCCATTGCCAGGGGAACAAAATGGTACCGAGGAGCGGATCTTCGACCACCACCATGATAACTTCCTGGAATTGTCCCGCGATGAGACATTTAAACACGCTACAGAAAAGGTCCGTTTTATCGACGGCCATCCGCACCAGCCTCGCAATTGTTGGTCCCAAAAACAACGTTTTCCAAACGACCTACTGTAATCCTATGGCGGGCCATTTGGGACAGAATTTGATGATAAATCGTCTCACTACCTCTTTTTCTGTTGCTGAGCATCCACGAGAATGTGCGCCAGTAGTGTACAGCTTGTCGTGATAGTCAGCTACTAAATCCGCCTGCCTCCCCTAAACCTCATTGTGCCCCCTCCCTCTAATTCAGACTAATTCTCGAATAGATAAAGTGCTCTTCTTATTTCCCAAGTCCATCTCTAAATTATTTGCCAAGTGGCAATTACCATTTGAGGTCACATGACGAGTGGGGGATCTCAGTTATGAGGTAGATCGTATGGACAGGAGCGGTACAAGGCAAATATATCACCTCAATCTCCTTAAAAAGTAGAGTGAGACAAAGCCGGTTATGTTGGCGACAATAATAAATGCAAAAGAAGATCTTGGGCCAGATGTGAACACCAAAGGGCAATCCCTCAACCTAGCCCCGGCAGAAGATTACCTCTCGGCCACGCAACTTGCTGATATAGCTCAATTTCTTTGAAAATGTATTTTGAAGACATATTCTCGCCCCTGCGTGGTCGAACGAATCTTATCCAACATCATTCTAAGACCAAACCGGGCGTGGTGGTGCGTAGCCAGCCATATAACACAAAAAAGGTGGTTCAGGCAATTAGAAGTGATGCGATTTGGCAAGCCCGATAGTGTCAGTTACCAAGAAGGACGGCTCAGTTCAATTCTGTGTGGATTATCGAAAAGTGAATCTGGTGTCCAAGTTCGACGCATATCCAATGCCGATCTGTCATGATTATTCCCCATTATGTCATGTTTCGGGGGCACGGTGGCTTAGTGGTTAGCACGTTCGCCTCACACCTCCAGGGTTGGGGGTTCGATTCCCGCTTCCTACCTGTGTGTGTGGAGTTTGCATGTTCTCCCCGTGCCTCGGGGGTTTCCTCCGGGTACTCCGGTTTCCTCCCCTGGTCCAAAGACATGCATGGTAGGTTGATTGACATCTCTGGAAAAAATTGTCCGTAGTGCGTGAGTGAATGAGTGAGTGTGTGTGCCCTGCGATGGGTTGGCACTCCATCCAGGGTGTATCCTGCCTTGATGCCCGATGACTCCTGAGATAGGCGCAGGCTCCCCGTGACCCGAGGTAGTTCGGATAAGCGGTAGAAAATGGAATGGAATGGAATGGAATGTCATGTTTCTCTTGATCTTGTAGAAGGATCATGACAGAGCCTTGTGTTTTGTTGTGGACAGAGGCATATTATTATGGTCTCTCCGGTCTTGTCTTTTTCCTCGCCGTCTTGTTTCCTCGTTATTGCTTGTTAATGATTTCATGCCCTACACCTGTTCCTCTCTTGATTTGATCCCTCTATAATGCCCCTGTGTTTTCTGTCCTCTGCTGGTTAATTTAGTTTCATGTGGTTGAGTTCTTGTCTCTGTTAGTCTAGTTTAATAATTTGTTTTCTATAATAAATGTTATATTTAGTCTTGTTAGGTGTAGTTGGTACTTGTTCCTGCTCTCGTGTCCTGTTATACCCTTTTTCTTGTTTTACCCCCTCGTGGGTTTTTGTTTTGTCTTTGGTTTATTATTTATTAAAGTCTTGTTAACAAGACATTTATTTAACATATCACAAATCAAAAACCCTCGAGGGGGTAAAATACAAAGAACAAGTGTAGAAACAAGACCGATGAACATAGACTAACTACACTAGACAAGACTTAAAGATAACATTAACATTAACTACAAACTAGAAAAAGGACTCACCACACAATTGAAAATGAACCAGCACAAGATAGAAGACATAGGGGCATTATAAAGGGTACCAAATCAAAAGGAGAACAGGGGCAGGGCATTAAATCACTAACAATCAATAATGAGGAAACGAGAGGGCGGGAAAAAGATGAGACAAGAGAGTATCGAAGGCTATACGGGCCAAAATTTACTCTCTCCACATAAAACATGAGGATCTGCCATGATTCTGCCTCTTCATGTTTTTCTTAGTCTAGTGGCAGAATCATGACAGAACCACCCCCTTATGGAGTGACATGGCTGCACAGGACTGGAATGGCCGGCTGCACCGGACTGGAATGCCGGTTGGGATGCCGGCAGAAGTTCTGGTAGGAATCTGTGGCCGGAACAGGACACCAGCGGCCTCGACCCTGGAGAGGAACCCAACAACCTCGACCCTGGAAGGGAACCCGACAACTTCGACCCTGGAAGGGAGCCCGGCTGCTTCGACCCTGTAAGGGAACCCCCTACCGCTACGATCCCTCTGTCTGCTGGGTACTATAATGGCTGGCTCATTCTGTAAGGGGTTGTGGTGAGACACGGACAAAGGACCAAGGCGCAGACAGCGGGTAAACCCCTTACCCTGGGTCCTCTGTCTTTGTCTCACCGTCGATCCTGACAGTTTATGTGACATACAGATTTTTTTTTTAATTGATTGGGCAAACAAAAGTATAAACGAGGGTCATTTTCATTTTGATGTAAAACGGGCTAGTGTTATCAGAAGAGCCCATCTACATTTATTCATTGGGCAGACACTTTTATCCAACGTGACCATATAAACATTTTGTCAGCATGCTAAACAGTACCGTTAGTTTACAAGGCCATTAGACTAGGAGGATTAAAGCTGTGGAGAATATTAACAAAAAAATGTAGACGCAAGATATAGACAGTTATTGGTTAGTCAAATAAATGCGGAACAGGTATGTTTTTGGCTGTTTTTTTTAGTTTTGAAGGATTCTGCAGTTCAGGTGGAGGCTTCCAGATCATTCCACCACAGGGGAACCGAATGAGTGAAGGTTTTTGCAAGTGACTAGCTGTGATGGAACAACCAGGCATCACTCTTTTTTAGACTGAAGATGAGTTAAGTTTAAGGGGCAAATTTGACGTTATCGTTCTGAAGGCCAGTGTCAGCTATTTAAAATTTATCGGGGCACCAACTGGCAGCCAGTGAAGTGAAATTCTTAGAGCCCACTGCACTAGAAATGTAGCATACCCTATGGCTTCATCTAGTGTGTCCATAAGTAAAGTTTGTTGAAGGGCCGTTACCATGTAAACTGGACTTGCATGTCTGGTTTAATATACCTGCCACCTACAGTATAATATTTGCTGACTACATGTCCTGTAGGGTCACGGAAAACATTCACATTTTTTCAAAGATACTATGTATTTTATTGTATTTTTCTCTGTATTTATTTTATACATTAATTATACATTCTTTTACATTCTGCTTTGAAACATTTGAAATAGTTGTATGATATATGCAACCGGAAAACTTTATTAGGTAACATATGATTTTAAGATAATATAAAATGTCGCTGCTGCTACTTACAAAAGCTTGTAGTCACAGAGACATCAATAAATTAATTAATGCATGCCCCCCCCTTATGTATTTTGTGCTGTCATGGTTTCTTGCTTAAACAGTTATTAAATACTTGTCGTTGGTATAAAAGTTTGATGGTTTGAGTGTCATCATTTTATATGTAAATTTGTTGTGCGTGCGTGCGTGTGTGTTTGCGTGTGTACATGGCAAAATAGTAATCTCAGTTTTTGACATTAGGGGGTGCCCATGATAAAAAAAACTGCTCAAAATGATACTACATAATGTTTATTTGAAAAAGAAAAAATCCCAAAAGGTGTCTATCATGGGTGTGTATAGAAGCTTGGTTAGCATTAGGGGATAGAATATTCAGTTTGTATAGCATAAATTATCTAAAGTGTGGAAATGTCTAGGTCCAGTGTGTGTGTTTGTGTGTGTGTTATTTTTTTATAATATATGAAGACGTATTTTCTTTCTTTCTTTAGATAAAACCACTCAGTATGACTTAGTTTGTGTTTTTCCCATCAAATGTTGTTTTGTATTTTGTTCAGTCTTAAACAGAATGATGTAACATTTAGGTGCAAATATACAGAATAATAAACCAAAGCTTGATGCTAAAATTGCAAATATCTCCACAGCTACAGTAAATTTTCCAGGAGAACTGACATAAGCTGGAATAAATGTGATCCACACAGCACAGAATATGAGCATACTGAATGTGATGAATTTAGCTTCATTGAAGTTATCAGGCAGTGTCCGAGCCAGAAAAGCCAGAATGAAGCACAAGAGAGCCAGTAGACCAATATAACCCAGTACAGCCCAGAAACCTACAGTAGAACCCAGACTGCATTCAAGAATTATCTTCTCTTTATAATGTTTCATATTTTTGTAAGGAAAAGGAGGGGATATTGTTAACCAAAGCAAACATATAAGAACCTGTATAAGTGTAAAGGCAAGAACACTGAGTCTCTGTTGTACAGGCCCAAACCATTTCATAACATTACTTCCTGGAAGAGTGGCCTTGAAGGCCATTAACACAACTATTGTTTTCCCCAGAACACAAGAGATAGAGAGACAAAAGTGATCCCAAACGCTGTGTGACGTAACATACAGGACCACTCAGTTGGCTGACCAATGAAAGTAAGTGAACAGAGAAAACAGAGAATCAATGAGAAGAGCAGCAGGAAGCTCAGCTCTGAGTTGTTGGCTTTTACTATGGGGGTGTCCTTCTTATTGTAAAACAGGATGGCCACCAATGCAGTTATTCCTACTCCAAACAGTGAAAAAAAGACCAGCACTATACTCATCATATCTGTGAATGACAGAAACTCTACAGCCTTTAACACACATTTATTTTTCTCAGCATTAGACCAAAATTCTTCCGGACACTGCATGCAGTTATTTGAATCTGGAAGAAAAAAATTGTGATCACTATAGTTGGACACAAACTAACCAATTCTATATTCTGGACTTCTTTGATAAAAAACTGTACCCTGAACAAAAGAAAGAGAACACAAAAAGAGCAGCTAACCAGTTTGCTTTGAATCTTTGATTTGGGCTGAAGTTTACCTGTCTCATTACTGATTTCTCCATCTGCACATGGAATACAGTCATAACAGCAGACAGGTCGTCCTTTCTGTACAGCCTTCCTAGTGCCTGGAGAACAGCTCTCAGTGCAAACAGACCTTGGCTTCTACATGAAAAACATACATAATACATGTACTTTTAGATGTTTATCTCAATGCAGTGAGGGAAAAAAAGGAAAATTAATACCCTTTTAGATTTCAAGTTCCATATTATTGAAGGGGTTGACTATTAGATTCTATCAGTCAGAAGGTTTCCTTTACATCCAATATGCAAGTGCATTTTTCCTTTATTTTGTTTATTTATATTTTTTTATTATTACTTTTACTTCATGGTTCAGCAAATTAAACAAACCCTGCCTGTGAATCAGGTTATCGTAATTTACCTCCAGCTGTCCTCCAGCCCATTTGATGTTTTCAGTGTTAATCATAAAGCGCTGTTCAGGGGGAAGTGAGCCATCATAGTAACCCACTGATTTAAACTCGAATGATCCATTAGAGTGCTGTTGCCAGTTCACCACTTCATAGTTTGCTATTGCAGCACCAGTGTTGTCAAACCACACACGATCCCCAAATTTAACTGTGAAATTTACTTTTTTTAAAGCTTCAACTACCTAGTATGAAGAATGACAGATTCAGAACATCATCATTACAGCAATTTAAAACATGATCAAAATTAATGCCATCTTTCCCATATTCTCTGTGTACCTGCTGTGGATGTATTTTCAGGGCTTTGGCACAACCTTGTTCTTTGCACTTGAGCAGACTTTGTAGTGCATAAGCCACTGCATACACTGCTTTATAGACATTACTTGAAAATCTCTGTTCAGACACATCTTCAGTGTAATTTTTAAGCACAAGTAAATCTTGATTTCTACTGCAATATACATCTTGAGATAAATCTCTTTCTGAGCATGGAAAAGCAGTTTTCCAGAAAGATTTATCAATATAATCTGAAAAGCCTTCCATGTGGATTTTTCTAAGTGCAAACCCCAGTGACCCTCCCATCACATGAAAAGTACTTGGAGTGATCAAATTCTTTGAAGTTGTCCATCCTACCACTCCAATCAATTGGAGTCCCGTAACATTCTGGATACTTAGCTGCTCAACTAGTAATGACATTTCAAAAAATGCTAGAAATCCAACAACCACTTTAGCTGTGCTTTGTTTCATTGTTTTTACCACTTTCTGGACTTTTTCATAATCTGTTCGGTAGAATTTCACAGAGTACTCTACACATATGCCCTCTTTTTCCGCTGCATTCAAAAATATTGCCATTCCATTATTTCCATAGTCAGTATCACTGTTCACAGCTCCAACCCAAGTCCAGCCTAAGTGCTTGACCAGAAGTGCCAGTGCTCTGCCCTGGTGATAATCACTCGAAATAGTTCTGAAGAAAGAGGGGTAATCTTTCCTATTACTGAGACAGTCACATGCGGATGAGTGACTTATCTGAAAAGTAAAATCACAAGACACAGTAAAACAGTCATCAGTGTGGCAATTTTGTAAAAATGTGCTTCTATTGCCTCATACCACTGGAATTTTAAAAGGTCCTGTGGTTCTGGACAGAATAATTGTAGTGGCAGACTCTGTTTCCCCAATGACAGCATGTATGGGAGTCTGTCCATTGCATCTTTCCTCTTCTGCAATCTCATGACCATTCATCAATGCCATAATTGCACTCACTGAAGACATTCTTGAACCACAACTATCATAAATTTTGTAGCCAACAGAAACATTTGGGAGCAACGTTTCATTTTTGTTGATCTCATGAATGGCAAAAATCATGGTTTGAGCCAGACGAAAATCTCTAGGACTCACACTGTAAAGAAATCAAACCATTAGGTTTAAACATCAGCTTGGATTAAATCCATTATCTTTTCAAAAAATTTCGGAATAGTCTCCAGTATAACACACCTGGAGCATGACAGAGGTTGAGGTTTTTTTTTTAAATCAAATGAAGGTAATGTTTCTTTTGTGTGGATTGGTAAAATTGCTCCAATAGTTATGTCTCCATCCTGTGACAGCAGCGGGTATTTAGGGTCTCCCATCATCCTGCAAGCAGTGTTTTCAGCCTTAAGGTAGCTGAAAAGCAGGAACGTGTAGAGAAAAAAAAGCATCCCAAAGGTTGAGCTCACCTCCAAATGTACAGAGCAATGGACACGATTCTGCAATAGCTGTATTTTTATAGACATAATTAGGGTAAACAATACGTAGCCAATGACCTCAGAGGGCAGAGCATGACCGAAGTAAAGCCGCAGTAGAATAGCGGTATGTGTATCATCTTGCCATTAATCTTATCATCATTTGTTATCCACTTTTGATACTACGAAATACAAAATATAGAAAAACATAATTGTACAGGATTGACACCATTTAAAGTAGTCATAAACAGCAAAATGAATGACTTTGTTATCACACTATTGGAGGTATGTACTGTAATAATATATAATCTTTAGATTTTGTACCGCTGAACAAAAAACAGATTCTACTTATTTTAATCTTTCTTAGGGTTTCATAGAGGCCTATGGTTGCCACTCCCACCATGACCTGAGCAAATGAATACAGAAAGTAAAATTTATGTTTGCAGCTGGTGTGAAGAACCTGGTCAATTTCTTCTGCCGCTGCAGTAAACAGCCGGGTTAATGTTTGTTGCTGCTGCTATAAAGAACCCAGTAAATGTGTGCTGCTGCTCCTGTCCAGCTCCCATTGAATTAACACTACTGCTGCCGTTGATTTAGTAAAGTTTTATACTGGAGCCCTAATCTGGGGTAATTTCTGGCAAGGTCGGGCATGGAGTCTTTAAGACATAAACATAAATTATTTATTTTTGACAGCCAGGTTTGACGTCTATGTATAGACATGATAGTCAGACGATGGGATTTACCTTTATTTATTATTTTGGCACTGGCTTCATAGTTGCAAAATCTATGGTCGGACATATACTCTTCTTCTAACTCAGTGGTTCCCTAACTAGTTGGCGAGACCCCTAGAATGGCACAATGTCATTATAAGGGGGCGAGACTAGGAGTAGGTATTGTCAGCTGGGATTCCTTAATTTATGAATTCCACTGCCAGCTGACAATATCGCTGTTTATTGCCATTTCACAAGTTATAATAATGTAGGTTAAACGGTATGTATATTTCGCACATTGTCCGGGAAGAGGGCTCTGAGCCTACTGGTCTGAGAAAACGGGCTTGTGTTGAGGAACCTGGATGGCGGAGGGATGCTTGGAGACTGCAGCAAGAATGCAAGTAAGACAGCTTTGTCTATTTGTAGTGGTTCTCTCTTGAGCTGATAGGGTAGATGCTGTGATTGCGTGTCTTTGGTGTGTTATAAGTTGCCGATGCATGTATTAGACTTGTAAAATTGCTAAAATGAAATTGTGGGAACAAAAGATGCATTCTATCAAAAAGTCAAGACCTGCCTGAAATGCCTTGTGTAACCACACCCCCACAAATTTCCGTCACATGCATGCAGTATTCAAACAACCACTACACACTGGTTATATGGCTGAGCGTTTCAGAGAGACGGGGGCAGAGAGGAGATACAAACTATTGTACTAGATACAAATGTTTTTTTACAAAAATACAGCGTTTTTATATACATTGCATTACATGTAAAACAAACAATAATATTTGTTTTACCCGGGTCATAGTTAAACGGAAGTAGGCTCACTATCTATTTTTATACAACTTTTTCTGTAAATTGTATTTCATCTTGCTGTATATAACATATACGTTTTACTACTATAGTCTATTCTTATTTTTTACTTGTATATATTTACATACACACATAACTTAACTCTCCATAGCTTTACTCTTATGTTTATTGTATTGTATTTCTTAATTTTTTATACCCATAGGCCCTTATTTAAATCATCTGTGTAACTGTTTTGTATTGTTTGATGGTCTCTGTATGTTGTTGCTGATTCTGTGTACTGGATGCTCCTGTCACCAAAAAAAATTCCTTGTATGTGCAAACATACTTGGCAATAAAGCTCTTTCTGATTCTGATGTGACCCCTTTAAAGTGACCAGTTCTTTTTTAGGGGCCAAGTCCCGAAGGGGCTATGGCCTCTATTGTTCTTGTCAGCATTATTAGGGGCCAAGGCCCTCTTGTCAGTATTATTCGTCTTCTTCCGTTTAACCATGGGTGTCTACGGTAGCCCTAAGAACCATACAAAGAAAAATCGAATGTTAGTTATTTTGGGGATATTTAAAGAAGTTTTTTTGTTTAAAACTGGACAAGGTATTGAATCAAGCCCATGACATTCCTTGGCCACATAATATCCACTGTTTTGATACCGCCAAAACAGAGGCTGTTGTCTGTACCCAAATCTCGCAAGGAACTGCGTTTCCTGGGATTCGCCAACTTTTACCAGCATTTCATCAGAAACTTTGATCGTATTGCTGCACCCCTTATGCAGTTGACCTCCACCAAGAACACCTTTAGGTGGAATCAGCAGGCTCAGGTTATCTTTGATAAATGATTTCCGTTTTACCTCTGCTCCTGTCTTGTCTGTTCCAGATCATGTTTGCCAGTTTATCGTCGAGGTCGACACTTCCAATGTCGGAGTAGGCGCAGTCTTGTCTCAGCTTCTGTCCACAATGGGAAGGTTCATCCCTGTGCCTATTTCTCCCATCAGCTCAGCCCGGCAGAGTGTAACAACAACATCAGCAACAGGGAGCTGCTGGCGGTCAAGTTAGCTCTGGAGGAGTGGCGCCACTGGTTTTGATTGAGCAGCGCGGCCCTTCCTGGTCTGGACGGACCATAAACACTTGGAATATATCCGTTCAGCCTGCAGGTTAAGCTCTCGTCAGGCTCGCTGAGCACCTGTCCTTGTTCTTGTCTCCAGGGGATAGACTTTCTATCGACACCATACTTCCCACGGGATTGTTGGTCGGAGCTATTTCCTGGGGAATCCAACAGCGGGTAAATGAGGCCGTCCAAGGGATGCTAGTGCCAACCGACAGCCCAGCGGGTATTCTTTTCGTGCCGGGTGCACTGCAGCCTGAGGTCCTCCAGTGGGGGCATTCGTACAGATCGGTTTGCCATCCAGGGACTCAGGGAACGTTGGCTTCGGTTCGTCAGCGCTTCTGGGAGCCGTCATAGTCCAATGATGTCAGACAGTTCGTGTTGGCCTTCCCGACGTGCACCCAGTAACCGTCCTGCCGCTGGTCTGCTTCACCCCTCCTTATCCCCTCCCGCCCCCTGTCACACAGCACCGTTTTATTTTTAACTGGGCTTCCCCCCTCTGTTGGTAACGCTGTGGTGGATCGCTTCTCCAAGGCGGTTTATTTCGTTCCCCTACCCAAGCTCCCCTCCTCACGCGAGACTGCACGACTGCTCATTGACAATGTTTTCTGGTTCAACGGCTGTCCGGTCGAATTGCAGTGCCTGCCGTTACTCATCAACCCCTTATTACCCTTATTGTTCTCACCTTGTGTCCATTAGTTTATCCGTATTTAACCGCTACCACATCTCACCACCTATGTGCGATCGTTAACTCTTGTTAGTTCCACACCGTGCACTCTAGATAAATATTCTAAGTAAAATCTTGTCTTGCCTTAAATCCAGTTCCTGTCTTGTTGTGTGATGTGGACGTACATCTTGTCATTGTGAATTACCTTTACCTCTTGGATTATTTTTGTGTTTAAGTTTTCACCACTAAGCCTGTTGAGGATTCTTTGCCTCCACAGCTCCATCCATGGCTGACCACACCACCTCTTATGGTCCCTGGACTAAGATACCGACATTTGCGGCGGTCACTGGCTTCCTTCTCTACCACGAGGAGGCTTCGGGACACTGTTGTCAGCTCCGCATTTGCTGCCGTCTACGGGGTTGTCTGCCGCATTCTTACCATCTCTGGCACAGACCGTGACTCTCTGTGGTCGTCCGTCTTGCATCTCTGCTGACGCTGCTGCAGGCTGGGTTTCCCAGTTGGCCTCATAGTCAGCTTGAACGACTTGGATCTTCGGCTGATCCTGATCTAAACGAACTCTCCCAATATATATGTGTGTTCGGACTCTAATAAACTCCTCCTTACCCCGCAAATTAATCTTCTTTATCATGACAAAGTGAAACTCACTTTTCAAAGAATACAATAAATAGCCTTATTTGGGGATTTATTTAGTTATTATAAGCAAAATATCAAAAAAAATTGTTCATCCTGTTATCCAATTAATCAAAAAAATAATCATCCTATTATGGGATGATCAAAATAATCGTTAGTTTACGCCCTAATTTAGTCTGTATGTCTGAACATAAACTTTTGATGTATTTGCTGGACAAATACATACAAGTATTTTTATCAGTATACTGCTAATCAGAAACAGTAAAATATGTTTAATTAATGATGATTATTATACATATTTTCCTTTGAGCTAAACTAATTTACTTACTGAAATTGATGTTTTAAATGACTAATTTCATGGATGTGATCTTGATAAATTTGCAAGCTTCAACGCAAGTTCTGCCGGGAAGACTCAATCTTGACAATTCACTACCAATTGTCATCTAACCAATCACCATCCAATATGGAATGTATAAAAGATTTCCACTTTCCCTCATTTTGCGTCCATAGTCGAAGCAGCAGAGATTCATGACATTCACACGCTCGTTCAGCCGTGATTTAAGTATGTTACAGATGATATTTGCGAATACACAACTATTTGCTAATTCACGCTAGGCTACTCTGCTGCAATCCTTTCATCTCATATAGAACTTGCTTTCCCCAGATTTTTCGGGATTCAGTTATTTCTGGTTGTTTAATACACTCGTCGCTCAAACCTCACTTAGTATATGGCAGGTGTTTCATTCAACAGCCATGTCGGAAAGCTCTCAAAGAGCATCTCTGAGTTTATATCCAAGATGCTATGTCACGTTAGTGAGCTCTAACACGAAACAACTTCATATGCAGCGTTTGTTCCTTAAAGCTACCACAAATTTAGATTTGATTGGAAGATTGCATAAGACGCCATCACAAATGGTCTTGCATGTTGGAACAGATGAGTAGCGCAGGGGGATGTAAAACGTTTCATAACCGTCCCTCGCGTGTTTTTACCACCTAAAACATCAGAAACAGGTAAGGTACACTGTCATCACTTTTATCGCTTTCCATTCCTGGCGTTAATTCAGCTGAAGGCCAGCATGGCGATCATGACAGTCGATCAGTCTGCAACCCCTTTTCCAAATGTGATATTGTTTTCAAAATATCGTCATGGCATGGTTATTGATCGGAGGAAAAAACGGTCATGCTTTCCTGCATTTAACCATGGTGTTTAATTATGATGGCACATTTATAGCTGGAATGAACATTTTTGTTTGTTTTGGATATATGCAATGTGTATACATGATTTGAGGTCAAAGGCGCCGTAATTAAAATGCCAAGCCTGCCCAGGTAGCCAAAACAGTTTGGCCCAAAAATTGGCCCAAATCCAGCAGGCCAGAAAAAATCACTCGGCCCATTTGCGATTGCCAGACTCATGCCAAAACGGAGGTTAAGTGAATGGGTGGTGTGCCTTCAATTGGCATCATGGTCTGCATGGTCTCATATCGTTTTATTCCAACGATTTTTATGTGCTGTTTTGTGGACAAGAGTCAATCGCTCTTTCGCTGTACAGATAAGTTTCCAAACCAGGTTGTGATCCTAACCCACCATGTTATTCAGTAACCTCAAGAAACTTCAACAGGTGGGTAGAAATTTCTTTATTCAATTCCTTGGGGGTAGGCCCTGTGCCAGACGCAAGTCTCAGGCCACTCTAAGGGGTTGGCTACGCCCCCGCCTTAATCTCCAGGTGGGAAGTGGCGGAATTCTTGGCCTTGAACTATACATTCACCATACTCATATACTGTCGCCTATCAGTTGTTTAATAAATGATCATTTACAAACATTATGCCTCCCGAGTCTTTCTGGTAGAACTGGTGGAGAATCATATTTGGTGAGCTTAGCTCATCATTATTTAACATGCAGCTAAAACCACTACAGTTCTTAAGTGAGGTCAAATGATGTTAACAGACTCCGTTTAGGAGCCTGATGACCTGTGGTAAAAGCTTCTTCTAAGTCTCTCTGTTATGGCCACCAGGCTATGGAACCTCTTACTAGATGGCAACTGGTTAAGAAGACACCATGATGCTTAAAATATTTTCTGATTTATGCAGCTCAAGTTTTGCAGCAATTGAGGTAGATGCAGTGAGGGTAGAGCAGACCCTGAGATGCGCTCAGCTTAGCGCACAACTCTCCGCAGAGCTTCGCAGTCTTGGCTGGAAGTGTTCTCATACCACACAGAGATGCACTGAGTTAAAAATCTTATAGCCCATGAATATAACGATTTCAGGATTGTTGGTGAAGCCCTGAATTTCCCCAGTTGTCGCAGATTGTACAGTCTTTTGCCTGGCTTTATTTACCTGTGTCTGAAAGTGGAAAGTCCATGTCAGGTCCTCAGAGATGTTTACACCAAGGTTCTTGTAGATGCTTACCCTCTCCACAGGGGTCCATTTGATTATATGAGGAGTATAGGTCCGCTGCTACCCCTTTCTGAACTCCACAATCTTTGGTTTTGGTAACATTCAGATAGAGACAGTTGTCTTTGCACCAAGAAGTACATTTTTCTATCTCTTCCAAGTAACCTCAAAAATCTTGTTATTGTTGGAAATAAGCCCAGAACCACATAATAATCAGCAAATTTGATAAAAGTATTGGAACTGTGAGAAGACACACAGTCATGTATGTAGAGAAAGTAGAGTAGGGGACTCAGGGTGCAGCCCTGTGGCACTCCTACACTCAGGGTGAAGGAGTTGGAGATGAACTGGCCTACTTTCACTAGGCCAGTTAGAAAATCTTGGATTTAGCTTACTGGGAACTACAGTGTTAAAAGCTGAGCTGTAGTCAATGAATAGCACCCTTGCATAGGAGCAAATGTTGTTTTTTTAGTCCCTCAAAGACCTTCATGACTGTTGGACAACTGGATTCAGGCAAGAGGGTTTATTGAACTTTTATTGAAACGTTTATTGAAGGTACAGGGATGATGACATATTTTTTAAAAGAGAAAGGAACCAATGATATAGTAAGGGACTCATTGAAGATTGATGTACACAGAATGGCAAGATATAGGACCTTAGAACGCAGCCAGAAATACCATCAGGCTCGGCTGCTTTCCTGACGTCCACATACTTTAGTTCCCTCCGAAACTCGTACTCTGACACGGTGATTACCTGTCTTTCGCTTGTCATGATCCTGTACATCTTGTCAGTATTTTCCTAGATTCTATGGACAGGGTCGTGTCAGTCCCACACCTTTTGAGTTTGCTATGTTGGGGAGACATGTGGCCTTTGTTTTGACTTCGCGCCGTGTGTCTTCCAGTCTCGTCTCTCGGCCCCGCCCCCTTGTTTCCCCATTAGCGTCCCATTAGTGTTTCATTTCCTTCACCTGCCCCGTGTATCTTCCCGTTAGTTTCCCTTTAGTGTTAATTCCTGTCACCTGCCCCTCACCTTACCTGTGTAGTTATCCTATGTTAGTGTCCTTTTAGTTCCCTCATGTTTATTGTCCTGTGCGGTTCGTACTGTGTTCCTGCCTAGTATTTTATATCGTGCCCCTGCCAAGTCTTGTGGATATCTCTTGTTTCCAGTTTATATTTTTTTTTACTTGGGCACTCTTGTTTTGCCCCCTTTTGGGCTTATTATTTAATAAAGTCTTGTTTTGAGTTTAATGCTTTCTGCACCTTGGGGCCATACTTTACGCACCCTGGCAATCGCTGCTCTGTGTGCAACTTTCTGACACGCTGAGCGGCAGAGTCTCGCTGACGCTATTGCTTTCAATGCAGGCGTAGAAAAAGTTTAACTCCTCAGCCTGCAACGGATTTGCTCTCACCTCTGCAGAGGATTAAGTAACGCATTCACAGATTGTCCTCAGTCCATGCCACATGCGATGTGTCATTTTTCTGAAAAACAAAGGATGTGACAGTTCCTGACGTCGCTTTGGAAACTTATCCTGGCTCAAAATTGCCCATCTTTTTCTCCAAGGATTGGACATTGGCGAGTAGAATGCTCGGCAGAGGAGGGCTTTGTGCTCTTCTCCTCAGTCCGTTGAGAATTCCAGGACGCTTTCCGTGGTGTTTCTTGTTCCGTTGCCTCAGGAGGTTATTTGTGTGCGACTTACATTACATTGCATTATACATTTGTTTCTGACTATGTGCAATCCCCTGGGATTGAACCCATGACCTTGGCATTGGTAGTGCCATGCTCTAACGACTGAGCCACGGGAATATCCCCAAAAGTTTTAATGTGTTGTAATTAATAAGTGCATACGTTAAACATGTAGAAAGAGAAAGAAAAAGTAAGTAAATAAGTAAGGAAATAAGTAAGTAAGTAAAAGCACAATCAAAGCAGAACGACCTGGACGGCTATCTTGGCAATCTTGGATATAGATGGATGAATGAATTCAAGTTGCAACACCTCTGAGATGTATTTGTCCACGGCCGTCTTTTCTGGGATGGAGAGTGGATATACACAACCTTTAGGCAGGGTTGCCTAGGCATCAGCTCAAAAGTGCAGTCCCATGGCCAATGAGGTGGGAGCTTTTTTGCTGAAGACACCCTGGAATGCCATGCACTCAGCGGGAATCTGGACTTCAAATGGAATTTTGTGGATTTTCACTGAGGTAGAGTTTACATAAACTTGGGTGCTAAGTGAAATGGGTTCTTCATGCTGGAAAAAGCACTCCATTGCAGGATATTTTCAAATTCCCAGTCGATCTTAGGCCAGTGTATCCAGGGAGCCAGTAACCTCCCTGGATGATATTAACAGCGGGGCCCTCCAGTACCCAAAAAGGATATCTTCTCAGGATGGACGTCACCAATAAGATGCGTGATTGGAGGAGAATGGTAACTAATAGGGCCTCAACCAAGCAATTTTACTAAGAAGTTATAGATGGTCATGGGTTGCTGGTTGCGATTCTAGTCAAGCAAAGGCTGGTAGCGATTAAATAAACCAATGCCCCACAATATATGCACAACTTCCGTTGAACCGGCTCTGGCATTCATCCTTGAAGAGGTGAATATGGAGCTGGACGGATTGTGGATGAAGGGGCTTGCAGAGGAGATGTAACAGACAAGACAGGGGAACAGACAGATAGTCACTGAGCCAATTAGACAGATTGCAAAAAAGAGTTTTCCAAGCCTGCAGTATCATCCTAAATGGTCAGTTGAACATGAACCTTATACTTCAATTCCTGATTATAGGTTGTAAGCAGCGCTGCCTCATTCCATTGAATACAAGGAACTGCAATGCGTACCCTCCCACAGATGATTTTCTTGGTGCAGCCAAAATAACTGATCATGCTGGAGAGGGTGTATGCGGTTTAGCTGTAGATTTCTATAAAATGTTAGAAGGCAGAGAGAAAAAATATTTTGCTCCTTTTGAAGTACCTATCCTGGTAACTGGGAAATAATTGCAATTTTATTTCTCATTAGGGAACAAATGTGGCTGTATCTCGAAAAACCTCGCTGAGGAGCAAACCCGCTAAACATCTCTTACGATCCAGAAAATTTTATAGGAGTGGTCATGGGACTGCCAGTGATTGTACCACTTACTGGTAGTGCAGACGATTGAGTTGTGCAGTGATAACAATTTGGCAAAAAAGATCACCTGTGGTGTTTGTGCAGAGTCCATGGAGATACTGCTTGGTCAAGTTGTCTGTCACACACTGACCAAGGGGAGACAGAACACAGAGTTTATTGAAAACAAACAGATGAGTGAAACCACGGCTATGATGCAGGTGAATGAACGGCAGGTGAGTAAAATCCACAAGCGCTCCACAGATAACCACTAGTTATCCACAGGCAAACACAATCCACAGGTAACAGGCAATAATCCACAGGCAACCACAATCCACGGGTAACAGGTAATAACCGACATGTAAGCACAATCCATGGGTCACTGGTAAGTATAATTGATTGGAAAGACAGGCAATGAATGGTCATTAACTTGCAAATTAAACGGGTTAGAGACAACAAGACCTGAGTCTTGAGGGTGAGTTTACATAATAAGGGAGATCGTGGGAAACTGGCAGTTAGGTCTGAGGCAGGGAGAATGGTTGGCTGGGGTGCAGAGATTGTGACACATTGTAGTTCATTCTTACCTTGTAATATAATGGTTGCTTTTGTGAAATAAAATCTGAAATAATATACCTTTATGACATCTCGCCACAGTAAGAAAACATTGTGATCAATAACAAAGATTGGCGTTCGATCTATCCGCATGTTTTTAACTGATGAAGTGAATTTGAACCCATTGTTACCGTTTATTGCTAAAAGCCAAAGCTTATGAATACATGTGCACTGAGAGGTGGACCGACCAATCCCGACAGACGAGAAGCAGAAGTTCGCTGATATGGTATGGATGGGACATCTTCAGACACACGCTCTCAGCAGGGAATCAATCACGACTGAGTGTGTCAGCTTTACTAATCAGAGCGTTTGGGAAGGAAGGATTTTATATAGACCGTAAGTAATCCAGTCCTGTCCTGTCCTGTCTCTCTTATATCTGTGAGAGCGAGATTCCGAAGACAAAAAGTGAAAGCTTCTGAAGTGCAAGACGCCACAGGGCAACTGGTTGTCCCTACTCTCAGATGTCTGTTCTTGGGGAGATTCCGAAGGCAAGCATGACTACTCCGCAACATCAAATGAAGATGACGGATAGTTTGTGAAGCATGGGTCCTGAGGGACCGGGATCAGCAAATCTCAATGTACTCCATAGCCGAGCCCAGAAGCATGGACCAGCGAGGCACCCCACGGTAAACGAGCTGAGGAGATGAGGTCGTCCAGGCAGCTGTGGAGATATGGGAACACCGTGCAGGACACAAACAGGCAAGAGTTCTATTCCAAGGCAAGAGTTTTATTCCAAGGCAAGAGTTCTATTCCAAGGCAAGAGTTCTATTCCGAGGCAAGAGTTCTATTCCGAGGCAAGCGTTCTATTCCGAGGCAAGCGATATACAAACTAGGACTAGAGGTCATGAACCTAGACAATTTAATGATCTGACAATGTTTGGTGGTTCGAAGGAGTTTAAGTAGTGAGTGAATTAACCGGAGAGTGAAAGCAGGTGAGCAGAATGAATGAAACAAGAATCAGGTGTGCAAGGGAAAGGTGGAAAACAACGGGGTGGAGCAACCTCAGACTATTAGGTCAGGTTGAGTTAACAGCTCTCCCATGTGCTCGACATAAACAAAACACACAAAACAAATTGGGTTCAGACCCGAGCCCTGACAATGAAATATGTGAAATTTAAAGCGTATTTTATATTATTAGAAATATGAATTCGGGGATGTCGTCGGGCGGTGGAAGGAATACTTCGAGGATCTCCTCAATCCTGCGTCACGTCTTCCATTGAGGAAGCTGAGGCTGAGGGCACGGAGGCGGACTCGCCCATCACCCGGGCCGAAGTCACCGAGGTAGTCAAGAAAATCCTCGGTGGCAGGGCAACGGGGGTGGACGAGATCCGCCCAGAGTACCACAAGTCTCTGGATGTTGTGGGGCTGTCTTGACTGACACGCCTCTGCAGCATCACGTGGGGGTCGGGGACAGTGCCCTTTGACTGGCAGACCGGGGTGGTGGTCCCTCTTTTTAAGAAGGGGGACCGGAGGGTGTGCTCCAATTATCGGGGATCACACTTCTCAGCCTCCCTGGGAAAGTCTATGCCAGGGTACTGGAGAGGAGAATCCGGCCGATGGTAGAACCTCGGATTTAAGAGGAAAAGTGTAGTTTCCGTCCCGGTCGTGGAACACTGGACCAGCTCTATACCCTCTCCAGGGTGCTGGAGGCCAATCCACATGTGTTTTGTGGATTTGGAGAAGGCATTCGACTGTCTCTTTATTTCTAGGCGCAGCCAGGGGCCGGAGGGCATTGGGTTTGGTGACCACACGATTTCATCTCTGCTCTTTGCGGATGATGTCGTTGTGCTGGCCCCATCAGACCAGGACCTTCAGCATGCACTGGGACGGTTTGCAGCCGAGTGCGAAGCGGCTGGGATGAGAATCAGCACCTCCAAATCTGAGGCCATGGTTCTCAGTCGGAAAAGGGTGGCTTGCTCAATTCAGGTAGGTGGAGAGTTCCTGCCTCAAGTGGAGGAGTTAAAGTATCTAGGGGTCTTGTTCACGAGTGAGGGAAGGATTGAACGAGAGATTGACAGACGGATCGGTGCAGCTTCTGCAGTAATGCGGTCGCTATACCGGTCTGTCGTGGTGAAGAAGGAGCTGAGCCGCAAGGCGAGGCTCTCGATTTACCGGTCAATCTCCGTTCCCACTCTCACCTATGGTCATGAGCTGTGGGTCATGACCGAAAGGACAAGATCCCGGATACAGGCGGCCGAAATGAGCATTCTCCGCAGGGTGGCTGGGCGATCCCTTAGAGATAGGGTGAGAAGCTCGGTCACTCTGGAGGAGCTCAGAGTAGATCCGCTGCTCCTCCACATCGAGAGGGGCCAGCTGAGGTGGCTCGGGCATCTTTTCCGTATGCCCCCTGGACGCCTTCCCGAGAAGGTGTTCCGGGCATGTCCCACCGGGAGGAGACCCCGGGGAAGACCTAGGACACGCTGGAGGGACTATGTCTCCCGGCTGGCATGGGAACGCCTCGGTGTCCCCCCGGAAGAGCTGGAGGAAGTGTCTAGGGAGAGGGAAGTCTGGGCATCCCTGCTTAGACTGCTACCCCCGCGACCCGGCCCCGGATAAGTGGTAGAAAATGGATGGATGGATAGAAATATGAACATCCACTGTTAAACACCAAAACAACATAATCAAAGCCTCAAAAACAGCAAAAGAATGCCCCCTTTACAGGTTTTTCTGATGGCTTAAGCACATTTTTTGTAACTATTGGCTATTTTGCAAAACTCTACACATTTTCGTCTACATCACATGCAATGTCCTCTAGTCCAAGGCTACTTGGAAAATATTGGGGAAAATATCGTCTTGTGTGCCGAATCCACCCTGGTATTGATACCAACCTCAATGTCTCTGCATGCCACTTCTATTGCTTGCAGAAGAGTCATGCGGGCGTGCGGTTGCAGATCATAAACTTTCCACCGCCATGCTGAAAATAATTCCTCAATTGCATTTAGAAAGGGGCTGTAAAGGGGCAGGTATAAAAGTCTGAAATTATTATGGTTGTTGAACCACTCTTGGACCAGAGCAGCCCTTTGGAAACTTACATTATCCCAGATGATAACAAACCTATGCTCCTGTGGTCTGTCCTGCACAACTACATGTAGTGCATCTAGAAATGCAAGGATCTGTCCTGTATTGTAGGGACCTACAGTGGCATGATGATTCAATACTCCTTGGACACTTACTGCAGCACACGAAGTGATATTTCCCCCACGCTGCCCAGGGACATTTACAATTGCCCTTTGTCCAATTACGTTACGGCCCCGACGCCCTGGTTTTGGCCAGATTGAAGCCTGCCTCATCCACGTAGATGAACTCATGTGGCAGTTCAGCGGCATCAAAATCCACAATTGTCTGTAACAGAAAAAGATTGAATAGTGTTACTGAAAACACATACAGTAACTACAATGTCTATATTGTCACGGGCTGGGTATGTAGGGGCTGGGTTGGGTCCGTATAGACAAAAACTACAAGCTATAGGCAGGTCAGGTGGCAACATAAACCCTTATTCCCACATCACAAAATATAGTATGTAAAGTAAAGTGAAACACCTGCACATAATCAAGGCGCAGATTATTGACCCTGTCACTGTTTCTCTGAAATGGGACTCTGTACAGCTGCTTCATTCTGAAGTTATGTTTCTGTAGGATGCGACTTAGTGTAGAAATGCTGACCCTGTTGATATTGTTGAATACTTCTCTATTTGCAATTATGCGTTGTTGCAACTCACGAAGTCGTATTGCATTATTTTCTCGCACAATTTCAAGGATTGCAAGCTCTTGTTGTTGAGTGAAGAGCCGTGCCCTTCCTCCTTGAGGAGGTCGTCCAACCATTCTGTAGAAAATGTCACCACAAGATGTCATTAGATAGGTTCTTTTTCACAAAATGTACTTTCAAACTGTGAACACCACTGTAACATAACAATGGTATTCCTTTATATATACTTCACATCAGTACCTATTTTTGAAAAGTACAGTAATCCTGTAATTCAAATCACCATGCTACACATACAGTAGGTGGAAACTTGAGGATATACCTGTTCTCCAGTCGGAATGTTCTTATTCTCTAACTGAGGTTAGGGTGGACTCTTTGCCCAGCCTCCCTCATGGACAGGCCATGATTTATCACATGGTCCACCAAAGTAGCCCTGATGTCATCTGATACACATCTCCGGACTGGTCCTCCTCTTTGTCCTCGTCCTCTTCCATGTCTATGTCCACGTCCGACTACCCTCTGTCTTTGTCCTCCTCTTACTCGGACTCTCATCGCCTATAGTGTAAATAGTGTAAATCATAGCCATAAATGTGTATAGTTTTGCTAGGAGTGTGTTGATCATTTGGTAATTGAGTGTAAAGAAGTGAGTTGTGTTTACAGTTCCACAAAAAGAGTGCTGTGCAGTGGATTGTACCTACAGTTTTGCAAAGTGTGTGTTACAAAATTGCAAACTGAGTGCAAAGCAGTGTTTGTGCTTTTAGTTTTGCAAACTCAGTGAGTGGTTTTGCTATAACTATTAATAGTTATAGAAATTGTGCTACAAGAATCACAGTTAGGGTTTAAGCATTCAGAAAAAAACTTTAAGGGATTTGGATCAAACTTGAACATGTACTTGAAGAAATGGAACTTTGCTACAATGTAAAGTGTACAGCTTGCATAACAGTGTAAATTGGCTGTCCCTTCAAAATAACTCAACACACAGCCATTAATGTCTAAACCAGTGGCAACAAAAGTGAGTACATCCCTAAGTGAAAATGTCCAAATTGGCCTGAATAAGCTATTTTCTCTCCCCGGTGTATTTTTTTAGTGTTACAAGGTCTCCGTTGTGAATGGGGAGCAGGTGTGTAAAATTTGGTGGTATCGCTCTCACTCTCTCATACTGGTCACTGGAAGTTCAACATGGCACCTCATGGCAAAGATCTCTCTGAGGATCTGAAAAACAAATGTTGCTCTACATAAAGATGGCCTAGGCAAGTGTTTCCCAACCCAGTCCTACATGCCACCCCTGAAAGACTGTTTTAGATCTCTCCCAATATGAAACACCTGATTTTATTTCTAATCAAATTGGACTGCATGGCTGTCATCCCAGAAGGAAGCCTATTCTAAAGATGATGAAAAAAAACCCTGCAAACAGTTCATTGAAGACAAGCAGGCTAAGGACATGGATTACTGGAACCATCCTCAAACGGAAGGCGGAGGAGTGCAAGGTCGCTAACATACACCAGTTCTGTGATGTCCTCATGGAGGAGTGGAAGAGGACTCCAGTGGCAACCTGTGAAGCTCTGGTGAACTCCATGCCCAAGAGGGTTAAGGCAGTGCTGGAAAATAATGGTGGCCACACAAAATTTTCACACTTTTGCCCAATTTGGACATTTTCACTTAGGGGTGTACTCACTTGTTGCCAGGGGTTTAGACATTAATGGATGTGTGTTGAGTTATTTTGAGAGAACAAAAATGTACACAGTTATACACTGTACACTCACTACTTTACATTGTAGCAAAGTGTTATTTCTTTAGTGTTGTCACATGAAAAGATAAAATAAATTATTTACAAAAATGTGAGGGGTGTACTCAGAGATTCTGTTTATTGTGATTAGTTACTACAGCCGGTTTCAAAGCAACAATATAAACAAACGTTACTGCTCATGCGCACATTCGTGGACTGCTCTTTACTTCCGTTACACATTCACAAATAATAGAGTGCCTGTATATTATTTCTGATATCAAGAAAAAAAAACTAAACTTTCGTCTCCAATATTTTACTTTTAGACTGGTATACAAAGCTCAACCGCCAGATGTCCCACACGGTTTCTTTAAATGGGACAAAACTGCAGGACCCGTTAAACAAACTTTTTATTTAATAAAGTTAACATACAACAAAATTCAATAAATTGTTTATTTAATACAATTATTATACAATGAATAATATTAACTCATATTAACATACATTAAATCAAATATTAAAAGTTACATTATTGGACAAATGAGCTATCACTTTCTGCATTTGCAGGCACTTTAACAATTAATCCTTTTCATATATTACGTCTGGATAAATGCTGTGGAGGTCACTTTAAGGCAACAATTTTCATTTGACCTTTGTACTGTGAAACATTCTTTTGTATTCTGATTTGTTTGTCATGTGACAGTTAGCCTCTTTACTCTTTGTTTAAATACTTTACAACCTCATGACTCTGGGCCCTTCTTAACATTAGATTAGATTTATTTAAAGTTGTTGGTTTGGTGATGATTTGTATTTAATTAGTTTAAATATATGTACAAATATGTGTTATAAGTTTGTAAGTTAGCAAATTTCTTGTGTTTTTGTTTAAATGAACATTTACTAAACTGCAACATTAGAAAACACATATGTGTTTCTTTCTCAGTAGGATTTACCTTGTGTTTTTCCCATCAAATGTTGTTTTGTATTTTGTTCAGGCTTAAACAGGATGATGTAACATTTCGGTGCAAATATACAGAATAATAAACCAAAGCTTGAGGCTAAAATGGCAAATATCTCCACAGCTACAGAATATTTTCCAGGAGAACTGACATAAGCTGGAATAAATGTGATCCACACAGCACTGAATATGAGCATACTGAATGTGATGAATTTAGCTTCATTGAAGTTATCAGGCAGCGTCCGAGCCAGAAAAGCCAGAATGAAGCACAAGAGAGCCAGTAGACCAATATAACCCAGTACAGCCCAGAAACCTACACTTGAACCCAGACTGCACTCGAGAATGATCTTCTCTTTATAATATTTCATATTTTTATAGGGAAAAGGAGGAGATATTGTCAGCCAAAGCAAACATATAAGAACCTGTATAAGTGTAAAGGCAAGAACACTGAGTCTCTGTTGTACCGGCCCAAACCATTTCATGACATTACTTCCTGGAAGTGTGGCCTTGAAGGCCATTAACACAACTATTGTTTTCCCCAGAACACAAGAGATACAGAGGACAAAAGTGATCCCAAACGCTGTGTGACGTAACATACATGACCAATCAGTGGGGCGACCAATGAAAGTAAGTGAACAGAGAAAACACAGAGTCAATGAGAAGAGCAGCAGGAAGCTCAGCTCTGAGTTGTTGGCTTTGACTATGGGGGTGTCCTTCTTATTGTAAAACAGGACTGTGACCAGTACAGATATTCCAACTCCAAACAGTGAGAAAAAGACCAACACTAAACCCATAACTTCTGTGTATGACAGAAACTCTACAGTCTTTAACACACATTTATTTTTCTCAGCATTAGACCAGTATTCCTCTGGACAGTGCACGCAGTTATTTGAATCTGGAAGAAATAGAGATCATAATCACAATAGGTAGATGCAATATTCAGAATATAATGAGTTCAAATACTGGTCTTCTACTACTATTCAGGATGCAGTTTCTTGTCAAAGTGTTTTTCCACTCATTTTCTATAGGATTAAGGTCTGGAAAGTGGGATGGCATGACAGAAGCTTAGCATTTTGATCAGTGACTCATTTTTGTTATGAATTTTATGTTTTCGTTCAGGTCATTGTCATGGAAAGATTCAACTTTGTCCCCTCTTATGACTCGTGGAAGGAACAGTCAAGTTCGATTTTTTTATCTGTTGATATTTGCTACAATCCATGATGCCATCTAGCTTAACAAAGCATCAAGGATCTTCAGCAGAAAATTAGGCCGAAAACATTTCACACATGGGTTAATTTGTATCCTTTTGTGCAGCAAACCCATAATGAGTGTTTGCTGCTAAAATTTTATTGTTTTTTCATCTGACCATGGAGTGTATGAAACATTATTGACACTACTGGAACTTTAAAATGGGACAGGTTCTTTGGTCAGATGATGTCCTGCATCCTTAACAGTAGGAGGAAACTAGAAAGAGATCAACATTTTGCTATTTTAAGGTTCTGTCTGCACTCTGAGCAAAACTTATACGTTCCTGTTGACTTTGTTGATAAAACTTTCAGTTGCAAAATGAACACAACGTAAAGAAAGATTATAACATAAAAAGATAATTCCAAGGTGACAAACTATCCAGTTGTCTTGAATCTTTGATTTGGGCTGAAGTTTACCTGTCTCATTACTGATTTCTCCATCTGCACATGGAATACAGTCATAACAGCAGACAGGTCGTCCTCTCTGTACAGCCTTCCTAGTGCCTGGAGGACAACTCTCACTGCACACAGACCTTGGCTTCTACATGAAAACATACATAGGGCCTTGTGCAATCAGTTTTTATGTTAATTATGTATTTAATTTTTAAGCATTAAGTAATGTAAATCTACAATAGATACTAAAACTTGTCTACTAAGAATATTCAGTAAAACTTTTAAATATGTCTATCAATAGTTTGTATTTTTCATACACAAACACATGAACATTTATTTGCTAAAGGTCCCCACTTTTACTACATAAGATTTTAATTAAACGTTTTCTGCAGACTAAAACTTAAAAGATAAAATGCAAATTGGCTATAGTAGTCACTATATTATAGAAGTCACTATATTATAGTATATATTTAATTCAAATAAACCAAAACGTATGATTTGCCCGTGAGAGAGAATTAATATACCTGTCCACCCAGGACTTAATGCAATGTTCATTTTTTAAATGATAAAAAAAATCATAATTTTGTCAGACGAGCCTTAAAATTTGATATACTGTGAGGAAAATGTATTTCATTTTCGGTGCCTTTACTTATTATTATTTTAATTAAATAAAAATAAATAAATTAATTAAATATATATATATATTAAACAAAAAGGTTATTGTCACCTCCAGCTGTCCTCCAGCCCAGATTATGTTTTCAGTGTTAAGCAGAAAGCGCTGGTTAGGGGGCAGTGAGGCATCATAGTAACCCACTGCTTTAAACTGGAATGATCCATTAGAGTCCTGCTGCCAGTTCACAACTTCATAGTTGGCTATTGCAGCACCAGTGCTGTCAAACCACACACGTTCCCCAAATTTAACTGTAAAATTTACCTTTTTCAGAGCCTCAACAACCTAGTGAAAAGACAGATTTGTAGCATTATCATAGTGGGGTTTAGCACAAAATTCAGCTAAAATTGGGATCACTGTTTTCTCACATTCTCTTTTTGTTTACCTGGTGTGGTTGTATTGTCACAGTTTTATCACAACCTTCTTGTCCTTTGCATTCAAGCAGACTGTGAAGTGCATAAGCCACAGCATACACTGCTTTGTAGACATTACTTACATATCTATGTTCAGCCACCTCTTCATTGTAATTTCTAACCACAAGCAGATCTTCATATGTGCTGCAATACATTTCATATTGAGGAGAATCCTCATCTCTCTGTAAGCATGGAAAAGCTGTCTCCCAGAATGCCTTATAAGCATAATCTGGAAACCCATCAATATTTATTTTTCTTAATGAAAATCCGAGTGACCCTCCCATAACATGAAATGTCTTTGGAGTGATTAAATTCTGTGAAGCTATCCACCCAAACACCCCAATCATTTGGAGGCCGGTAATGTTCTGAATACTTAGCTGATCAATTAGAAATCCCATCTCAATAAATGAAACAAATGCAACAATCACTTTTGCTGTGCCCTGTTTCATTGTGTTTACCACTTTGATGAGTTTTTCAGGCTCTGTTCTGTAGAATTTTACAGAATACTCTATGCAAATCCCCTCCTTCTTGGCTGCATTTAGAAAAATGTCCATTCCATTGTTTCCATAGTCATTGTCACTGTTCACAGCTCCAACCCAAGTCCAGCCCAAGTGTTTTACCAAGAGTGCAAGTGCTCTGCCCTGGTAATAATCACTAGAAATAGTCCTGAAGAATGATGGGTAATTTTTCCTATTACTAAGACATTCACATGCAGATGAGTGACTTATCTAAAAAGAAAAATTGCAGAAAACAGCTAAAACAGTCATCAGTCAGGTAACTGTGTTAAACTTTGATTCTTATTGCCTCTTACCACTGGAATTTTAAAAGGTCCTGTTGTTCTAGACAGGATGATTGTGGTGGCAGACTCCGTTTCCCCAATGATAGCATGAATTGGAGATTGTCCATTGCATGTTTGCTCTGCTGCAAACTCCTGATTATTCATCACCGCCATAATAGCACTCATAGACGACAGTCTTGATGAACAGCTGTCATATATTCTGTAGCCAAGAGTAACATTTGGCAGCACATTTTCATTTCTGTTAATCTCCTCAACTGCAAAAACCATGACCTGAGCTAGCCGGAAATCTCTCACACTCACACTGTAAAAACATTCAACATTTACATTAGAAAAATCAGCAAATTTTTATAACAGCATATGCTGCTTTGTTTTCTGAATATTTTTCGATATAACAAACCTAGAACATGACAGAAGTTGAGGTTTTTGTTTGAACTCAAATGAAGGTAATGTTTCTTTAATGTGGACTGGAAAAATTGCTCCAATAGTAAGTTCTCCATCCTTAGACAGCAATGGGTATTTAGGGTCTCCAATCATTCGACAAGCAGTGTTTTCTGCCTTTGCATCGCGGTAATGGAAAAGCAGGAGTGTATATAGAAAAAAAAGCATCCCAAAGACTGAGCGCACCTGCAGCTACTAAATGCAATTGACCCTGATTCTCTAAAGGCTGTATTTTTATAGACATAATACGTATATACTCTACGTATGCCTAGCCAATCACCTCAGAGGGAAGAGCATGAGTCAAGTCAAGCAGAAATGCAACAAATATACGGTATGTGTCCCATTGTGCTATTCAGTTATTATTCATTGTAAAAATTAAAAGTGAAAAAATAAACCACATAACTGGATAAAAACCGGAAAACAAATATTTGTAATTATCGTATAAAAATAAAACTGCAGAGAAGTAAAAAAATATTGGTAACTGCAAGTTGACATCTTTCAAAATGTTAAAATGACAAAATTGTAGACTACAATAAATAAAAGCCATCAATAAAACTATGAATATTGTATAATTTGTAAATGTATGGAACTCACAATGGCTCTTTTTCTTTTTTGTTAGTACATGTAATTCAGGAATTTCTGGATAAGATGCACATTTTACTTCACTTTAGCCTCTCTCTTACCTAACCAAAATAACTCTCTATCCTCTAAGGGATAAAAAAACGCAAAAATGTGTACTATATGTTCACTTGCTGCGTTTCCATTACCCTTACAAATGCACAAATTGAAATAGTGCATTGAAAATGCAGGAAAATGGATGAGTGCAGTATGGAGATTTATTAGGAACAGTGAGGTAAGGTGGTTAGGTGCTCCAGATTGCATCGCTGCCGCCGGCTAGTTTGTATCCTTTGACACTTGCTTCTCCTCACATTTGTTCTTGGTCTTACTATTAGTGTATTTTACTATCGTTACCTATCACTGTCGTTGCCGAATTATTTATAACTTTATATTCTAAACCTATGTTAATTTAAATTTAACGCCGCTAGCAGAGTATTAGCGTGTAAGCTTGCTTTCTGTTTACACTGTGGAATATCATCTCCACATATTTGTCTTGTGTGCTAACTGTTTCTCTTTTTAAGCATATATACTAAGACTCATCAAGCAACCTTGGTAAGTTAGGATTGCACTTCATACCCGGTGAGTCATGGCTTCTATTCCTATTGTTATTACTTGCACCTCATGTCATTTGTTTAGCTTAGCCTTCTCTGTCAGCGGCGAGGGTTTTACATGCGATAAATGCAGGGAAGTAGTTAGGCTGACGGAGAAGATCTTAGAATTACAGTCTCGCATCCAATCTTTATTTGAGGATAGTAAGAGTGTTAGGACCGTACAAAACACTTTGGATGCGAGCAGCGTTAGCGCACACAGCTCGGTTCCGGTTGAAAATCCCCTGCAGCTGGGAAAGTTTGTGACGGTGAGACGGCATAGTCGCAAGACAAAACATCACTGAACCGTTCCAAATAAAGTCTCGAACAGGTTTGCCCCACTCAGTGACCACCGACTGAGAAACCTGCTGAATGTGCCCTAGTGATCGGTGATTCTATTGTCCGCAACGTTAACATAGATGCACCAGCCACCATAGTCAAATGTTTACCAGGAGCCAGAGCGCCTGACATCAAGTCAAATTTAAATGTGCTGGTTAAGGCTAATAGTAGATTCAGTAAGATTGTTATTCACATCGGCACAAAAAATGTTAGACTCCGTCAATCGGAGATCACTAAAGATAATATTAAAGAGGTGTGTGAGCTCGCAAGCATGATGTCGGACACTGTTATATTCTCTGGCCCCCTCACTGCTTACCGTGGTGATGAGATTTATAGCAGATTATCATCACTAAATGGCTGGTTGTCTGAGTGGTGCCTGCAGAATAACATAGATTTTATAAATAACTGGAAGAGTTTTGAGAGCAGACCTGAACTGTTGAAACGAGATGGTCTCCATCCCTCCTGGGATGGGCTTTCCCTCCTCTCTAGAAATTTGGCACACAGTCTTAATAATGCTAAAGGCTGACTACCTGGGGCCCAGGTCAGGAAGGAGACAGATTGGTTTAACCAACTGTCTGCTTGCCGTCTCGAGTTGCAGAATACACAAAATATACAACATGTAATAATCCCTTCTTCCCCAAGATTATTACTATAAATTGTATCAAAGAATTTGGTGGGTTCTTATCAGAACTAAAACTGGCCCCAGATAGAGTTCTTGTCGTTGGTGACTTTAACATCCATGTAGATAACGATACAGATGCCTTGGGAATGGGTTTTAAAGACACTCTTAACTCCATGGGCATTAGTCAACATGTGTCAGGACCCACTCACCTTCGTAATCATACTTTAGATTTAATACTATTTTACGGTATAAATGTGGACAATGTTAAAATCCTTCAGCAGAGTGAAGACATTTCGGATCATTATCTGATATTATATTTGCTTCACTGGCCTACAGCTGCAAATCAAACTCCTTGTTACAAATATGGTAGAACGATTACTTCAACTACTAAAGATGTGTTTCTCGATAATCTGCCTGAATTGTCTCAATTCCCTAGCATGAGTAAAAACGTTGAAGATCTTGACATTACTATTGAAAATTTTAACTCCACCTTCTCTGAAAATTAGACACAGTTGCTCCTCTGCGTTTAAAGTTTTAAAATGGCAGCCCAACACTGTGGTATAATGAACACACTCAGGTTATAAAGAGAGCGACCCGTAAAATGGAGCAGAACTCCTTAACTAATACGGAATACTGCTTAACTATTGACGGATGCTCCATAAAATCCTCATCGTCAGCTAAGAATCATGCCGTTGTATTCGATGGTATTCTGTCATTTGAGAGCCATGTTACCAACACCTGTAAAATTGCATTTTTCCATTTTAAGAATATATCTAAATTACGTCATATGCTGTCACTGTCAGATGCAGAGAAATTAATTCATGCATTCATGACATCAAGACTAGATTACTGCACTATTTGCCTGGCCTTGGGGGCTGTTTTAGAAAAGTTTTAGATAATCAATATTGCACATAGGAATTTTTTGTCAGTTTAATATTTGACCTGTGTTTCTCTCTTAAATGTGTGCTTTCACTGTGCCTGTGTGCGTGTCTGTCAGTGTGTGTGTGTGTCCATCTGTGTGTTAATGTATGCATAGTGTGTGGAGCGTTTGTATGTGGATATGTCTGTCTTCTATGTTTTCACCTTTTTCTTGTTTTTTACAGGAGCCTCTAATCTCTCTTGAAATATCCCCCCTCACGGTCCTATGCGCACAGACATCAGGACCTCTTGTTTGAGGAGATGACATTCCTCAAGTCTGGCCTCCCAGAGGGGGCCTGAAAAGCACGGCGACCCACTCTCCAATCTCTACAAGGGGGAGCATGATTCGTCACGCTCTCCTTCTTGACCTCACGCCTGATGTAGATCGGGCCAGAACGGGTCTGGGTGGGGCTTGAGTACGGCGGGGAAGAAATCTCACAAATGCCTCATCATGGTGCTTTGCTCCTGGAATCTACAGACACGATATTAACCTCGTCGCCAAACAGACCGTAAGGCAAAACGGGGGCATCAAGAAGGAACACCTGGTCCTTGTCCTTTATGCCCGTGAGGTTGAGGCACAGATACCTCTCAGCAGAAACCAAAGGAGCCATGGACCGGCCGATAGCATGGGCCATCAGCTTGGTTGCACAGAGGAATACATCTGTATCGCGATGAAATTCTGAGAACGCCTCATCGTCAATAGACCCACCTGTGCTCAGCTCATTGAGCAACATCAGTGTGATCCGCTGCCTTAAAAGCCTTCCCCACCAATGAAGATATTATTCTAAACAGCTTGGTGGGGAGTACAGGCTACTTTAGGGATGATGATGTCCCAGGTGATAGATAGCCTGCAAACATCTGCTCCACGTGGGGCATTATCATATATCCCTGTGTCTTTGCATCCATAATAGTCAAATAAATCGACATTGAGAGCACAAAGACGCGGGATGAGTAAGGTTAACTCCATGAATGAGTTAACCCATCATGGAGGTCACCAAAAAAGGGGAGAGGGCTTCGCTGATTCCCCACCCCCTTGCCACCTGACAGCAATCTGTCATCCAGTTTCCAGAGCTACGGGACCTCTTGCTCTTGCGGCCAGTCGAGATTCAGCCTCTCGACTACCTTATTCACCACCCCCGGTACGTCCTCGTATGCTTTTATATCGCAAGAGGATCGCTCCGAGGAGGTGCTCTCAGCATGTGAATAACTTCGATATTAAAAGCCTCGCAATGTTCGCACTCTCCCTCGAGCCTTCTTCCCAAAAACAGCTAGCAACGCACGCACACAAAGCGGTCCTTGGTCCATAAGAACCTGAGAATACGTTTATTTCACCTGTCTTTCACGTGTACCCTAAGGTGTGTTATTCAGCACATCTCCCCCCGAGTTTATTTCATAAATTGGCCTATGCAGATAATAGAGTAGTTTTGAGGGTATGCGTATTTGGCGTGCTGTCGGGAAGAGGGCTCTGAGCTCGTTCATTCTTCCGAGCTCAGAGTGCTCCCCCATGTCCCCATGGCAGAATTATGGCAGTAGATCTTTCACAACCTCACCCAACTGGGTTACACTTGCAAAGGTGGTTCTGGTTGAACCATTGTTACTGTTTATACCTGATAAGCTTGCGGTTATACAATCTGAGTGTAAACGGGTTCGTAAGTGGGAGAAGGAAAGGAGGCAGGGTGGGCGTGACTGGGAGACAGGAGTGTAATTTATTCACACAAGACATTGCACCACAGCGCTAAACAACTTTAAACAATCATTTATATGTCTCTTGACTTCTCCAGATCTCCGTCTATAAGATTCCACTCATTTCCAGAACTCAGTCTGTAAGGTTCCCCTCGTGATCAGAACTCTGTCTATAAGATTCCACTCATTCTAGAACACGGACCGTAAGATTCCACTCGTGATAGGAATGCTTCTCCCAGACTGCCAGTCTTGCAGTCGGGCTCTCTCTGCCTTTGCTTTGTAAGCTTTTAAACTGTCTCCTTACCAATCACTGCAATGAGACGCAGGTGATCTTAATCTGCACTTGACCAACTTACTCACCGTCTTTCTTGTCTCTCCTCCCCGGTGAAGACGTCACTAAACCACGCCCCCCTTGCCACACTGAGCATTTCGGTGATTGTAAATGATGTTTACAATTATGTTGTAAAAAATAGTCAAGACGTCTTTATCCAAGGAAGAACTATGGGAAAACAAGATGTTTCTGTCCTTTGACAGCAGGGTTTGTACTATATTGGTAAACATTATTTGCAGCCTAATTGTTCTGTAATGCTACCGTTAGAGTAGCCTCTTCACTCTTTGTTTTAATACTGCGGTGCAGCCACAGCCCAAAAACAAACAAACAACACAGAGACTTTTGATGAAAACTGAGTTTATTTTAACTTAGAAAGTCTCAAACTGGGAACATCACATATAGTTAGTTTATTAAATCATGTGGGTGCACTTTACTCCTAAAAGTCTCAAAGCTGTTAGTATTTCTATTTTCTTATTATTACATGCAAAGTTTTAAAACACTTGTTTTCAATGTTCTAGTGGTGTAAATCAATTAAGAATGTTTTTGTGAATTTTCTTAAATCCGTATTAGTTTACAATTTTCTTTTTACAACTGACTTCTCAATAGGATTTGGATTGTGTTTTTCCCATCAAATATTGCTTTGTATTCTGTTCCGGCTTAAACAGGATGATGAAACATTTTGGTGCAAATATGCAAAATAGTAAACCAAAGCTTGAGGCTAAAATGGCAAATATCTCCACAGCTACAGTAAATTTTCCTGGAGAACTGACATAAGCTGGAATAAATGTGATCCACACAGCACAGAATATGAGCATACTGAAAGTGATGAATTTAGCTTCATTGAAGTTATCAGGCAGGGTCCGAGCCAGAAAAGCCAGAATGAAGCACAAGAGAGCCAGTAAACCAATATAACCCAGTACAGCCCAGAAACCAACAGTAGAACCCAGACTGCACTCAAGAATGATCTTCTCTTTATAATATTTCATATTTTTGTAGGGAAAAGGAGGAGATATTGTTAGCCAAAGCACACAGATGAGAGCCTGAATAAGTGTAAAGGAAAGAACACTGAGTCTCTGTTGTACAGGCCCAAACCATTTCATGACATTACTTCCTGGAAGTGTGGCCTTGAAGGCCATTAACACAACTAATGTTTTCCCCAGAACACAAGATATACAGAGTACAAAAGTGATCCCAAATGCTGTGTGACGTAACATACAGGACCACTCAGTGGGGCGACCAATGAAAGTAAGTGAACATAGAAAACACAGAGTTAGCGAGTAGAGCAGCAGGAAGCTCAGCTCTGAGTTGTTGGCTTTTACTATGGGGGTGTCCTTCTTACTGTAAAACAGGACTGTAACCAGAACAGTTATTCCTACACCAAACAGTGAGAAAAAGACCAGCACTATACCCATAACGTCTGTGAATGACAGAAACTCTACAGCCTTCAAAACACATGCATTTCTCTCAGCATTAGACCAGTATTCCCTTGGACACTGCATGCAGTTATTTGAATCTGGAAGAAAAAGATTGTGATCACTATAGTTGGACACAAAAGAAAATATATTCCATATTCTGGACTCCTTCGATAAGAAACTTTATCCTGAACAGGTGAAGGAGAACACAAAAAGAGCAGCTAACAAGTTTTCTTTGAAAGTTTGACTGTGGCTGAAGTTTACCTGTCTCATTACTGATTTCTCCATCTGCACATGGAATACAGTCATAACAGCAGACAGGTCTTCCTTTCTGTCCAGCCTTCCTAGTGCCTGGAGGACAACTCTCACTGCACACAGACTGGGGCTTCTACATGAAAAACAAACATATCGCCTGTACATTCGAATATTATATACGGACTCTATGAAGTAGATAACGACATATGGAATCTACAAAGCATAAATGTATTGATAAGTGTTATTATTGGTTGTGTAAGTTGTTTGGAAATGTGCATATAATTAATACTGATGCCTTGATCACAATAAAAACATATTAATACTTGACACACTTTCACTGTGGATTTGGATGCATCACTTTTGGGGGGTAAACATGTTTGATGAGATGGCTAGGTTTGCATTGATAATGTCATTACATAAAATATATATATATATATTTATTTTGTTTTTGCTAGAAAAAACGTTTTAGTTTTGTCACAGCATGTATGTGCCGAGATTTTAGAAATCTTGTGTGATTTCACCTCAATTAGAATACAGTATATGTAGTTGATGTCCCTAATAAGAAGAGGAATTAACTAGACAGACTTTCTGTACTAACAAAAAAATATATATATTTTTTTTCTTTCTGAAATAATTTTCCCACTTTGAAGAAATCAAGTTGGAGAAAAAAATATTGTCATTTACCTCTAGCTGTCCACCAGCCCAGATGATGTTTTCAGTGTTAAGCACAAAGCGCTGGTCAGGGGGCAGTGAGGCATCATAGTAACCCACTGCTTTAAACTGAATTGATCCATTTTTGTCTTGTTGCCAGTTCACAACTTCATACTGGGCAACTGCAGCACCAGTGCTGTCAAACCACACACGATCTCCAAACTTAACAGTGAAATTGACTTTTTTCAGAGCCTCAACCATCTGATACAAAGACAGATTTGGAATTAAATTATACTGGCAATTTAACACCTAACAAAATTGTAGGAAAGCTTATTTTCTATATATTTTTTTTACCTGCTGTGGCTGTATTGTCAGGTCTTTCTCACAACCTCCTCGTTCTCTGCACTTCAGTAGACTCCGTAGTGCATAAGCCACGGCATACACTGCTTTGTAGACATTACTTATATATCTATGTTCAGGCACATCTTCTGAGTAATTTTTCAGCACAAATAGGTCTTGAGGTCGGCTGCAATTTAATTCAGCTTGAGATAAATTAGTATGTCTTTGTGAGCATGATATAGCTGTGTCCCAGAATACGTTCATAACAAAATCTATAAACCCTTCAATATTGATTTTTCTCACTGCAAACCCAAGTGACCCTTTCATTACACGAAAAGTGTTTGGAGTGATCAGAGTTTTTGAAGTTATCCATCCTACCACTCCTACCATTTGGATGCCTGTAATGTTGTGTATACTTAGTTGCTCAACTAGTAATTCCATCTCAAAAAATGAAACAAATGCAACAACCACTTTTGCTGTGCCTCGTTTCATTGTTTTGATGACTTTTTGGAGTTTTTCATACTCTGTTCGGTAGAATTTCACAGAGTACTCTACACAAATCCCCTCTTTCTTGGCTGCATTAAGAAAAATCTCCATTCCATAGTTTCCATAGTCATTGTCACTGTTTACAGCTCCAACCCAAGTCCAGTCCAAGTGTTTGACCAAAACTGCAAGTGCTCTGCCCTGGTAATAATCACTGGACATAGTCCTGAAGAAAGAGGGGAAATCTTTCCTATTACTGAGACAGTCACATCCAGCTGAGTGACTTATCTGAAAAATAATTCAAGATAAGCAATGAGGAGTCATCAGTTTCGCAATTGCGTCAAATTTGTTATTACCTCTTACCACTGGAATTTTAAAAGGTCCTGTAGTTCTCGACAGAATGACTGTGGTGGCAGACTCTGTTTCTCCAATGATAGCATGTATAGGAGTCTGCCCATTGCATTTTTGACTTGCTTCAAACTCCTGATTATTCATTAATGTCATGATTGCACTCATAGACGACAGCCTTGAACCACATGTATCGTATATTCTATAGCCAATAGAAACATTTGGGAGTAGAATGCCATTCCTGTTAATCTCCTCAATGGCAAAAAGCATCATTTGAGCTATCCGAAAATCTCTTAGAGTCACACTGTAAAATATTAAACCAGTAGGTTAAAAACAAGTGTTTGTGTTAAATACATGATCTCCTCAAATGTTTCCTGACTATTTTCTATAGTTACAAACCTGGAGCATGACAAAGGTTGAGGTTTTTGTGTAAATGCAAATGAAGGTAACGTTTCCTTACTGCGAACTGCAAAAACTGCTCCAATAGTTACATCACCTTCCTTTGAAAACAGGGGATATTTAGTGTCTCCCATCATTCTGCAAAGAGTGTTTTCTGCCTTTGCATTAAGGTGATGGAAAAGCAGAAGTGTGTTTAGAAAAAAAAGCATCCCTAAGATTGAGCTCGCCTGTAGGTGCAAAATGCAATGCACCCATCTCTATAATAGATGTTTTATAGAAACTTAAGAGGGATGAACAATACGTAGCCAATGACCTCATCAAGCAGGGGTGGAACAGATGTCTGTGTACCCTCTTGCCATTTTTTTTTTTATAAAATAAAAAATAAAATGAGTGTTGTCAATCATCCTTCAATTTTCTGATTAACCAAAATACAACCAGAGGTTGTTGTGGCTTGTAAACCTCCATGAGCAACAAATAAACAACTACAAAAATTCATTATTTCTAAGGCTCATTCAGCCTCTAAGGGTGGTACTGGGCCTCCTTACTCCCATCAGGTTTGTATGTCTCCTCAGAAAGATATTCCAACTCTGAAGTCTCTGTCTGATCGAATTTTAGTGCAGATACAGCAGAGAGTTCTACTTTCTTGAAAATGGGGCAGATATATACATTTTACAGAGAGGGGGATTTGAGCAAATAAATAGTACAGGCAGAAGTGCCTGTGTAATTGCAAAATACTGCATTAGAGACGGTTCACAGTGGGGTACATGGTAATTTGGGTGTTAGATAATAAGACCAATATTTGCTGCAGTTTTTCCACTGCCTCGTGTGAAGGGTGACTGTGACAAGTCTCCCTCAGCTCAATCAGCGTCGCCATGGAAACAGAGGGTTGCAACGAGACGCAGCTGCCGGTTGTCAGAGATTGAGCAGAGGCAGCATAAAAGCCAGACCAACCCAAGGCATGGTGAGCTACGATTCCATAGCATGAGTTACCTGACGTGTCTCTCCCGGTCTCTCAAACAGGTTCTGACGACTGATGACCGGCAGCAAGCCTCAAGTTCACGTCACACTGGAACACGGGATACAGCATGAGGGAACACCAGATCATCACGCCATCTGCGAGCACATAACACCCCACCACCTCCTGGACCGAAGGCACGAAGTCACGGACACTTGGGAAAACCCCACGGCCACGGGAGCACTAATTCATTTAATAAAAATCCCCTCCTGGGTGTGTGTTTTTGAGATCTGGTGTACGTGTCGTTTCTCCACTCGCCACAGTGACATAAAGCAGTTTTTTTAACATTCTGGAATGCTTTAGAATATTTCCACCAGACGTTGTATGATTGGGAAAAAGGTCTGCCTTGGCCCATTTGAGGTTATACAGAAGTTATACAAATCACAGAGATGCTGATTCACACTGGAAAAATATTAACACAGGACATATTCGTCAAACTATGTTAGGTCATTTGTTGGGAAATTTTTGCTTTATAAATTTCAGACATGGTCGATTCGCACGGGATTAAGATCACATACAACCTCTGCAAAATTTAAAAATAATGAGTGGTCCCCATGAAATACAAATCCTGTGCAAATAGGGCTATCAGGGCATATATAGTGATCTCTAACAAAGCAAAAGTGACGCATAGTACAGAAATGTCTTAAGCACTGCTTTTTAATTTTAGTCTCTCTGCAAAGTACATTCATGCGCAAACAAGTGGGCGGGGCTAGAGATGTAGTGATTGATATTCTTCTGTGGAGGTGGTGTTAAAGATATGTGCATTCCTGAATCTGCCGTTTGCTGGCCTGGTGTCAATACTCTTGTAATTTCAGTAACAAGGGCGTTTTCAGTTCTGACACTTAAAGGATATTTGCTTGAATGCGATTCTCTCTTATATAGCAAATCTTGGGTTAAAATTGATGTCTTAATTCATGACTCATTTAAGGTCTGACCACGTGAGACTAGGATAAATTTGATTTTCTCTCGGTTCGAATTGGAGTGTTGGGGGGGTTGAGTGGTCCTGGAGCTCTCAAAAGGTTTAGGGACCCCTGTGGATGACTAAAATAATGAATTTGGTTTTTCATTAAAACTACACTAAAAACCCAAAGTATTTTTTTGGTCAAATAATCACACCAAAACAAAACATTTTAGTCTCTTATTTGTTCAAATTTAATGAGACGTAAATTAAAATCAAATTTTTATCAGAAATATTCATGCATGCTCAAACACGCAACATGGTGTTCAATGAAGATATTTATGCACCGATACACTGGCCATGTGAGGATCCTCTCATATTGAATAATTAATCTTAAAACTTTACAGTTACAATATTAATTCTTTCTGACATATCACATTGTCAAAACAGATTCCACACGAGGCACTAAAGTGGCGAACAGGTGGTGAGGAAAAAACAGGAAAGGAAGCGAAAACATTTTAAATATTTTGCTCTCCCCAAGAACATTGCGTTCATATACCAAACATTTGCGTTTACCAAGAATATTTATCTTTCCCTTAGAAAACTTTGGCATTTCCCAGAGATTATCTGCGCTCCCTTCTGCACACATGACCTCCGCAACTTTGACGAGAAGGTTTTACCCAAAGTAGTTATATTTTTATTCTACATTGGTTCATATGGATTATTTTCATATACTTGATCTACATTATCAGGAGATGAATCACGTTAACAACGCTCATACGTTTCGACATACGGTGACTGGCTGGTTTGGCAGCACTGTACAGACAGCCACTGTTGAATTTGACCCGTCCTCTCCCTTACTTGCTCCAAGGATTATTTTATCAATTTACCTAAAAAAGGGTACAGCACTGCATTACAATAATATAAAAAACAAAATTCAAAGGACATGAAAATAAATAATCTCTGCCTCATATGGATCTATTTTAATGGATTATCAACATTTTAAGGGCAATTATACGTCTAATGTCGTTAAATGACTGTGATCCAAACTATCATGTGATGCCTATACATGCAGCTACGTCTATTTTTTAAGGGCTGGATAGGGCAGGGGTTCCCAAACTAGTGCCAGTGACTCTAAACCCCCACTATCCTCGGAAGTGGTAAAGTACAGAAACTTCATGCACTTATTATTAGGTATATCTAAAAACGTGCATACTGAGAAAACAGACTGACATAATATTATTTTGTAGTAATTTACTCATTACTTTACTTGTTGTTATACATAAACCTGTCAGGGTTCGGATCTGAACCTCACTTGTTTTGTTCTCTCCTGTCTGTTGTGTGTTTGTCGAACGCATGGGAGAGTATTACTCACCCTGCGTTCGGAGTCTTTGGTTACTCCGCCCCCCTTGTTTTCCACTTTCCTTTAACAAACCTGATTCTCGTTTCGTTCATTCTACTCACCTGATTTCACTGTACGGTTAATTCACCCACTTCTTAAACCCCTCTAAAACCACCAAACTTTGTCAAATCGTTAGCTTGTCTAGTTTCGTGACCACTGGTCGTGAACTTAACGCTTGCCTTGGAATATAGGACTCTTGCCTTGGAATATAGGACTCTTGCCTTGGAATATAGGACTCTTGCCTTGGAATATAGGACTCTTGCCTTGGAATATAGGACTCTTGCCTTGGAATATAGGACTCTTGCCTTGGAATATTTAACCCTTTCCTTGGAAACATAGCTCTTGCTTTGGATTCTATGCTCAGGATTTTCTCCTTTACCTTGTGAAGACTCTTGCCTAGTCAATCTGTTTGGGCTATATAACTTTTGAGTGTGCACCTTTGTCCTGTCCAGGCTCCAGTGCTGTTTGTGTCCTGCACGGTGTTCAACATATCTCCACAGCTGCCCAGACGACCTCATCTCCTCGGTTCGCGTCCCTTGAGGCTCTCCCTGAATCTCGGCTTCCGGGTTTGGCGTAGCAGTACACCGGGGTTTGCTGAACCCGATTCCTCCGGACCAGTGCTCATCTCTCTCCTGCTGTCGATGCTATTCGAGGTTGTGGAGTAGTCACGGATTCTTCTTCGGAATCTTGCAGACACGGACATCAGAGAGGCGGAACTACCTTTGTCCTTGGAAATTCGGACACTGGCTGAAAAGCCTTTTTTTTCCGTATCTCTTGTTAACAGATTTTTTGAGAGACTAGAGATTGTTCTCCAACAACGCCTTTCAAGGGGACTACTCACCTACATTGCTCCTCACGAAGTTAAGGGAAGCAGAACAGTCATTCTCCATGGGGTTGACGTGATATGAACTGTGAGTTCCTTTGGAACGTTTCTCACTCTGTGAGACCGAACATTGCTGATACTAATTCTCCCCTGGTCTTACGGACGAGCGCTCGAGCACTAGTCTGAATCTTGTGGGTACCCATTGTGATCAATGACTGTGTAATCTTGACTCTTGTTCATAGACATTGTTATTGCCCTACCAAGTATTGTTGCATTAAAAAGATTTTTGCATCCCGCACCTGACTCTGGAGTAATCCCTAACATAAACCATGAACTATTTCTATAGTCAATTTTCATTAAATCAAATGAAACATCCTCCCTATGCAAATGGCACCCTCTTTTGTACCTGAGATAGAAAGCCTTTTTGACTGCAGTGCTTTTCCTCCATTGGCCTCCCTGCGTTGTCTTTGGTCTGTATTAACCAAAATTTAATTTCGCCAAATATCCTAAATAGAAAGACTCATAATCTGCATGCATATAAGGTGATGTTTAACGTGGTGTTGTAAAATTACTTGCCGCACCTAACATTATGCGGTTGCGATCATTAATGTGACATAATCACCTCAGCTGTCACAATCGAGGGAAAGAAAATTTGAAAGGCTGATGACAATTCGAACACTGGATTTTCTTAACAAGATTTTCTTTTGTGCATAATTTTCAGGACTCTGAGTTGCATTTTGATATGTCCAATAAAAACTATACACAGTTAGCTATACCTCTAAGCAGCCTGCATAAAGCGTACTCAATGGTATTTACATGACTTGTTGAAACACTTTTATTCAGGTAATGCCTCTCTTCTACTAATGTCTCCCCTATACATGAGTTAATGGGAAAGAACATGTCATTTTACAATCTCATTAATTTCACAACTTTACTCTTTGTTTTCATAGTACAGAGCAAAAACAACCCGAAAGATAACATCAACAGAGATTCTGGGCCTTTTCTTTCCTTTGTAATAAAACTGGGTTTATTTGGAGTCTGCAAGTGTCAAAGTTGGAACATCATGAAAAAAAAATATTCATGTAGTTAAGTGGTAACAATTTGATGTGAATAAATCAAAGCTTTCAGAGGCATCAGTCTATTTTGATAAAACTTACAGTTTTAGTTGCATTTTACCGGTGTGTTTTATTTAGTATGTTTGTTACTTGGTGCTTTTCCCATCAGACTTTGCTTAGTATTTTGTTGAGGCTTAAACAGGATGATGTAACATTTAGGTGCAAATATACAGAATAATAAACTAAAACTTGAGGCTAAGATTGCAAATATCTCCACAGCTACAGTAAATTTTCCTGGAGAACTGACATAGGATGGGATAAATGTGATCCACACAGCACAGAATATGAGCATACTGAATGTGATGAATTTAGCTTCATTGAAGTTATCAGGCAGCGTCCGAGCCAGAAAAGCCAGAATGAAGCACAAGAGAGCCAGTAGACCAATATAACCCAGTACAGCCCAGAAACCAACTGTAGAACCCAGACTGCATTCAAAAATTATCTTCTCTTTATAATATTTCATATTTTTGTAGGGAAAAGGAGGAGATATTGTTAGCCAAAGCACACAGATAAGACCCTGTATAAGTGTAAAGGCAAGAACACTGAGTCTCTGTTGTACAGGCCCAAACCATTTCATGACATTACTTCCTGGAAGTGTAGCCTTAAAGGCCATTAACACAACTATTGTTTTCCCCAAAACACAAGATATACAGAGTACAAAAGTGATCCCAAACACTGTGTGACGTAACATACAGGACCACTCAGTGGGGCGACCAATGAAAGTAAGTGAACAGAGAAAACACAGAGTCAATGAGAAGAGCAGCAGGAAGCTCAACTCTGAGTTGTTGGCTTTTACTATGGGGGTGTCCTTCTTACTGTAAAACAGAACTGTGACCAGAACAGTTATTCCTACTCCAAACAGTGAAAAAAAGACCAGCACTATACCCATAACTTCTGTGAATGACAGAAACTCTACAGTCTTTAACACACATTTATTTTTCTCAGCATTAGACCAGAATTCCCCTGGACACTGCATGCAGTTATTTGAATCTGGAAAGAAAGTTGTCATCACTTTAGTTAGAGACAACAAAAAAGTTAGTTATAGCAACTCCTTTGCTAAGAAACTGCCCCTAAACAATAAAATTATAACACAAAAGGAACAACTAACCAATTGTTCTTGAATCTTTGACTGTGGCTGAAGTTTACCTGTCTCATTACTGATTTCTCCATCTGCACATGGAATACAGTCATAACAGCAGACAGGTCTTCCTTTCTGTACAGCCTTCCTAGTGCCTGGAGGACAACTCTCACTGCACACAGACCTTGGCTTCTAGATAGGAAACCATAGTATAAATGAATTATTTAGACAGACTTTAAAAAAAGTCAGCATTTTTGAGACAGCATCTTAGATTTTTTTAGTTCAGCGTGGTATATTCAGTTTGCAGTTTTTTCTTTCGCCAGCTAAAAAACACTATAGGATAAACATATAATACCTCCAGCTGTCCTCCAGCCCAGATGATGTTTTCAGTGTTAAGCACAAAGCGCTGTTCAGGGGACAGTGAGGCATCATAGTAACCCACTGCTTTAAACTGAATTGATCCTTCAGAGTCCTGCTGCCAGTTCACAACTTCATACCGGGTGACTGCTTCACCAGTGCTCTCAAACCACACACGATCTCCAAACTTTACAGTGAAATTGACCTTTTTCAGAGCCTCAACCACCTAATGAAAAAGTGTTTTGGTATATTAACACTGAAACATTTTACCACAAATTTTCTTTAAAACTTTTTTTTTACCTGCTTTGGCTGTATTTTCAGGCCTTTTTCACAACCTTTATATTCTTTGCACTTCAGCACACTGTGTAGTGCATAGGCCACAGCATACACTGCTTTGTACACATTACTTGAATATCTTTGTTCGGGCACATCTTCATTGTAATTCATGAACAAATGTAGATCCTTATCTCTGCTGCAGTTAAATTCAGCTTTAGATGCATTTCCATCTCTTTGTGAGCATGAAAAAGTTTTTTCCCAGAATGATTTGACAACATAATCGGCAAATCCATAAATATTAATTTTTCTCACTGCAAACCCCAGTGATCCTCCCATCACATGAAAACTGTTTGGAGTAATGTAATCTTTTGCAGTTATCCATGCTTCAGCACCAATCATTTGGAGTCCTGTAACATTTTGAATTCTTAACTGTTTGATTAGAAATCCCATATCAAGAAATGATATAAATGCAACAATCACTTTTGCAGTTCCTTGTTTCATTATATCTACAACTTGTTTGATTTTATCAGGCTCTGTTCTGTAGAATTTCACAGAGTACTCTACACAAATCCCCTCATCTTGGGCTGTTTTCAGAAATTTGGCCATTCCATTGTTTCCATAGTCATTGTCACTGTTCACAGCTCCAATCCAAGACCAGCCAAACTGTTTGACTAAGTGTGCAAGTGCTCTGCTCTGGTGATAATCACTAGCAATAGTTCTGAAGAATGATGGGTATTCTTTCCTATTACTGAGACATTCACATGTGGCTAAAGGACTTATCTGGAAAAAAAATAGGATGTCAAGAAAAACACTCATTGGTCTAGTCGATGTGTCAGTCTTTGCTTTTATTCCTTCTTACCACTGGGATTTTATAAGGTCCTGTGGTTCTGGAGAGATAAACTGTTGTGGAAGACTCTGTATCTCCTATGATAGCATGTATAGGAGTTTGTCCATTGCATATGTTTCTTGATTCAAATTCATGTCCATTCATCACTGCCATATTTGCACTCATAGAAGACAATCTTGAACCACAGGTATCATAGATTCTATAGCCAATAGAAACATTTGGGAGAAGAGTTTCACTTCTATTAATCTCTTCAATGGCAAATGTCATAATTTGAGCCATCCGAAAATCTCTTAGATTCACACTGTTAAGACATGAAATCATTTGATTTAAATACAAATGCAATAAATAATTAAACAAACAAGAAAAAGTAACATTTTTGTCATGCTTAAAATGCTTAATATTCTATGTTCTAAAATGTTATGATAGTTTGGTGATATAGTTCTTAAAAAGATGTCATTGTAACAAACCTGGAGCATGACAGAAGCTGAGGTTTTTGTGTGAACTCAAATGAAGGTAATGTTTCCTCTCTGTGGATTGCAAACAGTCCTCCAATAGTCAGTTCTCCATCCTTGGAAAGCAATGGGTATTTAGGATCTCCAATCATTCGGCAAAGTTTGTTTTCTGCCTTTGCATAAAGGTCATGGCAAAGGATTGTGTACAAAAAGATAAGCATCACAAAGACTGAGTTTGCCAGCAGCCGCCAAAATGCAGTTGTCGTGATACAGTACCTCCCTTTTTATAGACATAATTAATATTTAGAAAAAGCATAGCCAATAACCTCATATAGGGCGGGGCATAACCAACTTTTTTTTTGCCACAGAACTAAGGCCCTGGTTGTGTCTCCATTAGATAACATGTACACGCTTTGTTGCACTGGTAAGGACTCTAGCTCAGTACACATTGGGACACTAATGACTTATTTTTCTGTTTTTTGTGACTGCATCAGCATTTTGTAATACTTCACACAAGTAATTTATCTACAACAGGCAAAACCAACATCTCTATGACTTTATTTTTGAAATACTGGTTAAAGTGCATTATGAAAAACTATTTGATTATTCTGTTCATTATCTGTGCATAAATTTAGTCGAATATTACTTTTAAATGTTAAGTGAAACTGACCTTTTTGTCACTTATGGTGACCCATGTTCGAAATGTGACCTATGTATTTAACCCATCTATTGAGTAGTGAATACACGCACTGCAAGTCGTGATCACTGCAGCACCCGGGGAGCAAACGGGGGATTAGGGCCATGCTCAAGGGCACATCAGTCGCTACCTGCTGGCCCTGAGAGTCGAACCGGTGACCTTCTGGTTATGAGTCCGACACTCTAATCACTTGGCCACAACTTCCACAAGTAGATTGTTGTCAGGGACAGCCACAGACCAGAGACACGTAGGAATGCAATCACATATATTTACTGAATACAACTGAATTCAAGAGAACCCAAAATACAATTGTGGCAGGTTGAATAACCTATCTGCTGTTGGTCCCAGGTTAGGTGTGATTGGCAGACAAATGAGGTTTAAGCAACATACTATTTAAGCACTCTTATTTTGATAGGCCATGGCCGAGATGGAGAGCTGGGGCTGATGGCGACTGGAAGAGTACGTCAAACTCATGGAGTAGTTCATGAGGGGAATGTTCACTAAGTTCCGGGAAGCAGAAGCGGCATCTTGCCGGTGCTGGTGCCCCAGTAGGGAACGGTTATGCATGGGATGGCTCCAACTCACCCAGTCACCCAATCCAACAAACTCCTCCACCTAACTCTCCAGAGGCTGGCCATCCTGTTTCATATCCAGCAGGATGGCCTCTGGAGAGAAGATATAGCGGTAATCCATGTAGGGATCTTGTCTTCTGTAACAGTTTGTGCCACCGTCAGGGAGATCTTCAATGAATGTAACTTTAATGATAGAACTAAAAACAACCAAGATAGTAGACACTGGTACAAATCGTTTTAAGCCACAATAAACAATACAGTTCGTGGAGTGTCCAGGGTCATGAACGTTGTGTCTTGATCCGTGAGAACCTCTTTGGGGATTCCCACACAGATTAACGAGAACAGGGCGTCCTCTACGTTTTTTGTGGAAATATTGCTGAGCACCATTGCTGAGCACCCAAGACTCTCAATCAAAGGAAGATACATAAGATTTGAATAAGTCGCCTGGAAAAGCATTTCCCTGGTGGCTCCTTGATATGACCAATTCTGATGTATCTTCCTTTGATTGAGAGTCTTGGGTCACTCGATACAACCTGTCCTTTATAATGGCAAAGTATTGATAGGTGGGTGGTTGCGTGGGTTGGAGAGGCTGTCCATTGATCGTGAGGACCTGTTCAAGCGACTGATCTTGAGACTGCTCCAGGGGAATATCATTGCATGAGGGATTTTCCCTATGAATCGTGCTCCGTTCCCCTGAATCTGACCTTGATGGTCCTGACACTGCCTCTCCAGGTTGCGCCACAGACCCCTACCGCTGCTTTTGTTCACACCCAGATACATCCGCACCTAAATGCCCCAATAATTAAACAAAATGCCGGAGGTGCGCCAACTCCACCTTATGGTTTGTACCCCTGAATTGTATCGCCAGGGTCACCAAGGGATAATTAACCACATCTCCATAAACACACCTTACCCTAACCTTGCGGCTCATATCCCACGCTGTAGATTGAATCAGGCCTGGGAGAATTGAGGTTTGGTTACAGCTTGAATACACTTAGGCCTTATAGGTACCTCCATTTGTGCCCACAGGTATTTGGTACAGGCCAGCTTGATCGAGGGCAGCCCGTGGGGAGTCAGGGATCTGGATCACCGTACCGGCCTGCCTCTGTGGCAGGAAGTGGACCAAGGGATTGGCAAGAAGAGGGCAGAGGGACGAGAAGGGTGGAGACCGGTGGCACAAAGTTCTCCAGTACCACCTTTTCCAGGTTGGTATCGACGTTGCTGTCGTCATCCACCAGCCATTTGCGGCAGGCTTCCCGGAGCTGCGGCGTGAACACAAATGGTTGGCCACATTCCCCTAGCTCCAGCAACCGAAACCTCTGGCGCTGCTGCTCCGGTGTGAGGCCGACCCGCTGGAGGAACGCTTTCCAGAGGTCCACATAGACGTGGAGGCTTGGGACTGGTAGCTGTAGAGCCAGCCCGCAACCTCTCAAACAGTTCAATGAAAGCCTCTGGGTCACCCTCTGGGCTCCATCTTGTGGAGCAGCATGGGCGTGGACTATGAATACATGACCTATAACGAGAACATAAAGAGGAACAATTTTGAGAATGAATAATGGTGGTATTTTAAGACTATGACATTCGATGATTATGCACAGTATATAAACAAAATATATTTACTATTTAATAACACGGTGTTCTACATTTATCGTATTTGATGCTGTCCCTATTCGGATCCTCTCCTCCTCATGGGCTCAAAATGTGATGGTGGGGCAGCGCTGATTTAATGTTTATTTAATACATTTACGTATTTGGCAGACGCTTTTATCCAAATTGACTTACATGGCTTGTATTATACATTTGTTTCTGATTATGTGCAATCCTCTGGGAACGAACCAATGACCTTGGCATTGCTAGTGACATGCTCTAACCACTGAGCCACAGGAAATTGGAGATTTTGATTTTTCGAGAAGGTGCGTGAATCAATTATCACTTAATACAAGCGCTAACATCTCTGCAGATTTAATCATCATGATAATGTGGATCTTTCACGGATATGAGGTGAAATTAAATGTGTTGTTAGGCTTAAATGCTTAAAATCTTTTTTATCACACTCGCTCACTTTCTGCAATCTAACTTGAGTTCACTAACTGTCCATTTGTGTCAACCCTTGTCTCCAGAACACATGGGTCAGAGTTTGCTTACAGGTGCGCAGATTTACCTGTAAGGTTTATTTTTAATAGATCACAAACTTTGCATGGAAGTGGCTTATGCACATTGTAAGCCCCATTTTGTTCATACTAACGTTTATAAATGAGATCCCAGAAGCACTTAGCCTGTCAGATACTACACGATAACATCAATTGTATGCAAATTAGTGTCTGGTGTTATCTGGCGACATTTAGAGACTTTTCGGTTAATCTTAAACTTTTTGATATCACTGCGCCTGCTTCGGCCATGTTACGGCAGCAACAAGCCTTGATTAAGTCGCCGCAATGGGAGTATAGTTCCTAATCATATCTGCCTAGAAAATCGCAACTTCAGCTAATAAATTATACATCTATGCTGCCTTTAATAACGCCTTGGTCTCTGTAGTGATGTGACGCATCACATTCACGTAGCAGCAGTGATGACAGAAAAATCAATCAATTAAATTTGCCAAAATCTAAACACACACATATGCTGACAAAGGGTATTTAAAAGCATGTTTGGATTAAACTGCATGTCTATGTGCACAGGTACAAAGTAACATTGTCAGCTACTGTACTGGCATGCATAATAGAACGTTTGTACTTGTTTTTGCGGATTTTAACAATGTTTTTAAAAACGATTTCTACTATTTCTGCTGGCATATATACATTGTCATATAAACATAGGCCAACTGGCAGTTGGTGACGTGTGATTTTATGTGAATAAAAAAGGAAGTGAACAATGAACAGTCTTTGGATGAAATTTCATTTAGGATGAATTAGCATGAATTATAAGCACTTTCGTTTGGATAATGCATGTTTACATGTATGGTCAAAAATGGCCACAGACAGTGAAAAGGTTTTAATTAGGTTTCTGCACTCAAACTTATATTTACATGTTTAACGTTTAGTCATTTTAGTTAGTCCTAATGCATTTATACCACTGTTTCAGTTAAAAGTTAACTCTACGTTATTGCATGTGTTTGATGTGTATACTTTATATATTATCCAGTGATCTTCAAAGTGTTGGATTAAAGTGTTGGATAACCTCTATACACTCAGCCAAAACAACAAATATGTATTTTCAAGGATGCTGCATTATAAAGAAAAAATCATTAAAAAAAACTCTTTAAGTGTTTATTGAAAAGAGTTAAAACTACATTTTTCAGCTTGGTCAATGAAATAAACAAATAATGTACATGTGGAACAGTCTTTAAGAAATTGTTTACATGCGGTCAACAAATAAGGCCACAGTTACACTGCAACAATAATTCTTACAAGTAACTGTATCATCAACAGTGTTCTCAACAGTACTTTGTTTTTGTTTTTCCAATCAAATCATGTTTTGTATTTTGTTCAGGCTTAAACAGGATGACGTAACATTTAGGTGCAAATATGCAGAATAATAAACCAAAGCTTGAGGCTAAAATAGCAAATATCTCAACAGCTACAGTAAATTTTCCTGGAGAACTGACATAAGATGGAATAAATGTGATCCAAACAGCACAGAATATGAGCATACTGAATGTGATGAATTTAGCTTCATTGAAGTTATCAGGCAGTGTCCGAGCCAGAAAAGCTAGAATGAAGCACAAGAGAGCCAATAGACCAATATAGCCCATTACAGCCCAGAAACCTACAATAGAACCCAGACTGCACTCAAGAATGATCTTCTCTTTATAATATTCCATATTTTTGTAGGGAAAAGGGGGAGATATTGTTAGCCAAAGCACACAGATGAGAACCTGTATAAGTGTAAAGGCAAGAACACTGAGTCTTTGTTGTGGGGGCCCAAACCATTTCATGACATTACTTCCTGGAAGTGTGGCCTTGAAGGCCATTAACACAACTATTGTTTTCCCCAGAACACAAGATATACAGAGGACAAAAGTGATCCCAAACGCTGTGTGACGTAACATACAGGACCACTCAGTGGGGCGACCAATGAAAGTTAGTGAACAGAGAAAACACAGAGTCAATGAGAAGAGCAGCAGGAAGCTCAGCTCTGAGTTGTTGGCTTTTACTATGGGGGTGTCCTTCTTACTGTAAAACAGAACTGCGACCAGAACAGTTATTCCTACACCAAACAGTGAGAAAAAGACTAGCACTATACCCATAACTTCTGTGTATGACAGAAACTCTACAGCCTTTAACACACATTTATCTTTTTCAGAATTAGACCAGTATTCCCCTCGACACTGCATGCAGTTATTTGAATCTGGAAAGAGATTGTCTATAGTTAGAAACAAATGGAAACTTTTTTATTTATTTACTCCTTTTCTAAGAAACTGCATCCTAAACAGTAGAAGGAGAACACAAAAAGAGCAGCTAACCAGTTTTCTTTGAATCTTTGATTTGGGCTGAAGTTTACCTGTCTCATTACTGATTTCTCCATCTGCACATGGAATACAGTCATAACAGCAGACAGGTCGTCCTTTCTGTCCAGCCTTCCTAGTGCCTGGTGGACAACTCTCACTGCACACAGACCTCGGCTTCTGCAGGAAAAACAACAATATACAATATTTAATACATGTCAAGTCTCAACAGACTGCAATATTTTTGAAGAATTCAGTTTAGAAGCATTGCATGGTTTGAACATGCAAATATTATGGTACCTTTTTTAAGTAATGTATGCTGCATATTTCTAGACATAACATCTTTTGAATCATTAGGCTCACACAGGCCAAGGTTTAAATGTAAAAAGTGTAGTGTAAAGAAAACAACATTATATGTCATAAAACAAGGGGCAAATGCAAAGCTTTTAACAAAGAAAGGATTGCCATTGTTCTTTAAACTGGTAAATATATGCTAAGGACTAATTTTTGTAAATTCTGTACCAGTTTCATTGAACCTTGATTGAAAAATAACTAAAATGTATTTTACCTGCAGCTGTCCTTCAGCCCAGATTATGTTTTTAGTGTCTGGAACAAAGCGCTTGTCTGGGGTCAGTGAGGCATCGTAGTAACCCACTGTTTTAAACTGGAATGATCCATCAGAGTCCTTCTGCCAGTTTAAAAGATCATACTGGGGTAAAGTGGCACCAGTGCTATTAAACCACACATGATCTCCTGTCTTTATTGTGAAATTGACATTTTTCAGACACTCAACAACCTAGGGTAAAGAATTATTTGAAATGTCATTACTTAATACTCTGAAGAATAAGGGTTTCTTCTCTATGCCTAGCACTCTCAATATATTTAAATATTTTATTTGTATGTTTACCTGATGTGGTTGTATTGGGAGGCTTTTCTTGCATTCTTCTTGTTCTTTGCATTTGAGCAGATTGTGTAGTGCATAACCCACAGCATACACTGCTTTGTAGACATTACTTGAATATCGTTGGTCAGGTACATCTTTATTGTAATTTTTCAGCAAAAGGAGATCTTGATTTCTGATACAATTTAATTCAGCTAGAGATGGATTCTCTTTTCTATTTGAGCATGGTAAAGCTGTGTCCCAGAATGCTTTGATAACATAATCTGAAAATCCTTCAATATGGATTTTTTTTATAGCAAATCCAAGTGATCCACCCAGCACACGAAAGCTTCTTGGAGTGATGTAATCTTTTGCAGTTATCCATGCTTCTGAACCAATTATTTGGAAACCTGTAATATTCTGAATACTTAACTGGTCAATTAGTAATCCCATATCAAGAAAGGAAATAAATGCAACAATAACTTTTGCAGTTCCTTGTTTTATCACTTCTACTACTTTTTTTATTCTTTCAGGTTCTGTTCTGTAGAATTTCACAGAGTACTCTACACAAATGCCTTCCTCCTGGACTATTTTCAGGAATGTGGCCATTCCATAATTTCCATAGTCATTGTCACTGTTCACAGCTCCAATCCAAGACCAGCCGAAGTGTTTGACTATGTATGCAAGTGCTTCACTGTAGTGATAATCACTGGCAATAGTTCTAAAGAACGAAGGGTAATCTTTCCTATTACTAAGACATTCACATGCAGCTAATGGACTTATCTGAAAAATAGAAACATAGGACACATTAAAGTAGACATCAGTTTGTTGAGTGTAAAATTATGTTTACTTTCAATTCCTCTTACCACTGGAATTTTAAAAGGTCCTGTGGTTCTTGACAAAGTCACTGTGGTTGAAGACTCTGTATCTCCAATTATAGCATGTATAGGAGTCTCTCCATTGCATTTTTCCTCTCCTGCAAACTCCTGTCCATTCATCACTGCCATATTTGCACTCATAGAAGACAGTCTTGAACCACAGGTATCATAGATTCTGTAGCCAATAGAAATATTTGGGAGCAATGTTCCACTTTTGTTAATCTCATCAATGGCGAAGGTCATGATTTGAGCCATCCGAAAATCTCTTAGATTCACACTGTGAAAATATTAAACCATTACGCTAAAAAATGTGGAAACATATTCGTTCTGATATTTTAAGAATTTCGTACACATGAAAAAAAACATGAACAGATGTTTTTTGTAATACATTGTCTGCCTCTAATGTTTTATTAAAAGTTTTGAAAGAAACAAACCTGGAGCATGACAGAAGCTGAGGTTTTTTTGTGAACTCAAATGAAGACAGTGTTTCTTGCCTGTGGATTGCAAACAGTCCTCCAATAGTTATGTCTCCATCCTTATAAAGAAGCGGGTATTTAGGGTCTCCCATTACTCTGCAAAGAGTTTTTTCTGCCTTTGCATAAGAATAATAGAAAAGCAGCAGTGTGTATAGAAAGATCAGCATCCCAAACATTAATCTAAAGAGTAGCTGTTGAATCCAATTGAACAAATAACCAATTGACACTTTTATAAACAAAATTAATATGGATGAATGATTAAGAGTGAGGCCAATGAACTCATAGGGGCAGGGCATGATTGCAACATCTTTTTTTCTTCTATCTCATCACTAGCCGAAAAAGGTGATGTACACTTTCTGACAAACACCTAGTTTGCTTTAAAGCAAAGCATTTTTGTGTACATTTCAAGGAAACAATTTACAAAATTTCTCAAGAGGATTTTTGAAAGGGACACAAATAATACAGTCAAAAGTGTACTTGTAATTACCCTCATGGAAATTAACTATGTTGTTTTATGGTAAAAGTATTAATGTTTTTTATGTATTGATTACTGTAGGCAAAAAACATAGCTTTACTAAAGTAACTATGGGCGCTTGGCCTAAAGTTGACTTCAGGTCTGATTTTGGTTCTCAGTCTGGCTAGTGGCTAGCAGTGTTGTGCTAGTTACTAAGAAATAGTAACTAGTTACTTCATTCAAAAAGTAACTCAATTAAAAAAAGTAATGCATTCCTGGTAAAAGTATTTTTTTAGTTATTTTTTTAAAGATTGTTCCCATTAATGCTCTTTTATGCGTTATGGTCTATACAAACACAAAACTGACTTGAACACAGTAATTTTTGAACACTATTTTATTTCCGACCATTTTAAGTCAGACCAGCACAAACTGAAAATATCACAAGGATTTCTGTGATAAATAACACAAAACAGGCTAAATAATATATTCAGAATCAAAAATAAAAAAACTAAAGTGGCTTCTGCATCATAAAAGCTGTTGTGTTCAGCCCTTTAAATGTTCCTTTCACAGCTTAAGTATGAAAACTATCAACAATGTACAACATAACAAAACATTTTGAAATAATTAAATGAAAGCAATCTGAATTATGATTCAGAATAAATTTGGAGAAACTCCGCATTAAAAAATGCTATTATGCAATTATGCAATTTTCAACCTAACCACAATTAAGAGTTGCATGTCACCAACTTATGTAAAGTAAGCTGTGTGTATTCAAAGTGCAAAATCTGCAGTTGTATAAAAACAAACAAAAAAACAGCATTTTTCCTAGCAATACAACATAATGCATTTAAATAAAATTAGTGTTCTAAAATATATCAGAAATGTCACTGTGGCTACTAAACAAACCAATATTTTTAACAAACAAATATTTTTAGTAACAAATGTGTGCTTATTTATTTGAAACAACAAAAAGTGTTTACTAGCAATGAATGTCCCTGGCTAACAGTCCGGTTAAAATCTAGTCGCTGTTGTTTGGCTGGAGGAGCTTGACTCACTTCGAGTGTGTCTACGTACCGACAACGGGTTTGCTTCTAGCTTCGTCGAGGCATGTAGTTTCCGGAGGTGCTTCGACAGATTGGAGTTGCTGTTTATCACAGTAGATAGGACCTTCGAACCAGAAAGACACAGCTTACATTTGACTAAAATGTTTTTGTCTTTATGCTCAACTAAAGTGAAATAATGAGCATATTTCCACTTTGAGAAACTCGTCTTGCTCTCGTCTTGACTCGCCATGACCGCCGCACATACTTGAATAAATGCAAACACGCCCACATGCGTCTTCTTCTTCCCACAATGCGTCACCGCTGTAAACAGGTTAGGCTTTAGGCTACACTTCAGCCAAAATGAATTAATAAATAAAAAAGTAGCGGACAAACGCACCATATTGTAATGGTAACAGAGTTTTTATTTAAAAAGTAATGTGTTAGAATACTAGTTACTGTCAAAAGTAACTGCGTTACAGTAATGCGTTACTAGTAACGCGTTACTGCCCAACACTGGTGGCTAGTAATATAACAATTTATTTTATAGATTATTTATATGAATAGGTCTGCCGGAAGTTAAGTTCCCTTTCCGTCGGTCTATCGACCATGTATTGAGACTGAATAGGGTTTACAACTCGCCCAACGCCTCCTCGTCTGGAGTCAACAGCTGGTGGAATCCCTGCGGGCCACTCATATCCCGGGCAACCTTGACCTGACAGTCAATGTGCTCTCTTGGCAGGTCATGCTCCGCGGAGAATGGGGACTTTATCCCCATGCTGTCCAGCTCATTTGGGTGCAGTTTACCCAAAGTTTTCTCTTTACCAGAGAATCCATGTTTGCGCAGCACGCATTTTCACTGTTAAACGAATATATATATATATATATTGTTGCATGAGCAAAGAATGGTTACAGCGGTTGCGCTAATTGCATTCGCTGCTTCATCTGTTTTCGTCTTGTTTGCGTTATTTGGGCAATCAGTTTAGTTTGCTTATTCAGTCGTTGTGAAGACAGAGATAATTTAAAGGGGTGATATGACACTGCTGGAACGAACTTTATCGTTTGTTTCGATGTTATACAATGTGTATGCATGATTTGTGGTTAAGGTACCGTAATTCCACATGTCATGCCTGCCGAGGTAGCCAAAACAGTTTGGCACAAATCCGGTAGGCCAAAAAGAAAACATAACTCTGCAGTTGCGGTTGCCAGACCTCGAAACACAACGAGAGTGATCCGACGTTATACACCAATGGGCCTGTGTGGTGCCAAATGATGTTAACACACCTCTCATTTTAGGTGACAGTCAAGAACATGAACCTCGTATCTGTCCAAAGTGGATCGAGGATGCTTCAAGTAAGATCATCAGATGCCCCCCCCCTTTGTCCCTGGTAAAATCCAACATTTATCGAGGCAGGAACGGAAACGAAGTCTTATTGTTTTACACTTGGTATTCTCAGTCTATCCTGATGGCAGGAGTTGGTACTTCAAAATGGTGTAGTGTATTTCGGGGAACTATGAGTTTGATCACAGTAAAATACAGATAATTAATGATGATAAACTATACCTATTTTATACACTTTTTTTAGGATTCAGCAGACCTAATAATAGCGACAAACTAGATTCACTCGTCCACCAAGTGATCAGCAGATCGTATATCAAATCTAAGAAATATTACTTTACGGGCCTTGGAAATATAACACTCTTACTGTAGTACACATACCGCTCCAGAAATTATAACGAAATCAAGCAGTTTAAGTGACGTTAATACGTGATAAAGAGTCACAGCAACAATTCGATTGTAGATAACAAATGCGGGTTTATTGACTATACTAAAATGAGAAACATAACAACTAACTAGATATAACGTAACATGAAACATAAAACCAGTAAAGAAAGGTAAGAGATTAACGAACAAAAGGGTGGCAGTATTACAAACAGCTATTCACATCTGCATGAACCATCGAGGAAAATCTCCTAGTAAAAGTGGTTACGGCTTAAACGCAGCTGTTTAGAATATCGTTTCTATACTTGCATTGGTTCCTTTGATGCCAGGATTATAAGTACATTTGCCTGAAGTTTGTACAAGAATGAAAATATAAACAGAATACAACTAAACACATATGCTTTTGAGGTTATTGGCGAGGCCGAATAACATGGGGACAAACATATAATGTGAAGATATAGAGGTATATCCATTTAGACCATTCTTTTTGTGATTAAGGGAAAAGATAGACAATTTTAAGAGGAGATGAAAACATAGGCCACACTCCTTTTAGGCCATATGGTCTATCGTCCTTTTAAGTCAAAGGGAGGTGTTAGAAACTATCCTGACCAAATGTTTGATGCTTAAGAGAGGGCAGTTGGAGCAGACTTGCTGGCGCCGGTAAGACCCCTGCTGAGAGGTCAGGGTGTTTTACGATGCCCCAAATGGTCACCTTTGGTCTGGCCAGATCCTACAATGGGAAGTCCGGAATCTGTACTGATATTTCTTTCTCATCATCGCCTGTCACATAAAGCCTGCATGGTCTCATATTGTTTTATTCCATTGATGTTCATGGTTTATTCGCGGACAAAAGTAAATAATCTTTCATTGGAAAGAAAGTTCCAAACCAGGCCGCGATCCCGTAACGATTAAGACTTTCAAGAAAGGATTACGAACCTTAGACATTAAATGCATTCCATATATGACATTGTATACCAGCAGCCTTAATTCAAGTATCATGATGACATTAAGTATATTTAGCATCTTCTATACACTCGTAACCTAAAGCCTAAGTACTCATGACAGGACTTCAGTGTGGAAGTCATTCTCGACAAATTCCTTGATGGAATTAATTCACATATTTAGTTAATTAGCCTCCGAGTTTTGGAAAAATTAAAGCAGAAGTTAAACCCTCAAGGCTCAGCAAACTCAAGACACTATCTATATTTTTCATGGATATACTTCTGGTGTCGTATATTTTCCACATATACACTGCAAAACGTTCTTTCACTTAAGTATCACGGTATTATGAAGCTTCACCCACGATCCGGTGAGTTTGTGTTCATCTCATCTTAAGTATTTCATGCATTAACTGGTGGTGGTGGCGTCTCGTTTTCTCATTCTTACACTTCGTCCACGTTCATTATCAGTCACTAGCCTCTGGAGAAACGGTCCACAACCGTGAGGACCACGGTGTTACCATTGGAACAGGGAAGGTCGGTGACAAAATCAATGGCAATGTGTGACCAACGGCGGGTGGGGATGGGCAAAGGACAAAGCAGACCAGTGGGAGGGCTGTTGTGCGTTTTGCATTGAGCAGATGTGGAGGAGGCCGACACAAACTGTTTGACATCCTTGACCATGGATGGCCACCAGAAACGTTGGCGAATTGCTGCCAACGTTCCCCGATTTCCTGGATGGCAGACTAATCTGGATGAATGACCCCACCTAAGAACTTCTGTAAGCATCATGGCCGGCACCAACAATTGACCCCCTGGACACTCTGCTGGCACTTGTACCCCTTGACGTTCGATACCCCAAAAGAGAGCCCCGACCACCAACCCTTCGGGAAGGATGGCATCAGACGTGGACTCCCTCTCTGTGGGTTCGAACACACGAGACAAAGCATCGGGTTTGATGTTTTTGGAACCCGGCCGGTACGAGACGGTGAAGTTGAAATGGCCAAAGAAGAGCGCCCAGTGGGCCTGTCGCGAGCTCAACCTCTTGGCCTAACGGATTTATTCCAGGTTTTTTTGATCCGTCCAGACCAAGAAAGGCCGCGATGCCCCCTCCAGCCAGTGGGGCCACTCACCCAGAGCCAGTCTTAACGCTAACAGTTCTCGGTTGCCAATATCGTAGTTACGCTCAGCAGGGCTAAGGCGGTGGGAGAACGGATGCACGGATGCACCTTCCCATCACTGGGGATCGCTGAGATAAGACTATACCTACCCCGATATCAAATGCGTCAACCTCGACAATAAACTGGAGTGCAGGATCTGGAACGGACAGAACAGGTGCAGAGACAAAACGGGACTTGAGTAAGTCAAAGGCTACCTGAGCGTCCTGGCTCCACCTGAACGGTTCCTTGGTGGAGGTCAACGCGGTGAGAGGTCTGGCCACTTGACCAAAATTCCTGATGAATCGGTAATAAAAGTTCACGAAACCCAGGAAGCGTTGCAATGCTTTGCGGTAGTCGGGGATGGTCCATTCAGCGACAGCCTTAATCTTGGCGGGATCCGCCTTGATTCCCTTCAAAGAGATAATGTGGTCAACGAACGTAACCGACTCGGCATGGAACTCGCACTTCTCCGCCTTGACAAAGAGTTGATTCTCGAGGAGACGCTGGAGAACCCGTCTAACGTGCTGGCTGTGCACCTGGAGAGAGGGAGAGAATATAAGTATGTCATCCAGATATACAAAGACAAAATTGTTGATCATGTCGCCCAGAACGCTATTGACCAGGTTCTGGAAGACCGCCGGTGCATTGGTTAGACCAAAAGGAAGAACCTGATACTTAAAATGTCCCATAGGTGTATTAAAGGCGGTCTTCCACTCATCTCCCTCCCAGATACGGACAAGGTGGTAGGCGTTGTGGAGGTCTAATTTAGTGAAAACCCGGGTCCCCTGCAAAAGTTCAAAGGCAGACAACATAAGGGGCAATGGATACTTGTTCTTGACAGTAATGTCGCTCAAACCTCGAAAGTCTATACAGGGATGCAGGGACCCGTCCTTCTTCTGTACGAAGAAGAAACCCGCACCGGCAGGGGAGGAGGAGGGATGAATGAGTCCAGCAAGGAGAGCTTCTTGAATGTATTTGTCCATGGCCTCTCCATTCCTGTCCATGTTATTCCGGTCAAGACAGGGAGTATAGGAGGCCCTTAGGTGGAGAGGTGCCTGGCAGGAGATCAATGACTTGCAGAACACACTCCCCAGATCGCCATACTCCGCAGGAACGCCGGATAAGTCAGTGGGTTGAACCTGCGGCACACAAGACAATGAGACAGGAGACGAGGCAGGACCAAAAAACAAGACACATGACAAGACTGGCTCCAGGCCAACACAGAGCATATTTCCCAGTCTACGTGAGGATTGTGCTGTACTAACCACGGATGTCCCAGAATTATCTGGTTCAAAGGGGAATCTAGGATGTACAGCACAATCTTCTCATAATGGTTACCGGAAGAAAAAAACTTACACAGGAGGTTATTGGGTTATTGTGTTAAGGGGACTGCCCGAGAACGACTGTGCCTCCATCGGTTTGTCGAGAGGAATAGTGGGGATACCCCAGTCCCGGGCGGTGGAAGAGTCGATGAAGTTGCCCTCTGCTCCTGAGTCGATCAAGGCGTGTCCGGTGTGAGAGACCCCTTGGAAGATTAACTTGATAGGCAGTTGGGAACGGCAGGAGGGAGAGATTGAACAAGGAATTGCACCCTGTTAAAGGACACTGGAGAGCGAATTTTCCCGGCTTGCTGCAATACAAGCATACCCCATGCTTCAGACGTAGCTGCTTCTTTTGAGGAGTGAGTCGGAGGCGTCCCAATTGCATGGGTTCCGGAGAGAGAGTGATGGTTGGAGTAGTGGAATGTGTCTGCACATGCTGGGGCTGCTGGAAGGTGAGGGTCCTTCTACGAGTCTGTCGGAGATGGAGACGACTCTCAATGCGCAAGATCAAATTTATCAGTGATTCAAGATCGGCTAGGAGGTTCAGGGCCGCTAGTGCATCAGCAACTGCCGGTTTGAGCCCCCTTAAGAAGCGGGCGCAATGTCGTTCCAGTCACATGCTGCAGCGAGGGTTCTCAAGCGAATGCCCAAATCTGTTACCGATCCCTCCTGTGTCAAACGAGAGTGTAGAGCAGCTGCTTCCTCCCCTCTTACCGAGCGGTCAAAAAGTTTCTCCATCTCTTTACGAAATCCCTCGAAGGAGGTGCAGAACGGAGCCTTGGCTCCCCATTCTCTAGCCCGGCCAGACAACAGGGTGAGGACATAAGCCACCTTGGTCTCCTCTGCCGCACAGCGTTGAGGTTGAAGAGCAAGAACTAAAGCACATTGAGAAAGGAAGGCTTGACAAGAACTGGGGTCTCCATCGTAGATAGGATGGTTTCTGGTATAAGGTTCTGGTTCGTGGCGACCGTGACTTTGTTCGGATGCTCCCGTCTGGAGGTGTGCCACACGAGTGCTCAGGTCCGCCATCTGGGTATTCAGGGAGGTGATCTCCCGCGCTGTGGCGTGAAGTTGCTGTGATTGTGGTCCTAGCATCACCCCCTGCTGAGAGAGGGCAGCGCGGAGTGGATCGACACCCGCTGACTCCATGTTGGTCAGATTGTTCTGTTAGGGATTACTCTGGAGTCAGGTGCGGGATGCAAAAATCTTTTTAATGCAACAATACTTGGTAGGGCAATAACAATGTCAATGAACAAGAGTCAAGATTACACAGTCATTGATCACAATGGGTACCCACAAGATTCAGACTAGGGCTCGAGCGCTCGGCCATAAGACCAGGGCAGAATTTTTATCAGCAAGGTTCAGTCTCACAGAGTGGAAAACGTTACAAAGGAACTCACAGTTCATATGACGTCAACCCCATGGAGAATGACTGTTCTGCTTCTCTTAAGTTTGTGCGTAGTAGTCCCCTAGAAAGGCGTTGTTGGAGAACAATCTCTAGTCTCTCAAAAAAGCCGTGAACCAGTGTCCGAATTTCCAAGGACAAAGGTTGTTCCGCCTCTCTGTTGTCCGTGTCTGCAAGATTCCGAAGAAGAATCCGTGACTACTCCACAACCTCGAATAGCATCGACAGCAGGAGAGAGAGGAGCACTGGTCCGGAGGAATCGGGTTCAGCAAACCCCGGTGTACTGTTATGACAAACCCGGAAGCCGAGATTTAGGAGGAGCCTCACAGGACACGAACCGAGGAGATGAGGTCGTCTGGGCAGCTGTGGAGATATGGGGAACACCCTGCAGGACACAAACAGCAATGGAGCCTGGACAGGACAAAGGTGCACACTCAAAATTACATAGCCCAAACAGATTGACTAGGCAAGAGTCTTCACAGGGTAAAGGAGAAAATCCTGAGCATAGAATCCAAAGCAAGAGTTATGTTTCCAAGGAAAGGGTTAAATATTTCTAGGCAAGAGTTGTATATTCCAAGGCAAGGGTTTCATATTCCAAGGCAAGAGTCCTACATTCCAAGGCAAGAGTCCATTATTCCAAGGCAAGAGTCCATTATTCCAAGGCAAGAGTCCATTATTCCAAGGCAAGAGTCCATTATTCAAAGGCAAGAGTCCATTATTCAAAGGCAAGAGTCCATTATTCAAAGGCAAGAGTCCATTATTCCAAGGCAAGTGTTATAAATTCCAAGGCAAGTGTTATAAATTCCAAGGCAAGTGTTATAAATTCCAAGGCAAGAGATCATATCCTAAGGCAAGAGTTAAGTTCACGACCAGTAGTCATGAAACTAGGCAAGCTAACGATCTGACAAAGTGTGCTGGTTTCAGAGGGGTTTAAGAAGTGGGTGAATTAAGCGTACAGTGAAATCAGGTGAGTAGAATGAACGAAACGAGAATCAGGTTTGTTAAAGGAAAGTGGAAAACAAGGGGGCGGAGTAACCACAGACTCCGAACGCAGGGTGGTTAATACTCTCCCATGCGTTCGACAAAAACACAACAGACAGGACAGAACAAAACAAGTGAGGTTCAGACCCGAACCCTGACAACCCCTCTTTCAAGGATTGTCATTTCACATACCCTGAACGTGCCAAGATTACTAAACCATTGTTCCCTCAGACGTTCTTCCTTTGGTTCACGAGTTCACCTGAGCAGATAATGAAGATAGCAGGAGTAGTAAAAGTATGCGTGTTTGGCGTGCTGTCCGGGGAGCAGGTTCCGAGCTCGCCGATTCCATCCGATCCCGGTACGCTCCCGCCCCCCAATAGGGGCGAGTGCGCCGAGCTCGGAAACGGCCGAACCCAGAACTCACCCCCGGAGTTCTGCTATCGACAAGAGCTCAAGTGGAGGAGCCGGGGAGGTGGTGGGATGTGTAATCCTTGAGAGATGTCTGCAGGTAAGAATCTTTGTCTATTTATGTGCTGGTTCGCTTGAGCTGATTGGGTAGAGACTATGATTGCTGATTGCGAACCAGCCGGTCTTAATTATATGCCCTGGCTTCTCCCGAACTTTGTTAATCTATAGTCATCCATTAACATCATTAGTTGAAATTAGACCGACTTAGTGTCACACCGTAGAACACAGGTTCTAGACATGATACACACGCATCACGAACAAGCAACAGTGTTTGGGGGAGGAGAGAAGTTTTCGCAGCAGTCTCAGCAAAACGTAGGCGGGGACTATGTATAGTGACGTAGATACGCAGGTGAACTATACCACGTCTCGTTGGTGTGATTCAGAGTTGTCTCCCATTTTTACAACCAAATATCTTTGTTATTTATTCACCGTCAGACTTACAACTTGGCAGACAGCTTACTTTCAAGCACGGCAACAGAACAGACTGCATGAAATGTCATTTTCATGATCTGATGCTACGTACTCTTTAACATGCGGAAAAAAACAAAGCTCATCAACAGTTTAAAAGTAGCCCAATTCCACGGGAAAATGGCAGACTTCACATCACCGGTTCACAGACCGCCTTGCTCTGTTGCAATATGATGGACGATCAATGTACTGTTTTGCTGCCTATAGAAACAGCTGCTAATGTTGCCTCTTGTTCTATAATCTATGACACAAAGAAATTTGACAAGCCAGGTAATGTTGTAATCACTAAGACTCATAGAAAATTACAGCCAAGACAGAACGCAGTGTTGGTGTCGATTCACCTCAATGCAGAGAAATGTCCTGTGTTTGAGCAGAATCATATTGTTATGTGTCCATTTTTTGTAACAAACGTACTCGGTTACTAACGTAACCTCGGTTCCCTGAGATACTGGAACGAGTACTGCGTAGCAGGACGCTATGGGAAAACTCCTTTTTCTCCGATGACTGAAGCTTTACAATAACGCAGTGGATTCGTCTAAGCGGCTGCGAGTAGGTTCCTCCGAGAGGACCACTGTAAACCCAGCTCTTCCACAGCCTTAGCAAGGCTCTAGGCGCGGGTTCACTGTGCTCTACAGACGGAGAGGGGGCGGGGTCAAAAACTGAGCCCGATAGCTCCTCCCCGTCTGAAGCCTCTAATGACATGCGGTCGTCTTCCTCGAATTCGCTTCCGCCAAACGAGACCACGTCACCGGCGGATGCCGGTGGCCGCAGCTCCGCCTGAGAGAAACGAACCGGTGAAATTTCTCTCTGTGGAGAAGGCGAAGCACACCGAGGGGACGTGAGCCCACACTTCCCCGAGGGCTTAGTTCCTCTACCCCGCTGCTTCATTACCGCAGGGTGAAGTGGCAGGGATCGAGGAGCGGAATCCCTCTCTGAAAATAAAGCTATCCGCGATACTCATGCTCTCACAGTGAGGGCATTCCGTCTCTCTGGGTGTGTTTTGAGCGTGGAAAACTCCCAAGCATGAGACGCACTCGCCGTGACCGTCAGCGGCGTGGAGGTGGACCTCACACGAGTGACAGGTACGGCCCGGCATTTGCAACAACGCCGCAGGAAATTTGCTCGGAAAATTTGCCTTTTAGAGCTCTTTGCCGGATAGCAGCAGGGAAAAGGATACAGCGCTGCCGAAGCAAGCGGAATCGCTGAGCAGAGGGGTCCAATCCGCTGCAAGGCTCTTTCGATGGCAAAGCTATCAGTCCGGGTAGCAAGGTAGAAGTCGTCGCTGAAGGAGAAGAGATCTGAGGACCCTACGGCAATTTGTCTGCTTATATAGCCATTAGCCCCGCCCCTTTTGGCGGGCGCCATCGCCATAGGTCCGTGCAGCTTCGCTGCCATTGGCGTAAAGTTTTACTTTACACGCACCAATGGCCGTGTAGTATTCACTGCGTTATTGTAAAGCTTCAGTCATCGGAGAAAAAGGAGTTTTCCCATAGCGTCCTGCTATGCAGTACGAGTGAAGTATTGATAGGGAACCAATGCTTTGTGTGGAATTTGAGACATGATGAGTAAGCATCTTGAACCTGTATGTCTTCAGTGTATGTTTCAGACAACATAAATACTACAGTATTATATTTTATGTGAAAATGTACAAACCATATTTAAGTATTATTCTGTATTATTTACTATTACTATTATTCCTGTAAAGGTCTCTGAAGAGATCATAGTAAACTATTGCTTTGCATCACTCCTATTAAATCATGCAAATAGTGCACATACTTTTTTTAACTGTAAAGGTGTGAGTTTGTATTTATTTTTATTGTCTCTCAAATCATAAGTATTTTATTTATTCCTTGAAAATGCAGATTCATTTTGTAAATAGGGTAAAATCACTGTTTATACTGTTGTTCCATTATAAGCCATTAGCAGGTACAGACTTGATACTTGATAGACGTGGAAAATGTATACTATTATATGGGGAAATAATTGCATCAAGGTTAATAGTTGCATGTTGTTTTATTTTCAGTAGGACTTAATTTATGCTTTTCCCATCATATGTTGTTTTGTATTTTGTTCAGGTTTAAACAGGATGATGTAGCATTTAGGGGCAAATATGCAAAATAGTAAACCAAAGCTTGAGGCTGAAATGGCAAATATCTCGACAGCTACAGTAAATTTTCCAGGAGAACTGACATAAGCTGGAATAAATGTGATCCACACAGCACAGAATATGAGCATACTGAATGTGATGAATTTAGCTTCATTGAAGTTATCAGGCAGTGTCCGAGCCAGAAAGGCCAGAATGAAGCACAAGAGAGCCAGTACACCAATATAACCCAGTACAGCCCAGAAACCTACAATAGACCCCAGACTGCACTCAAGAATGATCTTCTCTTTATAATATTTCATATTTTTGTATGGAAAAGGAGGAGATATTGTTAGCCAAAGCACACAAATAAGAACCTGTATAAGTGTAAATGCAAGAACACTGAATCTCTGTTGTACCGGCCCAAACCATTTCATGACGTTACTTCCTGGAAGTGTGGCCTTGAAGGCCATTAACACAACTATTGTTTTACCCAGAACACAGGAGATACAGAGTACAAAAGTGATCCCAAACGCTGTGTGACGTAACATACAGGACCACTCAGTGGGGCGACCAATGAAAGTAAGTGAACAGAGAAAACACAGAGTCAATGAGAAGAGCAGCAGGAAGCTCAGCTCTGAGTTGTTGGCTTTCACTATGGGGGTGTCCTTCTTACTGTAAAACAGAACTGTGACCAGAACAGTTATTCCTACTCCAAACAGTGAGAAAAAGACCAACACTATACCCATAACTTCTGTGAATGACAGAAACTCTACAGTCTTTAACACACATTTATTTTTTTCAGCATTAGACCAGTATTCCCCTGGACACTGCATGCAGTTATTTGAATCTGGAAAGAAAGTTGTGATCACTATAGTGAGAGACAAAATCAATTAATTCATTATTGAACTCCTTTGCTAAGAAACTGCATCCTGAACAGCAGAAGGAGAACACAAAAAGAGCAACTAACCAGTTTTCTTTGAATCTTTGATTTGGGCTGAGGTTTACCTGTCTCATTACTGATTTCTCCATCTGCACACGGAATACAGTCATAACAGCAGACAGGTCTTCCTTTCTGTACAGCCTTCCTAGTGCCTGGAGGGCAACTCTCACTGCACACAGACCTTGGCTTCTACATGAGAAAATGTATTTAAAATAATTCAACAAATATATGATGTGAGTTATACCTTATTTGTTCCTTTAAATAAATTAAATTACCTTCAGCCGTCCTCCAGCCCATATGATTTTTTCAGTGTTAAGCACAAAGCGCTGGTCAGGGGGCAGTGAGGCATCATAGTAACCTACTGCTTTAAACTGAATCGATCCATTTTTGTCTTGTTGCCAGTTCACAACTTCATACTGCGCTATTGTTGACCCAGTGTTGTCAAACCACACACGATCTCCAAACTTAACTGTGAAATTGATCGTTTTCAAAGCCCCAATCACCTAGCGAAAACAAAACTGAGTTATCACTGAGGCATTACAACCCGCTGTTTAAAATAACGGGGCCCTTTTAACTCTAGAACCGCCATAGGGGGTAAAATTTACCCTTGGACATTTTTCTAATGTACTTAACAGATTTTCAATAAAATATCCATTGAATTATACTAAAACTGTGTTATTTACAATCCCCTGTTGTTAAACATAGTTTAGATAAAACTAGATTAAAAAGACATTCAGAGCTATGAGCGTCGTCTGGTCAAATTTACCTTTCCTTTATTTTTTACGATTACCTCATGTTTTGTTCTCTTGTCCGATTTATAAGTGATATAACTGAACAACTGAATAATTATTTAGGTGAAACTGTGCACTTGAATTTGTCGTTGTATCATTTGTTATATCACAAAGAAAAATGATTTTCTTTGAAAAGTTTTTTTTTTACTTTAGCTTTGAGCATAAAACAACGGCACAAAAGCCTATATGATGACTAATAATAATAGTTGTATGTCTCTAGACATTGTTTTGCGACAACAGTCACTTAAATCTGTGACTTCACACATTTTATTGCCATATCTAAACAATATTCATGCGCACAGGTTAATTTTACCTGCTGGCGGTTTTAGGTATACAGCGAACTCTGGCGGTCTAGTGTTAAATCTGTCTAGCTTATTTTACCTGCTCTGGTGGTATTGTCAGGTTTTTTTCACAACCTTCTTGTTTTTTGCATTTGAGTAGACTGTGTAGTGCATAAGCCACAGCATACACTGCCTTGTAGATGTTGCTTGGATAACGTTGTTCTGGCACATCTTCATTGTAATTTTTATACACAAGTAGATCTTGATATCTGCTGCAATGTACTTCATATTGAGATCCATTCATGTATCTCTGTGAGCAAGGAATAACTGTGTCCCAGAATGCTTTTGTAACATAATCTGCAAAACCGTCAATATTGACTTTTCTTACTGCAAACCCTAGTGACCCTCCCAGGACACGAAAACTGTATGGAGCAATCATACTACTTGAAGTCATCCATGCCTCTACGCCAATAATTTGGAGGCCTGTAATGTTCTGAATATTTAACTGTTCAAGTAGACTATACATCTCAAAACTAGTCATAAATGCAACAACCACTTTTGTTGTGCCATGTTTTACTGTTTCTACTACTTTTTTTAATTTTTCAGGATCTGTTCGCAAAAATTTTACAGAGTACTCTACACAAATTCCTTCCTCCTGGGCTGTATTCAGAAATATGGCCATTCCATAATTTCCATAATCATTGTCACTGTTCACAGCTCCAACCCAAGACCAGCCAAAATATTTGACTATGTATGCAAGTGCTCTGCTCTGGTGATAATCACTTGCAATAGTTCTAAAGAACGAGGGGAATTCTTTCCTATTACTGAGACATTCACATGTGGCTGAAGGACTTATCTGAAAAAGAAAGTACATAAAAGCACATATAATTTACAAACAGTTTATTGATTATGTCAATCTTTTGCAGCCATTTCCTCTTACCACTGGGATTTTAAAAGGTCCTGTGGTTCTGGAGAGAATCACTGAGGCAGAGGACTGTGGTTCCCCTATAATAGCATTTGTAAAATAATGTCCATTGCATTTGTAACCTTCTGCAATTTCTTGTCCATTCATCAATGCCATAATTGCACTCATAGAAGACAGTCTTGAACCACAGCTATCATAGATTCTGTAGCCAATAGAAATATTTGGGAGCAACAAATTACTTCTGTTGATCTCATCGATCGCAAAAATCATAGTTTGAGCCCCACGGAAATCTTGTAGGTTTACACTGTAAAAACATTAAATCATTTTGGTGACAAAAGCTTCATAAAAAACACTTTTGTATACATGAGATTTACAAATAGTTCATTCTTAAACATAATTTTCCAGGTGTTTGGACACTTTTCTTTAATAAAAGTATGTATTTTTTTATAAAATTATATATGATTATTTTCTATAACAAGTTTCCTTGTTAAGTCTGTTTGCATTAATAATTATTGTATCTTAAATATTTTTCAATGAAACAAACCTGGAGCATGTTAGAAACTTAGGTTTTTCCGTAAACTCAAATGAAGGCAATGTTAATTTACTGTGGATTGCAAAAATTGCACCAATACTTATGTCTCCTTCCATGGACAGCAGCGGGTATGTTGGGTCTCCCATCATTCGGCAAAGAGTATATTTAGCAAATGCGTCAGGGTATTGGAAAAGCAGGAGTGTGTGGAGAAAGATAAGCATCCCGAAGATTGTACTCACCTGCAGCCAAATGCAGTTGAGCTGATACAGTATATGGACCTTTATAGACAAATATTATGGATGGATGGTTAAGAACGTAGCAAGTGACCTCATGGGGCAGGACATTAATCAGGTGTTTAGAAGGAAAGATTCAATGGATTCCTCCTCGTGAGACAGACAAAAATTCCACATACCTGCATTTGGATGGATGTTAGTATTTTGAAAAACCTTTATTTTCACTGCTGCATATTATAAAACACCAACATGTTTCGGCCCATAAGGGTGCAGTTCAATAACAGAAAGTTGCTTAAGAGGTACACCTGTGTCTATACTGTACTTTTATCGACAATAAATGTCTATTAAGAGAAAAAAAACACAGTTGTTGCCAAAAGTGAATTCTGGAGGGCATTGTAAAAAATGTCGCCTCAGGTTACATGTTTGTACAATAATTGCTTTTACCATAATTAAAATTTCCTTTTGGTAATATCACATGTATTTTGTATCAACATTAGGAAATTTTAAATCTGAGTCTGATTTTGTAATCATATTACCATGTATTATACCATTGCTAACCTCATTTGTAAATCGCTTTGGATAAAAGCGTCTGCTAAATGATTAAATATAAATGTATAGTAATACATTGTTGTAAAATGTACTTTTTGCAGTACACTCAGATTTATTAGATGTATTATCTAATATCTAATAAAGCCTTCTCTTTGTTGAATTGTTGTAAAATATAATCCAGGTTTTACAGTTTAGATACCTTTAGTCTGGTTGAGTTTGATGTTTAATTCATTGGATGTGTAATTAAGAAATACTCTCTACATGCCAAACATGGACATGATATTTATTCTGCTAAACAATTGATTTGTGCCATTTCAGAAGTGCCCATAACTGACACTACAAGAGCCCTCGTGATCTGGGACTATAATCTGTGTAGCGACACTCAAATGCGAGTCTGCACTAAATGTGGGTTTTTTATGTTGTTTTGGACGCACCTGTTATATTTGCCTGCAGATATACATGCCACTGAAGCCTTAACATCTGGCACTTTTTCAGGTTCAAAGTCTTTAAGCTTTGTTTCTACGGGGAATTTGGTTGCTAAATCAGATTAGGAAACATGATTATACTTTATATGATATAATTTGGCACAGTTACATTTAACCATTTAATGATGTTTAATAGTATGGAAAATCATCTCATGTCAAGGTAGTTAGCTAGCCAAATTGAGACACATGTACGTCCTTATCCTGAAGCAGAACTTTTCATGCAGTTTAACAACTTGTTGAGCTATTGGCTGATAAACAAATATGTTTATTTTGAAAACATGCCATGTTTATTTTCAACATCTTTATTAACAAAAAATTATTACAATTATAATATTATTATTTTATTTCAGCTGGGGTTGTTAAGAGATTTTATTGTCATTTAATTTCTAATTACTTTGAATGTTTTTTTTTGTATTTTACAATGCATTGAAACAATGAAAGCTACCGCAATTTCCATATAGTCATGTTATTTATTTCTCAGTAGGATTTTTTTTGTGTTTTTCCCAACAAATGTTGTTTTGAATTTTGTTCATGCTTAAACAGTATGATGTAACATTTCGGTGCAAATATGCAGAATAATAAACCAAAGCTTGAAGCCAAAATGGCAAATATCTCGACAGCTACAGTAAATTTTCCAGGAGAACTGACATAAGCTGGAATAAATGTGATCCACACAGCACAGAATATGAGCATACTGAATGTGATGTATTTAGCTTCATTGAAATTATCAGGCAGTGTCCGAGCCAGAAAAGCCAGAATGAAGCACAAGAGAGCCAGTAGGCCTATATAACCCAGTACAGCCCAGAAACCTACAATAGAACCCAGACTGCACTCAAGAATGATCTTCTCTTTATAATATTTCATATTTTTATAGGGAAAAGGAGGAGATATTGTTAGCCAAAGCACACAGATGAGAACCTGTATAAGTGTAAAGGCAAGAACACTGAGTCTCTGTTGTACAGGCCCAAACCATTTCATGACATTACTTCCTGGAAGTGTGGCCTTGAAGGCCATTAACACAACTATTGTTTTCCCCAGAACACAAGATATACAGAGGACAAAAGTGATCCCAAACGCTGTGTGACGTAACATACAGGACCACTCAGTGGGGCGACCAATGAAAGTAAGTGAACAGAGAAAACACAGAGTCAATGAGAAGAGCAGCAGGAAGCTCAGCTCTGAGTTGTTGGCTTTCACTATGGGGGTGTCCTTCTTACTGTAAAACAGAACTGTGACCAGAACAGTTATTCCTACACCAAACAGTGAGAAAAAAAACAGCACTATACCCATAACTTCTGTGAATGACAGAAACTCTACAGCCTTTAACACACATTTATTTTTTTCAGCATTAGACCAGTATTCCCCTGGACACTGCATGCAGTTATTTGAATCTGGAAAGAAAGTTGTAGATCACTACAGTTAGAGACAAAATGAAAATTGTTTCATGTATTTACTCCTTGCTAAGAAACTGCATTCCAAAGAGTAGAAGGAGAACACAAAAAGAGCAGCTAACAAGTTTTCTTTGAATCTTTGATTTGGGCTGAAGTTTACCTGTCTCATTACTGATTTCTCCATCTGCACATGGAATACAGTCATAACAGCAGACAGGTCTTCCTTTCTGTACAGCCTTCCTAGTGCCTGGAGGACAACTCTCACTGCACACAGACCTTGGCTTCTACATGAAAAAAGTGGCATTGTGATAATGATAATAATGAACACAATTTGTCAATATTTTTCATAACACTTTATTCTACTTAACTGTGTTGATGCATGAAACAATGCAATACGAACTATTGTAAGGTAATGTGTTGTACAAATACTGCTTCTGGTCAGAAAATGTATTGAAAGATTATGTTACATAAACTTATTATAAATTCATTTTGACACAGTTCATTGCCCTCTTTTTGCCTGCCTAATGATGCTCCTTGCCATTGCCTTGCTTGGATAAACTCAATTGAGATGTCATTGAACTTGAAAAATGCCCTTGTGTCCAATGTCAGTTAATATCATAATGTACCTCTAGCTGTCCTCCAGCCCAGACGATGTTTTCAGTGTAAAGCACAAAGCGCTGGTCAGGGGGCAGTGAGGCATCATAGTAACCCACTGCTTTAAACTGAATTGATCCATCAGAGTCCTGCTGCCAGTTCACAACTTCATACTGGGCTACTGCACCACCAGTGCTGTCAAACCACACACGATCTCCAAATTTAACTGTAAAATTTACCATTTTCAGAGCATCAACAACCTAGTGAAAAGAAATAATTTGAATGGGACATTTTGCCACTATAAGACTGAAAAATGACATTTTTTCTTTACCTGTATAGCTAACTGTTTTACCTGCTGTGGTTGTATTGTCAGGCCCTTCTCACAACCTTCTTTTTCTTTGCAATTGAGCAGACTGTGTAGTGCATAAGACACAGCATACACTGCTTTGTAGACATTACTTGAATATCTATGTTCAGGCACATCTTCATTGTAATTTTGAAACACAAGAAGATCCTGATATTTGTTGCAGTTTAAATGACCTTGAGTTGAATGTTTATCTTTCTGCGAGCATGGTAAAGCTGTCTCCCAGAATGCATTAACAACATAATCTGAAAATCCTTCAATATCAATTTTTCTTACGGAAAAACCCAGTGATCCTCCAAGGACACGAAAGCTGTTTGGAGTGATCAATTTCTCTGCTGTTATCCATGCTTCCACACCAATCATTTGGAGGCCTGTTATGTTCTGAATATTTAACTGCTCAAGTAGAATGTTCATCTCAAAACTGGTAAGAAACGCAACTATGACTTTAGCAGTGCTTTGTTTTATTATGTCTACTGCTTTCTGGAGTTTTTCAGGCTCTGTTCGGTAGAATTTTACAGAGTACTCAATGCATATGCCCTCCTCCTGGGCTGTATTAAGAAATATGGCCATTCCATTGTTTCCATAGTCATTGTCAGTGTTCACAGCTCCAACCCAAGACCAGCCAAAGTGTTTGACTATGTATGCAAGTGCTCTGCTCTGGTGATAATCACTAGCAATAGTTCTGAAGAATGATGGGTAAGCTTTCCTATTACTGAGACACTCACATGTTGCTGAGTGACTTATCTAAACAAAGAGAACCAGATGAAATTGTAACAATAATTTGTCTGCAAATTGTGTCAAACTTTTGCTGCTTTTGCCTCTTACCACTGGAATTTTAAAAGGTCCCGTTGCTCTGGACAGAATCACTGTGGCAGAAGACTCTGATTCTCCAATGATAGCATGTACAGGTATAAGCGCCTGTCCATTGCATTTATCCCCCACTTCCAACTCCTGTCCATTCATTAAAGCCATTGTTGAATTCATAGAAGTCAGTCGTGATCCACAGGTGTCATATATTCTGTAGCCAATAGAAACATTTGGTAACAAAGTTTCACTTTTGTTTATCTCCTCAATGGCAAAAGTCATGATCTGAGCCATCCGAAAATCTCTTAGATTCACGCTGTGAACACATTAAACCATTTGGCTAAATAGCAACAATACTAAACAATATAAATGTATTATTATTAATCTGTTCAATTGCTCTACATTTCCAATGTAACACACCTGGTGCATGATAGAAGTTGAGGTTTCTCTGTGAACTCAAATGAAGACAATGTTTCTATACTGTGTATTGAAAAAAGGGCACCAATATTTATGTCTCCATCCTTGGACAGCAGTGGGTATTTCGGGTCTTCCATCATTCGGCAAACAGTGTTTTCTCCATTTGCCTGAAGTTGATGAAAAAGTAGGTATGTGTGAAGAAAGATCAGCATTCCAAAGGCTCAAATGAAGCTCCAAAATGATGTTGAACATATTCAGTCCAAGCATTTTTATAGACATAATTTACATGGATGAATGATTACATGGATAATATAAGCAGTGACCTCACAGGGTAGAACCTGAGGAGGGTCAATAAGGGGTAGATAAGAGGTTTTCTTATAGTCTCAAACACAAAATGCATTCTGAGAAACTAAATTTCTAACTGAATAATTATTTTTTTTGGCCAGTCTACACTCTTAAAAAATAAAGGTGCTTGAAAGGTTCTTCACATGCAGCGATGCCAAAGAAGAACCGTTTTTGGTTCCACAAAGAACCTGTCACAGTCACCAGCTGGAGTGCCCTGTCAAATCCACTAGAGGGCACTCCCCTCATCACCCTTTGACTGTCATTGCAAACTACATTTCCATAACCCATTGCCCAGACTCATTGAACACTGATTCTCTCATCTGTTTGTATAACCAATGTCAATATAAGCCTGCTTTAATCAATCTGTCATTGCAAAGTCTTGTTTAGTGTCTACTGCATTTCTGAGCATTCTCATTTGTATTGGATTACAGTACCCTGTGATTTGGACCTTGAATTGTACTGCTTTTTTTGGTGAACCATTGCTGCCTGCCCGGCCATTGCCTGTGACCCTGTTTCTGTTGGTTTTTGCCTGCCCTGAACACCATTTTTAAGAGTGCATTAAAAACGGTCACACCAAAAGCATGGTGAGCTACGACTCCCAGCTAGGAATTCGCTAATGGTTGTTTCCCCTTTGTCAAAACAGGCTAAGACAACTGACGACCTGCAGCCAACACGGAAGCACGGGACCACAGGCTTCAGACACAAGGAGCACCGGACTTACACACCGCACCACCGGATCACCAAACGTTGCGCACTCCCTCACTACCCGGACCGAAAGGACGGACGCTAACCCCTTCGGGTGCACCTCACCGGCCATTGGCACAGAGTGCTTGAATAAAGTTTTCCTCCGGAGTGTGTGTACTGAGATCTGTTGTACGTGTCGTTACTCCACCTGCCACACTCAGCTAAAAACGCCTGCTGGAGGCGCAGAGTTCTGCACAAAGTTTAGAATTTTTCAACTCTGGGTGCCCAGTCGAACGCCGACACTTATCGTTTAAAAAGGCATAGCACCAGCGCTGAGCACTGAAAAAAAACGCCAGCTGCTCACATTTTCAAAAAACGCGGTGTTTCCATTGGAAACAATTGAATTAAACACGGCGTACGCTGGCAGAAACGCCTTGGTGGACATAGCTCCTTATACTCTTTTTAATTTGTTTGTTGAATTAAGGTTGTGGACGTGTGGGATACATTTGTGAAATGAAACAAAACAAAAAGTAGAAAAAGATTAACATTATAAATTGCTTTAACCCTAAGAAATCATGGTGCTATGTAGCACTAAAAGTGGTTCTTTGCTCGTAATCATAGGGGAACTATTGTAGTTCTATATAGCATCATATCTTGGTGCTTCAGTGGTTCTTCAGAGGTTCTTTGGGGTGACCTAGATGCTGTGAAGCACCATTTCCATATGAAGAATCTGTTAAGCTCCTGTATGGTTCCTCAGCGGTTTTATATAACACCTCAGTCATCCCAAAGAAACTCTGAAGAACCACTGAAGCACCGAAATTGTTTCTTTATAGCACTTAAAGTGGTTCCCCTATGATTACGAGCCAAGAACCATTTTTTTGTACTATATAGCACAATTTTTATTTAGAGTGTTGGGATCTTGACTCAGGACCGTAGTATATTAATATGAAATACCCTATATAATCCTTGCTTGGCTTGAGTAAAGGGGCCTGACGTTGCCAAGGTCAGAGCCATCATGAACTGAGAAGATGTCATTGAACAAAAATGTATTTGTTTCTCTGGCTATCATTTTTGTTTTTAGTGGGATATGCTACTTAAAGAAAACCCTATGTCTTCTTTCTCTATTTAAACAATTGCTAAGTAAAGTATTTCTTGAATCATTAGATGCTAAGATGTTTATTAACAAAATTTGCACAATACTATATATAGTGTAGGGTCATCAATGCCTATAATGTATTTCAAATATTACTTTCATACTTTACATTTTAAAGACCAAAACAGTCAGTTGCATGTGGGTTGCATCATTGGCTTTGTTGTTGATTACCATTTCCGATAATTTCCAGCTATGCTTTAATTAAAGGGGTTCATATTTATGTTATTCGTGTTTGCGGAAACTCTTGTATGCTTGCGGGCAAAAACAGGTCACTGGAGCCATTGCATCAGCCTCTTTACAGGTTTCAACACTATCAACATATTTCTGCTTCAGTCACTTCAGTGTGACCCCCTCTCACTGATCACAAACAAAGATCAAAGAGTAAATAAACAGAGGAAAGACAAATAATGATTCATGCAAAATATAGTGTAATTATAATTTTAAATGGATTAATAGTAGACAAGCAACATGCATGGCTGATTTTAGCGAAGCGTATCAGTCACTTATGAACTTCATTAATGTATTTTTCTACAATGAAAAAGCTCCTTCAATAATAATAATAACCACATTGAACACATTTTAACACACTTTTAATGCGTTGAAACTAATTGATCTGCTGTGCAATTGCCAGATTCTTTTTCTGATAAATGTGATTCATACGATTCTTAAACCTTTCAATTACAGAGAACACATGGGCAATATCAATGCAACACAATAATTAAACATTCTTTCTGGGGTAGTCATGATATCAGATTTTTATTAATGATAGTAAATAAATAATGTTATCTGTTTTAAATATCTTTTTTCTTTTCTTTTCGGAATATGACAGGGATTCAGAGAGAAAGAGTTTGTAACCATTGTGGCTTATGGCGCAAAACTGGTGCTGAATTATTTACGATATAATATTATGTAGAGATTATACTAATAGAAAATAATCTTTATTCTACTACAAAAAATATTTTTATTCTTATTGCTGCACAAAGGCGATTATAGGTTTTCAATATTAGTGTGTCTCAGCCAAGGGCAACTGCACATTTTCTGAGGGGTATTCGAGATCAGTATTGGATCTTTTGCTTATGATAACTAAATAAAACCCCAAATAAGGCTATTTCTTGTACTCTTTGAAAAGTGAGTTTCACTTACAGTTGTGTTCAAAATTTTTCAACCCCCACTGAAATTGATTGTTTTGGTCGGTTTGACATTGATTATGATCATTCAGTCATCCTGCTTACAATTAAATCAAAGAGGCACGTGTAGGTCAGACAAATATAACATAACATTTATAATGAAATAGAAAAGACATTTGTGGTTGAGCTCACATCATTATCAGTTTTATTCAACCCCCAAGTGACATTCAATCTTAGTACTTAGTACAACATCCTTTTACAGTTATAACAGCTTTTAAACGTGAAGCATAGCTTGACACAAGTGTCTTGCAGCGATCTACGGGTATTCATCATGGGCAAAAGCCTCCAGTTCAGTCACATTCTTAGGCTTGCGCACTGCAACTGCTTTCTTTAAGTCCCACCAGAGGTTCTCAATCGGATTTAAGTCTGGTGACTGCGATGGCCACTTCAAAATGTTCCAGCCTTTAATCTGCAACCATGCTCTAGTGGACTTGGAGGTATGCTTGGGATCATTGTCCTGTTGAAAGGTCCAACGTCTTCCAAGCCTCAGGTTTGTGACGGACTGCACCACATTGTCATCCAATATCTCCTGGTACTGAAGAGAATTCATGGTACCTTGCACACGCTGAAGCTTCCCAGTACCTGCAGAAGCAAAACAGCCCCAAAGCATGATTGACCCCCCTTAATGCTTCACAGTAGGCAAGGTGATCTTTTCTTCATAGGCCTTGTTCTTCCTCCTCCAAACATAGCGTTGATCCATGGGCCCAAACAGTTCTAATTTAGTTTCATCAGTCCACAGAACACTATCCCAAAACTTCTGTGGTTTGTCCACATGACTTTTGGCATACTGCAGTCGACTCTTCTTATTCTTTGGGGACAGCAAGGGGGTGCGCCTGGGAGTTCTGGCATGGAGGCCTTCATTACGCAGGGTGAGCCGTATTGTCTGAGCAGAAACTTCAGTACCCACATCTGACAAATCTTTTCTCAGTTCCTCAGCAGTCACACGGGGACTTTTCTCCACTCTAAGCTTCAGGTAGCGCACAGCAGTCGAAGTCAGCATCTTCTTTCTGCCACGACCAGGTAGCGTTTCAACAGTGCCCTTTGCCTTGAATTTGCGAATGATGCTTCCTATGGTGTCTCTTGGTATGTTTAACATCTTTGCAATCTACTTATAGCCATTGCCCTTCCTGTGAAGAGTAATCACCTGTTCTCTTGTCTTCCTGGACCGTTCTCTTGTCTTCCTGGACCATTCTCTTGACCTCACCATGTTTGTAACCACACCAGTAAATGTCTAGAAGGAGCTGAGTATCACAGTCATTTTAAAGCTGCCTAATTGGTGCTTATTAGGCTTTATTGCTGCTCCCTGATATCCACAGGTGTTTTCAATACCTGATTGAAAACACTTCATTGAACCTCTGTTCTTCAGAGTGGTAGTCTTTAAGGGGTATAATGATTATGTCAATGTAATAATGTCACAAAAGAAACATTTACTACTGTATTACAAAACTAATTGATGTAATTTTAGTTGCATATGGTTCTTTAAGAAGTCCTTGTAGGATTTCATTCTGAATACAATTACAAATGAACACTAAATTCCCTAAAACCATTTACAGAATTGGGGGTTGAATAATTTTTAACACAACTGTATGCAGTCTAGAATCTTTACATTTAATACATTTAACAAAAAAGCTTGTCCATTTTTAAACAATAAAACTTCTTTAAATATTCCAAATATCAACTAACAAGCTAGTTGTAGACATTTAGATTATTCCCTTTCTTTCAACAAAAAATATTATTAACATTATATATTATTATCAGAATAAGACAAATAAGACGGGGCTATCACATCACACGCATTGTATAACGCAAATAAACAATGATCTTCCTTTTTCCCACTTAGGCCTACTTTAAAAAGAATGCTTAGATTGTGGTTCATTAATATTTAATAATAATACATCATTAAAATAGCATATGTTAAACATAGGCTACTTTTACCGAAACAAGACATCTGGCAGATGCAGTTTGATCATCTGCCCTACATCTCTGAGACGTCTGCCGTCATATTTGTATGATTTAGAATAGATGTAGAACAGCTCCTTCTAAGTTGTTTAGCAGATGTTTTAACACAGCAGATGTTTTCCAGATCTTTAGCAGACATCTTACAGATGCACCTGTGCTATCTTGGTATCTGCCCATCGTCTTTCCGGGGCTCTCAAAACTACCGTGAGCTCTCTACAACTAAGTGCAGAAAAATAAAATAGCACTTCATTCATGAATGACACTTTTCTGTGCGATACAATATCATCACAATCGTTTTCTTATGTATGCAGTCCTTTGTGTGAAGTGCTTTCATTTTACTGTCGGTAACAAGTTAACATTGTGACGAGGGGTGAACACACAAAACATTTTACAGTGGATGGGAAAGGATCTTGTATCGCGCCCGCATCATATTATGTAAGTTGCATTTATAACAAAGAATGGCAAAGCTGAAGATGTCATTGTGTTAAAACACACACCTTTATCCTCTGCTTGTGACGTTCATTCCACTCTGTGCCGCTGTGAATTGAAGAATGCAATCAATGACGCAGACTGCCACCGTTTTCATTATAAGAGCTTTAAAGAGGACTATAAAGCGATCTCAAAATCCTGTACAAATTACATCATTACTCAAAATTTTTAAGGGAGGCTAAGCTAGAACTTAATGGGGTTTAAAGTCCACCTCATAAGGGGCCTAGCAACGCCACTGTTGCTGCAGTACATGCTTAAAAAAGGTGCTTCAAAAGGTTCTTCAATGCCATAGAAGAACATTTTGGTTCTATAAAAAACCTTTTACATCTGAAAAACCTTTCTTTTTCACAATAAGTTCTTTCTGGCAAAAAAGGTTCTTCAGATTGTGAAAAAGTAAGAAAGAGATGGTTCTTTAAAGGACCTTTGACTGATTGGCTCTATGTGGAACAAAAAATGGTTCTTCTGTGGCATCACTGTGAAGAACCTTTAAAGCACCTTTATTTTTAAGAGTTTACTATTCCGAAACAACCAAAATATCAAATCCCACTGAGGTAATTTATAAGAAATAACCTTCAACCAACAATTAAATATAATGGCATAATTTTATTTTGTATAGAAGACACACTACCTTATGACATAAACCTGCATCACGAAGAACATTGTGATTAACTCAAAATGACAAAAACAGCTACATAGTGGGTGAATGATGGTCCAGTGTTCATAACACACATCCCGAATATGTACAATAGTATAATTAGTATTAAAATGTAACCATGAAATCATATGATCTATTTTGCTAAATCAAAGTTATTGGTGATGATTGATGATTTAATTGAAATACAGTACGTATTGTGTGTGTGTGTGTGTGTGTGCATGCGTTATTGTCAATATACTTATTTATACACAACTTTAACACATTTTCTTACCCATCATGTTGTATTATTTCTCAGTAGGAGTTGGTTTGTGACTTTCCCATTAAATGTTGTTTTGTATTTTGTTCGGGCTTAAACAGGATGATGTAACATTTAGGTGCAAATATACAGAATAATAAACCAAAGCTTGAGGCTAAAATGGCAAATATCTCCACAGCTACAGTAAATTTTCCAGGGGAACTGACATAAGCTGGAATAAATGTGATCCACACAGCACTGAATATGAGCATACTGAATGTGATGAATTTAGCTTCATTGAAGTTATCAGGCAGCTTCCGAGCCAGAAAAGCCAGAATGAAGCACAAGAGAGCCAGTAGACCAATGTAACCCAGTACAACCCAAAAACCTACAGATGATCCTAAACTGCAGACAAGAATGATCTTCTCTTTATAAAATTTCATATTTTTATAGGGAAAAGGAGGAGATATTGTTAGCCAAAGCACACAGATAAGAACCTGAATAAGTGTAAAGGTAAGAACACTGAGTCTCTGTTGTACAGGCCCAAACCATTTCATGACATTACTTCCTGGAAGTGTGGCCTTGAAGGCCATTAACACAACAATTGTTTTCCCCAGAACACAGGAGATACAGAGGACAAAAGTGATCCCAAACGCTGTGTGACGTAACATACAGGACCACTCAGTGGGGCGACCAATGAAAGTAAGCGAACAGAGAAAACACAGAGTCAATGAGAAGAGCAGCAGGAAGCTCAGCTCTGAGTTGTTGGCTTTTACTATGGGGGTGTCCCTCTTATTATGAAACAGAATGGCCAAAAGTACAGTTATTCCTACTCCAAACAGTGAAAAAAAGACCAACACTATACCCATAACTTCTGTGAATGACAGAAACTCTACAGCCTTTAACACACATTTACTTTTTTCAGCATTAGACCAGAATTCCCCTGGACACTGCATGCAGTTATTTGAATCTGAAAAGAAAGATATGATCACCATATTTAGAGGTTATTAAATTATTTTAATTATGAACTCCTCTGATCAGAAACTGTAGCCTGAACAGGAAAAGGAATGCACAGAAGGAGCAACTAACACATTTTTGTTGGAACTTTGACTGTGGCTGAAGTTTACCTGTCTCATTACTGATTTCTCCATCTGCACATGGAATACAGTCATAACAGCAGACAGGTCTTCCTTTCTGTCCAGCCTTCCTAGTGCCTGGAGGACAACTCTCACTGCACACAGACCTTGGCTTCATCAAGCAAACATATAAATTACACATACAGTTAACAATACTTATTGAATAATGAAAAGGCATCGAGAACATTATAAGATTTCTTGTAAAAAGTTGAATAAATAAGTAAAGGTTTTATTCTATAAAAAATAACATTTGCCATTGCTTTTTCACTTTAAAAACAAATTAAACCTTGTATATTGTCATTTACCTGCAGCTGTCCTCCAGCCCAGATGATGTTTTCAGTGTTAAGCACAAAGCGCTGGTCAGGGGGCAGTGAGGCATCATAGTAACCCACTGCTTTAAACTGAATTGATCCATCAGAGTCCTGCTGCCAGTTCACAACTTCATACTGTGCTACTGTTGAACCAGTGTTGTCAAACCACACACGATCGCCAAACTTCACAGTGAAGTTGACTTTTTTTAGAGCCTCAACAATCTAGCAAAATATTAAAATAGCAATCATCAAGGCAGAAACATGAATAGGGTTACCTTTTTCTTTTAATATCACATTCTCTTTGCCTTTTTTACCTGATGTGGTTGTATTGTCAGGTCTTGATCACAACCATTATGTTCTTTGCACTTGAGCATATTGTGTACTGCATGAGCCACAGCATAAACTGCTTTGTAGACATTGCTTGAAAATCTTTGTTCAGGCACATCTTCATTGTAACATCTCAAAACAAGTAGATCCTGATATCTGCTGCAATTAAGTTCAGTTTTACATGAATTGTCATCGCTCTGTGAACATGGAATAACTGTCTCCCAAAATGCGTTTGTAACATAATCGGAAAACGCTTCAACAGCAATTTTTCTTACTGCAAACCCCAGTGACCCTCCAAGAACATGAAATGTGTTTGGAGTGATCAAACTCTTTGAAGTTATCCATGCCTCCACACCAATAATTTGGAGGCCTGTAATGTTCTGAATACGTAGCTGCTCAATAAGTAATCCCATCTCAAACACTGAAATAAATGCAACAATTACTTTTGCAGTGCCTTTTTTTATTATGTCTACTGCTTTTTGGAGTTTTTCAGGCTCTGTTCGGTAGAATTTCACAGAGTACTCTACACATATCTCCTCCTTTTTGGCTGTATGAAGAAAGATGGCCATTCCATTGTTTCCATAATCATTGTCACTGTTCACAGCTCCAACCCAAGACCAGCCAAAGTGTTTGACTATGTATGCAAGTGCTCTGCTCTGGTGATAATCACTAGCAATAGTTCTGAAGAATGATGGGTAAGCTTTCCTATTACTGAGACATTCACATGTTGCTGAGTGACTTATCTGAAGAAAGAAATCACAAAAAATAGTGAAATAGTCATGTATTTAACTGGGTCAAACGTTACATGTTATTTCCTCGTACCACTGGGATTTTAAAAGGTCCTGTAGTTCTGGACAGAATCACTGTGGCAGAAGACTCTGTTTCTCCTATGATAGCATGTATAGGAGTGTGTCCATTGCATTTATCTTCTTCTGAAAACTCCTGTCCATTCATCACTTCCATAGTTGCACTCATAGAAGACAATCTTGAAGCACAGGTATCAAAGATTTTGTAGCCAATAGAAACATTAGGGAGCAAAATTGCACTTCTATTAATCTCCTCAATAGCAAATGTCATAATCTGAGCCAGACGAAAATCTCTTAGATTCACACTGTGGAAACAAGAAAGCATTGGGCTAAATTGTAACCAAATAGTTAAACATATGAAGTACCTGATCCTGTTTTTTTTTAATGTTATATATGACTAATACCTAAAAATATCATTACAAAATACTTGAATCAAAGTGTAATAACTTAATTAAAAAAATATTAAATACATTGGCTGAATTCCTATAAAACACACCTGGAGCATGATAAAACCTGAGGTTTCTGCGTAAACTCAAATGAAGATAAGGTTTCTTTGCTGTGTATTGCAAAAAGTCCCCCAAAAGTTATATCTCCATTCTTGTACAGCAGCGGGTATTTAGGGTCTCCCATCATTTGGCAAGGATTGTTTTCCGCCTTCGCATAAGGATGATGGAAAATCAAGAGTGTGTATAGAAAGATCAGCATCCCAAAGACTCAGTTCAGCTGTGGTTGGCAAATGCAACTAAACTGATACAGTATTTGCATTTGCTTTGTAGGCTCAATTAACATGGTTGAATGATTGCAAATGTAGCCAATGACCTCCTAGGGCACAGTAGGAGCCAGGTCAACTAGTTTTAAAACTACAATCAAAACTAATCAGTTTTTCTTAAACCATTGAACATTGACAATTGTGTACACTCAGATTTGGATAACATGCACTCACAGCAATGCCATAGAAGAACAATTCTGTTTCCACAAAGAACCATTCAGTCAAAGGTTCTTTAAAGAACCATCTGTTTCTTATGTTTTTATAATCTGAAGAAACTTTTTCACCACAAAGAACCGAAACAAAAAGGTTCCTCAGATGTTAAAGGTTCTTTATGGAAGCATCTAGACTGAAAAGGTTCTTGTATGGCATCTTGAAGCAACATTATTTTTAAGAGTGTAGTGTCTAAGAAAACGTTAATGCAACAACAAGGAAGTAGAAAAGTTTTAATTTTGCTTTTTTATAAAGTTTCAGAAACAAACGACACCATTGTCAAAATGATCTGTGTTTACTTGATTTTACGAAAACCAGTAAAAACCCTTTTTTGCGCACGCCAGGCCAGTGGATGGCAATTTCATAATGTAAAGAAACACTATATGCCTGCACACACATGCATAGCCTGTTTTACGCTAAAAGTGATTTTAAAACCATTTGTCTGTGTCATTTTGTGTTTAAAGTTTGGTCTATGTAATAATATTTATGCGCATCATAGGGTTGCAGTAAATCTATTTTTTTTACTGGTGAAATGTTAATGTCACGTAGCCCAGACACACTAGCCTACTGGAAGCAGTCAGTATTTTAAGCACACACTCGGAGAACAGACACGATGACAACCTTGAGTAACATAAATCCAGTTTATGTAGTCAGTCACATTACACATCCACGTTATACAGAGAACTAAATAACATCCACAGAGTAGCAAGAGCCAGGTTATGAAACAACTAGACCTGACAAACATGCGTGCATGAGTACTGAATATATATGGTGAGGATGATGGGGTACAGGTTTGAGTGTAATCAGTGCTAAAGTGTGGGTGCACAGATTTCTGGGTAATGGAGTCCAAAACTAAAAGTCCAATGAAAGTGCGCGGTGTTGAATTTGGAGAGGAGTTGATGCACGAGGCGTGACCGGCATTGATGCTGCGGGTTTTACAAGTATTGTATTGTGAATACTCGAGCATTTGAAGTTTACATGGAGAAGATAACGCTTTCATTTTCAAAAACGTACACTTTGAGAACCGTTTTCCTTTGCGTTTTCATTTCTCCAAAACACTGTTCTTGTGTTAAATGAACAGCCAAAATGCATAAAGGAGAGAGAGCTGGGAGACGAGTGGTGAGTAAGTAGGACACGTGCAAACAATAAACACCTGTATCTAATTCCAGTAAGTGCGCGGAGAGACCGTATAAAAGGACGGAATGGATTATGGATCGTATTCTCCAACTCCATATGACATACGCCCCAAAATGAAAAGACCGCTGCCATTTCAACAAGTCCGAGGCCTAAGATCAAAAAGGAGGTAAGACAGTTCCTGCAGCTAGCAGGATATTACAGGCACTTTTTACCTAACTATTCGGACCTCACCAGCCCACTGACTTATCTTACTAAAAAGGATGCACCAGATACCGTCCAGTGGACGGAGCAGTGCCAGCAGGCGTTTACCCAGGTGAAGAGTGCCCTGTGTGGCGGGCCGCTCTTTCACTCCCCTGACTTTTATCTCCCTATTCTGTTGCAGACTGACGCATCGGACAGGGGGCTGGGTGCCATACATTTTTTTCTAAAAGTGAGGGGGACGTACACGTCCCCCACGGCTGCTACACTCCTGGTTGTAGACATTTAAAAATTCGTAAAAATTGCATATGTCAACGTGCTCAAGCGAGTGCCAGAACTTTTTACCTACTTCAAGCATAGGTCACAATGTCCCTGTCAATGAGCGATTTGTATTAAGCAGCAATTGAACATTCACTTAATAAAGTCTACATTAGTCGTAAGCTCTTAAGAGAGAGACTAAGTACAGCAAGACTCACGGACTGAACACGGGATGTCGAAGCGATAGCAGTATATCACTGGAATCTACGAAAGGACTCTGTACCTGGGATAAAAACACGTATGGTGCACTGGGGAAGCCGCCACCTGTATTTTATGCTATGGTAAGTCTCACTTTTGTGTAGAACTTTAATAAAATCCTGTGTCAGTCTCGCCAACCGCGTCCTTTTCCTTACCCACGACTCTGAACTTGTTACACATACCTTCACTTTTTCTTGTGTACCGACACTTCTCACTTGTTGCCAGTACTTTACCACTCCAAGTCAAGAATGAAATAAAAAAAAATTCCGCCGATTTGTATTTAACATTATTTAAACAGTTGTTTGGAAAATGTCCAAAGTTAATAGTTAAATTATTATATTAAAGAAATGTGTCATTAAAATTCGTAAAAATTGCAGATGTCAACGTGCACAAGAGAGTGTCAGAACTTATTACCCACTTCAAGCACAGGTCACAATGTCATCTGTCAATGAGTGATTTGTATTAAGCAGCAATTGAACATTCAGTTCTTAACAAATAGATTCTGACAAGAGCCAGAGATGACTGGGTCAGAGCATCTCCAAAATGGCACGTTTTGTGGTTGGCTTCTTCAAGAGGGTTTTAACTTGGCCACCAAAGTACTCAGATCTTAATCATGTGTGGTATGTGCTGGACCAAGAAATCTGTTCAGGCCCCATCATGCTACCTCAAATTAAAAGGGTTAATCCACACAGACATGAACATTCTGTCAATTCTGTTAACTCACACTCAAGTTGTTCAAAACCTGTATAGATGTCTTTGTTTTGATGCACACAAAGAAAGATATTTGGAAAAATATTTTCAACTGATATATCTGGGACATCATTGACTACCATATTAAGAAAAACAATTGTGTATATATGTATATATAGGCCTCTATATATATGTATTGTTCTGTTGAACACAATATAAGATATTTTGAAGAATTTAGGTAAGCAAACTGTTCTGGGGCACCTTTGACTACCATTTAATTTTTTTCCTACTATTGGAGTCAATGATGTCAGTTGAAAACATTTTCCCAAATATCTATCTTTCCAAATAACAGAATGAATTATTTTATACAGGTTTGGCAGAATTTAAAGGGAAGTAATTGATGACAGAATTTTCATTTCTGGTTGGATTATACGTTTGGTGCCACAAACCACAAGACTCATTCAGATGTGTTGTGAGTCCATATGGCTTGAATAATACCACTTCCAAGATTACATGAACAACAAAACACACAAACAGTACAATCTCTCCAGGTTCAATTTAAAAGTCAGTTGCATCATATGTTTGTTAATTTTATTAGTTGTTTAAAAACTAATTAATCCCTTAAGATGTTCATGACATAAACATTCATTAGCCTATGGCTATGCTTTAATTAATGGATATCTCTTTTGCTTGGTGAAGGCTCCCGCGTGAATACATGTCAGTGGAGCTGTTGCATCAGGCGGTTTTTCAGATTGTGACATGTGAAAGTTCATTGTGTTACCCCATGTCACTTTAATTTGACCATCTCACAAAAAAAGGCCAGAAAGTAATATATGTATTTCTGACCCTCAAAAAGCCTTAAAGTGGTAAAGCACTAGTGTAACAGCATAAAAAGTATATGACATTAGGTTTCTTATAACATGGTCAAATATGAAAACATGAAGCATAGACAACTTCCATGCAAATATTGTCATGTCAGTTTATTCCTTAGGGGGGCTAGATTGTATTGTTCCCATCAAATGTTGTTTTGTATTTTGTTCAGGCTTAAACAGGATAATGAAACATTTAGGTGCAAATATACAGAATAATAAACCAAAGCTTGAGGCTAAAATGGAAAATATCTCCACAGCTACAGTACATGTTCCAGGAGAACTGACATAAACTGGAATAAATGTGATCCACACAGCACAGAATATGAGCATACTGAATGTGATGAATTTAGCTTCATTGAAATTATCAGGCAGTGTCTGATCCAGAAAAGCCAGAATGAAGCACATGAGAAACAGAAGGCCTATACAACCCAGTACAGCAGAAAAACCAGCAGTAGAACCCAGACTACACTCAAGAATGATCGTCTCTTCATAATATTTCATATTTTTGTAGGGAAAAGGAGGAGATACTGTTATCCAAAGCACATGGATAAGAACCTGAATAAGTGTAAAACAAGAACACTGAGTCTCTGTTGTACAGGCTAAACCATTTCATGACATTACTTCCTGGAAGTGTGGACTTAAAGGCCATTAACATAACTATTGTTTTGTATATGAATTGCAGAGGACAAAAGTGATCCCAAACGCTGTGTGACGTAACATACAGGACCACTCAGTGGGGCGACCAATGAAAGTAAGTGAACAGAGAAAACACAGAGTCAATGAGAAGAGCAGGAGCAACAGCAACGAGTTGTTGGCTTTCACTATGGGGGTGTCCTTCATACTGTAAAACGGAACTGTGACCAGTATAGTTATTCCTACACCAAACAGTGAGAAAAAGACCAACACTATACCCATGAATTAAGGGAAAGACCAACTAAACAGTTTCCTATAAAAAAATATTTAGTCTGAAGTTTACCTGTCTCATTACTGATTTCTCCATCTGCACATGGAATACAGTCATAACAGCAGACAGGTCTTCCTTTCTGTCCAGCCTTCCTAGTGCCTGGAGGACAACTCTCACTGCACACAGACTTTGGCTTCTACATGGAAGACATTCGTTGTAAATGCATACATGTTGTTCACTTGGAACCACATCGATCAAAATGGGTGTTTTGGGATAAAATTTTGGTTATAACACTTATAACTAGTTTAGAAACCTGAACTATATACAGTAGAACAGCATTATATTTTTATCCTTTCCTCCAGCCCAGATGATGTTTTCAGTGTTAAGCACAAAGCGCTGGTCAGGGGGCAGTGAGGCATCATAGTAACCCACTGCTTTAAACTGAATTGATGCATCAGAGTCCTGCTGCCAGTTCACAACTTCATACTGGGCTACTGCAGCACCAGTGCTGTCAAACCACACACGATCTCCAAATTTAACTGAAATTGACCCTTTTCAGAGCCTCAGTAACCTAGCAAAAAGTAATTCTGACAAACCTTAATGCATAAAAAAATAGTGTGACCTTCACTCTCATTATATATCAGTTTTAACTGATGTGGTTGTATTTTTAGGTCTTTCTGACAACCTTATTTTTCTTTGCACATTAGTATATTGTCTATTAAATTGCCCACAGCATACACTGCTTTGTAGATGTTACCTGAATATGTTTGTTAAGGTCCTTCTTCAACATACGTTTTATCCCTGAAGTAGATCCTGATATCTGCTGGAATCTAATTGACCTTCAGATGAATGCCCCTCTTCTTGTGAGCATGGAAAAGCTGTGTCCCAGAATGCTTTTATAACATAATCTGAAAATCCAGCGATGTTATTGTTTTTCACCACAAAAACAAAGGGATCCTCCGAGCACATGAGAACTGTTTGGAGTGATTAAACTCTTTAATGTTATCCATCCCTCTACAGCAATCATTTGGAGGCCTGTAACTTTCTGAACACTCAACTATTCAAGCAGATATCCCATTTCAACATGGGATAGAATGCAACAATGACTGTAGCAGTGTTTTGTTTTATTATGTTTACCACATACTGCAGTTTTTCAGGCTCTGTTCTGTAGAATTTCACAGAGTACTCCAAACAAATCCCCTCCTCACGTGCTGTATTCAGAAATATGGCCAGTCCATCTTGATGTAAATGCCGCTCCATTCATCAATGCCATAGTTGCACTCATTGAAAACAGTCTTGAAGCACACGTAGACAACAGATATATTTGGAAGCAATGTATCACTTCCATTAATCACATCAATTGCAAAGATTATAGTTAGAACCTGCCACACGTCTCTAAGATCTACACTGTCACATTTCATTAGCAGTGAAAAAAGTTACATACATTTATTTATTCTTGTGTAAAATGAATTGTGCCCTGCCTTTTCTCAAATAATATAAAATGTTAACAAACCTAGACCACAACAGAAAGTGAGGTTTTTGTGTAAACTCGAATGATATTGATATTTCTTTACTTTGAATTTACAAAAGTGTTCCAATAGGTAAGTCTCCCTCCTTGTACAGCAACAGGTACTTCGGGCTCCCATCATTCGAAAAAGAGCGTTTCCGACCTTAGTATAAAGGCAATGAAAAACAATGATTGTGTAAAGAGAGATATGCCTCCCAATGACGTCAGATGAAGCCTCTAAATGTCAATGACCTGATACAGTATTTATTCTTTTATAGACGTCATTATTAGGAGGAATGATTGAGAATGCAGTCAATGACCTCTGAGGACTCCGGTCAAGTATGCATAATTGTCATGCTAATTAGTTCTAACTGCCTAAATGTTTGAAATAAACAAAAATACAGTATTCACAAGAGTAAACAAAAAATTGCGGTACATGTTTTTATTCAATTATTTTTTTAATCTATCCAGTTCAACTGGGCAGTGTCAGTTTACCAATGTCATTCCAAACATGTGTGACTTTTTCTTATGCATAACACAAAATAAGATATTTGAATTATGTTGGTAACCAAACAACAGAGGCCCAAATTACTGCCACTGTATGAAGGCAAAACCACAGAGACATTTCCCAAAATATTTTTTTTTGTGTTAAACAGAATAAAGATTCAGGTTTTTAAATTTTGACAGTATTTCATTTTGAGGGAACTATAACTTCAAGTTAACTTTGCAGCGCAATATTAATTCTAGTCAGAACAAGTTTGTGTGACCAATTTCAAACATTTCATGTGCAGAATGACTAGCTTCCTACTGGTTAATGAATTTGTAAATTAAACAGTAGTGTGAATGCTTAACATCTGTGCAGTTTGATAAAGCTTTTGAATGCATTTTAAATGTTTTATGTGGAATTTTTTTTGGACTTTGATTAACATAATTTAACATAACATAACACATAACATTTACATAACACATAACACATAACATTAATTAGGTAACTAATAAATATAAGCTCTTCATTCTAATAACTTTATTTTCACTCTTATTGTTATATTTTTACCTTATTCAGGCCTGACAAATTGTGTTAGTCACATTTCAAAATAAATTAAAGAAATAATTGCATCTAATAAAAATATGTTGCATCAGGTGTTTTTCTTTGTCTTAGTTGTTTTTACCATCTTAAGCCCTTGGATGTTTATGACATTAATATTACATAGCCTCCAGCGCTGATTTAATTACAATCTTATGTGGTGTGCCATGTTTGTGAAGGCAACTATAAAATGTGCTCCCCTGTGACTTAATGCCAGCTGAGCCTTTGCATCATCTTGTTGTTCAGTTTGTATCCTCAAAGTTAAATTAAGCTTGTCAAGATTTACCCTCACCTACTGATCAGAAATGACCAAAAAGTGAACAACGAAAAAAGAAGCAGGAAGTTATGATCTGGCCTTCAAAATAGCCTTGCATTTACAAAAACAATGAATGAATTACAGTACATTAGTTTACAAGAAAACAGACACAATTGTTTCTCTGTCACATGTCTGAATAGCTAATTTGGTGCATTTACTAGAGATCATTTTAATGCGATAGAAATAAAAACACTTTTCAGATTAGTTCAGTGAAGTTCTTATTTCTTACATAACATTAATTTCTTAACATCAAGCTAGCTGGTTAAAACATTGAAAGCTTAAAGACCTCTAACAGTCTTAAACAGTAGGCTTTTTTTGTCAGAGCTCACAAACCTTGAACATGTTTTTGCTGTGATGATGTTGCTTGTTTGTAGCATAATGCAGCAAAGGAACAACATGAAACATTGAATAATTGGCAAATAACTGATATTGGCTTTCCTGTAGCTAAGTGGTTAGACCATGGCGCTAGCAACACCAAGGTTGTGGGTTTGATCCCAGGGGATTGCACACTTAGAAACAAAATGTAAAGTATAATGCAATGTTAGTCGCTTTGGATAAAAGTGTCTGCCAAATGAGTAAATGTAAACTGCTATATAATTGCACATATTTTTATTTCTAACTCAGACTTAGATGTTGTTTGTTTCCATTTAGATGTCACTTTGTATTCTGCAATGCAGAATCATAAACCAAAGCTTGAGGTTTGGGATAAATGTGATCCTAAAATGAGCATACTTATGTTGTAAAATTAACATTTATTGAAATGATCAGCCATTCAAGCCAGAGCACAACCATAAGAAAGCCAATAGAACAATAAAACCCCAGCACAGCCTATATGTCTATAAAAAACCTATTGTAGAAGCCAAACTGCAATATAGAATGATTTTTCTTATCATTACATACTGTTTGTAGTGAAATGGCGTAAAATTGTACAAAGACAAGTCACAGACATTACGTCTGGGGTGTATTCCAGAAAGCAGGGTCAATTTACCGTCAGCTAAACCCTGAACTCTGGGTTGGTTAACCCAAACCTTGTTTACTCTGGGTATGTCGGTTCCAGAACACGTATGAAGGGTAAGTTTAATCAACATTCCACAAGTTACCAAGAGTTGACAAGCGCTCACAGGAACAAGATAAAGACAATGGATGACAGATTTCACGAGTCACCATGGAAACGGCAAGGCTACTATATACTGTATAAATATTTTATACTAAGATATTTAAAATATATATTCATCATGGCTATCTCTGGCAGATTTGTTGAGATGTTTGTAACCATTATTTTACCATGTTTACCAGCTGTAACACATTATTGAAGGACAGACGCATTACTTTGTTATTGTAAAATACAGTTAAATTAATAAAAATTGTATGTAAATACAAACATAAACAGGTTAATTGTAATGCATCATTCCTTTAAATGTCTCTGTTCTTAATTATAACTAGTCCCTGTGCGTATGAAGCTGTATCATAAAAGAATGCATTCTACCCTCTTGTAATATACAAGAACTAGTCGGTGGTCATAAAAAAATTTTTGTTTGTTTTTTGTAACCATTAAATACATAGGTTGTAGTTACTATCTGACTCTAATAGTAAGGTCACCTGTACACAAACTCATAAACTGGCTCATAACCTCTTATTTCCTGCTCTATGGCAGCTGTATTACTACATTGCTGACCAGTCAGCATTTTGTGAATGAAAAATAAACTGAGCTTTAATAGTAACAATGCAAATATTTATTAATTACTTTTTTTCTCAGTAGAAATGTCATATGCCACGAGTCAAAAAAGACTACTTAAAATTATTGTTTGCAGCTCTATCTGCTTGCACATCTGTCCTTCTTCCTGACACTACAAAGCTATGTGTTTGCCTACTGTTCAGGTCTGCAGTGCCCTCTAGTGATTCATCAACAATATTAGATTTTCTCATTTTCATAGTGGGATGAATCAACCAAATTGCCTAACACTGGTCATTACATTAGGCGTACTCATTTTTGTTTATTGTTCAGTTTGATTTTTTACTCGTTTTTTTGACAGGTTGATGATTGTTTACACAAATTACTTCACAAAATAAAATCTGATGCTTTATTTAGATTGACCATAAACTGCATTCAACAAAATATTTTAGGATTTGACATATTAACATATAACTTTATTAAGAACAGCTTTTGTGTCAATACATATTTTGGCTTTCATAACCTTTAAAAAGTAACCTTCAGACTTGCTTATTTCTTATTAAAAGGTTTCTGTATAAGAAAAAATCCTCAAAGAGGTTAGACAAGGCTTTGTTTGAGAAGTTTTTCCCACTGGGTTCAACTTCTTGCACAGACGCATATTCATTAAATATGTTTGGATTAAAAAGTACAATTCTCAAAGCACTTCTTGTCAGTTTGTGACCTCAGCTTTCACTCATCTGTTGAGCATGTTATAGCTCATGCTGTTAATTAATTATGATGTAATGCTAATACAGCTGTTGTTTTCCAGAATGACACCTTATGTTCTCATTTAATCACCTCAGATAGAAACACTTACTTGTCAGCACATGCCTAATAGGTTGTTATACACCTGCCCTGCACCCTTAGGGAAATGGCAAATTGGAAAGGTGGAGCCACATCACTCCTTTTGACCTACACATGTCCAATTAAATCATGGCTAAAGGCGATTAAATATGAAACCTGTTGCCTTGTCTAAGTTCAAAAACAATACAAAGCTACCCTTAAGAATTAATTTATTTGTTTTGTCTACTTCTTTCTTTACTTTAGGGATTAGAGCGGTTCATGGTTCATTTGTTTGACAGCTTGTGTCTCTTTGATTCGTTTTTTATTACTGATTGGTAGATAGTAAAAAAGTAACCGTAAACTTTATTGTACAAGAACAACAGAAGGTTTATGAAATCGATACATATAGGCCCTGTTTCACAGACAATTTTATGAAAAAGCCTTTCATATAAAGGCTTTTTACTGAAACATTACTGATATGTATCTTAAGACAAAACAATGGCACTGACATATTTTAAGATACTGTATGTCAGGGCAAGTTATTTTCAGTTAAGACAACTCAAAATTCATATTGCGACTAGTCTTAAGTCTTGTCTGTGAAAGTCTTATCTGTGAAACCGGGGGATATTGTTCTAAGGATATTAATTAATTCTAACTGACTATTGTTAGTTAATGTTAGTCATATAATAGGTGTAATGTGGTCAAATACGTAGACGCACTGTATTTGTTTATTAAAGTCTACGTAGAACCAAACCATGCTTTTAAGCAAACACATAAGTTCACATTTTAGAAGAAATTACCGAGTTTTAATTTTATTTTGAAAGGTTTTTCACATTACATTTGTAACGCATCCCATATGAGACGTTCTTAGATATGCAGATAACACACCACAAAGTATTATAGTTTAATTAAGTAAATTATAATCTATTTATAAAAATATCATGATGAAAAATGTTTGTCTTAACAGCTAATGTATTATTTAAGTGCATGTGGATTTTGATCAATATTAGGCTACTTATTATTGAAAATGAATAAATACTCAATATTACATAACTGAAACATGATAGAAAACAAAGAAGATTTTGCTGACTATATTGACTCTGTGTTACTGAAACAACTAAAGAATTGTTATTCTTTAAAAAGGACTAAATATCTTAATAGGGAAATTTGACTTGATTATATACATCATAACAGGCCTTATTTTATCAGCAGAGCACAAAAGAGAAATGCGATGCAATAAATAAGGCCAAAGTAGTGCATGGCCATGTCTGAGATTATAACATGGGATGGATTCCTTGTAAAGGAAAAAATTGTGTGAATAGTTTGTCCGAAACATCAGTATCCAAAAAAGAGTAGGCGAGAAATACCCGGATGGTCTACTACTTCCGTTGATATTCATGATTTTGAGTCTCTATCCAACGATGCCACGGGAGCAGAGCAACGGTCAAATATTTCAAAAGTGAATCAAATAAGTACAGCAGAAAACCTTAAGGGGGACGTCCATTTCTAATGTAAATCCCAATAAATTAATTTCTCATGACTAAATTCTGTTTTTATAAACTCTCACATGTAGGTCAAAGAGCATAAAACATGACTCCCGTGAAATCAAAGCCATTTGAAAAGGAAAGCCTGCAACCATTGGCCAAAAATGTGTTACGGTTAATGCTCATGCCGGTACGCAAGAAAGGAGACCAGATGCAGATTTTTTTTAATGGGTGTCAATGGAAGAGAAGCTTACTAGACTGAATAAATAGCTTTCGTGAGGAAAGAGCTGTTAATTTCCAGGAACCGACTGCCTGTCCATTAATGTTCAACACAGGCCTGGCTCCACAGGGGGCCAGGGTGAGCTTTGGTGACATTATGAGAAGCTTTGCCCACCCAGAGCTGTTGAGAGAGAGGATCTGTGAATCACCGTTGCTGTGAAAAGACTGTTCCATTGCTGTAAACAAGCTTGACACAAATTTGTCTCCCCTGTTTGATAAACCTGCCCCAGCAGCAATTAAAAGAACACCCGACATCCGACAGCAGCACTAATTTAATTCCATACCCGAGCCTACCCGCTTGACAAAAATTCTGCGACCAGAACCTCACCTGCACTAAATCTACATGATGTAGACAAAACCATTTATTTTCTCACGCAACAAGTAACAAAATATTAGGAATTTCTGGTTAATCGACAGATGGGATTCCTGAGGGGAAACTCCATAGCGCTAGGCTGCGTCGCAATCTCTAGCAAAGCGACGGTGACTGGCCTGGGCATGTCAAACATGAGCACTAGTCCGAAATTATACCCTTCCAGTGGATAGATAGGGGGCCCCAGATTCTTTGGAAAGGTGGGAAGCCCTCGCCTTCACGTGTACCATAAGGCCACTGGGTAAGTGCTGTTTCCTCAATGGGGGAACGTGCTACAGAGACCACTTCCTGACGTATGGAGGTTTTTAGTGGAGATACCAACATGGTCTCACCATTTAGGGGAGAACTCATGGGTGGAATGTTCAGACTAAAGGAGTTTACCGCAAGGTGGAAGTCCACCTAGGCAACCCATGACCTTCTCTAGGTGGGAACCAATCATGAGGATACATCAGACGAAACCACCCTGCTGGGTTACTACGTCTGGAGCAGTAGGTCTGGTTAGAGCTATACAGTAGAAAACTCAGCTGGTCCCGGCCTACAGGGGCAGGGCTGCTCTGCCCGGCCCGCCCACACGTGGTGCTTAGTGATGGGTAGAATGCCTGATCTTGACCCAGTGGGGGAAGAAGGGAGGCAAGAATAGCACGCTGAACCACTTAGGAGGGGGGGAAGGTGCTTTCACAGGCGCATGAAACGGGTTCTTCGCAGAGGATGTTAAACCTTTTTTCTCGGTATTGAACCCTCCTCTGTCTCCATGATAGCGTGACTGACTGCCGAGCATGCACAGTCAGTTTTGGACTCAGCAGTCCCCTTGAAACTATTTCAGAGGCTCCCGGGACACCTGGCATCCTCGGCTGGGGCTGATACCCCACGGGTTGATGCACATGAGACCGCTCCAACACTGGCTTTAGAGTCAAGTTCCCTGGAGAGCGTGTGCCACCGGCAGCAGGTGTACGGTTATCACGCCTCGCTGCAGAAGCGCACCCTAACCCCCTGGTCTTCAATGACCTTTCTACAGACAGGGTTCCCTCTCGGGCAGGTTACGAGGCATGTCGTGATGACGACGGACGCCTCCCCGCAGGGCTGGGGTGCCGTGTGCAACGGGCACGCATTTTCGGGGCAATGGACTTGCCCTGCCTTCACTGGCATATTAACTGCCTAGAGTTGTTGGCTGCGTTACTGGCACTGAAGAGGCTACATCCTCTCGTGCAGGACAAGCATGTGCTGGTTCGTTACCGACAGCACAACTTTGGGTGGAGTTCAGGCAGCCTCAGGTAGACTTGTTTGCCTCCCTGGACACCACCCATTGCCCGCTATGGTACTCCCTGTACGAGGCCCCCCTCGGCATGGATGTATCTTTCTCACGTTTGTAATACAAGTCAGTTAATAAGAGTACTTTATGTAGTTTTATATTATTTATTTGAATGAATTAAGAGTCATTTTGTACCCCCACCGCCCCCCCGACATATCCCCACTACCCGACACAGGCCGAGGCCCCATCGGACCTGCTGCCTCCCCCCTCCTCCGGCAGAGGAAGTCAAGCACTGCCATCTGAGACCCCAGTCTGTGGATGACCTGAAATATGAATGGTTGTAACGCCAGATACCAACGGGTGATCCGCGCGTTGGTATCTTTCATGCGGTGGAGCCACTGGTGGGGAGCGTGGTCCAAGTGGAGTGTGAATTCGCCCCCCAGGAGATAGTAACGGCGGGTGAAGATGGCCCGCCTGATCGCCAGGCACTCCTTCTCAATGATGCTGTACTTCGCCTCTCTCCTAGAGCGCTCTCGACTGAGGTACAGCACCGGCCGTTCTTCACCCTCCGTCCCCTGGGACAAAACCGCCCCCACGTCCCGATCCGACACGTCCGTCTGCAACGAAAAGGGAAGAGAAAAATCAAGGGAGTGCAATAACGGCCCGCCACAGAGAGCAGTCTTCACCTGGGTAAAAGCCTGCTGGCAAGGCTCCGTCCACTGGATGGAATCTGGTGCCTCCTTTCTAGTGAGGTCAGTCAGCGGGCTGGTGAGGTCCGAATAATTAGGTACAAACCTTCTGTAGTATCCCGGCAGCCCAAGGAACTGCCTCACCTCCTTTTTGGTCTTGGGCCTCGGTGTGGTCGCATCTGCTGCCGTCTTATCAATTTGGGGACGCACCTGCCCGTGACCCAAGTGGAAGCCCCGATACTTTACCTTCACATGCCCAATTGCACATTTATTCGGGTTAGCCGTCAGCCCAGCCCCTCTTAGTGAACTCAGGACCGCCCTCAGATGGTGCAAATGCCACTGCCAGTCGTTGCTGTAGATAATAATATTGTCCAGGTATGCCGCCGCATACCCAGCATGTGGTCGCAGCAGGCGGTCCATGAGAAGCTGAAAGGTGGCCGGAGCTCCGTATAAACCAAACAGAAGTGTGACAAACTGGTGTAATTCAAATGGCGTGGTGAAGGGTGTTTTTTCTTTGGATAAGGGAGATAAAGGGATCTGCCCATATCCTTTCGTTAGATACAATGTCATGTAAAAACAAGCCGCGCCCAGCCAATCCAGCAACTCGTCAATCCGTGGCATCAGATATGCGTCAAATTTCGACACAGTTTTGGCGTCTTTGTGCACAAACTTACGGATCATTGCCTTCAAAGTGCGATTAAAGCGTATGACCAACCCGTCTGTCTGTGGTAGATGCTGGTACGAACTGCTTTAATGCCCAATAACCCGTATAGTTCGTGGAGGGTCTGTGGCATGAACGCTGTGCCTTGATCCGTGAGAACCTCCTTCGGGATTCCCACGCAGGAGATGTTTCGAAACAGGGCGTCCGCAACACTCTTGCCGGAAATGCTGCGAAGAGCCACTGCTTCTGAATCTTGTGTTGCATAGTCTACTATGACCAATGCGAAGCGATGCCCTCGTGCCGACCGCTCTAATGGCCCGATCAGGTCCATACCAATTCTCTTGAAAGGGACCTGAACCAATGGGAGGAGGCACAATGATGCTTTTGGGGTGGCCGGTGGGTTTACAAACTGACATTCAGGACAAGACGCGCACCATCTGAGGGCTGTTTAGTTGGCAGCGGCAGTAAAATTTGTCCAGTTAAGACTGGTCCTACCACTAAAATAATTTTAGAGAGATTATTTTAAGGTCAACAAACGGCTCATTGTTGCTTTAACTCACCTAAAATCATTGTCTGTTAATGTGTTTTTTGTGTCAAATTGAAAGTAAAAAGCTGAAGGAGCTGGACGGCGTAATATACCTATCAACATGTTTTCACCTCGTCATAAAATTAGGCGATTGGGATTGTTTACAATAAATCTTGTAAAACGAACGTAAATAAAATGTCTTTTAATGTCCAACTGTGCACGCATGTTTTTGATATTTAAGGCTCATTTTAAATAAACATGCAAAAACCAAATTAAACTTATTTAAAATTATAACACTATAAAACGTCTTCACAACATTGCTCTTGAAAGCCAGTCAAGTTCTGCGTCCCATGATCTAACCAAATCTTAAAAAATTGTGTTGAATTGACAAATAACCTCGGATTCAGGAGGAACAGAGTGGTTTTCGTCCCTGTCGTGGAACACTGGACCAGCTCTATACGCTCTTCAGGGTGCTGGAGGGTTCATGGGAGTTTGCCCAACCAATCCACATGTGTTTTGTGGATTTGGAGAAGGCATTCGACTGTGTCCCTCGCGGCATCTTGTGGAGGGTGCTCCGGGAGTATGGGATTCGGGACACTTTGCTAAGGGCTATCCGGTCCCTGTACGACCGCAGCAGGAGCTTGGTTCGCATTGCCGGCAGTAAGTCAGACCTTTCCCGGTGCATGTTGGACTCCGGCAGGGCTGCCCTTTGTCACCGGTTCTGTTCATTGTTTTTATGGACAAAATTTCTAGGCGCAACCAGGGGCCGGAGGGCGTCGGGTTTGGGGACCACACGATTTCATCTCTGCTCTTTGCGGATGATGTCTTCGTGCTGGCCCTATCAGACCAGGACCTTCAGCATGCACTGGGACGGTTTGTAGCCGAGTGTGAAGCGGCTGGGATGAGAATCAGCACCTCCAAATCTGAGGCCATGGTTCTCAGACGGAAAAGGTTGGCTTGCCCACTTCAGGTGGGTGGAGAGTCCCTGCCACAAGTGGAGGAGTTCAAGTATCTGGGGGTCTTGTTCACGAGTGAGGGAAGGATGGAACGGGAGATTGACAGATGGAACGGTGCAGCTTTTTCAGTAATGCCTGTCGCTGTACCGGTCTGTCATGGTGAAGAAGGAGCTGAGCAGCCGAAGCACTCGATTTACCGGTCAATCTACGTTCCTACTCTCACCTATGGTCATGAGCTGTGGGGCATGACCGAAAGGACAAGATCCCGGATACAGGCGGCCGAAATGAGCTTCCTCCACAGGGTGGCTGGGCGATCCCTTAGAGATAGGGTGAGAAGCTCAGTCACTCGGGAGGAGCTCAGTATAGAACCTCTTGTTCTGAAGAGCCTGAGAGCCTCTCACGACTGCAGCAGAAAACGATACGTGTTTGCAGCATAAGGGACACAACGTCTCTTCCCTCCATTAGGGAACTGAGGTTACAGACGTAACCAAGACGTTCCCTTTCTCTCGGTCTCTCGACGTTGTGTTGAGAACGACACATGGGGTTACCTATGGAAAACACCACGATGTTGTATCGCGTCACAATCTCTAGCGAAGCGACGGTAACAGGCCTGGGCGTGTATCCTTTCACGGACGAAGGCCTTAGCTCTCACTGGGGAGAGGCTGTCTGCCTGGTATTAACCAGTGTTTGGGTACGAAGGAAGGTTGGTGAGATACCTGTTCTTAGCCATATTTTTGGGTAAGAAGAGAGGTATATAGCACACTGACCGAACCTACTGGAGGGTGGAAAGGTATTTTCGCAGGCATACGCCCCCCCGGGTGCCAGTCCTACATGTCCCCACGCAGGGGTGGTGTGGTGTTGCGGGAGGCGAACAGGTTGACCTGGTCCTGTCCGAAACAGCATCCAAATTAGCTGGACTGCTGGGCTGGAGTCACCACTCTCCGCGAGGAGTAAACTGACGAGAAAGCATGTTGGCTGTCTGGTTCAGTTTGCCTGGGATGTGTGTGGCCCACAGGGAGCAGATCACCTCTTGACTCCACAGGAGGAGGCGTCGAGCAAGTCGTGTAAGCCACCGTGAGCGTACGCCACACTGACAATTAATGTACGCCAAAGCTGTAGTGCTGTCCTTGGACCAGCACGTGCTTGTCCCGCACGAGAGGCCGCAGCCTTCTCAGTGCAAGTTGCACAGCCCACAAGTCTTGGCAATTGATATGCCAGCGCAGGCGGGGGTTCGTCCAACGCTCCGCTACTGTGTGCCCGTTACACACGGCACTGTACCCCTGCAGGGAGGCGTCCGTCGTCACCACGACGAGCCTCGTAACCTGCCCGAGGGGGTCCCCCGCTCGGGGAAAAGTCATGGAAGACCAAGGGTTTAGGGTGCGTCGGCAGAAGGCCGTCATCACCATGCGCCTGCTGCCGGTGTGCCACGCTGTCCTCGGAACTCTACGCTGTAGCCAGTGTTGAAGCGGTCTCATGTGCATCAACCCGAGGGGTATTACCCCTGCTGAGGACGCCATGTGTCCCAGGAGCCTCTGAAATTGTTTCAGGGGGACCGCTGGCTTCCTGAAGTGTTCCAGGCAGTTCAACACCAACTGGGCACGTGCTGCTGACAGTCGCGCCGTCATGGTGACAGAGTTTAGTTCCATACCGAGAAAGAGGATGCTCTGCACTGGGGAGAGCTTGCTCTTCTCTCGGTTGACCTGTAATCCCAACCGATCTAGGTGCCGGAGCACCAGGTCCCTTTGTGTACATCAGATCTCGCGAGTGTGCCAAGATAAGCCAGTTGTCGAGATTGTTTAGTACCCGCACACCTTCCTCCCCTCAGGGGGATAGCGGGGCTTCCACGATCTTCGTGAAGACCGTGGGGACAGGGACAGACCGAAAAGGAGAACAGGTCGATTGCCACGAAACCAATCCTGACACCTGATAGCGCCTCTGCGTGAGCATCCTGAACGCATCCTGCTTTGTTCAGGGTACGCAGACCTATGGGGTGTGACCCGCCGTCTTGGGAATGATGAAGTGCGGGCTGTAACCCCCTGAACATCTTGGTTTTGAGGGACGAACTCGATACCTGTTTCGCCAGAAGGGTGTTGACATCTACCCCAAGTATGGAGGCGTCCCTGCCTCTGACAGAGGGAGAGAGGATACCCCGAAACTTGGGAGAGTCTCTGGCGAACCAGATCGAGTAACCAAGACGGACCACCCTCATTAGCCACCGAGACAGTGTGGGCAGCTCTCGAGCTCCCAGGGACTGTGACAGAGGGACCAAGGGGACGGTCTGCTTCATCATTCCACGGGGGGTGGTTCGTTGGCTGGCGGAGCTAACCATCTGTCACGGGGCTCCCCGGAGGGAAGGTTGGCTCCGCCTACTTACCTGCCTGGCGGGACAGCTGCACGCACTGTCGGTTTGAGAGTGGTGGCAGCTGTCGTGTGTGTACGACCTTACGCCTCGCCAGGGCGTGAGGTCGGGTTGCCGGACACAGTCCATTGGAGTGTGCGATTGGCTGCAAGTACACCCGGGGAGAACGGAAAAACTGTGTGAGTAAGTGGGCGCCAGGCCCTGAAAAGGGTCCGTCTTTGGTGACGAGGCAGGAGCCGTCCCGACTGTACCGACTGTCTGCTTCTTCACCGTTCTCTGTGTCACTCTTTTGCGCAAGGTACAGCCGGGGGTGTCTCTCCTGGACAACTACCTTGGACATCGCACGACCCAGGGCCCGTGCCGCCAACTTTTTGCCCATAGAGCGCTGTCAGTGGCATGGCATGGAGATCCTGCAATATACCTGGGTCGGCCTTACCCTTGTGGAGCTCTCTCAACGCCTTGGCCTGGCGGACCTGCAGGATGGCCATGGCATAGAGAGAGGAGGCAGCCTGGCCCACAGCAGCGCAGGCCTTCGACACTAGTGATGCCGAAGTCCTACACCCTTTGGACGGTAGGCGTGGCCGATTCCCCCAGGTGGCAGCCGTCTGTGGCACAGGTGCACCGCAGCCGCACGTTCCACCCGGGGGATCTTCAGTCCTGAAAAGGACTTTTTAGAAAAAATCTCTTACACCTCCGGAACCGCCGAGACGCCCAGGGGAAGGTCGCTGCAGGTAGGGACGATCCCCTGCTCTACGTCGTATATCCGGCAATGTAGAAGAAGAATTTGTTGAATTAGTTTTGTTCGTAGTCATGAGCGAAGGCTCTGAAGAACAAAAGGTAAATGAATGCTGCACGCAGGCTTCCTTTTATACCGGACATCCGGGGGCGGAGACCGGCATGCAAATTTCATTCGCCAAATTTCATCGTCCTTTTCTATAGTAGTCAGAGTTGATTGGTTCTCAAGGGCGAACCCCATTTGTCGTTCTTGACACAACGTTGAGAGACCGACAGAAAGGGAACAGTGCTGGTGCATTGTCTGATTTATGTGTTAACTTCATTAATGTGATTGGATGTAAAACTTCTGGCTTTAAAAGCATTCACCACTGGTTCCTTATTTGAATCCTCTGTTACTTTTATTACTCTTACTGCTGGTAAGAGAAAAATGGGGGATTGTCTTAAAGAAATCTGTCAACAAAATGAATACACACAAAAGTCCACAATATCTATATAAAATGTGATTACAAAAAGGTACTTGTAGGAGATTTTTTATTTATTTAATAAGATCTGATGTGATATTGGCTTTGTATTATTATTCAATAAACCTAAAGTTAATAAGTGACTTAAGTTTTTGACCAACTATCTTGACTAGTAACTACTCACTGGATTGGTTAAAGGCAGATTTGTTCTAACAAATCTAGAACTAATCTGAAATTTGTTCTGGATATTTTTACACTAAGGTTTGGAAAAGTAAAACTTTTTTAGGGAAATGGCCATTTCTATTTCACTGCTTGATTCTGAATCTTATTTCTTATTGATTTTTTTTTTAAATATCATATACAATTTATTGTCTGAGGTTACTGATAATATAAAGTTTATATGGATGCTTTTTATGCCATGTAGTTATTAACCTTGTTATGAAGAAACCATGCACCAAACCCACATTTGTATGTCCTGTTTCTAACTAGCTGTATAAATTCTCCTCCAGGAACAGTCTACATAATAACAGCTTTCAATTACCTTCTTTACCCGAAGTGCTGTGTTTTAAATTAGGCTTATCCTGGGAGATGGAATGCCCTTAACATACAGCAATGACTGTCTCCTGGTAATATTAGTGTGAAGACATGAAAACTGTAGCCTGGAGCTACACTTCTGTATACCCCTGTTCTCTCTTTGTGTATGCATGTAAATATAGCCTGGAGCACAATAAAATACCCCTAAATGCTTACAGAAGAACCTGTAATGAGCCATTAAACCACAGGTCTAAAGGTACCAAGAGGATATACTTTACACAACCTTGCAGAGGAAGAGAACTCTTAAAGCTTAAAGCTAATACATTTCACAGTATTTTATAATTGTAATATAATTATACATGTATGGAATTTTAATGTCATTGTTGATTTATTAGTAACAAAAGTATTTTTAATACTAATATTATTATAGTAAATTGATTTACTATTTTTAAAATCCTGCAGAAAACATACAACGACATTTCATAACTGACATTTTTATATGGGGTCCTATGGTAATAAAAAGATTAAAAAGCGAATAATTCTATTAGCAGTGTATGCACAATGGCATTCTTGTTTTCTGGCGTGCTGCTCAACTTTCTTTCCATCAAGTCATTTCCTCAAGGGAGTGTATGTGATACTTTTTAAGACGTTGATTTTGAGCACAGTATAAAGCTAGCCTAGGATGACTCCTGTGGGCGCTGTATCTTTCACGTTTGTATGTAGTACTGGCGTCATGTCATGTAGAAAATGCTACTGTGGTGTTTAATGAAGCTTCAAAGTGGTGCATGATTGGGTTCAACCGGTGAAGTGTATAGAGAAAGGATGTCACTTCAGGGTTTGTATGTGTGTTTGACGGTCTTGTTCCTCAGCACTTTGATCTCTTCTCAGCTCTTCCAGACCTGTCGACTTATCCGCAGCACCTCTGATCTGGCAGTGCTGACCAGTGAGGGAGACATCACCATCGGTGGCCTTTTCTCTCTACATGACACAGTGCTGGAATCTCCACTGTCTTTTACTGCAAAACCACTACCAACACATTGCTCAGGGTCAGTCAGTAAATAGAGATTGCATATCTTTAAAGATTTTCATTTTTAATTCATTGAATGTATCTAAATGAAAGTTAAGACTCATATTTGGTCTGTACGTATTGAATATGTTTTATCACAGTCTTAAGCTATTTTAAATGAAAAAAAAATATTTTAGTGATTTAATTTGTATTATGTATTTTTGTTGTTTTGTATCAAAAAGGTTTAACTTTCGAACCTTTAGATGGATGCAGACAATGATTTTTGCCATAGAGGAGATCAACAGAGATGACCGACTCCTGGCCAACTTAACTCTGGGTTACAAGATTTATGACACATGCAGTACACCTTTCCATGGCCTCCGTACAGCCTTGGCCCTGATGAGTGGTCACGAAGAGGACCAAGGCAACCCAGAGTGCCTAGACAGAGTGCCTGTCGTCATTGGTGATGGAGGATCCACATTATCCTTAGTGATTGCACGGTTTCTGGGTGTTTTCCATGTTCCACAGGTGAGCTGTGGATACACTGGAGTTGTTGCAGGTGTTTTTGTGTGTGTATGTGTTTAACGCCTTCTCCTCTTCTCACTTTTAGGTCAGCTATTTCTCCAGCTGTGCATGTCTAAGTAACAAACTTGAGTTTCCTTCATTTCTGAGGACAATGCCCAGTGACTTCTTTCAAGTGGATGCTCTTACACAGCTGGTGCAACACTTTGGTTGGAACTGGGTTGGCACTTTCGCAGGGGATGATGCTTATGGTCGTGGAGGTGCTCAGATCTTCAATGACGAGGTTACCAAACTGGGTGCATGTATTGCTTTTTATGAAATTATACCTAAAAACCACGAGAAAGCAGAGATGACGAGGATTGTAAAGAGAATTGGTGAGTCAGGTGCCCGGGTGGTCCTGGTCTTTGCTCTAGAGCAAGATGCAAGGGCTCTCTTCTGGGAAGCCCTCCGTCAGAACCTCACTGGCATACAATGGTTGGCCAGCGAGGCCTGGATCACGGCGGCTGTTCTCTCCACTCCTGAATTTCACTCCATCCTTCAAGGCTCCATGGGATATGCCATCCGTAAGGCTGATATTCCCGGGCTGCAGCCTTTCCTGCTACGGCTGCATCCCTCCAAGTACCATCAGGACCCATTTGTTTTGGAGTTTTGGGAAGAAATGTTTCAGTGCTCTTTAGGCAAGGACTCCTCTCTTAGACCACCCTGTAATGGATCTGAAGTGCTGGTCAACACAGGGAACATTTATTCCGATGTAACCCAGCTCAGAATCTCTTATAATGTTTATAAAGCAGTGTATGCAATTGCTCACGCTCTTGATTTAATGCTGCTCTGTGAACCAGGCAAAAGACCTTTCATGTGGGAATCGTGCCCAAACTCCAGCACCATTAAATCAGGGGAGGTAAAAGTCACCATTTATTTTTTATATAATCTTCTTATTTCACACCGATTGTCTCAAATATTCTTTGGTGTTCAGTAGATTAAGCTGAAACATGATGTTTGGAAGTGTTGCCATTTTATGGGTTTTGTTTCTCTCTCTATCTTTCATTCTCCCTCATTGGCTTTTTTGTTGGTCTCATTTATTAACTCGCACGCATTCATACAGCTTCTGCATTATCTGAAGCACGTACATTTCACTAATGAGTTTGGTGAAGAGACAAAGTTTGATGATAACGGAGATCCTGCTGCTATGTATGATCTCATCAACTGGCAGCTCGGTGGCAATAGAGAGGTGCAGTACGTCACGGTGGGCAGGTTTGATGAAACAATGCAGCCTAAATTAATGATTGAAGAGACAAACATCATCTGGAATGGAAACCAAAGACAAGTAATTCTCCATTATTTGTTACTATTTAATTTCTTTTCTATTACAAGCTTTAGTCCATTTGATATTTTTTTCTTCCATCTACTTATATTCATATGTATCGTGCAAATGTTTAATCGTTTTGAAAACCCGTAAATCACAAAACATTGATAAGTCGAAATGTTAAGACAAATCTGTGAAAAGTGAAATAAGTGAAATTAGAATATAAAGGTGTTACAACTTTTTAGGTCAATAATAAAAAAAGCTAATTTGCAACATATGACTTAATACTGTTTACTGCTGGTACGTTATTGGTTAATTTCTTGCCTCCATAAAAACACAGTAAGCCATTTGAAACTTTGATCACTTTTTTGACCATTTTGTATGAACATGTGAGTATACATACTCAATACATACAGATGAGGGACATAACACATGTGATTCAAATGTCTGTGAAATCCGGGCTAAAGTCCTAAAATATAATAGAAAGATTAGGAGCTTCAAAAATGTCAAAGCCATATAATGGCAAAAATAGGTAGGGTTTTGTTTATTGGTGTAAATTATGTATTATTATATATCTTTTTGTAGAAAAAACTAAAACCCACAAAATGACATCAGCTGTGTTTTCACAGCCAGGGTCACAATAAATTCTGTAAATCACGTCTAACTCAAATGTTTATACTGGAAAAGAAACAGGTCTCAGATTTTTGGACTTTACTGGGATGACTGTGCTTAGTATTTTTTTGTTTTACAATGTCTGATGTATATCCCTGTAGTCGGTTTGCTTTCTGAATTGCAGGTCCCTGTGTCCGTCTGCAGCACCAGCTGTCCACCAGGCACTAGAAAAGCTACCAGGCCAAACTTTCCTGTCTGCTGCTTTGACTGCATTCTCTGTGCAGCTGGGGAGGTTAGCAATCAGACAGGTGTGTCCTAAATCAACCCATCTCTGTTGATGTTTGTGTGTATACACAAATGCAGTTTGGGATGATTTTCTCAGTGTAGCATACCCTATTCCATTATGGAAAAAAATATGAGAAAATAATTATTGTTCTTTTTTTGTATGTGTCAGATGCCTTAGAATGTGAAAAATGCCTGTCTGAGTTCTGGTCCAATACAAGACGAGACACCTGCATCCCGAAACTGGTCGAGTTCCTCTCCTTCAGCGATACCATGGGAATCACATTAATAGCCATGGCCTTGCTTGGGTCCTGTTTCACTCTGGCAGTTGCTCTGATATTTGCCATCAAACGTCACACCCCCATTGTCAGAGCTAACAACTCTGAGCTCAGTTTCCTCATTCTCAGCTCACTATGGCTTTGTTTTTTGTGTGCACTAGCCTTTATTGGACGTCCAACGTCCTGGTCCTGTGGGCTTCGCCACACTGCTTTTGGTATTGCGTTCTCTCTCTGCCTGTCCTGTATACTCGGGAAGACTTTGGTGGTGCTCATGGCCTTCAGGGCTACTTTACCAGGCAGCAATGTGATGAAATGGTTTGGCCCTCTTCAGCAACGCGGCATTATATTCTTGTGCACGGCTGTGCAGGTAGTGATTTGCTGCACGTGGCTGAGTGTTGCACCTCCCGTCCCACGCAAGCTCATGACCAGCGAAACTGCCCGGATTATAATTTTGTGTGATGTAGGCTCCCCTTTAGCATTCTCACTGGTGCTGGGCTATATCGGCCTGCTGGCTGCATTGTGCTTCCTCATGGCCTTCCTTGCTCGAAAGCTCCCTGACAATTTCAATGAAGCTAAGTTCATTACTTTTAGCATGTTGATATTTTTCGCTGTGTGGATAGCGTTTGTTCCAGCATATGTCAGCTCACCGGGGAAGTACACCGTGGCTGTTGAGATTTTTGCCATTTTGGCCTCCAGTTACGGCCTGTTACTGTGTATCTTCACCCCAAAGTGTTACATCATTCTGCTTAGACCTGAGAAAAATACAAAGAGATATTTGATGTCCAAATCCAACACAGAAAGAAAATATTAAAAAATAATAATAATAATATTTAATGTATATTGATTGATATGGCTTGTCTTCTACAGTCTGCTTTTACAACTGCTTCCTAAATATATGCAGATTAAAAATATTTCCCTCAAAAATGCATTTCGCAGTTGTTTGTTCACCATTTATCTGAATTTTCCTAAATGTGTCAATCTATACCCAGTACTTATGATAAACTTAACACATAAAATACGATAGAGGCATTCATTGAAAATAATTATGCTCATCTTTCCAACCCCTTTGTTTCTCACTGTAAGGCCTGATCCTCTGTTTGCTCTGCCAACACTCATGAAGTATGCAATAATGAAGATGACATGAAACCGCTTGTGCACCTTAAGGCTAATTAAAATAATAGTTAAACATGTCAACATCACTTCTCTCTTACTCAATGAACACTGCAAAAACAAATGCACACTAATGAATTTATTCCACATCAACCACACGTGGCGCCTCTTCTTTATCATGGGGAGAATTGAGAGAAAGGAAATACAGACATTCCAGTCTTTGGGGAGACTGGAGATGTAACATTAACATTACATGATACATAAGTAATAGTAGTGTCACTTTGTTTAGTTGTGTCTTGTGATATTACAAATAAAAAATTGAAATACCATTCCATTATTTTATTTTAATTATTTGTGTCAGTTGCAATATTTACTTTTATGGAGCCCTTAACATAATGTATTATTAATTGAGACTGCAATAAAAAATGTATAGTAAAATAAAAAAAAAAAGGGGAACTTGAATTATTCGGTATCAAATCCTTAAGAGGTCACATTTCAAAGCCTTACTGGTTTAAATAGTCAAAACCTGTATTCCCTCAGAAAAGTCTCCTAATTTTTGAAATATATTAATTTATTATTATTTTTAAATATTTACATTTTTTTATCCTAAATATATTACTTTAAAAAGGGTTGGTGAAGGAATGCTTTACAAATGAGAATATGATTTAATTTGGAGTCTTCATTTTTAGATTATTAACTGCATGCCATTGTTATGCCTTTGATGGCCTAGTTAGGTAGCCTAGGTAGTGTACGAGCATGCCATTATCCACATGCAGTACAGTAATGTATATGTGTGGTCCTTGTAAACTCTACAGTGTGGAGACAAAAAGAGTAATGACCTTGTAGGACATTTATTGGGTCCCTATGAGGAAAACAGCTAATAATCATACAGTGTGTGAGTGTGTGTGTGTGGGGGTGTGCGTGCGTGTGAACTCGGGCATGTGTGTCTTTTTATCTTTGTGTCCCTTTACTCCTTTATGTCTCTGCAGAGAGCCTCAGTACAATACCTTTATAAAGTCCTTTACCCAGACTACCAGTTTCCAGCTGTTGGCTGGGCAGACCACTGTGGAGAGATGAAGATGCCAGTCCTACAGACTTTACTTTTGGTGTTCCCTTTCCTCTACACCATTCAAACCACCTCAGATGAGGACTGTAAACTCTGGAGGGACCTAGACTCGGCGGTGGTCCATAAAGATGGCCACATAGTTCTGGCTGGTATGTTTCCCATCCACTCTAAAGGCGTTGAACAGGAGCTAAACTTTACAAGTCGGCCAGACCAGAGGACATGCAGGGGGTAAAGAAAAAAGACAATTAACTTGTGTACTTTATCTTTAAATCATTAATTTCAGCGTTTTTTTTTTATATATTGTAAAAGGTTTTTTTTCAACAGTTTGGTAAAACAGCATTTTTGTTTCTATTTATCTAATGGCAAAAATGTCACAATGTTTACTGTCATTTTTAGTGAGTTTCTGCTCAACATTCATGTTTTCAATACCTTTTCAAGTCTGATCTCTCTTCTAGGTTCAACATGCGAGTTTTTCGTTGGTCTCAGTCAATGATCTTCTTCATTGAGGAGATCAACCGAAACCCTGCACTCCTGCCAAACATTACGCTGGGCTACAGGCTGTATGACACGTGTGGGCTGACTACATTGTCTCAGAGGACAGCGTTGTCTGTGGTCTCTCAACCCAGAAAGAAAAGCATTTCTGGGGTGTGCTCTACCCCAAGCATCCCCATCATAATAGGGGACTCTGGATCCACCCTGTCCATGGCCAATTCCAGACTACTCAACTTGTTTCGTATCCCACTGGTGAGGGCGGACCAGAAACCAGAAAAGCTTCTGGAAATAATAATATTCTCAAAAATACTTATGTAATGTTGACAAGTAAAATATCGAAACATTCATTCAGACAAATGGATTTTCTTTGAAGATCAAAATTTCAGAAAATATTAGGACTTTAATAGGATACAGTGACCCAAAGCGAGCAAATTTTGCACAATAGAGGAAAGGCACGTTTTGCATAATATAACAAAATAACAAACCATCAACAAAAAATATTAAATTTAGGAATTTATAGTTTTATAATGTTTTGGGGGCACTGAATACAGTATATCGAATACGAATGTTAAATATGTATTTAAAGGGATAGTTCACCAAAACAAATTCTGCCATGAATGGCTCACTCTCTAGTTGTTTCAAATCTGTACAAATGTCTCTGTTTGGTTGAATGCAGAGAAAGATATTTGGACAAATGCTTGTAATCAAACAGATCTGGGGCACCATAGGATGAAAAATTACAATGTAGTAAAATGTTTTTGCTCTCCTACATTCTTTTAAATATCTTCTTTTGTGTTCACAAGAACAAAAACATATATAGTAATTGTTCCTAGTATGGTTCAATGGTGGCCAAGAACTGTGGTTATACGCAATATTCTAGATATCTTTCTCACAAAGAAATGTATACAGATTTGGAACAACTCGAAGGTGAATAAATGACGGCAGATTTTTATTTTTTGGGGCTCTTTAACATATTTGTAAATCTCTCTGTTCACTTTTCTTTCAAGTTAAGTCCACTCCTTTGTTCCCTTTCCCACCTCAGGTGAGTTACTTTGCATCGTGCGCTTGCCTGAGTGACAAGCACCAGTTCCCTTATTTCTTTCGCACAATCCCCAGTGATGTCAACCAAGCCAACGCTCTTGCACGTCTGGTCAAGCACTTCGGGTGGACCTGGGTGGGCACGGTCGGTGCTGACGACGCCTACGGGCGCACCGGCATAGACATGTTTACAGCGGAAGTGACTCGCCTTGGTGTGTGTGTGGCTTATCGAGTTATCATTCCCAAACTCCCTACCCAGCAACAGCTCCAAGAAATCGTAAGGACCATACGAGATTCAACAGCACGTGTTTTGGTGGTTTTCGCCATTGAGGAGGATATCAAACCAGTGGTGGACGAAATAATACGGCAGAACGTGACTGGGAAGCAGTGGGTGGCTAGTGAGGCGTGGGTGACCTCCACTCTCATTTCTACCACAGACAACTACCCCTCCCTTAGCGGAACTATTGGTTTTGCCATCCGCCGAGCTGAAATACCGGGCCTCAAAAGCTTTCTTGAAAGCATACAGCCTCTGGCTAAGCCCTACAATCCATTTGCAAGGGAATTCTGGGAAACCCAGTTCCAGTGCTCTTTAAACACAAGTCTTCTTTTTGCTTCTACAACTGAGCCGGTCCAGTACAGCCGCACGTGTAGTGGAAAAGAGATGATCATGGACACTCAGAGTATTTATAATGATGTGTCTGAGCTCAGGGTGACATATAACATGCACAAGGCTGTTTATACTGTTGCGTATGCACTGCATAACCTGCTTCTCTGTCAGAGAGAGAATGTTTCTGCTTTTACACAACCATGCCCTGATATCCTAAATCTACAGCCTTGGCAGGTACAACAAAATTTTATATATTCTAAAATAAATGAAAAGAGAATGATAACATCTATCATTTGTGCTTCCACAGGTTGTTGAGGTTCTGCGGAAAGTGAACTATACAAACATATTTGGTGATTTGATTTACTTTGATAAAAATGGAGACCCAGTCGGGTCATATGACATAGTGAACTGGCAAAGAGGGAGAGAAGAGGATCTGGTGCAGTATGTTACAGTGGGTCGCTTTGACTCCTCATCCCCAACAGCACAGCAGTTAGTGCTAAACCAGGATCAAATCATCTGGCATGGGGGAAGTAAGAAGGTATAGCATCTTATTCGATTGGGATAAGTATTTAAACTTATAGTGATAAATAGATTAAAAAGATCAATTTGTTCTGTTCTGTTCTGTTTTTTATTTTAATATTTTATTTTATTTTATTAAACCCTTATTGTCACCCTTCTGTGACAGGTACCAGTGTCAGTGTGTTCTGCTAGCTGCCTGCAGGGATTCAGGAAGGTTACACGAGAGGGTCAGCCTGTGTGTTGCTATGATTGTGTGCTTTGTGCAGAGGGCAGCATAAGCAATACTACTGGTATCCTCAGACAGACACATACACATACACATTAATACATAATGAAGTTAAATGTTTGAAGAAAGTATTACATTTTATTGTACTTAAGCATTAAAAGTAAGAAAATACATTTGTTTATGAAATGTCTTGGAATAATAAGTTTGATATTAAGTTTTACAATTTGGAAAAGTACATTTTTCCAAAGTTAATAAATAAATCAGCTTGAATTGCTTGAAATACTGTCTGCTTGAATTTGTTTCCTGAAACACACCACTAAATCTAAAGCATCATTAAAGCTCTGAGAAAATATTATAAATCCAACACATATAAGAAAGTACATGCTAGCTGTTGAAACCCTTCTCTTAGTTCATTGTTTTGTGTGTCCATGTTTAGACCAGTCCGAATGCATTCCGTGCCCTGAAGATTTCTGGTCCAACCAGCATCGCAACCATTGCCTCCCCAAGCAGATCGAGTTCCTGTCATACTCAGAGGCTTTTGGAATGGCCCTGGCTGCTACAGCCATTCTGGGTGCTGTTTCTGCAATGACGGTCGCTGTGATTTTCTTCCGGCATCGTTACACGCCGCTGGTTCGTGCTAATAACTCAGAACTGAGCTTTTTGTTGTTGCTGTCTCTCACTCTCTGCTTCATGTGTGCGCTAACCTTCCTTGGCCAGCCATCACGATGGGCCTGCCCTCTTAGACGGACAGCTTTTGGCTTGACCTTTGCCCTTTGCCTCTCCTGTCTCCTAAGTAAAACCCTGGTTGTGCTAATGGCCTTTAAAGCCACGTTGCCTGGTAACAACACAGCTCGTTGGTTCCGCCCCCCTCAGCAAAGACTGGGTGTGTTTTTGTGTTCTGTCCTGCAGGGCGGAGTTTGTGCGGCTTGGCTTACCACAGCTCCTCCGTATCCTGTGAGAAACACCTGGCTGTATCGCGACCGGATTATTTTAGAGTGTCACCTGGGTTCGGTAGCCCTTTTCTGCTGTGTATTGGGTTACATTGGCTGCTTAGCTGCCTTCTGCTTCATCTTGGCTTTTTTGGCAAGAAAATTGCCTGATAACTTCAATGAAGCTAAATTCATCACATTCAGTATGCTCATATTCTGTGCTGTGTGGATCACATTTATCCCAGCTTATGTCAGTTCGCCTGGAAAATTCACAGTAGCTGTGGAGATATTTGCCATTTTAGCTTCTAGTTATGGAGTGCTTCTGTGTATTTTTGCCCCTAAATGTTACATCATTATTTTCATGCCTGAGAGGAATTCTAAAAAATATCTTATGTCCCAAAGATGATTAGCCATTAGCGTGTCTCTGCTTGTACATGTGAGGCTTTGAATGCTTTCAATTTATTCAATTCAATTCAATTTTATTTATATAACGCTTTTCACTCTGTTCATTGTTCCAAAGCTGCTTTACAGGAAAATATAGGAAAAACACAAAAAAGGTTCAACAAAGCACAGTGCATGGTGTTCTTAAAACAAGCAAGATCACTCTAGTAAATAATAAAACCGATAAATTCAGTCTCTCTGTGGTTTATTTAGCATATGATGCATTGAGTGAAAGCTTGGCTGAAAAAATGTGTGGAATTTGGAGAGTGTGTCACAACCTCGAATAGTGTCGGGAAGGCTATTCCAGAGTTTAGGTGCTGCGTAGGAGAAAGCTCTACCCCTTGGTGGATTTAATTATTCTTGGAGTTATCAAAAGTCTGGAGTTTTGAGATCTTAGAGAGTGTGATGGGTTGTAATGTGATAGAAGCTCTGTTAAGTAGGTAGGGTCTAAACCGTTTAGGGCTTCATAAGTAATGAAAATAACTTTAAAGTCAATACGACACTTAATGGGTAACCAGTGTTTTTGTTTTTGATCCGATAAGTAATATTTCTGTTTTATTCGAATTTAAAAGAAGAAAATTACTAGTCATCCAATTTTTGTTCATATATATGTATATATTAATCTGAAAACCATGATTTTAAGCAAAAGATTCTTTATGTCTTTGTAACACAATCACAAATATGATGTTCTGCCACTAGAGTGCACAAGTGTTTCAGTTAAACTCCTCAATAAGACATGGACAAGTGAGACTTGTCCCAGATGTTACACAAGCCTCTAAAACAAATACATTAATTAAAATGTAATCAATAAATTAACCAGTATTTAAACTATTAGTGTTTATCAAAAACATTAGGCATGTGTTGGGCAAATTTGGATTCCTAAACTCTTAAAATGGATGTGTTAATTTTAACTCATTGTTTTGTGTTATTTATTTAACACATTGTGTGTTACTTTCAACACCCATTGTGTTGATTTTTAACATTCACACTTGCTAATTATGATTGAATTTCAATGAGATATGCAGAAAACGAATTTGGACTGACAGCCTGAAAATAGCCGTGTCTTGAACTTAACCTCATATCAAAAGGAGATTAATAATTTAAAACTCAGCAGTTTCTCCCATAATAAAATGTTTGCCTTTGTGGCATTTAGACTTTCACTTGATGTTCTGTCAACCAGAGCACCTGCACATTCATCGTTCTGTCCTTATTTTCTCTCAAGCTGATCAATACAACATCAGAGTGATGCTTTCTGTGATCCTGCCTCAGGCATGTTCAAGCACACAAGAGTCTGTGCACAGCATCTATTTCCCCACACCTCTAATGTGCTGGAAAATGACTGTAAATAGCCTGAGGGCTCTGGAGCTCAGTTCTGCTCTTCTAATGACTGGTACTGACTCATTTTACCTCAATCATACTAATCCTCGTGTCCACTTTTGCATCATTTTCAACTTCATCTCCCTCACTTTTTTTCTTTCGAAATGTAAAATTAGTGATGTATCATGACTCGACGGGTTTCTTAATATGTTGTTTTCACCCCCATGGTTTGCAGTGTCCACAACACGGCTGTAAATGCTGACCACATGTGACCGAGGCAGTGACATATGTGACATATGTCACTGCAATGTGTGTAATTGCAGTGAACTCTGCTGTTCAATACATGAAGTCTAAGTAGAATCCATAATTGAAATGTTGACTACACAAAGATAATAAAGAAAATGAAAACTCTGCACTCCCATCCATGTCATTTTAAACTTTATAAAGCACACAGTTTGTATAAACTGACCAAATGACACAGACCTATAGTAGTGTCACCGATGTTAGGGCCGAGGGTCAATAACCACACTCCGGAGGAGCAGACACCAGAGGACACCAAGAGGCGGACAACAAGAAGTGAATTTAAAAAGGGTAAGTATTTTATTAATTTAAAACAATAAAAGCAGTGATGCGAATGTTCGTGGCTGGGACCCAGCGTGGGAAGGGGAACGGGGGGGGTTGCCGGTATGTGGTTCTTCGGGGGCTCCTCTTCTCACTGGTTCGTGGGTGAGACAGTGGCTTTCTTCGTCTCCTCGGATGTGCTCGTGAGACAGGCAGACGACAGTGCTCAGACTCGGCTGGTGTGTACGTTCACAGAACAGTCAATAGGAGGACAGCAACTTCTCCTCTTCCCCGAGGGACAGACAATGACGGTGCTCGGGCTCGGCTGCTGTGTGTGTTCGTAGAACAGTCGGTGGGAGGACAGCAGCCTCACCTCTTCTCCGAGGGACAGACAATGACGGTGCTCGGGCTCGGCTTACGTGTGTGTTCGTAGAACAGTCGGTGGGAGGAAAGCAGCTTCACCTCTTCTCCGAGGGACAGACAATGACGGTGCTCGGGCTCGGCTTAAGTCTCTCGCCACACCGGGCACAAAGGAAAACCTGGACACAGCTTTAGACAGATCAATTTAAAGGGATCTTCATATTCAGACGTCAATTTTCATTCATCTCAGTTTCGGAGGAAACACAGTCGTTAGACCTCACCACACTCGTGCATAAATCACTCTTAGAAATCCTCACGCGTGTACATTTCACTCTCTCAGACACTGCAAACTCACTTCATGTCCACAGTGATTAATCGACCCGTTTCTCCTCTCGCTGTAGGGTGAATGACTCCAAGAATGGCGGTTTCAGAAGATTGACGTGAACACATCAGCGGTCCTCCCAGCTGTTCCAATTACTATGTTTCGCTCTATCAACAGGATAACACACACTGCCCGCAACACAGGTTAGTTCCCGCACTGGTGATGGACAATCTTCACATGTGGTCTTTTTCTAAGGTTAACCAAATGAAGGATGCACTTAACTTTTCCTCGTGGTGTTTTCTCCAATCCTGCGGTGGTTTCCTCACTCACTTTGGCCAGTCACTTCTCTTCTTCTCTGCTGTGTAATCTCCTCACTTACTCCATGGTACTGCTGTTCTTGGTTGCTTCCGAAAACTCACTTAATGAGCATGTCTCGGGGAAACTTCACAATAGAACACCGATCAGACATTCAACCTTCAGCTTTCTCTTGTTACGCCGCCGTCAAGACACACTGTAGCGTTTTTAGCTGCTTGTTAAATTACGGATGAGTTTACTCATCAAATAAGATTCTCCACCAGATCTATCAAGATCAAACATATATGAAATGAGTTGTTAAAACGTCAAATTCAGTCAAGGAATTAGTTTAGCTCAAAGGCAAATATGTATAATAATCGTCATTACACATACATATTTTACAATTCTGATTAGCAGTATAGTGATACAAATCCTATATGTATTCGTCCAGCAAATGCATCAATGATTTATACACTAACGTTATCTCATGACCATAAGTAACGTGACTTTACCAAACAAAATTTAAGAGCAGAGGTAGCATAGATCGAAACACAGTTTAAGTCACCAAGTTTGTGAGCGTGAACAAAGAGAACCCATCACAAATGCCTTTATGGGTTTTTATTAAACTCTACATGGTAAACAAAATGAAGACAAACAAATACATGAAACACAAATGCGCTAGGATGCGCAGAGAGAGAGAGAGAGAGAGAGAGAGAGAGTGAGAGGGCATGGCCGCGAGGCAGGTAAAACATGTCTGAAAACCATTAAAATCATCTTTAACAAAGAGGCACGATCTTAACGCAGCTAATCTATATTTAGAAACGGATACTTGCAATATTGTTGTTGGACCAATATCTGTATGCGCGTTGATGGAAATCTTGAATGGTTTCAGAATGCAGTCCTGTTGAAACGCTGAGTTTGGGTTCTGAGTCCAAAGTTCCATGGCCTAAACGGACTCCCCAGAGGGGAGTCCCTTGGAGTGTCTTCTCGTCCTCTTTCTTTTCCTTTGTGATTCCCAAAAGTCCCCTCAAACATGGTTCGGTGATGGTGTTTTAAATGCATACCTGCCCTGCCCCCAGATGGTCTGCGGGCCAATGCCATGAAAGTGAAAAGGGGGCCTAAGAAAGATCCTTTGTTTCTCATGGCACCTCATTTTCATAGCTCTGACAGTTTGCGTTTAATACCTAAACTTAGTTATGGGCATAGTATGATGTGTGCTATGTTTTTATAACATAGCTCATCATATAGGGATTTCAAAGATGTGTAGTTACATATGAAACATGCAAGACATTGAACTGTGAACGTATGAATACGTCAAATGAACCCTGAATCAAAACTTGCATATCTAACAAATACAGAGTATATCAAAATAGCACGAGCGACAACACACAACCTAGAGATTTAGATAGATTTACAAAAAGGATAGTTTAAATCACATAAGTTCCTATTTGTCATAGAAGTTTCTCTGGTTAGCCTCAGATGGTAAGTTAGAGATGAGACACAGACTTAATTACTTACGCTTTGAAGTCTATGAGTCGTAAACATCCTACAGGGAAACCAAATGGTTATCACACTATCTTTGAGAGTTTAAACCCTAAAACCAGACCCCATGGAGCTAGGTCTGCTATGGTCTTTGAAGATGTGATCTTAATACCTAGACAAAAGGGAGTGAGAGGTTGAATGGCTTGATCCATACACTACAACACACTTGCCCAGATACACCACTCCTGCTTGCCCAGATACACCACTCCTGCTTGCCCAGATACACCACTCCTGCTTGCCCAGATACACCACTCCTGCTTGCCCAGATACACCACTCCTGCTTGCCCAGATACACCACTCCTGCTTGCCCAGATACACCACTCCTGCTTGCCCAGATACACCACTCCTGCTTGCCCAGATACACCACTCCTGCTTGCCCAGATACACCACTCCTGCTTGCCCAGATACACCACTCCTGCTTGCCCAGATACACCACTCCTGCTTGCCCAGATACACCACTCCTGCTTGCCCAGATACACCACTCCTGCTTGCCCAGATACACCACTCCTGCTTGCCCAGATACACCACTCCTGCTTGCCCAGATACACCACTCCTGCCTGCCCAGATACACCACTCCTGCTTGCCCAGATACACCACCCCCTCACTGCTCAAACACTTCCCTTTTATGCACCCTTGTCCTGAGCGTGTGCTTCAATGAAGCGCAGCTTAATTCACTTCAGCTGCCGCTCGTTATGGCCAGCAATCAAGCACAGCCAGAGTTGGGACTAATGAGGGATTTTTGAATCTCTGGGTTTTTCCACCCGGTGACAGTAGTGCTGTAGTAATCGAGTACCCTCGGACTTGGTCATAGGTCTCGACAAATGTTCTTATCGTTCTCGTCCGAGTCCAGCAATGTCTTATTTTCTTCTTTTAAAAAAAAACATTGATAGATCAATATTCTTGTGATCCGAAAACGAATGATCCGAAAACTGTTGCGGACTCTCGACTCAAGAACAAGAGCCGATCGTGCCCATAGGTTCTCTCTTCACACAGCAGTTCAGCTCAGTGTGTGCTGTTGATGTAACTAAATGACTCCCAGAAAGTGAATAACTGAATTAATTTGTGGACAATATTAAGTGTTTACCGGAGACGCTAAATGCGAACGATTCAGCTGAACTGGTTCGACCGGTTCACTAAAATAAAAGAACCGGTTCAAATGAACAATTCGTCCGCGGTGCAAACCAGAGAGCATCGATCATTCATCGGGCACGATGTCAGCGAGCAGCGGCATAATACCATTTGCTTTAACAAACCATAAAGAATGTATCCACAGTGCGCTTGAAAGGAAACTTTTTGCAACAAAACTTTACCCGAAACCTGTGGGAGAACATCCAATTTCGTAACACACCATCAAATGCATCACAAAGAGAGGCAAGTTAATGGCATGTTTCAGAGTTAGCTTTGCAGTTTGATTATTTTTATAAGTTTGTAAAGTAGGGCTTAAAGATAAGATTGATCGTATGTTTAGTGTCATTGCGATATGGACATGTCAAATATAAGGATGGGCACCGAAACGTGCTTTTAAACGAGCCGTGGGGCCTCAACTCTTTCTGGCGGATCCTTTATCGAAGTTCGAACACACAGGCACGCACGCACGCACGCACACGCCCACACACACAAAAAGGTGTTTATTGCTGAACAGCCTTGCTGTTAGGAGGGCTGATAAAAAAGTTCCTTAAAAAAGTGTTTTATATTTTGGTTACTTTGGGGGACACCAAGTAATAAGTTTAAGAATGGGAACAGATTCAAGTGTTTAGTGGATATTTGTTACATTTCCTATGGGCAGAATAAAATTGTTACACTTCAATAAAAAAATGTAAAGTTACACTTAGGCTTTGTGACTTTAGTGCTACACCTAAAGTTAATGCCCTGACAACAGCACATTACTGTAGAACTGACCTAATGACACAGACCTATAGACTGTTAAACTGCTATTTTTGGGCGAGCGCAATTCTGAGCTCGGCAAAAATCTTTTGGGCTGTTAGAAGATGCGGGTGGGATGAAGATTATTAAAAAAGGAAGGAAGCTGTGCCCTTGCCGCTAGCGGAAGCAGCCTTGCCCTAGAGTTTGATGGCGGGGCTGTGGGCCATAGACAGGGATTGAAAGAGGCAGGAGGGAAGAGCTGGGAACGAGACTGTGCCACTAGTAGAGGCATACTCTCACTGACGGGGATGCTTGCGGTAATGGCTGCTTGCACAGCAGTCTGGATCTCAGCGTCGTGGATAATTGGCAAAGGGCTAGCGCTACAAAATCATGGCCGTGGCCCAGGTTTGCCGATGGCCTGCTTTTTGGACTTGATGACCGAAGGCCCTTTACTCTGGGGGTCATAGCAGGAATTATGTTGGGGCATGAGTAACGGACCTAGGCAGATCTGTCTCGCCTTGTTTGTGGCTTTGCACAAAGTTTTTACCTTCAGTGAGGAGACTACCATCTCAGGATACGAGATGGAGTGCATGAGGGCCTGGCGGCCGCATGGTGTTACTGGAGGCTCGGTTGCGTGTCTTGGCGAGCGTAAGTGCTCTGAGCAGGGGTGGGATCTGATAAAGGAACCTGGAGAGAATGAAGGTATGTGCGCTTGCATATTTATAGAGTTGTTCCTGTGTGCTGATAAGATAGGTGGTGTAATTGCTGATGACGAATTGGTCGGACATATTATTTGCACTTGCTCCTCACTAACTTTGTTAATAAAACATCATTTAGTAAAAAAATAAAGTTTTTCCTTGGTGTTTTTGAAAAGTTTAATGTACACACTATAACATTATTAATACAATCTGCATTTTCACGGATCAGCAAAAACAACTTAAACATGCACAGTATTATACATGCCTGGCCAGTGGATGACAATGTCACTTTGTAAAGAAACTACATGCCTGTGCATTAGTGTTAAGTGTAGGGTTGTCACGGTACCATAAACATGTCTTACGATACTATACCAGCTGAAGTCCCTCGATACCAAGTAGTATTAAGATGCTAGAGTATTAAACCAACTCCTTCAAAACGCTAATTTGGATCAATATTTCGTATGAGTCATTCAAAGCTAACACAGTAATTTTGGAGATAAACACAGCAAAAAGGCAGTTTTAAGTGTTCAATTAAACATTAATGCACATATGCAACATTAACTATGGTACTACGATGCTACTATTTCAAAAATAGAGTGGCATCGCGGGTATTTTGAAGCTTCAGCATCTCAATGCTACTGTAGGACAGGTACACCGTGCAACCCTAGTTTAGTGTATACTCATGCATGCCTATAGACTGAACAAGTAATATGGATGAACATGATGTCAGAATCTTCACAATGTGCAGTTCTCGCAGTTTACACCGAGACGAGAGTGATGTCTATTTCAAAAGTTTGCTTTTTCGGTCCCCCAAACAGACAACTGTTGTTGTTTATACAAAATGTCAAAACCCATTCCAATTGTAGTTGAAAACATTGTTACGTAAATAGCCTCTTTGCTGACGGGGTATGCAAGAGTGATTTAGTCAACATACAATCAACATATATTTTTTTGTTTAATTAGATTAAAATCAAAGGCACAGCAGAGTTAAAAAAGGAGGTTTTAATATCATTAAAATGGCAAAGAGGAAGTAGTTTTAACAATGACATGTTTGGAACCATCATACTTGGAATGACCCAAGGAATCTGCAGAACAAACTTACATGAGAATAAGGGCATTTATTTAAATGTTGTATCAGTTTCATTAATTTTGTTCCAGATCCTCCTTTCACAACTGGTTCATTTGGAACATTTATTCTGGAACCTGGCATTTTTTTTCTCATTGCGCACACAATACAAATGATTGCTATGAGCAAAATCCCAGAAGTTGGATCATCATGACCACTGACAATACAGTTTACTCTCATGTGAAATCAAACCAAGAAGAACAGCACAACTTTGTATCAATATAATCCCTGTTTTTTAACAATCCAAATAGATTACAGGTTTGAGAACATCCTTAGATTCAAATCTGATTGCCGGATGAGATAAAGTAAATTGTATATCTGACAAAATAAGATTTCACATCAGTGGTAATTCACTAATTGCCAACAGTTATTTCTCGCTTTTAGGATAGGTGGCGTACAAGGAGTATGCATTTGATATGCTTAAAAACAAGAGAAACACTGGGAAGCAGAAAGGGCCCTATTTTAACGATCTAAGCACTGGATCTAAAGGACACGGTGCAAGTCCACTTAGGGTGTGTCCGAATCCACTTTCGCAATAGTTTAACGACAGGAAAAATGGTTGTGCCCACGGCGCATGTTTTAATGGGATTTGTCCCAATTCTCTAAATACACTACCCATCCAAAAAAAGTCTCCAAAAAAGGTTCAGCAATGTTATGTGTCCAATGAATGAGGTCAGCTTCCTCAATATACTGAATGACCAGGTTATTCCATTTATTCTTTTTATCCTTCAAGATGGCACGGGCATTTTCCAAGATGAAAATGCCGGGATTTATCGGTCTCAATTTGTGAAAGAGTGGTTCAGGGAGCATGAAACATTTTCACACATGGATTGATTGACTCTCCAATCATCAATACATGATCTTTGTGAAAAATGTATGCAATTCTGGACTGGAAAAAATTCTGGAAATTACGGAAGCTCATCTAAGCGATGCCGTAATCAAGCGGCAAAATGGAAAGCTTGTCTAGCGAGGAAATGGAACATATTATTTTGTGTACAAAAAGATATAAGATCTGACTTGTCCTGTAGACAGTCTTCTCACATGCTTTAACCTCTCTCTCACGATCGGACGATTCACAGGACAAGTCTAATTTTTATCTTTATGTACAGAATAATAATCGTTTAAATTGTTATCCTTTCATTTTTTATATTTGGCATGTTTGTGTGCTGCTGCATGTCCCTCTTTGTGTAATAAATAGAGTGTGGTGCAGTCTATTTCAGTTGCCTTAAAAGAGCAATGCGCCCGAACCCACCACACTTTTAATTTAATTTTTCGCATATGTTATTGAAAAAACATGGTGTATGACGCAGAATTGATAACTGCGTTGGGCTGAAACTAGTAAAAAACACCACCGCAATGCGCCGGGTGTATGATAGGGCCCAAGACTAATTATTTTTATATAAATAAACAAGACTTAAGAAAATTTAAGAATGTTTTCATGTCTGCGTCATATTTCAAAAAAAGCTCTGTGTGTGCACTTTGTGTTGAAAAAAGTAATCACGCAGATCATAAACATTTACCTTAATATAAATATATTTGTTTATTTCTTACTTGGACTAGGTTTGTGTTTTTCCCATCAAATGTTGTTTTGTATTTTGTTCAGGCTTAAACAGGATGATGTAACATTTAGGTGCAAATATGCAGAATAATAAACCAAAGCTTGAGGCTAAAATGGCAAATATCTCCACAGCTACAGTAAATTTTCCAGGAGAACTGACATAAGCTGGAATAAATGTGATCCACACAGCACAGAATATGAGCATACTGAATGTGATGAATTTAGCTTCATTGAAGTTATCAGGCAGCGTCCGAGCCAGAAAAGCAAGAATGAAGCACAAGAGAGCCAGTAGACCAATATAACCCAGTACAGCCCAGAAACCTACAATAGACCCCAGACTGCACTCAAGAATGATCTTCTCTTCATAGTATTTCATACTTTTATATGGAAAAGGAGGGGATATTGTTAACCAAAGCACACAGATAATAACCTGAATAAGTGTAAAGGAAAGAACACTGAGTCTCTGTTGTACCGGCCCGAACCATTTCATGACATTACTTCCTGGAAGTGTGGCCTTGAAGGCCATTAACACAACTATTGTTTTCCCCAGAACACAAGATATACAGAGGACAAAAGTGATCCCAAACGCTGTGTGACGTAACATACAGGACCACTCAGTGGGGCGACCAATGAAAGTAAGTGAACAGAGAAAACATAAAGTCAATGAGAAGAGCAGCAGGAAGCTCAGCTCGGAGTTGTTGGCTTTTACTATGGGGGTGTCCTTCTTATTGTAAAACAGAACTGTGACCAGTACAGTTATTCCTACTCCAAACAGTGAGAAAAAGACCAGCACTATACCCATAACTTCTGTGAATGACAGAAACTCCACAGCCTTTAACTCACAACCAGTGTTCTCAGCATTAGACCAGTAATCCTCTGGACAATGCATGCAGTTATTTGAATCTGAAAAAAAGATTGTGATCACTATACTGTACTGTACTGTACTGTACGGCAGTGGTCACCAACCCTGCTCCTGGAGATCGACCGTCCTGCAGACTGTAGCTCCAACCCTGCTTCAGCACACATGTCTGTAATTATCAAGCAAACCTGAACACCTTGATTAGATAGTTCTGGTGTGTTTGATTGGGGTTAGAGCTGAAATCTTCAGGACGGTCAATCTCAATGAGCAGGGTTAGTGACCACTGCTGTACGGCATGTAGAGACAAAAAATACTTTTCATTTATAAACGCCTTTGATAATTAGCTGTACATACACTGAATCTAAATATTTTTAAGATTTTTTTATTTGGGCTGAAGTTTACCTGTCAAATTACTGATTTCTCCATCTGCACATGGAATACAGTCATAACAGCAGACAGGTCTTCCTTTCTGTGTAGCCTTCCTGGTACCTGGAGGACAACTCTCACTGCACACAGACCTTGGCTTCTACAAGAAATGATATGGAGAATATTATAAAATTTGTATATCTTATATTTTATCTATATATGCATGTATGGGTTTTGCACTTATCAAAGACACATAATGCACATGAATTGCGCTGAATTTATTGTTTTTACTTCTTACTTGTATAATAAGTATGTAGTTTTAGCGACTTTCTAAGCGTAAAGTACCTTTCTTTACCACTTTGGGTGAGAAGTGTTTAAACATCACAATAAATCATGCTTGCAATCAATAAACCATTTAAAAGCACCTGACGTACATATACAGTGGATACGGAAAGTATTCAGACCCCCTTAATTTTTTCACTTTTTGTTATATTGGAGCCATTTGCTAAAATCATTTAAGTTCATTTTTTTCCTCATTAATGTACACACAGCACCCCATATTGACAGAAAAACACAGAATTGTTGACATTTATGCAGATTTATTAAAAAATAAAAACTGAAATATCACATGGTCCTAAGTATTCATACCCTTTGCTGTGACACTCATATATTTAACTCAGGTCCATTTCTTCTGATCATCGTTGAGATCGTTCTACACCTTCATTTGAGTCCAGCTGTGTTTGATTATACTGATTGGACTTGAATAGGAAAGCCACACACCTGTCTATATAAGCCCTTACAGCTCACAGTGCATATCCGTGCAAATGAGAATAATGAGGTGAAAGGAACTGCCTGAAGAGCTCACAGACAGAATTGTGGCAAGGCACAGATCAGGCCAAGGTTACAAAAATCTGCTGCACTTAAGGTTTCTAAGAGCACAGTGGCCTCCATAATCCTTAAATGGAAGACGTTTGGGACGACTAGAACCCTTCCTAGAGCTGGCCAAACTGAGCTATCGGGGGAGAAGAGCCTTGGTGAGAGAGGTAAAGAAGAACCCAAAGATCACTGTGGCTGAGCTCCAGAGATGCATTCAGGAGATGGGAGAACGTTGTAGAAAGTCAACCATCACTGCAGCCCTCCACCAGTCTGGGCATTATGGCAGAGTGGCCGGACGGAAGCCTCTCCTCAGTGCAAGACACATGAAATCCCGCATGGAGTTTGCTAAAAAACACCTGAAGGACTCCAACATGGTGACAAATAAGATTCTCTGGTCTGATGAGACCAAGATAGAACTTTTTGGCCTTAATTCTAAACGGTATGTGTGGAGAAAACCAGGCACTGCTCATCACCTGTCCAATACAGTCCCAAATGAAGCATGGTGGTGGCAGCATCTTGCTGTGGGGGTGTTTTTCAGCTGCAGGGACAGGATGACTGGTTGCAATTGAAGGAAAGATGAATGCGGCCAAGTACAGGGATATCGTGGACTAAAACCTTCTCTAGAGTGCTCAGAACCTCAGACTGGGCCAAAGGTTTACAATGACCCTAAGCACAGAGCCAAAATAACGAAGGAGTGGCTTCAAAACAACTCTGTGACTCTTCTTGAATTGCCCAGCCCTGACTTAAACCCAATTGAGCATCTCTGGAGAGACCTAAAAATGGCTGTCCACCAACGTTTACCATCCAACTGCATACTTTCCGTACCCACTGTATATTTTCATCATCCAGAAAAGCCCGGCAGTTATGAGATAGCTTAAAAAATAGGGTTAAGTCATGACAAAACCTGAATGGCGTTATAAGTGGTTAGCAACTTGCGTATGCTATGTGAATGTTGGATTCAAATGCAGTATTATCAGATCATCTTTGAGCATCTCGCTGTATTGGCTTGAAGAAATAAAGTTTTGGCCGTTCAGCACCTGGAACCTTCACCTGCGAGATTTCTTTCTGCATTTAGATGACCAACTTTCCTCAATAAGAACACAGTTTTCCACAGAGTTGTTAAACAGTTATTTTGAAGAATGTTGGTAATCGAGCAACGGCAGTACACATTGACTTGCATTTGTCTCGTTTACCAACATTTTTCAAAAAAATCTTCTTTCGTGGTCTACAGAATAAAGTCATACAGGTTTAAAATGAAGGGTAAGTAAATGATGACAGAACTAAAAAAAAAATTGGTGAATTATCCGCCATCTGCAAACGAGCAGTGTCTTGTATTGCCTTCTCAAAAGTGCAGTAAAACTCCTTCCTGATGGAACATTTTTCCTAACTCGGTCCGTTCAACTACATCTCTCACAACATTAAAAAAAAACGACTTAAAACCCATCTCTTCTGTGAATACTTAAAAGACAAATGAGAAAAAAAACTAACCCTCTCTCTTTCTCCCAACAGGTAGTGTTCTGGCTTTTCTTGAAACTAGTAACCTGGTATTTGCACCAATAGTATTGCTCCTGTATGACATATCGCTTTATTGGTCCCTGAACTTTCTGTAAGTCGCTTTGGATAAAAGTGTCTGCTAAATGTAAATGTAAAACTATGCCTATAATTTTAGTTGGCCTTTAAAACAGAGGGTATATATATTTGGTCAAATCATCTATATAGTATGATATTGCTAACATCCAATATACACATGTAATTAATTTTTATACTGTACTGTATTGTGTTTACTTAATTATATTTTATGTACATGATTTGTTTCAGCAGTTGATGAAACCCTGTTGGATAATAAGGATATTGTCATTTACCTGCAACTGTCCTCCAGCCCAGATGATGTTTTCAGTGTTAAGCACAAAGCGCTGGTCAGGGGGCAGTGAGGCATCATAGTAACCCACTGCTTTAAACTGAATTGATCCATCAGAGTCCTGCTGCCAGTTCACAACTTCATACTGCGCCACTGCACCACCAGTGCTGTCAAACCACACACGACCTCCAAATTTAACTGTGAAATTAACCTTTTTAAGAGCCTCAACCATCTGGTACAAAGACAGATTTGACAGTTGACAGTCATAGTGACAATTTAAACACATACAAATTGTAGGGATGCATTTCTTCTTTTTTTACCTGTTGCGGTTGTATTGTCATATTTTTCTCACAACCTCGTTGTTCTTTGCACTTGAGCAGACTGCGTAGTGCATAAGCCACAGCATACACTGCTTTGTAGACATTACTTATATATCTATCAGGTGCTTCTTCTGTGTAATTTTTCAGCACGAGTAGGTCTTTATATCTGCTGCAATTTAATTCAGCTTGAGATAAATTCCCATCTCTTTGTGAGCACGGTAAAACTGTGTCCCAGAATGATTTCATAACATAATCTAAAAACCCCTCAACAGAGATTTGGCTCACTGCAAACCCCAGTGACCCTTTCATGACACGAAAAGTGTTTGGAGTGATCAGAGCCTTTGAAGTTATCCATCCTACCACTCCTACAATTTGGAGGCCTGTAATGTTCTGAATACTTAGTTGCTCAACTAAAAATTCCATCTCATAAAATGAAACAAATGCAACAATCACTTTTGCTGTGCCTTGTTTCATTGTTTTTACCACTTTTTGGAGTTTTTCAAACTCTGTGCGGTAGAATTTTACAGAGTACTCTATGCAAATCCCCTCCTTCTTGGCTGCATTCAGAAACATTTCCATTCCATAGTTTCCATAGTCATTGTCACTGTTTACAGCTCCAACCCAAGTCCAGCCCAAGTGTTTGACTAGAAGTGCAAGTGCTCGGCTCTGATGATAATCACTGGACGTAGTCCTGAAGAAAGAGGGGAAATCTTTCCTATTACTGAGACAGTCACATCCCGCTGAGGGACTTATCTGAAAAAGAAATCAAGATAAGCAATGAACAGAAATGAGTTACATAACTTTGTCAAATTTGTTATTGCCATTTACCACTGGAATTTTAAAAGGTCCTGTGGTTCTCGACAGAAGGACTGTGGTGGCAGACTCTGTTTCTCCTATGATAGCATGTATAGGAGTCTGTCCATTGCATCTTTGAACTGATGCAAACTCTGGTCCATTCATCACTGCCATAATTGCACTCATAGAAGACAGTCTTGAACCACATGTATCATATATTCTGTAGCCAATAGACACATTTGGGAGTAAAATTCCATTCCTGTTAATCTCCTCAACTGTAAATATCAGCATTTGAACTAGTCGAAAATCTCTCAGAGTCACACTGTAAAATATTAAACCAGCAGGTTAAAAAAAATGTATTAGTGTTAAATACATGATCTTGACTAATGTTTCCTGAATATTTTCCAACGTTACAAACCTGGAGCATGACAAAGGTTGAGGTTTTTGTGTGAATGCAAACAAAGGTAATGTTTCTTTACTGCGAACTGCAAAAACTGATCCAATAGTTACATCACCTTCCTTTGAAAATAGCGAGTATTTAGTGTCCCCCATCATTCGGCAAAGATTGTTTTCAACCTGTGCATTAAGGTGATGGAAAAGCAGAAGTGTGTGTAGGAAAAAAAACATCCCAACGAATGAGCTAGTCTGCAGGTGCAAAATGCAATGCACCCTATTCTCTGATGGATGTTTTATAGAAAGTAAAAAGGGATCAACAATACGCAGCTAATGACCTCATCAAGCAGGGGTGAGGTGTCAGTGGACCCTCTTGCCATACATTTTTGGTAAAAAAAATAGATTAAAACATAAAATAAGTGTTATTGTCAATCATCATTTAAAGTTCCTTTTTATAATTTTTATAATTATAGTAAAAATAATTTTGGTAATAGTTATACTAACTAATCTCAAGATATCAATTGTTATCTCCCAGCATTATCCAGAGGTTTATGTGGCTTGTTCACTTGAATATCATTGATAAATCAAAATTGATTAACTCTATGGCTCATTTAGTCTCTAATAAGAGAGTGGCATCAGGCATGCTTGCTTCAAATTCGGTTTCCCGTCAGGTTTGTAGATCTCCTCAGTAAGAGATTCCAACTCTGAGGTCTCTGTCTGACACAGTTTTGAGTGCAGATACATCATAGAGTTCTGTTAATGTGTATTTTCTTGAAAATGGGGTACTTTTTGGAAATGTACAACCCAGATGATGTTTTCCGTGTTAAGCAAAAATCATGGTCAGGGTGCAGTGAGGCATCATAGTAACCGACTGCTTTAAACTGAATTGATCCTGTTGCCAGTTCACTACTTCATACTGGGCTACTGCACCAACATTGCTATCAAACCACACACAATCTCCAAATTGTGAAAGTAAATAATTGTCTTTCACAATATTGTTTTTATTAAAGTGTCCCACAGAAAAATATGTATGTTTTGAACAATCTAAGGGTGAAACAATAATGAAAATATTTTTATTTTAAAGGGAACTGTTACTTTGCGTTACTTCATCTGCAGCGTAACATTAGTTCTACCAGAAAAACTTGGGAGGCGAATATTGAGTATTGAAGATTTATTAAACAGCTGATAGACAGAATGTATGGTTATAGCGAATATGAATATTGAGTTTCTTTGGAGTAGGCCCTGCCGTGGCTCGCATCCAGAGGGCCAAGAAGTCCTCCAATTCCCGCCTTGAGATGAAGGCAGGGGGCGTAGCCAACTCCTGAGAATGGTCGTAGGCTTACCTCTGGAGTGGGGCCTATCCCCCCCAAAAAAAGGGATTTCTACTCACCCGCTTGTTAGAGTCTCTAGCTGTTCCTGCAGAACGAGATTAGAATGCAAATGTTAATGATATAACCAAATGACCGGTCGTCGGGCCATAAGCAACACTGAGGAGATAGGCCACAAGACTGATACGAGGCCCTGATAGGCCACAACACTGAGACAAGACCCCGATAGGCCACAACACTGACAAGGCTCCGATAGGCCACAACACTGACAAGGCTCCGATAGGCCACAACACTGACAAGGCTCCGATACGCCACAACACTGACAAGGCTCCGATAGGCCACAACACTGAGACAAGGCCCCGATAGGCCACAACACTGAGAAAAGACCACGAAAAGCCATAACACTGAGACAAGGCGTCGATAGGCCATGACACTGCCAAGGCCCCGATAGGCCACGACACTGAGACGAGGCCCCGATAGGCCCCAGTGACTGAGGAAACAAAACTGAATTACATGAATTAATGCATGAATTACCTGGATCTTTGCTGGATAGGGCTGCCGTGATGGTAGAGGAGTCCAGTCTTATTAGGACTCATAAGCGGAGGACGACCATCTACCTGTCCGTTTAATAGTTTCCATTGGAATTCTGTGTTCAGCAGTGGTAGTGGCTGCTCTGATCCTGAAGGAGTGTCGGTATACAGGAGGGGCGAACATAGAGATGATGCCTAGATAGGCCACAACATAGATACGAGGCCTCAATAGGCCACGAGATGGAAACAAGTGTTGGGGGAAGCGAGAAACCATCACCAGTAGATGCATGAAATACCTTGATCTTGACTTGAAAGAGCTTGTCGGGCTTCCACAATGGTTTTGGAGTCAGGTCTTATGTAGGGCTCGAATGCAGACGACAACCATCTGCACACCAGCTTTATTAAAATCCTAACCTGGCAGCTTTCGTAGCTGCTCCGATCCCAAGGTATTGTCCGGTATAGAAGGGGTGAAAGATCGCATGTTCTTAATCAAGCTTATCAACTGCAGAGTTATTTTCTTCTTTTTGCCCTACCAGACGCACAAGTTCAGAATGTTGACAATCAAGATGATTATGTCTCGCATTCAGTCCCACGACTGGTTCGTGACTATCGATCTGAAAGATGCATACTTTTTCAGTGTATTTCGGGAAAACTATTGGGTTTAACCACAGTAAAATATGTATAATTAATGGTGATTAACCATACCTATTTTTACACACTTTACCTGATGCAGTAGACCTAATAATAGCGAAAAACTAAATGCACTTGTCCAGCGAGTGATCAGCAGATCATATATCAACTCTAAGAAATATTACTTTCCTGGCCTTGGAAACATAACACTCTTACTGTAGAGCAATACCGCTTCAGAAATTATAACGAAATCAAGCAGTTTAAGTGATGTTAATATGTGATAAGTAAAACAGAAACAATTCGAGCGTGGAGACGAATGCAGGTTTATTGACCACACCAAAGGGAAAACAAACCGACTAACTAACAAATAACAAACGCTAACAAACAAACTTGAAACGTTAAAGCAGTAAAGAAATGGAAGAAATAGACAAAGCAAAGAGTGGAAGTATTACAAACAGCTATTCACATCTGCATAAACCATCGAGGACAGTCTCCTTAGTTTAAAGGGGTTACAGCTTAAACGCAGCTATTTAGAATAAAGTTGAGATACTTGCACTGGCTTCCTGAGTGTGCTGGGACAAGTTCTTGTGCGCGTTGAAAAGGGTTTTCAGAGTGCTGATGGTTTCAAAGCAAGCGGGTGAGTCTTTCTTAGAACTGGATTGGTTGACGAAGCTCGAACGAACTTAGCCGAAGCAAACTGCCGGAAGGAGCTGTCTCCGAGGAGAGAGACAGGTCTAGACGACGTGCCGGGCAGGAGCGCGAGAACACTATTTTGAGCATCGTTTGCTCTGTTCACAGATGTTTTAAGCCTGGGGGATTCACGCCCCTCCAAGGTGGGCGATCCAATGCAATGAGATGATTTTGGGCGCGAAAGCAATGTTTCTTTGTCCTGCTCATTAGCTCATTTGCATTTAGAGTTGCCTAGAAGTGTTCTCGTTGGGGGAGCACTCCATCCTCCTCGTTGGGACTCCTTTGAAGTCCAGGGGAGTGTGTTGGAATCTATCCTGATCTAATGATGGATGCTTTAAGAGAGGGCAGTTGGATCAGACTTACTGGCGCCGATTAGATTCCAGTTGAGAGGTCATAGTGTTTTACGATGCCCAAAGTGGTCACCTTTGGTCCGACCATATCCTACACTATCATGTAAAGATCCTGCTACAACACAGGAATGTCCTGAGGTTCGCTTTTTAGCTCAGTCTCGAGAGCTTGCGCTTCGACATCGGGATGTGATCCTGTCTCCTCTAAAAGCTCTCAGTTTAAGACTCAACGCCACAAAGAGCGTTCTCTCCCCTACGTAAAATACAATGTATTTAGGAATAATATGGACCTCGACCGCGATGCAGGCACAACTTTCTCCTGCACGTGTCAAATCCATCCTGAGCACCCTGAGGAGCATCAGCCTAGGCCAGAAAGTGAATTCTCATTACTTTCAAAGAGTTTTAGGTCTCATGCAGCGGCTTCCACAGTGTTACCTCTGGGCCATCTGCACAAGAGACTGTTTCAGTTGTGGCTAAAAACCAGGGGGTTTCATCCAAGAGCCACCCCAAAAGGCAGACAAGGTTGACGTGACAGGGGCTTCGCACCCTTACCTTGTGGTTCAGACCTCGGTCTTTGACTTTAGGTCCCACTCTCGGTCCGTGTTGTGGTCGCAGGATGCTTAGATGGGGGCCGCCAAGCATTGGGTGAGGGATGCTATTGCTCTGGCCTATGAGGCGCGTAGTCAAGTTTTCCCCTCAAGGAGTCAGAGCTCAATCCACTAGGGAGGTTTCATCTTCTATGGCCTTAGCAAGAGGCTGGTCCTCTCCGCACACATTTGTCAGATTTTATAGTCTTGATGTCCATGCCACTCCAGGCTCACGTGTAAGTTCTCTCTTCACACAGCAGTTCAGCTCAGTGTGTGCTGTTGATGTAACTAAATGACTCCGATATATTAGTTAAAGTCCGCAGGACTGTCATGCACCCAAGAAAGTGAATAACTGAATTAATTGGTAGTTTACCAAAGACGCTAAATGCGAACGATTCAGCTGAACTGGTTCGACCAGTTCACTTAAAAGAAAGGACCGGTTCAAATGAACCATTCGTTAGTGGCGTGAACCAGAGAGCATCAAACGTTACGATGTCAGCGAGCAGCTGCTTAATACAATTTGGTCTTACAAACCATGAAGAATTTATCGACAGTGAGCTTGAAAGGAAACCAGTGGGACAACATCCAATATGTTTATTGTCATTGCGATATGAACATGTTATATAAGGATGGGCACCGAAACCTGCTTTTAAACGAGGCGTGGGGCCTCTACTCTTCTCTATCGAATTTCGAACATGCACGAGCAGGGCAGGTGCGTACACCCACGCACGCATGCACGCACACATACACAAAAAGGTTTTTATTGCTGCACAGCCTTGCTGTTACGAGGGCTGATAAAAAGTTCCTTAAAAAAGTGGTTTCTTTTTTGGTTACTTTCGGGGACACCAAGTACATAGTTCAAGAATGGGAACAGATGCGAGTGTTTGCTGGTTACTTGTTACATTTTTTATTGGCAGAATAAAATTGTTACACTTCAATAAAAAAAAATTGAAGTTACACTTCAGCTTTGTGACTTTAGTGCTATACCTAAAGTTAATAAAATTACCTTATTTGATCTGCTTTTAGATCATTACAAACAATAATGATATGATTATTTTAGAATAGAAGATATGCTGTCTCTTGCATCACATAAATTATCAATAGTTAAGTATGTGGTCTTGTAGTCATGATTTTTTTCTGTCTGTGTCTTGACTGTCTCAATTGGACTCGGTCTTGACTTGGACTCAAACCTCTCTGGACTTGGACTTGACTCAGTAACGACTAATCCAGGTCTTGGACTCGACAACAGTGGACTTGACTACAGCCCTAACCTATAGTGTACTCCTGCCTTGAGAGCAGCACGCTGCGCTGTCAAACTGACCTAATGAAACAAACCTATAGACTATTCCTACCCTGAAAGCAGCAAGCTGCAGTGTAAAACTGACCTATAGACTCCTCCTGCCCTGAGAGAAGCACGCTGTACTGAAAAGCTGACCTAATGATACAAACCTATAGACTACTCCTGCCGTGAGAGCAGCACACTTTACTTTAAAACTGACCAAATGAAACAAACCTATAGACTACTCCTGCCCTGAGAGCAGTACGCTGTACTGTAAATCTGACCTAATGATACAAACCGTCTTGGTTACATATTTGGATTTTGGATTTGGATTCAATTTATTGTCATTACACATATACAAGTACAGTGTAGCAAAATGGATTAAGAAGAAAAATACAGCATAACATGAGGAAAAGTGGTGAAAAAAGAATACACATAATACACCATAGACAAGACTTGCAACAGGGGAAGTTAATCCAGCTCCGGCAAGCAGCCATCCGGTCCAGTGCCATTACAGCACCGTTCACAGACCCGCTTATCAGGCTGGCGGTTTAAAGCGACGGAGGCGTGTGATTTGGTGAGGGCAATGTGTGTGTGTGTGTATGTGTGATAGTTTGTAATAATCACGAGTCTGTAGAGTGGGGGAGGAACGCAAGAGCATCTCACTGTAGTGCTATTCACAGGGTTGATTTTCCAGCGGCCTTGGGCAAAGCCAGTGCTGGTTCCGCCGAGCCGAAAAAGATAAGATTGTGATTGTTTAGTCGAGAAGCCGTATCCAAGATGTCCCGGCAACCCTCACCCTGAAGAATTGCCTCACCTCCTTTTTGGTCTTGGGTCTAGGGGAGATTGCAATTGCTGCTGTCTTGTCAATTTGGGGACGCACCTGCCCTTGACCCAAGTGGAAGCCCAGATACCTGACCTCCACTCGCCCAAATGCAAACTTTTTCAGGTTAGCTGTGAGCTACCCGCTCCTCTCAGCTACCTCAAGACCTGCATTAAGGTGCTGCATATGCCGCTGCCAATCATTACTATAAATGACAATGTTGTTTAAGTAAGCAGCAGCACATGCCGCCAGTATCCTTTTGTCAAATCCAACGTCGAATAAAAGCGAGCCGCACCTAGCCGATCAAGCAGTTCATCAATCCGAGCATTGGTTATGCATCAAATTCCGACACAGCATTCACCTTGCGATAGTCCACACAGAATCAGACCGAGCCGTTGGTTTTGGGAACCAAAACTATCGGGCTGCCCCAGTCACTGTTGGACTCCTCTATTACTCCTATATCCAGCATAGCGTCTAATTCGATACGGCCGGCCACTTACAACCACTCCCAGTGTGGTCTCAATATGGTGCTGTATGAGTGTAGTGCGGCCAGGCAGAGGCGAGAACACTTCGGCAAAACGGGCCTGCAACTTGGCAACGTCAGTGATCTGGGACGGCGAAAGGTGATCCCCAGGGGCCAGAGTGTTCTTCTTCCCACCTCTTGCCCGAGATCATCCTCCCTTCCTACCACCATCGCCAGCATCACTGCGTCTGCCTCACTTTTTTATTAGGTAGAGGTGGTATAATTGATGTGCCGCGTTTCTGTCTGGTCTTACCACCTCATAATTGAGGTCCCCCACTCGTCGTGTAACCACAAAAGGGTCCTTGCCTCTCGGCAAATAATTTTGAGCTGGATGTTGGGAGCAATATGAGGAGTTTCTCTCCAGGTGTAAATTGACGTAATCTGGCACCCCTATTATATTGCTGGCTTTGTCTGTCCTGGGCCTGTAACAAATTTTCCATAGAGAGCTCCTGCCATTTATCCCATTTTTTGGGATCAGAGAATCAGAGAATCAGATCAGAGAATCCTCGACCCCACTGCACGCCGCCATGTGATCCTCCACCAGGACGGCTTGTATCAGCAACGTTGGCCGGTTGCAGTGGACCCACTGTGCGGTCCCGCGGGCAGCCTTCCCACAAACTGCTCCAGTACCACCTTCCCCACCGTAGTGTCAACATCATCCAGCAACCACTTGCGGCACGCATCCCGGAGCTGTTGGGCAAACACAAAGGGTTGCATGGTCCCCGAGCTCCAGCGACCGAAAACGCAGTCGCTGCTGCTCCGGGGTCCGTCCGACTCGCTGGAGGACTGCCTTTCGGAGGACCGTGTAATCCAGGAGGTTCTGGACTGGCAGCCCAGCTCTCGCTGGCCAGCCAGATACCTCTGCGGACCTCTCGAACAGGTCGATGAAGGCCTCCGGGTCGTCCTGAGGACCCATCTTATGGAGCAGCATGGGAGTCGAAGATGCGGTGACTGTTGGTACACCCTTGGTCTGCCCCCCACTCGTAATCCAGCTCCGGAACACCTCGTGGTCATTCATCTGAGCTTGGAGGAGCCTCTCGAAGCATACTTCCTGCTCCCCCTGCAGTGTCAGCAGGGCCTGATGTTGCTCCTGATGGAGATGGGTGGGGGAGGGCCTGGCGACCGCACATTATTGCTTATGATTCGGTTGCATGTCCTGGCGAGCGTTAGTGCTCTTAGCAGGGGTGGGATCTGCAAAGGGAACCTGGGCAACAGAAACACTGTAGAGAGAATGAAGGTTTGTGGGTGTGACGATCCTGTCCTTTCTGTTCTTGGATTTCGTGCCTTGGGACAGGGTTGCTACAGTATCATGTCTTGTGTGTATGTTTTGTTTTATGTGGAGACACGTGGCGGTATGTTTGGATAATTCGCCGCGTGTCATCCTGTGTTCCGTTAAGCTCCGCCCCCTTGTTTCTCCGTTAGGCTCCCTTAGTGTGTTATCTCCGTCACCTGTCTCCCATTAGTGTTTAGTCTTGTCACCTGCCCTTCTCCGTCCCTGTGCAATCTCCCCTCGTTATTATGTCCCTATTTAATACCACTGTTTCCCCTCACACCTTGTTCGGTTCATTTTATTGTATTTGTCTTTCTTGCCTTACCCCATGTTCCGGATTATATTTGGATTACCCTGAGTGCTTTTCCTCCCCGTGAGTTCTGTCCTAGTATTTCGTGTTTTGGACTTATTATTTTATTTGCTATCATGTTTAATTTCTTCCCCTCGTGGAGAGTTTTCTGTTTGTGAGTACTAGTATCTGTTTTGCCCCATCGTGGGTTTTTTGTTATTTAAATAAAATTCTTTGCTTTAACTTCGTCTGCCTGCATCTGGGTTCTGCTCATACGTTTCGTGACAGTGGGCTTGCATATTTATAGAGTTACTGTGTGCTGATAAGATGTAATTGCTGATGACTAATTGGTCGAACAAATTATTTGCACGTGCTCCTCACTAACTTTGTTAATAAAACATCATGTAGTAAATAGCTGCAGTTTTTCCTTGGTGTTTTTAAAAGTTTAATGTACACACTATAACAGTATTAATACAATCTGCATTTTCACGGATCAGCAAAAACAACTAATGTGTATGACGTATGTAAAATGTGTAAAAAACATGGTGTATGATGTAGAATTGATAACTGCGTTGGGCTGAAACTAGTAAAAAACACCGCCGCAATGCACCGGGTGTGTGATAGGGCCCAAGACTAATATTTTTATATAAATAAACAAGACTTAAGAAAATGTAAGAATGTTTTCATGTCTGCGTCATATTTCAATAAAAGCTCTGTGTGTGCACTTTGTGTTTAAAAAGTAATCAGGCAGATCATAAACATTTACCTTAATATAAATATATTTGTTTATTTCTTAGTTGGACTAGGTTTGTGTTTTTCCCATCAAATGTTGTTTTGTATTTTGTTCAGGCTTAAACAGGATGATGTAACATTTAGGTGCAAATATGCAGAATAATAAACCAAAGCTTGAGGCTAAAATTGCAAAAATCTCCACAGCTACAGTGAATTTTCCAGGAGAACTGACATAAGCTGGAATAAATGTGATCCACACAGCACTGAATATGAGCATACTGAATGTGATGAATTTAGCTTCATTGAAGTTATCAGGCAGTGTCCGAGCCAGAAAAGCAAGAATGAAGCACAAGAGAGCCAGTAGACCGATATAACCCAGTACAGCCCAGAAACCAACAGTAGAACCCAGACTGCACTCAAGAATGATCTTCTCTTCATAGTATTTCATATTTTTATAGGGAAAAGGAGGAGATATTGTTAACCAAAGGAAACATATAATAACCTGAATAAGTGTAAAGGCAAGAACACTGAGTCTCTGTTGCACAGGCCCAAACCATTTCATGACATTACTTCCTGGAAGTGTGGCCTTGAAGGCCATTAACACAACTAATGTTTTACCCAGAACACAAGAGATACAGAGGACAAAAGTGATCCCAAACGCTGTGTGACGTAACATACAGGACCACTCAGTGGGGCGACCAATGAAAGTAAGTGAACAGAGAAAACACAGAGTCAATGAGAAGAGCAGCAGGAAGCTCAGCTCTGAGTTGTTGGCTTTCACTATGGGGGTGTCCTTCTTACTGTAAAATAGGCATGTGACAAGAACAGTTATTCCTACACCAAACAGTGAGAAAAAGACCAGCACTATACCCATAACTTCTGTGAATGACAGAAACTCTACAGCCTTTAACTCACAACCAGTGTTCTCAGTATTAGACCAGTAATCCTCTGGACAATGCATGCAGTTATTTGAATCTGAAAAAAAAACATTTTGATCACTATACTGTACGGTATGTAGAAACAAAAAATACTTTTCATTTATAAACTCCTTTGATAAATAGCTGTATATGGACTGAATCTAAATTTTTTTTTATTTGGGCTAAAGTTTACCTGTCAAATTACTGATTTCTCCATCTGCACATGGAATACAGTCATAACAGCAGACAGGTCTTCCTTTCTGTGTAGCCTTCCTGGTACCTGGAGGACAACTCTCACTGCACACCGACCTTGGCTTCTACAGATAATGATATGGAAAATATGATAGAATTTCTTAATTTCAGCAAACGAGCAGTGTCTTGTATTGCCTTCTCAAAAGGGCAGTAAATGCAGTAAACTTCCTGATGGAACATTTTTCCTAACTCAGTCCGTTCAACTACATCTCAACATTAAAAAAAACTACTTAAAACCCATCTCTTCTGTGAATACTTGAAAGACACATGAGAAAAAAACTAACCCTCTCAGTGTCAAGCTTTTCTTGAAACTAGTAACCTGGTATCTGCACCAATAGTATTGCTCCTGTATGACATATCGCTTTATTGGTCCCTGAAATTTCTGTAAGTCGCTTTGGATAAAAGTGTCTGCTAAATGACTAAATGTAAATGTAAAACTATGCCTATAATTTTAGTTGGCCTTTAAAAGAAATGGTATATACATTTTCTCAAATCATCAATTTAGTATGATATTGCTCACATCCAATATACACATGTAATTAATTTTTATACTGTACTGTATTGTTTTAGTTAATTTTATTTTATATACATGATATGTTTCAGCAGTTGATGAAACCCTGTTGGATAATCAGGATATTGTCATTTACCTGCAGCTGTCCTCCAGCCCAGATGATGTTTTCAGTGTTAAGCACAAAGTGCTGATCAGGGGGCAGTGAGGCATCATAGTAACCCACTGCTTTAAACTGAATTGATGCATCAGAGTCCTGCTGCCAGTTCACAACTTCATACCGGCCTACTGCACCACCAGTGCTGTCAAACAAGATACGACCTCCGAATTTAAGTGTGAAATTAACCTTTTTTAGAGCCTCAACCATCTGGTACAAAGACAGATTTGACAGTTGACAGTCATAGTGACAATTTAACACATAAAAATTGTAGGGATGCATTTTTTAATAACAAATTCTATTTTTTTTACCTGTTGCGGTTGTATTGTCATATTTTTCTCACAACCTCCTTGTTCTTTGCAGTTGAGTAGACTGTGTAGTGCATAAGCCACAGCATACACTGCTTTGTAGACATTACTTATATATCTATCAGGTGCTTCTTCTGTGTAATTTTTCAGCACGAGTAGGTCTTGATGTCGGCTGCAATTTAATTCAGCTTGAGATAAATTCCCATCTCTTTGTGAGCACGGTAAAACTGTGTCCCAGAATGAATTCATAGCATAATCTAAAAACCCCTCAACAGAGATTTTGCTCAGTGCTAACCCCAGTGTCCCTTTCATAACAGGGACAGTGTTTGGAGTGATCAGAGTCTTTGAAGTTATCCAACCTACAGATCCTAATATTTGGAGGCCTGTAATGTTCTGGATACTTAGTTGCTCAACTAGAAATTCCATCTCATAAAATGAAACAAATGCAACAATCACTTTTGCTGTGCCTTGTTTCATTGTTTTTACCACTTTTTGGAGTCTTTCATACTCTGTACGGTAGAATTTTACAGAGTACTCTATACAAATCCCCTCCTTCTTGGCTGCATTCAGAAACATTTCCATTCCATAGTTTCCTAACTCATTGTCACTGTTCACAGCTCCAACCCAAGTCCAGCCCAAGTGTTTGACTAAAAGTGCAAGTGCTCGGCTCTGATGATAATCACTTGGAACAGTCCTGAAGAAAGAGGGGTAAGCTTTCCTATTACTGAGACAGTGACATCCCGCTGAGGGACTTATCTGAAAAAGAAATCAAGATAAGCAATGAACAGTAATGAGTTACATAACTTTGTCAAATTTGTTATTGCCATTTACCACTGGAATTTTAAGAGGTCCTGTCGTTCTTGCCAGAAGGACTGTGGTGGCAGACTCTGTTTCCCCAATGATAGCATGTATAGGAGTCTGTCCATTGCATCTTTGAACTGTTTCAAACTCTGGTCCATTCATCACTGCCATAATTGCACTCATTGAAGACAATCTTGAACCACATGAATCATATATTCTGTAGCCAATAGTAACATTTGGGAGTAAAATTCCATTCCTGTTAATCTCCTCAACTGTAAATATCAGCATTTGAACTAGTCGAAAATCTCTCAGAGTCACACTGTAAAATATTAAATCAGCAGGTTAAAAAATTGTGTTTGTGTTAAATACATGATCTCCTCTAATGTTTCCTGAATATTTTCCATAGTTACAAACCTGGAGCATGACAAAGGTTGAGGTTTTTGTGTGAACATAAACGAAGGTAATTTCTCTTTACTGCGAACTGCAAAAACTGATCCAATAGTTACATCACCTTCCTTTGAAAACAGCGGATATTTAGGGTCTCCCATCATTCGGCACTGAGTGTTTTCAACCTTTGCATTAAGGTGATGGAAAAGCATAAGTGTGTGTAGGAAAAAAAACATCCCAACGAATGAGCTAGTCTGCAGGTGCAAAATGCAATGCACCCGATTCTCTGATGGATGTTTTATAGAAAGTAAAAAGGATCAACAATACGTAGCTAATGACCTCATCAAGCAGTGGGAAGGTGTCAGTGTCCCCTCTTGCCATACATGTTTTATAAAAAAATAGGTTAATACACAAAATAAGTGTTATTGTCAATCATCATTAAATTTCAATTAGATTTTTTTATAATTATAGTAAAACTAATATTGGTAATAGTTATACTAACTAATGTATCAATTGTTATCTCCCAGCATTAACCAGAGGTTTATGTGGCTTGTTCACTCACATGAATGACACTGATAATACAAAACTGATTAATTCTATGGCTCATTTGGCCTTTAATAAGGGAGTGGCATTGCTTTAAATTCTGCTTCCCATCAGGTTTGTATATCTCCTCAGTAAGAGATTCCAACTCTAAATCTCTGTCTGACACAGTTTTGAGTGCAGATACATCATAGAGTTCTGTTAATGTGTATTTTCTTGAAAATGGGGTTCTTTTTGGAAATGTACGACCCAGATGATGTTTTAAGTGTTACGCAAAAAGCGCTGGTCAGGGTGCAGTGAGGCATCATAGTAACCCACTGCTTCAAACTGAATTGATCCTGTTGCCAGTTCTTTACTTCATACTGGGCTACTGCACCAACATTGCTATCAAACCACACACAATCTCCAAATTGTGAAATCATTAATTGTCTTTCATGGCATGCGCATGCCAGTCCCCAATCTGTCCCATAGCGGACAGACTCGACAACAGGATGAGGATGAAATTATCTGTCATAAAGTCGGACAGCTACCTCCTGGCATCGGATGCGTAGACCCTTTGGAGCTACCGCCCCTGTTGCGGTGGCCCCGCCCTCTCCGTAACGCTCGCGGCTGGACCTGGAGGTGCCTGAGGAGCTCACAAAGACCTGAAATACGCCATTTGCGGCGTATACCCGTCTGACGGGCTCAGGAGCTGTTACATCCTGGATGGTGGGGCAGCTGAGGGATATGTCGATGTCCCCAAGGTGGAATGTGAATGAAAGGAGCACCGCAGACACTGCCACTTGGAGGGGTCGACCAAGGCTCCCTTCCAAGGCATGTAAGCTCTTTGACAATCTTGTCGAACACTTATGATGCTGTGGGTTAAGATGCCTCCTTCCTCCACACTATGGTGCTCCATCAGATTCATAATGCTATGGTGACCCATCGGGTCTTAAGTCAACGCGTTAGGATCTGGTTGATGGAAGACCGACCCAGCTGCGCACCGCCACTGATCTCTCTAACAAATAGGGAAACCATCTTACTTGCTCTGTATCCTAAGATTAACCATCAACGTAAAGTTTGATGCTATGTCCGAGACCCACGTCATCGATGACTTATTGCAAACTGCGATCCTTCACCGCCGCCGTGCGCGTCTCATCGGTCCAGCTCAGGATCGGGATTCATTATTCGATTCCCCGGCTTCATCACCTGGCCCAGATAGTTGTCCCTCTCGCCGTAGGCCAACTTCAACCTCCAGCCAACGGCCCGCCAGCAGTTAATACTGCAGGCCGCCCAAGAAACTTCGACCCTGGCGTTATCAGTCCATCACACAGCTTAATATGCCCTAACCTCAACCTCGTCACCACACGGCTCTGCCTTTCCTAGCAATAATAGCATCATTCCATTCCATTTTCTACCGCTTATCCGAACTACCTCGGGTCACGGGGAGCCTGCGCCTATCTCAGGAGTCATCGGGCATCAAGGCAGGATACACCCTGGATGGAGTGCCAACCCATCGCAGGGCACACACACACTCACTCACGCACACTCACACTCACACGCGCACACTCACACGCTACGGACAATTTTTTCCAGAGATGCCAATCAACCTACCATGCATGTCTTTGGACCAGGGGAGGAAACCGGAGTACCCGGAGGAAACCCCCGAGGCACGGGGAGAACATGCAAACTCCACACACACAAGTCGGAAGCGGGAATCGAACCCCCAACCCTGGAGGTGTGAGGCGAACGTGCTAACCACTAAGCCACCGTGCCCCTAATAGCATCATTCCGATTGAGGAATTTTCTCTGCACTATCATAACATAGATCAAGCTATCACTTTAATAAAACATGCCGGTCTTGGCACTTGGCTAGCCAAAGTTGAGATCACATCCGCATTTAAAGTCATGCTAAACCACCCAGACTTCTGGCACCTTCTCGGCATTCGATGGCATAATAAATTTTACTTTTCTGTCCGTCTCACATTCGGCTGCAGAAGCAGGCCCAAAATTTTCTACATGTTGTCAGAGACAATTTGCTGGATTCTCTCTAACAATTACGCAATTCCCTACCTTATCCACCTACTCAATGATTTTTTTAATCATCTCGTCTCCTGACTCGTTTCCGGCTGCATATCTAGCAAAAGTCCAGCAGGTTTTCAAAATTCTCTGCGTTCCCCTCGCCCCAGACAAAACTTTGAATTTCTCGGAATTAAATTAGACTTGCTTAAATTCCAGGCTTCTCTGCCAAAATAGAAAATCTACAGAATGATTGTGATCGTGTCCTCCCTATTAGCCAATCCCCGCTGCCCCAAACGCGAGTTTCTGTCCGTTCTCGGTCATTTGAATTACGCGATGAGAATAATCCCGCAAGGCCACCCGCCTCGGCAGAGGCCCGCACTTCCATCCCAAGCGTGGAAAGCCAGCATTGCCGCAGCGACTACCTTGGCAGACCAGCAATTCCGCAGAGGCCCGTGCTTCCATCTAAGGCGCAGAATATATGTTTTATACCAAAACATAAATAGGGACATAAATATAGAGCTGTAGCTCTAATTTATTTATTTTCTGTTGCAAAAACTAATTTATATGATAATTAACTTTTGATAATTAACTGACTTTCAACAGTTCTTTACAATAAGTATTGAATCCTATATTGGTGTAACAAGATTCAAGATATGGAAGGAAGGAGGCGGGAACCGGCAGACATTTAAAATAAAGTTTTAATACAACTCAATTGTCACAACATCCTCTGTATCTTTTATGTTCTGGGGTAAAAACATCAAAACAATAGTTGTGTTAATGGCCTTTAGAGTTGCACTTCCATAAAGTAATGCCATGAAATGGTTTGGGCCTGGATACAACAAAACTCCGTGTTATTGCCTTTATACAGGTTATTGTATGTATGATTTGGCTATCAACATTGCTTCCTTTCTCTAGAACAACATAAATAATAAGAAATATCATTCTTCTTTGCATTTTGGTGTTGCATTAGTGTTCTTTTTTTAAATGTATATTTTAGGGGGTTTTGCCTTTAATTGAAAAGGACAGTGGAGAAAGGACAGGAAAAGCATTGGATAGAGATTAGACCAGAAAAGGACACTTGATATTGGAATTGAACTCAGGTCGGGCCACAAGTAGACTGGCACCATATGTCAGCGCACTAACCACAGGGCTATTTGCGCCAACACTATAGTTTTCTCATAGACATATTGGCTGCTATGTTGATTTATTGGCTTTCTTCTGCTTGTGCTCTGGCTTGAATGTTGATCATTTCAAAAAGCAACTTTTATCACATTCAGTATGCTCATCTTCTGTGCTGTTTGGATCACGATTTATCCCAATCCTTAAGGTTATATGCACCAATATGTTCAGGCCTACAGGATGATGTAACAAAATACAAAGCAACATGTAACAGTCAGATATTGCAGAGAGTGTTTCATTGGAGGTCATTTCGGTTCCCTTTCAGTCGGACTCTCGGACGTTGTGTTGAGACAGAACGGGTTTGAGAACCCATAATCTCTGGTTGCTAACAAGCATTGTTCAATACTGAAATCGCATTTTCAAAACTTTTCACACAGTCTTCATTACCAACATGACTTGTAGCCAAACAGTTCCTCTCACCTCCAAAACTCACTCAGACCAACAAAACACTTCATTTATGTCTCATAATAAGCTCGTTCCACCAATCACTGGCAACAAATTCTCATTGAGAAAACATGCATGTACACTTGTAACACACTGACCTAAAAAACACTAGCAGATTTTTATTTATTGAATGTACTAAACCATACGTGTGTAACAAGAATGAATCAGAAATTTGTTTTCTTTCTTACCTGTTGGTTTGCCGGAAAATTTGTATAATTGACACAACTGTTGAGCGGTGCAGACGTTGAACCCTTAGACCGGCCTCTCTTAAAGTGAGACCACGGTTCACAACATGGTCAATAATTGTGGCCCTTATTTCATCAGATATCACCACTCTTGGTCTTCCTCTCCTTTGTCCTCCCTCGTACCACTTCTCTTTCCTCACCAACCTGTCTTCAGAGATCCATATTTCCAAACAAAATCAGTTCCAAACTATCCCCTTTAACTAAAACATGGTAATGAGACTAAAGCAGGACACGTTACAATTGCAATTAACTTGGAATGATTATTATTTCATTTTCTGCTAAGATGTTCTATATTTCAAAATAATTACTGCAGACATGATTGAAATTTGCCATCATTCTGATTTGAATGTGCTTTTATCAGTTTTGAAAGCAGTGTGTTAGGATATGAAAAATATCCTGCAAATATATAGGTTTTTGCAGTTTGTGGAGTATGAATGACAAAAGTGTTTGTTGATTTTGAAAATGTGGTGATTGATTGCATTTTGTCTGAAAGCAATTCACAGTTTGGTCCGTATACACTTGTGTGTCGCTGAATGTGTGAAGAGTTTTGAAAATGTGGTTTCAGTTTTGAACAAAGCTTGTCACCAATGAAAAATGGAAATGGAAAAAACTGTAACATTTAACTTTAAATAGAACAGTTTTTGTTTCAATACATCCTTTGGAAATGGCAACCTTCAAACCTGTTTATTTATTGTTAAAAGGTTTCTGTATAAATAACTTAAAAGAGGTTAGACAAGGATTTGTTTGAGAAGTTTTTCCCAATGGATTCAACCTCTTGCACAGACGCATATTCATTAAATATGTTTTGATTGAAAAGGACAATTCTCAAAGCACTTCTTTTCAGTTTCTGATCTCAGCTTTTCACTCGTCTGCATAGCATGTCATGCTGTTAATTAATTATGATGTAATGCTAATACAGCTGTTGTTTTCCAGAATGACACCTTATGTTCTCATTTAATCACCTCAGATAGAAACACTTACTTGTCAGCACATGTCTAATAGGTTGTTATACACCTGCCCTGCACCCTTAGGGAAATGGCAAATTGGAAAGGTGGAGCCACATCACTCCTTTTGACCTACACATGTCCAATTAAATCATGGCTAAAGGCGATTAAATATGAAACCTGTTGCCTTGTCTAAGTTCAAAAACAATACAAAGCTACCCTTAAGAATTAATTTATTTGTTTTGTCTACTTCTTTCTTTACTTTAGGGATTGGAGCGGTTCATGGTTCATTTGTTTGACAGCTTGTGTCTCTTTGATTATTTCTTTATACCGTTAGGTAGACACTAATAATGTTATGCATATTTACTTATTTCTTTATTGTACAAGAACAACAGAAGGTTCTTGATATTAATAAGAATGTAAGATAAATTGTTCTAGGGAAATTAATAAATTCTGAAGCTTAATGTTAATCATAATAACAGGTGTGATGAGAAGGTCAAATACACAGGAGTCATAAACTCTGTATGTAAGACCAAAATATACTTTATAGCATGCAAGCATGGCCTAACATTTTATGTGGCTCAGATGACATTTTTAATGAAGCACTTCAAGCTTTAAAAGATATACAAACCATATCATTAAAGTATAATTAATATAAAATTGTAATTTGTTTATATAACTATAAAGACGAAAAGATTGTCTTGAGAGCTAATGTATAATTTAAGTTGCAGGTGAATTTAAATAAGTATATTAAATCTTTATATTAACAATATGACACAACCGAAACATACAGTAAATGAATCAATGCAGTATATTTCGTTGGCTTATAAAAAACTAAAGAATTGTTATTTTCTTTAAAAAAGAACTTAATCTGTTCATAAAAAGTATGATTTGATTACATAAATCATAAAAGGCCTTTATGAAGCAAATGAGCACAAAAGAGAAATGCTGGGCAATGAATAAAACCAAACTGTAGCCAATCCATGGCAATTCCTAATTAGATTATAACATGGTTTATACATGGATTCCTTGTAAAGTAAAAATTAAAAAAGTACCCAGTAGGACATGTTTGTCTGAAATATAGCAGGGGTCATTACAATTCTGTAACTTTTGCACTCTTAAACTCTTGGAAAACAAAACAGTTTTATTTAGCTTACGCAAATCAGAATGTTAATAGTTCATTTTAGACTGATTACTGACATGGAATGTCCATCTAATGGACAAACATTTAACTACATTATAATAAGCAAATAAAATAGGCTTTGCTTGTGTATACTGCTAACTCCAACCAACAGACCCTTGATTTTATCTTACTTCATTTTTGTCAGAAAACAATCAAATAGCCCTACGGAAACACTCAGCAAATACTTACACATCAAAACAACCACCCTGGCTTGGGTGTACTGCTGCTGTAAGAATTGTCATGGTTCCACTATCATGTCATGTTTTATTCTTGTCTCAAGTGGAGCCATGGCATTGCCTGATGGTTTTGTGTGGGGAGAGATGTTTTTGACAATGACGGTCTTCCATACTCTCCCCGAGTCGCGTGATCATTCCTACCCTCCTGTTTCCTAGTTTCTGTTAATTACCTTGCCTATAAGAGTCCTCATGTTTCTTTGTCTCGTCGCTCGTGCATTGTTTGATTCTTGCTGTTCCTGTTTGATGTTTGCTGTTCGTTCCAGTATGATGTGCCAAGTCATTGTTCCTGTTCCCTATTTCCACGTGTCTTAGTAAGTGTCAGTTTAGCGTTTGTACCCAGTGTTTGTTTTGTTAGTTTAGTTAGTCCGTGTTCTTGTTTTGTAATATATATATATTCTGTTAGTTTTTCCCCCTCGTGGGTTTTGGTTTTGCCTGTGTTTTATAGTCTTGTCATTGTTTAATAAATCAGTGTTTACATCATACCGTCTGTGTCTGCCTGCACCTGGGTTCTCCCGCCATGTCTCACATGAGAGTTCATGACAGAATGCACGAGCCAACACAGAACCCAGTAGGCAGCATGGACGGTACGACGTTGTCCTTGCGGTCTCGCCAGGCCCACTTGATGCTTGGATTCCGCCAGGGGAATTATGGTGACCAGGAGTTCGCCAGGGCATTCTCGGCGGTGGCGGAGGTGACCGAGTTTGGTGAGGAGGAGTTGAAGACGATCTTCAACTGCTGCCTCACCCGGCGCCTCACACCGTCAGAGAAGAGGCTGCTGGCTCCCTTGGGGTTTGCGGACATGGTCAGGTACGTGGCCAACCGTAGCGATCCCGGGGGTGAGGTTCCACATGGGACTTTCACCCCACGGTCGAGCGCTGCGGAGGGTATCGTCCTGGCCGCCGCTGCCCTTGGGGAGTCAGTACCCTCTGGCTCGAGCTCCACTGGTGGAGTCCAAGATGAGTGGGTGGCTAGAGACTCGAGGACGACGTCGCGGGAGTCCTCCTTCCCGGTACTCCCTCGGTTCCCCACTGGCCCGGCTGAGTCAGCCGTGGGCCAGACTGACCGTAGTGGGAGGAGAAGGCCACGTGGAGGACGTCCCAGGCCGAAATTGCTGTCCTGTCGCCCAGTTCAGCAACCGGCAACAGTTCCGGGTTCCCCGAGTCCTGTGGTCGCGAGTCCGGTGGTGTCAAACCCCAAATATTTTTTGGGGGGGCGCTGTGGGAAGGTGACGGTCCGTCCGGCACCGAGCCCGGCCCAGCAGCCGCCGGAGGTCGCTGCCCAGCCGCCAGAGGTCGCTGCCCAGCCGCCAGAGGTCGCTGCCCAGCCGCCAGAGGTCGCTGCCCAGCCGCCAGAGGTCGCTGCCCAGCCGCCGTCAGGTCCGGCTGCCCAGCCGCCGTCAGAGGTCGCTGCCCAGCCGCCGTCAGGTCCGGCTGCCCAGCCGCCGTCAGAGGTCGCTGCCCAGCCGCCGTCAGAGAGCGCTGCCCAGCCGCCGTCAGAGAGCGCTGCCCAGCCGCCGTCAGAGAGCGCTGCCCAGCCGCCGTCAGAGAGCGCTGCCCAGCCGCCGTCAAGTCCGGCTGCCCAGCCGCCGTCAAGTCCGGCTGCCCAGCCGCCGTCAAGTCCGGCTGCCCAGCCGCCGTCAAGTCCGGCTGCCCAGCCGCCGTCAAGTCCGGCTGCCCAGCCGCCGTCAAGTCCGGCTGCCCAGCCGCCGTCAAGTCCGGCTGCCCAGCCGCCGTCAAGTCCGGCTGCCCAGCCGATCTTCCAACCCTGGTCCAGCCCGGCATTCCAGCCGTGGTCCAGCCCTACAGTCCTGCAGGGGACTAGGACAGTTCCCCCCAGGACTACTCCTGTCAAGCCTCCTGGGGCTCCGCGCCCTGGCGCGTCCCCAAGGGCTGGAACTTCCCCACCCAGCCCTCCCCCTTCTGGACTACCCATGTTTTCTTGTCTGCCCCCACCCCCCCTCCCTTGTTTGTTATTTTTATTATCCCACCCCAACCCATGCATTATCTTGTCGTGTTTGCCTCTTGTCATGTTTGCCTTGTCTGTCTGGTTTTTGTCCTTGTCTAAGTTAGTCTTGTCTTGTTAGTTACCCCTTGGTGAACACCTGGAGGTGTTCATTAAAGGGGGGGCTTATGTCATGGTTCCACTATCATGTCATGTTTTATTCTTGTCTCAAGTGGAGCCATGGCATTGCCTGATGGTTTTGTGTGGGGAGAGATGTTTTTGACAATGACGGTCTTCCATACTCTCCCCGAGTCGCGTGATCATTCCTACCCTCCTGTTTCCTAGTTTCTGTTAATTACCTTGCCTATAAGAGTCCTCATGTTTCTTTGTCTCGTCGCTCGTGCATTGTTTGATTCTTGCTGTTCCTGTTTGATGTTTGCTGTTCGTTCCAGAATGATGTGCCAAGTCATTGTTCCTGTTCCCTATTTCCACGTGTCTTAGTAAGTGTCAGTTTAGCGTTTGTTCCCAGTGTTTGTTTTGTTAGTTTAGTTAGTCCGTGTTCTTGTTTTGTAATATATATATATTCTGTTAGTTTTTCCCCCTCGTGGGTTTTGGTTTTGCCTGTGTTTTATAGTCTTGTCATTGTTTAACAAATCAGTGTTTACATCATACCGTCTGTGTCTGCCTGCACCTGGGTTCTCCCGCCATGTCTCAAAGAGAGATTCATGACAAGAATAGTCTCGCGTAACCAAACCATCATGCTGAAGGAGTGGGAGCTTTGGCTGCTTTCTAAGGCCAAGGCCACCAAAGAGGCCATAAGAATGACAAGTAAAGCAGCCAATAACGTTTTCAAGTTTATAGGTGTGGATAAGTGTCAAAAGATAACGGCATCAATGATTATAAGTTTATGCCGTGATCTTTGCATGCTTTTAAGTATTATGTGTTTATCAGATCGTGATGAATTCTTATGGCAACCGATGAAAACACGACAGCTAACTTCTTTCTTCTTCTTTTAACTGGCGGGCTGGCCCCCCGAGCACACTCGTATACTGAATGTGAATCCCTTAAAGATTGCGTACATGCAGTTTCTGCCAATCACATATAAATTTTGAGTGCCTATAAAGTAGTACTGCATATGTCGTATCTTCGAGAAGAGTATTAAGCTTTATTCAAATTATGAAAGAGAGATTCAGTTGTACGATTATTTCCGGAAAAACACGTTTTCTAGAGGTGGGACTAGTGGGGATAATGGGATGGAACTACAGCACGAGCAAGCAACACATCATCACATTAATCCCTTTTTTGTATATTGTGCATGTACATGACGATTGCCAACAAAATACAGTTGCATTTCTTACTTTGACTTGCCACGTGCAGTATATGTCCGGCATTTAGAAATGTGACCGCCCCATCTATCAGTTTTAAGCGATATCCAAATCCAGCATAATATGGTCTCAGTTACAGATGTAACCGCCGTTCCCTGATGGAGGGAACGGGACGTTGTGTCGAGAAAGAATGGGTGTTTGATCTTGAGAACCTATCATCTCGGATTGCACTTTTAAAAGGCCAATGAACTTGGCGAATGGCGTGCCCATTCATTCACCTTTTGGCTGAGAAACCTGTGAGGCATTCTCGGTTGCTGCAGCACCCTAAGCATTGTGGCATCTGTCGGTCTCTCGACGCTGTGTCGAGACAGAATGGGGTCCATTAACTAACCGCCACGGTGCTGAGTTGCGTCACAACTTCCAGCGGAGCGACATTGACTGGCCTGGGTGAGACAAAAGTGAGAGTTACTGCGAATCGTAACCTTCCAGTGGTGTAGTAAGGCAGGAGTTCAAGTGTGTCAATGACAAAAGGCTGTTACCAACAGGCTTGGAATACGGACTGCTTCACCCGGGTTGGTAAACCAGTGAGGTGCTTAGTGATGGATGGGATGCTTGTACTTTGCCCGGTGGGGGATGTAGGGAAGCTGAATAGCGCACTGACTCACCTGATGAAGAGGAGAAGGCGCTTCTCAGGCGTACGTCCAGTCGGCAGCCAGTCTTACCTGCTGGTACCATGCAAGAGGCGGGCTGACATCGGCTCTAAATGACGGTTTTAGAATCTCGCAAAGGTGTTGGGCATTGCCCAATGTAGAGAGAAGCTTAAGCCAGTGCCCGGGTTGAGTGTGCTCTCACTGCCAGTGGGCACGGGAGATCTTGGGACTGGTATGCCAGAGTTATGGAGTCCATGATCCAGTGCGCCAACCTCTGTTTGGAGACAGCTCTCCCCTTCTGCTGTCCTCCAAACCAGACAGAGAGCTGCCCAGAACTTCTGCAGCTCTGCATGCGGTGCAAGTAGAGGCGCAGGGCGCATACTGGACAGAACACGGTAGGTGTTGAGTCTTCCTCCCCAGGGGGGAGCGCCTGCGAGTTCACGATCTGGTCCCAGGGAGTGGTGGGAACTTTGGCCACATAGCCAGGCCGGGGTCTCAGAACCACATGGTAGTCGCTCGGCCCGAACTCGTTGGATACAGCAAGTGCATGCAGATCCCCTACCCTCTTCATGGAGGCGTGCGCCACTAGGAGAACCATCTTCACCGTAAGATGAGGTAGACGGGCTTCTGCCAGGGGCTTGAAAGGGGCCCTTTCCAGGCCCAAGAGAACCATATTGAGGTCCCAAGAGGGAACGGAGCAAGGACAGGGAGGGTTCTTTGTCCTCATGCCCCTTAGGAATCTGATGACCCGGTTTCTGCTGTCCGAGAGACTTACCGGCCACAGTAATTCAGTTTTCCTCATCGAAATGCAGTGAACAAGCAAACACAGCTGAACTTATGTACAACGAACGAAGGAGCACATTAATGAGTGTGCTCTATCTCTCGCCTTAGATGGTTGACATGTGCACATGCTCTTTCTCTTGCTATAGCTGGTTGACATGTGCGCCTGCTCTTTCTCTCGCTGGTTGATGCAGCCTAAGGCACACCTGTGCAATAATCATTCTGTCTAATCAACATCTTTGATATGCCACTCCTGTGAGGTGGATGGATTATCTCTGAAAATAAGAAGTGCTCACTGTAGAAGGGTTTGTAAGTGGGTCGAAGAAAGGAGGCGGGGTCGGCTGGACTGGGAGACAAGAATCGTATATTTATTTACAACAAGACGTTGCGCCACTGCGCTTAAAATACTTTTAATAGTCAAATTAAATGTCTCTCGACATTTCCGGAACTCCGTCCGTAAGAATCCACTTTTCCAGATCTCTGTTTGTTAGAATCCGTTTCTCAGGCTTTCAGACAGCTGCCAGGTCTCCCAGTCGGTCTCTCTCTGTCTCTCCTTTGTTTCTGTCAGCTTTTAATGTGTCTCCTCACCAATCACTGTAATGTGACGCAGGTGATCTTAATCTGCACTTGACCTACCTACTCACCTTCTTTCCCGTGTCTCTCCTCCCAGGTGCAGACATCGCTAAACCATGCCCCCCTTGCCACATACCCCCACCGCCTGACTCAGGCCGAGGCCCCATCCAGCCTACAGCCTCCCCCCTCCTCCGAGAGAGAAAGTCGGCTATGACCATCTGAGACCCCGCTCTATGGAACACTTGAAATTTAATGGGTTGTAATGCCAGATACCACTGGGTGATCCGCGCGTTGGTTTCTTTCATGTGGTGGAGCCACTGGAGGATAGCGTGGTCCAAATAGAGCGTGAACTCGCGCCCCAGGAGAAAATAGCAGAGGGTGAGGTGAGGTGAGGTGAGAATATCTGCCAATATCCTTTCGTTAGCTCCAGTGTCGAATAAACACGACTAGCGCCAAGCCGAATTCCGACACAGCATTCACCCTTCTACAGTCCACGCAGATTAGAACCAAGCCATCGGTTTTAGGAACCAAAACTATCGGGCTTCCCCAATCACTACTGGACTCTTATATTACCCCCATCTCTAGCATCGCGTTTAATTCTTCCTGAACCACCTTTTTCTTGTGCTCAGGTAACCTATAGGGCTGGCTGCAAACTACCACGTCCGGCTTGGTCTCAATATGGTGCTCGATGAGGTTAGTGCGACCCGGGAGACGCCCAGGGGAAGGTCGCTGCAGGTAGGGACGATCCGCTGCTCTATGTCGTAGATCCGGCAATGTAGAAGAAGAAGAATTCATTGAATTCGTTTTGTTCGTAGTCATGAGCGAAGGCTCTGAAGAAAAAAATGGTAAATGAATGATGCACGCCGGCTTCCTTTTATACCGGACATCCGGGGGCGGAGACTGGCATGCAAATTTCATTCGCCAAATTTCATTGGCCTTTTCTATAGTAGTCCGAGTTGATTGGTTCTCAAGGGCGAACCCCATCTGTCGTTCTCAACACAACGTCAAGAGACCGACAGAAAGGGAACATGGCGGATGCACTACATCCAAAATCTATTCATACTACTCATATACATACTATGTAGAAAATACTATTTTAATATTTCTGGATAAACGTTTCGATTTGATTATAATTAAATATTATGTAAACATTGCCGTTTGAAAAAGTATGTGGTTTCCTGTAGCTCAGTGGTAAGAGCATTATGTTATCAACGATCCCATGGGATTGCACATACCAAGAAACAAATATATAGGATAATGGAATTAAAGTCGCTTTGGATAAAAGCGCCCGCAAAATGCATAAAAATGTAAATGGTTATACATTAATAGAAAAAGTATGCTTAGTGTATACTGCTAGATATATTAATACAGCCCAGGTAGCCTATCGATTCACATTTTTCTTTTTGCTGCTAGCTTAAACCTACTTTTAGCTTTAGCATTTACAGAATGGCAAAGTAGAAATTATCAACAAAGTTACCAAAAGAACATGATATTACATGAACATGAAAAAATATGAACTTTACCACTTATATTTAGAGTTGTTGTAGATTAACATGCCTGCATTTTACTGAGAGATCCCTGGTGCAATGGCTTACTGGAACTAGGATACACTGCTTTTCCGAAAGGCGGAAGTTTACTGACATCATTGTGAAAATGCCCTATTGTTTTATTCAATGTTTATTTAATGTTTAATGTTCAATGTTCAATGTTTAATCACACATTAGATTTCACTGATAGTGATACCTGGTGAGGAATTCTAAAAAGTATATAATGTCACAAAATGATTAGCCATTAACTATAATGTTGAATAGTTCTGAGGTGAGTGGGCTTTATATTGATCTCACAACAATCTCAGAGACCTGTGTAACACACAATCACAAGTATGATGTTCTACCACTAGAGTGCAATAGTGTTCCAGTTAAACTCCTCTATAGTCAACATATGAGACTTGCCCCAGATTCATACTTGGCCTCTAAAACAAATACATGAATTAAAAAATATAAAAAGAAACAATATTTAGCAAACATGTAGTAAGCTTCAGATGAGCCTCACCCTAGCCTATCTGAGGGGGGGAGTTGAGATGTTTGCCTTGTAATGTACAGAACTGATGTGTGCATGTTCTGTTTACCATCTTTCAACTATTTGTGTTTATCTAAGACAATAAGCATGTGCTGGGCAAATGTGCATCGCTTGGGGAAGATTCAAATTTACATTTCAAATAAACAAGAAAATCGATGTATAGCACATAGATGTAGAGCACAGATGCAACTTTGAGGGAAATTTTGTACATGTGCCCTCAGGGAGTTTAGTTAAATTTGTATTGTATTTTATTTTATTCAATTATTTCCAATCTCTGTAAGGAATGACATTACTTTTCACATTCAGAACAACAGAGCCACAACAACACAAACTGTGTCACCCAGCAAATTTCTCAATAAATTCATGCTGATCTAGAATTGTTGTTGTGTGACATAGTCAGAGAGGACTTTGACACTTCACATCTTAAGATATTAGTAGTTTGCCTGAAAACGTCACTTTTATACAAATCATATAATAATTCACGACATAAAATCTGAGTTTCTTGATTGTAATATCATCACATAATAAAGTGCTCAGTAGTTTTTCCCAACATAAAACGTTTGCCTCTGTGGTGTTTCACTTGATGTTCTGTCAACCAGAGCACCTGCACGTTCATCGTTCTGTCCTTATTTTCTCTCAAGCTGATCAATACAACATCAGAGTGATGCTTTCTGTGATCCTGCCTCAGGCATGTTCAAGCACACAAGAGTCTGTGAACAGCATCTATTTCCCCTCACCTCTAATGTGCTGGAAAATGACTGTAAATAGCCTGAGGGCTCTGGAGCTCAGTTCTGCTCCGCTAATGGCAATGACTCATTTTTACCTCAATTATACTAATCCTCGCATCCACTTTTGCATCATTTTGCAGCTCTTTTGAAATAGTCAGTTACAGATCATTACTGGACAGGATTCTTTTAAGCTTGTTTGCAGCCCTATTGTTTGCAGTGTCCACAACAGGGCTGTAAATGCTGACCATATGTGATTGAAGTGTACTCTGCAATTACAATTTTGACTACAGAAAGATGTGAAAGGAAATGAAAATTCTGCACTCCCATCCATGTTATTTCAAACAAACACTTTATGCAGTTATTTTCCATTGATCAATTGCTCAGAATTATTGGAAACACTTTATAATAACTGCACGCTATGAATCATTAGTTAAGCATCAGTACATACAGTTGTGTTCAAAATTATTCAACCCCCAATGCTGTAAATGGTTTTAGGGAATTTAGTGTACATTTGTAATTGTATTCAGAATGAAATCCTACAAGGACTTCTTAAAGAACCATATGCAACTAAAATGACATCAATTAGTTTTGTAATACAGAAGTAAATGTTTCTTTTGTGAATTCTTCATTGACATAATTATTCAACCCCTAAAGACTACCACTCTGAAGAACAGAGGTTCAATGAAGTGCTTTCAATCAGGTATTGAAAAAGACCTGTGGATATCAGGGAGCAGCAATAAAGCCTAATAAGCACCAATTAGGCAGCTTTAAAATGACTGTGATACTCAGCTCCTTCTAGACATTTACTGGTGTGGTTAAAAACATGGTGAGGTCAAGAGAATGGTCCAGGAAGACAAGAGAACAGGTGATTACTCTTCACAGGAAGGGCAATGGCTATAAGTAGATTGCAAAGATGTTAAACATACCAAGAGACACCATAGGAAGCATCATTCGCAAATTCAAGGCAAAGGGCACTTTTGAAACGCTACCTGGTCGTGGCAGAAAGAAGATGCTGACTTCGACTGATGTGCGCTACCTGAAGCTTAGAGTGGAGAAAAGTCCCCGTGTGACTGCTGAGGAACTGAGAAAAGATTTGTCAGATGTGGGTACTGAAGTTTCTGCTCAGACAATACGGCGCACCCTGCGTAATGAAGGCCTCCATGCCAGAACTCCCAGGCGCACCCCCTTGCTGTCCCCAAAGAATAAGAAGAGTCGACTGCAGTATGCCAAAAGTCATGTGGACAAACCACAGAAGTTTTGGGATAGTGTTCTGTGGACTGATGAAACTAAATTAGAACTGTTTGGGCCCATCGATCAACGCTATGTTTGGAGGAGGAAGAACAAGGCCTATGAAGAAAAGAACACCTTGCCTACTGTGAAGCATGGCGGGGGGTCAATCATGCTTTGGGGCTGTTTTGCTTCTGCAGGTACTGGGAAGCTTCAGCGTGTGCAAGGTACCATGAATTCTCTTCAGTACCAGGAGATATTGGATGACAATGTGATGCAGTCCGTCACAAACCTGAGGCTTGGAAGACGTTGGACCTTTCAACAGGACAATGATCCCAAGCATACCTCCAAGTCCACTAGAGCATGGTTGCAGATTAAAGGCTGGAACATTTTGAAGTGGCCATCGCAGTCACCAGACTTAAATCCGATTGAGAACCTCTGGTGGGACTTAAAGAAAGCAGTTGCAGTGCGCAAGCCTAAGAATGTGACTGAACTGGAGGCTTTTGCCCATGATGAATGGGCGAAGATACCCGTAGATCGCTGCAAGACACTTGTGTCAAGCTATGCTTCACGTTTAAAAGCTGTTATAACTGTAAAAGGATGTTGTACTAAGTACTAAGATTGAATGTCACTTGGGGGTTGAATAAAACTGATAATGATGTGAGCTCAGAAAAGACATTTGGGGTTATTTCATTATAAATGTTATGTTATATTTGTCTGACCTACACGTGCCTCTTTGATTTAATTGTAAGCAGGATGACTGAATGATCATAATCAATGTCAAACCGACCAAAACAATCAATTTCAGTGGGGGTTGAATAATTTTGAACAGAACTGTAGTTAATTAATCATTTATGAAGCATTGGCCCCACGTTAATAGACATTAGTAAGCAGTTTATAAATACAGCTATAAATGCTTTGTTCTTGATTTATAAGCATGTATATAATATGCTTAATAATCACATTTTCATACTTTATTAAGGATGAATTCATCATTTCTAAATTAAGGATTACATTACTTACAAACCAGTTAGTTAGGAGTTGTCAGTGGTTCATGAGATCATTTAGAAAGTGTAAGTAAATGAATAATAAACTCTTTGAATGCACATTTATACATCTTATTATTCTGACATATAGTAACAATTACTCAATGTGTTAATAAATGCCTTTTTAACACACATTCCTGCTGTAATTCATGATTAATTAAGGTAGGTATAAAACATTTACTAGTTGTCAGTTAACTATTTTTGTGAGCTCATCTAAAGTGAGGACTATGTATGCCTTGTAAAGCATTTACAAATGAGAGTTAAAGGCTCAGTTATCTTCTAAACAGAAATAGGAAAAACAGAACACAGAGGGATAAAGAACATAGAACTATTTATTTCAAGATGCAAAAGAAATTAAACTGTACAACTGTACATATTAATGAATATAAAACGATTTAATATAAAATAAAAAATAAACCTCTGCAAAATTAAAATTGTACAACCGGACATATTAATTAACATTAAATGAATTGATATAAAATGAAAAATTAACTTCTGAAAAAAATGTTTAATTCCTGCACATCTCCAGAAGAAATATAACTGTGAAGTGATGTGCAACTCTCATTTGTAAATGCTTTACAAGGCATATGTAGTCCTCACTTATGTAACAGCTGTGTTATGTTTTATTGGGTTTTTTCTTCCCATTGTTCGTTTCTTTAATAGTTTATTAGTTTTCACTTGTTTCTTTATTAGTTAATTAGTTTTCACTTGTGTTTTGTCATTGTTAATTAGCTCACACCTGTTTCTGCTTTCCCTGAGTGTTTCCAAATTGTATTAAAGCCCTGTGTCTCCCTCTGTTCTTTGTCTAGTATTGTTTATGTGGCGTGTAGTTATATTACATTTTTCTCTGTTCCTGGTTCCCTGTTTGGCTTTTTGTTTTATATTAAAATACCTGTTTTTGAAAACCCTTTGTTTGGACTCTTCTACCAGCTAAACGTGACAACTTTAGATGAGCTCACAAAAGAATAGTTATCTAACCACTAGTAAATGTTTTATAATTACCTTAATTAATCATGAATTACAGCAGGAATGTGTGTTAAAAAAGCATTTATTAACAAACTTAGTAATTGTTACTATATGTCAGAATAATAAGATGTATAAATGTGCATTAAAAGAGTTTATTATTCATTTACTTACACTTTCTAAATGATCTCATGAACCACTGACAACTCCTAACTAGCTGGTTTGTAAGTAATGTAATCCTTAATTTAGAAATGATGAATTCATCCTTAAAAAAGTATGCAAATTTGATTTTTAAGCATTTTATATACATGCTTATAAATCAAGAACAAAGCATTTATAGCTGTATTTATAAACTGCTTACTAATGTCTATTAATGTGGGGCCAATGCTTCATAAATGATTAATTAACTATGTACTGATGCTTAACTAATGATTCATAGCGTGCAGTTATTATAAAGTGTTACCGAATTATTTAAATATTTGTATCTTATGAGCTAAGCTCTATGGAACAATACTGTGAATATTTTCATGTTTTCACTTGTGGTAAATGTCTGCATGCATATATATACACGCATACTGTATACATGTAAAAACAAAAGTTATCATTAAGTGGTCATCTTTTAGTGGGATAGTCTTCCTTAGGACTGAAATAGAAATGTAAATTTAATTCCAAAAAACCTCATGGAATTTATGGTATTCATTTAATGAACACTTTTTTGTGTCTTTCACTGCAACAGCTAAGTGAGCTCTTACAATTTTCCCCTGCACTTTAAGAAGGGCAGTCCTAACGGGTTTTGTACAACTTTTTTGAGTTTTAAAGGGACTTCCCATAGATGTTTAAGTGCCCAAATACTGTACAAACTGAGATGGAACGAGTAAATTAAGTTGGTTTGTTGATTATAAAATGTCAAAAAATAAATGTGAGATTTTTCTGTGGACACATATTTGTTCTAACATTACTCTTTTAGTGTGTCGTTCTCATTCCATTCTATGCTTTGAATATACATTGCGTTGCTGCCTATACCATAAAAACAGTTGTGTTAACAACAACATTTTTTGTTCAGTTAGGGACAACGCACATCAGAGTTAAATCTGAGACGACACATTTTGCTGAATTTAGGAGGTAAGTGTAAAAGGAAAATACAGTTTTTAGCACACATGTGGTGCTAGCAAACTGTATAAGAAAGTTTTATGTACAGCAAATATATCAAAGAGGGGATTCCATGTTCATGTTCAGTAATATATAATGTATTTTATATACTAGAAATATATGTAGAGAGACTACATGTTACTTTAGAGTAAGTAGGTGTGTGTTTGGGGACCTTTGGTGAGAACAGTTACTGAAAACAGTAATTGTAGGGAAAATGGAGGGTCGGAGATTAATGCTTAAAAATCTTTTTTGGTATATTTATTTTATTTTGTTTACTGAAGAACAGTAAATATTAATTAACATTTTACAAAGAACATCTCTATAACCTTTATCCATAACTATAACATCTGAAATTGATTCACAATAAAATGAACAGTACTAGGAATTGCACATATAAAAAGGGTGTCTTAAAAAAAATTCTTTCATTACTTAACCCTATTTGGCCATCATGTTCTTTTTGGTATTTTTCTCAGGTCTAAGCAGAATGATGTAACACTTTGGGGTGAAGATACACAACAGCAGGCCGTAACTGGATGCCAAAATGGCGAAAATCTCCACAGCCACTGTGTACTTGCCGGGTGAGCTGACATATGCTGGAACAAACGCGATCCACACAGCGCAGAAGATCAGCATGCTAAAAGTAATAAATTTAGCCTCATTGAACTTGTCTGGAAGTTTCCGAGCAAGAAAGGCCAGCAGAAAGCAGACCACTGCAAGCAGGCCAATGTAGCCCAGCACCAGTACAAATCCCACTACTGATCCTACAGTGCACTGCAGGATCACCCGAGCACCAAACTCTCCTCCTGAACTCTCTGTGGGCAAAGGAGGAGCCAAAAACAGCCAAAGCAAACATATGACAACCTGAACCAGTGTGCAAAAGAAGATGCCTGCCCTCTGCTGGATAGGCCCGAAGTACTGCATCAGGTTAGATCCAGGCAGAGTGGCCCGAAAAGCCACCAGCACCACCACAGTCTTACTGAGGACACAGGCGATACAGACCACAAAGCTCACTCCAAACAGGGTGTGACGTAGCATGCAGTTCCACGGCGCAGGACGACCGATAAAAACAAGTGCACAGAGGAAACAAAGTGTGAGTGATGCCAACAGAAGGAAGCTCAGCTCGGAGTTGTTGGCCCGCACGAGGGGTGTGTCACGATGATGGAAAAAGGCAGCCAGAACAGTTGTGGTCAGTGTTGCCCCAGTCACAGATAATACGGTCAGGACAACTCCCATTGTATCTTGTAAGGACAGAAACTCCAAAACCTTTGGGATGCACTTTGTCCTCTCAGGGTTTGACCAGAAACGTTCTGGACACCTAATGCACTCTGTTGAGTCTAGAGAATATTATAGAAAATATTCTTTTTTTATGACACAAAGATTAAATATTGTTAACCAATGTTGATGTCTATAATAAAGTATTGTTGTTTTGTATACCTGTGACGTTACTTATTTCTCCTGCAGCACAAGGGAGGCAGTCGAAACAGCAGACAGGTTTTCCTTTTTGTACAGCTTTCCTAGTGCCCGGGAGACAGCTCACACTGCACACAGACACAGGCACCTGAATTACAGAAGAAAAAAAACACCATCAACCTCATAGCAACCCTCTAACAACATCTGTCAGTGCAACAAGCACATGGAGAACAAACAAAATAAATTAGCTCTTTACAAACTTAGAAACAGGCTTGGTGTGGTTTCTCTTTTCTATTAAAGACACAGTGTAAACTCCTACATAATACATGTAGACTAATCTCATCTAAATGACTTGTGTCTCTACTTTCAGGGGGGATACAGCCAAGTAAATGATGTTAATGAAAACATCCATATCTTACAGAGTGTTGAAATTGTTGAATGCATCAGTTCTGAATACACATACGACAGGAAATACAGATTTCATCAAGAAATTCAAGCTGTTGAAGATCTATATTTTGGTGTTTTACTTGTTGATTTGTTCATTGTAATTCTCAATATAAAATACAGAATTACACAATGATGAAGTAATGGTTTTTAGCATTTTCATTTGTGTATTACGTGTCCAGAAACAAAAAAGCCATTTTAAAGCCATTATGTTTGAGGACAAAGTAAATTGACTCACACCTGGTCATCCCAGCCTCCTCCCCAGACCACCCGCTCAAGGTTTATGTTCAGCTCCTGACCTGCTCCTTTTGCTACATCAAATTGTCCAACATGGACAAAATTCACTGTTCCACTTTCATCTATATGCCAGTTCATAATATCATAAGAGGCAGATGGCTCTCTGTTATCTTCAAAATAGACCCTATCACCCACAGGTGTTGTGAAGTTTACAGCGTTTAAGTACTGCAGAAGCTGTGAAGAGACAAAAATAAAAACAAACATATTCAATGTTTTGGCCAAAAAATAAATACAATAAAATAAATAAGTTTTCATCTCTCCACTACACCTCTCTGGGTATTATTCGGGTCACATCAGGACATTCTCCATGTTCAAATGGCCCTTTACCAGGCTGACAGTGCATCATGTTGTGAATGGCATTGGCAATTGCATACACAGCTTTATACACATTGTAAGTGACTCTCAGCTGTGAAACATCTGTGTAGATACGACCATGCTTCTCAACATTCTCTAATCCGGTGCATCTTGGTTTGTCAAATGAAGGCTTCCAGTCCTGTGCCATCGAGCACCCAAAGATTTCTTCCCAAACATCTTTTACAAAAGGCTCATTTGTCTGCTTCAAAGGACTCAGCTGGGCAAGAAAAGCATCCAGACCCTGAATATCAGCCCTGCGCAAGGCAAAGCCAATTGTGCCTCTCAAGAGAGGAATGGTCACCAAGTCAAAGAACTGCGTAGAAGTGCTCCAGGCCTCTGTAGCTATCCACTGCCTGTTGGTCAAATTCTGCACCTTCACTTCTTTGAACAGAATCTCTATATCAGGGCCGATGGCAAAAGTTACCACCACGCGAGCTGTGGAAATCTGGATCCTCTCCACAATCTGCCTGATTCTGCTTGGTGAGTGTGATTTTGGAATGAACTCCAAATAGTCCACACAGATTCCTGTACCCTCCAGTTCTGTTAAGAGCAGCTGCAAACCACTTTTACCATAATCATCATCTCCTGCAACCACACCGACCCAGGTCCAGTCCAGCAGACGCAACAGACGGGCCATTGCCTTGGCCTGGAAGGCATCGCTGGGAACAGTGCGCAGGAAAGTGTGAAATCTGCGACTGTCACTGAGACAAGCACAGGACGCAAAATAACTCACCTAGACAAAAACAATAGACAGACAAGGCATTAAATTGCATGTAGAGTGTGCTTGCTGTGTTCAAGACAACTCCGCTTTTTTCTATTTCAACCTGAAAAACCTTTCTGGAACAGCATGGTTTTCATTTGAATAAATACTTGTAATGTTACTAAATCCAGACATTATTTGCAGATATGTTCTAAATCCGAGGTAGTGTAAAAATGAATTATTTTATTAACATTGGAAATTCATGAATAATGTCATTTGTTACACAAAATACAAAAAGGTCCATCTAAACTGTAGTACCAAAATACAAAAAATGTAAAATTTTCACAGCAGAGTAACATTCCCATACATTTTAACAATTTATGTTGTTCACACAACAAATCTTATCGAGTAAATCAGTATCACATTTTATCACTCATGACTTTAAAAACATGACACTGTGAGACTTGTGTTGCAAATAACACTTCACCATTCAACTCGAAAGATGCATTAGCATCGTAATTTGATCACCTTAATAACCAGTTGCTTCATATAAACACTTTAAAGGGAGAAAATATGACTTTATCAATATCAGTGTTCAGGGTTAATTCATTATACCATGGGGATATCAAACACTCCCAGTGTGTCAGCCACCACCATTGAGGCAGAAGAACGGGCGTCTCCGATAATGACAGGCACCATCGGGGCTCCATTGCACTCTTCTACTGACACTTTCTCCTCATGTCCTGTTACCAAAGCTAAAGCAGCACTCAGGGTTGTGCCTTCAGCAAGGCAGGTGTCGGCTATCAGATACCCCAGAGTAACATTCGGCAGCAGGACGGAGTCCCGATTTATCTCCTCAACTGTGAAGATCATCGCTTTGAGCCAGCGGTATGAACGAAGGTCAACACTGAGAAAAAAAGTCAGAATTAGAATGAATTGTTGCATTAATTTAAGGATGATCTGGATAGTCGGTTCAGTAAAATTGTGCTTAAAATGCTTTGTCAGGTAATCGATAAATGCGCTACAAGTAGTAACATCCGTCATTTTTATGTTGGGTAGGTCAGGTGGATGTTACCTCCTTAATGTAAGCATTGGACGTTTTTTACAATTAAGGCTGAATATATAAAAACCTTGTTAGGAGTTTGCAACCCTGTGATTATGTACAGATTATATACTCACCTTTTGCAGTGCTCTCCACGCTGAAATCTTATAAAATCATGCTCAGTCTCTGGTGCTTCAAGATGAACAGGAAACAGACCACCAATGATCACATCTCCTTCTTTATACAAACTCTCTGACACAGATGTACCCCACAGACCACAGGACAGGCCAGCACCACATACTGAGACCATCTCAACAACTAACCCCACCACCCACAACCACACCATAAAACCCATCACTAAACAGAGGGAGAGACAGAGAGTGACTGAGTCAAGAAGTGCAGTACCCTGCAAACAATAAAGGGTTGGATAATAACCCCCTTTTGTAGACTTTATTTTGCCTCAGGCAAAAGAACATGCAACAGGTAAACAGGTAGGTGGGGAGATGTTTACACGTAGGCTTTTCAAAGCCATGTTATGCAAAGCATTGGAGCAGAGAATAATGTCAATTAAAAAGTCTACAGAAAAACATATTTTAATGCTGATAAGCAATACAAAATTGAATAAGCAAACGAAACAGTTTTGTGTTGTTAGTCAATATATGCGTGGCAATTAAAGTCTTTATTTTGGTGTTTTCATTGTGTTCTTCAATTGACAAAGTTTCTGTTAATTGGTCATTCCGTTCACTTGTGTTCATTTAAGTTACTCATAATTCTTGTTATTTATGCCCCTTGTTCTGTTCACTCCTATGCTGGCTTTCGTTTTGTGTTGGTCTTTCCTTTGTAGTGGACTTTGTGAATAAACTCTTGTTGTGGACCTTTGTCTTCATGAGTGTTGTGTATACAGCATTTCGTGACATAAAAACTGTCTGTAAAGTAAGTTTAAAGCTGTGTTTTTCATTTTTGTTTCTTTTTGGTTCATTTTTGATATTTTCCCCACTCCCGGATGGCTTTCCCAACTGTCCAGCTCATCTACCTCGAGGAGGAAAACAGTTTGCTGGAGGACCACACCTGTGACGTTTTAGATCTGGCGAGTCTTACAAACTTCCCTGACCCCTCGCTCTGTGTTTATTATCACCATGGCCTGAGCAAGCAGTGTAAGGCACGCTCCCCAGTAAACGGTCCGCGAGGAATTCGCTGCTTTTGTGGAGTGGGTGCCGAAGAGTAATGGACATCTCCAGCCCCACTGCCAACCCAGAAACCAGCCAGACATCACCCTGCAGCATGGAGCATCTGCCAGAGACCACTGAAGATGGAGAGCCTGTGCCCAACACGATACAAGTGCCTCCTGGAATGTCCCGCCCTCCCTCACCATCCTCCCGTCTTCTATGTTGTTGTCAGCCAGTCCGTCTGCCCTGGGTCTGCTGGCATCCGGAGACCCCTCAGACACACCCCTGATTTCGCACCTGGAATGATATTGGTGGTAACAGACACACTGTCAAGAAGTCTACTTTTAAAAGGCCAATGAACTTGACTAATAGCATGGCATGCCTGTCTCCACTCTGTACACACGTGTATTAAAGGAAGATGGCGGGCCAATTCATTCACCTTTTGGGCTGAGGAACCTGACATGCATTCTCTGTCGCTGCAGCAGACGGTATTGCGTTGTGACATTAAGGACATACGTAACCAAGACGTTCCCTTTCTGATGGTCTCTCATCGTTGTATCGAACCGACAGAATGGGTTTCCCATACGAAATGGCATGGCACTGCGCCACATCACAACTTCCAGGGAAGCAACACTGACTGGCTTGGCGAGTCACAAGTGAGTTTAACAGCGAATCGTACCCTTCCAGTAGTGTAGTAAGGCATAAGTTACGTAAATCACAATGAGAGGGTCTTACTAACGGCCGTACAGGCTGTGGCCTTTGCTACTCTAGAGGCCACCCGGCATCGTAAGGAACACTGGGAAGCGCTTCCCAATTGCCTGAGGGGGAACACTACTGAGACCACATCTGCCGTAGGGATAATAAAATGGAATAGCTACATGGTCTCACCAGTAGAGAGAACTCAAAGGAGGAGTAGTGCGGGGTCCCAATAGGGGTGCACAGAAGCGATGGAGTCCACCGAGGGGAGGTCACAGGTTTGCCAATAGGGGAAACGTCAGATGGGACAACACAAGGAGGGGGAGTCACTACATATGGAGCAATAGCTTAGCTATAGGGGTTCACTTCATGTGAGAAACTCATCTAATCTGGACTTGGACTACGAGCCGCTCCTCCCTGCTCGTAAACTCTAAAGTGCTTAGTGATGGATGGAATGCTTATACTTGTTCCAGTGGAGGAAGTAGGGAAGCTGGAATAGCGCACTGACTCACCTGATGAAGGGGAGAAGGCGCTTCGCACATGTACGCCAAGCCTGCAGTCGGTCTTACTTTTTGTGCAAGATGTCGGCAGACACGGCGGTTGTAGAATCTCGCAAATGAATTGTGTGTAGCCAACCCGCATCTCTGCAGATGTTTGCCAGAGAGGCGCCCTGAGCCAGTGCCCATGAGGAGGCTACCCCAGGTGGATCGAGCTCTCACTTCCAGTGGGCACGGGAGATCTTGGGATCGGTACGCTAAAGTGATGGCGTCCACGATCCAGTGCGCCAATCTCTGTTTGGAGACAGCTTTACCCTTTTGCTGTCTTCCAAACCAGACAAAGAGCTGGTCAGAGTTTATGAAGCTCTGCTTCTGGTCCAAGTGGAGGCACAGGGTGCGTACTGGACACAACACAACACTCAACTTTATTTATATAGCGCTTTTTACAATTTTCATTGTTACAAAAAAGCTGTACATGAGACACAAGAAAAACGTGAAAACAACAAAAGACAGACATACAAAAGACAGACATACAAATGCTCCACACACACAATATGCATACATACTTACACACATTGACATAGATGCACAAACGCAAACTCAGCCGCACACATGCACAGTGAAAGCACACATTTGAGATAAAGGAGAGAGAACCAGATGTCAAATATTAAACGGACTATAAATTCTTATATGCAATATTAATTATGTCTAACTTCTAAATTCTAAAGCAGCCCCCGGCCAGGCAAATAGTGCAAAACAATATGCAAACGGTGGCAAGGAACCCAAAACCTCAATCGAGAAAAAAACCTCAGGAGAACCCAGGCCCAACCAGGGGATTCCAGTTCCCCTCTGGCAAAAGCTGCTGCCTCTGCACAAGCTCAACACTGCTTGCACAACAAGGCTAAATAAAAAATAAATAAACTTACGAATAAGGTAAATTATAGATTTAAGATTATCATTAACAATCTAATAGCATTTGAAGTGTTGTAGAAAAATCGTGTCAAGTTGCCGCGTCCTTTATCCAGCTCTAAGATCTCTGCTGTTGTCAGGTCTAGCTTCCCATTCTCAGCTTTGCCATCAGGTTTGGGCATGAGCTGCATCCTGCGGTAACCTTGGAACAAAAAGACAAGACTGGCTGAGAGTAGAGTACTGTTCTGCACTCTTTGATGCAACAAGTACATCATTTGGATGTGTTCCTGGTTCCTGTTGATCTAAATAGTGCAGCCAAAATCCTCTGAGGATTAATATTATGGAAGTGTAGTGTATGCAAGATTAAAAGGATGCGTCTTTAGTCTAGATTTAAACTGACAGAGTACGTCTGCCTCCCAGACAGTGCAGGGAAGAATATTCCAAAGTTTAGGCGCTAGATAGGAAAAGGATCTACCACCTGCACTTGATTTTGAAATTCTAGCTATTACTAACTGACAGGACGCCTAAGAGAGTAATGCACGTGGAGGATTGTAATACAATAGAAGTTCATTCAAATACTGCAGCGCTAGACCATGTAGGGCTTTATAGGTAATAAGCAAGATCTTAAAGTTAATGCGATGCTTTATAGGTAACCAGTGCACGGTTGACAGAACAGGGGTTATATGCTCATACTTTTTTGTACGTGTATAACTCGAGCTGCCGCGTTTTGAACCAGTTGCAGTTTTTGTAATAGGCCTGCAGGGCAACCACCTAAAAGTCTATTACAGTAATCTAGACTTGATGTCATGAATGCATGAATTAAATTCTCTGCATCTGACAGTGACAGCATATGACGTAGTTTAGGTATATTCTTAAAATGGAAAAATGCAATTTTACAGGTGTTGGCGACATGGCTCTCAAATGATAGATTACTATCGAATACAACGCCAAGATTCTTAGCTGACGACGAGGATTTTACGGAGCATCCGTCAATAGTTAGGCAGTATTCTTGGTTGTTACGTATGGCGGTTTTTGGTCCAGTAAGTAAAACTTCTGTTTTGTCCGAGTTCAGTAGTAAAAAATTGTTACTCATCCAGTTTTTTAAATCAACTATGCATTCCTTTATTCGATGGAACTGCTGGGTTTCGTGAGGCTTCGAGGAAATAAAAAGTTGAGTATCATCAGCATAACAGTGAAAGCTAATTCTGTGTCGCTTTATTATATCTCCAACATGGTAGGAGTTGGGACTTCCTTCCCAGGGGGAGCTCCTGTAAGTTCACCACCTGGTCTCCTTCGGAGACAGTTTGACAGTGTAAAGAGGGAGAACAGGGAACAGAGGGAGAGAACTGTATATTGTTTTCTCAACACAACATAGGAATAAAAGAGAGTCAGAGATTCATGTTTTGTTTATTTATTTAATGTTGTTTACTGAAGTCAAAACCTCATCACATTTATTGGAAACCTATGATTAAAGTACAATATATCTGCATGTATAATGACACAAATGTTTCTCTGCCCTTTTCTTATCTCTTGAAGTAAATTGATACATTCATATAAATCTCAGAATTGTTCACAATAACTCAGAGTATACCATCTAGACAGATACTGCCCTCGAGAAAAATGCCCAACCAATATAATATTAATGAGCCTAAACAACCTGATTACGTTAAGTTTAACTACATCAAAATACATAGTGTTTTTTGTTATTTAAAGGCCAAGAATTGTGCAAATATTTCTTAACTGGCTTTCATTACTTAACCCTATTTGGCCATCATGTTCTTTTTGGTATTTTTCTCAGGTCTAAGCAGAATGATGTAACACTTTGGGGTGAAGATACACAACAGCAGGCCGTAACTGGATGCCAAAATGGCGAAAATCTCCACAGCCACTGTGTACTTGCCGGGTGAGCTGACATATGCTGGAACAAACGCGATCCACACAGCGCAGAAGATCAGCATGCTAAAAGTAATAAATTTAGCCTCATTGAACTTGTCTGGAAGTTTCTGAGCAAGAAAGGCCAGCAGAAAGCAGACCACTGCAAGCAGGCCAATGTAGCCCAGCACCAGTACAAATCCCACTGATGATCCAACTGTGCACTGCAGGATCACCCGAGCACCAAACTCTCCTCCTGAACTCTCTGTGGGCAAAGGAGGAGCCAACAACAGCCAAAGCAAACATATGACAACCTGAACCAGTGTGCAAAAGAAGATGCCTGCCCTCTGCTGGAAAGGCCCGAAGTACTGCATCAGGTTAGATCCAGGCAGAGTGGCCCGAAAAGCCACCAGCACCACCACAGTCTTACTGAGGACACAGGAGATACAGACCACAAAGCTCACTCCAAACAGGGTGTGACGTAGCATGCAGTTCCACGGCGCAGGACGACCGATAAAAACAAGTGCACAGAAGAAACAGAGAGTGAGTGATGCCAACAGAAGGAAGCTCAGCTCGGAGTTGTTGGCCCGCACGAGGGGTGTGTCACGATGATGGAAAAAGGCAGCCAGAACAGTTGTGGTCAGTGTTGCCCCAGTCACAGATAATACGGTCAGGACAACTCCCATTGTATCTTGTAAGGACAGAAACTCCAAAACCTTTGGGATGCGCTTTGTCCTCTCGGGGTTTGACCAGAAGCGTTCTGGACACCTAATGCACTCTGTTAAGTCTAGAGAATATTATAGAAAACATGGAGATATGACATTCTGTTTCATGACACCAAGATTCAATATTTTAATCCAATCTTGATGTCAATAATAAAGTATTGTTGTTTTGTATACCTGTGACGTTACTTATTTCTCCTGCAGCACAAGGGAGGCAGTCGAAACAGCAGACAGGTTTTCCTTTTTGTACAGCTTTCCTATTGCCCGGGAGACAGCTCACACTGCACACAGACACAGGCACCTTAATTACAGAAGAAAAAAACACCATCAACCTCATAGCAACCCTCTAACAACACAATATCAAAACGCAAGCATCACTGGATCCTACCTGGTCATCCCAGCCTCCTCCCCAGACCACCCGCTCAAGGTTTATGTTCAGCTCCTGACCTGCTCCTTTTGCTACATCAAATTGTCCAACATGGACAAAATTCACTGTTCCACTTTCATCTACATGCCAGTTCATAATATCATAAGAGGCAGATGGCTCTCTGTTATCTTCAAAATAGACCCTATCACCCACAGGTGTTGTGAAGTTTACAGCATTTAAGTACTGCAGAAGCTGTGAAAAGACAAATTGACAAACTGAAGACATGTATTTCCAGTTTGATAAGGTTGAATGAATATAAAAATCACATGATACATTTAAAATCGCTATGCAATAAATATTGGCATGACTTATTATTTAAGTAACACATAACAAACACTAAGTTACTACTTAAAATTGGGCACATTTACATGTATTGTAATGTCAGAGGAGATTGGGCCTCCCCCAACAATGTATGGTACCTTTAAAGTCCCAATTAAATAAAAAATGACGATGCTATATTTTCATGAAATATTGCTGTGTTTATTGTAAAAAATAGTTTATCAATGTTGGTGATATGTGTGCCCTCATAGTCTTCAGTCAAAATAATGTTTTATACATCCAATCAAATTGGGCACGAGAAGATGAAAGCCACAGCATTAAGGAAAATTATTTTAATATATTTTTTCTTGGCCTAATCTTTGGTTTTCTCAATGAGGCTCTAAAACAATGTGTGTTTTTAAAACCACTTCAAATCAAAATGACTGATTTTGTACATATTTGTACCTCCCCAGGTTTTATTTGGGTCACATCAGGACATTCTCCATGTTCAAATGGCCCTTTACCAGGCTGACAGTGCATCATGTTGTGAATGGCATTGGCAATTGCATACACAGCTTTATACACATTGTAAGTGACTCTCAGCTGTGAAACATCTGTGTAGATACGACCATGCTTCTCAACATTCTCTAATCCGGTGCATCTTGGTTTGTCAAATGAAGGCTTCCAGTCCTGTGCCATCGAGCACCCAAAGATTTCTTCCCAAACATCTTTTACAAAAGGCTCATTTGTCTGCTTCAAAGGACTCAGCTGGGCAAGAAAAGCATTCAGACCCTGAATATCAGCCCTGCGCAAGGCAAAGCCAATTGTGCCTCTCAAGAGAGGAATGGTCACCAAGTCAAAGAACTGCGTAGCAGTGCTCCAGGCCTCTGTAGCTATCCACTGCCTGTTGGTCAAATTCTGCACCTTCACTTCTTTGAACAGAATCTCTATATCAGGGCCGATGGCAAAAGTTACCACGACGCGAGCTGTGGAAATCTGGATCCTCTCCACAATCTGCCTGATTCTGCTTGGAGAGTGTGATTTTGGAATGAACTCCAAATAGTCCACACAGTTCCTGTACCCTCCAGTTCTGTTAAGAGCAGCTGCAAACCACTTTTACCATAATCATCATCTCCTGCAACCACACCGACCCAGGTCCAGTCCAGCAGACGCAACAGACGGGCCATTGCCTTGGCCTGGAAGGCATCGCTGGGAACAGTGCGCAGGAAAGTGTGAAATCTGCGACTGTCACTGAGACAAGCACAGGACGCAAAATAACTCACCTAGACAAAAACAATAGACAGACAAGGCATTAAATTGCATGTAGAGTGTGCTTGCTGTGTTCAAGACAACTCCGCTTTTTCTATTTCAACCTGAAAAACCTTTCTGGAACAGCATGGTTTTCATTTGAATAAATACTTGTAATGTTACTAAATCCAGACATTATTTGCAGATATGTTCTAAATCCGAGGTAGTGTAAAAATGAATTATTTTAGTAACATTGGAAATTCATGAATAATGTCATTTGTTACACAAAATACAAAAAGGTCCATCTAAACTGTAGTACCAAAATACAAAAAATGTAAAATTTTCACAGCAGAGTAACATTCCCATACATTTTAACAATTTATGTTGTTCACACAACAAATCTTATTGAGTAAATCAGTATCACATTTTATCACTCATGACTTTAAAAACATGACACTGTGAGGCTTGTGTTGCAAATAACACTTCACCATTCAACTCGAAAGATGCATTAGCATCGTAATTTGATCACCTTAATAACCAGTTGCTTCATGTAAACACTTTAATGGGAGAAAATATGACTTTATCAATATCAGTGTTTAGGGTTAATTCATTATACCATGGGATATCAAACACTCCCAGTGTGTCAGCCACCACCATTGAGGCAGAAGAACGGGCGTCTCCGATAATGACTGGCACCATCGGGGCTCCATTGCACTGTTCTACTGACACTTTCTCCTCCTTTCCTGTTACCAAAGCTAAAGCAGCACTCAGGGTTGTGCCTTCAGCAAGGCAGGTGTCGGCTATCAGATACCCCAGAGTAACATTCGGCAGCAGGACGGAGTCCCGATTTATCTCCTCAACTGTGAAGATCATCGCTTTGAGCCAGCGGTATGAACGAAGGTTAACACTGAGAAAAAAAGTCAGATTTAGAATGAATTGTTGCATTAATTTAAGGATGATCTGGATAGTCGGTTCAGTAAAATTGTGCTTAAAATGCTTTGTCAGGTAATCGATAAATGCGCTACAAGTAGTAACATCCGTCATTTTTATGTTGGGTAGGTCATGAGGATGTTACCTCCTTAATGTAAGCATTGGACGTTTTTTACAATTAAGGCTGAATTATATAAAAACCTTGTTAGGAGTATGCAACCCTGTGATTATGTACAGATTATATACTCACCTTTTGCAGTGCTCTCCACGCTGAAATCGTATAAAATCATGCTCAGGCTCTGGTGCTTCAACATGAACAGGAAACAGACCACCAATGATCACATCTCCTTCTTTATACAAACTCTCTGACACAGATGTACCCCACAGACCACAGGACAGGCCAGCACCACATACTGAGACCATATCAACAACAAACCCCACCACCCACAACCACACCATAAAACCCATCACTAAACAGAGGGAGAGACAGAGAGTGACTGAGTCAAGAAGTGCAGTACCCTGCAAACAATAAAGGGTTGGATAATAACCCCCTTTTGTAGACTTTATTTTGCCTGAGGCAAAAGAGCATGCAACAGGTAAACAGGTGAGTGTTGAGATGCTTACACGTAGGCTTTTCAAAGCCATGTTATGCAAAGCATTGGAGCAGAGAATAATGTCAATTAAAAAGTCTACAGAAAAACATATTTTAATGCTGATAAGCAATACAAAATTGAATAAGCAAACGAAACAGTTTTGTGTTGTTAGTCAATGTATGCGTGGCAGTTATTGTCTTTATTTGGTGTTTTCATTGTGTTCTTCATTTGACAAAGTTTCTGTTAATTAGTCATTCAGTTCACTTGTGTTCATTTAAGTTACTCATAATTCTAGTTATTTATGCCCCTTGTTCTGTTCACTCCTTTGCCAGCTTTCGTTTTGTGTTGGTCTTTCCTATGTAGTGGACTTTGTGAATAAACTCTTGTTGTGGACCTTTGTCTTCATGAGCGTTGTGTATACAGCATTTCGTGACAGAAAAACTGGCTGTAAAGTAAGTTTAAAGCTGTGTTTTTCTTTTTTTTGTTTCTTTTTGGTTCATTTTTTATATTTTTCCCGCTCCCGGATGGCTTTCATTTTCATCTGCCTCGAGGAGGAAAACAGTTTGCTGGAGGACCACACCAGGAACGTTTTAGCGAATCTGGCGAATCTTACAAACTTCCCTGACCCCTTGCTCTGTGTTTATTATCACCATGGCCTGAGCAAGCGGTGTGAGGATCCCCAGTAAACGGTCCACGAGAGGAATTCGCTGTTTTTGTGGAGTTGGTGCTGAAGAGTAATGGACATTTCTAGCCCCACTCCCAACCCAGAGACCAGCCAGACATCACCCTGCAACATGGAGCATCTGCCAGTGACCACTGAAGATGGAGAGCCTGTGCCCACCACGATATAAGCACCTCCAGGAATTTCCCGCCCACCCTCACTCTCCCGCCTTCTACTGTATGTTGTTGTCAGCCAGTCCGTCTGCCCTGGGTCGGCTGGCATCCGGAGACCCCACAGACACCCAGCTGACTTCGCACCTGGTAAGATACTGCTGGTAGCAGACACACTATCAAGAAGTCTACTTTTAAAAGGTCAATGAACTTGCCAAATGGCATGGCATGCCTGTCTCCACTCTGTACACACGGGTATTAAAGGATGATGGCGGGCCAATTCATTCACCTTTTGGGCTGAGGAACCTGACATGCATTCTCGGTCGCTGCAGCAGACGGCATTGCATTGTAACATTAAGGACATACGTAACCAAGACGTTCCCTTTCTGAGGGTCTCTCGTCGTTGTATCGAACCGTCAGAATGGGGTTCCCACACGAAACGCCACGGCACTGCGCCGCATCACAACTTCCAGCGGAGCAACACTGACTGGCCTGGGCGAGTCACAAGTGAATGTAACCGTGAATCGTACCCTTCCAGTGCTGTAGTAAGGCATAAGTTACGTAAATCACAATGAGAGGGTCTTACTAACGGCCGTATAGGCGATGGCCTTTGCTACTCTAGAGGAAAGATAGCCGCCCGGCATCGTAACGAACACTGGGAAGCGCTTCCCACTTGCCTGAGGGGGAACACTACAGAGACCACATCTGCCGTAGGGATAATAAAGTGGAATACCTACATGGTCTCACCAGTAGAGAGAACTCATGGGAGTAGTAGTGCAGGGACCCAATAGGGGTGCAGAGAAGCGATGGAGTCCACCGAGGGGAGGTCACAGGTTTGCCAATAGGGAAAACGTCAGACGGGACAACACAAGGAGGGGAAGTCACTACGTGTGGAGCAATAGCTTAGCTATAGGGTTTCACTTCATGTGAGAAACTCACCTACACTGGGCTACGAGCCACTCCACCCTGCTCGTAAACTCTAAAGTGCTTAGTGATGGATGGAACACTTCTTCCAGTCGAGGAAGTCGGGAAGCTGGTGTACGCCCAGCCGGCAGTCGTTCTTACTTATTGTGCAAGATGTGGGCAGACGCTGGCTCTACACGGAGGTTGTAGAATCTCACAAATGTATTGTGCGTAGCCAACCTGCATCTCTGCAGGTGTTTGCCAGAGAGGCGCCCTGAACCAGTGCCACTGAGGAGGCTACCCGGGGTGGATTGAGCTCTCACTTTACGGAGATCTTGGGATCGGTACGCTAAAGTGATGGCGTCCACGATCCAGTGCGCCAATCTCTATTTGGAGACAGCTCTACCCTTCTGCTGTCTTCCAAAAAAGACAAAGAGCTGGTCAGAGCTTCTGAAGCTCTTATAATGGTCCAAGTGGAGGCACGTACTGGACACAACACGGTAGGAGTTGGGACTTCCTTCCCATTGGGAGCTCCTGCAAGTTCACCTCCTGGTCTCTGAGTGGAGTGATGGGTCCTTTGAGCACGTAGCCAGTCCTGGGTCTCAGCACCAGATGGGTGTTGCGTGGCCCGAACTCTAGGCACTTGTTAGACACAAAAAGTGCATACAGATCCCCTACCCTCTTGATAGAAGCAAGCACCACTAGGAGATCCGTCTTCATCGTAGATGAGGTAGAGCGGCTTCTCCTAAGGACTCAAAGGGGGCCCTTCACAGGCCCACAAGGGTCACATTAAGGTCCCAACAGAGTAAGGAGTGCGGTCGTTGAGGATTCAACCTCCTCGTGCCCTTCAGGATCCTGATCACCAGGTCGTGCTTTCCGAGAGACTTGCCTGCCACAAGTGTGTGACGTGCAGCGATGGTGGCGACATACACCTTGACCGTGGATGGAAAGAGGTTGCTCTCTTACCTTTCCTGAAAGAAGGACAGCACAACAACGATTGCACAATTCTGTGGGTATTTCCTCCTGGAAGAACACCAAGACAACTTGTAGGCATACAGTAGCCTAGTGGCTGGGGCTCTTGCCTGAGTGACCAGGAGCCAGACATGGAGGTTCCAGAGGTCTGGTCCCGAGTGACAGAATGTGCCCTTACCCTGAGAAAGAAAGTCCTTCATCAGGGGAATTTTCCCGGGGGGAGTTGTAGTCAGAAGCGTCAGCTCTGAGAACCTTGTCTGGTTGGGCCAATAGGGCACAACTAACAGAACTTGGTGCTCCTCTTCCTGACCTTGCACAGGACCAAAGGACTACTGTGAGGTCAGTGCCGGTTCGCAGTTCCTACAAGTTCCGTATCCTCAATGCCTTAGCCTGCAGGATGGCCATGGCATTAAGTGCGGAAGCAGCTTGACCCACAGCAGTGTAAGCTTTCGACACCAGAGATGAAGTAAATTGATATGCGTTGGAAGGGAGCCTTGGTCGGTCCCTCAGGGGGTTGGCGGTGTGCAGGCACAAATGTTACCTCGATGGCACGCTCAACCTGGGGTACATCGACGCAGCCATTAGCTTCTCCAGTGTAGGGGGAAGTCAGAGCGATCAAGCTGGTTTGCCGCAAACTTGCCGAAAAGGGGGCATTCTTGGTCTTCGCAAGCTCTTCATGCACTTCTGGGTAGAAAAGGTATCCAGGCAGAATGTCGTTGCCATGCGCTCTGTATCCAGGTACCAAGAGTCCAGCCATGAGCGCTGGGGGAAGGCAGTGTGGTGCACTGCAACACGAGGCTCGCGGCGGCCCGGGCAAGCATTGCTGACATCTGAAGCCGGGAGCTCCAGGAAGTCATCAGCGTCTGATGCCAGGAAGACACCATCCGATGCAGTGATGGAAATCTCATCCTTTGACATTGATGCGTGGATCCACTATGGGATGGTCAAATGCTGCCCATTAGAGATAGGGTAAGGAGAGTGTAACAGAATTGCGCCGACGGGTTAATGTCCATGGCAACCCCCATATAATCCTCGCTGCTGCAGACGGCTTTGCAGCAGCCCAAAACAAGAAGCCAATGATGCTATGGCTGTGTCCAAAAAGAACACAGCCAGCCGTGACCGCAATACCTTGATAGACATGTCTCGCAGTGCGGACATGCTGTATCCTCGTCGCTACTTCAGCATGCTGGTGATCCAGACATGTGATGCAGGTATCATACCTAAATGCCCAGGGGACGTTGCACACACCAGGACAAATCTACTGTTCTGCGTCGTATAATCCAGTAGTACTCAGAGATAATTCGCTCAGCATTAGCTTCGCAGGTTCCGAAGAACAAAATGTGAATGAATGGGCACGCCATCTTCCTTTTATACCCCGTATGTACGGTGTGGAGACTGTCATGTCATGCCATTCACCAAGTTCAATGGCCTTTTAAAATTACAATTAGAGATGATAGGTTCTCAGGTTTAAACCCCATTCTGTCAGTTGGACACAATGTCAAGAGACCGACAGAAAGAGAACATTAAGTTTACAGATGTTTCCTTAAGAAGGGGAAAAGAAAAGTGAAAAGGGGGAGTGTTTTGTTTCTGGAAACCTGTGTTGTTTGACAATAATACCGCCATTAAGAATAAGACATTGGAGGGAGTGGTCAAAAGGAATACGCCTGAAATTATGATATGTATGTTTAACAAGCTCGTGACGTTTAATAAACAAGTTCTTGGCAAGAAGTTATCACGTGTGATTTGACTGTTATGTCTAATGTTCGCGACAGTACAGTCAGACGCAGGTTATATTACGTCAGTGTCCGAAATCGCTCATTTGTTTTGATTCACTTCTTCCCCATATAGTGGACTCAAATGTCATTGGCTATATAGGGAACAGTGAAGCTTTCTGAGGGATGATCTGCACAGATTTGTTTTGAGATCCAAACAGTGTGCAACAAACTGTTTCAACTACGCAAATCATTGTGGAAACACAAAACACTCATAAATGAACAGTGTTTAACAAGAACACTTAGTTAATAAGTAGGTTTGAAATGTGAAACCATATTTAACATTTTGGGATCTAATTAAAATAATAAGTGACTGGAGAAATTAGAGAGATGTTGAGGCAAAGATGAAAGATAACTTGAGAGTACATAAAACACAAGCAATTAACTCTGCCCTCTTCTGGCGTCAATTAGAATTGTTAACATACAGCATGTCAGCATACATTTGGCATGTAAAATCTATTATAATGCTCTCCTGCACTGGTCTTACAGCTTGCAGAACCAAACCTCTGCATATGATCAGGAAGAGATTGGAGTTTAATGAGTCGAAGAAAGCTGCTCTTCCTCATGTTATAATGGCTACCGATTTCCACTCACATCAAATTTAAAGCTCTGCTTTTGGCTTATGAAACGACCAATAGTTCTGCACCCCTGTACCTACACTTACTAATTCAGACATATGTACCCTGCAGATCCTTGTGATCTGCGTGTGAACAACGTCTTGTGATGCCATCCCAAAAAGGCACAAAATCACTTTCACGCACCATTTTTGGAACTGTTCCACTATAGTGGAATGATCTGTCTGTTTCTATAAGAAAAGCAGAATCTTTAGCCAAAGAAACATCTCTTTCGTCATCACCTTACACAATAACTCACACTCTTATTGCTATCCTTTTAGTGATTATTTTAAAAAGATGTTTCTGTCTGTATATATTGTCTATCTGTTTTTATGTACATAGCTTCGTGCATTGTGTTAGAAAACTGAGACCAGTTCTATGGAACTCACACATTGCTCCCCTTTGGTTGCACTGATTGTTAACATTCTTATGGAACTTCAACTTTTACACTCCACTGTGTGAATGGTTCATGAAACGGTTTACCAGCAATTATAATTCTGTTTTTTATGCCCGATGTGATTTATTTATTTGTGCATTCCTGATATACAAAATATATTTTAATCTCACGCATTTTGATTGCAAAGGAATCCCTGTGACCTTTTTGATTGCTTAATCTTTAATATGGTTATTATTCCTGCAAGCTTTACCCGCCTTGTTCTAACACTGTGTTTGGGAGTGGGTTTGGATGACAGTGTAAAGAGGGAGAACAGGGAACAGAGGGAGAGAACTGTATATTGTTTTCTCAACACAACATAGGAATAAAAGAGAGTCAGAGATTCATGTTTTGTTTATTTATTTAATGTTGTTACTGAAGTCAAAACCTCATCACATTTATTGGAAACCTATGATTAAAGTACAATATATCTGCATGTATAATGACACAAATGTTTCTCTGCCCTTTTCTTATCTTTTGAAGTAAATTGATACATTCATATAAATCTCAGAATTGTTCACAATAACTCAGAGTATACCATCTAGACAGATACTGCCCTCGAGAAAAATGCCCAACCAATATAATATTAATGAGCCTAAACAACCTGATTACGTTAAGTTTAACTACATCAAAATACATAGTGTTTTTTGTTATTTAAAGGCCAAGAATTGTGCAAATATTTCTTAACTGGCTTTCATTATTGAACCCTATTTGGCCATCATGTTCTTTTTGGTATTTTTCTCAGGTCTAAGCAGAATGATGTAACACTTTGGGGTGAAGATACACAACAGCAGGCCGTAACTGGATGCCAAAATGGCGAAAATCTCCACAGCCACTGTGAACTTGCCGGGTGAGCTGACATATGCTGGAACAAACGCGATCCACACAGCGCAGAAGATCAACATGCTAAAAGTAATAAATTTAGCCTCATTGAACTTGTCTGGAAGTTTCCGAGCAAGAAAGGCCAGCAGAAAGCAGACCACTGCAAGCAGGCCAATGTAGCCCAGCACCAGTACAAATCCCACTACTGATCCTACAGTGCACTGCAGGATCACCCGAGCACCAAACTCTCCTCCTGAACTCTCTGTGGGCAAAGGAGGAGCCAACAACAGCCAAAGCAAACATATGACAACCTGAACCAGTGTGCAAAAGAAGATGCCTGCCCTCTGCTGGATAGGCCCGAAGTACTGCATCAGGTTAGATCCAGGCAGAGTGGCTCGAAAAGCCACCAGCACCACCACAGTCTTACTGAGGACACAGGCGATACAGACCACAAAGCTCACTCCAAACAGGGTGTGACGTAGCATGCAGTTCCACGGCGCAGGACGACCGATAAAAACAAGTGCACAGAGGAAACAGAGTGTGAGTGATGCCAACAGAAGGAAGCTCAGCTCGGAGTTGTTGGCCCGCACGAGGGGTGTGTCACGATGATGGAAAAAGGCAGCCAGAACAGTTGTGGTCAGTGTTGCCCCAGTCACAGATAATACGGTCAGGACAACTCCCATTGTATCTTGTAAGGACAGAAACTCCACAACCTTTGGGATGCACTTTGTCCTCTCAGTGTTTGACCAAAAACGTTCTGGACACCTAATGCACTCTGTTGAGTCTAGAGAACATTATAGAAAATATTCTTTTTTTATGACACAAAGATTAAATATTTTAATCCAATCTTGATGTCAATAATAAAGTATTGTTGTTTTGTATACCTGTGACGTTACTTATTTCTCCTGCAGCACAAGGGAGGCAGTCGAAACAGCAGACAGGTTTTCCTTTTTGTACAGCTTTCCTAGTGCCCGGGAGACAGCTCACACTGCACACAGACACAGGCACCTGAATTACAGAAGAAAAAAACACCATCAACCTCATAGCAACCCTCTAACAACATCTGTCAGTGCAACAAGCACATGGAGAACAAACAAAATAAATTAGCTCTTTACAAACTTAGAAACAGGCTTGGAAATACAGAGACTGTTTTTCTTATCATCAAGAAATTCAAGCTGTTGAATATCTATATTTTGGTGTTGTACTTGTTGATTTGTTAATTTTTATTCTCTATATAAAATTCAGAATTACACAATAATGAAGTAATGATAGTGCACTTGTGTTTATGGAAAAATTCTATTTTATTCCTTGTACCACCAGCTAAAATTAATATTTTATACAATGTCTCTACACTCACACAGAATACCTATGTGTATGATATATGATATTAAATAACAAACCCAGTGTCAAAATGTTCTTGACAATTTTCGCAATTACATTTCACCAACTGTTCTTAAGCTAATTATACAGCATGTTAAAAGTCAGTGTGAGGCTTTGTGAAATGGTTTGCTTGAAAGTTTACTTATGCTGGCTTTAAAAAAAGCTATTTCTTTGAAAAGCAAATGTCTGCATTTTCATTTGTGGATTACGTTTCCAAAAACTTTAAAGCCATTATCTTTATTATTTTTTGAGGACAAAGTAAATGGATTCACCTGGTCATCCCAGCCTCCTCCCCAGACCACCCGCTCAAGGTTTATGTTCAGCTCCTGACCTGCTCCTTTTGCTACATCAAATTGACCAACATGGACAAAATTCACTGTTCCACTTTCATCTACATGCCAGTTCATAATATCATAAGAGGCAGATGGCTCTCTGTTATCTTCAAAATAGACCCTATCACCCACAGGTGTTGTGAAGTTTACAGCGTTTAAGTACTGCAGAAGCTGTGAAGAGACAAAAATAAAAACAAACATATTCAATATTTTGGTCAATAAATAAATACAATAAAATAAATAAGTTTTCATCTCTCCACTACACCTCTCTGGGTTTTATTCGGGTCACATCAGGACATTCTCCATGTTCAAATGGCCCTTTACCAGGCTGACAGTGCATCATGTTGTGAATGGCATTGGCAATTGCATACACAGCTTTATACACATTGTAAGTGACTCTCAGCTGTGAAACATCTGTGTAGATACGACCATGCTTCTCAACATTCTCTAATCCGGTGCATCTTGGTTTGTCAAATGAAGGCTTCCAGTCCTGTGCCATCGAGCACCCAAAGATTTCTTCCCAAACATCTTTTACAAAAGGCTCATTTGTCTGCTTCAAAGGACTCAGCTGGGCAAGAAAAGCATCCAGACCCTGAATATCAGCCCTGCGCAAGGCAAAGCCAATGGTACCTGCTAAAAAAGGAATGCTTGATGGGTCAAAGTATTGAGTGGTAGTGCTCCAGGCCTCTGTGGCTATCCACTGTTTGTTGGTCACATTCTGCTCCACGACTTCTTCAAACAGCACTTTTAGGTCTGGTCCGATGGCAAAAGTTACCACCACGCGAGCTGTGGAAGTCTGGATCCTCTCCACAATTCGTGCAATTCTGCTCTGCGAGTGTGATTTAGGGATGATTTCCAGATAGTCCACACAGATTGCTGTACCCTCCAGTTCTTTTAAGAGCAGCTGCAAACCACTTTTACCATAATCATCATCTCCTGCAACCACACCGACCCAGGTCCAGTCCAGCAGACGCAACAGACGGGCCATTGCCTTGGCCTGGAAGGCATCGCTGGGAACAGTGCGCAGGAAAGTGTGAAATCTGCGACTGTCACTGAGACAAGCACAGGACGCAAAATAACTCACCTAGACAGGAAAGATAAGATCAGGGAAAACGTTTTGTAAAAAGTGCAGTAATGCATATTTGGACACACTTTTTTTATTTAAACATTTTAGTTAAAATTGCTGTGCAGATCAACAGGGACAGCATGGTGTTAGCAAATATAAATAGATGGGTTTGATTTACAGGAAGCAAATCAAAACAACAAATCAAATTGATTAAAAAGAAAATACAAAAAGCTGTGCAATAAAGAGATTTGCTCATTTCCTTATACCATGGGAATATCAAACACTCCCAGTGTGTCAGCCACCACCATTGAGGCAGAAGAACGGGCATCTCCGATAATGACAGGCACCATCGGGGCTCCATTGCACTCTTCTACTGACACTTTCTCCTCATGTCCTGTTACCAAAGCTAAAGCAGCACTTAGGGTTGTGCCTTCAGCAAGGCAGGTGTCGGCTATCAGATACCCCAGAGTAACATTCGGCAGCAGGACGGAGTCCCGATTTATCTCCTCAACTGTGAAGATCATCGCTTTGAGCCAGCGGTATGAACGAAGGTCAACACTGAGAAAAAAAGTCAGAATTAGTGCAAGCTGTTTTGAGGATGAAGTACTGTCATACATAGTGGCAAGGATTTAAAATGATAATACTTTATATTACCAAACACGTTTCTCCAAACATACAACATCCAAAAAAGTAAAGTAAAGTAAATATGACTAAAATAACTTAACAATGTTTATACAAAATAAATAGGTTTAGAAGAAATGAGAACCAGATGACATTTCAGTTTCATTTAAAATAAGATCGGTCCTTTCATGAGATTGCCTGTTTATAACATCATGGTAATCTTCAAACAGTTTTTATACAACCCTGTTATTTTTTATGCTAACACTATACTCACTCCTGGCATTGAGAACCCTTTTGTAATCGTTTGAAATCGTGTTCAGGCTCTGGTGCTTCAAAATGAACAGGAAACAGACCACCAATGATCACATCTCCTTCTTTATACAAACTCTCTGACAGAGATCTACCCCACAGACCACAGGAAAGGCCAGCACCACATACTGAGACCATCTCAACAACTAACCCCACCACCCACAACCACACCATAAAACCCATCACTAAACAGAGGGAGAGAGACTGTGGGATGAGAAGTGCAGGCTCACAAATGTCCTGCAAAGATGAAGGGTTGGACAATATTCCTCTTTTGTAGACTTCATTTTGCCTGAGGCAAAACAACATGTAACAGCAGAACAGGTGAGGTAGGAGATAATTGCAGAAAGCCCTTGTGGAGAGTTATTTTCCTAGGGCCCAAAAATAATAGAAAAAACAACAACATATAATGCTTAACTATTGAATGTGGTTGTGTAGATAAAAGAATTATAACAGCAAGATATGTATACCTTGATTCATAAATAATAAAAAGAAATCCCAAAATAAACTTCATGCTGAGCGCAATAGTTTTGTTGTTGGTAGGGGTGTTAAATGATTAATCAATCGCATTCAGAATAAAAGTTTATGTTTACATAGTATGTGTCTGTACACAGTGCATATTCATTTTGTATGAATAAAGCATACATATAAATGTAATATTTGTCATGGTCATATTATGTTTGGTCTTGGACTATTTTTGTGTTCCCTCATTTTTTTTCGATAGTTATTAATTAGTTCACACCTGTTTCTATTCTCCCTGATTACGTTTGCTATTGTGTATTTAAGTCCTGTGTTTTTTTTAAGTTGTTGTGTACTTTCTGTTCCTGTTTGCGTCTGGTGATTTATCAATATACTTTTGTGAAGTTGTGAACTTCTACTTTGTGCTCACAACACATCACAATATTAAAGGGGACATTTCATGAAAACGAGACATTTTCCATGTTTAAATGCTAAAATCTGGTCTCTTGTGCATCTGTCAACTCAGAAAACGTGAAAAAAAAATCATTAACTTTTTAATGTGAGCCTATCTCCGCAAGCCTTTGAGAAAACGAGCGCTTCAGAAATTGCGCTCTTACTGACGTAAGTAGCCGTTCTTATTATAATATTTCCGCCCCTTGTTCTGAATGTGTCCACCCATCGCGCCGCCGCCATTGTTGCTTTCACATGTAAAAGTAGGCATGTAGCGCATGGTATATTAAAAGATCTGTGGTGTTTTTTTGAGCTAAAACTTCACAAACACACTCTGGGGACACCAGAGACTTAATTAACATCTAGTGAAACCATTCGAACAACCTCTCCTTTAAGGCAAAATATAAAAATCAATAAATGTTTTAAACACGCTTAAAACAGTGGAGACGATTGTGGATTACAGGAGGAACTCCCTGCACTCTCCCCTCTCAACATCATGAACAGCATTGTGGCAGCAGTGGATTCATTCAGGTTCCTGGGCACCACCATCTCTCAGGACCAGAAGTGGGACAATCATATTGGCTCTATTGCTAAAAAAGCCCAGCAGAGGTTGTAGTTCTTACATCAGCTGAAGAAGTTCAGCCTACCAAAAACTATATTCAAACAGTTTTACTCACCAGTCATAAAGTCTGTCCTCTGCACATCCATCGCTGTCTGGTTTGGCTCAGTCACAAAGTAAGACATCAGAAGACTACAGGGGAGGGTTCGGACTGCTGAGAAGATCATTGGTGCTCCCCTGCCCACCCTCAAAGAACTGTATACATCCAGAGTGAGGAAAAGGGCTCAGAAAATCACCCTGGACCTCTCATATTTACATACACACGTAGCTTTACTCTTATGTTTATTGTATTGAATTTCTTATTTTTTTATACTCATAGGCCCTTATTTAAATCATCTGTGTAACTGTTTTCTATTGTTTGATGGTCTCTGTGTACTGTTGTTGCTGATTCTGTGTACTGGATGCTCCTTTCACCAAAACAAATTCCTTTGATGTGTAAACATATTTAGCAATAAAGCTCTGTCTAATTCTATAAATATATACAATACGTGCAAATATTTCCTAAATGTATACATGTATGTGTTTATGAATAAAAAATAAATATGCACAGTACAGGGACATATAGTATGTGAACACAAACACTTTTCAATCTTGATGAATCATTTAACAGACCTAGTTGTTAGCCAGTTGTGTGACCTCAGAGACATTTGCATGTACTGTATGTTCCATTGATGGTGCTGTTCAGCCTGCAGGGAATATGGAGATAATTACAGCTAATTAAACAATTTATATGATACCAGGGATAACCTTTCGGTTTTGTTTTGTTTTCTGCTCTGAAAGAGTGATCATTTTAGAAATAGACCAGACATGTGAGCAAGTGCCATGTGCACGTGTAAAGAGATATTCAGGCCGGTTTTAGCTCAATATAACTTGCCCAGAAATATTTTAAAATACATCAGTGTCATTTTTTGTCTCAATATACACACGAGTAATGTATTCTTCAAAGGCATTCTTATAAAAGCGACATAAATATCTTAATTCAACTATAAGGCAAAGTCCTTGCTTAATCTAAGCCGTGAAACAAGGCTTTTTATACAAACGCCCTTAGAAACGCCACAAAAGAAATGCAGGGGAGATGAAAAGAAGGATATTTCTAAGTTATAAAGATATTTTCCTCTGACCTGTTTTGATAATAATTTGTTGTATTTGTAAAGTTTAAAAAATTGCTCATAACAAGAGGCCATGTCTAAAAAAAGTATGCAGTAAACTGAGCAGATACTGTTGGTAACCAAAGTTACGTAGTGTGTTTTATTGCCCTTATTCAACAGGACAGTAAAGGAATGGGTTAGGAAAGCCCCTAAAATTGGGTCACAAAATGTTTTTTAATCAATGCCATTATACTGTATGATAAAATATTAATTGAGTCGGTCAGGATTTATTTGTTTTTAGTTTTTCTGTCTTTGAATGTTTCCGAGGCCTAAAGTCAGATGTAATTATCAGTAGTTTGTCCATTGAAAATGTAGCAATACCCTTGTCATGCCAAGTGTGCTAACAAAATAGATCTAAAATACATGGAGAAAGTCATCTGTGAGTAGCATTCCCATTCATCCCATTGCACATGCCAATATACAGCCCTGGTTGTGTACAACCTGCAAATGAAATGAAAAGGTCAAGTTCTGTAGGCAGTTGGCTATTGCTCATTCTTCTCAGAATGGGCTGGTGGTTATTGAATGTTTATTGAAAAATGCAACTGTATTTATACGAGAATGTTTTAAAATACAGTCACAATCAGTTGAATAAGTTGAGGCAATCCAGATAAATTGTGTAAACCAATAAACAAATACACTGTGCACATCTATCCAGCTTCTTCCATGCACAGTGAGCATTTTTTTCTACTCATACACTATAGGTAAAGGAAAAGCTAGTAACTTTTCTTATTCTTTATCAAATTTGTCAAAAAACATGTATTATTGATCGCATAGCAACTGCTTTTTTACACCACAGAAAAGTATATGCAATGGAAAACTCACTTACTCACTCACGTTCTGTAGTTGAAAAAGCGTTTTTCAGATTCAGGGATTAGTAAATGGTGTATGCGTACGGGTCGATGACGTAATTCCGCTAAAATCTCAGCCAGCACGCCACTTTTGCTCTCATTGAATTAAATTTTTCATCAAGTGATAACGTGTTTAGTAAGAAAACGTTCAGGTTTCAGCGAACAGACAACACCACAGCTGAACATTGCAGCCTTTGTCTTAGCTTAGCATTTTATATTTGTGAATGTAGCTTGAAACGGATAGCCTGCAGCGCTTCACATTTGGTTTTTTGATGCAGTGTTTAGATAATTTGACTCACGTTGTTGACCGTAATCCTATGTGCATCTTGAAGCGACAGAGGAAAAACCTCCATTGTTTCCAATGGATGATACGTGTGCCGGATGTAACCGAACTGCTGAGATTTTAGCAGACGTACCTCATCGCTCCGTGTATATACACCCCATTCCATCTTTCCAAGCCAACTGAGAATGTAGTGATTAAATATACATCCAGTCTTTCATTAGATAAAGATTTTACTTGTTAGACTTCTCACAGAGTCACTGTTTGTCTTGTTCTTCTGGCATGTGGTAAACTGTAGTCTCCAGTTTGATGATTTGTCTTTTGCAATAATTTACAGTAACATAAACATTTTGACAGAAAAAGCCCCCTGGAGAAACCTAAAGTGCCTCGATTGATGGCACAATGTTCTCTAAAATAAATTATTGAACATACTCTACAGACCTTATATGTCATATTAATAAAATGGTGAAACACAATAACTGAAAACGCTAAAACATGTTTTTATTAAATTTGTTATTGCTTTTTCCACATTGTGCTTTTACTGTCGACAAATTAAACCAAACAGAAAGACCATTACTTTTTTTGATAACTCCAAGTGTACAATACTTAATGATACAGTACATGCAGGTAGCTATTTAATCTTAAAAGTCCTGCAATTTTATTACTTTTAAAAGACTGTAGTATTTGCACTTGCTCCTCAAACTGTCAAAGACCAGGGCACCTCTTTTATATTTCAATAATATAAACGCACGATTTATAGAAAAGAAAAGCATCCTGTTACTCTGAAAGAATAATATACTCTCATCCTCTATTAGTGCCTTGGGGGGTGCAGAGGTCCAGAGACACATACCAGACATCAGGTGTAAAGATGGATGCTGTTGCTATGGTGACACGTGGGACCAGTGGGAACATTTTGTTCTGTAAAAAGTTCTCAAGCAAAGTTAAGCAGGACTTCTGTGTTAGAAAGTGTTACAACAAGAAATCTTTAAATATTAATGCATATTTTGGTGCATTATTTTATTTATTTATGCAATTTATTAAAGACATAAATGAAAGCAGCTCAAGATCTCCCCTGCAAGACATGCCAGGTTCTAAAATCTTTGGAAAGAGTCTTAAATCAGGGACTTGACAGGACAGTTTGTACACAGTACACAGTTTGCCTGTCTCTGTCATCAACTGCATGAATAATTTACACAGGCAAAAAGGCATATTATTAATCCAACAAAAACAATCTAAATGTCAAATAAAACTTTATCACGTTTATCTTCATTTTCTAATTTTCTAGTGTTAATTCAGACGTTTGCCTTTTCGAGTAAATCAACAAAATTGGCTATAAAATGAAAACAATAATTATATAAACATTTCACGTTAACAGGACTCCAAAATGATTTACCAGCACTGTTATTTCTGTAAATCCACTTAGATGTTAAAAAAAACTTGCACTGACTAAATCCACTTTGGAATGAGATTCTTACAGTGCAGTGTCACTCATGGAATATCAGCACTGTATTACTTGGGATTTTTAAATTAAAGGAATGACATCTGTACTTCAGAACTCTTAGCTCCTAGAGCTACAACACCACAAACTGTGTCACCCAGCACATTTCACAGTAAACTCAGCCTGACCTTGATTTGTTGCTGTGTGAGAAACATTACCACCAGGAAGATCGTTCACTTCCTTAGTAGCCTACCTTAAATAACATCACCTTTTCAATGGTTATAATAATTCACCAGATTAACTTTAAATGTCTTGAATTTAATATCCTCATATCAAAAGGAGATTAATAATTTAAAACTCAGCAGGTTATCTCATCACAAAACGTTTGCCTCTGTGGTGTTTCACTTGATGTTCTGTCAACCAGAGCACCTGCACGTTCATCGTTCTGTCCTTATTTTCTCTCAAGCTGATCAATACAACATCAGAGTGATGCTTTCTGTGATCCTGCCTCAGGCATGTTCACGCACACAAGAGTCTGTGCACAGCATCTATTTCCCCACACCTCTAATGTGCTGGAAAATGACTGTAAATAGCCTGAGGGCTCTGGAGCTCAGTTCTGCTCCGCTAATGGCTGGTAATAACTCATTTTTACCTCAATCATACTAATCCTCGCATCTACTTTTGCATTAGTTTGTTATTTTGCCTCTTCATCTGCTTCACTTTTTTCATTTGAAATGGAAAATTACAAGTCATCGCTCAACGCGATTCTTAATATATGCTGTTTTTGCAGCCGTGTGGTTTGCAGTGTCCACAACACGGCTGAGAGTTCATTACATGGACTCTTAGTGGAATCTGGAAATAAGATGTTGACTACACAAAGATATTAAATTAAATAATAATTCTGTATTTAATACTATGTCTTGTCAACCTTTTTAACATTTTAATGATATAAAATACGTTTTATCTAATGAGCTAAGTTCTATGTAACAATACTGTGAACGCTTGTATGTTAAAACACTTGTGCTTAATGTCTACATGCACATACATAATCTACAAAAATGGAGATCCCTTAGTGTTCCATAAGTGACTTTAGAACTTAAACCGAGTGTGCAGTCTTGATTGAAACATGTTCCCATAATACCTCAATAATAATTCCCTGTATGCTTTGTGCTTTACACGGATATATTCATTTCATTATTATATGTTTCTTTGATTCACTCAGGCTTGTCAAGTCTACAGTGCAGGCTCTCTTCTATCCTCACTATCTGCCATCAGAGATATGGAACCCAGGCACCACAATGGGACAATTCATGGAGACTAACAGAAGTCTTTGTTCAGCTCGATATGATGACTAATAGCTTTGGGATTCCTAGGGCTAGAGTTATTTCTGATAACCCAGCTATCTCTATTAACTGAATGGAGACTCTATTGGGACACTGCAATACAGGGGATGTTGTCATGTTTCAGGCAGAGAAGGCTGAACGGGAGTATTGTTTCTGTAGTGTTTGTTCTATGGGATTGGGCAACAGTAGTTTTATTGGGACATGTAGAGATTAAAAGAGTAAATTTGGGTTGGTTTGTGATTTTGTAAATTAAAGTATTTCTGTGGACACACAGTTGCTCTATTACTCTTAGATTGTGTTGTTTATTCTGTTCTGTGAAGGGCCAGCAGGGCTCTTGTCATCATACAGAGAAAGAGAACGAATGAATCAGTAGGTGAGACACAAACATTTAGATCTTTACCAGCTTCTTGATGAAAATGAAAACAGTATCTGTATGCTGTGATACTTGCTTTGAGTTTAGGATTATTTGTAAAAGAAATTAATGTTGTAAAGAATGAATTGGTTTTTGTTTGTGCAGAATGTAACAAAACGTGGTTGGAAATTCCAGCCAACAACAGCCACATTAAACATATGACCAGCTGAACCAGTGTGTAAAAGAAGACGCCTGTCCTCTGCTGGATAGGCACGAGGTACTGCATCAGGAACAGCATCACCACCACAGGCTTACTGCGGTCACAGGCGAACAGATCACAGAGCTCACTTCAAACAAGGTGTGATGAAGCATGCAGTTCCACGGCGCAGGACGATCGATAAAAAAAGTGCACAGAGTGTAAGTGATGTCAACAGAAGGAAGCAGCTCATAGTTGTTGGTCCGCACATATTTCTTTAACTGTGGTAAAAACCTTTGAATAATTCCAAGTGTTCACCTATAGTACTTAATGATATATGTTGTATATACAGTAATATTTATAGACCTATATGTTTATTATATGAAGAAGACTGGACTAATTGAATGATGCTCTCAAACTGTTAAAGACCAGGGCACCTCTTTTGCATTTCAATGAGATAAATGTGGCTGGTTTTACACGATTTATATAAAAGCATCCGGTTATTCTAAAAGAATAATATGTGCGCTCTCACTCTGTCTTATTGAGTGTTGTTAACCTGAAGTGATCATGAGAGTGCTTTGGGGGGTCCAGAGGTCCAGAGACACATGCCAGACATCAGATGAAGAGAGGGATGCTGTTGCTATGGTGACAAGTGGGACCAGTGGGAGTTTTTGAACATTTTGTTCTGTAAATAAGAGCAAAGTTAAAAAGGACTGGTCCTAGGTGTTACATCAAGACATATTTTTTTTATATTAATGCATATTTGTGTACATTAAATATTTGATTTATACCACTTTTTCAGAAATAAAAGAAGCATCTCAAAAGCGCCCTGCAAGACAGTCCAGGTAACAAAATCTTTGAAAAGATTAAAAAAGACCAACATCCTTAAATCAGGGACATGGCAGGAAATTAAATGCCAACCTTTGTCCTTGTACCCTGTGACACATCACCAGTTTGTGACATGGATATACTCTATAGGACCTAATGCAAACTGACATTTAGAAATCCCGTCTGACTCCATCCTGTCGCCCAGTTTCAAAGCTGCATTTAATAAGCGGTACCCGTGTGAAAGAAAATAGTGTTTTACCTAATAAAACTACATCAGGCTAACATAAAAGTTATCAGGTCGTAAAATATTCCACACCTGCAGGATAATCAAACGAATGAGATTCTAAACCTGTTTATGGCTTGTGGTTTTATATGCTCTTCACGTTTATTCAAAAATATGTATGCAGGCCTTTGAGGTTATTAAAAATTTTAAGAAAGCAGCACTTTTTGCTGTATAGAGGTAAAAAATATCAAGATATGTTATCACTTCTTAACCCCAAATAGTGACAAAAAATGTCCAATCTGATTCACGATTAAAATCGTACAAGGCATTAATCAAGCAAATTCCAAGTTCACAGAATCTTTTAATATATGCAGTTCCTTCTCTCGCCACATGATGCCGTTGTATCGCCCATTATATCGCTTTAATGCAAAATGATTACAAATGAAAAGCACGAACACAGGTTATCAAACCAACATTTAAACATTTTTGAAAAAGCTTCATGTTGTATGTGAAATGAGTAGTTTGAGAATCACCGCGTTTCTCTGGCTCATTTTTGTGTCAAATTTGTTTGTTTGTTGCTAATTGACACTTTTCTCTTGTTGTTGTTCTTTCACTCCACCCCATTCACGTTACGAATTCTGTTATGACAAGCTTGTTCCTCTTTTTTTTAATAAAACATGATGAATTACATAACAAACGAAAAACAGTGACGGCATAAGCAAACACTGAGCACTTAGGCTGAATAAAAATTAACTATTTGAATTGGAGCTTATAGTTGCTCTCTTATAAATATGTGGCACACATTTTAACAATATTAGAGCAATAACAGCTCGAGTGTGAGTAGATGAAGAAAATGTTTTGTTTTGGGATGAACTGTAAATGATCAATCTTTACACGCTTGCATCAGTGAATCAGTAGTGGTCTGCAATAAGCTTGTGAGAGTTTTGTTGAGTTAAAATCCCAAGTTAGTTTAGCCCAAAATTACAGACTGCAGCCTTAACAGTCAATATTTCTTTAGACTTTGTGAACGAATGTGTGTTTTCTGTAGGCTTCTTGATAGATTGCTGTGATTCATGCAAAGAAGCTGCTAAGAAGTAACAATAGAAGATTTAAGATATGCCATGGACTCACGCCATCGCATGCCACTGTCCCCACACAGCACCTCTTCAGCCAGGGGTCATGTCACTAGTAAATCCACATGAAGGGGAAAAAACACACAGCCTACAGAAGTGAGATGTTAGCGATGGGCGCAAAGGACACAGTGACAGATTTATTGCTGAAAGCTATTACTGAATGGTTTTCTGTGTAGCAAAACCCCTCCTCCTCTTCTGAGAAAACTAGCCTGCTTATTAGTGTGGGGTTATTACCAGTCATCTCTGGTTGGGGAAGGTCATAGCGCTACTGTCATATGGCGTGTCGTTTTAAGCCCTGTAGGTCTTGAAACTGCACATCGTTTCACTATGATGCGCATAAACATTGTCAGTGACTCGCCAACCTTGTCAGGTGTTTCTGTCATGTAGTTTGGCCTCTTGACACTGTATGACGACTTTAAATCTTAGTGTATTGAAATAGATCTTAGGTGTCTGTATATGTACAGTATATTCTTTTGTCAACAGAAGATTATGATTACTCTGTCAGGGTTTACAATATTTTATAATGGTGAATAGCTGATTTGAGATCAGTGGTTCTCAACTCTGGCTCGCGAGATAGATTTTTCAGACAGCTTTATTGCCAAGTGTGCTTGCACACACAAGGAATTTTCTTTGGTGTTGGAAATTAAACGCATCTTTTCGTGAAGACTTTGCTGATCTTTTTCAATGTGCAAGTACATTTGCTCATTGTGCTGTAGTGTATATCATTTATATGGAATGTATTGTATGCTTGCGCTGTTGTTTTATTCTCAGATATGCTTTTATAATGTCTAAAGCCGTTCCCTCACTGTACGATTTACAGACTATATACCAATAATGCAGCATTATGATGTTTTGTTTGAGAAGGTCTTATACAGTCTTCTGCATAGAAACTGGACTTGTTAGTATTTAATGGTTTTCTGATTCTAGCGATATGTAACACCTGCATTTGTGAATGTATCCCATCAGGTGTAAAATTGTTCTATCAGTGTGCATGACTGGGACAAGATGTGTCTTTTGTATCCCCTTGAGAGATCTGTGTCAACACTTCATGAAATTCTATTGTTCTGTACGGAAGGTACGGCATGTCTCGTCTTGCTTTGTAAAACTAGACGACAGACTCCATATATTCATTGGAAATCTACCTCGTGACAATAAAATAAAACATGTATTAAAAAAATCTGAACCGTACTCTGCTGTGACTACAAGATGTGCTTGGTTTTGCTTGGCCTCAAATCATTGGATTACATTTCAGATCCAAATGATCTCATAAAAGTGTGTAGTTTAATGAGTGTCAATTAAATGATTTTCTGTGATGAAGTCATTATTTACTGTCTGCCTGTTCTCTTACAAGCATGCTTTGGAAAGGGGAGTAAGACGAGATGCATTTATTTCCTTCTAAATAATGAGATATAGGAAACTACATTTTGTCCCCATAAAACAAAATAAAATCATTATGTTTCAGTTCAAAACCAGCAAATGTATCATAAGCGTTCATCAGCCTCACATAATAATAGAATAGTCATTAAAAAGAGCCCAAATTAATAGAAAACAAACATTTTACAGAGTGATGAGCGTTTGGTGTGGTCATGGCTTTCAGTTCAAGTTACAGTCCTAACTGCAACCTGTCACCCGCATAAGCGAACACATCGGTTTTCTTTTTTGTCAGGTGGGTGACAGCTTGAGGTATTTTTAATCGTAAAGGTACGGAAGAGATCTGCAGGATTGAGATGATGAAGCGAAGAGAGGAAAACGCTGTGGTGATGCTTTACGATGTGCATGTGCACTTTGAAGCGCTTTGACCTTTGCATGTCCCCACGTGGAAGTGTGGACCACAACTGACTCTTGCCGAATGATGTAAGGCATTACATAGAGAAAAATAACAGTGTTTCTTTTCACCGGGTCGCTTATACGCTTCGCCACAGTCTCCCGCGGTTTGCTTGCCTGCCAAAGAAAACCTTTATCTGAGTGGCAATGATCCTGCGAAAAGAAAATGTGCAACAGAGACAGGTTTTACATTGACAGTTTATTAAGAAAACAAATTTCTCTTTAGAGGATTGCTTCATACAAAGTATCTAAATACAGGCATCTGAGGTATATCTGTCTCTGGAGATTTTGGTGGTGTTGGACTAAGCAGTGTTCGAAAGCATTAAGTTGCCCACTGGACAAACATGATTTTTTTTAATTGTGGTGTTTTTGACACAGCACAAAAAAGCTTTCTGGAAAAAAAAGGTAATTTATGTATTTTGTATTTAACCAATGCCTCCCAAAAGAAATACTTACGCTTCTTCAAAAACATTAAAACTGTAACTAATCACTAACAAATCACAATATATCAGTTTTAAAGGGAAAGTTCACCCAAAAATGCATGTCATTATTTACTCTCTAGTTATTTCAAACCGGAAGGACTTTCTGTCTTCCGCAGAACACAAAAGAAGATATTTTGAAGAAAGATGGTAAGCGAACAGCACCGGCACCCATTCACTTCACAAACCAATGCAAGTGAATGGGTTACCAACATTCTTAAAATGATCTTCTTTTGTGTTCTGCGGAAGAAGGAAAATCAAACAGGTTTGAAACGACATGAGGTGAGTAAATGATGACTGATTATTTACTTTTGGGCGAACTATAACTTTAATAAAGGAAGTAAAATAAAAAGTTTAATCCATTTGGCAGTATGTGCCATTGCTTATGAATATACTAAGGGTACCCTCTTAAAACTGTTGTTTTTTCAAACCATTGTTGTGAAAATATGGACAAAATCGGTTGTTGTTACTAAACCATAGTTACTTTATAACAGAACGGTTGGTTTTGTCATATTTTACCCAACAATGGGTTGAAACAAGCTAGCATTTCTGCATGTTTGGCCCAGGTGTTTAGAAACTGTTACTGTATCAGTTTTTTCAGACAAACACAATATCACAGAACGCAATTGTAAAAATCTTTGGCATTAAAAATCCATTGTGTGCATGGATTGGTCTCAATAGAACTAATTTGGCCTTGTAGCCTTCATTCAACATCAACAGATGTTTTTAGTCGATAAAGCTGGAGAGGCTGCAGATTGTTTGTCACAAGCACACCCGTTCATACAAGCAAAAATCAAGGCCAGCACATACAATGGAAAATGAAAAACAAACAAAATTGGACAAACTCGCATGCCAAACACATTCAAATAATGTAAGCAGACCCCTTTCCTAACACCGTAACTGGTGTCATGAGACAGTTCGGGATTTCCAGATCAAACATTCGGATATATTGTATATAAATGTTTCTTAAGTATAATGTTTTATGATCCTTATGACAATTTTCTAAGGAAATCACAAATTACAAACAAGTCTAGATATTTTAAATTCCATTGTGCTGTATACAAATTAGATAAATCACTTCTTTTGAAATAAATGAATATACATAAACATTTTTCTTGAAATAACTGTCAACTCCCATTGTATTACACATAATATTTCTTGGCATATCTGTGTGGCGTATAGCTTAGTGAATCTATTCTGGATGACCGATGTTGATACAAGCAGTTGACGTACAGTATACCGATGTTGCGATAAATATGAATATACTTAATGCTACTGATATTTCCAATTCACAGTTTTACTTGAAATTAACATAATGCGATAAAAAAAGACCTCTACATAACCGTCACCTTAGATTTGACATATTGTATGCGAACAGTAAGAGCCATGGATTGGGTAACGATCTTACAAACTAAAACTGCCTGTTGCTTATACGTAGGTTTGTATTGAGACAGCTCCCCCTCTCTGTGTATGGCTCAAGTGCGCCGATGGAGTTGAGTATAGCGACCCTAGCTTACCCTGTTGAGAATACAGCTTCTGCTATGGTGATTTAATACTGAGTGTTGAGAGAGTCTACGGACCACAGGCCCTCAATAAAACCCTCATCATCCTGTCCACCAGTAATCACCACACCCGGCAAGTCTTTTCAGGCACCATATAGTCATTTTTCTGGCACTGGAAGGCTTTGGCAAACTCTGGGAAGTTCTGTAATGACCCAAGAACTCTGTAGAAAAAGAAATGGCATGGTAACATTGTGATGGGAAGAAGATAGAAGATGTGTCCATCGTTGTCTGTGAATAAAGATGATTGTACCTGAACTTCCCTGGACTGTGAACTTCAGTTTTGATGGAGTTGACAGCATGCTCTGGTCTGTGTGTTCCACACCACACCTTAGAAGAAAATAAATGATGCTTAGGAAGTCTGTTTCACTGAGCAATTGCTTTAAGGAACAGTTCACCCCAACATTAAAAAAATCTGTCATCATATACTCACCCTCAAGTTTTAAGATTTATTTTTTCTGATGAACACCAAGAAAGGTATTTGGAAGAATGCTTGTTACCATACAGTTCTTGCTCACCATTGACTACCATAGAAGAAACAATTGCTTTATACATTTATGTGTTCTGTTCAACACAAAATAAGATATTTTGAAGAATGTAGGAAAGCAAACTGTTTTGGGACATATTTGAATACAACTGTAATGTTTCCTCAATAATGTCAATGGTGGCCAAGAACTGTTTGGTTACAAACATTCTGTCAAATATCTTTCTCCAAGTTCATCAGAAAAAAAATATATTTATTACAGAATTGGAATAACTAGAGGAAATTTTAATTTTTGGGTGATCTGTCCCTTCAACATCCAACTGATTCATTCTACGCTCTCAGAAAAACTTTCACTGTTACTTGGGCAATGCCTCAATGCCTTTTCAAAAGGTACAATTTTATACATAAAGAGTGCATATTAGTACCACAAAGGTACTTATTCAGACATACAGTATCAACATTATTCAAAATGTTTAAAGACCAGTAGATTATAAATATTTTTTTTTTACACAATTTTGTTTGCATGATGATAGTGGTTGTCATGTTCAGGTCTATGGGTGTCACAATATCATCAAGGTTATTTGCAATATCCGATATAAGAACCAAGATTATTGGCATTGTATTAATATTAGACACAAAAATATTGTAAAATATTCAGCACGTGTTTAATATTGTTTAAGAAAAGAAAGTAAAATAAATACAATTAAAGATTCATTTGACATATCTTTTATATCACTAAAATATTATTATTGTCAAATCGTTTGGCCACAATAATGGTGTAGGGAAAATCTGATATTGTTACAGCCCTATTGTTCAGGTGCAAATTTCATTAGGTTTATTAAAAAAATATTATTAGTTATTAAACAAATCAGAACTGTTATTTTTTCAAGTTTTACCTGTGCAAAGTTGAGGAAAAAGAGTTGCTCGTGATTGAGGTCTATACCAGGCAGAGGAGCTTCCTTTCCGTGCTTCTTCACGTAGTTCTGATAGGCCTGAAAAATTGAGATCACACTGATGAGAAATCATTAGAAGTTGTTACAGGAAAAAAAGGATTCTAAATAACATCACAAATTATCTCACAGCAAATTGCTTTCTGAAGGAAATGATAATCACATGTGTCCTGTGAGTCAGTGAGTGCGTTTACATGCCGGTTATGCTTAAAAACCTGATAACAAGTAAGGTCATGTAAATGTGTAAAACGTGTTTGTTTATATGGGAAAGCTCATTAATGGCGTAAACCCACTCGTCAGTGGTAGTTTTTTGCTCATTACTCCAATTTTGCACTGCATGTAAACACCATTACCGGCTTTCTCTCAGTTTTGTTTATGTGCACATGTCTGACAGTGCAATACTAAAGATGTAAAAACGTCAAAATGACTGTTGTTGCATATGCAGGTACTGGGGACATACAAATACAGCTTCTGATCGATTTCCTGCTGTGTTTTTAATTACTAAACAGACTATCAACGGTAACATCACTGCATGCGAGAAACACGGCATGTTCCATGTAAAAAATTGCCGGTTTATTACAAATGCATGTAAACATGTGAAAACAGGTTTCTCTTTAAGCTATCTGTTTATTATGTGCATGTAGACGCACTCAGTGACAGGCTTGTGATTGGTGTTTATACCCTGAGAGTCTACATTTGATGGTTCAGTAAGAACAAGCATTAAACACATTTAGATCGTGAGCCATTTTCTCCTCTTTGGCATTTCTGGGGAGACTAAACTATTAAGCTGATTCCCTCTGTCATTACAATCTGACAGAAATCCATCCATAGTGGTACACACTGAGTTAAGCTGCTTGCTCTGCTCAGCATATGAGAGTTTACCACCCGTTCATTTTAGGACGTGTAAAAACCATTTATTTGATTATACAACTCTAGACTGTGTAGAATTGGGGTGCGTGATGTATAATGGGTGGCTGGATAGGGATTTTATGACTATCTGCAGGGCGAAGTTCAAGATGATTATTCAAAACCGAAATCACATATACAGTACTAAAAAGGTGCTTTAAAAGGTTCTGTGGTGCCATAGAAGACCCATTTACATCTCTAGAAACTTTCTGATTCAATAAAGGTTCTTTGTGACGAACAAGGTTCTTCAGATTATAAAAATTTAGAAAGTCTTGTTCTTTAAAGAACCTTTGATTGAATGGTTCTCTGCTTCTATGCCATTACTGTGAAGAACCTTTTAAGCACCTTCCTTTTTAAGAGTTAAGAAGAAACTGTGTATTAAATTCAATATATTCTTCTGTCAGTAAAGGTGGATGTCAAGACAGCCACAGCAAACGCTAAGATGTCCTCTGCTGCACTTACCTGATAAGACTGTCGAATGCCCCCGTTGTCAGCGATGTTCTCCCCAAGAGTATTATTCCCATTTAGCTATTCGCACAAAGGAAATATGAGAGTGAACAGAAATTATGACAGTAATTTAGATGTCTTTCTACATCCCCAGAAAATCACTGCTTACTTCCAGGAAAACTATTTGTGGACATTACGCCCCAAATTACAGCTGTCAAAAACTCACACAAAGCTATGAGGAGCCTCTGATGGGGACATGAAAGATTAATGTGCCAAATACTGTAAAGAGCCTGAGTAGAACAGATAGAGGTGTGGTGTTTTCTGCTAAACAGTCTCTGCTGAATGGTTTGGGATTGTAAACTGGGTTGTGTTGGAAATTATTTGTCATTCTAATTGGAACGAAATGCCGCTTCGCCTGCATTACATGTTCATATGTCTGGTGAAATAAGGCAGCTATTGCAAATGGAACATATTTGCGAATCGGTGTAAAGACGTTGATGTAATACATTTTGTCCATTTGCCAGGTCCCAAGAGAAGCTTCCATACTGGTCCACGATGCATTTTGAAAGCTCATGGAAATTCTGAGTCGAAGATGGGGTCCACCAGTCTTTGAGGTCACCATCTTTATCGAAATTACGTCCTGAGAAGGAATATCAAAAACACAAAGTTATACATGTGAAGATTGAACTCCTTATAACAGTTCTTGAAGAACCTTTAAGATATTGCTGTCATTGTTCTGATACCGTTATCATCGAAGCCATGAGTGACCTCATGTCCGATGACCATCCCGATTCCCCCGTAGTTAAGAGACCAGGGCTGACCTTTACCAAAGAAAGGAGGCTGAAGAATGCCTGCAGGAAATACTGAGAGAGATGTTTGTTAATATAGGCCTACCAATTCCTTACACAGACCATATTCTGCATGTTTAAGTTACTGCTAAGATTTGTGTGATTCAATTACCTATTTGGTTTCTGTTTGATGAGTAGAATGCATTGACCACTGCAGCTCCTGTCATCCACCTTGAAATAAAAATGCATAACATTGACATTTTAAATGGTATGTCTTTATTGCTAAGGGTTGCATTTACTAAACTGAGAAAATTGCAATGCTATTTTAGAGAGACCCCAATTATGCATAAAATGATATGCCTACATGATAGAAAGTTAAATTTTTGAGGTCTTACTCGTCTTTGTTCACTCTCACTCTTAACTTCTTCAAGCGTTTTTTCTGGACAAACTCCAAGCTCCTCATGATGTTCTCAAAGTATTCATCTACATTGTAGCTTAACTAATAATAAGAAGGATATCATCAGCATTTTAATACTTCAGGTGTCTTCAGGATTTAAAGTTTTGACTTTTTAGACAAATTAACATTGCCGAATCTTCCTCTTTTAGTCACTCACGTATTGGTACTCCTGGTCCAAGAATGTGTCATTCATTATGTTTTCTGAGAAACCAATTCTTTCTCGGATTGCTCGTGCCTATAGTGATAAAGAATACAAAAATGGTATTTTCAACATATGTTTTCCTGGGTTGGGAAGTTATAACAGCTATAATATAACGAATACAGCCACGGAAAGAAATAAGCAAAGATTTCAAAATTACTTTTTTACAATTTCCTGTTTATAGGTGTTAAGGTTAAATGATAATTTTTGTTTCATTCTGTGAACTACTAACAGTATTTCTCCAAAATTTCAAATAAAAATATTGTTTCTATTTGCATTTTTTTTTGCAGAGAATGGAAACTGGAGAAACAGGTCAAAATAACAGAAAAGATGCTCTGTATTTACTTTTTTTCAAACCTCAATTACTGTAAAAAAACAAGTTCATATTCACCTTTAAGCAATACAGCAGTAATATTTGTACATGTATTTAGAAAATTATTTCTTATGTGATAATTTTGATCAGCAGTGATTTTCAGTTTGGTAAAAATTAAAACACAGAACCTAAAATAAACGTCACCTTCTCCTCTGCAGCTTTCTTAGTTTCAGCGTCCATCCAGGCTAGATCATCCAGGTTACTCACAAACACCTCTCTGATGTTAGAAATCATCTCATCCATCTGAGGCAAACACAGAATGTTTACTTAGTGTATAAATTATTATGATCTCTGAACTTCTGTGTGTGTCTTTAAAGTTTGGTCTAAAAATTAAATGATGTATATTGTTAAATACATAAATGTTTACCTTCCCCAGTATTGTTGCACTGTAGGAATAGTGCAAGGGAAGTTTGTATAGTGCATTTTGTTGCATACTTCTTGCACACAGCAGGTTTTTAAGAAAACAAAGTGATAGAAAAAGTAATGGGAGCCTGTGCCTTTAGATCTAGCAACGCCCCTGGTATAAGTGGTTTTAATGCACATCTTCCAGCCAATCAGAATCGAGTATTTAAACAGACTATGGTTTAATAAATTAAAATCAACAGATTTTGATATTTTACGTTAAAAAAAATTGTAAGATGACACAAGACAGGGAAAACTGAAAGCTTTCAGAATGCTCTTATCAGCACTAGATAGCAAACATGAGAGTTGTTGGCATGTTTTTGTGTGCCAATCTGTAATGTTATCCTGATGACCTCAAACAACAGACTGTAGCTGAATTGAAGACGTGATTTGTGGAAGGGATTTGTATGGGTCACCTGATCTTGAACACACACAGATACTTCTTTCCAAACCTTTTATACCCTAAAAACATTTCCAAACTTACACATTTTTTACTACTTAGATTCTAGTTTCAAATAAAACATTGGAATATGGAGAATTGCATTTAACAGTATAAGACAGAAGTCCGTGCACATGTGGCATGAGGCCAGGAGGGTCCAGTGATTTATGCAGTGTTGGATGGTGTGTTTTATGACGGGCGGTACTAATACACTGCTCAGCTGTTCTTACAAATGCAGAAATGGACCCCACTCATATCAACCCACGCAAGCCTCAATATATCATACAAACACACTGAAAAACCCACACAAACTCCAAGGACAAATTTAGGCCGCGCAGAGACATCCACTCAACACTCATGTAGCTCACCATGTCTTTGCTATCTCCAGAAAAGGCATCTTCCACGTACAATCTCCCCACGGCATTTTCCATGTTGCTGTTGACGTAGATGGCACACTGCCTCCAAACTGCTGCTTCAGAGATGGTCCCATAGATAGCCTGAGTAGACAGAGGAGTAAAGCATAAATGTGTCATGGGAAATGTAGCTCAATTATGGTATTGTAGCCTGACACTAAGCCAAGGTTATAGGTTCGATTCTCAAGCTACATATTGAACTTCGGGTGTATTGTAAGTTGTTTTGGATGAAAGGGTTTGCCAAATGCATGTAAAACATGGCAGATGAATCACAGTTTGAGAATTTTCTTAGTATTCACCTTTCTGAAGGGTTTCCTGGTCTCCCTGTATGGCCTGCTCAAACCAACCACCAGATTCATGACGAAACGCCACACAATGTAGTTTTGAATGTCTCTGCACACATGTTTATTTTCAACAATAGTATACTGTTAAAAAATAATGGTGCTACAGATGTCATAGAAAAAAATGGTTGTGGTTGCATAAAGAAACTTAATAATCTATTGCACAAAGGCTTTTTTGCAGACCACTAAACAGCAAGAAAGAATTAGTTCTTATAACAACTTTTCTCTAAATGATCCTTCCATGATATTGCTGTGTAGAACCTTTTGTAGCAGCTTTTGTTTTTACGGGTAGCCTATATATACTGTAAAGAATATGGAGATCGCATAGTGAGAAACTAAATCGGTTAGTATTTGTAGTGTTAGCTCCTGGCAAAGCTAAATATATAAGTGTATGCTACCTCTTTGTATACTTGGCAAGGACAGGTTTGAGCCTCTTAAGGTAGTTAGGGGCGTACACAATAACCTCCTCTCTGTCCGTGACAGGAATGTTCACTGTGTCCATTATTTTGTTAGTGAAGAAAGTCCAGTTGAACTCCTGAATATGAACATTGATAAAGAAAACAATCATAAGAATATGAATAAAAACACTGTTCAAAGACCAACATAATAACAGACAAAGGTGATATATGTATGGACATTGAGCTGAACATCACAAGCACAACGACCTTTTCTCAACCATTTACCTAAGTTAGGGGCAGATCTATATGTTTTCCCAACCAATCGCTACCATGATATTTTTACAGTACCATTTCATTTGGTGAATTTCACCTTAAAAGGAGCGATGTGGACATTTTAGCGTCATCTAGCGATGAGGTTGCGAATTGCAACCAATGGCTCACTCCAACCCTCCCCCCTTTCAAAACATTACGGTGGCTGACACAGGACTAAGATGTCGTCATGTTTTCGCTTCTTTGCTGAAGGAGATCACGTATTCATGAAATACGCTCTGTGGAGCAGTTTGTCCGTTCAGGGCTACTGCAGATACAACATGGTGTATTCCATGCAATGGGACCCGTGGTGTATGTAAATATAAAAAACTCATTCTAATTTAATAAAAACATAACGCTTCATTATGAAAGGTTTCTGTCAATAGGTCCTTCCACAAACTTACACACAGTACATTTAAGACATGTAACATTCTTACCCTGGATTCAAACTCTAGAGTGAAGTTGGTATTCAGTGTCTCTAGAGGCATCTTGTTATAAAGCAGAACTGGGTTGTTTCTATCTTCTGGTGTGTCCGTTGCCTGTAAAGACATGGGCATTTCTGAAAGTGTTGACAGATAATTTTTTTGCCTACATTGGGGCATTAAATCAAGAACCTGTAACCTAGAGCCAAAGCCACCCAATTACAAAAATAAATGACACAATGAGCTTGAGCATTTAGTTACTGTCTCAACAGCAGTGTGGTTCTGATTTCAGCTCCAACACAACCAAACACATTTACTACAACTGTAACCCATACTCTGTAAACTTAGTAGGTATGAGGTCACTATCGTGAAAGGTAAAAACATCACCATGAACTGTAGAGGAAAAACATGCCACTGATATTAACAAAGTGAAACACACTGTTCATTAGGCTTCACATGTACAATAAAGTTGCAAGTAACTAAACCAGTATTTTCTAGCTAAATAATCATCAAAACAAGAAGATATTTGCATGCAGTAGAAATAAATATCTAAGTGAGACAAATGAGTGAGTTACAGTAAAACAAGACTACTACTAAAAAAACATTTTTTATCTTGAAAATAAAATTAACTTTATCAAAAACGAAACGTTGTCGCTGTCCTTCTCAAAACTCGGTTGTCCAAATTCGCTGTTTTTCAGGAAATTGAAAAAACACTGTACATTTTGTGTTGTCAAATTGACAAGCATTTTTAAATACAGTACCTTTATTGGTTAGATATTTGCAAGACCCAATGACGAACATAAAGAGTGACTTATAATGATTTACAAAGAAAAAGTAAAATTCACAAAATACAGAGATACAAGGTTTTAGAAGGACAGCAACGATATTCAATATTCAAAATTGATTTAAATTAAATATATTCATATAGAAATCTTTACATTAGTTTTTAAATAAATAATAATTTGTTTTTTTAATTAGTTATATTTAATTGTATTATTCAATTGAAATCAATAAATTTATTAATAAATATATTGATATATGCTTGTAGTTGGATATACGACTACTTTCTTGAACATTCAGTTTTGTTTTCACAATGCAATATAATACTGTACCGATTTGTTTCACCGACCTCTGGCCATTATCAGTGTCTGTAGGTTTGATGAAGACAGCTATACTTAACTTTGTTCGAAAGTGGTTTGAATATTAAAGAATGCTTACATTAGCAATTTCTTTCTCCATCATCATCACCCGAGAAACCTCTTCTCTGATATTAGTGTCATTAACCTCCAGTTTTCGGTCAGTTCTGATGAGCTTTGCCAAGTTAGTCATGAAGTTCTCATATGTCACACAGGCCTGAGAAAAAATACACATTGAAAACACATGAGTGCTAAATTCAATACCTGCATGCACATATTCTTAATTTATACAGTATACGAGTGTGCAGATGCTCCTCAGTCATTTATCTGTATAAACTATCTGTCCATTCTATAAAAATGTTCAAGCTTGGTTTGATTTGTTGATTTGTTCCTTCCTTCTCCCATCCTTATCATTTCCTTCCAAAATGATCTTGACAATATCTTCGTTCAAATTTTTCAATCTGTTGTTCCTTTCTGGTGAATTGAAGCTTCACAAAAAATGTTGTTCCATGTTTTCTTTCTAATTAACCAGCCAGGTCTGGAATGTGTTAAAGGCACATAACCTTAAGAGTTATAAGTCTGTCTTGAATAGCGATTAGATGATTAACATTAGCCGGGTTTCCATCTCACTGATTTCACATTTAGAAGTTTTGCATCAGTCAGCTCATGTGAGTTTTTTTTTCTTTTTTGCGAAAAGCAGTTTATGTGAATATTGGAAGATGGAAACGCATTTGTCGAATAAATTCTGACGCAACGAAGATTTAAGCCACGATACGATACCCATCCTGATACAAGGCAACGATGCGATAAGCAGTGTGTTGCAAGTTACTTCCAAACTGTAATACATCACAGATTACTTGTTGCTGTTATTTAAAAGTAATCCCTTACCTTACAATATTACTGTCTCAGAATTGTAATACGTTACATGACTCTTGTATCACCTATTGAGTTATCTTCACAAAAATATCTACAGAAGTAGAATTATTTTACGGTGTCAAATCAAAGTTAACAACTGCCAAAAGACATTTCTATTGCTATATTTACGTATCTGAATGGTTTCCTAGCTATTGCATATATTTTTTTTATTCTCTTGAACTCATAATATGTTTTGGGGGATTTAGGAAAACATAAAATTCTGGGTCACCTTTGACTACCATTGCTCAGCTTATTGAGCTATCAGCTATGGTAGTCAATGATGCCAAAGAATGTTCAGTTGCTAAACATTCTACCAAGTATCTTTGTTTTCAACCGAACAAAGACATTTATACAGGTTTGGAACATCTAGAGGATGAGTAATCCATAACATCATCTTCATTTTTGGGTGGAGTTTTCCCTTTTGGCTCGAGTAAATTAACAATAAAAACCAAATTGAGCAAACCATGCATTGCAAAAAGAATGTGATTTATAAAGGGAGGTTTTGTCACCATATACAGTATGGTTCATTGGGGGGGTTTCCAAATGCAAATGCCCGTGTACGTGAACGAGCATAGTGCTTAAGAATTTAAGATTTATCAACAAAGATTACCTACTGGTGTGCGTGAGCACGTTTGATAAATACAGATTTTTTTGTACGTAGACACATTCTAAATTTCATTCGAAGAACAAAATATTGAACCTTTTCTACAGACTTTTGTTAAATGAGATCCCTGATCCATTGTATTTACTGCTGGTTACCCGGATACCAAAACCACCGTGGTCAGCTTTAAGAAATTGATGGAAACTCACCAATCTTGCATGAGTCTTTCATCCTGTTATTGCGAATTTAGAAAAGATTTGCTCATAACCTCGGCTATTGTCTACCAAACCACCATCCAACCCCAAGGAAGTTCATGCTTGTCTAAGCTTGTCTTTTCGTCAAAGAAAATGAGAGGTTTTGAGAAAAAGAATGAGAGAGAAAGAAAGCGAGAAGATATACCTTTGCTTGTTTAACAGTTCATCTTACCTCTTCATAGGCCCCAGTGCACACATAGTAGTCTCTTGAGGATAAGCCAAGACTGGACTGGTCGAACTGGCATAGAGAATAAAAACAGAAGACAAACACCCTTTCATTCTTAATAGGAAACCCAATGCATATACACAAAGAGCACTCACTGTAAAACAGTATCGTTTACTACAATTAAAACCATGCAAGCACTCAAAACCCCCCTCTAAGGCCTATAAAGAGATGTAGTGTTTGTTCGTAAAGATTTGTGATTTTAAGTGTTTGCCTTAAAAGGCTACATGAAGAGAGGGTTACGGCTGTTAAGAGAAAGTGTTTTTTTGTGTTTTAGAGTTAGTCTGTTGTTGCGCACACCTACATGAATGATGTGTGCATTGGAGTTTCTGTCATCTGTACCGATAAAAAAACTAATTAGGACTTGCTTTCCATATTTCTCATTCAGTCTGGCTATTGCATCTTCTGCTCTCCAGTTCGTTCCTGCAATGGTGAGAAGAGACAAGAGGAGAGGAAATATTGTAAAATAGTCAACTAATGAGGTATTTGGGGTTATTCATGAAATATCCTTTGAGAAAACATCATATACCGTATGCGGTGTCCCAATCATCTGTTGCTATGGGCCACTCAAAGACATCTGGCAGCATTGTCAGCAGAGGCGAGCCTCCTCTCTGTTCAATGAAGCCTGTCAGAAAAATGCAAAACCTTGATGTAATGCATGCTTATTTTAGCATGCAATGAATATTGAAATCCTTTCTGAGAGTCTCTGCATAGCTCAGCTGGGAAATCACATAACATGTCATAGTTATCTTTTTGACGTCCTTATGACAGTTGATGATGACTTTTCAACTCAAGCAGTTCCTGTAAACAAATTCAATTTCAAATTATAATGTAAAAAACGTTTTTCTTTTTTTCTTAGCTTTTTATATTTTCTTAGCTTTTGAACTTTTCACAGTAAGCCCCCAGAAGATAATGTTATTGTTTTTAGTCCTTAGTTGTGTTTTATTTGATTCTTAAATTTTTCCTAAAATTGCTCTTGTATGTATTATAACAACAGTCTCATTTTTCTAAGCAGAGGTGTTACTCCATTAAACTGCATTCACTTTTACAAACAAAAATATATAGGTGTTTTTTTTTTTACTTTTAATATTTAAGTACTTGAATTCAAGTTAAACCATCTTTGATTGAAATTACTTGAGTAAAAGTAAGTACTATGATTTTTAATGTATCTTTTTAAATGTAAAAAATGACATGTACAGCCGTGGAAAAAATGAAGAGATCATTCCAAATTGTCAATCAGCATTTTAGTATAGAAACGATCTTTTTATTTGAAATTTGGTAGAAATATCGTTAGTAGTTGACAGAATTAAACTAAATTGACCAATTTAGATACTAAATAGTAAAGTCAGAAAACTGAAAATTGTTATGAAATGGTCTCTTAATTCTTTCCTCGGCTATATTTATCTTTTGTAGTTGAGTAAAAAGTATGACATAGGCTATGCTTTAAAGTAGGGAAGTAAAAAAAATTCAAAGTAAATACACTAATAAAGCAAAGATATCTGATCCTTCAGAGTAAAAAAAGTACTTCACACCTCTGTACAAGAGTTTGGAAATTTTAAATGCATGTAGGCATAGGATAGGTAAAATAATCTAGATTTGGGTAAATTTGATGCAAAATATTTGAGTTCATATCGAAATCTTTAAAAAATATTGAGAGTAATACCCAAAGCAAAAGTTTGCTCTACATTTAATCTCATTGATGTCTGTGCAAAATAACCAGATATTGAAGAGATCTAATTTGCAATTTATATTTTTAATCCCATTTGATGAATAGAAAGTAAATATTGTAAAGTGTCAGTATTATAAAAACCCTCTGTGTGATATATCCTGTAGCCATTGCTCTCCAACCAGTTATGTTGTTCTAATATATTGTGTACTCACTCTCATTGGTGCAGGATTTGTAGAGGATCTTGGCTTTAGCTAATGAGCTGCTGCTTCCACTGTCCTCTCGCTCCAGCACTCCTGTAGTAAAAACAGTAAAGAATTACTGAGGTAAACATTATTACTGCCTTCGACCCCACTTACACCTGGTATAATGATGCATCTTTTGCTATTTAATGAAATAGTTCACCCCAATATAAAATTCTGTCATCATTTACTCACCCTCTTGTCATTTCAAATCTTTCTGACTTTCATTCTTGAACAAAACCAAAAGAAAATATTTTAAAGAATGTTGTAACAGAACCATTTTGTCCCATTCATTTGCATTGTTTTTTTGTCCATACAACAGAAGTAAATGTCTACGGCTATTGTTCGGCACCAACATTCTTCAAAATATCTTCTTTTGTGTTTTGCAGAAGAAAGAAAGTCATAGATTTTAAATGACAAGAGGGTGAGTAAATGATGAAAAAATAAAACAAATTGGGTGACTACCCCTTAAAAACACAATCACAGGGATACTTTACTACAAAATTCCACATTTCCACATGGCGTTGACTTTTTGAATCTTCAAAGAATCGGTCAAAGAACTGCTCGACACAGCTTGGCTTAACAAAGGTCTCGCGTGTCGTAAGTTTCCGGTGACGAATGCTGCATTTTTGTTCCAATAGTATAGCGTCTTCTCTGGCTGGGGCTTTCGTCACCGTCATTTGCCAGAAAAACAAACCTCTGGTTCACGCGCATTCAAGAGATGTCCCAAGCTAAACGTCAACGTTAATAGCGCTTTCAATATGCATATTTCTCTTAAACAAATGTATCGATTCGCTTCATAATACCTTTGTTAAGACCACGGAGCCATGTCGAGCAGTTCTCTGATCGATGGATGCACTTTTGGAGCTTAAAAAACGTCAACAACCAGTACTCACCCAGATGAGTAAAACATACAGATTTTTTTAAATGGTGTTAAAGTATCCCTTAAAATAGTGCCACAGTAGTTGGAAATAACACACATCCCAATTGTGTGTTGTGTAAATGGTCATTTGAGACAACACCTATGTAGTCACAAAAAAGAGGCTCCCCTCAAAATCCGATTACAAGAAGTCACAGAGCAGGTCATGACAACAAACTTTAACTATCAAGGCTTATTGAGATGATTTTAAAACGTCTAAACATTTTATGAATCAATGTGTTTGTGTACAAAACTCAATGAAAACCTCATTCTTTGCAACAAAGGGTTTACTGGAGTCCCACAAGAATCCCTCATCCTTGTCTCCTCTTTACCTTTCCTTCTTTATCTGTCTGAATAATTGGGCCAGCTGTTGCTCTAATTCTCTCATATCCTGTCTGCAGGGTTTGCGTTCAGATTTTGTTTTAATTAGTGCTTTGGTTGCGAGTGTTTCCTGTGAAAGGGCACAGATCATGTGTGTGTGATTGGATTAGAGGCCGCCTGTTGTCCATGTGGCCTGAACCCCTACAGCTTCAAAACTCTGCCACTTCATCTCACTCACTCATTTTCTTAATCCATCTGACATGTGCAGAATACATTTTTGCATTATAGATCGGCTTCAAAGACAAAATACGTTACCATTAATAACAAGAAAAGTCACAAGTTATGAATGCAAACACAAAAATAAATGTCCAGATAATAAGCTCAAATAAAAAAACAACGGATGTCTAAAAGACCGGTGTCCATATCATATACAAACAACTGCATTTTTACTGTTACTGGAATGGCCGTAAAAGCTCAAATACAGTCCTATTGAAAGTAACTTTTTGATATTGAGATCAGCAAGTAGCCATATCTGACCCACATCTCTGACAAAGCTCACTCTGTCCCGGCAGGAAACAGCCCTTCCTTCCCTCCAGCATCTCTTCCATGTATATGCATGAGTATTCCTGCTAGCCCTATTCGGAAAGCTTTTCGAATTTATATCCATTTTCCTGTCACCTCGGTATGGATTATGCCCTTCAAGACAGCCTGTAATAGCACACTAAGTCTTCCAGAGATATGTAAACATTAAGACATTCAAAAACAAAAGTTAAAAAAAATATATGAAGCAGACCTGACAGTCGAAACGTTGCTTTTTTCAATTTATGGAGCAGGTTCCAGTGTGCAGGTTCCAGGTTTTCTGTTAACATAATGTACTGTATTTTGCTCCTTTTTTGTTGGCCAAACATTCCTGTTGATATTAATGAATTCATGGAAAGTTTCCCATTAGTGAAAAAAATGGAAATACCTCTCACTGTTTTTGTTATGTTTCATGTTTCATATTTTTCCCTTTTTTTCTTCTTTATCACCTAGTCAGTCTTCTTTATAACCTGTGTATTCAAAATACACTTTCTACTTTCTCTTTCCCCTGTCTTTCTCCCCACCTCTAATCCAGACATCCTCAACTTGTGGTCTCAACCCCACATGGGATTTCCAGAGATGCAGATGGTCACGGGAGATTTACATTTTGGTAGATAAAGGGCTAATGAGCCGGCTGCAAGCATCATAAAAGATCGTAAAAATTGTTGGAATTAGAAAGTTTGGTGTAGCCTTCTCTTTTCTCCAGACAGACAATAAACAATGAAAGTAAATTGAGCACACTGTTGCTTTGAACTAGCTATCATAATGTTTAATTGCAAACAGAAGTCTTTCTTTATTGTCTCTCTTTATTACCACATCTTACAAACTCTGTAGGTCTGTTCTTCTGACTAACATGCTAGAGTTTATGGCTAGAGTTTTCCAACTCTCACCTGAGCTGAACATCCAGCAACAGAAAATACTTAATGCCATTGTGTTAGTGTTATGTTATACCGTGGATGCTCTTCAAAGGTTTGGGTTGGGTCTTAAATACGTGGAGATTATAGTTTTGTGAACTTGAATGTGAACTGTTCACACTATTTTTAAAATGTGGCCAATATCAGATTCCTGGGTGAACTGTTGATTGTCATAAACTGAATCGCATGCACAAAACAACAATAACACGTAACAGGCAGCGCGGTTTCATACAGAATTAAGCAAGGGTAAAGTCAGCGGTTTGACTTTAAGCAATGCTGAGTGGATTGTTCTCGCGGTGCGATTTTAGAGCATTCCCGGAGCAGTACGCTCTCGGGCTGTGCGCATGCCGGTTTGCCTGTGCATCTTGCCGTATCCATTGGCAAAAAAAAAATATTATAACGGATTCTGTAGTCATTTGTTGCAGCGCATCGTGCGGCTTACGTGCCGTAGACATTGCAAGGGCTTATGTTTATAATCTGATGGTTAAGGTTTGGCAACAGAGCTGTACACTTCCGTCAACAGAATAGCACTTGAACCTTTAAATTAACAGAGAATTATGATGTAAGTCAATCTATAATGACGCGAAAGTCGCATGAATATGACCGTTCAGACTGAGGTCGCATTGCAAAACATCAGACCTGTATCTGATTTTGGACCACATATGTAAGTGGCTCAGGTCAGATTAATAAAGATCGGATTCCATCTGGTTTGTCCTGCTCACACTGTCATGCAGTAAACATATCTGGGTCGCATATGAGCAAAACAAATCTGATTTTGGTGGCAGTCTGAACGTGGCTTAACTACGTCAGTACTTTGGTATATCAACAACACATGATTGGTTATCAATAGATGGTTACTTGAACAAGAACACAAAGCTCTCAAAGAGTTCTAAAGTCATGAGATATGACATATAGTCCTAAAGATTATCAAAGATGACAGGCATATACTTTGGAACTTATTAAAACATATTAAAAAGGTCACTAGGTCTCTGGTGTTATGTCCATCTTGTGATTTTCCATCTGTTCTCTCTTCTCATGGAACAATACAATCACACACACGCAAAGGCCCTCAAGGCTACAGTGTGTGCTAACTGCAGATGTTTTCATACATGATGATAAGAGGCATCATCTTAACAGACACAATGACCTTGTATAAAGAGAGGCCTAGGCATTCATAGAAACTCAAATGAGGTGTTTCTAGTAATGTACTACTACCGTGCTATTTGTCAATATTAAAATATAACAAAAAAATAACAAAAATAATCACAAATAAGAGAATAAATATTGTTTGATTTATTCATACTTAAATCAAAATTCAAATAGGATAATGCTGATTAATAATTGATTAGTATCAAAACATAAAAGGATATATATTTTGAAATAAGTTGGAGCCACGGCACCCGTCTCTTCACTATAGGCTTTTTTTGCAATGTCCTACATTGAAGTTCGTAAAAGTCTGGTTAAATAGACGGAGTTTGACCTTAGAAAGTGAAATGGAACATGTTTCTCTGTGGTACTATCAAGTTAAACCGTTGTGAAGGGTCATTGCTTTCATTAATAAGACCTCAGACTCTGGACTCACAAAGGTGCAATGTAAGCATTATTAAAGTGCTATATGAACATTTCCTCTCCTTGTTTTTTTCTTGGACTGATTTATGGAGGCCTTCTAGGCGTGAACTTTGCGGAAGCAGCAGGAACTTGTTAACAAGGGTTGGCACCTGTACATAATCCTTAACTCTTTTGGTCACATGCGCAAGCAATCATTACACACATCCACTCCCTTAAATATCAATTACTCTGAAATAAGTAAATGATGTCCATATTCTTTTTGGAATCAGAGTCATATTACATGATGTTTCACATAAATATTGTGGAAGGGGCTTACCCATGATAATGGCCACAGATGTCTACACAGGTGAAAAGGTATTTTGCATTTAAAGTTCTCTATTTTCACGCCTATTTTAGCCCCGTGTCAGCCACAATAGTGCACAAATCTACGTCAGTTCGTGGTATGATTTGAATAAGACCGCCCAAATGTCTATGCAAGTAAGGTGGGCGTACCTTTCACTACAATTGCTATGGAACCTGATGTTCCAAATATGGTAAGACGCGTTACATTTCCATCACATGCTTGCAGTATTCAACCAATCACTACACACTGGTTAACTGGCCAATCATAGCACACCTCGCTTTGTAAAAAATCTGCGCGTTTCAGAAAGGGCGTGGCAAAGAGGAGATACAAACATGCATGTTATATTGAAAAAACAGCATTTTTGAACCAATACACATTGCGTTACATCTAAAACAAATGAAATATTCGATTAAGCTGTCATATGACCCCTTTAAGATAAACTTCTAACATCTAAGTGTATTTAAATGTGCTCTTCTGATACCGCATGTATAGAAATACTAAAGAATATATATTTTTTGCACTATATATAAAGTATAAACTTAATGTGTAAAAATAAACCATCATGTTTATTTTAGTTCACTTGTGTTTTTTTTTAAGTTCACTCACTATAATATGTTTTTAAACTAACCTTTAATTTTTGATAGCTTTCAGCATGTTGTATGTTTGGCTCTGCACAACAGCACAACAGCAGATCACATTTAATATTCATAAATGCATACACACAGTCAACACAGTGTTCACCGATCGGCTTTGACAGTTCCAATATGGTGGACGACTTGCATATAGCGAGCTATAGAAAAATCCACTATTGAGGCATCTATGTATATATCTATAGTTTTAGCCATGTGTGTAACAAGTCTTAAGGCATCAGTTTATAAGTAGTTAATCTACAATTTCAACCATACTTACGGTTCAGCTGTATTGATACTGAGGACAGTCAACCAAAGTCAGTGCCATGAACACTAATCCAATCAAATTGTAATTTGCATAAAAGTCCAATCAAGCCACAAAATGAGCTCTTATTTCTCAGTCAGTGTTCCCTTTCATTTCTCAAGTACTCAATACACTGGAAATGCTAATGAGGGATTTAGATTTGTCTAGGGAAGTCACAATCCCCACTCTTTTCTCAGCAATAATCATTTTTATTGAACTCAACAGAGTGTTTGTTCATTGATTAGCAAGATTTTTCATTTCATTAAACAAGTTATGAGGCGTCATAAAAATTTACATCAAGTAAATAATGGCATCTTAAGTGCTCGAATTTCATCTGTTGTCGCTTTAAATCAAGAAGTCATCAGCACTCTAAAATAAACCCTTGTGAAGAAATGGCTGATTGTAACCTCATTCAATTCTAAAAGGCAGCGCCAAGGTGGAGAGAGATACAGCAGGAAAGAACGAGAGACACATGAGATAGAGGGGGATGTTTGCCCTTTTCATCATTGCTTGTGTACACGGATAAGCACTAGAGTCAGGGTTAAATGATAGCTCTGGTAGCGTTTGACCCCTGGAGCTCAAGCTCCCTACAGATTTGATAACATTTAACTCTTAACACCTCCGTTCCCCCAACCTCTCCAACCCTCCTGCACTTCCTGCTGCTTTCTCCACCTCCACCAGCTAAAATATAATCATTATTTTACAGGCTTCCTCATCTGTGCCCCCTCTAAAGTATCTCTCAACCCCTCGGGGCTGCTGTTGAAATTGTCCCAATAAATCAGTGTCCATGCTTGGACTAATAAGCAGCTCTTGTCTGGACAGACAGCAGATCTCTAACACCTTCTCATATTCAGGATTCAAATCCCGCTTTTCATCATCATCAATCTACGTCTTGTAAGCCCCCCATAGCATACAATCCTTGCTTCATTCCTCAAGACACACTACAGTGCTGAAAGCATTTCTAGATAAGATGTGTCTGAGAGGATTCACTACTAGTGTAAAGAAGAAAAAAAGCAAAGCTATAAATGTCAGTCTAACAATCAGAGCCTTGGGCAGAGACCCAGTGAGCTGTCTAGCTGACAACAGCCATAACTAAACTGTTGCTTGGATGGATTATATTTGTTCTCACTTACGGCTTTAAGGCGGACTTTTACTTCTGCATCAGACCTACCCCATAGCCTATGCAAGACGAGTATCCTACGGCGATCACTACGTCGTAGCCTGACGCACAGCTCTCCAAAAATGTAACAGCTGCGCTGACCACAAGCGCTGTGATTGGTCTGTTTGAATCCCTACTCTTCAGATGAAAAAACACTGTGATTTGCTTGTTGTATACGGTAAAGAGGCTATGGTGTAGGTTCGACGAAGAAGTAAAAACACACCTTAAGGGACTGCAGGTCCCCACAAACATTTACTATCATTGTGGTGAAATGGTTGGATAAAACCAACCGCTGAGTTATAAATTAACCGGTGCTTGGTTGTTCCAGAATTTTGGGTTGTTTCAAGCCATGGTTGGGTAACCTACAAAGACACTCCAATATTTTATACATTGATGCCTGTAGGGACCCCAAAGAGTTCAAAAGAGGCCCAATTTGTTTTTTAACTAACATAACCCCATTACTCAACATGGTTTCTAAATCTTAAAAAAGCAACAGGCCCATTGTTAAGAGGTTTAGATTATCCTCTAAAGTGACTGATAACAAACCCTTTAGCCCATGGCTTCAAATGGTGTTGCTGTACCTTTGAGTACCACCTCCAGTTCATCTCTGAGGATGTCGAAGGTGCTGTAACGTGAACTGGTCTCAGGTATGATATTCTTCTTTAGCCAGCCACCACATGCGTACTGGTAGAAGTTGTCGCATGGATTCACCGTGGGGTCCATGTTCTCAATAAGTCGAGATGCTACATTGGCACAAAACAGTTTTAGTGTGAACAAACTTGTGAAGCCATTTCATACAACAGACAACAAAGATCACTGCTTTAGAAAACAATTAAAAGACATTACAAGAACAAATGCAACAACAAATTAGCATATGCAGTGTATTTTAAATGTATCTCTATTTGTATTTTAAATGTATCTCTTTTACCTGATTGTGTGCAGTCAGCTGTTGTGCAGACTTCATCTATAAAAAAAGGAAACATCAGGTGTTAGAACTAGTGGAGCTTGTGTTTTTGGTGTGTGTGTAAGTTCATGATAAATGTTTATATTATGTTTAGATGACGTGAATTTATGTGTCAAATTTATAATTTTGTGCATTTAAATGCGTTTTGTTTTACTAAAATATAACTAGTAAGTAAAATGTTAAATCTTGTCTGATTTGAACTAGAAAAATTTGAATGTAAAGCATTACACATAAAGCTGTGGTTTTCAGGACAGGATTTGGACTAGACCTAGACCAAAAAAAAGTCCAAACTGAAAACAACTTGCACTGACAAATAGTAAAATACACCAGTGCTGTTCTAAAATGCACACAAGTAATGATTTTTTGAAAGGCATTTTTGTTAAAACTACTTAAATTGTCCAATTAAACTAAAGCTTGTCCTGTTTATGATAATTACAGTCCAAAAAAAACACAGCAAAGGCTTTCAGTAAGGTGTTACCCTAAGTTCTGTTTGTTTCTGTTATTACTGTATGTTTAAATCCATTTCACATAATCCTGCAAATTTTCCTTCCAAATTTGCACATTAAATGTGAAATGCAAAGATGAACACACATCCTCCATGTTTACTCCCCCTTGTCCATAACCCCGCATCTCTGCCCTCCCATCCAGATCCCTGCTGCGGCTGAGAGGAAAAGCGTGTGGAGATCATCTCCATATTCTCCAATCTATCTACCTGTGCTGTTTAAACAATTATCCAGTAAATTAACGGCAGATGATCAGGGTGTGAGATGAATGTTACAATAAGCTCCATCTTCTGCCCTGAGACCTCTAATGAGGAGTACTGAATAGATATTGAAAATCTTACAAGGTTCGCTTATATAAATTGCTCCATACTACTTTTATGCACACAGTATCTTGTACAACATATAACTCTGTCCATACACACATACACGTCATCTTGTGAAATTACCTTTGTCGTTCTGTGTGATGAAGAGGATGATGAGGGCCACAATAATGACAAAAAGCAGACATACAATCGTAATGAGCCCAATCTCCAGTGAGGTCCAGCGGGGCTTTTTTTTCTGAGTGTTGTTGTCGGCCATGGTGTGCTCTCCCTCTGGGGTGGCCTGTAGAAACTCACCTGAAGAAAGAGAGAAAGTTGCACTTGCAGCTCGTTCGCACTGAAGATTCCCAGATATTCCCACAGAGAGCTTGATTTAACAGCTTTCAGACATGCACTAACGCACACTGTGAGGTCTTATTGCAACAGACAATTAATAATTGATCCCTTTTATGACACACACACCTCTCTCACCCTTTAGTCGTACATAGAAACACACACTGACTTCCAGAGGTTCAAGTTGAGGCAGAGACCTGACTCTGCAAATGACAGGACCCCGACCTGGGACAAAGTCTTAAAATCTGTCCTGAACGATACTGTGTCACACACAATTTTAAGCACACATCACCTACAAAGACAAACTAATCTAGACTCACATTAACTCTGGGGCTATGGCCCCTCATTACAAACACAATTCTGTCTCTTTTGATTTCTGGTGTATTTATGACTAATAAAGTGACGTCTCTTTAGCAACAGGGGGCTGGATTTCTGTTGGGAATGGGAATGAGGAATGTCAGGGCTAATTTGGTTAATGAGTCACAACATCTGCATTGCTTAGGTCCGGCTGATTGATCTTGTGGACTTGAAATGGGCAATTGGGGTACATTTTTTAAGACAAGCTTGTTTTAGAATTGCTTAGATTTAAGTATGAATGATAGACTGCGAATTTGAGCAGTAGACACACACATGTTTATTCACACACTTGAACTGTGTACGTCATGTAGCCAGTGATGAAATGTTTCATTAAATGGAAGCATTTGCATGTGCAGACAAGCAAGTCATGCCTGGTTAACACTATTTGGCACAGTTTAATTCTTCCTTACTGTAAAATTGTCACAGCAGGACGGATTACAGGAAGTTTTAAAGACCACATGAAATTTCTGTTAGTTTAAATTAACTTTTATATTAAAAATAACTTCATTAAATATGTGTGCGTGTAATTTCACATATCTTCACATAACAATACCTCTCACAATTGCAAGCAACTATATAATATGTGCTGAAAGAAACGTGATCTGCTCTCATCTATGTTTCAAAAGAAAATACTTCGAAAGAGATTTTAAGTATGTGTAATATTCTGTTACAATAAAGGGAGCTGATTTGGTGAGAAAAAGTAAGGACCAGTGAGTAAAGGTAATTGCAAAAATGACAAAGAAATGTACACAGAGTCCATTTTGAGGCCAAACACTTTAAATGTAAGAAGGCCCGGTTCCAGAACCAAATCACTGAGGGTGCTTTTAAAAATAGTGAGAGTGCTCACTAATAAATCAATATATCGTGTAATCAATAGCCTGTAGATATAAACAGAAAATAAAACAAAAAATATTACCACCAAACCAAACATAGTATTATATATATATACACAAACACAAATAGAAAAATATGACAATTTAAATGAGAAATTCAAAACTCGCTGGGATTTGACGAACATCTTGCTTGTTTGGGCTTTACTGAGCCAATTTCTGATGTCCATAATTACATTTTTCAGAACAACATGGACCATAAATGTTTTTATTTTTTACCAGTCAGCTAGTAGACTTGACTTACAGAGTGGAACGCAGGCAGTGAATTACCAGGCAATGAACAATTAAAGCGCTTCACACTCGATGAAGACATGAATTAAATAAAACGGCATTATAAGAATATTACATAATGAAATTAAGAGTTTAATTTGAAAGGTTGTGTTTATGTATTAATTACATTTACAATGTATTAAAATGTATTAATTGTGTATGTGTGCATCTGCTTTATTGGCTAATTGTATTTTACATTATTAATAATACAGTATTCATATACGCTATTAATAATTTAATCTGAGGGTGATTTCCTTTGGTTTGAGGGTGCTTAGCAACCTTGTAGATCCGAGCCTGAATGTAAGTAATAATGCTAAAAGTTTCCAATAACTTTTGACCTGTTTAAAAAGCTTCTACTAAATGCATAAATGTAATATATATATATATATATGTGATGTGTTCTAATGTAGCGATCCAGTCTTAAGGGTACAGAGAAAAATTCCAGCCGTTTTTCTACTACTGTCAGTTGATGTTTTTGGTATTTTAAATTATTATAGTATTTTTAAAGATTAAATGCCAGTTTTGCTTTTTTGTTCTACGTTTGTTTAGAATCTCATACCTAATACTGTATGTAACTGATTACCATTAGTCATATTCAATGCCTGTCAAAATACTTAAAGGTCCAATGTGTATTTTTTATTGTCCTTATGTGGTCCAATTGCTTCTATTGTTTACCTCATTTGTAGTCACTTTGGATAAAAGCGTCTGTTAAATGACTTACTGTAAATGTCATTTTTTTGATAGATCTATTGACAGAAATGCATTATAATATACATCCCTATGTCTTCAGATATGTATAAAGTAGGGGTGTAACGGTACCTCTATTCGTACCGAACCGTCACATCATTACTATGCCCTACTCCCTTCGAAGGGAAGAGCCCTTGGAGTTTAGACTTTGGAGTGAACCGGGCATTTACGTGCCATTATGTTTGGTATTTACTTGGCAAAGGAAGCAACGTAATTTCCTCATCCTCAGCTGGCATGTTCACATGAGAACGAAGCATTGTGTCCGTCAGCAGATGTCGCTGTTTACTACTAGATTTCGCTTTCACAAACTGGACCTTTAAAATGTGTTCAATCATTAAAAATACGTGTAAACAAGTGTTTAGTAATTCATTTAACAAATCATAATTTATATCACATTTTGATATTCGCATTTTCAATAGGCTACCACTTATCCAGTATTTAATTGTTGCGCAGAGCTGGAAGGTTTATCTTGGGTAATCCCAAAATATTGTTTCTTTTATTCTTTACAATTAAAAATAAACCTGTGATTTGTCTACAGTCCACATCGATGACAAACCAATCAAAAGACTTCTGTCTACCAATTTGTGAACACACATTCTGTGTAAACGGCTTGTCGCTCGGACTCTGTCTACACTAGTGTGTTTTCATTTGAAAAACAGAGTTTCTGTTTTCAAAACTTGTATGCCGCTGCTTCCAGTACAGTGTGTGGTTTGGCAAGACATGTTGCCTTTAGGTCATACAATAACACCAAAGAAGCTTTAATATAATAGACAGTATAACAAAGCTATGTAAGGAATAATACTCTAGAATACATCGAGCCTGACCCCGTGTGTTATTAGTTTTAAGCAATCGTTTCTGTATCTTGTATCTTGTTTTGTATCTTGAAGATATAACCTTCCCTTCACTATAGAACCTTAAAAGCATCTGGAAAAATTCAGGCAGAGTATGTTTCCCTGATGTTAACCTAAGTGGCTATGTAACAGCTTATCTCCTTTGCTTCCCCACTGTGGACATGATCAGAGTTAGAATCTAAATGGTTTTGCTTATGTATCTGCTCATGACTGTGGCACGTCTGGAGCAAATGAGAACCAAGGTTTTCTTCATCAGCTTTCCATCTAGGACAACCAGGCATGAGGCTGCTTTTGATTAAATACCCAAGAAAGAGGGGGGTTCAAGTACAAGAGATAGCGACAGATGCGTCACACCAGACATAGTTCTGACAAGCACGAACAGTCCCAGGTCCCCTGGATCAGATATCATCTGACGTATGCGAAACGGCAGGGAACCAAACTGTCTTAGCAGGGGCACGGCAATCTCCCTGAGGTGCTACGAAACAGAAAGACCATTCAACCTAATCTCTTGAAGCTCAGCCATACTGTACTGTTCACCAAACCTATGCTAGACATCTAAATGTACTTTAAGAACATAACTTGAGCTTTTGCCACATAATTTGCTATTTGTTTCTATTGAAAACCATCGCTTTTTTAGCATCCTTACAAGCTATGATTGTCTGTTTGGCCGACAAATGGCAGATAGAGAGACTGTCTGAACCTATTTGAAACAACATTTTTGCACTCTGTTTGGTGATGCTAGTACACCAGTACAAGGATTACACATTTCTCTCTGAAAGGAACTGTTCACCCAAAAATGAAAATTCTTACATCATTTACTCACCCTAGTGTCAACCAGTAAGATCCTTTTTTCTGCAGAACAATAAAGAGGATATTTAGAAGAATGTTGTTAACCAAACAACCTTTGACCGCATTGACCACTGAAATATTTGGGATGACATGAGGGTGAATAAATGATGAAATAATGTATATCCAACATCCAATGTAAACAAACCAGATTAGTTAGAAAATGCTTCATGCCACTCATATCTACAAGCAACTGCAAGAAGTAAATCACATTTTGGAAAAAAGGGACAAGCCATTTGACAAAATTGTATGGGTTTTTTCTGTACTACAAGCTTCTATCTGGTTCCTAGTTGGCACTGGAATGGTGAATCATACACTTGGCAATGTTAGCTGCCGTCTGCTTCAGCGTTGGCACAGCAATGGTGAACCCTCCAAGCATGTCTTTTGAGACAAACACGTCCTCATACCCTCCAGATGACTTCTTCATCAAAATGTAATGCCTAACTAACACCCTTAGGATACTGTTCTGCTTACAGCTCATTGGTGTTTCAGATTTAGTCTACATCTGTAAACCACACTGTTTACACAATTAAATGTCTCAAGTGTGTTAAATCTGAAATGTCTTTGATCATGGAAGACTGACTAACTTTGATTCGGTTCCACACAGTAAAGTAGCTCTGATGCACATGCTAGCCTTTAAAAACGTCATTGATACAGTAACTGTGAAAAATATGCATCTCTAAAATGTGTATTGTACAGTTTGGCTGTGACAGGAATGTATGATAAAACATCTGCAACAGTTCATTCAGTATATGGGTAGTTGACAAATAAACTGTACATGTGTCCTATTGCGCACAATATAATTTTTTTTAGAAAAATCTCTCTTATTATAAATGTAAATATTAATAATATAAGTTAATATACAGTATAATTAAAACCTTTGTTTTCAAAAGATTGGCTGTCACTCCACAGACACATTTGTTTTTGTCATCTATTCTGTTTGTAGGTTTAACAATGAACTCTGAAATCATTTAACTTCTTTGTGTATGAAAGCTGGAGCATGTTTTTAAAAAACTGTTTTATATTTTATACAAACTATTGCAAAAGGTACATTTGTTCACAAATATTGGTCATACTTGGTCAAAAATGGTTAGGAAATGGAGTGAGGTGGGAATAACATATGAGGAATGCATCATGTAATGTTGGCCTATTTCTATTGTATGATTACTTATAGCTTAGAACTGGTCTAAAACTAAACATCGAAAACACAAAAATACTGTATAGTTAAAAAAAATAGGGAAAACAACAGAAAAAAGACAGGGAAAGAACTTGGGAATTAGAAAGCATCGGTTATCATCAGGAATGCACCGAATGAGGGTAATACTGAACAAATCTCTGCAAAGTGATGACAAGTGATATGCAGACACTTTCCTAGACTGACAGCATGAAAGATTGTGTAGGTGTTTAAGTCTACCAGTGTTGAAACATATGCCAAATATGCCAAAAATCCGGGACTTTATACTTAAAACCACAGACTGATCTGCATGTTTTGTAGAGAGTAGTATGCAATGGGAGCACTACAATTCTTAGGCCACATGCAAACTGCACAAAACTTAATTTGTTGTAATGAGTTACTTGCATTTCACACAATATATGTCACAAAATACAACTATTAAATGTGTTTAATATGTGTTGCTATTAAAAAGTCGATATTATAAACAGTTTAACTTTATACTGACCTATGTTTATATGATATTTAAATATTAAAGCTATAATGAAAAGTTGTGATAATATATTAACATTATTATATTATATAATACATAATATATGTCTAGTTGACATAAGACCATTTCATACTTCTGCACCGTTAGTAAGACATACAGTACAGTTGTTTGGTCAGGCCACTAACACTGCACACTTTTAGTCAGTACACTGCAACATCTCTCAAACACCTTCTCACTGAACAGCCCAATTGAGAGGGCACAAATAATAATGTACTAGTGCCTGAAGTAATATATGAACTGGTTAAACTGGTTAATCATTCTTAAAAGGATTTACTTAAGCTATTAAGACCTTTTGACATAAGGATATGTATTCACTTGCTTTTTCTTTTCTTTTATGTTTGTTTGCAAACACTCCTGTGGTCAAAATGTCAATATCAAATAGTGTTGTAAAAAATTAAGAATGATTTTGACTGGAAAGGATATTTGCTTCTTCACAATTACATCAATCAGTTGATGTAAATCCTTTATTAAACACTACATCAATCTCTTAATAAACACTTATTAAAACATAATGTTAATAAAAAATAAATTAAAGAAAAATTACCAAACTTATTGACATGCCCAAAAGAGTGAACATCTCTGTGAACAAGATTTTCTATTTACTTTAAGAAGCTTTGATAACTGATAACCTGCCATTTCATTTCTTTGTTCAGATAACCAAAAAGATTAACATTGAAACACACACGCACAAACACACACACTCGCACACACACAAAGAGACAGAGAGAGTTCTCTGTATTATCTCTTCTCAATGGTGTGTGGTATGTTTGGCACTGGGTTGTATGGGGCACTTGTTGAATGCTTCTGTCATGGAAAGAGTCTGACAGGGTTAAAAATCTAAACAAAAACTTTTCCATTCATTGGTCTTTTAGGAGAAAACCTGAGTGTATGAAGTTGAAAAAAACTTTTGTTTATAAAATAGCAGGCAAAGCTGTGCATGTTTTGAAGATCTGAAACATCATTTCTCATTAGCACATGTTTGTCATGTGTTTAGGTGGTGTCACCACTGCTGTATATAGCTTACAGGTCCTGCCATGTTCATGTCTGCATATTCCCTCACATTCTGTGCGTTAGAATTGTTTTTTAGGTCAATCTCACAGAATCCAACAAATTTCATTTTGGCATAAAATGTCTGATAAATAAAACAAGTTGATGGACATTGTCTGCCTTTCTTGAGCGATGCTGATGATGTGGTTAAGGTGATGTTTGGGGTCAGTATCAAGAGTTAAACGAACTGAGTATGCAGTCCATACTTTTAGATTGGTGCGTATTTTAATTAAGGTACATGGTCACCAGTAGTGCATTGCAATTGAACAATTAAACTGTTTATGAAAATTGCGTGCATCCAGCGCCATTCTTCATTAATAACAAACAAACTACTTTAAGGAGACATTTCCAAAACTGCCTATACGAAACACATTGGTCAGCACATCATGTCTTTATGCCATGTGCATCATGCGTTACAGACTCACCAGGTGTCTCTGGAAATTTCCGGTCGATGATATAAATTGGCATCACCAACCGATCAAACATCCATCAAATCCGTGAGAAAGATTCCCTCCTTACAGAGAGCGTGTCAGTCCAGCGGATGATCGATGAGTTTTAGGAGTATTCTGTGTTCCTGGGATATCGATAACAAATTATTCAGTTATGTCAGTTCCCTTGGCTACCTGTTAACGCCGCGGCGGCAGAATCTCCTTGTGTCACACACAGTTATTATTTTGAGCGCATGTAGAAACACCTGGAGGAAACCTTAGCAGAGATGTGTACGATGTGAGACAACAGCGAAGTACGTAAGTTGAGCCGGTGTCTAATGTTGCCTCCCACGAAAGGCGGTGTTTAGGAGTGATTGAGATGGCACGAGATGCCGGCGCGGAGTGGAGTGGAGCGCGCAACTGTGAGCTGCGCTCGATCCACTTAGGATCTGCGCGCAAATGTGCGCTCAACTGAAGGAAACGAAGGCAAATGCTGTTTTTCAGGTATAAACGGGTATCTCCTAGAGACTGTACATTTTAAATTCCTTATGTTACTTTACACATTTCAGTGCCCAAAAACCTAGGATATACCTTCAGCACTCATCTACCTCTGAGTTTGGTTAATGGCTTTGCTATGATCATATGGGTTTAATCAGCATTACAACATTCAAATGATCCATCCCAGTAAATATGTTTAAAAAACATAATGTTATTTGGGTAACACTTCACAATAAAGTTACATGTGTTAACATTAGTGAATAAGGCATTAACGCATAGGCGTAAATGCCGGGGGGGCGGAGGGCACACGTTCCCCTCCATCCGAGAGTTGTCCCCCCTCAAATCATTTCAAATCGCACTGTCCATTGTGCAAAATAAATGTACGGATACCTAAACAAATTGTTTAATTTGAAAAAAAAATACAAACGTAAAAAATGCGTTTTAAGTTTAGATACAGTTGAATCCCCCCTCCCCTGCATCACAATGGTTTGGCCCGCTGCCTGCTTTCCCCGTTTATCTCACCTACGCTACAGGTATGTGGTAGTTGAACTCCAGTAAGAAGGCTATTTTATTCACTATAAATTTAAATTAATTATTCTATTTAGTGTATTTAATGTGTATCGATACATTAATAAATTAGTTGTGGCAAAAATTGCCGATTACCGATTTATTCTTCCATGAATCTGCCATGTTAGCGAATAGAACGTTACTTAGCTTGTTAACGTTAGCTTGTTGAGCAGTGAGTCACACACTACAACTAACACGCCGAAGGCAGTGCAGTACATGGGAGGAAAATAAGCACCACTCCTTAATGTAGATGTATTGTGACTTTGTTGCAATATGAATCAGGATAGAGTTTAAAAAGTGTTTACAAAGTGACTCATTGTTAACATGTAGTATCATGGATGGTGTGTTTTTATTCTTGTTTCCTGTCTTGACAAAAAATGTAAATGTAACAGCTTTATGAGGTGTTCACTTGTATTGCAGTACGTGGCTGTTTAGTTCAGTTGAATTATGACTGCAAGTCATGAACCTAACGCATATTGTTGCTTTGTGTCGTAGTAAGTGCAACGGTGACTGTACTCTGAAGTGTGAAGTGTGTCCCCTTCAAAAATTGCTCTTGAGAAGTGTTATGTTTATTATGCCCTCCTACTGTTAAATGAGATTTACGCCCATTCATTAACTAACAATGAGCAGTAGTTTTTAAGCATGCAAATCTTTGTTAATAAATGCTGCAGACTATTGTTAGTTCACGTTAACTAATTCAATACCTAATTGTTAATACAATTATTGTAAAGTGATACAGTAATTTCAAGGTAGAAAATTTTCAGTGTGTGGGGTTTTTACATTCATTCAGGGTTAATTCAAGTGAATTGGGACCGCCATTTCCCAGTTAACATAAATTACACTTTATTTTATGGATATTTGTGAATAATTTGTCTTGACATTGACAGCAAATTTGACAGGTTTTAATATCTATAATTTAAACAGATTTTTCCACTTTGTTACATGTTGGAAAAGCATTGCTCATCCTTTTACAGACATTGCTGATTTCCCGTTTTGCATTTTAACAGCAGAAGGTGTAAATACAGCACAAGCGTGTGAGGTCACAAACATGCCACATTTAACACGGCAATTAAACTATAGAGCAGAATGACATAACCACTCTCTCAACCATTTAAACCAGTTGAAACCATACAATTACATATCCTGCACTGGGTATTAGTCGCATATAATAAATGGAATGGGGGTACATGGTTTGTAAATTTGTTACAACAGAGTTCCCATAAAAAATATTTAAGAGTAATCAAAACATAAATAATCATTACAATCTTGCGGTGTTCTCATATTTCTATGTAAACCATTAGTGTTGAACAGAACAACACTAACAACGGCTGTGTCCAATTTTTCATTTAAAAAAAGCTGCAATTTACCTGATCCCTGTCTCACTGCAGTGCTCGGTCAAGTCACTCTTAGGCACTTATGACGCACATTAGGCAGGATGTCGGTTGACTCTTGAGGATTTAAGAAATCTTAATGACTGCAGTGGTGTAATATGTTTTTTACGAGTAATAAGGAAAACTTGTATGTGGTCTGTTATCTGACCGTCCGATGGGAACGAATAAGAATGTCTGTCAGTAAAGACCCCACACTATTAAGACCAAATCTTTTCCCTTTGGCTATTATCAGATTTCCTTTCCTGCAGAACGTTTGTTTCCTTTTCTCTTTTACAATATCCTCATTTCACATTATCGAGTCTTTTCCTTCTCTTTACTGCTATGTCTTTCATCTCTTTTGTGCACAACAAAATACTTTCCAAACTTCTGGAAAATCTGCCACTCTAATAGTGGAGGCCTTGCTTCAGGAAGCTCCGGCATCATGTCATTGGCATTCTTCAAACTATATGGTCTGTTCGGTATTAGCATGCTTGCATTAGATAAATATCCTCAAGCTTCAAGGACTGTCATTATACAGTGCATTTTTCCATTCCTATTAAATGACTATTATTGACATTTACAAACACCAGATAAACCCTTCCCAACAGCACAAGAGTAAAACAACTCAAAACATAGTCGGGGTGAATCTTTCAGCTGAAGACCACAATGACATGGACTTAACATGTAGATTTTTTAAAGGAATATACACCATGTAACTGTAGTCTTCTTATTATTGTGGCAATGGCTGTACAGTAAGATCAGATGTATATGGAAGAGTCTTCCGTGAGCACGTAAATGTATTTTAATTCTATACAAGTTTTGACTTAATGTTGTATCTGAAATGATGTATTATATTTACATTTATGCATTTGGAAGACGATTTTATCCAAAGCAACTTACATTGCATTTTACTATACATTTGTTTTTTTAATCCCTGGGCTCAAACCTATGACTTGGTGTTGCTGATGCGATGCTCTAACCAATGAGCCATGGGAAAGCTATTACTAATATTATACTTTCTTAAAGCAACACTTTGAAACTTCTGCTCATGGTGCATAAGTACCACATAAGTGCAATTGTCTAACCAGTGTTGTAAATACCATTGCTGTACAGTGTGCTCAAAAGTTTACACACCCCTTGCAGAATCTGGAAAAAGATGAAACATTTGGAAGAATAAGAGGATTTTTGAAAATGAAGGTTTATTTTTAATTTAGTCCTGCCCTGAGCAAGTTAATTCACTTAAGAAATGTTAACATAAAGTTCACACTAAAGAATAATAACAGAATTTCTCAAAATAGCCCAGGGGAAAAGTTTACATACCCCTTGTTCTTAATACTGTATGATGTTACATAAACAATCAATGACAGTTTTTATGTTTAGTTATAGCTGTTTAAGAGTTTCTTGTTTGTCATGAGTCATTAGACTGTCCACTGATCTTCAAAACATTCATCTAGGTCCTCCACAATTTTTGCTTTTTCAGCATTTCTGGAGATTTGACTCATGACCAGCAGTAACTGTATGATGTTGAGATTCCTCTTTTTACATTGAGGACAATCAAGAGACTCATACACGACTATAACAATAGATAGAAACATTCAGTGCTGTCCACAAAGTCAACACAAACATTTAAAGTCAGGTGGGTGTAAACCTCTGAAACTGGTTTAAGTGTTAAAAATATTATATATAATTTCCTGAAAAACATTTATGTATTTTTAAATCTTCTGAAGGACATTAGTGAATGAAAAAATAAGATGTATAAATGAAACAATAACAATTTACACCAATAGGCACATGTAGGTACCAGCACGATCACAGAATTTACAGAGTGTTGTTTTTGCCTCTATGAGGCTGCTCAGGTAGCAGCGGCAGTATAATTACTCCAGTTAAGAGATGTTCTACCACGGAAATAATTTTATGGACATTATTTCAAGGTAAAAAAACTACAAAGATTTTCTTTAAATGGATCATTTTTTGAAGGATCTATTGACGGAAATGCAATTCACCGCTAGATTCCACTAAATTTCATACACTGTGACTGTAACTTAACTGTAGTTCAGTCACTTTGTAAAAAAAATCTCCAAAATGAATAAATGAAGAGCTCTTTTCCAAAACGCATTAAATGCCATTTTGCTGTGTACTAACCTATTCACTGCTCCATCAATGTTTCATGCCAACTCGCTATATTTCCTTGTTTAAAATGTACTGCAAGATGCAGTTTCTTTCCAAAACGCTATAAATCCCGAACCTGTTTTTAGCCTAAATGCGATATGTCCTCTCGATCAGAATTCGCTCGTTAGTGGTATTTGTATGTGTTATTTCTAAATTATTTGTTGTATGTGGTGGAAAATATTGAAACATGAAATTGAAAATATTTATTTTATTTTACTATTCAGATTTTTACTTTTTATTTTATTTGGCTGTTATTTATTTCATGCATATGCATTTATTTGATTTATATTAATTTAAAGTTTGAGTCCCTGATATCATATGTTTCATGTTCTCTTGTTTGTTTGTTTTTAAAAAGAAATAAAGCAACATTTTTATGAAAAAAATGATGGATTTGTAGCTTTTTGAAAAAAAAAAATTATAATCGACAATATTGTTGTTTCATTCAACAATCTTTGTTTAACATGTTCAGACTGAGCCAACAGACCATTTTAACAGGACAAATTGAATATTAACAAAATGTATGGGTCTAGGTAAAAAAATGTCATTTTCATTGGGAAAAGAGCTCTTCAAATGTAAATGTGGATAAGAAAAGCTATTTGTTATCATACATCCAATTTTAATGTTCTGTGTAAGTTTCCTTTCTAAAGTGGTCAATGAATAATTGATGTTAGCATATGTCTGAGCAGCTGTTGTATTTGTTGGAGTGCAAAATGTATTTTGTCCATGTCACTTTTTGAAATTTAACACCTCAAACAAACTGTATGTTTTAATGGCTGGGTTGAATTTGTTTTAAGTGCTGAATAATAAAAACTAATCATAAGGAGTGAGTCATTCAGCAACACTCAAGGAATTTACACATAACTCTCTATTGCCCAAATAAAATGTAAAATGTAGCCCATTAGTGGGCTATAAAATATAACGTTAATGTAAAAGCAGAATATATTAAAGTTGTTATGCTTTAATGATGGTGAGGTTAACATGACATTCATTGAATGAGTTATGCTTTTCAAGATTTATTGCAACTACTTCGCATAACTGCCTTTAACATAACTTTTTCAATCTACATAAAAAATCGAAATTGTTGATAAATAGAAAAATGTCACCTATTGATTGAACAACGAAGTTTGTACATATGAGTATGAGTGTTATAGTTTTGTTGGCAAATCCTGTCAACAAGTGATTGTGTAGCCATGACATCAACCCCATTTCACACGCAAAGTCTACCATGCCTCTCCCATCTGTAGTCTGGAGCTCTAGGGCACCGGGTAAACGTTTTATGTGCAATTTCCTTAGAATTTACGTCGGTGCTATTGCTTTTACGCAGACTGAAACAAACAAACACGCGCAGGACCCTATAAATAGAAAGTAAGACTTATTCACCGTCCCTGAGCGTACCATGCTGTGATGTAGAGATGTTTTTTAGCATATAAACACAGCAGGGATGTCTGATATGTATGAGGCTGGAGTGGCGCAGGCTCAAAGGAATGTAGAGTGTTAGAGGGTTGGTGCATGTTAAGAAAACAAACACACACATGCATAATACAGCGATAGTTGAGGTTCACCCAACAGAGACATTCTTCCCCTAGATTCTCTCAGCTTTTACGTTATGACGACAGTGAACATATTGATTATAATTATTTGGATCGATTTGGATTCATTATTAAAGATGTTTTGTTTTGCCTCTGCCTGAACTACATGTTGCTTTTTACTCTTTTTTGCAATCTCAGAATCTTCTTGAACAATACCATTTTGGCATCTTCATACATACAGTTTTCCAAAGTTTATGTTTCATCATTATGTAATTGACATTCAGGGCATTTGCCAAAGGTGCTTTAGCATCACACCCGAGACTGCCCTGCTCAATTGATAGCAAGACTATGATTCAGACAGATATCTGTTTGGAAATAAAGTACTGCTTTCAATATATAAACGCAACAAGTTTCTAGCTAATAATGTAGAACAGATAGAAAATGTGTATGTATTGTATCCTTTTTGTTACAACGATAGATAGCATATATTTGGCATCTCTCTCATTATTGTTAAAGGACAAAGAAAATAAGCATCCCACTCAAATGCATATTTGTTGGTTCTTGCATAATTTATTCTAAAGTTCTCCAGTGTAATTAGACTTTTCATTCATTCCACCCACCAACACCACCTGTGATTTCCATCTAATGTGACAAAGGGTGATCGCTGTGAGTCTGTACTTTGTTTTTAATGGAATATTTGGTCTGTTTTCATCCCCGTTGGTCTGTCCCCGAGACCCAAACCACATTAGTGGGTGATCTGTCTTCACGGCAGGCATGTTAAGTAGGCAGAAGCTGATGAAAGCTATCTCTCTGCATTCCTGCTCTGACATTGCCACTCACAGATATCTGTTCCATTAATGAAGTGCTGATTTGGGTGACAAATCGCAGAACAGAGATGGGATGCACTGACTGAATTTGTAGCGACAGATACATTTTTGTGCATGAATGCTCTATAGTTGAGGCTGTCATACCTTCGAACTTTCTAAAAATAATATCAACATAATTGATATTAGCTGATGCTTTTTATATTTCAAATTCGGCCATTTATAGAAGTTTAAACCATACATTTCCAAAGGCTGTTTAAGGATCATCATGAAATTCAAGGACATGATGAACTTAATAACTTACAGTATATTTGACAAACATAACTCCCAAGAGGTATGTGGTTAGCACACTGCAAAAATATGCCTCTTAGAAACATGTTGGAGGGAAATTACAATATTTTTCTGTAACTTTAATACTTTGAATTCACCAAACCATTGTCAGCTTTGCTTGAGTTGGCCCATCAAAGGTTTGCTAGCAAATTCCGTTATTCCACAGTGTAACAGTTCACATCAGAGCCACATCAAGTCAATACAGAAAACAAAAACTGTTCATGCTAATGAAGTGTTCATGTGAACAATATGTTCCTATGGGAATAGGAGTGATAATAAAGAAAATAACATAACCCCACTTATTTAGCACGCAAGTTTCTGGGTATGTCATCGGTGACTGTTTGTGTATTGTGTGTGGCTATTTGTATTGTATTTTAAAGGGGATTTTTTGAGTTTTTTATCAACATTACTGTTGTTCTACAATTTTGTAATGACGTTGGTAGTCTAAAGGTCTGAACATATAATCCTATATTGTTCAATATCCATCAATCAGTCATGTTTTACTGCCTTGAATATTAAATACAGTCAAATAGGCTTTGCAGGTCATTCAGCTCACTATTTTGTATTTTCAAATGCTTTCGCATTACTTCAGCATCAATTTAAGAAATTGTATTTTTTTATATTATAGAAGAACCAACTGCAAAATACATGCAAAACTACTGCCCTCTGGTGTACACATAAAACTCTTTACATTTCAACATAAACCCAAACAATTCAAACTACTAAGTTCATAGGCTTAAAAATGTAACGCATCTAAACCATCTGTTTTTCACACATATAAATGAAAATGATAACTTATTGGACCTTTTGTAACCCAACAAGATCATGACTCAATGGCTTTAATTAATGGACTGATAAAATAAATAAATACAACTATAACTTAACAACAACATATCATATCAAATGTGCTGTTAACCATTTGGCATAAATGTCTCCACGATAGGTACAGTTAAGTGTAATGTTATTAAAGTTACATGAGAGGTGTTTATATTACACAGTATTCCCCAGACACAAATGTTTACATGTAGGGAGATCATACACTGCCTCATGCTCTGATGCTTGGTGTCGCCAGGAGATCAAAATAAACGTCTCTAAAGCGCTCGTGTTGAAACCCTCTTCACATTTTCATTCATTTGTAATTGAGATATTTTACCTGCATCTAAACACTCGCACCTAAACTCGCTGACGTTTAATCCCGTGGATTTGAGTTGACTTGTTTTTACAGTGAGCTGAGCTTTGAGGGGTCCAGATGGATGGGTGTGAAATGCGTAGGAGGGAATATGTGCACGCGTACTCCATGCAGGCCACGCACGACTTGTACTCTTGCTTCGTGAAATCTGTTCTTTATGTCTTTGCTTAATGTACAGGTAGTTACCCTAGAAGTAGCCGATATTGTGGGATGTTTGTTTCTTCTGGGAGTTTTCTTTCTAATTACTGTAATAATTTTTTTATCATGGTAATTGAATCCATTAAGCGACACAGGCTGCATGAATACATTATGTTGATTTGCGTGAGCTTTGAGTGGATTGTCATCTAAGCTTGAATTCTCGAGGGTCTCTCTTTCATTATGCGGGTGTCTCTATCAATTTAATGTCTCAAAGACATTTTCTGATGGGTGTCTCTCTCTTTCTTTGTGTTTGTCTTTCGATCTGCTATTTAACAACATCATCCGAGTTTACCCACAGCCTCTGTTGAGGCTTCAGATCGTTACAATTTTAAACATTCTACAGGAAATTTAAAGCACTGATAGACAGAGAAAAAACTAGGAAGAATTGACGTTTAGTACAACAGGTCCATCTAGTGGCATAACCGTAAGATGTGGTCTCCACACATGGGAGATCTGGGAAGTGACCTTTGATGCTCTCACTCCTTCTCCGTCTGTAAATGACTGAGAGAGGTGTCTAGAATGACCTGGATGTAGGATGTGAAACTAAAAGTGTGCATGACACTGATGGTCAGGTAGGTGATGAATCAAAGTACTGAACCAAACACTTTTCAAAATAAATTCTTCCCCAATAGCAACTAAAAACGACATTGAGACCTGCAGCTTTCTGAAATAATTTTGAGTCTCCACAGCTCTTAAGTGAATTATGTGGTATTTCTAAATGTTTTCCCTGTATACAGTAATGAAAGTATTGAACGATTGATGATTGAACGAAGTCAGTTGGTAAAGCATTGATTCATATGTTAGATTCCCAGTTCTTATAAAAAATGTATATCTCAAATGCACTTTTAATCACATTGAATAAAATTTTCTGCTTAATGCATATACTGTTAAGTTGAAGGTTATGCATTTCAATGTCATTATCCCACTGCTGCACACATTAAAGGTTCTGTGTGTAAGTTTCAGAGGCCACTATTGGCTATGTAGGAAATTGCAACCTACAGCTCCTCTGCCCCCCTCTCCCTCCCATTAGAGAGGCTACGGTTGCCGTCACAGGACAAACGGGTTCCGTAAATGATAGCGGCCAATGCTCTCTGGTCAGTGATTTATTCGCTTATTTTGCATAGCATTTTTTGGCACGGTAACTTGGTTCGTAATTTACAGCCTATTGAAACGGCTTGCTAATGCAAAAGCCGTGTAATCTAACCGCGAAAGTCTTAGCAGACGATTTTCTCATCATCACAGAGTCAATCAGAGAACTTTACACAGGTAGTAAGAGGGAGAGGAAGAGGGCGGAGAGGTAGGGGTGTTGGAGATGCAGGCAGGGCGAGGAGGCAGAGGAGAGGCAGAGGACCTAACGTTACCTGGGAGGACCGCACAAGGGAGGATGTGGAAGCTAAGCAGTATTATAATATAACTTACACCTGATTTGTGCAAATTCTGATTATAAACATGATTTCTAACTTGATTTGCACACGGCCATGCAACAAGGAGTTATGATACAATTACAAAGTACTAAAAATTTACAAGGAAAAACGCTACTTCTCTTGATGATCATGCTCATCTGTTAGCTAAAGCTATCAAATAAACAGTTCACTTAGGCTATATTGCGGAAATCAGACAAATTTACAGGTCCAGCAGAAAGCTGGCAACTTCGGCGTCGCTTAGCAAACCCGTTTCCTGCTCCATGCCCTCCTTGTGCAGAGATGTGCGGTCCGCCATTAGCGCAAATTTCACTTCTTACTGCAACAAAGAACCGTTTATATTTCTAATAAAAAACTCGACAAGAAAATGTTGTTATTGTTCTTCCTCTACTTCTGCTAATCCTTCTATGTAGTGGCTTTGCAAGCTGCCTTTGCAAAACACAGTCGAAGAAGAATAACATTGTCCCGTGCATCCTTCCTTTTACGAAACGTGCTCACTTTGTCCGTGTAGTGCTACTATAGAAACATGGCTGTGCAATTGGATAAATTACATGTAAGGGTGTGCCCGCTGTGTATATACATAAAATGGCTCATTGTAAGGTAATATAAACATTTCGCTTCATTTTGTGAGGTATTTCTTCACCACTCACAACATAGTTTTGTATTATATATTACATTTTGGTAAATAAATCCTTCAAAATTCTACACACTGTACCTCTAAAAATAGTTTGACCCAAAATAAAAATGCTGTTATTTACTTACCCCCATGTCATTTTAAACATATATGACTTACTTTCTTCAGCAGAACACAAAATAATATATTTTGAAGACTGTTGGTACCCATTCACTTTTATGTTTTGACACAAACCAATGCAAGTTAAGAGGTACCGCCATTGTTCGGTTACCAACATTCTCAAGATATCTTGATTTATTTATTTATAATGCATTTCTACTATGATATTCAATGGTGGCCAAGAACTGTTTTGTTTCAAGCAATCTTCCAAATATCTTTCTCTGTTTTTATCAGACATTAATACAGATTTGGAACTTGAGGGTGATTAAATGAAGACAGAATTTTCATTTTTGGGTTAGCTGTTTCTTTAATATAAACACATCTATCACAATCCTAAAGTCCATCGATTGAGTGAATATTTGCACTCCTATTCAAATGATGGTTGACAGTGACAGGATACGTGGTTCTTCGTTCACTAAACCACCCACAATATAAATCAAAGCTACAACACAGATTTATTTTTGCTTTATTCTAGCACAAATAGATTTCCAATATTTTGTTCTACTAAACTGTAAAATCAGGTGTGCAGAAACAACAAAATGAGATCAATGTTGGCGTTCACATACTTTTGATGTTTCAACCTCAATAAACAAAAAACAGTCATTCTCATCTCACATCTTAAAGGTGAAGATTCATGAGAAGTTTAACGTTTCAGGTCAACATTTCACAAGGCCGGAATTCTGAAGCCTTGACCCCTGACAAATTGGTCAAATTCATCAGCACTTGCGTTCAGCGGCCTCATAATGATAGTTTCCATGGTTACAGAATATCATGCTGTATAACAGGAGTAACACATGTTGCAAGTGGACCGTTTTTGTTTATAAATGTGAACAGTTATTCCATAGGTTGTGGTTGTTGTTTTATTCTTGTGCTTTGACCTCAGACGTGTGTTATGGAGACTCTTGAGAGGGTTGTGCCAGATGGCATATTCATTCATCGTTTTTATTAAATGAAAAGTGTGTCATCCGTCCTCACAATCAAACACTCCTGTGTTTGTGTTCATTGACTTTTACGGTAGCCATAGAAACAAGTCATTGGTGTTAGGCTGGGTGTTAGAAGGCCCCCTTACAATGTAATTTAGAGTTTCACACGTCCAAAGTGTACACGGATAACCACAGATAAGGCGAAGGCTTATTCGGAGTGTTCTAGCAATATAAACATGGGGCGATGACTTTTATTAGCTGAAAACTAAACTGTCCCTGCTGTCGTGCAAATAATGTTTTAACGCCATATCGTTTATCCCCAGAGGGCAGACGTAATGAACTGCAGAATCTTATCTGTGTGTGTAGAGCTGCATAGAGATGCTCAGCGAGACTGCTTTTTTATCTTTCTCTCATATACAAAATACAATCTTGTTATGAGCTGAATTTTATGTGTGCATTATATTTCTGGCTATTTTCAGTCAATTTTGACAGTAGTGGCTTCTACAGCAACGTCGTAGTAGCAACATCTGTCTGCTGTTGTTCCCAGCATGCATAAATAAATTTTGCTTATGCAGTTTTGTTATTTATATTTTGCTGTTGTTGTTACTCGTTTTGCATTCAAGCACTTGTTTTGTATGCTGTGCAAAGTTGCCACATATAGCGAAATATGATTAATCTTAGAAGTCAATTACTAAGCTCTGCGTCTTTGTACCAGAGCCCCATGTAACCGAACAATTACTGCTAAACTTGTCAAATCCTGGTAATCTTTTCCCCGTGCATCCAGAGATCTTTCATCAATAGACACGTTTTATGAAAGAATAAAGACTTTAGGTTATCTCGGGAGGGAATTTTAAACAAGACGGAGCAGATGGAGGAAAAGCAATTGAAGATGTGGAAATTAAAGAGCGAACATAAAGACCTTACGTGAGATATGATTCTTATGAAACACACACCCACACAGAAGGAGGTTGAGATGTTTGTGGGTGGTCAAGGATGAATGCATGTGGATTATGGTTGTTGCCACAGAATCTGTAAGAAGACCTGTTTTAGCCTGTTTTCAATCACACTGGATTAAACTAGATCCGAGAGATCATGTAACATCAACACCCTTCAGACCTCATAAATAAGAATTCTCAACATAAAGCCATAAACACTCAGAATGTGGTAGTTTGTACATTTACAGTTATGCATTTAGCAGATTATTTTTACCTAAAGCAGTGCACAGTGCATTTAAGGTACGTATTCTAGTGTTTTTGTATTTGTAGTGCAGCTTTATTATGGGCAAGAGATGAAGTCCTGTATGTGCAGGTATGTCTACGGAAATAGAAAGGTTGCTTGTTCAATTGAGCAATGTTTTTTTATTACACTTTTCTAACAGTTAACTCAACAAAGAAAATTTGCTTTATTAATGTCTTTGTTCTGTTGAACAGAAAGAAGATATTTTGAAGAATGTAGGAAAACAATCAGTTCTGAGGCAGTTTTGACTATCATTGTAATTTTTCCTACTATGGTAGTCAATTGTGGCAAAGAACAGTTTTATCAGAACAAAGAAATGAATGTAGATTTAGAACAACTTTATGCTGAGTAAATGATGAGTTTTTAATTTTAGGTGAACTGTCCCTTTAAGCAAATTTGAAAATTCTTTCCACGAGAAGATATAAGCAGTTTGTTTTGCTTCTTAGCTGGTACTATAGACCACTTCGTAAGATATAAACACTGGTCCCCTTCCGGTTTCAGTTTTAATTCATTTCTTCATTGTTTTGTTAATCTTACACATACAGTATTATTAAAACTTAATGACATTTTTTTTAACATTTTAAATCGGTTATAAATCTGCTGTTTGGTGTATTGGAGTAGTGTTAAAGAACTGAAACAGGAAAGCCTGACCAGAGTTGAACCAGCGTTGTTTATGGTCATCCGAAGAGCTTTTGCAAGACATAAACAACACTGGTACAAAAGCACTGTACTACTAAACAGATGTTAAACCAAAGTACAATCGTAATCATTGTATGGATGAGCTATACTTCATTATTGTCTGATTTTTTTGAATAATATAAAATTCCAACCCAGTCTGTGAAAACCAAGCTGAAGTTGATTTTCTTTCTGATTTACTGTTTTCTACATTAAATCATTCCATTGGTACATTTTATAAGAACATCTCTGTGTAAATTCTACATCTCTTACATTGACTTAGAAATGCCATGTCAAAGATTGAAATCATAGTGAAATTATTTGTTGAGACAAGCTTGTTGTCTCAAAATCACATTATGAGACTTTTATCCTGGATTTCACTGACAGGGTCACAATGTTCAGGCTCTGTCACAATCAAATATAGTATTCTCTGGTAATGTACTTACCACATATAACATATACTAGACCCCGCCCCTTTTATTTCGAGCCAATATGTCTTTTTATAGTGCAAAAACACACACATTCACACCCAGGCTGACGTTATATTCCCTGTCCCCATGCTGTGCCGACAGTGACGCACTGTTTACGCATTGGCAGACTTCACTGTAAACCGACAGATGCCTCCCTGTCTGGGACCATGAACATGTGGTCACTTGAATGTTATTATGAGCTATCCTTTTATCTTTTATTTTCTAATTTCTAAATTCTTTCTTCACATTTTCTCCTATAGGTTACTTGCAAACATTTCTGTTTATGTTTTCTTTTGCTCGCACTTTAATAATTGGTTTGCAGGTTGGCGTAGTTGGCTGCATTCCAGGGCATCTCAAAATTCTGGCACTCTTCATCTGTGGTGTTAATGATGCAGAGGTTCCAGGTCTGAACCATCTGTTTCCATCTGTTTATGAAAGAAAATGTGGCATGCAAGTATGTTCAAGACTGCTGGAATGGAGAATATTTCATGTGAATTGCACTGCCCACTGTAAGCTCAAATACGCCGAATGGACCAGGCCTATCTCTCTTTTTCTCCCCATCTCTTGAAATGTCATGTTGCTCGCACAAGATGCTACCCTGTGGAGCATTGGTTCAACTTCACCATTCATTCAGGCCTTTACTCATGCGCACTGCTGTGTTTGGCCATGGGGGGGTGACTGTATACTTGTTGTTAGATGAGAATCGTGGCCCCATTTCAGGCTACAGGGGGCAAAGCAACAGGAGGTTATGATATGCATTTTGCCCCACTGGTTTAAATTGAATTTAACCACCAGAGGGATTTAGTATACCCAGGACACGGTGCTCATCAACCGGCGTCCAACCCATCAAGTGTGATGCAGAATTTGATTAAATGAATCCAGATGCAACCAGGCAACCAGTGTGAGCTTGGCTCTGAGTAATGCTCTTACTGTGTGTGTGTGTGTGTGTGTGTGTGTGTGTGTGCGCGCGCGCGCGTGCGCGTGAGTCAACCCTAGATAGAGAGACCTACTGGAGAAATGGCATACCGATGATAGGTGTGCAAGGTGTGATTTCTCCTGACGTGATGTATCTTCCAAATATCATTTTTCAAAGCCTTGTCCTTGTTTCATCACTTGATGCATTGATGGAGAAAGAGAGAGAGAGAAAGAGAGAAATACAGAGAGAAAAAAGAAAATAAGAGGAAGTGGAATGATGAAATAATATTCTTAAGTGTTTTAGACAGCTTCACATATTCAGTGGAGCATTGACATAAAAGAAGCAGAAAAACAGAGAGAGATTGAGGCGGAGGTATGATTTCTACATCACAGATTTAAAAACACCTTGTCCATGTTCATAAAACTGCAGGACCTTTATTTTGCTGTCATTTAAGCTGGAGAAGCAAGTGGAGATTTTCTGAGTATAGAAACACTGTAAAGGAAAGGAAACCTGATCTGTTTGATTAATAAAAAATATGTTATATGTTGTCTAATATATCAAATATGATATATTTTAAAAATATTTTTTTGCTCACATAGTTGCTCGAAAAAACTAATTATAATACAGTAACTTCAAAGGAGTAAAACTCGCTGTAATACCCACATGCCTGCTGATATTAAGTGATACCTTGGTTTACATGGATGAGTTTATAAATATACAACTATATAAATAAAGTTGAGTTTGTTCCTACAACAAAATTGGGAATTACACATAATCGATGTACAACATGATACTGTGGGTGAAAAAAAGTTTAGCAATTCCAGCGTTGGGTGACATTTTCGGTCAAAACTTGAAATATCATTTTCAGAGAATGCATTTATAGCCAATACATTAAATCATCTGTTTCTATTTAACTAAACCCCTTATGATAGAGTGCAGACATCAGAGACACAAATTATCTATTTTAAGAGGGAAAAAGTAATATGTTATGGATGTGACAAAATGGATGCACGTTTTTAAGGACGACATAAGCTACTTTGTAGGATTTCTGTAAAAAGAAATTTACAGACCAGAAGCAATCAAATCCAAAAAATGGAGAAGTGGTGGTTCTTCATAGAACTAAATAGTTACTATATGTTAATTTCCATGTGCCTATTTATGATCAATATGAACCATAATGAATGTGACAACTAACTTGCATGACTATGGAAAATATGCTTCAAAAACACACATACAAATGCTTAAAATTTGAAAGAGCGAAATATCATCACAAAGTATAAACCACCAAATATTAACATCTGCCCCATCACTATGATGAAAACATTTGGTAAAATCGAATTTTTTTATCTTTGTTGAAATTTGCATGTAAGCGTTCAGATTCACAAGTGTCCTCATAAAGGGTTTGATGTGTTACATTTGAATTAATTAACATTTTAATTTTTTTCTGTATAGATGGAACATGGAACAATCTAATTCTTTACAAGTACACCTCTGGAGCCCACTTTTTGATGCAGATCTTCCATTCTAGCATATTGAAAGTTTTTATGTAAATATTATATAACAATTTATATTATTCTAGGCCAGCCACCCATGCCTAGTACATTGCTCACACTCTTATTCACTCTTTCTAACATTACTCTCTATTCGTTGTGTTATGATCTGTTCTGTGTTCCCCTGTTATTTTGGACATTTAGGTTACTTCCTGTTTACGTACCATGTTTGTAGTCTTTTGTAGTTTTTCGTTAGTTCCCCAGGTGTTTCTTGTTTCTTTGTTATCCCAGTACATTTAAACCCTAGTGTTTTCTTTTTTGGGGGTATGTCTTTGTTTTTACGTCCCTGTGTTGCTCGTGGATTACCTTGGTTTGTTTTGTCTCTGTTTATTTAATTAAATTCTAAACTGCATTTGGATCTACTGTGTGCTTGGTTCCTCTTTGTTACACGTTGACTTTCTTGGACAGATTCACAATGCCTATAACCTTCAGAATCAAGCAAGGCAAAAGAGGGAGTGGGCGTGAATCATATCTGTGGGTGAAATTGTGTCTTTAATGGCAGGGACAGAACTGAACCCATTTTACCTTCACAACAGACTTAACCTATAGCCAGTAAATCGCACTAAAGTGAATTACGAAAATCCAAATTCACTTAAATGTAAATGAATCAAATATACTCTGGGGCAAATTAATTTTCTAAACGGATAAGGATAAGAACTAGTCTTCTAATTCCATCCAGTAGGATTTGAAGATACCACAAAGTGGAGCGGCAAAAAAAAGTATACATAAATGGCTGACGCTGCAGTGATGTCATACAGTCCATCCAATCACTTTTGAAGACGTGACAGGCCGTTTCTTATGTACTGTACATAATCTAATAAACATATCTATTTTAAAGCTAGGTGGGCTGAAGCAGCACTATCCACATTATTCGGAAACGCACATGTATTTTTTTATTCTGTTCACTGAGCAAAGACATTTTGCATATGAAATGTGAGACATTAAACATAAAATAGGAAAGGAATCTTTGTTGATCCCTTATGTGCAGTGTACAAAATGTATCCATAACATGCGTTTTTTCAAGCACATGAATGATAAGAGGTAAAGGGAACTCTTTCTACAGAGATCATCAAAATGCACTTTAAAATCAAGATGTTTCGATGTTTCAAATAAATAATATGTTCATGATAGAAAGTTTTTTTAAGCGTGTCTTCTTGATGGCTAATGCCAAAAAACTCATGAATCAAGATTAAACCTTGAGCATGTCAGAAACAGAGGACAAGGCTGTGCACACACACAGACAGCACCCTTGAATATATAACCTGACAAAACACATCATGTCAATCTGCTTTAATTGAAATGACTGACAAACAACAAATTCAATGATGATTTACTTCATGACTACATCTACAGTAATTATCTTTCTCATACTCTCTCACACTAAACCAATATGTGCATTAGATAATCCATTTTCCCCCATTTTGTTGGCCAAGGTATGCTCACGTTGTTCATGCAGAATAATTTACAAATCAATCATGTTAATTTGCACAAGCTTTCTTATTCACTGATCAATGTTGCTGCCCCTTCTTCCAGCTGTGTGTCTGCAGTAGAGGTCACGAAATTGACTAACCACATTACTTTATGCTTGTCATCCAAACTCTGACTTCAGTAGTAAGATTCCCTTCACTTGACAAACCTTCAACAGTATTTTACTTTCTGTTGGTACATTTTGCTTGGTGTGTTATGATGGTTTACAAAACGTTTGTGCTGTTCATCTTTTCCTTGGCTTCACTATTCCTAAACTTGTGTTTATTATTGACTCTAAGGCAAAACACTTAATCCATATTACTGTGTCGCTTTGGACAAAAGTGTAAAATGTATTTTGCATCCACTCTTGTGGCCCGGGTAAAATGATAAAAGACGGATACTGGAATGTTTTAAAACACTGTGTTCTTAATGTATAGTTATCCAAAAGACTTTGTTGTTTAAAAAAATTAGTGTGTTCCCATGGCTTATATACTGGATCACAATGCTGACAACACCAAGGTCATGTGCGCAATTACTTAGGGATGTGTGGACTGATAAAAATGCACAACTAACTCCACTGCAGGTTGCTTCGGATAAACGCGTCTGCCAAATATGTAAATGTTATGATTGGTGGTAGTTATATTCAAGGATATGTGCAACTGCAAGTCTGATCCTTTATGTTAAAAGCTGAGTGATGTGATATTTGTTTGACTCAGAAAGAAAAATTCACAGTATAAAACATTTTGACAGAATGTGAGCATTTTACTAATAAACACAGGCTGCAATGTTCACCGGGAGACTTCATTCATTCATTTATTTATTTAATTAGAAATTAGATATTATTTATTAGAATGATCTTACTCGTTGTATAAATACCATGCACTGTGATGTGTTTTAACTTTTCTGTTTTTCCTGTTTGCCCCTGTAGAGCTGATTTGAAACAATACACATTGTGAAAAGCGCTATATAAATAAACTTGAATTGAATGTTCTGAGAGTTGATGCATCTTTGAGTCTGACAGAAAAAGCCAAGCTAATGTTGATTTGTTCATCTTGAATTGAAATCTATTTTATAACACCAAACATGTTGTTGTGCACTTATAGATACGATAAATAAAAAAAGAAAGATTTTGTGTTTTGAACATTTAAAAAATATTCACACGTTTTTGTATGAATTATGGTCATTTATTCCAAAAGCTGCACCAACTGATCAATTCAGTATACACTGCAATGTTGAATGTGTTTTATGTAAAGCTCACCCAGAAGTGATAGATGAGAGAATGACGGTGGCTCCACCCCTCTACTAGCAGCTTCACTCTGAAGCTCATTCACACTGAACCTATCTGCTGCGCGAGGCGCACACAGAATTGCTAGTATCGAGCGCGCAACATTTATCCACACATGCCCAGAGGAGGAATAATAATGTAACCCTCTTGAGTAACAGTTAGAAGGGAAATTGGTCCGTTTGATACAGGATCATTGTTGAAATTACTCGCTGGCTCTTTTAAACACTAGTTTGTTGACCACAAGTGTCTGAAGACCAATGGATAACATGCCGCGCATTGGGAAAGTATTTGTACCTTGTGGCGCGCAGTCGCTGGACGAAACTTCCACCAGCTCGGTCTGATCGCGGAATCCTGTGTGGGGGAATGAGACGAGAAAGGTTGGACTGAATGGAAATGTCGACAATACACCATTCCTCACCTTTGCCTAACAAAACCGACCAGGATGAGGACGTGGACCCGGTTGAGGGTAACTGGCAGATTCTCTTCGGTTTGTCCTTTGCGATTGCCGGTGTCACATTCATGGGAGGTTTGTACTCGCTTAAATCGTTGCTCAGGATGAGGAGTAAGTCTTCCTTGTGTCTTCTAGTGGCTTCACTGTCCATAGACGACTTGATCAGCGTAGTTCCGCTCACTCTCTTCATGATCCTACAATGGAGGAGTGGGGACGCAAACCGGTCGGGGGCAATGTGCACCTTTTCCGGACTCTTGTATATTTTTCAAGGGTTGTCAAGCAATATGAAAGCCTGCCTAATTGTTGTGTACACTTTATACGTAACGAAGCGCTTTGGAGTATATCAGACCCCCAACCGACCCCTCGGGGTGTTTCTGGCTGTCATCGCAGTGTGGACTGTCAGTCTGGTGGTCAGCGTCCTGCCTGTGTGCGGTTGGGGTCGCTTCGCTCCAGCGTCTCTCGGCTGTCTCCCGGAGAACGACAGCTTCTACGTGCTGCTTCTCTTCGCTGTCTACACACTGTGTTTTTGCGGGCTCATAGTTTGCTGTGTTCCTCTCTTTTATCAGCTCATGTGCTCCACGGAGGCCCTAAAAACATTTTATCCGAGCTACCTTGAAATTACGGGGTCGGCTCCGCTTTGCGAGATCCCCTCGCTGTCACGGGACAGCTTGGAGAAAAGTTTGGGAGCTTACAATGAATTCAACTCGACTACAGACAGTTTCAAGAACAGAACGGAGACATACACCCTGTCGTATTCCCCGTCGACTGGTCATTTTCAAAAGGATGGGGTCCAAAGTGGAAGACATTCTCCTGTGTTTTTCTCCCAGATGCGCTTCTCCATGATTCTGGCCATGGCTCGAATGGTTTTGTGGATGCCAATGATGGTGAGCCACATTGAGTGTCAGGCTATAACAGCAATGCACATTTCCCAAAATGTCTTCATACGTGTATTGTCTGTTAGAGATCATACAAGGCAAGACGTTATAGATTGACCTAACACCTGCCTAAATGCTTCTTTAATTCACGTCTTTCTCGTAATCCGTCGTTCTATTTAAACGTACAAGAATGATGTTTAGTGAATAGCGTTATTTATGCCTGTCATATGTTGCCCTTGCAGACCCAGATCTTGGTGAGTCACGCTGTTCACATGCACAACTCGTCCCTGGAGACTCTGTGTTTTTTCCTGACCTTGCTCTCCGCGGCGGTCACCCCTGTGTTCGTGCTTTCAGAGCGCTGGATCCATCTACCATGCGGCTGCTTTATCAACTGCCGTCAGGGCTTGGGATCCGAGCTCTCCGCTGGTTGGTATTAATCGTGATCACGGATGATTGTTGCATGGCCTAATGAGCCTATAGTGACATGGGCCGATTGTGATAATTGATGTTCTGTGTAAAGTAGACTATGCAAGGCTCTCATGTATGCACTCGTGCCCTTATAATCCATCAACATAAAAAAGGGCACGGTGACATTTAAAAAGGTCGTAGGTTTTGCCACTGCTACAATTTGAATATGCATATCAAATAGAATTGTCATACTGTGTGGGGGGCTAGAAAGTGAACATAACTTTTCACACTGTGTATGTGTTGATTTTACAGCCAAGAAAAGGAGGTTTGAGTTCAACCTCTCTTTCCAGCAAGGCTACGATATTTACAAGCTCTCCCACGCCAAGTCTCCTTCCATCGAGAAACCATCGTTTAACAGTTTATACAGTTGTGATTTCTCCGAGAGTAGAGTGGAAGTGTTGGACAGCGGTCAGATCGGTAAATTCAGCACCACGCCAGCGGAGGACAGCTCCCTCCACAGCGAGCTGCTGCTCGAGGAGAGGGCGGACGGCGAGACGCAAAGCTCCGCAGAACGGGACGGACCGTGCAGCATCTCTCCGCAGGTGTCTGGGTGCGATCGAGAGGATCTTAACCTAGACAACTCATCCGTATTCGACGGTCCGGAGAGGAGGCTGTCCCACGTGGAGTGTCGTAAAATCGAGCTGACGGACTGGGAGTGGTGTAGGAGTAAATCAGAAAGGACTCCGAGACAGGTATGACAAATCAACACGCGTAAATGGGGTGGGATTTATTGGTTTGGTGATTTTTTATTACAACTTTAAAAACTGTGTTTGATCCTCCCTGTTAAAACACAGGGAAATAATCATACAAGGAAGATATATATTTTAAGAATTTTTTAATATTGATGTAAGGCCATGTAAGGGGTCAAATTCATAGTGAAATGAATGATTGAAATCAAACTTTGATGATTGTTATCTCATAATTAGCATAATTGGGTTGAGACTTTAGTCTGGATTTTACAGACAGGGTTTTGCTGTAAACCATATAAAAGTTGTTCAAAACCTTATGAGACCAACATGAATATAAACTTGACATTCTATGTACTTTGAACATGCAGCCTGCAGTCATCTGACACTGCTGTTTTGTAACTGCTCTTCTAAAAGTCATTTATTTCTGTTGTAACTGATAAACACAGTCAAGCAAATGATAAAAAAATAATTAAACTTTCTTAACAAGGTACCTTCGCGCCTCGTGCAGTCATGATGTTGACTATTACTTTCATTTGGCCCTTTTAAATTAACAGCATGCGTCTAGATGTTCCCCACCACAGGTTCCTAAATCATTGATAATATTTGAATCATTTAAGACAGCTTAATTGACTGTAGTAGCTTTGATATATTCAGTGTTTGCACGAGCAAATCATGAAGCTTGGAGAGGCACGCCTGTCTCATAGACAAAATGAATAATTGTTGTGCAGGAGCTGGAGTTAAAAAAATTAGAAAAATTTGCAGATGAACTAAATTGAGCATGTATGGTTTTGCACTTTTAAAACAGAGATGTAATGTATATGAGCATAATGGGGTCATGCTAAGGCATTATTAAAATGCATAACAAAACCCCAAATCACCAAACTATTAAGTGCATTGTTATTATTAAAGCAAAACAAGATAGTCTCTATTGTCACGAAAAACACTGTGTGGAGTGGGTGGAGACAGGCAGAGACTCAGACACATTGACATGATTGAATGCTGTTTTGCTGAGAATTGCTATGCTGGGTGTTTAAGGCAGAATGACAGAATTTTCATTTTTGGGTGAACTATCCATTTAAAGTGGGATCTCTTAATTCTGACATCCAGTTCAACCTTTAGCATTGCGAAGGGGTCGATTCCTTTTTAAATGCAAATTTGTAGAGACGTTTCTTGACTTTACTTTTATGTTTTCTCATGGATTAAAGGTTTATTGAGGGTTGTGGGCTCTCTAGACTATAGCATTGATCTCACTTTCCCTTTCTACTAAGATGAGTTTGATCACTGTTTTAGCCTTGCAGGCACCCAGAAGGCACTGCCTTATATAAATACATTTTTACACCCAAGTGCATTTATCATCTCTTGTTCATATTGTTTTTTTATGCTTGCAATCATTTGTACACTCACACTAAAATCAAGTTTTCATGCCAGGGAAGGGACGAGAAAGCTTCTTATTATTCATGTCCTCTTCTCACCCATTTTCTTGAGGAGCACTGGGGTTTGGCTGAAAATTGGCAGGCCCACAGGAGTTCATCTGTTTTGTATGACTTCAACTCTGATTCATGTAATTTCCTCATCAGATCTGCTAATAGCTCTTAAATTCACACAATGAACTTTTATTGATTAAAAGGGAGTCCCTTTACTAGAAAATTAAGGTCTTTATCACTGGAATTATGGATTTACAGTTATTATATTATTACACAAGATGAACAAATTTAAGCCAAAATCAAAATAAATAACAGTAATTGCATTAACTGTCATACAGTATAATTCTGCACATGTTGTTCACTCCTACTGGATATCATAAAACATTACAAAAAAAATACTTTTAAAAGATTTTTGTGGAATTTGAATTTAGTTTAAATGCAAAACAAACATATTTTTAGTTTTTAACAGCTTTACGATATGATTATAGATTTTTTAGTAATGCTACACTAAATATAATTTTAAGTAAGCTATAGCACTATATCTGCTGTAATTCAGTTTATGTAATCCGACCCTTACAAATTAAATTGGCCTTTTTCTGCTGTTTTCCAATATTTCTGTGTAAATGCCTTCTCTGCATGTGAAATCAAAAGTTACCAGATTCTGACATCAGAAAATTGAACAGTTTTAGAACAAGCTGTTATTCCTGCTAGGCCTCAAAAGATGGTCTTTTTGGATTAGGGAGGATGCTTTCAGCTCTAAAATTTGCAATAATTTTTCATACTACATCAAACTCACACACACAAAGAGTGGTAAGGGACCAAGGACAGAGGATCCAAGTGCAGACTGTGGGTAAGGGTTAACACAAGACTTTAATAATAAATACACAACAAAAACCCACGAGGGGGTAACATAACAAACCAGCAGACAGTAATAACCAGACAGGACCGGACTAAGACTAACTACATTAAAACAAGACTAAAGTAAATATTTGAAGAGAACTACAACTAACTAGACGACTAGACCAGACTAGACTAGACTAGACTAAACTAGACAGGAACAGGATCTTTCCTGTAGCTCAGTGGTAAGAGCATTGCGTTAACAACGCAAGGTTGTGGGTTCGATCCCAGGGGATTGCAAATACCTATGTAAAAATGTATAGGATAATGCAATGTAAGTCGCTCTGGATAAAAACGTCTGCCAAATGCCTAAATGTAAATGTAACAGGAACACACCATACAGTTGACACACACAATGAACCAGCCCAGGACAGAAAACGCAGGGGCATAATAAAGGGAACCAAATCAAGAGGGGAACAGGTGCAGGGCATGAAATCAATAACAATCAATAATGAGGAAATGAGAGGGTGGGGACGAAGACGAGACCGGAGAGTATGAAAGGCCATCAGTGCCAAATTGCCTCTCTCCACATGAAACAAGAGGTTCGGTCTTGATTCTGACAAGAAATAGGTTCTTCAGCAGGGTGGTAAAGTGCTTTAAAACCACGGCCATTCAAAGAATCTATTAAGCATCTCTATAGTTCTTTAATCATTCTTCACGCACCAAAGATCCGCTGTTAACTGTTGATCACCATTTTTGTTGAAGCAATAAAGTGCTTCATGGCACCTCTTATGGTTCTGCATAGCACCATTAAATGGTGATGTATAGTACCTTTAAAGTTATGGTGCTGTATATCATCTAAAGTTTGTCTCCTATGATTATAAGCTAATGAACCACTTTCAGTGCTATTATCACCATTATTTTTAGAGTACGAAAAAAATGGAAACATTGATTATTTCGAACGTTTCATAACACATAAAGCAGATATTTTTATTCTCATTCCTATAGTCCCTTAAGCATAGCATGGTTTTCAACATTTCTTTTAAACCATGTGCTGGTGCAAAAAAGTATAATGAAAACAAAATATTTCTTTTTCCTCTCGCTAAGACCTTCTTCCTCTGAGGAATACAGGATTTATGATGAAAAAGGCTGGTCCTCCTCCTCCAGTGGGTTCTACTGCAAGCCACCACTTTGAAACTTTGAGTAATTGAGGCTTGCAAACAGGCTGTTGTGTTGCTTTAAACTCATAGTGTTTTGGGAGCAGAAACAGCTTATGAAAAATTCTCTTGTGACTTGGACAAACCAATCAGGCTGTTGCAGTTCTGCAGTCAGTAAAATTTCGCCACTGAAGACAGGAATCTGGGTTATGTCTAGACCTCAGTGGTGATGATCCAGAGTAGGAGGAGAGGTCAAAACACCGCTGGCTCTGATTAACCGTCGGCAGATGACTAGCTCAGAGTATTTTGTGAACACAGGTCATGTGTGAGCTAGCAAGATGTCATTCGTGAAAATTTGATACGAGGTGTTTTGTAAGAAGAGATTGGTTGCTTTACATTAAAAAAATATATATAAAGTAAGAATTGTATAACTAAGAAACAGTTTATTTAAAAAAAGGGAAATTATAAATGAAATATAGATATGTTGTTCAAATCAAAGGCAAAAAACACTGCAAAATCACCTTTTCATCCAGCTGGTTAAGAGTTCTGTGTTAGTTGTTTTTGAGCAAAGGTTAGCATAATTTGTTGGAAGATGCCACTTGGTTTAATATTATATGCTCTTTAAATTTTTTATATTTTTCTAATGACATTTAAACATTTTAGTGTCCAAAAAAGACCACTGTATGTCTCCATGTGTTTCACCATCTGCACTTGTATGACTACATCAAACTCACAAGAGAATTGTGGGAAACTAGGCCACTCGCACATGTAATCACAAACGTCATCAAGCTTGAGTCTTGTTTGCATTTGCCATTTTCCTGTCTGCTTTACTGCCTGACTCCGAAGTTTGGACGATCTTATTATCATTCCTCATCACCCCGGTGCCTCTAGCTCATCCAGTGGTGCTGCTCAGTTGGCCGAATTCACACCCAAGTCATCCCCCAGTCACATGGTCCTTTATGACCTCTGATGAGCAGTATTTCATTTAAATGTTATATACTGTATATGGGCGAAGCTTGCTGAAGGCACACATCATATTATTGACATCTCATTTCTCAGCCGTTCTAGTGTTACAAGAGAGAGGATATAAAATAAGGGAGAGAGAGCCGTATCTCCAGCTGCTTCGCTGAACAGTCAAATGAAATCAGATCAAAATGCTTGAATAATTCAGAGTCCTCAGTCTTGCGTGGCATTTCAATCTATTTTGCACAGACTTCATGCCGATTGTCTCACTTTATTGAAAAGGGGCATGATAATGATAATGATAATGACAAGACAATCATATGGGCCGCGCTGAAGTTCTCCATAGTGAGCTGCCGGGGCCAGATGGAACAATGGAAGGATGGTTGTTGATGGTCCTTGTCTTAATTTGACCAGAGCTTTAGTTCTCGACGGGCCTGATATATACACAGGGTTCATTAACTCATGGCAAAATGAAATCACATTCATCAGCCTGCTTTTTTAAATGTCATTGACTTTGTGTTTAACTGAGAGCTTTTTGACCTTTAATATTAAAGGTTTTTTGAATAATTTTGCGTCTCCATCTCAGTCAAAAGTGTCCCGTGTGGTTGAATTTTATACTCATTAAGCATGATTGCACTGATTAATAGAATTTGTTATCGCCTACCTAGTTGATCGTTGATAACAAGTTTCATAACAGATAACAGGAAGCGATTTTATTGACATTTTTTAATGTACTTCCTTATAGAAAACGGAAGGACGCTTTTAACCAAACAACATTATCTTTCATTGACTTCCATTTCACGAACACAAAACACCTCAAAATATCATCTTTTGTGTTCCACAGAAGAAGTCATATTCAGGTTTTGAACCACATGATCTTGAATAAATATTTTTGGGTATACGAAACCCAAGTTCTCAATTTGATTTGGATTGACTTTCAAAGCATTTGTCTCGTTTTTTTATTTCCAAACAGAGATCCACAGCTGGGTTGGCCATACCGCTATGTGCTTTCCAGGGCACGGTATCCCTCCATGCCCCCAGTGGCAAAACCCTGTCCCTATCCACCTACGAAGTCAGCAGTGACGGTCTGAAGATCTCCCCCAACAATGCAAAGAAAGTTGAGGTGTACCGCTCCAAATCGGTGGGTCACGAACCCAGCGCGGAAGAACACAACTCTGGAAATGGGGGCGAAGGAGGCGTAGGAGACACCAACGTTAAAATCCACCTGGAGGTTCTGGAGATCTGCGACAATGAGGAAGCCATGGACAGTGTCTCTATAGTCTCCAACATTAGCCAGTCGTCCATGCATACACGCTCGCCCTCACTGCGGTATTCTCGCCGTGAGAATCGCTTTGTGTCATGTGACCTAGGCGAAACAGCCTCATACTCGCTGTTGATCCCCACCAGTAATCCAGATGCGGACAACATTAACATCCACATTCCTGACACAGTGGAAGCACATAGGCAGAACAGCAGGAGACAGCACCGGGAGTCTGGTGGTTACAAGGAGGAAATACAGCTGCTCAATGAAGCCTATAGGAGGCAGTCAGGTGACCAGGGGAACTGACACAAGTAGGTACAAAAGTGTACACCAATTGGCTGAGATGGCCCGGAAAATTGATTGTACAGTATGGATTGTTGGCATGTAATGGTTTAGGACAAATATTTAAAAGCAGAAATTTATAGGTAGACGAAAGCATCCACACCCAAAGATTGGTTTTCCTTCAAAGCACAACTGTACTGCAAATCCCTTTGGATAAAATGCAGAAATCTAAATGTTTAAAGACTCACAAGTATGCTGTCAGGCTTTTTACCTAAGCAAGCAGCGCTATAAAAATAAGCTCAAAGCGTGATGTGGGTCTCCAATCTTATAACTGCCTTTAAATGTGAGCACCCACATCTTCAAGCTTAGCATGCAGCAAGGTCAGGGGGTCTGGAGAAAAAAGTGATTTATATGAGAAAGTACAGATAAAATGCGCTCCGAGGTACAACAAATCTTAGAATCGGGGACACTGGACAGAAAGTATGTTTGCTCAGATTTACCCTCAGCTTCAAAGCCCGGGGAAGACAGATCAGAAGGTTACGATGACAACTCGCCGTGAGATGCAAACTGCAGTGGTTTAAAGTATTGGAGATTAGTTGAAGTCCTCATGCTTCTGTGAATGACGTATAGACTGAAATAAAGGTTATTGAGGGATCAGAAATAGTCAATCATATCTGATGTTCTGTCATTTGTCAAATACAAATGAAAGTGCATTGATAGAGAGGGTTGAGGAGAGAGAGTTGATTGGAGAAGGACAATTAATGTGTATGTGGTGCTTGTGAGACAGACAAAGGAAGCGCTTGCGAGGGCGCTTGCAGATTCGTAAGTAAAATAAATACATTTTAGTATTGTAGCTCAGGCATAGACCGTATGGCATACTGAAAAAAAGAGATGCCAAATGTGTACATTGCAAAGCGTTCCGTTTTTTAAGCCACGTTGCTTTTACCTTGTGTGTGTATGTCTGAGTGTGTTTTACTGTAAACCTAGCAAAGTATGTGTGAACATAAATGCTGGTCAGTTTGTGTATGCTGTATATGTGTATATGGACATCTTTATTGTTGTACTAAAACACTTCACATGTGCTGCTTTAACTAAATTCCTGGATCTGATTGCTTTGCGAGAGAGAGATCGGGCCAATGGATTATTCCACAAATGAAAAAGTGAATGTGATGCATAGGCCTATTTTAGCTGGTAATGTGTGTGCAAATGAATGCTCATTTTAAAGTCACTTAGGATTCCCCCTCCCCATTTTCAATGCACTGCTTTGGCAATCAGAAATGTGAGCCAGGCCATTTGATACAGGCTCGGAAAATGGAGCATTGGTGCATGATTCAATAGATGCCTGAGATTGTAAGAAAAATGCAGACTGTGATGAGTTCGCTTACTTACATTTTAGCTCTGCCACATCAGTATAACAATTATTTAAAAATGTGAAAATGAAATGTAAAGGCTAACATCATTCAGGCTCAAAAAGCTTTACTACCCATTTATAATTTCTGACACACAGTGTTATTTATTTAAAAAAAGTCGAATAAAACTTGTTTTTCATCTTGTATATTTCGAATAGCAGATTGTGTTGTTGTATTTGTTGTCAAGCAGCAAAATAGCTGAGGCATAATGCTCCAAAATGTTTTCATCTATTCAATGTTCTCATTAAAGATTAATTTGCAGAAAATAGCTTTATTCAAGAGTGTAGATTTATTCCCATTTGTATGCTTTGTTGAACTGCCTCCTGTGGTTTCTATATAAATTATCCGAGCCGGCAAATGAGACAGAAATCTTCATGTCTGGATGTTTAATGGTTTTTGAAATGTATAACTTTTCTTGCCACCTTCATTTTAAGTACGACCAGAAACAGTTCAGTGGGTGCCTTTAATAATCATCATGTTTGTCATTTGCAATTACACAAAGCAAAAACGTTGCTCAACATTAGGGAAAATTAAGAAATATATGGGACAAAGTGATAATTAATAGTAACAATGATTAAACAAAGCACAACAAATTCTACAGTATATTGCACACTTAAAACTAATGGTGCTTCACAATGTCATTGAAGAACCTTTAACATCGTTCTGTTTCACAACAGGTTCTTTGTGGTTATACAATGTTTTTTTTTCAGATTATAAAATGTAAAGAACAAGATTGTTCTTTAATGAACCTTGGACTGAATGGTTCTATGATGCACAAAAAAATGGTTCTTCTATGGCATCGCTGTGAGGAACCTTCTATACCTTTATTTTTAAGTGTGTATGTGCTTTCTTATAGTTGCATATTGCCACTGTCGGACTATAAGATTGTATCTCCAAAACTGCCCATTTTTTCAGTAATTAAATGCTGGGATGTTAAAATTAATAAGCTCTCAAAACATTTTTTTTTCAAGAAACACAGATAACTCGAAGGGTAACCAACAGTAATGATTTATGGGAAAAAATCAGTCAAAGATGCAAGTTGCAGTCCAATACAACGTGTTTGTTATTTTAGATTTTCTTCATAGTTGTTTTATTCTTTATAGTAATTGTATTGTAAAAAGCCTATACAACCTAAAAGCCTATACAAAAAAGCAAGGTATACCATTAAGTGGCAGGTAAATATTTAGAGTAAAGGTTTTCTAGCAGGTCCACTTTTCAGCAGAGAGCTCAAATCCTGATCAAACTCATCTTTAACCTTCTAGTAATCCTGAAGACCATGGTTTGCCTGTTCAAGTGTGATTGATCAGGATTTAGGCAAAACTTTGCAGGACGGTGGACCTTTAAGCCAGAGTTGAGATCCCCAGTTTAAGAGTTTGTCAATACAGAAACTTCATTTAAAAAGAAAGAAAAAATTATAGGGGTGAATTTTTGTTGAAAGAAGGATATCTTTTTTAAGTACCTTAAATATTTTGGCACTACAGAACTTGCTGTCAGTATTTGATTTTGCGGATTTAATGGTGTGCTTTAAAGACGTTGATTATTTTTCCTTCATCTGGTTCCTCTTTGCACATGGAGAACACTGCAAATCCTAAGAGCTTCAGCCACGGGGTGTTGAAAAGACTTTGGGCACAGTAGACCTGCTCTTTACGGACATAAAAGCTCTCTTTCCTCTGTTTTTTACATCTCAGACAGAGCCGTTTGGAAGGCTGACACTCCCTCTGTTCCTCCTTCTCGCAAACAAGGCAAGTTCTTTAAAAGAGACTGACATTCAGATGATGTTTTAAAACAATTTACTATGAGGCACATCCAAAGCTATCAGGAGATTGCTGTGTAGAGAGCGAGCGGGTGGCTGCTAGGAATGGGTCTTTTGAATAAAAGGAGATTGACAGAGGTGGTGATTAAATGGTAAAAAGTGAGAACATGATGTTTCTCTAAAAATTTTTTTTTAAATGACATGCCATGCTGGCTAAGGGACAAGTTATATTCTCAAAGGTGAGGACACAAAGTGGAAGTGGAAGGTCTAAAATGGTCATTGGTTAGAGGATATGCACTCATTTAGATGTTCCGTGTTTTGACAGCATGTTGTCACCTTTGTGAAGTTTCTTTCTTTCTTTCCAACCCCAAACACCTTTTCAACAGGACAGACATGAACCAAAACACAATGTAACACATTCTTCACAGTCAAAGACACTGTCAAAGTCTGAGAGCTCCCTTATCTTGTTAATAATGTAAAAAGCACTACCCTGTGTCTGTGGAGTGGAAAGCTATACTTGAATGTGTTTAAAGCTGTTTGAGGATTGAATGTTAAACTGGTTAAACTGGTCAAACACATAAAACAATGGAAAAAGACGTTGCTCTTTCCATCCATTGGATGCTTTTTCCACTGATTTCATCCACTGCTTACTTTCCGTGTAGCAACTCTATAACATGAAACTATTATTATATAATATATAATTATTTAGATTTGTATAGTACTTTATCCCTTCCCTTTACTGTACATAAAGATGTGTTTGTGATACAATGTGAGAACAGAGCGTGGAAGCGTTAAAGATCTAATCCATATTTCATGGTTGGGTCTGGAAGCTTCTGCAGGACACACAGCTCTCCCGTCGCAGCGCCACAGGACTCTAATTATCTTCTTGCGCTCTGTTAAAACAGTGGCTGTTTCTCTCTTCCCTGTTAATCCCTGCCTCTGCTCCACTGCCTCTAAACAAGACACTAATGACAATGTGAGCAGAGGCCAATTACACTATAAGCATTAGGACAAGTGTCCTGAAGACTCCAGTGCTCGGAGGCAATAAACACACAACTCCTTTCGTTCATATACCATGTTTGCATCAGGAAACAAGGAGACAATAACCTCCCTTAGACTCGGGATTTAGCTGTAAAATGACGTCAGCGAAGGAGATGCAAAGTGAAGATAATTAATGTCTCTGGGTTTCGAGATGAGGAGGATTTGTCATGACATACTGTTCCAAACTGCTGGTTACTGTGTGGGAAAACTCATTAGCTCATTCTTTTTCTATAAGAAAATATAAAACAGTGTTTTGTTTCCTGAGGTGTACTTTTTTCTCCAAATGCCTTGCCTTGGAAAGCTTTAGTAATTGTCACGTCAAGCATATCCGATATAGAGGTTGTGGAAAAATACTTCTGTTTAATGCATTCTTTTAGGACAATCACATGGGTAATTGTTGCCACTGGCCAATAAATACAAAGATTATTAAAGTGATCTCTGTATTTATGGGATTAAAGTGAAAAATCTATTTTCATTTTAAACACGGTAGCAGTCTATATTTACAGTTACATTTAGGGATTTGGCAGACGCTTTTATCCAAAGCGACTTACATTGCTTTATTCTATACATTTTACATAGGTATTTGAAATCCCCTGGGATCGAACCCACCTTGCGTTGATAACGCAATGCTCTTACCACTGAGCTACAGGAATGCTGTATATGCTTCATGCTGTCTAGGGATTCTTTATAAAACTAAAGTTTTGATAAAGAAAAAGATGAGTTGAAGCAGATGTAAGCAAGATATACCCATTTAACATGTAAATTCTCTCAACAGTTAACAAAACTTCTCAGGTGTGTTGTAGGGTTAGTTAAAGATCGCGTATCACAGGCAGTTTTTGCCAATCTCATATTAATCTTGAGTGCCAATACAGTAGTATTGTATAGGTAGTTGCACTTAAGCTTTTTCTTGTCCTTATGTTTTTCCAATTGATTCCATTGTTTCCCAGACGCTTAAGCCGTTAAGCGTCTGCTAAATGACTAATGTATAATGTAAATGTATATATCTTCGAAGAGTATTTAGTTTGATGAAATTTAGAAACGAGAGATACAGGTGTACCATTATTTCCGGAGAAACACGAGCCACTAGAGGTGTGACTAGTGGGATGGAACTGCAGCAAGGGCAAGCCACACATCTTCACATTAATCCCTTCGTGTTTTGTACATTACACGACGATTGCCAACAAAAGACAGATGTATGATTTAGTTTGACTTACCTCGTGCAGTTCATGTCCGGCATATTTTAGCACTGGGACTGTGCCATCTATCAGTTTTAGACGATCTACAAATCAAGGGTTAAATCCACCGTTTATATAACATCCATCACTGAAATGCCGTGAACAAACAGACACACCTAAACATCACTCTCGCAAGAGTAATGAGCCCATCTTGACACAGCGCAGATAACCTTGATGGTAAGCGAATCGACACAGTGATGACAGAGGGATCCAGAATTATAAAAAACTTTCTGAAACAAGGTGGAGTCCTGGCGGAGTGTACAGTCTTAAATCGTATTATTATTGGAGATTCTTCCATTTGAAAAGCAGTGAGATTAGTAAACATAATTTACGTATAATCAAATCAATTAAAATGAATCAGAAAACAAAGTTTTTCACTATATTCTTCTTAAATATGCTTTTAATGTAAATGAATATCAAAATGATGATAAATTAAAATGTTCTTAGCTATATTATCATATATTCAATTGACAAATATATCTATCCTCATTTCAGCAATGATACCATGTCTTCTCTGTGTATTCTATATTTGAAGAGTTAATTTGCACAAAACAGATAACTCAAAATAAAAATAAAATCATGTTTTTTATTTTGAATTTCAGTTCATATTAATCAAACTGCAGTAGGGTTGTTTTGATTAAGTAATGCTAATTTTAAAAAAATTGGGCACCAGCTAACTTACACAATAAACACAATACAAATATGATATCATAATAACAAACAAAGTTATCTGTTTTTACAAATAAACCGTTCATTTTTCCTTATGCATTTTTATATGTAGGGGGATTTATTTTTTCCCGCAATTCTGCTTTGAAACAATGGAACACTACAAAAAAGCTATATAATAAATTTTAGTTGAATGTGTTTTTTTATTATATTGAACTCTAAAAGAGAGATACAGAGATGACATGATCACATATGATGTATAAATAAGCTTAACATTTTCATATGCATACAATGTGTGAATAGTATGTTCAATATCATCAGCATGGAACATGGAAATGGATTGAACAATATTAAAGTAAAAAAGAAAAGAGAGAAACAGAAAAAACAAACAAACATGAAGGTAAGACATTTAATTATACATCTGTATACAGAATACATAAATTGAAGTGCTTACAAACTGAAATCGTTTTGGGTGCTTATTTAATGAAAGTGAACTAGAATCCAGATACATCTTAAAATATTTAAGGAAGAACAGAAACATTGGTTTGTTATTGGAAAATTTACTCTTATGTATGTAAAATTTACAAAGAAAATTAATTTAATTCACGAATTTAATGTGCTTGAATGAAGTTTGTCCAAGTGACTGAAGCACAACCAGCCAGAACCAATCATATATTGCCACATCACAATAACGCGACTAAGCTTTAACTCATTTCGTCATACATGTGCGACGAGCAGGATGTTTGTACAAAAAAATGAATTAGATGCGTCCTGGCAACAAACGTTTTCTTATGTATAGGGCTTATGTGATTGCGTTTAAGCATCGCAACGACTAGAAAGCAGCGCCTATTTAATGCCTGTAGTGGAGTGATAAGCGTTTCTTGCTGTGAACGGTGCGGATTAGCTTCTGCCCCATTCACCGGCAGCATGAGTTACGGGAATGGTAACAGACGCGGGCGAAGAGGAGGAGGCGGAGGTGGAGGCAGACGGTTCGGCGATGGGTCCAGGTGGGATGCTGAGGCTGGATCCAGCGGAGGAGGATACCAAAGAAACTCTGAATGGGACTCAAAGGAAGATCGGGGACATGGAGGGGGACGAAGAGGAGGAGGCGGGCAAGGCAAACACCCTCCCCATCTAAAGGGTCGAGATATAGGGCTGTGGTATGCCAAATTTGGAGGCATTGGAAGATCCGAGGCAGAGAGAAACTCTGTGAGTAGTAGACAGAGTGTTGTTGAGATAAAATCATTACAACTTATGTCAAGTTTGTATTTCAATTTTTTTGGTTTGTCATAGTTTCAGTGTGTACATTTGTGCTTACTTTGGATTTGCTTCAGAAAAACTATGCAAACTGTAATTAAACAATGGGTCAATTCCATTAGGGCATTCTGAAAGAGAAAAAAAAAATGAAACCAATAGGAATATATTCAAATGTATCAAAGTCTATAGCCTGTGCAAACGTTTTATAGAAATGTGGCCATTTATTAGGAGTTTCAGGCTAATAATACATTATAATAAAGCAAAGAATATGGTTTCTTTCTTGTCATTTTTAGAGGGCTGTCGTTCAGATGGATGCATCACGTGAGCAGCACATCACTAGGTTATTGAACTCTGTCCAGAGAGATCCACACAGCGACTCCCTACCCTCCTCATCCAGAAACCGGAGTGTGAAGGAGGAGCCCGGCAGCCACAGGTTATTGCACATTAATACAATATTGTACGATTGACAGGATTTACCTAATTATCTTGAAAAACCTGGAAAATCAAGAAATTATAAAATCGCTTCAACAAGCAAACAAATTCCTATACATGTATGTCTTATTTATTTCAAAACATATTTAATTTGATAGGCTATGGCCACCTTTTTCATTAGTATTTTCACTGTTTTACTTTTTCAGTAATTTTACCGTTATAAATGTCTTACTTAAAGGTCCAGTGTGTATTTTTTATTTGGACGATCTTTTGAATGAAATGCAATTTAATCAACGTATCTACTATCTCTTCAGAGGTGTATAAAAGAAACCTACATAAAGAAGTGTTTCAAACCTTTAACTAGTTATCAATTCGAGCTGTGCATAATAGCAAGGTCTTCATTTACAGTTACTTTGATGGAGATCCTCCAGAATCTCAGAATAATCAGAGACTGCCAAAAACTGAGCTCAAGGAGGAGAAGCAGAATGAGTTGGAGACGAGTGTGAAAACTGGACTCAACTGTGAAAAGGATCTGCAGTACTTATGCCATTATGTTCAGCGTCAACCCTCCCTGGACGAGGAGCTCAAGAAAGATCTGCAGAAGAAAATTGATAACCAAAGATACCTCGATATGCTGGTGAGACATACAAAGACAGACAGACATTCGGTGGAGCTTTCCGTGTTAAATTGCTTTAATTTGGTACATGTCTTTTTCAGAAATTCAGAGAACAGCTGCCATCGTATGCAATGAAAGAGGTAATTGCCATTGCATTATCTATACAGCATAGATATGTGTATACATGCATACAATCTTCAGTTATGTGACATCAAACAAACATGCAACGTATTGAACCTTGAGCTAGTGAATTACGCTGGGAATGTTTCCGTTGAAGATCTTCTGTTGTCTTGGTCTGTAGGAGCTGGTAAGGCTGATTACTGAAAATCAGGTACTGGTGATCAGTGGAGAGACTGGCTGTGGGAAGACCACCCAGGTCACTCAGTTTATCTTGGATGACTATATTCAGAGGGGCATGGGCTCTCTGTGCAGGGTTGTCTGCACGCAGCCACGTCGAATCAGTGCCATATCAGTAAGTCTAAATACAGTCAACACTCGAGCAAAGATGAGGATCAAAAATGTATGTTAAGTGTATGTTCTTGTGTTTAGGTAGCAGAGAGAGTAGCTGCAGAGCGTGCAGAATCGGTAGGAGATGAGAAGTCTTGTGGGTATCAGATTCGTCTGCAGAGGTGAGTAAATTAGGTTTTAGGTCAAACTAAACATCGAGGTGAACGAAAGTTTCAATGGTGTTTTCTTATTCTTCGGCACATAAACCAAACCAGCTGTCCAGGACTAATACATAATGCCACAGATTTTTTTTTTAAACTTTACAGTCCAGTAGATTTTTGATCATTTTTTACTTGTGAAAAATATAAGATGTTGTCCTCGAACAGTCAACTTTTTTATTTAGGAAAATGTCGTTTTTATTTATGTAATGTGTATGTGAAGTCATTTTATTATAGTGTGGAAATCTGAGATGTAGTGAAGGTCCGCCTGTATATATTTAGTCTAGTCTAGCCTAGCGTTTTTATCTTGAGAGTGTTCAAGCGAGAGGAAAGTGGATTAAGGAGCGAGGTCACTGGAACATGTTGTGTCCGAGAGCAGATAATTGCCTCTCTTCTGAGGGAGAAGAGCTGAGAGAGAAGAGATTGAACTGATTAGAGCTTTACTGCCAAATATCTCCCAACTCTTCTTTTTTCCTCAGTTGCTTTTTCCATCTCCCTTTGTTCCATCTTGTCTTATTAGTGGTTCTTGCTAAAGGCAACATCACTATTAATATTCCTTTCACAGACACCAAGGTCAAATTTATAAAAATGAGTATAGATGACATACTGCTACCTTTTAGAATGCCAAGACATAATATTCCCATCGGGTGGATGTTACAGAAATGTATTTTTGGAGACAGGGTTCAAAAGTCATACAGCAAGTAATAACTGGATTAAACTGAATTATCGGATTGATGATCTTCCTCTTGCTGGTGTGTATTACATAGTTGATGTCCGAAACAAGCAAACTGTGCACTTTGGCACTTTGGCTTCCACCACAGTGAAAACCTGACCATCAGAGGTTTAAAAATGACCTTAATATTGTCAAATATACGTAGGACATTTAGGACAAAATATATAAAAAAATGAAATCAATATAGGTGGTGGAGTAAGGGAATTACCATTTGGTTCCCAACCTCGAAATCCCTCTTGATTTATTGTGCGACTATAGACATGTTAAGGATGCTGTCAGACTGAATTTGCCGCTCATCAGGTGTCTAAAACTCCCTTCACACACGTCACACCCTCAAGGAGAGAGACATCGGATGGTGATGGGGGGGGGGTGGAGAGGTGAATCAGTGGGGAATCTGTTGCTTCAGCAGAGCCCAGAGAGATGAAGTGATAATGTGAAAAGTGTGAATGGTGGTGAGAGACAGGGAGAGGTGAAATGAGCTGTTAATCTTGTCTTGCTGTGGTGAGTGAGTGAGCACTGGACTGAGAGAGAATGGTGGAAGGGATGATGGAGTGCGAGGAGGAGGGCAGTAGGATGTAGGATGCAGATGATACCTTCTTCAGGCCATGAGAGGTTAATATGTGCAGGGCCTCTTAGATTCTCTGTTAACCCCTCTTCCTCTTTTCTACATCATTCTAAAGCCTGTGGCAATCCCATATTTCTTTCCCTGTTGCCCTCATGCGATCGACTGTGTGTATGGGAGTAGATTGTTCCTAGTTTTATAAACGCTCATGAATTGCAAAATCATCCTTGGTAATGTAAAATAGGAAGTTGAAGTATTGATACAGGCCTTTCTGTTCGATTTACTTTTTCATTTAGGAAGAACTGTTCATTTCTGCTTTTATTCTACATTATAATCATAATACAAATGTGTGTATTCTAATGTGTTTTGTAAAGTTTTAGGCATCATTGAAATGTTTTTTGATTATTAGAAGTTGTTCGTCCGAGCGCTTTCCGATCCTTTCTCTTCTATATTAGACAAAGCAGGAAAGTCATTTTTCTGTGAAATGTTTATATAGAAGAATAAACTCTATTAACAGGATTGCTGTTGTATTTCACTGTAATATTTCAACTGAATTCATTTATACTATGTTTTTCTCTCCACTTCTCTTCCCACTCTCTGGCTCGACTTTTCAGCCGGTTGCCACGGAAACAAGGCTCCGTGTTGTATTGTACGACGGGCATTATTCTTCAATGGCTCCGCTCGGATCCGTAAGTGTTTAACGTCCCCTTTCTTCACACCTTTCCGATCTGCTCTTTTATTTCCACCTGTTCCATCCGCTATCTGTGTGCCGTGGCTTTTTTAAACCAAGTAAGAGGTGGTAGTGTTTAAATAGCCCTCAGCAGGTGCACGACCTGCTCACATACACTTATGCATACTCGAAGCAGTGTTACACCTACAATAGCACACACATCCAATATCATTAACTGACATTAAATCTGCTTCAACGAAAAAGTGCTTCTTAGCTTGACTCAACCACTCAGACAGCTTCCAGTCCAGCCCACATAGAGAAAACATTATTCACTGTTGTTGCTTTCTTCTTTGATCTCTTCTGCTGAAATATTCGTACACAGAAAACACTGAAAGGGATCTGAATGCTGTTTCTTAGGTTACGTTCACACCGTGAGAACTGTATTTACCAACAGGTGTGACTCTGGAATCACTCTGTTTATGCAACAGTTATACAACAACCTGTTCTCTTGATAGCTGTGAATAACTTTTGTAACCATGGTGATACTGAGTAACGCTGCGTGCCCAACAGGGCAGTCCATTTTTTTCCAGTTGTTTGCATTGGGTGTGTTGTGTTTTTAAAACGTGCTGTGTAAACATTGCCCTACATTTTTCAGACTTTCTGTCCTAATTCTGTCATTTAATGCAATGCAATGTCTGTCCAATTCTAAAGTGTTGTGTATTTGGTCAGGTATCTCTCCAGTATAAGTCATCTGGTCCTGGATGAGGTTCACGAGAGGAGTCTTCAGTCAGATGTTCTTCTCAATATCGTGAAAGACCTGTTACGTACTCGGGAAGACCTCAAAATAGTCCTCATGAGTGCCACGCTCAATGCTGAAAAATTCAGCAGATATTTCGGTACGAAAATTTAAGGAATGCAAGTAAATGATCTTAATAGACTTTGCACAGTATTATTGAGAAGATCCGGGCAATTCCACGCAAATGTCAACCTTACCATGATACCGTTTTTAATAAAGGTTTTAAAGTGATAGTTCAACCCCAAAATAAAAATTATTTCACCATTTATTCACCCTGTTGTTGTTTAGAACCTGTTTGATTTTCTATCTTACCCAGAACACAGAAGAAGATATTTTGAAGAATGTTGTTTCCTGGCCCCCATAGACTTGCATTGGTTTTGTTTCCATACAATAGAAGTGAATGGCGGCCAGTGCTGTTCTTCAAAAAAATATCATCATTTTTGTGCACTGCGAAGAAAGAAAGTCATACAGGATTAAAAATGACAACAGGGAAAGTAAATGATGACAGAACTTTTGGGTTAACTATCACTTTAACTAAACTGATACCATATATGTAAGCATTTGGTGGTTTAACTACCTATGTGAAGTCTCAAAGTTTTCAAAGCATTTTTTAATTTTAAAGCAAGATTTCCCATAGTCCGGTTAATGCCGCTTTAAATGGGAACATGAAAATCCTATTATGAGTTACCCTATCCATTTGTTGGGTATTATTGCTTCTGCTTTATGCATTTCATGCAAGTATTTAGTCTCTCAAAAACTTGTATTTTTTTGTTTGTTTCCCTTTTTTTAAAACAGAAAACTTGTGCACAGACTGATATCGTTCTAAATCTGCAGTAAAATATAGAAAGATGGTTCAATATATTTGTGACAAATACATTCTCTGAGGGTTTATGTCACATCCATATAACACTAGAATTGGACAACTATGTGTGTGAGATCTTGTGGAGCTGTAAAATGTAACCGACTATTAAAACTCTCCGTACTACTCAAAAGAACACAATAGGACAGGACTTAGCATAGCGCTAATGACCGGAATAATAGCTTTAGCTTTCAAAGGCAAGAGTCGGATCATGAACAATGAGAATCCAACCATGTAATAAGTTACAAGCACTGACTAGGAATCACTGAGTCTTTTCTTCACCTCTTTTTTGTACAGATAACTGTCCCATGGTTCATATTCCTGGATACACATACCCAGTGGAAGAGTTGTTACTGGAGGATGTGGTGGAAATGTTAAGGTAAAATTGTTCCAAAACATTTTGGTCAAATTGTCAGAAGAAGAGGCAGGACAACAGATGGATTTCATGCTTAAAGGGTCTAACTTTTAATCAACGTTTTACAGATTCAAGCCACTGCACCGACGGGAGCACAGACCTCGACCCAGAAGAGGATTTATGCACGGCCAGAATGTACGGCAGGAGAAAGAGCAGAAAGATGCTGAATACCGCGAGAGCTGGCCCTGCTACACCCGCACGCTCAGAGAGCGGTCAGTCATTATCTCTCAACTTCTCACTGTGTTCCGTACATTGTGTATTCTTATGGACACTCTTGTATCTGTACGTAATCTACCATAAAATAAATCTCGCTCTTCCAACTGTACCTGACAGTCATTAAAGGAAATGGTCTGTTTAATGAATAATATTATTGTGAGGCATTCAATTCACAAACCTGTGCGCATCCACTATGACAAAGTAATTTAGTGCGGTTTAAAAATAGTTCTCGTCGCGATGACGTAAGACTGCATTAACGTTTATCTTTTAGATATCAAGGTGACTTTGGCCGCATGAGCATAAATAGCAGCGCTCGTATTGAGTCACCATTTTGAGAAATGATGTAGCGTTTTGATTGGCAGGTATTCAGACAGCACCATCGACGCATTGGAGATGATGGATGATGATGACAAGATCAATCTGGAGCTTATCGTGGCATTGATCCGGCATATCGTGAGGAACGAGGATGTGAGTCCTTCACGCCTGGGTGCTTTTGTGTGTACGCGTGTGTCTGTGTGTGACTTGGCCAAAGCAGGAACAGATGGTGGGCCTAGGAAAGCAAAACATGTTGGCATGAAATGAGTGCTAATGGGACTGCTTAATAGACCCTCTTCTCTCCGTTTCTCTTATCTTTACTTTTCTGAACTGCATTTCCCATACTTCTCTTAAAACCTTTGGGATTTGTTTCTCTCTGCGGCTCTTTTATGTTGAAGAATACAGCTATGTGTGTCGCATGATTGCAGCGATGTGTCATAGAGGGTGAGATAAAAGGCATCAAACAGTCTCAGGTTCTGTCTGGTTATCTTTCCCTTTCAAGGCAACATTCATTCCTTGTCCGTACCACTATGTGTTCTTGCTTAAAAGGCTTATAAGTCATATGCTCATATATTTATGTAAGGGGAACCTTAAATAATCATTTTTTATGCTTTTTATTTCCCATACAATTAGTCCATGTTTTTTGCACCAGAGCAGTAACAGTTTGTTTGTTTATGAAGGGTCCATCATTTTTATGGTGGGTTTATTTTAAGTGATAGAGACAGAATATAAAAAAAAATGAGGAAAATATGTTATATGAAGGTTATAAATTGATTTGCATTTCAGTCAGTGAAATAAATATTTGATCCCCTAGAAAAAATAACTTCATACTTGGTGGATAAACCCTTGTTGGCACACTGCAAAAAATAACTTTCTTGCTTAGACTTTTTTTCTCGTTTTCCAGTAAACATGTCTGAACATTCTTGAATTAAGAAGCATTTTCTTGATGAGCAGAAAAATCTGAATATGAAATTTTAGTGAATTTGTGCTTCAAACAAGCTAAAAAATCTTTTTAACTCTATTCCAAATTACTTTTCTTACCCCATTGGCAGATTTTTTTGCTTGTTTTAAGCACAAATTCACTGAAATTTCATAAGTAAGAAAGTCAATTTTTGCAGTGCAAGCACAGTAGACATTACTGATAGTTGGTCAAGAGGTTTGCAGATTTGTCAGGATACATTTTAGTCCACTGGCCTTCTTGGGCAGGAGGACCTTGCGGGTCCTTCAAGATTTTAATCTTTTGTGGCATAGGTTGTTACCTATGGTTTGCTTGCTAACATGGTCCCGACTGTCTTGAAATCATTAACAAGCTTCTTCAGTGTAGCTCTGGGTTGATCTTTAACTTTTCTCATGATCATCTTTACTCCATTGTGGAAATCTTGCAGGGAGCTCCAGACAAAGGGCAATTGATAGTTATTTAGTATTGCTTCTATTTCCAAATAATCGCACCGGGGTAATTCCAGCGTTATTGACGTGACATTTTGCGTTATGGACAACACATAAAAATGCTCCGAGAATGAATTTGTTATGATTATATTGAACTATCTGTTTATATTTTACTGAATCAAAAAATGTTGGTCTTTAAAAAAAATATATACAAAAAAGGGAAATAAACATCCGTTATGGATCTGACAAAAAAGGTCGCGGTTTTGGGAGACGATAAACTTTGTAAGATTTCTGTGAAATAAAATGCACAATCTTGAAGCAATAATACCCAATGAATGGAGAAGGGATGACCCTTTATAGAACATAAGATAGTTACTTTACATATTCCTCATAAATGGACACATGAAAATGAATATAGTGTTATGGATGTGACAATCCTGAAAATGGCACTTACCTGACTCTAAAAATGAAACAAATTCATTTACAAATTTGAAGAGAGATCTCACATGGGTATTTGAACCACCAAATGTTAAAATCTGTGCTGTTGCCATAGTAAAAAACGCTGTTTTTTTGTGGTCAGGTTGACATTTTCAAAGAATTGCCCACCAACAGTTGTCTCCTTCTCACCAAGCTTTTTTCTGTGATCTATTCAAGGTTTGTGCAGGTCTACAATCTTGTCCATGACATCCTTTAAAACCTATTTGATTTATACTATGGGGGTGGGGATGTTGAAATGGAAGATAACGATTCTGTTGGCAGGCATCTTTTATATACATAACAAGCTGCTTTAGGAGTACTTCCTTAAAGTGACAGAACTAATCTGTGGTCCATATAGGCACATTACCAATCTGTGGAGCCAGAATTCTTGCTAGTTGATAGGGGATCACATACATATTTCACTGACTGAAATGCAAATCAATTTATAACCTTTATATAAAATATGTTTTATATTCTGTCTCTATCAGTTAAAATAAACCTACCATAAAAATTATAGAGCCTTCATTTCTTTGTAAGCAGGCAAACTTACAAAATCAGCAGGGGATCAAATCATTATTTCCCTCACTGTATTTTTTGTTTCTGGCCCCATTCCAAATGTTGTCCCATGCCCTTGTAGTTTTTATTTGAGTGCACACTGGGGTGACGTCAGCCGATGAAGACCCATGGGGCTATAGTCAGCAAGTCCTTGAGGCTGTAGAAAGGGTATTTACTGTATAATAGCAATCCATAGGGACAAAGCTTAAGGAATTCTGTCATCATTTATTCACCCTCATGTGGTTCAAAATGTGTGAATGACTCTCTCTTCTGTGGAGCACTAAAAGAAGTTCATTTGTCCATACAATGTTAGTCAAAATGGTCTGGTGTTGTTTGTTTACCAATATTCTTCAAAATATATACAGATTATCGCAACTAAACGTCATTTATAGTTTGGTCTAAAGCTTTTTTCAAAAATAAATTAACCTGAGCTAAGCTACAGAAATAGTTTAGAGTCCTAGTGAGATAAAAAATGACAATTAAATTTTCCTTGAAATATTGCAGTTTATTATAAAAAAATCTATCAATGTGGGTCATTCACTTTTTAAAATTCATCTGCCCTCATAGTCTTCAGTTAAAATCTCAAAATGCACTTCCGCCCTCTATGGACTATATCCATCTTAAATGACATATTTCGACTCAAGTTATTCAAAACCTGTATTGATGATGAAAACAGAGAAAGATATTTGGAAGAATGCTTGTAACCAAACAGTTCTTGGGCACCATTGATTACCATACTAAGAAAAAAAACTATGTAAGACAAAGGTGTCCACGATCTGTTTGGTTACAAGCATTCTTCCAAATATCATCATAACAAAGAACTTTATGCAGATTTGAAACCACTTGAGTGATGACAGAATTTTAATTTTGGGGTGAATTGTTGCTTTTACAAATACCAAGACTGTTTCAACTGGACGTCAGACCGTGCTCATACTGAAAAAAGTAGGGGCAGAACCTAAGATCCATTATAGAAGAGTTACAGTGCGTTTATTGGCCATGACCTGTCAGATACAGCATTATAGCTTGTCTTTTAGAGGAGGAGGATGGTGATTGGCTAATTAAAGAGTCATGGCATGACATTTTACACAGAGGATCAGAAGCAGTTTTAATGAATGTGTTCACTGAAGATTTCGCGCCCTCATTGACTTGACTGTCTTTTTATATTCCTTATTCCTTGAAGTCTGACTTGTACTGTCCGTCTTAGTAAAAGGGCCTTGTGTGAATGAATCACAGTGCTTACATATAAGGCAAATAACTTTCTATTTAGAACATACCCATACTTCAGTGTCTCTGCTTACGGTTCTTTGCCTGGGGGAGATGAAGAGATTTTCATATAAATGAGTGCTTGCGTCATCAGTGTCACAGTCTCGGACGTCACAGCGGAACAGTGAGATTAAGCAGTGTTAATTAAACATAACATCTGGGGATGCTGGGTGTTTTGATGTCAAGGTTTAGTGTGCATTACACAGAGGAATCTAGGTCACAGGATGCTGTGAAACTCCTGTGCATGCATACATAGCAAAAGTAAGTCCACTGTTTAATTTGTCATGTAGCCTTGATGTGACGTTGCCGGGCTGTTAAATATAGAACCGGGGCTGTCTGGGGACACTTCATATTTTATCTGCCTCCTCCCCTCCGTCGACACGCTGCATTTTTATGAGGTTAAAATCCTCCGATTGCTTCTGCTGGATTTAATTCACTTTTATCTGGATTTGATGGGTGACTCAATTTTTAGGATATAAATTGGCCCTTGAGAGCATAGCTTGGCAAGGCAGTTTGATTTAGGAGCTGTCAAAAACTTGCACAGTGACGTGAACTGAAAACGTTTCAGTTTGATGTGTCTGTGCACATTGTTTTCTTTGTGTGCGATACACGTGGTCTGGATTGTGTAATTTGACAATCTCGTTTCTCAGTCTTCTCTGTTGTTTACAGTCCTTTCACTGCTCTCATTGCCATTTGAAGAGTTGTTAAAAAATACTGTGTGTGTTGATAACCTGTGAAAGTCATGCCATGAAAAGTAAAGCCTTGTCTTTTTAACTGAACCAAATCCCAAACACTCGACTCCATCTCTCTGTTCTGGTGCATAAATAGGAATCCTACTTTGACAGGTTTTCTAACCTGTTTTTATAGTCCACCACTGTGTGAATCTGCATTTAGATGCCGTTTTTTTTCCAGAATGGAGCAATTCTAGTATTCTTGCCTGGCTGGGACAACATCAGCACCCTGAATGATCTGCTTATGGCTGACCAGATGTTTAAATCAGGTAGATAGTCTAATACACTTGTGCTTATACAGAATTCGAAATAACAAATAAATTCATGTCATGTACACGTATTGCTGTTGTATTGCTCAAAGTGAATATGAACTTGTTGTCTTTGCAGTATTTGTAGTCTGAAAAAGTACAGAGTATTCTGTTATTTTGACCTGTTTCTCCAGTTTTCATTTTCTACAATTAAAAAAAATAGAAACAATGCTTTTTTTGGGAGAAATATTGTTAGTAGTTCACAGAATGAAACAAAAAGAATCCTTTTACCTAAACACGTACATATACATAGTAAATTCGGAAAAAACTGAATATGTATTTCAATTAAATAATGCAACATCTAATTTTGGATTAAGAATATTAAAAGCTGGTTGTTTCTCAATTCACCTTTATAAAGCAGAAAAACAGCAAATGCAAGAAGACAGCAGCCGCAGCCTGTGATCTGACTTTCTTGTATCTCGTTTCTTTCAGACAGATTTAAAATAATCCCCCTTCACTCTTTGATGCCCACGGTGTCTCAGACTCAGGTGAGTGTAGACAGCTGCGGCAAGCTCTCTGCCTTCTACTGCTGCTTTCAAATGTGATATTGGCCTCCCATCTGCCTGCACTGAATTCAATTCTCTGTGCCCTGTATCCAGTCCCTCTAACCATCAATAGTGCTATTATGTTCATGAATGACACTTTGCTTCTCTCTCTCCCCTCAGGTGTTCAAAAAGCCGCCTCCAGGAGTTCGCAAGATTGTGATCGCGACCAACATCGCAGAAACCAGGTTCGTGTGCTTGGATGTGTTGAAACTGTACTAGTGGGATGCACGTCAAGATTCACATAAGCATTTGTACGTTTTGGGCCGTAATGATGGTTAACTCTTTCCCCGCCGGCCTTTTCGTTTTATAAAGTTGCCAGTCAGCGGCAGCATTTTGTTCACTAAAATGTGATGGCTCTCAGTACATTTTCTCTAATGAGTATATGGACAAATAATATATCAAATGAAAAAACAGAGTGTCTGCTTTTAAAGAAAACAAACCATATTTTTCTATCTTCATTTTTTATTACCTCTTAAATGTGGCGTAGATTTCTACAAAAATTCATCATATGATTAAACAGCTGAGATAATTAGCTTTTTTGTCAAAGGCTCCGCCCACATTAGACAACACATTGTTGTTGCCAATCTAGCTAGCTTCATCAGTATGCACAAGTTGAAGCCGTATTATCAGGCTTTTCTGCCATTTTAATAATTTTGTTAATATTTTAAACAGTTGTTAATATCCAAACTCTGTTTTGATGTTGAACATGTATTTGCTACAGAGTTATAAAAGAGATTCTGTTGTAGATTTATCTAACAGTAGTGTTTTCATGAGGTTATAAACCTTTTGATCTGAATGTAAATGAAGTGTAAATGTTTAAGTGTATTTGTGCCAAGATATTAAAGGCACACAATGCAAGATTTTCAATGAATGTTTCCAAACACAACATTCAAACTTGGACTTTCCTTAGGGTTGAAACGGCTTCTATAACAAGCTTTGTCTGCCTGGGGTCTTGCCTCTGGATAGACCGTTTAACTTCCGGTTTGCGTTTAGCTAGTGTCTAATAATATAACATGGTAACAGAGTCTAATTTCAAAATATTGGAGAGACAAGTTTAGCCAAGTAACTGTTCTTTTTCGCGTTTGTTACCAGAAATAGTTTACAGGCACACTGTTGTTTGTGAATGTGTACCGGAAGTTTAAGCAGAGGTAACACGCTATTTCATGCATTCTGACTGCTTTACATGGTTAAATGTGCTGGCTTCTCAAGATTAGCAAAGTCAACTTGTCAAAAAATAAGTTGAACGTATGACGTAAAATTTCTGTGCTTGAAATCACTTCGCCAGGGTTCGTACAGGTGTCGGAAACTTTTTTTATCGAACATGGATGCCCGTTTTGTAACAAGGGTTCTCAGTACCTTATTGGACAATTCTCCCAGATATGAACGCCCACGCGTCATCCAGCGAGCGAAAGAGCACACCCACATGCGAGCATGAGGAGAAAGAGCTGAATGAAAATAAATTAAAATATTTTTAGATTACAATGTTTCTGTAGATGCAGGCTTCATCACACACCTAGGGCCCTATCTTGCACCCAGCGCAATTGACGTTGTACACCGACGCATGTGTCATTCCTATTTTGCACCCGCGCAGAGCGCGCTTTTCCCTCCACAGAAGCACGTCGCTAAACTAGTGAATGAACTTGCGCTCCCGGGGCGGTTCAGCGCAAAAAAGGAGGCGTGTTCCGGCGCAAACAATCCCTGGTGCTATTTTGCTGTTCCATTAAACAATTGCGCCACTGACCACAAAAAACCTAGTCTAAAGTCAGTGGCGCGTTGCGCGTTGTTCATTATGCTATTTTAAGGGCGCATGCTTGACCATAATGTATAGCGTGCACAACGCGCATTCACTTTGATCATGTAATCTACACAGATGCAACAGTTATTTTTGCATATCATAAATTGTTAAACTAAAAAAATATTAACACATGAGATGACGGAATTCATTGTGGTGTGCCACGAAGATGTGAACAAATATGCATAAATCTATCTTACAAATTATTCAGGCTAATTGTAGTAATTAAGGATCAGACCTGTTTGCCCAATAGTGGCAATAAGACATATATGTATATAAGGACATCTGACAAATTGGTTTGTCCGTCAAGAACCAGGAAAAAAAATCGACTGAAAAACTGAAAAAACTGAAAGACTGAAAAAAAAGACTGTGAAATCACCTTTACCATAATGTAAGTACATTAAAAACCTTCAACTTACCAGTTAAGTTGAGCATGCTCATATTTTTGCGCCTGGTAAATACGCCATAATAGCAATCCATAATGGAACTTGCGCACCTGCTTTTAAAGGGAATGTTGGATGACGCTCTGATTGGTTTATTTCACGTTACGCCCAAACCACACCTATGAATAATGAAGCTACTTCAGACCAACCCATTTTAGATTTGCGCCGGGCGCAAGAGCCATTTATCCCGCCGGGAAAATAGCAACAGCGCCGAGACCCGCCCACAAAGTTACTTGCGCTTCGCGCTTTGACACTTGCGTTTCAGATCGTTAAAATAGGGCCCCTAGTGTATTATAAATTATGAGTGATAGGATTCATGTTGTATGTGTCCATGCTTTAAAATTCTGCATAGTCTGGCTTTAAAGGAACAGTCTGGAGATTTTGTCAGCATCTAGCGATTAGGTTGCGACATGCACCGTTTTGTATAGATAGAGATGGCTAATTTTTAAGGTTATAAAACTCATAACTCCTCATTATGTAAGGTCTTTATACACCTCTGAAGACATGGTTATGAATATTTTATTGTACCTTTGATTGATTTCATTACAAAACAGATATTTTATTTAAAAAATGTGTTTTTAAAATTGATGACACAGACTGAATAGTGAAGAAAAGGGTTGCCAGAAAATATGCCCGATTATACGGGACCTACTTCAATACTGTTTGAAAAGCACCTGACACTTAAAATCGTAGATTAAACTTGTCCAAATTCTAGGCAAATTCTTTTCATCTACACTGTGACAAATGTGGATTTGTTTTTTAGCATCTTCAATCACATCACAGTTCTTATAGTTATATGTTCAAAATTCCTCTAGACAATGTCTTATTCCAAAGTTTTACGTTTTTTTTTAAGAAATTGAAAATACATATGAAGAATGGTGGTAAACTTTTGAATAGTAGTTTAACTATAGCCTACGATTATAAAAAGGTTTATACAGAATTGAAATACATGGACAACTCTATTTAAAGTATCTGTGGCGTACTGTTGCTTATAAACAATCACAGCACCATTTACAGTACTCTGACATTGAAATATTGCAATGGAAATAGTATAACCACAAGTAATTTGTTAATATAACACCAGTGTAATAGAATTGTTTATTAATTGTGTGTAAAATATATAACATTGTAGACATTGTTTACACAAACTATGCTATGTGTGACCAGTGACGTGATTTTTATTAAGACATTGTCGGCACGCTTTTTATTTGAGGTATTACTCTACTGGAGCGTCACCATCGGTACGCTGTGATATTTGTCAAACTGTCTTCACTTGTCTTTCAGCATCACGATAGATGATGTCGTGTACGTGATCGACGGAGGGAAGATTAAAGAAACTCATTTTGACACGCAGAACAACATCAGCACCATGACTGCAGAGTGGGTGAGCTTAGCCAACGCCAAACAGAGGAAGGGCCGCGCTGGCAGGTACAAATCACTCTCCCTCACTCTCATTTATGTGTTATTCCCTCTATATATCAGCAGCTCATCCTCAATCCATTCACAAGTATCAAATCCAATCTCAGTCGGAGGAACTGAACCCTTTGGAATGTCAAATCATTAGAATATACAGTATGTGCTTCTCCCACAGGTAGAAAAGGAATGCAATGGGATGAAGAGATTCATTTCAATCCATTTTTCCACAATGTATCACTGGCTTTGGTTTGACCCTTTTTCCACCGGTTTTTAAAGAACTATCTTTAAAGAAGAGTGGACAATTGATTTTGGTCGATTCATTTACAAAAAATATATTTAAAAGATGAACACAATTTACAATACGCCCGGACGTGTTTTTATCTGATCTTCATTTTAGTGCTCATCTGCTGTCATTCATTTGATGAATTAATAAGTATCATTAATGAATGTGAACGAATGAATGGATTTTTTTATGTCCCTGAGCCCGGTTTACCCCCCCCTCTTTTCTCCTCTCATTCTTAAGTTTTCTTTCATTCATTTTACACTAGTATAAGTTTATTCATGAAGGTCAGTCCTCACCTGTGAGGTTCCTTTGTGCTCTTTCAAGGTTTCACTGCATTTCGGTTGTTACCTTGAATTTCTCAGTCATTTGATAGGAAACGTACACGCAAAGATTCTCTCACAGAAACATTACTCGTTTCTCTTTCTTTTTAAGGAAAAATATTGTTTTTCTACTTTCTAGATGATGCATCTATCATCTGTGAAATATGTTTGTGATGATGTTTGGTTTGTAGTTATATGGCAGACTAACATCTTCAGGTGTGTGTGTAGCATTTACGTCAGGCGTCTACGTGTTCCGGGTTAAATTGGCACAGTGACTCATGCTTTTTAGACACTGAGTGAGAGAGTAGAGAAACGTTTGTGTGTGTGTGTGTGTGTAGTTTAGACAGAGGGAGATAATAAGTAAGCGACTAGATTCGCTTTTAAATAAATCTGCCCCGCTGCTCAGCACAGGCTCTGACACACCATTTCAATTTCACACTAGTTCACGCAACCATTCAAATGTACACCGACTCTCTCATTGTGCCTGGCACACACTGTCATACACACACACACACCGCCCCGTTGCCACGGTAACGCTATAGTGGTGCTATATTAATGGAAAAGCAAATTGACTTTCACATCAGCTAGCTTTGTCTGGTCTTGCGTCGCTAGAGTGTGAGTTCGATAGAAAGTGTGATCTACATTGCAGCATTAGGTTTGCTCACAGAGTTCATGATCATTTCTTAATTTACTTCTAGTTTGATTTATCCTATGTCTGTTCCACAATTGTTTTTTATTTTGATATAATTTAAATAATTTAAATTTAAATTCATCTCTTCAGTTGTTCCAAACCTGTATACATGTCTTTGTTCGGTTGAAATTTGGAAGAATGTTAGTGGCTGACGGTTCTGGGGCACCATTGACTACCATAGTAGGGAAATGATTGTTTAAGAATTTTTTTCTGTTGACTCAATAAAGGAATTCCATAACTAGAACAGTTCTGCGGAACCTTTGAATGCCATTTCAATTCTTTCTTCTATGGGAGTCAATGATGTCCCAGAACTGTCAGTTGCTGACATTCTTCCAAATATCGTTCAGCAGGTTTGGAAAAACTTTTGGGTGAGTCGTTCATGACAGAAGTTACATTTTTGGGTGGAGTATCGATCTAGTTTTGCTTATAATAAATATAAACTATAAAACTATTAAATTGAATAGTCAACTCTTGACAAAACCCGCCCCAGGAAGACCGGAAGAGTCTGGTTGACCAAATGGTTTCGTTTTGAAGTAGCATTTAAAGCGGCCCTAACACAGGGTTTCTGCCAATCTCCTATTAATCTTGAGTACCTATAGAGTACTATTGCCTACATCATATCTTCGAAGAGTATTTAGTTTGATCACATTTATAAAAGATAGATACACCTGTACGATTACTTCATTTGATTACGCCAAAATTATATGGCGCATGCAGGGGGGAGGGGTAGGCTGAACTAAAGCACATTGCCAACAAAACAAAGACATCAGTTTCATTGTCCGGCATTTTCTAGTGCTGGGCGGCTTCATATATCAGTTTCAAACGATCTTCAAATCCAGCGTTGAACTTCTGAACACCTGAACTTCGCGAACATATGCTCTCTCTCCTGCACACAAGTGAAAGTGACATCTGCGCATCTCCTTCTGCTCTCCATGCTGCCGCTTGCTTTTCTGGAAGAATTGTTCAATAAGGGACTAAGAAAAAAAAGTTTCAACACCGTTTTTTATGTTTGAAATAACCCTTCAGAAACCTGTAGGATCGCTGGGCAAGTAGATCAAGCACAGAAATACTACGTAATACTCCCAACTCGTTTTTTGACAAGTTGACCATGTTAAGCATGAGAAGACAGCACGTTTAACTGTGTAAAGAAGTCAGAATGCGCGACACATCATTGCAGCACCACTTTAAGGCCGGGTTTACCTTAAAAAGTTCCAAAATAATAGGTCACTGCAGGTCAAACATTTTCTCTATCTATGTTATCAGTTTACATGTCCAGAAGGCTCGGTAGATTTTTTTGTGGATGCTCCAACTAAGGAAATATTACCAGAAGTTTCCGCGCACGCAAAAATCATCCTCAAAAAATCATCTATAATATAAATATCTGATCAATATCTTCGATAACCTTAAGGACTGCCAAAACCCGATTTGTAGCATCTTCCTTTTCTGATTATTTATCCGTGTCTAAGTCGCTTTGGATAGATATGCCTGTTAACAGAATAAATGTAAATGCGTTTCTGTCTGCATCTTTGCTTTATCTGTTATTATTCCACAACAGAAGACTGAACTCTCAATTGTTTTTCAACAACGCTAATTTGCATTCATCACACAGAGAGTCCTAATGGAAGAAGTATGACATTTTATTTTCTGCATCTTCATGTGTAATGGTGTCTGTGTGTTTGTGTGCACAGGGTGGCTCCTGGGAAATGCTACCACCTGTATAATGGATTGAGGGCCAGCCTCCTCGATAACTACCAGCTACCGGAGATCCAGCGCACTCCATTGGAAGAGCTTTGCTTGCAAATAAAGGTACCGTATCCAACGCTCCATTTGTGTGTGTTTACATGAATACTTCATGTGTTGCATAGTTCAATTTCCTCACAGAAAGCCATCTGTGATTCACACCGGGCCGATGGACTTGTCCGGTTGTGTTGGCACAAGTGCAGGTAGTGGGTGTGAATGCTGTTTAAATACATAAGAATGATGTGTTTTTGGCCATCCTTAGAGGGATAAAGCCTCTCACACATGCAGTTGGGGGAAATTGTTTTGAACATTTCTAGCAGTGACTCATTCTCACGCTTAGACTCTCCTTGTATCTGTTTTAATGGGGCCTGAAGGGAGAGGTTTCACAAATAGTCTCCTGTGGCTGTAATAGCCAAGCACACAAACAAACTAATGGATTAAAAGGGACATTAATCACTGTCATTGTATCTGAGAGGCAGTGTAATTGTCTAACAAGGCTTTTTAGCTGTGTCCATTACGGTTCATTTTCACCTCCACGTGTCTGCTCTGTCTCTTGGTTTGTGCCACGGTGGTGCCCTGATGAACCCTGCTCTCGCCCTCACAAAACAAAGCCTCGTGCATCAACTTGTATTACTTTATCACTTACTTAACTTACTAAAGGGAATGCTTTTTCTTAATATTGTGGGCATCCCAATCCCAAGTTGCTTTTTTTGCCGCATTTGCTTGTGTCCGCAGAAAATGCGCTGTTCATACAGTACATCTTTTTTATTGGTTATTAAAGGGGAATTTCACAATCTTAAGTCATTATTTACTCCCCATCATGTCATTCAAAACCTATATGACTTTCTTTCTTCAGCACAACACAGCAGAAGATATTTTGAAGAGCATTTGTAACCAAACACTGGCCCATATTGACTTCCATTGTATAGATACAAATCCAGACGTTTTACAAAATATCTTCTTTTGTCTTTCACAACTGAGAAAGCCGAAGGTTTTGATGACATTAATAATAGCTGAATGATTCTTTTTGGGGAATCTATCCCTTTAAGATGTTCTCTTTCTCTGTTTCTTTTAGATCTTAAAGTTGGGCCCCATTGCGGTTTTCTTGCAGAGATGTGTGGACCCTCCCTCAGAGAGAGCCATAGAGCTGGCTATCACACACCTGATAGACCTGGTGAGGGGATCAAGACATGAATAGAGAGAAGAGTTGATAGAAGTGATTGGATTAATAAAATGATTTAAGATTTGTTTTAAATTTAAAGTGTTTATAGGACCATAGAGCAGGGGTTCTCAACCTTTTTGACTCCAAGGCCCCCCACTGTATATAACAATATTCAAATCCCCCTCTTCGCTCTACCAAAAAACAGTTAAAACTTATTTTAGAGCTTGATATTAACTGAAAAAATGTTATTCAATATAAAAATTATATAGTATTTCAATGCTCATTTTCTCTAATTTTAAAAGTAATATATGTTCAACTGTTTTTTAGTCATCCTGAGGCCCCCTTGGTAGTCATGTGGGGCCCCCTTATGGGCCACCCCACCCCCGTTGAAAACCACTGCGATACAGTAATATGATCAATAGGCCAGAGATGACAATAGTACAGCTTGCCCGTGACAATGATCAGTTATACACTTATAGTGCTGTATAACATATAAATAAAATGCTGTGATCCGCCAGTTATGTACAGTATAGTTATATATCTTAGGAAGCAATGTAATGATGGCATTGTATTAAAGAGTACCTAGCACATGGTTTTTTAGGACCTACTTTGGTTTATGGAGTGTCCAACAACAAGTTTATGTACATAGAATGTGTCTAAACACTATAATGTCGTAATAATAGGCAGTTATTCGTATCTTACTTCTTGACTGACTCTCAAATGATTCGTTCCGCGATTCATCCATCTAGGCCCCGCCTACCCGCTAACCTTGTGTCATGTGATTGGTCAGATGGTGTAGTCTGGTGTTATTGGTCAAACGCGTTCATCATTTGTCGCAAATGGAACCCCACTCCCATCATTACAGGATTATGGTTTACATGTGGTTGGATGTCATGTATGTATGTATATATATATATATATGTGTAGCTAGAGATGACGGCGATTTTACCGAACCAATTTGAGCCCGAGTCTGACGAGGAAGAAGACGCTAATCCACAACAAACTCCACCACGACTGGAGCAGGATGTTTGTCAGTGGCAAGTGACAACTCTTGTCATAAAAACTCCCAGCGTGACAACATGCATGTTGTGCTTTTGTACATCAATGAAATAAAATATTATGTTTTCTTAAAATACTGTTAATACGTTTGTAATACTATTATTTCGTCTTAACTGTGCGATGTCATGGTACATAGAGCATTTCAGAAAGTCGACGTTATGAGAAATGATATATATGAAACCCAAATATTTCTATATAGGTGCACGTGCGGCAAATGTGTCAAAATGCAAAGTTAATAGCAAGATAAACAAACTGTAACACCCCAGAAATAACGCTACATGCTAATGTTAGCGTTATATGCATTAGCTAAACACAGACATAAGGTACAAAAATATTTCTTGAAGTTAAGACAAAAATCAAAAGTCACACTTACAGGTTGTGATTCGGTGGACCCAACAGGTCCAAATAGAGTTGGCATTGCCCCCTCTTTCAAGGATCGTCGTTTCACATACCCTGCAGTGAACGTGCCAAGATTATTAAACCAATGTTGGGTGAAATGACGCGCGCACAGTTAAACCCTGGGGTTATACTCCTTTTGGTATCATTTGAAAAATGAATTGTAACCATTTTTCCCTCAGACGTTCTTCCTTTGGTAGTTGAAATAAGACGGACTTAGCTTCACACTGTAGAACACAGACTCTAGACATGATACACACGCATCACGAACGAGCGTCAGTCTCAGCGAAACGTATGCGGGGACTTTGTATGGTGACGTAGATACGCGGGTGTACTAGTCCACGTCTCGTTTGTCTGATTTAGAGTCGACTCCCATTTTTACAAGCAAATAACTTTGTTATTTATTCACCTTCGGACTTACAACTTGGCAGACAGCTTACTTTCAAACACGGCAACAGGACAGACTGCATGAAATGTCATTTTCATGATCTCATGCTACCTACTCTTTAACAACTGCTGTACAATAGGGATCTATTGGTTTGTGTCTTTCGAAACAGTCCATCATCTATCTAATATATCCATATGTGTCCATAGAATGCTCTGCACCGCAATGAAGAGTTGACCCCGTTGGGATTTCATCTCGCCCGTTTGCCGGTGGAGCCTCACATTGGAAAAATGATTCTGTTTGGGGCTCTTCTAGGATGTTTGGACCCCGTGCTTACCATCGCAACCAGCCTAAGCTTTAAAGACCCCTTCTTCATACCGCTGGTACATACAAAAACAACCTAAATTTAATTCCAAAGACTGCAGGATGTGTAATCCAGAGCGTTTTAGGTGATTCCGCGTGTGTGCTTTAATGAGAGATTGTTGACTCATTGATCTGTTTATCTCAGGGGAAGGAGAAGATTGCAGACCACAGGAGAAAAACCCTCTCTAGGAACTCCAAGAGTGATCATATTACTGTTGTCAATGCTTTTTGGGTGAGTACTTGGACAAAAATCTGGGAACATGCAGTTATACATGCAGTATATGTATTTGGCAGACATTTGGCAGTATGTTTTTTTGAAAGCACATTCAAGCTATACATTTCTTATCATTATGTGTGTCATCTGGGATTGGATTGAACACATCGCTTTCGCTTGCATTGCTAAAACAATTCTCTTTCTATGCTCATATTCTACAGGATCACACTGGAAAAAAACTTAGCCAAAGACAAAACTCAACTTGTCAGAATAACTTCTACCTGTTGTTTGTGTTGTTGATGTTCCTCTGTGTGTTTTATGGTATTATCAGGGCTGGGAGGATGCTAAGGAACAGGGCGGCAGGTCTGAACGTGAATACTGCTGGGACAACTTCCTGTCTGCCAACACACTACAGGTCAGTCTGGACCAATCAGCTTCATTCTGATTGATCACTTATATATATTTTGGTTAATAGTCTTAAAAAATATTTGGATTTTGTATGGTTTATTTCATTTATTTTAATTAGCTTTTTTACGTTTTAAGATTATTTTTTTATTTGTTTATTTGCTAGGCTAGTTTAAATGTGTTTTTATTATATTAAATACAATGTAATATAATTTTTGAACAGCCATTTTTCAACTTATTTTTATAACATTGATAATGTTGATTAAAAGCAGTTTGTAAAGGCTTCAAATAATTAAAAAAAGTTTATTTAAAAAAAAGTTTATCAAAAAAGTTTACATTGTTCTTTCATGTATGACATGTTTATTTCAGTTGATGAATGTTGACATTTACCTTTTATTATCTGATATGATAAAAAGAGAAAATGGTCACTTCCCAACAGTTAAAAGAACATTGCACATTTGCACGGAAACATTGTTTCTTTCTCTGTCGCCACAGATGCTTCAGAACATGAAAGGTCAGTTTGCGGCGCATCTTTTGGCGGCTGGGTTTGTGAATTGCAAGGACCCTAAAGATCCCAGCTCAAACATAAACTCAGGTATCTCTGTCTGTCTGCATACAGTATCCACCTGCCACCTTCCCATCAATATTGTGCAAATATATAACTTTGGGTTTGTTCTCAGCTGTGTATTGACCATGTTTCTGTTCACACTGGGGTTTTTTCTTCTCTTTTTATGCTGCGCAGAGAACGAGAAGCTGATAAAGGCGGTGATCGTGGCAGGCCTGTACCCTAAAGTAGCCAAGATTCGCCCCAGCAACAATAGCAAGAGACTCATGTAAGTGGGATGGATTCTTTCCTTATGATTCCTTATGATGATAATGTGAATGCAGAGTTAATTTAATGGTGACTATTAAAAGATGCAAATAAGCTTAATTGCACCACAGCTGGTGGAGATTAATGCTGACATCAACAAGGTCATGGGGTTGATTCCCAGGGATTGAATGTACGGATGAAACAAAACATGAACGCACGGCTGAATAGTCTGCCAAATGCGTAAATGCAGATATTAAAGTACAATTAACACTAATTAAATAAAGGACTACCATTAATAGCATTATCAAAATCATTATATACTTTGTTCAATCGTAACAGAAAAAAGGAAGGAAACGCTTTAGATTACGGCCCTCAATGTATCGCATAAATAAACAGCATTTAAAAGTAACTAATTGTATCAATAATGTACCTTTAATGTACATATCTGTAGATAAAGGAGAACGATATGCAACATTTAGGGAATAAAGGAGTAAGGAAAACTTAAACCATATTTATGAGGGAACTGCATGTCATAGAAACATCCACATCAAACCGCTCTTGAAATACTTGATTATAGTCTAAAAGATCAACATTTATTTTACGCATTAAAACTCATCAAAATAACTCATAATTAAAATAAATTATTTGTGACCAACAATCTTAAAATCAATCAAATAAAAATGTATCCTTAAGTCAAAACAAATTTACAGTTGACAAACAGTCATTTCCCCTTGTTTCATGTTTGCTATAATAATAAAATAAGAACCCCTTACTGAATTAATATCCACAGTGACTTATTTATGGGTACATTGTGATTACAAAATGTAGTGCATGTTCAAGATCTTTGTATAGCATACTGCAGGTCATGCATACCACGTAATATTAAAATAGTTACCCCTTATTTTTAAAACACTAACAGTATATAAATAAATACAAAAAATCCCAAGCTTTGAATATTTTTCCCCTTTACCTACAGATATGTATTCTAGAGGTACATTATTTTTACAATTAGTTGCGCTATAAATTCTGTTCTATTATGCGGTTCATTTCAGGCCATATTCTAAAGCGTTACCGAAAGGAATTATAGAGGGAAAGAGATATCTAATAAGAGAACGATCCGGTATCTAACCTCCACATGCACTTCAGGACCTTCTCTCACATTTTTACCTCTGGCTATCGAACTTGAGTGTTTTTTGACTGACTCTATTATTAGCCGCGTCACGATGGCGATTTAAAGATATCGTCGCCATGACGGTGATGAGGCAAAGCTCAGCAGTGACGTGTGGTTTCAGCTTTTACGCACACAAGGTGCATCACTACACAGTTCTGTTGTTGCTCTGTTATTCACCTGCTTTGTATCTATTATTCACATTCAGTCCTGTTCCGTCTATAATTCAAACCCGGCTCTATTTGTTTCCGCTTTACATTCAAGCAGTCGTGCAGCACTCAGCTTTATATGAATTAGCTGAAGACTGCAGAAGCACAGCCTCATTGAGTTTGTAGAGAAATGCTGCCGTTGTTGAATGTGTGTGGGAAGTGTCACAGTGGAGCTTTTGTCTCTCTGTTTTTTTTGGTGCTAGATAGAAATATTCATTAGTTACTTCAGTTTGCATGAATGTAGTGTTGCCAGCCAGACTTTTGGCACATCTTTGGAAAGTCTGACGCATAGTGTAGATTATTCTTGCCTAGTCTTGTCAACAGCTACAGTGACCGTCTGACATAAAACTGGCAACTAAACTTGAAAAGAACAAAACAATTCACATTTGTGCATTTGGCAGATGATTTTTTTCAAAAGTGTGTTTAAAGTGTGTTTTTTATCAGTCAATATCTATCTCGTAACCGAAACCATGGCATTGCTGGCATCTCGCTCTATATAAAACATAACTTGCTTGTTCCTGTAGCTCAATAGATATAGTATAATTTGGCAATTCCATGCAAATGCCCGCCTTAAAAAAATAATAATAATAATAATCTAAATAAATAATAGTTCAGGTGGTTTAAATGACCATGTAAAGTCTCTGTTAACGTTTTTTAAAGCATTTGTCGTGTTGTGTTAAGAGGTTGGAAATCTGAAATTAAATAATGTAACACGTTTTAAAATTGTGTGTGTTGCAGGCCTCCAAAAGTGTCCACAAAAGCTGATGGGAAAGTTTGCATCCATCCTAAGTCTGTTAATGCCGAAGAAACTCAGTTCAACTACACATGGCTCATCTATCACCTAAAGATGAGAACCACAAGTGTACGTACCTTCTAACAAATATTAACTTAACTTGCATAGAATTAATATTTAGATTTGAGAATGCATCCAAAGGGAACTTTTGTTTGATTTGTATAATGTATGTCCTTTTTTTGTATATCCAAGCGAAGCCACTCAAACACTTAAAGATGGAGGCCGTTTACCCATACACCCGTGTAGAAAGGAAAGGACTTGAGTAATTGTGTATCGCTCTGTTGAAGAGCACTGTTTAGTTGTGTTGAGAGAGGACATGTATTTGTAGTTTAATGCAGGCTCCATTTTAAGACAGTCCATCTTTTATTCAGTTTCTGTCTGCCTTTCAACACACGTCCTCTCAAAAGAGATCAAAGCTTCTTACCATATCAAGGAGTACAAATTCAGGCATCTCTCTCTCCTTGGTTACACGCTTATGCCTCGAGCTGTTTTTGCCAGAAAAGCAACAATCAAATGATATGAACTTTTTTGCCTTTTTGTCCCAGTGACGCAGCAATACAAAGCAAGAACCGCCCAGATATCATATTTAGAAATGATCTACTGCAAGTATGAATTCAGAACTAAAAGGTTTCATCTAGACAATGCGGTATTTTAGTTCATTTTGGGTTGTTTTAACATTTAGACATTAACAAGATTTTTATGGTTATTTTTCAGCTTGTCTTCGCTGTTTTTATGAAGATCTGGCAACACTGATTGGTGTAATATAACAGCTAAGCTGGATGATTGTCCATGTCTCATTGCTAAGCTAATTATTTTGTTACTCGTATGGCTCCGTGGTCTCTTTCTTCTCGCACGGTAATTTCCACCCAAATCAATATTTCATGTTTATTTAATTAGGTAGCTGTGTAATAGGTAGTCGCCTGTCGAGGTTGATTTAATGACCAGCTTGACGTTACATTATTCCTGTACTGTGGCGTCTAGTCTTTGTCCTAAAGAACAGACTCAGCACCACACGTGGAAGAAGCTGGGACTGAACGAAGAAAATCATTTTTAAGTAAGGGATAATGTACAGGCAGCCGGTTGTTATCGCAGAAATAAGCCCCTTACATCATGCTAGTATATTATCCCGCTTATTACACGGCTACTTGCCACATGAGAAAAAACTGGACATAAAATGTGAATTAGGAATATTTGGAGCTCATTATTACCCAATGCAGACCTTCCATGACGAAAAGCCATTTACTTCAAGGCAAGAAATGACGTTCAAATGTCACGATCATGCAATTTGGTTGAATCATTTGTAAATATAATGTCAAATATGTTATTAAAATAAATATTTATATTTAGTTTGTCGAATAAAACTGTCAAAAAGATTTGCTGCATCCGGTTTACCGTGTATTATTAGTTTTGAGAGGTTGTTATCTGGGAATAACGAACCTGCAAATGCCGCGACTGGCCAATCAGAATCAAGGGTTCCAATGAGAGTGACAAGGAACGTGCCTGGAGAAAAGTTTTGCATGGAGAGATTAAAATGGAAAATACAGTGAAAATATTAAAGAAAAGAAATTTAGGCCCATATTTACAGACACAGTTCATCTTAAACCAGGACTTTGCCTTAGTTAGATTAAGATATTTATGTCGCTTTTATAAAAATACATTACTGGTGTGCATTTTGACAAAACGATATATTTTACGATATTTCTGGGTAAGTAATATTGAGACAGGTCGCACATTCATTTTAGTCTGGGACTAGCCTTAAGCCTCGTGTGTGAAACCGGTAGTCCTGGAGGAGAGATCGAGAGAGCAGAACGAGACTTTGGAGGATGACAGACAGAATGCTTGAAAGAAAGGTATTTGTGAAGATTGATTCAAGCGAGTAAAATGAGGTGAACAGAATTTTAAAGTCACTGTCTTTCCCCGTCAGAATGTCTGTCTTTTTCTCATTCTCATTCCCTCACTCGCTCTCCATTCTCAGAGGACCCTGTGAAGGGTTTCACACAATCCACAGCACTGACCTGTGCGACGTCTCCCCGCTGGTTAAACCTTTTCCTCTTTCGGGCTCCTGGGATCACGATTAGTACTCTGTACTGCGTTTCAGCAAGCCAGAAGCAAGAGACACTTTTCTTCATCTCCATCATATTTTTTCTCTCCTCACTTTCATTACGGGTTCTTTTCACATACATGTCACACATTGTGTTTGTGTATGAGAGTACAGCTCTGCCTCAGGGCAAAGTGACATTCTAGCTCCCAGCATCACATTATCTAATGAAACACATTACATCTGTGGTCGGCTCAAGCTTCAGCGTGGAGAAGAATGTGTTTTAACACATGACTATGTGCATCATGGAAATATGAGCATGACGGCGTGGCCATTTTTGTGAATGTTTCGGAAGATTGCAAATATCACAGTTCAAAATGAGGTTTACTATTGGAATGAATTCCCTCTTTTCAGATCTTCTTGTATGACTGTACGGAGGTGTCACCATTTTCACTGCTGTTCTTTGGCGGAGATATAAGCATACAGAAGGACAAAGACCAAGAGACCATCGCTGTTGACGAGTGGATCGTCTTCCAGTCTCCGGCACGCATCGCTCACCTTGTTAAAGTTAGTGTCAGTCATACCGTGTCAATTCTTGTGAATTTTACACTTTTAATTGTTTGAATTGATTGATTGAAGTGTATTGGATTTTAAGTTGCAGTTGTACAGTAAAATTCTTGTTTACATAAGGACCTGAGGAAGGAGCTGGATGTGTTACTGGAGGATAAAATAAAGAAACCCCAACCTGTGGACTGGAATGACGGGCAATCGAAAGACTGTGCTGTCATTTCGGCCATCATTGATCTTATAACCACACAGGAAAGTCCAGCTGGAGGATCTAGGAGGGGCAGCTATTGACCACCAACTTTCACGATTAGCTTATTTATTGGAATGATACTTAGCTATTGACATAAGAGCGAGGAGTCTGCAGTTACACTTTTTTTCATAAATCCTTGTACATGTTGGAAGAAATGCCACAGAAACTATTAAAAACAAGACGATTATTGCTGGTAATGTAAGTAATGTTTTATTTTAATATTGACCGTCATTTTGTTTATACACATTTAAGTGGTTGGCTTTGTCTTTACAGTTATTCATTAAACTGACCATAATAAAAGCCTTTTTCAATGGAGTACGTCTTATTTACAAACACACAGGACACGTAGTGGGGTAAACCTTCAAGACCTCAAGGAATGAAATATCTTTACACTTTAAATGCACATAAAAGCATCTGGTATATAAATCATACATAACTACCTTGCAAGTGTATACATTCAGGTAAGCAGATACATATTTACATTTGGTATGATTTACAACGCCGTAACATCTCTTTACGTTCCCTGAGTGTCAATACAAAGTGTGAACATTCTTAACATTTTTGTTTGCCTAAAAAACTTCACTTTAAACTATACAAGTTACGTTCACATATCATGCACGAGTGCTCTGAATTAAAATATTAAAATGAATTCGTGTCACTTTGGATTATTAAAAAAATGGCACATTATTGCAGAGAAAATTATCCTTTTTTATATCCGTCGTATTTCAAATGAGTTCTGAGCTCAGTCAATAATCACCAGATTTATATAAAAGCATCATTTCATATGGTGATTATTGTGTTAAGCGACTATAGTGTTTTTGGTTCTGTAGTGTTTAGACTCCATCCACAGTCGTCTTCATAAGCATTGTGAAGGGTTAGGAGGTAAAACAGACTCAGACATTGGTCTCGAGGCCCTGCAGACGGTCCATCCTCTGCATGTTCTTCTCAATGGTCGCCTGGCAGGTGATGTGCTCGGCACACTCGGAAAGAAACCAGCCCCTCTCGCCATCCCGCAGACGCTCCCCTTCATACCATCCTGAAACACAGCCAGATGTTAGTTCAAGTCTTAAGAAATGTGTTCTGCCAAAATAGAAGCTCACATTCTTCCGTTGAAAAAAGGTATTTGAAAAATATTTGGGCTTTTAGGACTAGGCATTTCAAGCTTCAGAAAATCAAAAAAATGTAGTCCATAATACGTGTGCTGCTTTTTTTCTTTTAGTTCATACAGGATTGGAACACAATTATTAAATCAATTATTTTGATTAAAAAACATTTGCTGAAGTATTGCTCGCAATAAATAATTTTCACTACAAATAAACACTTCAGTCTTCAAATCAAGACTCGTTGTGCTTTTTATAGTACAGTTTTTTTCTAACACAAATGCTCTCCTTTGATGATTATTGTTGTGAAGAGATTTCAAAAAATCTCTCTTTTCAGAGCAGGATGAAATGTTCAAAAATAAAGTCTGCTTTCAACTATCTTTTGTATATTTAATGCCCATTAAAAGATTGAAGGGCTCTTTGAAGCCCTATCCCGTGAGCCCTGCCCTTTCATCATGAAAGCCAGCCATCGAGCACCAGCTCAAGTGAGACCCCTACTTGACCCGCTGACCGGCGCCATCAAAACAGAGACCTTCAGTTAAGCATCACATAAAAACATCCCTGCGGTGATTCTTTTTGAAACAATAACCATAACACATCCATAAACTACAGACCACAACTAACTCATTCTGTGTAACACAAACACTGATTTAAGAGATCGTAATCTTAAAAAGAGAGCAGATTCTGAGCTTTAGGGAGGAAACATGAAGCAGGTGAACTCACCGTCAACTGTCTGGGAGACCAGCACAACATCAGCCACCTGCAGAGAGAGCTCGTCCGGCTGCCTCGCTGTGTATGTCCTTGTCACCTCCACCTGCTTGGCATCTAACAGAGAGGATGACATCACACTTGATGACATCATAGTCCCTTTGAAGTGGAAGCATGGTAAATTGTAAGAATATAATCAAAACTATGTAACCATTTTTGGTTCATAAAAACAACAGTGTTAATAAAAATAAGGAACAGTTGCATCACTTATAACTCAATTACTTGACTAGATTGCTCATTTTCTCATGATAACTTGTTGGCTTGGGTCCCCAGATGACATCACTAGCTGGTAAGTGTTTGTAGTGTAATACACCTTTCGAACAGAGAGTGGAGCTGTTGGTCTAAATGTGGCTTTACTCACTTGTTCTGTCTGCATTCTTAGTGTCACTGTTGGTCTGTCCCAGGGCACTGATCCACCTGGCCCTCTCATTACTGCCAAAAAAAACAAATACATCATTAAACTTTAATCACCGTCTATGATGTAAAAAACTATGCAATGTAAACAAAAACATTTAAAAGCAGTGACATTCCTTCATCCTTCTGCTCCATTCACTGATACACACCTTCAGTCCCAGGTAATGTTACCTTGAGAAACTTGACCCTGCCAAAGCACTCATAGTACAAGAAGCTTCTGTTCTTCCTTCTAAGCCCTTGTGTTTATTCAGTTTCAGTGAGAACACAGCACCACAGTTCTCAAGAAAGAGAAGACACAGCATTTTTTTAGACTCTTAATTAAATTGCTTCCTAAAGAAAGAATCATAGCTGCGTAATACAGTCAAATTCAACATCGATATAACCCAGCTGATCACTAGCTTTATCACATGCAGGGGTGCGTGACCCTGTCCATTGCATTAGACTTGCATTGCATACAGAGATCCGAATATGAGTTAGACAGCCTGCGTGACGCTCGGCCTGACCGAGCTCACAGATGCCACTCCAATTTCTCATCTACTTTCAAGATCTGAGCTGACCAGCTGTGTGAGTCATTGGCTCGTTCTAGTCCCATGAACAGCAAAAGGGTCATGAAGGCCCCTCGCCTAGACCATTACTGCGAATGTTGATGCTAATGAGTGTGATATGACTCATTCACTGAATAATACCTACAGTTCATATTTCTATCTACATACACCACAGGCCCCCTTACATGGGCCCCCTTAAGGTGGATTCACCTTATTGTAGCCCTAAATGGACAAACTGCTCTACAGCAGGTGTTCCCAAACTTTTCGGCCAGCGACCCCCAAAATAACAGTGCCAGGGATTCGAGACCCCCACTATTTTTACTTGTTGTTATACATACACCATGTACTATTACTACAGATGGTCAAATTTCATCAAACTCATTCGAGTGCTGATGGATGTGCTTTTTATGAAAACGCCGACCTCTTTTGAAAGCCTACATGAGGAAGATAGCCTTTCTGACTGTAGCGCTTCTCTGCCCTCCTCCATGCGCTGTCTTTGGTCAATATTAACCAAAGTTTCATTTCGATGAATATCCCAAATTTAAAGCCTGAAAAATAATATGGGAATGTTTAACGTGGTGCTGTAAATTTACCTGCCGCACCTAACCTAATGTGGTCACTAATGTGACATAATCACCTCAGGGGTCATAGGTGATGACCTTTTATTTGCATGATTTTATTTTTCACTTAACTTATTGATTAATTAATATGTTATTCCTAATAAAAAAAAAACATCTTGCGACCCCCTGGGGTCCAGACCACTACTTTGGGAACCCCTGCTCTACAGAACATGTGTCATAAATACGTTATCTCCTAGAAGCAAAAACGTGACGGCATCTTCGTCTTGTGTCAGCCACCGCAGTGGTTCGAAAGGGAAGACATTTAAAGGCAGAATAGGTGATCCTGTACAGAAATAGATTTTGTAGTGCTGGTTGGAAATCTCTTTACATCCTGAAAGCAATCAAGTATAGTGGTAAAATCATATTTTGTTTAATTCTATATCGTCTGTGAAAGGCGTAGGACCAAAAAAAGTTCACCCAATTGAGCTGTGACTGGTCATGTGTACATTTTCAGCCAACGTATTTTGCACACAACTGCGCAAACTGTTCACGCAGACATCATACGTCATACATGGCGGACAATCAGCACCGACCAATCTTTCGTGCGGAACCGACAACAAGGTAACCTACAAAACGAAAGTCCATTTTTGAAAAAGCAGTTACGAAAAAACATCTGGATGAAAGAGGAAAAACTTGAATTAACATCGGTTCAGCTTTTACACGATGGAGACAGCTCGGGCAGGCGAAGGGTCTGAAAGACGATACCAAGCCACTCTTTCTTTCGGACAGGTATGTACACGCTTTGAGAAGAATTTAACAAATTTGGTTTGTAAATTGTGACGTGGATTTACGAAATACATTCATGTGTTTGGAGCAAGCGTGGCTTTGGACGGCGAATCGCATAGGGCGTGGAATTATAATTTCAGTGCTAGTAGTTTAAAGTTTCTAAATAAACCACTCCACCTTTAAGTATTGGTTGTGCCAACTTCCCTGGTTGAAATTCTTCATAAACCGATACAATTCACAGTCCTGGTATGCAAAGATGAGCATGCATCATTAAACGCATGTAAAACAAGAATTAAAAACAATAGTAGCATAGTGGTTTGGCATGCAAAACACACCACATCAATACAAGGCTGTTGAGGTGTTTACTGACAAGATCACAAAGTCTAATACATAAAAAGCACATCTACTTCCAGTTATTCATGTAGAACAAATAGTACAGGTCACACACCCCAGTTCAATACTTCACACACATTTTTGATTAAATTATCGACCCCAGTAACACATTCCTTAAATATGACTAATTTAATAATGATGATAATCTTTATTAACTCTGAATACTGTTATGAGGAAACAATATAAGAGTCAACCACCATCCATTATTTGTACATCTAATAATTGGACAGGCACAGAGAGCGTGATGAGACAGTTATAAAGAAAAATATGTTTAAATGAGCCCTCGGCCGCTCTCTCCAGGGTGTCTAGCGAGCGTGGGAAGGGCAGCTGCCTTTTCACATCCCTGGAATTTGAGCACACATGATAACAACAGGTAGCAAACGCTTTCATACTGCTGTGCATTACTCCAGCTGATGACATCAAGTAAAATTACAGAATGATTTACACTGAGTCAGACGGGCTGGGTGGAAAAATGTGCAGGAGAGTGTGAGGTATGCGTGTATGAGGGAGAGAGAGAACAGTTCAGTCATAAATAATGCCAAATTCTAAGCACACACATATCAGTTGTACTTTGCAATGTTTGACATGAATTGTTCCCTTATGTGTTCTTAAAATACACTTAAAGTGATTGTTTAAGAAAGAGCTTCTTTTACACATTATGTTCAGTGTTGTAGAAACAAATTGGTTCCATAAATAAAAGTAAACAGTCAGCATTGGGATTCTCCGCCTAGAAAACACAGGTCTGTTCTTGTGAAGGCTTGTGAAAACCATGATTAAAACAACAGAACAGCTTATTCTTATCACAGGTGAAGCAGAGTTTAATAAACATGGTTTACGCACACCACAATGTGGGAATTATCGGCATATATAATTCATATATATATAAAAATCTTAACTAGACCAACCAAATGTTCTATTTCCTATTCAGCCCCATCGTTTTCTATTGAATGTAGTTCATGATCATATAAACGCATTTTAAACGTTTGATACAATGATTTTTGTACAATGAACACATTTTGGTGCCCATTTGGTGTCCAAGTAGAACCAGTTGGAAACAACTATTTTAAAACAACCCTATAGGATCATTCCTATTCTGAGACTCATCATTATCTGGTGAAGTCTCCTGCACGCTTCTCTGCTTCAACACGTCTCACAAGCTTTCGTACAGCTGAGGGGCAAAATTCCTTTAAAGATGATTTAAAATAAAGTGAAATGTCAATGAGAGCATCTGTGAACCTGTAGAGGCTATACATCCTATTCAAACTATTCATACTCCACCTGGAGGCAAACAGAAAATGAAGAAGCATCCATAAAACATGAACACTTTAGAAAAAACGGCAACATGTGGCCTTTTAAATTCAGATAAAACCGATACATTATCTTAATCATATATACAGGAGGTACAGGGTGAGTGTCTTTAAGAAATACAGTAGTGACGGTTACACCACCTGAATACTCAAACAGGCACTTAGTGGGCAGAAAAGAAGCAGAGACGACTCGAGCTCCCGACAATATTTGATCGCCTAGCAACGGGCTGGAACAATGTACTGTCCCTAAGGTACTACAGTTGAACGAGCACAGTACAAAAAAAAAAACCTGCCGCCGATGACATCACAATGGCGGTCTAAATAAAAACGCTGTTTTCAAAAGGGAGAGTTGGGGGATTACCAATGGGATGACGCGTCTACACAGAAAGTCAAACTATAATGAAGGATTTCTTATTGAATAAGCCCCTCTCAGCAGAATGAATGGCGTGTGTAATTAGACACTATGTAGGGAGGAGACTTCAGGGTGGACGTACATCCAGAAATGTGGAAGAACTTGTCGTGTGCAAACGAAAGGTCCTCTAAGGACCCACAGTCATGTGGACTCTTCATCAGAAGCTGAAGTTACACCATATAATCACATTCACGGCAAAAGAGATGTCTCTGAACTTTACTCTGTCTCAAAACTTATTCTGTTTGAAATTCTACCTAGAAAGTACATTTTCAATCTCTGACCTAACATTACACATTCAACATGCATACACACTCCTGAGATGTACAGCAGTAAATGATCTATAGGTAACAGATACTTTTATAAGTCAAAAGAAAGTGGCTTTACAAAAAAAACGTTTAAATCTTTCATAAGAGAACAATGAGAGACTTTGAGGGGGAAACAGCGGGTCTTATTACCTTTTAGCTGTAGATGAAATTACGTCACATAATATCCAAAGGCAATTTCTCGCTTCAGTGATTTATTTTAGTTTTAGGAGTGATTTTATTTGGCGTATACATTCACAAACATCTACAACACAGTTGTGATGGCCAAACCCAATGCATCCTCTGTGATCTTGATTTTTTTATATTTGTTGAAATGAATGTGCCAAAGTGTGGTCCGACTGGACATGACAACACAAATTTCAATATTAAAAGGCCTAAACCGCCAAAATTTTATAAAAAAAAAGTTGGGTAAATATGACTTCAATTTGAACGAAGCACTGATCTAAAACCCTGATTTTCTTGACTGCCTGAATAACGCAGAAGCATCACAAATAGCTACAGGTATTTGTGCACAAACAGTAGTTTAATCGAAGTAAAGCTAGAATTATAATTCCGATACAAAAGCAGATTAAAGCAAAACTAAGATTTTCACAATATACAATCCCTCACAACAATTTCACAATTCGTAAACTTGTGCATTAACACACCCGTATATGAAACGATTTAGAGTACCTGACTCAAATCTGGATGGGTTTAATAACATGCCAAAGGTCTTTAAGTGTGCAACAAAGAACCGTGTCATTCCTCAGGCATTTAAAATAAACAGCTTTATGGAGGCTGTCTGAGCCGGCCAGACTGTGCTTTAAATTACTTGAGCAAAAATGAAAGTTATTATTTGGTTTGTGGTCCATAGTACAAATTTGAGAAACCTTTCAACAGAAGAAACTTTGGAAAGAAAACCACAGCTATTCGAGAGGGGAAATTGAAAAGAAGCTTGTTTATTTAAGTCGAATATTTGCTCGCACTATCTGATGTTGAGCAGGGAGAAAGGGAGGACGGGTGGTTGCGCGTGCATTCAGAACTGTGATCTTCACTGGTCATACAAAATGTTTGCTGGATAACATGAACATATGGAGTCTTTATTCGAAGCGGTCAAGCATATGATGTCCCAACCAAGAGCACATATGACAACCTGCGATTACACATCAATACCCATTCAGTATTTAGTAACCTGACTCGCCATGATGAAAAACAAGTGCGAAATACAGAAGACTTAAAAGTAAAGTAGGAAACGGTCGCGTAAACCGTGACTAATATAAGTGGATTTTGAAAAAGAACACTCTTGAAAAGAGGACCTCTCTAAATGCGTTCAATGTTTTCTGGCTATGAAATGAAAGAGGAGGATTATATTGGAGAGATGAGAGTGCTGGAATGATACAAATGTGCAGCTGTTCAAAAATTCTTACTTCTGTTCAATTCTTCACGTTCCTGACCTCAGTCCTCAAAACAAGAACAGAGACACGGCTAAAATTCCTTCGCCAAACTTGTTCTGCTGTCATACACAGACTAAAAAGCTCTTGTAATGTGCTTATATCTCTGTTTGACATAATTCATGTGATTTATTCACACAACTTGGATGAAAAATTTACTTTACCATCACAAGCTAGTTCCAAACACTCTGTCCCAAAACCACAAACCCTTATTATAAACAAAGGGCGTGTCGGTTGAGTCAACGTAATATCTCTCTTAATGTTTCGCTAAATCTGTGGTTGCTTCATGTACTTATGTGAAGTGATGACAGGTGGGAAGATCATAGAAAGTCCCTAGCAATTAAAGTTTATGTCAGCACATGTCTGATTTACTGTAATATTAAAACTCAAGGTAAAGTACAGAATAACTGGCAGCAAAATATGACATTGGAAACTCTTGGAAAGTGTAATTGGAAAGGGAAAGAGACTCCACTGAATGCCCCCTATAGAGCAAGTAAAATGAGGGTATTTTATTGAGTTTAGAATATCTTGACTTAATAGTTAAAATAGTTCGATAAAAATGTATCAAATAAAAAAAATGGAGAAATGCAGAGGTAATGAATATTAATATTCAAGAACTTACAGTAGCTCCGCCCCCAAGATCATGCTCACGTCGTCTCCGGAGTGGTTGCTGCGGAATCGTATTTTAAACAGGTGACTGGCCACATTCTGTCGTGACGTTAACATTCCCGTCGTGGCACGTACAGGAGAAAGATTCAGTTCTTCTGGATGACATGACTCCACCCTGATTTGATCCCTTAGTGCGTAGTCTATAACTGTATAACTCTCCTCACTGAAAAAACACAGACAGAAAGACACATGTTTAACAATTTATGATGTGACAAAAAAGGCGGAACCCAGAATATTCTTGTCAAATCACAATGCACATGACAAACATTTGTGGCCCTCGATCACAAAATCATACATAAGGGTCAATTTTTCGAAATTGAGATCATAAAATGTAAACTGAATAATTTATCTTTCCATTGATGTATGGCTTGTTAGGAAGTGACTTCATTTGGCCGAGAAACAAGATCAAAATATGGTAACTTAGGGTGCAACAAAAAACGAAATATTGAGAAAATCGCCTTTAAAGTTGTTAAAAAGTTCACTTTAAAGTTACTGTAAACTTACTAATAATAAGAAGAAACTGGTTTATTTTAACACTATCTATTGGCTTACCACTGTAACGACCAGTGTTTTAATGCAACGAAGTAAAAGTACTTCAGTGCTTCTGCAGACTTTTACTTTATTCCACTCCACATGTTCATTAATACAAAATAAAAGCATAGAAACAGAACTGTAATAGCAAGTCGTTGATCCGTTCACCATGACAGTGCTGAACCAATCATTGGTTAAAGTTTAACGCGGTTAATTTCAACACAAGGTTTTAATGTGCTGATTATTTTAAAGATAAAAAGCACATTACTCAGTTTGAATGAATTATCAAATGACTGGGTTGTTACTGTAAAGGAAATGCAAGGAAAGAAAGAAGTAAGTGCCAGACAGATTTGCTGTGATTTTGTTCCAAGTTGTTTTCTTGGAGGGATAATATTGGGGGTGGGAGGGAACTATTCTTTTATAAAGTAAATTAATAAATATGTGGTTTCTCAACTTGTATTTTGATTGATAGCAATTTGGCAACATGTTGTTCCAGATAAAACTACCAAGCTTGAGACAGAGTTTTTTTAAAGTTTTACATTTCTATGCAAGCGCTCTTTTTTTGCTTAAACTTTACTTTAAACCACTCAAGTCAAATTCTAAAAGGTTACTTTCACTTCTACCGAAGTCATTTTCTGGCAAGACATTTGTACTTTTACTCAAGTGTTGCTTTTAGGTGATTTATCACTGGTAATGTTTACGTTGTGGGGATGAACCCAAAAGCTGAAATTCTAAGCGTTACATAGATACCAAACTTTAGTGAGTAAATCCCAAAGAGCAAAAATAAAGTTTTGATATATTTACGGTAGGAAACTTACAAAATATCTTCATGGAACATGATCTTTACATAATATCCTAATGATTTTTGGCATACATGAAAAATATATACTTTTAACCTGTAGCCTACAATGTATTTTTGGCTTCTGCTTCAAATGAAGAGTTTGGATCCAAAATGCGATAAATCCTTTTTTTTTTGGTCAAACATCATATTTGTTTTATTTTACATTCAAATTGATATCAATCAAACTGGAGTTTTTTTTTATTTAAGCAAAAATAACAAAAAAAGTACATCTTACTAACACAATAAAACATGATAACATACAAAAAACATGATTTTTGAAATGTCAATCTCATTTTGGAACCAAACTCTGCAGATATACCCTCGCGACCTATAACTGGTTTTGTGATCCATGCAGCGTCACATTCTTCTCAAATCTCTACATAATCAAATTACAGAATGTGCACCAAATATTATTTGTAGGCAAAAGCAAATCTAATTTAACAGCCAGTCCTCTGCTCTTACACGACTCAAGCTCCTAAAGTCATCAAACAGATTTCAGCCCATATGCCTACACATCCCATGATCATCTGTGGCTCATTACATTTTCATACAGTCGCTGATCTGAGCTTTACTGAGCTAGAAGACTTCTGCCATCTGGAAGTGATTATGAGATCTGGTTTAGCCAGGTCTAATGGCCCGACACCATCCAGACATGGGTCTCCTGGACTCTACCGAGACCCATCAACAGCCCCTAACTGTACAACTTTAACATCAAGTACATGTGCTCTGCCTACAACAGCCCCACACTGCTGAGTGTGGACAGCAGAGCTAGCTTGACATGTACAAACACACATCCACTTTTTATCATACCTTAGGGGTGACCTCAGGAAGAAACTATTGGTTTCAAGCTCAGGTCACCAGGTTACCCATCAAACCTTCGTTTTCTACATCAGTCAAGACATTAACCCAGAACAGAATAACCAGATTTTCCCAACTATTTACTATATAATATTGACTAATGCTATTATTTTGTATGTGTGTGTATAAAACTACACAATTATTGTTGCAATGCAAAAATCAATAGTGATAAATGGATAATTCACCCAAAAATTAAAATTCTTCAATCATCTTCTCATTTCAAACCTCTATAACTTTCTTCAGTGAAACGCAAAAGAAGATATTTTAAAGAATGTTGGTAACCAAACAACCCATTTACTTCTATTGCACTCACACAAAACCAATGCGTACCAATGTGTACCAATGTTCGGTTACCAACATTCTTTAAAATATCTTCTTTTGTGTTTTGTAGAAGAAAGAAAGTCATGTTTGAAATGAAAAGAGAGTGAGTAAATGACATAATATAATTTTTTTACTATTTAATAATATGATTCATTTTATTATGCAATTTTTTAAACTTCTAGATAAAATATGACACGTTTTAGGCTCACCCATGTGTGCAGAATTTGAGTGACAAAAACGGTAATTTTTGTCAATTGTTGTATTTCTATTTAACGTCTTTTCCGATAACTGACTGGTGCATGCATTTATATAGGCTTAAATGTGTAAGCAAGTGCTATTTATAAATTGTCATGAGTCAGATAATACAGATAATAAACTGTGTTTGTGGAGGGATAATTGAATAATTGGAATCAGATCCTCCTGTTCAGTTCCTAAATATCCTCTGGGCTCGGCCCTACACACTCACAACATTATTTACATTCCACTGGGTGAGAACAACACATCCCATTAAGCCATGACACTTTATCTTAAGTCTGCAAGTAACACCGTAAATCAAGAGGTCAAGAGAGAGAGAACGACTCAGGAAGAGATAGATGAACTCAAATGGGCTCTAAACCTGTTTAAAGTATAAAAATGAGTGTAATCTAAAGTTGAGACACCTAAGATCAAATCATTTTAATGTCAATGTAATTTATTGAATAGCATTCTTATCGTTTACACAAAGTCCACCGACAGACAGACATAAAATTAAAAGTACACTTTTAAACGTAAATGTATCCACACTTCAGATGTATGAGGGTCAAAGACGTTAATATGTCCGCATCAAAATATATTTATAAAAGTGATCTTATGTCCATAGAAAGCAGATTAAATGTAAGTAAAATGTCTGTTTTGTAAATTTAAATTTCGGGAGAATAAAATGTAAAAATTTGGTTGAAATAATGTGTCATTCAGTGTAACACAATATTTATGTACAAATTCAAATAACATGCTTACTCTCACTAGACTACACTACATATTAAAATGCATAAGTAATAAGGAAACATATTACATATTATTGTGCTTTAAATGAGTACAAAATTCTTATCGACAAATTAGCAAAAACCTATAGGATATTAAATACAACTAAATAGAAGAAATTAGTCTTTTAATATGTCATAAATTGATTTTTGTTGTAAATATGCCTGACAAGATTGCTAAACTGAATGAGATTTTAGTGGGCGTCTTCAGTAATCAGGGAAAAATGTATTATATAAAAAAAGAAATATGCAAGTATCTGAAATATCAGAAAACTTTAAAAAAAAATGAACAACAACCATTTAAAGCAGTATTACACATATTGTTTTATGATTAAACCCTTTTTTTCTTTGACCCTCATCTCCATTATTTTGAAGGTGGACACGTTATCTACATTACTTCAGCCATGATGGGCACCCACAGTGACGCGATCACTTTTTTACTAGCCAACTGTACAGTCACTATTGACAATAACACTCTTTCTGAAATCATATTGCAGCTGAATATTCCAGCATTATCCAGCGGATGGTTTTTATCAGAGCATTAATCTGATGTTCCTAGCCCTGTAATGACATCCTTTCCAGCAGTCAAGAGTTTGCTCCAGTGCCAGGGAAGCAACAATTGCACACGTACAAACATCTCATTCATGTAAACACACACATACACAGGCCTCTGTTCTGGTATGAAAGGCATGCTGTATCTGAGTAACGACACTGCAACCATCATGTTCCCGGGAGCAGGATGAGGTCATGGCTGTATAAGTTTAACACTTTGTCCTAAACAGACGAGACGTGACAATTTTCCAGTGACAGTGATTTTTATGTCTGGATTGAAATGAAAAATGAAGGCTGACAAAATCACAGCCAATCAAAGTACTTGGGTGAATCCTATATTATATGGGATATGCTACTGTATATAATACTCAAGTGTTTCTAAACATCTACAAACAGCTTTCATTCAGTCCTCATTCAAACAGTACTCATTCAGTTTTAACACACAAGAGGACATGAGATCTGGAGTGTTTCAGTGTGGGCATGACCTATGTAGTAGAATTACAAACCAGACAACAGTTGTAACAGTTAAGGAAAATGTTCTGAACATCATGTCCCCTTCCATTGTCTATAAAGTTGATGAACAACAATTACCAAAAAGAAATCAAGTAGATTTTACAGTCCATGTGTGTGAATGTGTGTGTAGCAAGTAGTAATATGAAGTGTAGGAGAAACAGCAAGGTGCTTTCAAAACAGTGTTACATAACCATTTTATTGAAAATGAGTGAAAACAGGAGGGAGAGAGAGAGAAAATGAGAAAAGGGATAGAGTGAAGGAGTGGCGTGGCTTGCTCGGGTTTGTTTTGCTCAAAATCTGTGCTAGTAGCGTGACTCTGGCTCCCCGCACATACTGTACAGACCACATGTCAGAATAAACACCACACAAACACACACACACACACAACCCTCCGTTCTTAACATCAGGTTCAGATGATCAAGATTTTTTTATACTCAGAAAGAGCTTGTGGAAATGAAAACCATATTTTTTCCAAGAGGTTGTCCCCTCATGAAGTGCAGAATGACTCCAAAATATGATATCCAACGGCAGGGAGTAGGAACACAAATAAACCGACACAACATGAGATAGAGCCACCCAAATAAACCTTCTGTCACACAATACTGCCTCGATAAAAAAATATATAGTTTATTTAACATTCTAAGGAAAGAACGTCAATATTTTTTAGCAATCCAAAATAGTACAATAAAAAAAATTTGTACTAGCCTAAACAACAATAAATGTCCTAGCATTATGGACAATGTGAACTAGCATCAATCACATGTTGTAACAGAAACAATGATTCTGTTTCAATTTCAATATGAGACTCAGCAATATATCTGTCAATAATCAGTATTCGTCGATAAATGCAATTTTTCACACTACCAGGCGACAGTTTAAAAACAGCCGATGTTTAGGGTTGACATATACCGTCAATCAAAAAAGGACAGGAAAGTGCAATACATTTGTGCTCTGTCTATAGAAAATGTAAAGAAACATCACTAGTTATTCATAAAGTTATGAATGGAATCTTCAGAATTGTGTTCATGCGAGTTAATATAAGCACGAAATAATCGGTATCGGCAGATATCATTCTGAATAATCGGATATCGGTATCGGCGTAGAAATTAAGTGTCGGTGCATTTATAGTATGAACATTTAAAAACTTTAATAAAACGATTTTTTTATCTCATTCAACTCAAACTCTGAAGAACAATACACTACTCAATTGTATTTGCAGGAAACAGTCACAGAATGTCAGTACATTGTTCTAAAAAACTACCTGACGCAGTGGATAGGACAAGAAAAGAAGGTCACAGATCATACAAAAACATACCCGAGGTCTCGGCTCAAGAGGCCCCTTTTATCACCTGCAAGTTTATCTTAATACAGAAGCCAAAATTCTGTCTTGCCAGTTATTTTCTTTCCATTCTTTCCATCCCCTTCAGTATTAGCAATATAGCAAACATTGCCCTAGCTCTGAAACACAACCTAAAGCCACCCACACATAACAGGCTATAGCTCCATTTCTTCACCCCACTTCAGCCCAACAATTTCCTGCACTCTGCAGTGTCCTCCAGGGCACAATAACAGCAGGGGTAAACACAAGCACATCTTGGACACAGTATGCAAGCTTTAATTTGTGGTCTCCGTCTCACCTTTTCTTCTTTGTGACAATGAGGACATCGTTGAAGAGGAAGAAATAGACCTGCTGGCGAGACATCCTCTTGGAAAAGATCCCATTTTCCTCTACGAAGGCTGTTAGCTCACTGCGCTTCACCATCCAGCGGGAGGACGACACCAGTGGGAACGGCTGCAGAGAGAAAGTGAAAAGAGATTTAGAACCAGACGAATTCTCAATGTTTCAATGTAACACAGATGAAGTCATAAACAGCCCAAGTATAGATATCTAAAGTGGAATTCGTGTTTGTCCCTAAACAACCAAACTGCTCTACTGAACACATTTCGTTAATACTTTATCTCCTTCGGTAAAGAACAATAGTGCTTTGAAAGGGTGGGAGTGAGCCGTTGGTTGCAATTCGCAACCTCACCGCTAGATGTCGCTAAATTTCATACATTGGACATTTAAATGCTACAAAATGACAACAACATTCACAGTCTCTCAGATTATGGTGTCTCTCACAAATCCAAATATTTGGGAATAAACTGCAAAATATAATACAACACATTTCCATATATTGGAACCAAGTGCTTATATTTTTTTAATACTGTATGTGAACATGCAATTTCTTCTTATTATAAGTACATTGTAATATTTTGTTGACAATGTATTATTGTATATATTTTCAAATATATATTTTTGATAATGATTTATATCATATTATGTATTTGATAGATTATATATTGACTGTTATTATGTAGGAAAATATATTTTTAAAGGAAGTTCTGTCTCAGCTGAGAGTGCTTGATAGACAGGAATGATTTACATTTAACAAATTTCAAACATTTAATCATAAACCCTTAGCTAGAACTGTGTGTGTGTGTTCTTGCTCTTAAAGAGCGTGCAGACGGGTGTGAGACCAGCTGACCTATTAACAGCTGGACAGAGCAGAGACTCCATATTATGCAGAAACCTCCAGACATCTGCTAGTACCAAATGTGCCAGTAGAACTTTCCCACACTGCTCACACACACACACACACACACATTGTAAATGACAGTATGGGAATGTGTGCATTACAGTGTGCATGCAAAAAAAAGTGTGAACCACACGTGCACACAAGCATTGTAAAACACAACAGGATCCACTTGCTTCTTGTGGTAGGATGCATAACTGACAGTATAAACTCTTGTTAATCCGAGTGAGAACAAAAAACATCAGATAGATGTGCTGACACAATAACCACCCAGATCCTTTCCCTCTGCAGGGCTTTGAAAACAGCATGCTGGATTAACCTCTCAAAATGACTGGGATTTGTGCGATTCAGGCGATCAGAGAAGAATCTCAGCTGTGACGTTTGTGTAAACACAATAAAGTTTTCCTTAGTGGTAAAGTTCAAAGGCAGGACACATGTGCTCGAGAGAATACGGTGTTCAGCAGGATATTACTTAAGAGTAGAGGAAATATGTTCCTATAATAGTTTGTTTGCTTGTGTCAAACTCTACACGTAATACCTGTGTAGCGACATGCATATCTCTGCAGATGTGCTTCAAAGTTCATCACCAGTTTTAAAACCTGTTTCACAACTCTGGGAGTTGACAATCATTTCTAATTTTACACTTTTGTCCTTTTTTAGCTGAAGCTTGTCATGTTTATGGCTACTCATGGCATTGTTCTACAAATATGGACTTTGCACTGTACTAAAATGATGTGTCAATAGGGCCTGTATGATACTAAATGTACGATACTAAATGTACAATGCCAAGGCTTTAGAAATGATTTTTCGGTTCTAGATGAGTTGTAAGCTGGTTACATGAATTTAATAAGAGAGTGGGTGCTGTAAAATGCTCTATCCAACATGAATAAAGTAAGACTTGTTGCTGTGTCATGTGTACTCAGAGCTGACGACACTTAAATTATTGCAATTACTGACTTGTTGACAATGCGCGAGTGAACATGTGAGCAACTGGTTCTGCAATCCAAACAAAATTGCAAGTTTTGTTTTTGAAGTGACACTAAGTATGACACAACTTTGGCTCAAGCTATTTTATGCAACCCTTAAGATAACATCACGCTTACTGTTAAAGAACTTAAACTGGAATTTGATCCAAAATAAATGAATTAACAATCCTTACCTTTCCCAGACTTAGTTTTTTTCGCATGAACACATCCTTTCTTACCTTAATTTTAAACTCCAGCTGGGAATTGATGGTGTACATCATTTCGGTTCTCTCCATGGTACGAGCGCCCTCATTACATTTCCTCACAAGCTGAACACACGCGCACACACAATAGATGTTGATTATTTACAACAAATCTCTTAGACAACACTTACAAATAACTGCTGTTTCACATCGTCTCACCTTGCTGACAACATGCAGGGCTTTCTTACAGGCCTCGTAATGCGGCGACTCTTTGGGTGTCTTCTGGCATATGGTCTACAAAAAAAACATCAAATCTTTATAGAAATAATTTTTGAAGTGTTGCTTCTTGTATACAGTGCTGTAAAGCCAAAACTTTTGTTTATCTAATTGGTCCGTTGCTCATCAAGTTTTTTTAACATTTTATCTCTAACACAGTGTTCTCAAATTTTCTCTCACGCCTGTCTGATATTTCCCAGCCTAAGTTTCCCTGAGAGAGAATGAGAGAATGAGAGCGCGAGAGAGAGCGAGAAAACCAATCCTAACTTTCTCATGCTCTTCGCCAGCCGGCTCTCCCGTCCTTAACTAGGAAACCCACTGCCATGCTCAGGGGATCCACAAACAAAGCGACATAAGGACGGAAAGATGAGAGGGTGAGAAAGTGAGAAGCTGTTCACAGGAAGGTCTGAAATATGCCAATAAATGAAATCACGAGTTGTGAGGAATGGGACTGTGAGGACGCATCTAGATCACATTACACACGCAATCCTCTGGAGACAGAAAACGAAAGAAAATGAACCGTGAAGTTGAACAAAAGAAGTCAAGACCGACCCAAACCTTCTACTAAGAAACCCAACGGAACGAGCACAAATCCAATAAAAGGAAATGAAAGCTAAGGCTGAGTGGAAATATGAGAGGAAAGTAAAAAAGGGAGAATAAGAAAAACAAGGAGTAGCTGGGACTTTGATTGGTTTATTCTGGTGTGTTACATAAGAGTGGAAGCCCTCCAGATCAGATCTATCAGACACAGACATGCTGCTAATATTCATAGAGTACAGTTAAAGTTCACAGGCTGGGTTTAAGGGTTCAAGGGTCACGGTGGAGAGATAACGGCACTCACGTCCATCAGCAGAGGGAGGCGGGTGACTCTCTGCATGGGAAGGATGAGGAAGGAGATCATGGGAAGGTTCCGGCAGTCTGTGTGGGCCTCGATCCGTGTCAGCAACTCCTTAAAGGATGGACTTTTATTTCTGAGGAGATACATGAAGTGTTTTACAAGCAATTAGAGAAAATCTGATCTCTGCTTGGCGAAACTTTAATAATATGAGCCAAAATGTAAAAAACAGAATGTCGTATGCATGTATTGTGTGTATATTTTCAATGACAATAATACAAAAACTAATTACAGAATGATTCTTGTGTGTTCTGTACTCACAAAAGTTTCTGTAATGTTCTCTGCTGGTACACTTCATTGGAGCAGTATGTCACGTAGGGCTCAAAGTTTGTTTCGGCATGTCTTATCACAATGTCGCTTATGTCATCGATTAAAATATTCTGCTGGTGCCGATCCTCAAGTTCCTTGAAGAACCTTGAAGAGGGTGAAAAAACGGGAGAAAAAGAAAACAATCGAGTGTGCAATTAACATGCGTAACATGTTTGTCATAACATCACCACGAGTCATAGTCGACGCAGGGAGGACCCTGGGTTAGTCATGACACATTCATGTGTCCACGCACACATGCAACACAAAGCCAGGAAGGCGTTCCAACACCTCCTTCCACAGCTCGTGATCACATCAGAGCACAGGACGTCCCAAAGTCCCACACATATTGCTTTCCACATGATCTCTTCCTGACAGGACAAACACATAATGACCCCTGTGCAGGGTATTCCCAAATTCTACAATGATCCAGAGGATGCAGCTCAGAGCCATCTGCGGTGGAACCCAGCGTGACCTCTGGATCCAAAACCTCACAATAGATCACGGACAGTCACAAGCTGAAGGCTAAATCTGGAAGTGATGTCAGTCAGGTTGTTAGCACGGGGGCAATGATCTCAGGCCCTTCCGACAGGTGTATGGAGACCTATAAGCTTCACGATCTGAATGTACACGGCTAAAAATACAAGTGAACAATTTAGGACAAGAAGAGGGGTGCCTCAAATTCAGCAAAACTGGTGTTTTTGCATGAAACAAATGTCTAATTCTGGTCGTGGGTTAAAAAAGGTCACTGTAAGCAAAGTTCAGTCGCTTTTATTGCTTCGTCAGTGTGTGTATTTTAGCGCGACACGATCAACATACAGAACAGGCTGGTAAATGATTTACAGCGAGGCAGGCACGCATGACCGAAGCGTTTATATAATGTGTTGTTCATTTGCAATGTAATCGGCAGATCCAATAAGAGAAGAAACAAGGAAACAATATCTTTCATTCTAACAACACTATCTATAGCAATACAGGGACCACAACAGACAAATCCAAACTATCTAATCCAGACACGCACGCAAGAACATAAAGTGAGACATTTCAAGATTGTTTTGTACTTCTGCTCTGCTGGAACAAAACTTTAAGAATCACAGCCACTGTATGTAATAATGTGCATATCTGTGTGTGGGGGTGTTTGATTTGCACCATAGGCCAGTAAAAAAGCTGATTGTGTCATTTTTTAGATCAGGACCAGACAGGAAAGTCCCAGTATGTGGACTAAATCCAGATGGTTTCAGAGAAAAGACATCCTTGTCCTTTCAAGGAAACCATGTGGATCAGACATTGTCACACAATAACATCTCTGTTGTGGTCCTTACTCTGGTAATGGCTTCAGACAATTCCCACTTAAGGATGAGACAACTAAAAAACCCGTAAAAAAATTAAGAATTCTCATCTCAAACACGCGTTTCCATGAATGTTTGACAGATTATTTGAAATAAACTGGGTGTTGTCAATTGACTTACTGATAACACTTATAATGGAAGTAACAAAAGACAGCAGATACTACTGTACTTAATATGTCTGCCTGTGTTCTTAGAGGGAATCATTTCATGTTAAATGAAAGTGATAAAAATGAACCAATGAAGATAGAAGAATACGCTTTCTTTTGTTTAAAAGCTGAGACTCTGTTCTTTCCTTTGACATATTGTTTGTCCATATATTCTTTACAGAAAATTTACTGTGAGCCATTCAATTTGGGTGAAAATGTTAAAAAACGCTGGCGTAGGCTGGCAACTTTTTTTTAAAGAGGCTGGCGGCGAATGAGTTAAAGGCACGCTAGGGCTACATGTGTTTGTGTGTGTACAAGTTTAGGATGGAACCACCTCCGCCTCATTTTGAGCCAGGAAAAACCCTGTATATGGTAGTCAATGATCTCCCAGAAATGTCACTTGCAACATTTTCCCAAATATATTTCAACAAAACAAATCAATTTATACAGATTTTGGATTTTGAAAAGAAAAGAAAATGTAATTGTTTGGGTGGAGTAATACATGTAACAAATTGGTACTTAGGAAGTGAATCACATTGTAAAATATCTTGCTTAACCGGTAACTAAAAACAAACACGGATCCATTTTTTAATAGAAAACATGGAGGAAGGAGGCCAGTTGTTATCATATGTCTAAGAAATGTTGCATTGTGCTGGATTAAACTCACTAAAACCATAAAACCAAAAGCCATTTTCTATAACAATAAGAAGGGATTTTTTTCATTTCATTTAATTTCTACAATGAATAGTACAGTTGGTACAATAGTTAGAATACTGTTGGCTGTAGCAGCGGGCACACATATATTATCTAAACAAGCTCTTCATTCTTTAGAAGGCACACCCAGAACCTGGTTAAAGGGGTCATGCCATGCGAAATGACAAGAAGAATTTTACTTCTGAATAACAGACACTGATGAACTTACAAGATATAAAGTTTCAGAAATCAAGATTTTCCGACCAGTTCAAAATATCATATTTACTGGATTCACTTTACATAAATCACTGGATTAATGCATTTGCCTTTAAATCAACAACATTTGACAATGATTCATTCAATCGTGATCCATATAAATATGAATAAAGTATAGGCTCTACTATTGTAGAGTATACTGTATTTTTTTCAATAACTGACTAAAATTGAGTTACACCTATAGAATATCATTCACACAATCCCTTTCCCAGACACAACACCAGTTTAATACGAGAGCCAATGTTTAAAAACCTCAGACAGTATGTGTAAACTGCACTAATCCAAGTAGTTCATTACATTTTACTAGAGCGGTGCTCACTGCCAGATGTCTGTAAATGCATAAGAATGCCGTAAAAGTCCATACAAATGAGCCTGACCCCATTTTCATCCTCTCCCTAAAGCACCAATTCATGGCATCAACCCCATGTCTAGAGGGAGTAAACATTTCATTATTCAGTGTGAAAATGATTGTTTGTGCTGTCATTCTAGTCTACCGGACATATTCTGTAGTGGGTGGAGCTGTGAGCCGCTCTGATGGACCTTGGTGATGGATCTGTCATCTGTTTTGTTTACTGGAGAGAGATGGTACAGTGCAGAGAGGAAATACAGAATACATCTCTTCTAACCCAGAAATAGAAACGGATGTTGTGTTGTGTGTTAGTGTGTTCTTGAAAAACCCATACTCCTTTGAAACCCACACATAGCAATGACACCAACTGGACTGTCAGCACTTTAGCTCCACAAAAATTGTGACTTTGATATGGCAGGCATAGCAAGTTTGACAAACATCCTTATCTAATTTACCTAATCCAATCTTTATACATCCAAGGTCTAGCGTTTTCCCACAGACATTAAATCCTGGATTCTGCCTACATTGCTATCCGCTGCATTACTATACCACATATCTGCAGGCCATTCTGAAACATCTCACTAATAGCATGTAATGAGCATACATTTCTCGTAAAGGTGGCTGACAGTCTCCACCTGGACCGTGCTGTTTCTCACAGGATGGGGAACAGACAATCTCGGAAAGTGAAATAATTTGTTGTATTCCTAAAATACAGCTCTGTGCTTCTCTCCGGGGGTCAGAAGAGGGAAATCCTGTCTGTGGGGCATTACAGCTCAACACACAACAGAAGATGTGTACATGGGTGGGGGCATATTTGATTGCCGGGATGTAGCATGGACAGCAAAAATGCACAAACAGCACATGCACATACAGTACAACAACATACAAAGTTGTGATTCTGTGAAAATGGGGTGTTATGTAGAAGTATGAAGCTGCCTATAACCAATTAAATAGCTTTTTGGATACTTGTAAACATTCGCGTACTGTATATTGTATACCTTGTGCTTTAGCTACTATAAGAATGAAACTCATATTAAAGTTGTTTTGATAAAAGATTACACACATTTTTTATTTATTCACATTTATGCACAATCAAAATGTGTACTGAAATGTTGACTTTGATATTTTGCACAAACTTAACGGTGCTGTGTGTAATTTTTTGGAGGATCTATTGACAGAAATATGATAAGTCTTCAGAGGTGTATAAAGACATTTCATAATGAAGCTTTATGTTTTATTATCTGAGACTCTTACATGGAATTCCCCATGTTGTTTCTACAGTATCTGCTCTGCAGAGCATGATTGGTAAATACAATATCTCCTTCAGCAAAGAAGCGAAAACTTCATGACATCTTCACCGACATCTCCTGCGTAGTGCTTCGAAAGGGAGGGATGGAGTGAGCCGTTGGTTGCAACTCTCAACCTCGCCGCTAGATGTCGCTAAATTTCATCCACTTGACCTTAAAGTAACTTTATATAAACTACTAGTATTTGTTTCCAGCACCAACAGAAGTTTTTAATGGCAGTGGACTAAATCTGAACTCTTCTAAACGTCATCTACAAAAATTAGCATCTATGCATCTGCTAATGCATGTTTGTTTTATTTCTGTCCGGTTCACTACCGTCACAAATGATTGACGAGAAGTCTAACAATTAGTGTAACACATAATGTAAAGTAATTGAGACTGTGAAAAGGAATAACAGTCATATCCCAATTGAAAATATGAGGTGGAGCTGGGGATGGTTGAGGGTTATTTGCTCCTGAGCAACCTGATAAGCTGCTGTTAGATGAATTAAATTAAAACAGAAGCTTTGACTTCGTCACATTTCTATAAGAAGATGAGGATCAGCAGATACGGGCTTGGCTCGCTTGACCTGGCAGAACTAACGCTAAACGCTTGATTTATGGTCGTTCAGCATGACTCACTTTAACGCTCTTTCTCTATTGCTGTCAGTGTCTGTTTGCATTTCATTTATCAACACTTCACTGGCTTGTTGCCTTACAAACTGAACTTTGGTCAGAGCGACTCTCTATTCATGTCAACTTTTATAATAATTACCGCACATCATGTTTTGATGTATGACAGTGTGAACCGAAAGCATATTAACGAAACTGCTCTGGCCTGCACAATAGTCCAAAACCATCCAACGGCCACAATTTTCAGTATATTAACCGTAAATGGTTCACTGAAACTAAACAATCCACATGCCATCCAACAGGAAATAAGACACCAGGAAGATAAAGCAAAAAGAACTGCATACAAACAAGCAATCTGTTGGAAAAACAGATAACATCTAAGCTTTGCTAGGTTTCAAGTTACATTTTCTATATTACCTGAAGCATCAGGTGCAAGTGGAGTTGACACCAAAAATTATTCATTAGCCCCTTTTCAAGGAAACATACCATTTTGAGGATTCCAATATATTACTTCACATTTTCAGCATCTGCTGTCAATTTTCTTTAAACCTTTGATGAGGTGACCTAGCACGCCCGAAAAGACCAAATGCAGTGTCTAACGTCCGCTTTTTCAAGTTTCAGCTTCAGTATTTTCAAACAGATAATATAATTAAGTCTGAACATCTTCAATGACTGCATGCAGTCTTACTCCACTTATGCTCGATAAGCAAATAAGAAGTAAGGTCATGTAAATGCGTAAAACGGTTTTCTTTTATCTGGGAAAGCTCATGAACAGCGTAAGTAAAACCCGCTCTAACTTCGTGATGCATGTAAACACCTTTACCGGTTTTCTCTCCGTTTTGTTCATGTGCACATGTCTGATAGCGCAATAGTAAAAGTCCCAAACGGAAGTGATAGTAAAATAACGCATTAAAGTCCACTCTAGAATCATGCAGTTGATGTAGAAACGTCAAAACGGAAAACTATGGTTGGATATGCAGGTTCTGCATACAATAATTAGAGATACAGAAAAATACAGGTTCTGACCGTTTCCCTGCTGCATTTTTAATTACTAAACGGTCTATCGATGGTGACACTACTACATGCGAAAAACCTGGCAAGTTTCAAACTAATATGTAAAGGCAGTTTTCTTTGTAGCCGGTTTATTACTATGCATGTAAACACATGAAAACAGGTTTCTTTTATAATCAGATATTTGAATGACATCCATTTATTTCGTGAATGTAAACGCACTCAGTGTCTAAACAGTGTCTAGTTTAGCTTAACCATTAATAAAGCGTTCATTTTAGTTAGCATACAGAGCGAAGCAGACCGTCACATGGTTAAAGTGTTTTCGCATCTAATGAGCCAACAACTTGTTGTACATACAGACTAGACAAAAATGCAGAAATGAATATACATTAAAATAAGTGCCCTACTGGGCCTCGGTCAGCCGAAAGCTCTTACTTTTTGCTGGCCTCGCAGACGTCTGCAATGTTGGAGAAGAGATGGTGATGGTCTGTTTTGTTAATGGTCTCGCTAAGCTCATTTGAGTTCTTGAGGAGACGGATGAGGATCTCCAGACTGTGAAAGTAACTGTGCTCTGATGAGATGACCTCAAATATGGCCTGAAGGGGAGAAACAGGATTTACACTTTAAATTTCATGCGAACCAACTCTCAGTGGAGATAAAGTTAAATTTATCCCGATATGACAGTCATTTCTGAAACATCTTTATGCTGACATGAAGCAGGGTAATGTCAGGTGACAGACAATTCAGAGATGAAAGGAACTGAATAACATGCCAAACATATCTGTCTAATCTAAAAGGCATTTAGCATTTGAGCAATGATCTGTTTTGCTGAATGGTTACTAAAATGCCATATATCAAATTCTTATTTTCTATTTGTGAGGAAGGATTTGACTGATGATAGGTTAAGGTTACGTTTATTGTGTTAGGGGGAAATTAGTGTTTTCTGCATTTAATAGTTTACAGTTTTTTAAACAGGCAACTAACTAGCTCGATAGAAAAAGCTGAAAACAAATCAATTCAATTAAAACTAAAAGAATCTACCTAGTGCAGTTCCCTCCCACTAGATATTTTCGACCATTTATTATGACAGGTAGAAAAGCCAAAGGCTGACAAGTGAAACGTTACCTCTTGTCTCTTTCTATCTTCTTGACTTAACGTCTCACATATTCCACTTTTTTTAACCTGGAATAGAAGAAACGAGTTGAACATAAGCATTGAGTATTAACGTATTTATAAGACACACCTTGATAAGATTTATCTGTACAAACAAAGTGGTTCTGCTGATTGGTCAAGAGTATGTGTGTGTGCGGCTTTGTTTTTATATCCTGGTGTGTGTGTGCGCATGTGTGTAAGAAGCGAACACAGCATCGCATTACTCAAAACAAACCAAATGTCAAACAGATTCGGGTCCAAACCAAAACCTCTAACCAGCCTTTTCCCCACACTTTCAATGACCAACTCTCAAATGGACTCGCCCAAAAGAGAAAAAAGCTCTTTGAATGAGCGCGTATGGTTTTTGGTGTTCATTGGTTGGAGTGAAATACCATCGCATAAATGCGTGTGGCCTTATGCGTGTGTGTGTTTGTGCAGAATGTGGGTGTGATGCTAACCAAACAAATCATAGCAACCGTACGCGCAGCTTGCGTGTGTCGATTTGAGTTAAACCAAATGACCTTATCGTGTTCCCTCCAGCGAGACCGCAGAAACCTGGGGCACATTCTAATAATTCTTACCCAGGTTAGAAAAACAAGAAAGCAAAGGCACAGTAGCGTACGGGCCAAGGAAAAGTAAATCTAGACTCAAGCAAAACCTTCTCGGTCCTCGCGCACAGAACACACCCATAGCTGGAATCATATTTACACTAACACATAAAATCAGTTTGGACTCCTGATCCTGCAACTGGCCCAACTAAAAAACAAAGTCTGCTCTACGAGGAAGGGATTCTTCATCCTTTAAATCTAACATACATAACCATCTGCTGTAGGTAACAGACTCGTGTAGATTTTGGAGTCCACAGACTGATCCAGAAGTCTGATAACAACTCCAACCAGACTTAACCAGGCTTCTGTGCAATAGCTGCCAGAAATGCTTAAGGAGGAATTGTGGCATAACATGTGTAAATAAAACTTCCTGTCTTGACACACCTGTCCCCATTTTGTTGAATCGAGACACTTCCGAGAAACCCTGTACTACTGTTTTGATGCAACTGTTCCAAAGAATATGTCTGGCAAATAAGCGCTGAGAAATACCATGTATTTACCTACTGTGTTATCGCTAACATCGGTCTAGTTCCTCAGGGCATTTTTACACCTCTAATGCTTTCTAGTTTCCAAATTATGAATCTGTAATTCCTCTAAAAGTGCATCTGCTTTGCCTTATTCTTTCCCTTCCTCGCTTCATACAGTTTTTCCTTTTCGGTTTTTCAGATGTGCTTCCATCTCCATGTCACCTTATCTCATCTGAACATCCCTCTCTCTCCAGCTTGTTCATTCTGCTGGTGGCTACTTACTGATCTACACAAACATGGCATGCTTCTGTTTCAGCTTCATCAGAACATTCCTGCTTAAACGCTCGCAGATATCGGTTAATAATGCAGAGAAACAGAACGCATAAGTGGAAAATAGCGTTATAGCCTCTCAAACTCGATTACGTAATTCCATAACAGGAGTCAGCACACTGCTTTATCCATCTACATTTTCTTCATTTTTCCATGGGGAAGAGTTCTCTGCTATTTGCCAAGCGGCTGGCGCCATGCCTGACCGTTTCCCAGCGGCCTAGCTTATCCCAGCCCACTCACCCTCTCCTTCCCTCCCACGTTTGGATAAAAACCACCTGCTTTCTTTCTCTCTCTCTCTCTGTTTCTCTCTCTCTCTCTTAGACACTCAGCACAACAGGGCCAGGGGACATTCTTCTTCCACAGCAGTGTTTGTGATGAAGTTCAGACACAAATAAGGAGTTGTGTCTAATGTAAAACTGTAGATGTTCATCAAAACTCAAAAATGTTTAAAGTCTGCCCTTGTGTGTATGTTCTCTATAGTTCCTCACCACGCTGAGTTGACTCCAGGAGGTCCGGATGGGTTTGAACTGGACCACAATACCCTTGTCTGGCTTGGGTTCTTTGGACTCTGCATCCTCATCAGAATCATTGTGCAGGGCTTTTTCTTGGTAGTTTTGGTACAAAACTCCTTCCTCTGAAACACAAAAACTTTGTGAGACATTCTTAAGAGCGATCACATTTTGATGTGTAAACTGGACTTAAAATATATCGTATGGGTGGCTCATCTGAATAGATGTTAAAATCTGTCATCTATGTAGATGCAGTACATGTAGCTTATGTAATGTAGCATTATTAAATGAATATAATATTTATTTCGCTCAATGCAATTGACTGATTCATACAAATAATTGACTAGAATTACTCAGAAACATTTTGTCATCACTATTAGTCCATTCGTCTGTGATGCAATACTTTCAACCGTGTCCTTAAGTAAGCTTACGTTAGCTTAAATTAGCATCGCCAAATATACCATCAACGGATAAACTGATAATACAACTGATAAACTGACTATTATCGATGAGCCACCAGAAGAACTAAAACCTTTCAGAGGTCAAAACAAAGAAAGCAGAGAGCACACATAGATGGAGATGGTTACCGCTTCACCTAGTCTCAACTCGGTATAAACACCACACAGATCACAGAACAGATCGATGCTTACCCTCACTGTCAAAAGTCCGCTGGCTCGTCAGGCCTTTCTTCCTTTCTGCATTCTGAAGGAAACACAGGTGATTGATTCGTTAGGTTTAACAAATGGGATTTCTCAGGAATCCCAAGTCCACAGCTGTATATGTATGTTTTTGATAAGCTAACTCTGTTCCACTTATCCTTTAACTAATAGAAGTTCATTGTCATTTTTATCCTATTTGTATTTTTTATCACGCTAAACCTGGCTGAGAGTACTACATTCTTGTTGGTAGCTGACAGCACTAAACGGTTTGTGGATTCTATTATTTAAGAAAACAAATAAACAAACACACAAGCGTAACACAAAATGAGACTGAATTCAAACTTGCGTCCTGTGTGGGCCAACATCACACGCCAACATCTAAAGCCACCTGCTATTAGTCTTTATCATCTTCCTCTCTTTATAAAAGGAAAGAACCGGTGGCTTTATTGGGCTGATAGTTCCACCAACATACTATGCTCTGATTGTTCACACCGACATGTCAGATTGTGAAGGTAATCGGAGTCCATTGTCTCTTGCACGCAACCTTTGACCTCTTTGATCCAAAAGATAACCTTAGTGCTTTAGATGGTGGTGTGTGACACAGTTAATTTAAGGGCAGTGATATTTGCGAACGGTTAGAGACCAAAATACCACTCAGTCCAAATCTATCAGAGGACAAAGTGTCCATTCCAAATTATGTCCCACAAAAAAAAAAAAACGTTGTCCTTGACAGGTGTGTTTTAGAAAGTAGTACAATTATTTTGGCAAAGCTGGTGAATGTTTGATACCTTAAACTCGACTTAATCTCCATGATGCTTTCTTACAAAAGCTGTGAAATACAATACCTCTATAATTACAAAACAAAACACAGACTAATATTTAAACAATGTTTCAATTGTGTCTTCTGTGGCTATTGTACTGGAAAACAAACAGCATTTATTTTAACAACCGCAGCCTATAAATAGTTAATTTGTGCACTTATTATTTTTCATACTATTTTGAACCAAAATACTAACCATTTTATATTTCCAATACAATCAATTTCTAACCTTCAGATCAAAGTTTTTCAGAATGTTGTGGTCAATTCACCTTGCTCTTGGTCGGACTCGGGCTAGCCGGTATCTCCTTGTCTTCTGAAACTCCTTTAAGTGCAGGCTGGGACAGCCGATTGGCTTTAGGGTCTGAAGACGGCACATCCATATCTACCCCGCTGACCACTGCCCGGCGATATGATTTGGAACGCAGGCCTCTTGTAAGTGACCCTGGGTTCTCCTCTCCCTCCAGCTCATCGTCCTTGCTGGTGGAAAAAGAAGACCCTGTCTCAATCATGCTTCGGGGTCGAAAACCACGTTTACCAGTGTCCAGAACCCCTAGCAGTCCAATGCGCTCTTGGCGGTTCTGAGACGGCTTGCTAAAGTGTGTGTCAGAAGCCAAAGCCCTGGGGATGATCTGCTGGGTGCCCATCTTTTGTGCCGTGGGACTGTGGGTGCTCAGTATGACTGGGGAGGAGGGGTGCTTGACCTCGGAGCCCTGTGATGACCCTGAACTCTGCCGCTGCAAGAGGACTCCCTCCGACCTCTCAGAGGGAGATGGGGTCCGGGGTGTAGGGGGATCTGAGGGGATGCTGAGGCTGGAGGAGAGGGAAGGGATGCTGGACGTGGAACTGTGGGACGGGGAGCTGGAGGGGCTGATAGGCGACCCACAGACATCCTGGGATTGAAGCGAAAGCTGACATGGAGAGTTCTGGGGTGATACACTTTTTGGTGAAAGTGATGGCAAAGGCGTATCCCCGAAAATAATCTGATCCTTTTGAGAGATGAGTGTGAACTGATTGGAAAGACGCTTGAGGGGCCCCCTTATATTCTTATCGTGCCACACACTAAGGCCATTCCCGTTCTTGGTGGCCGAAGTTGGCGTTTTAGGGGGGCTAGTAGGATCTGAGTCATCTGACTTGGTAAACTTCGACAGCGAGAAGCGTCCGTTAGAATAGCCAATGCTGATGCTCCGGACCACCCTAGTCTTTTTAGTAGGTTTGTTCAGAGTGTGTTTGAGCACTGCTGTGTTTGATGAAGTGATGCTGATCTTTTCATCAGGTTGGGTGAGGGTGAAGTCGCATCTGTCATCCACAGGAAAGTCTGTCGTGAGGACACCGTCGATCTGGTAACTGAGAGGTCTGGGTTTGGACTTCTTGTCATTGTCGCTTCGCCTTTTCCAGAGAGGTGTTATGTTGTTATTGGTAAAATCCACTTCGTTGCTGAGATCCATAATGAGTCCACTCATATCACTCAGAAATCATGCTGCACCTTGTCTGAAGTGAAAAGGAGAGAAAACATTGAGAGGAATGTGTACTGCGTCCTGAGAGTATCGATCGATCACTTATTAACAAAGGTCAAGCCGCAACGTTAACATTTTCTGAAAGAGTGGACAAGTCAAATCAACAACTCCACTTTAAAATAAAACATAAAACGCCAACATATGGCAGGTTTTTATGGTTGTTTATGAAGAGAAAATTGTAAAAACAGCTTCGTCTCATAATGTCCATTTAGGAATCATCGCGCGCGCTGTAACATGTAACAAAAAGCGCTCGCGCTTTAAACAAAATAAATGCTTCATACCTCTGTGTGAAGAACTATTATAATCCCGTTCTTTACTCCTTTCTTTCCATCTGTGTGAATTAAAATTCCAGTGTGTTTGTATGAGAGACTGCAGCAGTGAGTGAAGGTTTGGCAGGAGGGCACAAGAGTTCCCAAGTTCATGTGACGTCATGCATGCGCACTCACGCGCAAACTCAACTTTGAGCGAGTCATCCAGATGTTTCATAGGGAGAAAAATGGCAGAACATCTTTATAGAACTTACACAGTTGAAGCCCATCTTTTCAAAACTTTATAAACAATGCTTTTATTTCTTTTTGTTTCAAACGCGAACCTGAACATCAATGGATATATACCCCCATCTAGTGCTCTTTAACTGTACTTACAATGTATATATAAAAAGAAATGAATGAATTAATTCGTATTTTTGTACAACACGATTTGTGTTATTAATTACTGCAATATTTAAAATAGAAAAAGTATACCGAGGAATAAAAAATGTTTAAACGCGTACGTGTTTAACAGTTGTATAAATGGCATACAGGGTACGTGCACAGTTGTACCACCAGATGGCAATAAATATTTGACATAAATGCAACACATTCAAGGTTTTGGAAATAAAAAACCTGCGTTGTCCCAAAAGTCATGAAATGCATACAGTTTTCCAAGCTAAAGTGGAAAATCAGACAAATAAATGAACAATTGAATACTTTTCTTTCTGATTAGTTTGACTCTAGATTAGCCAGCATTGGGGTTTAAAATTTCTTGTCTGCGTATCAATTTTCAAATTAATTCACAATAACCTTCTGCTTAAAAGTCAAACCAAAACACAAGGGGGCAGCCAAGCATGACTTACTCTGGAAGAGTATTTTTAATCTTTTAAAATGAAAAAGATTATATTCTTTAAAGTAATATTCATTCTATTACAAGTTGAAGTCTAAAAGTGCAGTTAACAGTACAAGTAAAAATTAAATTAACAAATACAATAATAACAATAACTTTGCCAAAGCAATTTTAAGATGAAATTCCATCTTTGAATTCAAATGCACCCTGACCTCAACTTGCTTTGCAAACAGACTATTTTGCTCCGGTTTAATTGCCTTCAATCAGACATATCTTTCTAATTGGCATTAAATATTAAACATCCCTTTCTAGTGCTGCAAATATTGTTTGTATGAATTTGTAATTGACACCAAGCCAAAGAGGTGAGAACACAACCTTTGAAGTCTATAAATATTAATGTTTAAAAGGTGCCGCATTGGTTAAATATTCATACTGATCACAAAGCTGCACCTAAATGACGTCCAATCTCTCACTGGTCTAAACTAATTAAACAAGACAAAAGAAAGGAAATCAAAGTATTTTATCATGTTGCATTTGTGTAAATTAAAGTATAATTAAGCCACTCATATAGTAAAATATGCTGGGAGTATACAGTCTTCACAAGACTGACCAGCTCACTAACTTTAATTAATTGCCGATTGCATATTGCAGTTGTGTTCTGTACAATTTTTCATCTCTTCCATTTCCTCCAACATTTAAAAGCTTAAAGAGTATGCAATGAATTACAGCATCTTGCAGCAATAATGTTAAATGTTACACTGTGTTTCTCTTGAGAGTGTTTATCATGTACCTGTTCAAACTAAAGACTCTTTACTCTGACTTAAATAGCCAGTCCTCTCTCTTCCCTCCTTCATCCTCTCCACTAAATGCCAAAATTAGTGTACAGTGTGCAGGCTTGTAAATATCGAGTACCCACTCAGTCTTTCCATGCGTGGGCTATATGTGTTTGGAGAGCTGGTACATATGCCTGGAGGACAGACAAACTCTGCACACCTACACCTTCACCTCAACTGGTCTTTCTCTGTTCATTCCTGTCATCTTAAACTCCACATGGTCTCTTTTTGACCTTACTTGGTATGGCTGCAGAGTTCCTCAAATGTAATTCTGCCATGTCGGCTCTTACAGATGTAGTTCCGTACATTGAAAAAGATGGAGGTGGCAACAGCCTCTTGTTGAGACGGCGATGAGTCACTGAGCAGCATGCATGCAGAAGGGACTGACACCACATTTCTACAGAGAGTGTTTATCATGTACCTCTTGGTTAAATTGAGCGTGGGCTGAACGACTGTGTAAGTGGATGCAAATAAGTTAAAGGATCAGACGTTTCGACAGGCTTTTTGCCTGCCTTATAGCCCATCAGGATTCGGAGATTACAGCAGATAACTGCTGGTGCCGCAAAGCCAATCAAGTCCTCTGACTCATTTTGGCCCATTATCATCCCTGAATGTAAGTAAAAGAGGAAACTCTTGTGTTTATTCGGTTTTGAATTTAGGATCATAATATCCGTAGAAAAAGTCAGCAAAGAGAATAAACAGAGAGATATAATGGAGACTTTTGGGCAGTTCCCGTGTAATGGATGTGACGTTTTCAGTCAAAACGTGTAAATTTATTACTTTCCTTTCTTGGTTTGATTCCTACCTGCCTACACATTTTTACCTGAATGAACAAAGTGGAACCTCATCTAACAGCGACATTCTAAGTTGTCAGGCCACATTTTCTGGCTTTGTTGGAAAAGTTAACGGATGACAGACTAAAGCCTCTAAGAACCTTTTTCATGTTGTGTTCAAAGTCGGCAGTGTAAATTTGAGACAAATTATATCTGTATCAGTAATCAGTAAGATTCTTAGATAGTGTCAGATAGTGTTACCCTGCTATAACTTGCTAAATTTCACCTTGAAGGGTTTAAGGTTTAAACTGGCCTCATCCACAAGACCCAGTGGTGTATTGATTTGTGTCATAGGTTTATGGTTTAATTCCTGCCTGCGTTCCCACGTTCTACCTCATTGAAGCAACACTGTATTTCTCATGAAGCATTTCTTCATAGTAATAAAGACATGGTGAAATTTCAAAGCCACTCAAACTACATGTTATACATGACACAATAATATTTTAGTGGGGGGTAATATTGGGGCAGGATATGTCTTGCCCAGCTGCTATGATTCTACACTCTACAAACTTATGTATGGATGCACATATAGTGTTTGCACAAGCAACAACACTGTATGTCTCATGAAGCATTTCTTCACATTTACATACATATGCTAAAATTTCAAAGCCACAAACACGTAACACATGACCGGATAATATGTAAAGGGGGGGGGGGGTAATATTGGGCCAGGATCTGTTTCACCCAACCACTTTATGACTTTTTTATTTTACAGACAGCTGTCAAACTTTTTTGCCCGGCTTTAACGTGTAGAATTTAGCCTTGAAGTGCCTACACCAGCTTCACCCATAAGGTCAGTGGTCTAGTGGTTAGTGCATTGGGTTTTTGATGTGCACATTATTGGTGTACAGCAATATTCTTTGTCGGCACATGGCTGATACGTTTTTCTGCTTTGTTGGAAAAATGTAGAGATAACAGGCTGTATTATCTGAGTACCTTCTTTTTGTGGTGTAAAAAGTTGGCAGTGTAAACGTGAGACATATATGACTTTTCTATCTTATGGAACAGAGGGGAAACGGTATTTGACAGTAAGATTATCTACTGTAAATTGAAACATTTAGCCTTGAAGGGCTTCCTGTTTAAACCAGGCCTATGCTTCCCTGTAGCTCAGTGGTAAGAGCATTGCGTCAACAACGCAAGGTCGTGGGGATTGCACACACCTATGTATAAATATGTAGGACATTGCAATGTAAATCGCTTTGGATAAAAGCATCTGCCAAATGCGTAAATGTAATCTTATAGTTGCAGTGGATTAGTTGATAGTCCATTAGGTTTTTGATGTGCAGGTCATTGTTTTGAATCTTGCCTGCCTGCAATTTTTATCTTATTACACAAAGTGGAATCTCATCTGACAGCAACATTCTTAGTTGTCATGGATGCACATATAGTCAAAAACCATAAGTTTATTGCATGCACACAAACAACACTGTACTGTATCTGCATGGTGATTTATTTTTTCTTTTTTTAAGGTTGACATTTGCATGGAATTTCCCATTTGTTACATAACCTACTTGTTCTAATGTTCAATACTGAAAGTAGACAGTCCTTTATACACTCTTAACCTCAAATACTCTTATAATTGTATACAGAAACAATTCTGTATATGACTCAAAGTGTCTGGCATGTTGTTTTTAGTCACACTACTCTATGTGGGTCAGACAGAAATAGGTGGAAATAGTGATTGTGAAAATTCTGAGTTTACCAAAATTCAGTATTCATATTAAAGGGCCACAATCCCAGAAAATGCACCGTTAAATGTTTATCTACCAGAAATTGAGTCGCCAGCGTTTGTGCATAAACACACTCTATTCTTCTTTTTGTAATCTCCTTCAAACCACAACAGTGACACAAAACAGGCTGTTGGCGATCCCCTAAAAATCTGATGTCACAATGTTTATGCCTGCGCATGACCGTTTACAGACTCGGCCTTATGAGTGCTTAGGTCAGCCAGAGACATGCTGTCAGCCAAAAATGTCTAAGAAACAACAAATGTGTGCTGTTGTTGGATATAAAATGGAACATAAAAGTAGGCCGGGTGGGGATGTTTCCGACGATGTTTCGGGTTTGTCCCGCTGCTATTTCAAGGGTCGGAGTAATAATGATCGAAAGTCCCGGGCGGGACAATGATGACTTAGCGTTCGGGAAGAATTAACTTTTTCCGGATCGACCAGGACTCGTTGGAAATGTCTCCACCAGGGCTTTCGAACGACGTTGACCGCAAGTCGATGCGACCCCTAGGTCGGGAGCTAGAGCTCCTGGTAGCCGGAAAGGTTAAAAAAATCTAAGCCTGGGGACCCGGTGGCCTGTCAGTATAGCATGGGTTCCACCTAGAAAAAAAGATTCTCAAGAGTGTATCAGTACCAGCTGTTCGCGATCAAGCATCATCTCCGGAAGAAGAAAGTATTACACATCGTTTTTAAATCGCCTTTCTTAAATAATGTGTTTAGCATGTTAGCGGCTGTTGTTTACATGTTGGCGGCTAAACCTGAGACTTTACATTGGTCCAAAGACAGGTGTTATGACGTAACTTTAGTGGTAAACGCATAGCACCCATCGGTTCAGAAGACTTGTGACCGACATAACTTCTGTAAAGCTTGTTCATTACAACGAAAGAAAGTTATAACAGTGTCTTTTTCTGTGAATTCAACGTTTTCTTGTATGTCGTGCGACAATACTTAGGGCGGATAAAAACAGAGTTTGCATTTGTAAGACACTGAGTTTACGCAGAAATTGTAATAACACCTGGTTGCTGATCTTTACATACCTGTCTGTCATATACAAGTACTCTGAATGCATGTTTATGCCTGTCTCCGTGTTTATGTCTGTTAGTAATATGCATGCACATGATTAATCATCAATGACCAACATTTGATACAGCAAATGGTCAGCATATGTTGTTCTATCTAGGTTTTTTGTCTTTTCCATTTAATTCGTATTTATGAACAAGGCATTAAGGTGATTTTCATTGCAGTTAGTGTATGGTTTTGGTTGGGCAAGACTTAACAGACGTAATTGCGCCTTCCGCCGTATTGCTTGTTTTGATGTCATCCAAAGCACATGTGTAAGCGCTCTGCCTCATATTTTGCATACAGGGAGGGGAGCAGAAGCTCATTTGCATTTAAAGAGACACACACAAAAACGGCGCATTTACCATTGCAGCCACAAATGGCCATGTTCAACATATTGTAATGAAAGATATGTGGTGTATTTTGAGTTGAAACTTTACAGACACATTCTGGGGATACCACTGTCTTTTTTACATTGCAGAAAACCCCTGGATTAGCAGCTCTTTAAAAACATAATACCACTTAAACATGGCATGCCTTTTACCGTCACTGTCTTCTGCAAGGTGAGAGCCTGCTCTTCCTGTCTGAAGGACAATAGATCCATCATGTCACACAATGTGGCTATCGAGGTCTGAGGGTGAGATGAGGTCAGGGTTTTTTATGCAGTCTGTTTCCTTCAGGCTGCTGTTAGCTGACGTGATGCAGTGGCACAGCAGTGGTCTTGGTTATGGAGGCACTCAGTAAATCTGGACCCCCACTGTTTCCATATACCGTTCACTGAGTGGTTTGAAACTCCTTTGCCGTTTTGTATAATGCTCACCTTCGCTCTCGCTTTTCCTTCACACACGCGTACACATGAACAAAAGGGTCTATTAAGAGAAACTTTTCGATGGAGAGCACAGATCGTTAAACTCGCTGAAGGTTTACAAGAGGCTTACAAAAGGACAAAAAAATCATTTCTCCCCTGCAGGGGGTGAGAAAAGAAGTACAAGTGGGAAATGTGCTTTAAAACAAAAGAAGAAAGTCTTACAAAGTTTTACGCAAAAAATTGCAGCAAATGTTAATTTTAACAATACGATTGTAAGATTATTTGTTTTAATGCTTCAATTAGCTATGTATTAATGTAATGTTGCGTTGATTATTGTGTTAAAAAACATGTTGAAATGATCTTTTGGCATGAATGATGAAATATGCAAGCTGAAGTACAAATTTATAGGATTAATGGAAAAGGATGGCCAACTTAAAATCAAAGTATTAGGCTGGTTATCTTAACAAACTTTTATTAGGTTGCTGATATAGGACATGCTTGTACACAATAAACTTAACCTATTTATTTCTTTATCTGTGAAACTTTTCTCACACTGAATGCACCTTTAACAGAGCACCCAAATAAGTGGTGTGTCAATGACAAAAAGTAATCAATAGGGGGCAATGAAAGCCATGACGTGGCCTTTGATCTAAGTACACTCACCTAAAGGATTATTAGGAACACCTATTCAATTTCTCATTAATGAAATTATGGTGGTGGTGTAATGGTGTGGGGGATGTTTTCTTGGCACACTTTAGGCCCCTTAGTGCCAATTGGGCATCGTTTAAATGCCACGGCCTACCTGAGCATTGTTTCTGACCATATCCATCCCTTTATGACCACCATATACCCATCCTCTGATGGCTACTTCCAGCAGGATAATGCACCATGTCACAAAGCTCGAATCATTTCAAATTGGTTTCTTGAACATGACAATGAGTTCACTGTATTAAAATGGCCCCCACAGTCACCAGATCTCAACCCAATAGAGCATCTTTGGGATGTGGTGGAACGGGAGCTTCGTGCATCCCACAAATCTCCATCAACTGCAAGATGCTATCCTATCAATATTGGCCAACATTTCTAAAGAATGCTTTCAGCACCTTGTTGAATCAATGCCACGTAGAATTAAGGTAGTTCTGAAGGCGAAAGGGGGTCAAACACAGTATAGTATGGTGTTCCTTTATAATCCTTTAGGTGAGTGTATTATGCTGGTGCGAAACAACACAGCCATCTCTACATAGCAATTTTTTCCCACTGACTCTAAACAGAACACATAATCACAAAAATGCCTCTTCAATAAATCCTCCTCCACCATATCTATACAAGAAAAATATGGTAGTAATGTTTGTCATCCTGCTTAAAGGATTGTTTTAATTCAATACATCTCTGTTTCTTCCTAATGTGAGCCACGAGACTAAGTCACATCCTCTATAAAACAGAGCTCCTTGTATAAACAATGGCTGTGATAACTATACCGGAAGTTTACATATTATCTAATGAGGGAAGTACACAAAGACAAACACATATATTTTCAATTCCTGCTCAGACCTGCTGCGATAAAAACAGTCAACATAAACAGATGCTGTTTTCAAGGACATACAGTATCTGAAAATACACGGATGATGCACAAACAGACACATACATACTGACCCAGCTGTTCACGTAATGCAAGTGTTTGTTTTATAAGACCAGTGGCTTCTCAACAATGGGTGCTGACTCTCAACCTGATATTTTTAAAGTGTGAAAAATGTGATAATATGGTGCAGTGGATAAAGACATCGGCTTGTTTTCGATGGTTGCTGTTTAAGAAAGGAAAACATCATGACCTTCATTATTCAAAAAAACAGTTTTCTTTGTATTTATATTACAGAGAGTTTCACTTTAATGTCAATATGAATAACTAGGCGGATTTTATATTGTACCATAGCAGAGACTAGAGATAAGACAAATATGAATTATTTTTCTTTTCTCAATGAAACTCCATCATTATTTACTTTCCAGTGACGGAATCTGCAGTTTATTCTTGTTTGACACTAAAGTCTGCATATTCTCTCTCTCTCATCATTTTAAGTCCCTCAAGGCTTTGAAGTGTGTGTATTAACTCTACTTTGCAAAGTCAAGCTCACTGGAGAGCACAGCCAAATAAAGCAATTCATTAACAGCCAGTTTTGCAAGTCTTATGCTATCTATTATGATGTATTAGTGTAATTTCATTGCAACTCACTGGGGAGTTGTTTTCAAAATTCCAAAAGGAAGAGTGTTGGGAATCACTCTGATTATTCTCCCTATGCTAGTGAATCTTTTCACAGATTACTCAAAATATTGATAATGGATAGAGTAAAGAAAGAGGGAACATTTTTGGGGGATTTTGTGTGTGTGTGGATGCTGCATTGTGCTGATGCATGGCTACGCAGAAGGGAAATATATTCATAAACCTCTAGACCCAGGAACATCTTTTTATTGAACTTTATAATGTAGCTCCAGGTTAAAGATTTAGTCACATGTGTGTTGAGGTAGGTTATAACAGAAAGATTTCTCATATTGAACAGTTATTCTTTAATTCTGCTTGATATTTCCTTGAATTCTGACTGAGTGATGTGTAGCATAGAGATGTAGTTATACTTTCTGGTAAGATCTGAATGATCAATGAACAAACTCTTTCTTCTTTGTGAAAATGGGTTTAGAACCATTCCTTTTGTCCCCTGAGATCCATATGAAGAGGAGATAACGTAATAGATTTTTTTACTATGCATCTTACGAGGCATGATGCCTACATTAGAAACTTTAAAGAACCATAGACTCTGTAGCTTAAAACAAAAAAGTTTATAGCAAGGAAATAAGTGACATTTTGGGTGGGATTGGGGTATCACCCACATTCAGGTTTAATTCTCTAACGATATTGATTATTTTAATATCTTTGTTAAGATATCATCAAACATGTAACAGTCTTTCTTTATCTTTTCATGCACTTAGTCACCCTCACCCTGAAGAGGTTGAAAAAGACACTCATGTATTTCATGTCTATGGGGAATTACAACTCTGAGAGAGTTCACAGAAGAGATATGGTTCCACATCCAGACTCAAACATTTATTCAAAGTTGTCATAAACAAAGCAATGAAAGACACAGCTTCAATTTCTTCAAAATCCTACCATAAAGCAGTCAAATCTCTCTGTCATCCCAGAGTTACAGCCCCTGTCATCATTTCAATGCCTCTATGACTTTCTTCGTTTCCATTTCATTCAAAGGTACATATATATTCTCTGTTGTTTTTCAACACGGCTCCATCAGTCTTGCAGTATGCATTTGACAGTGACTGCCATTATATTGTTTGAAATGTTCCCGAAACACCTTTTACTGTGAAGGAAAATTGAATACTTTAACAGTGAGCATATATGTGACCCTGGATGACAAAACCATTCTTAAGTAGCACAGGATTTTTTTGTAAAAGACAAAAATATATTGCATGTTTCAAAACTATCGATTTTTCTTTTATGCCAAAAATCATTGGTCTATGAAGTACAAATCATGTTCCATGAAGATATTTTGTAAATGTCCTACCTTAAATACATAAAAACTTTATTTTTGTGAGTGGATGGCCTGCCACAGTGGTCCTGATTAACACATTTAAAGGAAATTTCTCAATTTGCACTCTCAGAATCCTGAGTTTTAAACGATTGTATCTTAGCCAGATATCGTCATATCCTAACAACTCATATATCAATAAAAAACCTATTTATTTGGATTTCGCATTATGTAAAAATCTCAATTTCTAAAAATGTACCTATAATACTGGTTTTGTTGTCCAGGGCCAAATATGTCCAAAATATTTAGATGCAAGAGCTTATGGGTATTACCGACAAAATTGAAAAATCTCAATTTTAAGATAATTGCACTTGAATTTTAGGTCTGTGGATCTTTTGTCGGTTAACAAGTTAAACAAACTCACATTTTTAGGCCCAAAATCCAACCTTTAAGTCAATATTACTTGATTTTTTAAAGTACAAACAACAGGGCTTACAGTGTAATGATGATGACTGCAAACCATTTCCATTTCAGGGCTTTCTGGACATATTTTCTGTAAATAATAAGGTTATTAAGAAACAAATATGTGCCGATTCCGTGAATGAGACCCACGGAGAGAAAGAGTGAGAGAAATGGCAAGGCGCAGTGAGACAGTAGACAAGAAGTAATACTTTATATGAGGACAGCAGTGCATGTCAAACCACTCCCAGTGGAGCTCACAGCATCAATGTGGGCCAGCCTCTCAGCAAACCCATCATCGGCTCACTGACTACAACTTCCCCAAACTCTTCCGTGGGCGTCCGTTTCTGAATTCCAATCTGCTCATCTGTCTGTCAAATAAAATGATAGTGTTGAGAGTGGGTCTGTCTTTCCTTTGGGAGCTCCTGTCTGACTGTGCGATTGCAATTAGTCCATCTAGACACCATTTTCTCAGGACTAATTACACGGCGGCTCCTTTGTTAATTGACAAATGGCAGTCAAATGAGACTGCCCTGGAGCATTACCTGCCAGCCCATCCCATAATTCCCTCTGAGGTGCTGCGGTGAGGTGCTTTCCTCTGATGATGGTGGCAGGTGTTTGGAGAGAGTTCTGCAAGATAAAAGCAGAGAGAACTTTCTCCTCATAAACCTTTTCTGTCTGGTATCACAAGCTGACCAACATCTTCAAAAGGCACCCTCACACAGGTGCGAACCAGGTACATGGTTCATTTTTCCCGGGGCGATATTTTCTCTTTCTCAGCAAGGTATCATGGCGATGGACAGATGTATTGAGTTACAGAGACTAGCTCAACCGGGTCACGACCTTTTTACCTCACGGCTGCACTAAACTAGAAAGACCTTGAGGAAGTTGAGGCAGCAGAAACGGTTTCTATGGAAACTGTTGAAAGGATACATGAGTTTGGTATTAGGGCTGTGTGCACAGTGTAGAAACTTTACTCACATCCCACTGTCTGTCCAGTGGTCTGTTTGAGTTGCTTTACTGATGAACCCTGAGCTTTCACCTCTGACATCTGGGTGGTGGGTGGCAGTGTTGACTGACAGAAGGAGGTTTGTTGGGAATCGTGTGTTGAATAGCAATGAGACAACATTCCAGCGGGATAACTGAGTGAAGAACTCATCACCGTTTCAAGGATTAAAGCAATGTCCCGGGTTCACAATAAATTAGGCTGTATCAGAGCATTTGTGGAATAATGTTGATTGCCATGGAAAATATGTTGACTTTTCTTAAAAACGAAAAAAGAAATAGGAAACTAACAAGAGAACTTGTAAGAGAAACGTGAACGTTGAGGACCTAAAGGAGTTGGTCCAAAAATGAAAACCTTTTCATCATTAATTTACTTTCGTTCATTCATTCCAAACCTAATTTCTTTCTTCTATGAGCCAAAAGATGTACGGAAGAACGTTGGAAACAAAACTCTGGATCACTTTTAACACACAAAACCACAGAGATTTCTTTTTTAAAATGAATAATACAGAAAGTAATATACAGGTTATGAAAGACATGAGGGGGAATAAATGATGACAGAATTAATATAAGGGTGAAATAACCCTTAAAATAAATGTGAAGGTCTTGTTTTTGCTTTTAAAAAACAAATAAAGCTATTAGTTATTTTGTCACCAATGTGATTTTTTAGTTAATGTTACTTTTAAAACAAAAGAAAAATGACAAAATATGGAGATACAAGGTTTCAGAGGATAGTAGTGATATGTACTTTAATGCTTGTTGTATTAACTATGTGTCTTATTATACACTGTTAAAATAACGGAAAGGTACTGGTAATTTAACGGACATTTCTGTTAATGTTAAAACACAAGACAATGCGGTGCAAAATTGAAAATTCAGGTAAAACAACTGAAAAAATGTAAACGGAAATTTAATTCATATTTATACATTATATAGTTCCATATTTTTCATATTTTACAGTAACCGTAACATTTAACTATAACGTGTAACCACTTGCCTAAAATGTATGTGTGTGTGCGCTTTGTAAATTTAAAAGAGAAGTTAGGTTAAAATAAAGATTTAATATCAAGAATAAATACAGTATAGGAGCACTTTATATACAAAGTAGGGATTACACAGTATACACAGAACAGACCAATCAGTGTCCATCTTTGACCCGTTCAATAATACAGAGAGGCAAAACTCAGTTGTTGCTTGGCAACCACAACGCGCACCTCTGGCAAAGTATAGCAAATTCAAACTTCAAAAGAAACAAGCACACACACACATAGAGGTAGGGCCCTGCAATCTGCACATAAAAACAGCAGAACCCCAAAGACAGCCTGAAGCGACTGCCGTTCAGCAGAAGTCATGCTTCATTGAAGAAATGTATACCATCGCTAGTCCAGATTTAAACTGGTGATCCAGCTGACAGGACCAGCAGGAGTGAACAGATGTAGCTGACAACAGAGCTGTGCTTCGGGAAAGTCGGCCAGTGATGGAAAATTGTTTGTAAGGATCCTAGGACAGAAGTGAAGTCCAGCATGGGGTCAAACCCCCTCACATTCCTCCTCCTGTCAGGCCCATCGCTATGGCAAACACAGTTAGGGGCTTCTTGCAACGGGGGTAGTTTAAAGCTTTTTAGAATACCTGGAGAACGCTAAATGTTAATATTCTTTTTCAATGCTAACTGCATCTAGACTTTTTGGAAATATGTCTTTTTAAATCGGTCATCTTTACTAATGGGGGCTCGCAGGCAGAAATTTTTGAGCCAATCAACTAACCAGTAAATGCCATGTGACCACATGGAGCTGCAGGAAACTGCTAATGCTAAGTCATGCTAATGTTGATTAGCAGGAACATGTGCCATTTCTCAATTCCAAGAACGCAATGGACTTTTGGAGACAGTTCTCGCGATTCAGACTCGGAAGAACCAACCTTGGATGGACGAGCCGCAGTGACTTCTGGGACTTCAAGCGGATTCCGTACGCTCGCAAGTTTACATTCGATGCACTAGCAACTGTTCTGAGCTAGCGACTAGCGACTGTAGCTCAAAAAGTCAATTTCATGTTTAAGGCAATTATAAAAATTGGTCACTGGCAAAAATACAAATATAATCTAGTGTAGTATAATATAAGAGTACTATTTAGATGCATGAATGAATGATTTAATACATTTTTGTTTCCACAATTAAAAGACTATTCCAAATTTTCATTTAATGACCATTCTAGATGTATTGTGGCCATTCCAGTCCAGTGTCTGTTGTTGAATTTCAACAAAATTAAACTTCAGGGGCGACATTAAAGTCAACCAACAGCAATGTGAAAGACTGACAGCATGACAAGTCACATGAAACTTGAGATAAAAATCCCTGTTATCTCATAAAAAATAATTTTGAACATATCCATGTACAAATGTTACTGTTGATATTGCATAAAAGTGAATATTCATTTGTTTTCTTTGCAGTATTTGAGGTCTGAAAAATACACGGAGAATCTTTTCTGTTATTTTGACCTTCTCCAGTTCAAATTTTCTGTAAATATATGCAAATGCAAATATAATATGAACAATATTTTAAATTCATTTGTTATTCAGTTTAGGTTAACGTTCTACTTCCCGGAAACTCACACAGACACACACATATACAAAATCTGTCTATTTTTAGTGAAAAAAAATAAAGAACAGGTTAGCAGCTTTGTAATATAATGCGAGATGCCATTTGGGAATATGTGTTTTCTTTAAAAATGAGGAAGTATGTTTGTAACAGCATCCTAAGCTTCAGACAGACGAGCAGAGGAAATGATACGCTCCTGTTCGCTCAGGAAATATAACTGGAAGTTCTTCAGACACATCCTTACAAAAGGACTCCCCTTCTCACCTCTTTTCTCTTTCCCAGGATGCACTGCACACGGAACAGCCAGGAAATGTCTTTCATCTGACTGACCTCATCGCGGTAATTTCGCCCAACAGAAGACTGTGGTCAACGTAACCTTAAGTATGACAGGCGGAAATTTGAGCGAAATGGCTTTTGTCACTTTACTTGTTGAGGTTAAAAATGAAAACAGATGCCTTAGAGCTCGCTGAACTGTTGTGAGGTTATGAAGCAGCCTTCAATGTTATTTTGCTCTGAATTACATATAGACCTGTAAAAGAACCACGGGAAGCTAATAGACAGTAACAGGAAACGAGAAATCTCAGAGATAATAATATCAAAAAGAATCCTAATGCAGAAGGGACATGAGATGTAAATCGGGCTTCCTCAAAAAGAAGCCAGATCTCAGTTCAAAGGTCAGAGGCCAAGCACTGAGAGGTCAGATCAACAGTTCATCACATGACAATGACCATAGCAAACTGCCTCATCTTTTATTTATATGGACAACTGCTTAAAGGAGTCATATGACACGGCTAAAGCGAATAGTATTATTTGTTTTAGATGTAGTTCAATGTGTATACACGATTTAAGGTTAAAAACGCTGTATTTTCCACATAACGTGCATGTTTGTATCTCCTCTTTGCCCCGCCTCTCTAATCGCCCAGAGATTTTTTTATAAAGCTCATCCCTCAAAGCGAGGTGTGCTATGATTGGCCAGTTAACCAGTTCGTAGTGATTGGTCAAATACTGCAAGCATGTGATGGAAATGTTACTCATCTTACAATATTTGGAACATCAGGTTCCAAAGCAATTGTACTGACAGGTACGCCCATCTGACTTGTGTATACATTTTGGCGGTGTTAATCAAATCATACTACGAACTGACGTAGATTTGTGGGGGTGTCGTTACATGAGGGTGAGCATTCGCTTTTAGAAAGAATGCATCTTTTATTCGACACTTACATTTTTGCAATTTACGTGTGTAATACATGCATGGGTAACTTATGACACACCAAAGACATGAAAACACCTATTTGCGCCGTATGACCCCTTTAAAAAGGCTATAATACTGACTTAATTTCCCATGTAAGATGCAAAGACAACTAATGTTACAGTGTAAGTTAACTATTATGTTGATCTTCTTGAAAGGCATAAATACTGACTCATTGACGCTTTCAAAATATAATGACACAACAAAAATTGGCTGAAGCAATGGTGTGGATTTGGCGTGGGGCAATTGTTTGTCTAGCCAATGATGGATAGGAAGTGTGTAGGGTAATGTCATGTTGCAATTCTGTGTAGGGTGATACAGCATTTTTGTTCTAGCCATATCTTGAATATCTTGTCCTTTTTATTTTCTGTCAATTTCTTGTTGATCTAAATTTCTTTCCAGTCACATCTGTGACCAGAAAAGCAAAAGTAAAAAGCAAATTGTCCCTTAACAAGACAGTCGTACTAAGTGAGTCATTTTCAGCCCTTCATCTCTCCTCTCTCTATAGTGAGTCACCTGTCTGTGATTCAGTTGAACCCATCATTAAGGTCCATTAAAAACACGGCTGTGAGAGCTGCATCTGGACCCACGTATTTTCCTCCTCCCCTCCCTGTCTCACATTGTCTCTCTCCTGTTGCCTGTCGTTTCTCTGCCCACGCTTCCTACGCATCCTTCCATCTTCACCTCACCTGTCTGGGGAGAAGAAAATAGAAAGATAAAAAGGTTTTATTATGCAGTACTTTTGGAGAATAAAAAAACACATGTGCTGGGTTTGAATCCGTTTTGTGTAGGTCAAGGTCTAGCAACATATTTGAGCTTCGAGATGTTCTATACATAAAACTGAGATGTAATAAATTTGCGTTTCCATAACTCTATCACACAAAGAACCTGAGAAAAATATCAAACAATATTATAAGATAATTATCAAAACAGTATGAAGAAAGATCACAGCACAAACAACATGAGAAGACAGAAACAACTAGAATTTGATATTTTCTGCAGAAATGTAAGGGGTTTGCCTGTACAAAACACAGTGCCAGGGCTTTGCCAATGCTGTGGTTGTTAAGGTATTCTTATTGTGCTGTTTTTTGGTTGCTAGGGTGCTAGTGGTTGCATTTTGGCCCCAATATGGTGCGGTTTCCTCCTTTAAATGGAAGGCTCACACAAAAAAAACATTCTGTGACCATTTATTTATGCACATGTTATTCATAACCTGTATATGACCATTTCTTCTACATGTGGACACAAAAGAAGATATTCTCAGAAATGTCTCAGCGATTTTGGGTCCACACAAAGGAAGTCAATGTCAGTGTTGTTTGGTTACCAATATTCTTCAGAATTTCTTATTTGGTGCTCAACAGAAAAATGAACGTCATTGAAAGTTTAGAATGACTCAGGAATGTATTAGACTTTTCATTTTTGGGTGAACTTTCAATTTAATGTAAGTCTAAAGGATGTCTGGTATATTATATCCCCCACCATGCGTATGAACAACTGTCTATACTTTTTCGTAAGAAACGTTTTTAAATTGGTTGAGGATTAAAAAAAACTTCAAGCATATGAGAAAAAACTAGTTACTTAGCAAGCATTCTAATGGTGACAATTGTAATGATAAAACTTGCATTATTTTACAGTTACAGACAGGAGCTTTAACACATCCCCCTCTTGTGCCAGGCAGTGCACTGCACATTAACGCCATGTGCCCCATGCCCTTTAGTGCCAAGCATGACTGCACACCATACGACACACCATACGACACAGAAACCATGGTAACGATTACTGTACCATCTGGAAGTTGATTAACATTAGTTCACTGACCCGCATTTGACATTTTGCGCCCATGTTGCTGTGACAGAGATGTCAAATTCTCATACAGTCAAGCTTGACTGCACATTTAGGATCACAACATCATTATTACAGATAACAGGTCAGCTTGTGTGTGTGTGCTACATATGATAAACAGGCAAAAATACTTAATATACATTTATCTATAGGACTGTTAGCATGATGGCATTATCTTGTATTAGCAAACATGCTGTACAGAGGATTTCGTATTGGAGTGGTTTGCAATACTGTAAAGTTTGCATTGATGTAATTTTATGAGAAATGGTGAACATTAGATCCAACATGAAGAAAATACTGCAGTATGCTGTAGTCTTTACTATAGTCTTCAATTATACTATATATAAACTGTAGTACAAATCCCAGATACTATAGTGTTTTTGAATTAGTATTTACTACAGCATACCAATTCACTGCAAGTTTTGTAGTTACTATATTACAGTATAATACAATTAACTAAAATGAACTACAGTAAATACTAATGTATATTGTAGTATTTGTTGTGGGAGGTACTGACCCTAGTAATGTGCTCTTATGTTAGCATTCAATGCACCACAGCCTAAGAACAGCAGGGGGTGCACTCACCTATAGACTTTATCACAGTCTGTAACCAGAAACATTACAGCAAAATGAGCAAAAAAGCAACATATGATTATTTGAAATATGGCTTTAATTTCTAAGCCGGATGTGTAATTTTTATAAAGAGTAAATATTTTGTAATCTTTTTAGGGCCTACTTTGGATTATGGAGTGTCCCACAAAAAGATTATGTGCAAACATGGTGTAAAAACCAACCCTTTCTCACCCCCGGACTCTTCACATATTGACACTCGTTCAGTTCCCCTTTGCCGTCGTTGTTCGAAGAGCAGGGAACTGCACTGCTGTTGCTAAATGCTCTAGACCGAGATGCGTGCAATTCTTAGGTTTTTATAATTATTTGTTGTGAATTTTTATATTTTGGAGCACCTAACCCCACCCTAAAACTAACCACTTCTCAACCATATAAAACACGACACGCAAATAAAAGTACAGTCACAGGTATTTATTGCACAAACTGAGCAAAGACAATGATAAAGTGTTTACAAACCACTCATGTCGCAGTTCTTTTTGCACCAAACTCGTAACTTAATATGAAGATGCCGTGTCCAGGCATGCACACAGTTCATTCAAAAAAACAAACTTGAACCTCGATGCAGTGGCTCATGGGAGATAAGAATACCATATCACATTCAAAGCCAATGGAATGACGCGATCGGTTAAGAGACACAGGAGAGCCAATGGCATCGAAGCTGACGTAACTATTCGGGCCTTTTAGAAACAACATTGTGACTGCTCGTATCGTTTCATTACTCGCTCAAACATCATGTAAACATGACTATCATGTTCGTTAAACTTAAATCAAACCCCGAAACATCATTTCAAATAATATCCAATAAAAAAATTTACAACGACGATAAAATTTGAGTTCCCTGCATGTCGAAAAATTACGGCAACGGGGTAACACTGCGCCTTACTTCTTGACTGACTATCAATTGATTCGTTCGGTATTCATCTGTCTAATCCCCTCCTTTCTGTTAGCCTACTCTGATCTGATTGATCAGATGGTGTAGTCTGCTGTGATTGGTCTACCGCATAGGCCCTACAGTGTCTGGAACGTAGACGGACAAATCATACATCAAACTGAAATTGGAACGGCATACGACTCGTTTGCGTGATTCAGACTCGACTCCTTTTTTCCAGCCAATACCTTTGTTATTCGTTCACTTTCGGCTTTACAGCTTTGCAGGCTGCTTACATTCACACACAGCAACATCTCATACTGCATGAAATGTAATTTAATGTAATAGTTACTCTTTATTTTCTATAATCCCAATTTGATGTACAGAGAATATAAAGGTTAATTTCCCTAAAACTGTTAATACCGTTTTTTGTGTGTAGGCAGACCCAGACTGGCCAGTCAAACACATCTAGATTGGCTCAGTCTATGGCATTCATTTGGGACAGGGACTATCTGTTTGGTGACCAATGGATGTCAAGGTCAAAAAATAGGTGCAGGGAAACGTGTTTAAAAATCCTGTTCCAATTCGTGACGCTATATATAGTGACAAAGACGTTGCACACTTCAGCTTTAAAGGTCAGTGATTGCACTTCTGCAATCTCACTGTATGCATCTCATTCACAATCTTTCTCTCTAAATGTCAAGTGTCAACAATCAGGTTTGATACATTTCTAATATTGTTACGAAGAAATAAAAGTGTGTATGAGTGTGTGATTATGCAAATCTCCATTTATTACAGTCATCTATCATACATTATTTCATTTACTCACCCACATGTTACTTCAAACCTGTATAACTTTCTTCTTCCCTAGAACAAAAAGAAGATATTTTGAAGAACACAAAACATCGGCCCCCTTTGACTTCCATTTTATGTACACAAACCCCCAAGAGTTGTCATAATATTTTCTCTTGCGTTCCACAGATGAAAGAGACCTCTGCCCTGGTACTTTTTAACCACACAAGAGTAAATAAAATATGAAAGAATTTTCATTTTAGTTTTGGGAGAACTATACCTGAACTAACCAATAAAGCAGATCTGCTAGTAAGGCTACAGACTATTAGATTACTACATCACTTTTTCACAGTTTCAGTATCTCACTAAGACAAAAACTGTCAAAAAATGTATATATTTAGATTACTGGGGACATGTGAGGTGTGGGATATCCTGTATATGTAAAGCCAAGCACACAACTAAAGGAGTGAAGCCTGTCACCCCATATGACTGTTGCAAAACTCCACACGTCCTCCGTCTCTCAAGTGCAAATGAATGAATTTTGATCTAGTTACTGTTATGAGAACCATTTTGTAATGGGTTCACCTAATCTGTGATCAGTTGAAAATGCAAAGATTAAGACACTGTGCATTTGACATGTTTGCAGAGCAACAATTTTTTGTCCCGTAGGGGGAAGGGAAGTGCACACATGAGTCTGAGAGAGTTCACTGTCAGTGTAACTTTAGTAGGCTACTGGTATCAGTAATTCTGCTGGAGGAAAAGCTAACTATGTTTTCATCATAACAACAGCAGAGTGTCTTTTCTAATCATCGGTCCGTGTGCCCAGACTCAATATAACAACCTCTCTTTGTTTGTGGTGAGCGAGAGTGCCTTAACACATCCTGTAACATATTCATTGTAATTGATAACAGCTTTTTCTGCTCAAGTTCCTGTAATTGTTCAGAACAGTGGCATCTTTCAGAAGAAAGCATTAACAGTGTGCCACTAAAAATGTGCCCATGCAAGAAAGCCTAAAACAGAGGGCATTTCAAGCATGCTGTGCCAATACCCATGGGTTTGTTGCGTATGGGAGAACAAGACTGTGTTGGGTAGAAAGCCTGCTCATGGCCCATGTCCTCCCTTCCCACTATTTCACAATAATTACTGTTCTTTCAATCCTCTTAAACACACTCTTAATTACCCCCCAAAAAACCTGCCTGCTGCTGTGCTCCACCACCCCCATCTCCTCAAAGTCACTCACTCCAGCACACAATATACCAGTCTTATGGTCCTTAATGTTTTTTTGGTGACACTTTGCAATAAGTATTTGTTAGCATTATTTAATGTATAAGCTATGAAGTAACAATATACAATACTTCTACAACATTTATTAATCTTTGTTTATGTTAATTTTAGCATGTAGCCTACTAATACATTAAAATCAAATGTTATTTGTTAACTAAGATGAATTATTGTATTAGCATTAACTAAAATTAACAAAGCTCATTAAATGCTAAAAACTACAGTTCTTATTGTTAATTCATGCTAGCTAATGCATTTCCTATGAACTGATACAAAATTGTTAAGTGTTAAGTTTGTTATTTCACTTTTACATGTAGTCATATAAAGGTCCATGTCTTTATTTTCTATTTTCTATTTTTTCATGTTTTCAATATAGATTTATGTATTTATTTTATTCATTTATTTAATTATTTCACTCTTTTTTTCCACCCGACCCCGACCTTTGGCTCACAAAATGACAGCAATCATAAAAAATCATAACAATATTAACCACTTTTAAACTAAATAAAAAGTCTCACAAAATAAATTACTGATTCCGATCTATAAGTTTGTCAAATTATGAAGAAAGTGTACAAATACTGTTCTTCCATGTGATAAGAAGCAGAAGCTCATAATGTCTTCATTTTATTGATGCGTGTTAGCAGAAGTGGGAGAATGTCAGTTGTGAGTGCTTTTAAATGTGAGTTTTGTCAATCTTTTGTAGCACACCATTTTACACATATTCATAAATGACAAAACAAACATGAATTTGTTAGGACTTAAATTGCATTTTTGTCAGCGCTCAAACTGTTGTTCGTTTGGTGACGGAGATATTGGCCGTGCATGCTTGGCGGATATGTATTTGGCGCTATGCATAATTTATGGTTTGTGTCTGCTGGTAAGGGAAAAATAAAAGAGGAAACATTACAACAAAGCGCTTTTTATTCCTGCCAGTCATGAGATTGTGTAGGTTTGACACAACATATTGTGAAAGAAGTGTTCAGCTCCACTGGCAGCATTCACACCCAAAGTATGCTGTTAGTGTTTTACTAAGTGGAGGAAATCATTAATGGTTTATGATCTAATAATCAACACTTTGATCTCTGTGTTTCCATGAGACTGACCAGAACACTCTCCAGTGTGTTCGTCAGTTGTAGTATTACTGAGGGTTTATTTTGGTAGTCATATTCAAAAACATTGGGGAAGCGATGGGTAAACTGGAGACGTCTGTACTTTTTACCGTCACCCAAACATAACACACATAAGGGAAGTGAAAAGGTGAAACTTACCCATTACCCAAATGTGACCTCTGCATTTAACCCATCCTGTGAGTAGTGAACACACACACACCCAGAGCAGTGGGCACTGCAGCGCCCGAGTAGCAAATGGGCACGTCAGTCGCTACCTACTGGCTTTGGGAAACCGACCCGGTGACCTTCTGGTTAGAGGCCTGACTGTTAACTGAATAACCACAACATGTGAGCCTATCTCCGAGGGTCAAAGTTCATAGTCATAAAGATGTCATAAGTTTAACAGCCAAGAACAGATGAAAGCCAGTAATGGAAATGTTCTACGTCGCTTACAAAAGCAGTCTATACACTGCAAAGAGTTTTACAAAGATCAAATAAATTCTTAAATGATCCAATCAAAGAGCTCAGATATAGCAGATTTAACGCAACGACCAGCCATCTAGTTTTCATGGTTTACTCAGTCGCTTGACCTGAAGTTGTGTTTGAGGTCACGGGGGGGGGGGGGGGTTAAAATGGGCGCTGTGAAGCATGATCGGTGGTCTAATTCTGCTCGGTTGCTTTTTCCAGACAGAAAGAGGGAAAATCAGGTCTATATGAGGTCAAAAATATAGAAAAACTTAACATGATGAGGCAACCGATCATAAGGAAATTTATGAGTTTTCTCAACAAATGTGGTCTGAAGTCCACACAACTTAAAATATTTTGTTAATAATACAAGTTGTCAAAACATAAATATTCATGTTTATCTAACAAATAACATAAGTAGAGAATTTTTTTTAAATAAACAAATGTATTTGTCTTTTACAATTGTCAATGTTTTCTGTCTCAAACGGACCCAAACTTGATCAAATAAGTTTAAACAGTTTGTGTTGAGTGTTTATATAATTGGCTTTGCCGTTGTGTCATGTACTTACACCTCAACATTGAACACACAAATCTCAACCATGCAACAATCGAAAGCCATCATGAATTTAAAAAACTCTAAACTCAATAGATAACAAACATTAACAACAATATTAAAGCATAAATTGAGCCAGCAAAGAACGAAAAAACTAATCTTCAAAAGAAAAAAAATAAGAGACACAGAATTGAACATAATACAATGCATCTTTGAAACTTTCAAACTCCAGTCAACAAAATAATCTTTGTTAGATACATGTTTAACATACTTTTCTTCAGTATATGCAAACAATCATTTGACACAAAATGCTAAATTCAAATGACTTATTTATCTTTGTAGGGAGAACATTTTGCAAGTTAGATTTTTCACAGTGTGCAGGCATTACCTGTCGAAAAGCAGGTTCATCCTATCTGATCTAAAGTATATACTGTTTTTTTTTCCATTTATGTGTCTATTGCTTCTACATTATTTGTGGCATTTCCTTACAAACTTTACGACAAGCATTCGAGACAAAGTTGACATTTTAATAAATCATAACTGAGAGCTCCATTAGGTCTCTTGAGCTACAGCAGCATCCTCTGAGCGATATGATTTTCCCATGGGATAAAAGTGAAAGCCGAAACCGCCAGCAGACCTACAGGAACGTTACAGAGATCATCTAGTTTCATTAACACCAGAGGAACAGGGACCTGCATTGCTGTATCAGACATAAAATACAAATTGATACTATCTCATCTGTGCTTTGATGCTACAGGGATTATTGTGTAAAGCTCAGCGTTATCAGAGCTCTCCGTTTCAGCGCCCTGCTCCTGCTGGCGCGATTCATTATTTTATTCATAGTGGTGCTTTGTTGAAATGAGCGTGTGGGAGGGTTTGATCTCTAAGCCACGGTTCTGAATGCATGAGAGGAACAGCCTCTGATGAGTGTGGAGAAGCGAGAGAAGTTCCCTGCCTCACCGCATCATGGCATGACAGTTACAGAGGAGGAATCTCAGGGGTGAGAAAAAGATCATGTTTGAGAACGAGTACATAAGAAAGAATGAGTGATTCTCAAAGGTCGGATTGCTTTCAAGGGTTGTTGTACTGAACGTGAATCTGCTGCATGGTGTGACACGTTTACAGTATTTAAGAACATACAGTACCTTGTAATAATCATACACACACAAAGAATGAAAAAAAAGATTTTGACATCACTGTTGGACCCACATACTGCACGTCCAATATAAACAAGCAAACTCAAAAAGATTGTATTATCTAGTGACACAAAGTATATTATCAATCAGTTAAAGCATGCTTAAAGGAAAACAGGATCTCATGATAACATCACTTCCTTCTTGATAGCCATGTGGTGGGGCAGTAATGAAGTGTGACTGTGGGAAATCACTCCAGATAGAACATTAGAGATAAAAAAAGTGAAATAATTATGGACTTGTACTTTACATCACTATAACCAGTACATTCTGAATTGCTGCAGTCTTTCCAAACGTGTCTGGATGTTTGTTAACAAACACAATGTCAGTTGTAAACCTTTATGGCAGCACTCCTGCATTCCCAGGATTTCCCTTCTTCACTTTGTCTTAACTGCACCTCTAAATTCCTTCTCTCCCATTCAAACTGTTGATGACCCCCTCAAATCTGCCCACAACAGCAGATAACAAAATATCTAAGTTTAAGTGTTTCAACCTTATGTCCAGTCCTTACAATCAAACCCGGGACTTTTCTTCCCAATAATTACATATCATTAGCAAAATCCCATGAGCTATCAGCAGACTGCATAGAGATATAGCTGCTAGAGGTTTTTAACCAGCTCACACACATGCATTCACAGATAAACAAGCCGTATTTAATTATCACACTCTATAAAGTGCAACACTTTAGTGTATCCTGTTAAACCGGATTTAAATTTGTTTGCAAAAACCAAGCAAACAAATTATTAAGATGGTTTTAGTGAATTAAGTCATTTCTTATAGATACCCCCACAGCAGAGTAAGCACAGGTGAATTTCGTCACATTAATTATGACATAATGTCCCAGGTTGCATTTTCTCTAAACAAATTCAACAAAAATGGAAAACTTTTTATGCGTTTTAGCTTTTCATGTCCATAACATATGTGTTTGGGGCCCTGAAAATGCAAACTTAAAAACAAAATGCAAGTTTTTCAAAATGACATGTGTAAATTACAAATTTGTAAAAACTGCAATGTCATGCACATGCTTGTTGCGTATTCAGTCTATAGAGTAGGGATGGCATACTGTTGTATTCAAACCCCGGAAGCAAGTTAGCATTTTAGCATTTCTGGTTCCATCGCCTCAAAGTCTATGGCTTTTTTTGTAAAGGTTTTCTCTGTGGTTAGCAAAACCACATCATTTTCACATCATAATATGTGAGATAAAACACACCAGCTTTAACCTGCCCTGAATTTTTTTAAACGATAATATAACATGGACACAAATCTCTATGTGGATAAGGATTCAATTATGCGGTAGCATAACACATTTTTAATAAAGTTTGAAACAGTTGTCGGAGGCTGGTTCCTTTTTTAATAATTGCCACAGGATTTGATAAAGTTATCTAATGCAGTAGCCGTCAAACATTTCATAAGAGTTAAATGTAAAGGGTAGGTCTACTTTTAGGGTCATTGAAATGTAAAAGGCTTTTTGTCCTACTGTCTTCAAATTGTGTTGTATAAATAATTAGAATTACACTGAATGGCATCATTTTTGCAAGTCATCCACAAATGTGTTCAATACTGGTTGTAAAGTGCATTGCTCAGCACCTCACTTAAGAACGATCGCTTTACCCCAACAGCACAGATTTAAGTTTCACAGCATTTTTATAGAGCTGTGTTTTTTCTTATTCGATTTAAAGACAGAAAAAGAGGCTGAAAAAGTGAGACAGAAATGTAATAGACTGCGGGAGAGAGAGGACTGATGCTCTTTATCTGTGAAGCTAAAGTTGAAATAACATTCGCATATTAACAGGAAACTCGGGTCATTAAGGTAATTATGAGCCTGCTGAGAATGTGATGTGAGGGAGGGAGTGATATAAAGAAAAATAGAGAACGATAGAGGATGAAGCAGAGGTGAGATATGCCGTAATAGAGAATATAACCGTGAAATTTAATGGGATATAACCTGTCCTCAACTAAACATTTGTTTCAATACCTGACAGTGTGTGTTTGTGTATGTGAGTCACAGCCAGATAACAGCTGTATGAGTACAGCACACTTCAGGCTGAATTACTCACAGTGTGTGACCTCTTCTCCTTCTATCAAGCCAAAATAGCTTATACAACAACATTCAAACTAGGTTTGGGTTGTAAACTCTTAAAAATAATGGTCCTTTAAAGGTTCTTTACTGCGACGCAAGAGAAGTACACTTTTTGGGTCCACAAAGAGCCATTCAAAGGATCTTTAAAGAACCATCTCGTTCTTACTTTTTTAAAATCTGAAGAACTGAAAAAACTTTTCTATGGCATCGAAAGAACCTTTTGAAGCACCTTTTTGTAAGAGTTTCAATGTTATGAAAGTCGCAGAACTTTTGCAGACGTTAAGGGAATATACTAAAGTTAAATCGCAGCCAAACATAATACGATTTAAATCTATTAGGTTCACATTTACAGATGTACAAGCTATCCAACTTTAAGGGAGCAAAGTGGACATTTTAGCGGCATCTAGTGTTGAGGTTGTGAATTGCATCCAATGGCTCACTCCACCGCTTTCCCCTCTTTTGAAGCACAACGAGGCTCTCACAGGACAAAGACATTGTCAGATTTTCGCTTCATTGCTCAAGGAGACAGTGTAGAGCAGTTTGTCCGTTCAGGGTTACTGTAGAAACAACATGGTGAGTTTCATGCCAGGGGACCTGCAGTGTATGTAGATTGAAATAGCTCATTCTAAGGTAATAGAAACATGCTTCAATATGAAAGGTCTTTACACACCTCTGAAGACATAGCTATGTATATTGCATTTGTGTCAATAGATCCTCCCAAAAATTGCAGCACCGTTAATATTGTTTTTTACCCATGAATTTGTACAATGATAAAAAACGAAATATAATTATTAATCCTTGTATCCGTATTAAAGGAATAATTCACCCAAAAATCATACAGAGGAAAAAAATCATACAGGTTTGGAACAGGATGATAAAAAAGTTTTGTCCCTTTAAGTGATGCATCAGAATCAGGTAGTGCTGCTTAGAACACACTTAAATTACATTTTAAAGCAAAATGATGGGTACTGTATTTCTCAATTTTGTGCCTTTCTATCTTCCTCTCTTTCAGAGTAAGGAGGCAGAGATGAAAGACGCTCCTCTGTTGAATACAGAAAGTGAAGATGCGGAGTCCTGGTAGGGGTCGAATGCTGCTGTCCAGGAGACAGACTGATATTTCATTCGAGAATCTCTTTATCCACCTCAGAGATTGACTATCAGCACTGGTGCAATAGGGCCAGAGGCCTCGCCCATCAACACACACACACCCTCGCTCACACACAACTAAACAGTTCAAGGCTTCACTCGCAGTACCCTAAGGCTATTTATTATAGCGGCTGACGGTGAGAGGAGTCAGGCACATGCAGACCCCGAGATCAGTTGAGTTGAGTCTGTGAAGTAATCAGACAAGTCAGATAAAGATAAAGGTGAAATTTCTTTTCAAGTCTTTTAAAGCAAACAGTGGACCCTTGGGAATATATCTCTAATCTATCCTCAGAGCTACATGCACAATAAAAAACATTAACACATTCAAACACACACATAGCGTCTAGTATCTTTATATTACCTGCAGGGCAGAAGGTATTTTTTACAAAGCTGACAGGTAAATTAGAGAAATAATCACGAGGCCCATTCCTGAAAAACCTGTTTTGTCAGCATAAAGTCTTTGCGGTATCACACATACAGACACTGATGCCGTAAGGGCCACACAATAGGTGCTGTTAGTACTCTTGCCTGAAACTCCTTCACATTAAATATTAAATAAACCCATACTTCATAAAAAGAGAATCAGGTACACAGCAGGAAAGAAGTTTTAATCAGCTCAAAGTGGATGCTGGACCATGGTTTCTGTTCTACCTCAAACTCCCACCTTTGCACTCTGCTAAGACCCTTGTATGAACGTAACTTGTGACGATGACTTCTGTCAAATCTTTTTCATTTCAGTTTTAATGATTTTCTTCATCTGTAATTACAGATTATCAATTTTAGTGGATTGACATTTTTTACAAAGTACTTTATTCCAAGTAGGCATATTCCCTGGAAATTCCATGCAAATGTCAACCTTGAAATGAAACAATCTTAAAACATTTTACCAAAGGTTTTTACCACATTGATAGGTCAGATGTCCATATTTAGTTTTTAAATATTTTTTGGTTTGATTTTAAAGCATAGCTTTCCATACACTCTCTTAATAATAAAGATGCTTCAGAAGGTTCTTGATGCCATCGAAGAAACAATTTAGTTTAAATGGTTCCATAAGGAACCTTTAACATCTAAAGAACCTTTCTGTTTCACAAAAAGTAGTTTGTGGCGACAAAAGGGGTCTTCGGATAATGAAAAGGTAAAAAGAGATCGTTCTTTAGAACCTTTGACTGAATGGTTCTTTGTGGAACCAAAAATGTTTCTTCTATGGCATCGCTGTGAGGAACCTTTTAAGATCCGTTTAATTACCATTCAATTGTCGCATCCATAACGGCTATGTTCTTCATAAATGGACAAAAAAAATGTTATATATAATCAGTCATCCCTTCTCCATTTGTTGGATATTATTGCTTCTGGTTTGAAAATTTTAATTCAAAGAAATCAAAGTATGTTGTGTGCGCTTTTCCTTCACATCACATGATTATTTCTCTCTTTCAAAATAGAAAACTCATGCATAGACTGATATTTTGACTGAAAATGTCACATCCATAACACTGTAATTGTCCTCCATCTCTTTCTTCTCGTAATATAATAATTTGAACTCAAATCTACAGCGTCCATTTGTTTATTTCATTAATAGCATCGTAATAAGCAGAATAACACTAAGTCAGCTTAACATGAGCACAAAATACACCCCTTCAAGATGGTATAATTTTACAGTGATCATCCTCTTATTTAGCTTATTCTGCGATATGACCGGCCACTCAACATTATCCCTTATTCGTTAACTAACAAGGTTTGTCCCACAATATGAAAAAAACAGCACATACACAGAGAAACATGAATCTGTATTAAAACACAATGCTCAGACAGTTACAGATTTAAAGAGTCTGCACATTTACATTTGGGTGTAGATTATTAACATCTGAGTAATGCGTTTCATTAAAAAGTCTGCCAGGCGCTGCATTCCAGCTCTAAACAACAGCAGAAACACACACACAAACAACGTTAACACACGCATACATGCGGTTCTCACATATGGCGAACGTTTCATAAAATCTTAATGGTATATACAGCATAGAGCCATTAACCTCTTTTGTACGAATGAGACTGTCCTCTAATAACAGGCCTGCGAGGAACCAGCCCACCCACATGTTTAGCAGAAAACTATACACATATTTGCTCCCAAAAAACATCAGATTTAGACAACCCTTTTAACACTGGGAGAAGTGACGACATGGAAAGACTATAGTGAGATGGAATGCTGAATGTGCTTGTGGCAAATGTCCTCATGATCAGGGGTTAAATTGGACTGGAATGATCCTGAAATGAATTCTAGCACCATGGAATCAAAACAAGAAAGAATATTATTTGCTGTTTGTTTGTCAGTTCATTGCTTTTTCCATGTGCCCCGGTTTGCTTGATCCAGAACGCACGTTCCATCGCTATTTTGTAAGTGTATTGCTTGTAAGTTCATTACGTAACGTATTACATTGTGCAATACGTTTTCAGTGGCTCGCCTTCTCTATTCTGTATCAATAAGCATTATTAAATATTATTTCAAAAGAATATAGGCACCAAAAACTGCTGTTAAAAATACAATCTGTCCTTGACTGAACACATCTCTGTGTTATTTATTTAACACAAATTCAAGCAAAAAAAATCATAGTGTCTTTAAAAAACACCTGTGTCAAAGTGAAAAAATATTTTCTTGCACCAAGAATCCTACTTTCCTGTATTTCATATTTCCAGTTAGATTTCTTGCATTATGACCCTATAAGTTTGATGGTTATATCTCAAGGTAATATCCTAAATCACCACACATTTTATGGGTACCCCCACCACCAAAATCTCAGTTAAACCCTGCTTATGATGGATCAGAGGACTGAATGTGAATGGGACGTATTGTGCTAGTCTGTATGTGGTGGAGTTGTGTGCTGTTCTCGCTCTCTTTTTCATTACTGCATGTTAGAATGCTGTTCCACTGCAATTAGCATCTTAGTCACACTGCGACAGTCTATTTTAGTCTCCATCTCCCGTTCTACTGCTCTTCTCTCCATCCATCCATCTCCATGTTCTGATGTCCTTCATTTCCAATAGCTCCCTTCTTTTTTTAATTCCAAATCTCAGTTTATATTCTTTATTTTTATCTCCTTCTCTATTCTATATTCTATATTCGACACCTATTAACTGAACAGTTAACATCACATATGCTTTGATTGGGTGTTATTGTATGGCAGGTTCACATTCAGAATGGAGAGACAACTTGATTGTTACCTTGCACATGTTACAGTAGGACACAATAATGTCCCCTTAAAAGCCATAAATTCTGAAATAAGTATTGCATCTCTTCAGGGTTTTATTAGATCTAAGCAGGACTTCAAACAAGTACTGTTTAGGCCTAAACGTTGAATTTGAAATGATTTTTTTTTTAACTATGATGACATCAGCAAGCAACTTGCTAGAAATGGATAGAATTCAATTATCTAAGGACTTCTGTTAAAGGGATAGTTCACCCAAAAATTAGAAAGATTTCATTATTTACTCACGTTCATGTCATTCCAAGCATTTTTGACTTTCTTCTGCAGAACTCAAAAGAAGATATTTAGAAAAATGTTTTAAATCAACGAACATTTGCCTCCATTGACTTCCACTCTATGTACACTTAGATCTTTCTCAAAATCTTCTTTTATGTTCCACAGAAGAGTCATATACAGGTTTTGAATGTCATGATGGTATAGAAATGACAAAGTTCTTGGGTGAACTATTCTTTATAATACGTTAGTTTGTGCATGTTTGCAGGACCTTATGGGTGTGAGTGTACGTGTAATTCCAAAATCTGATCCCCACATGTTAACTGTGGAATGTCACAATTCCAATAACATTTGGTTTCCATAACCGAGCTGACATAAGATGTAGCACACATTCGTACAGTATGTGGAATGCTTTTTATCAAAAGAACACTAGGTTCCTTTAACACAAATAGTCTCACACAAACCACGGTTCATCCAAAACACTGAGTGGGCTGCAGATGAAACTTTCATTTATTGAACATAAAACAGGCTGTTGTGCAAGCTTATGTGTGTGCCTACGATGAGCTGCAGTATAGAAAACAGAGATCCCAGGTATGCAAAAGGTCAGGCATGAAAACAAGTATCAACCTGACGATGATTGTGACTGACGTCCAGTGGCTGGTGTTGTCACGGTAACTGTACTGAGAGACACTCATTGGAGAATTTACTATGTGTGCAGTTGAATCATCATCTGGTTAGTGAGACAAAAGGATGATTCATGTTTGGTGCTTGGGGGTCAGGCCACACATAGGCCAGCGCTAATATAAAGGGTCAAAACCCGGTCTTTCTGGGTCAAGTTCTTCTTATCATCTAAAACACCAACTTCACACATACATTTACATTTAGTAATTTAGCAGAAACTTTTATCCAAAGCGACCTTAAGATGAGGGGCACAATGATAACAGCTGGACCAACATAAAGACAACAAAAAGCATAAGTGCAATAAAAGAAAACTGGTCTCATATAGCCCATCACAGTATACACATGAGGAGAAAAACGTACAGAGTAGGCTAATATGTACACAAGCATAATTTTGTTTTCCTATCACAGCGAGGACTTTTAATTGATTTATTTTGTTTTATATACATTTATATCGCTTCTTGCACCCTGAACTCTCTGTAAGTCGCTTTGGATAAAGCGTCTGTTAAAAAACTAATTGTAAATGTAAATGTATTGACACATTAGAGGGGTCTTGAGTCTTGGGACCGCAAGATAATGACGGAAAAGCAAAAGAACTTAGAGAAAATGTCAAATAAATAAATAACATCTCTAAAATAGGAAGAATAAATACTAAAAAGTAAATACATGGGGGCACGGTGGCTTAGTGGTTAGCACGTTCGCCTCACACCTCCAGGGTTGGGGGTTCGATTCCCGCTTCCGACTTGTGTGTGTGGAGTTTGCATGTTCTCCCCGTGCCTCGGGGGTTTCCTCCGGGTACTCCGGTTTCCTCCCCTGGTCCAAAGACATGCATGGTAGGTTGATTGGCATCTCTGGAAAAATTGTCCGTAGGGTGTGAGTGTGTGAGTGAATGAATGAGTGAGTGTGTGTGCCCTGCGATGGGTTGGCACTCCATCCAGGGTGTATCCTGCCTTGATGCCCGATGACTCCTGAGATAGGCGCAGGCTCCCCGTGACCCGAGGTAGTTCGGATAAGCGGTAGAAAATGGATGGATGGAAGTAAATACATAAATTACAGTATTTATCAATCAAATAAATAAAAAATATGACTAAAAGCAGATAGTTAATATGTTAAAAAGATTTGGTTAAATAAAAAAAGTGTTAGTATATATATAAATATTTACATTTAGTCATTTTCTACTTTAAAAAACTAATAAATAATTAATATATTTAACAGCACATTTTGATAATATAAATTAACATAATATAAATAAATGTTACAGTTTTTATATGTTTTCAGTGTTTATAGTAAATATTAAAGAAAGATGAGTTTTCCAATTAATATGTGACATGAGGATCATCACACTTGGGTGTCCGTGGCATCTAAAAACACCATTGAAACATTGACAACACCTGCCCTAACCCTCCAAAAATTTCATTTGCACTTTATTTAGCATGTAGATTATATGCAATGTATTTGAGTAAGGTTAAACTCTCTTTAAAGGGACAGTTTACCCAAAATAAAAATTCAGTGATCCTTAAATTGTTCGAAAGCTGTATTCCTTTATTTTTTCTGTTGAACACAAAAGAAGATGCTTCGAAGAACATGGAAAACCAAAGATTTCTGTGGCACAATAGTGTTTTTCCCTCTACTATGAAAGTCAATAGTGCCCTAGAACTGTTTGGTTGCAAACATTCTTCTCAATATCTTTCTTTGTGTTCAGCAGAACAATGAACTCTATACAGATTTGAAACAACATGAGGGTGAGCAAATGACAGAAATTTCAGTATTTAATGAAGTATCCCTTTAAGAACACCCGGCCTAACTACATAAGGCAATGCTTAACAAAAGCACATTTAGAGATATTTCATGAAAAACTGCAGTATTTGCAAACACAAAAACACTTACTGACAGATTATTCACAATCGGAAATGGACACCATGTAAAGACGGACAAATTTAGGCTCCTCAGAGAAACATTTCACACGCCCACAGAGTCTCACACATACATATCAACACCTAGTGCATACTACGATTCAAACACCCCCCTACACACACACCTCTTGGTATCTGCAATGAGTCATGCTCCAGGAAAATTCTTTGGAAACCTTTGGAAATGCACTCTCAGACTTCCGGTTCCTGTTCTCACTTGCTGTTCAGCTTCCACAGTAACAAACCCATCCATCCATCCATCCATTTTCTACCGCTTATCCGAAACTACCTCGGGTCACGGGAGTAACAAACCCAAATGAGCAAATCACGTCACACAGAGAAACAGTTGTGTCCATCTCTTGCTTATTCAATATGTTTTTGCAACTTAATAAACCTAACAAATTTCATTGACCACACAATGATAGGTAGGTGATAAAACAGGAGGAAAAATCCCATGCCATGTCTGAGAATCAGAATATAATTTATATAGCAACTACCCGTAATACCCTATGGCAACAACATAATATGCTAAATCCAACCAATCACATCTACAGATGTGGGGGGCGGATTCAGAAAACATTTGTTAGAAAATTATTCTTAACTGCCAATTTTATTTTAGAGAAAAATTAGGAATGTGTTGTTTTCCCCAAAAAACGTATTAAGGCTGTTCTTAAATGATTTTCTCAAGATCGATTTATATGTCATTTTATTCTTATGGAAAAAAAATTCTTAAGAAAATATTTGAAAAAAATCTTAAGAAGGAACATTCTTATGAGCTTCATATAATTTATTATAAGAACAATCTTATATTTTGTAACAGTTTGGTGAATCCGGCTCCTGCTTTGCAACACCTTGGCAACCATTCACAGCATCCTATAGTATCAACACGACCAAAAACATCACATCATGCCATATAACCATATGGATGACACACTTTTCGTAAACAGAAGAAGTTAATTACAAAAAACAGTGTCATGAATACATCAAAAGACAATGAAACTCAATACACAACACATGCTTCTAGCAAATGCTTCAATCTATTACACGGTAATACAGGAAAGATAGACAGCTTGACTCCGCCGCCAACTTTAAATTAGCTTCTAGCTATCAGCTTTTAGCGTTCACCTTACGAAACAGTGAGGTCAGTGTGTAAAATGCACAGAAACAGAAATAAGGATTCCCAAACTCCGAGAGGATGCAGCAGACTTAATGTATTACTCATCTTGGAGTCATCGCTGGAATGACAGCACTGTTGTCATGCACCTTTAGATTGGATCACCGGCAGGCAACGAGAAAACCACAAACAAAAGGCCTATTGGTAGATCGTTGGTGATGTCATTGGTTTGACATGGCAACAAAAGCTCTAATCTAAATTGGCATTCATGGTATTTTACAGCAAGTAATCTGATTTCCCAGCATTTAAGATTAACGGATGTAATAAAAATCTCAGTCATTTGTTTTTGATTGCTCCTGCAGGAATCTTATGCATTGTGTGATTGTATGACTCACTGTACATATTGAGGAAAAGTCCAGTTGAAAATGTAAAATATTCTATACCTGAAACACACCTGTTACAATTTGTGATCAATTGATAAGAACTTTGTGAATATAAATGTCCCCGGTTTTACAGACAAGACTTAAGCCTGGTCACAAACGCAAATGCATGTCTAAACTGCACTTAACAAAAAAACTTTGCATTAACATATCTTAAGATATTTTAGTTTTGTTGCTACAGTAGCCCACGGACTGTAAGTAAATATATTTTTGATTAAGTTTTATATCATATTAACTTCAAAATGACACTCGGGAACATTTGCATTTCTAATTTTAAGATTCAGTGATATCTGTTTGTAGGTTTTAACCCCCCAAGTTTGGCATAGATAGACTAGAGAGTGCGCTTCTGTGTAGGTGTTTCCATGTTTTGGAAACAGAGGTAAATTTTGGAAGAAGAGGTAAAGCCAACAACAAGTCAGTGTTCATTCCAGGTCCTAAACTTAATTAATCTGACCAATGTAACATACCCACTTTTACAGATCACTCAACACTATCCACCGAAGATATTACTGATATCTTGTATTCTAATCATTGTCAGTGTGTGCGTGCGGTTCTAATTGGACGTCTGCCCACTAACCCAGAAACCTTGCGCACACCCATTCCCCCACGCATGTTGGAACAAGACAACACTGTTGAACTCAAGAGACATTAGCCATATAGTCTTTCATTCAATACTCCCACTGTCTGTGTGTGTGTGCGAGACAAATGGATGTTTGTGACCGCTGGGGCAGTGAAGCCGCATTCTGTCAGAGCGAGAGTGGGGCAAGGGCAGATTCTGACGCCTTTGAGCGAGAGCTCAATATGCAAGAAAAAGAGACTTTTATTCCTGCTCTGGACAATAGTGCCAGCCAGCGAGCAGCACCGCACAGTTCTCTCCATTAGCTCTGCACTGGCAAGGGGTTACACGCAATCTTCCTTTCAGTACTTTCAAAGAACTCTGTAGGTCTCATCATCTAATGACTGCTTCAGACCATTTGTTAATTCCCTCCCTCTTACAGTCGCTCATAGTCCTCGAACTCAGACATGCCCGATTCATCCAAGCCGTCTCAATAGTATCAGCTTGCAGGCGTGCAACCCAACCCTATCTTATCAGCTGCAGGCCAAGAAACAGACCTACCCGAAATACAGTCAGGAGTTTACCCTCCCCACACAACTCTCTTTAAGAGAGAAGCATGAAGACTGAATTCACCACAAAAGAATGTGCAGCTGAGAGAGGGTGAAATATTATGTGTGCGTGTGGCTACTAACAGACCGCGGCCAAACTGTTAGGCTTCCCACCCATTAGACTAACAACATGTGTGAAAAAGTTTTTGTAAGACTTCATTTTAAGGTGTGTACAGTCTTCAACGATTCTATACAGAAAGTATACAATAAGTAATTCCAAAATCATGTTATTTTTCAATACTGTCCTGTTTATTTGAAGGTTTTACCAAAAAAGCTCACCAACAGAAAGTTGTCCACAAGCATTTTCCCTGAGGATGCATGGAACTCTTGAAAGAATATGAAGACATCTTTGCTCAAGGTGACTCAGTTTCACATCCGAGTTAAATTTTCCAGCCATTTCTCCATCTGTATATTGAGACTCACATTAGAGAAACAGAAAGATGGTTTCATGACAACAAAAATTGTCGACTAATGGTAAAACATTTACTTTAAAATAATAAAATATTTGTATTTGTAGGTGGCATCTACCTGCAGGGACAACCAGAATTGACCAGACTAACAGAACCTGTTGGTCCAAGCAATGGAAGATTTCGTTTGGTACCACTGCAGACAAGGCACACTGCATTAATAATGTTTTAGTAGACACTCCAAATATAAAGTGTATATAACTATAAATAGTTCATATAAATATAAACTATAAATGTAGATACATGGATGAATGCAGGATATAATGTGAATGATGAATACTACATTTAATTTGAGCTGTGACATGGCTGCCGAATAAGTCATGCTATGTTACAAAACAATCTCAGATTTACATTTTCTCATATTACCCTTCACCCTCTGCAACTATTGCAGTGTGGATGTTCTCGCAATTATTACCCAACGCCGTTTCCCTTTCCATAGGGAATTTATCCGATTTATTTCTACACTGACTTTCATGTACTTATTTTTCATAAAAAGACTGCCCTTTTTCCTTATGAAACCTAGTTTCTGGTTGGAATCCCCCACCTTATAATATTATCACATATGGATTCAGGGGAATATAACTAATATGCACAGCATAAAATAATCTCTTAGCTGTGCGTTATTAAGATTTCACACATTTCTGACAGGGACTGCAGCAACATCCTGTGAGAACTTTTTAGTTACTGCTATCGCATGCTGTTGCAAATTATAAAACGCACGTGCCACTGCCAGTTTTGTAAAAAAAAAAAGGTATCGTACACTTAATACCTCCTTTGTAATATGTACAATAATAGTGAGAGACAGTGACAAGTCTTACATCCCCTCAGTTACACAGTGTGTGAAATACATCACCATAGCAACTATCAGAAGAGAACCTCTGGAATTTAGTTCTTACATTAGACAGATATTCTTCCTCACTCGTTCATCTTGAATGAATCCAGTTTTTTTCTGTCAGAGTGCAGCCAATGCAATGACCTCACTTTAATCTCTCTCTCTCTCTCTCTCTCTCTCTCTCTCTGAGACCTGTCAATCACAGGTTGTAATAAACACTGATTGGCTAATTTAACCAGATTAACAGCAATTAGACTCACGATAATAAAATCTGATGAGATTTAAAATGTGTGTGACTTTTGAAGGGTAAAGGTTTTGTGGGCAAACTAAACTTATATGCGGAAATAATTCTACCTCATTATGTTGATGAAAGGAGATAAGTGGTTGTCAGTGTGCTGGATATGTATTCATACACTCACTATGAATGGCTCGTTGGCTACATGTCACCTGAGAACTTTGGTAAAGTGTTAAAAATTCATTAGGTCATATTGAGTCGCCCCCTCAATGCAGGAGCATTATGAAAAATAATTATACTTGTATATATTATATATGCACTACTGTATAACAAGAACATGAAATTAATATATAATACTATATTAGCAATGAAATATTGAGGAACAGAGCAAAACTATAAAAAATTATTTTGTTTCAAAATGGCAAGAAGAAAAACAATCCATATAGATCAGAGAACTGACTATATTGCAAAAGCTGTTAGGCTATCTTGAGTAATGGGATAGCACTGCGTATTAGTCTTTAATAGGATACATATGTGTCTGCAAATACACATACACATGCAGAGACCCATCACATGCTACGAGTCTTACAAGGCAAGTTCCTTTGAAGAGCCATGGTCACAAGGAACGTCTAGACATCAAATGTCACAGAGTTCAGTTTGTTAATGCATTCATTCTCTATTACTTAACTGTTGAACTTTTACACATGGTTGCTGTCAGTCCGCTTAAAGCTTGTCAAATGTAGCCAAAAATCTGTTCATTCAGAGACTAGTAGAAGAAAAACAGATTTTCACCTGTTCTTGACCAATTAACAGATGCTTACACGTTGCCCCTTGAAGGAATGAACCTTTTTTCATTTTGATATGTCCATACGTGAATGTTAACCATTCAACTCCTGTTTCAACAGACTGAAACTGACCTTAAAAGAGCAGGCTGTTGTTTATTTCAAGTCTACAAGCACTGCAATCCGAAGGCTGAATTTTTACGAACAGGATTAAAGGTTTCACAGGATGACCTATGAGGAAATATTGTTCGTTGCTTAGCGACACACAAAACTTGATGCCTCTCAATGCTTTATCCTTTATTTTTCTTGGGCCAACTTTGGCCTAGTTACTCAATATTAGTCTCAGTCTTGTACGTCACGCCCACGGACCGTTGGCTGAACGTCTGATGCATAAGGCACACTTTCCAGGAAACACTTTTGCACATTCAAAGTCATCATCTGATTGGTTGAATTTCAAAGGATTTCCGGAAGACGAATGTGTCGCGTTCTATAATGGTCCGCCTGGAAACAACACGAAGCTGTGTGAAATGTTTCCTAACATTTAAGTTAGGTGCTATATAGAATCACCGAAGAACCATACAGGGACTTAACAGGTTCTTTATACGGAAACGGTGAAATATAGCACCTCGGTAACCCCAAAGAACCTCTGAAGAACCACGGAAGCACCAAGATATGGTTGCATATAGCTCTAAAGTTGGTTTCGCTATATGATTACGAGCATAGAACAACTTTTAGTGCTATAAAACACTTTTTAGAGTTTACACTATATAAAATAAAGGTGCTTAAAATGGTTCTTCACAGCGATGCCATAAAATAAAAAAATTGCTTCAACAAAGAACCATTCAAAGGTTGTTTAGGCAACAATCTATTTCTTGCCTTTTTATAATATGAAGAACCACAAAGGACCTTTTTGTGAAACAGAAAGGTTCATCAGATGTTAAAGGCTCTCTATGGAACCATTGAGACATAACATTTTTTTAAACAGTCACACTGTTCTGTACTGGTCTTCTATTGGACACAAATCTCCAAGTGATACAAATTCACAGGTCAGATGTTTTCATGTGAGCTTCAGTTTCTGGTTTATTACATTTGCAAGAGTGACCGTTGTAGTCTAGACAAAAATGTGATGGCTAACACTAACACATATCAAGGTTCAAGTCCTTGCACTCAGGCCCAGCACTCACATATTCTGGTTGGGCAGATATATATAATTCATTCAGAATAATTTCTTGATTACATTCATAATCTGTACATTTCTTCTTACATTTTTACAGGTCTTTTGCGTGATTTAATTGACAGATCATTATTTAATAGATTGTACAAATATGTTTTTATTAAGTATTTAATAAAAAGTATTCCATTTTAATTTTTTTTTTTTCAACTGAATATTTTGGAAGCGCCCACGAAATATATGGGGGGGACAATTCTCCCCCAAGACCCAGCCCTGCTTGCACTTAAGTATTTATTCATTATTCATTACTATGTCCTTTTTACCATATAATTTAATTTATGAAATCACTAATTTCCTTCCTCTCCCAAATGAATGTGGGAATTTTCAGTCAGTAGAGTTCACATGCATCTGGACTTGATGTGACCATCAAGGATACCCAATTCAACACACTAAATTTAGGACATTCTTATTGGTAAAGCTAATGCAGGGTTTGAGTTTGCTATGGTTGCAACCCAGCATTTAAACAAAGTACAGAGATTGATCACAGCCAAATTTGCTATGTTTCTGCTCTTTTCAGACATAGATCTGGGAAAATCTGTTCTTTAGGAATCTTCTCTCACAGAGCCATATGGTGCCTGCTGGGTACTGATAAACCTCCCAGACAGGCTCCCCACCCTTCACACACACGCAAAGAATCAGATAACATTTCTAAAGTAACTCGGAATATAAACTCCAATCTACATGCAATATGTAGTCTACATAATACGGGACGGCTAAAATCATACATTTTAGTTAGAACACAGTTGAGTCGTCTATGCTTGAGACCATGTGTGGAGAGAAACAGAGCTGTTAAAAGGAGGCAGAAATTCCTTCTTCTGACTTACTCTGGATCAAGACACGAAACCCCATCTGTTCTTCAAACCCTTTAAACACAATCTCACAGACATCTCAAAACCCACCTTTACGCACAGGCAACTCATTCAGTAACACTTCGTTACTTGGAAATGAAAGCCCCACTTACATCACAAAGTGGTCTAATATAACCTCGCTTATCAAATCAAAATTAAATAATTGTGACCCTGGATCACAAAACCAGTCTTAAGGAGCACGGAAACATTTTTATGAAAAGACAAAACAAAATTATCGATTTTTTATCCCAAAAATCATTAGGATATTAAGTAAAGATCATTTCCATGATGATATTTTGAACATTTCCAACCTTAAATACAGTATATAAAAACTTTATTTTTGTGAGTGGATGGTCTGCCAGAGTGCCCCTGATTCACAACTTCAAAGGCCATTTTCTCAATATTTAGATTTTTGGCACTCTCAGATTCCCGAGTTTAAAAACGCTTGTATCTCAGCCAGATATTGTCCTATTTTAACAGCTCATACATCAATAGAACTCTTATTTAATTTTGAAAAATTGACCCATAAAACCCATTGTTGTCCAGGTCACATTTTAGTTTGGTCAAATAGTTTGATTACATTTCAAGCCAAGGTTAAATGGACCCAAACAGACCCACGCCATTTTAAAACCCTTTCCCCCCTATTAGGGCTGCGACTTGGCCGACTGAACATGAGAAGTTTTGTGATGCCCTAAAGCAAGAGACTTAACAAAGTACTGTATTTAAACAAGAGCCTGAGGGTAAAGCATACACACGGGGGAGGGGAAGTGACATGGCTCCTTGTTCTTGCATGGGAACAAGTCTGTTTGGGAGCACTTCCTGCTTTGAGACGAACCATGTTTTACAGGTAAATAAAATACAGGCTTTGCAGTCATAAGCAAAATGAAATTACCAGAGCTGTGTAGTTATTACAGCCTTAAATTACCATATAGCTAAGCGAGATATTACAACCTTTCTTATCCTCCTTTCCACAGATTTAATTATTCTGCTCATACAGATAATGTACAGCACAAAGATTCAGTCAGTCAGCAATGTGGAAACATTAAAAATGATCTATAAAGTTAGGTTACTCCTGTCAACACTTAAAACGCTCTTGCAGAAAAGGCAAGAATACTTTTCTTTTAACAAGACCAATAAACAAATACAATCCAACGGAGTCAGCAGTGAGCATTTGTAGATGTTTAGTGCACTTGGCACTATATACATTAATACATTAAATCATGACTGTCGGTCAGAAACCTCATATCTTTTTTCATCAAAGCTTATGTCACCTTTCATGTTTGTCTTTTGGTTTCGCAAAAATGTTAAAAAGCTTTTCACCTTTGACAACGCAGTGTTTAATTCTTGAGAAAATGAAACTTCTTAAAATTTCCTGTTAGGTGGCAATTTTGGAGATACAATGTTTTATTTCAACAACGACAATATTTCTCATGATTTTGCTGGTGACATAAAATGAAATATCTAATTTTGCTAATTTCAGCTAATTTTGGTTTATCGTAAAAGCTAATAAAACAAGTACTGCAGGTTTCTTTTCTTTGTTGTATTTTCTTTTATATTTTCTTTTGCATTTTATATTATATTATTTTATATTTCATTTAAAAAAAAATATATATTAGTTGGGTTGACAGATATTGTCGCAAATTTTTTTATAACTAACTATATACCTTTTTTCATAAGATTGAACGTTTTCTATTTTGCAAACTTTTATGCTTATGTTAAGAGGACAACTATTTTTTATACCTGTTCACCAACATATTTTTTTTCATTTCTAACCAAAGATATCTATTGAATTTCATAAATAGTTTTGCTTTTAGTCATTTCACCCAGCCTCCACCTCTGTAAGACATTGAGAAAGTTTCCACATGTATGCTGCGAGTGTTGTTTTCTTTGGATGCCTCTCTAAACATCATTACACTATGGGTTCAGCATGCGCACGTGATACCATGGAACAAGATAGCAATGCTATCACTTGCAACCCCCATTCTGAGTTCCAACTGCCCTTTGACCCTTGAAACATACGTATATTCAGCACTTCAGCCTACCTTAAGATACATAATCTTTGGGTACTCAGTGACCGAATGAGGGATCTGAAAGAAGAGAATGAAATGGAGAAAAATGCTGGAGAAACAGCTTTACAGTTAGTCACAGAACAAGACAGGAAGTCTCAAATGGAACCACCCTTCCTTCCTGCCCAGCACTGGGATCACAGGCAACAGTTTGTGTGACACACACACACACACAGTGCTGGTATTGTGAAATGCAAATCACAGATCACGCTTTGATAGATAAACCATATAACACATTGAAAAAAACTAGCAAAAGCAATAGAAGGAGGCAAATGTGCAGTTGCTGTTGACAAACCGTTCCGGTTAAAGCTGCAAGAAGAGATGTGAAAGCTCTGTATGCAGAGGATAGATTAGGTCTGAGGTTAGCTTTATTTCTCAGCATAATCGTAAGAAATGCACTTCCTCCATTCTGGAACAACAGGAAATGGTCTGATCATCTGATCTCCAAACTGGCATCGTAAACAAATATTATCATGTCTTTAAAATGCTATAGCACGCTTAAAAGCTTAAAGGGATAGTTTAAACAAAATAAAAAAAAATCATCATTTACTCACCATCATGTCATTCCTAGCCTTTGTGACTTACTTTATTCTGCAGAACACAGAAGAAGATATTTTGAAGAACGTTGGGTAACCAAAAACATTGGCCACACTTGATTTCCACTATGGACACAAAACCACTCATTCATTTCTCAAAATATCATCTTTTGTGATTCACTGAAGATAGAATCATATAAAAGTTTTGAATTAATGACATGAATAATGAATGACAGATTTCCATTTTTGGGTGAAATACCCTTTAACTCTTTTCAAAGATGTTGCAACTAGAAGTTTTCCTGTGGCTCAGTGGTTAGAGCATGGCACTAACAATGCCAAGGTCATGGGTTTCTTAGTCAGAAACAAAATGTATTATGCAATGTAAATCGCTTTGGATAAAAGCATAAATGTAAATAAATCTTTATAGAGCGTTGGAAACATACACATTCTGCAGCATTCATTTTTTGGGAAAAGGTCAGGCGGATATCTAACAGCAGACATTAGCTGTATCTATGATATATCGACACAATAACCGTTACAGAGAACCAAGTTAGCAGATGCAATCAGAGTTCACACCTTTGAGTGGCAACGTGGTTGCAATCTCCTGTTTTGTCAGCTATTTCTGCAGTGGCTTATACGGTCAAAAAGAGGCTAACCACTCGGTGTGGTTACTTGAGCTTTAGAAACACAAACACACAGATCAGTACTGATAAAAGAGATCACTTCTTCCTCAAAAGGGAGGCTCAGTCTTATTTGTATGAGTTGACTGAAAGTTCCTCAATGAAACTGTAAAATATGTCCACACATATAAGAGAGATTTCAGTGATATGGGACATGGATCATGGAAATTACCCAATATTACCGGTTTTAACAAATAAAATGATGTTTCATCAGATTCTTCATCAATTGAATTTAAAAGGGCGTCTATTCATTTGCAAACAGTGTTTTGTGTTCTAGCAGTTTACTGACAAATACAAATAATTCTTAATATTTGTAGTTTCTACAGTGTAAATATTAATTTTACAGTTTTATTTTACAGAATTTTAACATGTTTTATTAATGCAGTAAAAATAGTGAAATTACGGAAATAAACTGCAATTTTACAAGATGGTTGTAGAGTAATGTTAAAAACATGTAAATTTACTCAAGAAATATATTTTACGCCTCAGGTGGTAGCGTATTACTGATTTTTTCACACTGTACGATCCCAAATACAAACTTATAAGTCAGTCTCAACAGATCATTTTCCATAAAACTAGAACCCAAAAGTCTCAGACACCCTAAAGGTTACGACTTTTCCTTGACATATTTTGCAACTCAAATTTTAAGCAATTGAATCATTAAAAAGCATATGGTAGGGGATAATGTGATAATTATATATGATCAAACAGCACAATGTTTAAAAATATGTCACTGTAGAAGTCTTTCATCCAAAAGACAGAGTAAAACGTGCAAAGTGAGAAGCCAAACTTCTGCTGGAAGTGATGCAGAAGAAAAGAGAGAGGAAAGAGGAAGCAGATAATGACCCCATTACACTATACAAATCTCTCTGTCTACAGGATACAAGCCTGCGTTTACCTCACCACTCTGAAGAAATGACCGACTGCCAGTGTGAACATAAACATCTTGCTAAAATCCTCCCTTTCAGAGGCGGATAACATTTACACAAGGAGGAATACACAGAGAAGACAAACGCTAGTATCAGAGAATCTTTCTCTGAGAGAATCTGAATGTGAACTTTCAAAAGGCTGCTTGTGTAAACATGTCAATTTTTGCGAAGGAGCGATATAGTCCTAAAGAGTTAGAGACAGAGGAGGCACACGTCTCTCCTTTAACTTCTCCAGAATCTTTCACCTACATTCATGACTGTGACAAAGTATTGCATAATAAAATACTTCCTTGCTTGCCGAAACTCGCTTGGCAGCAGACCTGTATCTAAGAATTTCTGACACAAAACTATAGACAACACCCTTTATAATCCTGCTATGTAGATAATGCATGACAAACAAACACACACAGACACACACAAAACAACAAACAAAAGAACTGTTCAGGGCAACAATGTCGGATACTACATCCATCAAACATGAAACATGTTCTTCTTTCCATCAAAAAGTAGTCTTTGCATTTAGGGTGATCAAGGAACAACATCTGACTGGTAAAACTGACATCTGACTGTGATGTCACAGAAAAACATTGGAATAAAGAACACACGGGTTGTGCGAAGAAACACATGATTCAGGGCATGTCACAGCATGTCTGTAGAAAGCACGTCTGACTGTAGTTTCAGCTCTTTGCTTACTGGGTGTCAGGAGGAAACTGGTCACATGACCTACGGCCTTAGGTCAAGAGTTTTGGGCAGCAAAGCACACTTCCTGTGACTGAGAGTTGACATACTATGTGTTCTGATGATATCATACCTGAAATTCTTGTTTTTGCATGGGCTTTGATGCCAGATAAATATGCTTAGCTAAAACATACTTAAATGCACCAATTTTGTACTTTATATACAAAAAACTATATTAGTGTTTAATACTTTACTAAGATAAATGTAAGATCCAAGTTTGATCAATTATTATTAAGTACTGAAGACTATATATTTAGCATATTAAGTACAAACTTAATGTGTGAAAATGGAGCACTTATGAAAGTGTATTTAGTGCAGTGATAATGGCTGTAAACAGATGAGACATTCAATAACATCATCAAAATACCATCAAATGAAGCAACCTAACTCGTGAGTTTCATCAGTAAAACCAAAAATCAAAGATCACTAAATGTAAGTTGGAGAACAAAATTTTGAAGCATTTTCACTTATTAAATTAAACTTGTTGTTACATAAAACAGCCAAACGTTAATGAAAATAAAAAAGATTAAAAGGAACAACAGAAAATCTTGTTTTTTTTTGTATGTCTGACTTGATCTAATTGAGAATATTTTAAAGAGCAATTCACAAGCAAGAAAATGATAACATTTGATTTGACTAGATCATTGACCGAACATCTACAAAATGTACATTTATGTAAATGAGTGCAGTTTTAAGCATTACTTGAATGAAACATATTTTAAACATGTTGTGTTTCAACGTTTAAATCTCACTGACGTGTCAGATATTTGGACCCGACTGTACACAAAACGCACCACAATATCAAAACCAGCTCCTCACAGGAAATTGTCTCTGTAAAGAAAAGGCAGATTATTCACCAATATGACATTTGTAAGGAGCCACACCTTCCATTGAAACCCAAAGCAAAGTAAAAGCAAAACTATCACATGCAGAGAGCACCTGAAACTTTCATTTGAATTTCTATCCGTATCAGCCCAAATGAAGCCGTTTAGAAAACAGACTGTGCAACTCATGAAATAAGTTAAGTAATCATTACAAAACCCTGTAGCTGTAGACATTTAATAAGCTACATCTGATACAGAAATAAATATTAGAGCGGGAAAGCTTTCCCGAACTGACTTGAATTGTAAACATGTCTCTGTATAACATTATAAACAAAGCAACTCTGTGTACTACACATTGAAACAAGTAATAAGGTAACCATTTTGTGTTAGGGTGGCATGTCTTGGCTCTGTTTAGACAGGCCCCGTTTCCATCTTCCATATACAAGCCCTACGCCATCAGGGACTCTGCGTCAAGACAAGCCCAGACTGCACAGCAGCAGGAATGAGAAAAATCACCGGAATCTGAGGGTATTCCCAGAACTGGCCACGGCTGTGACTGTAGGCATGGCTGCCTCCATCACTCTCTGTCCAGCCCTTCTGGCACGCACACACCCCTCCAATCATCTTCCCTCTCTGATGCTCTGAAAGAACCACACCTCGGGATGAATTATTTAAACAAGGGGTGGAATGGGGTTGTTTTCATGTCTGGATGTAAGTCAAACCGTATCACTTACCGAATGAGACTGTATCATGCTTCAACATACAGAAAACAGTCTCATTTAAGCTGTGGATCACATGGTTTATGACAACAGTTATGTTGGTATCCTAATACAAGACTTAAATAGAAAGTAAAGCAGGTATAGTGCTGCTTTTATGCATCATTCACAAATTTCTGAACAGGCACAAAGCAGCCATAACTCATCCATGTAGCGTATATATACATTGTTAAGCTATAGATGCTGTGTCCTCAAAATTGCTGAAAATTTTAAAAATGCTTTTCACAATATATTTGATTTAAAGATACGACATCACATTCATCAATAAAATGTCTGTACCCATAAATGTGTATTTAAAATGTCAACCGCATAACATTACACAGTCAGTTACTGTGAAAATGCACGTGCTACTGCACATATACACATTTAACAATTCAAAACACCTTTAGGATGTAGACTGCGATGGAAGGAAGCCTAAAAACAGACAAACTAACACAGGCACATTCGAACAGGCACACAAACAAACACACCACCCACATGCACTCAAGCTGTGGTGCAATACTTCCTTTAACACACTTGCAGCAATCTCTTGCGACAGGGTTGGCACTGTATTATAAAAGCTGAAAAGCACAATCACTCCAGGACTTTATCTAATACAGCAAACCAAGCGCTGGATTGCTTATCTTGAATATGAAATGCATACGTCAATATACAACATACAGATGTGCATAGAGTATAACAGTAATCAATAACCCTAATGTCAAAACCAGTTTCCATCTTCGAAACATCATCAGATGGTAAAATGCGCAACTTGACGATTTGAGCTCCAGAGCTACTTTTATGGACTTAACAATCGTTGTCATTCAGCAACAACAATGCGTCGCAAGGCACAGTGAAAAATCAATAGATAGTACTGCAGTCTTCACGGCCTAATCAGGGTCATATGGTGGCTCTTAATCCCCTTAAAACATACAATCTTCACATAGCAAAGCCACGGGGTACTGTCTCCGTGGCAACACGGTCACATGACACTGACACCAGAAGACCTGTGACTGCTCAGTCACCTCCACTTACTGACCACAGATCAGCTGAAGACACCTTCCTGTTAGACATAGAGAAGATATGAAAAAAAAACATATGTTGGCAAATTGTAGAGGAAGTGAAACTTTCACTCTTCGCAGTAGAAAATTGAGTAAAAAGTAACATCGAGTTATTCACCGCTTCCCCTATAAAAAGGTTGTTGAAAATCTAAGTTATTAACCAATTTGATGCTGCTTATAGCCTTAAGTTAAAACCGAGAGACAGCTCACCCAGCGAGACACCTACTAACCTCTCCAATACAGAAAGCACACCAAATTCCTGAAGTTTAAAAGTAAATGCAACATCACCTTAAAGACCATATAATAACCAACTCAGGAGGAATGAAGCATATAAATACTTTACACGTATATAATTATGTGCAGCGGGCACGCCTGGTTTTGAACATGGCCAAAAAAACCATCTGCTATTTCTAAACCTTTCCCAAACATCTGTTTTAACCCACGTTTTGCACGAAGTCGAAGTAAAAATCACTCCTGAAGCATTTCCACTCCTGTGTGTATCATTAAGTTATCACCATGCAAACACACGGGCCAGTCTAGAATGCAGCTGTGGAATGTTACCCTCCTCCTTCAACTCAAAGCATGCTTCGGTCACATGACAGCTTCTGCTACATGACCCCATTACTGTAACTCCACCCTCGGAGAGTTCATTATCAAGTTTCATCCGAATGCTACACAAGAGCACCTTATTTGTTTACGGTTTCATCAAAGTGTGTTAGACAGGGTCAGTCCTGAGAGACTGGACCTGTCAATCAAAGCAGCATAACTGGCAGCGGCACAAAGATACTCGCTTACATCTGAGAAACAGCACACGTCGTATATGTGTATTCATTGCAACATATAGTAGATTGCGTAAACCTTTTCACGTTAAATTGATGGATTACTTAAACATACCTACTCTTGAAAATGTGCAAGCAGAAAGAAGGGGAAACACGGTTCATGATTTTTTAAAAATGCAATTTGTATTAAAAGTCTCTTTAAAACAATCAGACAGCTGTTAAAATGCTAGTCTGAAATTAAACGTACAATCGGATTAGAATTTCAATGGTACATCACATTGTTAAAAACAAAATAACAAAAATCTGATTTAACTGGTCTAGAGAGACAGTGGTTTGTGGCTTTGAGTCTGGGGGCGTCAGTACCTGCGTTTCACACTATATTTGGCCAAACCTAGACCAGTTCCAAGAAAAGAGCCAAAAATTGTTTTACTGAAAGGCCCAAAAAAACTCAAAATAGTGATAACTGCCATTCCATTGACAATAGGCCTTTTAAACATTGTGAACCCCCAAAACAATCAGCAAGTGTAACAGTTAAGTACTTTGTGGATTGCCATGAACAGAGACTGCTTGCAGACCATTGCAGCTTGGCACTAAACTCTTGAACAGCTTTTAGGAAGGCACTCGACGCGATGACGTAAGCTCCGACGTCCTCACGTCACAACAGTAAAGTCCTAGCGCACGCTGGAGGAGGAGGAGAAGGGGGAAAAGTGGCACGTGAAAGTGTTTTTTTTCAGTTGTGACGTCATCCGCCGGCACAATAACAGCAAAATGACGCGATGCATTGATTCACGACGAGGGTCCTTTAATCAAACTCACGTACAGCAAGTTTTCCTCCCGTGTCTCAGTTTTCCGCGTCTTGGGGTTTAAGTTCCAGTTATGAGTGCAATCCGAAACGGGCGTCGATCGGCCACTTGTGTTGACATCAATGCTGTGCAATACTCCAACCCTAGCGGAATTCCTGAAGAGTGATCCACTATTCCAGGGGGTCTCCTCCTCCCCTTGAGGAACTCCTACTCCAAAAAAAGCCAAGGCCAGGGGGAGACACGTAGCTCAACAGTACAGAACTCCTAAAAATATAAAACAACAAAAACGAACGAATAACTACCGCTAGTTCGTGTCGCAAAAGACGACACCACACTGGCCGGCACCTGAAGAAGAAACAAAAACTCAGGAAAAACACAAGTGCCTTCAACGCGTCAGTTTGTCTAGATCCCAGAACATTCAAGTATTCTGTCGTGTAAACACTGGTTTCAATATTCTTTTGTCGTGTGCAAGACATGGTGGGACACTTTATAGGAATACTGATGACAGTTAACACCAGAAAATAAGCGATGTTTGTTGTGTCTTTGTCCTCGAGCAAACTTGTTAGTTCTCGTTTAATCTTACGGAGTCTTATTGACGTGCGGCTCACTCACCATTGCAAACAGGAAAGGGGACAAGTAATGCTTTTCTGTTTAAAGAATGACACAAGACGAGCAGCACTGATCGTCTCCATTTGGCGCCGAGGCATAGTTCATTTGTCGGACAATTTCTGCAAACAGTTCGTCCACCGAGCCTTTATTTTTGGCAGAAGTTTCCATAAACGGGCAGTTCCACTCGTCAGCCAGAGCTTTGCCTTCCCCGGAAGAGACTTCCCTCTCTCCTTCCAGATCCACCTTATTCCCCACTAAGATCATGGGCACTCGCTCGTACCGTTTCACGCGGATGATTTGATCCCGCATGGGTTTGATGTCCTGGAAGCTCTGTTGGTTGACCAGACTGTAAACGAGTATAAAGCCCTGGCCGTTTTTGATGTACAGATCGCGCATGGAGGCGAACTGCTCGGTCCCAGCCGTGTCCAGGATCTCCAGCACCGAGGGCGACGAGTCCACCTCGATCTCCTTGCGGTAGAAATCTTCGATCGTCGGATCGTACTTCTCGATGAAGGACCCGGTGACGAACTGCACAGTCAACGCCGATTTTCCCACGCCGCCGGATCCCAACACGACCACTTTGTATTCTCTCATGGCTGCTAATGCACAGGCAAGCAGTCACTCCCTCTCTCTCTCTCTTTCTCTAAAAGGCGCGTGCACCCGCTTTGAGCCGCCCTGCTGTTTCAGTCCGCCGTCCTTCCGCTCGCCGCCCGAACCCAGCCCGATCTCTGGCTCAGGGCGAGGTCGCTGCAGCACGATGTGTGTTCTGGGGTGAGAATGGGCTTGATTCTGGCCGTGCCCCAGCATTAGAAACGCATCGTGTTGTACCTTGCGCCGTGTCTGTGCTTCGGGAGCGATCAATTCATGCGCCTCTCTCTTGTCTCTATCGCACACGCGCGCAGTTTTCCTGCCCACAGAGCCTAAAGCGCGTCACGTCTTTACGTCACCGACACAGAGTTTCTTAAAGGCGCAGTCATCTTAATACACACGCTGGAAGTTTTTTTTATAGTGGGTACCACGCCTAGGTGAAAATATGCGTGTTGCAACTGCATGAGTCAGGACTGATTCTGGTCAGAGTCAGAAACCATTTAAGGGTAATCCAAAACGCGTGTTATATAATTCTGTAAAGTAAAAAAACTCGTCGGGGTGATTTAGTTGTGTTTTAACTATTGTGAAAGCCATGAAGAACTAAACATTTCTGTGTTGGTTTAGGACAGTGTTTATTTTGTTAACCTTTACAGACCCACCTGCCAAACTCTCGGACAACCTAAAGACTAAAGCTAAATTAGTATAATTTACAAGATTTTATGGTTTCCGATTAAAGATAACCTAAGTATGTTAACTAAATGATAATTAGATTGTTGTTAAAAATCACAAGTTAGGAGATGCATAGATTTTTTTTATACTTTGATGTTTTTAAGGAAATGTAATTTCTTCGATCATCGAAATTGCTTAAAGATAAAGTTTCCAAAGAAACATTATGTGCAATACCAGAGCATTTTAACATTTCATTCGGCTTTGTATCGACTGTGTATGCGCTATTGAATGCTCTGTCAGCATAATGTATTTGGTAAAGCTGGATATTCCCCTTTTATGTGACGTCAAATGTTTCTTAAAAACACAAAACCTGTATGAGGCCTATGCATAGGAATATGTCAGGTCAGAAGTGATTAAGACAAACTATAAATATCGTAAAACATGTCGCACCGACATGACTCATTCCTATTTCCTGTATGTCAGGAACAGAGGTTATAAAACAAGGTAAAAGGTTAAAAATTCCAAGAAGGCACACGCATCCTTATCATACTGGGATGGTTCAGCATTACCTGTTAGATTCATTGCTGGGAGTTATCTTATCTTACTGTAATCATCATTAGGTCTATTTACTGATAGAAGGATGGAAACTTTCTTTTATATTTCCTTTTATGTGTGCTAGCACATATATACTATCACAGTTTATCAGAATATTCGTTCAGATTCCACTGGATGTATCTTTCTCCTCAAACATGATATGATCACTTTCAAAAAGTCCTATTAAGTTTCTTCATTTCAGAATGGATGACATTTCTGTCCTTACTCTATCATCAGTTACGCATTCGACCAGAGAGAGGCTTCTAAAATCAATCTGATTGGACCTCTCGGTCGAGTGTAATAATTATCATCCTACACTAAGGTGCCCTGGGGTTAAGCACGGCAGCAGTCTGTACCATAAATATCTACAGTATATTCACACCTCTTTCCTGAAAACCTGTTATAGATTCCAACAGAAGCCGAAATCAATAATATACAGTATTCATAGTGCTCACCTTTATACAGCGATGGGGTGTTTTTATCAAGGAAGTCTGGGATTCCAGACCGCAGACACTGAGGGAAATGCGATTATGGTGTGTATAAGGACATCCTTTATTACCAACAGGTAAAACTAATCAACTTAAGCTGTCAATGACTTTGCCTTTGAACCACAGCCATGCACACAAGTGTCTTTTGTTGTCATTGATTGCCAAAGTGAGCAATAGTTGTGTATTGACCCAACGGAGGCCAGTGTAGGCTTGAGGGGTCATCACACTTAAAAAGCGCATGCTTAATCACGTCCATTGTACATGTCAATTAACATACATTAAACATTAAAGGCAATGTGATTTGCTAAATTAACTTATGTTTATTTATTTAAAACAACAACAACAATAATAATGATTATTATTATTTGCTCAATTTAATTATGTGTATTTATTTAAAACAAATAATAATTCTACAACTAAATGAAGACAAAACCGAGATCCTGCTGGTTGGCCCTAAATCACAGAGCTCCTCCCACCATGACTACTTCGTAGATATCGATGGTGTCCAGATTAGGCCCTTAACAACTGTGCAATTTGGAAGTGTTGTTTGACTCTGCGTTATGCTTTGATTCACACATTGGTCAGATAGTTGAATCATGCTTTTTTGTTCGTTCACGTCCCTCAGTTAATTTTGCAGCTGCTGAAACTATTATCCATGCTTTTTAATCTCGAGATTGGACAAGTGTAACTCCTTACATAGCGGCTTACCTGCCAAAGTTATTTATCGTCTCCGAATGGTGCAAAACTCTTCTGCTTGAGTTCTTCCATTAAATAAAAAATCTGCCCATCCTTCTCAAACTTCAATGGCTTCCTGTGCCCAAACGTGTTCAGTTCAAACTCTTAGTTTTAGTTTATAAGGCCCATAATATCCTCGCACCTCAATATCTAATCGAGTTGCAACCATATGTTCCTGCACGGACTCTCAGATCTAGCAATGATAACTCGCTTGTTGTGCCCAAGTATAAACTCTCTACGGTGGGTGGCAGAGCTTTCTGCATTATAGGCCCTAAGCAATGGAATAAGCTGCCCAGCCTCCTCTCTCCAGACCTTTAAGTCTCAACTTAATTTTCACACAATTTTACTCAAGCTGTTGTTGAAAACTCCTTTAAACTGGATTCAAAGTTTGTCTGTACAGGCTCAGAACAACAGGATAGACAACAGGCAAAATATTTACATAACGTCATGTGTGTGTTGCTTATTCATTGACTGGTAGATCAGTTCAGTCACCATTGTTTTGGACAGACTGTCATGGATCACTGACAGTTTTGATGCATCAGTGGCTTTGATGTTACACAGACGAATGAATCATATGGGCCACAGTCATCCAGACCAACGAGGGTCAAGCAGAAAAAACAGTGGCATTGCCCTCCATTTGGCCTGAATGCAAATGAAACTGTTGACTAAGGCTGACTAATTAATTACGTGTATTGCAACTGTGCAGTCAGTATAGATTTTCTGCCTGATTTTTAATCATTCTCTTGGCCCTGGTGGGAAGATATCTGGGATTTTCCCGCAAGTGCTTTAAGATTTTCTCTACTTAACAATAGTAGCATCATTACATGGGGCGTGAGGCAGTGTTAGGTCATCAGAAGATAATTTACCTTAACAGGAAATAGTGGCTAACATGCGATTAAAGTACTGACAATAAAGTAACATACATACTAAGGGGTTACGGTTATATATTATGAATTTAAAAGGACATACTGTTAATATGACATCGTATTCTTAATATAACAAAGTGTCTTTAAACAGCAATGATGGCGAATGATATAGAGCCACCTGGCGGTAAAATTAAGCATTGTTTATAAGAGAAACGTGTTATTCAATAAACGTAATTGAACGCAGGTGATTGTGTTAAAGAAAAGTTATTTTGCATGCTCGCACTTTAAATCGTTTAATCCGCCCTTTGGATGTGATTAAAAGTTATTAGGCAAAAATGATGACTTTACATAAACAAAAATCTAAGAAATGTAAAGTCACCAGTTAACCACAAGAGGGCAGCATTAAAAACAAAATAAACACTGAGCGTGAACACTGAACAGACAGTCAAACCAATAAAGGGAAATGCCTTTATCGACATTTATCTATTTCTATTTCTTCAAGTGTTAGACCTAAAAAAAACGAATCACTACATTAACACCAGTTTAAGTATAATACTGTAGGAAAGTCATAGTAACCACAAATTTACCATTGTCTCACTTTGATGACTTTAACCATGATATTTGTAGTAAAGCTATAGTTTATTCAAATTATAATACATTCAGACAAAACATTTGTTATAAAACAATGATTAATTTTTTCTAAGGGTAGTATCTCCAATTCTCCTATTAACATAGCTGTTGACATAATCATTGGAGGCTTGTTTCAATATGCAATATCTATTGTATGACAAGTATCTCTGAATATAATGTGTGGTTCTATATAAATGTCTTAAACTGCAATAACATTGTCATAATTGTTTCAGTAAGAATTTGTCTAATTTATGAGTGTTCTTTGAGCGTTTTTTTAAATGAATATGTTTTGTCTATGGGTTTTCCTAAAAACTAAAAGTCTATATTTTCATTTAGATCAATTGTAATAATAAGCAAATTGAAGCTCAATAGGGGTCTCATTTTTGGTCACCAAAAGAAAGAACGAAAAATGCCTAAACAGTATCTGGTCATGTTTTGCACTTTGTGTAATCTTGACAGAACCAAAAAAAAAGAGCCGTTTTATTCCGTCGCAGTTCTTTGGACACTAGGCCAGACTGAATCTGGCCAAGCACTTTTGGAGGTTTTTTTTTAGCGGTCCGCACCTTACAGCTACATGATTGTGGGGAGCCGCTGAGCGTTCGAACAGCCGGATGAGCTCAGACACAAGAGAGAGAAAATCAACACAGACCCTTTCACTCGTCCCACAATAACCGCCTTTCATGGCTGACATTTCACAGGCATTAATAATACATGCAAAGCTGTGGATAGAGAAACCGGCCAGGGGTTGAGGCCATTATCACTGAAAGTGTGTGTTCGGGGCCAGAAGAACGGCACTTTTCAATGCTCCACACATCCTGTTCGAGGAGAATGAGCTGGCGTTGGGGTTAAATGGCTGTCAAGCTAAGATAAAGCAGCTGTAAAGATGAAAATGACTTTCAAACTCTCAATAAGATTCCACATTTTCCTTTGAGTTTGCAAATACAGTCGAATGTATTGATTTAATGTGTGCTTTGTGTTGTGCGTAGCATCAAAGATGCTATTGTAAAATGTCAGCGTGTTTAAAAATTGTCCTGTAGAAACGTACAAATGCTATTGGGATGTAGATCCCTCATTACATTTACATTTATTCATTTAGCATAGTATAGACTTTGATGTAACTATAAGATTGACAAATGTGATACATTAGACGGTAGTTAATCTCACAAAAGCTTTGTGTTTCCTGATGTTCTGTTCATATGGTGATAATGGAGAAGTCAATAGAGATGGAATTAGGGGTTGTGACTTAAAGTAGCTGGAGATTAAGTTTGAGAGCATTAGTCGACAAAACGTTGTTAGAGGGTAGTGCACTCAGCCTCGCTTAGTTCCACTTCCTATTGTTTTCTCTCAGTGTACTGCAGATTCATTTGTCCTTTTATTCTAGACTTCTTAAAGATATCAAAGCATATAGAGTATTTAAAGAAACGCCTCTTATATGTGGTAGGCTATATAAAAAGGGGTCAATTACTTTGTCCTTTGGTTCTATTCAACTTTATCAAGAAGCATCCGGCTGACATACAACAAGATTTGCTTTTCACAACATATGGAAGACAAACCAGCGTTAAAATGTTGTCAGAGGGACACCACTCAGTGTTAACAAAAGGAATGTTATCTCAATGGAATCATCTAGCACGCACGGCCAGCAGTCCAAGGCGTGCCTTCAATCTGTGTGTGCGTCCATGGATGTATGTTTATGAGACGATACACTGCTCACTGCATTCTAATTCTGTACACTACTACAGCACATGGGCATCATGAGAAAGAAGTTTTAAGTTAGGGATGGTGTAAGGTTACACAGTAGCGTAGATAACTCTTACACAAAGTCTGAGTCTAAATTTAGGTGGATATTCAGATCACCCGTGTCAATTTACCCTGCAGATGTACAACTAACTGCAGAGATTTACCATTTCACAGTGCTACCCTTTATCACCTTAACTCACATCCATAGGAGCTCAATTTGCAGGGGCTTAAAATCAATTGATATTTATGTGCAACAATAAAACATACTTTATGATAATGTGTAGCTAAACTGAATAAGTCATAATTTAGTCATCATTGGATTTCTGAACATGGAAAATCAGTACATATGAGGAGGAGTCAGTATCCAATAACACATGCCGTTACTTGTTCTCATAATAATAATGGCACTTAGTTTCACCTCACATGGCTGTCAGTTGTTCTACTGTTCATACGTGATCCTATCTGTTTGATTCCTGTAACATTTTACTTCAGATCAGGGTGGTGTTCACAGTGAAGAATGTTTTACCCACTTTGTCTTATATTAGCTTTGGGTCCATTCACACACCCAGATATCTGCAAAACTTTCAAAGCTGTTGTGTATGCATTAGCTTTTTTGGAACAAATTGCCATGGTATTTGAGAGGTAACATTTGTAAATTCTTATGACGGATTAAAAGTAATAAAAGAAAAGATTTTTGGATTATAAATAAAAGGTTTAGATAAAAGAATACTGGGAGTCTTTAAAAGGATACCCAAATAAAAATGTTTTCACTTTTATACAGACCACTTTTGTTAGAATTAAGTGTTTTTATGGTGTCTTTTATGAGGCATAAAACTTCAGTCCTCACTGACTTTAATTGTATATTATTGAAGTTTGTAGTTATAATTGTAATTTAAATTGAATATTCTCAGTACATTCTTCAAAACAATTATTTCCCTTATGAAAGTGAGAGTCAAGCTATGACATTTTCAATGAATTAAACTTTTAACTGTTCCCATGGCTCATATCATAGCGTCTGCTCTGAAATAAAATCAGCATTCAGGATCTAATAATGGTAAACATTAGAATACTGTAGTTTTATCCATCAGAGTTATTATAAAATACCCCAAAGATGCTTTGCTTCTCCATCCGGCAGATGTGTGGAAACTGGATACCAGACTTCACTGCAAATTCATGCGGGCAGACTTTAATTAAAGAGATAAATTATCCATTAGGGATTAGGAAGCAAATAGGAAAGTCTTGGTAAAGGGTAGAGGGCAATATGGTGAGGCACAGATGATGCAGTGGCATTAAAAAGTGTCAAATAAAAGCCTCCTCGCCACATTTGCTTAAAAACGGGCTACCTGGATCATTAATCAGAAAAGGTTAGAGGGGTACAGTCTCGAGGTCTCTTCTCTACCTCTATATTGGTTTGTCTCTCGCTTACAGGTTCACAAAATGAATAGGGTCAGTCAGTGAAGCAGGAAGTTTAGATAGAGACTAAACAAAACAGAAAGAGGATAGAGCAGAAAGAGGAAGAGGGCAATGAGGATTTGAAAAAGCTTGTGTTGCTGCTCTTCACATAGAAAAATGACTGCTGGCTTTTCTCTCCTCTCATCCAGATAATGGAGGTTACTTGGATTTCACTCTTTCTGCCAAACCTCTATATTCTAAAAGGTGCATGAGAGTGTGCAGAAAGAAACAGGGATCTTTGAACTTTTGTGTAAAATGTACCATAAATGACATTGTTTTAAGTGAAAAACAAATGAAAAACTACAAAAACTCATGTTTATTCTGGTTTGAAAAATGTGGGTGAAAATCCAGCAAAACTTTTTTTGTGATTCACAGTTTTCTACAAGAAATCCTTTGATGTAAAAAACATTATGTGAAAATATTATCTTGATATCTTTAGTATTGATTAAGTCAAAGATGTCAAAGATTGAAAACATCCAAAAAAAAACTGATGCTTATCATCTCAAATGTAGAATTTAAGACTTTGGCAAAGTTTTCATAGACAGGGTCACACATTCAAAATGGCTTAGAATAAAATGCTCGTTTTTCGTGAAATTACAAATCAGACCTAAATAATTACCCATCATGCATTTTTAACTATTAGCATATTCACACACATTGCAAGACCGGCGTCTACCAACCAGCTTTAAAGATAAGAATAGTCCCTGAATTTATAGTTTTATTTAAATACAACCTTCACAAACATGGTTGGCTACAAGACACATTCATTTTGCTTAGATAACGTTTTCATTTATTCAACTTTAAAATAAAAAACGTAAAGAGATAGGTCACCCAAAAATGAACATTTTGTCATCAATTACTCACTCTAGTGGTTCCAAACCTGTATACATTTCTTTGTTTGGTTAAACACAAAGAAAGATATTTGAAAGAATGTTACCAACTGAGATCTCTGGGGAATCACTGAATACTATAGTAGGATACATTTAATAAGGTGCCCCAGAACCTTTCGCTTTCCTAAATTCCTTAAAACATCTTCTTTTGTGTTAAGCAGAACAAATAATATAAAATTATTTTTCCTACTATGGTGGTTAATGATGTCCCAGAACTGACAGTTGCTTACATTTTTCAAAATATCTTTTTTTGTGTTCATCAGAACAAAGAAATGTATATAGAGTACTAACAAATTTTGGGTGAATAAACCTTGACATTACTTAATTTTGGGTGAACTTTCCCTTTAATTTAAGAATCGAATAAAATCCAGAAAGAGAATGAGAAGGATACATAAACCAACTATATAACCTTAATAAGTCACTATATATAAAATAGTCAGTGTAAAAGCACATGCTGACTTAAGAAATAAAGACTGCTCTGTTGATCCAGTTGTGTCAGTGCAAGAACAGCTGAATTGATCTTGGCAAAGATTTTGAGTCCCGCTGCACTATTTCTTGCCAAAAACATACTTTGTGTTAATTAAGGATGTGCTTGGCCAATTCATATTATAGAATGCATTTAATCACAGCAATATTCATTTACTGTAATTCCCCCTGAAAGCAGTTTGGTTTCACAGACAGGTTATAAAAACCTCTCCTCATTATTGTCCATCTCCCTCATTCCCTCTTTTTCATTTTTCTGTCTAAGCTTGATAACATGGGGATCCAGATGTACTCTGTGATTTCAGCACTATTTCTGGGTTTCTGTTATCTTGACATACAGCTTTTCTCTAACTCACGTACACAAAAAGACCTCCGTAACATTCTGCCAAGCTAAAGCGATGCAACTCATTTCTACTACATTACATTATTTGGTGAAACCTCTACTAACGTTTGCCGTTCATCTCCCCACACGGCCAGGTCTGGCTCTATAATCCTGTCTTCAGATTGCATTTGTGTCTGGCACAATCGAAATAGCACTTTATGACCCCCTCATCTCCCAGTTCAATCAGAGGACTTAGGTAGCAAGTACACCACAGACACAACAGTGTAGCCAGCCTAAAAGGTCACGGCTGGTGACTTTGACCACAGAGCTTATCTCTCTGATGCTTTCTTTTCTCGGGCTTAAGGTACAGCTTCAGTTATTATCCCACAGAACTGAGACTGAAACGTGACCTTGTAAGAGATCTTAAAAAAGTTTCTAGGGACACATTGTATTCTTTTTTACTGGGTAGTTCTGGAATGGAAAACAAGATTACTTTTTTAAAAGTAGTACAAGCAAAAGTATGCCATACTGTTGTCACGTGACTACATTGCAAGACTTTAACATAAAATAAAAAAGTATATATATATTTTATATTAATTCTAAGTACATTTTTGACAGTCCAATCAAATGTAAGTGCTAAATATAGCAGTGAAAGAGATCATATTGTTTTACTTCCTGTCCTTTTACTTTTGAAATTCAACAGAAAGAAACCTCAGGAATTCCAAAGTCACCCAAGAGCAATGTGAAAGGCTGAATGCGTGACAAGGCGTGTGAACTGACTTATGCAAAACAAATATTCATTTTTAAACTGATCCTAAAATACATGTAAAACCTTTGTGTTGATTTAAATATGAATTTGAGTTTTGTTTGCAGAATTCAAAATCTGCAGACATTACATCTTTATTTTTATTTTGATCAGTTTGGCCCATTTAGATTTTTTGAAAATAAAAACCAATGTTTTCTTAAATGTTGTCAAAGGCTGTTGAACATGTCGAAACATTGTCAAAACACTTACCTAAATAGTAAATAGAGATATGGAGTGGTATATGAATATTTTAAGATATATAATGTATTAGGCTACAATATTGTAATAGCTGCAATAACTATAATAGTTCATTTGCCACAATATACACTAAAAAAATATATTTTTTGATGCTGTTCATTTTAATTGAACAAATCATTTGGATTTAATGCCATTTATGATAATTCACACTTTAACACGATTGCATCATCCTAACTGATTTAAAATAGCAACTTTTTGGTTTAACACAATGTTTCTTTTTGAAAGAACATTTTTCAATCAAGTTGGTAAAATGCTTAAAAACCTTTCACTTTGTTTCATGTTCAGTTTACGTGATTTTAACATGTTGATTCAACACAAATTATTTAAAAATGTTGTCACAACTGCCAGTTCCCATCATGCTTTGCATTTGACTGAATGATGAGCGTAAATGTCCAAATAAATTGTTATTTCATGCTTTTTTAATTAATATGAGATAAGAATGAGACCTATTAATGTTCAATCTGTTGTGTTGGTATTTAAAATATTTTTTTATTCTGTTGGTGGTTTAAGGAGGTTACCATTGTGCTAAAGAGTAGAGCGTTTGAAAACATTACACATGATTGATTCCGTGGAACCGTCAATGCTGTAATGAGTTTATTTTTGGACTCAATTCTTGCTTGACTTTAAGTTCTTGAATGCTGTTTAATTTACTAAAGAAGTGATTCATGAAAGTTGTTCTGTTGTGGATAAATCTTGTTGGATTTACTTGATTAATTCATGTTCCCACTACATGAAGTATCTGAGTAGAGTGTACAAACATGTGGAACCACTGTCCATGATTGAATCATGTTCAATAAAAGAGCAACTTTTTTTAGTGTAGTTGAATGTATTGCGGAACACATTGTTCCATGTAGTTTTAGTAACTAAATAAGATGATGCAGTAATTCTAGTTAAAATGACATTTTTACATACTCTGATATTTACACTAGAAATACTTATAAGTTAATTTTTAGAATCTAATTTGTTCGTATGGCATCCAAATTTCTATAGTAAAAATACCTAAGCAACCCTTAATACATATGTTTGTCTCGTTTCATAGTGTTTTATTTGCAGTGTGTCACATTTAAAATTTAATGATAACACTGTGCTGTTAGATGTGGCAAGTAACAAGATAACCTGCAGCTTTCACATTTGCTGCTTAATGTTTAAGGTTATTAATAAAAAAGATGAACATGAAGAACGGGTATAGATGCCACTCAATTATCAAGCTTCTTTTGTTTTTTACAGAACAGTTCCCACAAGCCTGTGGTTGGCAAACAGGTAAATCCACAACCACCAACAAGAGTCATTTACATGTTAATTTCTCTTTAGATGCTTTTATTCAAAGAGACACACAAATGTGGAGCATTGTGAGAAATTTGCCAAGAGTTACAATATCTGTAGTATTACCCTGTCAAGTTTCAAAAGTAATCCAGAACACAAAGTTTTAAACAAATAAACATAATTACAGCCAACTAGGTACAACATGTACAGTATGTATGAGTTACACATCACAGAAAAACACAACTCAGCAATGTAGATTGATTTGACATAAAACATGACAGCTGTATTACTCTTGTGGGTTTTGTGAATGCCAGAGAGCAGTGAAGCCAATTTTATTACCATAAATCATTTCTCAGGGTGTTTGTTTAATCATAAAGGCGTGCCAGATGAAAACCATGGGTCAAGATTTCCCCTTAGATATGAGTATTTACACTGAGCGACATAGGCTCACCAGTGGTTTTTTGTAAGTAATGTTGGGTCTATATGTACACATGAGATGTACCTCTTTGGTGTTCAACACTTGAAGAAACACAAACACCAGCTGACCACGCAAAAACAAAAAATAACGGAAGTGTATACTTAGCTTCTAGAGTCCAAATGAAACTGGGACGTAATTCAATTGTATTCTGCAGTGCTTGGGATGTGAAAACATGTGGGTCAAGCTCTTCCAGAGAAAACTAAAATACAGAAATATTGTCTAATGTTGGCTGTAAAAGACCTTGCTTACTCCGGGTATGTCGGTTCCAGAACACGTTTGAAGGGTAAGTTTAATTTGCATGGGTGTATAAAGCATGGGATTAAAAAACATAAAAAACATATTATTTAATTTACAAATTAATTATTTATTTTAAAAGATTAATTTATTTATCTTAAAAGACCAATGACAAATTGTTTTTGGAGAAAGGCTTTTCAATACAGTAGAGGAGGCTGAGGATCAGGCAAACATTATGAAGAAATAAAGTCCTTTAATGCAATTTATTATGTATCTGAATCAAAGTGATAAAGGGACATTCAATCTGTAAACACTACGCCATAGGTGATAACCTATAATCTATAATAATTAAACTAATTTTAGTAATCAGGCCTGCCAGACTGGGAATCAAATGTGCAACCTTTGAGTTATAAGTTCCCTATCAAAAGCTACACTCGATGCTGCGTTTCAAACGCTATGGGAGAACAGTCTTTGTTCGACCGGTTGTGAAGTACGTGTGTCAAACACGCCAAAAATTATTTTGGCTTTATATAACCTCCGCAGGTGACGTGGCTAATTACACCTGCACCTGCCGGTTATAAATACGCGTGAATGCGGAAGCGTCATCAGGTTCTTTTGTCTTCAAGGACCGCATTGTGTGTTCTGTGAGGGAGAAGTCTCCCTCTTTGTTGTTTTCAAAATCTTTAATATAAAAAAGATATAACCAAGATTCTTACACTAGTGACCAAGCACTCTCGGAGTTACTTAGCCTAGTGTAAAAAGAAGGAAAATAAAACCATGACTGACTCGGATCGAAGATGTGTTCCTCCCTGTGAGAGGATCCTCTCCGATTTCGATAAGCATGAATTTTGCTTTGAATGCTTGGGGGTTGACCATGCCGCCCAGGGACTTGAGGGAGAGTGTGAACTCTGTGATGTTTTTGAATTCAGAGTTCTGCGTGTTCGGCTCGCCTTTTTTAAACGAGACCGAAGCACCTCTTCCTCACCCTGTGGTTCGCGGTTTGTTTTTACTGAGGCACGGGAGACGGATACGTCCGCTTCTCTCGTGCATTCGCCGAACCGCGGCGTCCTCGCGTCCGCTTCTGAAGCGTGCCCCGGCACTTCTTCTGAGCCGGCGGAGGACGAGGTTTCCCTTGTTTCTGCGGGGTTAGATAGTTCCGCCTCGGGGCGTTCCTCTCGCGATATAAAAGCGGTTGAGGATCTACTCGGGGCGGTAACCAAGGCCGTCGACAGGTTAAAGCTCGACTGGCCGCGGGAACAAGAGGCTCCCAAGAGTTCAAAGCTCAACGACAGATATCTGCCGGATGGCTGGAGGGATGAGCCCCAAAATCAGGCTCTCTCATTCTTTGAGGATCTCCACGGCGAGCTGTCTCGCTCATGGCAGAAACCTCATTCCTCCCGTGTTTTCGTGCCATCAACGTTGATTTATTCGACCATCGTTGGCGCAGGGACACGGGGATACACTGCGATGCCCAGGGTGGAAGAGACGCTGGCTAGCTATCTCTCCCCTGGGACATCGTCGTCCCTGGAAAAGCCTTCTCTTCCCACCTAGCCTTGCAGAGTCTCATCTGCGCTGGTGGGAAAGGCTTTTCAGGCAGCGGGTCAGGCTGGTGCTGCCCTGCACACCATGGCGGTTTTGCAGGCGTACCAGGCTGACCTACTGGATGATGTCAGCACTGGCGGGTTGATTGACGAAACAGTGTTTTCAGAGGGCATCAGGGACAGGGAAAGAGCCTTCCTCCTTGATGCCCCGATCTCGCCTTCCGGACTGTTTGGTGGTGCGGTTAATACCGTAGTCACCGGGTTCCGGGAAGCAAGACGTCACGAGGAGGGATTTGTCAAATATCTACCCCGCAGTGCCCAAGTGTCTGGAGTGTCTGCCACCCACTCTGGACCAGTGGGTCCAGTCTACCTGAGGCACAAGGTCCTCCGGCAGAGGCAGGGGAGCGGCCCACCGTGCCCCTCAGGCCACCTCGGGAGGGTCGGACCTGAGGTGCCTCATCTCTTCTAAGAAGAGATCCTAAGATGTGTGCCCGGGACTCTGGGGGTGTTTGCCCCCCCGAGGAGGGGTTCTTAAAATTCCAAGAGTAATTGGAGGCTCCCCTTCGGCACCGTCAAAGGGCCGCTTTGCAATCTCCGCCGCCATCGGCGTTTCGGGGATTAGCGGGCTCAAAAAGAATGCTAGATGTTTGGTTGTCTCCTGCCATATCTCAGGCCGCCATACATCTGGCATCCCCCCCCAATGAGAAGTGCCAGAATTGATACCCCTTTCGGAGAAAAGCTGGCAGCGTGGAAACCACTGCCAGGTATCTCTCCATGGGTTGAAAGAACTGTAGACCAGGGCTACAGGCTAAAATTTGCATATCGCCCTCCGCGAACGGCGTGGTCTTCACGTCCATGCAACCGGAGCGAACAAATCTGTTGGCACAAGAATTACAAACTCTGCTGGTTAAAGGGGCCACAGAATGTGTTCCCCTACTAGACAGAATTAGGCTACTAAAGCTGGTATATTTTAGATCCCAAAAAGGGATGGGGGATTGCGTCCGAAGACGCACAATGTTCAAAATGTTGACAATCAAGATGATTATGTCTTACATTCAGTCCCACGACTAGTTCGTGAAGAACGATCTGAAAGATGCATACTTTCATAAAGAGATCCTGCCACAACACAGGAAATTCCTGAGGTTCGCTTTCGGGGGCGAAGCTTACCAATATCGGGTTCTTCCATTCGGCCTTGCCTTGTCACCCCGCACATACACAAAATGCACCCTGCAACTCCAGGGCATCTGTATTTGAATTACATAGACGACTGGCTGAATTTTAGCTCAGTCTTGCGAGTTAGCGCTTCGACATCAGGATGTCGTCCTATCTCATCTCAAGACTCTCGGGTTAAGACTCAACGCCACAAAGAGCGTTCTCTCCCCTACGTAAAATACAATGTATTTAGGGACAATATGGGACTTGACCGCGATGCAGGCACAACTGTCTCCTGCACGTGTTGAATCCATCCTGAGCACCCCGAGAAGCATCAGGCTAGGCCAGAAAGCTACTCATCACTTTCAAAGAGTTTTAGGTCTCATGGTGGCGGCTTCCACGGTGATACCTCTGGGATGCCTGCACAAGAGACCGTTTCAGTTGTGGCTCAAAGCCAGGGGGTTTTATTCAAGGGCCAACCCCCAGAGGCAGACAAGGGTGATGCGCCAGGGGCTTCTCACCCTTACTATGTGGTACAGACCTCGGTTTCAGACTTTAGGTCCCACTCTCAGTCCGTGTTGTCGTCGCAAGGTGCTAACGACAGACGCATCCCTTATGGATTGGGGTGCGGTCTTAAATGACTGTCCAGCCCAAGGGATCTGGAGAGGTCATCTTCTCGATTGGGACATCAATTGCCTCGAAATGATGGCTGTATTTCTGGCCCTGAAATACTTCCTCCAGTAGTTACGAGGCTACCATGTCCTAGTGCGGGGGGGACAACCCTTCAGTAGTCTCGTACATAAATCAACAGGGCAGGCTGCGGTTGCGCCACCTGAACAAACTTGGCCCGCAAATCCTGCCCTGGGAAGAGGGCAAATTATTGTCCCTCAGAGCGATTCACATCCTTGGGCATAGGAATGAGGGAGCAGACTTGCTGTCCAGACAAGCTGTGACAAACGGGGAATGGAAACTCCACCCCGAAATAGTCAAACAAATCCGGAAAGATTTTATGAAGCGGTCAAGCTTCACCTCTAGGAGTCAGAGCTCATTCCACAAAGGGGGTTTCATCTTCTATGGCCTTAGCAAGAGGTGTCCCCTTGCAGCAAGTGTGTGATGCGGCGGGCTGGTCCTCTCCGCACACATTTGTTAGATTTTATAGTCTGGATGTCCATGCCTGGATCACGTGTCCTGGAGTCTAAATCCCAGAGTCGTATCTGAGACCTCCTCTCGGATTGTGCACACACGTCACACAACCTTGGGGGTCCAGACACTTTCAGTGCGGCGGCGTTGGTATTCACATTCCCATAGCGTTTAAAAACGCAGCATCGAGTGTAGCTTTTGATAGGGAACGTCTCGGGTTACTTGGCTGTAACCCTGTTCCCTGAAAAAGCGGGAACGAGATGCTGCGCCTCAATGCCGCACTGTAGGCGTGCCCGGACGTCCTTTCAGACAAAGTTGGAACCTGATGACGCGTCCGCATTCACGCGTATTTATAACCGGCAGGTGCAGGTGTAATTAGCCACGTCACCTGCCGAGGTTATATAAAGCCAAAATAATTTTTGGCGTGTTTGACACACGTGCTTCACAACCGGTCGAACAAAGACTGTTCTCCCATAGCGTTTGAAACGCAGCATCTCGTTCCCGCTTTTTCAGGGAACAGGGTTACAGCCAAGTAACCCGAGACGTTTCTCTACAACCATTACACCACAACTTCCCTGAGATGCGTCAAATATGATATAGTTAGTGGGGAAGAGTAATTAGATGCAAATTCTTAATTGTTATGTAGTTACAAGAATTGTAAAGTGTGCATACTACTGCAAAATTATTATATATTAAGGGATACATTATCTGTGCTTCCGTGCCCACTTCCACGGAAATACAGAAAGAATGAGGAGGAGCTTCTTACCTCATGCTATCCGGGCCTTCAACCAGAACTCTCCTACGTAACACACATTCACACGACAACAGGACTGTTTTTGCACACACATATGCATACATTGCACATTGTACAAATTGTATAATACATATATATACATATATTGCACCTGCACGTGGACACTTCCCAACTCTCCTACACTATTATATAGTGTGTATGTATAGTTTAACCTTCCTTTCTTTCCTATCTTGAATTTGTTAGTTGAATTAGTTAAAGTTTGAACTTGAGACTCATCAAAATCGCACGCATGCGCAGACAACCCCCGAAGCTTAGTAACATTTCCTTGGAATTAACTAACCCTGGAACATCTTCAATATCTTCAGAGAGTGAGTTGCTATGGCTACTTACATACAAGTTACCTCCGTTTTTGGAAGCGAAAGTTGAGGTTATCAGCTAGCCCGGTTAAGTCACATAACAAGCTTTACGGAATATCCCCCAGGCCATTCTGGTTTATATCAAAATTAAAAAAGGCTGTGCACGCCTCATTCCTTGTTTGAATTCCTACACAAACAAACCTTGTATAAATAAAATAATGCAGCAAGAAGCCTTGAAGAATAAACATAGGACCTTTGTGACTAAATACAAAATGGCTGATTAAACATGTTTGTAACTCTCCAAAGATGATAGAAAAATTGTGCTCAGGGATTTTATTCAGACTGCTATTTTCGCTTTCCATTGTCTAATGTGCTTAAGCGGATTATACTGTGATAATAGAATTCATTAAGGGAATAATAGTTCATAAGATTCAATTCTTGAGCATTTGAATCTATTATATGGTGAATTTCAATGGAAATCAGCTTTGATCAGGTTTTGGTGGCAGAACAAGTGTTTCACACAAATCATGTACATAATTTAGAATTCTCTGTGAGAAATACAGTGCATATACTGTACTATTAATCTAAAATAGGTTTGAAAATGGTCATTTGAGATATAAGATTTTATCTTCAGAAACAGCTGATAACTACATAAACAGACAGTGGATATGAAAGATGCAATCAATACTCCTTCAGATCATTCCATACCAAGTGTCCACTTTTCGAATTCAACACTTTATAGATAATTAATCATATAAATGTAAAAACATGAATAAAAAAATGAAAAAAAGAGAAGAAAACACTGAGGCGTAGAGTTGACTGGAGCTGGTTTCCACACTAATCTTCCTGATGGTGACATTATTTGTTGGTACATAAAAGCGGCACTTCCACAGCACCCACTAGTTCAAAGAGCTATTTCACTTTGCCCTGTCACCATGGTAATAGCCTTGACCCTCCCGCATGGTCTGTTCCTCTCCTGCAAGAAAGATTTGTTTTCTCTTTCTCTATCTCCTTGTTCCTCCTTTTCTCCACATCACGGTTGTTCACAGAGGGCAGGTTTCAACGGTGTCACAATATGAAAGAGCAGCAGACGGAGGCGGAGTGACTGGCAGGGCTCGACGGTTTTCGTGCCTCGGCAGGTCTGATGGAGGCTGGCATTGTCATGGTGGCCTCTTCCTTCCTGCCAATACAAAGGCCCACAGTGGAAAACATACACGCTCACATAAGCATGCAGAAGCACGCTTTGGCAATGGTCGATTTATCCATTCAAACGCACAATAACACACAGACGTTTGAATTTACAAAAACAAACACTTACAAAAACAAGCACAGGTGGGAAACTTATTATAGATTTAGCAGAGTAAAACTCATAAAAACAATATATTAAACTGTGAAATAGCAAATGCCATTTTAAAGACATTTTTCCTGTTAAGTGCCAAAAAGAAATTCAATAGCTCAGTCTAATTCAGAATCAAAACTGTTTTATAAATTTGCAAACTCAGGTCTTTGAGGCCCTGTACTAAGCCTGTCCAGCATCTGTAACCATCCGGCTTTTGTTCCTCTCACAAAGAGTGACTACAGGAGAACTCTGGGAAGAAAAGAAAATGCTGTGTTATTTATTCCCCTCTCATTCCCTTTCCTTCCTTGTCCTTGTACTGTGAGAGAAACAAAGAGTCAATCCGCTCAGGGAAAAGGGAAAGCAATTGAGAACGCGCAATGCATGATACCCATCGGTTAGAAATGGAAGGGTGTGAGGAAACAACAGAGAGCTAAAACACTGTAAATGGTAAAACAGTGATGAATAAAGCAAGAAAGAAAATTTAATAAGAGCTTTATGGTCAAAAGAATGGATTTTAAGTCGATTTGGATAAAAGCATCTGCGTAAAGGGCACTGTTGCTTTGACTGTATTCAGTGACTTTACTCAACAACAGAAAAGCATTTATATGGAATCAGAATTCCGTACACTAATTTAAATTAATCAATTCAATAAAAATGCAAATAATAAACCTTATGTTTTACAGATCAGCCTAAATTGAAATATATATTAAAGGAATAGTACACCTAAAACTGAAATTTCTTTCACAATTGACTCCCCCTAATGTCATGATATTTTGAAGAACGCTGGTTTCCATTGCATAGACACACACAAAACAAATCTTCTTCTTTAAAATGACATAAAAATGTAAATATTTTTTTGGGGGGGTATTCTATCCCTTGATCAGACGTTTAGATACAGACAAAAGAAATGAAGCCAGCACTCACATTTACAATGATGTTACAGATAGGTCTTTGTATTTGTTTTAGTCATACTATCCTAAGACATATAGAGAAAATACATAATGAACATACAGTTATCATTGATCATTTAAAACATGGTTATAATAGTCCCTTCATCATCACACAATCCATGATCTACAAAACACATTTTACAGTAACAGAGCAACAGGCAAATACATTGTATGAACAAACTTAATTGTTCTAGTCCACAGGTAGACAATTACACAGTTATTAACACAGTTTTAATCTATAGTGCATCTTAAATATTCACCGAGAACAAACACAACACAACACAAGGACTAACATGTGCTGAGCATCATTCAAGCATTCTCAGACAAAATAACAGTGCTTGTTGTTTATAATCTAATTGTTAATGTTAAATACTTAAAGGGATAGTCCATCCAAAAATGACCCTCAGGTTGCTTCAAACCTGCATAAATTTATTTGTTCCAATGAACACAGAGAAAGATATTTGGAATGTAAGCAATTTTCAGTTCTGGGACATCATCAAAAATATTGTATTTTTTAGGTTCTGTTGAACACATAATGAGATATTTTTAAGAATTTATGAAAATTAAGAATTCTCCGGCACCTTTTACTAATTCTTCCCACTAGTCAATAATGTCCCGGAACTGAAAACTACTAACATTCTTCCAGATAAATTTCTTTGTTTTCATAGGAACAAAGTAATTATGCAGCTATGAAATAACATGAGCGTGAGTAAATGATGACAGAATTACATTTTTTGGATGAACTATCCCTTTAAACACAGGTCGTTAGTGATAGCTTGCTTGTTTAGGTTTAGTTTTAAAGAAGTTACTTATCAGTTCTGTTTCGCCTTTCATCACATTATACGAAAATATACTTGCTAAAAGTAATTCATGAGTAACACTGGCAAAAGGTACAGTACAATAACCTTGAATTTTCTAAATACAATCACTATACGGAACTGTGTTTAATTCTTAATATACAGGAGTTACAGATCACAATTCATGTACTTTCTTCAAACACCATCACATGCGATTGTCCCCATTCTGGACGCACTCAGGCAAGCTGTTAAGCGCCGTCTCCTCGCTCTTGGATTGAAGGGTATGATCTTCTTTTCTGGAGGCCTTTTTGGTGACCCTGGACAGTTTGCGTCGAAATGTGTCCCCGGCCAAGAAATACAAAATAGGGTCCACACAGCTATTAAGACTGGCCAGACCCCTCGTCACCTGGTACGTGGCATACACTCTATTATTAAAATCACACATGTCCGGACTCTGGAAGTAGAGTCGAGCTCTCATGTTCAGGTTCTTCATGACGTGGAAGGGCAAATAGGATACGGCGAACACAGTGAGGACAATGATGACCAGGTAAATAGATTTCTTCCTCAGCGGAGCATTGTTCATGTCATTATAAATGAGGGCCCTGACAATACCTCCGTAACAGCTCAGAATTATAATAAACGGGATGCAGAAACCAAACACTGTCATGCACATGTTGTAGATGAAATAACCGGGCAGCTCGTCCTCCGTCGTGGTGTCGTAGCAGGTCGTTAATCCCTTTTTTGGCCCCGTGCGTGAGTAATAGAGGATCGGAGAGATTCCCACCACAACTATGAACCACACAAAAGCGACCGTGCGCACCGCGTTCTTCTTTTTCAGCCTTCCCAGTGATTTCAGGGGATGGACCACACCGGTATACCTGTGCACGCTGATGCACGTCAGGAACAGGATGCTCCCGTAGAGATTCACGTGGAAAATAAACCGCTGCAACCTGCACAACACGTCTCCAAAAATCCAGTCCGTTTTATTGAAGTAGTAGAATATGAGAAAAGGTAGCGAGAGCACGTAACAAAAATCCGCAAGTGCCAAATTGAACATATATACGGAGATGCTGCTCCATGGCCTCATGTGACACACAAACATCCACATGGCCAGACTGTTTCCAATTAATCCCGTGATGAACACAATAATGTACACGGTGGGTAGGTAGTAAAACTGAAAACCAGTTTTGGTTAAGTTGCATCCTCTTGTGTGGTTTTGAAGCTCAGTCATGTTATTAAAGAGGGACGTAAAGTTACTTGACTCCGCTGTCATGATGTAATGGATCCGCATATATGTGATCTTTGTATAGAAAGAGAAAAATGCTGGCGCGCGCACGGTCAGCAGAGAAATCCGTCATGCAATGACGTCTACATTATTAGGTTCATATTAAAACCTCCCGCGCGCTCTTCACTTAACTTGATTCATTGAAAATGTATAAAGCAAACAAGATTAAAGCGAGTATTTTGTATTTGTATTTCTATTTACGCGCAACACATGTATTGCGAAATCAACAACTCCAGACTTTGGAGGGAAAGAGTCAGAGCAAAAGTCGATATCTCACTCACCGCCGAGACGCGCCTTTTTGCCACATTCCTCCAGCGGATTTACTGAAATCAACATCAGCATGCATGCATGTGAGATCCTCCTCTAAAGATGTCTCTAGTTTGCGACAGTCCTTGGATAAGAGCGTTTCGGGTTATGCCAACTGACTCCCACTGACAGCGGCGAGACGCACTGTATGAAATGATCTGCTGAAGGAACTGATGCTCGAATCGTGCATTGATTGATTCTTTTGAACGATTCGGACGAAGTGATTCGCAAAACGTTTGTAAAACGTGTAGCGCAAGGGACACAAAGTCACCCAATCTTTTATAGAAGAAAATGAAGAACCCGCATGACAAAAATGTTATAAATAGTAGGTTGTCAAAATAAATGGTGGTAACATTGTAGCCATTATAGTAATAGGACTACTAGTGTTAATAGCTATTCTGTAGCATATAAAAAGTTGCTCTCTAGAAATATTACTATAGTAGCCTTAATAGTGTATACAGTATTTTTCTTGTGGAAACATCAGTTATGATCCTAGTAATAATAATAATAATAATAATAATACGTTGTCATTTTTATATTTTATATGATGCATGTTATCATATGCAATATATAATCACATTTTATTCCTGGTCTACGTTTTCCATTTACTCAGTACATAAAGGCTTCTTTTTATTATACAAATTAAACAAAATAATACAGAACGGAAAAAACACTTTTTTCGTCTTGTGAATAATTTGGTAGTATTTAAATCCAATAGATAAAGTTAATAATGCAAAGACGCGAATGAATCGAGTCATTAAAACGAATCGTTCGATTGAATCGTCTCGCATCGAATCTCAACGCTTGTAGGAACAACAGAGAGCACAACAATCTTACTCATGTCATGGGTCTTGAGCTTCTGTTGACTATGCTGAATCCGGAAAGAGGAGGGGCCAGATCGTGAACGAAACAAAAAAATGTGAAAGCTTCTTGTTTCAAATCCGACCGTGTCCTCACAGTCTTCTTACTAACAGCTGCTGCTGGTGATTTAGAGTATAAACCTTTCATTTATGCATTTTAAAAACAAACGATTGGGGAGTGTGCATGTGCTGGTCATCAAAACAGGTTTTGCAACCCAGACGGTTGAGAGAGAAATCTAACTTTCTTCAGCGCTATAGCTAATACTTTCAGTTATCTCTAATGTAAACAACAGTGATTATAAACTTATAGCAAGCACTATTTGCATCCAATAGGCATTCTTATTTTATTATAATGGCAAAATCTCATCAATCATTTTTTGAATGTGTATGATGCAGAAAGGCTGAGTTTAGAAACAAGGTCACATAGTTTTCTGCAAGATGACAGTGACACATTATCTCTGCATTTCATATCACTTCAATATGATATTTTTTTGTGTGTTCTTTGAAGTTTGTACAATAATAGCTAAAATACAATCTGAGATTAGAAGAGGCACTTGTGCAGAAGAAACTAAATGTTTTCCACGTAAGTAGCCTTTTTACATTTATATGAATATAAATATTGGATATTTTGATATAACTATAAATAAATAAATGATTTTCTTATGGATAAGTATTAAGTCGAGGCTAAATGCGAATCTTATAAACCTTAGTGGAAGATTAATTTATTTTTTGGCCATCAGAAACTGTGGTACGGTGTCTGTTCTCACACACACATAGTTGGGTTTCTTTGTTTTATGGGGACTTCCCGTAGACATAATGATAAACTATACGCTCTATATTCTAGCCCTACACCTAAACCTAACCATCACATGAACATTTTACATTTTTAAATAAACATAATTTAGTTTGATTTATAAACTGTCCCAACAAGGTCAAATACTGATATTACTTCCTCTCAAGTAGATGTTTGTTATTGTTGTAATGTAATTCACTTTGTACTGTAATGTTTTCCAACCGTTGAATGTGGCATGTCTTCACTGGAACCCATCCAATAACTTCTGTTCTGTGCAGGCGCTCATGTGTTTTGGAGGAGGCGTGGCTTTGGATGGTGATTCGCGAGAGGGAGGGATCGTATGATTGCACTGCTAGCAGGCCATAGTGAGCATTTTCCATATAATCTTTCGCCTTATGCAGTGGGAAGCAGTCAAGAATATGAATGCAAGAAAGGAGGTCTGAGGATCGTTGGGTAGGCATCCTCTGTGTTTGTGGGATAACTGATTATAGAAATATATAGCATACTTATCTTTCCTTGCCATTATCCAAAGTTATACAGCCACAAAGACATATGCCTAAACACTTATAAGTTATTTTCAATTCTACAGCATAATGGTTAAGAAAAGGCATTGTAATATATTCCTATGTATGTAGTAAATGCATGGGATAATCGGCGAGCCATGCAACACTTCATTGCCAAGTTAAAGCTGTTATTGATGTTAACAGTGTATTTTTTTACCAGACAGTTTAAAATTACATTAATTTTCGTCAGTTAATTTCAAATATTGATCAAACTTATTAGAACCACAAGTGCATTAAACAAGTGGTTTCTGAAGCTGTGGTATGCGTACCACTATATAGTGGTACTTGAAGACACCCCTAGTGGTAGCCTACGTGACACGACAGGAAATCTTTTGTTATGAACTCTCATGTGAGACATGGCGTGGGAACCCAAGTGCAGGCAGAGGCAGGAACAAACAAGGAGGTGAAGGGGTTAACAGATTTATTTAACAAATAACAAGACTAACAAAACAGGTAAAACAAAACCCACGAGGGGGAAAACAAGACAGGATAATATATATATAAATAAAGACAAGGACACTAACCAACTAAACTAAGAAAACAAACACTGGATACAAACACTAAACTACACTTACTTTGACAAGGGAATACAGGAAACAGGAACAAGGACAACTTGGCATAGCGACGAGAACAAGAACATGTACAGCGTTCAACGTACAAGAACACGTAATCACCTTCAGCATAAAACATTCAATGCACGAGCAACGAGACAAAGAAACATGAGGAGTCTTTATAGGGAGACAATGACAGGATAATTAATAGGGGACAGGTGAAACAGATGAAACACTAAGGGGAAGCTAATGACACGAAATGGCGGGAAACACAGACGAGACTCGGGGAGAGTATGGAAGCCCAAAAGGTCCAAAATCTCTCTCCCCACATGAAACAGGGAATTCTGCACTGGTTCTGTCCCAAGACCAAGAATAAGCCAAACAAGATAGGCAGAACCGTGACAGAACCCCCGCCTTAAGGAGCGACATCCTGACGCTCCTCAAGGAGACCCACAGGACAAGACAGACTGAGACATAGACAAGACTAAACAAAACATGGAAAACAAAATCAGTGGCAGACAGGCAAGAATCAATAGGGGATTAGGGTGACTTAATAAAAATAACAAACAAGGGAGGGGGGGTGGGGGCAAACAAGAAGACATGGGAAGTCCAAAAGGGGGAGGGCTGGGTGGGAAAGTTCCAGCCCTTGGGGACGCGCCAGGGCGCGGAGCCCCAGGGGACTTGACAGGGGTAGTCCTGGGGGGAACTGTCCTAGTCCCCTGCAGGACTGTAGGGCTGGACCACGGCTGGAACGCCGGGCTGGACCAGGGTTGGAAGATCGACTTGACGGCGGCTGGGCAGCCGGACTTGACGGCGGCTGGGCAGCCGGACTTGACGGCGGCTGGGCAGCCGGACTTGACGGCGGCTGGGCAGCCGGACTTGACGGCGGCTGGGCAGCCGGACTTGACGGCGGCTGGGCAGCCGGACTTGACGGCGGCTGGGCAGCCGGACTTGACGGCGGCTGGGCAGCCGGACTTGACGGCGGCTGGGCAGCCGGACTTGACGGCGGCTGGGCAGCCGGACTTGACGGCGGCTGGGCAGCCGGACTTGACGGCGGCTGGGCAGCCGGACTTGACGGCGGCTGGGCAGCCGGACTTGACGGCGGCTGGGCAGCCGGACTTGACGGCGGCTGGGCAGCCGGACTTGACGGCGGCTGGGCAGCCGGACTTGACGGCGGCTGGGCAGCCGGACTTGACGGCGGCTGGGCAGCCGGACTTGACGGCGGCTGGGCAGCCGGACTTGACGGCGGCTGGGCAGCCGGACTTGACGGCGGCTGGGCAGCCGGACTTGACGGCGGCTGGGCAGCCGGACTTGACGGCGGCTGGGCAGCCGGACTTGACGGCGGCTGGGCAGCCGGACTTGACGGCGGCTGGGCAGCCGGACTTGACGGCGGCTGGGTAGCTCCGGACTGGGTAGCTCCGGACTGGGTAGCTCCGGACTGGGTAGCTCCGGACTGGGTAGCTCCGGACTGGGTAGCTCCGGACTGGGTAGCTCCGGACTGGGTAGCTCCGGACTGGGTAGCTCCGGACTGGGTAGCTCCGGACTGGGTAGCTCCGGACTGGGTAGCTCCGGACTGGGTAGCTCCGGACTGGGTAGCTCCGGACTGGGTAGCTCCGGACTGGGTAGCTCCGGACTGGGTAGCTCCGGACTGGGTAGCTCCGGACTGGGTAGCTCCGGACTGGGTAGCTCCGGACTGGGTAGCTCCGGACTGGGTAGCTCCGGACTGGGTAGCTCCGGACTCGGGATCGGTTGCTGCACCAGACTGGACGCTCCTCCACCCTGGCTCCTCCTCCGGAAAATCGGACCCTTGGCTGGGCCCGAGGAGGACAGAGGGTTTTCTGGGACAGAGGAGTCTACTGGCAGCGTCCCCGAGTCTCTCCTCCCCCGTTCATCTTGGGCCCCACCAGAGGAATCGGCGACCATGGAGCTCAAGCCAGCGGGTACGGAGTCCCCCAGGGCTGCGGTGGCCAGGACGAGATCCTTCGGAGCGCTCGACCGCGAGGTGGAAGTCCCAAGTGGAACCTCGCCTCCGGGATCACTCCGGTTGCTCACGAACCTGACCATGTCCGCAAACCCCAGGGGAGCCAGCAGCCTCTTCTCTGACGGCGTGAGGGGCCGAGTGAGGCAGCAGTTGAAAATTGTTTTCAACTCTTCCTCTCCAAACTCGGTCATCACCGCCGCCGTCGAGAATAGCTTGGCGAACTCCCGGTCACCGACACTCCCCTGGCGGAGTCCAAGCATTAAGTGGGCCTGAAGCGACCGTGGAACTGACCCCTTACCGTCCATGCTGCCTGCTGGGTTCGGATCTGGCTCGTGCATTCTGTTATGAACTCTCATGTGAGACATGGCGTGGGAACCCAAGTGCAGGCAGAGGCAGGAACAAACAAGGAGGTGAAGGGGTTAACAGATTTATTTAACAAATAACAAGACTAACAAAACAGGTAAAACAAAACCCACGAGGGGGAAAACAAGACAGGATAATATATATATAAATAAAGACAAGGACACTAACCAACTAAACTAAGAAAACAAACACTGGATACAAACACTAAACTACACTTACTTTGACAAGGGAATACAGGAAACAGGAACAAGGACAACTTGGCATAGCGACGAGAACAAGAACATGTACAGCGTTCAACGTACAAGAACACGTAATCACCTTCAGCATAAAACATTCAATGCACGAGCAACGAGACAAAGAAACATGAGGAGTCTTTATAGGGAGACAATGACAGGATAATTAATAGGGGACAGGTGAAACAGATGAAACACTAAGGGGAAGCTAATGACACGAAATGGCGGGAAACACAGACGAGACTCGGGGAGAGTATGGAAGCCCAAAAGGTCCAAAATCTCTCTCCCCACATGAAACAGGGAATTCTGCACTGGTTCTGTCCCAAGACCAAGAATAAGCCAAACAAGATAGGCAGAACCGTGACATCTTTATATTTATTTCTTTTTTTAAATACAATTTCAAATATTATACGGGATCATTAAATACGGGATACATTTCATAGCCTATGTGCAATTTTAATACAGTTGTATGATTTATTGTTTGCTTTTCATTGGTCGATGACGGCGTGTGATAGGCAGCTCAAACAGAGAGAAGGACTAGACATGGTTTGTGATTCTTTCTCTCTATGGGCAGTTTTCCGGACACGGTTTAAGACTAGTTCCAGATTAACTGAAATGTTAGAGGTGTCTTGATCGAAAACAATTTACACTGACATATCTTAAAATATATCAGTCTATATCTCGATGCACACCAATAATTTTTTTGATGACTATTAATTTGACTATAAGGCCTAGTCCTGGTTTACATTTGGGCACATGGCAGACGCTTTTATCCAAAGCGACTTACATTGCTTTATCCTATACATTTTACATAGGTATTTGCAATCCCCTGGGTTCGAACCCACAACCTTGCTCTTACCACTGAGCTACAGGAAAGCTTTAAGATATCCATGTTCGGGAAACCGCCCCTATATTTTACGATGAGCTGTGTGTAAATTAAGTTTCTCATGTATTTCTGAACTTGAACCTCTGTTTAAAGCTGTTGTTAACATGTGTCATTAGGTCATTAGGTGAAACTTGGAACAACTCATTTTATAAAAGGTTTGATAACCACTGCATTAAATAGGTTAAATGCACAACTTCCAGTCAATCCGAATCAAGTATTCAAACTGACTATGGTATAAAAAACAAAAAACTATAATAAAATAAAATGATATCCATAAACATATCAAAATATAAATATATAATACAATTAATACATATTTTAAACTTAGGTAATGGTGTTTGGAAAATAGAAAAAAATGGAAATGTACTTAACAAAAATGTTGGTTTACAAAACAGTACTGTTTTATATATAAATAGTGAGCATGGGCATGAATCATGATGTTGAAACTCCCGAAAACAGTTTCTTGCAATTGTTAATTTTCAACAGTTATGTTATAAATGTTCCTTTTTTTTGTTTGTGACAAGTCTTGCAGATGTGAAATGGATACAACTGCTCTGTGTACTTTCAATATGTGTGTGTGCAAGTATGTGTTTATGTTCATGTGTCCACATATAAATCCAAGAGACCAGCTGTGTGGAGCTTGGATTTGGCAGAGAGAGAGTTGATAAAAATGTCATGGAAACCAGCTGCACCTGTTTCGACTGTATTTTTCATCATGTATGTAGAGAAAAAATCTTTCTGTAATGCTTGTGAAACAGATGAAACCATTTTAATTCCCTTTACCAGATTTTTTCTGTTTAGCCTTGTGTCTCTTGCATGTGAACTTCTACTTTCTAATAATCAAATGCTGCATGATTATTTGTTTTTCCTGGAATATTTAGAATTTTTAGCATTGAGAGTTTATTCATACATTTATGTTGGACTTTCTCCACATTTTATGAAACCTCTTTTCTTAACAAATATATACATAAATAATGCCTGAATGGGTAACAGGGTTGTATATAGTATTGAATAGGTACTTAAAATCTAATAATAACAAGGTGGAATGGTTAAGCTTGATGAATGCAGTCAACACTACAATAGGTCAAAATATGTAACGATATTACCCGTTCTTTTTCATGCTGAAATGGTTAAAATGATGTACAATCGTTGTCTACAGGGTGACAAACCCTTAGACAAACACCATCATAATACTTAATTGTGCAAAAAGGACTATTACTCTTTTATATAATGATACATGTCCATTCATTTTCTCAATTCTTTTCTCAAGATAATTACAGAGGTAATCTACTGTATAACAGGAACCCGGTAATGACTGCTGAATTCATGCATAAAGTAACAACCAACAGGATGGAAGTCTATTTGCTGTGGTCTGGCTGTCAATTTCATTGCATGCTATGCAATTTGAGCTTATAGCTATTTCAGAGACAGAAGAGACAACCATTTGTGCTTTTTATCATGTGCTTCTTCTTTATTCATCATCACCTCAGCAACTTTCATTATAATACTAGTGCTGAAAGATCACAAATGTATTGATATTTTTGCACGATTCATCCATCTTTTGGTTCTGTACTCTCCTCCTCTCGTGTTGCATCGTATTTGTGAAATACTGACAATATTGATCCCAACACCTTTTTAGTCATTTCACTCACTCATGCAGGCAAGGCCATTTTTCTGCTTACCTGCTTATCTCTCTCAGTCCTCATCTTTGTCTTCAAAATATGCAAGCCAAAAAAATATGCAGAATTATATGATTGAATCAGATTTATGTCCTGAAAATTCATGACGTGCTGTAGTTATACTGTATATATTTACACTATAAAGTTACTTACATTGCACCTTGGATTCCATCAGTATATTCATTCAATAGACTTTCAAAAGTTTGGTGTACTGTATTACAGTTCTGGTTTAGCACTGATAATGACTAATAATATTGCAAACTTTATTTATTTTACCAGCTAATATAGTAATTCATCATTACAACAAAATAAACGCCAGAGTGATTGTGTTTAGATTAAAAAGGCTCTATTTTGACATAATGCAGGCTGATATTATCCAACTTTTTGCAAGGCTGTTCACCAAAGACTCACAAATAAGTAAATGGACATGAGATATTGATATCAGTTGATATCAGGTAGATGGTACAGGAGACATAAGCAAGCTAGACATGAACCTGCTGTTTCTTAATAGTCATATACAAAAATATTTGACCATTTGAGGCAATTAACCAATCAAAAGTAAGTATGCTAGGAAATAAACCCATTTTTATGCACGCTAATTTATGTTTAAATACACATGCAGTCCTGTCCCTGGTTACATGAATATGCTTGCTTAAACAATGATTAGTAAGCTATTGATAACCAAATTATTGCATTTATCAACATTGAATTGATAAAGTTATTTCAGACAGGACTCAAATGAAGAATGAAAATATAGAGAAAACTCATTTGATCTGAGGTGTATTTATACTCAGCATCCAAATATGTTGTCATCAAACATTTTCCCTAAAATGTAAGACACAGCCTTATTACACATGCTGTTTCAAAACTAGTCCGAAAGGTGCTTAAATATGACTTGGTAAACAAACCCTTGTTATTCATTTCCTATTAAGGTTGTTTTGAGGATTAGGAATGTTCATCTTTTCATCTGTGACAATAACCGTATTAACAATAACGTCAGTTCAAGATGTAGGCTTGATGATTGTCTTCTTGGACTGGTCTGACAGCATGAGAAAGCAGGCTAATAGTTAGAGCCATAACTTAATGGTGCACTAAAGCATTTAACTTCAAGCTATGCAGGGTAAAATGCTGAGTTTCATAAGAGGTCTCCTAATGGGCTGTATCTCGCTTTCCTGGAGCCCAAAGAATTGATTTTCTCCTCCATTGCCACCTGTATAAAAATATTTTACCTCATCTTTCATTTTTCTGTTCACAGTAACTCCCCTCCCACACACACCACCAACCCCTGTCCAACATTTTGTAAAGTTTACTAAGGGCATAGAATTTAGGTTATGAAGTAAATGTTTTGCACAAAGATTAATACATCTTCCCTGAAGCAAATTTTGGAAACATGTAATAAAAGTGTAAATGTGCAGCATTGGTGAGAGGGAACATTTATGCACTAATATGCAGTAGACATCATTTCACAAGGTAAACACATTTATTCAATTTGACCCTAAAACTGTTTTAATGGCAAAAGACCAAAATATAGTTTATTTCCAGACTTGATACATAGGCCTTGACTATTGATATAAATCTATCTACCTGTCTCTGTCTGTCTGTCTGTCTGTATATATATATATATATAGGCCTATGTATATAGGTTGGTTGCTTCAATGATAAAGAATTGAAGTCCACTTCACATCTGAATAGTTCCTGGCCATAAAAAATACAATGTGCTGAAATTTGTCAAAACCTTGGTTAAAGAGATTAACCGTCTACTGTTCTACTGAGAAGGATTGCAGTTTGTCGAAAGGGACAAAGAGAGCACACTGATAGTTTATGGGAGCTGTCATTTTAGAAGAATAATTCCCAGGACTGTTAAATACATAACGCAGAATTGTCAATACGATTCATCAGAAGTTCCAGTTCCTTCCCAACACTTTGGTGTGTCACAGATTCACATGATATCAGACTTGCTGCAACAAAATCTTTTTCTTTGTCACTCAAGCGAGAACTCGTCTTTCTAAGAGGGCTATATGTCCTTACATGCTACCTCATGATGCCTAATTCTGTAAACCATGAACAGAAAAAAATCTGTAAAGATGGTTTGATATGAAATTACTTGCAGGCAATTTACAAAACTTTAATTTCTGCTGTTTAAAGCAATCGTTCACTTTACAATTACAATTTCATGATAATTCATTCACCATACATAATTCATGTCCGCGTGTTTATGTGTTCTGTCGAAAAACAAATTGTGGCTTCTGAGGAAAGCTTTCCCGGGTTCTTATCCATATAATGGACTTCAACGGAGGGCTGTGGTCCATTTCAGTTTCACCAAAGCTTTAAAAGGCTCTACACGACACAAGCCGATGAATAAGGGTGTTGTCTAGCGAAACTATACGCCTTTTCTATGAAAACAAAAAAATATACACTTTTTAAACATAAACATATAGCTTTTAGGGTAAAATATGTGTGATTTAATTTCTATTTCTGTCTTATACAAGTACATCTTTCCTTGTCTAAGGAGGACTTTAAATAGACTTCTATTGTTTTTTTAAGATAAAGCTAGAAAGCTGTGCCTAACTTTCTTAAAACACAAATTGCATGATTATAGTATTTTTACAAATGACGACATCCCCAAATGGAGGTTTTGCTCCCCAAAAATATAGTTAAGTGGGTACAAACACACACACACGTTCAGTGATTGTGATTGTGATAAAATTGATATTTAACTGACTCAAAATAACTACTTAAACTAGCAAGCACCAACATTATTGTCAGACTATGCTACTAAATCATTAATCTTTACAATAGTGTTTGTGATAAGACTTAGAGGGAGAATGTTTGGTTATGGGAGCACAGAGAATAGTTTAGGGGGCGGGGGACAGGAAATAGCACTGAAATTGGGCCAGCCTGTTGAGACTGACCCAAACATGGTCACAGAACTACAGAGGGAGAGTCAATTCAACTCGAATTGAAACCCCTGCATAGACTTCACAATAGGTCAAATATCAAACCTTGCACTTTGACCAGCCAGTGTTTGCTTTGAGATATTACTTTATACTCCAGGATACAGAAACCATTTAAGGACAGACTGAGGAAGGAGGGCCTACACATTTCTTTACACATACAGCTGTGACTCAACTTTGTAATATGTTTTTGTAACAGTATTTTTTTATTTACTACTGCTATGAAAATACATTACTGACTTTGTTCTTTACAATATATCGTGCATTACGTCCTTAATCATCGATGACAGTCCAAAGCCTGTTCCTTAGTAGTTCTGGCATGTGGAATTCAATGTGTTTGAGTCACTGTGATTTAACACCTGCGAAACCAAGAAAACATACAAATCCCAAAAGGCTTTGTTAGTTACAGTGGGCAGTTTCACTTCTCAAAGACTCATCCCAATAGACTTAAACACAATCCATTGACTCTTAAGGATGTAATAATGGAATAACTGTATTATTATGTTGCCATGAAAGCTGACAAAAAACGTTCATTATGATTTGTTTGAAGTGCTGTGTAAGAACAATGTAAAAGAAGAGGATAAACCAACAGGTTGCTGGAAGCTCATTTACATTCACAGGGTGCATGTACCATACTCGGCATCACAGAGCTCTGTAAATCAAGCACCTAGGAGTGACTAATCTGTGAAATGGCTTGGGCAGGCCTGCACTTTTAAACACAATTTACAGCCTCCAAGCAGGCGGACTGATATCGCTTCGGTCTAGTTTATGAGGTAAAAAAGTTTGCAGCGACACAGAAGAACCCAGAATTTACTGCAATGTAGTTACATCATCTTCAAACACACATCACGTCTACTGTACTTGTCGAGTGGGCAGGCTAGGCGGTGCTTTGCCTAGAGCCTGCTCAATGAAAGTACTGTGTTGTTTCACTATTTGTACACCTTCATGCTACATCTCTATCAGCAGAATCCCTGAACATGGTTCATGGCTTTACTTCCTCCCTGTGTCAGGATCCTGTCCTTCCTATTCTAAGTTTTCGTGCATTATGGACAGGCTTGTGACAGTACCATGTCTTGTGTGTGTGTTTTGTCTTGTGTGGAGACACGTGGCGGTTTGTTTTGACATGTCGCCGCGTGTCCTCCTGTCTCTCGTTTAGCTCCGCCCCCTTGTTTCTCCTATATCATCCCAGTTTCATCTCCCTCACCTGTCCATTCATCTTCCCGCCAGTCTCCATTCATGTTAAGTCTTGTCACCTGTCCTTCACCGTCCCTGTATTATTAGCCCTCATCAGTTATCCCCTTTATACTGTATATTCCTGTTCTTCCCCAGTCTTTGCCGGTTCATTTCTAATGTTATATTCCTCTGTGCTTCCCGATTGTGTCATTGTGGATCACGTGTTTCTATGGATTTACCCTTTTTCGTGTTGGATTTATTATTTGGGATTATTCATCGTGTTTGTATTATCCTCCTTGTAGATAGTTTTTGGTTCGATGTCTTGTATTTATCATGCTTTTCCCCATCGAGGGTGTTTGTTTTCTTGTTTTATAGTAATGTCTTTTTGTTAACCCTTCACTTGCCTGCGCTTGGATTCTGTCCACCGTTCCTGACACCCTGCTCTTTAAGTCATCAAGGTCAAGCAAATGAACCGATTAACACGGGTTAGGTTTTGGTAAAATCACAAGAAGCTCTTGGAAGCATCAGTTAAAATGGTTGAAATATGATAAATAATACAGCAGTGTATAAATGCATATGGAAATTATTTACAGTTGTTGTTGCAGGGTTACTCTACATACCTTATCTGTATTTACTTGTATCTTATTGTAAATGACAAAGCTAACATCCTATTTTCTTCTGCGTGGTGAAAATGCAGGTAAAACAATTTGTGTTGGTCGTTTTATTATTTGTGAATATTCATTTGTGTTAGATATTTCCTGAGACATTCCACTGTCCACATATGTCAAACTGGAACTATTTTACAAATTCAGCTAATAACCCTACTACTGTCCAGAAACAAACACTTTTTGACAAATTTGGAACGAAATGTTCATACGACTGATTTCCATGTTTTAAGCAAACTCATTTGTCCTTAAATTTTGTCCTCTTTAGCTTTTTATCCATGAACACATTTGAAACGGCCATTCATGCATTTGTGTCCACTCGCCTGGGCTATTGCAAATCACTTTATGTTGGTGTCTCTCAGTCCTTTATCTCGTCTTCAGCTAGTACAGAATTCTGTGGCCAAACTTCTTACAGGAGAGCGTAAGCCACTCATGTCACACCCATTACACGCTCACTGCACTGCACCTATCAAATACAGGGTTGAATTAAAATTTTTACTGTTTGTTTATAAAGCTCTTAATAACCCAGTTCCTCAATATTTAACGGATCTCCTGCTCCCATACACTCCCCCCGGAACCTTGAGATCTTGTGAGCTTGGGTTACTCATGGTTCCCAGATCAAGACTTAAAAATTTAGGTGATCGCACCATTGCAGCTATTGGCCCGAAACTCTGGAATAGCCTACCGTCTCCATTTTTAATCCCAGACTCAAAACACACCCATTTTCTCTTGGTTTTAACGTTCCTTAATTGATTATTCTTATCTTATTTTTGATGATGTTGCTAAATGTACTGGCATACTGTTGCATTAGTCATTTTATCTGCTTATAAAGCACTTTGGTCCGCCTCAGTGGTTTTTAAATGTGCTTGAACATTGATTCATTTACTCATCCTCAGTTGTCCAAAATCTGAATGAATTTCTTTGTTCTGATGAACACAGAGGAAGATATTTGGAAGAATGCTTTCAAACATGACAGCATTTTTTTTTTGAACGATCTGTTGGTTGTAGTGTTCGACTACAATTCTGCTCTGCTGGAATGACGTTTTTTCCTAGTGACTTGTTTTTCTTAATTTTTTTGTCCTTATTTTATGTTTTTTGGTAATGAAGTTATTCACATTGTAGTAATAACAAAATATTCTCTTTATTCAGTTCATCACTATAATTTCAGACATACAGTAATCGGGGTTCACTGACTTCACTGAAGAACCTGTAGAAAGAGTTCCACCTTGTGGCCATTACTGTAAATACGTTTTCTTTTTTAGATGGATTGAAATAGGTTGTGCGTCTCTAAAGTCTAGAAGCTTCTTTGTTAATCTTATTTTTTTGTGAATCTCAGGATTCAGCTGTAGGAGTGTTTGCTTGATCTCTCATGAAGTTTCTTTAGTCATATCAGTTGTCATGAGATTTCATTATCAAAAGTATTTTACAAATCTAAGAATTATAGACGTTCATAGATTCTTACAATTTCGTTAATAAACAATGTATGGATATAGGGGCAGTGTTTGTATTGTGAAGCAAAACTATTAACACGAACCAAGCTGTAAAGTTTTATTTGATTTGCATGTCATTTCCATAAAACAAGTAACTTTAATGTTATGGCTGAGCCCACTGACATGCTTAATGTGTAAATGATAGGATGAAGACATGCATGATTTTCACATGTTTTTCAAAACTCGTCACTTTCTTTGACAGTGTTTTTGAGCATGAGATGGAGGACCCCGTTGAGTGTGATGACCACGTTCATGACCATGGTGTTGACCACGTTCATGACCATGGTGTTGACCACGGTCATGACCATGGTGATGACCACGGTGATGACCGGAAGGACGAATACAAGCACCTCCCATATCCCCGTGAGTGTAATGAAAAGTGGGAGGAGAAACACTAATGCCTGCCTTTTCCTGTAAAACAACAAAGAAAGGTTTTAAAATTAAGCCTGTGGATTGAGCTACAAAGAAGAGAGGTGATGCAAAACTGTAAAAAAAATGCACAAATTTAGCATATTTCTGTGTAACCCACCATCATAAAACCGAAGATGCCAACAGAGACATCCCCAGAGATAGCAAGCGCAGCTACTTTGTCCAAAGTTATGCGTTCCTTAAACATGTAGAGTTCTTGGCCGTTTACATGCACCTGCCAAACGAAGCCAGATTAACAGTTTTAAACTCACACAAACACTTTTGCAGAAAAATGCTAATAATCCTTAATAAAGCTTTGTAACTATTAAGCAATTATTTAGCAAGATTTTTTCCGTAAACGTGTGTAAATTTATAGTGCATGCATGGACGTATTCAACACACCTTGTATCCATGGGGCGTGAAGAAAATGAGCAACTCAAAAGCTTGTCCCTTTTTAAAGCAACTGATTGAGCCTTGTTCCTCATTTTGCCATTTTCCATTCTTACGGGTGTTCATGGCAACCTTAAGGTCCAATCGCGGGTTGAAGTGGAAAGCAATGTCGTTATTCTCAGATGGCCCAGTCAGGAAGTTTATTACAATCCTAAACGAAGTTGTGGTATTAAGATTAGTAAATTAAAATCAATTAAAATATATTTCACGGAGCAGATACAATTGTAATTCATACTTTATTCTGAATTCACCTAAAATTTGTCTTGCCTTAAATATCCCAGCCTTTTTTTTTCAATATTACATATATGGATATTCTGCCACACTCAATAATGAAGACAGGACAATTTCATGCTTGATCAAACCACAACAGAATTTGTTGTGTTCATTAAAAAGCATTATAAAGAAGAAATTGGTTACAAAGTTCACGTCATGTCAAAATTACCATAATAATAAGACATTTGGTAAAATGTTGGCAACTGACATTTCTGGTACATCATTGACGACTATATTAGGAAAAAAACTGTAATGTTGAACACAAATTTAGATATTTAGAATAATTTAGAAAAGCAAACAGGTCTGGGGCACCTTTGACTACCATTTTATTTTTTCTGCTTTGGTAGTCAATGATGTCCCAGAAGTGTCAGTTAACAACATTTTTCCAAATATCCTTCTTTCGGTTCAGCACAACAAAGACATTTATACAGGTCGGGAACAACTTGGGGGGGGGGGGAATTCATGATAAAATTTTGGGTGAAGGGCTTATGACGTGAATGATTCAATTTCCCTTGATCTTTGGATATATAGGAGATATTGGTGTCATTTATTGGTGTCATTGGTGACCAGGAATTTACGTCAGGATCCAGTTTGTAGACTACAGCTCGGCCTTCAACACCATAATCCCGGACCTCCTTCTGACCAAGTTTACCCAGCTCTCTGTGCCAACCTCTACCTGTCAGTGGATTATTAACTTCCTGTCGAACAGGCAGCAGCTAGTGAGGTTGGGGAAATTTAAATGTACCATCAGCACCAGAGCTCCTCAAGGATGTGTTCTTTCTCCACTGCTATTTTCACTCTAAGCAAACAAATGCACCTCTACAGACCATTCTGTCAAACTGTTGAAGTTTGCAGATGACACCACAGTCAATGGCCTTATTCAAGTCGGTGATGAATCTGCTTACAGAAAGGAGGTTGCTCAGCTGGCTGCCTGGTGCAGTGAAAACAACATAGAGCTGTAAGACGGTGGAGATGATAGTGGATTTCAGAAGGAAACCTCCATCACTTTTCCCCTCACCATCCTGGACAGCACTGTGGATACTATGGAGTCAACTAGGTTCCTGGGCTCCACCATCTCTCAGCACCTGAAGTGGGAGTCCCACATAGACTCCATTGTAAAGAAGGCCCAGCAAAGGTTAAACTTCCTCCGTCAATTGAGGAAGTTCAATCTACCACTGGAGCTACTGACCCAGTTCAACTCAGTGGTCATGGAATCTGTTCTGTGCACTTCAATAACTGTTTGGTAAGGCTCGGCCACCAAATCAGACCTACGAAGACTACAAAGGAAAGTTTGTAGTGCTGTGAAGATTATTGGTGCTCCTCTGCCCAAACTTCAGGACTTGTACGATTCCAGAGTGAAAAACAGGGTAAAGAAAAATCATCATTGACTCACACCCTGAACACAAACATTTTGAACTGTTGCCCTCTTGCTAGCGCTTTAGAGGACCAAACACCAGGACTTCCAGACACAGAAGCAACTTATTTTAAAGGGGAAAACAGGCTCATAAATATCCTAGATTTCTATGTTTCGGGGGCAAAAAAACTAAAACTGAAAAAGATCTCACTGTTTAACTGATCCCTTCCTTTTTATGTTATCTCAAAACAAATAAAAGAACAGCCAAAGTAGTCAAACATTTTAGAAATACATGAACAGGAACATTAACCTCTGATTCATCCATGGTGCTTTTGTGTCTGTACTTACATCTTGGCATTACTAGCAACAACACCCTGCAAGAAGAAGGACATGCCTGGTTTCACTCCCCCAGAAATTGGGCCAATATAGGGAATTTTCTGTAATAAAAGCAACAAAGTAGGCATCAGTCCCATCATGTCTACCACAATGTTGTGGCAGGATTGAAAAAAATGTCATGTTTACATGTTTACACACTATTGATTAAACCTTTTTCAGGCACCACATTTTTCGTTACTTGCATTTTAATGTGCATTGAGAGGGAACTGCAGAATATAAGTCACTCACAGGATTTTGGACTGGAAGTAAGAGGTCTGACTGGAAGCTGCGGATTTCAAACTGCGAGCTGCCCAGACTGAAGAATTTCCTGCCCAGTGAAGATGTGCTCCAGTCCTGAGGTAAAAGAAAGGGTGTCTTAAGAAAAGTCTTGAGAAAGTATTGAGAAAGGTCTTTTTCACAATTTATAATAACATGTCTCATGAAATTAAATGAAAAATGACTTACTTGAATTAAGTCACAAAGATTCATGACGACATCTCCTGAAATATTCAACACTGAAATTTTCTCCAGTGGTATGCGGTGCTTGAAAAGGTAAATCTCGTTGCTGTTCACATATACCTGATAAATCAAAGCCAAATGGACTATATGAAGAAAACATTGTGTCTATCTTAAAATGTTTTGTGTGTCAAAGCACATACCTGAAATCCTTCAATTTTGATGACAATACACATCTCAAATGCTTCTCCCATTTTGAAGGGGTTGTCAGCAGCAAATTCCTCAGCCTCCCATTTTGCGTTTTTGCAACTGTTCATGGCCACATTCGAGTTGTATCGGACATTGAAGTGAAAAGCAGTGTCATCCTTGTCAGATTGCCCAGTCTTGAAGGTAACTGAAAACCTTTGTGGAAGTTGAGATGTGTCACAGCAATTAAATGTAAAAGACCTTTCACGATGAGTTCCTACAGCATAAACCTTCTACACTTGAAAGTACAGCATACAATAATGCTCGAAATCAAATGTGGTTTAATATTTACTGTTTATTGATAGTGTCTACATTCTAGTTTTCTTTATGAATTGCATTACTTACCCGGGACCTTTACTACCAACAACTCCCTGCAAGTACAAGGCCACACCTGCTTTCAGTCCCCCGGAAATCGGACCCACATATGGAAGGGCCTGTAGTAAGCACAATAAGAAGGCATCAGACCTACTTACCCAGGACCTTGCAGCCAGTTTTTAACTCACTTAAAATCAGAAATGTCCACTGTCATCACAATTTTGGCTCTACCTTATACAATGTTATTTATATTTATAAAATATTTCCTCCACATTGCATATTGAGCATTTACTGGATCTTTGACTCACAGGATTTTGGACTGGAAATGAGAGTTGCAACTGTGATGTGGAAGACGACCAACGCAGGGAGCTGCTCAGTTGGGTAGCAAATGAAGATGTGCTCCACTTCTAAAAAGGAGAGATAAGGTACATAAACAAAGTTTAGTCACCATATGATTTCTATTGGCTTCAAAAACAATATTATTTATGTTTGAGCATTAACAGAACTGTAAAAAAACATTTGACTCACTTGAACAAAGGCAAAAAGGTTCAGAATCACATGTCCGACAATAGTTATCGCAGACACTTTTTCCAGTGGTATCCGGTGCTTGAATAGGTAGTGCTCATTGCCGTTCACGTATACCTGAGGAATGGAAAGCAAGGGGTCGGTGTGAAGACTACTTCATAGCTGTGATTGGGGCATCTTGAGAGTTTTGGTTCATTAATCACATACAGTACCTGATATCCTTCAGGTTTTATGACAATAAACATGTCAAAAGCTTCTCCAATTTTGAAGGGATTGTCCGGACCAAATTCTTCAGCCCCCCATACTCCATTTGTGCGCGTGTTCATGAACACATTCGAGTTGTATTGGGGATTGAAGTGGAAAGCATGGTCATCCTTGTCAGACAGCCCAGTCTTGAAGTTTATCTCAAACCTGTAAGAAAGTTGAGGCAGGTTACAAGCACCTGATTCCGAATGACAGCAGGCTGTTTTAGTCTTTTGAATCCCACAATGCATTCTTACATCTAACCTCACTTCAGATCACAAAGGCTTTAATACTTAGCACATACTGATGGATACATTGTTTCCTAAACAACATTCCAGGAGTACATACACTGTTTATATGATTGCAGATAATTAGCTAGTGAAAGTATTGCTTACCTGTCACCCGTAGTGCCAGCAACTCCCTGAAAGTACAAGGCCAGTCCTGCTTTCAGCCCCTCAGGAATCGGCCTTACATAGGGAAGGGACTGCAGCAGGCAAAATAAAGAGGCATCAGTCCTGTATTACCCATGACCCTGCAGCATGTTTTGTATTTAATGAAGTAAAAGAGTTCTTTAGGCGTCGCATTTCTGACATTTTGGTGGGACATTAGCTTTTTGTGTTGAATAACTGTATTTAGCTGCAATTGTTTCTTTAAGTTCTTGCACGTTAATGTACACTGAGAAGTTACAGTAAATGTTCTGTCACTCACAGGGTTTTGGACTGGAAGTGAGAACTCTGACTGGATGGTGGAAAGGCCCCAGCGCAAAAAGCTCAGCCGGTTCCAGTTCTAATCAGAGGGAAAAATAAATTTATTTAGAATGATCTTTACTCTCCACATCATTTTGATTGATTAACTACACATAATAATTTACACTACAGAATTACGGAAGTATTTCATCTAAAGAAATGTTTTACTTACTTTTATGAAGCCAAGAAGTTTGACGACAAGATCTCCTTGAATTTGTAACGCTGAAACTTTTTCCAGCGGTATGCGATGATTGAACAGGTAGCACTCCTTGCCATTTACGTGTACCTGATGGATTGAAAGCAAGGGGTCGATGTGAAGACAACTTCTTTGCTGCGATTAAGGCATCTTGTGCTTTTGGTTTCACAAAGCATGTACTGTACCTGGTATCCTTCAGGTTTGATGACAATAAACATCTCAAAAGCTTCTCCCGCTTTGAAGGGGTTGTCAGGGCCAAATTCCTCAGCACCCAATCCTCCACTTTCGCAACTGTTCATGACCACATCTGAATTGTGTCGGGGGTTGAACTGGAAAGCAGTATCATCCTTTTCAGACTGCCCGGTCTTGAAGTTTATGAAAAACCTGAGTGGAAGTTGAGGTGTGTCAAAGCTACTGAATCCAAATGCCGAGAAACCTTTTTCAATTCTTCAAGTTCAATAATGCATTCCTACAGCCTAAAAGTATTGCACTTCCAATCATAAATGTTTCAATATTCAATGTGGATTGATGAAAAGCATCTTTTTCTGATGACTTTTTATGACATTAGTCTTGCTAAATATATTACGTACCCGGGACCTTTACTACCAACAACTCCCTGCAGGTACAAAGCCAATCCTGCTTTCAGTCCCCCGGAAATCGGACCCACATAAGGAAGGGCCTGTAGTAAGCACAATAAGAAGACCACAGACATATCTTAACACGGACCTTGTAGTGGGTTTTGAACATATTGAAAAGGAGCATTTGGAATTTCCTGAGGCATCACAGATTTGACACAACAGTGCAGAATCTACCATTTGGTTAAAACACAGTTTTCATGCACCGCAGATTTATTTAATGCTTCCTCTGCATTGCAAACTAAGCAGTCACTAGAAAGGATCTTTCACTCACAGGAGTTTGGATAGGTAGTGAGAGCTGCGAATGTATGGTGGAAGGCGTCCAGCTCAAGAAGCCCCTCTTCACTTGCGTAGCAAATATAGATGTGCTCCACTTCTAATGAGGAAGACGAGATAAAGTACATACAAAGATCTTCATTCACCACGAGATTAACACTGATTTCTCACACAGAATCGTTCAAGTTTGAGTATAAGCAGAACCGTTAAAAACATTTGACTTACTTGTACAAAGGCAAAAAGGTTCAGAATCACATGACCACTAATAGTTATCGCAGACACTTTTTCAAGTGGTATCCGATGCTTGAATAGGTAGTGCTCATTGCCGTTCACGTATACCTGATGAATGGAAAGCAAGGGGTCGGTGTGAAGACTACTTCATAGCTGTGTTTGGGGCATCTTGAGAGTTTTGGTTCATTAATCACATACAGTACCTGATATCCTTCAGGTTTTATGACAATAAACATGTCAAAAGCTTCTCCAATTTTGAAGGGATTGTCCGGACCAAATTCTTCAGCCCCCCATACTCCATTTGTGCGCGTGTTCATGAACACATTCGAGTTAAATCGGGGGTTGAAGTGGAAAGCATAGTCATCCTTGTCAGACTGCCCGGTCTTGAAGTTTATCCCAAACCTGCAAGAAAGTTGAGGCAGGTTACAAGCACCTAATTCCGAATGACAGCAGGCTGTTTTTAGTCTTTTGACTCCCGCAATGCATTCTTACATCTTACCTTACTTCAGATCACAAAGGGTTTAATACTTAGCACATACTGATAGATACATTGTTTCCTAAACAACATTCCAGGAGTACATACACTGTTTATATGATTGCAGATAATTAGCTAGTGAAAGTATTGCTTACTTGTCACCCGTAGTGCCAGCAACTCCCTGAAAGTACAAGGCCAGTCCTGCTTTCAGCCCCTCAGGAATCGGCCTTACATAGGGAAGGGCCTGCAGCAGGCAAAATAAAGAGGCATCAGTCCTGTATTACCCATGACCCAGCAGCATGTTTTGTAATTAATGAAGTAAAAGAGTTCTTTAGGCGTCGCATTTCTGACATTTTGGTGGGACATTAGCATTTGTGTTGAATAACTGTTTTTATATGCAACTGTTTCTTTAAGAACTTGCACGTTAATGTACACTGAGAAGTTACATTAAATGTTCTGTCACTCACAGGGTTTTGGACTGGAAGTGAGAACTCTGACTGGATGGTGGAAAGGCCCCAGCGCAAAAAGCTCAGCTTGTTCCAGTTCTAATCAGAGGGGAAAATACATTTATTTATATCGATCTTTTCTCTCCACATTATTTTTATTGATTTACTAAACAGATTAATTTAGACTACAGAACAAGCATATTTTATAAAGAGATTTTTTACTTACTTTTATGAAGCCAAGAAGTTTGACGACAAGATCTCCTTGAATTTGTAACGCTGAAACTTTTTCCAGCGGTATGCGATGATTGAACAGGTAGTACTCCTTGCCATTTACGTGTACCTGATGGATTGAAAGCAAGGGGTCGATGTGAAGACAACTTCTTTGCTGCGATTAAGGCATCTTGTGCTTTTGGTTTCACAAAGCATGTACTGTACCTGGTATCCTTCAGGTTTGATGACAATAAACATCTCAAAAGCTTCTCCCGCTTTGAAGGGGTTGTCAGGGCCAAATTCCTCAGCACCCAATCCTCCACTTTCGCAACTGTTCATGACCACATCTGAATTGTGTCGGGGGTTGAACTGGAAAGCAGTATCATCCTTTTCAGACTGCCCGGTCTTGAAGTTTATGAAAAACCTGAGTGGAAGTTGAGGTGTGTCAAAGCTACTGAATCCAAATGCCGAGAAACCTTTTTCAATTCTTCAAGTTCAATAATGCATTCCTACAGCCTAAAAGTATTGCACTTCCAATCATAAATGTTTCAATATTCAATGTGGATTGATGAAAAGCATCTTTTTCTGATGACTTTTTATGACATTCGTCTTGCTAAATATATTACGTACCCGGGACCTTTACTACCAACAACTCCCTGCAGGTACAAAGCCAATCCTGCTTTCAGTCCCCCGGAAATCGGACCCACATAAGGAAGGGCCTGTAGTAAGCACAATAAGAAGACCACAGACATATCTTAACAGGGACCTTGTAGTGGGTTTTGAACATATTGAAAAGGAGCATTTGGAATTTCCTGAGGCATCACAGATTTGACACAACAGTGCAGAATCTACCATTTGGTTAAAACACAGTTTTCATGCACCGCAGATTTATTTAATGCTTCCTCTGCATTGCAAACTAAGCAGTCACTAGAAAGGATCTTTCACTCACAGGAGTTTGGATAGGTAGTGAGAGCTGCGAATGTATGGTGGAAGGCGTCCAGCTCAAGAAGCCCCTCTTCACTTGCGTAGCAAATATAGATGTGCTCCACTTCTAATGAGGAAGACGAGATAAAGTACATACAAAGATCTTCATTCACCACGAGATTAACACTGATTTCTCACACAGAATCGTTCAAGTTTGAGTATAAGCAGAACCGTTAAAAACATTTGACTTACTTGTACAAAGGCAAAAAGGTTCAGAATCACATGACCACTAATAGTTATCGCAGACACTTTTTCAAGTGGTATCCGATGCTTGAATAGGTAGTGCTCATTGCCGTTCACGTATACCTGATGAATGGAAAGCAAGGGGTCGGTGTGAAGACTACTTCATAGCTGTGTTTGGGGCATCTTGAGAGTTTTGGTTCATTAATCACATACAGTACCTGATATCCTTCAGGTTTTATGACAATAAACATGTCAAAAGCTTCTCCAATTTTGAAGGGATTGTCCGGACCAAATTCTTCAGCCCCCCATACTCCATTTGTGCGCGTGTTCATGAACACATTCGAGTTAAATCGGGGGTTGAAGTGGAAAGCATAGTCATCCTTGTCAGACTGCCCGGTCTTGAAGTTTATCCCAAACCTGCAAGAAAGTTGAGGCAGGTTACAAGCACCTAATTCCGAATGACAGCAGGCTGTTTTTAGTCTTTTGACTCCCGCAATGCATTCTTACATCTTACCTTCACTTCAGATCACAAAGGGTTTAATACTTAGCACATACTGATGGATACATTGTTTCCTAAACAACATTCCAGGAGTACATACACTGTTTATATGATTGCAGATAATTAGCTAGTAAAAGTATTGCTTACTTGTCACCCGTAGTGCCAGCAACTCCCTGAAAGTACAAGGCCAGTCCTGCTTTCAGCCCCTCAGGAATCGGCCTTACATAGGGAAGGGCCTGCAGCAGGCAAAGTAAAGAGGCATCAGTCCTGTATTACCCATGACCCAGCAGCATGTTTTGTAATTAATGAAGTAAAAGAGTTCTTTAGGTGTCGCATTTCTGACATTTTTGTGGGACATTAGCATTTGTGATGAATAACTGTTTTTATATGCAACTGTTTCTTTAAGAACTTGCACGTTAATGTACACTGAGAAGTTACATTAAATGTTCTGTCACTCACAGGGTTTTGGACTGGAAGTGAGAACTCTGACTGGATGGTGGAAAGGCCCCAGCGCAAAAAGCTCAGCTTGTTCCAGTTCTAATCAGAGGGGAAAATACATTTATTTATATCGATCTTTTCTCTCCACATTATTTTTATTGATTTACTAAACAGATTAATTTAGACTACAGAACAAGCATATTTTATAAAGAGATTTTTTACTTACTTTTATGAAGCCAAGAAGTTTGACGACAAGATCTCCTTGAATTTGTAACGCTGAAACTTTTTCCAGCGGTATGCGATGATTGAACAGGTAGCACTCCTTGCCATTAACGTGTACCTGATGGATTGAAAGCAAGGGGTCGATGTGAAGAAAACTTCTTTGCTGCGATTAAGGCATCTTGTGCTTTTGGTTTCACAAAGCATGTACTGTACCTGGTATCCTTCAGGTTTGATGACAATAAACATCTCAAAAGCTTCTCCCGCTTTGAAGGGGTTGTCAGGGCCAAATTCCTCAGCACCCAATCCTCCACTTTCGCAACTGTTCATGACCACATCTGAATTGTGTCGGGGGTTGAACTGGAAAGCAGTATCATCCTTTTCAGACTGCCCGGTCTTGAAGTTTATGAAAAACCTGAGTGGAAGTTGAGGTGTGTCAAAGCTACTGAATCCAAATGCCGAGAAACCTTTTTCAATTCTTCAAGTTCAATAATGCATTCCTACAGCCTAAAAGTATTGCACTTCCAATCATAAATGTTTCAATATTCAATGTGGATTGATGAAAAGCATCTTTTTCTGATGACTTTTTATGACATTAGTCTTGCTAAATATATTACGTACCCGGGACCTTTACTACCAACAACTCCCTGCAGGTACAAAGCCAATCCTGCTTTCAGTCCCCCGGAAATCGGACCCACATAAGGAAGGGCCTGTAGTAAGCACAATAAGAAGACCACAGACATATCTTAACAGGGACCTTGTAGTGGGTTTTGAACATATTGAAAAGGAGCATTTGGAATTTCCTGAGGCATCACAGATTTGACACAACAGTGCAGAATCTACCATTTGGTTAAAACACAGTTTTCATGCACCGCAGATTTATTTAATGCTTCCTCTGCATTGCAAGCTAAGCAGTCACTAGAAAGGATCTTTCACTCACAGGAGTTTGGATAGGTAGTGAGAGCTGCGAATGTATGGTGGAAGGCGTCCAGCTCAAGAAGCCCCTCTTCACTTGCGTAGCAAATATAGATGTGCTCCACTTCTAATGAGGAAGACGAGATAAAGTACATACAAAGATCTTCATTCACCACGAGATTAACACTGATTTCTCACACAGAATCGTTCAAGTTTGAGTATAAGCAGAACCGTTAAAAACATTTGACTTACTTGTACAAAGGCAAAAAGGTTCAGAATCACATGACCACTAATAGTTATCGCAGACACTTTTTCAAGTGGTATCCGATGCTTGAATAGGTAGTGCTCATTGCCGTTCACGTATACCTGATGAATGGAAAGCAAGGGGTCGGTGTGAAGACTACTTCATAGCTGTGTTTGGGGCATCTTGAGAGTTTTGGTTCATTAATCACATACAGTACCTGATATCCTTCAGGTTTTATGACAATAAACATGTCAAAAGCTTCTCCAATTTTGAAGGGATTGTCCGGACCAAATTCTTCAGCCCCCCATACTCCATTTGTGCGCGTGTTCAGTGAACACATTCGAGTTAAATCGGGGGTTGAAGTGGAAAGCATAGTCATCCTTGTCAGACTGCCCGGTCTTGAAGTTTATCTCAAACCTGCAAGAAAGTTGAGGCAGGTTACAAGCACCTAATTCCGAATGACAGCAGGCTGTTTTTAGTCTTTTGACTCCCACAATGCATTCTTACATCTTACCTCACTTCAGATCACAAAGGGTTTAATACTTAGCACATACTGATGGATACATTGTTTCCTAAACAACATTCCAGGAGTACATACACTGTTTATATGATTGCAGATAATTAGCTAGTGAAAGTATTGCTTACTTGTCACCCGTAGTGCCAGCAACTCCCTGAAAGTACAAGGCCAGTCCTGCTTTCAGCCCCTCAGGAATCGGCCTTACATAGGGAAGGGACTGCAGCAGGCAAAATAAAGAGGCATCAGTCCTGTATTACCCATGACCCAGCAGCATGTTTTGTAATTAATGAAGTAAAAGAGTTCTTTAGGCGTCGCATTTCTGACATTTTGGTGGGACATTAGCTTGTTGTGTTGAATAACTGTTTTTATGTGCAACTGTTTCTTTAAGTACTTGCACGTTAATGTACACTGAGAAGTTACAGTAAATGTTCTGTCACTCACAGGGTTTTGGACTGGAAGTGAGAACTCTGACTGGATGGTGGAAAGGCCCCAGCGCAAAAAGCTCAGCTTGTTCCAGTTCTAATCAGAGGGAAAAATAAATTTATTTATATCGATCTTTTCTCTCCACATTATTTTTATTGATTTACTAAACAGATTAATTTAGACTACAGAACAAGCATATTTTATAAAGAGATTTTTTACTTACTTTTATGAAGCCAAGAAGTTTGACGACAAGATCTCCTTGAATTTGTAACGCTGAAACTTTTTCCAGCGGTATGCGATGATTGAACAGGTAGCACTCCTTGCCATTAACGTGTACCTGATGGATTGAAAGCAAGGGGTCGATGTGAAGAAAACTTCTTTGCTGCGATTAAGGCATCTTGTGCTTTTGGTTTCACAAAGCATGTACTGTACCTGGTATCCTTCAGGTTTGATGACAATAAACATCTCAAAAGCTTCTCCCGCTTTGAAGGGGTTGTCAGGGCCAAATTCCTCAGCACCCAATCCTCCACTTTCGCAACTGTTCATGACCACATCTGAATTGTGTCGGGGGTTGAACTGGAAAGCAGTATCATCCTTTTCAGACTGCCCGGTCTTGAAGTTTATGAAAAACCTGAGTGGAAGTTGAGGTGTGTCAAAGCTACTGAATCCAAATGCCGAGAAACCTTTTTCAATTCTTCAAGTTCAATAATGCATTCCTACAGCCTAAAAGTATTGCACTTCCAATCATAAATGTTTCAATATTCAATGTGGATTGATGAAAAGCATCTTTTTCTGATGACTTTTTATGACATTAGTCTTGCTAAATATATTACGTACCCGGGACCTTTACTACCAACAACTCCCTGCAGGTACAAAGCCAATCCTGCTTTCAGTCCCCCGGAAATCGGACCCACATAAGGAAGGGCCTGTATTAAACACAATAAGAAGACCACAGACATATCTTAACAGGGACCTTGTAGTGGGTTTTGAACATATTGAAAAGGAGCATTTGGAATTTCCTGAGGCATCACAGATTTGACACAACAGTGCAGAATCTACCATTTGGTTAAAACACAGTTTTCATGCACCGAAGATTTATTTAATGCTTCCTCTGCATTGCAAACTAAGCAGTCACTAGAAAGGATCTTTCACTCACAGGAGTTTGGATAGGTAGTGAGAGCTGCGAATGTATGGTGGAAGGCGTCCAGCTCAAGAAGCCCCTCTTCACTTGCGTAGCAAATATAGATGTGCTCCACTTCTAATGAGGAAGACGAGATAAAGTACATACAAAGATCTTCATTCACCACGAGATTAACACTGATTTCTCACACAGAATCGTTCAAGTTTGAGTATAAGCAGAACCGTTAAAAACATTTGACTTACTTGTACAAAGGCAAAAAGGTTCAGAATCACATGACCACTAATAGTTATCGCAGACACTTTTTCAAGTGGTATCCGGTGCTTGAATAGGTAGTGCTCATTGCCGTTCACGTATACCTGATGAATGGAAAGCAAGGGGTCGGTGTGAAGACTACTTCATAGCTGTGTTTGGGGCATCTTGAGAGTTTTGGTTCATTAATCACATACAGTACCTGATATCCTTCAGGTTTTATGACAATAAACATGTCAAAAGCTTCTCCAATTTTGAAGGGATTGTCCGGACCAAATTCTTCAGCCCCCCATACTCCATTTGTGCGCGTGTTCATGAACACATTCGAGTTAAATCGGGGGTTGAAGTGGAAAGCATAGTCATCCTTGTCAGACTGCCCCGTCTTGAAGTTTATCTCAAACCTGCAAGAAAGTTGAGGCAGGTTACAAGCACCTATTTCCGAATGACAGCAGGCTGTTTTTAGTCTTTTTAACTCCCACAATGCATTCTTACATCTTACCTCACTTCAGATCACAAAGGGTTTAATACTTAGCACATACTGATGGATACATTGTTTCCTAAACAACATTCCAGGAGTACATACACTGTTTATATGATTGCAGATAATTAGCTAGTGAAAGTATTGCTTACTTGTCACCCGTAGTGCCAGCAACTCCCTGAAAGTACAAGGCCAGTCCTGCTTTCAGCCCCTCAGGAATCGGCCTTACATAGGGAAGGGACTGCAGCAGGCAAAATAAAGAGGCATCAGTCCTGTATTACCCATGACCCTGCAGCATGTTTTGTATTTAATGAAGTAAAAGAGTTCTTTAGGCGTCGCATTTCTGACATTTTGGTGGGACATTAGCTTGTTGTGTTGAATAACTGTTTTTATGTGCAACTGTTTCTTTAAGTACTTGCACGTTAATGTACACTGAGAAGTTACAGTAAATGTTCTGTCACTCACAGGGTTTTGGACTGGAAGTGAGAACTCTGACTGGATGGTGGAAAGGCCCCAGCGCAAAAAGCTCAGCTTGTTCCAGTTCTAATCAGAGGGGAAAATACATTTATTTATATCGATCTTTTCTCTCCACATTATTTTTATTGATTTACTAAACAGATTAATTTAGACTACAGAACAAGCATATTTTATAAAGAGATTTTTTACTTACTTTTATGAAGCCAAGAAGTTTGACGACAAGATCTCCTTGAATTTGTAACGCTGAAACTTTTTCCAGCGGTATGCGATGATTGAACAGGTAGCACTCCTTGCCATTAACGTGTACCTGATGGATTGAAAGCAAGGGGTCGATGTGAAGAAAACTTCTTTGCTGCGATTAAGGCATCTTGTGCTTTTGGTTTCACAAAGCATGTACTGTACCTGGTATCCTTCAGGTTTGATGACAATAAACATCTCAAAAGCTTCTCCCGCTTTGAAGGGGTTGTCAGGGCCAAATTCCTCAGCACCCAATCCTCCACTTTCGCAACTGTTCATGACCACATCTGAATTGTGTCGGGGGTTGAACTGGAAAGCAGTATCATCCTTTTCAGACTGCCCGGTCTTGAAGTTGATGAAAAACCTGAGTGGAAGTTGAGGTGTGTCAAAGCTACTGAATCCAAATGCCGAGAAACCTTTTTCAATTCTTCAAGTTCAATAATGCATTCCTACAGACTAAAAGTATTGCACTTCCAATCATAAATGTTTCAATATTCAATGTGGATTGATGAAAAGCATCTTTTTCTGATGACTTTTTATGACATTAGTCTTGCTAAATATATTACGTACCCGGGACCTTTACTACCAACAACTCCCTGCAGGTACAAAGCCAATCCTGCTTTCAGTCCCCCGGAAATCGGACCCACATAAGGAAGGGCCTGTATTAAACACAATAAGAAGACCACAGACATATCTTAACAGGGACCTTGTAGTGGGTTTTGAACATATTGAAAAGGAGCATTTGGAATTTCCTGAGGCATCACAGATTTGACACAACAGTGCAGAATCTACCATTTGGTTAAAACACAGTTTTCATGCACCGCAGATTTATTTAATGCTTCCTCTGCATTGCAAACTAAGCAGTCACTAGAAAGGATCTTTCACTCACAGGAGTTTGGATAGGTAGTGAGAGCTGCGAATGTATGGTGGAAGGCGTCCAGCTCAAGAAGCCCCTCTTCACTTGCGTAGCAAATATAGATGTGCTCCACTTCTAATGAGGAAGACGAGATAAAGTACATACAAAGATCTTCATTCACCACGAGATTAACACTGATTTCTCACACAGAATCGTTCAAGTTTGAGTATAAGCAGAACCGTTAAAAACATTTGACTTACTTGTACAAAGGCAAAAAGGTTCAGAATCACATGACCACTAATAGTTATCGCAGACACTTTTTCAAGTGGTATCCGGTGCTTGAATAGGTAGTGCTCATTGCCGTTCACGTATACCTGATGAATGGAAAGCAAGGGGTCGGTGTGAAGACTACTTCATAGCTGTGTTTGGGGCATCTTGAGAGTTTTGGTTCATTAATCACATACAGTACCTGATATCCTTCAGGTTTTATGACAATAAACATGTCAAAAGCTTCTCCAATTTTGAAGGGATTGTCCGGACCAAATTCTTCAGCCCCCCATACTCCATTTGTGCGCGTGTTCATGAACACATTCGAGTTAAATCGGGGGTTGAAGTGGAAAGCATAGTCATCCTTGTCAGACTGCCCCGTCTTGAAGTTTATCTCAAACCTGCAAGAAAGTTGAGGCAGGTTACAAGCACCTATTTCCGAATGACAGCAGGCTGTTTTTAGTCTTTTTAACTCCCACAATGCATTCTTACATCTTACCTCACTTCAGATCACAAAGGGTTTAATACTTAGCACATACTGATGGATACATTGTTTCCTAAACAACATTCCAGGAGTACATACACTGTTTATATGATTGCAGATAATTAGCTAGTGAAAGTATTGCTTACTTGTCACCCGTAGTGCCAGCAACTCCCTGAAAGTACAAGGCCAGTCCTGCTTTCAGCCCCTCAGGAATCGGCCTTACATAGGGAAGGGACTGCAGCAGGCAAAATAAAGAGGCATCAGTCCTGTATTACCCATGACCCTGCAGCATGTTTTGTATTTAATGAAGTAAAAGAGTTCTTTAGGCGTCGCATTTCTGACATTTTGGTGGGACATTAGCTTGTTGTGTTGAATAACTGTTTTTATGTGCAACTGTTTCTTTAAGTACTTGCACGTTAATGTACACTGAGAAGTTACAGTAAATGTTCTGTCACTCACAGGGTTTTGGACTGGAAGTGAGAACTCTGACTGGATGGTGGAAAGGCCCCAGCGCAAAAAGCTCAGCTTGTTCCAGTTCTAATCAGAGGGGAAAATACATTTATTTATATCGATCTTTTCTCTCCACATTATTTTTATTGATTTACTAAACAGATTAATTTAGACTACAGAACAAACATATTTTATAAAGAGATTTTTTACTTACTTTTATGAAGCCAAGAAGTTTGACGACAAGATCTCCTTGAATTTGTAACGCTGAAACTTTTTCCAGCGGTATGCGATGATTGAACAGGTAGCACTCCTTGCCATTAACGTGTACCTGATGGATTGAAAGCAAGGGGTCGATGTGAAGAAAACTTCTTTGCTGCGATTAAGGCATCTTGTGCTTTTGGTTTCACAAAGCATGTACTGTACCTGGTATCCTTCAGGTTTGATGACAATAAACATCTCAAAAGCTTCTCCCGCTTTGAAGGGGTTGTCAGGGCCAAATTCCTCAGCACCCAATCCTCCACTTTCGCAACTGTTCATGACCACATCTGAATTGTGTCGGGGGTTGAACTGGAAAGCAGTATCATCCTTTTCAGACTGCCCGGTCTTGAAGTTTATGAAAAACCTGAGTGGAAGTTGAGGTGTGTCAAAGCTACTGAATCCAAATGCCGAGAAACCTTTTTCAATTCTTCAAGTTCAATAATGCATTCCTACAGCCTAAAAGTATTGCACTTCCAATCATAAATGTTTCAATATTCAATGTGGATTGATGAAAAGCATATTTTTCTGATGACTTTTTATGACATTAGTCTTGCTAAATATATTACGTACCCGGGACCTTTACTACCAACAACTCCCTGCAGGTACAAAGCCAATCCTGCTTTCAGTCCCCCGGAAATCGGACCCACATAAGGAAGGGCCTGTATTAAACACAATAAGAAGACCACAGACATATCTTAACAGGGACCTTGTAGTGGGTTTTGAACATATTGAAAAGGAGCATTTGGAATTTCCTGAGGCATCACAGATTTGACACAACAGTGCAGAATCTACCATTTGGTTAAAACACAGTTCCCTTTCTGTCGGTCTCTCGACGTTGTGTCGAGAACGACAGATGGGGTTCGCCCTTGAGAACCAATCAACTCTGACTACTATAGAAAAGGCCAATGAAATTTGGCGAATGCAATTTGCATGCCGGGCTCCGCCCCCGGAAATCCGGTATAAAAGGAGGCCGGCGTGCAGCATTCACTTACCTTTTGTTCTTCAGAGCCATCGCTCATGAGTACAACTCAGGATTCAATCCTCTACAACTACACGCTGGTGCTACGACGTGTTACAGCGGATCGTCCCTTCCTGCAGCGACCTTCCCCTGGGCGTCTCGGCGGTTCCGGAGGTGTTAGAGATTTTTTCTAAAAGTCCTTTTCAGGACTGACTGAGCATTCTCCAGCGCGGCATGTCCCGCTGTTCTCTTGGGTGCGGCACCCTCATCGAGGAGGGGGATGGACACGATCGCTGCATTAGGTGTCTGGGCGTCCAGCACACTGAAGCAGCGTTCGTTGACACATCTGCCTGCACTGCGGGCAGATTGTCATTCAGAAGTTGCGGTCACGGGTGGCTGTCTTCCTACGGGAACCAGCCACCATTTCGTCTGCTACCCGGGCTGTGACATCTGTGGCTACGGCCCCGATGACCACCCACGTTAGCAGCGTTAGTGATACGGGGAACTCTGCGAACGTAAACCCGCCAGCCAAGTGCTCACGGGCCGATCGCACCCCGATTCGCTCTTCTGAACGTTCCCCAACCGGCGGTGGCATACCGTCCGGATCCTCACGCACACACTCGGAAACGATGTGTGACGTAGATGAGATGTCGCTCGCAGCATCGGAGGGAGACTGGCATCCGACTCTGCCGAATCCAAACTCCACCCCCAGCGGTCGAGTTCAGGAGGAAGCAGAAGTGATGTCATCCGTGCTAACCCGGGGATGCGTGGTTCCCGAGGTCGGTGCGCGGTGCAAACCGCGCCCACCCCGGGTGCCATGTTTTTCCCGGAGGTGCATGAGGAGCTGTGTAAAACTTGGAACGCTCCACTCACGGACCGTTCCAGTGAAACCAGCTCCGGCTCCCTTACTTCCCTCGATGGTGAGGCAGCCAAGGACTGCGTCGAGATCCCCCGGGTGGAACGTCCGCCTGCGGTGCACCTGTGCCGCGGACGGCTACCACCTGGGGGGGGATCGACCACTCCTACCGTCCAAAGCACGTAAGACTTCGGCATCACTGGTGTCGAAAGCTTGCGATGTTGCGGGCCAGGCTGCCTCCTCTCTCTATGCCTTGGCCATCCTGCAGGTCCGCCAGGCCAGGGCGTTGAGAGGGCTCCACGAGGGTAAGGCCGACCCGGGTATAATGCAGGATCTCCGTGCCACCGCTGACAGCGCTCTACGGGCGACTAAGGCGGCGGCACGGGCCCTGGGTCGGACGATGTCCACGGTAGTGGTCCAGGAGAGACACCCCCGGCTATACCTTGTGCAGAAGAGTGACAGCAAGGAAGTCCGCTTTCTTGATGCACTCATCTCGCAGGGTGGGTTGTTGGTAACACCGTCGAGGACTGCGCTCAGCAGTTTTTTGACGGCGAAGCAGACAGTGGCAATTAACCACATTTTTTTTCACGCCGCGACTCGGCCGCCTACAAACCTCCACCCCGTCAGCAACCTCCTCGCGAGAAGGGACACTGACGGGAAGACCCCAGGGAGAACAACATCGGGCCCGAACCTTCACAGCCACGGCTCTGATCGGTCGGTACGGGACGACTCCTGCCTCGTCACCAAAGCCGGGCCCTTGTTAGGGCTTGGCGCCCACTTACTCACTGAGTTTTCTGTTCTCCCCGGGTTTACTTGCAGCCGATCGCACACTCCACTGGACTGTGCTCGGCGAACCGACCTCACACCCTGGCGAGGCGTGAGGTCGTACACATACGACAGCCGTCACCACTCTCAAACCGACAGTGCGTGCCGTTGTCCCGCCAGGCAGGTAAGCAGGCGGAGCAAAAACCTTCCCTCCGGGGACTCCCCGCGACATGGTTAGCTCCGCCAGCCGACGAACCACCCCCCGTGGGAATGATGAAGCAGACCGTCCCCTTGGTCACCCTGTCACAGTCCCTGGGAGCTCGAGAGCTGCCCACACTGTCTCGCTGGCTAATGAGGGCGGTCCGTCTTGGTTACTCGATCCAGTTCGCCAGAGACTCACCCAAGTTTCGGGGCATCATCTCTCCCTCTGTCAGAGGCAGGGACGCCTCCGTACTTCGGGTAGAGGTCACCACCCTTCTGGCAAAACAGGCATCGAGTTCGTCCCTCAAAACCAAGATGTTCAGTGGGTCACCACCCGCACTTCATCGTTCCCAAGAAAGACGGCGGGTTGCCCCCAAAGGCTGCGTACCCTGAACAGAGCACCTTCACAAGCTGCCATTCAGGGTGCTCACACAGAGGCGCGTCCTGACATCTATGAGGTGTCAGGATTGGTTCGTGGCAATCGACCTGAAGGACGCTTACTTTCATGTCTCGATCCTCCTCGACACCGGCCGTTCCCACGGTTCGCGTGCGAGAGGCGGGCATATCAGTACAGAGTCCTCCCTTTCGGTCTGTCCCTGACCGCCCTTTCTCCCTGAGAGGAGGAAGGCGAGCGGGTACTAAACTATCTCAGCGACTGGCCTATCTTGGCACACTCGCGAGATCTGTTATGTACACAAAGGGACCTGGTGCTCCGGCACCTAGGTCGATTGGGACTCCAGGTCAACCAAGAGAGGGGCAAGCTCTCCCCAGTGCAGAGCATCCTCTTTCTCGGTATGGAACTCAGCTCTGTCACCATGTCGGCACACCTGTCCGCAGTTGTGCCCAACCAGTGTTGAACTGTCTGAAATGAACATTTTAGGCAGACAGCGGTCCCCCTGAAACAATTCAGAGGCTCCTGGGACACATGGCGTCCTCGCGGGTTAATACCCCTCGAGTTGATGCACATGACACCGCTCCAACACTGGTTTCAGAGTCGAGTTCCGAGGAGAGCGTGGCACACCGGCAGCAGGCGCATGGTGATGCCGCCCTGCTGCCGACGCACCATAACCCCTAGTCTTTATGACTTTTTCGACGGACTCAGGTCCCTTTGAGCAGGTTATGAGGCAGGTCGTGGTGACGACTGAAGTCTCCCTGCAGGGGTGCGGTGTAGTGTGCAACGGGCACGCAGGTGGGGTCTTGGACGAACCCCCGCCTGCGCTGGCATATCAATTGCCAAGAGTTGTGGGCTATGCTACTTGCACTGAGCAGGCTACGGCCTCTCGTGCGAGACATGCACGTGCTGTTCCGAGGACAGCACTATAGCTGTAGCGAATACAGATCGTCAGGGTGGCGTTCGCACACAGCAGCTAAACACAACTTGCTCGACGCCTCCTCCGGTGGAGTCAACAGGTGACTCGTTCCCTGCAGGCCACACACCCCGGGCAAACTGAACTAGACAGCCGACGTGCTTTCTCGCCAGTTTATGCCTCGTGGAGAGTGGCGACTCCACCCCCGTGCAGTCCAGCTCATTTGGAGGCTGTTCGGGTAGGCCCAGGTAAAACCTGTTCACCTCCCGTAACACCACCATTTGCCCGCTTGATAGTCCCTGCCCTCGGCACGGATATCCTTGCGCACAGCTGGCCGCGGGATGGGCGGAAGCACACCTTCCCCCCCCCAGGAGCCTTCTTGTACAGACTCTGTGCAAGGTCAGGGAGCAGGAGCACCAAGTGTTATTGGTTACACCACACCGGTCTAACCGCACTTGGCCTCAGAGCCGATGCTCTGGACAGCGACTCCCCCTGAACCATTCCCCTGACAGAGGACCTGCTCTCTCAGGGGAAGGACACGTTCTGGCATCCCAGATCAGACCTCTGGAACACCCATGTCTGGTCTCTAGACGGGACGAGAAGATCCTAAGATGGCTACTCCCCCTATACGGCTGAGACCATCACCCAGGCTAGGGCCCCATCTACTAGGCGGTTACACGCCTCTAGACGGTGCCTCTTCTCGTCCTGGTGTCTTTCTCAACGAGAAAGACCCACTGAGGTGCTTGATCAGGATTGTGTTCCCCTCCTCACGAGACTGGAGACTAACATCTCCCTTCCACACTGAAAGTGTATGTAGTCGCTATTGCCACTCATCACGACTCAGTCGGTGGAAAGTTTCTAGGGCAACACGACCTGGTCTCCAGGTTCCTAAGCAGCGAGAGGGCGGAATCCGCTTCATCTCCGCTCCATACCCTCTTGGGACCCTAAGTGGTCCTGGGGAGCCTCAGGGCCCCCCAAAGAGCCCCTCGGAGGTTCCGATCTTCCTCATAGAGTAAGACGGCCCTCCTGACGGCGCTCACTTCCTTCAAGAGGGTAGGGGACCACCGAGCATCCTCCGTGTCCCTGGATTGCCTTAAACTCGGCCCTGGAAACTCTCACGTTATCTTGAGACCCAGGCCCGGATGCGTGCCCAAGAAGTTCCCACTACTCCCTCCGGGGCCAAGTGTTGAACTTGCAGGCGCTCCCCATAGGGGAGGAAGACCCAACCCGATTAGTGTTGTGTCCAGTACGTACTGGACCGCACGCAGAGCTCTGAAGCTCTGACCAGCTCCGTGTCTGTTGGAGGACAGCAGAAGGGGAAGGCTGTCTCCAAACAGAGGCTGGCGCACTGGGTCGTGGACGCCGTTACGACGGCATTCCGATCTCAGAATCTCCCATGCCCATTGGCAGTGAGGGCTCACTCCACACGGAGTTTAGCCACCTCCTGGACACTGGCAGAAGCGCCTCTCTAGCAGACATCTGTAGAGCTGCGGGTTGGGCTATGCCCAAACACCTTCGCAAGGGTTAACAACCTTCGCGTAAACCCGGTGTCAGCCCACGTCCTGCGTGGCGACATGTAGGACTTGCATCCGGGGGGGCGTATGCCTGCGAAAGCACCTTTCCACCCTCTAACAGGTTGGGTCAGTGTGCTATTTACCTTTTCTTCTTACCCGAACACATCGCTAAGAAACTGGTACCTCACCAGCCTCCCTTCTTACCCAGACACTGGTTAAGAATAGGCATTCCATCCATCACCAAACAAGCACCCCCTGGGGGCTGGCTGGGCAGAGCAGCCTTCCCCCTTAGGCCGGGATACCATGTGAGCTATCACAGATAGCTCTAACCGGACCTAGTGCTACCGGACGTCTGTAACACCCCCTCCGTGGGCTGTTCCGTCTGATGTATCCTCATGAGAATGGTTCCCACTCCTGGTAACCCATGAGCTTCCCCAGGTGGGCCTCCACCTCGCGGTTAACTACTCAGTCCGCACGTTCCATGCGTTCTCCTCCAAGGACGAGACCATACCTATATCCACCATATTCCTCCCCACGGGTAGGAGGTGGCCTCTGTAGCGCTTCTCTGATTAAGAGTCGCGCTTACCCGGTGTAAACTGATCTGGACGGCCTCTCGCCTATAGAGAGCTAAGGCCCCGTCCGTGAAAGTTACCGGTCAGGGCTGTACCCATCTTTCTCCAAGAAAGCTCTGGAACCCCCCGACCACCACACTGGAAGGTTACAGTCTCACGAAAGCTTCGAGATGACACGCCCAGGCTTGTTACCGTCGCTTCGCTAGAGATTGTGACGCGATACAGCGTTGTGGCGTTTTCCATAGGCAACCCCATCTGTCGTTCTCGACACAACGTCGAGAGACCGACAGAAAGGGAACGTCTTGGTTACGTATGTAACCTCAGTTCCCTGATGGAGGGAACGAGACGTTGTGTCCCTTATGCCACGAACACGTATCGTATTCTGCTGCAGTTTGAGAGGTCTCAGGCTCTTCAGAACAAAGGTAAGTGAATGCTGCACGCCGGCCTCCTTTTATACCGGATTTCCGGGGGCGGAGCCCGGCATGCAAATTGCATTCGCCAAATTTCATTGGCCTTTTCTATAGTAGTCAGAGTTGATTGGTTCTCAAGGGCGAACCCCATCTGTCGTTCTCGACACAACGTCTCGTTCCCTCCATCAGGGAACTGAGGTTACATACGTAACCAAGACGTTTTCATGCACCGCAGATTTATTTAATGCTTCCTCTGCATTGCAAACTAAGCAGTCACTAGAAAGGATCTTTCACTCACAGGAGTTTGGATAGGTAGTGAGAGCTGCGAATGTATGGTGGAAGGCGTCCAGCTCAAGAAGCCCCTCTTCACTTGCGTAGCAAATATAGATGTGCTCCACTTCTAATGAGGAAGACGAGATAAAGTACATACAAAGATCTTCATTCACCACGAGATTAACACTGATTTCTCACACAGAATCGTTCAAGTTTGAGTATAAGCAGAACCGTTAAAAACATTTGACTTACTTGTACAAAGGCAAAAAGGTTCAGAATCACATGACCACTAATAGTTATCGCAGACACTTTTTCAAGTGGTATCCGATGCTTGAATAGGTAGTGCTCATTGCCGTTCACGTATACCTGATGAATGGAAAGCAAGGGGTCGGTGTGAAGACTACTTCATAGCTGTGTTTGGGGCATCTTGAGAGTTTTGGTTCATTAATCACATACAGTACCTGATATCCTTCAGGTTTTATGACAATAAACATGTCAAAAGCTTCTCCAATTTTGAAGGGATTGTCCGGACCAAATTCTTCAGCCCCCCATACTCCATTTGTGCGCGTGTTCATGAACACATTCGAGTTAAATCGTGGGTTGAAGTGGAAAGCATAGTCATCCTTGTCAGACTGCCCCGTCTTGAAGTTTATCTCAAACCTGCAAGAAAGTTGAGGCAGGTTACAAGCACCTATTTCCGAATGACAGCAGGCTGTTTTTAGTCTTTTTAACTCCCACAATGCATTCTTACATCTTACCTCACTTCAGATCACAAAGGGTTTAATACTTAGCACATACTGATGGATACATTGTTTCCTAAACAACATTCCAGGAGTACATACACTGTTTATATGATTGCAGATAATTAGCTAGTGAAAGTATTGCTTACTTGTCACCCGTAGTGCCAGCAACTCCCTGAAAGTACAAGGCCAGTCCTGCTTTCAGCCCCTCAGGAATCGGCCTTACATAGGGAAGGGACTGCAGCAGGCAAAATAAAGAGGCATCAGTCCTGTATTACCCATGACCCTGCAGCATGTTTTGTATTTAATGAAGTAAAAGAGTTCTTTAGGCGTCGCATTTCTGACATTTTGGTGGGACATTAGCTTGTTGTGTTGAATAACTGTTTTTATGTGCAACTGTTTCTTTAAGTACTTGCACGTTAATGTACACTGAGAAGTTACAGTAAATGTTCTGTCACTCACAGGGTTTTGGACTGGAAGTGAGAACTCTGACTGGATGGTGGAAAGGCCCCAGCGCAAAAAGCTCAGCTTGTTCCAGTTCTAATCAGAGGGGAAAATACATTTATTTATATCGATCTTTTCTCTCCACATTATTTTTATTGATTTACTAAACAGATTAATTTAGACTACAGAACAAGCATATTTTATAAAGAGATTTTTTACTTACTTTTATGAAGCCAAGAAGTTTGACGACAAGATCTCCTTGAATTTGTAACGCTGAAACTTTTTCCAGCGGTATGCGATGATTGAACAGGTAGCACTCCTTGCCATTAACGTGTACCTGATGGATTGAAAGCAAGGGGTCGATGTGAAGAAAACTTCTTTGCTGCGATTAAGGCATCTTGTGCTTTTGGTTTCACAAAGCATGTACTGTACCTGGTATCCTTCAGGTTTGATGACAATAAACATCTCAAAAGCTTCTCCCGCTTTGAAGGGGTTGTCAGGGCCAAATTCCTCAGCACCCAATCCTCCACTTTCGCAACTGTTCATGACCACATCTGAATTGTGTCGGGGGTTGAACTGGAAAGCAGTATCAACCTTTTCAGACTGCCCGGTCTTAAAGTTTATGAAAAACCTGAGTGGAAGTTGAGGTGTGTCAAAGCTACTGAATCCAAATGCCGAGAAACCTTTTTCAATTCTTCAAGTTCAATAATGCATTCCTACAGCCTAAAAGTATTGCACTTCCAATCATAAATGTTTCAATATTCAATGTGGATTGATGAAAAGCATATTTTTCTGATGACTTTTTATGACATTAGTCTTGCTAAATATATTACGTACCCGGGACCTTTACTACCAACAACTCCCTGCAGGTACAAAGCCAATCCTGCTTTCAGTCCCCCGGAAATCGGACCCACATAAGGAAGGGCCTGTATTAAACACAATAAGAAGACCACAGACATATCTTAACAGGGACCTTGTAGTGGGTTTTGAACATATTGAAAAGGAGCATTTGGAATTTCCTGAGGCATCACAGATTTGACACAACAGTGCAGAATCTACCATTTGGTTAAAACACAGTTTTCATGCACCGCAGATTTATTTAATGCTTCCTCTGCATTGCAAACTAAGCAGTCACTAGAAAGGATCTTTCACTCACAGGAGTTTGGATAGGTAGTGAGAGCTGCGAATGTATGGTGGAAGGCGTCCAGCTCAAGAAGCCCCTCTTCACTTGCGTAGCAAATATAGATGTGCTCCACTTCTAATGAGGAAGACGAGATAAAGTACATACAAAGATCTTCATTCACCACGAGATTAACACTGATTTCTCACACAGAATCGTTCAAGTTTGAGTATAAGCAGAACCGTTAAAAACATTTGACTTACTTGTACAAAGGCAAAAAGGTTCAGAATCACATGACCACTAATAGTTATCGCAGACACTTTTTCAAGTGGTATCCGATGCTTGAATAGGTAGTGCTCATTGCCTTTCACGTATACCTGATGAATGGAAAGCAAGGGGTCGGTGTGAAGACTACTTCATAGCTGTGTTTGGGGCATCTTGAGAGTTTTGGTTCATTAATCACATACAGTACCTGATATCCTTCAGGTTTTATGACAATAAACATGTCAAAAGCTTCTCCAATTTTGAAGGGATTGTCCGGACCAAATTCTTCAGCCCCCCATACTCCATTTGTGCGTGTGTTCATGAACACATTCGAGTTAAATCGGGGGTTGAAGTGGAAAGCATAGTCATCCTTGTCAGACTGCCCGGTCTTGAAGTTTATCTCAAACCTGCAAGAAAGTTGAGGCAGGTTACAAGCACCTAATTCCGAATGACAGCAGGCTGTTTTTAGTCTTTTGACTGCCACAATGCATTCTTACATCTTACCTCACTTCAGATCACAAAGGCTTTAATACTTAGCACATACTGATGGATACATTGTTTCCTAAACAACATTCCAGGAGTACATACACTGTTTATATGATTGCAGATATTTAGCTAGTAAAAGTATTGCTTACTTGTCACCCGTAGTGCCAGCAACTCCCTGAAAGTACAAGGCCAGTCCTGCTTTCAGCCCCTCAGGAATCGGCCTTACATAGGGAAGGGACTGCAGCAGGCAAAATAAAGAGGCATCAGTCCTGTATTACCCATGACCCTGCAGCATGTTTTGTATTTAATGAAGTAAAAGAGTTCTTTAGGCGTCGCATTTCTGACATTTTGGTGGGACATTAGCTTGTTGTGTTGAATAACTGTTTTTATGTGCAACTGTTTCTTTAAGTACTTGCACGTTAATGTACACTGAGAAGTTACAGTAAATGTTCTGTCACTCACAGGGTTTTGGACTGGAAGTGAGAACTCTGACTGGATGGTGGAAAGGCCCCAGCGCAAAAAGCTCAGCTTGTTCCAGTTCTAATCAGAGGGGAAAATACATTTATTTATATCGATCTTTTCTCTCCACATTATTTTTATTGATTTACTAAACAGATTAATTTAGACTACAGAACAAGCATATTTTATAAAGAGATTTTTTACTTACTGTTATGAAGCCGAGAAGTTTGACGACAAGATCTCCTTGAATTTGTAACGCTGAAACTTTTTCCAGCGGTATGCGATGATTGAACAGGTAGTACTCCTTGCCATTAATGTGTACCTGATGGATTGAAAGCAAGGGGTCGATGTGAACACAACTTCTTTGCTGCGATTAAGGCATCTTGTGCTTTTGGTTTCACAAAGCATGTACTGTACCTGGTATCCTTCAGGTTTGATGACAATAAACATCTCAAAAGCTTCTCCCGCTTTGAAGGGGTTGTCAAGGACAAATTCCTCAGCACCCAATCCTCCACTTTCGCAACTGTTCATGACCACATCTGAATTGTGTCGGGGGTTGAACTGGAAAGCAGTATCATCCTTTTCAGACTGCCCGGTCTTGAAGTTTATGAAAAACCTGAACGGAAGTTGAGGTGTGTCAAAGCAACTTAATCCTAATGCCGAGAAACCTTTTTCAATTCTTCAAGTTCAATAATGCATTCCTACAGCCTAAAAGTATTGCACTTCCAATCATAAATGTTTCAATATTCAATGTGGATTGATGAAAAGCATCTTTTTCTGATGAATTTTTTTACATTAGTTTTGCTAAATATATTACGTACCCAGGACCTTTACTACCAACAACTCCCTGCAGGTACAAAGCCAATCCTGCTTTCAGTCCCCCGGAAATCGGACCCACATAAGGAAGGGCCTGTATTAAACACAATAAGAAGACCACAGACATATCTTAACAGGGACCTTGTAGTGGGTTTTGAACATATTGAAAAGGAGCATTTGGAATTTCCTGAGGCATCACAGATTTGACACAACAGTGCAGAATCTACCATTTGGTTAAAACACAGTTTTCATGCACCGCAGATTTATTTAATGCTTCCTCTGCATTGCAAACTAAGCAGTCACTAGAAAGGATCTTTCACTCACAGGAGTTTGGATAGGTAGTGAGAGCTGCGAATGTATGGTGGAAGGCGTCCAGCTCAAGAAGCCCCTCTTCACTTGTGTAGCAAATATAGATGTGCTCCACTTCTAATGAGGAAGAAGAGATAAAGTACATACAAAGATCTTCATTCACCACGAGATTAACACTGATTTCTCACACAGAATCGTTCAAGTTTGAGTATAAGCAGAACCGTTAAAAACATTTGACTTACTTGTACAAAGGCAAAAAGGTTCAGAATCACATGACCACTAATAGTTATCGCAGACACTTTTTCAAGTGGTATCCGGTGCTTGAATAGGTAGTGCTCATTGCCGTTCACGTATACCTGATGAATGGAAAGCAAGGGGTCGGTGTGAAGACTACTTCATAGCTGTGTTTGGGGCATCTTGAGAGTTTTGGTTCATTAATCACACACAGTACCTGATATCCTTCAGGTTTTATGACAATAAACATGTCAAAAGCTTCTCCAATTTTGAAGGGATTGTCCGGACCAAATTCTTCAGCCCCCCATACTCCATTTGTGCGCGTGTTCATGAACACATTCGAGTTAAATCGGGGGTTGAAGTGGAAAGCATAGTCATCCTTGTCAGACTGCCCGGTCTTGAAGTTTATCTCAAACCTGCAAGAAAGTTGAGGCAGGTTACAAGCACCTAATTCCGAATGACATCAGGCTGTTTTTAGTCTTTTGACTCCCACAATGCATTCTTACATCTTACCTCACTTCAGATCACAAAGGGTTTAATACTTAGCACATACTGATGGATACATTGTTTCCTAAACAACATTCCAGGAGTACATACACTGTTTATATGATTGCAGATATTTAGCTAGTGAAAGTATTGCTTACTTGTCACCCGTAGTGCCAGCAACTCCCTGAAAGTACAAGGCCAGTCCTGCTTTCAGCCCCTCAGGAATCGGCCTTACATAGGGAAGGGACTGCAGCAGGCAAAATAAAGAGGCATCAGTCCTGTATTACCCATGACCCTGCAGCATGTTTTGTATTTAATGAAGTAAAAGAGTTCTTTAGGCGTCGCATTTCTGACATTTTGGTGGGACATTAGCTTGTTGTGTTGAATAACTGTTTTTATGTGCAACTGTTTCTTTAAGTACTTGCACGTTAATGTACACTGAGAAGTTACATTAAATGTTCTGTCACTCACAGGGTTTTGGACTGGAAGTGAGAACTCTGACTGGATGGTGGAAAGGCCCCAGCGCAAAAAGCTCAGCTTGTTCCAGTTCTAATCAGAGGGGAAAATACATTTATTTATATCGATCTTTTCTCTCCACATTATTTTTATTGATTTACTAAACAGATTAATTTAGACTACAGAACAAGCATATTTTATAAAGAGATTTTTTACTTACTTTTATGAAGCCAAGAAGTTTGACGACAAGATCTCCTTGAATTTGTAACGCTGAAACTTTTTCCAGCGGTATGCGATGATTGAACAGGTAGTACTCCTTGCCATTAACGTGTACCTGATGGATTGAAAGCGAGGGGTCGATGTGAAGACAACTTCTTTGCTGCGATTAAGGCATCTTGTGCTTTTGGTTTCACAAAGCATGTACTGTACCTGGTATCCTTCAGGTTTGATGACAATAAACATCTCAAAAGCTTCTCCCGCTTTGAAGGGGTTGTCAGGGCCAAATTCCTCAGCACCCAATCCTCCACTTTCGCAACTGTTCATGACCACATCTGAATTGTGTCGGGGGTTGAACTGGAAAGCAGTATCATCCTTTTCAGACTGCCCGGTCTTGAAGTTTATGAAAAACCTGAGTGGAAGTTGAGGTGTGTCAAAGCAACTTAATCCTAATGCCGAGAAACCTTTTTCAATTCTTCATGTTCAATAATGCATTCCTACAGCCTAAAAGTGTTGCACTTCCAATCATAAATGTTTCAATATTCAATGTGGATTGATGAAAAGCATCTTTTTCTGATGACTTTTTATGAGATTAGTTTTGCTAAATATATTACGTACCCGGGACCTTTACTACCAACAACTCCCTGCAGGTACAAAGCCAATCCTGCTTTCAGTCCCCCGGAAATCGGACCCACATAAGGAAGGGCCTGTAGTAAGCACAATAAGAAGGCATCAGACATATCTTAACAGGGACCTTGTAGTGGGTTTTGAACATATTGAAAAGGAGCATTTGGAATTTCCTGAGGCATCACAGATTTGACACAACAGTGCAGAATCTACCATTTGGTTAAAACACAGTGTAGTAGAGTAGGCGGGGCGAGACCGTGGTTCGAGTCCGGTGAGTAATTGTGAATTAGTGCCAGCTGTGCGCACACCGGCCTCGAATCACGTAGGAGATGGGAGCATATAAAATGAACGAGCGACCGGACCGTCGAAGAGAGAGGACCGGGCCCGAACTTATGTTATGTTTGTATTTATATTTATGTTCATGTTTTGTTCGCCGGCGGTCGTCCGTGAGGGGCCGCCGGCTGTTATATTAATTTATTAAATGTATGAAATGTCTTCCGGTTCCCGCCTCCTTCCTTCCATTTTATTGAGATGTGTTACATTGGTGCCGAAACCCGGGAGGAAGGAGAGACATGCCGTCCGAGAGTCCTCGCCGCCGAGTGGCTTGCGGTGCCGGAGAGTTCGGGCAGCGCGGACGTAGGGCGTCCGCCAGTGGCCACCCAAAGCGGTGGCTCTGGGGAAACGGAAGTGCACAGTGCGGCCACCGTCAAAACTTCGGTGGAACGGCGACCTTTGCTGCCGCGCCCCTGGGTCGAGGTGGGGTGGCTTTCGTCCAAGTGGGAGCGGGGGGGTTGCCGCCGTCCGCCAGAGGCCGGAGCCTGTGTCCGTCCCCCGAGGGGGAGGAGCAGGGGGCGGAAGTGCCGGGTGAGCCACCGCCTGCCAGAGGCCGGAGCCTGCGTCCGTCCGCCCAAGGGGGAGGAACAGGGGACGGGGAACCCGCCCCGACTCCCGGATAAAGGAGGAGCCACCGCCGGCCGCCAGGGGGCGGACGGTCGAGCCGTCCACCGAAGCCCCAGGGCCACCGCAAGGCACCGCGAAGGAGAGTACTCCGGCTGGTTGAGGAACGAGCGGCAGCATGTCGGGGAACCGGATTTTTTTTTCCCTCTCTCCCCTCTCTCTTTCCGGTCGCTCCGAGGGCTCCCGTCTCCGTTGTCTCGTCTCGTCGCTGCATACCCCCCACCCCACCTCCCCCTCCGCTTGCACAGTCGCGGGGGTACCCCCCGGCCTGTGAGGGGTGATGGGGGTATGTAGTAGAGTAGGCGGGGCGAGACCGTGGTTCGAGTCCGGTGAGTAATTGTGAATTAGTGCCAGCTGTGCGCACACCGGCCTCGAATCACGTAGGAGATGGGAGCATATAAAATGAACGAGCGACCGGACCGTCGAAGAGAGAGGACCGGGCCCAAACTTATGTTATGTTTGTATTTATATTATGTTTTGTTCTCCGGCGGTCGTCCGTGAGGGGCCGCCAGCTGTTATATTACTTTATTAAATGTTTAAATGTTTGCCGGTTCCCGCCTCCTTCCTTCGATTTTATTGAGATGTGTTACACACAGTTTTCATGCACCGCAGATTTATTTAATGCTTCCTCTGCATTGCAAACTAAGCAGTCACTAGAAAGGATCTTTCACTCACAGGAGTTTGGATAGGTAGTGAGAGCTGCGAATGTATGGTGGAAGGCGTCCAGCTCAAGAAGCCCCTCTTCACTTGCGTAGCAAATATAGATGTGCTCCACTTCTAATGAGGAAGACGAGATAAAGTACATACAAAGATCTTCATTCACCACGAGATTAACATTGGTTTCTCACACAGTATCGTTCAAGTTTGAGTATAAGCAGAACCGTTAAAAACATTTGACTTACTTGTACAAAGGCAAAAAGGTTCAGAATCACATGACCACTAATAGTTATCGCAGACACTTTTTCAAGTGGTATCCGATGCTTGAATAGGTAGTGCTCATTGCCGTTCACGTATACCTGATGAATGGAAAGCAAGGGGTCGGTGTGAAGACTACTTCATAGCTGTGTTTGGGGCATCTTGAGAGTTTTGATTCATTAATCACATACAGTACCTGATATCCTTCAGGTTTTATGACAATAAACATGTCAAAAGCTTCTCCAATTTTGAAGGGATTGTCCGGACCAAATTCTTCAGCCCCCCATACTCCATTTGTGCGCGTGTTCATGAACACATTCGAGTTAAATCGGGGGTTGAAGTGGAAAGCATAGTCATCCTTGTCAGACTGCCCGGTCTTGAAGTTTATCTCAAACCTGCAAGAAAGTTGACGCAGGTTACAAGCACCTAATTCCGAATGACAGCAGGCTGTTTTTAGTCTTTTGACTCCCACAATGCATTCTTACATCTTACCTCACTTCAGATCACAAAGGGTTTAATACTTAGCACATACTGATGGATACATTGTTTCCTAAACAACATTCCAGGAGTACATACACTGTTTATATGATTGCAGATATTTAGCTAGTGAAAGTATTGCTTACTTGTCACCCGTAGTGCCAGCAACTCCCTGAAAGTACAAGGCCAGTCCTGCTTTCAGCCCCTCAGGAAATGGCCTCATATAGGGAAGGGACTGCGGTAAGCACAATAAATAGGCATCACCCCTGTGTTTACCAAAACCCTGCGGCAGGTTTTATGTATATAGAAATAATACATTTGCTTATTGTGTTGAGCGTTTTCGTGTGCAACTGTTTCTTTAAGTGCTCTCTTTTTTTATACACTGAGAAGTTAGAGTAAAGGTTCTGTCACTCACAGGATTTTGAACTGGAAGTGAAAACTCTGACTGGATAGTGGAAAGGCCCCAGCGCAAAAAGCCCAGCCGGTTCCAGTTCTAATCAGAGGGGAAATTTAGATCATTTGGAAATATCTTTACTCTCCACATTCTGAAAGTTTTTTTCACTTACTTCTATGACGCCAGTAAGGTTCACGACAAGATCTCCCTCGATATTCAATGCAGACACTTTTTCAAGTGGTATCTGGTGCTTGAAAAGGTAGTGCGCACTGCCGTTCACATACACCTGATGAATTGAAAGCAAGGGGTTGATCTGAATGATCTAGATTTTAGCTATGATTGAACCATCTTGTGTTTGGTATCACAAACCACATACCTGATACCCTTCAGGTTTGATGACAATAAACATCTCAAAAGTTTCTCCAATTTTGAAGGGGTTGTCAGGGCCAAATTCTTCAGCACCCCATCTTCCACTTCCGCAACTGTTCATGACCACATCTGAATTGTGTCGGGGGTTGAACTGGAAAGCAGTATCATCCTTGTCAGACTGCCCGGTCTTGAAGTTTATTAAAAACCTGTATGGAAGTTAAGAAGTGTCAAAAAACTAAATGCAAATGACAACAAACTTTTTTCCATCATGTGTTCCTACAGCCTATTATTTTGGTTTCACTAAAAATATTACTTACCCGGGACCTTTAGTACCTACAGTTCCCTTAAAGTATAAAGCAATTCCTGCTTTCAACCCCCCAGTAATTGGGCCAATAAAGGGAAGGGCCTGCAAACAGAACATAAAGAAGGCATTAGTACTGTGTTTTTCCTTTAATAGATTTTAACTTCTTTAACTGGCCATTTTTTTTTCTTAGGGTATCACATTAAAGAACTTTTTTTAAGTAATCCCACACTTTATCGCACCAAGAAGTCATCTATCTACTGGAACAAGCAGAATCTATTACTAACAGGATTCTGGACTGGATTCAAGATCTCTGACTGTATGGTGGAAGGAGACCTGCGCGAAAAGCCCAAACTGGAGGTTGTTGTCTGGACATTCGTAGCAAAAGATGATGTGCTCCAGGTCTAATGAGGTAAAAGAGGGTTTATTTAAAAAAGATATTCTCCAGATGGTTGTCACTTGAGTCTGACACGATAATTTTCCTGCCCAAAATTAACATAACCATAACTGAAATTCATTGACTTACTTGTATGAAGCCACCAATGTTCACAACAATATCTCCTTTAATGTTCAATGCTGACACATTTTCCAGTGGTATACGGTGCTTGAACAGGTAATACTCATTGCCGTTCACATATACCTGATGAATCAAAAGCAAGGATATAGTGTGAAAACATCTTTTTAACTGCATGAAGCATCTTGTGAGTTTTGTCACAAATCACATACCTGATATCCTTCAGGTATAATTACAATTATTATCTCAAAGGCTTCTCCCATTTTGAAAGGATTGTCAGGGAAAAATTCATGAGCCTCCCATTCACCATTCCTGAAGCTGTTCATGACCACGTTTGCATTATATTTGGGGTTGAAGTGGAAAGCAATGTCATCATTTTCAGACGTTCCAGTCTTGAAATTGATTGTAAACCTGCATGATGGTCCGATTAATGATAAAACAAGTGAATGCAAATAAATGAAACATACAGAATTTTTTTATCCTATAATTTAATCTCTTAAAATTCAAAACTGTTTAGCATAGATTGCAGGATACAGATTCGTCCCAACTCCAACTGCTAGCAACACATTATCTTTTTAAATGATTACAAAGCATTGCTTACCGTTCACCTTTAATTCCAGCAACTCCGTTCAAGTAAAAGGCCATGCCAGTTCTTAGTCCTCCTGATATCAGGCCCACATAGGGAAGGGCCTAAAGGTTGACAAAGACAGAAAGGCATCAATACCATGTTAACTGGAACCTTATTGCAGGTTTTCATCTCTTGAGGCAACACATTTATTGCACTACGCATTGTAAATTGTTTGAAACAATGTTTATTACACAATGAGGATTCACAGGAGAGGACATGTCACTTACAGGATTTTGTAGTGGATGTAAAAGCTCTTGTTGTAACATGGGAGGACCCAAGCTGGCAGTCTCACTAGTGATTGTTGTTGTGAATTGTGAAGGAAGGCTCCAATTCTGAAGAGAGTGTGTATTTTCTCTTCCATTCTCACTTAATTCTGACACAGTATTAATACTTTAATATTACCAAAACAGATACATTTTTTACTTACCTCAATGAAGCCCAAAATGTTCAAATCAATGTCTCCAGCAATATTCACCGCTGACACTTTGTCCAGTGGTATACGGTGCTTGAACAGGTAGTACTCCATTCCATTAATGTACAACTTATTAAATAAAGTGAAAGGGTAAGTGTAAAGACATGTTATTATCTCTCTTAAAGGGGTTATCCTAGCTTTATGATATATATCACATACCAAATAACCCTCAGGTTTGGCGACAATGAATATCTGAAAAGCTTCTCCTGTTTTAAAGGGGTTAAAAGTGGCATGTTCCTCAGTCTCCCATTTTCCATCCCTGAAACTGTTCATGAGCACCTTCCCCTTTATTTGGGGGTTAAACTGAAAAGCGATGTTATCCTTGTCTGAGGGTCCCGTCTTAAAATTGACTGCAAACCTGTATGGAAGTTCATGCACTTTTTACTTAATGCAAATTGCATTCACTACTATGTATGTTTATGTACATCATTTTTTTCCGTCCATTTTTGCACATACACAGTCAACAAAAGAATTGCTTACTGGTTAGCATTAGTAGCCACAGAGCCCTGTAACATCATGGCCATTCCTGCTTTCAGTCCACCTAAAACTGGGCCCGTGTATGGAAGTACCTGCAATGAGTGCATTAAAACAGTCATGTGAAATGTGTCCTTTATATTTAAAAACAACGTGAAATTTGATTTATTTTTGCGCTGTGAATGAAAATTGTTACTCACAGGATTTTGTACTGGATTGAGAATTGAAAATTCAAATTCTGATTGAACAGTTGGACACAATGTTGTCTGGTATTCAATCACATTTGTTGTCTGTGTTGATGAGCAAATTTCTCCCCCAAAAGACAAGGTTTGACTCATTTCAACCGGACCTTGCTCAAAAGTCATGATGCCTCCCTGTGACTGGAACATCATTCCGCCCTGCCCAAAGATGTTAGAGCCGGCCCAGCTCTGTAAATGTATTCGGTTTACCAAATATGATGAGAAATTATTTTTTTATTGTAGTTATATAAACGTGTCTAGTGTGTCTTTAGAAAATCTGAATGTAAATAGTAACTTTGTGGCTTCCCATGTTTTATGGTGACTTTCTATAGACAATGATTTATTCTATCCCATATCCCTCACAATTCCTCTAAATCTAACCATCACACAAAACTATTTGAATTTCCAATAAATATTTAGTTTGCTTTATAAAAGCTGTTTTCCTTATGGGGAACAAAAAATCCCAACAAAATCAATACTGAATTTAAACTGTATTTTTTTAAGTAATCCCACATTTTATTGCTAATTCGCACAAATTCATTGACTTACTTGTATGAAGCCACCAATGTTCACAACAATATCTCCTTTAATGTTCAATGCTGACACATTTCCAGTGGCATACGGTGCTTGAACAGGTAATACTCCTTGCCGTTCACATATACCTGATGAATCAAAAGAAAGGATATAGTGTGAAAACATCTTTTTAACTGCATGAAGCATCTTGTGAGTTTTGTCACAAATCACATACCTGATATCCTTCAGGTATAATTACAATTATTATCTCAAAGGCTTCTCCCATTTTGAAAGGATTGTCAGGGAAAAATTCATCAGCCTCCCATTCACCATTCCTGAAGCTGTTCATGACCACGTTTGCATTATATTTGGGGTTTAAGTGGAAAGCAATGTCATCATTTTCAGACGTTCCAGTCTTGAAATTGATTGTAAACCTGCATGATGGTCCGATTAATGATAAAACAAGTGAATGCAAATAAATGAAACATACAGAATTTTTTTATCCTATAATTTAATCTCTTAAAATTCAAAACTGTTTAGCATAGATTGCAGGATACAGATTCTTCCCAACTCCAACTGCTAGCAACACATTATCTTTTTAAATGATTACAAAGCATTGCTTACCGTTCACCTTTAATTCCAGCAACTCCGTTCAAGTAAAAGGCCATGCCAGTTCTTAGTCCTCCTGATATCAGGCCCACATATGGAAGGGCCTAAAGGTTGACAAAGACAGAAAGGCATCAATATCATGTTAACTGGAACCTTATTGCAGGTTTTCATCTCTTGAGGCAACACATTTATTGCACTACGCATTGTAAATTGTTTGAAACAATGTTTATTACACAATGAGGATTCACAGGAGAGGACATGTCACTTACAGGATTTTGTAGTGGATGTAAAAGCTCTTGTTGTAACATGGGAGGACCCAAGCTGGCAGTCTCACTAGTGATTGTTGTTGTGAATTGTGAAGGAAGGCTCCAATTCTGAAGAGAGTGTGTATTTTCTCTTCCATTCTCACTTAATTCTGACACAGTATTAATACTTTAATATTACCAAAACAGATACATTTATTACTTACCTCAATGAAGCCCAAAATGTTCAAATCAATGTCTCCAGCAATATTCACCGCTGACACTTTGTCCAGTGGTATACGGTGCTTGAACAGGTAGTACTCCATTCCATTAATGTACAACTTATTAAATAAAGTGAAAGGGTTAGTGTAAAGACATGTTATTATCTCTCTTAAAGGGGTTATCCTAGCTTTATGATATATATCACATACCAAATAACCCTCAGGTTTGGCGACAATGAATATCTGAAAAGCTTCTCCTGTTTTAAAGGGGTTAAAAGTGGCATGTTCCTCAGTCTCCCATTTTCCATCCCTGAAACTGTTCATGAGCACCTTCCCCTTTATTTGGGGGTTAAACTGAAAAGCGATGTTATCCTTGTCTGAGGGTCCCGTCTTAAAATTGACTGCAAACCTGTATGGAAGTTCATGCACTTTTTACTTAATGCAAATTGCATTCACTACTATGTATGTTTATGTACATCATTTTTTTCCGTCCATATTTTGCACATACACAGTCAACAAAAGAATTGCTTACTGGTTAGCATTAGTAGCCACAGAGCCCTGTAACATCATGGCCATTCCTGCTTTCAGTCCACCTAAAACTGGGCCTGTGTATGGAAGTACCTGCAATGAGTGCATTAAAACAGTCATGTGAAATGTGTCCTTTATATTTAAAAACAACGTGAAATTTGATTTATTTTTGCGCTGTGAATGAAAATTGTTACTCACAGGATTTTGTACTGGATTGAGAATTGAAAATTCAAATTCTGATTGAACAGTTGGACACAATGTTGTCTGGTATTCAATCACATTTGTTGTCTGTGTTGATGAGCAAATTTCTCCCCCAAAAGACAAGGTTTGACTCATTTCCACCGGACCTTGCTCAAAAGTCATGATGCCTCCCTGTGACTGGAACATCATTCCGCCCTGCCCAAAGATGTTAGAGCCGGCCCAGCTCTGTAAATGTATTCGGTTTACCAAATATGATGAGAAATTATTTTTTTATTGTAGTTATATAAACGTGTCTAGTGTGTCTTTAGAAAATCTGAATGTGAATAGTAACTTTGTGGCTTCCCATGTTTTATGGTGACTTTCTATAGACAATGATTTATTTTATCCCATATCCCTCACAATTCCTCTAAATCTAACCATCACACAAAACTATTTGAATTTCCAATAAATATTTAGTTTGCTTTATAGTAAAGCTGTTTTCCTTATGGGGAACAAAAAATCCCTACAAAGTCAATACTGAATTTATACTGTATGGTTCTTTAAAAAACCTATTAATGAATGGTTCTTTGTGGAACCTAAAATGGTTCTCCTATGGCTGTGAAGAACCTCTAAGCACCTCTATTTCTATTAAAAAATGTCTACACTGCTTTTAATTGCTGGAAGACTAACACAAACATGACGGTTGTGAAAATACATTTAAAAAAAAAGGATCACTTACCCCAATGAACACCACATTTGTTAAAGAAACCTGTCCTCTGATATCAAGAACAGTGACTCTTTCCAGAGGAACACGATGCTCAAACTGGCCAATCTCTCCTCCATTCAAGAACACCTTTAGAAAATAACTTTACATATGACCATTTGGCCAAACAAACTATAGATCTTATACACAAAATTATTTTAAGCACCTGATAGTTGTCAGAATTCACAGCAATAATCAGATCGAAACTGCTTCCCTCTTTAAAAGGTAAAGCCAGTTTCTCCTCGTTTCCCCATGTTTCGTTTTGGCGGCTATTAAAGATCAAGCTGTTGCTTTTGAACACAGGCTTAATCTGAAAAGCAATGTCATCTCCATCAGACTCCCCACACTTTAGGCTTACCGCAAAGCTAAAACGATAAAAGGGACATTAAAGGAGTGAATCAGTGACACAAAAACAAATGATTTTCAAGTTTGAAGTCTTGAAATGAAAGTATTCACCTATCACATTGAGGGGAAATATCTCCCTGAATGAAGATGCCTTTTCCAGCTTGTAGTCCTTCAGAGATAGGACTGACATACGGGACACTCTGCATAGTTAAAACATATTACAAGAAGCTGCACATTTCCAAACGTCTGATAATGTCTCAAGCATACACATTTTGTCAATAATCAACTATGAAATTCTACAAACTTTAAAGTAACAGAAATACTAATAAAGAAGAGAAGTGTAAGGAAGAGAAAAGACACAGAGGGCACTCACAAAGCTGGTGGCCTGGAAACCAGACTGAAACACAACACTGCTCATGTTGTCGGTCACTCGAAAAAATGTATTGATGGATGGGTAGATCCTAGATTTCGAACTGGTGTTGCAGTTGGGTGATCCTGGTTTTATACTTCCAGCGGGTGGGAGTGGTCCAGACGTCAGGGTACTTTGAACAACGAGGGATTTTTGATGCCATGGACTAGATTTCGCTTAGCAAGCCATAGGCAAAATTTGAATTCATAAGGAACCAAATCTAATCATTTGCATTCTTGTAACAGTTTAGCCCAAAACTATAACCTTACTTTGCAACCAACACTGTTCGAAGTTTACACTCAATTTAAACTCAAAATGTTTCAACTCGAAACTCAACATTTTAAAAGCAATCACATGTAAATAAAACTGCAGTATGTATAATACTGGTATAGTCTTCTCTGTATGCTAAATCAAATGTATATACAGATATAATACAGATATCAACTGCTGTTGGACAATTAAAATGAACTGTAAATACTTAACCTTGTTATTGTTTTATTGTAGAGTTATCTAGCCACAGCAGTGATTTGAATGAGTACTTTATGGTGAATGCAAGTTGAAATAAATGTCAAAAAATGTCCCAATCAACCTCTAATCACCCTACCAAGAAGCGTGATATGTAATGCAACTGCAGCATGTTATGCAATTGCAAATAAACCTGTTTTGGATAGATTTCAAGGGAGCCAACGGCAAACACTTTGGTTATCCAAATGGTCTGTTCAGTCAGCAGTATTCTCAGGAATTAAAATTCAGTGTCACATACTGTATAAAACTATTTCAAACAAAACAGAGTTATGCCACTGTAGGTCAAATGGTTGGAACTTTTACTCATGTCATCAGTCAAGAGGCAGGTATTGTCATTCACTGACAACAAATAAATAAGTACAGACAAAAATAAAGACTTCACAATATAAACCATTGCCCTCAACCATGTAATAGGCTACAACTAAGGTAGATGTAACCTACATAGGAAAATGTAATGCCAGCATTGAATTTTTTAAATACATGCTTAAAAATGAAGTACACCATAAGTTATATATAACATATCAAAATGTATATATAAACAGTACCTGTATCTTAAAAAAATCATCTTAAAAGTTGTTCAATCTCAAAGTGTATGCTTAAATGTTTAACCTTGTAATGGGTTAACAGACAATGCTTTAGTCTCAAAAAGATTAATAAATAACAGTGACATAAACAATATCAGACCATTTTTGTAGAATTTTACTGTTTCTGGAAATTTCACCCAGGCTTTCCCACTAATTCACCAGCGCTGACAAGATTCCTTTGATTTGAATATCTCTTATACTCAAACAATCAGATAAGCAGAGTTAGCCGAGCCTCATTATCCAAAACAACATTTTATATTAAATTATAATATTACATCTACAACTATAATAACATTTATAAATATTATATTATTATTACATTTAATTGTATTTAACAAGTACCTGCCAACTGTTGAATTCATTTCTAAACCTAAGCAGTTGTACATCCAAGCACATTTGATGTTCACTAAGCCCTGGGGATATTCAATGGAGTTTTTCAGGTAAGCTCAAAAAACGCTGAAGTCAGTTACACTGTACAGTTACTTAATATCCTGGCAACATGTAAGTTTAAGTAAAGCAAAATGAGAAAGACAGCTGAGAGCATTAATCTTATGCAAAGGGCGAGAAGAAGAAACATTCAAATACAACATAACTTTGCTATTTCTCTACATACATGGACAATACTTACAAAGTTGCAAATACCATTATTAAGTTCTGGAGTTACTTATCAAACTTTTGATGTGTTTGATCTATACAAATGTATTTTTTAACACTCAGTGATAAGTTCAGATGAAGTTTCATGACAGTATTAATTTAAAATACATGTACAGCATATTATTAAACAGACACAGCCCATGGCCAAGTGGTTAATGTCCATAGGGCAACAATTTTGTTGACCCAAGGACAACATTTCTATAAATAAAACCTAAACTCACACCAAACCCCAACCCTAACCATAACTTACTCCTAAAACCAGAGGGAAAAGATAAGTGAAAAACAATGGTCTAGAAGCACCTAACCCTGGTTGGAAGATTCAACTTTAAATAAAGTTAAAACTTATTTCTGAAATCTGATTGGTAAAAATAGGCTAGCTAGGGGCAAATCTGTTTTGGACATGGAAATGCATTCAAAATGTATATTAGGACAGCAGATTCTCAACACGCAGTTATCTTGGCCAAAATAACGACATTGTGATTTCAATCTTATTGTTTTTTTACTAAATAAGTTTGTTTTGTGTTTCCTCTGTTCTGGCCAAATAATCATATTGAAAATACAAGTGTAGGGAGGCATCGAGAGTTATTAACTGAGCAAAATATTAACTGGGTGCAAAACCACCATCTTTAAACCAGGTCTGCTGCAGGATTATATGTAATAACCTGTTATCAATAATCAGTTATTAGTATCACGATTATCATCAATACAGTAAACACATTCCCATTACATGAAGAATAAAAGCGGTTTGCAAAACTTCCTGTTTTTTTTATTATTGCTCGAGTGACAGGCAGCTAATCAAGTCTTGGGTTATTTGGAGAACTGTACTGACCACTGTAATGAAAATAACCGACTTGTATAAATGGTTTCATCATTTTACACTCACTGAGAAACAAACCAGTTTATTCAGCTAAAGAAAATGCTTTGCTTAACCTTTAGAAGCACAGAAAGCATTTGACCGGATTGAACTGGTTGCTGTAGCTCAAGGGTTTTAGTGATATGAAGGCAGTTGGTGGAAACATTACAGGAGGTTGCTGTTTTTCTGTCAAAACGCATCCACAAATTAGGATTGTGTAGCACTAAATGTGACACTAACATGTTTAACATTCAGAAATGGTTAAAATATCTTTGACGAAAAGTCAAATAACAATAAACTTCCTGCAACCTGACCAACATCTTGGCCTAAACACTGTGCATTGCATTAGTTGTTTTGTCAAATGCATACCAAACAGCAGCCAGAGGAAATGATATTAAAAATAATCTAGACCTAAGAATGATCAATCAATCATGTTTATTTGCTATTGTAATGTGTCTCATTAAGAACCTCTTAAAAGATAAATGTAACAAAAAAATGACTGACTTTTTTTAAACTGATGTGCTCCCGCTTGTCCAACATGCCATCCCGTCTCGCTTGGCAATAAAGAAAGGGGTGCCAGTGTTTAATTGTTGGGTTGGGAATAAGATCTCACCTAGGGTGCTTACATAGCCTGGATTGTAGCGGTTTGGTACAGGTCTGTACTGTAATGTGCTAGGGAAATGATAGGTTGGCTTGCACTTCCTCAAATATCCCACAAGATGGTGCTGGAATGTTAAAAATACTTTTACAGGATCTAAACATCAACATTTTATTTTCAAATCAAGTCTGACAAGAATTTTTATGCTACAAACACACATATCATTTTGATACCACCGATAACAAAGAAACAGTATAGTTAGATTCAAATTAAATATATTTTTAGATGCACAATATGTTACCCTGAACTGAGTCTTTTAAAATGATGTAAGAATAAATGTGTGACAAATTTACTATAAGATTCATGTATTAACAGAAAGTCAATAATGAAGCCAATCATTGCTCCATTGTAGATTCCAGGATTATTCCCGTAATCCGATTTATTTTAAATCAGCTCTGCAGTAAACATATGTATATGTTATTTAAAAAAATCCCATAATGCTGAGTGTTAGTGTCTATGAAGATATCACATGTCCTCGCTCGACAGTAGGGGCTGCAAGAAGAGTCCAGCTGTTCCCAGAATGCACACAAGGACAAAGACCCAAAGGAAGATCCTGTCAATCACCATGGCAACATACTTCCAGTCATCCTGGACCTTTAAAGGGTTAAAAGAACAGGCATTCAAAAAATGAGAAAGCAAATCACTTTTCTATGTACAAAGGATCAAAGACACCTAGCTTATGGTTGGTAACAGAATTCAACTTTTCAAGTATAGAAATATATGGGAAAAAATGCAATTCAAAAACTATTTACTTGCCTTTGTGTTGTGCCAAACCCACATTGTTTTTCTTGCACATGAACAGAGTGAACGTTTTTGTTTTGGAGCATGACAATTCATGGTCAGTGAGAAGTGTTGTTGTATGACAAAAGCGGCATGAACATAGTTAATAACCTCTTCTTTGTTTTTATGGGAAAACAGCATTCGCCTTTGGAATGACTGAGTTGGCTTAGAGAGCAAGTAAGAGAATGAGAGTTTCTTTGAAAACTGATGACTGATTAACAGTTTAATTCTCATAAAAGCAATGAAACATCATGGCAGTAATGATTTTAAATATAAAACATAATTTAGTTAGAAAAAAAAATATTATAATAAAAGTGTACAAAGGATCATTTTACCACAAAAAATATTTTACATTTATATTAAGTTTAAACTATTCTTCTGATATAATTGGAAGATCTACGTTCTAAAAAAAGTAAAATAAAACGAAATTGTGGAAAAAAGAAGTGTCCATTACTGATATGCTCATCCTCTGTACCATTTTAAAAGGACTGTTTCTATACAGTTAGCTTTATTTTCACATTAAACTTCATTTTGAATCAACAAATCTGCCAGTACAGTGCCAATAAATGTGTCAGACTTTGTTTTTAATGCCTAAAAGGACATTTGTTTATGTAAATGTTTAAACAAATCACATTCCATATCTTTTGAAAGTAATAATTTGTGAGAATCTCCCAACATTCTTACCTCCTTGGCCTCATTTTCTAACTTCATGTTTTCTGCGATGTACTTCACACTCTCGATAGCATCTCTGACTTCCGGCGAGAGACTTGACATACAAAAAACCACTCCATCCATAGATTCTGAGCTGGAGCAGGGACTGCATCTTCCTTCTCTGCTTCCCATGATGCTACCTGCTCCCCTCTCCATGTTTAGTGGCTTCCAGCAGCACGTACATCGTCCTTCTCTACACAAAAAGCCGGACCCTGTTTTGGAAGCATCGCCCATGTTAGTGAGCTCAGTGCACCTGAGGAGCTGAGGGCGGTGTGGAAGGCTTCCCGGCCGACTGTGCTGCTTTGGAACGTGTGGGGTAATGGAGCCCGGTGTGTGAAGACTGCAAAGTCGTGGAGGAGCTCCGCTACAGCCGGGTCTCTCTGGATCTTTCTCAGGCCGTCTCATGAACATGACCCGAGGGAGGAGACTAAGAAAGACGTGACGCACCCAACGCGGCATGGTGTGCGTTTTAGGGGTACGGTAATGTACATTGAGCACAAAGACTGTGATTACGATGGAAAGAGTAACAAATATCATAGTGAAAAGAAGATACTCTCCGATCAAAGGGATGACAAGAGAGGTGGATGGAATGGTCTCCGTGATTACCAGGAGGAAAACGGTGAGGGAGAGGAGAACGGAAATACACAACGTCACCTTCTCACCACAATCTGAAGGGAGATAGAAAACCAGAACGGTCAGGAAGGAGATGAGCAGACAGGGAATGATCATGTTTATGGTGTAGAAAAGAGGCAGACGGCGAATGTAGAGAGAGTACGTAATATCCGTGTAGATCTCTTCGCAGCAGTTATACTTGATATCATGCTTGTACCCGGGAGCGTCGATAATCGTCCATTCTCCACTTTCCCAGAAGTCCTTTAGGTTTATGGTGGAACCGATGAGCACCAGGTCGATTTTGGCCTTGTCGTAGGTCCATGAGCCAAACTTCATGGTGCAGTTCTGGTAGTCGAATGGGAAGTACGTGACATCGATCTTGCAAGAGCTTTTGAAGATGGCCGGTGGGATCCACGTTACATCTCCATTGAAACGTAGAAGAGCTTTCGTTTTATCATCCACTTGGAAGTCTCCAACTGCACTGTGATTTACAAACAAAACTGATTTCTCATTATGAACAGACAATGCATGAAACACAGGTCTTTGGTTTAATGGAGAATACTAACTTGTTGTATAACACTATGTCTGGCTTCCAGATCTTGTTAGAGGGCACACGGATGAACTCAACACCTCCAAACTGTTTGGGATCCCACCTGAGCTTATAATCATTCCATATCTTAAAAAATGAACAATCATTAAAAAAACACATTCATAGACATTCAGACATTCATGGTTAGGTCTCATTTAGATAAAATCCATCCATCCATCCATTTTCTACCGCTTATCCGAACTACCTCGGGTCACGGGGAGCCTGCGCCTATCTCAGGAGTCTTTGGGCATCAAGGCAGGATACACCCTGGATGGAGTGCCAACCCATCGCAGGGCACACACATTCACTCATTCACTCACGCACTCACACCCTACGGACAATTTTTCCAGAGATGCCAATCAACCTACCATGCATGTCTTTGGACCAGGGGAGGAAACCGGAGTACCCGGAGGAAACCCCTGAGGCACGGGGAGAACATGCAAACTCCACACACACAAGTCGGAAGCGGGAATCGAACCTCCAACCCTGGAGGTGTGAGGCGAACGTGCTAACCACTAAGCCTTAGATAAAATCGTTTCTCTTAATTTAATAAAAAAAAATACAGACTTCGGATGTGATGTTTTTTCCTACAAAAAAAATACACTAACCCTTTCTCGCAACAGGTAGTGGTCTAGCTTTTGTTGAAACCAGTAACTTTGTATTGGCACCTGATGTATTATGGCTCCTGTATGAACTATCGCTTATTGCTCCTAAACTCTTTGAAAGTCGCTTTGGATAAAAGCTTCTTCTAAATGTCTTAATGTAATGTAATGTGTTCAGCTTTAATGGAGTCTAGGATGTGAACATGCGGACTTGAAAAATGTAGAAGTGTGAATTTTAAAAATGCATCATGTTTCACAGTGGATTACATTTGGTATGGTTACATGGCATGGCATGGCTATAAACCATGGCTGTGCTCGAGGCTATCTCAGGTTAGGTCTGGTCATTACGTTTGTATACAGACTGACAAAGCCATGGCAGCTTTTCCATTGCAGAAAGGACCTATGATAAAGGACATTTACAGAGAACAGGACAGTCTGACTAATGTACTTTTGGAGGCAATGCCATTTCAAGGGACATTTTTAAAAGATGTTACAATAGATACAGATTTTTCCTGTTCTCTGTTCTACAGGTCTTTTGCACATTTTACTCGATAAAATATATGTACTTGATAATCCTTTAGTTGTTTAAAGGAATATTTTACGCAAAAATATTAATTCTGTCATCATTTACTTGTTCCAAATCTGCATAAATTTCTTTCTTCACAAAGAAAGATATTTTTTTAAAATGCCAGTAAGCAAACAGATTATTTCCCTACTATGGCAGTAAATGGGGTTGAGATCGGTTTCCTTACTGACATTCTTACAAAATATCTTCCTTTGTGTTTAGCAGAACAAAGAAATTGATATGTAGTGATGAAATGATGATTCATTTTTGGGTGAACTTTAAACACTTAAACACTTTAAACATGAATAACTGCACGATTAAGCAAGTTTAAAATTGAATCAGTGACCTCTCAGATGTAAATAATGTACTAACTTACATGTCGCAGCCAAAGATTGGTCTCCATTATCTGGTTGATTTCATCCTGCAGAAAAAGGTACAGAGAGAGTTTCTAAGTGGGAAAGACATACAGTATCATCTCTGGGGAGATGCCAGGCCACCTTAAATAAATATTAAAGAAGAAGCCATAAGCAGTCATTTCTCCAGCCTTGAGGGTGGGAGGGAGGTGTCCTCACAGATGTGCGGTGATCCGAGGGATACTGAAGACCACCTGAGACCTCTGGCCAAAAGGCTATCCACAAAGCACACAAAAGCTGTGTCCGAAACCTCTCCCTATCTCCTATAAAGTGCACTATATAGGGTGTCCGTCATTTTGTATTGGTGTCCGAAACCTGAGTGAACTACTTCATTGCCAACATTCGTTCACTCTTTTTTACCCACAATCCACTGTGATTCACTATTTCCAATGATACAACACGAGACGAACATTTGATTTGAATCTGCCGAAGGAGACTGACCATTAATGCCACAAATGTATGATAATACACAATAATGTTTGTTCTTGCTGACATGTATTTTCTACTTTTAAAGAAAACAAGATTAAATAAATGAGATAAACAGTAATGTTTAATTTTAATATATTAAATAATTGCATTAATCGTGATAAATAAGCATCTCTGCAAATAAATGTGATGGTTGTTTTGTTCTCTTTATGTTAAACTTATCCAATAAACGTGACAATAAAAGTGAAAAAGAATTTGAGTATTTTATAAAACAATCCACAAAGCCATATAGGTGTAATATCATTTTCTAATATTAATGTATAGTATATATAGTATATAATATAATATAAGTAAACAATATGTTTATGAAGAATGTCTGCGACAGTACTTCCAGACGCAGGCTATTTACGTCAGTCTCCGAAATCACTCACTTGTTTTCATTCACTTCTTTCCCATATTGTGGACTCACATGTCATTCCCTATATAGGGAATAGTGAAGGAGTGAACAAGGGAGCGGTTTCAAACACAGCAAATATGGTAGTAAAGCTTTCTAACTGCGGAGTTAGTAACATTTGGCTGTTCTTGATTCCACCTAGAAAGGAAAAATGTCTGTCGCTAAGGTGGTACTCTGTCTTTTTGTTGTAACTTTTGGGCTACATTATTTAACCCTAAGGACCCTTTGTGTACCATCAAAGGTACAATAACATGTTAGTACACCTAATATTTCACTTACACAATAGGTCCTTAAGATACACAATAGGTCCTTAAGATACACAATAGGTCCTTAGGGTACAATAATGTACCCAAAAAAGGTACAACATTTTATGTGCTGTATACCTGTAAAGGTACAGAAACGACCTTTAGAACTAACACCCCAGAAAAGGTACATTGGTACACCTTTTTTGTGATGGCATGTGGAGATGAGAGTCTTGTCTATCATTAAACCTTAATGGTTTTAAAAGTTTCCTGAAAGAAAGTAAGGTAATCCCAAACTTATAAGACGTAGCCCATTGAGAGATAGACCCATTAGATGGAGAGAGGCGTTCACATGAAATGCAAACGTAACAGTTGTTTTTCATTTATAGGATACAAAATTTTAATCAAATTAAGTGCTCACTGAAAATGTTGACAGAGAGAATTATGCTACACAATTTACCGCGGACTTAAATAACAACACATTTGGCAGACACAGTTTCCCATAGTGAGGTAATGTATAATACAGTGTATTTAACATATACATTTTATTAGTATGTATGTTTCCTAGCTAAACTCACGGAACAGCTATATTTTTATATTCTAAAATTAGACATTTAAAATAATGTAGAATCCGTACGCATTTTCATTCAAATTTAAATCATCCATTGCTGTAAATGTTTGCCTACACCTTCAAACAGCAGCATTTAAAGTTACCAGCCTTGACTTTAAAGCACGATAAAGCATGAACTTGATGATCATTGACAGAAACACCTGCATCTCTTGTTCACACCATTCTAAAACTATGATAAAAGCCATAAAGAATATAATGATTATGTGTTCTTTTTGTGGTACGCTCTATGTAGAATATATGACCAAACTGAGATGTTTCTCTGTTTTTAAAAACTTTCAGAAATCCTATTTTTTTATTGTGCGTACCAATTCATATCAATCAGACTAGTTTTTTGTTTTGATTTTAGCCATAATAACTCAAAAAATACAGCTAACGTACACAATAAAACACAATAAAAACATGATAACATAATAAAAAACATGATTTTTAAAGTATTTTAAAAACAGAGTTATCTCATTTGGGAACCAAACTCTTCATGTACACTGTACAATATATAAAGGGGAAGCGGTTCTTAATGGCTTTGGGGAGATCAGATCACTAAGGAATACGGGGGAAATAAAAATATATTATTTACTTTCTAGTCAAATCATATGCTTACAGAGTCATTCATACTGACAGATCCATTCAGAGTTCAGGAGAGCTTGAAACAGCCTGCACTGAGCCTTTGATGCTTCAGCATGTGATGGTGTAGCATGCTGGAATGCAATTTCTTTGAAGAAAACCTGGACCCATCATGTGGCTAGATGGCTGATAGAAGCATGAAAACTCATAAAGGGTTGGATGTGCATGTACAAAAGCATGTGCACAGAACCTGGACTGATAAAGTCTCTCACAAACAAGCAGACAAAATAATGACATTTAATACATATAAAACACATAAACAACAACCACAAAATAACCCAAAACACAACCCTAGTTCTTCTCTGTTTATTGATGACGCCCTTAAGAGGCTTTTTCAGCTAATTTAAAGCCAATTCTGGTCAAAATATAGTTATGCAGTATTATTCCAAGTTAACTGAGGCTTTTGTGACCTGATATTGTAGTCAAGATGACACACTCACAGACACAACTCTATTATATACTACACACAGCGGATGAAGGAAACAGACCTGTCCTGACATGACTCCTAACATAACATGATTCCTCAAACATTATCTTAAACAAAATTTGTCCTTGACAGGCACTCACCACTTTGACAAGCTGTGACATGGACACTTCAAACTGAACTATCACTGGGTCAGACACATTCTCCACTGGTCTGATGTACTGGTTATAACTGGAGAAGATCCCAGAGAACAGTTTGTGCTCCGCCTCAGAGCATGTAACCCCTGAATAAGGAAAGGGTTATATATTAACACACAATATGCGCATGAAAACGTTTTCAACACTATTTCCAATCTAAATGTGTTGAATATGTACACAATCACTGGAATGTTGAGTTAGAAGAACATGAAACGAGTCAAAACGAATATATTTCATTCATTCTCACAGAGGTTGCAATCCTTATTTTGACTTTCAACGCCTTTTATTTCATATCCTTTAACATTTTTTAAATGCAAAACTGCTACAACATGTCGTTGAAACATCTTATGTATTACAACAGGCTTTTTATTAGGCCATACAGAAACTGGTTTCACATATAAATGCCAATGGGATTTTAAAAAGTCATGTTAAAAAGACGATGTGTTTTAACAAATGACAAACTTCATAAGTACCCCTTCATTCAGAACAGTATATGTAAACCATTCATTTGATTTAAAGTTAAACCTTTCTTAAAACACATTTTAATAAACATCAACAAGTAGCGACGCTTCAGCCCAGCGTACAGTACTACTAAAACTAAAACATTACCAGTCTTCCTCTACTTACCGGACAAGTTAAAAAGCATAAACTGACAAGTGTAAATCACGAGAAGAGATCTTGCGTTCATTGTAGGTCCAGAGAATGTCCTCCTAAAATCATTCAAAAGGGTCTGAACGGGGAGGAGACAGGCGCTAGCGCACCGGAGAGCGGCAGAAAGAAGGGTAGATGGAAACATAACCGTGCGCGGATGTAGAGTGTAGAGAGAGAGAGAGAGAGAGAGAGAGAGAGAGAGAGAGAGAGAGCAAACGTCAGTCACTGTGGAGGATGGAAATAAGCCATCGTGGTATATGTTCAACAAGCAGAGCAAATGTGCCTACTGATATGCATCACTGCAATGTTTTATGTTGGAAAAATTAGCTGGCTTAAAATGAAAACAATTGCACTTCTTTGTCGAGATATTTTGGAATTAGATTTTTCTTTAAATGTATTTCCGCATGCCACGTGAATAATGAGAGTTTCCTGAATTCAGCACCTCGGACAGCGCTTCACCATTCAAGAGATGTTTCTGAACGCTTATAAAAATAGAAGGTAGACGGGTTGTTAAAGTTGAACTACCTTGATTTAATACACCCAAAACTAAGGTTTTAAATTATAGCATGTATTCAAGAAACAAACAAAAAAGATTTAGAAAAACTTGCAAAATTATTTATGTCTTATTTAATGTGAATAAGGGCGATACATTGCAATTTGGTTTACACATCTGATAACATTCACAGTTTGCAGGATCCTCACCATGTCGTGCGTGCGTGTGTAAAGAAAGAATTCAGAAATAGCTTGAGTAACCAGCAGGTGGCACACTATAGAAATTTTTTTTTGCCATGCCACATCATTGCAAGTAATATCATTAGGCCATTATTTATATGCACAGTTCAGGCGTTGGACTTAGTTCAGCAATAAATTACAACACAACTACGCGTCTGGTCTACACGAGCTTGAACGAGTTTTCGGTAGAGGTGTATTTTATTCAACATACCTTGCGAAAAAAAGCATACATCTGGCTAAAACAGAACACAAAATATAGCCACGAAAATATGAAATGTTTTTATTTAAATAACATTAAGTCGTCGTCATCGTCTTTAATGCGTAGTTTAGCTCGACCTAGTTGAGTATCGAAGACTGATATTTGAGCACAATCATGTTAATGACCGTGATAAATGTCACTTCAAACAGACGCATCAGGCTCTTGTTTTGAATGAGTTCAACAAGATATCGGAAATGTTGCCGGGACGAAGAGGTCACAATTCCTACACCAACTACTAGCATTATGAAAAGGCCTGCACAAATAACATGCTACCCACCTCTATCTCTGACACATCAGCTACTTACAAATCTGTGGCATTCACATGGCGAGATGTAAATGTTTGTGTTTTGTCTAAATTACGACTTTTTTGAATTGCTTTGTCATTATTTACCAGGTGAATGACAATTGTTTGCACTGATATAAACCTTGTTTACCTATTAAGAAAACAACAAACACAAGACAGAAACATACATGCAGCACTGTTCTTTTCCATTTTCTTTAACCTCATTCAAAGGCCTTTACACTCACATGGGACTCCAGTCATAGCCTGATAAAAGCCGTTTTATTTTACATGGCGGGTCAACTCCTTAGGCCAACATATTAAGTTCACGTGACCATTAGATACAATTTAGTAGTATTAACTTACCCTTTACTTAAAACTGTTTCCTTTAGTTTGTAATGGCTAACTGGCAATAGTGCATTAATGAATACTGGGGATGATATCATCCAGACATATTCCTGTGTGTTCAGAAGAAAAAAGATGCTTATACAGCTTTGGAACCATCTGAGGATGAGAACATGTTGACAGAATTTTCATTTGTGGATGAAGTATCCCTTGTCTGTAGTGTAATGCTGCATAAAATGAAAAAGTAAACATCTTAATCTTTTGCTGCCATATTACAGGAAGAACAATTTTGGATTAAGACAATAAATGAATGCTTGATGTCTGTGGGTCAGATTATAGAAAGTAGTTCAGATATTTCCAGCTGGTGAAGGTGGCTGTAGCTCCAGTCGACTAAAAGAAGACCTTCCCCATTTTGTCAAATTCCATCCCGTCTCGATGATTCTGAAATAGGCTGATGGATAGGAACAGTCTGGTTCTGGAAGAGAGGCTGGAGGAAAAGACCTAAAGTGCCCACTACACAAACAATCACAAAGATCCAGAGGAACAACCTGTCCACCACCATGGCAACATACTTCCAGTCCTCGATGACCTATGGAGGGAGATGCAGAGATAACATCAGTACTAAAACCACTGACCTATAGCAGACCAACAGGGGCAGGAAACAAAAGGAAATTTCAGTGTAGAGAATGGGTTCAAACACCATGTAAACAACTTTCAGTTTAACAAGTGCTGAGCAACATCTATTGACCATGTACCTGCACCATCTTTTAGATTGCTGTTCTCTGCAGCTTTTTGCTAGCCACCATTATTCAGCACTGCTCTTTCTCCTTCAACATTGATTTAGAAAAACAAATCGATAGTCCGACAATATGGTTTGGCCAAAGTATAAGTGTTACCACTTTTTATCTCACCTAATTGTATGTCTACTGGAATAAATTATCAGTTTATTTGCAAAAACAGATAACAAATATCTAAAATTGTGTTTTTTTTATAATTTAGCATGTTTTTACTGTGTTTATTGTGTAAGTCAGCTGAATTTGTTTTTAATTTGTATTACTTAATCAAAAAAGCCCAACTGCAGTTTGTTTTATATTAATTGGAATGCACAATAAAAAACATAATTTTGAAAATTGAAAAAGTGATTTATTTATTTTGGCAATTGAACTCTTCATTAGTTTTTATTTAATATAAACTAACATGAATTAACTGTTTAATTAATTTGAATGTTGTAAACAGATAGAGAATTTCGTTTAGTTAATACCCCACCAGATATGTCAAATGTAACTCACACTTTGATCATCGTCATTTCCCATCATGTGATCAGCTACGTAACGAACCCCATCCACAGCCTCCTGAAAGTCGGCCCCCCAGCCCCTCAGGTCCTGAGTAGAATTGTTGCCATTGGGCAGAAATTCCGTTTGCCGTAAATCTGCTTTCCGAGAGCCGTAACCGAAATTAAGAGCTGCTCCCTTGTTGTTGTAAAAGTGTCCTGGTGATGAGAGAGCAGATGCTGACGGCGCAGTCAGCAACACGGAGGCAGAGGAGGAAATAGCAGATTTGCGAGGAGCCGCGTAACCGAGGCCCAACAGCGACCTCGGTTCCCGCGGATGCTTTTTCTGGCGCAGCCGCTGTCGAGCTGAGTTCCCTCTAGGCCTTTGCATGAAAAGCAATGCTGGAAGCTTGACCAGGAAGACCAGCTTCACCCAGGCCGGCATGGTGTGTGTGCTTGGAGAGCGGTGGTGCACGTTTAGCACACACACGCTTGTGATGATAGAAAATGTCACCAGTACCATAGTAAACATTAGGTATTTTCCAATCAAGGGTACGTCTAAGGAAGTAGGTGGCACGATTTTAGATATCAAAAGAAGGAAGACCGTAAGAGCAAGGAGAACCGAAATGCATAGAGTGATTTTCTCACCACAGTCCGATGGGAGGTAAAAAACAAGGATGGCCAGTGAGGTGATGAGCACGCAGGGTATGATGAGATTTATGGTATAGAAAAGCGGCTTGCGCTTGATGATGAAGTCGTACGTCAGGTCGACATAAGTGGGGTCATGAGGGTTGACCGTTCTCCTGCCTGGCAGAGCTAAGATGTCCCATTCGCCACTTGGAGTGAAGTCATCCATGCTGGCCACCTCAGATTTTAACACAAGGTCAAGCTCAGTGTGGTCGTATGTCCAGGAGCGAAATTTAAGCGTGCAATTTTGCTGATCGAAGGGGAAGTGCTTGACCTCAATCTTACAGGCGCTCTTATATATAGCAGGAGGGAGCCAGGCAATGCTTCCATTAAACAGCACGATGGCATTTGTGAAGACTGTCACCTCATACGTACCATCGGCACTATAAAACGAGTAGAATATTTTGAGTTATTATGTTCTCGGGACTACTGTACATATTGTAATACATCTTCTCACTTTACTCACTTGTTATACAGCACAATATCAGGCAGCCAGATGTGTCTGGAGGGGATCCGAAGCTTGTCGATTCCCTCATACTCAGCCGGGTCCCATGAAAGTCGATAATCGTTCCAGTTCTGTGGATAATGTGGCAAATGTTGTCTTATTTCGTATATGAGCTGTCCCTCAGTCAGATTATTCAGAATGACACACTTCATTACCGGTTTAATAAATGGTACCGAGCGGCACTAATCAGAGAGGACGGTCTATGGGTAAATTCAAGATCAACTGCAAGGACACCCTGAGTTTATGTTGACCTTAATATTGTGATAATTGAAAAGTGATGGGCTTACCTGAGTGAGCCAGACGTTTGTCGTCATGATTTGTTCTCTTTCATTCTGGAAGCAAAGAGAAATTATATTTACAAAAATGTGCCATTTAAGACCCTTTCCTTTATCAGCCAATCAAAAGAATCAGATAGTTCATATTTTCAAATGTTTTCAACTCACCACACTGATCAGTTGGGCCAGAGAAACTTGTAGAAGAACAGTCACTCTCTCTGTCCTGTTCATAGCAGGCCTGATAAGCTTATTATAGCGGTTCTTACCCAGAAGCCAATTCATTAAACGTTCCTCTGAGTCTGCACAGACTCCACCTGTAGAGTGCCAAAAAGAAAGATCAGACCCTTAAGACTGCAGCCATTAATATCTGAATCAAAGACATGTTGTCCAGCAATTAGTTATATTTCTTTAATAAAAATGGGGATGATATCTTTAGTATTTCTAACATTACATAACATATAAATAAGCATTGAAGTATGAGATGCTGTGCTTTATTGTGAATAAGTCGCAAAGCGGCAGTGACTTATTTACAATAAACCATTAGCCTCATGTATCTTATTGCTTTTATGAAAGGGTTAAACAATACAATTATTAAAACGGAAAAATATGTATCAATGCAACTTTCATGAAGTACTGTACAATCACTTTCTTGCGTTGGAAAAATAGTTCCTGATAGACTGTAAACAGCAATAGAATGTTAAGGGAGGTTGCTAAGGGTGCTTAGTGATACACATAGATATACTGTATATACAGGGCTCTAGACTGCGACCAAAATGCTTGCAAATGCGAGACCACTATTTGCTGAGTCAGCGGTCTGTGTACTTCAAAACAGAATTTCTTCCAGAACCCACAGCCAACAAGCTTTTAACACAAGATGGTGTCATTGTGTGAAGGAGTGTCAAAATACACAAAATTAAAGTCTCACCTGCTATGTAAAAACGTATTTACGTGTTTGGAGCTATCCAGCAATATGCACTTTAGAATCATAAGATTGGCTTTTACTTAAGAAATGCCAAGTCTGGCACCGTAATCTTTCCTTAAGCTTCTTTAGAGCCAAAGAAGAGTCTTCATTTTCAGCGTGTCCAAGCTTTGTTAAAGTTCTGAAAAAGGGCCATTTTCAGCCCTAACCTGCAAAGTGGGTTTTTTGGAGAGTGTGCATCCGATGGATGTATCACCGAGCCTTGGAGGTTTAATTGTGATTAATTAATATTAATGAGCACCGATTTGCGTTAATTAGGAACACCCAAAGCCACATTGTAAGCACTACCATTGTATGCTGATTGAAGATCTTGTACTATGCTACTAGGCATAATTAAGGTTGGGAATTGAAAATCTATTCCAATTTGGAATCGGAATCAAAAGGCTAGGAATCAGATCGGAAACAAAGGAATAGGAATCGGACACTTGAGATAAAATTTGAATTCCTCTTATCAATTCATGTGTGCATATTTTCAGAAAGTACACGCGTTGCGTGATCTGCTGATATCTCAATAAAAGCCTTATGAAAAAATAATATTTTTAGCACAGAAGCATAGTTTAACTTTAGGATTTGCTTTAAAGAGGCACAGGAACCACAAATTAACCATAGTTTCATTATAATTACTGCTGTTTAACCATGATGTGTTCAACTATGGAAATACTAATTGTAATAAATAAGAAAAAACATGGTTCTATTGGTATATACAGTACACAAAACGGTGCTCATAAATATACAGGCATTTATTTTTGCAAACAAGACAATAAGCACGCTAAATTACCATGTTGATATCTAAATGTTTTACTTCAACTCTGTATTTGAAACTTGGAATCAATAAGAATCAAAATTGGAGTCGATAAATTCAAATGATTCCCAAAACTAGGCATAGTGTATTAACAAGAAGCAGGGAAATAAACAGGCAAAGCCGAACTTTGACATAGTCTTACATTAAAAGAGCAGAAACTGGATGTGGCAAGTAACTTCTGACCGCTACCAATTAGACCAATAATAATTACTTGTGGATGTGGTCTCATCAAAGATCAAATAACAATGATTATGGCAGCGTGTTACAATATTCATGGTTTGCTTATCCTTATACTGTGTAGTCAGCAGGGGATACGCATTATATAATAACACTGAGGATATACTATTTTTGAAAAAATGTGAATACCCTTAAATTGAATTATTGTTTTGTTAATTACTTGCAGGTGCTAAACAATTATTACAGTGGTTCAGAAAGGTTACTGTATATAATATTCAACACGTATGAATGTAACTGATTCAAAATATAAGCAGATGATACATTAGATCTACAGTAATGGTCATAATCTAAGTATCTTTCCTGCCATTACATCAACAGTCTAGACCAGAAATCAGGACTAAGGATGTATTTTTCAGCTCAGTAATCAACTCACTAATCAAAAATGGGAAAGAACACTTTTAAATATTTTTTCATAATTTATCCACCCAATACGTCATTCCAAATATGCATGACTTTCTCCTTCGGAATATTTTGAAAAAAAAGGTAACAATAAGCCACAAAACCATTGAGATTTTTATAAAAATATATATATTTGGAAGAAAAAGTCATGACAAGTCGGATAATAAATGAGTTTTATTTTTGGGTGAACTATACCCAACTAGCACATACCTCTGTAAGATCACTAGATCAGGAAAACATCTGCTTTGTAAAAACGTCTGCAGTTTTACATCCATTCTAATCATAAACATCTTGTTTTTATGACAGCAGACGTCTCCCAGACGTGTTGCAGATGAGCAAATAACGTATTACGTTAAATAGACATCTGCCAGATGCAGTGTGCTCAGTTTACCTTTAAATGTCTACGTTTACGGCCCTGCTTCAGAACATGAGACAAATACTCTTAGGTGTTCTTATGAAGGCTTAAGCTAAAGCAAATGCAAGTGACATGAGCATACTGTAAATGTGTTTAAGTGTTTTGCGGATTATCCTGCTGGCACATATGGCCTCAGATCACCAACAATAAATGTCCAAAAGTGTAACGTGTTATAAATGAATAGCCTTCAGTATAACTCTCGTGCGTTATAGTGCCTCTGTCGGTGTTAACATCTCAGTTGTTCAGTTTAGCGCTGCTCGATATGGAATCAGACAGACAGATATAAGTGAAATGCAGACGAAAGCCTTCGATAAACCTTGTCAAAATAATTTCAGCATCAACCCATTTGACACCTACAAAACAGAATCGGGTACAGAAATAACGAAACGCCACTTCTTATGAAGCTCCCCCAATCTTAACTGTTACTGTTTTGTACATTAAGCGTTGCACTAAAGGTTAAACAATAGTTCTTCTATACTTACTGTGGATGAGAGGAAAAATGCAAACGAGAATGATTATTGTCCGTTTCATGGTCGTTTGTGTTCTCGCGCATCCCTCCTCAGCTCCATTACGCGCCATACATCGCCGGACGGGACAGTCCACTGGTTCCACAGGTGACAGCCGTACTGTTCATTCAGTGATAAACTCACACACCTGCAGTTACTTTAAAAGCGCGTCAAAGCGAGAGACTGGAAGCGTGCAAGCGCTAAAAGTGCGAGCTCAAGCAGCGAAGTGTCCCGCGCAACCGGCGACTCCCCCTTCTCTATAACCCACACACACATTCACCGACAGCCAAATGCCTTTCTCCTTAACACTAAATTAAGTATGAAGCTCAAATTGTACCAGATGTTTATTATATTCATTTTTACATTTTGACTAACTCGGTAATAGTGTTAGTCTTTTTTTTATTCACTTTTTGATATTTTAGGGAGGATTCCACAGAAGCTTCCTTGTTGTCATATTACGGGGTAAGTTGTCACAATATGGGAACTGCGTTAAAAGGATTTTGACCAAATGTAAACCATGGAAAACAAACACAAAGATCTATAAAACAGCAAAAATGAAAAGATACATTATTTAAAATACAACATAAACACAGAAGACAGCCCCCTAACCTAATGCCACAATGCATCTCAGAATCAATTTATTGTGTTCACACTGAAGAATGTTTTTTAAAGAGAATAATATTATATATATAGAAAATATGTTATATTATTCTGATCATTAATAATAGTAATAAATCATATTTCTGTAAAATATGTCTAAATTGCTGGAGTATTTCATTGCCGCTTTTTCATTTGTAAGTTATTTTGAAAAAATAAAAAGTGTCAGCTAAATGAATAGATACAAATGTACCTGATTAGATTGACTTTCATTTTAGAAGTCTTAATGAAAACCCAAAGAGCTGATGATTTACAGTACAGCATGTGCAGTAATAAGAGGAGTCACTTGTTTGTGTTGTAGGCTGTGAATGGTGTCAGGACAGGTCACGGCTCAGGGTGTAAGGGCAGTGCACTTGGTCTGACCTCCACATATCATGCCTGTCTTTCGGTGTCATGTGTTTGTTTTATCACTTCCCTTCATTTTTATTACTTCACCTCCACGAAGGAGGTAAACGCATTTAAATTCAGGCTTCTGAAATAACGGAGTTAACAGTTGGCGAATATATTTATTTTTCATTCGACTGTACATAACATTCTAACATAAAATTTACATTGTGGCAGTTAAAAATCCTGAAAAATACATTTTTAACATTCAAATGTACATTCTTAGTAGACCATTTAGGGCCAAAGTGCCACTATAGTGGCAAATGAGGGGTTTAAGAAAAAAAATATATACAAATGCTATTAGAATAGTGCTCATAAAAAATCACTGGCTTAAGTGTCTAATCTTACAAATAAGTGTTATATTTTTTCTGTGGAGTCACATGGATGGTATGATAAAGTGAAATCAAGGATATAAAGAGATTAATTTATGACTAATCCATATTAGAATTTATCGATGTGTTTAGTTCAGTTGTTTGTTCTAGTTGTTTTTATTAAAGAGAGTATACTGCTGTTGAATGCTGTAGGCTATTTAATAGTAAATATTTGGAAGACATATGTTATGTATCCTTTTGACTATTTTAATCTTAATCAATTGTTCAGATGCCTAAACAGACTCTTTCTTTATTGACTTCTTTAATAGACTAGATCTAGATAGGAACGGTAGGATGTACAATTTTCAGTTAATTTGTTTCTCTATCAGTTCTTCAATGCTTGCTCACAGCAAATCTCCTCATGCAATCATCACAGCACAATATATTCTCTTCACCCTTACTGTTTAACCATACCAAACCCTTCACCCAATGTCTGTTATGACTCCCATAATGTACAGTATCTGGCCGGTAGGACTTAGGACATCCTCAAGGTCTTGCTTTGATAAATATCTCTATTTCTAGAGAGGAGACATTTAAACATCTTGCGTCCAGTCAACTCAGACATCTTCCAATCTCAGAGATGATGATTTATTACACAGGCACCGCTTTAAAAATTATGATCGAACCAGAAAATGGAATGGGGGAGGGCGATGTGGACAGTGCAAACAACTGGAGTTTAAATGGACTGCATACACGATTATCACGACATGTGAGTTCATGACTCAGAGCTGTTGCAGTCAGTGGGTTGGTGCCACCGATTTTCCGTCTTCCCCGGCAATTAAAGACCTCATAGTGAGTGTCAATCTCATCAGAGGTATGTTTTGGGCGAGAGTAAATGTTGCATAAATAACATGGAGTCAGCTAAAGTCAATAAGAGGTGCTACATTAACAGCTAATGGGTTATTCATTTACATCAGGTTAGAATTGGTCAGCAAATGAGTTCTTTCATCTGATGTAAGATATAAAAAAACAATATTTCAAACAATCATATTATTAGTATGAATCCAAGAATCTGCAATCAAACAAATAAAAAAAATCAGTTTAATTTTTAGATTCACTTTACAAAGTAACTGAGGGATTAGATCAAATACATACTGTACAGTCCTATACAGAACAAACTTTTGAGACTTTTGTACAGTAAAGAGAGAGATTAATGTCAGAGCTGCTTGAGTTATTTTTCCATGTGTGAGAAGGGATAGTGGGATTGTAGAAGCGATGGAATGTGATAGAAGAGAAATGAGTAATCAAAGAACTGCTGCTGTAGCATAGCTGTGTTGCCGACATTCAGGGGTAGATATATCAAATGGGCAGTTCATTACTTCAAGTGCTTTGGCTCCTAGCGGAGAGGCAGAAGGCATATACTGAGCTATTGATTATACCCTGAGCATCTGCACGGGAGGATGAATATCCACATGCTGTACTTTTTGTGCACACAGGCACGTCATTGGACGAGACATACTAGATGTCTCTGTGTGAAGGAAAGGAGGGATTTAATTACGGCTGACAGTGTGCATGCATTTATGACGTTAAACAGATTGTAAGATAAATAAGAACGATACACATATTGTATGAAGCAGAGGATGGTGTATGGTGCACATCACAGCAGGTGTGTGATTACAGTCAGATGATCAATGTATGTAGGTGATAACCGTGTGAAAAGTCATTTCCTGTTCAAATGATGTGCTGCATGGAGTTTATGAATGAAAAGTAAATAACTGAAAAGAAAAGGAGATAGTGCTTGACAAACATGATGTGAGGATTGCAAACTGGTTCAATGTAACCAGTCACACATCTCCGATTAGCATCAGTCAGAGTGAGTAACAGTGATTGTGGGGGTGGACAACATCCTCGTTTTCAGCTTTATAACCACACCCACTCCCCTATCTGTTCACTTACAAGGGATAGTTGACCCAAAATCGAAATCGAACCATCATTTATTCACCGTCATTCAAACCTGTATAAGACTTTTTCTTCTGTGATGAACAAAAGAAGATATTTTGAGAAATGTCTCAGTGTTTTTGTGTCCATACCGTGGATGGCAATAGGGGTCAATGTTGTTTGGTTACCAACGTAGAGATATCTTCGATTGTGTTGAAGAAAGAAAGTCGAGGGTTAAATGACATGAGGGTAAATGATTCGCTTAGCAAAAGAATACAGTGAAATACTTTTGGGTGACCTGTGCCTTTAAAAGCAAATGACAGTGTCCAGCTGTCTCAATACTTACAGTGTTTTCCAACACTGTTTTTACTCGCACACGCACATACATGCACACACACAAAAGAAACTACAGTTGCCAGCTCAACATAGACTAGAGCAAGATCATTTGCAAGATAAAAACTGAGGCTTGATGTTTCTTGAAATCCTCATTCCACTATTATTGTGATAATTCGCACTCTGTTTTCACCTGTCTGGTCCTGATAAACGCTCTCGTCTTTACCTCTTTCCTCTACACCTAAGATGGATGGAGTTATTAGCCCTTGAAGGGTTTTAAAGATTACTAATGAGACTAATTCTCATACCTGTCAAGGTCTGATCTGTATAATGCATTCATTATATTAAGCATTGCTATGGCTATGTTCATTGAGAAATACTGTATTATGTCTTATATATAATATATACAGTTCATATATATATATATATATATATATATATATATATATATATATATATACTGTATATGCGGCATGCATTTGAGTCATGTTAAAAATAATCTTAGTCAAAAGCATGCAGAATTCTCTATATCAAAAGAAACTTACAGTATGACCACATTGGCAGTTACATTTGAAGAACATAATGTCATAGACATGATCCATCAGACATCCTCTGCTGACTGTGTGTACTGTTTGTGTGAGTGTATGTCTGTGTGTTATGTTTTGCAGATAATTTACAGGCTTGTGAAATTGATTCTAATTTGTCATCATCCGATTTTCTTTTTCATTGCCACAGATTAACTGACAGCTTCGGCTGTATCAGACTGGAATCCAATCAATCTCTCAGACCCGAGAAGGATAATAAAGTGTATTCTGAAATGTATGTCCACATATATATATATTTCATTTTGACATCAAGCATATTATTCAGAACTATTTTAATCTGTTAAGAAGACCTCAGAGGTGTTATTCCATCTCATTTAATACACTACTAAATTCAGAACAGAAATTCAAAACGGATGATCTAAACCAAGATCATCACATATGAATGAATGCTGGAAGGATGTTTATAGTTAATTTTTGTAGCTGATGGAAAAGCTTGTTAAAACGTCAATACTTGTGAGGGCTTGACCAGGTCAAAATGGTCCCAATGGGTCCACAGACTGATAGTATTAGAAATTAAGTATCTGTAGATCCAATAGAATTTCAATGACTTGTCAGCTAGACATGTGGGCAGGTTTCATTGATGATCTGAGGAAAACTTCAGGAAAATTGTAAATGGTGTGTTTATTCATGGATCCCAACCAGTTTTGAGAACCATACCACAAAATGTGTGAGAAATGTTATGGTCTATTTGGCCCATTGATGAGGTGCAATAGAAATTCCTGTTTCTATTCTTCTATCTTTTCTTATACCTTTTAATATTAAACATTGTTAATGAAGTCCTGTCAGCTTGAAACATCCTATAATGACATTCAAAATCTGTAGTGTATAACGTATTTTTACAGCATTTCATTTTCAATGTCACAGTGTTCTGCATGCTTGTGGTCAATATGAATGTGAAGTGGCATTGGAGGCTATTACAAATGTTAATACAGCCAGTAAAATATTTACAAGTTACTTGCATTCAGATAGATAATTTATCTTTCTTGAAATGGTGATAGAATCGCTTCATGGAGACAGTTAGTGGTGTAAGTGCTTTTTTTACAAGGACTGCGGTCAAGGACAATGAAAAGAACATACAGTACTTACATACAGAACATAAAAATGATTCATAATTTTTTGGAACCAAGTATAAAGGCACTGCAATAGGACCTGCTCCTTTGTCGTAAAAGAGAAAGCAGTCCCAAAAAAATTTAACACTTCAAATGGACATATAACTGCAGATAACAGAAGATATTTTGAAGAATGTTGGTAACCAAACAACAATGTCCTCATTGACTTCCATTGTATGGACACAAAACCACTGAGACATTCCTCAAAATATCTTATTATGTGCTGCACAGAGAAAAAGGCAAATACTATACAGGTTTTCAATGACACGAGGGTGATAATGACATTTGTTTTTACCTTTCTCTTTAACCCTAATATCAGAGGAATAACTCAACCAAAGGATCTTACTGTAATAGACCTGTCATTTGTTCATAAAGTATGTTGATGCAGAGTTCCATTCTGAATTCATAATGTGAAACAAAACGACAGCATATTTAATGATGACTATAACAATCATCCTTTTAGAACCTTTTAGAAAACTCTGAAGTTCAGGTGCTTTTGTAGTTTAGTACTCCAAAGGAAGAAAAGCAGACAATATTATATAACAATCATTTAGACTGAATTGTAATTAAATTTTCAATTACGGAGTCTTATGATATAAAACATTGACAGGGTACAGTATAATTATAAAACACAATTTAAACCAAAACCTCAGTTCCCGGGTTGATGATGGTCCTGCAAGTCCAGTAAATGGAGAAGGAAATCATTTAATGAGGAAATAGATTTACAGAGCAAAAGTCTCTTCTGAGAATGGAAATCAGTTGAGCCCTACATGAACTTTGGACTTTAGAATGATCAGATGTTATTTTATCCTTAATCATGACCAGTAGCTCTAAATAATATTAAATAGTTCAGTGGAAAATAAAAATGCTAAGATGTATTTAACAGTATACCTTTCCAACTATGTGTTATAAATGGAAACCTAGTCTGTTTCATAAAGAACGAAAGACTTGGACTAAATACTGCATTACTCGGATTTCTTGGCAGTGATTTAATAGTTGAATTTAAGAGTCCTTTTTGTCTTGTTGCTTAACAAACATGGTTCATTACTAGCTGTTATTGTGTGCAAAAAAATCTCTTTTAAAGTTCTATGTTTCAAAATGAACAGCATATGTTAGGAACAATGTGATGGTGAGTAAACAAGGGCAGAAGTTTTATTGAAGGATTTTGGTTATCCTTATGTGCATAAATTTCACTAGAGACGTTAATGTGTGCTGCACATTACTATCACTTTAGAACTTGACTCCATTTTTTATTTATCGATCTCATTAAGGGATGATGTAAAAGCTTGGCATTGAGACAAGGTTAGTTTAGGTAACATCCTTCAGTTGAGTCCTATTGTACTTGATGGTTCCTGCCACTCCGACTGCCTTGTCTTGCCAATCTGTAGGTGAATTACCCGGCTGTTTGTTTAACTCTTGGAAGGTGTCCAGTCTTAAATGTGACTGCCTTCAACAAGAGTAAAAAATCCTATTTTATCATGGTTGTTAAGCAATATGATGAACGATAGCAGGTCAAACAGGTGTTTTTCTGGTGAAAACATTGTTAGAGATTACTTTACAATTCCGTGTGCTCTTTGTTTACTTCATCACACCAAGTGTTTCTGGTCGTGCTTCACCTTTGTGAGGTATGGAGTGAGATCTGTCTGTTCCACAGGTAAAGTGAAATTGTATTTGTTATGCACTTTCAAGCCTCCAGAACACCAGCTGCTTCCTGCTTTGAGTCGCCGTGGTAACCCCTCCTTCTACCCATCTCCAGTGAGGTTTGAATAAAAGTGGAAAATGCTGTCTGCCACACTGTCAATCTGAGCGTACCAGCCATATGTTCCTGTCCACTTTTTATTACTTGTATTATTTTCTGTAGCCATGAAAATTCACAGAAATATAGAAAGCAGAAAAAGAGGGGTGGGTGGTGGGGGATAACATGTTTCATCAAAACAGAATTTTTGAAGCACAATACTTTATTCCTGGCAAAAAGCTCTGAGGTGTCAATTCATAATACCAACAGGGCACAAAATGCTCTCTGTATGGCTAGGTATTACATTTGGATACAGAACATTCCATCGAGTTCTCTTAATGATTATGTAGATAATCTACTCTATACTCTAATATACTAATATACTCTATACACCCTTAATGCATAAAAAAACATTATCCATGCACATTGTGGATAAATGTCCAATAAAATCATTTTATGTCCATGGAACCTTTTATTATGTAAAAAACTATATATCAATAAAACAAGAATATAATTTTACTAATTTTAAACTGTAAAATAATTGTCCAAGGAATTCTAGCTGAATGGTAAGAATGTACAGAAAATACTTAGCAGATATTACATAAATAGAAATGATTATAAATTATCCATTAATGTGTTTTGGCCCCTAAAATGTGATCTTATGAAAAAGGGTTGAGAGAAGTCATAGGTCAAGGGAGCAGATGCACACAGCATGCAGTTCATCAGAAACTCTTATTCCTGAAAGCAGAGAGGAGATACAGAACACATGTCTTTTTTTAATCAGAGTCCAGCAGTCTCCAGAGAGCATCATGCTCTCTCAACTCTCCATGCAAAAGCAATGGTAGCAAGACACGGTCAGCAACAGGAAGATATCGAGACTGGAGATATGCAGTAGTCGTGTTTGAAAGAGAGGATGAGAGAGAGGGAGAGAGAGAGAGAGAGAGAGAGATGTGAAATACCATAATCATACTCTTCAGACTCAAAAAGTACAACAAAATACAGCTAAGTTGAGAGCTACCTTTGTTCTTAAATCATTTTAAATCATTTTCAAGAGGTAACGCATCTATGTAGTTGGACTCTATTTTTAAGTCTTTTATTGTGACATTGGCCAGAAAGTATTTTGAGAGTCGGAGTGACTTATTTATTATGGAAACAAAAATGGAAAAAAAAAGTTATTTGAACACAAAAACAGAAATGTAATTTTATAGAATAATTGTTATCTTTTTGATACGTGAAAAAACACATCATTTTATAGGGGAACTGATATTTTACGGTTTATTTTTGGGCGCCGCAGAAAAAAATACCTCAAACTTACAATAAAAAGGTGGCACATGTAATTTTACAGGAAAATTACAGTTTATTCCTGGCCCTCCAGCTGTTAGAAAATTACAGTTTTTTTACGGGATTGATTTACAGTCGACAGCTGACTTCATCAGCGAAAAACACTACTCTGATTGGCAGGTGGAGAGGTTTTATATGAAGCCTCGTTCTCTGGCACCATCTCTGTACTTTCTTCTTATTTCTCTCTCCTTCCCATTCTTTCTCTGTATCTCTCTCTGGTCTGTTTTACGATACACCCTGCGCTCCATAACTCTTGTTGGTTCTGAGTAAGCCCTTCCCACACCTCTTCTCTTTTAGGAAAGCTCCATCCTTGCCCGTGATTTAAGCCAGGTCTGTCCTCTTAGCTAATTGATTTAAGTCAGGTCTGTGTTTCCCAATTGTCGGTCTGTCAGGCCACTTGCTAGCCCTAGAAACTACATTAGCTGTAACTGATGGATTGGTAAAGCTATTGATGCTGGTCTCCAGACAATCGCACGCAAATATGCGCCCGTAACACACGCATGCACATATAGTCACAATGACCCAATCCCCGATTAGCGCACGCAGTCACAAATGCGCACATAAGTGTGGGTCAGCACAGGACACAATACCACTCTCACACACAGACATGGACCGAAATACAAGCACTGTGAGCAAAGCAAATGGAGTTTGACAGAGGATCTGATTATGCCAGTGTTTACTTAGTTAGAGAGAATATAGGGATACGGATCCCACTGCCTCTTATCGATATACTGATAAGCATTATTCAATTATGCAGTCCCAACACACTGCATTATTCAATTACCCAGCTGTAGACTTGAAATATACGTGCTGGTTAAACAACACAGACCGTTATGTATGTGGTATGTATTGTATTTTATGTAAGATTTCATTGTATCTCAAAATTTGTAAAGGTTGCAGGTTGTTTGTGGTGAAGGTTAATGTTGTGCAATACTGCATCAGCATAATCTGGTTTCGTAGATTTTTCAGAGATTGTCTTAATATAGGGAGATGGAAGGGTCTGTTATACTTACAATTGGAGAAAGCATAACGGCTAACATAGATCACATGAGGCACCCTCAACCAATCATATAATGGCAGTGACATCAGTGGCATGTTTAACAAAATCTACTGCATTAATAAAATGAAATAAGATATGCTGCACCGAAGCATAGAATGTAAGCACGTAAGAGAAAAGCCTAACAGACTAATACAGTAATATTAAAGATTGAGAGAATTTTCTGTCAACAAACATCACTTGTATTTTCACAAACACACAAGCAATAAAAAAAACTTTCCTTAAATATTTTTTAAACATCTAGTAGTGCGCAACAGTAACAGCGTGTCAACACCAGACACAACAAGGCTGGTTCTAATGGGATTGTCACATCTAATATGGACAATATAAAAAATGATACTGGGTTCTAATGCATTATATTGTCTTTTGTTGCGTCGCATCGCGTCACGTCCAGTGTAGACACGGTGTAAGATCTTAAAACAATCTGGTGTAGTCTGGTATATTCTGTCATTTTGTGTCGCTAACACTTTTTTCCCATCATTAAGTCTTTGTAAAGTCAATTTGAATCTTCATTTGTTGAAAATAGAAAATGTAATTAATCTTGTTTTATTGTTCAGAATGACAAACTGCAAAGGATAACTCTGTATAAATCAGCTAGAAAGGTTTGTGAAAATAAGACTAAGTACTGTGCAATAACTGTGACTTTCAGCTCAACATCCGGAATCACTCTGAATTCTTAGTCCGCAAATACTGTCTCTTATCCCATGTTAGTGTGCTATTATATTATATGAACCTCTTTAGCCATTTTGAGCAATAATGTACTTCGACTTTGTGTCAGAGAGAAGCTTATGGATGAAATCTCAGCCAAGTGAGATATTGGCTTAACTGCCCGTTTGAATAGCACTAAAAAGGATATGACTTCATAGTGTGAAATTTCTGTGCTTGACAGTTTGCACAAATCATTGAATTTACTGTACCGAAAGTGGCCAAGTTATTAGAAGTTCATTAGACACTAGACTGCTATCCAAAGATACTTAAATCTCAGGGGATTGTTAGAAAGAAAAGTCTTAATAATAGCTTTAAATGATTTAGAATGAATACGGTGCATGGATTTCATTAAGCTAAATTATCTTTAGCATCACTATTTGTAGCGAGCTTTATATGTTTTAATACAGCGCACTTCTGGAAAAGTCATGCAAACAGATCTGGACACAAAAAAATACAGCAATAATTATTTCCACTGTTTGAAAAATAGCACAAGCAACACATCATTTTCAAGCATGATTGCTTTCTGTGTCATAAAAATGCAAGATAGAGTAGGGAGTGGTGAACGTTTGACTGTGATTCGTTCTTGCACAAGAAATAAAGCCTGTGTTTTAATTAACCCCACAGCAGAACAGACAAAGGACACCATGGTCAAATATAAATCACTGAAGGCAATCCCAACACATCCCATCTTCCTCTTTATTAGAGCGGACACGAACATATTCAATTGACAAACTACATGTCACTGGTGACATCATAAAGAACCAGCACAGAGACAACTACAATTAAAGAAAACACATTCATTCTGCAGCGTTCATCTTGTCTTGGTAGTTTTCAAAGACGTCTGCTTTTCTGCTTTTCATTTAATGTTCTGTTCATTGGTTATGAAGTCAAATACAAGGATCGAGCTATAAATTTAAATAGGAATGTTGTCCCGGGCCCTAGTCTCGCGGGAACTTTTGCCCCTTTCTTTGGTCAAGGCCCATCCAAGAGACCAAATGACTGACAGGTAAAGCGACCAATCATGTTCAGTTTTGTACCGCACCTTAGAGGCGTGGAAAGTCACAGCGGTTATAGAAGTTAACAGCAACAACATGTTTATGAGTTTATGCCTGAACCTCGCATAATTTAAGAATTTAACGTTTAGTCAATCATGATGAATTTTTAGCAACCAATGTAAACACAACAGCTCACTACATCGATCATACGGCTTCTTGTTGTCTCTAGGTGGACCGTTAAGAATGTAACACACTCGTCTCACATCAGCACACCTGTTATAAGAATTATCTTTTACATTCTCCTTGTTAAACAACATTTGGGCGTTGTATAAATTAGACACTTAAAACAATGAAAATAACACCAAATAAGGTGAATTAGTCTCTAAATGTATTGTTGAGTGTGATCTGTAGCATGTATTTTTCAGTGATCCGGCCACGTGAAATGTCAACTGTACATCAAATAACACTGTGTTACCTTTATGTCACAAAAACATTTATTAAAGGTCAATCCATGGGGATTTAAATTACCGAAAAATGGGATAACCTTTCCCATAGAAACATAGACATTACATTAAATACCTAGTTGGCTGCTGGATCGTACATCAACAGTGTTTGGCGGAGCTGCAAAAAACACATTTACCAACAGATTTCAATATTACGGACTTAAGAGGAGTATAGAAAAGTTTCTTCTTCAGGTATCGACAGAAAGACATAAAAAACATTTATTATCATAAGGGACAGTTAAAACTCACACTTGTAAAGCCATCATTTTGCTTAATTATTGGGCAGACACCCATAATGTTCTAGATGAAATGTAAATGATCAGAATACAGCTCGTTCACTTTGAAATATAGAGAAAAATTTAAATTGTGAGTGTCATTTATTACTTTATGATATTTCATACTATTCACAATGTACGATTGCATTATGTGTTTTACAAATATCACATAAATGTTTTACTGCTGTTACTGTTTTACTGAATCCATAAGGAACATCTATTATCTTTAAAATGGTCTGTTTTCAAGTATATCTGTATATTGTGTAAAAAAGCACAAGCTGTTTTCTGGAGCTCAAGAAAAGCTAAAATGAGGACAAAAGCAGGAGATGGGTAGGACTGAAATAACCACCAAGTCCCCACCACACCTACACCAGCTCATATACCTGAGTGAGTAGAACAAATTGTCTAAATGTATAAATGTGCAGTGTTTGCTGAATCTGTACTTTAGGTACATTTCTTTGTATTTGTAGGTATACATCTCTTCCCTCTGAGATCTTGGAAAAGTTGAGGGCTCCTCTCACACAAGCTCCACCTCTTCAGTGAGTTGATCAAATTTTATAAAAGTTACAATGTTTGCTGAAACGATCCTTGATATACATTTATTTGATCTCAGATCTCCTCCTCTCCTCAATCAGGCTTCTTTAAAAGGCCGGACCAGTTTTAAAACTCTTAGTTGGTTTTGAAAATCTTAGTTTTTCATATCAATCTTTGGATGAACAAGTGTGTCATTTATCTATTTGGATTTGTTCTCAACTGGTTTTGCACAACATCAGACGTTGGCTGCATAGATGACATGAACAAAACCCCTGCCCCACCTACACCAGCTCCTGCACCTGAGTAAGATGAACAAATTCAGTTTTAGCTTTAAACATTGTAATAGTAATATAGTAAGATAGTATTATTTGATGGTTTGCAGAAACTGTATTTCTATTTGTATTTCTAGGCATTTACCTGCTCCCCACCCTAACCCTCGGCCCTGTGTCCTGGACAAAAAATTCTGCCACAAACGTCCGAGACCTGCAGCTGACAGGTACAGTGATATGAGACCCATAAACATAAAAACAGTTTATGGAGTGTTCCATTCCATTCCATTTTCTACCGCTTATCCAAACTACCTCGGGTCACAGGGAGCCTGCGCCTATCTCAGGAGTCATCAGGCATCAAGGCAGGATACACCCTGGATGGTGTGCCAACCCATCGCAGGGCACACACACTCACTCACGCACCTACGGACAATTTTTTCCAGAGATGACAATCAACCTACCATGCATGTCTTTGGACCAGGGGAGGAAACCGGAGTACCCGGAGGAAACCCCCGAGGCACCGGGAGAACATGCAAACTCCACACACACAAGTCGGAAGCATGAATCGAACCCCCAACCCTTGAGGCGTGAGGCGAACATGCTAACCACTAAGCCACCGTGCCTTTATGGAGTGTTGTTTATTATAATTGTACTTAATGTTTATTTGTTGTTGTTTTTCAGCTAAAGAGCCAAACTCTTCTAAATCATCAGTGAAAGTAATACTTGACGGAACAATAACTACAATAATATCATTAACCTCAAAAATGTCATTAGCAGATTTTAGATTCTTAACAGAAGAAATACTGGAACCATCTAACTAGTTCATTTTCAATCATGGTTTTTGGTTTGGTTTCAGTGTTTTTGTTATTCTATGCCAAGGTGACAGGAGTAGTAATAGGTTAAGGGGAGGTTAAGAGGTTTATTGCAAAGACAAACATCTACCTGTAAAGATTTCTAGGGCATTGTATGTAGAATAAATACAAATAAGATTGCCCATTAACATAGGATTTTCTACATGTAATTATGGAAATTATAAAACCTTACGTAAAGTCCAGGCCTGGTCCTCTCTTGTTGTACACTCCTGTCGCTCGTTCTTTAATTTTTATCTTCTCCGTGAGAGATGCGAGACCGGTGCAATGCGCAGCTGACACTCATTATCACTCGCGTCACCGGCCTGGTGTCGTCACGACATTCGTCCCACCTTGCTATTTACACGGTGTATTTAGAATCAATTGAAATGTGTAACTGTGGATAATCAAATCCACAATAAAGGAGTAGAATTAAATGTTATAATTTAACAAGAAAAGGCTGCGGTAGATAACAGAAACTAACAGCAACTAGAACAGAAACAATACTCGGCACTGAAAAAGTGTAAAACGGCAGTCTCTAAGGCAGGTCAATTGCTTCCATAGGGTAAACTTAGTGCATATTTGTAGGATATTTAGGCCTAATCCCAATTTTGTTAAATACACCCTAGCATCCCCTTTGCCCCATTTCCCCATGTCTAATTGCGTTCCGGAATGGATGGAGGGGCAGATCCCCGGTTCCCGATCAGACCGGGGAACCATTCTGGAGGCGGACCACCAAGGAAAACTCCTGGTAACAAAAATGTAATTGCATTTGTATTATGTTGCGGTACAGTTACAGTATGTACTACGTTAGCAAACAGTAATTTTTAGTCAATCGCTTTCCCGCTCATTCTCCTTCTCAACTCCTTCCTGGTTTAATATTCTTCCCAACTCAGTCCGGTCAACCACATCTCTCACAACGATCAAAAAACTTCTCAAAACACATCTCTTCTGTGAATACTTGACAGGCAAAGGAAGAAAAAAGTAACTAACCCTCTTTTTTTCAACAGGTTTTGTTCTTGCTTTTGTGGAAACTAGTAACTTGGTAATAGCACCTATTGTATTATTGCTCCTGCATGACCATTCTGTCATGGTTCCGCCATCTTGTCATGTCTATTCTTGGTCTTGGGGTGGAGCCATGACATAGCCTTAGGTTTCGTGTGGAGAGAAAGCAATAGTTTACCTAGCGCTCTTCTATATTCTCTCTCTCCGGTCCACGGCTCTGTTCCCGCCATCTCGTTTCCTTGTTAACTCTCCCTGAGTGTTTCATTACCTAACTGCCTCTTGTTAATTATCCTTTGTCTGTTTCCCAATGAAACATCCTCATGTCTATTGACCCTGACAATATGGCGTTAATCCTCTATCAACTCTTTGTAAGTAGCTATGTATAAAATTGTCTGCCCAGTTTCACAGACACAGTTTAGCTTAAGCTAGGATAATGTCTTGGGTGAATTAAGATATTTCTGTCGCTTTTTTTTAAATGCCTTAGAAGAATACATTACTGGTGTTCATCTTGAGACAAAACAATGGCACTGATATACAGTATCTTAAGATATTTTCGGACAAGTTATATTCAGTTAAGACAGGTCATATAACCAGAACGCTCTGCACCGCTCTAAGCGGGCCTCGAATTGGGTCAGTCCGGTATGGGAATCAGGCGCTCTAGCGAGGAGGCTAAAGACCGCAGTCTCTAGTGTCTGTCGCTAGAGAGTCCTTGAGGCCGGGGAGTGAGGTTTACTTACTCCACAGCACTTCACTAGCTTGCCTCCGTTACATTCACCCCCCTAAACCTTACTCCCAATCCGGGTCACGGCACCAATGTAACCGGAACACCATTCATTTTAGTCTGTGACTAGGTTTAAGCCTTGTCTTTGAAACCGGGCATGAATGTAAATGTAAAACAAATCTCAACCGTAAACTGAAAAAAGACAATTCACAAATGCGTATTAAACTGTGAATTTTGTATTAAACAGTTCAGTATCACATTAAGGATTGAAAATTCTGTAGTGCTCTCCACCAAACTGATTTTTTCAAAGGAAAATAGTATCCATAAAAACTTTTCATCAGAATTTAGGCTACACTATAGCACAGAGTCAGTACTTCTCAAAGTGATAAACAACCATCATCATGCCTTTCAATGGAAATATTTAAAAAATATGTTGTCTTTACCAGGCAGGCGTTACCTATGTAATGACCCACATGACCTGCTAAGCAGCCAGTAAACTAACTGTCTACACTTGTTTTTGCAGCATTAGTCGTCCTGAACATTTGTCATATTGTGTCATTTTTGCACAACGTGAGCGCCCTCTATTAAGTACTGTATGTCTTGTTTTTCTTGGGACATCTTAGTCTGACAGAGCCAGGTCAGGTTGGACTGAATGCTCAACCTCATGATGATCACAGACGATGCCTTCGTCAACAGGTAATGGGAGTCTGAAAATGAGACAGGAGATGAAGGGATGCCAAAATGCTGACAAAAGAGAAAGGTATGAGGCTGCTTAAATACATGACAAAATGTTCCGGTCAGAATGTAATGACAGGCATCCCACTCGTCCGTCAAACAATGTTTTTGCATATTGCCCCACAGGCTCCTCTCGCAGGTGATCATCTATCATCATGGCGATCATGTTTTTAGGAGGATGCGTGGCTTAAGAGACCGCCCTGATGGGAAGGGGTTATCTTATGCTCAATGCTAGCTTGCTATATATTCATTTAAAATTTTGACAGAAATAATGGCCTTGTTTTCTTTTAATAGAAAGTGCCCTTTTGTTCTGTTTTGAGCAGTTGTTTTAGGCCAAGCATCTGCCATGCGCATGCCTTCACTCGATTGACAATACCATGAACAAGACATGCAGGACTCTGACTGACTGTGATGACAGATACTTTGCCAGACAATCTGAGTACACAACATCATTAACAGTAAGTAAATTTGATCAATGTTACAGTATTTCAAAATTTGAAGTATATGAATAAATGATACATCGGTATTAGAAGCTGCCACAAATTACTTTAAAAATAAATTAGTGTAGAAGTGCTTATGCTTTTTAATTGCTTGGATGTATTCTTTACATGTTTTAATGTTTTCATTCATGTCTATGCAATCAATGATTAAATTAGTATTAAAGCATAGCATTCCTCTTTGAATTAGTTACTTATTTTAACCTTGAAAATGTTCAGATTACAGAAACAATTCAGGTCAATCTGTTGACAATTCAGTGTCACTGAAATGACTCTATCAAAGGATATGTGCATGGTTGATGTGTCATGATTATAACTTATTCGACAATGATCATTAATGAAAATGAAGACAAATCACACTTGTATTGTAATGTTTCTTCTTTTTCTTCCCTTTGCTTGCTTGTTGTAACCACCCAGGATCGCTGCATCTTTGCAGTGACATTTTTTTTAATGATCATTCAGTTGTAGGGTTGTGATGTTACTTCGTGGAATATTTTCTAAGGGTTGTATGTTAATGTTGTAGGGTAAATGAACATACTTACCCTTAAGCGCACCCACCCATTAAGCAGACTACCATATTTTAGTTTACATTAAAAAGGGCCTATCCTACCTTCTTGCATTTCAATGAGTACACTGTAAAATAATATTAAAGCTCACCCTTCAGATTCTTCTAAACTTCATTTGCTGCACACATAAAGAACCAATTTCTACTCTGTATAGTGTTGGGCTCTCTTAAATGCCACCTAAATAAAGACGTGCCTACACTAAACACTTCAGACGCTATGTTTGGGTTTCTTGTTTCATTTTTCTCACTTTATTGCATTCGTTGGTGTTGGACAGCTGAAGGAATTAGCTTTAAGAGGTGATGATTGAAGGAGAATTAATCCTGAACCCCTTGTAATGTAATGTAGCTCAAATGGGCCACTTAATGCATGACTGTTGAGAAGTTCCAGACTCCTGATGAAGCTGACCAATCAGAATAGTGTTTAATAATAATTAATAATTCAATATTTAAATGTAATACTGTGTCTGTATGCAATCCTGACTCTGCATTTAGCATATATTTCTCACATTATCCACTGCACATGTTCCTGGCCTGGGTGAGTGATCACACTGCTGATCGTATCTATCGTGGTGGTGTCGCAACAATCTTTAGAGACTTTCTTACCGTTACTCGGAGAACAATGCATACATTTAAATCATTTGAAATGCTTGCGTTGAACATAACAGTTCCAAACAAAAGTAAAAAATCATTGGTCTCTCTTACATTGGTTACTGTGTATAGACCCCCTGGGCCTTACACTAATTTTCTGATAGAGTTCGCAGACTTCTTATCGGATCTATTGGTTAACGTCGATAAAGTACTGATTGTTGGAGATTTTAATATCCACGTAGACAGTGCTAACGATCCATTAGCTGTGGCGTTTAAAGAACTACTAGACTCTTGTGGTGTAACACAATACATCAATAGACCTACTCATCGCCTTAATCATACCCTAGACTTGATTTTATCTCACGGAGCCGATCTAACCAATATCGATATTATACCTCAAAGCGACGATGTTTCCGATCACCATCTTATAATATGTACACTGCGCACTGCAGAAATCAGTTGTATATCTCGTTATCGACAAGGTAGAACAATCACCTCAACTACTAAAGATAGTTTCGTAAAGAACTTGCCAGATCTGACTTCTCTAATAACCTTTCCAACGAATATAAAATTGCTCGATGACATGACCAGCAACATGGGCACTATTTTCTCTAATACATTAGAAGCGGTCGCACCTATGAAGTCAAAAAGGATAAATGAAAAGAACATAGCCCCATGGTATGATAACACCACTCGCGCCCTAAAAAGAGAAACGCGTAAACTGGAGCGAAAATGGAAACAAACCCAATTAGAGGTCTTTAAAATTGCATGGAAAGAGAGTGCAAGCTGTTACAAAAAGGCACTAAAAGCAGCAAAAGCCGAGCACTTCCGTAACCTCATAGAAAATAACAAAAACAATCCAAGGTTTTTATTTAGTACAATTGCTAAATTAACAAACAAACAGACTCCACCTGACCTGGGTATTCCGCCGCACCTTGGTAGCAATGAATTCATGAAATTTTTTACAGAGAAAATCGAAATAATACGAGACAACATAGCTAAAACCAAACCTCCAAGTTTGTCGGAAGAATTAGTTTCAACCGTCACCCAAAAAGAAAAGCTAGAGTGTTTTTCTCCTATAAATCAGGAAGATTTAATTAAAATTATTGCAACATCCAAACCGACGACATGCTTATTAGACCCCATTCCGACTGCTTTATTAAAAGAGTTACTACCTGCTGTAATTGAGCCCATTTGTAACATAATCAACTCGTCTATTAATCTAGGACATGTCCCAGGACCCTTTAAACTGGCTGTAATTAAGCCTCTTATCAAAAAACCAAATTTAGACCCAAATGAGCTTGGAAGCTATAGACCGATTTCAAATCTCCCGTACTTGTCTAAAATACTAGAAAAAGTAGTGTCAACTCAACTGTGTACCTTCCTACAAAATAATGACATGCACGAAAAGTTTCAGTCTGGCTTTAGACCGCATCACAGCACTGAAACTGCGCTCGTTAGAATTACAAATGACCTTCTTATTGCTTCAGATAAAGGAAACATCTCACTCTTAGTCCTGCTTGACCTTAGTGCTGCTTTCGATACTGTAGACCATAAAATACTACTAGATCGTTTACACCATTATATCGGTATTCAGGGACAGGCACTGCAATGGTTCAGATCTTACTTAACAGACCGATATCAATACGTCCATTTAAATGGGAAATCGTCAAATCTTACGCAAGTCAATTATGGATTACCACAGGGATCGGTTTTAGGACCCTTGCTTTTCTCCATATACATGCTGCCCCTCGGCAACATTATTAGAAAACATGGAATTAGCTTCCACTGTTATGCAGATGATACTCAGCTATATATCTCATCAAGACCAGATGATTCCTTTAAGCTATCCAAACTGGCAGAGTGCATCGAGGACATAAAACATTGGATGACTAGTAATTTCCTCCTTTTAAACTCTAGCAAAACAGAAATATTACTTATAGCACCAAAATTAAGTAAACCGAATATCTCCGATTACAGCCTGCAAATTGAAAGCTGCACTGTTACTCCAACAAATACAGTTAAAGACCTAGGCGTAATATTAGACGGCAACCTGTCATTTAAAAATCACATCTCAAATATCACAAAAACAGCCTTCTTCCACCTTAGAAATGTTGCCAAATTACGAAATAGTTTATGTGTTGCAGACGCAGAAAAGCTTATTCATGCATTTGTGACCTCACGGCTTGACTATTGTAATGCTCTACTTAGTGGTTGTCCTGTATCATCGATAAACAAACTACAGTTAGTTCAGAATGCAGCTGCCAGAGTTCTTACTAGGTCAAGAAAATACGATCACATAACCCCAGTTTTATCATCGCTTCACTGGCTACCCATTAAGTATCGCATTGATTTTAAAATTATTTTAATTACTTACAAAGCCCTGAACGGTTTAGCACCTACTTACTTAACCGAGCTTTTATCACGTTACAACCCATCACGCTCGCTGAGATCTCAAAACTTAGGACTTTTGACAATACCTAGAATAACAAAATCCACCAAAGGTGGACGAGCTTTCTCATACGTAGCACCTAAACTCTGGAATAGCCTTCCTGATACTATTCGAGGGTCAGACACACTCTCCCAATTTAAATCTAGATTAAAGACACATCTTTTCAGCCAAGCTTTCACTTAATGCATAGTTAATGAACAGCAGCTACGCTAATTATTCTCTTTATTCTCTTTCCGCCTCTGCCTCGGGATGCCCATCCCGAGGTAGGAAGAAGTTCCACCATGTCCAGACGACCGACAGATGCCCATCCCGAGGTAGGAAGAAGTTCCACCATGTCCAGACGACCGACAGATACCCATCCCCAATTTGAGATTACACCAGATACAGCTGCAGACTGACTGACCATCCCAGCTCCATCTATGGCAATTCCACCAGCTGCCAAGAGAAATATGACCATCGGACCATCCCAGCTCAGACCACTACATCCCCAACCAAGAGCAAAGACGGACTATTTGTCTTATTAATGCTGAAGTTACAATATTTGGTATTAAATGCTAAACTAAAATCACATGTCACCAGTCTGAGTGCAGCTATGACACGTCAGAGGGGATCTGGCCCTCCCGGTTGAGCCTGGTTTCTCCCGAGGTTTTTTTCTCCATTAATCAATCATTGGAGTTTGGGTTCCTCGCCACAGCAGGGCAGTGTTGGCCTGCTCACCGGGAGACTGCATTCATTCATTTATTTATTTAGAAATTAGATGTTATTTATTAGAATGAACTTACTCGTTGTATAAATACCATGCACTGTGCTGTGTTTTAACTTTTCTGTTTTTCCTGTTTGCCCCTGTAAAGCTGCTTTGAAACAATACACATTGTGAAAAGCGCTATATAAATAAACTTGAATTGAATTGAATCTAACCAGCTTCAAGCCATTCCTCCTAACTCCCACATACACTTTCTTCTAAATATGACAACAAATTGTTCTTGCCACCTAATCCTCTGGTCCTTTCAATAAATATCTGAGGAAGAGGCAGCTGTCTTTTCTACCCTCCACTACTATAGTTCCCCTCATGACCGAAACAAATTACACCCATGCAGGTGATGAGATGGGACCATGACCTTCATGCTTCATGCATCTGACACGCAATGGAGGGGGGGTCAGAAAGAGGTTAAAAGATGTTTCGTCAACATGTTTAACATGATGAAACACATAGTTGGACATATAGTACTTTAATTCAATGTTTAACTTGGTCCCCATGAAATTAAAAGGTACCCTTTATGCTTAATAATTGTCTTTGCCTGTGTAATCTTACTTCAGCTTTGGAGTGGCAATCCTTTTTTGATGATGTCAGTTTGACAGCTTGGGCAGAACATAATGTTGACCCCTCCCCTCCAACTGTCAGCTACAAGTTCCAATAAAACGCCCACTTTTCTAGATCCAGTCAATTTTCAGTGTGAAGAAAAACAAACCGCACCCTGATATTCCATTTTACTCTGAAATAAGTCATAAATACGTAAGTCGATTGTCACTTCCTGTTCGGTCCAAAAGCATATGCATAGTTTTGTAAACTAAACAATTGTACCTTTAGATTTCTTTGTTAAACAAATAAACTAATTGTGACCCTGGACAACAACACCAGTTTTTCGAAATTGAGAATTTTACATAATCTGAAAGCTGAATAAATAAGATGTATATTGATGGAAGAGCTGTTAGAATAGGAAAATATCTGGCTGAGATACAACGGTTTAAACCTCAGAATTCTGAGAATATTTTTTTGTTGTTGAGAAAATGGCCTTTGAAATTGTTAATCAGGGTCACTGTGACAGGCCATCTACTCACAAAAATAAAGTTTTTATATATTTAAGGTAGGAAATTTACCAAATATTTTCATGGAACATGATATTTACTTAATATCCTAAAGATTTTTGCATAAAAGAAAAATCGATAATTAAACCAATACAATTTATTTTTTGTCTTTTACTAAAAATGTCCCCGTGCTACTTAAGACTGGTTTTGTGATCCAGGGTCACATATGTAATAGTAGTGTAGTTTGTTCATTTACTGATTAAGATCATTTATTTTATTTAACACAACAAAACAATCAAGACATCAAGATACGTAAAATCTGTAAATGACTGGAGTTCAATATTGTCCAAGCAGTATCACAACAACCGTGTCCAAACAAAAATACACTTCCCAAATGAGCCTGCTTTAATGATTGTTTCTGTTGTCTCGCATCCTGACCACCCACTTCACCCAGATTTCCATTTACACACCGTCTCATTCATTCATTGATTAGGGATGGGCACTGCACAATAAGTTGTGTTGATCAGGTCACTAATGCATTCTTTCACAACGTGATTCATTCAATGAATGTGCATGTGCCTGTTTTTTGGAAGACAACGCCCTAAGTCAGAAGAATGCAAAGATCAGTTTAGGAAATTGTCATTTCAATCAACTCAAAGCACCAGAAGGAGCTGAGATTTGATGAAATGCAGGGCCACTTGCTGGAGCGTGCCGGGTGTAAATTATTCATGTGGACCCTCAGCGTTTCCCCTCCCTGGTAATAGACCCTGACAAGTTTGCAGCAGTGATTTAGTGGCTTTGATTTCTGTCACTACAAGCATAAAGCACTTGAGGCATGTGGGCGAAGCCCTTACACACGCACTTGTCATTTTAAAGCGAATCTAAGTGCCTGTTTGGTGGGGGGTATGACTGCATATAATAAAAAACCTTTTTAATAGTGTAGCTAGCTCACATTATGAAGGAAATAGGTGTTGTTGTCACACATGTCATGCCTTCATCTATGTAACTATAAAGTTTAAGACAAATGTTAAATTGCATAAACGTTTAAAAAAAGTTGAAATGCTATTGGGGCATGTTGTCACGAAGCTTTTTCTGGAATTATCCCTCAATACAATTTAAGAGTTGTTGTATCTGTGAATACACGTCAGCAGTCAGCAAAATTCTATAGGAAAACACTGTCTTATTTCATAAGACTCATTTCTGCATTTTTCAGATCTAGATTGACGTCATCATTATTAATAGGCTATGTGACAAGACAGCGATGGGATGAGAAAATGACATCGTCTGTTTTCAATAGTGTGTCAGAAATAAAACGCTACAATAGCTCTGTAGCTCTTTTGGACGGTCTTAACTTTCTGTACTTGTACACTTGAGTTCTTCATACGTCTTCAAAATATCTAAAGATGCCTCAGGTCTTGACTGTATACCCTGTCCACTGATGGCAATAAGCATGGGGGCAGCTGACAAAAGATAAAGGAGCATTGCGTCATCTAGTGGAATGTCCTGAAACTGACGTGCAGTGACAAAAACATTCAAAGGTGACGTCTGTTTACTTCCTTTTAATAATTTATAAGGCTAATCAAAATCACTCATAAAATCTGCAATACACTGCTTGGTTTTCTCTGTCTATATTTGTAGTTTTTATGCTGTACAAACTGTATGTATTTGATCGTCTCACACAAATAATTATAAACATCATTAAGTCTGATTTAGAACGTCCCCCACAAGGTCAAAAACTGGTATTACTATACTGGTATAACTATCTTTGTGGGGTCTCCACACTGTAGAGTATGCTATCACACACACTCAGTTTTGTTTTATACAATGTAGGTACTTTACTTAATTATTGCATGGTTCCCACAGTCTACAATGCATAGAAACATGTCCTCACAAGTGGGCTTATGCAATTCACTGTTACTGAGGACAAATGGGCTCTCACGAATATACAGTACAGCAGCTAAACAAGAAACACACACACCCCAGTTAAAGGGGTTAGTCTCCAGGGATGGGTAGGTTTGTTTACTTCGTCATGCCTGACAGGGCCCTCTGCGCTTGTCTGCTCAGAGTTTTCTCATCTTACTTTATACCGGACACACATCTGTCTGGGCTCAAAAACTGTCAGGACTATTTGTATTACATTTTTTAATCGGCCATCATATAACCACATTATTTTATTGAACCACCTACAGAGAAGCCAATTGAATTTTTGTGTTGGAACATTTTTGAGTGAATGCCACGCAAACTCAAAATCAGGTAAAATCCATGAGATCACATTTGTTGAAATCTCCCGAGGGATGTGGTGTGGAGGGATTCATGTGAGCATCTTCTAAAACCACTTCCAAAATTCATGCTGTCCACAGTGAACACACATAGACTAGCCTGAAGTGTTTTGGGGCATAACAAATAAAATGTGTTTTTTAACTGTGACTTACAAAACAAACAATCTAAACATTCGGGAAAACAATGAAGACCTAAATAAATACGTCACATAAAGAATATTTTACTGCGCGGATTCATACATTTATTAATAAAAGGTATTCTAAGTAAACTGCATTTTTTTATTTAGAATCTGTTGATAGTAATACACTGTAAATTATATACATTTAAAACAAAACGGTAAGGGGAAAAAAACACAAAAAAAAGATTGTTGTTTGTATTTTCCCGTGCGCAGTGCATGCTGGGACTGCGGGTCCTCCACTCGTACCTCCATCTTTAAACCCCAGAGAAAAAAGCTTCCGCTCAGCCGTATACACACAAGAGTCTGCGGATACATCTACATTAACGCCAAAATTGTTCCCGAAATCAGCGTTTGAAGCCGTTTAGTTGAACTAGCTGAAACATGACGCGTTTACGGAAGGCGTATTAAGAGAATTAAAGCTTTAATTTCTACATTGACATCCATAAAAACACAGGCGGAAAAGCATCGAGAGCTGGTGGCCTTTAGCGAGAGGAAAACGGCGCTGATTTGAACTGCGCATCTCCGCTTCTTTTGTCTCTCGCTATCTCTCTGCTTTTTCTTATTTCCCTCTCGGTCGCCGGAGATGAGTAGTGGAAGATGTCGGTTTCGGGACTGAAGGCCGAGCTGAAGTTTCTGGAGTCCATTTTCGACCCGAACCACGAGCGGTTCAGGATCATCGACTGGAAGCCGGATGAGCTGAGCTGCCAGTTTAACGTTACCGGAGAGAAGCTGCTCATTATTCACTGCAATATCACGGTATGAGAGAAACATCCACTTGCATGTCACCTTAAAATATACTGCTGCATCAAAACCTTAGGTGGATACCTACCTAGACAGCATTTCTGTGCGCGTTTAAATCCCTAGGTAGGCAGCAAACGTTAAAACAGGATCCTATACCTCTGTGTTAGATAACTCGTAATCCAAAGCGTTTTCCCTCTAATTCTTCTCATTGTGAATTTGACGTTACCAAAGAAACACGTCGCTTTAATATATTTTCTATGATAAAACATAAATTGATCTGTTTTCATTTCTTTGTTTTGATATGTACTTGCTCCACTTCCCTCTCGCTGTCTTTACAGTATACACGTTAAAATGGCCGTTTTATTATTAAAACCTCCAGGAATCATGGTTATAATGTTACAGTTTGATGAAAAGTGTGTTTTATGGTTATAATTATTGACCCAGTTTTGGTATCGTTGTTGTTCCGATTTCCGGATGCCATTTTCCGTTGCGTGAGAGGGAGACTGACGTAGACAGACTCCCAAAAAAACCTTTACATTAAATAAACCATACAGTGTTTTAATACAAAGATAAAACATGAGAACAATACAATCGTTTAGATCATAATTATATACATTTAATGTGCATTAGATAATGGTGTGGAATATATGAAATGAGATTCAAATAATTTAACTGTAATAACTTTGAAAAAATACAGCTCACACAATAAAAACAACAACCCATTGCAACATTATTACAAACATGATTCTTGAAAAATGATGAAAACTGAGTTGTCTCTTTGGAAATAAACCCTTCGTATAGCATTCCTTGAACTTCTTTCGAACTTCTAAAACATTTTTAAACGCTAATACACCAGAGCATGGTCAAACTTATTGTCGTTGTAAAGAGCTTTTGGGATGTCAGATATTGTAATGGGTTGTTTTTCTGTTAACAAATGTTGTTTATGTGTATAAGTGCTATATAGAGCTGCAATGCAGGTATTACTATGGATCATGGTGGTATCACATGCACTAGCAATGAAAAGATAGATACCTATCATTGCCATGTTTCTTATTATAGTCATCAAAATGATCCAAATAAAAAAAATGTATGGGCTGTAGCGACTTGGGTTGTTGCTTATTATACGGTTTTAGAACAGTATTGGGGTATCATTATCTAGATGACTCGTAAGACAAATCGGAGAAGCAGAAATTCAAGACTGCACTTTCTGCTACGTATGGGTATTGTGCCCCCATGCCTCTGGAAACGTACAAATGTATTGTCCACTCATTTTTCAGGAATCCTACCCCTTAACACCCCCAATATGGTTTGTGGACTCCGATGACCCCAGTCTGACTCAAGTGCTGGAACGTCTCGAGGATGTGAGAAAAGGCAGTACAGTGGTAAGTGCCAATGTTCACTAGATTTTCTAGGCACGTAGCGTGGTGCTCTCTAATCAATCAGATTTTGAGAACTTTCACATCATGACATCAGTTCAAGTCATTTATATCCTACGTTATCTGTTTACACCCTGAATGTCGTTATATCTTGGAACACCCAGCTTTGGTTTAGAGCAAAACAGGTGTCGAAATCACGATGCATAGAAAAGCAGTAAACAGTAATTAACACCTCAGCTGCACTGTAATTGTGTACATTACAAAACAAACATTGTGATGTGAGTTTTCACCGTTCAGTAAAACCCACGGGTGGATCACACACTCTTCAGCATGGGGCTTATTTATACACGTCTGTAGGTAGAGCTTGAAAACAAAGAGCCTTTTGAGCTTCGTATGATAAGACTTTGAGTCCGTCTGATCTTTTTGTTGTCTATAATAGACATGTGCGCTGTAAACTGGGACACTCACAGGCTACTTTTAGACTTCCTTGTGTATAAGGTATATTTTAACAGGAGAATGGATTTAAAGGTCCAGTGCGTAATATTTTGGAGGATCTATTGACAGAAATGCAAAAGAACATACATAACTACGACATAATGAAGCGTTGTGTTTTTATTACCTTAGAATGAGCTATTTCTATAGACATACACCGCGGATCTCCTACTGTTGTTTCTACAGTAGCCCTAAACGGAAATACTGCTCTACAGTGTAAACATGTTATCTCCTTCGGGAAAGAAGAGAAACGTGAGGACTTGTCTGTGACAGGCAAAGTAGTGCTTTGAAAGGGAGGGGAGAGGGCTGGAGTGAGCCGTTGATTGCAATTTGCAACCTCGCCGCTAGATGCCGCTAAAATCTCCACATTGCTCCTTTAACATTTTATCTGCACTGTGGAATGAATATAAACATCTAGGGAAAAGTTTGCTCAGGCATTGAGACTTCAGTCATCTTTACCTGCACTCGATCGTATTCTTTTTATCTTATTGATATTATTATGTTAAAAAATGTTAGTGTTCACTTTATGCAAATCATGTGTTTATTAATTGGGGTAAATACAATTTTCTTAAAAATCAAGATATTTATATCTTTTATCAATAAAAATGAGAAAGATATCAGGAAATCCTGCAAATACCACTGACTTCAATATGGGTCAGTTGCTTGGAATATATTACATGAGTTAAATGAACTACTTCTGTGAAGTTTGATAGTCTGTGGTCACGTTATGCTTACATTATGGAAAAGAGCTGCATCCTTTAAAGTTCATCTTGTATTTCATGAAATACATTAGTCTGACGCTTTCATCTTGCTGTTTTTCAACTATCCCTGACACCAGATCTGGGTAATTCTCATTAGGCCTCTTTTGGAATGTGTTAAACGTGAAGATGCCTTTGTCAAACATACACACACTTGTTTGTTCTATAGAGACTCCTCTAACTTGCAAGTTTTTAAGGGTTCATGGCAAATATAGGTCATCGCTTTAGTAATGAAGAAATATGGGGTTCACGTCAAGTTCTCTGGAAACCAAGTGTTCTCAGGGTTCACTTCTAGACAATGTAGTGATTCAGTTCTTCATCATCATGATTTTGCAAACTAACTGTCAATCACTCTAACTGCCTCTTGTTTCCTTTTTATTTATGGTATATTTGGAGATCGTTTTAGTCATGCAAATGTGGCAGATTACTAGCAGGTGATTTTGATAATATTTTAAACAAATTGAGGTGTGAAGGCCCCACAGCTAAGCTGTCAGATCAGCCCTGCGGCTGTTCTCTCCGGAGCCTGCGAAGCCCGTTTCATTTTCATGTGCGTGCTGCCGTTCAGGTATTCGTTACATGCCAGTGAAATTGTATCTGCTTTTGTTGCAGCGCTATGACCACGACTGTCCTCGCTCGCACAGCAGACTGAAAGAGAATTGGTTCTGTGCTTCTCTCATGCACATATTACCAATAAAACCTGGATATTTAAACCAAGAAAAGGCAACCAAATCCTCTTATGGGACTGATAAATCATACATGCTTGTATTGGTTTAAAATGCAATGTAAGGGACGTTGTGATTAGCTCTGGGGCCTGATGATTCTTACTACAGGGTTCCCACGATCATGGAAACTAGTAATTTATCAGGATATTTTCAGGCGCTCATACTGTTTGTCTTCTGGAAGTTATTAAAAAGTTTTTAAAGTAACAGATTGTAAGTTCTATTGTAAACGTGAGTGCTTTAGTTTTCTCCAAAATATTTCATTGGCTAAATACAGCCACGAAAATAAATCCAAAATTGTATTCAAGCAGGAATTCTAGATGTATAGTGGCCATTTCAGACCCATGTCTGTTGAATTTGAACAAAATCAAACCTCAGGAATGGCATAAAATCATCTTAACAGTGATTTGAATGACTGACAGCATTACGAGACACATGAAAACTGTGATAAAAATCAATGTTATCACATAAAAACATAGAGTTTCGTAGATAAATGTACAAATATTACTGTTGCATTGCTTAAAAATGAATATGAATTGTTTTTCTTCGTAGTATTTGAGGTCTGAAAAAATACACATCATGTCTTGTGTTATTTTAACCTGTTTCTCCAGTTTTCATTTTCTGCAAATTGAAGCAATATTTTTATTTGGAAATCGGTAGAAATATTGTTAGTCGTTCACAGAATGAACCAAAAATAATTATTTTCCCTAAACACATGGCTGTAAATAGTACATTTTAAAATACAAAAATCTTGAAATGGTCTCCTAATTTTTCGGCAGCTGTAGGCCCATGTCTTTTGAATCATTTCACAGTTGAGTCACATTCAAATCTTATGCCACATTTGATTAGAGACACACTTGTGCAAAAGAATACGAATTTACATCATCAATGTTTCATTTCAAGAATGTGTACCCGGCATTAAATGGAAACATTGTGTAAAGTCATTGGCTAATGTTGTGAGATCCCATCAGGTGTCAACTAATGTTCTAATGCTGTGGTTGTTATTGCAGCTTTTACAGCAGTTAAAAAGGCTCATCTGTGATCTGTGCCGCCTCTATAATCTTCCCCAACACCCTGATGTAGAGATGCTGGACCAGCCGCTCCCTGCTGGACCTGTCAACCATGACCGAAAGGTAAACATTATTTCTGACCTTGATTCTTTGGATTCCTAGACCCAAACTAGGCATTTTACATTTTGTTTTCACGACAATAACGGTCAGTTAACTAATGTGCGAGTTCTGCTAAATGATTCCTAATTTCTCCTTTTGTGTGCCACAGAAAGCTTTAAAACAGAAGCTTTGTCTTTTGGTGAACTCTTTAAAGGCAGTCGATAGTCAGGTTTGATTTTGATGATTCTAAATGTGTTGTCTCTTCTAGCTTGCAAACACAGATGAGGTCACCTCAGAGGAGGAGGATGAAGAAGACATGGGAGAGGTTCAGATTGCCTTCCTTATGTTGAGATTGAGAAGAATCTCTTTTTTTCTCAGTGTGAAGGATTGAATCCGTTACTTTCTTCTTATCCTTCTCTTTCTGTCTGTGTATGTGTGCTCTGTCAGCAGGACATCGAGGATCTCGATCACTATGAGATGAAGGAGGAGGAACCGGTGGATGGCAAGAAGTCAGAGGATGATGGGATTGAGAAGGAGAATTTGGCCATCCTGGAGAAGATCCGGAAGAACCAGAGGCAGGACCACTTGAATGTAAGTGCACATTCGGTAAGATGACTTTCTTTATGCTTTGGGGTTCTGGTGGGGAAACTCAGGCACTTTTGCATCCGGCACAGTTATATGTTTATAGACGTTTCAGCAGCAACAACATAAACATTATGTGGCCCAAGCTTAAGTTCCAGTTGACCTCGTGAAGAAAAACAAATAAAATTAGTTTGAATTTAATTGAATCCAATCAATATACAATAAAATATTCATATGAATGAATATTTATATAAATTAAATATAAAATAAATTGGTATATTATAACCCAACACAGACTGGAATTAACTCTGGGCCAGGCGCATGTGTCCGATGCAACTGTGAATATAATAAATGATTATATTAATATTCATATTTTTTAAAATAATTAATAATAATAAATGATAATTATATATTATTATTAAATAATAATAATTTGTATTAAATTATTTATTAAATAATAATAATAGTATTTTAAGCTAAACCGGCATTTTGCCCAGTTCTTCATACAGCTAAGGTAATCTTTAATATTTAAGTTGGGTGGTATAGGTTTTTTTTGTTGCTTTTTTATCTTCAAACAAGTGCTCTGAAATCTAAAGCTTTGTTTCCACTGTCTGGCCACATGAGGGCGAGCTAGCACATTTTATTGTCCCTTTAGACCTATTTATTTTGTCATTGTCTTAATATCGTTTAGTTCAAAATAAAAGTGAAGCTTTTTTACTCATTGTTTTACACTTGAGTATGATTTCTATAAAACTCGCACAAAAATAGCCTAACTTTAACATGTCTCTTCTCATTTCGGTCCAGTTCAAGAATGATTGTTTAGTATCATACATTTTAAGGCAAGCTTTGTTTTACCTCGTGCTGTGACTTGTTGTCGTTTGCTCTTGTGTATTGTTGTTTCTGTGTAGGGTGCAGTCTCAGGATCTGTTCAAGCGTCAGATCGTCTCATGAAGGAGCTCAGGGAGATCTACCGTTCTCAAAGTTACAAAAATGGTATGAATCCCTCCAAATGACATGAACACAGTAGAAATGATGGGCACAAGTCTCTCATCAATCTCTGTACTTTGCAGGAATCTACTCAGTGGAACTGGTCAATGACAGTCTGTACGAGTGGCACGTAAAATTAAGAACGTAAGCATTCAGGTTTTCTGGTTCTTATTTTGGTGGTTGTTTTAGTATAGACACACAGGTAACAGTGAAGTTAATTTGACTGATGTGTCTGTTGGTGTGTGCCTGTTCAGGGTGGATCCAGACAGTCCTCTGCACAGTGACCTCCAGGTGCTGAAAGAAAAGGAAGGAATGGACTACATCCTCCTCAACTTCTCATACAAAGTGAGAAAGGCCAAGATACTTTTACAAAAAGTTCTTTTGTTTTCTAAACATACATTTTGTTCACACAAGCAACTGTTTTCGCAGCACTACCATATCATTTATGACCTTCAAAGCTTGGTCAATGAATCGTGTTCTAGCTTTTTGTTTTTCTTTGTTTGCAGGATAATTTCCCCTTTGATCCCCCTTTTGTACGTGTAGTTTCTCCTGTGCTATCTGGAGGGTAAGACCATTTTGTAAATGTATTTATTTATTGGCTTTTCTCTCGTGGTTTATGTCAGTACCTTTTTTATGGTTTTGCTGGTTATGTTATTGGCCTTGAATGAGTCTGATCTGCATGCTTTGTATTCATTGTATGTCTTTGTTAAACATCAAGTTGCATATTGGATTCGATTTTGAAACAGTGTTGGACAAAAGTTGACATGTCAAAATTGATGCATGATATGTTGATTCTTTATTAAATAAAAGATTCTCAAAATTTATATTTTATATCAATTGCAGTTATGTACTTGGTGGAGGAGCTTTGTGTATGGAGCTACTCACAAAACAGGTACGTTTCTGTGCAAGGCCTGACTGAGCTGAACACTAGAGAGATGTCATTGATGCGTATATCTAACTTTACATCTGTTGAATTTGTAATGTTAGAAATCCAACAATTACTGAATGAGCTGTTTTAGAAGCTTTCTCTAGATGGTAATTTTGGCCGGTGTCATGTAAAAGTTGATTTGACTCAGTTTAGTTTGTTTTGTTGTCCAGGGCTGGAGCAGTGCCTATTCCATAGAGTCTGTTATCATGCAGATAAATGCCACTTTAGTCAAAGGAAAAGCGAGAGTGCAGTTTGGAGCCAATAAGGTAAACAAATGTATTTTATATGTATTTGTTCGCCTGTGTGTTTTATCCATGCATTTGGCTTTTTCACAGATAGTTTCACAAAGTTGAGTTAATGTGACTATTGTGTTTGTGTAATCCTATCCAGAGTCAAAAAACAAACTGTCTGTTTTGTCTTGTTTTCAGAATCAGTACAATCTTGCCAGAGCACAGCAGTCATATAAATCACTGGTGCAAATCCATGAAAAGAATGGTAAGTCTTGTTTATTTAAACAATTGGAGTATTTTAAAGCTAAATCCAAATAATTGTACTGGTTTATTAATAATGCATTTCAGAAGGTTTGGCAAAAGTTTTAACTGATATGATAAAAAAATACATAGAACGTCTTCTGGTTTGAAAATGGTATAGTACAAGATGAACTTATCAAAACAGTTTTTATTGTCTGTTTGTAGATCTAAACTAGCATGAAAGGCCTTAAGACAGCAGACATTGACACGATGCATAAAAACTTTTTTTGGTTGTTGTCTGTCAAGCAAGTGCTTTAGGACAGTATTACAAATTGAGGAAAGTGTTTCTTGACAGAATTTTGGCCTCCTCTTTGTGAATGACCTTTCATACCAGTTAGTTTGGTTTATACATTTGTTATGATCTCAACAGGCTGGTACACACCACCAAAAGAAGATGGGTAAACCAGGCACCATGGATTCAAATATGGACAGAATATCCTGGGGTGAACATCATCATTTTCTTTCTTTTTATCCCACTCATTCATCTTGCTAATTGAAGACATTATGTGAATAATGAAGAACATGAGATCTGATCTGAAGAAGCCACCTTATCACCTCACGTCTGTATGCTGGTCTCTTCAACCAGTACGTGCGCTCTCTCTTTCTCTCTGCGTCCCATCCATTTTCAGCGGGATATTCAAATTGAAAAGTTTTTTTTTTTTGGTCACGTTTGACCCAACTTGGGAGCCTGTGCTATGTGACCTTTCGTTCCATTCAGATGCAGATGTGTTTCATGATTCCAGAAGAGACGTGTGCACCTCCAACACAGAGTGACCGAGATTTCCACTTTCCTATAGGCTGTTCTGCAATTATTCTTTCGAATCAGTTGTCTTGTTTCTTTCCTTTCTTTGTTATTACTGGCCATATACTAAAGAAAGCTGGATTTTATCACTGTAGTCGCATTATCTTGTAAGTAAACCTGTAATGTTTGCAAGAATGAGCAGAATTGTTGAACATTTAAAATCGAAGACCCCAGTTGGGTGGCTTGAACTTTAAACATGCCACCTATGGCTGACAAATATACCTGAAAATATAGAAGGAAACACATGGCATAATGGAAAGTCTCACGGAGCTCAATTTGTCACACATTTATGTATGCATTCTGACTACTGCTGTTTTTTTTTTTTGCGAATGGAAGTGAATGTGTATGACTGTGCTGTTATGGTAAAGTCAAAGATCATTCCTGGATATTCTGCTGCCAGAGTCTATTAACAGTCCCGTAATGCCACCCTGTGATGCCAGTATACTCCCGGGCACAAAGTTAGAATATCAAAGTGATTGTCGAAAATAAATTCTCAAAACAAACATGTCATTATAGTGGAAATAAAAACAAGCAGGTTTTTACAACTCTTGTTTTTTAAGTTGGTTGAAACCCCATTACAGGGTCTATGGGGAAACCTGGGGGTAACCAAAAATGCCTTAAAAGGAGGAAATTAATAAGCAGAATATAACTCTTGTTTTTGGCAAGCCATGAGTTCATTCCGCTGTGTTATTCCACGCCTTTATCTCTAGTATTCCCATTTAGCACCAGATTCTCATCATAACCATTTTCAGAAATCGTAAGGAGTTGTAAGAGATGTAGTATGAATGTTTCAAGCCCTTCATTGGTGTAATATCTTTATGCAATTCAAAAGCAGTTTGTTTATAGGCAAAAAAGCTTTGACAGTCTGTTGGCTTGTTCTGTTTGTTGGTTCTACATCTTTTTCTTAAGTGTAATAAACGTGGCACTGTTTTGTGCTTGCCTTTACCGCGTCCTGTTTGGCAAAGCTGTTGTATGTACTGAAAATTGTTCGGTTTTGCCCATACAGCTGTACTTTACAGAACAACACGAGCCAATTTTGACATTCAATGGCATTCTGACATTAAGCCATAGTTTGAATCTAAACATTATGTCCAAACATCACAGTATCCTGTCACACGTCTCATTCTGGTTTAACTGAGCACGGGTGCCAGAGCCTCATAATCCACATTATTATATCGCCTTGAGGTTTTTCAAGAATTCAACGAGTGTTGCAGATGGGGAAAATATTTTTAAAGGTGGTTCTGATCAGGTCTTGGGGCTTGACAGATCCATTTCTCCTCTCAAGTAAGTTGTACAGTTATCACAAGTGTCATACAGTCTAGATATGATTGACATGATGGTTTTTTGGTTAATAATGGTTTGAGATCCTGGTTTCCTCCACAGTGTATGAAGTGGGTGGGAGGGGTTGAATGAGTTATGCACTGTTAGCATGCTTTGGTTTTGTTGCGTTTTATTGTTTTTCCATTGTAAGTGTAATTTTGACCATGTACAGTACAATTTGTAAACTTGCATCAAGTTTATGAATAAAGAATTTTAAGAAATACGCAACTGTCTCGTGACAACTGCCTAAAAATACTCCAAATGATCAATTTTGTTGATAAGTAAAATTGCAGATATACAAAAGATATATATCCATTTAAATGTAAGTGGTAATTATAAGGGTACATGCAGGGTCTGACAAACAGGGAAAAGTTCCTGAATTAGGAAATGTGAAAATTGGATAGTCCTCCAGAAAAAGTTCAATGGTTTGTGGTTCATTTTAAGGAATCGTCTAACTATACTTGTATGGAACTATATACTATACAGCAACGGATAATAATTAAGAGACCATTTAAAAAATATTTTTAATATCTTATTAAAATATTAGTTTTTATAACTACTTAGTTTTATATCTAATAACAAATTTAGTTTTTCTGAATGTGTTTATTTGCTTAGCTAAAATGTTCTTTTATGTGTCATTCTGTGAACTACTGTATATTTCTCCCAATTCTCAAATTCAAATATTTTTTCTATTTGAATGTATTTACAGAAAATGAAAACATGGAGAAACGGGTCAAAAGATGCTCAGTTTATTTTCAGACCTTAAATAGTGCAAAGAAAACAAGTTCATATTCACACATTGCCACTCCAGTTTTTTATTTTTCCCCTTCAAAAATATCCAGCTGATGATTAAAATAATTACAAATGAATTACTTATTTAATGATAATATGTACTAAATACTTATGATTATTATTTGTAGTATCTATTAAACAATAATCGGTCAAATTAATCACAGTAAATGTTGCTTTTTTATAAATTTTGATCAAGCCTAGCACTGGACCTTAAATAGCCTACCTATTATTTGCACATATATAAAGGAAAAGCAAAGAAAATTGTTTGTTTAAAAACCTTGATTTTATCACAGTTATTTTGTGTCTTGTCATGCTGTCAGTCTTTCACATTGCTATTAAATGACTTTGATTTTGTTGACATTCAACAGATACTGGAGTGAAATGGCCACGATAAATCTAGAAATCGAACTTAAACGAAAATGTGGAACAGTTTCTTTCAGCAGCTGTGTATTGCTGATACACTGCTTTTCAAAAACGCAAGTTCTTTATGTCCAGCAGGTGGCAACATTAGCCTACAAAAATAGAAATGAATTGCACATTTTGAAAGTCATTGCATTTGTATATGTCAGTAGATATACATTCCTTTAAGCTAAATCCACATATTTTTATAATTTGCTCTTGTTTTATTCATCCTATCTTAATGCCAGTGGTTTTAAGAGTCTTTGTAAGTAAGGATTAGTCGGGTTTAGAATGTCAATTCCTCTTTAATCCAATGGCAGTTAAATTGTCCCCCAACTACCCTTATTTGTCTCTTCAGCCGTTGTGCTTTCAAAAAGCTTTTAGAAGTTTACACACAGGGTGAGCTGTTAAAGAAATGCACCCGTAGTGGTTTGTCTGAGGGCTGCGTAAGGATGCCTCCAAAAAATAAATGAAACATCAATTGATTAAATCATGTTTCTGAATCACAGGCTGGGCAGACAAACCCAATATAAACACAATGAATTGAAACAGACTTGAGTTAAGAGGCAGAATCCAAGCGAAAGGCTCTGTGGAGATGCTCGCGGAGGTTAATAGCCCATTGTTGACAGAAGTCCCAATTATACTTGCATTTGTTGTGTTGTACTTATCCACCGCTGACCTCTACAAGAGGACAGACATCTCATTAGCTATTTCCACAAACCTCAAACTCACAGTTCCTCCGCTTTCCGAACAAAAGTCCATAGGTAACCTTTTGAATAGAATGATGAAAACCAGGTTTTACGGTAATGGTTTGTATCTCCATGAGGTCAGATGTAGATCTACACAACCTTGTGCTCTATGTAACCACTGATTGATAAACTGTCATTCAGTCTGGACTTTCTAGATTGAATCCTGTGTGCCACTGGCAGGTCTCAAATGTGCCTGCACTAGTTTGATAGCAGAAGCTGTAGTACAGATAGTAGCAGACTGATCATTTGATCCATGTTGCAGGTATTTCATTTATATCGGATATTGGTCAATTGAATTTGTCTGTGTGATATAAACTCGGATGAACTGGTCGTTCTTTTCCATCGCTGTCTGCGTTTTCAGCTTCAGTCGTCTAGCCTGCGGTCATCTTTAAATGGACTGTCCTGCTTGTCGTCTCATAGAATTGACCGTGTCTGCTGGGAGATAAGGATGGGAGTTCTGTGATTGCACCACCGTCCTTTATAGTAAAAGCCCAGTGTTACATCCTGCACTGTGATGTTGACTACCAGTGTGTCCAAGACTGTTAGCATGTTTAATTAACAGGGTGATGATTGTAAACCTTGGCAAACAGCATATCGTAAAAGTGTGTGATGCCTTATTCACTTACGGTATCTATTAATATAATGGTAACATTTCATAATACGTTTGAATTTGTTAACTTTATTGAACGTGTTAGGTAACACTTAGAACTAACAATGAACAAGACTTATACAACAATTAGTTCATGTTAGTTTTAGCACATACCAATATATTATACAATCAAACAACATGAGTTAACACACCATTAACTAACATGAACATTTTTATTGAGATCAAAGAAGCAATGTTGACATTCTAGTGGCATCCAGTGGTGAGATGGTGAATTGCAACCAAAGGCTCACTTCAACCCCCCCCCTTATGAGCACTACACTGGCATTAAGATGTTAACGCATTCTCACTTCTTTCCAGAAGAAATAACGTATTTACGAAAAATGTTCTGATAAGCTATTTGTCCGTTTAGGGCTACTTTTGAAACAACATGGTGAATTCCATGTATGGGGACCTGCGGTGTATGTAGATAGAAATAGCTCATTCTAAGATAATAAAACATTACGCTTCATTATGTAAGATCTTTATACACCTCTAAAGACATAGTTATGTATATTTTATTGCAGTTCTGTCAATGGATCCTATCAGGGTTCCTGGCTAGCCTTTTCTTAGTTTTTCACTGTTGATGTTTTCTTTTGCTGTGAGCACATGGCCTGTTTGACAGTCCGCCATGTGCTTTCATGTCATCGTGTTGTGACCCCTGCCCTCTTGTTACCCTGTTAATCATCTCGTTATTGTTTCGCTCTCCTCACCTGTTCTTTGTCATTGTTTTCTCTCCCTCATGTTCCTCGTTTTGTGTGCTGATTTTCTACCCTTTATATTCCCTTTGTTTCTTTTGTTTTGTCATAGACCCTCTCTGTATTTTCTCGGTCTTGTGTGAATTTTGTTATATGCTACTATTGCAATAGTTAATTTAGCCTAGTTGCACTTTGAGATTTTGAGACGTTTTTTTCCCTGTCCTGCTGTTTGCGGTGATTTGCTGGCATCCCAGGCTCCACGACACTCCCAGCTCCTTAGTGAGTCTCTTGGCTCCAGCAGCTGGTCTCACAGTTCTCGCTCAGTGGGTTTCATCCCTTTCCCGAGTGGGGGTGTCTTCAAGAGTTTCCCAGCCTGCCGCTGTAGCTCTCTCTGGGTTGCCCAAGCCCTGCACCCATCACCCCTGCCGCCCTGCCTTGCCACTACTCTTACCCCCCCCCTCCATCCGAGTGTTCAAGCCTGTTGCTCCGTCCAGAACTGTTATGTGTGCATTTTGCTTTTTCCCCCGCACCTGAATCCAGACTCCCATTTCCTGACAAGATCCTTTAAAATAATAACCACAGCACCATTAACTAACATTCACATACATTAATAATGCTGAATTAACTTTATTGCTTATTGTTATTTAATGCATTAACTAACGTTAACAAACTCAAAAAATATAAAGTGTTACTAATATAATAAAAAGAGTGGGAAAATGAAATTAATATTTCCATTTTGACCATATTCAATATTTCATTTTCCATTGAGGGTTGCTCCAATTATACATTTGGATTCAGTCATAATTGCTTTTCTGGACGGACGGAAACAAGACAAGACAATGGATTAGAAAATTGTGACGAATTCATTCAAAGCTGTCACAAAGCATGTTTGCAAGAGCAAATCGCTTCAGCCCATTTGACTGTATTAAATCTCATTAAAAAGGACACAGCAGGTTCATTCTCCAAATGACAGCGATTGTTCACACAACAACACTCACATTATCACATTACTCAATTGCACTCTGTTCATGCATCATCTGACACGTACATTGTATCACACGTATAAATATACTAATTTCGGTGGAACCGAAAACACACGTTTAACTACGATAGATGGATGGATGGATACGATAGATGGATGGATGGATGGATGGATGGATACAATAGATGGATGGATGGATGCATGCATGCATGCATAGAATACCTAGCTACCTACAGTACTTAAATTATCCTTTCATACCCTAAAGCATTTTGGTTGTTGCAGCCAACTAGCAATTCCCCAACAGGCATGGGAGGTCTCCATGTTCTCCGAGCTCTTAACTCAAGTGACATTTTCACCCTCCAGGGGGGAATCTCATTTCCCCACATTACCAATGAACAAATCAGCATTTCTACAGCCATGTAATTGTAGCGAGCACCATCCAGAGATTGACCTTCATGGAAATTTTAGCTTGTTGCTTTTCATAAATTTCCCTTTAAATGTATTCATGACTTGACTTCCCCAAACTGGAGAGGGTTATAAGCCCAAGACAGAATGCATGCATTACTGTAAAAGGCCACCCTTGCAATTCAATTCCTCTAGTGTCAATATTAATGGGGCGTCCATCCATAATTCTGTTTGCGTTTAGAGGCTCTGGGAGTTTTTCCCCCAAGATCCCTTTGAGCTAAAGTGGCTCATCACAGGTCGAATGCTATTGAGATCTCTTTGATGGTATTAAGAAGGGTTTATTACTGTTATAAATGGTTTGGTGGATTTGTAAATGTTGTGAATGCAGATTAGGATGTATGTGAGCGTGTGGAATGCCATCGTGCCTTGAAACGAATGACCAAAATACAGCGGGACCTTAAGGGTACTGTTCAGCGAAAAATGGAAATTCTGACATCATTTACTTGATTGTTGCTGTACTCAGTGTCTATAAAACTAAAAGGGTTTATGTATCACTGAATGACAGAATGAAATCACATACTGATGGAGAGGATGATAGTAATGGAAATAACCCTGGTACTCTGGTCCTATTCCCTTCTAGATTTCAACCGTAACCACACTAAATCACTTTTATTCTCTTTCTGCGGTTCTCATCTCACATGTGATTCTCACAGGGTTAAACCAGAACCTCTTTTAAAGAGAGCTCTTAGTAAATGCACTTTCATAATTGTATTAATGCACCCCATTCCATCAATCTCCAATCTCCCTGCCCCTGACACATCATGGACGGCAACCTGAGGGATGCTGTTTGCTATGCGAGACATATTTGCCGTGACCCGGCTCGGTGGGCTTGGCAGCGGATCAGGTTTTCACTTATGCACTTTATGGTCTTCTGCTGGCACAGTGCATCTCTGGTTTCAGGGGAAATGAGGTGGTGTCCGGGGGCAACAGGAAGGTGAAGGAACCAGATAAACCGCAGGAAAACAGTTAAGAGCGCAAAAAAGTGTGTTTGTGTGTCGGTGAGGGAATGATGAATGAAACATTGCAGACCACAGATATTGAGGATGACAACAATCAGTCATACAATGTGATATGTGTCTAAAAGCTCTTGTAGTACGCACATCTCTCTCTCTCTGTATCTGTCGGTCTCATCTATAAGCTATGTCATCATCTCTTTCTCCCCCTCATCAGTGCACATTAATACATTAACAGTAATAAATGAACAAATCCATTTCGGAGGACTCTGCATATAGATAGCCTACTTAAGAAAGCGAATGGTCATTAGCATAACCTGCAGGGTTTGCTGGGTAATTACAAATCCAGACAAGCTATACCAATGAGAGGGCAGTTTTTAATGTGGTCACTGTCCAATTACATGTCTATACATTCACCGAGCCAAAAGGAAGATGGCTTTGACCCAGTCAGCTAGCTCTGCTAAGTTATCAATACACGCTGTGAATATCAATATCTGTTTAGCTGGTTTTGCTGCTGCCGCTTTATGAGACATAATGATCTCTGGAGACTTTGGAAGATGGATCTGAACACTCATGAAAATCAAAAACTTTTGACACAAATGTCAAGAAATTAAATTATTAGTATTGTTTATTATTTGTTTTACTTATTATTTATGTATTCATTTATATATTATAAATACAATTCAGAGGTGTATAAAGACCTTAAGTATAAAGAAAAAATTAAGCGTTATGATTTTATTATCTAAGAATGAGATATTTCTGTCTATGTACACCGCGGGTCCCCTTACATGGAACTCAGCATGTTGTTTCTACAGTAGCCATAAACAACAATCTGCTCTACAGAACGTACTTTGTAAATCAACATCAGTCCTCTGAGAGCCACCGTAGTGCTTCGAAAGGTTGTGGTAAAGTGAGACGTTTTTGCAATTCTCAACCTAAAATTCATACACTGGACCTTTAAGTGAGTTATGACATCAACGTGATATTTCATCATTTCATCATTTACTCGCCCTCATGTCACCTGTGTGACTTGATTTCTTCTGCAGAACACTAAAGGATATATTTTAAACAACTTTGGTTACCAAACAACATTGGCCCTCGTTGACTTCATTTGAACAGACGTAAAACCTTTTTTCTAAATATTTTATCTGTTTATCATAGAATAAAGAGTCATATACACATACGAGAATAAGTACATGATGACAGAATTTTCATTTTTGGGTAAACTATGGTGTCCCATTAAGGCGTCATGCTAACCACCAATCATCCAAACAGTGTTGAATGTTATCTGCAGATATTAAATATTATAGTATATCTGAAACAGTTTCAACCGCCAGCACCCACAGCTCATAGCTAATGACACCATCTACTGTGAACTGATTGTTTAATATAAAATCTAGGACATTTATGTCCTCTTCATCAAAGGCTCTGTCCGGTCAACTCACAGCAGGTCTCGGACGCCCATCTGTTGAGATAATGTCAGAGCTCGTTCACGCTCCGTATAATATGCAATTTATTTTTTCAGAACAATGCGTGCAATGCAAAACAAATTGAACGATTGCAAACAAGCCATTGCTTTACATGAATGTCAGTTCACATTTGCGTGTTAATTTCTATGTTGTACACTGACATACATTTAGATGACAGAAGATCAGATGAACGGTATCTTTCAGCAAAGTTTTAAGAATATATTTTGATATACATATGTATTTTAATGTAACACTTTAGAATAATGGTCCGTTGTTAACAAGTAACTATGTGGTAGTAAGTAATGAAGCAATACGTTGTACTACATTAACCCTGAACATGAGACAATTAACTAATATGGAAGAAATACTAATAATTAAGTACTACTTGCACATTTGGGAAATGGTAGATCTTTATTATTATTTGATAATTACTAAATAAAAATATCCTCAATGAGAACTACTAACAATTCATTTCAGAAACGTGCAGAAATTGACTATTCATCTTTTTTTAAACATGTTTATAAAATATGTAATAATTAAGAAGTCATGCTGAATTACTAACATTTAAACAATTGACTGAAAATAAAACATTTTATTTTAGTAATTTCCATTTCTATTATTACTATAATTACAACTTTAATGCATGTAAAGCTGATATGCAACAATAAAAAATTGTGCCCCATAAAAGTGCTATTTAAATAAAATGTATCTATTTAATATATATTAATATATATATCATTCATCGGTAATTCCTTATAAATAGTCATAGTTCACATTGAGTATATTTTTATTTAGTAATTATCAAATACCTAATAAGGATCTACCAGTGTCCTAAATTTGCTATCAGTTACTGAATAGTTCGTTTTTCTTCCATATTAGTTAATAGTCTTATGTTCATTGTAACTACTTGTTACTTCATTACTTATTACTGCATAGTTACATGTTAACAACGGAACATTATTCTAAAGTGTTACCAAAAAAAATCACTATATTTTTATGATATCTTGGCATGGACGGATAAAGTCTTAAGGTGATGACATACTTTTTGACTTTCAGCTTTGACTGTCCCTCTAAATATCAGGAAAGTGTCTGAAGAACCGTTCTGCATTGGCATGCATCTGTGAGATCCCTCCACTAAAACATAAAAGCCGCTTTCAAATCTTCTCTTAGATGTCGGCCTGTCGTCGTGGAAACACAGCTTGATGCTTCCAGTAACACCAGGGATGCATGAATACAGAGAAACGGAGATGAAACATCACTGAATTGATTGTTTTAAATAGACACCCTGTTGACATCAGAGATGCTTTCTTTAACAAGCCCGTTCCATTGGAAATCTCCCATTCAAAGCTGGCTTCATTGGGCTATAATCATTGCAGAAAGGTTTAGGGGGTAAATTCTCATTCAGACCTATCAGTGTGGTCACTGAGGGTGGATGGGATGTAGGTTGAGAAAAGCAATTTAAATCAAGAGACGATCTGTCGTTTATCTAGTCTGTTCTTCTTTCCACTGCAACTTTCCTCACAGCTGATGCTGAAGCATGATCTACGTTGACTTTGAGAGAAGTTGCTGTAATTAGTTGACGTTTTTCAGGTTGTTTCCAGGGGGCCCCCAGCAAACACTAACTCATTGTTATTTACTGTAATACACTATTATTTGAATACGCTGTGAGGTAAAGCATAATAAAAAACAATATTTTTGTTATATGAGAATAAACTCTCAATGCTATAACAGCTTCACTGTTATTAATCGTTGTCTTATAACGTTTTTGTTCAAAATATGTCAAACATAAAAGGCAGTTTGTAATTGCACTAAGTGTAAATAGCGATAGATGCTATTGTGACAGATGCTATTTACACAAAGTTTAAATAGCAGAATAGGTAATGTTTACACAAAGTGAAAAAAGCAGCATTTCTTAGCGATATGCTATTTACACTAACCGAAAATAGCTTTATTTTATTTGGATTAAGTAGCAGTAGTAGGTAGATGCTTTTGGTACTATTTGCACCTCAGTATTGTTGTGCATTGAACATATTCAATAATAACAGAGTTTATATCATTATATAAAATAGTCAATAATAACAGGGTGTAAATCATTATATTTTAAAAAACTTATTAAAATGATGCCAAATTGTTGAGATATTAAAGCCCTAAACCTACCACTAACCTTACCCTAACCTAAACTTTGTGAAAAAAAATGAATGTCTTAAATCAATTTTATTGAAAAAATGCCTGTTTAATCTGCTATGTGATAAAAAAAGGTAAAAGAGGATTTTCAGCAAGAGGTGGATTAGAACCCCAAACTAACCCAGTTTTTTTTTAAACACCAACTCTCTTCTTCTTTTATGTGATTGGTCACCTCACTTATTTTGATATTGAGGAGCGGTGATAGACAACTGAGACGTTATCCAATGAATGTAGCATTAAAATACAGTTCGGCTTTTAGACAATTATTAAACACTATAGCAGGGATGGGCATAAATACATGTAAATGTATTTAAAATACAAATACAAAATACTGTGTGGAAAAGTGTATTTAAATACAAATACAAAATACTGTGTGGAAAAATGTATTTAAATACAAATACAGTATTTTGTATTTTGAAAATACACAAAATACATGTGAAATTGGTGATTCAGTGCAGGTACCCCTATTAGGCTAAAATCTATCTGGGCCTATTCTAAATGCCAAAAAGCATGATGTGTTTAACTGCTAAGAAACTTTCGTTTTCATTTTATTTACCGCTTCCCTTCCCCTGCCTGGTAGGAAATACATAACTACAAAAAAAGACACTTTATAAAATGTTTTATTTTATTATGTTTTATCACCCACGGTGGCTTAACGGTTAGCACGTTCGCCTCACACCTCCAGGGTTGGGGGTTCGATTCCCGCTTCCGACTTGTGTGTGTGGAGTTTGCATGTTCTCCCCGTGCCTCGGGGGTTTCCTCCGGGACTCCGGTTTCCTCCCCTGGTCCAAAGACATGCATGGTAGGTTGATTGGCATCTCTGGAAAAATTGTCCGTAGGGTGTGAGTGCGTGAGCGAATGAGTGAGTGTGTGTGCCCTGCGATGGGTTGGCACTCCATCCAGGGTGTATCCTGCCTTGATGCCCCGTGACCCGAGGTAGTTCGGAAAAGCGGTAGAAAATGGATGGATGGATGTTTTATCACCATCATAACTTCAAACTCAGTAACAAAAATAGTAACAAAGTTTGTCTAAAATAAAAAATAAATAAAATTAGAATTTGGCATTATTCAACCAAAGGTTGTTTTTTTTCTACTAAAAGCTAAAGATTTTGTGTGGTGTATCATTAATCAGTGTCATCACAGATGCACACAATCAATACAGATTGTTGGGTTGTAGCTACAGCTGAAGCTCACGTGCATGAATGTTAGGGCTGGGGAAGGGCGTGTCTGGCCTGAATTATGTTGGTTGATGCACGAAAACACCCTGATAAAAAGGTTGACTGGCTCAAAGTATTTTGAGTATTTTGAAAATACAAAAATACTCATCTTAAATGTATTTAAATACAAATTACATTAGATTTTTCCAAAGGCTTTAAAATACAAAATACAAAATACTATTTTGTATTTCAAATACGTATTTTAAATACATGTATTTGAAATACTGCCCATCCCTGCACTATAGAAGCAATGGTGCCTACGGTCCTGTAGAAATTTAGACGCTCCGAATATAAAAATATTTTCTCGTCTGTGTGTTCATGGGCTAACTTGACTATGCCTGAGCAACTGGATATAATGTCACGGTCTTAAATCTTGTTGTTTTTATGTACATCCAAATTCTGACATGCTTGCACTGTTGCTCTTGTTTTAAAGCTGCATGTGTTGTATAAAAAGTGTTCGGATTTTTGCATTGTGTTGTTTTCAGTGTTAACTTCACCTGAAAAGGTCACGTATTAATGTTATGTATCGATCTTCTGTTGGTTACATCTTATCACATGATATGAATTAGTAGGTCAGAGTTCAGCAAACCTAAACATTGGAACACGCCAAAATGCATTTTTTTTTGCATGAGTTTATGTTTTCCGTATGCAGCATTTGCATGCGCGTGCATAGGAGACAATGGAACAAAAAGTCTAGTAACTGTGGCAGACTGTAAGAAATTCTTGTTTATGTATTGCAAATTTGAATTTTTAATACCTACATTTACATTGAATGGGGTACAATAGACTCTGTGCGTGAGCTACATCCACAATATGAAACAAGTCAACTTTTGCACTTACTTCAGGCTTGATCTCAGAGGCCCTCAACAGAGCTCTGCTGTAGTGCTGTCAGTTTGCTGAAATTTGTATGTGTTTTTTAGTAACAAATACCTCAGCACTCCTAAAAATAAAGGTGCATAAAAGGTTCTTCACACCGATTCCATAGAAGAACCATTTTTGGTTCCGCAAAGAACCATCTCTTTCTTACTTTTTATAATCTGAAGAATTTATTTTCGCCACAAAGAAGCTTTTTTTAAACTGAAAGCTTTGGAATAAAAGGGTTCTTCTTTGGAGAACCTTTTGAAGCACCTTTTTGAAGACTATATGAGAGCAGAAGTGGGTGAGATTTTGGCGTACGTCATCACACTGTGTGCATAGAGTCTAATACACTCTTAATGAGGAATTAACTTGAATGGAAAATAATAATTCAATTCAAATTACAAAAAAATAAATAAATTCATAACTGCTGCTAAAGTATCATTTGAACTATAGATTTGATCATGTTTGTTATCTGAGATATTCATTTGAACTCATTTTTATAAAGTGTGCAATAATTCTGGAGGTCATCCATTTTCATAATTCTTATAAATAATGTTGCCATCTAACTTACCACTACAGTACAACCTTCACAGCCTTAACAAACTTTGGGATTTCCTTGTTGTTACAGACTATTTTTCTGGTGTATTCGTTCTATTATTTGCTGCAGGTTAAAGGTCAATACAGCATTAAAATCAATAGATTCAAATTTTCAATATTCAGTAAAATGTGATGGACACTGTGGTGCTTTATGACTACAAATGATGTATGTATTATATGGGCAAAAAATGATCTCCGATCAGTGAATGTACAGTAAATGACATTAGCAGAGAAAAGGAAACCTCAGAGGAATTTTACTATTTTACGAGGTGGCTTGTTATTTGTACAAATTCGTGTGATGGACACTGTGGTGCTTTGTGACTTATTTGTATATTTTAGCACAATATGCATCGCAGTGATGGTTAGGTTATGGGAGGGGCTTAAGTGTCGCTTTTTTTGTAAAAATTTTAGTCTTTTTCACAATCTTTACATCGTTCGAATTAGCCACCTCATAAAATAAGTGTAGTTGTGAATTCCTGTGAGATCAGATTTAAGCAGCTGATTACCATGTCAGTGACTCAATATCAAATGACTCATTTTCATGTAAGATCTAACAGTCCATCCGATGTGCTGACTTTACAATCAAAGTCACTTTCCATGATCTGTTAAATCAATTCAATAAAGAATAAGGAGCAGTCATAGAAACCTAGAAGTTGAACCTGCAGCAATACCTAAACAATTAGAGATCTCTACGGGAGCATGTGTATGGGAGTAATTGTGCATAGCCTTTAACAGTACACTATATGTATCTATTGTAATGCTGTCAGCCCTCAGCGTGTACCAAAACACCATGCCCTGTGTCCCAGCCCATTTGTCTTAGAGCTGCCTGTAGTCACTGGAGCATGCAGCTCTCCATATAGGGGGCTCTTCCCGCAGAAGATATATAACCTGAAGGAGCGGATAGAAAGAAAGAAAGATAGCCTGCAGCGTCCCCTCCCAGTGAGAGATAGATAGCTCTTGTACCTCTTGCTGATGAACCCCATTGAAAAGGTCTGGAGAGAAGGATGTATACTTAATAGGATTGCTTCAGTGCTAGGTGTAATTCCCTATCGGGTCTCTGCAGAGGAGCAGATGAACCACAGGTCTCCTGAATGATGGTCTGATTGATGATCTAACTGCACCCAGACTTCATTTCTCTTCCGATGCTTCCGGGCCAGTCCAAGCATAATTCATATGTATGCGAAAATTAGGTGTCTCTGTCCGGGATGCACTGAGAGAACTAATAGAGAATATGACATATTTTATGGACAAGTAAAACGGAAAAGGAAATGTTCATCTATTACGATGAAGGGTTATGAATGAAAATAGTCCAGCATGATGGGAAGATGTGAAGCAGGAAGGAAATGCTGATGCAGTTCAGGTTCAAGCAAGGTGAACTATCACGGAATGTGGGTGAATACACGTGAGAGTTAAGCCGATAAAAATACCATGTTCAGATTTATTGAAATTCCGCTGATTTAATAATAAAAATAGGACTGATAGTGTTCTTCAACACCAAAATAAAGAATAATGTGGGTGCTCATCCAAACATTTATAATGGAACATAGTAATATACTTAAAGTACACCAATAATAAACTATAATATCGCTACTATTTCAAATCATGAAATATTTCCATATTTCATGATTTACTCCCCTTCGAGTTTTTCCAAATCTGTATAAATTTCTTTGCTCTGCTGAAAACGGTGAAAGATATTTGGAGGAATGCTTATAACCAGACAGATTTTGCCCCCCATAGACTACCATAGTAGGAAAAAATACAATGGTAGTCAACAGTGCCCCAAACTATTTGCTGTCCTACTTTCTTAAAAATGTCTTATTTCGTATCCAAGAAAACATAAAGATTAAGTCATTTTTCCTTCTATGGTAGTCAATGGGAGCAAGATCTGTTTGGTCATACGCATTCATCCAAATAACGTTCTCTGTGTTGATCAGAACAATGAAACATATACAGATTAGGCCTACATTGACATTCGCATACTTCCTAAGTACCTAAGTATACTTTATAAAATGAATTATGCTTATTTTTGTGGGGATTTCTATAAGCATAACCTTATAATAATTATAAGTCAGTGAGTGGTCTGTTTTGCATTAGGGATTCTGGGAAGGTACACATAACACACTTACACCTGTGTTGATAAGATGTTTATCCTACAGCCTTATCTTACAGCACTGTGCTGTTTACCTCAGATGTTGTTATCCCATTCCCCCTTCAGCTCTATGATATCTTAATGTCAGCTAAAACATGCAAAAACAGAGATTAATTTATTCATTTTACTAATTTTGGAATCTGGATGGGTTATTGTGAATATAAAATATACTGAAGTATATGACCGATTGAAGTTCATCTTTAGGACTGTTGTGTATGTGATAGGTCTTGATTTTTTGACTCAATCTTGGTGAGCAGGTTAGTAGAGATATCTTGCAGTAAGTTGTATAAAAATGTGGGTTTACAGGATGTGTTTTTCTGTGCGTGTTATACACACGATTCATCATCTCTTGTTTCTCAGGGGCTCACGGTAATAGAACCATCTCATCATCCAGACTGCTGTCCAGCTGCTAGCCTTCATTAAAACATAGAACAGCACTTTATCAGTCCCAGCATGGCTCTCTTCACCCGTCCTTCGTTCTGCCTTTCTTCTAGTGTGTCACTGCTATCTCGCTGACTCTCACCTTCTCTATATCTCCTTTTTCTGTAAGCCTGAACTTTTATTAGTAGATAATGTTCATAGAAAAGATTGAGCAGGTTTCTGCCTATCCTTCATGTAAGATCCCTATTGGTTTCATTTTTCGTCTTTATTTAATCTCGACCAACCTTTTTATAAATGCGTTCTGTAGATATCATATTTTCTGTCCTCCCATGTGTTATGTTCCTTAAACCATATTACTTTATCATCCCTGCACTTCTCACCCCCATCTCTCTGTCTATAGCAGAAATGTTCACTTTGCAGAAGGTGAGAGCTTAAGTAAATTCAGATCATGTGACTTAACAAACTGGCACATTAACATAAAATATGAGGTCATGGACGTATTAGCTAATCACAATGGCTTTGGCTTGTTCACTTTGAAAATAAAAAAAACACTTATTAGTATTGACACTTATGTCAATAAAAACCCGTGCATATTTTAAGAAATACATAAAATAATAAAATGGTTTTGTGTCCATACAATGGAAGTCAATAGAAGCCGTATTGTTTGGTCACCAAGATTCCTCAAAATATTGTATTTGGTGATCTGCATGATGAAGAGATGATGAAAATAAGGAAATAATTTTTATTTTGGGTGAACTATCCCTCAACAATCATAGTTGTCTCTGCCCAGAAGACTGGGAAACAGTATTAACATCTCTTTAGATTTAAGATTTAAGGTCAGCTTTAACATGGAACTGTGACCTCCGTGTCATCATACCAGAGTCCTGTCACTGACAGCATCTCAGCAAACTGTATATTCTGCTTCAAATAGGAGAAACACATGTCTGTGTTAGTGTGAAACTGGGGGATTTTGAAAGCGAACATGCTTAATCTCAGAGCTGGTAAACTAAAGTATAAAGATTGTTTTCTTTTTGAACACTTGCATGTACGCTAGCAGACAAGACATATTTGTCATCTCTCTGTGAAAATCTGCTAAATCTGCACTTACAATAGGAGTGCTTTACAGATGGGCCTCATTCATCTACAACTTTGATTGTTTGTCATGTGCAGATATGGAAGAGGATTTTCTATCTTAGTTATTTATGAATTTGAAATGAATACGGTTTCATATCAGCCCTCTCTGTCGTTTTCTCTTGACTGCTTGTATAACATCTGTGACAAAAAAAATATTCTCCGTCTTCGTTCTTTATGAAACGTCTTGAATCTCAATAAGATTGAGAGTTGAATTTTTCACGATTGGCTGATCTTGAAATTGATCTGCAACTGTAGCGCCGGTCTGCATCTTTTGACACAAACACAACATCCATGTACACCTCTCTCTCTCTCTCTCTCTCTCAAATGCACGGTACACATACTCGTTTACATTCTGTTTTTCTCCAGCGAATTTCCACAATCCCATGAAAACACGATTAAAGTTTCAGGACATTAACTCTTGCTCTTTCATCTCACATGAAGCTCTCGTTGTTTATTGAATATATATCCAGAATGAATCATTATGCAGCTGGAGGTACTCTGTTTGGTTCAGTCAACCATATGTCCCCTACCCCCCTTATACGCAGAGTTTCAGCGTCGCACCTTGTTACGCATCAAATACTCATTTTCAAATGTTGTTATAGACCCATAGGACACTTGTACCAGTATCGACTTCATGTATAAAAATGTTATCTGCCGTCTGAGACATATGCTGAATGTGATAAGTAACAGTACAGCGCATCTTAGGAATGCTCTCCATCACCAGAGAGACAAAATGTTCTTTACATATCGTGGCAGACAATAGTAGTGTGTCATCACCCTTCATAACCATGAAAAAGCGTCTCAAGGTTGATCCATAAATATTGGCTGTCTTGTTGGCTTGAAATGTTTTTGTTTTAGTATTTATGAGCGAGGAGAAATTGAACGCTGAAAAATGTATTTGCTGTCAGGTGAAATTAGGTGCCAGCAGGCTTTTCAATTAGCTACATTTCATGTGTCACTTTGCATCAGGGAGACAGCAGACCAAATGTGTGCCGCGGAGAGAAGGATGAAAAATAAATAAACACTGAGAGGTGGGGACACATGTGTACACATGCAAAAGCTCACACCTGCTACACTGAGCTATGATTGGTTGTGTCAGTGGCCTCCAAGGCATGTCACGGCTCCGAAAAGTCACATAGACAGGAAGTGATGTTAGCACTGTGTATGTAAATGTGTGTGAGTGTGTGTGTTTGTGCCAGTGTGTACATGTGTGTGTTTTGGTGGATGACAAATATCTCTTTCCCACACACACCCACGAGTAGTTTATCTCATTCTGTGTTTTTCAAACATTATTTCTCTAAAGCTGACAACCTTTGACATTAGACCAGACAGAAATAAGAGATTCACACCGCTGGGTATCATTAAAGGTAGTCTTGAGGAAGCTTCACAATAAAAACATTCATGATGTAAAACTGCTCCAGTAAAAATCTGTTGACTTTTTAAAAAACTTATATATACAGTTTATACCCCCAAAGCCATGCAGACACTAGTTTCTGGTTGCATCCCCTGAATATGTTGTATACAGAGTTTAAGGCTATAGAGACAAGAAATACAACACACTGGATTAAAAATAAATAAGGATAAAACACATCTGTGATATTTGTCAGATAGTACAGACATTTAAAATGCCTAAAGCACCACAATGAAATAATAACCATTCCAGATGCATTTGAATATGAAAAAGAGAAGAAAACTGTGAAACACACACACACACGAGAGAGTAGATTTAATAACTCATATCACTGTGATCAGCTGTTGCCAGTGAGTATTTAAACAATGACATCATGTAAGATGATTTATTATGGTTAAGCAGGCTTTTAGGTCAGATTAGAAACATGATGTCATGACTATTAGGTTAATTGGCAATATTGAAGTAGCGCATTTATGAGATTACACTATATTGAAAGCTCTGATGCTCCACTACTGGCAGGAGAAAAACAATTTTTACAGAAAAATAAAGCCAGCCCTGACTGATCAATAGCTCTTAAGGCCATAGCTACAAAATGTTTGTATTGATAAGAAATCCCTGTAGTATTATTGACTGAATGAATGTCAAATGTGTACTTTTAATTACTTAATAACAGGTTTCTCAAAGCCCTGATGGAAAACTCATTTGCATGTAACGTATCAATGTGGCTGTCGTACCTACTGAAAAGACAAGTTAAGGCAGATGAGCCAAGTGGATTCTGAATATAATTTCAAAAATATACAAATCTTTAGTAAGTTTTGGCAAAAGTTCTTCCATCTTATTCCACTTAAACCTTTTTTTTCTGAATGACCCCAAAGGGTTAGTTAAAATATATCAAAGCTGACATGCTGTCAGGGTTGGTTTATGATGTTTAGCGCTGGTTTGATTCTGGTTAAGCTGATGGATGTTGTTTTACCAGCAAAGCCTGATGATGGTACATGATGTTAGCAGCTCTAAAGGGCAACTCCATGCACATGTCAACCTTAAGATGAATAAATATAGTTTTAGCAAAGGTTTTTACCATCCTGTTAGGTCCGATGTCAATATTTGGTGGTTTGAAAACACTTAAAGTTTTAAAGCTATTTTTGTGTTTTTAAAGTTTTCCATAGTCAGGTAAGTGAATTGTCACATCCGTAACAAGTCATATTCCTCATTAATGTTCACATCCAAATTAAAATATAATAAATATTTGATGGTGTATGAAGAGTCATCCCACAGAAATCTAAAATTACTACAAAATATGTTGTCGTCAAAAACGTGCATGCTTTTTGTCACACCAATAATGCATCAAATGTTCTCTCTTTTAAAATATAAACTTGACTAGTATTTTTCTCATGTCTGGATATCAACGGAGGTTTAGGAAAATTACACAAATATTTCAATATATCGCTAATAAATACATTCTCTGAAAATGTATCTTTAAGGTTTTGACTGAAAATGTCACATCCATAGAGCTGGAATTGCCCAAAATGTACTAAGCTAAGGTTCCTGGCGGAGTTGCCAGCATCCTAAACTCAGGGTAAGCAGTGAACACTTTCTATTAAAGCTGGTTTAACATTCAAGCCTTGCTTTTTCTAATAAAGAATCCCGCTGAACACAACCACAACATTTTCTCATACTCGAGTAGTCTGCACTGGTCAACATATGCGCTAGTCTCCTCACTGTTTATCAAGTTGCCTGTGTGGTAAACAACCCATTTCCTGTCAAAAGAAAACAGACCACTATCCTATCCTCAATATCTTGCCTTCCCCGAGGTCCCCGGCTGCACGTAATTCTGGAGACTCATCTGCCCGCGTGGACGGCTCTGTAAAATTGATTATCTTCGCTGCAGCATTGTCTTAAAAGTCACTTTGGGATTAGTGACTGAGAAGCCAGCAGCTCTCCACAGCCACGATTCTAAATTGATTATAAAAATGCCAGAGTTTGTGACATGGGGGAGAGGCCGCGAAGATAGTGGGGCATATAGAAGGTTTTACTCTGGCTTGTGAAGGTTTCCACTCTCTGGAGGGAAGACATAGTTAAGACAATTTAGAGAGCACTGGACTGTTGCGCTCAGGGCCGCGTCTCACCCCATCGATTGTGCTGTTGACCTACTTAATGTGCCTGCTTACCTGTGTGCAGCTCACGGCGCAGGAGATATGGATGCAGCAGAGGGGAAAAAGCTGCGGTTCGGAATGAAAATGCGGAGGCTGTCTGGAGTTGAGGTGTAGGAGGAAAGTCGCTGGAAATTCTCATTAATGTGCACTGATGTGAAGGCTAAAATGTGTGTGGGTACATGGTTGAGTGGAAATTCAACAGCTACAGTTTATTTGAATTAAGTTGGATAATAATAATTAAAAAAATATTTAAATAACAATTTTGTGTAAGCTGCATTCAAATGCATTGTAAAAAATGATATACTGCCCGGATATTTTCTTTCCATGATTTGTGAATAAGTCAAATTTTTACTAAAAGTCATCAGTTGTTGTACATGTGCATAATCTTAGATGTCCATTTGTCTGTTTTATTTTATGAAGACTTCTCTTTTGTGGTTGTTTGGTAGTCAGTTTCCTGTTTCAACTTCCTGTATGTGCCCACCTGTGTCTCAATTAGTCTATTTAAATGTGCTGTGTGTAATTTTGGGGGGATCCATTGACAGTAATGCAGTATAACATACATTGTATTTGTTCAGATGTGTATAAAGATTTACATAATAATGCGTTGCGTTTTTATTACCTTACAAGGACTTATTTCTATAGGGCTGACCATATGACCCTTTTTTCTTCCGGACGCGTCCTTTCCAGGATTCGAATGCGTCTTCAAGGAGTCAAATTTGTCGACCGCATACGTCGTCGGGGTTTATTATTTCAGGTTATATTTCAAGGTAAGAATGACTACAATGAACTACAATGGTTATACGTCTTAAGCGATGTTATACATGTTCATTTCATAATGCTTTTTTTTACTGAAATGTGAGAACCTCGATGACGTATGCGGTTGACAAATGGCTCATATGGTCACCCTAATTTCTATCTAACTCGATGGAATTCATGTTGGTTCTACAGTGGCCCTAAACGGACAAACTGCTCTACAGAGCGTGTTTTGTTAATACGTGATCTCCTTTGGCAAAGAAGCAAAAACATGACAACATCTTTGCCCTGTGTTTTCTCTACTCTTGATCTAAGGCCTGATGTAAAAATGTTGAATGCGCACAAAATGGACATTGATATTTATGCACACCATACAAAAACTGTTGTTTTACACAAGGTAAAAACAAGATGTTTCATACTTGAGGCTCTTGGTGTTGTTACATTCTACTTTGTGTTGAGGTTTTGTTTAATGGAGGTCAGTGTGTCAGAGCTGTGTGGTAAACCTCAGACGCTTGAGGCCATGGGTTTTAGAAGGTAGGACCGGTTACATTTATTCCTGGTTAATTGTTGTTTGTGCATTGTACACCACTTGCTTTCTGTTATCATAACTGCACTTAAAACTAGGCTTCTGTTTGTTGAAAGACATTGAAACACATTGAAAAAAATCCCATTATTTATCTCACATGCACATTTTGAAATGTTCACAAATGCAGGGGGAGACAATATTTGAATATGTCTTTGTATATTCAAAATTCAAACCTTTCTCAATTTGTTTACTGGTATAGTACAATTCCATGCAAACAGCCACTTGTTGTGTCGTTCAGAGCACATGACTTGCTCTCTGTAAAGTCTGTATAATCAGTTTAAATCTTTATTTATGCACAACGTTGTTATGTTTCTTGGTAATAGTAAACAACTTATACTTTGTGTATCGTTTGCTAAGGAACTAGTATTTTGGTGGTGATTATTTTTATAAAACTGTAAATTATATTTTGATATTAATTAATTAATTAATTTGATTAAAGTGGGTGTAACATGCGGTTTCTGCTATTAATCTTGAGTACCTATAGAGTAGTTGTGCATACTTCGTATCTTCAAGTATTTAGTTTGATCACATTTATAAAAGATTTATACAGCTTTGCGATTGTTTCCGAAAACTTACGGCGGGTGCGGGGGGGAGAGGTAGTCTGAACCAAAGCACGTGTGCACCAATTGATAACAAAAAACAGACATCCGTTTCACTCACTGCATGTCCGGCATCTTTTAGCGCTGGGACGGCTCCCTATATCAGTTTCATATGATCTCCAAATCCAGCAATATATCCACAGTTTATATAACATTCATCACCCAAATGCAGTGAACAGCAAACACCTGAACTTATGCTCTCTCTATTGCAGGAGCGCATGCTCCTTCCCCTGCTCTCCTGTGGCCGTGCCGAGTGCTTTTCCGGGATAATTGTTGAATAAGGGACTAAGAAAAGTTTTACAAAACAGTTTTATATGTTCGAAAAAACTTTCCGAAACCTGTCGATCACTGGGGGAGTATATCGAGCACAGAAATACTAAGTAATACGCCCAACACATTTTTTGACAAGTTGGCCATGTTAAGCATGAGAAGACAACACGTTTTACATTGTTAAGAAGTCAGAATGCATGAAACACCGTTGCAGGGCGGCTTTAAATTAATGTTTTCATCAGCGTGGCTTATTGCTGTACCTAAATGCTTGTGTGGATACAAAATAATCATCACTGTTATTGCTACGAACATAAAAAAGAAGAAAAGAAAACAGATAGGGAAAATATTGGTTAATGATTGAAGTCTTATAGTGAAGAGAAGAAGATCTTGTGGTTTAATTATGGTTTAATTATGACGTCCTAATGACTGGACACTAAACAGGCTGCCACACTCGCATGACTAATAACAGCCCTATCACTGCAACATCTTCAGACAGGAAATCCTCAGACCTTCAGATTAGAGTTACACGTCCTTGCATTGTGAATATGAACTGTATCATGGTAACCGTGAAGATGTGCTAAACATATCTTACTTATACACTCTGCCTATACTGTTTCTCTTGCCTCTCGTCCACACTTTACACTACCTCATCTCTGTATTTACAAATGGCAATATCCCCAAATCAACATTTTTCATGCACTCTGGACACATCACACATGTGTTTACATATTATAAACCACTGTGGACCTCACGTATCTCTACGGACTACTACAGACCTCCTCAGACATCAGACGCCTGTGACCTGCCCCCAAGAGTCTCTATGAAGTCTGAACTATATGAGATTTCTTCATTCTATGCAGACCCCCAAACGTCCCTACGGACCACTAGAGACCTCTTAAGTCATCAGACATTCACCATCATATACCAGAAGCCTTTAAGATCACCGCAGAGACCAAAGGAACACACACAGACGTTTCTTTGATGCTGATCCCGCATTTTACACTCTCCATCAACACACCTGACCTTTTCTAGAGGACGCAGGTGTATTGACCGACCGCGATATTCCTCCGGCTCAAATCTTGAGTCAACACCCATTCCCACCCCTATTTCCGCCGTATTTACCCGGTAAACACTCACTTAGGATGGCTTGTTTACCCCCCTCTTGCCGGGCACACAAACACGCCTTGGTTTCAATCAGTAACTCAACATCATGCTCCAGTTATCCTTTGTTTTTAATGCAGTGTAATGCAGAGCTGTGGAAGTGGAGCTCGGGATCGGTGAAATGGACAACCTTGGCGTGTCTGCTTTGAAACGGGCTGCAGACATATTGATTCTCTGTAGTATGGAGGTGCGGAGAGGTTTTATGCTTTATACAGACTATCGAGTACATGGAGAGTTTGTAGAGATGGGGGGCTGGGAGATGCTTCTGCCAAGTTTATAGTTTTTGCTGCAAAGGAGCAGGTGACAGGTAATATTGGGGAAGCTTTGTGTTGCTTTTCTTTTTTCTTCTCTCTCTCTCTTTCTCTTATTCTCTCTCTCTCTCTCTCTCTCTCTCTCTCTCGCCGCTCTGTATCTATTATGGCTGACATTCCATTCTGCTGTTTAATCACAGTATTGGCCCCTGCAGCTGCACACATATAACTTCATAAACCATACACACACATACTGGTGTCTGACGTACACTATTGCTGTCTCTTTCACATGCACGCACCATTAACTCCCTTCTCTCACCTTCTACACACACAGACTTCTGCTTTATGTGTGGCTTTCCAAACAGTAATTTTGAAGATCCACTGCGATGCAAACTAGCCGACCTGCTTGATGCACAGACAGAGTCTGTCTCTCTGTCTCCGATAGCAGTGCTTGACTAGAAAAGCTTACTGTTACGCTACAAGAACCTTAGTTCTTGCCATATCTCATGCTGGGAGACAAAATTTAAAAGCAACATGCTGCCGGTTTCTTACGGCAGGGGCGCTCCGACTGAAGCCACTAACATGGCCGTATCTGCACGAAGTTAAACCGACATTGTGAAACAGCACAACGGCTTTCATTCGTCTCCTATCACCGGAGCGGGAATTCCAGAGTCCTACATCATTTTGTTGGGAGGTGTGGGAATTAGTCTCTTCACACCATAGGCAATGTCTTTGGCTGTCCTTGGTTGAAGAGAGCACACACACTCACAGACAGACAGATATTGGAAAGGGTGAGGGGGTCCGTCAGGGTTTTTGAGCTTCAGGGACGACCATTTGTATTCCTATCACACTGATGACAGAGAGTGTTTGTGTACACACGTGTGTGTGTGTGTGTGTGTGTGTGTGTGCGTGTGTGTTGTGAGGAGACCGGAGGATTTTGCAGGTGCTTGAAATCAAAGGCTGAAGATTCAGCTCACTACGCTCAGTTTAGTCTCACAGAAAGCAGACGGACTGAGAGCATATGTGTGACTCTTTAGATAACGTAAAGCTTTTATCTGAACTTTAAGGCTTTATCTGTGGAAATATAGGGAACTTTTAGGTTATATTATGAAAGTCTGTGATGGACGTTATTAGTGTTTTATCTGTCTTTGTAGTCATGATCATTTTAAATTATAATATTTTCCTTCAAATATTGAAAAAAATAATAAGTAAAAACATGTTTTTGGAACAACATTCTTATCTATCAGTCTGAGCTCCGACGTTTAGTAAAGCCTTATTCTGGTAAAGAGTAAAGACCAACAACAATTTGCCTAATTTTAAGGACATGTAAATCTGAAATAGTTGATACTTTAATAATAGTCAAAAAAATACTATACAGGCATTGCTAAATCTGCAACTGCAGCCTGGTCCCTTGTGTTTGGTTTGCATTTACATCTACATGTATTTATACAGAATGTTAAATATAATATATTTATAAAGAATGTCTTGTCATTATAGTTTATACAACTTCATGTAAGTGGTTGACAGAGAGTTAAAGATGTGCATTTTGTTTTTATGGCACTTTCTGTGTGAAATCGGCGTGTGTGTGTGTATGCATGTGTGTGTGTAGCCTGTTGGAGGTCAGAGCAGGGCAGAACACCTGTTGTGTGAACCTCAGGAGAACATATGGTACAGAGGAGAGTAGAAGGTGAGCCAAATGGAGTGAAGAATGGGAAGGTAGAAAGAGATTTGGAGGAAAGTATAAACAGAAAGGTAAAAGACAATTGTTCGTGTCAAAGAAAGGAGGGGGTTGAGAAGAAGTTATTATAGTCCCTGGTGATAAAGCTCTGAACCATTTCTCAAGATTATCTTAATGACATAGTTCACCCAGATATGAAAATTCTCTAATAATTTACTCAACCCCATTCCATCCCAGGTTTGTAGGCTATGACTTTTCTTCCGACATTCAGAGCTATACTATATTAAATAATATCCTGGCTTTTCCAAGCTTTGTAATGCCAATGAATGGCCCTCGTTCCAAACTCAGGATAGATTCTCCAAAAAGTGCATTCAACTGGTGTGTTAAACTTATTTAGCAAATGTTATATTGCATGTGTAATATACTCTCAGTCCAGGTCAAATATTGAAATATGGCGGCATGTTGAATTTGGTTCTTGCATGTTGCTTGACTACTTACTATATAATGTTGAAACATGCATATGAAAACTATAGGCCTATTCGCACGGGATCAGTATTATTTGGGGACCTTGGTGATTTAGAAACTACCTCCCCACATCTGAATTTCATGTGGCGCATTCACAAGGGATAACTGAAGCCTGTGATTTTACTCAAATTTACAGACTTATTTCCTGGACGTAATGGAAAGGCTTTGCGTATAGTTTGTATATATTGTTGTGTATAACAATATGACTGTACCTGTGAGCAAATGAGACCCACGATCGCATTCCGGGATCTCCCTCGGTACGGGAGTTTCAACAATAAAAATAAAAAAACGGGAGACTCTCATCCAAACAGCTTGGCAGCTATGGATATGACCCAGCACCTGAAATAATATCAAATCACTTTAACTCAGCCTCTATTATTAGCAAACGGTGGATAAAACCTTGAAAAATAATATACAAGCCCCCCAAATCACAGAGATGCCGATTCGCACAGGACTAATATTATCACAGGACCTCGGTGTTCGGCAAACTAAGGTAGGTAATTTGCGGGGGAATTTTATACTTTACAAATTAAAGACATGGCTGATTCGCATGGGATTAAAATCACAGACAACGTCCTCAATTATTACAAATGACTAGATGTCACCAGGCAATACTAATCCCATGCGAAAATGCCTTATGAGACACACAAGAACCAATGAGACACAAGAACCAAAGATGTCTCGCCATCTTTGAAATTATCTTGCCAGGGTGAATGTTATTGTCTGTTTAGACTCACTTTTTACATAACAGCCGATGATCTCAAAATATTATTCACAAATGATGAGAGAATTTTCATATTTTAGTTCAATATTCCTTTAACTAGTTAAATGCAGGATGGTTCCTTAAACAGGTTAGGAAAGATGGTTAATCAACATGGGATAGTTAACCCCAACAATTCTGACATTATTACTCTGTCTTTCGGATTTAATGTCTCAAAACATGATATTTGAATGCTTATATGGTGGATGACATTTTTAACCAGATGGAGATTTTATGATAAACTACACTTATGTGTTTTTTTATGTGAAGAACAGTTGGTGACCAGCTAAAGCCATCATTAAAGTGCCTCAAAATCATAAATATAGTGTCATATAGTGGCATGGTTGTAACTTGTCATTTATCCTGAGCTGAACCTATCTGTTTTAGACTGTTATTTCACCAGGGACCAAGAGATTGTTGTCAACGTTATGAGTGTGTGCAATAGAGACAGAGAGAAAGAGAGCGGTGAAGACAAAAATAACAGTGAACCTGTCTGGAAGAAAACTTCCCGCATATTATTTAGAAGTACCATGTGTGTGTGTGTCCAGAGAGAGAGAGAGAGAGAGATCAGATGTCAGATGATCCTCATCCACCTCCTAATTAACTCTGGCTCTGTTGTCTTCATCTCTGAAGATCATGACCTTTACAATAACATGTCATTGTGAGGGCTCAACGGATCTTTGCTGGACAGGTGTGGTGTGAAGATGAGACAATTAGCCACACACACACAGCCATGTCCTGAGCCAAAGACAGCTGAATAATCTGCACAGTTTCTGTCTGGGTCTTTTTTAATGGACAACTCGATACGGCCGGCTGATTTATTCTTCTGTATCATTTAGTTCAATTAAATATATTGTGCTGGAACTAGTCCCCACAGGCTCATTCTATCACTGAGCGCTAATTATTTTCAATCACAGTGACCTGACCATGACACTTTACTCTCTGGACTGCTAAACAGTTTCAGCAGTTCACATGTGTGTGTTCCTATTTTAGAAAAAAGGAAAAAGAGAGATAAACCTGTGGAGAGGAATTGTGGGAGTTTTTCAGTTGAATCTCCACCACAGTAATAGTTTTCGCTTTTCATGGACATCATCAATTTAACATACCAAACCTACACCGTGGATCTGTTTAACAAAATGAATCCATCCACCATCCATCCATTTTCTTCCGCTTATCCGGGGCCAGGTCGAGGGGCCGGAGTCTAAGCAGGGATGCCCAGACTTCCCTCTCCCTAGACACTTCCTCCAGCTCTTCCGGGGGGACACCGAGGCGTTCCCAGGCCAGCCGGGAGACATAGTCCTTCCAGCGTGTCCTAGGTCTTCCCCGGGGTCTTCTCCCGGTGGGACATGCCCGGAACGCCTTCCCAGGAAGGCGTCCAGGGGGCATCCGGAAAAGATGCCCGAGCCACCTCAGCTGGCCCCTCTCAATGTGGAGGAGCAGCGGATCTACTCTGAGCTCCTCCCGAGTGACCTATTACAGAAATAAACAGCAAAATTATTGGGTGTTGTAAACATGTAGTGTTCCTTTACCAAAAAGTGTTTTACAGTGTTTTTTTTCTGGCAGCTGCTGGAATATTTGTTTTAGACTACCATAGTTTGCTGGTCTCCCAACTTTGATTGTCCATTTTAGAGGGTTTTTGTGCACTTGTTGTCTGGTAACAGGCTGCTACACTCTAAAAATAAAGGTGATTCATGATGTCATAGAAGAACCTTTTTGGTGTAAATGGTTCCATAAAGAACCTTTAACATCCAAAGATCCTTTCTGTTTCACAAAAGGTTCTTTGTGGCAAAAAAAGTTCTTCAGATTATGAGAAGGTAAGAAAGATAGTTCTTTAAAGATCCTTTGACTGAATGGTTCTTTGTTGAACCAAAAATGACTATTTTAGGGCAATCCTGGAAAGAACCTTTAACGCACCTTTATTTTTAAGAGTGTATGGGTAAAGCATTTGAGCACCTTAGCCAAAACTGTGACACAAAAAACAATTTTGACAAATTGCAGACTAGCCTAAATATTTAGGATTCATTTATTTTTTTCAGCATTTGTCTTGACATGTCTTTCATTCTGGATGACTTCTGACTGACTTGTTGCAATGCATTTAGTATGGTCTCCTTCAGTGAATGACATCTGCTCTAGATCTTGGTCAAAAGAACAAATCTCACATAGGCATTATACTTATACTACCATCATTTTGATACAGTGTTAAGTGTTTCTATAGCTCAGCTGGTAGAGCATTGTGTAAGAAGTGCCACAGATTGTGGCTTTGATTTCCAGAGAACACTCATTCTTATCAAATGTATAGCTTGATCTGTTGCTCTGGATAAAAGTGTCACATTTCAAGTCTGAGTTTATGAATACTTTATATCCCTCAAGTGTGGGAAATTAAATGATATGCAAGTGAAACCCTCAACTTTCACTATCTAAGATGGATGAGATGTTGATGTGAAAACTGCATATTAACTTACTCCCACTCTGATCTAGCAATTGAGCACCATCGTCTAAGTAAATGAAGGACTATAAAGATATTTGTGGCGTGTTTGAGTGAAATTGAGCAAGCAACATCAAATCTACGGATGTCAAATGATAAATAGTTTAGCCTGTGTGGGTTGGTTAATGAGCCCGTTCTTATATCAGCCAGACCTGGTCATCTTTGCGGCGAATTGCCACCTGGTATGTGGCCCGAATACGCTTCGGCTCTTGGAGTCTCACCCACGATCATCCATCATCCTCAGTGTCTAATCATCCTTCAGACAACGACGCTTACATGGAGTCGGCGAGATCCGCTCTCTCGCCTTGACAACCCACGAGGAAATTACTTATTTATCATTCACAGGCCAGTGATTGCAGAGCACAGCCTGTCTCGCGCACACACTCTTAAATGGAGTTGAAGAGCACTTTTTTCTTTTTTAAATCTTTATCTTTTGTAATCCATAACAGTGGAATAAAGCTGCACTGATGGAAAAAGTTTTCATGTTGATTTCCTCTGGATTAGAGAAGGCTGCTATCTACTGAGTTTAGTAACATTTCAACACGGTCTAAATGTTGATTTCTTGTCTATGTGAAATCTGTTTTTATTTTATGTATTGTAGCTACACTGCCATAACATGCCACTTGTTTCCATGGACACTGCTACTGTTATAGTAAGATAAGGATAATAAATTTGTATGAAAAAACGATTTATAAAAAAAATGCAGTAAAAAGATTTTTCTTTCAAGAATTCATTTTACTCGGCACTCATATGGACAAAGGCAAAAATAATCACATTAATTAATAAGAATCAATATCTAATTAAAAGACAAACAAGGTATTGATATATCACAAAGGTTATAGAATGTTACCCAGGCGGGACATTAAAACACAAGCAATTGGTCAATACATTATTAATATGATCAAAACAAGGTCCACAGACTCTCTGCACCTAGACTTGTTATTGGACTTCAGAGCAACAACTGCAATGCTTTAAATGAGAAGCTAGACTGTGATTTAACCAAATGTCTCGAGCATGTTACAGGATTATCATCCTTAAATGGTCGGTGCCGCATGACTGGTTATATTTAAGTTTAAACTGTTCGGATGCTGAGTTCCAAAAATATAGCCCCGTAATGGCTTTTTTGAATGACAGCACATTAAAAATGTTAAAGCAACTTTCAATTATTTTATGATTTTAATAATAATTTGTCAGGAGCAAGCTCCAATGCAGTACTGTCAAAGTCATGATGAATAAAGCCATTATACTGTCTGGTCCACATAACAGCTGATTCCAAGAACTGCCCATTTAGACAGAATGAAAAAAATTGTTCAAATTAAAGCATGGCACTGTACAGAAAACACTGACTTATATTGGAAAAACTATACAGATTTAATTTTCTGTCCAGCCAAGAGTAAAAAGTACAAACTGTTTTATTTATGCAGTCAATATTGCCTCTATATCGCCATCTCTGTTTGAAACATAATATAGCAGGTATACTCTACATTACAATAATATGATTGAAGTTAAATGATGACAAACTTACATTTTGACGATACATTTTTGTTCATTTTCACCCAAAAAAACGAAAACAAACTGTTTGCCAAGACTTTCAGAATCCATAAAAGCAGCCAATCAGATAGGAACTGTTGACATCAGTCAGCACTTGCCATCTTTTGTGTGATATGCATCAGGGACAGTTCAGGGATAATTCTGTCATCATTTACTCATCATCATGTCAATTCAAACCTGAATGAATTTTTTTTATCTGCAGAATATAAAAGGAGATATTTTGAAGAACGATGATAACCAAACAACATTTGCCCCTATTGTGTGGAAACAAAACCACTGAGACATTTCTCAAAATATCTAGTGTGCTCAACATTAAAGAAAAAAATAAGGTTTTGAACCACATGAGGGTAAATCAAGTTTGTTCTTAGAGTGAACTATCCCTTTAGTCAATAGATTGAGGGCTGTTTTATGTCATGTTATGCATGTATTTGCATTATCAGGTTAGACTGCAATTTGGAAGTTATACTTGTTAAGACTGCAATAAAGGTCTTTCCAGAAAACTACTGTAAGAAAGGGAAAGAACAATGACCTGTTACCACAAAATAGGTCTCACTGTTCCAATAAACAGAAGTCTAAATTGTTACATTGCCTTTGTCTCATCTCAAAGAAAGACCATTCAAAAATATTTAATGAACTGCAATTGATTTCATATGCATCTTTCATAACAAATCTTTCCTCTATCGTGCTTTTATTTGGCTCAACTACACTGGCAGGCCAAAGACAGCCATCTCTTGGCACTGTCACATGGCTGGCACAATCTTTCAATGCCAGCTACCTCAGAACGTGCGGACGAGAGCACTGCCAAAACAATTAATATAACAGCCTAAACTAATGCTGCAGAGAAAATCTTAAATCACAATGCAAGTAACCAGAGATAATAATACTGCCAAGATACACACTCCCCGGAAACACATATACACACAAAATGTCCTAGCGGTTCCTCAATATCCTTAGTTTCTATAAGCTTCTATTAGAGACATTTATGTTCATGTTTACCTGCATAAAACACAAAACACTTGTAGTTAAGAGGAAAATGAGAAGCATGATACATCACCTCACAGCTTGTCTCTTTGGCATTACAATCAATATATGTCTAACCAAGGCCAACTCAGGGAAGTAATCACTCCTCAGTGTAATATAATGGGGTATCTGGAAGGACAACGCTCAAGATTACATTCTCTGAGCCTTTGAAAGACGAATAAGTGAGTCATATGTCAGAATTACTTCAACAATAGAATCTGATAAAGAGATTGATGTTGTTCTTGTAGCACAGATGGCAGGGAATAATGCTTGCAACAGAAAGTTCATGGGTTTCATTCCCAAAAAACAAAAATAAATGTTAAAAAAAAATCTTTCAACTGGGGTGACTTAAATATACCTTAAAATAATATTTTTCCTTTGAAATTACAGGATATAAGAATATATATATATTTTGTAGTGGTAAAAACAAGTTTCCTATTCTTGTCTTTTGTTTCTTGTCCACTGTGGGAGATGCTGATGATATTATTTTGACGCGTACCATAAATAGATCCAGAGAGGCGTGTTGAGGTTGCAAACAAATAACTGAAGTTTATTAAATCAAAAATAAAGATGCATTCTAACAAAATGAAACAAACAACTTTTTAGGCCGCTTGCAGGTTTGTTGCACCATGCCACCCTAGCTCCATGTGCATGGTCAAAAGACTGTGTGCTCTTGCACCAGCGCCCCCTTCCTGTCAGGGGTGGCCTATCCTTTATACAACTTTTCCCCTCTCACCTATAGAGGGCACACACTCAGAGAAATAAACAATTTACAATATAATTAATAGATATTTAAATTAACATATTTATAAAAATTAAATAAGGTGTAAGAATGGCTCCTACACCCGGCCCCTAATTGAGCGTTTAAGCATCAATTACAATACATTAAATGTAAATGGAGCCAAAATGAGCTTATTATAGAAAAAAAATGAATACTCATCTTTAAATATTATTTAGTAGGCACTCCTATGGTTCAGATCTAAATTTCTGCATCTTCCAATAGCAGGCAAAGTTTGGTAACAGGTCTTTCCAAGAAACCAGTCTTAGTCTTAAATTGAACAGTTCTTATGAGTCCTTTGGAATCAGGAAAAACTTCTGTTATTTTCCCAATAGGCCACGATCCACGAGGTGCTGAACTATCCACGAGCAGCACAATATCTCCTTTCTGCAGTCCTCTTTTTGCAGTAAACCATCTCTGTCGTTCCTGTAGTAATGGTAAGTTGGGACCACCTCTTCCAAAACAGGTCTGCTAAATATTGTACTTGCCTCCACCGACATCTGTTGTATACGTCTGAGCTTTGAAACAATCCAGGTGGCAATCTAGGGCTAGACTTTAGCAGAAGAATGTGATTTGGTGTCAAAGGTTCCAGATCATGATGGTCATCAGACAATGTGGTAATGGGACGACTATTCAAAATTGCTTCGATTTCACAAAATAGTGTTTATAGTCCATCATCGAGGGTGTGTTGTTGTTGTTGTAAAATAGAGCATAAGATCTGCCTCACCATTCGAATGAGCCTCTCCCATACTCCCCCATGATGTGTGGCTGTTGGAGGATTAAAAGTCCACTGAATTCCTTTCTGGGGCATTACTTTCTGGATTCTGCTTTGGTTCCATTCTGAAAGTGAATTCTGTAACTCTCTTTTTGCACCCACGAGGTTAGTCCCGTTATCTGATCGAATATGCAGTACTTGGCCCCTTCTGGCTACGAATCTTCTTAAAGCGTCAATGCAGGAATCTGTATTCAGTGAGTGAGCCATTTCTAGGTGAACTGCCCTGCTTGTCATGCAAGTGAAAATAACCCCATATCTTTTAACCTGACCTCTTCCTCTTTTTGTCACGAAAGGTCCAAAGTAGTCAACACCAACATTGCTGAAAGGTGGAAGATCAGCTTGTAATCTTTCCTTTGGTAAATCTGCCATCTTTTGCTCTCCAATCTTTCCTCTTACACGCTTGCACACAACACATTTAGACAGAACTTTGCGGGCTGCAGAATTGGCATTTATAATCCAACATTTTTTTCTCAGGTGTGAGAGAACATGGTTTCTGCCTGCATGTGTGAAGATCTTTTGGAAGTATTATTGGTCGCTTGGTTTCCTCAGGCATTGCAGACTTGTCCAACCTTCCTCCAACCCTCAAAACTCCATCATCCATCACAGGATCTAGCTTGTACAGGCTGCTGAATCTATTCAATCGCTTTCCAACAAGTGATGTCTTTTTAATTCTTGACATTTCCTCTGAATACCTTTGTTTCTGGCAAAACTCAACGATGGCCTTTTCTGCTTTCAAGAGATCATCCAGGCATACGGATTGTCCACAAAGTGATGTCTTAAATGCTTTAATTTCATTACATTGTTTAGCCTTGTTTGGGCTCTGAGTGTCCTTATTCACGCAGGTTGCCTGTATTTCTTTTCTTTTTGTAGTGAGCAGGCGAAGGATATTCTTGAACTTCAAGAACCATGCTACTGCCAACTTTAGCTTTGTCCAACTTGAGAAATAGTTAAGCAATTGGCTGGTAGGATTTTCCTTTTCTTTAATGATAGTACTATAAACAGTGGTGTTCCTTTTAACTTCAAGATACTCGAGTGAGAGAGACATGGGTCCCAGGGACTCTTTAGGCCATTCCTCTTCTTTCTTCCATAGAAAGTCTGGTCCATGGATCCACTCTTTGCACTTCACCAATGTGCCGGCACTCACCCCTCTTGATGCTAGGTCAGCAGGGTTCTGCTTTGTTCTGATGAATTTCCACTGAGTTACATCTGTGTTTTCTCTAATAACAGAGATCCTATTAGCTACAAATGTGCGGAATCTTGCATTCTCATTTGCAATGTATTTCAGCACTGACTGACTATCAGTCCAAAAGGTTGAGCTTTCGAGATCTATCTCCAAAGCTTTCCTTACCATAATGTCCACTCTGACTGCTAGCACTGCAGCTGTAAGTTCTAGACGCGGAATTGTGACTTGCTTAAGTGGATCCACTCTGGCTTTCCCCAACATAAAAGACACATGTACATTGTGCATATCATCAGTCAGTCTCAAGTAACTCACTATGCCGTATCCTTGTTCACTAGCATCAGAGAAATGATGCAGCTCTGCTTGCTTCAGCATTCCAAAACCAGTTGGTTTTACACAACGTGCCACTCTGAAATCTTCAATCTCATCAAGATCCTTTATCCATTTTGTCCACTTGTCCACTGCACCCTGTGGCATTTCCTCATCCCAGCCACATTTATTCCTACAGAGGTCTTGGATAAGCAATTTTGCAGGTAGAGTAAAGGGACTCAAAAATCCAAGTGGATCATAGATGGAGCTTACAACTGATAGTAAGTTTCTTCGGGTGTGGGATTTGCACTTGACAGTGATATTGAATTTGAACATATCCTTCTCCACGCACCACAACAATCCAAGAGCTCTTTCAGTGGGAAGCTTTTCCCTATCGAGATCCAATTCCCTCACATTCTGAGCTCTGTCTTCCTTTGGAATATGTGCAAGAACAGTGCGACTGTTACTCACCCATTTTGTGAGATGGAATCCTCCTGTTTGACAGAGAGATGTTAGATCGTTCACCAATTTTACTGCTTCATGCTCTGTTGGAAGGGACTTCAAGCAATCGTCTACATAGAAGTTGTTCTCAACAGTGTTTATCACCTCATTTCGAAAACCGTTTTTGTTTTCTTTGGCTGTTTGTCTTAGAGCAAAGTTTGCACAGCTGGGGGATGAGACTGCCCCAAATAGATGTACCATCATTCGATGTTCCACAGCTGGCATGCTGACATCACCACTTGGCCACCAGAGGAATCGCAAGAAGTCAACATAATTTCTTGACACTCTGACCTGATGGAACATTGCTTTGATATCAGTCATAACTGCAATAGATTCTTGGCGAAATCTGGTCAAAACATCAAAAAGTGTGCTCGTCAAATCAGGACCCTGAAGAAGTTCTGAGTTGAGGGATTTACCTTGAAAAGTAGCAGCACAGTCAAAAACCACCCTTATGGTCTGTTTTTGGGGATGGTATACACCATGATGTGGGATGTACCACAATTTACCATCTGACCTTTTTAGCTCTTGATGTGGCACCACTTCAGCATAGCCCTTATTTATTACTTCTGTTAGAAATTCAGTGTAGTCGGTTTTGAATTTTTCGTTCCTCTTGAACTTTCTTTTCAAACTTTGAAGTCGCTGTTCTGCCACTTGGTAATTGTTAGGCAATGCTGTGTCGTCCCTCCTAAAAGGTAGATCAAGAGTGTAATGTCCATTTTTTAACTTTATCGACTGTTCTGCGATCTTGATGAATCTTTTGTCTTCTATAGACATTTCAGCCTTCTCTTCACTTGACCTCTCATTAAAATCATGATTGTATTGTTGCATCAACATTTCTTCCAAGTTCGAGACAGAAATTCTGTTAACAACAACACCATCACAACTGTTCCTGTTTGCAGTGTTTTTGCCTTGTAAAGGACCATTAATAACCCATCCTAGTAGGGTCTTAACTGCATATGGCCCATCCTCTTGGCTATTAAGGATTTCCCAAGGTTCAATGGCTTTGGGAGCATTGCTTCCAATCAACAACTCCACCTTGGCTGGAATCCTAGGAAACTGCACCCGACTAAGGTATGACCATTTAGATAGTTCTTCCGTTGTGGGGATATTACAGGTGTCAACAGGCATTATCTTTTGGGTGTAGACTTCTGGCAGGTGGATGAAGTTACTTTCTTCCAGTGAAGAAACTTCCAGCCCGCTAACAATGTAAGAGGGCACAGACTTATCTTGGCTCATTGTTCGAAGAAGAATATTGTCTTTCTTCCAGTAATGTTCAGTTTCCTCATAAGATCCTCTGTGCAGAAACTTGCAGAGCTACCAGGATCAAGGAAGGCATATGTTTCCAAAATCTTACTTCCTTTTGAACTTTTAATCTGTACTGGTACAATCGACAACAAACATTCTGTGTAAGTCTGCATGTTTCTGACTCCAGTATGCTTACCATCTTGAAGGGAGACCTGTGTGCTACTCACAGGTGTTTCCTTAAGTTGTTTTGATGATTCCAATGCTTTAATGTGTAACACACTTGGATGCGGTTTGCTGCATATGGAGCAGTTAAGATGCTATGTGCAGTCTTTACTCAAATGTCCTCCTTTGGTTAAACACCCAAAACAGATTCCATTCTGTCTAACAAAGTTGATCTTTTCCCTGTGTGGCTGCTTTTCAAACTGTAAGCATGACATCAAATCATGTCCATTGTTACAATAGAGACATGACATTGGCTGTAAATCCTTAGATGTGGTTTGTGGCGAGTTCACATGCACATTGGTAGCAAAACTGCCTTTGGATTTGGGTTTCAATACTTTGGGCTTTCCTTTGCTTGGGCTTGAGTCTTGGATTTCACCAAATATTGGGTCTGAGACAATGTTAGCTTGTTTTTCAATGAAGCTGACGAGATCTACCATCTTTACCTTGTTCGACCGCTGTTCTTGCAACTCAAATGCCTTTGTACGCCATCTCTCTCTGAGCTTGTATGGGAGCTTGAAAGCAATACTCCTCATATTGGAGACTGTGTCCAGTTCTTCCATGAACTCCAAGTCTTCCATACTATTGCAGCAGCTTCTAAGAAACAACGCAAAAGCCTGTAAAGCCTTTGGATCTTCTGGTTTTATTGAAGGCCAGGAGAGTGCTTTCTCGATATAAGCACATGAAATCCTATATGCATTACCAAAGTGTTCTTTCAATAGCTGCTTTGCCTTTTGATAACCTTGGTTCGGTGACATGTGTTGGCAACTTCTTACCAGCTCATGTGGTAGTCCCCTTGTGTACTGAAGGAGAAAGTGCAGCCTGTCTGCATTATCATCGGTTTTAGTTTCAATGATGTGCTCAAAAGAATGAAGGAATGACCTGTATTGCAGAATATCTCCAACAAAGATTGGAATTTCTCCTCTTGGTAAGGTGGAAAGAAGTTGTTGTTTCACAAGCATATCTGTCAAGTTGTTTTGTTTTCGAAGAATTCTAGCAAGATCAGGCCCTTGAACGACATTAGATGAAGATGAATCTCTACTTTGTAGAGGTCTTGCTTGAACTGTATGAAAGATTTGTGCAGAGGATTTGGAGTCAGTGTTCATGGTGGTGGTCTGTTGAATTGCATTGCTGATCTGAGGATAAGAATGTCTTGCAGTTTGAGTTGGTGCTGTAGAGAATCCATGAAAAGTCTCTTTTGGGCGCACATCTTGTGCATTTGTTGCACTGGATAGAGTTTTATCCAACATCTCCTTACAATACACATTCATGGGATCTTCTTCAACAGCATTTCCATTGGTTATTAAGGAATCTGCATTCTTGAGATACTCGATTTTTGCTGTGCTGGCTGCAATTTAAGCTTGAATTTTCCACACCTCCTTCATCTTTTTAAGTTCCTCCTCTTTCTTCTCTATAGCATGTTTTTGTGGCAGTGCATTGGCTTTGGCGAGTAAAGCTGCCCTCTCTGCCTCTGCACAGATACGCGCTGAGGCTGATGTTGACACACTTGATCTGCTTAAATTTGATCTGCTAGATCTACCAGATCTACTGCTACGCACAGACAAAACAACTGAAGTGTTATCTTCATCATTTAGTTGGTCATTCATTTTAAGAGAAGAAGAAGCTTGAGTATCGGTTTGAGGATCAGGTTCTTGAATAGTAGACATCCACTTCTCAACAGTAGACACGAAAATTTCAACTTGCTTCATTCTTGGTTCAAACCAGGTTTTCAAATCTTTAACTTTATCCTCTTCACTTAACACTTGTACATATGATTCTTGAAGAGACTTGAATTCAACAAACATTTCATTAAACTTCATCATGTTTCCCTTTACTTCTTCAAGATATTCAGCATCAGTCATCAAAGAGTTAACAATATTAATTCTCCTTGTAAGATGTGCCATCTTGCCTGCTCTAGAGGCTTTCAAACGAGCAGCAACCTCATTCAAGTCTTTTTGAGCTGAGTTTGGGGATTGTTCTTGAATAGACTCATCCATTTTGTTTCAAACAAGCAAATATCCTTTTTCCAAAGACACAAACTTTTCAAATTTCCTTTAATTCCTCTTTAAAATGGCATATATCAAGACCTTTGAACTCTTTCATCAAATGAATCCTTTCATTCACTGTTTGCAGCATCAAACTTGAAAGTGTTTCCAATAACATTCAAATTTAACTCAGCACATTGTTTCCGCAAGCACATACCTCTTTGAGAAGTTTCCTTTGTTCTCTGCTTCCAATGCCATGCGGTCTTCAAACAGTCCATCCACTCAATTCAAGTTTAAGGATAATCCTCCTTTTCTCAAACATATTCCATTTTCAAAGCTAGTCTTTTGACATTTTGTAGTGGTAAAAACAAGTTTCCTATTCTTGTCTTTTGTTTCTTGTCCACTGTGGGAGATGCTGATGATATTATTTTGACGCGTACCATAAATAGATCCAGAGAGCCCTAATATATATATTAGGGCTGTCAAACGATTAATCATATCCAGAATAAAAGTTTGTGTTTACATAATATATGTCTATGTACTGTGCATATTAATTCATTTATGTTTTATAAATACCAACACATACTCATGTATACATATTTAGGAAATATTTATATTTATTTATATATATTTACCAACAATTGAAATTATATATAAATGTCTGTGTATATAATGTATACATTTCTTAAATATATGCAGTGATGTGTATGTGTTAATAAATACAAAATTATTATGCACAGCACACAGATATATATTAGATTATTCTTTTTACAGATATATATACAGTATATATATGTGCATGGTAAATAGTGATGAGTATGAATGTACACTGCAAGTAATGTGCCAAATCCTTTAATGTAAATTTAAAATACCATTCCTGTATCAAAGGTAACAAATTTTCTTCCAAGGGGATTAAAAAAGGGATTATTTTCAAGATAGCAACATACGTTGCTAATTCATAAATCATGTGATGGTAAGACATAATGGATTCAGCTTTGACATAGATATGTCTCCTAATTTCTTTCTCACATACAGAGTATGAAGCTAGAATAAAAAAATGTATCAGTTTTAAAATATCTGTTCCTTGAATTCAGTCAGGACAAATGTGAATCCCTGCATAATTGTATGTGTTTGTAAAATCAGCAGATGAGGCTTTTTTTCATATTCGTTCGATTCCAGGAATATAAAAATATAGTGAGCAGCAGTACACTTTGAATTAAAATTGTGAATTTTCTCACGAAAATATTTTTACACTATGTTTGATTTGGGCTGCGGGCACAAGAATGATATAAAGGCTGTCCATCACAATGTAGCCAATGGAGTGATGTCAGCATGTTGACTGGTGCCAGTGCAATCATGATTGTGTTGACATGGTGAGAACAAGGAGAAAAAGAGAGGGAGATTGTAGGCTTTCATTTGTCAGAGGCTATTGAGAGCGTCAGCTTGTGTGCAGAGGCTAAACCTTGAACCATACAGGAGTGATCCATCTCCGTCAAAGCACAAATACAAACACACACACACATCCCCAGTGTTACAAAGCTGGAGGGGCTTTCGACCTACAGCATACTTGAATACCAAACATTTTCTAATAATAAATGTACAAACTAAAATACTTTTTTAAAAATGAAAACTGACAGTATAGGGGCATGATGCCAAAAAAATCTATTACTTAAGCCAACTGCCTAATGCCATTTTGCAGGTGTATTTGTCTCCATGAATAATTCATTCTGTTACCAAAAGTTTTGAAGGGGATTATAGATTTACAGATTTTTCAACATGGCAACAACCAAGATAGGCAACTCACTCATTGTTTTTATTTCTATTGCAAATTCCTATAATTTGTTGCAGAAATCAACATTTGCGGATCACAAGCAACCACCACTGATACTTGTTCCTTATTACATCATACACTCCATAACAAACAGCTGAGATCTACCTTCCTCATCAAAGCACAGATCTGGATGACACACTTACAGCAGTCGAGTTCAATAGGTAACACAGCAGATCAAAAACTTCCTCCATTAGACAGCTGCGGCTCATTCTTCAGGGGTCCGTGGAGCCCACACGAGCGAGCGAGTACCACAAGGAGGTGTTTCAAGAGGAAGATGTCACTGTACGGCTCATGAATAATAGGCCAAGTTGACTGATGACATGCACAAGATGTTTAAAATGGCTCTAGAGAAAGTCTTGTAAGATTGAATGGGAGCAGAGGCAATTTCAGAAAGACACATCACAGAAATGTCAGTGAGGAGGCTGGTGGTTTTTTTCTGGAAAGGGTGGGGCAAAGGTGAAAAGGTGACTGTAGAAGCCACAAAAGAAAATATGAAAAGATATGGAGGCAGAAAGAGCACTGAGATTGGCTTGTGCGTTGTAGATATTGAAATCCCCTAATACCCTTTCGGAAAACTGATCCAGCTCGGCAGGCAGTCCGAATTTGTTATTTATTTTTCATCTGACATTTGGGGAAATCATTTAAACGGAAGTATTTCATAAAAGATGCAGTACGCCTGTGAGGTTAACAGGTCTGCATGTCTCTTTGACAGAAGAGGAAATATTATGAAACATTGAAATGGACTTTTAAATATCACTGTGCAATTATAGATGGAGTCAATAATCTTCACTGGGTTCATTAAGGTAATGAATTTCCTTTATAAACTTATTGGGACGAGCAATTCAATCAAACTTTATTGCAACAGTCCTGTGTGATTGGTTGGGTAGAGGGGTTTCATATCAGCTTTTATACGATCATCTTACGTGAATGTAACATGCTGATGTTACTGTAAATATGGTGTGCAAAATTCATGTTTTGATATTTGATAAAAACACAAGGCATAGTTAATAATGGCATCTGGACTATGGGACAAATATTAACATTGAAAATGTAACATTAAATGTATTTCATTAATCATGTATCCCCCAAGAGGATGTCTACCCAACGAATCAAGTGAAACCTCAGACCTCCTTTTCTCTATTCGTATTCTTGACTGCTCCCCCTGTCATGCATAAGGTGTGGGAAATGTCATATTGGGCAATTAAACGGCATAAAGGGATTGTTACACCTAGTCCTATTAGGCGAATCTGATATAAATAATGCGTTCTCTTTGTGTGGGTGCATGCATGCCTGTGTCCATGAGAGTGTATTACCTTACACACCCCTTATTCATTATCGTATACAGTCACAGGTGTGCTTTCCTTGAGAGAGGGAATAATACATTGCATTTCCACCTACTCTATTTTGTTTTACCATATAAAACAGAAAGTAGGACTATATAAAATTGTATATTAAGGTTTTCTATGACTTTTTCTTGTCATTTCCCCAGTGGTGCAGAGGTGCCAACATTCTCAGCCATTCATCTTTTGATGGACAGGTGGTGGTGGAACCCAGTGATTTTATCTTGGAAATGTAATGTTCTCAAAAAAACTTCTTTATTTATGTCTTTGTGGGGATTTTTGATCGTATACATTTTCTGTAACAAACATATAAAATGAATTATAATTGTATTATTTACAAAATATGTATAGTTTCTAATCAACGCAGCAATTTGATACATTATGCTGCCTGCACGTGCTCTCGGGATATTTTAGTGTTATCAGATACATTTAATGTGTTAATAGGCTACTTAAAGATTAGTAACATCAATGTTTCAATGCTACACTTTTAATGTTACTTAACACAGACGCGTTTGTGGTGGGGTGATATTACAGTTCCGAGGAGTCTTGAACGCAGCATTAATATAGTGTGCCAATAGTGTACCCATCGTCGTATTACATTAAAGTATCGCGAGAGTGATTCAATGAGCAACTGTCACGTTGCTTTCTCGTGATACTTTGATGTCATACACTGGTAATCTGCGCAGCGACGGATGAAGTCGAACAAACCATATATATGGAACAAACCCACAGCTCGGGACTTTTAATTCTAACAATAAAAACATTCATCTAGGGGCGTGGCTTTACTACAGCGCAGTTTTACGCAGCTGCGATCAATCGCATTAAATAGGCTAGTCGTGCAAGTGCGACTTTTCTACTTATAGTGTAAGACAGCGTTTGATGTGTGTGTTAAAATGTCACCTCGTATTACAAGAGTAAGTCAGCTTTCAAAATAATAAAAGTTTTTCTAATGAAATGAAGAAATATAGAAGTGTGTTTCAATTGTTCTTTGCGCAGGCAAACTCAAGAAATGCGTTGCTCGACGACAAAGCCTCTGCTGTGCCTTATTTTCTTAGATCGAGGGTGCCATTAGGAAATGCATCTAATGTTATCGGGCAAAGTAAGGCCGCTGATAAATTACCAAAGGTAATAATTTGTTGTTGTATTTCATTGCAAAGGTTTTGGAAAATCACCTTAGTGTTAAAAGATGACAATTTCCTAAACCGTCTAAAGTTTCCTAAACAGAAAGAGAAGACCGCGCGCTTGAAAAAAGAACGCACAAAAGCCAAAGCTCCTTTACCAGAGAAGAATGAGAATATCTCTGTGGTTTGTGAAACAGTCAAGGTACTACCATAACAAATGACCTTTTTGAGTTTTTAAAGACGCTTAAAGATTGCCAAGATATGTCTTAACAAGTTTCTTGATTTTAAGAATATATTGGTATGCTTTTTCATGCAAGTTAAAGGCCTAAACACGTGACTATTGCATCATATTTCAGTTCTTTCTCTCTCTCTCCCCTTTAAAATACAATTTTCACTTTCCCAGCAGCCAGTTCCACACACAGCCGAAACGGTTGATGTTTCTCAGGACTCAAAGAGACAGGGTACTGCTGCTCAAGCTTTCTCCAGTTTGTTGCTTGACATCCAAGATGTGGATTCTGCTGATGCCGTTGATGCTCAGATGTGCAGTGAATATGTGCGGGATATCTACAGTTATTTACAACAGCTCGAGGCAAGGGTTTGGGAAAGGCGTAATCTGCATAGCCATTTCTACTTAATAATGCCCATGTCAATGCATCTCCCATATGGGTATATAAAACATTTTGAGATTTTTTTGCAATTAGTTTGAGATATTTTTTAATGCAGCTATCGGTCTTTGTGACATCACTGACGCGCTCTTCTGGACAATTGAACATGGCTGTCATTTTGATTAATTGAATTAATCATCACAATTTGCAGTCATTATGTAATGCAATTTCTTTTAGGTTACTATGGCCATCAGACCATGTTACCTGGAGGGCCAAGAGATCACCGGTGCGATGCGAGCTGTTGCTATCGACTGGCTCATGCAGGTGCAGGGAGAGTTTAAGCTTCGGCAGGAGACCATGTTTATGACCGTCAACCTTATCGACAGCTTTCTTCAGGTCTGTTCTCTTCACAAATCAACCTTTAAATGCCCCACAAATAAGTCATTTTATGGATAGTGCACCACAACGATGAATATGTGAGACCAATTTCTTCATGCATTTTTTTATACATGATTCATTTTAAACTCCCTTTTTAAAGAACACTGCTGTTCCCAAAAAGTACTTTCAATTGGTCTGTGTGACTGCAATGCTGATTGCTTCCAAGTATGAAGAGATCTACCCGCCCACAATGGGGGACTTCGCATTTGTGACGGATGGCACCTACACCTGTGAAGACATGCGCAAAATGGAGAAAATCATTCTAAAGAAGTTAAATTACAGCGTTGGAAAGCCAGTCGCCCCTCACTTTATGCAGAGGGCATGCAAGGTTGGCCAGGTATGTTATGCTAGAACAGACCCAAACTGTTTTTCTCCAGCTGTATCACTACTGGGAATAATGTTTGTACATGTGTGCTTCTATTGTAGATTTGTGAGTCGTGATTGATGAAAATTGGTGTAAATTCTGATTGTTAATGTCGTCTGTGATCGTTGACTGAAGATTGTGGGTATATTGTGCATACAAGTTGTACTGTGTATTAGCATATTGCGTACCCTTTTTAAAAGATTTCTAAAAGATCTGGTTTTGATGGGTTTTGGCAAGACAGGATACAGCTACGGGGGGAAGTTGTGCAAAATCTTGCCATGAAATTACTAACCTTGCATTACAAAAAGTTATTAAATGTTGTTAGCGTGACACAAATTATGCGGTATTGAACTGCACATGCCCAGTGGAGGTAGCTGTATCCCTTAGCCACAGCAGTTTTGATGTGACTTCTTCCCTTCCCATAATGCTCTGTGCAAGGACGAAAACAAAAAATGCCGCATTAGCATTCAAGTCTTTGTTGTGAAGTTGTGAAAGTGGGCAAATTTGAAATGGGCAAAATAATTATTCTGACTTGACGTAAAATGGTAGGATAATTTCTGGGGGACTTTTTTCACTAAGTCGACTAGATGTGAAAACCATCGCTATTCTGATCATACTGGGTAAGGTTCAGATCACTCGCATTCATTTTTAACTTCATTGCCACTCTGATGCCAGGCTGGTCCGAGGGAGCAGGAGTTGGCCACGTTTCTTATGGAGCTTGCTGTGCTGGATTATGACCTGGTCCACATTCCTCCATCTCTCATCGCGGCCGCTGCGTATGCAGCTTCTCTGAGAATCCTTGGCTCTGGGGAATGGGTGAGGCGGTTCACGTTGACATTTTCCAGCTTTTGTCTCTGAACGTATACCCCTCGTTTGAACCTCTACCCTGTGCATATTAATCTGACATTAGTTTGCCTGCATGTGTCAAATTCTGTGCAAAGCACATGTCGGAGTATTACATTTATGGTTTGGGAAGTATATGAAATATTGAAGATAATCTTGATGTCTACGTTTAATCTGGTTGATTATTGTTTGGCAGAGCTCCGTTTTGCAGCATTACACGGGGTACAAGGAGGAAACTTTAGCTCCAGTGATGCAGGATATTGTACGCATGCTGGAAAAAGTTACTGAAGAATCCAAGGTGAATGTGAAATGACGCTGAGAATTGTTGAATGCGTGTTCTCTGGCTGAAATGTTTTCTTCTCAGTGGCAGGAAATGAAGAGCAGGTATGCAAAAGTGTCTACAAGTGTCTGTGGAGTTGGTGCCAAATGCGTCTCGAGTGAGAATGTGGCAAAGCTTCTACACTAAGACCTGTTTGAGTTTTAGGGCACTTGCAGAACATATTACTTACGGCACTTAGGGTTAACAGTTTTTATCAATATTAAGTACTTTTAACTTTATACATTTTAACCCCCATTCTGTTTTATGAAATGGAATGTGTATTCTGTCAAGATATGTGTGCGATCTAAATTGATGTATTTAAGTGTCTTCAACCAGGATGATGTCAATAAATTGATTTTATTAGAATGGAGTTAAATTTGTATTCCTTGTTTTCTTCTAAAAATGTTTAAATGACTGATTTCTTGTGACGCATGAATCAAATGAAGCAGGTCAAACAAATCAAGTAAATGTTGCGCTCTCGCAGGAACCATAGAGGGTTAAACTGCTTGCTTCGAACAGCGCATTTGCGCTGAAGGACGCTCTTATTAAAAAGACATATTGCTTCATAAACCGCCACAGCACTGTGTCCCTGACTGCTGTAACTAATGTGAGGGCTGGGTGTTTTCATGATAAAGAAAAATCTCTGGAGTTTTGCAATCGGTGTTTGCAGCATCAAGTTTGATGGAAAAGACAATTGGATTTGTGGATGCATGTTTCATTCCTCTGAAATGAATGACAATTGCTCTGCAGATTTCTCAAGGTACTGATGTTAATAGAAATGTGTTTTTGCACGGACGATGTGTCCTGTCATTTGATTTGCAGGTTTGCAAACATTTACAGGAGTCTGCGTTGAAATGGGGGTGTTGCAATATACAAGTATTGCCAATAAGCATGATATTAATAGCCACGATTAATAATATAATTGTGTTAATACTACATAGACATAATCCTATTGACAAGTTTGTTGTTGCACGACATTTTTGCCTTAAAAGAGGCACTACTTACAAACTCTGCCTGCCTGCCAACCTGCACTTGAGTCATCATTGGCCAAAGAATAGAAAACGCAAAATTACAGATAAATTTAAATTATAGCATTATTTATATAAACAGTTTTGCAATATCACCACGTTGAATTCTTTTGGCCACAATAATTGTGTAGTGCAAATCTGATCTACTCAAATATAATACAAATAATACACTCATGCCCGGTTTCAAAGACATGGCTTATCTTAAGCCTGGACTAAGATATTTGTCACTTCTATAAAAATGCATTCGAAGAATACATTACTGTTGTGCGTCTTGAGACAAAACAATAGCACTGATATATTTTAAGATATTTCAGGGCAAGTCATATTCAGTTAAGATGGGTCAAATGTAAAACCGGGCCTTAGTTTGTAATGTTTTATTTACACCCCCAATCTTATAGATAGAAAGCTTTTTATAGTGTGATAAATTGGCACATCCAAGTACAATTTATTTAAATAACAGTTCTGGAACCAACATGCTGCTCTGAAGAACATTAGATTTAACATCAATAACACGTGGTCACCTCGACAAGCTTATATATAAAGTAAAAGGTGATGCAATAAACCATTCATTTGTAAGTGCAGGAATGATCAGATGTTGTGTAGAAAAGTGCGGTCGTGTCTAGTCCCAATAGGGGGCAGTGTTCTCAGGTAGAATATCCCACCAACTGATCAGCTGTCCGCACACAGTCAAACACGCACACAAGCGCGGAGCGCAGGAGTGAAGCGCAGAGTTTTTCCAAACAGAAAGTGGTAGAGGTCGAGAAACACACACCGCAATCCAGAGAACACCACACGGACTCGTATCAGAAGGCTTTAAGAGGCTAAGACGGGAAACTGGTACGGATATATTTATATTTTATCAGAGTTTTGAGCAATGCGCTGGCAGCATGGCCAGATGGTTCAAGGAGCACCTGGGTTTCAAAACCACCAAAGCCCCACCACCGGCGCCCCCGAAACCGGACTACAGACACTTCCACGCAACCGTATCCAGTCCGCCCGGATATCACCTCCACCAGCAGCAACAATCGCAGACGGGCACCGGGTTCATGTCCGCTCAGCCCGATATTATCACCGCGTACAAACTCCAGAAGGAACTGGACTTCGAAGATCCGTACACGGGAGGCGGAAATATTCCCTTCTCCTCAGGACTTAGTTCAACGGGCTCGCCGGACGTCAAGTACGTGTCTCCGAAGCACCGGCTCATAAAGGTGGAAGCGACCGAGAGGAGCGGGTCGATTTCGGGCAGCGGTGGCGGGGTAACAGCGGTGAAGTCGCCGACCTCTCCACCTGCCGAACCCGAGTCCAGCAGCAACAAACAGGAGAAGGTAAGACCGATGTCAAGTCCACCTTTACAGGTAGGATAGCGATGCCCCTGGAGATCGTGAAATAGTTTTGTTAAATAAATCGAAGTAAATCACTATTTATTATTATTTTCATAAGTATGTTTTTATTGTTTTACGAAAATATTTACTATGGAATGTTTGAAAAGAGTACCTTACGTTTTACACAGAGCAAATGCGCACGTTAGGTCTGGGTTTTCTCAAAACCGGCAAAACGAGTTCTTTTATGTGCCACAAAGGTTATGACCATTGAAAACTTTTAACATGACATCCTGAAACATGTCTTGATGAAAGTTTGATGAAATATCTGAGCTGCTGCATGTGAGGATTGCCCAAAGCTTCACGTGCTTGTTTTAGGACGCATGTCAAAGTACGTTGTAGTCCATGTGCACAATTATTGATATTTTATTGTGTTTTATTTATGTTTACATACCTTTTTGACGGACGGTTAACATGAATCTGACAAATCTCTCTCTCTCTCTCTCTCTCTCTCAAGTGGACATATTCTGACTAAAAACCAAAACTGTCAGACACACTCAGTCAACTTCCATGCATTTTGTGTGTTCGTTTACCTGACTCGCTATGTGAACCAGATATCACAGCAGTAACACTGTTTACACAGACTGCCGCCAGAACTTTCACAAATGTGTAACTCCATTCCTATTGCAACCACATTTCCCCTGCAATTCTTACCTGCCACACCTTTTCCTGTGAGGTGTGGCCTTAGCTGACTTAACGTACTGTACACTCATGATATGATGCAAAGACTGCATGTTTCTAGTGATGTCATCATATGTTGCTCAAACCCCCACAGATTTGTTCCCAGCAGCTCTGTTTGTTAACTTAAGCGTCCTGCAGGCTTCTTTGTCCTGGTTGTTTGTTTAATGTTTTTGCATTGCAGTTGAGTGTTAGTTTGTCTGGCCTACACGGTGTGATTTTACTCTACAGGTCACAGAATGACATGCTGATGGGCGATCGGTTTATAGCTGAGCCAATGAACATGCTTGTGAGCTGCCTATCAATGCAAGACAAGAAAGCAACTGACTCATCAATTCGGATAAATACTGCAGCTTGTGGGTCAAGAAGTTAAAAGGGGATTGTTGTCCACGCCATTGAGGTCCAGGTCATTGAGGTGCTTAGAGGCAACGGAGGACTGCTGTTGACCAGTTTGTGCTGGTCAGCCATGTTATCAATATCACATCTGAAATGATATGGTCAGATTACTGAACAAGTGTTTGAGGAGGGTTGACCTGCAGAAAAATATAAGGAGTAAAAGAGTGTAAAAGATGCGAGTACTGTGTTTTTGTGTATGTAAGGTATTGCGTGGGGGTTTATTGTCTTTTTCTCTGGCTTCGTCTGATTTTGCATACTGGTGTAATGCTGCCTTCACATGCTCTCGGAAATTCAATAAATCCTAAATCAACCTGGGAATAACATCTGGATTACGTAACATGGGAAGTATTCAGTTACATAAAACCATCAATGCTACTAATGATTTAGTAGCATTAAAACGTTCTATCTGCTAGAAAGACGACTGCGTAAATTATTTCCGGGTTGAAGTGGAAATTATCGTATTTCCGTGAGCACTTGAAAGTAGGATGTAGAAAGAGATAGGAATCACGTCATAGGGGGAAAAAAAGTACCAAAACTAAATTGTGTTTCATAAAAGGTCAGCGTGTGTTCTTCAATAAATGTTCGAATAGTGACCCTGGACAACAATGGGTCAATTTTTCGAAATTAAGATTTTTACATAATCTGAAAGCTGAATAAAAAATTCTATTGATACATCAGTTATTAGAAAATGACAATATCTGGCTGAGATAAAATCGTTTAAATTTAGGAATCTGAGAGTGGAAAAAATCTAAATATTGAGAAAATTGCCTTTGAAGTTGTTAATCAGGGGCTCTGTGGCAGGCCATCCACTCACAAAAAATTAAGTTTTAATATATTTAAGGTAGGAAATTTACAAAATATCTACATTGAACATGATCTTTATTTCAAATCCTAATGATTTTGGCTCAAATGAAAAATCGATAATTTTGACCCATACAAAAATGTTCCCGTGCTACTTAAGACTGGTTTTGTGATCCAGGGTCACAATTGGTCACCACGTAAACTAGTTACAAATTCCCGTGATATCAAGTTGTATCATGCCAGTATCCGGTGATGTCATCATTGAGACAATAGTGTGCCACAAATCGCAGATTGTTTTTTTTTTGTGGAAAGGGATGCAAGGCCAAAGCTGCCCTTTTATAAACGTACAGTAATTAATTTTGTTAATGGAATTAGCTTGTTGCTCAAGTGCAAACACTAACATGACGGGGCTGTGACATCTTCAAAGTGCCCAGCAGACGATTTTAAATTGCAGCCTTTGGATATTTATCTACTGCTATTGAAATGGATCTGTGCAGTTTTATAATAGTAAATTGATATGCTACACTATAAGTAGTGCTTTAGTTATATTTTAAAATAGACAGCATCATAGATGCATTGGCATATGGAAACAGCATCTCATCTCTTGATATGCTAACTGAATCTGCTGGCTCTTACAGAATGTTATGTATATCGACCCGTGAGTCAGGAATGCTGGTGTCCTGCTTTCATTGAGAAGGCCAACTAATGTCTTAATTACTTGACAAGTGGATGATAATTATGTAAATGCTCACCTAATGCTCAGAATGCCAATAGCTGTGTCAAGTGTTTTGCTCTATCTTGATTTTGTAACAGCATCCTGATTCAGTCATTTGCTTCAGTTTGATCAGTACCGCAGGCAAGATGTGAATGTGTTTGTAAAGCAGTAAGCCAGGAGAGGCTGTGCATTGCCAGTTTTTTTAGTTCTTTATGTTTGTTATATACATTGGCCTCCACATCTTTAGAGCTGGTTGATAACTTCCTCTAATTTGATTTGTAATGAACATAAGTGTTTTATTATTAATAAACCAAATTACTTAATTAATGACAAAAATGGGGGGGCACTAAAGCACGCACCCATTACCAACAAAACACAGACATATGACTCAGTTTCACTTACCGCATGCAGTTCACTTCCAGCATCTTTTAGTACTGGGACCGCTCCATCTATCAGTTTCAAATGATCTCCAAATCCAGCGTTATATCCACCGTTACATAACATACATCGCTGAAATGCTGTGAACCAACAAACACCTCAACTTCTCTCACTATCGCAGAGTAATAAAATGCAAGCCCACAGCGCAGCCAATCTTGATACAGCGACCCAATCCTGAATCTTCCTATCGCTTGTCGTTTGACACATGGGCGGGCTATTTCTTTCGCTTGCCATAAGCATGCTTGTCCTGGAGAATTTTATAATAAGGGACTAAGAAAAGTGGTTACGTTACTGTATTTCATGTTCGGAAAAAACTTTCAGAAACCTACAGTATACGAACCTTGAGGAAGTGTATTGAGCACAGAAATACTACGTAATACGTCCAACTCCATGTCAAGCATGAGAAGACTGCACATTTAACATTGTAAAGAAGTCATAATGCATGAAACACCGTTGCACATCCGCTTTGACATGATATGCTTGAAATATGCTGATAGGCTCCAGACTCCACGTGACTCTAAAGTAAATAAGGTGAGGAGCATAAAAAAATTGATGAATGGATGCATTTTTGTATAGATTGTTGTAAAGAAATCTCTATGATATAGCATTGTTGAACTTATAGGCACACTCCAAGACAAGAAAGGTTTTTGTTGTTATAGTTTTCTGGCCTACGGCATTTTGGAAAATGATCAATTATGGTTTCAATATAACGCTTATTAGCAACATGCACACTGATAATACACACACACAAATCACACTGATGTACCGATAACTTTGTTCATCTTCTCGTGGTAAATTCATGAAGGACTCCTGTCCTGAAAGTGAATTACTGCAAGGTAAACTGTAGATAATAGAAACAAACAAAGCATGCGTGCTGTGGTGACAGTGACCTTGCATATGCTTGCATTAGGGTCTACAGTTTTTCTCATTTTTTCATATGCATCCATCTAATATTCTTCTTTGGTGGATACTGCATGCAATTTATCAATATATTCATTATTAGTCATTTTTCCTCACCGATAAGTTTCATTGATGCACTCAGATGTTGGTGATGCACTAAATTGCGTGCTTGAACACCTTAATAAGCTTTGTAATTGAATGCATTTACATTTTACATTTATTCCAGTAGCATATTTTATCTAGGCTTATTCTTGCCAGGCAAGTTAATGGACTTTAATCTGAGGTCGAACAGAAGGTTTGGATGTTTCTAAGAAGTACACAGTCTGGATTACCGGGGTTCAAATAACAAAGTGATCAAATAGAGTGTTGATCTGGTTCAGGCCTCATGGTGCCATATAGATCGGTTTTTCCCCTCAAAAGCATTAACTTGCTTCATTCCTTATAGATCAGGATTCTTTTTAGGCACCCTGTGTTCATTCACTACTAGGGATGTCCCGAGGTGATTGCAAAAAAGATCGGGGGCCGATCAAGGCTTTTTTAACCTGATCGGGATCGGCTGTATTTTGCCCCATCATTTATGATCACCCTCAAAACAGTGGATGGTTTACAGAGAGTTAACTCAGCTCTCTGATCCTGAGTAGAAAACACGGGTTAGCGTCTGATTTTAAAGCTTCTTCCAGAGCTTTAAAACTAAATTAAAGGGGTCAAATTACACGGCTAAATCAAATATTATCGTTTGTTTAAGATGTAATGTAATGTGTATACACGTTTTAAGGTTAAAAACATGCTGTATTTTACAAATACCATGCATGTTTGTATCTCCTCTTTGCCCCGCCTCTCCGTAATGCGCTGATTTTTTACAAAGCTCATCACTCTGAAAAGCGAGGTGTGCTATGATTGGCCAGTTGGTCAGTGCATAGTGAGCAATAGAGCAATTGTTCTTACAGGTGATAAAATGTCATCGATACTTCTTTATATCAATTCCAGCCCGAATCAGATACTGAAGATGATCAAGCCGATACATCAACTTTGCCAGCGCGACTTGAGCAGGATTTAAAGCATTGGTAAGGTTTTATAAAAAAGAAATATCATGTTAAATAGTTTAAAACTATAGCCAATGAGATTTACAAGTACGCCCACCTAACTTTCGTTTACATTCGGGCGGTCTTAGTCAAGTCACACCACGTAATTACATACATTCGTGGGGGTGTGGTTCAGGCAGGTCTGGTTGAGCAATCGCTTTTAGATAGAATGGATCTTTTGTTTCAACACTTAAATTTTTGCAATTTTACGTGTCTAATACATGCATGGACAACTTATAGCACACCAAAGACACAGAAAAACACTTATTCGCGCCATAATCTTTGCGCCATATCTGAATTGTGCCTTTTTATGGATATCCTTTAAAAAATCAATATCCACTACATTTTAGCAAAGATCTAAATCTAAATGCTCTGCATAACAACTGATAAAAAACAGAACATTTAAAGGAGTGAACTGTGCACTCCTGGTGACTCATATTTGACAGAAAATATGTTTAAGTGCAGCATTTAGTTACAACCTAAACACAGCAGAGGGTCTATAGTTTTCTGTAAATTGGTTCCAGTGCACCTGACAAGGTTCAGCTCACCTACTTATGTAACCATGGCGACAGTGGTGTGTATTGGTATGCGTTTTCATCTGTGTTCAGATATGTGAGGTATTCATTTAAATGAATGGGTAAAAGAGACAAATGCCTGTTGACCTCCACTGAACGACAAAAGAATGACATGCATCTGTGGAACTGTTTCAGGCATGCACCGTGTTGTTTCTGTGAGTGCTATAGTTGTTTGAATGAATGAAAACTCTCCCACACATTTGACATATGAGGTATGTAATTAAAGGTTACATTGTTTCCTGTAAGAAGCAACTAGCCTCTCCTAACCATTTAAAAAACCGTGTCCGTTTATCTGGTTGAAAAAAACGTGTTATTTGTTTTGTTATTGGGAATTTTGAATATGCGTGGGAAATGTAACCTAGAATGTAAGGCGCCACTCTGGTAGGCGTGGAATTATTTGTTGTGAAAAGCAAGGATTGGAAGGAATAGTTTAATCAAAAACAAAGCTTTGAAAGACTGACATGTTAAGATATTGGCATATACCTAATGAATACAAAACTATAGAAACCATCATAGAAATTCTATTGGTTTCTATTAAAGAATAAATTATTTTTTATTTTTGAGGTCCTACTTTGGTTTATGGAGTGTCCAACAACAAGTTTACATGCATACATGGCATACATACTCTTTTATTTTCTAATAATAGGCAGTTATTATTACCTTACTTCTTGACTGACTCAAATGTTTCGTTCGGCGATTCATCCGTCTAATCCCCTCCTTTCTGTCAGCCTACTCTGATTTGATTGGTCAGATGGTCTAATCAAATGGAATGTAGGTCGGGCATTACACGGAGTGACGCAAATCAGACCCGGAACTGAAATTAGAACTACAGAGTTTCAGATTTGATGATATTGTCACCTAACTGTCCAATCACAGTTCTTTTCTGGCAATGTGGTAGGAAGAAAACCATACTGGTAAATCTGTGTCTGTGACTAACCATAGAACTATTGATAGGATGTGAGTTAATAACGGCAGTGCTGTCCTAAATTCGCTTTAGCATCAAGGCTGAAGTAATGCTCCTCTAGGGCTTGTGAGTCCAGCAGGTCAGCTAAGGCAAACTGATCTGAGAGCAGTTGTCTGAGACCATAATGGGAATAGGTTTGTTTTTGTGTGTAAGGGCTAATCTTAGATAGGCATGAAAGGGCACTTGCTAGTCTGCACCAGTGGACAAAAAATATCATTTTAACACACTGGTCTAAAGAAACAAATTAAGCCCTGAGGTGCTCTACCATGGAGGGCACAAACAGAGAGTAAAAGAATAGGTCTTTTAAGCCGTACTCTTAGAAGAAAGCACTAGCATCACGGAGACTACATAACTGTTCTTTAGTCCATATAATTAGTCTGTTCTCTTCTACATGCCCTGCGATAGTTGACTTTTTTTCTTTGCAGTTAGACTGTCTCTCCAGCGGGAATATTACAGTCAGGGTGAGATGACTGCAGGGTCTTGTGGGAGAAATAAAAATACTGGAAATGCAGTTTAATAGCATAAGGTTGCAGTTTTAGTCGATCCTGATTTTATTTTACATAAGGCAAAACAAACATAACAGGCTTGTTAGTTGCTCTTTAAACTGCCTCTAATCCACTGACAAATCCTCTTTAATTTATAGTACAAACATGGGTTCTGTTTAGTGTTTGAGACATTTTGGTATCTGGATGTTTTAAAGTTCATAAGTGTATATGTCATTAACACACATTGACCAGCACAGGGCAACAAACATGACACTAATGCAATAAAAATTAAGAGTACTGTTTTACGACTAAAATTCTTAAGATTCCTAATTTACACAACTGATATCAACAAAAAACAATCAGTGTAGTCAAATATACAGTATGTTTCTCACAATTAAAAGTAAATATATATTATAAACTACATGCTTTATAATAGTTTATAATAACAATTAAAAGGCTGTCAATTTTAAATTGGATTAAATATACTACATTGTACAGTAAAAATATATGTTCATGCATTATATTTATTTTCACTGTATGTGCCGGGATAGATCAGTTTACCTGGAGGTTTTTACTGCACTTTTCCCATTCTTTTCCCACAGAGATGACTTATTTTTACGGTGTGGCCATAAAATGAAACTGCAGAGACCACACCGATTATACTGTAGTTTCAATTAAAGAGGTCCCATATCCCCCATATGTATTTTAAATGAAACCCAGCACAGTATTTTTGTTATTATTTGTGATGTTTTTACAGATTGAAGATATTTTTGTTGTAATTTCGACCAATTCAATATACCTGGCCAATGTGTGAAGGACAGACCAGTGTCTCAAGCTCCGGCCAAACTCCATACTGCTGAAGAAAAGAGTGAATGCTTTTGCTTCAGGATTAAGGAAGTGCTCTCTTCCTGACAGGAAGTGTTTACTGCTCCCTGAAAATCCCTTTCGACTGGGCAAGTCCGATCTTGCTCCTTGAAATAGACAGGGAGTGGTTTACACACCTCTAGCATCTTACCACACAGATGATAAAGTTAAAACTTAATCTAATTCTTTTTGCACATTTTCCATAGTAATGCAGATGAAGTTCTTTACTATACTTTTGTCCCACAACTTAATGTAAAATTCGCTGGAATTACCAGGTTGGATCATGTGCCGTGGACACTGGGTGGATGGTTACATCACAGCGAGTTTAGGGTGGATGCCTGTGCTGGTAGTTCAGTGAATGGTGGAAAGCCCCGTGCCTTCGCTCCATTTGGGTGGATGTGGGTCTCCACCCTTCTCTTCTAGTTCATGGTAGACTAAGGTCGAACACGTACCAGCCTCCCCTCTCTCCTTTTTCTCCAGGGGCCAACTGAGGTCACCATGTTTCCGCCTGTAATCAAGAGATCCGCAGGCTGACCTCACTCACTTTGTGTGGCTGTGCTTGCTTTCCTGTATCATATCCAGAAAAATCATGTCGCTTATGAAGGTTGAATAGAGCGGAGTAAGTGGCCGAGACTCACAGTAAATGTCTAGGTGTTACTTTATTCAAAATATATTACATCCTAAACATTTTGTACTATAATAGTATTAATACAGTATTTAAAATGGTCCTGTCTGAGTGCACAGTTTTTTATAAAAATAATAATAATAATAATAATAATAATAATTTAATCATAAATTAAAAGTTAAATTGAAAAACATTTTTTAACATCATCCTTTTGGTTTACATATTAGTATTGTAAATATCATGTTATAATATCGTCATTACAGTAGACAGCAGAAATGGTTTGCAAAGAAAATAATATCACAGTGCCACAGACTAAAGCATTTCTTCTATGATGCCAATATAAATATGTACACGCATGCACTCTGTATTCTTTACTTGTATAGATATATAAAAATACGCTGAATTATATTTTAGCATCAAAATTCAATTTCTTCTCCCCTGCATCCACCTCCATTTCCCTCTCAAATTCAAACTTCTAAATCTGTTATTGAGAAAGAGATTGGTGACAGGAAATTGGATTTCGTCAAGCGTATCCCCTTGTTTTTAATCTTGAATATCTGCGCTGTATAAATAGCATCATCATCTTCACAGTCCACTCAGGCTCTCTGTGGAGAAGGACTTCTTTGAGATGGTATGATGTCATATAGAGTGACGGCTTATGTGACAGAAGTTGCAGAATCATTACACACAAGTACATTTTTACTACTGTGCACATTTCCTAAATCTAAATGAGAACAAAAGCGAAAACTTGATTTTTTTATTGTGGTCTGTTGTGTCAATCGGCACTGAAATGTTTTTGCATTATGACTGCTCACATTCATACACTGAGTGTATTGCGAAGCAGATTAGCCGTGGGCGTTCGCTCTCGTGCAGATGTGAAGTCAAGGGTCACTTTAGGTTTCTCTGTCTTATGTAACCCTGGTGAGGTGAAGTTCTCGCTCTAATCTGTTCTGCACATGGATCACTGGGAATGTTTCGCGCTCAAGGCTGTGATGGATGATTCATGACACATGATCAATGGCTCTGTTAACAACAATCTCGAAGCAACATAAAAATCATTTTGGCTTGCCAGCTGTATGAAATTCAATGCACATGGGTTCAGAACTTCTGTGTAAGCTGTTTTATGGAGGCTTACATCTGATTGATAATAAATTAGACGGAATGAAAGTTGTTTTGGGAAAAGACACATGATTTGTGATGTGTTCGTGTTGCATGATGGCTCTAGCAATGGAAAGATGAAGGGTCTGCCAAATGCAGAAATGTAAATGTGAAGTGGTTTGAAGAAATAGAAACATTAGGGGGAAAAATACTTTTATATATAAGATACAGCACTCGGCATGTAGATTTGGGTCATTCTAAAAGTGGGGTGGCATTGTCATGTGCATTAAAAAAAAGAAATTCATTATTCATCCATTATTCAACCAGAGTTATAACTTGATGTCTCATTTTTTTTTTTTTTTGCCTAAAACAGTTTTCTGAACTCTGGTTTGCGTCGGTAATCTGCAGGTGTTTTGAGGTACAATCATTAAACTGTATTGTGCCATCTCTCGCGTTGATGCATTAGGACAATCGGCTATAAAAATGAAGATTCAAATCATCAAAAATGTCCTTTTTTTAAAAAGGCTTTGTTGTTTCAGTCAGATAAAGTACATTCGTATGAGAGCGATTGTGTTTTGACAATGATTTCTGCATTATCCCAGGATGCCTTATTGTGTTGCATTTTGCTCGTTCTTCATACTGAAAATGCTTTGTGGATTTGTTTATACGTTATGTGTGTTTGTCATCAACAAGAATATCTTTGCTTTATTCTCCCAAGCTGCGTTACACAAACACTTGATGTTTCTCGCTGGTTCCTCTAACCTCACGTTTGTCAAATCAAGAATGTGGTGTTTTGTTTATTTTTCTCTTCAAACTGTTATGTGTGTCTTGTCCAGTTCTGTACAATGCGGTCTCCTCACTTTATATTTACTCTCTGTAGTGTGCAGCGGCGTCCTTTCTCAGAGGCTTTGCAGTGCTGTGGTGAATGGTTCTCTGGGTGGCTTTGTGCTGAGGTAGATCGGCTCCTCAGCGGGCCCTTCTCATTAGATCTGATCGCGCCTTTACAAAGCATCACCTGCAAAAACACAACAACAGCAGAAAGGCCCTTTTGAAATGTCCCTTAATGCAATCGTTCCTCTAAGCCTCCAGTCCTATTAGGTCATCTCGCATTGAAATCCCTCGCGGTTGAAGACGTAAATCACCAACGTCAAGTCTTTTTCTCTCTCCCTTTTCCCCTCTCGCTTTCTTTCACCAACTTCCCTCATTTGCCACCGTTTCCACCCTCCGGTTTGGCACTTTGACAGATGGGATAGTGTTATCAGGAAAAATGTCAAGGCGAATATTTCTGGAAGTAAAGATCTGCTCAAAGCAACAAATCCGGGGAATAAAGTCACTCGAACTGTGTGAGAATTATAGTTTGTGGATTCAAGTAAAATTTATGACTTGAAAAAAGTATTATTCCATAATGCTTCCTCAGCAACATTTTAATCAAGCAGAAATGGACCAGTGTTGGCAAAATGTTTGCGGCTGGAAAAAGCATCTTGGTTCTTTTTTAGGTGCTTTTATACATTGTGACTTCCATTTGGGTGCACATTTGGTTTTTATTACCATACTAAATGTTAATTGTTTTCTAAAGTAAGTTTTTCTTAATTGAGATCACATGATTTTTATGTCTTGTAATGAGCCAATAAAGTTCAGTTTAATAAAACATCTCATATATCTACAACCAGAATTGAACAGCAGGCTGGTTTGAGTGACATAAGTCAGTTTTTTTAACCTACTGTATACAATAACTTCAGCTCACACAGATGCTACAAAGCCTGAAGGCAGCAGTACATTTCAAAAGGCACTGGAAGATCGCTCGCCCTCAGGTGTCCTACAGGTGTGCGTTGTGTTACAGAGAAATTGTTTAATTTATGTGTGTCAAACAGGTGTCAAAAACATCCATCTTTCACTACCAAACAGTTAGTTCCGCCATAAATGCATTCCATTAGTGTGTTTTTAAACAATTTCTATTGCAATTGGCGTTACATGGGGGAAAGAAATTACATGCTTTCTCTGCTTGACGTCAACTCAGACATTTTGTCCATGTTAAAATGTAAATTGGCTTAAAAAGGTTCTGACAATAATCCCTGCACTTCAAAAGAGCATTTTTTATGATACAAACTGGCTAAAAATAACTACGGTATAACCTTTTATTGCACATAACCGTCGGACACCTATGGATTATGGCTAACAATGGGAACATTGCACACAGCAGGCGATTTTAAGTCTGACAGTAATTGTCTTGAAATGTGTTCTTGAAGGCTGTGTATGTTACAGGAGTTGTTCTTCAAAGGCTATAGTGTGGCAACTTCTTGCAGTGGGTTTGTACCATGCTGGCAGTGTTACAACTTTTTACAGCATGCTGGGCTTTTCTGTGTCTCTCAGTTTATTATTTATATAACACTAACACAACTGAATAGTTGTGTCATGTCATCCTCTATCATACAGTGTTATATTTTTTACAGAAATATGTCAGTCATAAGATCTTGTCTGTTAGAGACCTCAACTTATCCCAAGCTTTTTGTCTCTTTGTTTTAATTTTCCTGTTGTTTATTTAATGTAAAAAGTCAAGGTCTAATTGTAGAAAATAATTTGTGAATCATTTTGTGAATAAAGCTTTTAGAACATCACTGTTATAAATTCGGTCTCATTTTCTTTTGCTGTTTTGCCTCAATCTTTGTGAAAACAATAAAAACAATTGCCTTGTTTTTTATGTTCAATCCCAAAATGTATTTGCCTTTTAATCGTGATAAGGATTTCTTCCACAATTCGTGCATAATAGTCGTCATGCGTTCATATTTTATTTTTGTAAAAACAAATAATCATGGTGTCACAGAATTGCAACAGCGCCAGCAGGGCTCGAAATTGCGACCATTGTAGTCGAATATGCTCCCGAAATTTAACCTGTGCAACCTCAAAACATATTTGGGAGCATTTATGGGAGTCCACATTTTGTTGTGGTCATTTTTGTTTTTGGAACATTTTGGTGTGAATCCCATGTGAGACCAATGGGATAACATGTAAAAACCCATGGGATAACATTTGAGGCATGTTGCATATATGCAAAAAGCATGTGGAATTTGTTATTTCTACACACACTAGACATGCGTGTTTGACCATTCCGTGCGTGACTTTTGCCGTATTTCTTGCATGAGCACTATGTGTTTACGCCGTGTGGCGTCACCACCGAGCCCAGGCGAGAGTTTTAAGTTTCTGTAAAGAGTAATAAATATGCAGAGGTGAAATAAAAAATGTACAGAATAATGGCCATTTTTAATTGCGATTATCATTTTAGCCATTATCTTGCAACCCTACTAAAATGTAACCAGAACTGTAGTGACATGACAAAAGCTTGTGATCTCATACAAAGTTTACTCAGTCTAAGGTTAAACCTTGGATACGACTGCTGATCTTAGACCAGTAATTAGGGCTTTTTTTCTTGCTGTATATCTCAAGGGCACATGTAGCATGGAGCTGCGGCTTAGCTTGACTTTCATGACAAGTGTGGCTTTGTGACACACCCAGCACATGCCAGGCAACAGATGGTTTGTCCCCAGGCAGTGTTCGTGTCCCCCGCTGGTCCTGCCTCTTCATGAGGCCCTGTTTGTGGAGTCTCTTGAAGCACAGACAGGCTCCTGTTGCCATGCGGGGCCCCTGTTTTACAAGTAAGAGCCACTTTGTTTAATTATTCTCTCCTCGTTTCTGTTTAGGGTAAATAGCTCATTACAAATGGTTGAGTGTGAAATCGAGGACGGAGGGAAATGGCTGTAAACATTCTGTTGCGTCTGTGGGAAATGCAACAGGATGCGTTCATTTCAACATCATTTGTGTTTCGCTTTATAAATTTTGGGACACTTTTATTTAGCCTGTGGTTAATATTATTCTTTTATCATAATTGCAAGCAGACATTTATTATTACAATACAATTGTACAATGAAGGCACATTCATCATTCAACCATTTACATTTTATGTTATAACTTTGTAGGTCATTTGGTGCTCATGTTGATGATGCTGCACCAGAAAGTGTCTTAGTTTATGAGTGATGTGCTTGCAAAAGAAGTTATTTTGTACCTTTTCTCTTCAGGCTCATCACAGCTAGAGTAAAAGATGGATAAAAAGGATTCCAAATGCATTTTTCTTTCCCTCTAGGTTTATTTATGCTTCAGTTCTTTTGAAGTTCAATTCAAAAGAGGAAGGTCAACTTGAACACTTTTTTAATGGTATGAATGCTTTGTCAGATAATGGTGTATTTGGAGCCTGTTGACTCATTCGGCACAGACTGACCTTGACATGTTTTAGAGCCCTGCTGAAACCACAACATTAACAAGCGTGAAAGTGCTATTTGAGTGGCATCACATAAGAGATGAGAGATAAATATATATTCACTCTGTGATGGTTGTTTGTTGTTGCTTTGTGGTAAGACTGGCACAAAATCATCAGTACAATCCTATTCCAGGCGCATTATATTTATATGCATTACATGCTGTCCACATGTATGTGCTTAAAAATGTAAAGAGAAGTTGAACCTGCTGTATCTGCTACACATTGCACATACAATGCACTACATACATTCTGTTTACAGAAATGTAGAGTAATATGCTGTGTGATGGTGTGTAGATACTGTAGAATAGTACAGGTCAGTGTTTTTGGTTTTAGTTGCATTCAACTTGCAGTTAGAATTGAGTGTGGTTTGGGTTAACTTTGTAATCACTGGAAATGATGATGGGAGTGAATATGGCAGTTTTTCAGATCCGATCTCAGGAATTTTTTGAATTGTAGTGTACTTTCTAACATCTGTCATTGTGCCATTAACAGTTTTTGATTAACGGTGATGTTTCAGAGGAACTTTATCTGTGGTAGGAAAATAAACTAGAGGGTGTTTATGCTGCATATCGTCCTCTTTCACAAACCCACAGCACACAAAGAAATAGCCTGTAATTATATACACACACACACACACACACACACACACACAGAGAGAGAGAGAGAGGGAGAGAGAGAGAAGAATGTTATGAAGTTTTTTTTCTTTTGCTCTCTCATACTATTGACATACCATTGAGCGAAGGAAGATGTCAAATTTATACTCAAATTTTGGATCTTAAATCCTATTTTCTATGTATGGTCTAAAAACAGACACAAATTCAGTTATTGAGCAAGTACATAAGACTTTTATCTTAAACATGTTTAGACACAACTAAGAGTAAGCAATTTATATGTTCACATCAAACAAAGTGTAAACAAAGAAGATTTGGTGGGTATTTTCTAAACATTACCTTGTTTGACTGACCTGTATCGAATGGTTCAATCAATAACGTGAGTTGTGGGCGGGACTACCTGTCTGTTCGACCAATGTGAACCAGAGAACGTGTTTTGAAAAAAACTGTTTATAAATAATCACTTTATTTGTTTTTCTATTTAATTAATGATTTGTTTTAATCCGTCTAAGTTTATTTTGTTTTAGCAAAGCCCTTAAGACGTTAAAACTGTGGTTTCTGTTTGCTTTTATTTGTCTGTTCATTTTGAAGCCATTCATGTGCTTGTGTACTGTACTAGTAACTGTTGGGGTGAGATTTAGAAGTCTCAGTGCGAGATATGATGTATAGAGGGGGATGTTTCCCAGTTTTGGTGTGGAAGCAAAAAAAAGCACAGTCACCCTGAGAGACAGACACAATAAACATTTGACTGGAAGATCTGAGAGGCCTTGAGGTGTGATCGACCATGGAACACCATTGTGGCACTAAGCCATGCAAAGCCTTCAAAACAAACTGCAGCACCTTCTGTAGTGGACTGGAAGCCAGTGGAGAGATGCCAAGACTGGTAAACCATTATCTGTGTTCTTTAATGCCTGTCAGAAGCCTGGCAGCTACATTCGGAGTTGCTGGCAGCACAACAGATGGTACTGGAGATAAAGCAGAATTATAGGTAGAGCAACGCGTGTAGGTGTCTCCAGAACATTGATGCAGATTTTATTCTATCTACATACACTTCAGGTACCCTTGCATGCAATTCACCATGTGGTTTCTATAGTAGCCCTTAACAAACAAACTGGCACTGCTCTATGGAGCGTGTTTAGTAAACATTAGGGTTGGGCGATGTAAACCAAATTGGCATCGGACGATGCCTACAGTGTAACATCGCGATGGATGATGACATCGGGGGGCGGGGTCAGTGTAGGATGTGGGATCAGTCAAGTGCACGGGTCACGAAGAAGTGAAAACGCGATGATTATTTTGTTCTGTGTCAGACACTGTACAGCTTCGAAAGGGGGGAGGGATGGAGTGAGCCGTTGGTTGCAATTCGCAACCTCACCGCTAGATGCCACTAAATTTCATATACCTTTAAATGTACATGACATTTTTACTATGCCTTTTTTGTCCATATAGCTTGGCATCATCAATCATTCATTGTATTGGATAGAAACTCTGCTCAGATATTCTGCCTCTCATTTCTGGCAATGTGGGTTTGGATTAACATGAGGCTGGTGACTGTAAATGTTGATAAAACTTAAGGGCCGCTAAACCCTGACGGAAGTGTCATATATTGTTACCGCTTCAGTTTTTGGTTCGGTTCGATGCATTTTGACCGTGTTGGATTCATATTTCAAAAGGAAGCTTACCAGAGTTCGTTTGAAAGTGGTCCGAGACCCATCTTTTCAGCGATCTCGGTCCGCTTGTTTGGTGCGCACAAGGGTTCGAGGGGCAGCGTTCAAACTTACACAAATAAACTGCATTAATGGAGCAAACTCCCTAGAGTTCGTTTTAATCGAACCAAACATGGCAAATGTGAACACAACCTAAAAGTGTTGGCATTAGTTGGGCAGCGGTATGTAATAAAGACTGGATTCGGGGTCCTGCAGGGGTTTTAAAGTGAAGATTTAGCTGTGGTGTTTCATGAATGTGACAATATTTACCATCTTTCCGAGAAAAATCAGCTCAAAATAAATCTAGAGACCTATAAAAGAAATCGAAAAGTGGCTCTTATTTGGATTTCCTTTATTCTCTGTGTGCTCGGATCTATTTGTAGTTCTTCAGTTATTGTAATTCTCTCAACAAACCATACAGAACTATTATAAAGATCCATCTCTGCAAGATATCTGCAAGAGGTTCTACCCCGAAAGGAATACGAGGCTTTGTCCAAATTCACAGTCCAAACCTCCGTCAGGGCCCAGCGCAGCAGATGGCACCATCTCTCTGAACTCTTTCCCTCTCACTGCGGGCAAAATTACAAACATGTTTCATTTCAGGCTGGAGATAGTGATGCCATTATACCAAATTAAATTATTCATTCATTGTTTTATGAATTATAAAGGACTTTATGAAGTGATATCATATCACAGGTTCTTGAACGGGAGTTGCCATTCGTGCAGGAGAAGAAAATGCTTGGCATTACCGGAATCTTTTTCTTTTTTGGTTTACACTCTGTTGGATGGCTGGTATTCCAGCTCAGCACTTCCTTGTTCAGGAGCTTATTGTTTTGTCACATCCTTCCTCCACATTTGTGGCATATTTTGAAGCACTGAGTGTTTGATTACAGCTTTGAGATGTCAAGAGAAAATTCCAATATGAGAAAAAGTTTTAGGGTGGTGAATAAATGTCAGAGCACTGGTCATGTGCATATAATTACCATCATGTGTGTGAAATACTCTTTTGAAGAAAGAGAAGAACAGACCTGCAATTAAATGTGTTTACATGCTAAAGCCTGTTTTTGTGCAGAGGAACAGTTTATACTCCTGTTCTCTTTCTATGCTTTTTTTTAGTAGTTCCAGCAGAATAGTACAACTCCCTGATTGCCTGATTGTTATTTACAGATATTTCATGTTCAGTTTGCCGCACTTGTTATTAGCAAATCAAATATAAATTCACAAGCAGAATTGTCACCATATTGTCATTTTACTTTGTTTTATACAGTAGTTTAACTTTTATGTGTAATGTCTTGGACTAAAACGGCTGTTAATTTTTAATTTTATTTCACTTATTTAAATGAGTCTTTTATTTTGGTATTAATTATTTTATTAACAAATATATTAATATTTTTTGTCTTGAACCAAAACCGCTGTATTTTTTATTGAATTATTGAAATGAGTTCTTTTCACACAGGTCTCTTATTTTGGAATGATTTTTATTTTTAACTAATATATTGCTGCTGTCTTTCTGAAACATTGTATCTCAATATTTGGTGATTTATTTTTTGGGGGCGTAAATTATTATTATAGGTCAATTATGTTTCTCACTGGGTTTTGCAAAAATCAAACCATTAAAAAGTGTTATAAGGCTTGTCAACATAGACAACCCAGTACAAACAAAAAGTTCAAGTTTTTTTCGCCTTGAACCGAAACTGCAGTGTTTCTCCTATTTCTATTGAATTATTGAAATGAGTTCTTTTCACACATGTCTCTTAATTTGGAATGAATTATTTCAGCAGGTCAAAAATTGTCCAAACATTCTCTTTCACGTGAATTGTTGGTGTGAACATAACGCACAATATTTTGAGACTTTGTCAAGAAACATGGTGCTTTGTTTTTATAAAAATTTGAGCATACAGTATATTCACCATTCCATCACTCTTTTTCTTTAATGGAACAGTAGAAAAGTGTCACAAATAAATCTTACGGTTTTCTCACTTTTTATTCCTCAGCTCACCATCCTAGAGGACTATGCAGACCCCTTCGATGCAGCGGACCAGGCAGGCGGCACCCAGACGGTCACAGAAAAGCCCTCAGAGGACGGTTACATGGAGCCATACGAGGCCCAGAAGATGATGGCTGGTAAGACACTGTTTTTCTGGACACCGTTTTATCTTTCTGCAGGTCCATGATTATGAACTCTGCTGTTGTTTTTGGAAGAACATAATGAACCATGATGCATCTGGGGCTGTTTAAATGCGTACACACTAGACCCCTGAGATCTAGCTCAATTTACGCTTAATAATTCATCTGCGATCACGCTCTTGCTGTTAAAAATGGCTTCGAACCGGTCTAAGAACCCCAAAGTGTGTTGTGTAATATGCTGTCTCTGTATTTCGGTCTCTTTTTTAGTGCGCTAAACAGAAAAAGAACAACAATTAGATCCCGCAGATTGCTTTGGCTTCCTTGCTGTGGTATGAAACAGCTGCTAAGTGCTTTGTTTAGAAACTCATTGGTATATTGCTACAATTATCCTCGCGTGTGCGGGCTAGCGCAGCAGCAGATACTCTCACCTGTCTGGATGAAGACAGCAGCCATATGTGAGCTGTCCTGAGTCCAGTTAATACACCGCAACCTGAGAGCATTTTAAACAATCTGCATATGCCAACGTCTGTGGTTATGTGTCCACGGACAAGGGCACAAACGTATATAAAAAAACGCACACATGTATATAAACAAACGCACACACACAGGCCCTGTCACGGTCACACTCAAAATGGGGTTTAAAGAGAAAGTTGCTATAAAACGAGGAGAGTTTAACCCATACATGAGATTGTACTTTAAAGGGATAGTTCACCCAAAAATTTAAATTCTTCCCTCATTTTCTCTCTCTAATGTCATTCCCCACCTGTTTGACTTACTTTATTCAACAGAACACAAAAGAAGATATTTTGAATAACGTTGGTAACCAAACAACGTTGGTCCCCATTGACATCCATTGTATGGACACAAAACCACATTTCTCAAAATATCTTATTTTGTGTTGACAGAAGTAAGAGTCATATACAGGTTTTAAACAACATGAGAGTAAACAATGATGACAGAATCTTTATTTCGGGGTGAACTATCCCCTTTACATGTCTAAAACTGTTTCTTATGTTTTTTGGACCAAAAATCAAATATAAACAAAATAGACAAAATAAATCTTGCCATTTTAGTTGTACTTCCTCATATCGACATGCAAAATTGGAACATAACTAAGCTGAAATAGGATTTGTAAACTAGAGAAGATTATCAGTGATCAGCGACTTAAATTTCAGTCTGTTTGTCTCACCGTTTCCTTAAAACGCTGTGATCATTTGGAGCACTTATTTGAGGTTTATTTCATGTATTTTTGTCTCAAATCCTTGCTTCAGTGTTTCTTACTCGTGTTGCACCCGACCCTCTTTTTCCCTGGACTTTATCTTGCTTGACCCTTTGCCATGCCTTCTTTCTCCTATGAATATTAAACTTTAATGCAGCTTCACATCTCTCAACAAGACAAAGCCACACAGTGGCTACATGTAAGGTCAAAACCCTGTGCCACTATCTGTAGCATCTCTGTGAGGTAAAATATGCTGTTTTATGAAATTGTCTGAAATGCATAAATGAATGTGAGGTGTCTGAGCCATAATCTAGTTGTTATTGAACATTAGAACAGCTTCATTTGTGACATGGGTTGTGGCCCAGTCTCATTCTCCCTCTTGTGTTTCTCAATGACAAGAGCCCTCAAGTAATGATATTATTCACAGATGCTACCATTGAACGTTTTAAGGTTATTAGCCTTTTCTGCAAATACAAACCTTTAGAGGGAAATACGTTAGCGGTACAATAGTAACATCTGTGCAGAAGTCGAGACTATCATTGGTATGTAAATAAACTGAACCAAAGTGAACCTGCACAGTTTAAGACAATTTCCCGTGTCAGAAATGTGCTCGATTTACTGTTTGAAGAGATGACTTCATGGTTTAATCTTTTACCAGAGTCCTTGCTTGTAGTTTTGTTTGTTTGACTTTCGGGTTGAACTGCAAAAACTTCTTCGTACTTTTCCAAGTGTATTTGACCAGGACTAAAGGAGCTGATGTATCGTAAATCAACTCTTTACTTAATTTCCCAAAGTGAAGTTTTACAGCACACCATTACCTCGGCCCTCGGTGCTGGACAGCTGGACATTTTTTATTTGGACTTCATTCCTCCTTCCTGGTTTTTCTTCCTTTTTTCTCTTTTTCAACTGTTCGTCTTTTCATCAGAGCCATCTGTCCTGTCAGGAAACACGGAGGGAAAACTAAATTAATAAATAAACATGTCTTGGACAGGCTTCTTAGACTACTAAACAGAAGGCAAGATAAAATTGCCATTTTATTGGCTCCTTGCATGAAATTCTAAATTATGTGCATATAAAGTCTCGGCATGTTTCTCACAAATATGTTTTGGGATTGTGATACAATTTTGCATTCCATCATTCTAATTACTGTAATGTGTTGTAATGTTTTGCCTTTATATTTGTTTGTGATTCTCTTTTATTATCATCAGTGGTGTTCTCATTACCGTAAAAGAACACAAAAAAATGTTTTACAAATCCCGTACTTGTTCACAGTACATAAAGAATGCAAGTTACTCAATTAACATAAGTTAGCTATGTTATTTATTCTAAAAATGTAATACTGTCGGCTTTACTAACCAAGTGTTTGACTGGTCAACTTAAAATTGTTGAGTAAAACGCAAAACCCTATGATATGGGACCTATTGTTGAGTTTACTCATTCAACAAACAATTACATTTCAACATGACTGGTTAAGGGGGATTTTCTGTTCCCAACATGCTTTGTGTAAGACAGCATTTAGGCAGTACATTTCGGGAATTTAGTGTTATTTAAAGTGTTTTTCAGTAAAGATAAATACCTTTTTGTGCTTGATGTTCATTTATCTTTGAGGTTTAAAAGAGTTTGTTGTATTTTTCAGTTTTAGGGTTACCATTGTTTACAAGAGTGGTAGGTTGTGAGAGGTTAAAGTGCGCCCATAATGTCTATTGGATCGTTCTATGAGCTTTAACTGTGCTAATGCTAGTGCTCATCGGATTTGCCCATTCTGTTTTGACTTACATGCAGTAAGTCTGTATATAAGTTATTTGTGACAACAAAAAGTAGCATTGAGAATGATAAATATTGAGTTTAATTAACTTAAAATTACTGGTCCAATCGGAATGGTTTGGATTTACTCAAAAAAGGGTTGTCAACTTTACTTAAATTTATTTTATGCATAAAATTAAATTGTTACTTGTTGACACTACTCAACATATTTGCTTGGAGACTCATATTTCTTAATGTAAATCCAACAAATCATTTTTTTGAGTCAATGATGAAAATCAGAAAAACAATTTGTTAAAATTAGCATAAAAACAAATAACGTCATGTGCCCGGTTTCACAGACAAGGCTTAAGGCTAGTCCCAGACTAAAATGAATCTGTGACCTGTCTTAACTAACAATAACTTGCCCAGAAATATCTTTAAATATATCACTGCTATTGTTTTGTCTCCAGATGCACACCAGTAATGTATTCTTCAAAGGTATTTTTATAAAAGCAACATAAATCTTAATTCTAGCTCAGTGGTAAGAGCATTGCGTTAACAATGCAAGGTTGTGGGTTCGATCCCAGTGGATTCCACATACCTATGTATAGGAGCATGCAATGTAAGTCGCTTTTGTCAAAAATGTATGCATTTTGCTAAATGCATAAATGTTATGTTTAAATACACAAATGTGCTTTATCTTCAGGAAAGTAATGTCACTCACGATGCAATGTGAATACGCTAATAGGTTTCATTTTATCTTTCATTAAATGTCAAACATGAATCAGACTTTACCGGCTACGTGAGAGTCAGTCATCAACGTCTGTGTCTTTTTGTGTGAAAAGGAATTCAATTTTTTTGCATGTAGATTTTGTGGCATGCGTTTCTCCCTCATTCACTGAAGCACGGCTGTTGTCACATGCATGTACACACACTTGTACTTTGACGATTATTATATTGTTTGTTATTTTCATAGATGTTATATGCAACCTAGCACACTAAATGAGAATTCACTTTCTCTCCCCTATCTTGCTCTCACACACACGTAAAGCTAACACGGGCAGTTTCACTTGAATCGGATGTGTTTAAACTTGTCTAAAGCTCGCAGAAAGACAAGGCTGTTTTGACCTGTCAGCCCGACTTGTCGAGTGCGAGTCTTTTGTGTTCATGTGGCGCGTTTTGCCGTGCAAGAACTTTCCCACAATCCCCAAGGTCTTCCGTGTTACGCAAACACTCATTGTGACAGTTGTGACCACGCTTTACTCACGGACTCAATGTGAAATAGGACAGGTCTTTCAAGATCTTTGGAGGTTGTGTGTGTCTTTATGTGTAGTTTTTCTGTTTGGCTCTGGTGAATTGATGATAACGACTGTGTTGTCAGGCCTGTGATTGGTCGGTTCAAGGTTCCTGCACAGCATCTCACAGCATCTGCTGAATCAGCAGTCCTCCTTTATTCCCCCAATATTTCACCACTTCGGTTTAGATAAATGTGTGGAGTATTTCAATAGTCTGAATTGAGCGAATCCTTTGTGTGCTGATGTATTTTTAAAACACTAATTTTTTTGGGGGAAAAGACATTTTAATATATAAATTACATACAATAGAATTACATTTTTATCATCCTATACTGAATCCTATACAATGCAAGCAGTACACCAAAAGCATTTGAGCACACTAAATAAATATAAAAAAAAATGTATGTCAATAAATGTTTATTATAAATTTTGAATAATATCAAATATTATCATAGTGATATATATATGTATATTTTATGCAACCAGCCTTATATTTAATATTTTTTGTTAGTCTAATTTGTCTTTTTAGTTGTCAAGCTGTAATGCTGATGTTTAATCCCAATTCTTCTTATCCTTGTGTATCGGGCAAGAACTTTTTATTTTCACTAAACTATGAAAGTTTTTACCGTTTTGGAATTGTAGTAAGCCAGTGGTTTTATAGAGAAAAAGAAGATGATGCTGCCATCTCAACAGTAAAATAAGAATAAAAAAACCGTTATTCCGTACATGGTTTCTTGAGATCACAGGTAATGTTTCAGTATGCTCTTGCCCTACAGGGGAATATTTTCTTGTTCCGGAGTGGTTTAACAAACCGCCCTCTTATCCTATAGCGCACATACATTTTTTTGACCTTTTTTGACATCCTCACGTTTCTCTCAAGCATCCTGTGTCTCATCGTTTCCAAAAAAGCAGTTTCGATTTTCCCTCAGACGAGCTTCTGCACGTTCTACAATATTCCATGACTCTCATGCACGTTTTCTATGAGCAGGATGTTAGACATGTACAGACATCACACTGAGGGAGAGGTGCTGCTCTCATCCTTATGTAATTCGTGAGCTGAGAAAGTATTTGGGAGTAATGACACATTTCCGCTCTGCCACAGAGTGGGGAAGTGTGAACATTCCTTGAGTCCCTTCCCCCCACGCGGTCAGTTTTGCTTTCGCCGTCCACTAGGCGATGAGTCTTGAGGCAGATAGTAGGCGTAAAGAAGTGTCTGTGGATGATGGGTATTAACTGTCTACAGCGGTAGGTCAGTACCAGCCCTCCCATTTACTGTGTGATATATTGCTCTCTTAATGTAACAGCCGCATGACATCAAACATGCTGACTGTGTTAGCTCCGCTGAGTGCTGCGCAGGGCCTGAAAATGAAAGCATACTCAAACGCACGTGGACACTTCAAGGCATTGTTTTTAACCCATGGTTAGGTAAAATAAAGACAACCATTGGATTTGAAATACACCTATGCTGGGTTATTTCAGCACATGGTTGGGTGTCTGATTTCCCTCTTTAGTCTATTGATTGAATGAAAAGATCCAGTCTTAAACTTATGTTTAGTCTGTGATGTGTCAGGCCCAATCCAAACCACATGTAACGTGTGCTGTTTGTCCTGTATATGTCACAACTATTAAAATAATATAATAGCATGAATTGAAGAAATAAGCTGGCTTTGTTCATTTGAAATAAAAATACAATAAAAATAAATATATATTTATAAAATAAAATTGATTAAATTTAAATTTTGGTTATGGTTTCAGTTTTTAGCCTTGTGTTTCATGAATTTGGTTTGTTTCAACTGTTTGTAATTTTGTGAGAGATAAATCTGTAAATCTTCAAGTCTGAAAATTCTATTTTTCACCCTCTGTAGAAAAAATCTTACATAATTTTACCACTTTATTTTACAAACGTTTCACTTAATTTTTTTAAGCTTTCAATATTACTTTTTTTTTATAAAATAAAGTAGAATATGAATGATAAGGTAGATGTATAAAATAAAGGTCAATTAAAGGATCAATAGAACTAAAATTTCACTTTAGATATCAAATCTGAATTCGGGGTCAGAATACATTGCATAAATTACGCACTACCAGAGGGTAAGTAAAATTATGTATTTATTGTTGTTTATGAAAATATATAATGGATTGCGATTTATATTAATAGGCATTATGAATACATTTATAATACATTAAGAATACCTTTTATAATGTATTATGTATGCAGGGTTAAATCAACACTTGTCTCCGCCAGTACCCATTACAGTATATATGCAGTTAAAGGAGAGGGAAATAATTACCTGTTCGATCAGGAGGTTTTACTAACATACCAGGAGGATATTAAAGGCGAGGTTGTCAATTTGAATTTAGTACAGCTGTAAGTAACGGGCCCTCAGGAAGATGGGCATCAATATGGGCGACCCCCCTCTTGCATACCCGTAAAGGCTGCCTGAAGTGAATAGCCTGGCAGAACCGATACCCATCCTTCACACTTGAGTAGTCATAGACTGTTCGAGTAAGTGTGAGAGAAGATTAAGTTAAGTTAATGACTCTATAAATATCTGTCATGTTGGTCGAACAGTGAGACAGCACACCTTCAATGCCCTTTTCAAGAACATGAACTCATTTTCTTCCCTTTGAACTTCCCTTCCTTCAAGTTCTTCTTGTTTCCTACGGTCATTATTGTTACTACTCTTCTTCAGCAATAAAATACAGGAAAGTTAACCGTTAGTTGCATCCTGATGTGTGTCCACTGACCTGAGATCTGCCAGCTGCCTCCATCATTTCTGTTGGATAAGCACTACAAAAGAACAGATATCGGGAAAAAAGGACAGGGGCTTTAGTCAATTTCATAGATGCTTTCCAGTCAAATTATCTGTCTAATTATGTTTCCTCTTTGTCTAATTTTGGAAATTAATTTTGCTTTGAGGTTTTAGTACAATGGGAGTCTCACAAGAGTCATTCAGTTCTGTTGTAAATGTGGAAGAACAGGCTTTAGCAATCTGTTTTGTTGGAAGAGACTTCAAAGCTGTTGCCAAACTGAAAAATAAATATTTTACTATTATTTAAGAAGCTGAGCACAATTTAGTATATAATTTAGAGCACCATTATAATGTAAAATAACATCATTCTTTGTGGCCATAAGCTACTCAAGGGATTTACTCGGTATAGCATTCCCAAAACTCCTTTTTAGCTGTGACTCAGTGAATCATTTCTTAACTAGTCAATTAAAATGAAACATCTGAATAAACTGATATGTCAAAACGAAACACACTTTCGAATCCAGCATGACTTTCCAATGTGTATCACTTTTTCCTAAAAATAGCTTAGAAATGAACGTCTCTGTTGCCACTTTTAGTTAGTTTCCCCCTCAAACGTTTTGAACTGTAGTTATGCTGAATCTATCATATTAGTGTTATGACAAACTGTTAGTGGGTATACGGCTACTGCCTTTGCTTGACCACCCCATTACAGTCCACGTTTGGGGATGTGCCGGTTTCTGCAAGGCTCTCACAGATCAATAAACCTACATCCACTTTATCTTAATGCACACACAGACCTTTAATGTGAGGAACAATCAATGCTGTTTTATCTCTTTGAAATGAAGGGATTATGTTGTTGAGGTTAAATTTCAGTTGCTTTATAAATAAAAGACATGTAGATGTGCTTACAATAGATGTTAGAAGAATTTCTTCCTAAATATACAACTTCCAGAAAGGCCACCATAGAGTGGTTTAAGCTGTTTAAGGGGGGATTCTTATCACATGCAATCCAAGACTAAATAAAGGAGTTTTATTTGCACAGAATGTGTTGTGGTTTCAAGAAAGCCACCCTGAGTACTCACATATACATAACAAAGGAAGTAGAGAAATGAAATACCCAGAATTAGATGTAACAGATTTATTATTTATTAGTTATGTACAGATGTGCAAAGTACTGTTTAAAACTGTGAAAAATACAATATAATTTTTTACCCTCTTGTCATTTCAAGCTCGTATGACCTTCTTTCTTCAGCTGAACACAAAAGAAGATAGTTTTAAGAATGTTGTTAACCAGCACCTATTCACTTCCATTGGTTTTGGTTCAAAGTGAATGGATGACGGCATTGTTTGGGTACCAACTTATATAATATATTACAAAATATATTATTTTGTGTTCTGCGGAAAAAAGTCATACAGGTTTAAAATGAAAGAAGAGTAAGTAAAGGATGACAGATATTTCATTTTTAGGTGAACTATCACTTTAACAGACCCTTCAAGTTACACGCACATTCAGGCAAACGCCTCCATTTTATTCCCTCTAAAAATCAAGCAATGACTTTATAAAATAAATCATATATTGAGCAGTGCTGTTTTTGTGGTGTTCTCCTCCTCGCACCAATTTGTACTCGGCATTTACTCTACATGACCTTTTCGTTTTGTGTCTCGAGACTCCGGCAGTTAAGTTCCGGCTCCCAGGAAATCAGAGCAATTTTCTAAGTAAATCCAAACATTTACATTCCAACGTCCTGCTCACCTGTATGAAGTCGCCGTTTACATCAGTGTGCCTGTCCTGTTTCCAATTCTGGACATCTCAGGATGAAATAAACACACTCTTTGTTTCCCACAAGGGACCATTACTGTGTCAGTGGTGAATGGCAGCCTGCTTTGTGAATGTGTGTCCAATTCAGAATTATTAGCTGTGTGGGTGTATGTGTGTCTGTGTACGTCACAAATGTTATCCATTAGCGGTTCATTAGGTAATCCATTTAACTGTTCATGTATTCATGTACTTAAACATACTCACATTTAACCACGATTATGTTCATAATATCTGATCGAAATAAGACAGTCACACAAAGCCGCATTCTAGCTGGTTTACAACAGTTCAGTCAATACAGCCCTTTGTCACAAGCCTGCGTGTGTGTCCAATTGTTCAACGCTGTTTACACGAGACCTTATCAGTCAATATTTGTCCCCCGCTCTTGGTCTGCGCTGTGTAGTTGATAGTCTCTAGTGCTCTAATCAGCCCCTATGGACAAACTCAGTGGTAGCTGCTGGGTCACCATAGCAACCCATTACATACTGTTGTGGAGAGACAATGGACCTTAATGGCAGACGAAGGCCTGATGACTGACTTGTGTAGATGTGAAAATAGTCTGCTAAGGAAAGCACTACTAGAATCTTCACCCAAAAAATTGATAAATCTGTCACCATTTACACCTCATTGACTTTTATTGTATAGACATAAAACCACGGAGACATTTCTCAAAATATCTTCTTTTATCTGCACAGAAGTAGGAGTCATATACAGGTTTGGACGACGTTTACTGTTTACGTGTTTCTGTGGCGGACAGAAAGAATCGGCCTTGATTAAGTATTGATGGTGCTATTAATGTAACATGTGCCATATATAGGTAATCCAATAAGTGCTGTATGGTTTGACTGTCAGAGTGATGGGTCATCCAGCTCCAGTGCTGTCTCGAGATTGGCTGCGTCTTTGTAATTGACTAAGCATATTGATTTTCGGGTTTATGTGATTTACGGGGATGATTTTGGCCTGGAGACCGTGTGGGTAGGGCAAAAGGCTATATGTGGGTGGGACGGGGCCAGTGTAGAGATGAAATGTCTCCATTAGGCCCCCTGTGACACTGTATGATAAATCGAACCTGGAAATGTCACCGGTCATAGTTAGTCAAATTGAACTGAGGTACAGTGTACTGATCTCTCTCTGGCTTTTACTTGACGTATAATAAAGTATAATTTTAGAAGATCATTAACTTGTGCTTTTTTGACCTGTTGGATGACGCTCTTATTGATTATCTGCCAATTTGTTCTCAGTTTTGTTTTTATTTATACCAGCGGCACTAGACAAAGATATCTAGAGCATCTCCCTCTTACTGATGGTCCTCTAAAAACAGAAACGCTATTGATTTATTGCTCTGTTTATCTTGCTCTGGTTTTTATATGTACTTTTCTTTCTATACTCGGGTCATGTGAGAGAGGCATTTTAATTGAATTTTACGTCTAAAAGGGAAAGAAAACAGGAAACCTGAATAGATTGCAGGGTTTTGTTTGTCTTTGAGAAGAAAATCCAAGGGCATGGAAAAATCAGATCTGAAACGGACGCATGAAAACTTGCTATGAATGTAGGAAAACATGCTGTCATGGATCGTTTTATTATTTATTATTTTATTTTCATTAATGGATAGTATAGATTAGAAGAAAACTATTTTTGTAGTTCACTGATGTCATTTCTCATACATGCATTTCTCACATAACTCCCTAAATGTTAAAATGGATCATTGGTGTGCATCTATTGTACTAAAAACTGATCCAAAATACATTGCACTTAAATAAATGTACATATTTTACTGTTAATAAAAAATAATACAATTCACCGATTTTGTTCGGGAAATGATTAAATGCATGAAATATTTACTGTCCATCAAACCACGGGGGATTTATACGCTTCTTCAATTCAGCTGCTCAGGTCTGAGTCACTTCTGCTTTTCTATTTATGAGCGTAGCAAACGGGACTATGTCACTCACAAGCCTCTATTGGCTCTTATGTGTGTCAGAAGGAGTTTGAGTTGAGGGTTGTCATTGTGGATTAGGTCAGGTACCTATAAGAGGGACAGACAGTTGCCAGCTTTGTAATAACACTGGGCTTCAGGGCATTGAAAAAATGAAAGACCAGACAGTAAATATCACGGCGGTTGAACTGCTGACATTTGCGTTATGCGGTTGAAATGATGCCAGAAAAACAAAAAATGCTACCTTGTAACTGCAGGTGGTGTGATTTAGAGGCTACTAAAGAGACATTTATGTTCTAAAACCTAGTGAGCTGTCTACAGAGACGACATTTAAAGGCATCATAGGCTGGTTACAAGCACGAGGGTTTCAGAAATGAAAGTGCAGGGTATTTTAATTTTACAAACACCGGACCTCATTTTAAACCAATTCTGAGGCGGTCTTCCATTTATTTTTCACAGAGAAACTTTCACAAGCCCAGTCAAAAACTATTAAGTCAGAGATGAGGCAAATGCTAACAGCTAACATGCTAGCAGCATATTTTGTATTGTTGTGTGTACCCTGATACCACACATACATCTGGGAGACGTCTTTTTGATGTCTGCATTTACATCTGTTTTTTTATAATTTGCTCATCTGGAATACGTCTCTGTGACGTGATGTAACATAGACACCTAGATGTCTGGAAGATGTTTATGATTTAGATTAGAATGTATGTAAAACTGCCCTTTCGAAGACGTTTAACAGATGTTTTACAAAGCAGATCTTTAGCAGACACTTTACAGACGTAGTTGTGCTATCTGGGATTGTGCATGGTTCAGTATCTGTTTGGTCAAAAGCGTTTTAACAAGACCACAAAACACGTCACTGCTTTATTTGCCGCAGGGCGATTTTCTATTACTAAAACACGCAGTCTAAATATACCATACAGTCTATCTGAAGTTCGCTGCTTTATGCTTACACAGCAATTTATCTTAAATTTGGGCTGTCATGACTTATAAAGTCATCGTGATCTTCTCGTCTCCTTGAGCATTAGAACATATCTTCATTAAATTCTTGAGCTTCCCCTTTATGAAGAATAGATGCTGTACTTTACATAATTGAGAATCATGCAGGAGAAACTTAATTATATTACACTAAGATTTATCAGCGCTCACCTGAGAGCTTCATTTGTCATGGGGATTACTAATAGCAGAGTGATGAATCAGCGCTGACAGGTATTGAAACATGCGCCCCGTGCTAAGCATTAAATCAAAGACGCAATCTTGTGATTAAGAGAAGTCATTTAGATCTAATACACGTAGATCAATCTACTTCTGAAGAATCCCGTTGGTGAGAAAATCTCACAGTTGGGAGGAAACCAACCAGAGTGATTTGGGCACATTTCGCTGTCTTGTTTTGATTCTTAGTTATAGTTCAACTAAAATGTTTTATTCCAAATTTATTTGACTGTCTTCTGTGAAACACAAAAAGAAATGTTAGCAGTTACTACTTGCAAATCAGATTTCTGTTTACAATCCATCAGACACTTTTACAGCTACGGTTGCTCATGTAATGTATCAAATTTGACACGCATACTTGAAAGAGCTACAAATATAACAGTCCGATAAAAAATCCTATAGACAATTATATATACCTATAGTATCGCCAATGTACATTTTTCTTTCAATAGTTTCAATAGTAGTATGTAATACTTAAGCACTATTAGAACACACTCGAGTTAAATTGCTAAAGGAACAGTTCACCCAAAAATGAAAGTTGTCATTATTTAATCACCCTCAGGTTGTTCCAAATCTTTATAAATCCTTTTTGATAAACACAGAGAAAGATATTTGGAAGAATGCTTGTAACCAAACAGTTCTTGGCCACCATTGACTGACATAGTAGTCAAAAGTGCCCCAGAACTATTTGCTTTCATACATTTTTCAAATAATGTTCAACAGAACAAAGACGTTTCTGAAGCAAATGTTCCTACTATGGTAGTCAATGGGGGCCCTGTTTGGTTACAAACTTTCTTTCAAATATAATATTTTTTAGATATTTAGAACAACTTGATAAGTAAACGAAGAAAGAATTTAAACTTTTGGGTGAACTGTTCCTTTAAGGTGATTTGTGTTTGTTTTAGTCTTTGTTAGCACTAAATGCTTCCTGTTTTCTTAAATCATTTATTAAAGGAAAGCAAAAAAGCCAGATTTATCTAAAAATAACACTTAAACTGGGAAATAGTGTCGTTCTCCTTGTCTTTGTCTTCGTTATAAAATATTTATGAAATTATGTAAGTGGATTTGAATCTGATGTTGATGTACATGTTGAACAGGACACAGTTTTTTATTTTTAAGCCGTTCCCAAGAACAATGCATGTAACATTATACAGAAATCCAGTGTGTTTTATGTAAGTTGAGTGTTTACTTGCAGACTCTTTTAGCACTAAACCTCTTGAAAAAAGTTCAGCTTGCAGACTATCATGCCATCACACATCAGCCTTATTGGCACCAAAGGAACTCCATCAACACTTTCCAGGAGGCTTTCGCTGTATCCCACGGGGCACCAAGATGGGGTCACTATGGGGATTGCGTTTTCCTGCCACACTGCATTGTGGGAGCTTAGGTTTGTGTGTACTGCACAAGCATACGGTCACCAGGTTGTTCCCATATTCAATATGCTGTTCAATGGCGCTGCATGAGAGGGACACTTTTGGACAGAGGACAAGATTCTGGCGTTCTTCTCAATGGCAGCTCTGCTCTGCGGTTGAGCAAAAGGTGATATTTCACGTTGTGGCCTACAATGGCTTCTTTTGGCGACGTGCGTAGCACCATGGGCATGCTGGAGTGGAACTGTGTCTCAGGCTGTTCTGAGAACAGCTGGTCCTCACGGAACAGATTGGACCGTCGTGTGAGCACCGTTCAGTGGTCAACCAGCTTCGTGTCCGCTTTTGGCCCACTGTCGGTTTCTCGGTGCCTGAACAGTCCTTTGCTGGTACACCAGGTTGAGGGTTGAAGTGGGTATGAAATGTGGACCATGACATAAAACTGCTCTTTTAAAACTGTGATAGAGACACAGTCAGAATGTGCTTTTAACTGAAGTGTATTATATGCAGTAGTCACTTACTGAAGATTGAAATTAGAGTCATTGTTTGAAAATGTGTGCGTGTGTGTGTGTGTTTTTAAAGTAATCGAAGGAGAGTGATGTGTGTGTGTGTGTTTCATGTCTGTTCAATGTGAACTTGAGCAAAGCGACTGAAAGGAGATGGAGTGCACATTGATGTCTGCTTTATTGCATTGAGCAGGTGGTGGTAAAAGCCCCTCGTCTAATGCGATTACACGAAAGAGAGAGGGAGAGGGAGAGAGAGAGTGGATAGACGGATGGGTCTCCTCTTTTATTTGCTTTTGGAAATGCTATTACTGCATTTGTCCTGGAAGACCCTGACTCAGAGCCAGCTTTGCCTCATAAAGGCAGAGGAGCGATGGTATGAAGTAATTGCCCCTCCTCTCTCTCCACCGGGGCTCTTCATCACTGTCATGCTCTCAAATTAATCTGTACAAAGTCAATGACAAAACAAAGACGACATCATAAAGATACAGCAACTTTTTTTTCTTCTCTCTGGGTGTGTGGCTCTGTGTAGCTGCTGTTTTGTTTCATTTTTTCTAATACTTGGATATTGTTCTTCTTCATGCATATTATGATCAGTTGTTTTCCTTTTATGCTTAGAAGTAAGAGCCATTGCTAAAATGTATGGGCCCAGAACATTTTTTTTTATACATGTATTGCTTCTCCCAGAGGAAGGCCCCAGAAGTGGGCTTTACAATAGAGGACCTTAGTGGCCCCAAGACGTCGTCACTGATGTAGTGTTATTACAGCAATAACCCATGAAGGGCTGTTTTTCTATGGGTAAAGGATTAAACACAAGTGAAGAAAAAGCAATGTGATTAAAAGCACCAATGTTAAATTAATTTTTGTGTTTGATAATGATAATGCAAATGTCAATTTTTCCATAAAGCAAGATTCTAAAATGTTTGATGTCACATGTCAATATTTGGTGGTTTAAATACATCTGTGAGCTCTCTAAAGTTTTTAAGCATTATTTTTAAGAATGAATTTTTTCATATTCAGGCACATTTATAACTTATTCCTCATATTCTTCATAAATGGGCACATAAGACTGGAAATATACTAACCATTTTATGTTCTGCTGCTTCTGGTTTGTCCATGTTATGGATGTTGTCTCTCAAAAACAGTGGTTAAGTAAAATATGATGATTCATTATATTTGTAAGACATACATTCTTTTAAAGTTTATATTTTATATTTTGACTGCATATATCACACCTAGAATGCTGGGGTTATCCATCAATGACTTGTCAATGACGTGGCTCATACATTATCAAGTTATAACCTTCAGAAGCTTTTCTATATTCTTTACGTTATTGTTTCAATGGGGCTTATGTCTATAGGGTTCTTTTAGTAGTAGTCTAGGGACCCGCTGCAGTGACGCTCTAAACATCTCTTGACTGCATTTAAGCACTAAAGACTCTCCTCGAACTGTCCCATGTGGGCTGTTCCCTGTGTTGGCATTTTGCTTAAGGAAGAGCCATTTGAATTCCAATGATCGCTCATTCTGAGTCAGCACTGCTCCCGGGAGACATTGTAAATAATTAAAATAACAAAGCCACCTTTAAGACAAGGACATAAACGCTTTTGCTGATTCTTGATTTTGTCGATAATGGGCTAGCGCTGCAGGATTTTTACATTAATTTAATTTATTTATTTTACTGAAGCAGTGATGAGTTATGTTGGTTGATCTAATTGGATATAACCAATAAAAGAGAGCTGCCAAATTGGCCTGTTTATCTAATGGTTCAGTAACTACAATAGTTTTTTTCACTTCAGCGTTTGTTACGGTGCTAAGCAATTTGAATAGATGGTTGTATTAAACATTTGTCAGGCAATTGTGGAAGGCTGCAGAGTACAAAAAAGCTTATTTGAATTTTTCAGTTTTTTTAGATTTGGTGCAGTCTGCTTGCCATCCTTGTACTGTATGTGCTACCATACACATGTTCTATGCATGGTATTGCATTTTTTCTTAAACAATTTCTATCACAATATTTATTTATGGTTGTAATCTATTATACTTATGAATAGCAAAATATAGAATGAATACCTCAGCACTTACGATTATGACAAATTGTGCCCTAGCCATTGTGCTACTAGTATCGGGGCATCCTAACTAAGTGTATTTTCCTGTGAGCTAATCACTTTGTTCCCTGGCCACAAACTTGCTTTGCATATTCAGAAACCACAGTCAGTTGCGTAATAAACCAGGAGACATTGTGGAATGGACATTTCAATTATTAGAAAGAGAGTAATTATGCAGAGTGCTGTTGGCAATCAACAGAGATGTGCTTTGAGGTTGAAGACACTTCCCTCTTGTTCAGTAATAGCCCCCTGTTTCAGCTTTATTAGGTGTGTTGTGTACAAAATGATGTTAGTGTTGCTGTTCATGAACAGGTCAAGGTTTGCCAAAACATCTTTTTTATGTTTGCTTGTAAGAAAAAAATATGCAATATTACACCAACAATTGAGACAAATATAGGAAGGGACTCTATACTACCTGTGGTGCACCTCAGAGACCATTCCTAGGCCCACTCAGCAATTTAAATGCATTGGTGTTGACAAGCTGTTGTAAGAGATATTAAACAACAATAGATCTAGATTTCGGATTAGTAAGGTTCACAAGTTGATCTTTGTCTGTCTATCATATGCTTTAGTTTGCTTGCTGAAATAACCATTCATACAAACCTATTTAATCTAAATCAATATCTGGCGGCCAGACGTAATTTGTTCTAGTTGCTTGTTAAGTTCGATACAAAAGAAGCTCTTGATAATTTCATGCTGCCTGATTGTAGTGTGTTTTATTTCCTCCTGAATCTGACATTATCTCGGTAGGCATCACAAATCAATGCCCCCAGGATTACTGTTTTGTGGAGCTGCTCAATCCATTTCTGAAGCGCCCAATGCACAATTGCAGTCTGTAATTGGGTCTGACTGCACTAAAGTCAAGTCACATTTGTCTCTGGCTTGCTGACCAGCCTGTTTGATCCGCTTTTTCAGTCGAGTACATTGTCATTTATTTTTAACCAAGTTCATCCTCCTTGTGCTCACCACGCTTTCGTTTTTTGTTTTTTTTCTCTGCCTTCAAGCTCAACTCTTCCCCGTCCCCTGAGACCTTGTTGTCCTATATCTGCATGAGCTGCGTTGGGCTCATCCAGGTCCAATTGAAATCATATTTGCGTAAATAGACTTCAAATGCAGACGGAGCTTCTGTTTGTCTCGTGTTTTCTTTCTGCTTCTGATCCTTTTAGCGTTTTAGATCTGTCTTTTTGTTCCAGGTTTGGCTGTAATATATCCAAAAAACGAACTGTTCTGTTTCAGTGAAAGCCCTTTGCTATTTTCTCTGCTTTGAGGTGTTTGTGTTCAATGGGGCAAAATGTGCGTTGGGCTCTGTTTCAGGTGCCGCTGGAGGGCCATGACAGTGCTGCCAGGCCCCTAAGTCGCCAGCTCAATTACACAGGTCCTGAAAACGCCCGACAGCGTCACTCACATCTGATCTGTGGAGTCCGTTGGGAGTGTGGGTGAAAGATAGAGAGGCCACTCACGTCCAATATTTTTCTCAAGAAGCCCTCATTCCAGGGCATGCTCAGTATTTTTTGTCCATTGTTCCCTCCATGCCGGTTTCTCTCTCTCTTTTCTTGTTTCATCCTTTGCCTTTACCTTCCTTAGTCTGGTTATTACCCAAGCTCTCGAGCTCTTCGACTGGCTTGAGGGAGGATAATTGAAAAGAGGAGCCGGGGATGAAAGCTATTCTATTTGGGTCTCTCGGTTGTGTGAAATAACGTGGAGAAAATGAAATGTACAGAGGAGCCGCAGTGGTGGAAAATAGGCCAGCCTCTTAAAACCGTGTCAGGGAGTTTGACATACCTGTCGTGACACAGAAGTGCAGAGATTTTGTCATCCCTTTACTTTAATAAAGATGCATAACGACCGGTGGCAATCTGCAATAAATGACTCCCCGGTTCACGAGAAGTCGTGAGAGAGCAGAGCGAACCTTCTCGGACTTTCCAAGAAGCAAAAGCAGGAGTGAATGGTGGCTGTGCTGTGCTATATCTGTGTACAAATCTAGAAATCTGTGGCATGCGATATCTCTCCAAATGCACATGTGTGCTTCTGTTTCATTGATGTCTACAAGGTTTTAGGTTGAAAGACATTTTAAACATTATTCAGTTTACGCTGTTAAAGGGTTAATTCGCATAAAAATGAATCTTCTGTCATCAATTATTCACGGAATTTCAAACCTTTTTCAATTTCTTTGTTCTGTAGAACACCAAAGAAAATATTTTAAAGAATTTTGGTAACCAAACAACATCATACCCTATTGAATGGACTCAAAACCGCGTTTCTTAAAGGGGCAGTTCACCCACAAATGATAATTCTGTCATCATTTACTCACCCTATGTCAATTCGACCCCCAAACACAAAATAATATATTTTGAAGAATGTTGGTAACCAAACAACCGTGGTAGCCATTCACTATTGTATAGACACAAGACCAATAATGGGTTACCGCCGTTGTTCAGTTACCAACATTCTACAAAATATATTATTTGTGTTTTGTATAGAGTAGTAGGTAATATAGACTAATATAGAGAAGGTTTGAAATGTTAAGAGGGTGAGTAAATGACGGCAGAAGTAGCCAGTGTTCTATGTATACATTAATATACAGTTCATTAAAATCAAGTTCTCTCATGCTAATGCATTTTAAACATTGTTTACATTGCTTCAAACATAGCACCTACAGTAGTACTAAATAATAATAATAAACAATTGCCTTCATGTTGTGGTGAAGTTCGGACGTGGCCTGTCGTAGATGCATAGGTTAGTTATCTATTTAACTATTCAACATTTTTGAAGTGAACCACCATAACGTGCATCTTCAGAGAAAACTCCTCTGGCTCCTCTGTCTTTTATATTTCATTGTGGGCCGCTCGCATGACTTCGAAGGCATGACATTGCAAGATTAGCAGTATCTGGACGCACCCTCTCTTTCTTCGACAAGATTAAGGTGAGGACAAGCACGAACACTATTTTCTACCCTTCCACTGTTTCCCGATAACGGAGGAAAGCTGTAGCGTATTAAAGCGATAAGACAAAGATTTGTCCGCGTTCAGTCTAAAATAAACCTCTTCCAGATTTCAACATAGCTCTCTGACCCAAAAAACTTCATTTGAATTACTCATCTCTTTTCCAATCCCACCTCCATCTATTCTCTGTCTCCTATCTTTGCCGGCACAGTGATGTTAAAGCTAATAGGATCGTGAGAATACTGGCAGGAGGTTGAGCAATACTGTCTAACCTATCAACTGATTGCTATCAGGTCTCAGTCGCCTGTCGACCGGAGACGCTTTTGTGGTGGATAGTAGTAACTATTGCCATGTACGAGAATTCTGTTTCCATGGTAGTCAGTGAGGCTTAGAAAACGGCACTCGACACAGAGTGCCACGATTATTTATTCAGGAAACGCGATGCTTGCGAGGTTAAGAGGAGGGGAATGGTCGAGTCAAGCAGCCAGTTGCCTATTAATCGTCTTTGATCAGATCTTAATGTTTAATGTATAACTTTGAACCCTGTGCAGAATGAGGCAACATGTTAGGAAAATTCGCTTAAATGTGGCAAAGAAACAGTCAGCTGAAATGTAAATGTAGAGTAATATTGGACGGGAATAAAAACGGTCATTTATGAGTTGTTTATAAGCTTTAAGGAGTCTGATTGTTATCCGACAGTGCCGTGCCTAAGCAATTTTGCAAGTTACCTTTTCCGTGTCACCTTCCCATTGTGTGTTCATGAGAACAGTTCAGGTTCTTTGTTCGTAGCGCCATAGACGATTCGTTCCCACGAAGCAGGTGAGAAATGTTTTGTTTTTCAAAACGAAACCACAAATGTTTTGCACTGTTATCTTTGTATTTTATAAAACCAGACTTGCTGGAAAACCTGATTTGAACAGTGACGTTTCTTAATGCAAAAAGCTCAGCCGTTTCATCTGTCAACAAGCTATCCAGACCAAAAGGCTTTGTGCGGTAAACAAGCAAAAACATAAATCCTTCCTTAATGCCCAAAGAACAACATGCTTAAAAGGTGAGAATCCTGGTATTGTACTGTAAGCTATGCTCCAGAAATTGTGAATCGTCTTTATTACTGAACCTATGAAAAATGATTCACCTATTTTTCTGAGAAGGTGTTTGATAGCCCCTTATTCATAGTTTGGCATGACTGGGTTTTGATTGCAAGAGAAGAAAATCAAGGTCTGTATTGAAAATGCAGGTTGCGATGTAAACGTTTGCATCCTGGCTCCCCCATACATCACTGGAAGGGGATTGGTTGACTTTTCCTGTGTTTGAGGTTACTGTCATTACTGTTTACATCTCCATGAATCCCCCTCCAGACCTAGTCAATTAAAACAACAATTAGGCCACGTGACTGAGAGCAGGGGAAACAGAAACCTCCGAGCGAGCGTGACCTCTTTAACATTTAATGAGGATACATGTGCCCACACATCCATATTTGCGCTGTTATCCTTTCGAGTGCCTTTTAATTTAAAGTGGCATTTAATAAACATGCAAGAAATTGCATTTCAGAGGTAAACAATCTTGACACGCTCCTTACACTAGAATAACATAGTACGTGCTTTACGCTGTTTTTACAGTTGGTGTAGTTGGTCAGTATTAAATGATATGCTCAAGATAGAAACCCAGAAATTACTTTATTGATCTACTAAAATGCAAATAGAGTTACACTGATGCTCTGCTTGTGTGCTGGCTACGCGTGTCTAATGTAGTTTTGCATGCAAAGCATGAAAACAAAATCATCTTCCAAAATGTTCGCAATTTAATGTTCCCCAACCGTCCCAAACAACAGATTTAGAGGAGATGCATGTTTGTCTCAGGTAAAATCACTCTCCCGCTGCTACCCAGAAGCAACATCCCGGTAATCACCTAGTTCTTCCCATCTGAAAGCCCTGAGATCATTCTCTCGCTGAAGTGGCATGGGCAGCCAGCCATGACTGTTACCACAGAGATGAGAAGATGAGCGAAGGACACACTTGTTTGGCAGTCTCTCTCTATCTCTCTCCGTCTCCCCCAGTGATCAGAACTTTATCGCTTTGACTGGAACGTCAGATAGCGTCCCACCAGCTGTCCAAGTCCATTACAGCAGTCATCGGTGCACTCCAGATAGATATACCCACTTTTGACACTCCAGGTTTTTTGCATTTGTAATTTGCCGTCTGCCGGTTGCTAACGGGAGGATGAGGTTGGCTTTTAAATGAGTCTAATTAAGCACAATGAGAGAAGGGAAATCAGGATGTCCCTTAATGAAGAGCAAGAGATCGGCCAGATTGTAATTCCACATGTAATGAAACTAAAATGGTGTAGTCGACAGGTGGCTCTAAAAAATTATAATGACTGTTGTTAATGTTTACTGATTCTCTAGTGGCAGCCTAAAGTTATTCAAATTTCTTTTGATACATAAGGGTAGGGTACACATCGGGGTATACTTTATCTACTGCAAAATAGGCTGTGTTAATAAGAATAACGAAAAAACGTATCGGAGTGTGTTTATACATGAATTTATCATTTGATTGGACAAAAATTTGTACGGTGAGTGATGAGTCATCAATATTTTTGCTCTGTTTTTCTTGAGGAAAAACTGCATGCATGTGTTCCTTTAAGCCATTTACCTGTATGCTTACACTGTCAACAAAATTAACTTTATAGACATATTCAAGACGTAAACAAAACTGTTTCAGTTTTTTAACACTACACAAATGTTTAAACAAAATACCTTGAAAAAAAAGTGAAATAAACATCTTTAACACTTAAAGATCCAGTGTATCTTTATTTGGATGACCTATTGACAGAAATGCAATATAATAATCCTAACATGTGTTCAGAGGTGTATAAAGACCTTACATAATGAAGCGTTATGTTTTTATTACCCAAGTATGAGCTATTTCTATCAACATACACAGCGTGTCCCCTTGCATGGAATTAATTCACCATGTTGATTCTACAGTGGCTCTAAACAAACAAACTTTTCTACAGAACGTGTTTCATAAATACATTATCTTCCTGAGACACACATGCGTCTGACCTAAATCTGTTGTGTAAATGTAACAACATCTTAGTTCTGTGTCAGCCATGGTAGTGCTTCAAAAAGGATGGATGGAGTGAGCCGTTGGTTGCAATTCACAACATCACCACTAGATATCGCTTAAAGCACCACATTGCTTCTTTAATTGTATATGTGAATCAAATAAACTACAGCACTGAAACAGTAAGTGCTTCTGGTCTATAGATACAGATGCTGTTGAACTCCCGTATGCATCAATTTGGACCTTTTAAATTGCAATACTTACTTCTATACATTACGTTACAGTAAGTTCCTTGTCTCTTCTTTGTTTGATGAAGATTTAAGGTCACTTCTTTACCACTTCTTGCTCAGTGGTTATTTAAATGATGTAATACAGCTTCCTTCATTAAGCTTTCAGATGGCAAAATCGCTGATGAAATGCATCTCAAACGCATCTCTGTGATGTTCTGCACAGAGGAGAAGAGAGTCAACACATTTTAGGCTGCGTTCTGTAGCTGCTGAAAAGCTGTTGAAAGGGTGTTGAAAGAAAGAGTATGTTAGTCTGTAATGCCGTTGAATTGAGATCTCACTTTCTCAGACACAAACAAGCATTCTCTTCCTCTCTCTGTCTGACTCTGTCTGCCTCAGTAAGTAGAGCAGTGTAGCTGAAAAGAAATTTCTTTACTTTCACTGCCCTCAGCAGTACCTGAGCACGCACACGCACACGGATAAACCCAGATAGAATATTTCGCCTTTATTGCATTTGCTGCTGTAATTTAAGAGAAAAATCTGGGATTTTTTTGTGGAATTAATCCAGAAGGGTGGATTTAAGCAAAATATGAAATAAAAAATATAACAATAACAATAATAAAAACAATAATACAAATATTTATTTATCTGGTGTAGGTGTTCCATTTCCTGTCATCTATTTCAAAATCAATTTGCAGATCCTAATATCCTGCATCAGAGAAAAAAAAATCAACTTTGAATAAGCGTTGAGAAAGTGTTAATGTGTTGAAGAATGGTTGTCTCATTATGTTACTGTTTATTCTGTATTAATGTCGCTTCCCCTCTTAGTTACTGTTTTGGGTCGCTCTGTGCATGCCCTGCTGTCCGTTCAGTAAACATTATGTTGTGTTCAGTGGGATCAGCTCACAGATGGTTGAATGTTACTGTCCTGTTTACTCAGCACAGCTCCTCTCTGGAGTCAGATGGCCTTCATTAGCCACCGAACAGCTTCATGCACACAGATATGCCCGATGAGGCTTTTTACATTATGCTTGTCTTTCTATTGTGATGCTGCAGTTTATGAGGTGCCGTGCGTTGTGCTTACTGAACAGTTGCTAGCTTTGTAAATGAGACGCGGGTAATTGTGTTTCAGTGCCAGAAGATGGTGAATTAGTTGTCCCTCCATGATTCAACTTTGCCGGTTGAGTGAGTTAATGAAAGGCGGTAATTCGGGACGGTCTTGTTTATGCTGGCCGGTGGTGTGCGACGGTGACTTTTAAAAACACATTGTGTAAAGGTTGATATATTGAGCAACGGTGCTCAAGTGGATTACTGCAGTTCAAGTCGGGCTTGCAACATTGTCCCTTCTTCTTCTTTCCTCCCCCTTTAGCAAGCGCAACAATATCTGAAGTGCCATAGAGCCTTGGGTTAGGCGATGTCTACCAAATTGGCATCGGATGATCAACCACTGAGCAATAAACTTCCCTCTGGGAATGCAATGTAAATGAAGTCAATCTGAATGAACATAGCAGTTGGTTGTTTGTGTATTACAAGACCAAACAGAGGTGCAGAACATTAGACAATTCTGCTCCTAATGCGTGCCGAGATATTACGTGGAGCACTGATGGATTTTTCCATTGTGTCATGCTGCACGTGCCCTCGGCATGTTCTCACCCTACTGACCTCTACATATGGGACTTTACACACACATACACAATATCAAGGACGCTGCGGCTCAGCTGTTGATTTAGCCTTTGTGTCATCATAACCTTGTTAGAAGTAAAAAAGCAATTGTGTTGTCTCTGTTCCCATTCAGTTATTCAAAACTGCTTCTGTCCTATCAGGGGACAAGTATTCTTTGTATTTGTTTTGTTCTCTGAGTACATGTGGAGTCCTGGTGAGTGATGGGGTCTTGTTTTATCTCTCCGTGGGGCCGAGATTCATCACGTTTCGGCCCCGTTCTCATCTGCTCTTCTCGTGTCCCACTGAACCCAGTGTTACATGGCTGAGATTGAGAGAAGATTCCCTTAGCAAAGTGCTTCATGAAGGATTTGTCTGTCTCTCTCTCTGTCTGTTTGGAGTGTGATGAGTTGTGTGAAGAGAGCTAACAATGTGAGTTTCTCTCTCTCTTCCTGGCAGACGGTCATGTATTCCTGTCAGAGGAAACAGCCAATGTAATTGTCATTTTTATCTGGCGGTCGGATGGCGCTAGCTCAGCGCGCCAAAATTAGCAGGTGACGTTGACCATGTTCAACCTCGGGTTGTGCAGTAAGCTGTAAAAAAATGGTCAATAACAGATGGGTGTGTTTTTGCTATCTTCTGGTGGAAAAACCCTTGAGCAAGCCTTAGTTGGTTTGCTGGTTTTAGTTGGTTTAGGCTGGTCTAGATTATTTTTCAGTTTGTCTAAGAAGGTAGTTGGTACTGGATTGAACTGCATATAAAATCTTAACTCCTTTAATACCAGTTCTGTGTTTTTTTTGTCAGAGCCATTACTTTTTCTCTCAAAATCATATCATTTTGTATTATCATTTATTGTCCTTTCATGATAAATAATTTGTCTCTCATAGATTATCAATCTAGTCTTTGCTACACGAGACCTTCTGTAGTATAACAAATATTTGTACCATCCCTGGTCTACAGATGGTATCATTTTTGTCCTGTCCAAGGTTTGGGAAGCTGATCATCCAGGCCCTGCTAGAGCAGATGGCGGATTATCCAAACAAGCGGACAAATTACCAATATTCCTGTTGAGCGATCGGGTCGTGGTAAAGGTGGCAGGACGCCCAGACACTGAATATGAGCCAGTGGGTCAACTGGCAGAGTGCAGGAGTCTTTCATTTTCATTTGTTGCTACTCTTATTTCTCTGTCTTGGTACTGAGATATTTGTGTGTGTGATTTATAGCTTTATTCTGTAATGCTGAAGTTATTTTAATATAATTTATCTTAATTTCATATATTTTATGGCATTTTGTGTCGGCTTTGGCCAGTGGAGTAATGTCTTTGTCTAGAAAGCCAAATAGAGTAGATGGTATTGGTAAATAAAAATGACAGTGTCTTAGAGCTAAATGAACATTTATTTTGTTTAAGAAATAAATTCATGATTTATATGTACTTATTAAATAGTGATTTATAGACCACTTAATATGTAGTATTATACAGTTTAAGCTGTAATGTCAGATAAATGCAAAGACAATTATTATAATGTTTTCTAGAATTATTCACAGTATTATAAATAGCACAAGATAAAAAAAAATTGCACAAAATTATCAATAAATCATATTTTTGAATACAGGCGCTCTAGTTCCAGTTTTGGTCTGGGTCTGGACAGGACTATAAAGCTTTTGCCTTTATTATGCATAAAAAGAGAGTCACAAATATCACAAAAATGCTGTTTTGCTTTTGAGCTTGGGCACCTAACGTTGCTAAAAAAATAGACAACTAATGGAAAAAAGAGGAGGTGTTTGAGGTACAGTTAAAAGAAAAAGTATGTGAACCATTTGGGCTTACTTGGATTTCTTCATAAATTGGTCATAAAATGTGTTCTGATCTTCATCTAAGTCACAACAATAGAGAAACACAGTCTGCTTAAACTAATACCGCACAAACATTATACGTTTTCATGTTTTTATTGAACACAACATGTAAACATTCATAGTGCAGGGTGGAAAAAATATGTGAACCTTTGGGTTTAATAACTGGTTGACCCTCCTTTGGCAGAAATAACCTCAACCAAACGTTTCCTATAGTTGCAGATCAGACCTGCAAAACGGTCAGGAGAAATTTTGGACCATTCCTCTTTACAAAAGTGTTTCAGTTCAGCAATATTCTTGGGATGTCTGGTGTGAATCACTCTCTGGAGGTCATGCCACAGCATCTCAATCGGGTTGAGGTCAGGACTCTGACTGGGCCACTCCAGAAGGCGTATTTTCTTCTGTTGAAGCCATTCTGTTGTTGATTTACTTCTATGCTTTGGGTCGTTGTCCTGTTGCTTCGTCCATCCTCTGTTAAGCTTCAGTTGGCGGACAGATGGTCTTAAGTTTTCCTGCAAAATGTCTTGATAAACTTTGGAATTCATTTTTCCATCGATGACAGTAATCCGTCCAGGGCCAGAGGCAGCAAAGCAGCCCCGAACCATGATGCCCCCTCCACCATATTTCACAGTTGGGATGAGGTTTTTATGTTGGTGTGCTGTGCCTTTTGTTCTCCACACATAGCGTTGTGTGTTCTTTCCAAACAACTCAATTTTGGTTTCATCTGTCCACAGAATGTTTTGCCAGTAGTGCTGTGGAACATCCAGGTGCTCTTTTGCAAACTTCAAACGTGCTGCAATGTTTTTTTTGGACAGCAGTGGCTTCCTCCGTGGTCTCCTCCCATGAAGTCCATTCTTGTTTAATGTTTTCCTTATTGTAGATTTGTCAACAAAAATGTTAGCATGTGCCAGAGATTTCTGTAAGTGTTTAGCTGACACTCTAGGATTCTTCTTCACCTCATTGAGCATTCTGCGCTGTGCTCTTGCTGTCATCTTTACAGGACGACCAGGCCTAGGGAGTATAGCAACAGTGCTGAACTTTCTCCATTTGCAGACAATCTGTCTTACCGTGGACACATGGACATCAAGACTTTTAGATATACTTTTGTAGCCTTTTCCAGCTTTATGTAAGTCAACAATTCTTGATCTTAGGTCTTCTGAGAGCTCTTTTGTGCGAGGCATGGTTCACATCAGACAACGCTTCTTCAGAACAGCAAACTCAAAACTGGTGTGTGTTTTTTATTGGACAGGCCAGCTTTAATCAACACATCCAATCTCATCACATTGATTGGACCCCAGGTTGGCTGACTCCTGGCTCCAATTAGCTCTTGGAGAAGTCATTAGCCTAGAGTTTCACATACTTTTTCCACCCTGCACTATGAATGTTTACATGTTGTGTTCAATAAAAACATGAAAACGTATAATGTTTGTGCGGTATTAGTTTAAGCAGACTGTGTTTCTCTATTGTTGTGACTTAGATGAAGATCAGAACACATTTTATGACCAATTTATGAAGAAATCCAAGTAAGCCCAAAGGGTTCACATACTTTTTCTTTTAACTGTATACTGTATCATACTGAATACATGCCAGTGTTTTACTCATACATACTTTTTATTTCCACAAAGTGCAATTCAGTCAAAGCTAAAACTTAAAAAAGTTCTGCTGATGCTGTTAGTTACTGCAATGTGTTTTAGTGCTACTTTAATGTCCAGGAAAAATGAGCAAGAAAGAATGAGATGCACTTCAACCGGCATCATCTGTTGGAAGTGTCACCAGGATCACTCAATATCACTAATTTGCCAGTCTGGCAGACAGCATAGCAATGTGAATAGTGATGAATTGGGTCTTTAACCTGCACTACAGTCTCGCACTGATCAAATGCCTTTTTCTCTAATTGAATTCCCCTGTTTGCTGTATACGCTGACTGATGTAGGATCATTGTTCTGATGCAAACGCAGGAGGAAGCGACAAGAGTTTCAGTTTGCTCTTCAGATTGATTGTGAATGCCTAATGGGTGTTATTAATGGACGCTGTGAACTTGACTACAAAGAAATTCGACCTCCGCAAGCTTAGAAAGTGCTTTACACATCACATCAGAGACTATTGTTATAATACACTTAGACGCTGACAAGCCATAGAAAGAATAATGTTATAATACTGTATATCTCTGTATGCTCTGTTTTCTCATAGGGCCATGTGGAGTTTTTGAGCGTGTTTAAAAGTGAATTTTTAGTTTTAGTGAGATTTAGTGAATTGAGTTTTAGCTGTGGCCTCTAAAAGTCCTTAGGAATTTTGGGAATGTTGGCTGGAAAGTAATTAAAGGCATCAAAACAGCCCAATTGTGTTTGTGATATATCACAAGCCCTTTTTCATTTCAGTTTATATATCACTGCGAGAGCTTAAGAATCTTGGACACATTTACAATATAAAAAGAACCCTTTTACATAACATTTTATTAAAAACTTTTTTCCGAAAGATCAAAGGGTGGACAGTGAAGGTTAAAATAAGTGTAAGTAAATGTATTCCAGGTTTCCCAGAAACACAAACTTGTAAAGAGCTGTTACACTACTTTAACGTGATCTCTTTTAGATATCTGCCACTTCAACACATTGATATTTAAACAGGCAACCCAGAGACAGCGGATAAGATCTTGGCAGAAGAAACGTGGGTGTGAAGAAGAGTATGGAACAGGTGCTGAGGAATTGGCATTCTCGTGTGAGATGGGAGCTGTCAGCACGCAGTGTGTGCTTGACTGTGTATATGAGTGTGGAAATGTGTGTGGTATTTCATCTGGGAGGGGATGTCCATTGACCTCTGACCCAAGATCCAGAACGGTTGCTGCATCTGTTCACGGGACGTGTCACACAAACACAAGCTCTAAATTCCAGTGGCGTCTTATCATACACTCATATTTCACACATCATATTTCACAAGGTTTGGCATTGCAAGATTCGGGTGAGAAATCGATGAAAGAATTTTCATTTTCGGGTGAACTATCCCTTAAATAAAACATCTATAAAATTTGTAATGCGTATTTAGTTTTTGCATTTCTTTCAATATTTTCAGAGCTCTCAGTCACATAATGGACTCCAAACATTTTATTTCATTTTTAACTTCATTTTAAAATGTTTGGTTGCATAAGGATGATCAAAACAAAAAACAACATAAATAGACATTTTCATAATTGTAAAAAAAAATTATGTATTCGCTTGTCAACCCCCTGCGGGACATTAGCAGACCCGTGAATGCTTAAATGGGTAAACCGATCTCATTTCATTGATATTCTCCATCCTGCCTTTTGTTGCCATGCCAATAATTTCTAATGAAACGCAATTAAAGTTCACAGTTATTTCTATAACTGAAAACATTGTCTTCTGTCTAGACGTTCAATAAAGCAGAAGCAATCAAATCTATTTCTTTTACATTAATACAGTTTCATAAATCTCCATATTGTAGATTGGTCTCTGCTTGTTGTTGTGTTTTTGTGGATCCGCAGGGATGGGGCTCTGCTCCTCTCTGCATGCCAAGCGACTCAATCACAGTGATGGATTTAAACTGGAATGAGCTGATCGATCCTTATGCAGTTTGTCAGCACGGCGCTCTCCTGATTCTGCGTTTTCACAACCACGCGTACATTTCTCCGCGGGTGACAGTGTGGAACTGAGATCTTTAGCGGGACGGCTGTGTGTGCGTGGTCATGGTCTGTGTACGTGCGACATATACGTCAAACAAGATTCATAAGTTTGATATATAATCTAATTAACGTGGATCAGTGATATTTAGTTTAATTATATATCATTAATCATTAATGCAGGATTCAGGGATTGGCACGTCTTTATTAAATTTATGAAATTAAAGGTTTACAAAGCATACAAAAACAGCTTTGGCATTTCTGTTTTAATAACTCTTCATAACTGTTGTGTAGTGCTTTGAAAGGAAATGTTTGTTTGCTAACTCACTGTACCCGCCAACACAGTGCTGGCAACAGTTCGCTATTCTACGGGAAGAGATGACTAAAGCTTTACTCATACGTCATCCTTTCATAAAAATGTTTCTTGGCTGATGTTATATTTAGTTTTTAAGAGCAGAAGTCATAACTCTCCCCTCTGACACTCGAGGGCAATCAAAGTCTTTTCCAAACCAAAGTGCCCATAAAGTGGCCTCAGTGGCAAACCTTCCCTGTTCTGCTGATCTAAGAACTATCTCCATCCACTAAATCATTTGTAAAAATGTACGAATTTTCAGAACCGCTCTGGGTTCAGTTTGAATCGCGACCTCCGCCGGCACCCCGTAAAAACATCCCGCGTGGCCCTTAGCCTTCATTATCCGTTATTCAGGAAGGTTGGCAGTAAAAGTAAATGGCTCGCTGACTGATGTTTGGCGCAGAGTTCGTTTGCTTCCCGCTGTGAAAATGGAGCAGAGCTGGAGACGGACGGAGTCCTGAGAACGTGCCAAAGTAGAGCGATGACTGTGCCCTGGCACATAGACCCACTTGAGAATAAGTTAACAGCTAGCCGGCTAGTTCACTTTATAAACGCGTTAGCCTTTTGGGTGAAATGTTTGTTATTTAATACACCGCTTTGCAAGATAGAATGTTATCTCTACATAAATGCACACATTCCAGGATGTTAAATACTCGGGATGCTCATTAAGTTTATGCGAGAACACCTGTTACTACGTATACCATTAGCCTGTTTTCTGGATTGATAGCATTTTGATGTAATAGCCGTTTCAGCCTGGGCTAAATGTGATGTTGTTACAATTAACAGTGCGGTTGGTGATTATATGCTAACGTTTCCGCAGTATAGCGGTTTAACTAAACAGACGTTTATTCTCACTATTGAAGGGTAAAGCTAAATATTTAAAGAGATAGTTAACCAAAAAATAAATTCTGTCATTATTTACTCGCCTTCCTGTGATTTCAAATCTGTGTGACTTTCTTCGTTCTGCAGAATACAAAAGTAGATCATTTGAAGAGCGTGCTGTTGTTTTGTAACCAAACAACGACGACACCGTTTAATTCTATTATATTGACACAATGGGGTACCATCAATGTTTGGTAACCAACATTCTTCAAAATATCTTCTTTTGTGTTCATCAGAAGAAAGAAAGTCATGCAGGTTTGAAATGAAGGTTAATGATCACAGAATTTTCATTTATGGGTTATCACTTTGAGATGTTTGAAATGTACACATACACAATGTATTTTGATATCTCATTGAAAGGATTGGCATCAAATATTTAATAAGCATACATGCAGTGGGCTACAGTGCTCTGTGGGGGCTGTATCTGTGCATGCACGGTTTTAAATGAAATGTATTTATATAACCGTTTCTTATTTCATCTGTTCTTTTTTCTAGTGCTGTAGGTTATGGCATTGTTTTGCATTTCCATTCAGCAGCTCTACAGCGTATTTCATTTTTATTCCCCCAACATATCAATGTTTATTTTTATTAAAGAAAGTGTTACTTTATGATCATCTCTGAGCATTATTGGCATTGAAAAGTGCTGTTCCGAGTGATATAACCTGTAAGCTAAAATCATTAGTCTTAATCTCTACTGGAGTCACATTAATGCCACATCAATCACTGGGTTAAACTCTTCACACCTGATACGTGTAGTAAATATTTTGCAGCTTTATCCTCGTAAGCTTCTGTATGCTTTCAGTTTTTATTTATTGACTCTCTTAAAGGGCCCACGCAGTGATTTTGCCGTCACAGTCACAATCCCCTCCTGTGTTTCCACTCTACTGTTTCATTCTGACAGACCCCCGGCTTGGCGTGAAGTTTAATGACTAATCTCCCGAAGCGCTGAACAGATGTGATTTTGTTGAATTTAGATTTCACCTCAGCAGGTGAAGTATGTGTGTTCTGATTAGACAGCAAACTTGAATTGTGAATCTTGATTGTAAGTGTATGTGTTGTGTGGGAGTTCTGACTCACCTTAAATATGATCACCAATCAGCTCCATACACGAATTATATGCATAGTTCACCCAAAAATGTATGTTTTTGATCATTTATTCACTATCATGTCATTCCAAACCTGTATGACTTCTGCAGAACACAAAAGAAGATCTATTTTGAAGAATGTTGTTAACCAAATTGACTTCTATTCTATGGACTCAAAACAACGAAGACATTTCTCAAAATATCTTCTTTTGTGTTCCACAGAAGAAAAAGTTATTTACAGGTATTAAAAAAACATGAGGGTGAGGAAATGATGTTGTCGTGAAGGGATGAACTGAGTTTTTCTTTTGTGTGTGTGTAAGAGGCCGTCTCTGCAGGATCCCTGCTAAGTCCCTCTATGTACTGATCTAAAAGGAACATATAAGCCCAAACTCTTGGACTCTAGTTGTGCGTTTATACTACCTCATTGGAGTAGAAAACTGATGTTTTTCGTTTTGCATTTTTACACCGTACAACTTAACTTTATTTATATAACGATTTTTACAATTTTCATTGTTAAAAAGCAGCTGTACATGAGACACATTGACTACAAGCAAATCAACTAAAGTTATATACCTGTAAGAACAACAAAATGGTAAAAACACAAAATACTGTCATACCCATATACAAACGCTCCACACATACAATATGCACACATACTTACACACATTGGCATAGACACACACACATACACTAACACACGCACAGTGAAAGCACTCATTTAAGATAAAGGAGAGAGAAACACAATAACGTTGTCAAAATGATCAGCGTTTACACTGATCCACGAAAACGAGTACAAATGCTGTATAATGCATGCCAGGTTAGGAGATGACGATATTACTGTAAGAAAATACAGTCACACTTTATTTTAAGGACCAGTTCTCTCTGTATTTATAAACCATTCACTACGACTATTGCCCAGTAAACGTCTAATTTGTTGCTTATTAATAGTTGTTAAGGTAGTTGTTAGGTATTAGGTAGGATTAGGGAAGTAGAATATGGTCATGTTGAATATGTGCTTTATAACTACTAATAAACAGGGAATATATTAATAAGCAACTAGTTAATAGTGAGAATCGGTCCCTATGCTAAAGTGTTACCGAAAATATGTTACTGCACACATACACACACGCAGTATTAAACCCAAAAGTGCTTTTTAATACCCTTTGGCGCTGTGTGTGTAAGTCTAGCGAATGTTAATAATAACGTGTCTCTGCTGGAAGTAAATCTACACTTTGCTGTAGAAAAGTATGTTGCGTAGCACAAACACACACTCCTGCACGCTGCGTTTAGTGCTTACTGTTATCGTATACTTGCGAATGTTTACTTATACTTAACCCAATTTGTCTACTTATACTATGCACTATATGTACTGTTTTTGTGATGGAAGTTGTAGTAGAGTAGGCGGGGCGAGACCGTGGTTCGAGTCCGGTGAGTAATTGTGAATTAGCGCCAGCTGTGCGCACACCGGGCTCGAATCACGTAGGAGATGGGAGAATATAAAAGGAAGGAGGCGGGAACCGGCAAACATTTAAACATTTAATAAAGTAATATAACAGCCAGCGCCCCCTCACGGACGACCGCCGGCGAACAAAACATAATATAAATACAAACATAACATAAGTTCGGGCCCGGTCCTCTCTCTTCGACGGTCCGGTCGCTCGTTCCTTTTATATGCTCCCATCTCCTACGTGATTCGAGCCCGGTGTGCGCACAGCTGGCGCTAATTCACAATTACTCACCGGACTCGAACCACGGTCTCGCCCCGCCTACTCTACTACAGAAGTATATACATTTTTGCGCATAACAAAACAGTATACATTCACTGGGACATACAGAAGAGGCCGTTGTTGCCTGGACGAACATCAACATTTATTTATTTATTTAAAAATGTATTCAATGTTGACTGTATACTTAAATTATTTCAGTGAAGCATCTTTTATTCCATTTTATTGATGTAATGTAGCGTCACTAAACTCAGCCCTCACGGTGCGTTTCGAGTAATATCAGCCGTTTGAGTGTCCATGGATCCACACTTCGAATTTTCACTGGAAACAGTAGACCATCCGGGTACTTTGAGAATTCTCATTTAAGCATACTGTGATTTGTGACATAATTCTAATTCTATATAAAACTATTTAGGGGTGATAGTATGAGAATTGGGAGGCACCCTTGCACTTTGAAAGCTAACCGGTTACACAGTAGAGGTGGGCGACTTGACAAACGTCTCTACAAGATCATGTACAATGTTCATGTGTATTGCAAAATAAGGTCTTGATCACCCTGTCGGGCTGGTTTCGCAATAATAACTGACTGACTGACTGACTGTACAGTAAATTACCCCCCTTACGTATTGTAAATTACCCCCCTTACGACATTAAATGACTTCATCCTATAATACAATGGAAACATCTTTTAGGTGGGGCAGGATACCACATTTCCCAGTTTTCCTTTTGTTATTATAAGGATATACATTCATTGAGTGCATACATATGACTGTGTGATCATGCAGTGATGCGTTTCGTGTATTCTCACTCTCCCTTCCCTTTTTTCCTATGTCACTTTTCTTCTACTTTAACTGAACAATTATGCTATTTCAGGGCTTTTTGATGCCATACATTGTAGTTTAATGGTATCTGCTGACTGTGCTAAAGTCTCAGAAACACAGTAAAACTGTGTGAACTCGGTCCTCTGGGCTTTTTCTTGGCCATTAAATTCAGAGGCCTATTATTAGACAAGACCAGAGCTCTAGTTTTTAAAAGCAACAATCCTTAGAACAAATCAAGCTTTGCGGTTCTGTCCATGTAATTATAAAAGCTAAAAATACTGTGTTACAAAACTCTGATGGACTCCGAATGAAAAATTATGCGTTTCTTGTTTTCTTTCCCACATAAGATTGGTCAGGGGACGGTTAATTCCTCTCAGATATCATTCGGAGCGATTTGGGCTTTGTTAGGCAATATGTACAGGAGATTATCAGATTATCAATTAACAAACAAACGCACGCTTTCATTTGCGAGGTAGAAAAATGTATTTTCTCAGCATTCTCGCACTTAAGGAAAATTGCCGTCGATTTTCACCCTGACTGCATCAAACCGATGCGAATGTCTGATGAGTATTTTAGCAGCTGCTGTTCAGCTTCCCGAACCGTTTTTTTTTATTCACAATTAACCCAGTGGATATTAATTGCCATTTTTTCTTCCCTATACTTTCCTTAGGACGGGGATTGATAGAAACGCTTGAGCCCCTCGGGGGACAATAGTAACGGGTGGGGTTGAGTAAAGAAGAAGACTGTATGCGTGTGCCCGTCTGTCGCTGGGAGCCATCAGTTCTAATGGGCTGTTGACCCTCAGCAGGCAGGAGGGTCGAGTGGTCATTCATCACAAGACCATCCACGCGCCAGCCCGCACGGCCTCCTCCAGCGCCCGATCGTTGGGCTAGATTTGCCATCAAACCTGGCATACGACTCCCAGAGCAAGAAGCAATTAAGCTTCTCTCTCTCGCTCGCTCTCATTCTCCTCTTCCCTCTCTGCTTTGGCTGAACTCTGATTGCACCCGGCTCTAGTTTTATCTCTACAGTGGAACAAAAGACACAGTTGCCTACCGCTGCTGGAGGACAGAATGGAATCAAACAGATCCTGCAGCTCTCTGCACAGTGAGACGGCGTGCGGCTGTATCTCGGCTCTTGTCAAGCTCATCTCTTCATTGTGTGGGTGCTCCAGAACTGTCTAAGATGGCTTGATTTAACTCTGCGTGGTTGCGTAAGACAGCGTTTCAGAGTTTAATGTGTCATAATACTCTACAGTATTGGGAATTCAAATCGAACCTTAGACTGGAAGCGGTATTGAACTGCTCTCGGTTAACAGCTAATGCCGCACACTGTTTTAAGTTCTAATTGTGATGGAATGGATTTAAAGCAACATTAGAGAACTTTTGCTTATTGTTCCCCCATGTGGTTGATAAGCGCAATTGTCTGTTATCAGTGTCGTAAATACTGTCGCTGTATAAGCTTCCTCGTGGGCAGCACAATCCACGTGAATTCGTTGACTTAACAGAAACCGCTGTTACATCATGTCACTCCATAAACTGTGGATGTACTACAGCAGTCTTTTGGCCTCCGCGGGGTATACAACTGGGCTATACTTATAGTTTAAACTAGATTCTGAGGTGACAGCTGGTTAATAGCCTATTGCGCAAAGCGTGCTAGCTACATAGCAGCTAACGTTACATAGCACATTGCAGTAACCCAAAACACAATGCATGGACGTGAATGTGTTAAGCAACCAACTTAAATAATTTTCTGTAGTTATATTTTCGGAAACACACTCGTTTTTGTGTAATAGGTGCAATCACTAACTTGAAACTCAACTCTCTAGTAACTATGGATACCGATAACATTAGTCTATGTGCATGAACTGAGGAATCAGCAACTTTTGACCATAAAACATTAAAGCACTAAATTTGTGACGAGGAGGCACGATCTTGCTAGGTAAACTATTGAGACCCGACAACATTAGATTATCTCAAGTTTACCTGACGGTTATAAATTGTGAACCAGTAACGTTAGTGCACCAATAAACAACTTGAGCACAACCTAATAACTAATAAGCTCAAACGTACAGGACAGTAAGAAAAAATTTACATATAAGACTTGTAAATCCAGTAGAAGTATAATAATAATCAGTAAGACCAGGGAAGTGCATCACTTCAAAAGTGAAATATTTAACGTGTACATGTTTTACATTTTAAATCAGATAACATGTTGTTATGTCGTGTTAAAACACGGTTTCAAAGTGACAATTAACAGGACCCATTCAACAAATAGTTTATTTAATTAAGTGAACATACAACAAAATTCAACAAATTGTTTATTTATTACAATTATTAAATAAAATAAAGTAATGATACAAAATAATAAGAACATAAATTAAATTAAATATAAATAGTTGTATGATTAGACAATAGCCAAACACAAACCGGAAGTAAACTGGGGGTCGGTAAATATCTTGTTGTTTTTTGCACATTAGACATATTAAATGCATTATTACTTCAGCTGCTATGCAACATTTTTTTTTTTTAAATGCGCTATAGAAAATAATTTGCATTTGCATGAGGTGGATGTGAATGATGTGTGTTCAGATTTCATGGAAGTTTATGAAGCTTTCAGAAAACTTTCTAGAATCCATGCTCATTATACTTGGAAAAAAAGGTTAACAGTTGTGTGTTTTTATTTGTTTTCTTTGCATTTTGATCTGTCTTTGTCCAACTTTTTTCTTGACTTGTCACCATCAAGGTGATGCATGGTGGTGGACAGGCCAGATTTCCGACAGGCTTCTCATTAATCTTTGGGTAATGAGCCTTCATGCAGGTTCTAATGAGGTGTAATTGCTGTTTTGTCCTAGCTGGAATCAATGCTGCTGTCCAGACACCGGCCACTGTGGACACACACGCACACATTTGAGCTAACAAACAACCCTACTCATCTTTTTACCTGTCCCACATACTCTCTCTTTCACATGCACAAGCATATTTTATAAATTATTCATATTCCTTTGTTAGGAGTTTTTGCTGTGGATGCAGCAGTTGTCAATACGGGACGATTGATCATGCTAATAAAATTCTCTCTGCCGCAGTGTTTATATTAAATTTGTATTAAAAGCTGTTTTTTGATGGTTTGAATGATGTTTGTTTTGATAGAATATGTCGTATAGGCATCCAGAGATGTTGGAGCTGTAGTTAAGCAGTTAGTGTGCATGTGTGGTTGCATTGTGGTTTCATATAGGCCAAAAGAGCCAGCCCGCAACTCTCTGTCTTGGAATTTAAATCAGTGTGTTTTTGTTGCCCACTTTATAGTCTGACAGGAAAAAATTGTAAGTGATATCGCTTATAAAAGTAACATGTCTTCGTTTGTGTGAGATGCACCATTAGAGGAATCATTCATGTCTGTAGCATTAACCATTTAAGATGAATTTTGACTCCCAATTTAGGGGTTTGTTCATGATAAATATAAACAAGCATTACTAAAACAATATAGTCCGTTCAGGAGATGCTGTGAACATATATTTGGTGATACTGTTTCAACTGGTGCCTGTTTAAAATCAGTGATTGATCCAGTCACTCATCGATTTTCTCTCTTTTCACTAAGGTTCCTCCTCTAACTCCTCCCATTTAAACTGTGACTTGTGTCATGAACTCCTCCCACTTTTTATGTCCATCTATTATTCTTCCTTTCTCTTCCAGTGGCACTGTAGAAGAGTAAATCCATGTCTGTGGTGTGTGAGAAGAGATATTTTTGTTGTTTCAGCCATTGGTTATGCAAACAGACATTGTACACTTACTTCTTCTTATTCTCAAACTCATAGTTTGGAAATATTGACTGTTTGAAATTGCCTGGTTTTGCTTTGTATGTCAGGAATTTGTTATCTTTAGTACCCACAATGCATCGGCTTTACAGAAATCCTCTCCTAACTGTTAACGTTTTTTGTTTTTTACTCACAGACGTGTTTTAAATGTCTCTCACAAATGTCTCATTATACAACTGTCACACAGTGTTTTACTAAACCAGGTCTTTAAAACACACAAACACGCACTTTCCTGCATAACATGCAGCCACAAAGAATTTTGTGGGCAATACCATGAATCGTTTTCGATAACAGTACCACAATCTCACTTTCTTTCAGTAAGACAACATTTATAATGTTCAAATACAGTTCTTGCTTATGGAGAGCAAGTGTAAACAAAACCTATGATGTTAAGAATGTTATTAGTCTTGACATTCAAATATCATTACATGACAATTTTATACCGTCACATGCCTAATCTCATATTCAATTTTTATTAAAGTACAGTCTTAGTCATGTTATTATAGTTTTTTAATTGTTAAATAATCGCAACTATGGAGCATCTATTGCATTAAAGAAGTAATGTGGAGATTTTTGCGGCATCTAGTGTTGAGGTTGCAAATTGCAACCAATGGCTCACTCCCCTCCTCCCCTCTCTCTTTCGAAGCACAACGGTTGCTAACACAGAACTATGGTGTCCCAGTTCATTTTTGCCGAAGGAGATAATGTATTTACAAAACGTGTTCTGTAAAGCAGTTTGTTTTGTTTAGGTCTACTGGAGAAACAACAAGTTGAAGGGGAACCGCGGTGTATGTAGATAGAAATAGCTCATTGTAATAAAAATCAATCACTTCATTATGTAAGGTCTTTATACACCTCTGAAGATATAGTTATGTTTATTATATTACATTTCTGTTGATAGATCCTCCTACACACAACACCTTTAATACATTTAGTTTTGAATATATCATAGAGCAGAATCTTTACCAGTTGACATGTTTATATTTTCTCTTTGTATAAACAGTCATACCACCCAGCCTTGGTGCACTTATTTTAGCTTACTGAACGGTTCACGTTTTGGGCAGCTGTTTGCAGGGACACACATGCACACCACAAAGAGCCCAGACCAAAAATACACTCTGGCTCCAGACCACAGATGCAGCTCTGCTCAGTCACAGGCTGTTTTTCTGCGGCGCTGGGCATGGATGTGGATACCACACTAGCTTGGCAAAGCTCACAGTGAGTGCATGGGCCAAGAGACCGAACAGAAGATGGACAGAAGAAATAGATGAGTTGAGGTTGTGTGTGTGTGTCTCTCAGGCAGTCCTGGCAGCTGGATGGGTGTGAGAAAAGAGGACGGCTAGTCTCAGCTTCGGCTGTTCAAGAGAGATAATGTTGATGATCAGATTGAAGCAGATGGGCTGTAAATGTTTCAAAAGGTGGATGATTTGAAATAAGAAGATTTGTGATCTACAGTTGCTGTCTCTTGCAGGCCATCATAATCCTGTTTCTCTTGAGACTGTGTCTGATCTTTATAGGCAGCTGTTGGGGTTCACACGGTCAATGTGTGGGATTGATAACCGTATTACTATCAGGGGTCTGTGCGTGGTACAGTGGACAGAGGCGTATTGAATCCTGTCTCATCGATTGGGTTAAAGTCAATTCCCTTCTCACAACTAATGTGTGTAACCATAGTGACCGGTAATGACATTGAATCAGACATTGTCTTTGAAGAAGATATGTGTTATTTTTTCAGATCTTAAAGTGAAGTTATTCGAAGGTTAAATTCCCCGAAAACTGTGGGCTAAATTCTCCCAACTATGAACCTTTTTCACGTTTCCGGGTTTCTCAGCAGCGTAAATTGTCATAGTTGGGAATCAATGCAAACCCCTGCATATACAGTACCAGCCACAGTCAGGGTTGCCAGATCTTCAAAAGGAAAGCACAATTAAAGCTAACTTGCCCAACAACCCCAGCCCAAGTTCCAAAACTCAAAATGTTTCACTCCAACAATACATATTTTACAGGACACTGTTTTGCATTACACATAATTTCTTATTGAAAATTATTTTATATTAGTTATCACTCAAATAATTTCTTTTCATAAACGTTTTCTTAAAACTTAACCCTACTTTAAGAATGATTGCTGATGTACAAAATTCTTCCATCTTGAACCCGCAGAAGGAAAAATGGTGGCAACCGTTTTAAAGGAGGCAAATTCTGCAGGAAAACAAGGGACTTGGCAACCCTGCCCATAGTCCATCTTACCAGATAACACTTATTATCTTGTAATTATTTTCTGCACAAACAGGTCTTAGTGCTATGGAAATATGACTTGCGGTATTAGGAAATAAACAAGTGCCAAAGTGAATACTTGACACCTGACGCACTTTAACAATGTGCCATTTTTACATTCACAAAAAAACAGGAAGTGAACTATTTAAAAAGAGATGTTTGTGTACATTTCAGTGTAATTATAGTTTTAATTTTAGTTTTTTTAGCTTTACTAAAATTCTAAATTAGAATTTATTTTATGTTTTTATTTTTTGTTAATTTTAGTTAAAGATTTAGCAGTGTTGGTACATGCTTTTGTCATTTTATATACAGTCCTTGACAAAAGTCTTGTCGCTTATCTATTTTGTAGAAACACCTGCTATAAACCTGACTTTTAATTAATCTATTGGTGTTAGAAATAGCTCATAATAATAATAATAATAAGATAATAATAAGAGGTAGCTAAGATTTTGATTTTTCCGCCTCCAAACTTCACTGATTTCTGGGTGAATCTTGGATCCATGCGGACTCCAGTAGGTCTCCTGCAATATTTGCGGCGACTGTGGTGTAATTCAACAGAAGATTCATCTGAAAAATCCACCTTTGTCACTTTTCCAGCGTCCATCCTTTTAGCAGGCTGTGGGCCTTGGCAAATGCCACATGGTTTTTCAATTGTCTTTTGTTTAGTGCTGGCTTCTGGGCACTGATTCGACCATGGAGGCCATTTCGAGATAGAATCTGACAAACTGTTCTGGTTGACACAGGGACTTCAGGTGACCAGGTCTCGTGGAGCTCTGCTGCTGTGGAAAATGGGCTGGCCTTGGATTTTCGAGCCAACAAACGGTCCTCTCGAGCAGTTGTCTTGCGGGGTCTGCCTGACCTGGGCTTGTCAAAAATGTCTCCAGTCTCTTCAAATCTTTTATCCTCTGTACTTGACGCTGTGACACATTGAAGGTGTCTGCCACATCAGCTGTGGATCTGGTCTTCAGCCTCTTGATAATCAAAACTTTAGTCTCAGGGTGAATCTTAGGCATGTTTGCAGAGGTCTAGTTGCAGTTTATGTGAAGGTCTAGTGTGCTGGGGTTCTATTTATACACACCTGAGACCTAATTGATCCATTATTAGTTACAGGTGAGGCTCATATGACAAGGCGACAACACTTATGTCTTTGCAACAATTGACTCAATGGAGTGAATATTACAATAATTTTTGACAGTTTCGTTTTGCACTGAAACATTATTACAAAAGATGTTGGGATTAAAATGAGCCATTTCTTGTAAAAAAAAATCTTGATTAGAAATATATTTCAGCGGCACTTCAGGTCAATATGTACACAAGCGACAAGACCTTTATCAGGGACTGTATATAATGTATATATATTTTTTTATGTCGCTTTATCATATTGATTACTTTTATTTTAGTTTTTGTTTGTTATTATAAATGTAGTGCTTTAAACTTATTTCTGTTTATATTTGAGGAAACATTTAAATTTTTCCTTTAGTTTAGTTTTTCCCAATCATTTTTAGGTCAATATTTTAGTAAACCAAAATAACCTTGGTAATTTTTTAGGTAACTTATTAAAATAGTCAAATGATGTAGAAAAACTTTATAAATGTGCATATAACCAAATGTCTGCTGCAGATGGGCATTTTAAAGAAGGGACTGTGAGGCGAGGATAAACAACAACCACATTTAGCTTTTCAAACAGACCTGCACAGTATTTTGAAATGCAGATACAAAAAAAAGACTTGATGACTCTTGCCCAAGACGCCTGAGATGGCATCGAGAGACGTCTATTTAGAACATAACACCATCAAATCAATAGGGCACACGATACAAATGCATTCACCGTGCACTTGCATTATATTCTGACATGCAGACAAAAAAGTTTGTAAATTTTGTAGACCGATGAAGAGTCTAAAGCATTTTCTTTATGTGCCGTCTGCCCAGCCCCCCTTCATTTGAGACCATTGAGACACTCACACAAATACAGACTGCCTCTGACTGTCAGAGATAGCAGTACACCCAAAATTGGAGGTCTCACGGGATCTCATATGTGCTTCCTGAGCCAAGCAGATAACACGTTAGAGAAAGACAGTTCGCTTCTGCTCTGCTACAGGTGAAATAAAATGTTTTGTTTATAATTAAAGGAATTTAACTGTATTGTGTTAAAACATAGCGGTATTGGACTGGATTTGCAACAGTTGGCTTGGAGAGTATATGCAAGAAATTTCATAGCAGTAGATGATGTGTTAATGCTACTGTGTCAGTAACTCAATGTCAATCTATTCAGGACTTTTTTTATAGAACTAATCCAATCATTGCTTTTAAAGAATTCATATGAAAATAAAAGATCAGATGAAACAGGATGCATTTTTTAAACTAGTTTCCTCGTAAGTGTATACATATGTAAAAATAACTTAATGATCTTTTCTTAAAGTCACTCAAACCATGAGTCTTTACAGAATAAATATAATCTTATCTGAAAGTAAAATTTATTAACTTAACCGGCCTTGTGCATTCTTTTCATACTCTTAAACATTGAAATTGTGCCAATACATTTAATACGCCTGCAAGAAAATACACGTCTCATCATCACACAATGGTTCTTCACACAACATAAATAACCATGACTTTAATCTGACAGGAAGTATAATGCAGCGCTTTCTTCTCAAAACAGCATATAATTAAAGATCAATGAAAGGGGGTTGAAAAAAGTACCTAAACAAAAGAGAAACAAAATATCTTGTATAATTGAAAGACTGAACTGCTTATTACACTTTTTTGATATACAAAACCAAATTGAAAAGCTCTGAATGACAGTTATGATTATCAGATTTTTTTTTCTGAAGTCAAGTTATGGTCTTGAGAATTATGAACCTGTTTGTTTCTCACATTCAACTGTTTTAAACCTTAACTTGTGCATAATGAATACTCGGTGAGTAACAAATATTTCAAGATTTTTTGGTTCTTTTTACTAGTGTTAATGGAATAATAACTAAATAATGCAACTGTGTGTTGTCATAATATTTCTACATATTTAAAAATAATCCATGATACAATATATTGGCCTGTATTTGATCTCCATTCACCAGCCATTGCCTAGTGCAGGGGTTACCAAACTTTTCAGCCCTCGACCCCCAAAAATAACAGTTCCTTGACTTGACACCCCCAGTACCCTCGGAGGTGGTTAAAATATAAAGGCACAACTCCGCACATGAACTTATTAGGTCTTTCCATATGCACGCATAATGATAACACAAAAGAACAGTCTAACATAATCATTTTTAAAGTAATGTTCTCATTATCTTTATTATTTTTATACATAAACTATTACTACAGATGGTGAACCAAACATTCAAGTGCTGAGGGATGTCCTCTTTATGCAAACGTTGGCCATTTTCGTACTCAAGTACGATGGACTTTCTGACTGCGGTGCTTCTCTGCCCTCCTCCGTCGGCCTCCCTGAGTTGTCTTTGGTTGATACGGTACATTTCTACAAATTTAAATATATCCTAAACTTATAATAATAAACAACAGAATGACAGAATTTGTATTTTTGAATAACCTTGCGCTGAAATATCAGTAAAACCCTATTGCAGCACACAGGTGCAAGAGGAGATATGTTTTATTCCTGCGCTCCCACCCACAATGCCCTGCGAGATAAAAAATAGATGTAGAAGTTTAAAGCAATCATTTATTCAAAGGAAGGGTGGAAAGGTGAGGAGAACAGGTGTGACTTGTCGTGCCCAGCTGTAGAGTTGAAACTAATGTATTTAGTTTAATCCAGAGAACACACACACACATACAGTACATACACACTGCAGCATTTATTTGCCAGAGGACTTGGCTGACATAGCACAGGATTTCTGAATTTTAAACCAGCAACATCTTATTTTCCCCTCTTTGGGGATTAAGTTGTTTCCATATGAGCCTGAGGTAACGGAAAGGTTAGCAAGCAGGGGGTTCTAGAGGGATGATAAAGAGGAAACACAGACTTCTGGCATGTCATGGAAAACCTGGAGCATGTACTGTAGTCACAGATGAATAGAGTGTGACTTGAATTAATATTTGATGTCAACAGTGTCTAAGAATGGTATTTTTGGTAATAGGATCTACAAACGCAGGAATGGGTGCCAAATAACAGACCCTGTGGGAAAAAATCGTACAAGAATGCAATTTTTTTATGAGGATGTTGATTGGCTGGTGCATTGCAAATATTTGCTGCCGTGATGTAGTTGTGTTGAAAAGGTGAAGGTCAATGTTAAGCTTTGATTTCCTCAATGTGTCCCATCGTGTGACGCCGTAAATCAACAGAAAGCCATCAGACCACCCACACACATGCATTCACACACCATCTGACACCTGGAGAGGAAGCGGCGTTACTGCGGTGGGTGGGCGGTCACGGTGTGGTCTATGTATATGTGGAACGACGGGGTTGTCATTTGACCTTTGACTCCTGAGCTTTTGCAGACGTGTATGGTTAAAGGGCACAAGCTCTTCTTTGCCGGCTTCAGATCAGCTGGAACTGCTAATTATCGTAATGCACTCCGGCAGATGGATACATCCATCTCTCCAAACCGCAACAACGTGCCCACACAAGTATAGGGAGGCACGGAGAGCGACATCAGTACCAGCGTGAGAGGATGTAAGCTTGTACGTATGATTTCCTAACGCACTCCCTCTCTTCAGGCAGCCTCTAATGTCTTCTGTTCATGCTGGTTGGCCTTACTTAAACCTTTCCAGCTGCATGGCGTGTGTGTTTCTATGCAGGTATAAGCTGCCATTTGTCGTAACCTCGCGGTCTGCCTCCCTATTCACTGTCCATCACACAAATCTTTCCTCCCTGTGTTTTCAGCTGTAGCTTTCTCTTTGTGTAGAGGAGGGAAGCTGTTTGGATGTTAACCGGATCTCACTTTGATCACTGGTAATGAGGCGGGATGCTCTCAATACGTGTATGAGGAGCGATGTAATGACAAAAGACGTCTGTTTGAATTAAGGATGCACGATAAATTATCGGCCATATCGGTATCGGCCGATAAATGGTCACTTTAGTGTTATCGGTATCGGACGATAATTTAATTTAGGCCGATAAATTATGGCCGATAAATGATGAATAATTTTCTCTGGTTAAAGCACTTCAGCTGTACGCTGCTCACAGTTAAAATCCAATACAGTACTGTCTTTATATCATGATAATTCACTTACTGTTATTAGTAAAGCATTGTTAATGTATAGTACAGTGTATAGATATTTATTAATGGGTAAATTATGGGAACAAAAGCAATTTTTTAAAGCATTTTCTGGGCTGCTCTGGAAGAACATCAATAATTAGTTTATTAAATAAACATACCAGAAAAGTTTAATAGTTAAAGAACCTTAAACAAGTGTAAAGTACATGGTACATGATTTTCAGGGAAAAAAAGAGAACTAATGGTAACCTTGTTTTCTTTGTTTTTCTTTTGTTTCAATCTCAGAAAATGTTATATAAATGTTAAGATACTTTATATCGGCCAAAATTTACATATCGGTGCATCCCTAGTTTGAATGTGTGTGAAATAATACATGCAGCTTTTTAGAAAGGGTTTTATTATAACTGTTGTCTAAGAGATAAAGAACAACATTAGCTTATTGTTTATACCTATACACTTTTATTTATTATATTTTCATGTAAATCTGGTGTTTAGATGCAACACCAGATTTACATGAAAATGTAATAAATAAAAGTGTATAGGTATAAACAACAAGCTGGGGATCCTTTCTAATTAACTTACTAGTAGTAGTTGATCAGGGAATCAAGAGCATTTAATTGGCAGCACCTTGCTGTTACTTCCCATTTTATTCTCATTGATGCTGTAAGGATTTCACTTATAGTTTTTGTTACTGTAAATAATAAATGACGCGGTGTAATATATACTGCGTTATTGTTCTGAGGTTGTGTTAGCCTATTTTTAAGTCCTGCCAAGGACCAGCTGGTATTTTTATTATGTCCTGATACATAAAACCATCTCCACCTCTTTTTGCCTCTCCTACTGTCTCCATTACTCACTACACTTTTCCCATTTTTCCGCAAGAGCTCCCTCGGGCAGAGATGCAATTATGCAGTGGTGCGGTGTTATATTTCATTTCATGAGCGTCTCTGCATTATACTATACCATTAAAACTGACTGTTAACAACTTCATACCGCCCAGCGTGAGAGATGATTTTAGGGAGAAAGAGAGACTTTGAATTTGTATCCATTTGTTTTGTTTTGTATTTGTTGATCGGGTAATTGGGAATGACACTATGATGTATTGGAACGATGCTGTGAATGAACCATTCATTGTGATGAGTAACAGATACAGTATGTAGGCCCGCTGTGAGATAATAACAGAAATAACATAGTAAAGCTGGAACAGTCACAGGCCACAGCAAACGTTGTAAAACACAGAAATAGTTGCATCGTTCAACATCTGTGTAGTCTTTTATTGTCTTGAAGTGTAATTCTTTTACCGCATGATTTGACTATGGATGCTGTAGTATTCATCAAATAACTTTTTCCTAAAACACACGTTGGCCTGACGTGGTTTCAGATTTGATCATGCCATTCCAGTCAGACCTATACATAGCATTTTTTATTTAAATAAATCTCTTCATTTATTTATTTCAGGGTTGCATCCAGAATAAAATCTTGTATTTACATAATATATGTCTTAACCTATACTTTGCATAATTTTGTATATATTTAAGAAGGCTAAGTGGTCAGAGCATGGCACTAGCAATGCTTTATTTATTTAAAAAGAAATACAAAAAAATACATCAAAACATTTCCTAAAATATTCCTAATTTGTTTTTGTGTTTATAGTTACAAAATGATATTATGAATACTCAAACTTTTATTCTGGATGCGATGAATCAGGATTAATCCTTTGACAGCCCTAATTGATGTGTTTATTTATTTTATTTTGAGTACTTTTCTTGGCATATTGTGATCGGACAATCTCTGGCTGATCACTCCCTGTTATCTGTCGTTTTCAGATGAGACTCTTGGGGCTTTTTGTGTGAGATTGCTCTTTTTCCACCCAGCAGGTCTCGCTATTAAACACAATTAGCTTGTTCAGGCTTGTTTAAGCTTTTTAGGAGTAAATTTACTTAAGCTTTTAAGCACATCGTGTAAATAAAGCCTCCACAGAAATGTTAATGAAACTGCCGGCGACTGGTACCCTGAATCTCAGCAAACTTCAAACTTTTGATTTGGAAATGTTAATATCAAACTATGAATGCTAATGGTACTAATGGACTCTGTATTTTTGATATCACAGAAATCCGAGGTGGCCGTGGTTCTAAAGACGGTCAGGTACGGGAGCTACCTCTATACGACACCCCTTATGAGCCAGAGGAGAACGGAGGAGAGCTGGATGGAGGCCGGTGCTCTCGGGAGAGCAGATTACCCCAGGATGACGAGAGGCCTCCGGAGGAGTACGACCAACCCTGGGAGTGGAAAAAAGAACGAATATCGAAAGCCTTCGCAGGTTCGGCTCATCCTTAACTTTTTTTGCTTTACTTAATTTTATCTTTTAATGTTTATTAATGGCTTAGAGTGAGTTATTAATAAATACTGAACAGCCGTATTATCCTGATGTTAAAGTGCTTGGTTCTGCGGGAGTGGGTTTCTGGTGGTGGACGGTGGAGCAACTAACAAAAATGATTAATGTTACTAACTTAACCATGTTGTTCGGTTCAGTAGTTGTGTTCATTGATCAAGGTTGACTACAAGATGGTGTCATTCGTATGTTGTTTTAAACGTACAAGGGGTGGTGAGGGGATGCTTTTGTGAGTTTGTGGGAACCTAAATCACCCATGAAGGGCTTCCATTGCAAATCATCTTTCTGAATGAGTAAATAAGCTGATTTGAACATGTAGTTTGGACAATCACAGTATCCTCCTTTTCCTGGGAATTCTGGGAGATTTTCAGGTCAAAGATTTCTCTTCGTCTCTGATTGTGATCTACTATATTGGTGAACTTCCGAAACAGCCCGCTTTCAGTTCCTATCTCTCCGGGTGGCCTACTTTTGACTACAAACGAACGTCCTGTGTATGTATGTGCATGTGTGGCCTTGCTTTCTCTTTCCGTATACGACCTACAAATCGATCTGGTGGTGCGGATATAAGAAAGGTCTTCGGTCACTTTTCGGGGTGAGAGCAGGTGTTACAGGTGTCTTTAGTTTTCTGAACATCACCTTGATTTGGCACAAGGACTCATGGTTGACTCAGGCATAATAAAAAACAAGACTGTACAAAGAGATTTTTTGTAAATAAATGCAACAGAATAAAATATTCACCAGATGTAAGTTCTTGAAAGGTGTTTCCTTCTTTCCTTTTCCTTTTGTTCGTGTTGTTTGTGGAACAGCTCTGCTTTGTTATAACTGCATTAGTCATGAGGACTCGAGCAGCAGAGGACCAACCAGCAGAGATGCCGACACCTCTAGACCCCTCAAAGGTACTGCGGTGGATGGGCTGGTTCTCCCTCGCTCTTTTCAGCTCTCTGTCTTTACTGTATGCCTGAATATATTACTGAATTAGTTTTGACATTCAAGGTGGTTTTCCTCGTGGATCATGAACGGGTATAATGCTTTCTGGAATAGTTAACCCAAACATAAAAATTTTGTCATGTTTGAAGAACAAAATGAAGAACTGAAACGCATTGATTTTCTTTCCTTAAATCCATAAGCTTCCAAGATTACTTTTTTTGAGAGTTAACTATCTCTGTTCTATGATTAATGCAGTGAGTTGCATTCTCAGTGCTGTCGATCAGAGCTTTGTAAGCATTATTTCCCTCATGTCTTTGTCCCTACTTTTAGGCTGCTTATACCTCTCGCTATTGTGCTCCTGTCTAGGAAAATTCCGCTTTGACGCTTTTCGTCCATCAGGAAGGAGAGAAATCGAAAATCAGTCTGAGGGCTTCTGGCTTGGCGCCAGATCCTCTCAGAAATATGCTTCCCGTGGACCTCTTAACACTCTTTTTCTGTCTTCAAAAAGAAATCTTCGAGAAACATCAATCATAGCAGAACACCTTTGGGAGCTCCTCTGGTTGTCCACCAGTCAGACGCTGATTTCCCGAGGTCGGAAGGTCATTCTAAGGTCACGACCTCGCAGAAACGCCGGGGGCTCGACACTCATTAGGGTCTTTTTTATAAATGAAGGCTTTGTGTTATCATCGGTTGTTCGTACATCGCTTGAGGGAGAGGATTTTACCTGGCCTGGCTTTTAGATGCATCTGGGTCACTGTCTGTTGGAGAGTTTTACATTGTATTTGCATTTCGCTACTCTTCATTATTACATGAATAATGTAATACTCATTGCTCCTATTTTTTGTCCTTCGCGTATTTGAATTTTCATACCGAGTTTGTCTGTCAGCTTGTAAAATGCAAATTCTTGATTAGGATAAATGTAGTTGATGGCGAAGCTGAAGTGACTGCAGGAGACTCATCCGAGCGGCGAAAATATTGCGGTTAATATGAATGAGGGGTTTAGTTATTACGGAGCGTTGCGGTTCGTGTACATGTGTATTTAATCAATCTTCGTTTGGTCGAACGAAACGCACCGCATTAATATCGCCGTGTTGTGTGCTGTGGTGGATTTCATTCGTGCGTCTTGTAATATTTTTTTAGTGCTAGATTAATCCACTGAAGCATTTGTTATGCTGAGTGTGTGTGTGTGTTATATTCACACACAGATTTATCAATGAAGCGTTTTCAGATATTTGCAGGTATGTGTTTGTGTAGGGCACGGAGAGGTTATGCACTTGTATGTCACCTAATTACTCATCTGGTTATCTCCGACCTCTCAGCACACACATACATACACACCAGCACAGCAGATAAAGGTAGAGCGTGAATGATGAGCTCAGTGTGAATGCGAGGACACATCAAAAATGTGTGTACGTCTGTGTGTGTGTGTCTGTGTACGCGTTTGGCTATAAAGATAAACCTACAAGGTGAAAACACAATGTGCACATACATCTTTTAATTCCATAAACACGGCATCTTTTGAAGAATTATCTGCGTACAAAACCACTGAAACCGACTCAATATGGATTGGCTGTAGACACGAAAACGCAAGGGTGTCGTCTCTGGGTCCACTCTGGGACCTGGTTTCCAAAAAAAACTGCTTTTATTGGCCGATAGCGATTATTGCTTGATATATCGGTGCATCTCTACTTTTACAAAAAAAATCATATACTAGATATAATAAAAATACTAAAAGTACAAATAAAAAACTGAAAAGGCATGCACAAGTGTCCCTGCAGTATTCAACTGTGCCTCAAAACCCACAAAAGTGCAAGAAATGTGTTTTCGAATACCTTTCTACTGTAGTGATCTCTATGCATGCGTGAGTGGGTTAAATAGTTCACCCGTTGATGCCAAAAGCTATGGCAGCAAGCTGGTTTATATCATTTGTTTACTTAGATGCACAGAAATTGTAAAATTGTGCTATGTATTAAAGATACAGTGGCTCCAAAAGGCATTATTGTAAGCGTTGGTATTTATTCCCCGTATTTCTCACTAACAGTCCTGCATGTCAGATGCTTTTTTCTGTCCATCAGAGTGTCTCGATTCCATGCCAGTGCTATGGTGTGATAACAGGCTTCTGTCATGGAACACACACAGATTGGTCACATGGTGCTTTCATTGGGTTCAAAGCTGCCACTCTAGAGACAGAAATGCCAGAGGGCTTATCTTCTCTCTCACACACACTCATTTGCGCACACACACACTTTCAATAGATGTAATGAATTTTATACTAAATAAACTGGATATTTAGTCCCCTAACACCAATTATGTCCCTAAACCTAACCACACACAAACCTTTCTGCATTTTTACATTTTCACATAAACAGCATTTAGTTTGATTTAGAAGCAACAAAGTGACCAAAAAATGTTGTTATTACTATTTTTGTTGTGACTTTTAGTCTACACTTATGATCGAACCTATTACAATGCCTACACCCTCACACAAACATATTGTGCATGTGTACAAAGAAACAAGCATGCAAAAGTGAAATGGTAATCTAAGATTTCTACCAAGCCAAACTGATGCTGTGGGTGTCTTAACTTGTTGCGTTCATTTAGTGTCACGAAGCAAAATTTCAACAACACATACAGAAATTTATCAAAGGCAAGATATTCTAAAGGCTTTCGGCAGCGTCAACACCTCGCAACACCTTGGCGTTAAAAATCGACTGACAGTATTTACTAAGAACATGCAGTAAAAATTAGTATTGAAAATGCGTGGACACAAATGTTTTTTTGACTGACCTTATTGCATATGCATTTGTAGGTGATTCCTCTTTAGATGCAAACTTTATTCAATTCAAGTTTATTTATATAGCGCTTTTCACAATGTGCATTGTTCCAAAGCAGCTTTACCGGAGCAAATAAGAAATAAATGCAGTCTCCTGGTGAGCATGCCAACAGTGCCCTGCTGTGGCGAGGAACCCAAACTCCAATGATTGATTAATGGAGAGAAAAAAACCTCTGAGAAACCAGGCTCAGTCGGGAGGGCCAGATCTCCTCTGACGTGTCATGGCTGCACTCAGTCACCCGACCAAAAGCCACCGAGCAAACATCCACGAAGAAGAAGGAGAGCCCACCACCCGCTACCCAGGAAGTCCCACTCGCCGTAACCGTGCAGGACCAACCTGGTACTACTCATCACCAGAAAACAGAGGAACAACCAGGGAAAAATAGTAATGGCATTATTTAACTTTTTTCCTCCGTTGTCCAACATCGACAACAAAACAACACCAAACCCACACAGCCCCAACAAATGAAATCCCCATAACCAACAAGCGAGCATTTACATGTTTACTAAGGTTTGCTCTTGTCATTAAGCATGTCTTAAAATCATTAAGACATGCTAAGTTGCGCTGCTCTCAGTGGATTACGTTGTTCATGATGTAAATGGTAATATATCACCTGTTTTTAATGTCTGCCTTGTTAGTAAATCACCCACAGAAATTTCCACTCACATCTGCCCCCTTTTATAAATTGGCCCTATTTTGTCCAATTTTGTAAATCTGGCCTCAAGTGTCCACCACAGTCTGAGGTTAGCTTTAGTTTTATATGAGATGGCTGTTTTCACATCAGTCTCCACAATGCAGATAGCATAATTCTGCTAATGAAGGTATGCAGGCTGTCTAACCCACATCATCTCCGCTATACTCACGCTCTCCATTACAGCAGCATTGGCAGAAACAGCAAAGACCCTGTCGGTGCATACTGTATGTTGAGTCATTTACATAAGATAAACATAGAGCCAACTTTCCTGGACCGCTTGCCACGTCCACACATTCATTTACACAGGCCCTCATGTACGCTTTCAATTTTTTTCTCTAACAGCACCCGGCAGCGTGTGAAGGTGTTTCCCCTCCACAGGCTTCTCTCAGATAGTTAACACAAAAATTTGTTGACTTATTTATCACAGATGGCGACGACGGAATGCTGCAGTTACTGCTGTGAACTTTTCGAAAACGTGCTTGACTTCTAATTGCAGCCGAGGCGTAGGAAACGCGCTTTATATCTCCGCATCGCTATGTGTAATTACCTCACACCCCCATGTTTTGAATATGCATAAAGTTTGCCGGCAGCATTAACCAGAACTCGATCAAGACAGTCTTTAAGAGAACAAACGCTTATTCAACTCGCATTTAACTTGTGAATTCAGTGTGACTGACTGCTTCATTAGAAAATCTTGGCAACTTCCTGTAGACGAGTAGATCATTGTGGATGTTATTGAGTGCGACACGTTCTGAATGCTTCGTGGTGATTTCTTTGGATTGCCAGACTACAGATTTTAGCCTTGCAGTGCATATTTACTGATGCTGCGAATGTATCAGGCTTGTCAGATAGTACCGTATTACTAACTTTGTCATTCGTGTCACCGCAGTGAAACAGCTTTGCGTGAGCTAAGTGCTTCAGTTCATCAGCTCCGGAAAGCTTACTATTTCATGTCTGATTTGTGTTATCGTGGAATCTGTTCGGATGGTTCACACTCTATCTACCCTAAAGCTTGCTTGTGTCTAAATGGCGTGTTGCAATAGTCATCGGTCTCGAGCTCTTAATTAGGTCTCCATCAAGCATAAATAAAAGTGTGAAATGGAATCCATTTATTTTGCCCTTTTCAGCGGCCTAGTTCTGGATTTTCCAACCCCTCAGCAGCTCCGCTATAAGATTGCATTCAAATCAGTATGCTGTAACATGAGATAAAACCCTGCTTGCCCGAATGAGTCCTGCCCAAGGGAATTCTGGGAAATTGAGGACATTTTTTCCTCGCCCAGCATGTTCTTTTAAATTTGGTGCCAGCAGGTTCAAGGAAAGGACAAGGAATAGACACTGGGTATTGCTAACTCATCAACTCAGAACCGTGCCAGATTGGTGAGCTCAGCCAAAGTTCAACACCGTCATTGAGTGTGTGACTGTGTGTGTGTATTTCTGTCTTTAAATGTGTGTGTGTTTCTGTCATTGAGTGTGTGTTTCTGTAATAGTGTCTATATTAATTTGAAACTGGTGCACGTAATAATGTAGCCATTTTCCCACTTTTATTAAATTGTCTATTATTTGGTGACTTTATTGAGGAACTCAATATTTGTAATTGGTTGAAATTTGCATTGAGATGTGCAGGAGTGTGTCTATTAAAAGAACAGCATGTAATTGTAATTGGTGTTGTTGTGTCAATCATACAATAACTGATTTTCAAGAATTGAACTCCAAACCCAAATGATGTTCCAGAGTGATGCACTTCCAATACCTGCATCCGCGTTATTCAGCCTAATCTCATGGGAATTTGTGAATATTATGAGGTGGGTAATTTGTAGCAATTCATACAATGCGAGTCATGCAAAAACGTTCGATTATTTGAAAAATGCATACTGAAGCCCCTTCCCACACCTAAATATAACTTGCACTAAAGCAAATCATGCTAACATGTACAAAAGAGATGCATGAATTTATATAAATGAAAATGATCCACCTTGTCAAATAGTTACGAGTTCAGTTTTTTGGTAGTTTTGAATTGCTTGTTATAATATATTTACATTTACATTTATGCATTTGGCAGACGCTTAAAAGCGACTTACATTGCATTATCCTATACATTTATACTTGGGTATATGCAGTCCCCTGGGATCAAACCCACAACCTTGCGTTGTTAACACAATGCTCTTACCACTGAGCTACAGGAAAGCTGTGTATATATCTTATACAGGATATAATTTTAGTTACAATTTGCAATCATTCAATTCCTGTGCTATCGTAATTTAATTATTTATATCAGTTTTAGTTAAGTAGTTTATTTATAATTTTAGTGCCTCAACATATTTCAGATTATTGCTAAGGCAACATTTCTTTTTTTATATAGTATATTATTTTAAATATAATATTTAGGCCTAAAGCTAATGTTTCATTCATTTTAGTTTTAGTTAACAATAATAGCCCTGGGGTCTGACAGTTTTAGACAATGAGTCCTCCTTAAAAGAACCATCCGCAGACCACTTTAAGTGCTTTAACTTCAGATATCAAGTTCTCTTTATGCATTCATTGCTGACCTTAAATTGACTCTGTTCTCAATTTGTTTGTTTTTTATCTCCACCTTTCTTCCACACTACCCTCTAAAATGCTCTCGATTTGCGTTTGGTGACTGAATTACCATCCAAGACCCAATTCTCACAAACTGCTTTCAGATCACCGAAACGAACCAAGTGTGAAAACACCCTGAAATTAAAACAAAAACATCGCCACCTACTCCAGCACTCGTGTTTACAAACAGGGTAATTTTGCATCAAGGATTCTGCCAAGGCTGTAAAACGCACTAATCCTCGCAATATGCCGTATTACCACGAGGCCAAGGACTTCTCAAAAGAATTCCTCTGCCAACGAAAAATAAAAAGGCTTACTAGCTTAACGCAAGAACGGTTTGAGTGACTGCCTCTTAAGCAAGTTCACCTTCAATGTGGAAAAGCCGATATACACAATTCATCTCATGTGTGAGTCAGCTAATATGTGTGACCCGGGTGAATTCGCTACTCCGCCATCCTGCGGGGACGACAGGCAAAGCTTCTCCCTCCCAAAACAATTACATGCTAATCTTCAGCGCCGAATGAGAATTAGCTTTTTAATCGGGCTGCTGGCAGCCCTCTACTTCACCCTTCTGTGGAGGAAGTTATTATATTAGCTGTCAAAGACGCTGACCTCTCTCTCGCCTGCTAGATCGGCTCCATTCAGCAGAAAGCGAGCAGATAATGGCGCTCTGTCAACTGTCACCGTATCTCACCGTTGTTGAACAATAGTTGTCGTGTGACCGCACTTACCAGAGCATTATTCGAAAATTCAGGATGCCACTAAATATTCAATTTTTCTCTCAAGAGATTTTCGTTGTAGCCTTATTCCCTACATTAGATCACAAAGCTGCGATTCCTCTCGGGCGCCAAAGACAAGGGCGAGTTCATAACCGGGTATTGGAGGAGTCAGTTTATCAGCTGCTAAAGCTCATTGCGGCCTGACAGGGAAGTCAACAAACCGCCAGCCTTATTTCAGATGTGGTGGCAGTTTAGGTCGTTCCCTTGTCAAGTTATGAAACAGGCAATGCCAAATGAATCACAAGTGCGGTTTAGCCTGTTTAGAAATTCACCAGCACCGCTCCAAACTTGTGTGTGTATCAAACCGGCCTCCGGGAGACGTTTTGTTTGTGTCTTGTGTTTGTTTTGGCTTGTGTGTCGTGTCGAGCTCGGTTTCTGTCAGAATAGCGATGGCGAGATGATGCACGGAAAGCGAAATGGTGGGATTTGTTTCTTGTTTCGTTCATAACAGATGCAGCTTTGGGGCTTGGGTGACAAGCAACGTCTCATTTCTTGACAATGAACTCCCCGTGTACCTGGACGTTTGTTTTTAATGAGTTAGCAAAGTATGTGTGAATTTGTTTACCAGTTGTAAGGAAGATTCACAAAAGCTTTTATTGTGCCAATGATCCAATGTTGGCTCATTTTTCATCCTAATAGCCTTGAAGCAGCTGTGTCTTGGAGGTGGGGTTTGGAAAAAGTGGTATATATTATTCTGTGCAGCTTATACTGCTAACAGCATTGCACTTTAAGTATGTTTAAGTAATTAGATTTGGTATTAGTGAGTATCTTTCCTTGGGCGTCGTAAAAGGTTTTGGTCCTAATGGCACCTTGGGGATCTCACTGTGATGGTGTGTCTTGGTATATTATGACTCTGAAGGGCTGGCTTATGCTTTGGCTCTCTGTAATGTGAAATTTAACGAATTAACCCACTATTACGCCCCCGTTCAGACCACCAGCGACAAAGCGAGGCGATGCCATTCATTTCAATGGAGAGCCAGCGACTAACGCCGACACGAGCGACAGTGACTTTTAGGGACAGCGACTTTCGGAGCGACTACCAATAGGATTTAAGCAGTCAGTTACTGCAGGGTTTGTTTATAAATAGTACTAGAGCAACCTAAGCTAGGAACGCCTTCTTCCGACCTCGTAGCACAGTTACACACTTTTTGATGGCCTACCCTAAAAAGTAGAGTTCAAAGGGTCTAGGATTAAACTCTGGAGGGACTTACTGTATAGCTTCTCACTTGTAATGATATTGAGGATTGTAATACTGCCTGTGTTTTAAGTGAGTGGGGCGGTTGACAGCACTGGATTTGCTGTGACGATATTATTCAATCCATGAATAGACTTCAGTAAAAGGTTGTCTTCAGCAGAGCTGGGTCAGTCGAGGGAGCAATAGAGAAGTTCATTTGGAGTGGTGGTCCATTAGATGTGATCACACAGTTTTATGCTTATAGCAGATAGTTTTATTGTCTTTGAGTAACATGTTAGGAAAGGTCTGAGATAATGAGAAGCAGCATGGAGGAGTATAATGTGTGTTTAATGTGTGTTTGTATAATCACCTGTGTTGGACACTTAAGATGGTTGTCGTAGTTTTTAAATTGTTTTCGGTTTTGTCTCGAAACCAAACTCAAATTTCAGATTTGCCTCTTTATGGTAATGCTACATACTAAAGGAAAATGCAGTATGTGAAAACTTGTTCAATAATGCTGCATACAATATGCAATACGAGAGCTGAAAACTATATAGTTACAGGCATACATGTTGTACATTTTGATAATTGATCATATTCAAACCTTAAACGTTGACTTTTGGTCCACATACATTTTTGAAGTCTTAACATCATTCAGACATTGCAAACCATTGCAATATGTATGTTGGAATGTGCATGTTTAGATTATTCCAATATTTTCATTATGCGCAGCCCTACTTTAAAGTTACTTAGATAAAACCCTTGTGGCGATGTCTGTATAGGGAAACTAGTTGGGTCTCCTGGGTTTTGAATTGCATAAAGAGATCTCACTGCTACAGAACTGCACAGTTGTCTTTCTTGGAAGTCGACTTGTTGCGCAGCTCACCCGTGGAGTCTGTTATTGAGTGAATTACTCAGAGCGTTTATCAGTATTTTATTACTGACACATCTCCTTGAGGCTTATATCCCACGTGTCTTTGTGTGTGTGAAAGGGGGAAACCTGAATGGGCTTCCAGTGTCATTTTCCTGGTTCAGTTCCTTCCTCCCTTGTTTCCTGTTTCAAAGTCTTTGACTGTTTGCACTGTTGACCTAATCCTGCCTCCTTCACTGACACCTATTCTTTCTTTCTTTCTCTCTATCTATCTCTATGTCTCTCTATCTCTCTCTATCCTTCTCTCTGTCTGCTGGCTCTCTGCAGTAGAGATTAAAGTGATAAAGGATCTCCCGTGGCCTCCTCCGGTTGGGCAGCTCAACACCAGTCCTCCTATAATGGAGGGGGTGGAGGCTCCGTCCCAGCTGGCCCAGTCCTCACCAGGACATAACGCCACAGCAACTGCCTGTGACCAGCTCCAACACGGTGGGTTTAACTCTCATCTCATCAGCTATACCTCCATAACTGAGTAAGCAAGTTTTTCTTGTAAGAAAAACAACCTGTGATCTCATTTGTGTCTGCTGGAGCGTTTAGAGGATCTCTCAATGATGTTTCCTATGAAATAATTTAGAGTGCAGACTTTGGTATCAATGCACTCTTTATATAACATACATAATTGTACAGCCTACTGTATGCCATGCTATTTTTAGAAAAGCATTGATGCGTAACTGAGAATTTAATGGATTCTCCTAAACGCTTACAAAAACATCTGATCAATAAGTTTTTCCTTTTTAGGTGTTTGATTTGGAAATAAACAGCCAGAATTGTTCTTAGTAAGCAGCGATTTGGTTACCTTAGATCCAGTGTTTTTTTCCAAAGATCAGATCTGGCATCTGTTTATTTCACTTTCTCCGTTAAATTTCATCGCTGCATTGTGAATATAAACCGCTAAATGTTTTCAAAGAGGTTTTCAACACATGAAGCACATATGCTTAGATAAAGTTAATGGGCTGCTGTGAGATTAATGCTTTTCTCAGGCGGTACTGTCCAATTTTAGCATTTGCTTCCAGTGAAGCAGAAAATCACCAACGGCTTGAGTCCAGCTTTCCAGAAAACACCTCATTGGCTTTTATGGAGCTCGACTTGTGCATGAGTAACTTTAGATCCAGGTCTTACACTCTAAAACAGCTATTCCAAAAGTGTCCTGGGGACATTTTGTGGTTTTCACTTAACAGTCGCCACTATCTATGTAATGTGAGCGCAAAGTCTTGAACGAGTTATCCGTTTGCCTTTCATTTCTTTGACATGGACAGAAATTTTTGCAAAGCGATTGTCCCCAAGAGATTACAGATGTTCAGCTCCTCGGGAACACCATTATAACCGATCAGATGACAAAAATTCTCGTTTTCATTTCAGACTTTTCACAATTCAGCGCCTTGTGTTGATCAAGTGTTCTCTCATTTCATGTATGTGTTGAAGCGGGTGCCTCCATAAAACAAATATGCTTAAAAGGCATATTGCGTGTCAGCTCCGAATGCCGTTGAAATCCAGATTTATGCATCTGAAGGCATAGTAAAGGTATCTGTTTCTCGGAGTGATGTGTGTAGATTTAAGCGTGTAAGTTAACCTGGATTGATCCGAGCAGGAGGTTTGCTCTGGAGATTAGCAGTAAGTTGATCCTCGGCCGCTCGGTTTCCTCACAGGAATAAACAGGTTAAAGGGTCATTTCACAGAGATGGGGGAAATTGAATGGCAAATACTCAGTTTTGCCCTCGCAGCTGGATATTCCAAGGCTCCTTAACAGCCTTTAATAAGGGATAATGTGTAGTTGGTTGGAGACATGGTCTTGGTTACACATTTGTGTTTTACTTGATTGTTGGTGTCGGCACAGTTGCCTTATTATGTATAGTTTAGACTTTAAGCTATTGAAATTCATTGCTTATATAACCCAAAATTATCAAGGGATAGTTCACCAAAAAAACGGTCAAAATGTATGCACTCTCATGTCATTCAAAATGTGTATATTTGTGGAACACAAAAGAAGAAATCTTGGGTAATGTCTCAGTGGTTTTGTCTCCGTACAATAGAAGTCAATGGGGTCCAATGTTGTTTGCTTATCAACATTCTTCAAAATATCTTCTTTTGTGTTCGGCGAGTAAATGAAAAAATAATTTTTAGTATTTTTATATATTATTAATTATTATTCAATTCAATATGCAAATGTTTATGCATGCTGAACGTTCAGGGTGTAGTTTTATAGTGTGAGCATAAAGCGACATATTCAAAGAACATTTATACCTCGTCCGCTTTTCTATAGCAGCTGACAGCCTGTCTTCTAAATATGACGGGATTTTAATTTTTACTTGCATCTTGATGGGCCAGAAATTACATTTGCATATGAATATCGCTAAATTCTTTTGTTTTTTTCCGGGAGAAAAGCTGGAGCCTTTTGTTTTGGGTTTTGAATTAATTGTCGCAGCTTTCTCTTACGCTCGAATCCGTCCTATGTCCCCATAGAATACCAAAATAATATGATTAAAAGATATCTAGATTTCATTATGCGTCCACTTCTGTGAAGTTAAAGTCCACAGAGGTCTGCTTTTCCCTGCCTTTGTGAAACGCTTACAATATATACCCAGGGTTTAATGAAGGGTTAAAACAAAAAGAAAATCTTTTTCACGTGCAGAAAGGAGGCTGCGAACGCGAACGCGGACTTCCAGCTGTTGTCTCGTGGCGATATTATTTTATTAGAGATGACTCTCTGAATGAGGTCTTACTGAAATGTGAACGGATGTCTTCATTAGCTTGTTTCACCTGCCTGTTCTGAGCGTGACATTGGATATTTTTCGCAGTATGCGTTTGGAATATGAATGCGACTGCGACTAGTTAATCATTTCAGAAGTCAGAGAGGAGAACTTAATTGCAGGCCTGTAATACGGCAGTGAATTACGACCGGCCCTCCCCACTGAGCCCTGCACTTATGTGATGGAAGTTCCATTAGTGTATTAGTAAATGAGAATTAATTAGCAGCTTTAATTAGGAAGTGTGCGCAGAAGTTACTCTCATTGTGTTTTTGTATAGTGTGCGTATGTCGTCTGTGTGGTTTTAAGACAACCCACTGTGTTTAATGCTTCTGTAACTTGAATGTTAAATATTGTATTCATCAGAAGCTCTTTACAACTCTGACAAGATTACAGTTAGATTCTAATTATCGTTTTTCACTTGGGATAAATGCACAAAGTAGAGAAGAAAGAAACGTCTTTGAGTTTCCTTTTATTGCGGGAAATGACCGGGAATGTTCAGGGTTGCCAGGTTTAGTGAAATTTTCCATCCAAATACTCAAACAATTCTCCCAAAGGGAATTAAACCAGCTCGTCTGTGCGGGAGAACTACAACACTGGGAATTGTTGTGAGCTCAACTGGTACAAATGGTAGAGAGAACATGCACCGATAAAATGTTTATCTTGAATTCACTGTAACAATAAAGCATCTGCCAAATGCGTACTTTTATATCAGGCTTTTTGGGGAACGTTAAAGGCGCAGTTTTTAAATCACAGCGGCCACTATTGTTGTATTATAGATTTGCCACGAATCGCTCAGTCCAAACACGACGGTGGCCACCACAGTACAAAAAGATATCGTTCTCATGTTGACCCAGGATAGAGATATTGCGGGCATTGGAAAGACTGTAGAAAGAGCTATGTCTTATGTATTACATAAAATAAAAGGTTTGTGGATTTTTGTGAAGTTTAAAAAGAAGGATAAAAGGACCTGCATTAATATTATAAAGACTTTCGAGCAGAGACACGCGTTAGGACGCGCGGTAGCTTTTAGCAGAGATTCTCATGGCAGACGCGATTTCTTTAAGACTGCAAGGGAAGCTCAGCTTCCCCTATAATTGTCAAAAAATGAATGGTCAAATATATGTACTATTATGTTAACATTTTATTGACTAAACATGCGTTAAACACGTTCATCTCGAACGAAAACAATTTGGTTCAGAATCAGCTACTTAGGACGGCTGACTCGATTTCCTTCTTATTCATTCCTGTAGCGTACAGTGCATTACTCTGTTGAAGCCCAGCGTCCATTGACTTCAATGGGGCTGCTTTAAACAGTTTTTTTCAGTGCTTAGAAACAAGACGGTCATTGGATAATTATGTCCCGCCCACGGACGCTCAGCGTCTCTGGGATGAATGGAGGAGTGGGCTGGCCCGGACTCCGAGCGTCTGCGTGATGATGAGCGTCTGGGTCCGTCATCTCTTTTTAATCCACTTTTATGTCCTAAATCGCTCGTTTTTGGGGGTCGACAGCTTATAAAAACGTATTTCTTGTTTTTTTTTTTAGCTTGTTTGCTATACACATTGTCACATATCAGCTTTTAAATTTTTTTTTTTTTATAAATCATAAATGACAAGGAGGCGGCAGCTTCTCGCAATGCAAAGAGACGGTTGGTGTGGGCGTGGTTTTCAGATTATGACGCGTATCACTCTGTGTCTCCATTTCCAACTCAGTCCCAACGCGGATTTTACATGTGTAGTCGAAAGACAAACTGCTGCAACCTTCATCGTATATTTCACACAATTTCACACCACATTCATTGTTTCAGTTTAACATAATTCCCACATTTCCTCCCGTTGAGTTAAATATATATATATATACATTAGATCGTTTGTTCATTAATTAAAGTCACTGGAAAAGACGCCTAGTTGGTACGACAGGGTTACAGAGCATTTTCTTGAAAAGGAACGTAGGGCAGAATTTACACATAAATAAATGGACAATTTTTATGATTTAGGCCGAAAATGAGCTTCCCCTCTTTAAAAGATCAGCAGCTGCCACTGTCTCATAGATATCTATGGAGATACTTCCCAGCAGAAAGATGTTGGAGAGAAAGATTGTCTAAAAATCACCCCCGATGAGGTTGCTTTGATTCGGATCAGTGTCCGAGTAACATACTTACACACCAAGATATATTGTTGTAATATTAGCTGTGTGACAGAGCAGTTTTGAGCGTCATTGGTTATCTGGAAACACTTTAATATTGTACGCGTCCAGATACTTGAGAGAGAGAGAGCTGAAACTGGAGAGCGAGCGAGAGCGCGTATTACTCTTTTACTCAATGATGAATCAACTTTCAGTTAATCTGTGGATCACATGCGTTCTGAACCGAAGAGCACAATCCGTATGATTTCACGGATCATCCCGCCATCCGTTTCACCACGATACCGCAGAGGAGAGGGACGAGAGGGAGAGGAAACACGCATTGTAGAGTTGTTTTTCCGTTTTCGGGCTGTTGTACAAAACATGGTGGTGAATTCAATGTATGTAGGGCCGCTCTGTATGTAGATATAAACAGCTTATTGTAAGGTACAACAAACAAAAGTTTTCATTCAAGGTCTTTATACACCTCCGAAGAAATAGTTTTGTATATTATATTCCATTTTCGTAAATAGATTCTCCTAAAAATGCCGTTTTGTTCCTTTAAAGGAATAGTTCACCCATAAGTGAAAATTGACTCGGCCTTATGTCATGTCAAACCAAGATATTTAAAAAACGTTGATAATCAAACAACATTGGACCCCATTGACTTCTGCTGCATGGACAAAAAACCACAGAGACATTTTTCAAAATATCTTTTGTGATCCATAGAGGGAGTCAAATACAAGTTTTGAATGACATGATCCTAAATAAATGATGACAATTTCTGGCTGAACTATCCCTTTATGTGTGTGTCCTTAAGTCCATCTGAAATGACATCTGTTTGTTTTTTACATCAAAACATTTCCTGTCGATCTGTCCACAGTTCACCTGAATCCGATCCCTTACGATGACAAATGCTCTAGTGGGCGGTTACCTTACCCGTCCATCAACCTCGAGGATTCCACTTAATCCCTTCACATTTACCACACTTCCTTTCTGTCTTTCTTTCAGTCATATATTGTCTCGTTTTGTTCACATTCTTTGTGTATCGGCCTGTTGAGTTTGAAGGTGACAAGCTGTGATTCAATGTGATAAATATTACTGTTTATTAAAACCAATTCGAGACTTTATAGCAAGGGTTGTATTACTTGGTTACAAAACTATATCCATCCCACCGATACGTCATTCCTAACCTTTGTGACTTTCTAATGCAGTAAACAAATGAAAATATTTTGAATATTGTTGGTAACCAAACGACATTCGCAAAATTGACTTCCGTTGTATGGTTCCACGGAGACATTTCTCAAAATATCTTCTTTTGTTTTTCACAGAAGAAAGTGTCATATACAGGTTTTGAACGACATGATGGTAAATAAATGATAACAGAAGTATATTTTTAGGTGAACTTTCCCTTCTATTTAACTTCTAAAAAATGAGATGAGTCGTCCTGGCCCTTTCTGAGATACTCACCCGTGAGGCGTTACACATCCAGCATCTTTAACACTGAATGTCTATGAGTGGATGTATTGTTAGTCCTAGTGGGTATTTCTACTTCTGAATTCCACATCAATGGACATCTGAAATTTTCTGTGAAGTTCAATGACTTTGGGTAACTGCAACAAAACGGTTTATTTGTGAACGGCCCTCAATCCCTGTTAGTAAAGGTGCAGTTTGTTTATTCCAAGTGTATTTCATTTCATGAGATTCTGAAGGAGAGAAAAGGGCAACTGTTTAGTAGAGATGAAAGTTAAGCAAAGCAGAGAGAACAACAGAAGCATTGAAAGAGAGAGAGAGAGAGAGAGAGAGAGAGATTGACCAGAAACCTCAGGTTAACTGTAACACCAGACTTAAATGTTTAGTCTAAGCCATAAAAAGGTCATCCAGGGTCTGTGTTCTTCCACCTCGTGGAACATTGATGTCACACTCATGACCACTTCAAAGCGCGGAGCTGAATGCAGATCAGACATGCCGTCGTCAAGGTTACAGCCGTGTTCTGCGGTTCATACAGTATGTGTGTAATTAAAGCTTTGGGTTCGAGACAGATGCTGAGGGTCACGCTGGGGTTACGGGCAGTGTTGTGTCTCTGCGGGTCACATTAATGTTGTGGAAAGCCGTAGGCGATCACTGTCCTTCACTTCCCCTTCTTTCACGCTTTTGAATCCGTTACTTTTACATTGTAGCTTCTCCTTGACTCACACACACTAGCACACATTCATCTTGGTTCCCAAAGAGTTTTCATATTGTGTTTTGACAGTTATGATAGAGTTGAGAGGGGGCAAGTACTTTTGCATGGCAGGTTTCCATGGTAACAGACTATTTCTCCACAGACATACAGTATATGCCAAGCACTAAACAAAATTTATTACGTTCTGGCTTATGCGATATGCGAAAACAGCAAAGATTGCATCCGTGATGATGACCCTTTCAGTCTACTTCAACATAAATGAATGATCCTAATGCTTTTTATTATCTCTACACAAGCATTTTCAGTAATCATTGTCATGTATTTTATTTCACCCTGTTTACACCAGTGCAGTAAAATTTTAAGTGGTGTACTTAAAGACTGTTAGCATTAGGGCGCATTTAAATACTGTAGTTATACTTATGAAAAGCTGACACACGGCACCCTGTTTTTGTACACATCAAAGGGATGGTTCACCCTAAAATGAAAATTCTCATCTTTTGCTTGTCCTCATCCAAAACGTTAGGACAGAATGCAAAAGAAGATATTTGGAAAAATGTTGGTAGCCATATTGTTCCCCATTGATTTCCATTGTATGGACGCAAAACCACTAAAACATTTCTTAAAATATCTTCTTATGTGTTCTGAAAAAATGAGTCATAAATAGGTTTTGAATGACATGAGGTTGCAGACTGATGACAGAATTTTAAATTTGACAAATTTGAGGGTAAACTATCCCTTTTGATGCAACTTTTAAACTATTATGTAGTACTGTGATGTGATGCACAAATAAGATAATCATTCAGTACAGTATCATTGAATTACAAAGTGGAATATACAAAAATATATTTGTTAGCTGCTCATTTTAAATCATTTAAACTGCTAGTTATAAAGCTTTATACCATATACTATAACAACTGCAGTACAGTACGTGGCTATATTATAAGCATGCTGGTTGTGTTTAGGTTAATGTGATTGTTGATAGTCATACTGGCCCCTAGTGGCTGATTTTGCAATGATACATTTTAAAACACATAATTTCCTCCTTAAAAATATTTATTTAAATGTTGTTAAACCTAACAGAAAAGTGCATATACTTTCCCTGTCGTAGTCCTTTGTTCAGTTTGTTGTCAGAGTATGAACACCTACATACTCTAAGCGCTTCAGATAGGAACAGTCTTTTGTTTTACAGTAAGTAGAAATGTACTCTGGTGCTTTGTTACAAGAGACTGTGCTTAATTGATCTTTGATGCTGTAAAGAGCCTGTGAGTCAGAGATCAGAATGGCCATTCACAGTAATTACACTTTCAGATTGAGACTGACAGACAGACAGAGGGGGGGAATAGTAATAAAAAGAGACTTAAAGTAAGATGCCACAGACACAGAGCATCTTTCTGTAATGTTTCCATCAACATATCTGCCCACCCACCCTAGCCCCCCCCCTCTCTCTCTCTCTCTCTCTCTCTCTCTCTATCTCTCTCTCTCTCTCTCTCTCTCTCTCTCTGAAATGTATTGGTCTTTGAGGCTAGCTGTGTGTCTCCATGTGTGTGTGTGGAGTCTGGAGGTCTGAGTGGAGCGAGTCTGGTCACAGATGCCTGAGGCTTCATATGCATCCATCAGAAACATGAGCTCTCTCACTACAGCCACATCCTGTGACCTGTGTGACCTGTGGTCCTGCTCTAGACACCACTGTGACCTGTGAGCACAGCAACGGCATCTCATGTGGGGAATGAGGCCTTGCACTGGCCTTGATTTGCTCTTCTTTGTTCTTTTGTTAATAAAAACATGCGTTTTTCAGTTACTTTTAAATAAATAAATATAAAATAGCAGTCAAGATATGTGTGTGTGTATATTTGTGACCAGTCTGTGAAGCCAGGCTTAAGTCTAAAAATTACAACGAAAATGACTTTTTGAATCATTTACTCACGATGTTCCAAATCTTAATAAATGTCTTTGTTCTGATGAACACAGTGAAGGATATTTGGAAGAATGCTTGTAAGATAACAGTTCTTGGCCACCATTGACAATCATAGTAGGAATAATTACAATGGTGGTCAAAAGTGCCCCACAACTGTTTGCTTTCCTACAGTCTTCAAAATATCTTCTTTTGTGTTGATAAGAGCAAATAAATGTTTACAGATTTGGAGCAACACGAGGGTCGAGAGTCGAAGAAGACTTTTCGGGGTGAACTGTCTGTTTAAGTACATGTATTTCATTAATATTACTTAGTTGCTTTGGTAGCTCATCTTTTGACTAGGATGTCTGTAAATTTTGCAAGTGATCCGTTGGGAAGCAAGCAATTTGTTAATCCGCCAGGCCGGCAGGGTTATTGGCTAATGCAGAAAATCTCACAATTGCCAAATATCATCAGAAAAATTTGACTCGCTAATGAATAAAGAAAACAGCTTTGCTGTCCAACTCAAGCCTTAAGCATTTGGGCAAACATGTTGTGAAACGGCAGCAGTCTGCAGAAGTCAAACAGCTGTTCAGAGTTCTCACATCAGCACAGACTGATAACAGTATTTGTTCATTCCTCTGCCTGCATCTGTTCCCATTTCTCTCTTAGATAAAACTGTTTGGATTCCTTCTACACGTCTAGAAGTTTTCAGTCTCAAACGCTGGTCATGGTTCATTCTAAAAATAAAAGGCGATATGTTAATCTGTGGTCAATCCCACAAGCTTGACACATATACTTCATTCCATTGAGTTACGGCCAAGAGGGAGTTTCTACTCAATAAAACACAAAGCTCAATGTATGGATTGCTAGTCTTACAAGGTCATGCCAGGGATTTCCATTATTTATTTATCAAAAATCTTTTTTAAGAGGAGAATTGATACGCTTGAGGAATTTCCACAACCCATGCCATTCCTCATTTATGGATATAATTGTATTTTCAGCGCATAATATGCTACACATAAATAGATACAATATTTAGACAAACTGAAACCCATGACGATAGAGTCCAGACATAAGAGAAATATCAGTCTATGCATGAGTTTTCTATTTGAAAAGAGAGAAAAATGTATGCGTTTGGATGTGACAAAAAAGTATGCAGGTTTTTGAGAGACAACACACTTTGTAGGATTTCTGTGAAATACAATGTACAAACCACAAGCCATAAAACCCAATAAATGGGAAACTCTTTTTTTGTCTAAATCTTAAAATTGACATTTGCATGAAAATGCCCAACAGTGCATATGAATTGACATGGAAACAGTTGTTTTATTGTATTCTGGTCTGTCTCTCGTTACAGTGCAGTTTGACGGTGTGGAAAAGTCCAGAATGTCGCCCACTAAAGACCTGAAGTCCCGCCCCATCCAGCGGCACTCAAGCGGTTGCCTGGTCAACACTAAGATGAGCTCATTGGATCACACTGCCCCCACAGTAGGAGAGCGTATAGACCCCTTAATGCCCTTGGAAAGCCAATTGTGAGTACAACTCATCATCCAACCTAAAAAAACGAAATTATATTTGATTTTACTATTATTTAAAAAAACATTTCTTTCAGCTGGTATCACGGAGCGATTAGTCGGACTGACGCCGAATCTCTACTGAGGTTATGTAAAGAGGCCAGTTATCTGGTGAGGAACAGCGAGACCAGTAAAAATGACTTCTCCTTGTCACTCAAGTAAGAATATCACTGTCACACACCGTTACACATACACATAAAAAAATACAATTCTGTCATCGTTTACTCACCCTCGTGTCTTTTTTGTAATGCATAGTTTGGAATGACATGAGAGTGGACAAATGATGACAGAATCTTTATTTTTGGGTGAGAAGTCGTCCAGCTTGCATAATTTCCCGAATTGGTCCCACCCTTGTATCCGCCGTTTCCCGTCCTCTCTGAATAAAAGCAGCCCAAAATCCCCCAAAAGCTGTGTGTTTTAATACATCAGGCACGTGTCTCATCATCCATCCTTTGCCACGTTTCAGCATGAGATCATCTCACATAAGTCATTTCCACCCCCTTCGCTGACGTGTCATTTCGTTTAAAAGGAGCCCGATTCACCTCTTAACCCTTTACACCTCCAAGTGCACCGTCTCTCCATCAAGCCCTTCACTCCGGTAACCTTCTCACCGCGGTTCACTCGCCGACATGCTGACGTGTCGCAATGCTGAGTTTATCCAGACTGACACTTCCTTTCTCTCTGTGACCCGCCGGCTTCCTGCGGCGGCCAGTAGGTGAAAGCCCAGGGGAGCAGCGAGGTTATAGGAGCGCTCGTGGAAAGACCTCGGATTGGATTGGTGCGCTCTGACATTTTAGAAAGCCAATGTGACCGTGTAGTGACTTGTTGACCTTTACGACAATCACCTCACATTAAGTCACGGATGAGAAAGAGTGAGTTAGAGACGGAATATTGAAGTAAAGGCCCATTTACACCAAGACGTGTTTTTAAGTTAGTTATGACCTGTGTTCTTAGAGAACGAAGCAGGCGAGATTGACAGAATAGGTTGTTGAATGGAGGATAGGTGCCATATTTTCCTGGTTTGTTTTGGAAAAAATACCAGCACATTTAATACAGTATATTATGTCTCTCATGTGTGATGTGCTAAACCAGACCTGACAGACTATACACGCAGTCAGTCTACAGAGACTCTTACATGCAGACTATTTATGTTGGAGTCTACTGAAATGTTAAGGGCACTATGAAACAGTCGGTGTCGTGTTCAGCATTACTAATGAGGATTCTGTCTGTGTCTAAAGTAAATCACTGCTTCAAAATAAGAAATGTGTATGTGAGAAGAAAAGAGATTGATATGAGCATTAACAGTCTGTGATCTACCTTCTGATTATTATTGAAAGCTTTTGTTAATCTTTACCTGCAGTCATAAAAGCTTTGTCTTAACAAGGGCTTATAATTAATACTACACATATGATAACATCACAAATAATGGAGTTCTGCTGGATGATGTATTTTTGTATGAAAAAGCATTTGAGCACTTCCGGGTCTATGAACCCGGAAGTTTTTTTATGGAGTTTTTGGTTAAAGGGGTCATATGGCACTAATACGTGTTTTTCAGTGTGTTTGGTCTGTTATAAGTCACCCATGCATGTATTAGACATGTAAATTTGCAAAAATTAAAGTTGCATTTTATCTAAAAGCGAATGCTCACCCAGACCTGCCTGAAACGCCTCGTGTTACCACACCCCCACAAATCTACTTCAGTTCGTGGTATAAGTTGACTAAGACCCCCCAAATGTATATGCAAGTAAGGTGGGTTTACCTGTCAGTACAACTGCTTTGGAACCTGATGTTCCAAATGTGGTAAGATGTGTTAGATTTCCATCACACGCTTCCAGTATTCAACCAATCATCACGCACCGGTTAACTGGCCTATCATAGCACACATCGCTATTATTAGAGCGATGAGCTTTGTAAAAAATCCAAGCGTTTCAGAGAGGCGATGCAAAGAGGAGATACAAACTGGAAAATACAGTGTTTTTAAACCTTAAATCACGTGTCTACATTGCATTACATCTAAAACAAATGATAATATTTGTTTTAGCCGTGTCATATGACTGTCTGAAAAGACGGTGGTTGGATAACAAAACCTAAATATTTATTTTTATTAATTTTATTCTATGAAATAAACACACCAGTTATATACCGCTTGTGAGCTTTCATGTGTCTTAAAAACGACGGTTATCAACAACTTGCTAAAAGTTTACATGCAGTATATCTTGTACATTAGCGTCCTCACAAATACTTAAACGTGGGCACAAATCTCTAAAAACATGGATGGGGATTAATTCACAGAGTAATTACTTTACCAGCAAATACGTTTGGAATAAAGTTTGAATATGCTTGGTGGTGGTGATGTTGAGCGACCGTTGTTAAGCGTGTTTATAACATCATAGCCTTCTACTTCTGGCAATTGTATTTAGGCTTCAAAAACAATAAATATTGTGTTGGTTTGTAAAGATTATCTTGATAGACAAAATGTGTACCATAAATCTTTGTTAATCACAGATCTTATTTTTTGCGATAATCTAAAAATCCATAGGCTTTTGGTCGAGGAATCCAGCATGGCGGTAACTTTCGGGTTGGACTACAAAAATACATCATCCATGTGCGCCAACAATGGTTACAGACTCTCTCTCTCTATCTCCGCCTCCCTACACATATATATTTATTATAAAAATACTTTCGTAATTGTGAAATATTTTGGCCACGATAACAAAACTGTGAAACTTTGCTGTAGTTTTGCAGCAGGTTTGTCAGCAATTTACTGTAGATTTCATTCGCATTTTTTTTTTAATCCTAAACTTGCATATTTCTTATATTTTCTTTCATGAAACAAGACTAAACATTTTACGTCACTTTTCTTGTTATAAAATGTATCGTAACTTAAGAAGTTTTAAATATTTTTACTAGTAAACAAGACAAAAATGCTTAGGAATTCATTTTGAATCTCATAAGTTAAAAGTGCTTTTAATTTTGGTTAAAGTAAAGTTTAACTCAAATTGAAAACTGTACTAATAGGAATGTAAATAAATCTACAGTAAGTAACCAGCCAACCTGTTGCAAAACTACAGCAACATTTTACACTGTAAATTGGTGACAGCCCTAATCCTAACAACAATAAAAATAGAATTGCACAAAAGACATTTTTAGTCTTTTATCAATTGAAGGATCAGCAGCAAGGTACAAACCATTCAAAGTCTTTCACAGCCTCTTTTTGTCTCACTGAGTCAACCTTGACTAAGGTCTTTTGAGACTTTTTTGTATTGAATGAAATTTAAACAATTCTAGGGGTATAAAGGTGTATTCCTCAAAACACTATCAAAGGTTACATACGTTATTCATATTCATGTGTATGATGTTAGAATATTGCAACGCTGTTGTTTCTACCCATGCTTGGGTCAAATATGGACATTTTCCAGGTTCATTCGTCAATATTTGACTGACCCACGGTGTAAAAACAACCCAGCTTTTATGTGTACCTTTAGAAACAGACTTCACATAGGCAATAGGGCTATGCTACAGTAGTTTTTGGAACAGAGCATTGTTTCAAAGGCAGATTAGTGGGTCGGAGTAGAACATAAGTAATGTGAATGAGCCCAGTCTCTTTAAGATCCTAAACGCCAAAGTGGTCTAGCAGTTTCTTTGGTTTATGGATGAAGAAAGCGAGGAAATGGCTGAAGGGTGTGGAATAAATCTCCTCTCAACAGAGGGAGCGTAAAAGTTTATGTATTAACAGCATGCTAATGTGCAACCTCGCCAGGACCACAAGCGCCGCATGGAAATGAGGAACAGGTCTCAAATGAAAATGCACTCTTTGGGCTTGTAATTCATACACGTGCTATAAAACCAAACTCTCATTTCTGTTTATATCACATGCAATAAAATCATCAGCAGAATATTAGCATTCGCAAGACTTACCTTTCACATTTACCTTATCAGGTTTAATCTGCCACGTGAGGTTTGGCTTTTTAATGAAGATTGTATTTTAAAGGGTTGAATTCAAATATAGGTGTAATTTTTTTTGGCCAGAGATCACCAAAACAAATTATTTTAGGTGGTCTTTTCAAGCAATGCAGTACAAAATAGAAATGCACTTACAATGAGAAACTGTTAATATTGACACGACACATGCAAGTCAAACATATTCTTTGCTTATGGACGGAAGATACTGGTTAAGCATAAGTTACATTAAATCCAGAACAATCCTATAAAGAAGACTTGTAAAAAGCCATAGATATGTATAATCTTATGGGTTGCCATGTGACACTCGACTCTTCAAAACGGTGAAGATCCACCTGAATGAAGTGATATTGATGTGCATTTATGCATATACACGCATAACAGCCCCTGAATCCTATCAGTTAACACAGCAAGTTATATTCACGGCAATATCGTGCACCGCAGTGACCCTGTAAAGTGAAATGAATCTGTGGAATAAAATGAGAAAATGATTTAAAGTATTTAGCGATAAGCGCACAAAAGCATTGGTGTCCTCCGTAATGCCTGACAGCCCCCTCTTTCATCGCCATCCGCAAGTGGTACGCTTTTAGCTTTGTTCGTGTGTGCCTGATACAATAAGCGGAAAATCTAATCTTGAAAAGGTAGACAATAGCAATCTTTTGGTAAAGACATTTCCATATTGATGCTTTTGAGCTTTTACAGCCATCTCCTGTAACCCCCGGGCCTTTCACCCGGTGTGGAGGGATGGGGGATTATTCAAAAAACATTTTAACGGGGGCTTTTAGATGCTTTTAGCAGGTTCTTTTGTGCTCGCAGTCATGCTGAAGGGCCTCTCAGGGGTCCGTGGCAGCAGAAATGTTTTCTCATCTCTCCTAATGATGATGAAAGCTCGGATAATGACAGGCGGCTAATCAGCCGGAGAGCAATGGGAGCCCTAAATGAAGATGGGTAGATGAGATGGAGAGCTTTATTTATATTTAATGATAGCAAAGATGATCTGTTTGATTGCAGGATTGTCTTACTAGAGAGAGTCTTTGTTGCTACTTCAGGTTAGCCGTAATTGCTTGCTGGTGGACGCTTACTTAGATTTATTTACAGATCGGAAAGGGTTTTGTTGTATGTATTGTAAAGTATATGCCTTCCTTCAGCTTTTTTTTTCTAATTAGAACCCTTTGAGCACAATATTGTATCATGGAGATATACTCATTTGAGGGATAAAGTATGCACACTTGTACACTACTCACACACACTAATAATATAAAAGATTTTTGGCCCTGTACCAGGCTCATCGACTGGGGGCGTAATCAGATATTCTAGTTGGGCAAACGTAAATCTACTAATATAGTACTAATTGTTCAATTGCATGCGTAATTTTCAATTTTACTGATTGAATTGACGTATCATTATGTTATCCATAATATGTATGCATTAATGTTTACTTTTTTAAGAGGCAGGTTGAGTTTTTTTGGGGGGGCAAGGATAATGGGGGACAATGTCCCCCCGTTCCCCAAACTCCTGACCTGGCCCTGATTTGCATATGTGCAATGTACACATGATATATGATAATTCTGTACATTAAATGTGTAATTAATATATCTGTGTGTTTGTGTGTATATGTATATATATAAATACTTACACACACATATACAGTATAATATAATATGTATTGATTAATTATGTACTAAATCTGGATTATGCAGTAAATCATGTAGCGCGTTAGGCTACACTTAAAGTTGCGTTAATGGCATTAGCATACTCCATAAGATTCGCTCTGTTATCTCTCACTTTTCATCACCTAGCTCACCAATAAGATTGCAGCCCTTACAAATGCAATTAAGTGATAAGTGAGGTGTGGACTTGTCTCACTGAAGACACCTAGGGACTTTATCTTAGTGTCAATGCTTATGGATAAAAGTCTAAACCGCAAAGGTTGCAGGTTCAGTTACAAACAGTGCTCGCTTCAGGTTGACTGCAATTAATGTGATGTAAGTCTCATTAGGTGAAAAGCTTCCCCTAAATGCCAAACAACTCCCTTTTTCCACCTTTCCCTGCCTACCCTGATGAATAACCATTTCTTTCTCGGGAATAGCAGTTTATAGTCGGGAACAGCTGAATGGCTTTTCTACCGTTTCTCATTTAGACAGGGCATTACTGTGGAAGACTTTACCATTTTCTGAAGGAAGAAGAAGTGGTGATTGTCTGACCAGAAGTCGGCACCGAAGGTGTTATGGGTGGTTGCCATTATGTTGATCTCAGTGGTTTGGGTTGTTAGAAGGTGGTGGCTTACTGGCCAAGTCAAAATAACCAATCGCCAAATCAATTTTCTACATACAGTTTTTTTACCAATCGGAAATTTGAGATATTCATGTCTGTATCTCAAGCAGTGCGATACAGGTTATGCTGTAGATTATTTATAAAACTAATAAGAAAGCAATTTCTTTTAATTTAAACAATAATTTGGCTCTTTCACACAATCTGCAGCACAGAATCATACGCAATACAATTACCTTAAGTACTTATGGGTTGAAGTCAGAACTGACATTTCCCGCTAAAATGGACCCAACAGCCCCCCAAAAAAGTTATTCATATTTTAAAACGTTGACCAACTGCGAATCGGGAGACAAACAGTGATTTTTTATGTACAGTACTTGCTCAGTAATGGGTTTTGCTTATTTAAAAAAAAGGTGGCTCTTTGATCAATTTCCCATCAAAAAGCACACAAAACATCATCTTTATTTTAGTTTGAGCTCCCTCTGCCCTTGGTTTGCCACGTGAGACGTTTTAATTTGCTTTGCATTCACTAACCCAGTGAAACAACATTTAAAAGGCTCTACGCGTGAACTCATTAAAGCTTGTTGGTCTCCAGCCCTACATTTCACCGCTACACGTGATGTGTTTGCCAATGAACAGATTTTCTTCAGACTGTATACCATGAGAGTGCTGCTGTCTGACAATTAATCAAATGTTCTTGTTTTTTTTCTCCTCCACTTCTCATTAACCTCTCTGCCTCGCTCTCTGCATCTCTTCCTTTAACTGCTCCCTTCTGCCTTTCAATGACTCTCCATCTTTATCATCATTCAATCTATGCCTTTACTTTCTCTCTCTTCTGTCTCTCGCTTTCCAGGAGCAGTCAAGGTTTCATGCATATGAAGCTGTCTCGGACCAAAGATAATAAGTATGTACTGGGCCAGAACAGCTGCCTGTTTGACAGTGTGCCCGAGATCATCCACTTCTACTCCAGTCGCAAACTGCCAATCAAAGGAGCCGAGCACATGTCCCTGCTTTACCCGGTGGCAATACGGACACTATAGTGATAGTGACTATAAAGTGTACAGCGAACGCAGCCATTCCTAAATGCTTAACAAACACTGCAGAGTGTGTCATTGAATGAGAAACATGATCGTCTTCATCATTTTTCATTGTAAGTCATATAAGCTTGTTATAAATGTGAAGTCTTGGCTCATTTAGCTGATTAAGCATTTATAAATGGCTGCATAAGACCATCAATAAACTAAAGTGCTACTGAAGTCCAAAAGGCAAAAAGGGAGATTTCTGGAAAGCCTGATTCGTCTCACCCGAGCTCATGGACTAATGGAGCAGAACTGACCACAGTACGGAAGAAATGACTTATCTGCAGCATCACCTACTCGAACATGCCTTCTCCTTGATCCCAGACCTGCTCTCTCCCTCCTTGTTCACATAAGTGGATCTTTAGTCTTAGACCTGCACCCCCACACTTTATCAAATATCATCTGTGCTGTTACATACTGTAAAACATGTCATGTCATCTTCGTGGAAGTATCAGTTTCTTTTCATATTTGGATGATGTCTAACAACTGATTTATGACCGGTTTGTTTATTCTAACAAATTGTAAATCTCAAAACACAAATTATAAGGGATTCCCAAGTAATGTAAAAATCTGAAATGTTATAAATATGCATTCTAATACAGTAATATAAGTACTGTATTTTAATGCGTTGACTTTTGTCTAGTTATATTTTGGTCTAATATTTAGTGAATTCGACTTTTTTTTTTCAGCTGAGATTTACAAATTGGTCTGAATGATTCATTAAGAAATCTCAGTTTCAGTGGATCTTAAAATGATGTATCCAGATGACTGAAAGGTCATGAGATAATGTTAGGTGTAAAATGTGGGAACCCTTTAAGGAGAGGCAAAACACTTCACAGTCCCTTTCTATGGAGCGGGACAAGAGACATAGCAACCAAATTTCACTTTAATTCTCAGAATCGAATCATTTGGACTTCGTGTCATATTATGGTCATTTGGGTTCGGTAGAATCATCGAACATAATTATCTTAAAACAATACAGAAAAAGTGAAATAAACTGGGTAACTATTCTGGTTAAACCTACAGGACATTTGTGCATTGAACAGAGAAGTCCTGACTGAATTTAAGTCATAACTGTTGCTATGCATTTCTGATCTAAGTGATTTTTTTTAATAAGTACGATAGAGTTTATTATATAGACCATGAAAATCACAGAAAACAAGAAGAACGTGCTGGTTATTAAGTAAGACTGTGTGGATGGGAAGAAAAGCGATTTAAGTGTATCGTATAATAGACTCTATGCCACCCTACTGGGGAAAGAACTGGATCGCAGTGTTTCTCAAGCGTGGAAAAGGACCTTTTAATTTAAAGAAAAAAATGAGTCACTTTATACTCCATGAGAGATGATCTCGAATAAAGGGAATGAGATATGCCTGTATTGTCTACCTCAGAAAATCAATCCATCCACTGATCAATAAGGTACAATAACATCGCAGATATCGATGCATTTGATTCTGCCCATTCTCTCAGATTTCCACCAAATTTCGCCCTTTTAGTTTTAGAATAGCTTCTGTACCCGAACTCGATCAAAAGCTCTCCGTCATTTATATGGAAAGTCACACTGTAATTTTGTGATGCTCGTGACTTTGTGTCAATGCCTTATACTTTTAATGCATGGTTTTAAAAAGAAAAGGAAAAACAAGTATGTCAAACTGATTTACAAACGTTCTACCCTCGATGAATGTTTTGTGGCTGTAATTTATTATGGAGAAAAAAATAATACTATTGCTGGTGTTTTAGTCCTAGGCAACGAAGACTATGAAGTTGTTCTCGGACAGTGGATGTGTGTGTCTGCTGTATGTGTGTGATACTGCTGTGCCATCAATCTGACCTTACTTTGGATTTGTCTCCCGTATAAATACTGATACTCTGATCGGTGCTCTCTTTTGCCGTGGAAATCATGATGGACCAATCAGATCCCTGCCTTGTCACCTATCTACTCAACATATCACAGTTTTGTCCCATTTTCCAGCAGTCAACAGTTGTTTTTGGCTTTCTTTCGAAACTTTATAATACACTCATGAGCTGGTGGTACAGACTTTCAGATGAAAGCTTTGTGTATTTAATTATTAACCTCATTCCTTTATTCCTGTGGTCTGGACGTTTGCTGTTTTTAGTCCGCTAGACTTTATTTTACCGCGTTTACTTTTCTTAATTGCTTCCTTTTGAACGCATTGTTTTCTTAGCAGAATTTTTAAAAGGACAGTTCATCCCAAAAATGTTGTCATCTTTCACTCATGTCATTCCAAACTGTTTGTTCTTTTATTAAAAAAAGAAACCATTTTGAAGCTGTTAATAGGACTAAAGAACAACGATAAAGTATAGAACATATTCTTTCCAGCTGTGTGATGGCTTCATACAGTAAGGGCCAGACCAAATGTATACAATCTGTGATAGCTTATTATTCCTAAATATCATCGCTGTCCTTCTGAAACATCGCATGTCTAAATTCACAGTTTTTCAGGAAATGGAAAATCACTGTACTTTTTCAATAATTACATACAGTGTTGGCAGGGTTGACTAGCACCTTTAAATTATTTTTATTGATATTTGCAAAACCCAAAGACAAACATATAGAGTGACTAATAATAATGATTTATGACCAAAAAAATAGGTTTTACAATAACACCATTGATATTCAAAATTCAGCACACCAAAAAGTCACACAACCAAAACAAAAAAACAATGGGTTTGGAATGTCAACAGAGTATGCGATCAAATAATTTCTCTGAATTTTATTTAGTGTACAGTTCCTTTAAAAGATTCCAAACCTCAATCTGATTTGCAGTAAACCTGTATAAAGCTCTGTTCTTACTGTCAAATCTGCCAGACATGGTTGAACCACATCATTGGATTATGCCGCAATGTGAAACTATTAATGCTCTTGATAACATCTCATTGTTAATTGCATCTTCCAGTAATTCTGTAATTATTCAAACAAACCTGAAGATAACCGCTCTCAACTGCTCCAGATCCATTTCCCTCCGTCTCAGGGGTACAATGAAAAGGAGCATCGTGTACGTGTCTTTCCTGGAAGTGCATTTGTGTTGCTGTAGAGATGGACCCAGAGGAGAGAGAGCACAGGAGTGGCTGTTTTTAGATGGGTCGGTGCGGATGTCTGTCAATAAAAACAAGCAACCTTAAGCTTTAATAAGAAAGCAGAGAGTCCCGGTCATTAGACTGAGGCGGTTGTGTGCTTTTCTTTGGAGGAGGGAAGATGAATGTACAATATGTATGAACGGCACTCAACCTGTTTGAGATAAATGAGGAGTGTGTACTGTACTGTATATGATCCAGAAGATAGTTTGTGTTTTATTATTTATCAAAATGCTAATGGAAGCATGATTGTGAGCTTTCTTTGAGGGTGAATATAGATGGCTCCGAAAAGTATTTGGACATATTTTTGCCTTAAATAAAAGTGGTGTTTATTTTAAAGACAGCACAAACAAAGTCATCACAAACACACATTTATTACAATGACCTTGCTTGGTTACATAAGTGCAAAAACATTTCAGAAATTCTTTAAAGAAAAGTTATTTGCGGATGCCACTTTTTTTATCTTTCTCTATACAATGCAATGAAATTCCAGTGATAGGTGAGATGTGAAGAGTCCAAATATTTTCCATGTTTTCTGTATAAAAGAGATTGCAAATGCATAAACAAGCAGTTTTAACGTAACATTTCTAATCGTGACAGGCAAAGACATAAGACCATCTTAGACAGAGAATGAAGAAACCAAAAGAAAATTAGAAGCCATGAAATGCTGAGAGATTAAGAAAGTAGCAGGAAAGACGGGACGTTAAAACGAACGTGTACAAGACCGATATGAGGAGTGAAGGGAGGGAGGGGTAAGACGGAGTGAGATGAGAATAATGCAGGAGACCAAATCTCTGTTGGCTTCATTGTTGTCAGCACGCTTCATTTCCACTTCACACTGTCTCTTTAGAGATCTGCTTCTGCATCTCTCCACCCGTGTTGACAAGCGTCCTTTCAAAGAAGGTGTGTGAATGTGTGTGTTCGCGCGCTGCCAGTTTCTGCTTTATCGGTTGTGTCTGAGCTGATTCTTTCATACGTTTGAGATTTGTGTATATTGTGTACATTTTCTTCCCGTGTATGCACTAACATAACATATCTGTACAGTACCTCTTCGCCAAATGTATATACTGAATGTAATGTTTGGGGACGTGGAGGCTTTGAGATTCTGACAAATAAAGTTTATGGGTCTAACTTAGCCAGGTGTTCTGTTTTCTGTGTGATGTACTGTGTTGTTTGTTTAGTATCTGGGGACGTAAACAACTAATTCTCTCTCATCTCATTAACTCGTGTCTTTTGTTAGGCCGTCTCCTCTGTGTGTGATTTATTATTTTTAACAAACAAACAAAATCTATTACATGGGTATTGAAGCTTTTTAAACATCAAAATGTAGAGAGTTCAAATGTAGGCGTATGATGTTTAATGTAGTAAGAGCACAAAATACACTGTTTAAAAAAGTTCTAAAGGTTCCTAAAAGCAATATTGATGAACCAGGTTCTTTACATGAATTTATATTTTCCTTAAACCATTAAAATGTAGCATATCATGTAATAAATGTTTATTACATTATAAATACAGTTGCTACAAATGTATATCAATGCACAGTCTGAAGGAAGGTACTGCTACTGCTCACTATTATTTAAAGGTCCAATGTGTAATTTTTTGGAGGATCAGTTGACATAAACGCAAATACAATATACATAACTATGTCTTCAGAGGTGTATAAAGACCTTACATAATGATTTAATGAAGCGTTATGTTTTTATTATCTTAGAATGAGCTATTTCTATCTACCTACCCTTACATGGAATTCACCAGTTGTTTCTTCAGTGGCCCTAAACAGATTAACATGACTAACTTAAATATGTCATCTCCTTTGGCAAAGAAGCGAAAATGTGACGACATCTTAGTTCTGTGTCAGCCACCGTAGTGCTTCAAATGGAGGGATGGAGTGAGCCGTTGGTTACAATTCACCTCTAGATGCCACTCAAATTCACTGATTGGACCTTTAAGCAAAGAAAGAGATACTTAGTATTTTTATTGTCAGTTGATGTTTTAGAATATGTACTAAAGGTGCTTTTCTGTTCTTCTTTCTTGACTGTCAGGGCAATGTCTTACGTCTTAACAATCCCTAATAATTCAGTCTCATGCATGTTTGTCTCTCTCTTACATCACTATTATCTATGCTTTATGGTCCACACAAGGGCCGTGTTAATGAATGGTACTTAATATAAAGTTATATCACCTTTGTTAAATAGGTTCACTCAAATTTACTTAAAAAATATAAATTGTATCACAATGTTTTTTTATTTGTCCTCTTTTAAGTTTTGTGAAATTAAAGATGTTCAACACAATATATCATTTGGCATCAGTGACAGAAACTTTCAACCTTTTAAGATCTGTGTGAATTTGATGAATTTTGTATAATGAAATGCCTGAAATATAGTGAATAAACTAGCCAGTCTACTTAAATTGTGTTTTTTTATGACATTATATGCCCCAATAGTTGTTAAATGGAAATCAGCAGCTTAGATTCTGCTTAACCGCCCCTGTTGTGTTCATCGTAATAAAGAGAATCAAACAGGTTTGGTACAAAATGAGGGTGAGTAGGATATTATGACATTTTTGACCGGGTTTTCTTCAAGAAACATTGTAGTGAAAGCTTGTCCTAATCCAGATAAACTATAGTATTAAAACACTTGCTGGATATTTTCTCACTTTTCCATTCAAGCATGGATGCAATACATCAGTATAAGTAACAGAAATAACATATCAACAACAATGTTGTTGTGTCTAAAGGCAATACAAGTACTGAACACTTAAAGAAATCCAGTCACACATGGCCGAGTCTGTTTTTCCATCCATACGTGTGCGTCCTTTCTTCCTTCGCACACAAAATGTTTCATGATACCAGCATAGAAGAACCTGAGTGAAGTACCTTTTACATCCAAAGTACCTTTGTGTTTCTTTGTAGTGGAAACATGTTCTTAAGACTACTAGAAGGCAAGAAATGGTTCTTATAAGAACCTTTGAGTAAATGGTTCTTCTATGGCATCGCTATGAAGAACCTTTGTTTCAACTTTTTTGCAAAGGCTGTTCCTTTTCAAGCCCTTTCATCTTTCTTTCCTTCATTCATCCCGCAAACCTCTCTTCTTTCATTCCTTTCCTTTCTCCTTTCTTTCATTCTTTCCTTTCTCAATTCTTCTATCATTCCGTCCTTCATTTAACTTTTTTTCATCCTTCCCATTCATCAATTCAACCGTAAATACACATATAATATCGTAAATAATTTAGTCACAATGGTTAAAAACTCTCTTCGCTTCCCTACATCTGTAGTTTGGGTATGATTCATTGACCAAATAAAAGACAAAATACAAAATGTACTTTGTAAATTAAATTTAGACCTACAGTTTTTTTTACAGATTTTCCACTTAAAACATGACAACATGTGTCTTTGAAATACAGCAAAAATCCCTGTTAAATTACAGAAAAGACCGCAAATTCACAAGAAAAACAGTGGGAAATGTCATTTTACAGGGAAAGGCTGTTATTCTGCAGTTTATTTCTGGCACACCAGCTGCCAGAATATTTCTGTTTTAATACTCTGTTTTATTTTTTTAACAGTTTATTTTTGAAATATGATCAAAAATTATAAAATTACAGAAAAAGACAACTTAACATTTAACAAAACAATTTCATATATATCCTTATATCCTATCATTTAACAGGTTTTTTTAAAGGTATATTTCAGTTTTTTTCAGTTTTCTTCACTTCTATCTACCTTTCTTTTTTGTCTGTCTGTCAGTCTTTTTGTTTCTGTCCTTTGCAGTCTGGTCACGTCTGACTGAAAGCAATTTCAGCGAGTCGACCTGATGCTATTAGCACACACTCTGGCCTATTGCTGTAGACAAAAGGAGCAGCAGTTCCTCCTCGAGACACTGAGCATCAGGATGGAAACAGAGCTGAAGTGGCCTGCTTAGACTTGTGCTTAGTTACATTAAGTGGCCTTGTGGACAGCCTGTGGTCAAGTGAAGAGGAAACTGGCCACTATATATATATATATATATAATATGAGCTTCTCCTGCCCAGCAAACCCTGGTTAAGGATTCGTCCTTCATCAACACACGTAATCCAGGTTACTCAACAGAGAGGGCAGCATGTCTCTGTACTGTAAATGATAAAACAAATTATTTGTTTGAGGTTCTGGAGCATCATACATTATTGTTTCGTTTGTAAACACACATATTCATGATTATAGATATTGGATGAGTTGTGTCTGATGTTCAGCACAAACACCATTATTATGTCATGCATTCATTATACGGTCTGATTATCTGCCTGTCAAGTGTTTTTGTTGTTGTTGCAAGTAACTCATATCTTCTTTTCCGTATCTTGGTGTACCAGATAGCACAGCTACATCTGTAAGATATCTGCTAAAGGACACAAACGTCATAGAAAAGCAGTTTTACATTCATTAAAAATCATTAATATCTTACACACATTTTCTACTTCTTCGAGAGTAGATGAGCAAATATAAAAATACATCATGTAAATGTAAGTGCAGACAATATTCTTTTTTTTTTGTTAATTTCACAGTGATGTTAAAACTCACTTGGGTGGATATTATTAAACATTTTGGCATTCAAGACACTTCGGATTTGGGATCCTTTCCACCTCATCCCAGAAATAAATTCTGGAATAGCACCCTTTTAGTAAGCTATAATCTACGGCTATCTGTGCATTAAAGAATTTAAATGCACAACATGGAGACTCCGCGAAGTGCATTAGGTGGGATAACATGCTGACTTCTTTATACTGTTGAACATGCTGGCGTTGCATGCTTAACATGGTCAACTTGTTAAAAAAACGAGTTAGACGTACGATACAGTATTTCCGTGCTTGATACACTCCCTCAGCACAACTTGTTCCAGAAAGCTTTTTATAAGTCTGGATCCCTGTTTCATAACAGCTGTTATTGATGTTTACAATAAATTTTTTGATCGGAAATTAGTTCATTTCAAAGATTTCATTTTATTAAAAGTCGATTACCATTCAGCAGTGTTCCAGGTTTTAAATGACAGTTGTCATAAAAAGCACTGAATCGTTTTGCTGTTAGAATAGAATCGCTTTGTTTTATTGTCATTGAAGTCTGATCAAGCTACAAGATTCTTAGTGCGCCTTTCACAAATCTTAAAAGCCACAAAAAAGCAGTAATAAGAGGCAAAAAAAGAGGCAGAGCAGCATATTTGGCTAATAGAATTGACTAGAAAATAAAGACATCAGGAAGATCTTGCAAGGAGATCTAAAAATACAACAGAGCACAGCTGTATACATAGACATCACTAAAAATAGTTCACTACTAGTGAAGCAGACATCTTGGGATTGATCAAACTGACTGGAACTACCCGTGAGTTAAACCTTTTTAATCAGAATTGAGAATTAAAATAAATCACGGTATAAATGTTAGTAAATACTCGTGACGTTTTAATGCTATCGTTAGTAACAGTATTTTAATGTTACTAAATCCAAATGTTACTTCCCAGATAGTACTACATGGGGTACCTATGCAAGACGTCTGCTAAAGATCTAGAGATCTGGAATACATCAAATGTCTAAACATCTAATTAACGTCTTCCAAAAGTCATTTTTATATATATTATAAATCATAAACACCTTAAAGACATCAAGATGTCTATATGACATCTGACTGGAAACTTCTCAAATACACATTATAAACGTCAATCAAAAAATTGGTCTTGAATATAATGCAGACATCAAGACATATTCCACATGCACTGTATGTTTGCTATAAGAGCTCCGGGTTTGTGGAGATAAACACTTACATTTCTGCATTTATCAGACGCTTTTATCCAAAGCGACTTACATTGGATTGTACTACATTTGTTTCTGACTATGTGCAATCCCCTGGGATCAAACCCATTAGCTTGTCGTTGTTAGCACCATGGTCTAACCACTGAGCCACAGGAAAGCTAGAAATAAAAACATCTCAAATATGAGATGAACGGAGCATCAGATAACGTGAGGCAGGATTTGACTAAATTTTTTTTTAGTAATTCTTAAATCTTACACCAAAGTCTTCTCAATGAAACAATGTCCACGCCTAATTTAAATTCAAGCTTTGTGGCTTTGGTTTTGTCTGGTTTGTTTACAGTTGCATACGATGTACACAAAGTTTCAGGAAATTGCATGCAGGTGTGGGTATGCAGGTCCAGAATGGAGGCGGGCAGCTGTGTTTAAGGACCCGGCCAGCACAAAAGGTGACATCTGATTTACAAACAGCGTTATAAAATTGAGGAAGGTAATAAGAGGCTGTTGTGGAGGATTTAGAAAGGAGTCGAGAGAAATGGAAGAACAGCATTTGTCTCTCTCAGCTGCCTCTAACAAAGCCCTTAACGACTCAACAGATTTATTGTGAGCCTTTGTCAGGTTGACAATAAGATAAGAGCAATGCTTCCAGCTAAAAGCCACTTTCATACAGGACAGTCCTGTTCAAGTGCAACAGTCCAAGAGAAGCAGGGTGTTACCTTTGTTCCTGCTGAGATGGGCTTTTCAAATGTACAAAATGTTGAGAATATTTCTGGTTGTGTTATATTTTACATTTATTTTAAACTATTTTTTTTTAATATTTAATCTCAGTTTAACATCTGGCTTTGTCTGTGTACTAATTGTAACTTTTTGAATTTGTTTTACAGTTTTTCAGAGAAATGTAACCATGGAGTTTTATCCGAAAGCAAAACATATATATATATATATAAGTGAAATCAATAAAGATGGCCCACTTTCTGATGTAGATATTGTTTCTATGACAAGTGTAATGCCCAATATCAAATCCATTAAGTGTTCGCATACCACCACCTTGTGGTAAACTGCTAAAATTACAAGTAAACCCCTAACAAAATCAGTAATTCTTTTATCTACCTTAACGCAAAAAATAAATGATCCTTGAAATATTTCACAGCAAGGTTTAATCATTGAATCCAATCATTGAGTTTATTTGAGTAAAGAGTAAAAACAAGGCAGCCCTTTGTGTAAGGCAACAGTAAATGTTTAACAGTCAACTGCTGGCCTTGGTCCTTCTACAGTTTTTCAAGGCTTAGTCCAATCTTTCTCAAACTAGAATCTGCCTCCACCAGCAAATATGAGCTCCAGAGCTGCCTGCAAATTGCCATTTGTGGCTGCTAACGCACGCAGGGCAAGTTCCTCATCCTGGATCCCCATATCCCTCAACTGTTGCATCTGAGACTGCCAGCGCCCCTAAAACACAACCAGCAGGAAAAAATCTTTATTTTGAAAACATAACGGTAAATTGATTCATTGTATCATTAAGTTCAAACATCAAAGGCCTGTGTGTTTCTTTGCAAGTTACCTGTGGTGAGCTCACGCCAGAGGCCTGTAGAGCTTGCTGCAGTGCCTGACTGAGCAGATTGCTTGTGACGGGAGGCCCTGACGGTACTGATGGCCCAGTGGAGGACATTTCCTACATGATACAGGTAAGTATTCCAAGACACATTATTATTATTTTTTGATCTGACCTTGATGTTCTTATTGAGACATAATGATTAACAGGCGTGCGTGTTTGAAAGTGTGTCACCTGGGCACCAAGTGTGGGTGGGATTCCACTGCTCTCTGGTGTGCTTGCTAAAGCCAATGCGGATGCCAGCTCGCTCTGGGTGATGGGGCGGGGTCCCATGGCTCCATTGTGACCCAGTGACATCGGTCGGGACCCTGTAGATGGCCTATGGGCTCTTGATGAGCCAGCTCTGTTTCCCTGAATTAAGGAAATATATATAATTGAATTAGGGCTGCTCGATTATGACAAAACATGATCACGATTATTTTGACCAACATTGATATCCAGATTATTTATAATACGATTACTCACTAACTTGCGGAAAAAACGAAAAACTTGGCTTTTAAACTGTAAAATAAATGTAAAGAAATAGCACAGCTGAACCACTGTAAAGGAAAGGTGTGAGCTGTGGATTTAAATCACAAGAAAATAGAGGATCCTTGCAAAATAGAATGCGGCACAAAAATCGTTTTAAATCGATTATTTTGTTGAGGCCAAAATTGACAATTGCGATTCATTTTCGATTAATTGCATAACACGAAGAGATTAATAATTGCCAGATAGTTATGGCAACAATGGCACTACTGCTGTGTTTGTGGTATTAGGATTTTAACACACTGTTTGTCTGTGACATGACAGGTGGACTTAACATTAGACAAACTTACAGATTGGAAGTCTTCATCATCATCAGACATTCCCTCAAAGAGAAAACCCCCTGTCACATGATCAAGACACAAAACCTTTATTATAGCATCATATGACTGCATGTGGAGGGTCACGACACTTCTGTATTAGGTACTTACATAACGGCAGTTACACAAAAATAAACATAAGTCTATTTTATCTTTACACAGGATATGAAAGTTATTATTGATCATCTAAGCATAAAACCCCTTATATATTTGACACAGAATTAAGTAAAACCTAGTTAAAATACAGAGTTTTAAAATAGATTTTCTCCTCTTAACAGACCTTTCACTTGTTTTTTTTAAGGCTTGTTATGATTTCAGTCCTTTCTGAGAATGGCATAAGGAAAAAAAAGCCAGTTTAATATAATATTTTACACTGACAGAATCTGATTGTTAAAGGTCCAGACTCTTAAACCATTTGTTTAACGCTTTCATACTTCCTAACTTCCTGTTTGAGTGGAAATGATGTCATTGGATCAAACAAAGCTGTGGATTTCAAGGCACCTCATCGAGTTTTCTGGAAAGTATCGAATTGAATATTGTGAAATGTTTGTTGGGTGTACCTGGCATTTCACTGTAAGAACTAGCTGTAGCGTTACGGGATGAGCTGGCGCTGGATTGGCTGGACATGCTGCTTGTTACAGAGTGCAGGACCAAGATGATAGCATTGACCAATGCTGGGTGAGAACCGATTAACCTGCAAGTCCATAAAAATCAAGTTAAAAGTAGACACTTACAGCTCACAGTAACTTCTGTTACAAGAAAAGTGAAATGTTGATTTTCGAAGACTCGCCTGTCTAGAAGGTTTGGGTCTGTAAACTGTATGAACAGGTCTTTATCCTGAAGCACACCTGTGATGGAAAGAACTATTGAGAACGCATTTCTCATCTCCCAGGGGTCGGATCTTCTAAGATTTTTTATATAAACTCACCTAATGCAACAGGGTCTGAACTGAGTCCCGGTGAGGCCACTATAATCTGGTCCAAAGACTCTTTGTTTCTAAGCATCTTAAACACCTGAAATAAAACAGCCGTAATTCAACTGCGTCATCTTAAATCGCTTAACGTGTCATTTTCTGCTTTACAGAAAAAATACTACTGGTTTGGAAACACAAGAGGGAGAGTAAAACAGCTTTTTAGGTGAACTATTACTTAAAAGATAGAATATCAGACTACTGTACCGCATCTCTGTAAACTGCACTCGAGTGCAACGCTGCCTGCAGGATCCTGAATTCTCTCGCGGCCGCAGATCTGTTCACTGGCTCTGCATGAGATCAGGAGAAATATTTCAATTTACACCAAATTTTTCCCTTTGCAGATAACAAACCAAGTCTTGTTGTTAAGATAGTTACATACCAGGCTTGACCTCAGGTTCCGGCCACATCTTTTTAATTACATGTAATGTTGATCCACACTTTATTCCATAGAAGTCTAACGGAAGTTCATCTTTGAGCAGGCAGCCACAATGCACAAATTCTGCAACAGTCGTAAGCAGATGGTGATGCGATGTAGATAAACAATAATGTTCCTGTGGACTGAATGTATTGTACAAACCTATGAGCTCAGGGTCAGGCAGTGAGTCTGGTAACTGTGCTGAGATCAGCTGTTTGAGTGATGACACCAGGTATTTGCTTGGATGGACGTCTCCAGGTTCAGTGTCTGGAAACTGGAACACTGACTTTGGTTTGTCGCACGGTTTCAGTGAGAGATGCCATGCTGAACTCTCCATTTCCTTAAAGAGAGTGAAGACTGAAAAGTTTGTTTCTGGTGATTTAAAGCCAGGCTCGGATGAGGCTATCGACTCAATTGCTCTCACTTTCTGTTCAACATTAAATTCTGCATTTGTAGGATCATACCGTTTGAATGTTGTCTGTACGTTAGTTATTTCGGGATATACTGAGCGATCATTGATCTCAGACACAATAGATTTATCCTTATGACAGCGATATTTAATATGAGGCAATTAAACAAATAGCTTACCAGCATAAATGTGTTGGGATCGCAATAAGTGAGACAGCGCTTTGTCAACAACCGATGGCCGGATGTGACGTCATATAAGAGTCGTTCTTCCGTAGTTTGGACAGAGAAAATATATAACGTAATAATGATGTAAAATAATGCTATTTCTTATATTTAAAAACAAGTTATGTTTTTTTTGTGTTCGTGCGTAACTTTAATTTTAGTCGTAATTCTGGTCGTGATCTTTGTAGTGCTCTTGAGATCAAATAATGTAATTTAAGTTCTTACTTAATACGTTTTATTAAATGAGCCCTGCGTGTAAATAAAATATATGTTAAATTATGTAAAAATAGTTAAAATAATGGTTGGGAAAAATACAACATACTAGAAGGGTGCACATTCGTATGCTTTGGTGAAGTATCGCAACATTAAAAATTACAACGTGATTGTCATTTTTTCTGCACATTTGTTTCTGTGTTTGTTCGTTTCATTTATTTTGTTAAATGTTGTGACCGATCTGCTTTATTAAATTGTACAACAGTGTTTAAACCATAAACTGGTTTAAATCTGTGACTCGACTCCCCCCAGTGGCTTTCTGTGGTACTGATTGCTTTATTAGTCAGGGGTGCTCGCTCCCACAAGTAATGCGTTTTTGTAGCAGCTTCAGTAACTTCAAGAAATAAGAAACATGAAAGAGAGTTAGAAAGATCGGTTGCAAAGAAAAGACAATTACAGAATAGTTTGCAATAAATAATATGCATGCGTACTACCATTTCCTTAGGATGTAACTTAAGTCTTGTGAGGTAAAGCTTTTGGTTCAGTAAATGGTTAATAACCAGAACCGCTGGTGTGACGTCATCAGTCTGGACGGATCGCAAGAATGATCTAGGAGTGGTTTCACTTTCCGACCATTTTAACATAACGGTTTTATCATTTACCTTTACAAACAAACTCCGCATCTTCAGATATATAGACGCAGTTAAGGAATGACAGAATATAAAGTTTCTTGCGTTTCTTACCGGATCTTCTGATAGTCCTTTCACAGCTGCTGGATGGCCGGTGCTTTGTCTTTAGTCTAACTTCTCATTGCTGGAATGGTAAGTTCATTAAAACGTGTCTTTTAAAAGGAATCGCTGCGTTCATGCTCGAGTTTGGGAGAAAATAAGATCCGTTGACGTTATATCGGCCGAATGGTTACAGTTGAATCAACGAAATGAATCAATGAAGTAACGTTACCGACGTGTTTTTAAACTGCTACAGGTTATATGATGAGAAAAGGGCTTGAAGTTCGATTTAAACTAGACTGTAAGCAAACACAGAGTCTGTTCTTCCTTTTTTGGAGATTTTTGTAGGAGGTCATGCAGCCTGCATTGAAACAATATATCGAGGACGTGAATGAATGAGGCAAAAGTGTTGATAACATCTAAATAAATCTGCCACATACTTCTGCGTGTAATGAAAATAAAATGTTTGTACACGAATTCAAAAGATGATTAAAAAAAATGTCTATTTGTGGTTAAAGATCCTCCTCCAATCTTTCATAAAATCCCCAAATGAGTCATGTTATTTCATCTGGGTATGCTGTTTTGTTTAAGGTGTCTGATGTGCTTTGTCACCACTGCCCCAAGGCACCAGCACCACACCCCTGCTTCACCCTGATGACTTGAACGGAGGGTCTGGATTAGTGCTCTCCCTTATTATCTCCCAACTTTATTCTTCCACCATAAACAAATGATCTCAAAATCAAACAAATCAATCAATAAATGAATACATACATAATTAAAACCTATTATAATCATCTGTTAAAAAACTTTAATACATCTGTAACACATTAGATCATGCTGGGCAGTTTTATTAGGCAGGATCTAGACAAACTCTTAATCTTCGAAGACTGTGTGTGTTCCCCCTTCGAATACTGTGAAAACCCCCAAAATCCTCTTTGAACTCCACCAGCACCTGAACTTTCTTTTTTTACCCCCAACAGATGGTTTCAAACTGGGCTTTTGCTTGGTCTGTTGTGTGCGTGTGTGTGTCTGTGGGTTGTTTTAATGACCTTTATAACTTAATTAAAGGGTTCGTTTTTACCCAAAAATATATGTTATCATTTACTCACCCTCAAGTTGTTCCAAACCTGTATACATTTTTTGTTCTGCTAAATTTGGAAGAATGTCTGTAAACAAACAGATCTCATCCCCCATTTGTTGCCATAGTAGGGAAAGAAATACTATGGGAGTCAATGGGAGATTGAGATCTGTTTGTTTACACACATTCTTCCAAACATCCTGTATAAAGAAATGTATAAAGGTTTGATACAACTTGAGGAGGAGTAATATTTGGGTGAACTATCCCTTTAAGGAAATGCAAAAATAAATAGTAACTGTTAATACAGAATTCATTGACATTGCTTATTTTGTCATTATTGTGTTTCTGTTTCTACATTCTAAAAAGTAAAATATTTCTAAACTACCAGGTGGCTAGATGATTGGCTCTTTCCTCAAAGTATTGATTAATAATAAAGAACGAGGAAACCCGCTATTTTCACAGTAGTAAAGATAAACATGCTTGTATAAACCTGAGCCTTTAACGTCAAACATTTATTGAATGAATGTCTTACTGAGCATGAAAGTGTTAATGAGCCATGGCAGACATTACATTACAGTTATTATTCTAGAAAAAGCATTACATGTTAAAAGCTTTTGATTTATTTTCAAAAAGGGTGTTGAGATCATGTTGATTGTTTTTAAATCATATGTTCAACAGATTGAGCGGTTAATTGTTTGAGTCTAATATAAAATATTGTATACAAATGGAGCAGATATAAAGTCGGTCATTCTGTCTGGCGCTTTCTATTGTAATAGCGATACAGTGAAGAAGACTGCAGGCCGACAAAAACTGTCTTTATCAGACGAAGTTATGAAATAATAGAGAAGGAGAACTGAGAAAGTGTAGAAAGAAGTTTGAAAAAGATTTGAAGCCTTAAGTGCTTTTTAGACCTCAGAGTGTTTTGAGTTCATACAAACACAATAGAAGAGTCGAGATTGATCTAATGGATGTGAGAAGAATCAAAAGCATTTTGCCAAGCCTGACAATTCGTTTTCACTTTGTTTCACACAATGAAAAGATGCAATAAAAAGCTTTTTATTTAGCTGTTTATGTCTGTCAAATAAAATGTGTTTGTCTCTTATTGGTATTGATTTGATTTGTTGCCAGTTTGCGGCTGCTGTTGGAAAGCTAGAGAGTAGGCTAATAGTCATGCTTGCGGACACCGTGTTTTTTGCTGAGTGTGGGGTTAGGCCACTGAAAGTGGTTTGATATGACCATTGCAGGGCTGACACAGCCTCTGACTCATATTACACATTGAGCTAAGATGATGTACTGGAAAGAGAATAGTCACAGTTCCAAGTCTATATGACCTGCTCATATTGACTTCCTCCTGATCAGTTCCTTGATTCACCTGCGGATGTCGCTGAATATAGGGGCGGAAATACCCTTTAATGTTTAATCTAAGGAAGTATGGGTGTTATTGTGGATCATAAGCTTAGTTCTTGACCATTTTTTAAAAACATATTAAGGGAAGGGAGGAAGTACGGGTGGACACAGCAGACAGCGGGAGTAGATTCAGCTGTTTTTGTCTGTCATAGCCATACTGGCTCAGTGAACGTTGGGCGAGACTGTTTGTCCAACCAAGGAAAAATGTGGTTAGGAAACTTGTTTTTTCCAATTGGATTTTGGACAGTGGAGCTGGAATTCAGCTTTCCTGTAGCTCAGTGGTAAGAGCATTGCGTTAACAACGCGGTTCAATCCCAGGGGATTGTAAATACCTATGTAAAATGTATAGGATAAAGCAATGTAAGTCGCTTTGGATATAAGCGTCTGCCAAATGTCTAAATGTAAATGAAATTACACACCAAGCTTTAAAGGGTTTTGAATTTTTCTAAAACAAAACAAAAAAAAAAGGAAATAAGCAAAGAATGTTGAAATTTTGACCAGGTGGCAGGATGCCCTCGACCTTCAAAAGGGAAAAAGGACATCCTGGTGAGCAATGAGCAAAAAGTTTGAGCCACAGTCTTTTGCGTTTCGGTACGTTTGTGAATGTTCTTTATTGGTTTATTGAGTGCGTTAGAAAAAGATGCATGTTCGTCCTTCTTTTTTATATTCGGATGTGTGTTTCAGCACGCAGAGCAGGAGAATCAGGTGACAGCGCCGTCTCGCCAAAGCATATGAAAATTCTCAGTGTGTAAGCTGAGCCACTCACACAGTTGGGCCGAGAGAAGAATAGGAAAGAAAAGTTTTTTTTTTTGCAGAATGTGAAAGTTCCCTCTTTTTAGACTAACAGTCTGTGAAATGGTATAGACAACATCAGATGGAGTAGTTCAACGCTGGTCCAGAACATAAATGTTTGAACAAAATACAACCGACAGAACATTTATAACTGAACCAAATTGTTCAATGAATTGTCATTTCAAACCTTTTTACATTTTTTTCTTCGGCAGAACACAAAATAAGTTCTTTGGAAGAATGTTGGTTACCGAACAGCACTGGTTCATTGTATATTGTATAGACACAAAACCAATGCAAGTAAATGGGGGCCAGTTAACAAAATATCTTCTTTTGTGTTTTGCGGAAGGAAGGAAGTCGCGCAGGTTTGTCATGACAAGAGGGTGAGTAAACAATGACAGAACTATCACTTTAAGATTCAATTATGTGTCAGATTAAAAATAATAATAATACAAATGAACCCGGAAGTGCCTCTGGACCAATGTTTACATCTTCTGAATTGCTTTAGTGTGTTAAACATAGAAAACACACATTTAAGTGTAAGGCCTGAAACAAGCTTGACACTGGTGATAGCTTTTGGAGAAGCTGCTTGACCCATGAAATGTTCAGATTAAAGGAAATCTTTCCCAAAACTGAAAATTCTCTCGATTTCTTCAGCAGAAAACAACTATGACCTGCACCTATATGAAAATATCTGTCAGATAAATTCCATTGGTTCTCATGATATCTCATCAAGAAAAATCAAATAAATATGTGAGATATAAATATTCGAGTAGCAAGAGATTTGAAATGGTCAAGTATGAATATGATGCTTTATTTGAATGTATACTTATGCTTGCTTTGGTTTCAGGTTCCCTTGATATAAGTCATATAAACATTAATCATATCTCACACACATTTATCATTTCGCTTCAGAAGACGTGCTTCTTGGAGTTTAAAGATTTCGAGACCTAGGATCATTTCGGATAATGTAACAACAAAAACGCTGGTTGAACTCTGGTCCAGAAGAACTCTGTTTCATTTTTGAACACTACACAAACGTTGTAACAAAATACAACCAACAGAATATTTATGACCAAAATTCTAAACAAATAACTTTAAAATGTAATTGTATATGTAAGAAAATCCATTAAGTGAGGAAGATATCGATTCAATTATGGATTCAGTAAGAAACGGTGTTCATCTTATTAAAGGAAGTTTATAATGTGGGAGGGTAAATTATGAGAGAATTTTAATTTTGAATGAACTATTTCTATAAGTTACTCAAAGTACCTGGTGGGGATGCCTGAGCACCATATGGGCCGACATTCAAAACACAACACATGCTGGTCAGTGGTCACTGATCATTTTTTCCATACGAATATATTTAATCTGCCTTTGAAATTCAGGGCCATTGGTGGTTTGTTTTAAGTTCAAAACTGATGGAACAGAAGATTTTTTTATTCTGCCTTATCTTACAATAAGCATGCTAAACACACATAAAACCAACTTTTTCACTCTGTCACTCATCTCCAGGTTAATCAGTCTCTTTCGGTTTTTCCCCGCAGTGCCGTGATTGAAGAATCTACCCCGCTGTTACTCTCGCACACTTTGTCGGATCGCACACGTGCTCATCTCACCCGCACCATGTTGGCCCTCCTGTGGTGCTCTCTGCTGGCTGTGAACGCTCTCGGTAGGTGATGTGTTCTCTAGCCTCCATGCTGATTAGCCAAAGATCACAACCTGTAAACTGGAAACGCACAAACAGTTACACGTTCAGATCACACTGACAGGTGGCCCCATACCCCTGTTAATCCTTCCAGAACAAACAAATACAGATAGAAATCAATAAATGAGGTTGGAGAGCTAAACTTTGGAAAAATTTCACCGCATTCAAATGCGTATCATTTTCAATAAAAACTAATTTGTCTCTCATTTACATAGAAAATATACATACGTAAATATGCATAAAGTATGAAAATAACGGTATTGATAATTACAATATAGGACAAATAAATTAAATAATAAATAGAAATATCTATATATTTATATACATATAGGCTACATGTGCTCTGTGGAAAGTTTCAGTTTCTTATAAAACTCGGTCTTTGTTAAATCTGCGGCATAAAGGGATTCTTGCGTGACTATAATAGAAATTAATTCAGAATGAGGCGTCCTAAAAGCAGTTAATATCGGTTTCTCTGCGTGTAAAAAATTTAAAACAACCCCTTTCTAGACCTTATAAAACACACACAGAATACGTTTCATTTACAACTGTGATAAAATGGAGAAGGTCAGGAGTATAATTGGAAAAGTTTCAAACTCTAATCGCTAAATTGTTTGGCTATTCCCCATAGTCTCGCAAACCTGAAGAGAAAATGAGAGAAAAATATATTTTTTTACCCAGACTATTATGGAAAGTCCAGTTTGTGCATGTGTTCACTTATGTTTGTGTGTGGATAAAACCCATGTTGGGGTGTGGTGACCTGAATTTTGGCCACAGTTGTGGCTCTGTTTTTATAGCCCTCAGTTTTGTCCTTAATATAGAAAAGGTCTCATTGTGCATTGTGCATGCAGTGTCCACTTAAAAGTCCAGTGTATGAAATGGCATCTAGTGGTGAGTTTGAGGAGTGCAACCAACGTCTGACTCCACCGCTCACCCTTCCTTTTACCCCTTAGATTCATCATATTTTTGCTCCTTTGCTGAAAGAAACAACGTATTTACGAAACATGCTTTGTAGAGCAGTTTGTCCGTTTAGGGCTACTGTAGAAATAACATGTTGAATTCCATGTAAGGGGACCGTCGTGTATATAGATGGAAATGGCTCATTCTGAGGTAATAAAAACATGATGTAAGGTCTTTATACATAGTTATATATATAGTTATGTATATTATATAGCATTTATGTCAAAAGAGAAACACTGGACTGAAAGGAATAAAAAGGTTTTCACACTACACTTAACACTGGCTGAACATCTTTTAAAGTCACGGGTGAACGTCTATAGTAATGTTTCACACATTTTTAATAGGAATTTATGCATTTAACTCTGGATTATGCTGGATGAACCCCACATTGCTGCGGCAACTCGGTGTAAAATAATTGCATTTGACAATGTAAGTTGTTTGGTAACCATTGAATGTGACAATTCATTTACCTGATTATGGATAATCATGCTTGAAAATCAAAACAAAATGCTTTAAAACTTTGAGAGACTGATCTACTGATCTATTTTCTTATCTTAAAGTTGACATATGCATGGAATTTATGAAAAGGCTTTGTTTATTTAGACCTAGTAACATAATTTGGTTGTTTTACACGTAAAGTCCATAGGTGGTGCTGTTCACTCGCTATCTTATTGACTTCTAGCATCTGTCAGGTTACAATTCTCATGCGCGAGTCACAAATGAGGCAAATGATTTGACATGCACTGAAGACAGGGAAAAGTGTAATTTCAACAAATTTCTATAACTGAGCTGATCTCATCTGTAGGAACCCTTGAGAAGGGAGACGTTGTAGTTGGGTGTACATGCGTGTAAATTACCCTCTCAGTTTTTCTTTCTCCCATCGACACACCTTTTCAAGGTCTGCTGACCACAAGCTCTTTTTCCCTCCTTGACGTTCTCAAGATCGATTGCGTTGAGAGAGACATTGTTTTCACTTCGTGGATTATCGCAGTGATCGTGTTTTAAAAATGGGAGTAAAGACCACAACCCTAAACGACAACAAAAGTTTGTGGGGGAGATTTTACAGGCTCTTGCATGTTCACAACAGGGTCACCTCCAGTTGTGGATGTTTGGGGGGAGAAAACATCAACCGCCCCCGAAGGCTTGATGGTTATTAAAACCGAGCGCATTACCCAGCATGTGGCGGCTGATTATATCAGCAGATTTTAGATGTAGGCAAGTTAAAATCGACACGAGAACTGATGTACTCAATGTGTCGAGATTGCAGTTTCACAGTGGGAAAGAGAGTAAACTGGATGAGCTGATGCTTTCTCGGTTCATCTCTCTTTCTCTGTGATTTTTGACTGCCTCCATCCATTTCTGTCTCTCATTGTCCCATTTTCATATGCAAGCATGTTTATTTGTATGATGTACATACTGAGCATCAGCCATCATCAATCACTCTCTCATGACATCCCCAGTCAACCACTAATCAGACCAAAAACACGTTAAATTGTGTTTCTTGTCAACAGAGATTTTCCCAAGCAGGCAGCAGTAATTCATGGCCCTCGGGTTGTGTTTTCCCTAAGGCTGTTGTCATTGCAAGGACATGATGTACTATCCCCAGCAGAGGCTGAGAGAATACAGTGATACACTCGCACGCAACCATGTAACTTCTCTTTGATAATTTAAGGCTCCAGGCAGGATCATCGGCCCCTCGCCCAGATTATCCAACCTGAAATGAAGACCATCCTTCATCCTGCGCATCTCTAAAGGGTTTAGTTTTCCAGATAACACCAACAGTTCATAACCTTGCTTCACTCATAACAAAGAAAGAATCACAGCACGGTTCGCTGCCTATTGTATTAACGTCTTTTTTCATGAGGTAATATTCTGTGGCTTTTATTTCAGGCTTTGTAATTGTAAGCAGGTCGTTTGAAGTAAAGCGGCTGTAACAAACGCGGTTTCTGCCAATCTCATATTAATCTTGGGTACCTATTGAGTAGTAGTGCATACTTCGTATCTTCAAAGAGTATTTAGTTTGATCACATTTATATAAGATATATGTACAGCTGTACGATTGTTTCCGAAACGAAACAGCGTGTGCGGGGGGGAGGGGAAGGCTGAACCAAAGCACGTGCGCACACGTTGCCAACAAAACACAGACATCAGATTCACTCACTGCATTCGGTTCATGTACGTCATGTTTAAGTGCTGGGACGGCTCCATATTTCAGTTTCAAACGATCTACAAATCCAGTGTTATATCCACCGTTTATATAACATTCATCACCCAAATGCAGTGAACAAACAAACACCTGAACTTCGGGAACGTATTCTCTCTCTCCTGCACACAAGTGACGTCTGCGTATGCTCCCTCACCTGCTTTCATTGCTGCCAAGTGCTTTTCCTGGAGAATTTTCAATTTGATATGTTCGAAAAAAACTTTCCGAAACCTGTAGGATCGCTGGGGGAGTGTATCGAGCAAAGAAATACTACGTAATACGCCCAACTCATTTTTCGACAAGTTGACCATGTTAAGCATGAGACGACAACACGTTTAACATTGTAAAGAAGTCAGATTGCACACCGTTGCACGGCCGCTTTAACGTCTCTCTGGTTTTTGCATTGTGTTGTATTACTCAAACAATCTGGTTAGTGAATAAGCTGTGACAGAGAAAAAGTAAAAATTATGCATTTAAATGTTTCGCAATGTTCTATCTGTTATATTGGTCTGAATAAGGGCACTTAAAGTACCTTCTTTTCTAAATCTCTCTTTTGTATTGATATTTTCAAAGCAACAAGATGAACAAACGTTACCGCGCATGCACCCTTTTGTGGCCCAAACGTAACTTCTTGTAAACACATCAATAAAGAATAGAGACCCTTTACATTATTTCTGATAGCAATCTAAAGAAATAACAGGTAAATGACATTAGCTAGCAAGTTAAAAATATGTCTAGCCGTAGAAGAACCGTTACTTGGCTTAACTTAAATGCCAAAGTTACAAAACACATTCAACAAATTGTTTATTTAAAAAAAGATATACAATTGAATTCAACAAATGTTTTATGTACTCCCATTTTTATACGATAAATTAAAATATTTATAAAGAGTACTATTACAATAAAAATAGTTATATTATTAGCCACTAGCCAGACCGAAAACAAACAGAAGTAATCTTCAGGCCAGGCGTGTGCGTCTGATGAAACCGTTTACACACATACATGTCTTTCGTTTTTTCACCCGTCACAGCTTCATCTACGTCAGCCTATTTACACCAGGAGGGAGAGAGCTGGATGTTTATGAAACGATATTAACACAGTGAATGTCATTATGTTTTGACAATATCGTCCTATCAGACCAATAAAGCCCTTTCAAACAGAACTTAATCTCAGCCGTGGACAGAAAGAGGAAAAGGAAGTTTCGAGAGAAAGATGGAATAGTGCGGGCATGTGACACAGAGAAATGTTATTATGTTTTGACAATGAACTGACATATCATGACCATAAATCTCATAGAAATGGAAATCAATCTCACATACACAGTGTGTAAAGGGGAGAGAAGCGCGAGAACAATAAGGGCAACCGGAAAGAGCGAGAGAGAGTGAGAGAGGGGTATAGAGAGAAATATGATTAGATCTTCTCTCTGTCAGTGCACTTATGTATGAATGTGTGGTCTGGTGTTACCCATGATGCATTGTGATGGTAATGTCATAGAGAGTCACAGAGGTAACCCTCTATCTCTCCTTCAGAGACCGATACGTGCTCTTGCAAATTACTTCTTTTGTATGCCGGTGACAGTGAGAATTGAAAATCCAACAGAGATTTAAAGCCCTCAGAGTTCATGTTTGAGGGTTATTCTCTGTTTTAGAGAAGCTTTATGGCGTCTATAAGTCTATAAGTCATGTGTCTATATGTTGACGTTGGGTGTCTATACTGCTTCTAGTGTTGTCCCAACAGAGCCCTATGGAAGTGCTGTACAAACCCCATACATTAAACATACATACAAGTATTGTACTATCATATTTACAGTATGTACAATTTATGTACAATCATCAGAATGTATGATTTTGTCACTTCAGAGCTGGATTGTGCTATAGACTCAAATATTGCAGCTTTTGGAAAATATATTTAACCAAAGCAATTGTATATTCAATTGTTTTTGTTTGACACGTCTCATTTTGCATGTAATTGACATATTATGGCCATGTAAAGCACCAACCGCATTCACTTCACACAATGTAAAAATCTAACTTGGTTGGACATTTAAAAAGTGTAATATTTACTTTACTGGTATCGTTTTTCTTCCCGCCACTAGGGGGTGATAATGTCTCACAAGTGCCGGCGCCCTGATATTTTGGCTCGCAGCAAACATCACAAACCTTATTCATTTCTGTTGCTGTATCATGAGTTTTTTGTTGACTTTATGAATCTGAGCAGAAAATAAACCTTTAAATTGTGTATGCCTGCAACGCCTGTCACGTCTGAGGCCGGTTTGTGTGAATAATTTGAGCGGTGGAGTTCAGAGCTGAACTGATGGTGGTCTGATAAACCTCCAGTCTCTTATCGAGCTCTTTAAAATGAACCTGCGTGTCTCTCCGCAGGTAGATATTGAGCGATGTTATTCGAAGCTTTGTCTGTTTGTAAGTGTGCGCATGTGTTGTGGGGGCGTTCTCTTTTGTATGTGTGTGCTTATTGGCCTTTGAGATACGGCAGGGCTGATATTGGTCTGAAGAGTTTGTTGTATTAGCAGAAGAGAGGCAGGACCCTCTGTTATTGAACAGAGCGCATTGAACCTTTACAGCTCGTGTTATGAAAGACAGATAGCGAGCTGTGAGGGATTGAAGCTCGGGACAGACTGAATGAGAGATACGTGTGGAGGAAGAGAGATAGATGAGGAGGGTGAAAAGAGGAGAAAATGTACTTACAGCATATTTTTTGTTGTTTTTAAAGCATCGTTGGGTAACTTTAGGCTTAGTGAATTGTCACATTCCTCATAAATGGACAGGTGAAAATTAAAATATCTGTTTTGTGGTTTATGAATAGACACTTTTCCATTTGTTAGGTAGTATTGTGTCTGGTTTGTACATTTTAATTCACAGAAACCCTACAAAGTATGTCATACCTTCGTATCACAGAATTTAGTGGTTTTGAAACCTTGACTCTTTAAAACCTTGGTATACCTTGAAACCAGTATCGGGCCCATCCCTAGTTTGGACTCTATTTATGGGGTTTAGTAAAATTTAAACAGTTGAGTCAATATAATGGTAATAACATTCCTTGAGAAAATATAAGTTTTGACTTAAAATGTCACCTCCATGACACTGGAATTGCCTAACCATCATTATAATAGTACTTTTTTCCAGAATGCAATAATTCCTATTATGGTTATAATTTAAAAAAGCTTATAGCTAGACCTGATGTCAGTTGTGTTGACATTCTTAATGCACATTTCTTGTCTTTTCCAACGAAAAAATGTTTGTCTTTACTGCAGTTCTCTGATATAAATGCAATGACTTGCTGTGCTTCTGAAATGTCCTGGGTCAAGTTTGGGTGGTTGGCATGGCCCCACTGGCCCTTGCTGGTAGATGCCGTAACCACACCATATGCCTCGGCTATTTAAAATAACCTTAGTCTGTGTTCTGACGCATTACTTTTTTTACTCCTTTTATAACTGTTTTTGGTTAATATCCTGTGCCTTACGGAAATATGTGACATAAATTGCTGTGAATGCCTTTTCATGACGACCTCAAATTAAATAAAGGATTCTGAAAATGTCTTGTGTTTTAAAAAAATGTAATATTGGCTTTACATTAGGAACAGTATTAAGAAAGTGGTATGGTACTGTGGATAACATGGTCAATGTTCAGTGCTACTGTCTTTGACAAGGAGAGATGGAGAAAGGTGTCAGGGATGCTGACAAATGGAGGGATTGTGAAAGAGAAACGAGAGCAACAGAACAGCATTATTGAGTGTGTCTGATACAGCTCAGTCTGTCACCTATAACATATACTCACCTCTGATCAGATCCGCAAACACAGAGACACAACAGACTGATAAAGTGAAGCCGAATCTCCCCTGAATATTGTTTAACTTTGTGTAATTGAAATATTAAGTTTGTATAGTATTTTGGATGTCTAGACTACATCTAAAGTTAATTTAAATGTAATATTCTCCAAGAAGACTATAAGGTAGTGCATTTGGATTCAGAGTATAGCAGTTTACTCATTTCTCATGGGGATGCACTTCCAGTTGTATTCGGACAACATTTCAAATGAGATATTTTTATTATCAAAATTGCTTTATGTAGTCTACAATAAGATTACAGCAAATGGAGATTTTGGCTTAAGAACTTTAATGTTTTTTTCAGAATCCACTTAAATTTACATGTTTCCTCACAGTTTTGGTCGCTGATCAAATTACCATTTAAAGAAGTTATAGATATGAACCTCTGAACTTAATTTCCATATTTTATAGCTTTGTATTATTTGTTTATTTTGCTTCATTTGTTTTTACTTCGCTTTTCACAATGTGTTTTGTTTAAAAGCAGCTTTACAGAAAAAAGCTTCTATGTCACCATAAACATCTGAACGATAAAAAAATATAAAATGTCTTTTATAAAAAGTAATATCTAAAAGTACAATTGTAAGAGTAAAGTATAAATGATGCTTTTTGTGTTATGGAATTTTAGCACATTATGAGTCATTATTTTTTAATAAATAAAGGGACAACACAAAGTAGTGTTTAAAGTAACACAAAATGTGTTGTCCTCCTTAACTATTCCAGAATTAAGCAAACATCTGATACTTTATTGGGATTTACATTAAAGGACCATTTCACATATGAAACTTCTGTCATTGCCAGTCTAACCATAATAATAAAAACACATTTTAACAAAAAAAGAAAGCCATCATGGGTTTCAAATAGTAAAGTGTGCGTAACTTTTGACAGAATTTTCATTATTGGGGACACAGGTATAGACAGATGTATGGGTTATTATTACGTGTGCTCTAATACAGAATAAATAACCTAACTGCAAGCATCTTATTATTGTGTCTATATTGTTGAGTCAGTATATTCTCATAATGTATGTTAATTTCACATTCAGAAAGTCAATGCCATTGTTAATATATTAAGCCGTACATCTCTCTACACCCAAGGTTCCTTTTAAGTCTTCAGAAGTGCAAGCTCCGAGGAATAAAACTGTACTTTGTGGATAGACTTCCCCAGCAGGTCTTTCTTCTGAGCGTAGTCTGCGACAGTTTAACTGCTCTCGATTGCCAGCGTTGATCTCTCTCTCCTTCTCTTTTTATCTCTCTGCTGCTTCACCTTGGTAGCTCCGTTACGTTTTTATTCAATAGCTGGTCTACTGAAAGGTCTGTGATCTTCAGGACCGGCGCGTGGAGCGGGAGCGGTACCCCTGACTCTCTCGAGTAATGCTTTGGTTCAGAGAAGTGGCAGACTGAGGGGAAAACGTTCTGATCTGCTAAAGGGGATTTGAATGTGTGACGTGTCTCTATACACGCTTGTGTTCAAGGCTATAGCGTGTGCAATCAAAAGAGCGACTGAAGGGAGAGAGAGAGAGGCTGAGAAGAGGGTGGCGTTAGATGGGCATGAGGAGCAATTTAGAAAGACACAGTCAAGTCTTTTTCTGAGCAACAAAGCACTCACTGAGTGTCGAGGGAGTGCGGGGTAGAGGAAATGACAAAAAGAAAACAGGACATGTAAATAAACAGCATAGGGATGTGCGCCAGCATTTATAAGGGTCTTAATGACTTTATTTGATTCTGATGGCACATGTACTGTTTTATGATTTTTCTTGCATATATTTCTCTCTCTCAGCATCTCAAATGTTGCCCAGTGCCATTTAATCGAAGTGCTGGATGTAAATTCCAATTATCCCACCTTATTTCACTCCGCTCTCCAATATTCCAACATACAACTAACGTCTCTATCTACCCGATATTGTCCTCTTCCTGCTAAAAGCGTTTCCCCAGATCAATCATCTCTGGTATTTAGAATGTTCCAGCACCCTTACATAATTCCTAATCCTGGCGGTCGCCGCAGACATGGGGCAGATTCACATTTAAAGTGTTTGAATGAGGATTCAGAGCTCTTTTCAATGGTCTTTCAGTCCTTTAGTTAGCAGCTATTGAACCAGACATTCTATGTATTCAGCTGCTGTTTCTGCTCTGGCGCATATTTTAATCTTTTAATTGTTTTCATACCTCGGTCAGCTGCGGGAAATGTTGAAATCATTTCTTTGGATGCGGTTTATGTACATTATTAAGGAACGCTTTGGAAATTCTGCAAGTAATGTTTGGCAAGTAGTCCATCAACGCGGTCCAAAAAATGTAAAAGTAAAGTGATTTTTAAAGGTCAGGTCAGGAAGAACTAGAAAAGTGTTTTACACAGACAAACCAATTGTGCACTGTATATCAGTGACCACCATAAGTCATATTGATTAATGCTTGACTATTTTTAATCACTGACTTCCGTTTAAATTGAATGATATTGATAGCGGGTTCATTATTTTCCGTTTAGATTGTTTTGGTCAATGCCAAGATACGGTATATTTTTCATGTATATCCAGGGCTGGAAATGGGGGGCGCAGAGGACCGAGTCCAGGTGTTGAATTTCAAGGGGGGACAGAGTTTTATTTTAAAATAGATGATCTATTAACCATGTAATAGTTTCTAAACTCTATGCACATTTAATACCTAGTGACTTTTTTGTATGTGGTACAAAATGTAAAATATGAGCCAGTGAATCTCAACCATGTTCAGCACTGTGCATATCAGTTAAAGGGATAGTTCACCCAAAAATTACAATTCTGTCATCATTTACTCACACCTGCATGAATTTTTATCTTTGCTGAACACAAAAGAAGATATTTCGAAGAAAGTTGGTAACCGAACAGCGCCTGCACCCATTCACTTCTACTGTATGGACACAAAACCAATCCAATGGGTACCACCGTGGTTCGGTTAACAACATTCCTCAAAATAACTTCTTTTGTGTTCTGCAAAAGAACGAAAGTCATTCAGGCTTGAAACGACAAGAAGGTGACTAAATAAAGACAACATTTTTATTATTGGGTGAACTATGACTTTAATGTAAAAAATAGAAAACAGACAGATTGTATATACTGTTTGACTAGTACACTCTCAATCAGCATCCATTTTTTTGTGTGACAGAATGAATAGGACAGGCCTGAAGGTTCAGTGTTTTTAACACATCAGCCTGTCATTTCACACAAACACGCAGACACACACTTTTTTTGTCCCCTGTGTGGAAGCAGATTGAGGTTGATTTGAGCATCATTAATGATTGCGTAAGAAGCTCAATGAGGACAGACGCATTCCTGAAGAGTTCAGGTTTCCATGACGTCAACCCCTCCTCGCACTTCCGTCCCACAGCGCTCTCTTCCTGGCTGGCACACTTTAAACATGCTATTACAAACGTAATACAAGAGTATGTCATGCATAAAGTGATTTGAGGGGTTGAAATAAATATCAGTTTAAAATATTCATATTGTATAATATCAAACATTTTGGATGCAAGGTTGAGTGCTATCAGTATATATTTTTAGACTCTTGGATTCACTTTTGGGACCTGTTGTCAAGGGCTTTTGGCTCTTTTGATGACTGAAGGGCCAAAAAGAGGCCAATGTGAGAACAGATATCTATTCTTACATTCTTGCTCTCTGATGCATTGGGCGTCAAACACACTTAACATTGTAGTTTTGATGTTAAAATACTTTCTCCTAAAGCAGATTTATATGTAGAGACCTATCAGTAAGCCATACAAACTGTGACGCAGCAGTGTGATCAAAACATTGCTGTTCGTTTGAATGTCACGACAAGTGTAAGCGTTGCTATACAGTAACTTCACTGGTAAAGGATGGTGATAGCAACACCAAGGTCAAGGGTTTGATGTTCAGTGAATGCGTAGAATAATGAAATGCATAGATTTTGTCCTCTGTATGTTGTTGTGGATAAAAGCATCGGCCAAATCCATATATGTTGGCGATGTTAGTGTAATCAATGGTGAGTTTTTACAGTCTTTATAAAAAGGTTGAAAACAACTAATGGAAGAACGATCCTGTGCTCAGTGGTAAGAGCATGGCACTATCAATGCCAAGGTCATGCGTTCGATCCCAGGGGTTTAAACATAGGTAGAAACAAAATGCATTATACAATGCAATGTAAGTCACTTTGGATAGAAGCGTCTGCCAAATGTAAAAATGTAAGAATATTCAGCTGTCAATCTAGCTTTATCTCACAGAAAAACAAAATTATATATCATATTAATTGTAAAAAAAATATTCAGAAGCTCCACATTTAGAATATCACTTATTAGTTATCTCAAGTGTCTTCTACTCCTTTGTTTGGATGTAACACCCGTCTGTTGGTTTAGATGGAGAGCTGACAGACAAATTAGCAAATTCAAATCATTAACATGCAAATTATGTTTATGTTTATTTATCACAAAGACTCTTTGATACTCCATCAATGTGACAAAAACATAATTGTGTCAATATTATTCTTTTTTATGTTTTCTTGTCTTGAAGGGCTTGTCAATTATATATGGATCATATCATACTCTTTTTTTTTTCCAGTCCACTACAAAACCATTTTATAAAAATATAAAGTAAAACTTTTTTGGTGGTGTTTGTGAAATCAAAACTAAATGAAACTTTCTGCTTCTTGCTACGAGACCAGATTACCACCTTAGGCTAAAAAATAGTTGATTCAATAACCTCTTTAATAAACTACTATTCTCCGTCTCTACCTTCCTTCTGCAGCTCTGAATGTCCACGTCCCAGAATCCCCTGTGGTGGCTCTATATGGGATGGACACAGTTCTCAACTGCTCTTTCTCCGGGGTCACAAACTTTAACCTGTCCGACCTGAGTGTGTTCTGGCAGCTATCGGACACCAAGCGCAACGTGCACAGTTACTGGCAAAGCCGGGATCAGCTGACCGACCAAGATGAGAGATTCGCCAACCGCACGAGTCTGTACCCAGATCAGCTGATGGCCGGAAACGTGTCGCTCCTGCTGAAGAAGGTGCGGGTTGTGGATGAGGGAAGCTATTCCTGTTTTGTCAGGGTTCAGAAGTACAACATCGCCGCCCTACTAATGCAAGTAGCAGGTAAGAGGAACAGAGAAACAACACACAAAACACAGCCAATATAGATGTCGTATTCAAAGTGAGTCCAAGTGGTAGAATTTTAATTTGTATTTATTAGAATTTATGAGTTGTTGGCCTGAGGGAACGTTCTTGTGTCAATGCAAGATAATCTAGTTATTCATTTGTAAAGAACATTTTCTAAAAGTAGCTTCTTGTGTTTCAAAGCAGTTCTGCGGAAAATCAACTGTAGCGATTTGGCATGCAAAATCACAGTTATAACAATGGAAGTAAACTGAGCCTGCATTCTGTTTTAAAAGCAGAAAAGTACAAGAAAACTCACCAAGAAAGTGACTTAGTTTAAATGACTTATATTCTATCGACATGATGCCATCGATGCTGTGGATAGCACTTAACTTGTATTGAGCACAGAACGTTCCTTAAATCTTGAAAATCGTCTGTCTACGAAATCGACTGCCGCTCTATACAATACATACATATACTGTATATGATATCAATATTTGAATATCTGAAAACTGATATATCATTGCTTGCAATGCTCCAGGCTTATATGCAGTGACTATTATGCCCTTTATACATATAGTACTTTGTAATAATGTATGTTATAATGGACATCACTTCTGGATATTGGAGGCATCTTGTATGATTGATATCTATGCACATCTCAAATATTGGTCGTAAAATGCTTAGTGCTTTTGCAAAGGCCCAATAATGAGCGTGATCATTTATATGCGATTCTCACGAAGACCCTGATCAATATACAGTAGTATTGATTGTTAGTATTTCATGTGATTGATGGTCTGCCTCAGTCTCTGGAGAGAGTGCTCAAGTGAAGCTGGCTATATGTGTTATTATTTTTATGGCTGAGTGCACTCAGACTTACTGGGATACATCATTATTTATGATCTATAGAAGCCATTTGCCCATTCTCCAGTCTTTCTCTCTCTTGCTGCCTCTGTCTCTCTCTCACTCATTCTGTATCCGTTGTCTTGCTTTTTCTCTGTCTGTGAATTGAATTAAGTAATATTAATGCTCAGTATTGTTCCACTTTTCTCGACGACTAATGAAGATTAAAGAAACAATCGTGCCACTTTCAGTGTTAAAGATCGGAGCATTGTTTTAACATTTGCTGCTCGCCATGAATAGGTTACAATGTGATGTCCCATTACTTTATTAAAGCATTAGAGACACGCTGGTTTGTGTAAGACGTATTTGACCAATTATTTAACCTGACATGGAAAGTAGCTCATTTTAAACAAGTGTGTTTGTCCTCCTTTTTAAACTAATGGTTTTGGCGTGTCCCATTTGAAGATCTTGGCTATCCAAAGAATCACGATGATATCTGTTTTATCATTTTAAGAGATTGTAACATTAGTATTTATATAAATAGATTTCTTTTTCATTTCTTTTGTTGTTTATTTTTTTAAGATTCAGGCCCTTTTTTACCCTATTAATGGAAAGTGCTATTACTTTTTTACTTTTTTTTTATTCAAAGACAATGGATGGTCAGACAAGAAAGTGCCATTTCTTTGCCTAATAGTTTTAAACTCTTAAACTCCACCCCAAAATTACATCATCGAATGTTAAGTTGTGGAGCACAAAACTAGACATACAGTATATGAGACCGTTTGAAAGCTTAGAATTTCAGATTTCTACAAATCCCATAAATTTTGCATTCATATTAAAAAAAGACACATAATAAGGTCTGGATTCATCAACCACCCCCCCACCCCATGTGGATATCATATAGTCAATTTCATATGTAGATCATAGTAGTCATATCAAATAAAAGCTCAAACTTTGGAGTGTTTACTGTAAAATGAGACCATTTTTATCCGTTTCAGTATTAAAATATGCACCAGAGTTGAATAGGTTTTAAACTCACATTTTAAAAAATGGTTAAATGTATGGTCTCTCTCTTCCGTCTTGTCTCCAGTCAAGCTGGCAAGAATCGGCAAAGGTCCCCACAGAGATCTCCGTGTCCGTCAAACGGACGGCGCCAGAGGTCACAGCCTCCTTGGCATCACTGCCCACTTTTCTGCTGCACCCCACAACCTCCTGATTGCTTTTTCTCCCATTGCCCCGACGCCCCACCTTTTTGTTTGCCGAATTATGATTGGCTCTGGGAATAATGTCGGCTCTACTTTTCCGTCTGGTTGCTCAAGGGACGGTGGTGCAATGATTTCTTCATCTGGCATGGTAGTGCTAACCCCCAACAAAAAACACTTTATGGCTGCCCGATTTCCCAGAAGCCACAGCTGCTGCCTCCCCCCCAGCTGTGGTGCTAGTACCCTGTTGAGGGAGACAGTGTTCCCTCCTGAGGAAGTGGGCGTAGATAGTGTGTCAGCAGATGATTTCCGTGTGATGTTGAGCCATGTGTGTTTTATGCTAAGCTCCTAGAATGTAATTAACAATTTAATGGGAATCATGTCAAGCCGGTCCCTAGGTGGCACGCAGCGGTGGGTCGCTAAGCTAAAAGCTCAGCGCAGTCACTCAGATTTTTCTTTTTTCTGTGTCACCGTAGCTTTTTCTTACTTCAAGTTTCGACGTAAGTTCACTGAACTTAATGCTGTTGTAGACAGGTGTCACTTTTACCTGCTTTACCAAGACTTACCACAAGGAGGGCTAAATGACTCTCTTATGATCGACAGCTCCGTTCTCCAAACCGCTGGTCACCTGGGATGCCGAGCCCAACCTGAGGCCAGGTGAAATGGTGGCCCTCACCTGTGTGGCGTACGGAGGATATCCTGAGGCTGAGGTGCTGTGGCAGGACGGGGCCGGGCACAACCTGACAAACAACGTTAGCTATTCTCAAGTAGCCAATGAGGAGGGGCTTTTCAGTGTGAAAAGTGTTCTCACTGTCATTCTGGAGCCCAACAGCACATATAATTGCAGACTGACCAATCCCCTGTTAGGAGAGGAAGGACAGGCATCTGTTACAATCACAGGTGGGTAACTAATGTTTGATGAGAAAAACGCCTGATTTACTAACCCAAATAATTTATGTTATCAACTCTTATAGAAATCTGGTCATGTGATTTGTGGTCTTTTACTGGTAGTGTACATTCACTTTATAGAAGAGCTGCCCAGACTTTCTGTTAAATGAATAGTTATCCAAAGATGAAAATTCTTTCATCATATTCCCCTGTCATTTCAAACCTGTGGGACTTTCTTTCTTCTGCAAAAATGAAAAGAAGATATTTTGAAGAATGTAGGTAACCCATTGACTCGAATTGGTTTTGTGTCAAAGCAATAGACGTCAATGGGTACCGCCGTACTTTCATGGTAATCCTTTAAGGGAAGTTGTTCTTGCTTCATGTGACAAATAAAAAAATGAACAAGAAAGCCATCATGTATACTATCTATACAACATTTAATAACATACACAAAAAGCCATAGGCTTATTTCCATTGTTTTCCTCTAAATGACTGGATAATTGTCATTTTAGGGTGAACTATCTCTTTTAAACTCGTTTTTGTAATAATTCAGAAAGAACCTGAAGTCTATTAAAATCTTTTCATTGCTGGCTTAAAGGACTTCCCCGTCTTTCTCATAGCTGCTCACCAACCCAAATGGGGAGAAAATAATGGATTGTCCAATTATGGTCCAATAAGAATCGCCATCGGTTTTTTTCCCATGGTTAAATGTGAACAGCGCACAGCGATTTTTTCACAGATTATTTCTTTGAAATTGGAATGGGCTTTCGTTGGGCCTTTAGTGCTTAGCTGGAGTAATGAACTCAGTTAGGAGCGTTTGGATCTACAGCTCGTAGCACATTGAAACACAAAGGCCTCTGACTGTAACGGTACTGTAAGCGGTTATTAAATCCTCAACAGTGAGTCACGTTGATGGATAAAAACCATCATAATGTCTTCAGCTTTCATCATCAGCTTTGTCTCTTACAGTTTGCACGAGCAAACCCTGGGGTCAGGTTCTTCTTTCCACATCAAAACGTCCCATATCCTATTTCTCATTCTTCAGATGAGATACTTCTGGAGTACCTGGCCTGTCATACAGCATGTCACCCTGATCAGCTGTGTTCACAGCAGCCAGTAACAATAACCCTATACGCGGATCAGCTCGACTACGGTAGCCTTACAAATTGTTAGTAAACAAGCGTCAGATTGTATGTGTCAGCTGAGGGATCATGCCGACCTTGTTTGATATGAAAATGCATTTGCATTTGTTTACAACAGCTGCTGTATGCTCCACAACTTTGGTAATTAATTTTGACCCAGCCGAGCTAGATGCAGTTTGCGCGGTTGTTTTTTATACATTAAAGCAAAAATACTGTGTAACCAGACTTTGCTTTCAACCAAAGCTCCGCATGCGATCACATTAATATCTGACACAAAAACTAAAACAGATGCTTTTCCGGAGTTATAGCATGCAACAGTTTTTATAGTTGATATCATTTTCAATAATGGTTGCATGGGGCCGGGCACCTCTCTAAGGCTTTACCTGTAACACTGTGCACACAGCACATTCACGAAGAATCAATAACTTAACATCACAGCCGTGCCGTGTGTAAAACGTGCGGTCTTTCACAGCCGACGATGCCACTTTATGTTTTTCTAAACCTTACCCTCATTGCATTATTTGTCGAAAATATTAACAGAAGTTAGTGCGTAAGGGGGAAGTTCTGTGTATAAGGGCACAGAACTTCTTTCTAAGTGAGACGTTTAGGACGTCTATCAGTGAAGAGAGGAAAATCTATTTAGTATTCAAAAGAGACTTCCAACGGAAGAGCATACCGGGGACGAGAGTCTGAACCGACCCATTAAAATGTCACACTTCTCCCCAAATTCCCAATGAAATATTACAAAGTAATACAGACGTACCCACAAATGAATGAAAAAGGAAGAAAAAAAGATGGCTGTCGAAAAGTCTGTCAAGGTTCACGGTGAGCAGCGGGAGGGACGGGTTCTTATGCCGTGGCATTGAAAGAGGTCAGAGAAACTTAATCTCAATCTCAATTAGCCACAACATAATTCATCAATTACCTTCTGTCATTTCACTTGAACTCATTATCCACTGAGGTATCATAGAGATGTATTATTTATTGCAGAAAGTGAATAATCTTTTATGTCATGAATTTAGAGTTTATGGTTCGGTACTCAATCCATGCTTTTGAGGGTCTACTGTATATCATGGCTTGGTATTTTTAGGTATGATGTTGTCATGATTGTTTGAATATAGTTTTGGGTAAGTTTCTTTGTCGATTTTTATTGATAAGGAACAACATATTTCCTGAAATGTCCATACCAATACCAAAGTCTATACCTTGTGCGCTGTCATCATTTAAATATTTTAGTGTATATCAAATAATTGTTTTGAAGGTCGACAGCATAATAGACAACTGAGGCAGCAACAGATATATTCTTGAAAGAGAAAGCAGTCCCATAATGCTTTGCAAACTTAGTTATAAATAAATAAATAAAATGGAATAAAAAATATTTCATTTATTCACCGTGTCATTTATTTCATTCTAAACCGGTATGACTTTCTTTCTTCTGCACAACACAAAAAGATATTTTGAAGAACATTGACCCGTATTTTAACTTTGTTGTCCAGAGAAGAAAGAGTGTGAATAAATGGCATGATTTTTTCCCTTCAAAAAGTATATTAGAAATACCTCCTTTCAATAATGAAAACATAGTTGAAACATGCGACCACCAAACGCGATAAAAATTCACACTAATGAAAATATTTATTCATTATAGTTCTTAGCTATTCGTTTATTTTAGTTATTTAAGCTGCCTAAAACGACAGCTGCTTATGTTGGTAGTAGACATTTCGCAATACTTTGGAACAGAGCCATTATGCTGATTTATGTCATGTTGATGATCTGTGTAAACAGCGAATGAAAGATGACAGGGAGAGAATCTTACAACCCTCCTTTGCGACATGTACACCATTAACTGCGCTGTAATTTTCTAGAAGCTGTTTATGATGACAGGAGCCCGAATTTCATCCATTTGCATAACCAACATTTAAGAGCCGAGTTATGTAATGGAGACCCTTTACTGTACTGATTTGGAAATGAAATCCAAGCCCATAGAAATTGTAGTGTGGTGGGAGCCCGTCCTTTGGTCAGGTAGTGAATGTTATTCTTATTATTGTTTTGTTGGATCTGTATCCTGAGATGATCTGAGCACCGCTTTAACTTCGAGTTATGTAAGTGTTTTTCAATCAATCTCCAGCTATCGACCTTGAGATACTGTAATAAGCGGAGGACTGGAAAATGAGTCGAAATCCCGAGAGAGAGTGAAAACAACAACATTTAAAGATGGAGAGACCAGATGATGGGTAGACCTCTGACACCGCCTCTGAAGAGGGAGAGCACGCTATGAGCTAATGAGCTAACGGTAATAGTCGTGATCTTCCACACCTGACCCGCCGCATGGAAGTTTCAGTTTTTCTGTCTGTTTCACTGTCCTGTTTTAAGACTTCATCAGAACGTGGAGGTTTCCTTTCTCAGGCCAATTCTTTAAGACATATGATATCTCAGTACAGTGGCCTCACTGGAAAGTCCTTCGGCATCATGTGAGCTCAGGAAAGGGGAAACATGTGCGTGAGTGGCTATATGGAATGGTTTTATTGCATCACAAAGGGAGAGACTGATAATGTACGTCTCTCTTTGCCTGTATTGTATTCTGGGTAAAAAGTAAAGGGAGTCACAAACAAAAGGAGAAAAAACAGCCGCAGTCAGTAGACTGATAGAGAGTCAGGGAGGGTGTATCCGAGGAACTGGGATGCTTAGAAATGTAGCCATGGTGATTTTGCTGTGAATAATGTAGCCATGGTGACCGTCTTGTCTGATGAACTGGTACCCATGGCACTACAGAAATGGTTATAGTAAGTTGAAGTTTGTTGAAAAATGCTCTGTCAACCTTTTGTGTGCAACAAACAGAAAACACACACACACACACACAAGACCCGTGAGATGTTTGTAATGCATTTACACAATTTTAATTCTAACTTTTATTTTAACTGTTTTACGGTAACACTATGTCACAAAAGACAATTGAACGCATTATAAGCCATTATAATTTTATGTTTTGTTCACACTGGATGCAGCGCGACATGACAAATGCAACCTGGTCTCAAAGGAAGCACGTTCACAAAATACACAAAATATGTACAATCAGGTACATATTGCAACCCGTACCCCCACATTCCAACAACAGTAACGTTATCAACACCAAATTATGTTATATTGGGGTGTAATGATTTTGAAATTAATCAGACGTCGTATTTTGTGTACGTTTTTTTCTTTCGTACGCACAATTAAGTCTTTTGATTTATTTGAGCACGTAACCCGACCCCACCCCTAAACCTTACAGTTTCTATATTTTACAATACAAAAATACAACATGTAACACGACGATATGTCTACATATGTTGTTTATTCAAAAAGTGCATTATTCGAAGTGTTCCGAGTCCAAAGAACAGATCCGTAAGTGAACCTTTTCTCCATCCGCCATAAAACTCTGGTGTGTTAACCGTTGTCAGCATCGACAGTGACATTGCATTTGATCTTGTTTGTCTCATGACCAGTTGCGTCATAACGCAAGCTTGCGTTATAAATCGCATTGCTGTGCAGTCACACCGCCGCAGTCGAGAGCGTCAAAGTGGCCGGAAGTTATTCATTTTCAATGTGAGCAACAAGCTCAATGTGTTTGTCGTATACCATCCAATGTGAACAAAATGTAAAATGATCATGGGTTCTAATGTCACGTCCGGTGTAGACGTGGTGTTAAAGTCCTTATGAAATAAAAAAATAACAATTCCATTATTTTCATGGAATATTGAAGTGTTTATTAAAATAGCTTATAAGTGTGGATCATTCTCTTTTTAAATCTCACATTCTTCTCATAATTTTCAATCAAAATCTGGAAATGCACTTCCACCCTCTAGTGGCTATCCATCTCCGATGACTTCAGTTAGACGGCTTGGGCGGAGCATCTGTTAACGCCTCCCCTACATCTGTCAGCTGACGGCTAGTTTTATTTCAAAATGCACAGCCTGCTTTTATATTCTTAGTAACATTCTTAGTATAAAACAGATTAATTATGAATTATTGCTTCAATACTGTATTACTGTGCCTTAGCCTAAATCTATGTATATCAAACCTACCATAAACTTCACAGAGCCATAGTCTTGGCATGTTTTGAGGCGAAATCAACCTATAGCGCAAAGGCCTTACTACTTATAAACGTCTCTGCATATTAATCTAGGATAGTAGTAATATAGCGTTAAAAAATGACACCCTGTTGCTTAGTAACCCTTCAATATTTCACTCACACAGCCAACATTAGTAAGAAAGTCTTAGAGTTTTTTTCCATTATTGCGCCCCTCTCTCTCTTTCTCTCTCTCTCCTGTCTTATCATCTGGTCCTCCACTTGTCCTGGCAAACGTCGCCTACTAAATTGCTACCTGACACAGCTCGGTTGTGCTCGCAGTTGCCTAAAGAGTCAAGTAAGCAGAGAAAAAGAAAATGAAAAAGATGCAGAGAGAGAGAGAGAGAGAGAGAGAGAAATCGAGAGGCGGACAAAGCTGAAGACAGAATGATAGCAGCAAGAATGAAACCCTTTATTAGTCCTTGTCTCTTTCTCTACCACACCGGCCTAATTTGAATGTAATTAGCGCATGCATTGCTAGGAGAAACAGCAATCTAAATGAGAGTGTTGTTCAATCCTGCTTCTTGATGGGACCCTGTATTCATTACTGTCGGAGACGCAAACAGCACTTTTCACGCTAGTCTGATTGGTCTGGTCACGAGACTACGGTGCTAAGCAACCCAAACACTGAGAAACAAAAGCTGTCCATGGGCGATTTCATAGTAGTTTTTGGGGTGGATCGGGCTTGGACGTGTTTTGCTCGTGAAATAAGGTTAAATTTGTTAACTCAGTTTATACAGTAGACCATTTGGAAGGTGTAAACAATACTGGTCCTGAAGCACTTCCTGTTTCAGTATTTCATTGTCTTTTATTTCACATTATTAAAGGGGCGATTCGCCGGAAATACGTTGCCCATGCATGTATTAGACACCAAAATTTAAGAGTCGGAACAAAATATGTATTTTATAAAGAAGCGAATTCTCACACAGACCTGGCTGAAACGCCTCTTGTAACCACACCCCAACGAATCTATATCAGTTCGTAAGTAACACGATTTGACTAAGACCGCCCAAATTCATACGTAAGTAAGGTGGGAGTACCAGTCAGCACAATTGCTTTGGAACCTGATGTTCCAAATATGGTTAGAGAGGTTACATTTCCGTGCAGTATTCGACCAATCACTACGCACTAGTGAACTGGCCAATCATAGCACACCTCGCTTTTCAGAGCGATGAGCTTTGTAAAATATGAGTGCATTTCAGAGAGGCGGAGCAAAGAGGAGATACAAACAGGAACGGTATGTGGAAATACAGCGTTTTTTAACCTTATATTGTGTAAACACATTTCACTACATCTAAAGCAAACAATAATATTTGTTTTAGCCGAGTCAAATGACCCCTTTAAGTCTTTCTTCATGGCTAGTTTCAGTTCTACATCATTTCAAACAGAGATGGCAAATTGCAGCTATGAAGACGAGGAACTTAATGATGGCCAGATGTTGAACGGTTTCAAGTTTGGAGCTCATTTTAAGCTTTTCCACTCCATACTTGTGTGTGGCTAGGGTCAGCGTGAGCATCCCACTCTCATAACAAACGGCAGCGCCAAAGCATATTTTACCTCTCATTAATTTTTCAGTTTAGCTGCTAATGGGACATGTGTCATTGGTAAAGGTGAGCTTTAGCTAATAGTTCCAAAATCAATCTATTATTGTAACTAATCAATTGTTCATGAATGAGTCGTTCTCATTCAAGGGCACAGCAGTGGTGGTCCGTGCATATTTTTTTTATATCTACAGAAGGGTCATTGCAGTTAATAAGAAAACATGCTTGTTAGATGATGTTGCCTGGCAGAATCTAAGACTATTAATTATTATCTTTTTATTTTATTATTTTATTGTGATTAAATTGAGTATTTATGTTTGTGCATTTGCTGTAAAATCATGTGTAGAATTTGGTTTTGCGCAGCCTCTCGTCTGCCTAGGCTCAGCGATATAAAATCATGTTAGTTTCAGCATTTTTAGGGAACACTAAACAGTGAATAGCCTTAAAAACGCTGGTCCATACACTCCTGAAGCTTCCTTTTCACTTATTTACATCCTGCCCCTCCCCTGGATATACACACAAATTACTGCAGCACAAAGGAGGTGTACAACCTCCATAAACTGCTTTTGTTCTGGCTTTAGAAGCACTTTAAATCACTGCTGGCTTTGGAGAACAAAACGTTGTCTTTGTGTGCAGTTTCAGGTCTGCCTAAAAAAAACGCTCTGAGATTAGCCGGCTCCTTCACTGTCCTAGAACTGATGGGAAGGCCACTATGGGCACTATGATATACATTTGGTATTTCCATATTTTACTTCAATTTATGGTTTTGACATGCAGTGCATATATTTTTAGGGTGATCTAGTTGGGCGTGTGTGCTGGGTGTAATGTAATAGTTTAAGCTGGTAGGCAGGTAATCAACTGTAAGGTCGCTGGTTTGATACGACTTTAAGGGACAGAAATATGACAATTTTGGAAAACCCTAAACAGAGAATGCTTCAGAGGAGCAGAACAGTACCAAAGAACTGATACTTTAGGTCATTGTAGCTAAATACGACATGTTCGATAATCCGCTTGAACTTCGGCCTGTTGTGCCGCTTTCTGTCATAAGTTTCAAATATAGAAAGGAGGGACACTTTGAAGTTGACCCAAATGTGTTTGAGCTCATGGGCTCTTGGTTTAATCCTTTAAATGTTGTGGTTGTCTTTTTAATCCCACTCTGGGCTGCTGTATTTAATACTGGTCAGGCAGGAAGTCAACATAAAGCTGCCTGATGTGCTAGACATAAGAAAGTGTAATTTATGACCCCTCAGGTCACTTTAAACATTTTGTCTTGCTTCTAGCCTGTCTGACACCTCCTTGTTTTATTCTGCGTGACAAAATAGATGTTGATACTGACGATTTCAAAACATTACGTGTAATATATTGTTTAATAAATATATATGTAATCTCGGGGGAGGTTAAATACGGTTGTAAGATCTGTCAATACAGTATCACGTTTGTGCTGTTATCTACACAGCAAAAATGACATTAGAAGTGAAGAATTGAGACTAAAACCAGCATTATTTTGTAGTGATGTTAAAAAGAAAAATGGCAAGGCCTACAAGTGCAATTATGCGTTGTGTCTCCACTGACCGCAGATTCGGCATTGCATGTTTAATCTTTCTTTTATTATTTTTCGTCCGTTCACGGGAGCCGGTAGGTGCAGAGAAGCATTAGGTAATCAATTCTTCACAAAAAGTGCAATAAACTGTAATTCCGTATTCATAATACATAACGTTCCAGTCTCACATCACTTTGCAGGCACTTTAAAAGCGGTACAGTTTCAATATATGTATAACCTATATTGTTTTCTCTTTGTTCTTCTGTAAGAAATGCGTCGAAATGTCTACCCTTAATGAACATCTTTGTCTTGTTTTCTAATACAAAAATATCTAAACAACGATCATTTTACCTGTGAAAGAAAATTTTCATAGGATTTTCAGTTCAGAGCATCCAACTTGAATGGAAGAGAATTTGCTGTCTGGTTTTTAGCATAAACATGTAAAAAGGAAACCTGCCAATGGAATTCGACAAGATACTGCTATATAAGAATATATTTTCTCTGAAAACAAGTCTTATGCAATCTTATGCAATTTTAAATATCAGGTAACTGTATCCTGTTGTGATATATCTACTGGAATAATGATAAAGACTTATATAATTTACTCACCCTTATGTCATTTCAAACCCAAATTACTTTAAACAATGAGCTAACTAGCTGCCTCTCTTTTCCATACAATGAAAGTGGATGGGGACCAGGGCCAAACATGCGGTCACTTTCATTTTTGTTTACAAATAAGCACAGCTGGGATTTTCTGACGGTTAACTCATTTGGTATTTCATAGAGTAAAGAAAGTCATAACATAAGAATATTTGCTGACAGAATTTCATTTTAAGCAAACTGTCACTTTAAAGGGAAAGTTCATCTGAACAAAGAAGTGTGTCGGTACACGATCCGGAAGCCTGCACGATCTGTTCTGTTCGATGAAACACTAGATGGCCAGGCGGCACAACTGGCGGCATATGTTTGTAGTCTACATTGTGTTTTTCATTTAACAGTTCACGGTCGTCAATTTTGATGTTTTGAAATTTAGCATTACGATGTGTTTACGTGGTTGCCAATCCAAAAGAATAAAGGAGTTGTTACATGAACATACACGATTTTGGTTACATGTCTAAAGTCTGAGTCTTTCTGTCACTGCAAAACCTTCAGTTTCCTCCATACTCCCCTTTGTGATTCATTGCTGTATGGCATTAGGCCTACTTAACTTGCCGCGTTTCGATCTGAGGTCAGTAATATTGCCAAAGACGGTTGTGTCGTTTTTTTATTAAAAGCTGCTAATATTAGTCAACTTTAAATTGAGTAATTTTGTATTAGTATGGATCTATGTAGACTAATATATCTATCTATATAATCTAAATAATCCCTTCAATAATCTAAATAATAGTAATTATTGACTTTAATTTAAATTAAGTCATAATTTATACTGTAAATAATGATAAGGGGAGAAATAAAGCTGAATGTTTCCAAAATACCCAGCTAAGATATTTATTATAATATCACAAAGTACATGATTGAAAATGTTTTCCGCTTGTTTATTGTGCTAAGAAATCATTATTGATGTTAATTTTATTTTATAGCTATTCTTAACTGTGATGATTGTTCATACTAAGATTTTTTTCAATTAATTGGTTCACTTCACATGTTTAGGTGGCAATTTGAACCTTTATCAAAAGGCAAACTTTTCTTTTGCCGCAAGTGATTGAAAGTCTCGCGGTACAAAGGTGCGCAAGCGTGAAACAGATCATGCAGTGTCGTAAATCGTCGCAAAACAGACGCATGCACGTTATTTACGACATCATTATGCGTATGCGCAGACGGATCGTGTAGGCATCCCGGATCGTGTACCGACAAAGTTTATACAGATCTGGAATGATGTAAATGATCACAGAATTTTCATTTTTGGGTGAATTTAAAGTTTATGACTACTAAGTCCTTGTACAAATAAATCTAGGATCTCTTATTTTACAAATACAACAAATAGCACAAAGCACAAAAGACTGCTCTGTTTATCTGAAGTGCTTGTCGTTGTGTTTTGAAAATGCCTTTTTCAATCATAAATCTTCTCTTATACCCATAACATCTGTCTAAGTATGTGTTTTAGATTTTTCTGCCTTTAGATTGGCAACGGTGCGGCGCACATCCTGTGATGATTTGATGATCCATCTCTGTTTACTTGTGAGCTTCTATCATCTGCCCTGTGTGGGGAGGAAATGCATTGCATCATTCTTTTACAGCGAGGCAGGCGGTGCTATCCCAGATCTGCTCGGCTGTCGAGGGTGTTTTGTAAAGCCATTAAAGATTCACATCTGCTCCCTTCATGCGCCCATTCTAGAGAGTATCTGCTGGTGTAGTAAACACAAAAAAAAGAGAGCGAGAGAGAGATAGAGAGAGAGGAGAGAGAGACAAAAATCTACTCTTGCTGTAAATAGTGTTGGAATTTCCATTCTTTACTGCCTGGAAATCTTCTTAAAGGTTGCATTGATTCTCACAGACAGGAAACATTATATAAGGCAACTGAACAATCATGGAAAAAAACGAAACGAACGAAAGGGTCTCGTCTGTCTGTGCACATTGTTGTGAACTAGTGTAGGTTGAGCACTTAGCATCACTATCGTCTATGGTTTGGTCTCTAGGGATGGGGAAAAGACACAAAGTCCTTATTATGGGTGAGTTAGCATTCAGTGAACCATTAGTCTCCAGACTGTCTAAAGATGAATTCTTCCAAACACCGAGAAAAAAACATCATTGCTTGTTAATCCTCATTTTTAACCCAGCTGTCGAGTGCCGTCCGGTCGCGATAGATCACTGGAAACCGTGCACGGTCGACCCAAAGTGCCGTAATCGCCCGAGGACACACGCATTTGCATCAGGCACTTAATTTTAGCTGCTTGCAAATCTGCGGATTGTAAATAAGCGTATGAGTAAATAAATAAATAAAGCAAATGCAAATGTGAGAGGCGCCGTTCGCCGAATCACTTGTTTGTCTTCATCTAAGCCAGTTAAAGATGGAGGTCTGGAGGGGAAGGTGGTGATGGCCATTAAGTTTAATTGATGGTTCGGGAAAGACAGGATGCTGTCACAGGATGAATGAAAATCAAGGCCTTCAGCTCCTCCGCAGTTAAAAAACGTCTCATCTGCATTTCAGCTCTGCACGCAAATGACCAAACATAAAAGTCCTTGGAAAAATGAAGTGTTTCTTTTAGGATGATTTGCGTTAACACTTACGCACAGACACACAAACGGATTAACATATTTCAAACTTCAATGTTCTTCAACTAAAATATCTCTGAACGAATATTACTTGTGCATATTCTCCTCTGAACGATGAGTCGCTCGTCGTTCAGCTGGATGCTCGTGGACTTAAGCTTGATCCAGAGCACCTGATCCGTCCATCACATCATCCAATCAAAAACATTAGTGGTGGCCATGTAAAACCGAGAGATGTGGAGTAGAGGTGCAATTTGTGTCTTGATGTGGACAAGAGTGTTTTATTGGATTGAATGAATGTTATGGCTTTCGCAGACAAGCAATTATCCGTCTCACAGTGGTACTTTGTATTTGTTAAACCTTGAGGTGAGCATGAAAGAGATGTGAGGAGTTGAGAGAAGGTGAGAGATGATAGCTGCTGTATTTGCATTAGCCTGTCGCTCCGTTTTTATTATTTATGTTCCATTAACTTGATTGAAGCAGATGCTGAATCAAATGAAACGTTATTGGTACATGTATTGGCAAAGTCAATACTAATATACTGTGGTTTACAATGGGGATAAATCTAAAAAAACATGTCAAAGACATTTAAAGGCACAGGTCACCTAAAAATAAAACTTCTTTCATTTTTTACATCATTTTTTTGCTGAACAAAAAAGAAGATATTTTGAAGAGTGTTGGTAACCAAGCAACATTGAACCCATTGACTTCCATTGTATGAACACATTTCTCAAAATATTTTATTTTGTGTTCCACAGAAGACATCCATTATGTGTCCCTTTAAAGGTGCAATGTATGAGGATCCATTGACTGAAATGCAAATCAATTTATAACCTTCATATTAAAAATATATATATATATATATATTCCGTCACTATCAGTTAAAATAAACCTACCATACAAATTATAGAGCCTTCGTTTCTTTATAAGCAGGCAAACTTACATAATCAGCAGGGGATCAAATACTTATTTCCCTCACTGTACATATCTATGTCTTCAGAAGTTTACGAAGACTTTATCGGAGCGTTATGTTTTTATTCAGTATGAGCTATTTCTAAATATACCGCGGGTCCCCTTACAAGGATTTCACCATGTTGTTTCTATAGTAGCCCTAAACGGACAAACTGCTCTTAAGAGGGCTTTTGTTCGTTATCTCCGTTATCTCCTTACAATTTTATACACTGGACCTTTAAGTGAATTATAGTTAACTGAAACAGTACATTTATAATATTAAATAATACTGTTTTGTATACAGATTGATAATATGTTTATATTTGCTGTATTTCCCTCTGTGTGGTTTGTTCCTAGTTTCGTTTTCTTTTGTTTGGTGTTTCCATCAGGAAGTCAAGGGAAGAAAGGAAGTAAACTTGTTAAAGTCCTCACCTTAAACTCGGCGCTGTCAACTTTGACTCATTTAATTCTCATTTTGAGTGCCTCAAGTAGCTGTCCATTCTCTGTCGACACCCTTACATCCCTCTGATGGAAATTTACCATGTACTTCAAATTCATGGAGCGAGTTTATTCATTGTAGCATAATTCTAATCAGGCTGTATTGGTACAGGTGCTTTTAAATGTATGAGCTTTCTAATTTCAATGCCTGAGTCTGACATTACACCATCAAACGCGGGCACTTTTAACATCAAGGACCGTATTTAGACACCACCACACATACAAATGCACACTTGGCTGTCTCTAATCAGCCCCCGCTGGTTGAAAGAGTGTCTGGCTAGCTGAGAGTATCTCACCGTGGTGTTGATAGCTGTCACTAGTGATTGTTCGCTACACCTTCTCGCCTTCTCCCAGCGACTGCTTGTTTTAGAGCTAATTAAAAATGTAGAGCCCAACTTTTTAAACTGATTATGGCCCTCGAAGTTTGCCTCACTTATGTCCTGCGGCCTTAGAAGAAAGAAAGATAGAGAGAGAGAGAGAGAGAGAGAGGGGAGCGAGCAAATGGAGGAGCCGAAAAATCAATAGCCCAGTCTGCCTCCGACATCTTAATGTCAACGGCGTGGGTGAGATGTGTGGAAATGATGGAGCTCATGTCAGTCAGAGGCTGACCATTACACCACGTGCCCGGCCTCAGTTTCTTTCCCGCCCCTGGGGGGGAAGCGCTCGCTGCTGGATGAAGTGACCACCTCCACCCTCCAGGGCATTTCCATCAGCACTGCAGGGTTGCCCTACATTTCCAGTATCATCTTGTGCTTCTAATGAGCATGCTGCAATGTGTTTGCTTTGAACTGTACACACACTCTTAATGAGCTGTCCTACCCGGCTTCGCACTTATTTCTTTCCTGCCCGCCTCCGTCCTTTTTTCCTTTTTACCTTGAAATGAGAGAAAGACGTTAACCCTTTAATGCACACACTTAGAAAAAAAAGAGAAATTATGTATTTGCATTTTGTGTTTTTTTGGGGGGCAGTAATAATAAGTAGGTTGTTAATTACAGACCACATTTATTTTTTACAGACCCATAAGTGGACAAACAGGAAATAAGTTTTTAAAAAATAAAATAAATGATATTCTAATAATTTACCATTAAACTGTTTTGTAAACAAATTAAAGTAAACAAATTGATTACTATTAAATAAATAGTAAAAAATTAAATTAAATTAAATTAAATTAAATTAAATTAAATTAAATTAAATTAAATTAAATTAAATTAAATTAAATTAAATTAAATTAAATTAAATTAAATTACACTACACTACACTACACTACAAAATAATTTAGCAGATATAGGCCAGTTTTACAATTTATTAATTACAGACCCATAAACAAATAGTTTAAGGTCAGATTAAATAAAATTAATAAAATTACACAAAAAACATTGAAATCCATTGATATTCCAATAATTAAAGTTCGTATTTACCATCAAAACATCAGACATTTTAACTCTCTGCTTCAGCAAATCTTTCTTTTTATATTTTATGAATAAATGACAAAATATACAGTCTTTAAGAGTACCTAAATAAGACTTGTATGTAAATAGTAGGTAAACATGACAATCGTGCATTGTAAAAAAAACTGTGAATTGTGAAAGTATTAGACACTGCACCTGAATAGTAGAGTTGCCTCGATTATGTTAAACCAACTTTCAAAAGTATATTTCTACTCAAATTGTCCTCCTCTATATGGTTTATAAGCCTGTTTAAAGGTCAGAAAGAACAACATGATCCTGCTGTCACATCCACAAATCCTTGTTTATTCTTTGTGGTTGTACAGTTTGCTGAAAATGTGTGAGACTGAAACATGAATGAGTTATATTTAAGTGCTTTTATGCAGCTCTGGCTTTTTATGCTACAGTCTCTGATATGTATCTTTTAGTATATTCTCAGTAAGTTCACCGCTCTGTTAAACATGTCAGACATTTGTCTGGATGTATTAAGAGGTGCTTTATTGATCGGTGTGAGAAGGACGATGAGTATAAGTGCGTTTACATGGTAATGTCTTTGCTGAAAGCTCGGTCATAGACCGGAAGAATAAGTCTGCCCTTTAAATTGGCGTCTATGACCCCAATACTTCATTCTGCGGTGCTTAGCTCATAAGGTTTACATTTATTTCAAGGTGAAAAGTGAATTTTAACTAAAAAATACTTTTGTCTTCATTATAACAATTTGATTTTTTGAAAACTGTAACACTGTGGCTCAGTCGTACCAAGGAAGAATTTCATGTGATGTATATGCATGATGACAAAACGACAGTAAGAGTACTATTAGTTGGTAAGGCCTACCTGGTGGTAAATCAGTAAATAGTCATAATTTATGTTTTTCTTTTGTAACAATATAATTACAGGAAAATTCCCACAGGAGTAACTCAAATTTCAAGTCAAAGTGCTATATTTCAATGCAATGTATAGAGGTTTGGAGGACTGAGAGTCAGGAAGCATGTGCTTTTGAGGAAGGTCAACTTCACCCCTGAGAGCATATTGATGTATCTCAATTAGGGATGGGGGAAAAATCTATATTTCCAAGTATTGCAATATTTGACCTCACAATATTTGACCTACATTCTCACAGTATTTTTAGTTAAAAAAATGACATCAATATATTTGACACTACCATTGACTACTTTCTCTCAGAGCGAGTTGTAAATCTACAGTAAGAGATGCAGAGAGTTTATTTGAAATATTATTATTTTAATGAAAGATTTCAAATACATGTTTGATGAACCGGACACAATCAAGTAATTATGGCACACTTGTGATGTCATGTTGACTTCAATTTTCTAGATCAAGAACACAATATAGTAATGTTTCAAACCTGCAACCTTTTCGATACCATCCCAGAGCTATAACTCCTACAGCACCAGCCAAAATACTCTTCGTTTGGAAACCAGTTGCATTATTTGTTGCATAAAGCACCCATGTGTTCCTTGCAGCTGCAGCTGTCTGTGCAAGGCAATGATGTCACTTTTAAAAGCATGTCGGTGAAGGAATGAGAATCCAGGTGTCTGGGGTTAAGGGATGAGTGCCTCTCCTGAAAGCTAATAAGACAGCCCTTCATTTTCTCAGCTTTAAAGTAATTCAATCAAACTCGCAGGAGGAAGTGTCTCCAGGCAAATATGCTGATCAGTCAAAAAAAATAACACATGTTTGGCCACATCAGCCTTTCTCACCCTCCCTCTCACATAGGTGCTTGCAATAGGCCTTATCAAGAAAAGGAAAAACTAAAAACTCATGAAGGCGAAAACAAAACAAACTGTGATCACCTCCCCCTCATTGTGATGAATGCTTAACGTCAGACACCAGCCTAAAGTCATTTATTCATTCCAAATCCCCCAGAAGGGAAGAAATCAAATCTTAGCCCGTCGCGTGTCTCCCTGTTTAGCTAATCCCTGTCCTCTGACATTTCTAGCTTGCTGTCTTTGTGATTACATTTATTGTTATTATTGCTAATCAGAATTCATGGAGATCCCTTAGCGGGCATGTTGGAGGGGTGGACAATAAATAGATGGATAAATAAATAAAAATGAATAATCTTTGAAATGTCAGGGAGCTTTGGGAGAGCGTACTTTTGTCTTTTAGCGTTGATGGTAAGGTGCTGTGTAGTGTGATAACAGAAACGCCTATAAGAGTGTATTAGAGGACTGACTAACTTTACTTCCATGATATGCTATACAGTGCTGTAGTCGGGGCCATACGCACGTATACGGCGTATGCTTACTTTTTCCATAACATGTTACGACTTTTGGAGATCTGTATTACCATATATCCTCCTTATACCCACTTGTTTTGCTGCATAAAAACATCTCCGTGCAGCTTTTGTGGTCGCTTTCACTTTAACTTTATCACCTTTTTGTTATTTTGATTCATTCAATTTTTTAAAAAAAAACCTCAAACAACTGCGTCAAGTGCGACATTTTCAGTGTTGGCAGCGCTTTTAAGTGATCTTACTGGCAGTGGGTACTCTCTTCTTTTCCGGCTCAACACTGAATTTACAGGTTCTCTTGCAGCGCTTTATCTCTTTATGATATTGGGACGCATCAGAAATCTTTAATATCTGACAACTTTTAATACTCGCTTTATTTAGACAAAGTAACATCTGTTTTCCGTACCAAGTAAAATCTTGCATATGTTTTTATGTAATCTTGTGTATGTAATATGATGCTTTGTAAAACTATTGTATTGTGGTCATTAGTACTGGCATAGTGGTAATGTTGTTTAATGTAGTACACCATCTTTTTTGTTAGGACTACATCACTGATGCTATACCATGAAATGAAAATGGTTTGAATTTGCATTTGCTGGAAACTATCAAAAACTCTGTATTATGCATGCCAGGCCAGTTGATGGTGATGTTTCTAGGTAAAGAAACCCGTAGTGACAGGTATAAGCTAAAAGTGCTATTTAATAGCCCGGGTAATGTAAATAATGGCGAATGTAAATAATGTGCCTCCACTGGTATTAGTGGTGCAGTAAATCCACTTTTTCCACCATAAAGGCCACCATATTGTTTTGGGTATATGCTCATGACTTTTATTTAGCCTCCTTGTGCAAGCACTTTTCACCATTGGAGTTTTGGGTTCCTCGCCACCGTTTGCATACTGTTTTGTACTGTTTGCCTGACCGGAGGACGGCTGACATCAGCTTTAGAATTGAAAGTTTTGAATTTATTAATATGCTTAATTTATTTATTATTACATATAGGAATTTATAGTCAATAGTAAAATTGGACCTGTGTTTCTCACTCCTTTGTCTTAAATGTGTGCTTCTCTGTGATAACCACTGTGTGTATGTGTGTGCGTGTCTGTGTGCTTATTTTGTGTTCGTGTGGAGTTGTGAGTACGTGTTTTGTATGCAGGTTTGAATGAACCTGTGTGCGTGTCTGTTTTCTGTGTGTGTTCAAATTTGTTTTGTTTAACTTTAATGTTTTGCTTATAGTCAATACGTTTAATGTACAGCTGCTTTGCTACAATGAAAATTGTAAAAAGTGCTATATAAATAAAGCATGTTCATGACGTCATCTTTTCGGAAAGTTGTGTCTCGCAGCTACACAAAGACGATATCGGTGCCTTAAAAAATAAAATTTTTCAAAAGTTTGCGTTTCAGTCCCCCAAAACACTGTAGACGTGTATGGCTGAAACATATGCAAAGCATTTGGTTTTCAGGTGGAAACACTGTTGTGTAAACAGTCTAAAGTCATATGGGTAAATAACACGCAAGATGTATGAGCTTACAACATAAGCCAAACAGTAACTAAAAGTTTATATGTTTTTAATATTTGTTGATCATCTCTTGTGGTAATATTGTGTAGTCTTTCCTTAAATTCTTCTCAAAGCTGAGCTTCAGTTTATGATCCTAACACACTAAAGCAACATGTATCTGAAATAGTTGAATTAAGAGCAAAGATGTCCAATTTTGCTGGTACAGAAAGCAAAAGATGTGCCATTCTACTTCATTTTCCCCCAGTGAAGTGTTCTTTTGAACAACCTTACCTTAATTTCTCTAAATGCATGTTCTGTCATGGTCCAAATGTGCTTCCCTCTCACCCCATGCTGTCTAAGTTGGGCAGTCTTTTTGCTGGCACCATTTGTATTTGCCCCATAAGACCAGGTCTGTGCTCAGCCTGAGGGAAAGTGCCCCTCAACTGAGTCCCTGGTTCTTTCTGAGCATCAGCAGCCCAGAGGCTCATCTGGACACGCTTCTCCTCAGTCCTTTCTTCTCCGCATGGCCTCTCTATTGTGATGAGGCGACTCTCTGTCACAGGTAAAAGGAAATAGCGATAGCTTTGATCAGAGGTATCAGGAGAGGAGAGAGAGGTTAGGCCGGGGAGGTGTTTGAACTCTTTATTCCAGGAGATGAAAGGAGTGCAACAGCAGAAATCTTGCTGAAGTGGAGCTGGTATGTTAGGCCTGACCTGTGAGGGGCGGAGCTTGGATCTCCCCAGGTTGCCATGGGAGATATCGGTAGTTGAAATTAAGCGATGTGTGATAATTCGTTATTTTCATGACTATGGTGCCATTATTTTTATCTGCAGAACACGATAGAAGATATTTTGAAGAACGTTGGTAACCTAAAAATATTGGCTCCTACTCACTTCCATCATATGGACACAAAATCACTGAGACATTTCTCAAAATATCTTATTTTTTTTTCACAGAAAAAAAGAGTCATATACAGGTTTTGTATGACGAGAGGGTCAATAAATGATCATTTTTCTCTTTGGGTAAAATATCCTTTTAAGGTTAAGCACCTCCTTTTCCCGACCATGTGTCAAAAACTTTAAGGTTAAATGCTATGTACTCTGTGTTGTCTATTTATGGAAAGTACCAAATTAATCTCACGATACACCTATATCTCCTGGAACATGTTGTTCACAATGTACAAGATTTAAAATACATGCATTCACCTGCCCACAGAATTTAGGCAATTGAAACTGTTAGCGTCGAGAGCCAAGATGTATGTCCTTGTATGTCTTTGGCAACTAAAAAAGAGAGCGTGAGAGAAAGAGATGAATAAGGACTCGCAGAAGAAGGTGAGGAAGATGATGGGTGATGAGAGACATTTGGGATATATCTATAACAGAGGGAAACAAAATCACATCATCAAACAATAGTAAGAGAGAAAGATGAGCCTACAGGCCTTATGGGACAACAGCGCTGGAATGGTAGACTTTCATAACATTTATCTTCATCAGCACACCTTCACCCAGTCGCAGATCCAAAGAGAGAGAGAGGAAGAGCGACGGAGAGAATTCAATTATTTGGATTAGATAGGAATTTGCGGAGCCAATAGAAAAACTGCAATCATTTTTTTGGTAAACGAATAATAACACTAAATGAATGCCTATGTGGGCGGTTGTTTACATAAACAGAACAGTAACCGAATCAGAAGGTCATAAGTACGGCCTTATACACGACACGTTCCAGCGTTCGTCCTACATCACTATTTGTTTTACCCTACTGCATGTATACAGATTATTTAAAATAATGTTGGTAACCGAACAATTGCAGTACTGATTCATTTCTATTGTGTGGACACAAAACCAATGCAACTCAACGGGTGCCGCCGTTGTTCGGTAACCAGCATTCTTGATGAATGATCTTCTTTTGTGTTCTGTAGAAAAAAACTAAGTCATACAGGTTTGTAAAGGGTGAGTAAATGATGATCGAATTTTTATTTGTCGAGTACTATCCCTTTAATCCTCTTAATCAATTTAATTAGTTTTTAACTTTACAAATGCATCTCGAGAACACAACCCTGCTTTCTGTTCCATTTCACTCTGTCTAGATGTTTTTGTAGATAGTCCAACACCTTTAACAACCGTTCACACTTCCCACGTGAAAAGCACTCCAGTTTCTTTAATATTCACAGTTGGATATCATAATGGTAACATGTAGCTAACCTTATCGGTCTTTTATAGGGATGTAACTATTCACTCAGCTCACGATGTGATGCGATTCACGATACTGATCTCACGACACGATTCGTTCACAATTTATTTTAACAAAATGTGTTGAGACAAATTGGAAATAACCAACTGCCCTTTTATTATTTGTGAAATGCTGCACATTTCTTTGTTAAATAAATATATATTTTATGTCAAATGACAAAACTAAACTGCAATTTTAAAACAAATTCCAAATCAAATTAAACGTGTATAGCCTAATACAAAGTCTCTTTAAAATAAACAAACTTTGTCTCTGCTTTTCTAGGATTGTTTTACGATTAAGAAATATTAGCATATTCACGTTTGCAGTTAACACAGTGCCCCCGCTGTTCAAAACATGTATCTCGATTCAAGTAACATCTCAACCGGCTTGAATCATCACCAGTGTTAACCTGCAAACGTCGGGGCCTCTAGTGACTACAAGCGGTAAAATCATTTGAGGCTTGATTTAGACACTCAGATAAACGCAATGAAGCGCACGTATCAAAGCGGTTCTTAAAAACGTCAGAAAGCAAAAGAAAAGAAATCTATACTAATTTTAAGAAACAATGCTATACAAAAAGCATTAAAAGAACAATCTTGCACATTTACTTTCTTATACTATAGCTAACAACATTCTGTATTATTCTGGGGACACTTTATTCTTTCAACAAACTGTAGAGAATTTTGTGCTGTTATGTGGTTCAACGTTTTGTATGTATATATGTCTCATTAATTGCGTGTACTCAATACTGCTGTGCAATTCAAACAAAAATGTTTGCCAATGTGTGGGGGGGCTCAGGTCTAAACTTTGCTCAGGGACACCAAAATGGTAAACACGCCCCTGATCATCACATGATATAATGGATTTTCAACCGGCTCCCAGTGAATCGTTACATTCCAAGTCTATTCTCTCCTGTATGCACAATACAACAATAGTGACTACACAGCCACCGTGAGAGACCATAGACAGTGGTCAGATTATCCAATTTGGTTCCTTATTGTTGCTAAGAACAAAGATATTTTAACTCTTTTTAATAGCATGTTCATGAGGGACAGAGTTAAATTTCACTACAGTGCATGAATTTTAGAAGCATCCGTGTGCGAAGTGATTTTGTACGACTTAAACTTTCTCTGACCTTCCTTAATGAGCACAGCACCCAAGGCAAGACTGAAGATGACCACGCCATATTCACCATGCAGACCATGTCCATACAAACCCAAAATAGAGAAATAAATAGAAATGCATTTAAGCGCCTGTCTTATTAACCTTTACAAGACGTTTTAAACATATTGGCGATGGAGAATGGAGAGTTGCGTAAGTCCAGCACTCTTATTCAGTATTCAAACACCTGCTCTTTAGCAGCCGAGCGTCTTTGGTCTCACTTCTACAAATTACAACATGCCTGATGCGTGTTCTGTACTAGGCACTTGCAGCCTCGTATCTTTTTGCTTGATGCATCGATAAATCCTCTCTTGGCTATGCTGTCCGGCACATATCATCTCTATACCTGTCTATGATTTACCGAGGGAAATAAACCCCAGATTTCTTTTCCCTGCTTTGTTATGTTATTGACTTTTTGGAACATGGTATGTTTGTATCCATACTTACATGTATAGCACTCAAAGACATTAATATAATACTAGCTGTCATATTGATTTTTAAGCATACACAATTACCGGCCTTCAAGTTGCTTGCGCTGAGGAGAATGCGCACACTGGCTTTTTTCTGGCTCCAAGGACAGTAAGAAATTTTGCAAATGCTCATTATTTTTGCAGTCACCCACCTGAAAGTTCAAGAGCCGTCGATCGAACAGCAAAGTTACGTGCCGTTTTTAATGTCAGATAGGCCCGCGTGCGGGTTGACAGGGAAGACAGAATGAAAAGAGACTTTTCTGAAGGCTCGGTTATTATTTACAAAATTTGTCAGCTTGAAAGTGCGGAGAGGGATCTGTGAGGCTTTCGCAAAACTGAAATTAGTCGTGGTTTCATCTGCTCGTGGCTCGCCGAACGCAGGGTAATACTGTGAGACGGTTTCAGTTGGAATCACTGCAGACCTGTACACATGGGCCTAAAAGCATCTGTTGTGTACTGGCTCACCGTGGCAGATACTGAACCCTGCTGCCGAAAACCAGCTAATTAGGAGACACAATGCTGCCAGCCAAATCGGTTATTTCCCCTGTAAATGAACATTTTACTTCTGTTTTGTTCACATACACACACATCCCAAATATCTCTGGTGCACAAAATGAACACTGATGCATCTCGACCTCTTTTTGGCTCAATGTTATCGTTCCGTCCTTTAGGGCCCAGCTCGAACGCTCCAGGTGATTTGTCATTTTCCCACCAAACGCAAGCTTGTTTTTATAGACTTTGTTTTTCAATTATCTGGGTGCTGCCATAGTTCGTCTGCTCTGGTTGGCGTCTTAGTTCCGTTTGCTTCCCTGTTTTTCACTCTGTTTTGCTCCCCCACAATCTCCTTCACGTTAATACCTCTGGGAAATTTGGGGGATGTAATATCTCTCTCTGTATCACTGACCGGTTTACTTTTCTCGGCCACCCAGACCCTGGCTTTCACACTGACTCGCAGTTGTCTCGGGGGTGCTGTGTTTGCTCTATGCAATCTGATGGACAGTTATCCAGTTTAAAAGCCGAAAAGATAGCAGTCCACCAGTGAACTTGGTAAAAAAATTAAATTAAATACTGTCATGACAGCATAACACAGTGTTTAGATAGTCACGTGGGAGCCTGTAAAGGAAAAGAATCACAGCGAGGGTCGGGATTGCGGATGGTTTTATGATGCACCATACTGAGAGGGAATTCCAACGGGACTTAGTCGGAAGGACGGAATCAGGCTGCAGTTTTGGACCCCCGGCTGGGATGCAGCCTTCACCGTCCCCTTAAAATAATTTAAGTACCCTTTTATGTCAACATAGGGATGGGAATCATGAGGAATTTAATGATTCTGGTTCAGATTTTAATTCCACTAAGAAACAATGCTGGGTCCTTAATGATATTATAAAATAAAAATATTATTTGCCAATTAGAGGAAACAAAATTAAACTAAATATAATTAAATAAATCAATAAAATTTACAATTAATGAGTTACAATTAATAAAAAATGAATGTACTTATAAATCAAGATTAATTTATGCTATCATAAACTATTTCAGGCATGATAACCGCTTAGTGAAAAATCTGATATACTATTTGTATATGTATGAACAGATACAAGCTTTCAAACAAAAGAAAGTGTATTCTTCTATCTTCATTTGTTCGTTTTTTATCGCTCCGTAGATGTGGGTAGGTTTCTTCAAAAACGCATCATTTTAATTAAACAGCTGAGATAATTAACGTTTTTTTGTCAAAGATTCCGCCCAGATTACACTCAGAACAATCATTAAAAACCGCTAAAATATTTATGTTCTAGGTTCTGTACTTTTTCCCAAAGGTGTGTAATAGCTGTTTTACCTGTTGTAAAACAGAAGAAACACTGATTGCCGTAATAACTCGTCTTTGGTGGGAACCCATTTTTTTAATGACGAGATAACTCGTCAATGGCGGTGAAAGAGTTAACAATGGAGTGGTTCATACTAGATTCTCGGACCAATAACTTGTGAGCTAAACATTGTTATAACACAAACAACACATTATTCCTTAGACAAGGATCAACAACCTAGTCTTCCTCAAATCGAGAATATAATTGTATCTCTATATGAGTAGGCGACATGGAGTAGTCCAAAGAGACCGTCCACAAAGTGACTGTTAATCCGAAAAGTGTTTGTAACAAATCTCCATAAAAGGGAAGGAAGGAGTCGGGAACCGGCAAACATTTAAACATTTAATAAAGTAATATAACAGCCGGCGGCCCCTCACGGACGACCGCCGGCGAACAAAACATGAACATAAATATAAATACAAACATAACATAAGTTCGGGCCCGGTTCTCTCTCTTCGACGGTCCGGTCGCTCGTTCCTTATATATGCTCCCATCTCCTACGTAATTCGAGCCCGGTGTGCGCACAGCTGGCGCTAATTCACAATTACTCACCGGACTCGAACCACGGTCTCGCCCCGCCTACTCTACTACAGTGTTATTAAAAAAATTGTCATTATTAACTTGAATGTTACACACTGTAGACTCACTAAATTCAGATTACACATTAATTTTCTCGCTTTTGCGAGATAACGCAAAAGCTTTTGAAAAGATTTTTCTCTTCCCTTTCATTTTTTTTTCCACCACCATGTCCATAAAAGGGCTCCGTAGTTCTTAGTTGTACGGGTAAGAAAAACAATAAATACACTTTCAACTAAGAATAATTTAAACCATTTTAATTTAAGAATTTTAAGAATTTTAAGAACTTTAAGAATTTTTATCTTATTATTTACATTATTTACTAATGAATTAAAATTAAAAGGTTAAAATTATTACATTTAAAATTGATTAAATTAAGAACAATTTAAACATTTTTAATTTAAGAATTTTAATTTCAAATTTTATTTTAAATTATTTTAATTTTTTTCGCGATTGAGCCGGCTGCGTTATGGCTCTATTCGTGTTCCCCCCACCAGGAAAATGCCCCATATGTCTGATTAGCAATCCAGTGCTCTACAATCAATTCTCACAATTCGTTCATGTACTCTCTTTTGAACAATTTTTACATATTCTGGTCCATTATTGTGGTATCAATACTCTAATATTAGATAACTTACCACTAATTAGCACATAGAAAATAGAACAAAGTAGCTGTCTTCCTTACTTGTCAGTCAGCTTCTTTCCTCTTTCCTTAGTTTGAAATAGATGCAAAGTGGACGAGACTTTCTTCCTGTACTGAAAAAAGTCTGACAGTGCAAAACTTGTTTCCTAACCAGTTTAAATGGACACTTTGGATTCCTGTCATTTTCTACGACTGCTTCCTTGCTGCATTAGACACCCCTTTGCATCTTTGAACTCTTTCTCAGCAATTGCAACCTTCAATAATTTAAGAAAGCATCTCAAACTTACATTCATACCTCAAGAAGCTGTTTGATAAAATGGCAAGAGTACATTTTTGCGTGTTTTAGACAAATTGTAACTACTTCAAAGATGCTAAATTACACATACCTCAATTCCCATATTTTCATTTGTGTTATTTCTATTCACTATTATCCTTAAATCTGAAAACAAATATGAATAAAAATGCCCCTAAACTTTGTAGGGTTTTTTAAATATATGTAGGCTTACAGATTCGTTTCAGGTACTTTTAAAGAAAGGAATCTGTCCTGTGTAATAACCTGTTCTCGTTTCCCAACCCTACCAGTCTATCACCAGAGTCATTCAGAATATAGAATAACCGAGCACTGTTATTAAAACAAAATGAGATTGTGATGAAGAGTTTGTTGTGCAGTACATTTGGTAATGGTGCTACTGTGTATGCTAATGAAGGTAATGATGATGATGATGGTTGTTGGTCTGCTGCAATAATGAAAGCAGAGATGCCATAATTCTAACACAATACTGCTGTCTTTGTTTCTCCCCCTTTCCCTCTCTCTCTCTCTCTCTCTCTCTCTCTATCTCTCTCTCTTTCATCCTGTCTGTCTATAGGCCAGAACCTGGTGTTCCCACCTGTGGCACTGTGGGTAACGGTCGGCCTGGCCGTGTGTTTGCTGGGTCTGCTCATCGCACTGGCTGCTGTCTGCCGGAGGAAGATCAAAGAGAGCTGCGAGGAGATGAGAGCGGGTAAGGGCACTTCCCAGCAAGTATGTACTTAAGAATAATGTCTTGTACTAAATCACTTCTTAAGCCGTTTTCTTAGGTCTCTCATGAAGATATTAGATAATGACCGTTGAGGACTATACTTTGTTAGTCTAGTTGTCCTTCTGTTTATGAGCTGGACATGGATGTCTGGAGTTGTCATGGATGTCTAGGCTTGCCTAGCAGACCATATTGCTCACAAAAATAGAAGTGCTTTTCTATTTTTGTGTGCAAAACCGCAAGCTCCAATCAGATATTCTGTGGTAATATGCTTTCAGGAAGCAGGGTGCACAAGCACCCAATGTCCATATTTTTGTTCATATTTTGATAAAATTTTAAAGCAACAGTTTACGCAAAAATAACTTGTTAGACCTAAACTACATTTCGTTACACTGTACTTGTATATGTGTAATGACAATAAAGTTGAATGTAATCTAATCAAATCTTGTCTCTTTGAAATGTGTGGAACACAAAAGAGGTATTTTGAGAAATGTCTCAAAACTAATATTATGCCATATTAAAGTTCATAATATACTGTAGTTTAGGGTTGCATGGTGTATCGATGCTACTGTAACATTGCAATGCAAAAGCTTCAAAATACTGGCGATGACACCCTATTATATATTTTAATCAGTGTCTTGAATCATTTGGACGAGTCAACATTTCAATGAGTCAATCATACAGACATGTGGTTCGTTCTTGAATAAATCATCTGCTTTGAATGAATCGGTTAAATTCAGTGACTTAAAAATGTAGCCGTTTTAGTTTTTTAGATTTAAAACAATATTGCTCTATGGAGAAAATGTCGCACATTGTGTTATATCCCAAATGAACCAAACTTGTAGTATAGTTTATCATTTACTGTGGTAAAATGTAATACAATTCCTTGACACTATAGTGTTTTGGATTTAATCTTTTTAATCTTTCAAAAAGTTGAAAAGGTTAAAAAGGTTAAAAAGGTTACAAATTATTACAATTGTTTGAATTGCTTAAATTGTTCCTAGTTGTAAAGGTAAGAAAGAACAATTAATACACTTTCAACTAATAATAATTTTATAATTTTAATAATTTTAATAATTTTAATAATTTTAATAATTTTAATAATTTTAATAATTTTAATAATTTTAATAAGATTATTATTTTCATTATTTAATAATTAAAATTAAAATATTATAATTGGGTTGGTTTCCTGTCATTTACCACGATTGCTTCCTTGCTGCATTGGACACCCCTTTGCATCTTTGAACTCTTTCTAAGCAAATGCATCAATCTTTGCGCCTCGATAATCGCCTGTCTGTTAATTTGAAGCATTTTGATATTTGTTAGTGTTGCATCACAACCAAAGCTAATAGCCAGATCCGTTCAGGCATTCTGATAAAGTTCAATGAATATCACTGCTGTTAAGGCATGACTCGGGCCCGGTCCTTCTCGTGAGAGCAGCGTGCCGAGCAATAATTCACGCGGAAAACCCCAAAGCTCTGCCGTGGCAGGCAGTCTGAGCAGAATGCTAAAAGCTAGACAGCGTTTGGAACAGTCGTGTTTTTGCTGAAGCCCTGTCTTTCCTCCACTGCTGTGGGAAGTTCATTAGCACCGGCTAGATAATGAGTTGGTCGTGTAACCAGGGATTGCAGAACGACGGGAAAAAAATGAGAATGATGTGCGGAAGCAGAAATAGTGACAGAGAGCTAAGGAAAAAGCTAGATAAAGAGATGGATGGAACGGACGGACGTCTCTTTTCTGGGCACGAGAAGGTACCACCACAACAACTGTAATGAGTTCTGTGTGTAGTATAGGAGACATTTAAATAAAGGTCATTCCAGCGTTGCACGAAACCCCTGGGCTTTAAAATACATCTGCAACCCCGTATTCCGCCGTGAAAGTCACAGAATGAGTGAGAGAGGGGAAGAGTGAAGGAAAGAGTAAATATCTAGCTGTATATCCACACCAAACAGTGGAATGGAGTGGAAAGAACCCACAAACATTGCCCAGAGTATCAGGACGGATAGTCAAGACAAAATAACCTATTCTTTCTCCAGTAACCCGTGCAGGAATACTGGGATAAGATTCATTGAACGTAATTGAGTTGTTGAGTGAGTCAGATACTTCACTTTTCCGCTGTTCTTGTATTTGCCAACATTTGTTGAGTTTTTTTTAAATCCTGTGACAATTAATTTATATTATGTAATATATTTTTTTATTAAGTTGTGTACATTGTGGGACTTTTATTTTATTATTAAAATAAAATACTTTCTTACCCTTACAAGTAAGAACAATTTAAACAATTTAAATTTAATCATTACAATATTTTAATATTTAAATTTAAATACATTTTAAATAAATTTTAAATAATATTAACACTAAAATTAAAGAAATTAAAAAATTAATAAATAAAAATAAAAATTAAAAGATTAAAATTCTAATCAAAATTTAAATTTAAAGCTTATTCAAGTTAAAATTCTTTCTTACCCTTACAACTTGTGTACATATTGGAACTTATTTTGAGACTTTTATTATTTTTATTTTTTGTTTTAGTCTCCGCCACCTCACATCTTAATGTTAAAATTATAAAAATAAAAGAAATTAAAATTATTTCTCACCCTTTTAAGCTAAATGACAATTATAATAATGGATCAATTTAATATTATTATATTTCTTCCTTTATTACATTGGAATAGCGAAGGTTTTAATTGCATTTGTTCAGTATATGCTGTAACTATAGATACTCATTTAAAAAAGCAATCTGCTATATAATGTGCGTTGATCTCCAGCAATGATTTCCACAGCACATGCTTTTAATTCAATTGGTTCCAGTCAGCAACCCAAACTGTGACATCAAACAGACTTGAGTCAAAAAAACTCTAAACTTCCTACGTGGACCGGAGGCTTAAAATGGAGCATAATATTCAAGCTCTTGTGGAGAAGGGGTGGGCCAAGAGGTGCCGGCCTAATTGATGCTGTCTGCTCGGCTTTCACTGTGGGTACAGTGGAGGAGATTGGTCTGGACACTCCTCGCCTCAGACTTCACAGCGCAAGGCTGAGAGGGTCAGTCAGAGTCTAGAAGCGAGAAACTCATTTTTCTTGGCTGTCATAATGTGTGTGGAGAGGTTGAGGGGGATCCTGACTAAAATGAACAGCTTCTGAGATTGGCCTGTTAGCTCAGATACCGGCGTGGAGAGCCACCAGAGAAAGAAATGAACAATGTGCCTTTGTTTTTTTATTTCCTCTCAAGGTGTCTGATTCACTCTTGCCTGTGCCTTAAACTTATTTCCTCATCTCCCGCTTACTTCATCTCACCATTTTCTCTTACTTATATCTTCTGATACTTTACTCTGTTTTTATTCATTGTCAAAAAGAACACAAACAGAATATGTCCACGTCATCAATGTAAATAATCCCAAAGGATTTCTGTGTAACTATACTACAGTATATACTTAGTATAATATGTGACCCAAATATCTATAAAAAATAAGAGTTTCATGAGGTTTTTACAAGTAGTCTCGATTAAAAAGACCATGAGCCGGTTGCAACAGCTGGATGTAAAAAAAGTTGGGCTAAACGTCGGACTTAAATATTTACACCTGTTGCAACATCTAGAACTACGACCAGGTATGCCAGGCGCAGCTATGCTCAGTTAAGACCCACATTCTACCGCATTGAGAGTGACATTCTGAGTGAAAGGTGAAAATGTTAAAGAGAAAAATAATAAGATAAAAGAAAAGAAATTCACAGAAAAAGCAGTGCTCCATTCCCGTCTGTTTCATGTGTAACTGCGATAATAATTCGTTTTGTTAAATAGTAGAAATTCAGTGCTGCTAAAATGAAACCTTCCTGTAAATTATCTGAAACCGAAAACACTACAAATAAATTCTAAAATACCTCTTCCAAACTTTTCTTTAGATTTCTGAACATTATGAAATTATTTTTCATTAGTTCTTGTGAATTAATTTGAAATAATCCATCGCTGTCTCAGGTATTTGATGGATGACTTACATTTCCTGCTACTCCGCTTAGTTTTTTGACATCTCAAATATCTGATTGTTCCTGTTTTCTTCCATTTCTTCCACTACTGCTCCCTTATCTCGCTCATGCGGTGTATGTTCACTTGTCAATAAAGAGCGTAAAAAACACTTTAATTGTGTCTGTATTAGACGCAACATTATCTAAATTTTATGATGTATTATTTTTTATCACCACGCATAAACGTCTACACCTACGTTTTCTACCTCTGACTAGGCGTAAGATTTAGTCTCAGACGTACGTGCTACACCTTGGTGGTGCAACAGGTATAAATTCTATGCAGGATTTAAGGCGCATTTTATGTCTAGACTAGTTTACGAACGGTGAACGGATTAACCAGTCCCAGATATTAATAGGAAGACTAAATATGTGCATGTACATTTTTATTTAGGGATTTGTCTCTGTATAAATATGACCATGGACCACAAAACCAGTCATAAGTCGCAAGGGTATATTTGTTGCAATATATCTGTATATAATGGCTCTCACATTTTACTTTTTTTATGTGGTAAATAAATAATTGAATAAACAATAAACCTGAAAACTGGTTTTAGCTTATCTTAGCATAGTCGCTGGTCTGGTTTGCTGTTATTTTGCCAGCAACCAACTAAACCAGCTAAACGGCTGTTTTTCTAAATAACTTAAAGGGGTCATATGGCGCGAAAACGTGCTTATCTGTGTCTGGTGTGTCATAAGTCCCTCATGCATGTTTAAGACATGTAAAATTGCAAAAATTTAACGACGGCGACGCAAAGAAGAGAAACAAACATGCACAGTATGTGGAGAATACAGCGTTTTTTAACCTTAAATTGTGTATACACATTCCATTACATCTAAATCAAACGATAATATTAATTTGAACTGTCATATGACCCCTTTAAGGAATATACAAAACAATATATAACCATCATTTGTTTGTTTTCTGTTTGATCTGTCTGTCTGTGTTTATGCATGTCTGATTTCACAGTAAGAGTGTTTATCTGCATTTTGAAGCACATAAAATGACACGTGTCATCTCACAATTAATTGGATACTGTAAATTTTATTCTTCTATTATCTCTATTCTCTCTTTACAGAGGAAGAAGCCAAAGAACTTGAGGAAGCCAAAGAGTTAGAAGAAGCCAATTCAGGTCAGTCACTCATAACACGGGATATGAATCATGAGTTCACAGGGCTCTAGACTAACTTTTTGCACTGGTTGCACTGGTGCGCCTTACTTTTTTTCTTGGGTGCACTAGCACAAAAGTAATGTGCACCCAAATTTTAGACCGCATCGCATTTAACATTTACCTGCTTTGACCAATTCACTTTTGTTTAATGTCCATATGGGCAAAATTTACTTGTAAATGTTTATCTTACAAACTGTTCAACATTAAGTTCTTTATTTGAAGCACAAATCTACAAGAAAGGTAACTTACTGAAAAAGTGTTTGTCCTTCAGTGAAGAGAAATTTAACTTAAAAGATTTCAAGATAAATGGTCAAGGGCTTGAAGGCTCAGTGTCAGAGCATTGCTTGTGATTTTTGGACGGATCAGGCCTTAAAATAACATTATTTACGAAAAAGTTGTGAATTGTTCTTTTCATCTTCTCTCATCATCCCCTGCTACATCCACTCTGTTTAACTAACAGCATCAGTCTCCTCACCTCTCTGTCTCACTGCAGCACACGCATTTTCAAACGTACACACCAGAGGTTGCGCTACAGTTTTTTTTGTCCGTCATTTTGACTGACATGGTCGTAAAAAATCCGTCATAATCTGTTATTACCCATCACTATGGTTCAAGGTGGCGTTAGGTGCTAATTTGTATGTTCGTGACGTCATCACGCTGTACTGGCTTCTCAGAACTTTTTTTTTGGCGTCTCGGAACTTGTTGTATTGTAATACAACCGAATGCCCAATAAAGCCGATACAGTTTTTGATACCATATTCAAGCCCTTTCCAAATCACTTTTTATTTTGCTCGTATCTTGTGTTTGTAACAAAAGTTATGGCTGATGTCGACTGAATCGCTGTGATTTTTAGGAACGGAATTTGGAGTAAATCTTGTGTAAATTTCAGTGATGAAATTAAAAGCACAACAGTCCAGTATCACAAGTAAAAGTCACTTTCCAGTGGTGAGAGACTTACTCTAATAACAATTTATTTAGAAAAATCCTAGTGTTGAAGTCTATAAAAATACTCTACAAAACCGTTTGAATAAAACGAAAGTAAGGAAAATGGTGCAGCACACATTTAAAGAACGCGAGCTCTGCCATTATCACTACACAAGGGAACTAACAAACATCACGGACAACAAATAATAAGCAGTGAAGCAAGTTTTACGTTGTTTATCATGTGCATGTCTGGACTTTTGATCATCTCGTTTGTTTTGCGATCGAGTTCCGGCTCGCGTGAGGAGCGGAGCGGTGGATATGTCTAGTCAGTAACAATAACAGGTGAAAACACGCAGGTCGCTTTTCGAGCATATCACGCTGAAGGGAAATGGGGATTTACAAATTGCCTTCATTGTAATCCGCCAAAATGACGGGCGGATATCAGATTTTTCCGTCACGGGTGAAAAATCCGTCAATGTCAGAGAATTTTGAGTTAACGCGACGTCGCGACCTCTGGTACACTCACGTGCAGGAATATCTGGACCACAGCCAATCAGAGGGGGTCCGCCCTTCACTATCATTGATTGGTTTGACCACGATATGGGTCTAATGTGTGTCTGTTGTTGAAACACAGGAGACTTTCAGGGTTGCGGAGACTTTTTCCCCCCTCGAACGGCTGGTCGCACCGGTGCGACCTCTGATAATTTTAAGTCGCACCATTGAAAAATAAGGTCGCATGTGCGACCAAATTAGTCGCACTCTAGAGCCCTGGTTCACATGATACATGTGATGGTGTCAAGTCAACAGTAATAGAAAGTTTAAGTGTGACCAGATTTAAGAAACATCATCAGTACTTTAAGTCTCACAAAAACCTTCAGACCAGTGGTATTTTCGGGACAAAGATTTTCCAGCGATGTACATTTTTTTACATAGATATATCTGTTCTATTCATGTTTTTACTATTTTGGGCTCTGGCTCGACTGTAAAATGGCATGGTTCAGTCTAGTAATGGCCCTCAATGGCATTACAGCAATTATGATATTTCATGCAACTGGGTGACAATAAATCTGAATGTCTTAATAAAAGAACTCTAAATAATTTGGTACTAAATAGATTTGATCTCTGTCTACATAAATCCATCTGTAGGAATTTTGTTTAATGCGTATTCCTCCGTGTGATATGTGACTCTAAATATGAATCCCTGTGACATTCATGAATGTTTCTGTCTAAATTGCCGCGATTGTCAAAGCAGAACCCCCCCCCCAATCCCCCCTTAGGTGAAGGCCAAAGTAAACGCTGGCAGAGTCCAGGTTCTGTTCCCCCTGTGGCTTTAATGTCATTAAAGATTCATTTGACTCCTTTAGTCTGATTGAATTATTCAGCCTGGCCATGAGCAGCAGAGTTAATACTATGAGATTTTAATAAGCAGGCAGGTGAAGAGGGTCAGGGAGGGAAAGAAAGAGAGAAAATGGCTGGGGGCAAAGAGGTAGAAAGAAGGAAGGCAGAAGAGACAGACAGAGATGGAGAGAATGGGTCACAGTGTGTCACTGGTAATAGGGGTCTCATGAATATTTCACACGTGATGTGTTATCACATGACATGACACAAAATGTTGACAGTGTGAGAATCCTTGTACATTCAGCCTGACGGCTGCTTTTAAAGGGACAGTTCCACCAAAAATGCATTTTCAAACTAGTAGGACTTTCTTCCTTTTTGTGAAAAACAAAAGGTGGATATTTTTGAAATGCTATTTCATAGTATACTTAGAGAAAATGGGCTGGCAAGCTTTGAAGCGACAAAAAAGTACAATAACAGTGATGTTTTTGACTTTTCTTTTTTGTTTTGGAGCTTGGCAGCCCAAGTCACCATTCAATTTCATCATGTGGAACAAAGTGGCCAGTAAATTGAATAATCTTTTCTGCTATTTTGACATCATATGTCACGAAACGTGTGGTGATAGAGAAGAACCCAAATGCAGGCAGCGGTACGGGGTAACAAAATAAATTTATAAAACACAAAACAAAAACCCACAATGGGGTAAAATACAGGGGATAAACAAAGACAGCCAAACAGGAACAAAAAACTCACGTAGGGTATCAAACTGTAACAAAAACTCTCAGGAACAGAGTGCTGGGGCAGAAACGCTGGGACACAACATAAGGATAAATCCTGGGTACAGCAGTTCAGACAAGCAAAGTTACAAGTATGTATAAGAACAAACGAGCACAGGACAGAGAATACAAGGGCATTAAATAGGGAGACGAACAAAGGATAATTAACAATAGGCAGGTGTGGGTAATGAAACACTCAAGGGAAGCTAACGAGGAGACGAGAGGGGCGGGGCCATAGACGAGACACGAGAAGGAGCATGACAGCCAATATCTAAGCCATGCCATGTCCTTCTCACACAAAACCCTAGACTTAGTCATGACTCCGCTGCAAGAATAAGAATAAACATGACATGATAGCGGAATCATGACATCATATTGTTTATTGTGGTACATATGGATGTTCTTCTACTTTTTAATTTATTTTATGCCAAGCTTAGACATTAAACACATGGAGCCAAAGAGAGAGAGATGGTTGAGACCAGACATTTCATAGAAGTTAAGTGTATGCAGTTTTCTGCCATCAAACTTTCTCATGGTCCATCTGTCACCTTCTTCCTGCAAATTGATATAGATCCCCATCTTCCATATTCAGTGAGTTAACTCTTGTAGTTTCGCCTAGAGGAAAGCTTTCCCATGCCTGAAGCAAAGCATGATTAAAGCCTCTTTTCTCTAGTCATTGATATAGTCTGCAAGGTCTTACTGGTTTCTTAGCCTCGCTCAAGGCTTTACCTGAAGATAACTGGTTTTATCACAGCAGCGTATAAGGATTATCTGAATCTTATCATGTTGGTCTTGACTTGAAGAGCTTGACTTGAAGAGGAGTTGAGTTGATTCTTTAATAGTCTAGTGTATGGAATTTAGTGGCATCTAGGGGTGAGGTTGCGAATTGCAACCAACGGCTCACTCCATCCCTCCCTTTCGAAGCTATACGGTGGTATCGTCACATTTTTTGCTGAAGAAGATAATGTATTAATGAAATGCACTCTGTAGAGCAGTTTGTCCGTTTAGGGCTACTGTTGAAAAAACATGGAGAATTCCATGTAAGGGGAACTGCGGTGTATGTAGATAGAAATAGCTCTAAAAAGAAATATAGCGAAAGTGAATTGTACTAAATGCCAGTTAAAGTTTTCACAAGATTGTCATTGTTTTTCATAGATATTGCTGTTAATTTTTTCATACAACAAAGAAGCTTTCACATTTTTTCATACTATTTTCTCATATAATTCTCATTATTCATATTATAATGTAAATTGGTTTGAAAGTGGTACTAATTCTTCCCCTTTCAGTCTGATGGAAATTGTCAAGAGAACCTGGACTAAAAAACTGGCATGAATGCATTGTAATTTATCAAGAATACCTGAATACCTTAATGTATTATGTCTATACAGACTTCATAAGAATTAATGCCAAAACACAGTTACGTGATTGCCCTTTTAAATTACATGTCTGTATCTGATAAATTCTGTTTACCCCCATGTGAGCCTCAAAACATTAGTAATTTAAGCTCCCTTATGGGCAAACATTGCAAAAATGCAGTTCTGGATTCTGCGGTTGTGTTGTTTTCTAATAACTACATAGTTATATCAACAAATTGAACTGAACATACATCATCTCTCTTAATTCATTGCACAGCCCATGTGGTTAATTTTCATATTTAAACTTTATGCAATTTGTACTACCCGACATATTAAGTATCATTAGTTTGTTTGTCTGGTTCACAATTTTGGTTGTTTTAAAAGAATCAATGTTTTCGTAACAAGTGACAATAGGTTATATGTGCATCCCAAACATCCTTAAAAGGGAATATTGTCAGATTTGCATTTAGTATTGATTATCTCTCTCGTTTTCACTTTCTTCCTCCACTGACGTCACCATTATATAATTGTTGATGCTATTCATGCTCTCTCTGTCTGGCCGGGTATTGCAACCCCTGGCAACAGAACCGACCACCCCAGGATACTTCTATTCATCTGACTCTCCCATTAGACTAGCTTTGTATGCCCATTCGCTATTTTGTTTGCATGTCTTTGTGTCGCTTGCTTACGGTTAAATGTCACATACCTTGGCATCCCCCCACAAAAAGGGGAAAAAGCAGGAGTGTTGGGCAGGTTGTAATGATGTTGGCTGTATAGACTGCAGTTTGCACTCCAGGGAGTATGAGCTTGAGCTGGTTGTTACTAGCCTGGCTGAACTCAATACTGCAACACTGTTTTTTACTAGCCTTGAGTTGTTTACCTCTTCTTTTTCTTTAAAAACTATTTTGTTCCCTTCTTGTTTCAGCAGCAACACCTCTGAAGAGCTAAAGTTGGAGACCGCAGGTAAGCCTGTTTAAGCTCTCAAACTTCTTTCCCCAAATTTGTATCCTGTTGTCACTTGAATGCTATTAGCTGGAGGTTTCTGTATATTCACAATTATACGCCTTGGATTTCCTTGCGGCCAGGAATGGACAAGCTTTAGAATTTAAGAGTTAGCGTACTTGTAATTCATGAATCGGACTGTGAATTTAATATAAGGGTTTAATTGGCTGTTGAATTGGAATGACGGGAGATTGGAAATGAACTGCCGTGCAATTTAAAGACATTGAAATGGTCAAGCAACATCAACAAAATTGAGAACAGATAAATTCACAAGTGTCTTGGCAAATTGTTTAAGTTTTTATGTTTAATTGTGCAGCTTTGTTCCTGGGAAATGATGTGTTAATTTAATCATTTATTATATTTAATATCATATAATAGGATATGACATATCCTATTAAATACTGTTTTTAATAATTGTCGTTTTAAATCATTTTTAATATAAAATTAATTGTTCGTAACGAAAATGAAATGTTTTAAGCGTCGCTACTATAGCAATTGCATGCATTAAATATGATTCTATTTTAATTCAGAATTTCTTAATCAAAATTCTAATTCAAGACTTTAATTTCAAGGCATTCTTAATTCACCCCTAAACGGCATTCAAGCCAAACTCTGACACGTGTTTTCAAGCAGTGATGGCCATTTTAATAAGGCGTCATTATCTTTATTCCGTGAACAACGTCCAGAAGTTCCTGAAGTCTTGACATTCTGGTTCCATAATATGCACTAGGTCAATGGTTGCCATGACGAATTCATTTGAGTGTCAAGTCATTAAAGTGGCCTTGTGGACTTTTCTGCCCTACCGTACTAAGCCTGATTACTGCTAATCACCAGCGCTTTGAATCATTAAAAAGCCACAGTGAGGTGCAAACGTATGGGGATGCGCGCGCTGAAAAGATCTATGTGAGAAAGGAAAAGTTAAAGACAAGTGGCTTGATGCTAAGACTAGGAAATCAAACATAATATTTCGCTTTGCCAGACACGTAGGAGGGAGATTGACACGCTGACTCCGACCCGTCTAGCTATTTTTAACAGCTACTCGCACGTCTTAATTACAAAGTAAAGAATTGTCAAATCCGTCTCTCGTGTGAAAAGTTGGCTCTGTACTTTTAATAGGAGGTATGTGCCAGTATACCATCCAGGGACATTAGCTTATGTTCTGACAAAAAAAAAAACATCGTTTAGATCAAAGGAAATTAAGTAGACGTGTCGATCGCATTTCACGTAATTGGGTTTGCAGAGATTAGGGATACTGAATGAATTTAATCATTTCTGTGGGGTGACATCGTACCCAGACAGTGAATTTTACTGAACTCTATGCAATAATTGTAATACGTATGACTGTTTCTTAATAGTGTTGTGGACTTACTTAAAAATGAAAACTGAATACAACAAGTTTATAGTGGTCAGCAGTGATCAATATCAGCATTGATATTCTTCCTGAATCAGTTTTGAGCTGAACATCATTAGGAGTCTTTATGAGTGTTATCTCCATGCTGTAATGTAGTCAGAATCCAGATGGAAAATTGTAGCCATTTGATTTTAGGAATTCATTCAGCTGATTGAAAACAACCTTCTCAATGATCTTGTCTATGAAGGAAAGATTTTAGATTAGCCTTCATTTGTTTAGTATGGAGTTATCCAGATGGCTCTTAACAAATGCAGGTTTCAGAGACCCTGGAAAGATTCCTGATCTGAGTTGGCCATTTACCACTTTTAATGGTTCGGTTTAAAGACATATTTAAGAAAAATGTGGACCGTGTTTCAGGTTAAAGATATTTCCAAAGTTTGGTCAATGGCTTGAGAATAAAACAGTGAATATCTAATACTGTATGTTGCTGTTACAATGTCTTTCTAATGTCGTGCTATATGAGGACATGCGGGGTAAAATGAGAGATTTTCCCAGAATTGGATGGGAAGGTATCTTGTGATCTGTAGCAAATAAAGTCCGGGTTAATGTTCCTGTTAATTATATTTGAGAAGAAGATCCATCTAGCTGTGCTTAGTTCCACATTGAAAGCGTGAAGATTGCGTTTATAGATGTTATAATGGATTTCATGTTTTGTTTTCAACCGCATGCAGCTTTTCTGCATTTCATCTCATGCTTTATACGTCTGCGGTGTTCCTCTATGCACTATGCCTGCCAGTCATTTTGTCTGACCTTTACAGGGACGATGTTATCAAAAGCTGCATTTTTAATTTTTCAGTTAAAGAAGCCAAGAAGAAACATCAATAGAGCCTGTGGATAAACTTTCATGGTCACGAATGATGTCGTAGAAAATACAAACCACTCAGACTGTTATATTTTATCAATAACAGTGTTTAGACTCTTTCTGTCGTCTGCCGGATCTTTGTATTGTTTTTAGGGTTATTTATATGAAAAATAGTTTGTAAGATGAGCTGAAAGAAAATAGCAGTCGTGGATAGACGTATAATCGTCAGAAGATTAGATAGATTTGCTTGAGACGGCGCAAGACTTTCTACAACTTATCCAAAGAGACATAGAGCAAGCAACGGGCATACTGGGTTCCCGCTTGTTCTGGGAACATTTGTGAATGTCACTGCTATTGTAGCAAGGACTCGACACATACTGTATCACTGAGAGCTGTTATCAGTCGAGTAGTGCATGTAACCACTCTCTAGTGTCTGTGCGAACTATAGACAGAAAGCCAGCGTTCAGCTCTGCTGCTGCGCTGCTTGATATCTTCACCTTGTTCTTTTCTTTCTTCATGGCCACTGCCCTGTTTCTATGTATAATACTTTCATTGCAAAAGAACTTGTGAATGTGTCAAAAACTACATTGGCTAACATTTGTTAGTTGTATTTATTTATGCAGATACATTTCTAAATATTAAGTATAGTCACTGTTTAAATTTAGATGCAGGGGTTTTGTGTCTGAAGTATAGAATGCAGGATAAAGTAAAGTTTGGATCTCGTCTGGACCAGAGCCATTCCATGTTTTATCCCTCAACAGGTCAACAGATAGGTCCTCAAAATCTCCTGGTGATAAAACTAGATTCGGAAGTTTTCCAAGATTTCATAAATCACGGTCCACAGTGACATTTCTACTTCTGACAAAATTGCTTTACCTTAAAACGCCTGTTTAGCTTAACAGTACTGAATATGACTTCATAGTCTGAAAAATATTGATACATAGCATTTTATTAAAGATGTGAACAAAGGTGCATTGTCTTTGATTATGATGAAAATTCCTTTTATTATTATTTAATTCATGCATGATAACCTGGCCGGTTAAACCGCTTACGGGAAAGCAAATGAGGATTAGGTTTTTTTGAAAGGTAAACAGATTTTTTTTAAGAGGATAAAGCATATACAAATAAAATCATGATTTTTACAATGTGTCAATTATTTAAAAAAACGTTTAAAGTTTCCTCATTATCGTGAGACTTAATTACTGGAGAAATCCCTGATTTATCAGGTGTTACGTCCTTCTGGATTGGGTTATTCTCTCATCCAGTCAGCATGAGCCGGACCTTTTTGTGATACAAAACTAGACTGTTTTCTGTTTTCTTCCATCTAATCAGTTAAAACGTTTGTCTTCTTTCTCATGTAAATTCAGAGATGCAATTCAAACCCCACTTATACTCTAAAATAAACATTGACCCCCAAATAAAAACAAAACGGCCATAACCGAACAGGTCTGTATTCTTCAATATTTCAACATCTTTAATTAAACCAGATGTCCATAAAGACAAATGACAATAGATTTAAAGTGACAATGCTTACGTCATTCTCATTTGATGTTGAAATTGTACTTCTATTCCTCTTTGTTTAACAGAGACATTTTCAATCTGAAAGCCCTGTTACTTGGATGACAAAGTTATATAAAATATTCATATATGATATGATTGTTTCTGACTGCTACTTGCATTTCAAGCCAGAGTCATCCATTCATGCTTCATGCAGATGCTTGGTTTTCTCATAAATTCACAAATCAATACTGTGTCATAACATGGCAGAAGTCTTAAGCATGCACTCAGTGTGATGTTGTCTAAGAACACACTGTTCTAACTGCAGAATATTGAATACAGACACGCAGGGACACCTTGTTTACAGCAACCAATCAGATAATCCGGATTTAGCGAAGTCTGTGTTGTTTATATTGACAAGCCATGCAAGCATGACCGTCAAATTAAAAAAGAAAATCTTTCGTTTATGTGCCTTTACAGAAAGAGAATTCAGACAGTGATTTTAGTAGCAAATACATGGGCCTTACAAGACCATGATCCAGCCCTGGGCAAAATACTGTAAGCTTGTTTAGTTTATAGATTGAAGGTTCTTACCGAAAGAGTATGGAAAGGTCATGACTGAAGATTAGAGGCCGTGCTGTAAATATGAAAGATCAATAATTGAACCATACCCAACTCAATTCCCATTAAAATGATTTAATTCAATGGTTTTTGCTCTGTGTAGTTTGCCTAGACATCCAAAAGTCTACATCACACAACCCTACAGTTTAACTACAGTTTAAATAAGCAATGACCTTACTGATTTATAAATGTATAATACATACTACATAACCAAGTAACTAATATTGGTATTATACTGTAAATAAGTATAAAAACTTACGTAATTATGTAAAAATACGTAATATTTATTTTGTTTTCATTAGAAGTCGGGTGTCTTAGAAGTTAAGAACAATGTCTACAGTGTAAAAAAATATGTAAAATGGTAATATTTTGGCAGCTTGGGCACCAGAATATTTTTATTTAAAGTTACCTAAAATAAAATCTAAAATCAATATGTTTAAACATATTGTAAAATTAAAGATAAAATTCCGTAGAATATTATTTTTACAATGCATGTTAAATGTAACTATTACTGGTATCTTAGTTTATGTTACTTTTTTCAGTTGTTACAAAAATACGATTAACGGGAAAATTAAATTATGTTTAATTAAGTGCGATTTTGGAAGTGAAAATTCTTACAATGTGTTTACATTTTCTTACTTTAATAAACAAAATGTATTTAAAGAAATTGCTCTTAAAGTAACAGTTTACCAAAAAATAAGAAATTTTGTCATCTGTCTTTTCCAAACCTGTATAATTTCTTTGTCCTGATGAACGCAGCGAAAGATATTTTGAAGAATGACTGAAACCAAACCGTTCTTGCCCACCATTTACTACCATAGTAGAAAAAATTGCTTTATACATTTTTTTCTTCTTTTAAACACACTAATATCTACTTTGAAGAATGTAGGAAAGCAAGTAGTTCTGGGTCTTATTTCGACTTCTAATGTAGTTTTTCCTACTAACGGAGACCAATAACTGTTTAGTTACAAGCACAGATTTCATCACAACAGAAGGGCACATGATAAAGTGACTTTTTCTGTATAACAGAGGCAGAACAGGAGTAAACACATTAACAACAATGTTGTGTTCGACGAGCTTTTTAATGGTGAAAATGACAGTGGAATTATTCATTCTTCAGCCAGGTAGAACACAATCATGCTGCACAACCTCCCCTACAGCCAAGCAACACAACCCAACACCTCTATGTTCCTCTGAACACAATTAGCACACAGCCCAAAAGTGCAACCCCAAGAGCAACCTTCACTTTCAATACGAAAAAATAATTTCACAGCTGCAAAAATAAAGATACAAAAAAGTGAAAATTAAAAACAGCTCGTTCGCACTCACAACGCTCCGCCCACTCGCTTCCAGCATGCACTCTGATAGAGAGAGGGAGAGAGATATCTTTATTGCTAAGCACCGGGAGTCTGCGAAATACATCAAAGTCTAATATAAAAAACAACCAGCTCCCTCCAGCAGTTTAGAAAACAGATGATGATTGGAAGAAGGAAGATAGAGAGGATGAGAAAGAGAAAGAGAGGTGTAATTGCAGTCCCACACAAAGTGTTTCAGACCAAATAGCCTTGCAATTTTCAGGACGAAAGATGCAGCGGCTGCAGCAATTCCTCCAGCTCTCTGTTTTAATCTGAAGTCATTTACACTCATGTTGATCGCCGCACGCTTGATATTTTTGTCTCTGATGACCGTAATCATACAGCACTGAAACTTTATACTCCATTTGTGTCTTGACCTTTGGTGAAATTTCCAGAGTAGGCAGACTCGGCCTCCTCATACTCAGCTGAATCTCGAATAGTCGATTCATCTCAAAATGATATGACAGGTTGTGTACTGATTGATTAAAATAATGCAGCGTGTTATCTCTTATTTAATAAAAGCATTGCAAAAGTCACGTGAACCAGTGTCATGGGATTTTATTTCTTCCAGAAATCTCTATAATGTTTATATATTGATATTTTCTGGTAATTTAATGCCGTGTTGCAGCTGTTTCTTTTATTTGAGATGTATGTGCTGCGTTTTTGTTCTGAGTTTTGTATAGCATTCAAATGTTTTTAAAAAAGATAATATAGACTTGGATAAAAATTGGATGAGATATGTTTAAATTCATATTGAAATCTTCAAAAATATTGCAATTAGATTGCGTATTTGGGAGTTATGATCTTATGCTGTGTTCACACCAAACACAAATAATCGCGTTCCAAGCTCTTTATTACTCACGGGAAAAAAAACGTTATTTTTGCGTGGGTGACGTGAAAAAACATCACGCGACGGAGAGTGTCTTCGCAGGTCCGGACCCGTCAAAAAGTAGGTCTCAATAAGCTCTTCGAGCGAATTTCTCACTCGAATCGATATTTTCAACTTGCGTAAAATAGATTTGCATCGCCTGCCACAAGTTTGCATCTATGTTCGCGTCCTTGCTTTGACTGTATGTAATATACTCGCGCAAATCACTCACTTAGCGTTTAGTGTGAACTCAGCATTAGTCTTTTGAGATCTCTTCTAATTGAGATTTTAGAAAAATCCCATTTGATATTTTTCTTTATTACGGGACGGATCACATTCTAAAATAACCTTTTTTACAATAAGGACACAGATAAATATTAATTTTCAAAAATGATCTGATATGAAAGCAAAATGATATGTTTGCAATGGGTTTGTGTGTGTGCGTCAACTGCAGAGTGTAACGCTTAAGTTCAAAAGGCTCATACGCCTTCTCGAATTTGAGAATATAGCCCTATTTCCTTTCATCCTGTGAGGAAAGTAATGGTTCACCCCGGTGGTTCAAGACTTCATATGAAACTTAATGGCTGTCATAGAGATCAGTTTCAACAGACCGACCCGATAGGGGCAATTAGTGGCAGATAATGGCTCGTCCACCCACACCTTAAGTACTGCACTAAAATATTGATTTAATTCCCATCCTGTATATTCCCCTTAACCATTTGCTGTCGCTCTAAAAATATCTCATCCTGGCAGGCTGTCCATAGGACATGTTGAAACAGTGATGCTGAGGGAGGCAGAGCGAGAAAGGGTGAGAGAGAGACTTCGAAAGAAAAGACCTTTTTAGGCATGTCAGGATGGGGATTTACAATAGAAGAGAGCGAGAGAGCATTTCTATGAGTGCCTGAGGAGGACTGTGGTTTCTATCAATGGTGTGATACTCTGCAGGAGGAAGTACTGAAACGTGAGGGGTGTAATAAGGAAGTAGGGTCATTTTGGAACAATTCCAGAATTCCTAATCTGAAGTGAGACCGATTGGGAGATTTTTTCGAGCAATGTTTATAATGCCTTTGTGTTTACACGGCAAAAAAAGACAAAATAAAGCTTGCTATTGCTGTGTTGCTCATTGTTACATCAAGCTATCCGGCGGACTCATCGGGTCGTGTGAACTTTGTTGACCAATCAGAGTTGGTCACTGTTGACCAGTTACCTGTTAATGACTTAAATCTTAAAATCTTAAATATGTTTTTAGAAACTACTCATGCTACGGTTGCTAATTTGGTATTACCTATTTACGATATTTGCATCCACTTATTTTTGATGTCGCTATATTCTGATACAGCCGCATGCTCTTTCCACACACAGAAGGAACAGACGCAACACAAAGTGTTCATCCATATCATAGGTGGAAATGGAAGTGGAATTAGATGCTACAGTATTGGCTGTGTTGTTCTTGCATTATTAATGGTTGTTCTGACATGGAGCCCCCAAAGGAGGGAAAGAGGAGGTGAAGAAAGAGATGAAGATAGAGGAAGAGGAAGGAGGCAGTAGATCAATGACGACTAATGAACACGCTAGGAGTTTCTCTCCACTCATCTCTTGACACAGGTCGACCTCATCCAGTTTATTTCGCCTATCGTACGTTTCTGCATTACGCACTGTGACCGGCCTAAGGGTTCAATTAGATGCTATTGATTACCCACAATGCAAAGAGATGACAATGTCTGCCCTCCAGTACATATTACCACTGTTATTTTTTAGTGGTGGCTAATTACCAAAGCATTTTATTTCAAGTTTAACCTGGTCATATAAAAAGGAAATTAGATGTCGTATTAAGAAGATGAAGTTTAACCCCTAACTCCATTAATATTGTTTTGTATTGTAGGTTTAATTGACAAGCAATTAAAGCTACAGTTTGTAAAAAGACGGGAACGAGAATCATGTTAGCGGATGACGTAAAGTGATAAAGTTTTATAAATGTGTATAATTGTGGTCCATATATAAGGGACTGCTCGAAACAAGCTTTGTAGACGCTAGACACAACTTCCGCATTCGTCCACAACACTGTTGTCTTGCGGTTCCTACATCAGTAAAGGCGGTAACTAAGGGTAACGTGGATATGACGGCAATGACTGCACAGCCCCGTGTCACTGTAAGTACTAACACTGTCCTCGTGGTTTTTGGATATTTTACTGTATTTAAATTAATCTGAGAACCATCACTGAAAGTGATAATACAAACTAAATAAGACATCATAAAAATAAAATAGAATTAAACTTAAGCTTAATTTAAAAAGTATTTACCTTGCAAAATTTAAAGAAAAACGAAGTCTTCAAAAATGGTTCGATTTCTTCGTTCCAAAAATAAATAAATAAAGCATTCAATTTTTTCAGTATTTGATTTTGGGTTGAAATATGGCTCAAATGTTATCGTGACATCCAGTGATCTAAATGCTTGTTTGCATGTCCCGCATGCACATAAAGAAGGACGGCTCACTCTGTTGTTTTTTTCCATCATTCTGTCAGGCCACTCATGAAATGGTCAACAACTCTGAGCCTCGGGCTTTTTCTGTCAGCAACGCTAAATATCTTCTCACGCAGTGTCCCTGCAGATTCCCTCTGTCTGTTAAACCGTCTCCATGAACACACGCTCACGTACAAACCCAACACACACCACACATCTCACATCGGGTCCGGTGGGACATCACAACTTCGGCTTGTCTGTTAAACTTGTGCTTTGTTCACATGAGCGCACGCATATGCTTTCTGCAAAGGGCGGCTCTTGTCGTCGGTCTCTGCTGGAAATTGGCCTGGATGTCTTGGTTGTCACATGATTTATTAAGATGCTTTGTGCGCAATTCATTTGTGTAGGCGTGAATCATTTAATGGTGCTAAATATACTGTACCTGTGTTTACTTATTTAGTTGAGTAAACGTCAAACAGAGGACTATCTGTGAACATCATTAGAAAGGAAATACTGTGGTGCCGCCTATACATAGTAAATAATACCACAGCACTCATAATGCTGTACTGTATGCATCGTTGCACTGAAGGACTATTGTATTTATGTGTTGCTATGTATGGTATCAACATGATTCTTAAAGGTAATTTAAAGAAGACCATTGTTCTTGCACGGTTAAATGCGGTATTAGTATTGTATTCTGTCTAAAAAAAATCCAATCGCTGAGGTACTCTCTGGTGCTTGTTTATTTTTGTCTGCATGTATTTTGAGTGCATTATATTGCTGCTCGTGCATATTAAGATTTGCTGACTCTGGATTATTCAGACAGTCAATATCAGCACTTTTACTCTGAGATGCTCGACACAGATCCCAATTGGGCTAGAGAACAATTTGCTTTAGATTAGATTTTTTTTGTTTTGTTTACCATAATATCCATAATAATTAGTGGTGGGCCGTTAACGGCGTTAACGGCGTTAACGCAGTGAGACTCTTATCGCGCGATAAAAAAAATGTCGCCGTTAATCTATTCTCAAAGTTGGGTTGGGAGCTGGGTCTATACTACGCAAGCTATGATGACTTTCACCTTGATATTTTAGCGCGGATGTATACCAGCTTAACTGCACTGTACGGGGCGAGAACGAGATTTTTCAACTCGCGTGATTCGCGGAAGCAGAAGCCGCCTCATCATCTCATAACCAGGGCTTCATTCGCGCGATTCGCGCAGCCTCATCATCTCATAACCAGGGCTTCATTCGCGTCCTTAGCGCCGCCTCATCATCTCATAACCAGGGCTTCATTCGCGCGATTCGCGCAGCAAGTAGGTCTATTGGCTCTTTGCATTAACATATAAATCACTCGCGATTGACACGCCATTCGCGTTTGGTCTGAACACAACATAACGTTACTGTGAAATTACCGCATCAAACGTGACGTGCTAACATGGATACAGCTATGAAGCCGCCGGGTTTGCTTCAGGGAATATTAATTTTTAAGAAGCTTCCCAATGGAAACATCGACAAGACTAAGGTTGTTTGCACATTGTGCAATGCGGAATTGGTTTAAAAAAAAAAAACTTTCTCTCAACAGGTAGTGGTCTAGCTTTAGTTGAAACCAGTAACTTTGTATTGAGATCTAATGTATTATGGCTCCTGTATGACATATCGCTTGTTGCTCCCTCACTCTTTGTAAGTCGCTTTGGGTAAAAGCGTCTGCTAAATGACTAAATGTAAATGTAGGAGATCTTCCAGTCTCAAGTACCACCTAAACGCAAATCATCCCTTAGCTAATGCGGAAGTAAACACAAGTTCATCTTATTGAACATAATTTAATTTTCATCACCAATTATCATAGTAGAACAGCTTTCTCAAGCAGTTTGTGATGCATTTTGGAAACAGGAGATGAGCCCCTGGTCTAATGCGCCACCTGGCTTGAGAAACCCGTTCTCAAAGACTTACTTTTAGTCATTATTTGGGTAGCACACATATTCTGAATGCCTTCGGCAGAATTCAAATGAGCCATTTTAATCTAGATTAATCTAGATTAATTTTGAAATTAATCTAGATTAATCTAGATTAAAAAAATTAATCTATGCCCACCACTAATAATAATGCATAATGATGTTTAAAACAGATCTCTTTAACAGTGAAGTGTGTAATTTCTGGGCAGCCACTTGGAATCGCAGTGGGATGGACACGCCAACATGGACTGAACCAATGGGTGTGCCACTGCAGCACAGACATTACACACTTAATAATTTTGAATAAACTGACATATATATATATATATATTTATACAGCTGCGCCCCCATATTTAATCAGCATTTCTAGATGTATTGTCATCCAACAAAAAACTGTCAGCATGACAAGAGACATGAAAAAATACATTTACAAATATTATTGTTGTGGTGCTTAAAAGTGAATATTGTTAATAAAATAGTGAACTTGTTTTCTTTGCAGTGTTTGAGGTTTAAATAAAAACCCTTTATCTTTTCGGTTATTTTCACCTGTTTCTCCAGTTTTCCTTTATGCAAATACATTTAGGATTTTTTTTACTTGAAATTTGATGGAAATATAGTAGTTCACAGAATGTAAACACATACCTTTAAATATTCAATTCTGAAAATAATTATTTGAAATAGTCTCTCAATTGTTTTTACAGCTGTATGTATATACATATGAAGAGTTTTGTTGAATTTTTCTTTATTATGTTATCATGCTTTTATTGCGTTTTATTGTGATAGTTAGCTGTTGTTAGTCATTATGGCTTAAATCAAAACAAGCCAACCACAGTTTGATTGATATTAATTGGAATGCACAAAAAAACATGATTTTAGATTTTTTTGAAACAGAGTTATCTCATTTTGGAACCAAACTTTCATATATATATATATATGTGTTGTTTTATAGTTGTTTGTTTTGTGTAGCAGAAACAGAAAAAGTGTTATGCATCTAGTGTGTAATTACCGTTTTTTTTCAGCGATAAACTGCTTTGTAGTTGCACTTAAGAATTTGTTGTCCAGATATGATTCAGGCCATATATGATTCAGTACGCTGACTGACTGACAGGAAGAAGATGAAAGAACCTGTGACTCAAGCGAATCACATGCTCTTTGAGGAATTCTTAGAAGTGCTCTTCAAATCAACAAGTATAAAAGGCAGTTTTATTAAAAAACAGTTTTCACATCATTTCACGGGGGATGTGTGATGCTTTCGAATAACTGTATAAGCTACAGTAGATTCTGATCTGTGCTTTATATCCAGCAGAGACCTCCAGGCCTGAGAGAGCAGTGAACTGACTGCGTCTGTGCATATATGAGTTAAGAACATATATGTTCATAATTGACTGGTCAATTTACTATTAGAGATGGTGGATTTGTTACCCAAGTGGTGCTTTGATATCTGTAGTGGCAGTGAAGTCTGTTATCTCTTATTGAAATAAGTTCAATTAAAATTCTAAACCGGAGCCGTCATTTCTGATCTGTAACAGCCATGTACACACAACAAACGCTGATCTTTGAAATTCCTGAGAGACCTCAGTCAGCCAAATCTGACATAAACATAGCTAAGTGCTGATGGCTGTTGGAGTCAGCAGAGCTTTGTCCTGTAAAATTCATTAGAGAGTGCATGCAGTTGCAGTTGCAGACGCAGAGGATGGGTGCCACTGACTCGCTTGTGTTGCATGACGCTCGGGTTGACTGAGGAAACAGAGTTTTTTTACTCCCCCCCTCATCTGAATCACCCTGCCTTTGGGGCTTTACCAAAGGAGACTCTTCAAACACTGCTTTGTACTGGAGTTGAGAATCAAGATTAATGCACTTCCACCGCACGACTCGCTTGAAGGAAAGAGACCCGGTATAATTAACACCACGGGGCCCAGGAGGGGAATTGGGAGAGGGAATTCATACAAAATCAGAGAGAATGATGACACGGGTAATATCTTTTGTTAGTTTTTTCTTTTTTGTGTAATGTTTTGATTACATGTGAGTCAACCAAAAGCGTTACAGTGTCCAACAGCAGAAACAGCCACTACAACTAACAGTACAGCTGTGTGGACGCCCAATCAATGTCCGAGCACACCAAGGACGATAGCCATAACTTTAACGACAATGTTATCAAATCGTATTAAATTTAAAAGAATAGCAGAGCCCACAGCACAAATATACCAGTAAGAATGGTGGAGCAATATTGCTACAGCACTTTTTTTAATAAGCAGGCAAACAAAATTCACATTTAATGGGCTCAGGTATATAAAATGTAAAAGTACAGCATGCAAGCTTAGAATAAACGTACAGGAACGCTGTTTCCATTGATGTGGATACTAATGTAGTTATCAAATCCACAGCCATACATGTTTTATAAATTGTTCACTCACTTGGCATGGGAAGTTTGTGTACGCCGATTTAGTGCAGATTTAGTAAATACATAACTTTTAACACATAATGCCCCGGTTTCACCGACAAGGTTTAAGATTAGTCCCAGACTAAATTAATTTTGAGCTGTCTTAACTGAAAATAACTGGCCCTGAGGTATCGTATAATATGTCAGTGCCATTGTTTTGTTTCAAGATGGACATCAGTAATGTTTTTTTCTACGGCATTTTAATAAAAGCGACTTAAATAGCTGAAATTCACTAAGGCATAGTACTGGTTTAGGGTAAGCCTTGTCTATGAAACCAGGCCTATAAGCATTTTTGGAGCATTCTCCACGCTGGTTCATTTGCATTGAAGCAATAGAGAATGCTCACCTTAAATATGATTTTTTTTTAAGGATGAAAAGAAAGGAGGAGATAAAGGGTGACTGTTCTTTTACTAATATTAATTACAGATTCTATATTTAAGCGTTGACTGTTAATCTGGTCTCTGTCTACTTGGTGTTCGAAATGGCGAGCAATCTAAACATTAAGTAGACAAATTGCCTGGTATGTAAAAAATTACATTTGGAACCCTAGTTACGGTTTATAGTTATCATTCTTGGTGTGAACAGACCTTAAGCAAAGCCCGTTTATGGAAGTCGTGCCACTCAGTGGCCATGTTTGCAATGCCATGGGTAGTTGTTTACGTCATAGCAGTCAACAGTCCTACCTCCTTGAATGGTTGAAGGCAGATGTTTCTAAAACCGCTGGCAAAAATCACAACTACTGTAAATGGCATATTTGCGATCAATGAGTAAACCTGATATGGACTATATGGAAAATGTTAAGGTCTTTTAGTTGCTGCGCATGCGCACAAAGAATCGTCAGTCTTTATAGATTGATGATTGGATCTTTTTACTGATAGGCGGGACTTTCTTTGCTAAAGCGGCTATATTGAGCGTTGCTTTCCCCTCAGTTCATTGTGATGGCAGTGGGGCAACTTGTTAAAGTATATTATATTTACCTTTACTCCGCCGACTGTGGGGATGTTACCATCCACTGGTTAAAGTCAACTCACATATTTTTCACACGTTGTTTGTTTCCAACATTTGTTCGCGTGCCCAGGCGAATTTCTGCAGTGTTCCACATGCTTTTTCTGACATTGAAAATGCTTTCGGAGACCAATCAATCACCAGTCGACCTGCATAAAATTTCCATCCCTTGCGTCGACATTCAGACTTGAATTTGTAACGCCATTTCTCGCCATTTCAAAGCCCCAGTCCAATTTTGCTGCTCTGCGGAGAATATGTGTTCTAAAGTGATGCTTCAGCAACTTAATTGCACAGAGGTGTTGGAGTAGGTTTACAGACCCTTCAACACACTGTGACATATTACACCACGTTCGGCTAATCTTCAAAATACGGACTAAGCGTGTAGCTCCCTGATTATTCCCCATTCCCTCCGTCTGAATTTCATTATCATCACAGCTATCATTTAAATTGGAGCGAGTAGAACAGAAGGAAGGTGTTGGGTACACTTTAAATATATAAATAAATATATGTTAACCAGGGACAGGAATGAAATATGGCATTCCCATTTCAATGCAAATGAAGGAGAGGATGAATGCTGCTTTGGATTTACAGAGCTACATTACAATGAGGAGCGTAGCACCAATGTTTCTCTGAACTCAACACTTTCCTATAGGCTGAGGAAATTAGTGTTCAGGGCTCTGCACTCGACACAAATGAAACTGTCTGTCAGCATGAATCCTTTTCCACGAAAGAAGCAAAATGAAGGTGTCTTCCCTCTCTTTAAGATGAGTTTCTAATGCTATGGAACAGTAATGGGTGTTTATTTAAAGGAACAGTTCGCCCGAAAATGAACTGTTTCTTTACTCACTCTTGTGTCATTGCAAACCCATTTTTTTGTTGAATACAAAAGGTGAAGCTGTAAACCTCCAAAAATGTGGTTGTTCTTGTAGGAGAACACTGCCTTCCATGAATGTGTTTTAGAGGTGCGTCTCTCCTTTCACAATCTAAATATGCCTTCTTTATTTTCCCCTTCCATCAGTTAGTTTTTCCTTGTTTGTCTGTCATATGTCTGCTAAATCAAGTTGCATCTATTTAGATGTATCGCGTTTGCAATTTGCCTCAGTCATTTCCGAATGGAGATTGGTGAGGAGACATGTGGGTTCTGGGAAATTGTCCAGGTGTGAAAATATTGTGCGTGTTCATTTGTGTGATAGATTACAGGGGGGTTCTGTAGGCCTTAGAGACGCAAGAGGGAAGCTGGAGTGAGTTTTTCACAGCGTTTCCCATTGATGTGTTTGTGTGGACTTTCACATAAAACTGTGACTTTGCACAGTATGTGCGACAATCTGTCTTGCTTCAATTTCATTCATTCAGAAATTCTCTTTGTCAGACTTGTACATTTTTAGTCTGAGCGCATTAAAGGTGAGTTTGTCAAGTGCTTTATGAGATTTTATGCAATTGATCCGTATAAAAGTCAGTTCTTAGTTTGAAATGCATTAAATGGAAATTATTCATGCCAATTGTTTTGTCTTAAACACTACAAATGTTCATACAAGCATACAAGTTTGTAATAGTGATAGAATGTAAAACAAAAAATGATTGCAATGAATTACAATAACATTATGATACACTTGATCTTTACTATAAAAATGCTGGGTTATTTATAACCCACTGTTGGGTCAAAATTATATTTGACGCGATAATGGATTAAAACAACCCAGCATAGGGTTAGATTACAACCCAACCATTGGGGTTCGTCCATTTTTGAAGTATAATTGTTTTTAAAGCTCTAATGTGTAACTGTTTGGAGAATCTATTGACAGAAATGCAATGTTATATTCATAACTATGTCTTCAGGGGTGTATAAAGTCCTTACATAATGAAGCGTTATGTTTTTATTACATTAGAAGAGATTTTATCTATACACACCACACCCTTACATGGAATTTGCCATTTTGTTTGTACAGTAAAAGGACAAACTGTTTTACTAAGCGGGTTTTGTAAAAAAATTATCTTCTTCGACCAACAAGCAAAAATGTGATGACATCTTAGTCCTGTGTCAGCCACCGTAGTGCTTCGAAAGGGAGGGGGGCAGGGGTGAACTGAGCCGTTGGTTGCAATTCACAACCTCACCGCTAGATGCCGCTAAATTTCATACACTCGACCTTTAGGATAATATAATTTCAGTTTGGTGTGTCAAATTTTATAGCACCTAAATACAATATTCTGTGTAGACTCTATTGTTTTAAGCTTATAACGTCTTCACAGCACCACAGAGATGGACACTTGTGACACCATGTGTATTTTAAAGACTGAAAATAATGTACATCGGCTGACCTTGTTCTCGACACCTTCCGCTGTCTGTGTGTGACTCCACGATTCTGTGTTTAAGTCAGAGTAACGCGTCGCTGGAGAGACAGATATCCTCACGCACTTCAGCAAAGCGTGTAGAAAAACTTCACGTCACCTCCTCTCTCTGATCTTTTGGTACAAGTGAACAGAGGACCCGGAATAGACGCAAGTCGGGAATCTCTCAAGGCGCTATAGCTGACTTGAACACGGATGACGGGTCAGAAAAAGAGTTACTGCCTTGTGCACATTTTGCTCTATATTTTTTTTCCTGCCCGCCATCAGATCAAGTCAAATCAGAATCAAAATGTGCAGCAGGGGTTTGACAGTTACAGCGGCGAGTTTAAGGGAAACTAAATGACTTTTTAAATGCATCCTTTTTGATTTGCGCAAACCGTTGTGCATTTGAAAGATCTCAGCATGTCACGTAACACTCTTATTTTTAAGAAAACCATGTGTACACATTGCTATACTAAGAAAAAGTGATGCTTGCAACAGCAGTGGGTCCGAGTCACAGGCAGCACACAAACTGCTACAATGTGTACCTTAAAGGTATAGTTCGCCCAAAATATTTTTTGTCATCATTTACTCCCTCTCTTGTCATTTCAAACCTGTATGACTTTCTTTCTTCTGCAGAACACAAAAGAAGATATCTTGAAGAATGCTGGTATCCGAACAACGGCAGAACCAATTGCATTGGTTTTCTGTCCATACAATAGAATTGAATGGGTACCGCCATTGTTCGCCTACCAACCTTTTTCAAAATACCTTATTTTGTGTTTCGCAGCAGAAAGAAAGTCATACAGGTTTGAAATGACAAAATGGCTAAATGTTGTAAATGATGACAGAATTTAAATTTTAGTGGGAACATTTTTACTCTAAGTGTAATGTAAATCACTTTGGATTGAAGCGTCTGCCAAATGTTAATTCTCCAGCATAACCAAAATAGTTGTTTTTGAGGTTGTCGGGAATTTAAAATCGAGTCTTGCCATAACGATCGCTATACTTAATGCTGAGAAAACAAGTTTGAGGATGAAATATTGTCTCATAACATCTGTGAGGCATCTTTCATTTCCCTGAACCTGTTGCTGAATGCTGCCAAATATTCCCTTTTCTACAGTTTCACGAAACACTAGGTTTCAGCGATAAAACGGCACGCACCCACGACATTTTGGACTGGAAAATCTTTCCGTTCTATTTACTAATCTAGACCCACTGCCAGGTACATGGCTGATTAACTCTAATTATGTATCTAAACTAACCAACTTCGTTCTCTAGCCAGCAATATTGGTTTTCCTCAAATCTTAAACTCGCAGTGCCTTGTGTGACATAATTAAGTTCTGTCCAAGTTAATTCTCTGGCAGGTTTAATGATGCATTTAAAGTTATTCCTCTAGCAGCATTAGCAGCAGGGGAAGAGGTCCACAGGGAATGAAGTGTGGAGCCGAGTGCATTAAAAGTTTGGACTTACCTGCTGTAATGGTTTAGGCATTGGTGATTGGATGAGATTGGAACATCGGTGCCTAATGAAAGCTATCTAAACCATGGCCGTGCAACAGTCTTTTAAAGGTGGATCATTGTAATAGGGGCGGGAATGACGAGTCATTGTGTTATACAGACTTGCGTGTGTAATGACCGACTGCCCTTGATGTTTCACTCCAGGAACACTCCGACTTTTAAAATAGTTTTAGGTTTTGGTAATCGATGTGGCTTGTGTCACATATTGCACAAGAAAAATGAATAGCAGAAAGACCTTCAATGCCTGATGTAGTGGGCGGCCAGTCATAACAAAATAAATGGCTGTGCAGAGGTTAACAATTAAGTCAGACAGTTTTGTGAACAAGGCACAGTATGTACAGTAAGTTTAATTTACATTTGCATTTGAAGGTTTTGCTCAAATAATAAAGTTAAATAGTGTTCTTTCAGTGCTATGGTTTATGAGCTTACATATAAAGAACAAGTGCTTAGGATATTCAGTCCTTCAAAATGGAGTTTGTAACTTTTTGGAGGATCTATTGACAGAAATGTAATATAATGTACATAACTAGGTCTTCAGAGGTGTATACAGACATTACATAATGAAGTGTTATGTTTTTATTACCTTAGAATGAGCTAATTCTGTCTACACACACCACAGGTCCCCTTACATGGAATTCACCATGTTGTTTCTACAGTAGCCCAAAATGGACAAACCGCTCTACAGAACGTGTTTCGTAAAAATGTCGTCATCTTCAGCAAAGAAGCGAAAAGATGACAACATGTTAGTTCTGTGTTAGCCGCCATAGTGCTTCGATAGGGGAGAGGGGTGGATGGAGTGAGCCGTTGGTTGCAATATGCAACCTCACCGCTAGATGCCGCTAAATTTCATACACCTTTAACAACATTACTATTGTTTGAGATTCAATTGATCAGTATGCCACACCATATTTCACAAAAACGACAGATGTGGTTGATATTACTGTAAATATAGTTTCTGTCAATTTGTTTTTGTGTTTATTGTGTTAGTGATGTATCCCATCTGTCTTTTCCACTGTCATTGTTTATTCAGCGCTAAATAAACTTTATTTGTTGCCGTCATATGCCTCTGATTTCCCTTTTGTAAACCTTCTATTTTTGTTTGTGTTGCAGGGTTGTGGCTGGGCAGTCTACGGGCCGTGCACAGATTTTACAGCATCGTCATTCCATCCCATTCTGCCTCATCTGGTTCAGCAGCATTTCCTGAGCGCCCGTCATAAGGGATTTAAACTTGAGTGTTTTTCACGCATGGATAGTATACGTTTGATATTTTGACATTTCACTCCATTTATTTCTGTATGCACAAGGGAAGCTGTATAAAGAGAAACAATGCAATGACTGATTTTACGTTACGTGACTGACTTTATAAGAGTTCTTGCCGGTTGTTCATCTCCTGGATTCCTCCCGAAAATCGACCCATTGGCTGTGATGAAACTCTTTTATCATTCACAATAGAGCGTCAGCGGTGGGATTTTGAAGTAAAAAAATCCAATTCATTTTCTCCATAGAGAAATTCATTTTTAACGGTAATGTATTTATGTTTCAAGAGAGACCCACCATGAGCATTGAGTTTGCTATGTGAAAGCATGTGCTTCTCAAGAAATACGAGTCAGTAAAAACGGATGTTTATTGGCTGGCTTCATAGTGAAAACCCACAGTACATTTGTCTGAAAAAAAGATCTACAAATCGGAAAAGTCCCTAAAAATGCGGATATTTTAATATTTAACAATATATTTTGAATTCATTTTTTTACTTATAATCAGCGACAATAATATTGGGCTGTTTAGTGTTTAGTCCACATGTTTTTCCCCAATTGTCAAATACAGTTTTGCTTTAAATCAAACATTGCATGCTGCGATTCATCTCAGAGCTGGTTAGTTTTGTTTTAATTTAAATCCCAATGGTAGAAATGAATGAGAACAATAACCCTGGAATCCAAGCTGTGCGGTCGCCCTCCATTGTGCTTTTAAAATTTAAATACACAAGTATGAGAAACCAGACGTGAAGGGCACCCGAGAGCAAACAGAACCTTCCCTCACATCATTTCCTGCTTTATATTCCCTGCACTATTCTGTGGCTTTTCTAAATAACATCAGGAGTGATAAACTTAGCCATTTTACCAGCCTGTCTTCTTTCCTTCTTCCTCTCTCACCTTCTCTGTTCTCGAGCATCTGAAATATGTGGCATGCGCCCATAATTGCATGCAGACGTGTTAAAGGGAAAATCTGTTAGAAGACCATCGGCTCTGACAAGTTGGGAGCTCCACCACTGTCACCAGCTCCCATCTACTCTGCATTAGGAGAGAAGCCCCATGCAACATCTCTGACCTAATAGAAAGTGAGTGGTTTAAGAAAGCAGCCGGCGAGCAGCTCACCGTCAGCGTCTCAGTCGGCACCCTATTTCTCTCCTGGCCTCTCTCACTTTTTCTCACTGCATCCTTACGATCGCTCCATCCTGGCCTAATTAACGCCTGCCCATGAAGTAACTTGTAGCTGTCAGCGTCTGCCTGCTCCGCAAAAATCCAATAACTTCAGGGAGCAATTTAGATGGAACACCAGCTAAGCTCCAGCAAACTACAAATGGTGCATGAGACACGCCCAACTCCCCGCCTGACCTGACAGCACTGTGTGCTGCTGAAATCGGTTGTGTTAATGCATGCCAACTCATTGACTGCCAGGTGGAAAGTACAACAGACTGGGTTGCTGTATCTTAAAACTGTTGTTTTTGTTCATGTCTGTTTTGTGTTAGTTTTATCTGGGTACTTTGAAAATGGGATGCATTTGAATGGGATATGTGCCAAGTCTTTTTGCAAAAAATGTTTTGCCTGCCGTTTATTACGTTTGTAAATTAAAGTTTTTGTTTACTAGTGATGGTGTCGTTTTTACTTGTAGATATTTCCAAAACAATCTGCTTATCGTTCTGTTGTGTAATATCTGTAAGCAGTTATTTTGCCAATAACAATTAACCAATTGCACTTGAACAAAAAGTATTTTGCATGAATTGGTTAAATTATATGAACAGACATAACACACTCAGACTCTAAAAAAAGCATCCCGTAAAATGGAGCGCAACTTTAAGAAAACGAATTTAGAGGTATTTCGTATAGCATGGAAGGATAGTACTCGAAATTACAGGAATGCAATAAAAACGTCTAGATCCGCCTACTTTTCAACACTAATAGAGGAAAACCATCACAACCCTAGGTTCTTATTTAACACCGTGGCTAAATTAACAAAAAATAAGTCGTCATCGACGTCAGATTCTGATTATCAGCATAACAGTGATGAATTTATGAACTACTTCACAAGTAAAATCCAAGATATAAGAGAAAAAATTATAACAATGCAACCTGTAGTGAAATCCGCTGAACAAACTAACTACAGCACCCCTAAGGAGAAATTGCAATTATTTTCTACAGTAGATCACGATGAACTGTCTAAAATCATTAAATCATCTAAATCATCAACATGCATGCTAGACCCTATACCTACAAAACTACTGAAAGAAATGCTCCCCGAAATTATAGATCCTCTTCTTAGTATTATTAACTCATCTCTGACATTAGGACATGTGCCTAAAGCATTTAAGGTGGCTGTTATAAGGCCTCTTTTAAAAAAAACCAAACTCGACCCCAAAGAACTAGGGAATTACAGGCCTATATCGAATTTACCTTTTATATCTAAAGTTCTGGAAAAAGTAGTTTCAACTCAATTATGCTCCTTCCTCCAAAGGAATGACATTAATGATGAATTCCAGTCTGGATTTCGAGCATGTCACAGTACAGAGACTGCTTTGATCAGAGTTACAAATGATCTGCTTTTAGCGTCTGACCGTGGCTGTATTTCGTTATTGGTGCTGCTAGACCTCAGTGCTGCATTTGACACCATTGACCACAGCATACTTCTACATAGACTCGAAAATTACGTCGGCATTAACGGAATAGCATTGAAATGGTTTAAGTCTTATTTATCCGACCGTTTTCAATTTGTAGCAATAAACAATGAGGTGTCCCGCAAATCACAAGTCCAGTACGGTGTACCACAGGGCTCAGTCTTGGGACCCCTGCTCTTCGCATTATACATGCTACCTCTAGGAGATATAATAAAGCGACACGGAATTAGCTTTCACTGTTATGCTGATGATACTCAACTTTATATTTCCTCGATGCCTCATGAAACCCAGCAGTTTCATCGAATAAAGGATTGCATAGTTGACTTAAAAATGTGGATGAGTAACAATTTTTTACTACTAAACTCGGACAAAACAGAAGTGTTACTTACTGGACCGAAAACTGCTATGCGTAACAACCAAGAATACTGCTTAACGATTGACGGATGCTCCATAAAATCCTCGTCATCAGCTAAGAATCTTGGCGTTGTATTTGACAGTACTCTCTCATTTGAAAGCCATGTCGCAAACACCTGTAAAATTGCATTTTTCCATCTTAAGAATATATCTAAATTACGTCATATGCTGTCACTGTCAGATGCAGAGAAATTAATTCATGCATTCATGACATCAAGACTAGATTACTGTAATGCACTTCTAGGTGGTTGCCCTGCGGGCCTATTACAAAAACTGCAACTGGTTCAAAACGCGGCAGCTCGAGTTCTTACACGTACAAAAAAGTATGAGCATATAACCCCGGTTCTGTCAACCTTGCACTGGTTACCTATAAAGCATCGCATTAACTTTAAGATCTTGCTTATTACCTATAAAGCCCTACATGGTCTAGCGCCGCAGTATTTGAATGAACTTCTATTGTATTACAGACCACCACGTACATTACGTTCTAAGGGGTCCTGTCAGTTGGTAATACCTAGAATTTCAAAATCAAGTGCAGGTGGTAGATCCTTTTCTTATCTAGCGCCTAAACTTTGGAATATTCTTCCCTGCACGGTCCGGGAGGCAGACACACTCTGTCAGTTTAAATCTAGACTAAAGACTCATCTTTTTAATCTTGCATACACTACACCTCCATAATATTAATCCTCAGAGGATTTAGGCTGCATTATTTAGATCAACCGGAACCAGGAACACATCCAACAACAAATGATGTACTTGTTGCATCAAAGAGTGCAGAACAGTACTCTACTCTCAGCCAGTCTTGTCTCTTTGTTCCAAGGTTACCGCAGGATGCAGTTCATGCCCAGACCTGATGGCAGAGCTGAGAATGGGAAGCGGTGACCTGACAAGTGCTAAGAGGATAGAGCTGGATAAAGGACGCGACAACTTTGTTTTTTTCTACAACATTTCAAATGCTATTAGATTGTTAATGATAATCTTTAATTTTTATATTTTTATTAAGCCTTGTTGTGCAAGCACTGATGAGCTTGTGCAGAGGCAGCAGCTTTTGCCAGAGGGGAACTGGAATCCCCTGGTTGGGCCTGGGTTCCCCTGAGGTTTTTTTTCTCGATGGGAGTTTTGGGTTCCTCACCACCGTTTGCATATTGTTTTGCACTATCTGCCTGGCCGGGGGGGCTGCTTTAGAATTCATACTTGTATTAAATGTGTCTCATGTACAGCTGCTTTGTAACAATGAAAATTGTAAAAAGCGCTATATAAATAAAGTTGAGTTGAGTTGAGTTGAGTATATGTCATATAACATTTGGCATAAAGTAATAAAAAAATGTGCCTATTCGATTAAATAAGCACACACAAATTTGCTTATTCCAAAAGTATGGATGACCTAAGAAGAGCCCAGAATTCACATTTCAAATCTTTTTTCTTCAAATTAATTTACTGTTTTGGAGTGACTTAACAGGTTGAAATTACTGTATGCATTTTTATTGACATTCCTTTCTTAATTTTCACAGACTTGTGTGTCATTTGTTTTGATTTTGGTGTCTGCTAGAGATACAGTGACAGATTAGGGGAAGCATCCCCAGAAATAAGTTTTTTTTACTAAATCTTTCATGCATAGTTTATAATTTCTTTAGTTTTAAACCAGGACCAATTTAATAAGATTTAGAAGAAACAAATGCCATCATTTAAATGCATTGAACATCTCTACAGCCTCATCATATACAAGGTAGGCTACGTAAAAAGTTTGTTAGTCAAAGGCAATACAAATGTTTATATTAGTTTATTAGTTTAACTTATATTCCTTTTTATTTAACTGCTGGACAGCAGCTGGAGTGACTTTAAAAGTTTTTGGCCAAATATATACAAAGCTGATCAGCTCACTGACTCGAAGACAGTGTTTCCTTTGGTGAAAGCTAATGTCCAGAGGTTCTTTAGCTTTGACTTTTATTGTCACTTGCATTTTGTTGAATCTGTTTGGAGTGATGTCATGGCTTAAGAGCTGTCCAATTTAAGAGGCTGTCACATTTTGGAGGATAGCGATTTCGAGAAAAGGCTCATTAAATAAAAAGATCAGAATCCATTTAGCTGTGGGTGGTTGACAAACAGACATTTTATTTACTTTTTTTTAAATAAAGATGTTTATTTTTAGATGTTTCAACAAGGTTCTGTTGTAGGGGTGGCATCTTTGATGTAAAACATTTGTAGAATATAATCAAAATAGGGTAAATTTAGGCATTAAGTTTATGGTAAACATTAACTTTTGAGAGATGATTTGGGAATCACAATTCAAAGCAAGATAATGAAAATGCCATTTGAAAGAACATAGAACTGGTAATTTAAACAAAGTTTAAATACTTGTTTTGTAGGTTTATAATAACATTTAAACAACTTACTTGTGACTTGTGGCTTTATATTCTAAGATTTTTATATTAATTTATATTCACTTCTCCATAAATTTATTTTTAGTATTTAGTGTTACAAAAGGAAGATACTGTACTGCATCAGCCCGGCACTTTACCAAATGAAACCCTCCGTCCCAGGAGCATGGGCCCTGTTTAACATACAGGTTCATTTTGCCATTAAGACTGTAACTTCCTGTACACATTCACAAACAATAGAGTGCCAGTAGAGTATTTCTGATAACAATCAAAAGAAACCGAGAAGAACCGTTACTTGGCTAAACTTGTCTCTCCAAATTTTTTATTTAGATTGCGATACCAAGCTGAGCTTTTTATATTCGACCAAACTGCAGGACGCATTCAACAAATTTAATAAAATGAACATAAAACAAAATTCAACAAATCGTTTATTTAGTACAAGAATTATACGTTCAAAAAATAATAATATAAATGAACATAAATTTAATCAAATATAAATAGTCTGTTGACCATTGGACGCATGCAGCTAACTTCTGGTCTGTCTTTTGCTAGTGTCTAATAATATAACTATTTATATTGTATTTAATTTATGAAATATTCTACAGGCACTCAATTGTTTGTGATTGTGTACCGGAAACTGCAGCCCACGAATGCATGCATGCGCAGTAACGTTTGTTTATTTTGTCACTTTGAAACCATCTATATGCTTTGAAAAATGTTAAAAACTTTTTAAACTCATCTAACTGTATCCAACCCTGGAGGCAAAAGGCAAATGTTTAATAAAACAAGCAGTTGTAAGGTCCTGCTATATTCTATAAATATGCAGCAGATACTTTGAGATGCTGATGACTGTTCAAAATGAAATAAGGGGTGCTGAACTCCTGGTTAACATACAACGACAGAAAAGCAATACCTTTCAAAGATGTGCTTCCTCTTTAAGAAGTTTTCTGAGAGAGACAGTAACTTTGATGCCATCAAATCCAATGATACTAATGCTTAATTGTCACTTGCCATCAACCATAATATTTACAAACACATTTTCTTTTACTCATTGGCCTTTGGCAATTTACAACCATATCCAAGAACTCTGCTGTGTCTTTAGCATGGGTTGGGTTGGCAATAGTATCATAGTGGTAATATTAGAATTTAACTTGAAACTAAAATAAGCTTTTATAAGAAGTATATTAGCATATTAAGAATATTAAACCTAATTGTTAGTAATCACAAATGATTAGGGATTTAATGAATAATTAGTGTATCTAATTATCTTATAGTGGATTTTATTTCTTATTTAGAAATTTAGAATGTATATCATTTTGATTTACTTTTCAATCAGAAAAACTGTATCGTGTAGGACTATGATTTTTGGTCCAATATATATTGCAGAAAAGTGTTGTATCCAGTGTTGTGAACCACTAGTTTTTTTTGCATTTTAAGAAGCTTTGCTTCTGCTTATACAATTTGGATTTACTTAAGGTTAGATGTATTTGCACTCCTCATGAATATTATTAACATATTCAGCTTTTAACATTAAAAATTCATCTCTGTTTGAATCATTAACTATGAGTGTGATGCCATAAAATTGATCTAAAGCTCTTAAAATTTGGAAATGCAGCTGGCATATGGTTAAAGTTGTATAATAGGGTCTTGTTAAAAGCTTGAAAACCGTGTTTAGAGTTTTACATCAGAATTACTAATAATGGGGAAATATTGGAGCGAGCTAGAATTACAGTGATTCCTTTGAACATCTGTCGGAGGTAAAAAAAAAAGGTGTGTACAGAAAATGTAAAGTGGGTTTAAAAAGAGTTTGTTAATAGAGGTACAGCAAACACATTGAGCATATAAATACAGTACAAGTGTAAGATGCCTAATGGAAAATGCTAGAGGCGTGTGTGCATTGCTTTTGGCAATTTGTGTTAATGAATAAATCTGTCTGTTTTTCATACTTATTAATTTAGTCTTTGCTTTGAATTTATAATCCCAGTGACTCACTGCCAGTGAAAATATAAAAAAAATACATTCAGTATTCTTCAATGTTCGTCTGTAAATGGATGCTTTTAAATTGGTAGCATTTAATATTCAGCTGTGCCAGAGAAGAACACGTTGTACCAAGATGCCAGACAGGAACAGACATCCATCTGGTAAAACTGCAACACTCTGTTGCCAATGGGGATGGTATTGTAGTAACACTTTTTGTTTGTGCATCAGTAACTCAGTAATAAACTGTTGGTTTGCACTAGATCTGTCAAACTTTGACGCATGGCACCCATGTTGATGTTCATTTAAAGGTACAGTTAGGTGTACAAAACATTTAACTGTAAAGGTGCACATAGGTCTGTGGGATGCAATTACGTAACTAAAAAGGTACAACATTGGATATTTTGGATACCTTTAGAGGTACAAAATGGAACTCTTTAGGATCACATGCAAATGTAGTGTTTGCAACATTTGTGGTCCCGGGATAGACATTCTTTTATGTAATGTTACGACTACTACAACCCGAGGCCGTCATTATGTGGCTAACTGTTTCAGTTTGGGTCTGTCTATGAAATTAGCATGAATGCAAAGCATCACATTAAACAAAAGAACTGCTACTTCTGGGTACAAATTTCAATTCGTAAGCACTTCTGCGTTGCATTGTTGCAAAGAAGCTATACAATAGATCCATTGTAGTACAGACAGTGGAGACCAGGGAAATTAAAATGGACCGGCAAAAACAGGAAAATTAAATTAAACACATAGAATACAGAAGTATATTATAATACATTAAATGTATATTAACTGTACTCTTTAAAATGATGTGTTGTGAATTTTAAACATGTTTTGCATTTTAAACATGTCAGCTGTGTAGATTTTTGTCAAAAAATAAAGGAACTCTTAAAAGTAGAGTTGAAAGTAACACAAAATGTCACAGAGATGTGTTCAGTATAGGAAATACTGCGTTGTTTTAAACACAAGAGTGTGTAAAAGAATTATTATGAAAGTCAAAAAATATCTGAAATGCTAAATATGCTCAAAATAATCTTGCTTCATTTTATGAAAATCATTTTTTATGATAAATTTCACAATGTTATTTAATGCACATATGTGAGCTCAAAAAAGAAACAATAGTGTATAGGCCTAATATAAATGACATCACCGCAGCTCTCTTCCGAGATCTCTTACTCAGCAAATATTGATATCTCATTTATCAACATATCATGATAATTCTTTCATTTGAATCAATTGACAGCCCTAATATTGACATATGTCATAAAAAATCAATAAATGAATAGACAGTGCCTCGTCAATAAAGTAGAATATGGATCAGTTCATGAAAAATATTCAAGTGCATGCTAGTGCAGGAAGCAGAAGGAAGAGACAAACATGACGATTTACTTTTGCTTGATTCTGATTCAGCACTGCTCGAGCAGTCTGGCCCTAATTAAAGCGTTCCGGTCCGCAGCACGGAGGACGAGATGGCAACCAGAGGCTGTTTCATTTCCTCTAGTTCCTTAAGACTGTGATTACAGCTGTTTACAATGGAGAGGAAAAGGATAATAACAATAGCAAAAACAATGGTCTGGTGGAAGTTTACAGAGGAGATTACGTGTCTGCAATGGTTTTTCACAGTCAGGCTCATAGGACTGTATTGTGTGTTATGCACTTGATGTATTGAAATATATATTTTAAATAAGGTAGCCTATTAGTGTTTTAGGGGTTATACAGAACTGTTATAAACAAAAAACACGTCTATCTAGAATGATAAATGAAGCGTTGCATTAGGTTGGTTGAGAAAGGGTTGTGGGAAGGTTCTTTACAGTTAAAATAACTCAACTCACTGTTATTGTCACATCACCACGTGTGGTGAGCGAAAGTCTTGGATGCGTATTCCATACAAAGTAGAATACAGTTGGACAGACGACTGTATGAAAACAACTATATGACTTTACTGACTTAAGTGACATGTAGTGCAGATGAACAGTGCAAATTATAAATAGACAGAATGTACCAAAAAGACAATATTCATTACACATATGGACAGTATATACACAATATACACATTAGACGTCGAGGACATTAAATATGCAGATGTACATATATATTGTCATATAAGGTGACAAACTAAACCTTTGTGGTCTGAAAAAAGACTGCAGGACTGCACACAATGTGCGATTATGTCACATCACTGTCACCGGTTTGAAATAAGTTTTTCTTTTCCAGATCCATCACTGAGGATATGAATATACGTCCATCAATCCGGTGTCACTGAGGAGAGTTTAAAAATGGTGCTTTAAAAATGGTGCGTGGCCACCTAAATTTGAAAAGTCTCAGTAATATGAGCTCTTCTGCAACCTGCTGCTAAGACTTTCTTAACCCTCATTTACACACGAAGATTTATCCAGCCATTAAACACTCCAATCCTGAAATATTGTAATTAACCTTGAGTAAACGCAGATCGTACTATACTGACAGCCAGGGCGAAGTTCTGTCCATCTGGGCCGAGCTGCAGCGGCCAAAAGTGTGATGAGGAAATATATAAAGAGAGGAGAAATCTTCCCTCGGTTTCATCTTCACTTTACACATCCCGTCATCCATTATTCAGAATGTCTTCATGAGCAAATAATGAAACTCAGAAGAGTTGCTATTAGCTCTCTGTTTGCACAAAATAACCCCCCCAACCTTTCTGCCCCAATCACAATATCCTATTGCACCATTATACATGATTAATTATCTGCCTGTAATAGGGCCCAATATTGGGTTGGGGTAATTAAAAGATAATGATGGGCCAATTTGAGCTTTACGAACAAAGATGTGGTAACCCAGCATGTGAGATATCAGGCTGTTCGATAATATTTCAACCCGGCGTGTAGAAAGGAGAAGGATCTTCTTCCTCTCTCTGTATGATCTTTTTTGTTTGCGTTTGTCTTTCTTTGATGCATGTTTCACTCTATACTTTTGGTAATTCACAATTGAATCACCGGAGATGGATGTCATTTGTAAAATGGTTCAACAATACCAGAGTCATTTTGATCCCCACCAACTGGGATCAGATCAGTTGTTTTTAAACACAAGGAGGACGTCTGATGTAAACCATGTGCCCATAGACATGCAAGTATCCCAAAATGACCCAACGTGATGCTGCAGTGATGTTTTCTTGATGTGATTGAGGCTATATAGTAACCAGAAAAGAGTCATGTGACTTTTTACAATCAACAAATTAAATGTGACAGGTAATCACACAGCTTCTGAGTGCAGTCGGGCGAAAGCTTATTAATAATCATAGTTTGACCACAGATGATTGGTCCTATTACCGAGCCTGCCACACCTTGAATAAGAAGTGATTGCATGTGATGCAAAGAACATTTCACTTTCCCTGCGGGTGATCATGAATTGTTTCACAGTTATTCTCTAAATGTTAAATATACATGTTCTGTCTGTTCTATAGACTGAAAAAAATATCATGTGCCTTATTGGTTCTATGAAAATAAATTATTAGAATATAATTATGTTCCTGTTTTTAACAACAAATTTGTCTTACCAATAACATAAAAAAATTGGGCTGTTAAGATTTAAATTATTTTGTTTGAGTAATTTAACAAATTATTAAGTAGATCCAATGCAATTGTTTTATGTTAAACCCATTAAAATTGGTGAAATTAAGTTTACTTATTTTATTATTAATTAAGTGTTATTACTACCTTGGCCGTCGATCTGTAGTTCCCAGCATGCTTTGTATCTGACTGTATTAGGAGATTAATTTTCAAGATTAACTGTCATTTTAAGTGTTTTTCAGTTTTTTTCAGTTTGGGTTTTTAAGTTGTTACCATTATTCAGAAGAGCGGTGCTTGTGCCTAGGCTGAGGGAGGCACTGTATTTCTCACGAAGTGTGTTATTTCACTTATTGAACAATAACTGTGCTAATGCCAGTACAAAGACCACCAGTAGCTTCTTACTTGACCATCTATGTCAGGGGTGTCCAATGTCGGTCCTGTAGGGCCACAGTCCTGCAGAGTTTAGCTCCAATTTGGCTCAACACATGTTTGGAAGTTTCTAGTCTGCTTTGTGAGACCTTGATTAGCTGTTCAGGTGTGTTTGATAAGGGTTCAAGCTAAACTTTGCAGGACACCGGCCCTCCAGGACTGACTTGAGTCTATGTGGTAAAAATGTTTCATATTTCAATATGAAAGTAATTGATCCGTGAAGTTTAAGTCGACACATGTTTTTGTACAGCGTAATTTGTTTTGTTCACTTTAAGTAACATCTACGTGATATTTCAACAAAAACTAAATGTATACATTAGCAGAATTGACTTAATTCTGGTTAGTAAATTGTACTTGAATTATAGAAGCAAATTTTTCTCCATCTTTTTTGCAGATTATCTCGAGAAGCTATTTTTTTCAGCGTATGCATATTCACTTTTAAAGCTTAGATCTGTTTTGCCTCTATATCGCCATCTCTGTTTTATTTTTTCTGAATTTTAAAAATAAAATTCATACTTTTTTTGACATGGGTTAATTAAGACAGTGACAGGGATGAACGCCAATGAAATTGTATCCGACAGCTAAACTGACCATTTACTTTTATAAGCTTAAGGTAAAGAGAATGTTTTGAAAACATGATTTTCATGTAATAACCCAAAAAGTTACAAATAGCAGCTTTAAATTCATATTGCTACATTGCCATACAAGGTTTTAAAATTGAGACCAATCAAAAGTATTAAAAAGTGCTTTTCAAAACAGTATGTAATCATTACAAAAAGTACATTGTTTTTTTTTCTGTTTCCAGAAAATCAGCGGATTTGGACATAAGAGGTTTTCGAAGGACAGCAACAATATAATAACTTCCATGCATGCCATTTGGCAAAACTTTGGTGGTTTTAGTTTTCAGCCCCCAAAACAGTCCCAACAAAGATAAAACAGTGAATATGAAAAAGCACAGAAGCCTAGACAATAGAAACAAAATGGAAATATGTTGGAGTACTAAAACTTGTTAGTTGGCTATTCGGAATAGGGCCACTGCAATTTTACATATTTGACTTTCACAGCTGATGCAAATGACACAAAACAACGCACACTTGTAGGATGTACAATACGACACAGACACAAGACCGAAGTACATTAGGGAGAGACATAAAAAGACACTTAGGTGAAGTGTTATGTTCTTGTAATGTGACGATAAACGCAGAAGATATCGAGAGGATGGAAATGATAAGGGTGACTGTATGCCTGAGGGCAGCAGAGCTTTGGTTTGTCTTTTCAGCTTTCGGGAGGAAAATCTATCCAGAAATGGCCTCAATTTCCACTTTTTAATCTTCTTTTCTCGCTCCACAGACCATAGATTGATTCCTCTTTGCCATCAATCCATTTTGGTTCAGCTCATGGCTCTCCACTTGCTAATGATGATGGCTGCTATATTTAGTGAGTGAAAGCCTGTTTATTTTTTCTCCAAAGCGACAGATTAAAACATTACATTGAAAGGGTGTTGACGGTAATTATACTGTGGAATTCTTAAGGGTAAATAACACACCATAATAGACCACGAAAGGATTCAAGACTTCTGCATTTTGTTATATGTGACCTTTTCAGTCAATTCATAAAATACAAATGATCAGAGAATCTATTTATTACCAATATACTGAATCATGTGTTTATATTTTATAAACCGAGTTTAGTATTTAAAAAGAGAGAACAATAAGTGTGGACAAAGGTTTTTTAAAGACAGTTACTTAAGGATTTGAAGGATCTGTGAATGCAGTAGGATCTGTGTGAATTGAACAAACTAGAAGCAATAATACCCAACAAATGGAGAAGGGATGACCCTTCATAGACCACAAAATTTCTATTTTACATACATTTTTATGTGCCCATTTACGAGGCATCCCATGGTTGGGTCAAAAAGGGACAAACCCAACCCATGTGTTAAGTTAACCTAGAAAATGCCTATTTGACCCAATCATGGATTGAAAACCCACAGCATTTTCAGAGTGTTAAGAGCCTTTACTCCAATAAAAAAGAGAGCCACTTGGTTTATCAAAGTGCCCTGGAAAGACATATACAGAGTGGTAGATTTCCTCTTTCATTTACTGGGGAATTGGTCTGCCACATTAAAATGGAAAGCCCCCTGCTGTTTGTTCCTTACACAATGTAAATTAATTACACACTGGCCTCAGTACTTTGTACCCTTCGTAGTCTCCAAAAATACTGTGTTTACACGCAGGTCTTTAAAAGGAAAACGGCAGGATGTTCCTCTGAGGCCATCCGAGTCCTTAAACAACCCTTTTCCGTCCTTCAAACGAACCCGTGAGCCATCCATCCATTTTTTACGCACTTTGTCCCCGCCTCGCCATACGCATCAGTTTCTGCTCCAGTTCCTCTCAGCACTTGCAGGAGAACTGAGATCAGCATTCCTAATCCATAGTCTTAATCTGACCCATGATGAGGAAAGCACTACATCTGATCCAGAGTCAGCACTTCTGACATAATCTCCCAACCCCAGCAGTTTTCCTCTCTGGCACTTCAGTGTCATCTAACACTCATTAAGAGTGCAGGCTCATCACTGCCCCGAACGGACCACCTCAAACTATCTTCACAAGGGTTCAAAACTCAGCGTTCTCCTATCCAGTGGCCATTCAATACCTGAGAACAGCTGGCCTACTGACGCTATCTGTGACACAGGGGAGCCGAGTGACAGAGTGCATTGTGGGTAATTAATGAACCTGTGTTAGAAAAAGGCATTTTTGTTCTGGCTACATTCATCACCTCAGAAAGAGAGGAAGCATATGCAGAAATGTGTTGCAGACACAGACTGTCCTAATTAGCACATGGCACATGATGCATCAGGATGACGGGCAGAGCGCAGCTCAACTAGTTGGAGGCTAGTTCAGTTCTCCGTCATACATCATGAGCATGAGCCAGACGTCGCTGTCGGCCTAGAAACCTCACAATCCAATGACTCGCGTATGACATCACTGAGCTGCATCCATATATCACACCCCAAACCGTGTTTAACCCTCTATAAAGAACCATGGGAGTGAAAAAAATGAATGGCTAGAGAAAAGCGATATTTCATAGGCAAAAAATGTTTTCCCATGTTTTACTTACCCTTTGTTTCAATAGGATGCCGCCTCCACTGTGCAGGAGCTTTCGTCACCGCCATTTGTCGGAAAACAAGCCTCAGGTTCACGCGCAGCAGAATGATAATGGAAGCTAGACATCAACGTTACTAGCGGTGTCAGTATGGATATTTCTCCTCAACAATCGCATCGATTCGCTTCTGTCTTAATACCACAGAGCCATGTATAGCTTTTTGGAGCTTCAAAAAATTGCCTCCCATTCTACTGCTTAGAGATAACGTGGAATACGTGGTATTATAACTCCGACTGCATTATTCTTCAAGAAGAAAGTCTTTGGTGAGTAAAAGATGGGAAATTTGTTTGGCCTCTGAAACATCACTTTAACCCCTGCTGGGTTAACACCATCTGCCTACATGTGCCATTCGGTGTGATCACTTGTATTATAGTTGTGTAGTCTGACAGAAAAAGATATAAAGCAACAAATAAACCGTAAATATTGATATTAACCAGTTTTTCTAGTCTTTGCCTTGACTTCTTTCTGCTTGGAACACAAAAAAGATAGTTTGAGAAATATCTCAGTGGTTTAGTGTATACAATACAAGTCATTGGGGTCAAATGTTTTTTAGTTGCTAATGTTCTTTAAAATATCTTTTGTTATACAAAGAAAGTCATACAGGTTTGGAATGACATGAGGGTTAGCAAATGATGACAGAATTTTCATCTTAGGGCGAACTGGCCCTTTAAATTAATTAAACTTGTAGCTCAGCTGATTGAACATTGTTTTAACAGCACAAAGTTTGCGTGTTTAGATAAAAGTGTGTCCCCCTTTCACCCTTTAGAGAAAAGTGTCTGCCAAATGCGTTTTGTAGTAAAGGGTTTGGGATTGTGCCATGAGCCAATCAGCACTGCCATGACATCACTTTTCTGCAGCTTCAGGGTAATAAGTCCTTTAGTCTTAGACGATTACCTTAGCTGCACAAGCCTATGAGTGTCCTGCAACTGCGGTTGAAACAAATGGGAATAGGAACTATCTCCAAAAATGAAAGACCCCCTTCTGTTCAAAACTCAACATTAGAAAATATAACAGTGAAGATTTACCTCAGTATTCATGGAAACCACCATCTGCTGTTGTTTTCTGAAAAAGAGATCGTGTTATGTTGTTTGTACTGTTTCCTTTCCACAGCAACAAGAAATAAATCAACCTTATTCGAGGAATATGCCATGCAAAAAATAACTGTTTTGCCAAACACAAAATCAGAATATCACGGAAGCCATTTATAAGGTAATTTATCTGAATGATATGAGACGTAAGTGGATAGAGCTGGTGTAGAGGGTGACCGTGTGTTTGTGAGGTGCAGCGTTGAGATTACTGAGCTATAATAATTAAAAAAGGTCTTAATGACAGCGGCTGTAGTGATTCCCTGCTGACTGCCGCTGGATAAATATTGAATTATTCAGTCTAATTATAATGAGAATTCTGTGTGCCAACCACTTCAAACAGGGATCTGTTAACCTATAGACTGTCTCTGCTAGATAAGATAACACCAATCAAACAATTTTCAACTTATGCGCTTATTTGCATTTGTGAAGTGGATGAACTGGAGGAGAGCTGTTTGACATGAACTTCTTGTTAATATTGTTGTGCATAAATATCATCAGACCGTAGACTGGCATTTATATAACAGAAGAGTCAGATACTGACTGCTGACTTTATTTAGTTACAAAAAAGCGCACAGTGTAGGCAGCGATGGAACTATAATGGTCAGGCCTTAGTCCCACATACTATAGGTACGTCTGTACAACCCAGTCTCACTTCAGTTTGTGGCATGAAGTTTGGAATCCACTAATTCATGGCACGACTTTCTTTTCATGCCACTCAGCACGACTTATAATACACAGACTGTTTGTGTATTTACATTTGTATATTTAAAACCTGATATCAAAAGAAGTCGTACATATTTTAGGATGTGGCTAACCAACACCTTACTTCACCCCAAACCCTAAAATCACAGACCCTAAAATTGAGCTAAAAACACGAGTTTCACAAGGTGGCAAAATAAAGATAAATGCCTCCCCTAACCCCACCCCTAAACCATAAGTCACAGGGGAAAAGTCAATCAAATCAAAACATACCAACGAGATCGTAGGAAAAAGAGGAATTCACAAGAATGAGCCACCTTGTAAAACAGGTATGAGTTCACATCAGATTGTGTTTATATATATTTATATATATGAAAGATACCGCATATTAAAATGCATTAGATTGAAAGTCGTGCTGCATGGATGACACGAAAAAAGGGGAAATTTTCAGTAAGTAAACACAAATTAATAGATTTCGGTTTGTGACAATATCACGAATTCCCGTGAGACTGTGTTGGTCTGTAAGATGTCTGCTAAAGATCTGGAGACGTGGAAAACATCTACTGTGTGTAATAACATCTGATAAACATTTTACACACAGTCTACATCATAAACATCTAATGGACATCTTCAAGAATAGATATCTAAATGACATCTGAAGGGAAATGTCTCAGAGATGTATATTAAATGAGCAAACAGTCAAAAAAGTATTGCATATGTTAATACAGACATCAAATAGATGAATATGTAAATGCGGACATCAAATAGATGAATATCATAAAGAAGGAGCAAGTTATATCTAGACACCCATTGAAGGAGGGACCTAGGACTGTTCTTTGGACCCGAATATAATAAAGAACGGAGGGTAAAGCAAACAGTGGGCCTCATTTATTAAATGCCGCATGGATACCATCCTAAATAAGATTTTACTATAATTCCTTTAAGTGCGTACATGTGCTTCATAGAACACAGAAAACGTGCTCATGCCTCTCTTTCAGTTGTGAAATCTATTAATTGCAACGGACCTACAGACAGTAAACCTCTTTTATAAATATGAACGTCGCAGATGATTTTGCGTACACACACTCAAATCTGTTCAAATATGATCTGATCAAATCCGTTTGTAAACACTTTTTATAAACGAGACCCTTAACTTGGGCCAGTAAACATTCACCCGATACAGCGTAGCAATGCTCTATTAGCAACATGCTAAAAGTCCTTCTTGACCAAAAAAGTTGTGGTAGCAGGTCTGTCTGTACCCGGCTAGGAAAATGTACAGTTTCTTTCAAACATATGGAATCAAAATACTTTCTGGAAAGTATTTACTTACACGGAATGTTTAGATTTTTTAAATACCTTTTTTTGAACTTTCTCAGCTAATAAACATAGGCCATTTATACTGTATGTAGAGTTTTCCTAAAAAGTGGCTTTGTGGTGACAAAACACAAGCATCCCCGAACCACAACACCAAAACTTCTTTCAATCCCATTTAATAATGTTAGCTATGATAACTTTACACATGTTACATTTACCAGATCATTAGTTAATGTACATTAACATTGTTGTTAAAAAATTGATTCACACTGTATTTTTATACATATTTATATTCCATTGTATATCAATTACTAATCTGATCCATTCCCATTAATTGTCTGAATATTGATTTTATTATTAATTATTTATGTGTCCATTATTCAATATTTGTTGACTATTTTATTCTAGATTTAACTCTGTTAAACAAAACCGAGACATACAAACAAGTGCAAGACATTAATCTAAAATAGAGTGATTTGTGGATGATTATGTAAACATATTAGTCAAATTGTTTCTACCCCCCTCTTGCTTCTTCATGCACACACAGATCCAAACACTGATCTGCTGTGAAATCCCAGTTCAATTTCTTCTCTTTCAAACAATGTGAACGTTAGGGGAGGCAAAGATCAATATGGCACATTCTACCATCATTATTAAAATGTTATATCCTCAGCGGCTCGCAGCCTATTTAATCACAGGCTTGTGTCCTGACTGCCTGCTCTTTTTTTAAACTCCCTTAAAGGTGCTGGCTGGTTTTGTCCAGGTGTCCAGCCTTAATCAGCTGACAGCGCGAAGGTGAAAACCTCATCAACATTGAGGCGTCGGGAAACAGATGGGAAGTTCATCTGCATGATGTAACAACTTGTATTCTTGAATACCTGATTTAGTCATTGTCACAAACACAATGGGTACACTTTGTTATAACATTACTGTATATAAAGCAGAATGTGTATGACAACAACCTGTAAACAAAATCGTTTCTATTAAAAGTCATTGGTATGTGATACAGACAGTAGTCATGATGTTTGCCGGTATGGATTGCGTATAGAAGGTGTGTTGACAGCAAGAGTGGTTATTTTACATAGTAACTTGAATTTGGACAAAAGCATATGTAAGCATAAATACGATTTTTATGGGAAAACTGGCTAGGCACAATGGTGTTCTGCATTATTTTCATTTTATCAAACATACAGGCCATAAATGTTTTTTTCAGAAGCATTTGAGGTGGGAATTTACTTAATTATGTTGCTGATCTGCCTTGTTCTGGAACAAATTTGAAACATGTAAACCATCAAAACTCCTTAAAGGTTCAATACGTAATTATCTGGAGGATCTATAAATGCAATATAAAATACATTCTGTATGTGTCAGAGGTGTTTGAAGATTCTACATAATGAAGTGTTATGTTTTTATTACCTTAGGATGAGCTATTTCTATCTATATACTCCGCGGGTCCTCTTACATGGAATTCTCCATCTTGTTTCTACAGTAGCCCAAAACGGACAAACTGCTACAGAGCATGTTCCATAAATACGTTCCTTCGACAAACAGGCGGTCGAGTCAGCCATTGGATGCAGTCATTAACCTCACCGTTAGAAGCCGCTAAATTTCATACACTGGACCTTTAAAATGTGACTAATGTTAGTGAAGGTTGAATCACACTTTAAACAACTAGACTGGATCAAATACATTGACATCAGCCATTTAGGCACATTTATTCAAAACTACTTAAAATGCATTTGAGGTATGCTTTTACTCCTTTCATGCAATTCCTTGAAATCAAACATGACCTTGGGATTATTAGGACCATGCTTCCAGTTAAGCTATAAGAATAGCGTAGAAATAGATAGACAATCGCCTAACCACATCGTCTCCATCATCTCTGTTTAGGGTGTAATCCATTCCACGTACCACGGGCTGTTTAATGATGCGTCATGAGGCAATAAGTCGTCCCTGTAGCAGTGGTACCCAGAACAGCTTCTGGGTGTGTGGAGCAACGGTCACTGTCAGCCATTCATCTGCTCCGTGCAGAGTTATTGCGTTGAGGCGCACATGAAATCAGTGTAATATCTGCCGCCTTGCCGTTACAGTGAGACGCCTGATAACTTGCATAATAACCAGATTAGCAATATGTCACACTAAGCTGGTGGCAAAAGGCTGGGGAATTGGGAAGATTCTCTATTCCAACGGAAATAAGAGGCTTTAAATAGAAAATATTGGAACTCAATTTGTCTTGTGTTAAGGGTAGGAATTGTGTGTTGCTTGCAAAGCAGGGTTGTTGTACGCTCATTTATTGCCTGAACTGTGTTTTTCTCTCTTCCGCTCGCTTTCTCTTTGTCCGCTTATGGATTCTGAGTATCGGGGAACAGCTGAAGGACTGAAATGGTCATGTTGAATTAGTCATTGTATTTACATTTCACTTTACTTACCAGGGTTCATCGACTGGGTAGGAACTAAATGAATATTTTGTTCGTTCAATAATTTGGATCTTCGTTTCTATGGTGAAGCAGCAAATGACATCCTGCATTTCAATTAAAGGAAGGCCTAGAAAGCAAAGCCGTGGCGGTTTTTGACCAACAATAATAAAAACAGCGCCATTTAGAATGATGAAGCAAACAATCAAGCTCAAAATTGAATAGCCGGAGCTGGGCTATTTGGAAAGTAATTACCTTGATGTTTGGAGCGGGGGATATTTGCCACATGGAAATTGCCACCCCTTAAACATACGACCCCTGTGAGGCTGTTATCGGGCTCTGCCGCTGGCTAGCCCAAGATTCACTCGGCCTCTTTCACACTTTAAGTAATTCTCATTACCCTACTGTCAAAGTCACAGGTTATTTGTGTGCCAGTGTGTATACGGCGAGAGTCGCGAGGGGGAAGTGCTAAGAGCTGTCCGATTTTTCTCTCACTTCCCTGGGATGTTAGATTAAAATTAATTAGATTAAATTACAAGTGTGACCTATTGCCAGCAATCTGGATTGGAGGGGCGTTCACACGCGTGGGGTCAACTCACAAATTGTGATCCTCCAAACGGTCCGTTGAATTATACAAAATGCTGTCGCTGGGGCAATGAATGCGAGAAGAGGGCTTTTAATACTGTATATTATACAAAGGGTAATAGAGGCTGGGCTTTTGCCAACTGGTGGAAAAATTGCTGCGATACAACAAATATTTGCAAATGGGATTCTAAAATCGTCTATTGTATTTTGTGTCTGGAGACTGATTAACTAAAATTACTAATTGTATTCTTAATACCGCCATCATTAATTAAACATAGAGCTGTTTGTGTTGCTTTTGTTCGCAATCCGAAGTTCAATAGCTTTAACAGCCAGACAGTAATGTGTAATTTGAATACAACAGCTACTTTTTTATAGTTTGCGAGGAAGCAAAGCAAACAACAAGCGATTGTTATTTTAACATACTAAGTAGAATTTTAAATCTTTTCGCTTATATATTATTTAACAGATCTTGGCCTAACATCTGTGTCAACAAATACATTTTTTAAAATCAGAACTGCACATTTCTGCATGATGTGTCGGGACACTAAATGTGGACAGATGTTCTCTCTGGGGGGTAGTGAAAGGAGAGGGAGGGGAAGTGAGAAAGAGAGGTGCGTTGAGCATCAGTTTCTGAAAGACCCCGCTGCGCTGGCTGTAATTGTTGCATGTGTCGTATGAATTCCCTGCTGAGTTCTTCCTTTCTGTTGGGTTTTTTCCTCTACCAACTCCTCTATTTTAGTCAATAACTCTATCTCCCTCTCTCGCTTGCTCTCTCTCGCCCGCTCACTTTCTCTCTGCCATCTCTTTGGGGGCCGAGACAGGCTGGCTCATTGCAGATGCATGTGACACATGTTACCACAAATGTGTTGCTTTTGAAGAAATAAATCATGATTTTTTATCACAAAATGTCTAAGATGTTCTGCCTAAGAGTTCAATCAATGTCTTGGTCGAAGGTTAACATATTTTACTTATTAATGTGTCTCTGTTATCTTGATCTTGCATTTGCATTTCATAACTCATATTCAAAGCAGTGCCTTTTAATGGTGACTATGGGTCCCTTGTGCTTTCAGAAGGATAAACTGAAAAAAAATCTGAAATGAGCCCAAGGATAAAGTAAATAGGGATGTAATGATCAGGTAGGGTTGTTTTTTTCTGAAACGGAAAAGCTCTGTTTATTTTATGTCTGAATATGATCATTGCGATCAAACAATGTGCTTTCTGCTATATTGCGATTTGAGCTCAGGCATCAGCAAATAAGAATCACATCAATCATGCTACTTTACTTTTTTCCAACATCAAAGGCAAAGCACGACTTGGCTCGTGGGAAAATAAGACATGCGAGATGGAGTCAACGGTCTTGTCATATTAATCTTAATTCTTTCTTTCTTCCATTTTTTCTTTCTTTCTTTCTTTCTTTCTTTCTTTCTTTCTTTCTCATCAAGTAACCTTTGGTGTGCAAATGGCTGAAGTCTTGCAGTTGGAAATCATCCTCTAAATTAGATTACTGATGAAGGTTTCCGAGAGGCAGCAGTATCATAAAAATTATCCTCCAGCCTGTAAGTTCCACTGACAGCTCAAAAGAGGATATATCTCTCAAAAGAGAACAGCCACGCTTAATGGAATTGATACACAAATCTAATTAAATAACCATAAATTCATATAACTACAACGCTTTTTATAGTCAATAGAGGTGGACAGGTTAATTGTCTTTTTGGTGAAAACAGTGACATAAAAACATCTGCAAGGGTTGTTGGTAACAGTTTTATGTTTACATTCTCAGAAAACTGACAAGATTTGAAGCACCCCATAAATCAAAATTGGAGTTTTGTGCCTCTTAGTCTCTAGTATAACTTTTATGCCATTTGTAAGCTTATGGACACCTCAATGTTTATTTTATTATGAGCATCTTTCCTTTTAACAGCAATAGTGCAAGCAATTTAATTCACATTCAAAATAATCCTTATCTGTTATGATCTTTAAGCACATTTGGTAATTTCAATTCTGCGTAATCCAATAAAACAGCAGTTTTTCTTCTCACCAATATACACGCTATCAGGGAGATGGTGTCAAAAAATAATCAGTTTATTATATTACAAGTTCATTCCTGTTGAATGAACTAATGTACTTTTATACTCTTCATCAGTATAGTGGGAAAAATGAATGAGTCACTAATATTGCAGGTCTTCATCTGAATAAAGCTTATAGGCAATGAAACTGACAAAACCCCTGATGTGTTTTAAGTCATTTCATTTATTTTAAGAAATCATTGTGAGACAATATTTAATAAAATCACGGTGTATTAAAATTGACATGAAAACGACATGACTTGACATACGCACCTGACCACAGCCAACAGAACATATTTTGAGCATATTCACTGATTAACGTTTAAAAGTTTTTACAAATGAAACAAATTAAAAATAGATATGGCAAATTCCGCATCTGGACTAGACTCTGAAGTTCATCTTGACACCAAACGCGACGCGGTGCGATTATAATTGGAAATGGCGTGGATTTAACATCTCACATAATCATAAATTATATCTTCAATAAAATATATTAAAAAAGCTTCATGTAGGCCTAGTGTATTTGACACATTGTAATGTAATCTTTCCATTACATGCGCACTGGTCGTTCCACCGTGCAACTATTGGGTGCACATGCAAAACTATTGAGTGCGCACACGAAAGTCTTCAGATTTTTTATTTTCGCTAATGTCCCTTCCACGGCACGGTAGTAAGCAGCCATTGAATAAGTAGCCTACCTACCGATCGGCCATTAAAACAGTACATTCTGTATAGTATGAGTGGCAATAGTAGTAGTATAAAGTCCACCATGTTCGACCTATTACGTATTAACAACAACCTATACGTCTGCCTTGAAAAAAAAAAAATTGTCACAAGAAATTCACTAATTGGCACTTTGAAATTTGACCGTTGCTAAGCTTTCTTGGCATCATGGGATATAATGTCCATCCGATCCAAAATCACGAATCTCGGCGGAAGTAGTAGACCATCCAGGTATTTCTCACCTACTGCTTTTTGCATACTGAGGTTTTGGAAAAATACTATTCATGACTTATACTCAATTTCAGCTACTACATAGAATGGAAGTAGGCGATTTTGGATCCAGCAAATGTGTCCTTGCACCCAATGGGGCGTGCCCGGCGTTTTCACGTGGGAAATTGACATCAATGCATACTATAGGTTTTTTTCAGAAAAGTTGAACTTCAAAAGATGCTCTGAGCTGCGGAAAAAGACGCCAGCGGTGGCGTTTAAAAAAGCACTCAGGACTTTTTTGAAAACACGGTTTACTCTATAGGATTATAATGTAAAACAAATGCTGTCAGCTTAAAAAAAGAAGCCAAATGTGAACATAGCCTCTTCTTTAAAAAAAAAAGCTACAGTAGATGTAGCACAGTGGAATTAAATATAAAGCAGAAGGTTAGGGTTACCCGGAAAAAAGTATCCATCTACAATACATGCATACATCAGCAGTTAAAAATTAACACAGATGGAGATTGAAATGCATTCTGTGTAAACAAGAATGAACCATAAATGCATAAATACATCCAATATTCATCTTATAAGCTTGTCATTCAAAAAAAGAGGCTGATGTTCCACAGCCAGAATATTTTGTACTCCAAAAGGTAATTTAAAGGGATAGTTCACTCAAAAATGAAAAATCATTCCATGCAATGGGAGTCAATGGGGCCCATGTTGTTTGGCAACCAATGTCTTTCGTAATATCTTATGTTCTGTTATAAATGATGAAAGAATTATAATTTAGTGCTGAACTATCCCTTTAACATGTTATTTTAAAGAGAATAACAAGGTGGTTTGCACATGGTCCTCTCTCTCTCTCTGTCTACATTTCATCTCTCTCACACTGAAGGGCTATTTTTACTCTACTAATAAGAATTCATGGGAGGGAGGCGCTTTCTCTTGAAACAATGTGTGCAGAATGGCCAGGCTGGTGGAGACTAGAATAACAGCCGGGAAGATAAACAAAGTGATTAATTGCTGTGAGATCCTCCTTGAATGCTAGCAAAACCCTCATGTATCATAAGTTATTTGAATTTATATTCAGGAAAAGGCATAACTTTCTGCTGCTCTGTGCAGTTTCCTTGTGTAAGGCCACGGTCACTATCATCTTCTTTGATGTGGAGGACTTAAGGGTTCAGGCACAATAGGTCTTTGCCTATCTCTCTCTCGCTCTACTGTATCCCTTCATGTCTCACGGAGAAGAGCATTTTTTTGTTATTTCCGCTGCCTCCTCCACATGGGTTATTTAGCATGTTGTAAAGATTTCTTTCAAAAAGGAGATTTTGCTTAGTTAGTTAATACAGTACTTACCTCAAGTCTTTCTTACCGTCAATGTGTTTTCGGGTAATATAACATGTTTAAGATTTAAATTATTTTGTATTTTAATTATTTTAATACATAAATAAAAAATATGTTTATAATTATTTTATTTATTTTTACTCTTACTAAAACTGCACAAAAGACAAATCAGCTTGGGTTTCTGAATGGAGAGGAAGTGAATCTGTTTTTCTTTTCTCTTTTTTTGGTTTAATTGTAAATGATTAATAATAACAATAATAATGCTAAGTAACAGGAGAATCAGATTTGCGCTTCTATTGAAATGAGTTCAAATAAAGGGATTCTTCAGCAGACAAATATTGACTTGCAAAATGCCACAGCTCACACTTCTCATATATTGTATAAAGTGGCATTGAGTGGATGTGACAGAGCTGTGATCACATGAGGTGCCTTTAGCGTTCTGTCTGAGCTGGACTGACTCCACACGCCGTCTTCTGCTTTCTTTCCAAAATTCAGCAAACAGAGGCCAAATCCAAAGATTATCTGCTGCTTTCCTAAAGACAAGAGTATGTTATACTCTCTCTTTCCCAGGAGGACGATACTGCTTCAAGACTTTTGTTCTGTTCTTTCTTTCTACTTCTTTTAGCCAATATGTGAAATACAGCCTTGTGGGTCCGCTAGACATTATATCATGGCATGCAGTGGAAGTGCCTCTATTCTGCACATCATTCATTGGAATATTATTTAAAGACGACTTTCTAAAATGATTAGAACAGATAGTTCTGAATATTTCAATGGGCCTTTCTCAAAGAGGTAATAAATAGATGCATAAATAAATAACAAACACCTTTAAAATCACCACACGGATGCTAGTCGCAAGCCATTATTCGCTGTGTAATTAGTGTTGAATTTTAATTGCTCAATTAGGCTGATAGCACTGTCTCTGGCATTGCAATCCAACTAATCCAGCAGATAAATCGAGTGTCCTTTGGTCTATTGTAGTGCCAGAACGCAAGTTTCACACAATATTGCAGACAATCTTCATTGAGTGGCAGAAACACAAAGCATTGTTTTATTTAATAAAAGACGGAAAGCTTCATGAGTACCTGGGGTCTTCAATAAAAGATGCATAAGCATTTTTTTATGGAACGACATCCAGAAAATGTCCCGGTTACTTGACAGACATCATTAAAATAGGTGTCACAAAAAATTTAATCTTTTCTGTAGAAACAGCACTAGATTCTGTACACTGCAAGCAAAGACGTGGCTGTTAGATTCTTTGTTGAGTTCATTAGAAAGCTTTGAATATTTGGTCTGTTATTTTGCGCCCGACCGTATATGAGCAGCAGGAAGCGAAAGGTGATGCGTTCTTATGTAAAAACTGGTTTAGATGCTTTGAGGCTTTAAATTATGTTAAAGGACAGTTCACCCAAAAAACTCACCCTCAAATTGTTTCAAATCTGTATTTACATTTACATTTAGTCATTCAGCAGACTCTTTTATCCAAAGAGTTCAGGGAGCAATAAGCGATATGTCTTTCAGGAGTCATTTACTGCCCTTATGAGAAGACAATACAAGACGCCACTGGTTTGCTGAACAGGGGTGTAGGATTGTTGGAGGGTGTGAAAGTATTCATTTCTATATACATTCTTTGTTCCGATGAACAAATAGATATTTGAAAGAATGTTATAATCAAACACTTCATGGTCACCATTGACTACCATTGTAGGAAAATTTACAATAGTAGTCAAAATTGCATTTGTGGAAAATAAATGTATAAAGCAATTTGTCCTACTGTGGTAGTCAACGGTGGCCAAGAACTGTTGGGTTCCAAGGATTCTTCCAAATGTCTTTCTCCATGTTCAGCAAAACAATGACAATAAAGATTTGGGACAATTGATGTGTGAGAAAATCGAAACTGTTCCTTTACAAATGTGTATGACTGTGTGTTGTACAGATGAGGCTGGTTAGTAACTTACTGTACTGTGTGTGCTCAGTAAAGAAATGTTTGATGTACATTTGGCACTGGGAAGTGTTGATTTTGGATCATTATTATATCACTATGAGCATTTTGCTTAGTTTAAATGCTTCCTTATTCTTTCAATTGTGGTTACACTTTATTTTGATAGTCTACTTTAGATATTATACTGACTATAAGTAACTCTACATCTACATACGTAACTCTCATAAGAGTATAAGTAGACTGTAAGGCCGGGTACAGGGTTAGGATTTCTAGAAGCATTTAACATAGTTGCAGAGTATCTTACAGGATAGTCAGTTTAGCTTTAAAGTTACTTGTACTTTGTAAAAAAGGACAATCAGAACGAAGTGTTCCCTTAAATGTGAATCTCCTCACAATTTCTTAGTTATTTTGTCTGCTTCTTTTATAATCTGTGCTGTAAACATGATCTATTTCTTGCCATGTTATCAAGTGCCTGCCGAGTGCAATGTGCCACAGCTCCTACACAGGTTTGCTGGATACAAATCTGCATGTAACACACCAGGGCCGGCCCGTGGCATAGGCAACATAGTCAGCTGCCTAGGGTGCAAAATGACCAGAGGGGCGCCAGGCGAGAGTGCCAAAACGCGACATATGAACAGCTTCTTGGATCATGACGAGATTCATTCATAATCTTAATGCATTAATTATGCATGTGTAACAGAGACCCTCTATTGTGGTCTGTGCAGGTAAACTTCACTCCACAATTTCAACTTATGTTAGATTATAGCTTTGTGGTTAAGCACCTGATTCCTACTCAGGGGTCGTGGCCTGTTTTAACCCCAATCCCACTCGGAGCAGCTTGCTTATTTAGAACCATGTTACTGCGTGTTGAAACAAAGCGTGCTGTTTTTGACTGCTTTCAACTAAGTGAACAGCAAAAAGTGTTGGGCACAGTGACACAGTGATTTATTTAAGAAAATCCAAAACTATACAATAAGCTTTTATTTGTGCATAGCTTTACAAAATGAAAAAAAAAACGTTCTCATTGACCTTTATCTAAATAATAATAATAATCAAATGTTTGTTTTACTACAGTATTATTGAGAAGGTTTTATTTTCAGCGTTATTTTCAAATAATGAGTAAGTAATCAGAAGCATTTTTATTTTACAAATATTTTTTTTGTTCTTTTTTTACCTCCTATTTACGTTGATCACAATTCATGTAATATTAAAATAAATATGACTTTTGCTTTTATTTATTTTTAATTTTCAGATATTTTTATTTATTTATTTTGTATAGTAGGGGCTCAATCTAAATCTTGCCTAGGGCACCAACAGAGTCTGGGCCGGCCCTGTAACACACAAAGTTTACAACCTTGTAGGACAATGAATAATTGACAGACAGGTGGTCTGCATCACTACATCAGTGAGGTTCCAGTGACTGTGACCTGTAATTACCTCTACCACTTTACATCTAGGTAAATACCAGGTGTAAACAAGAGTCATTCTGCAATAATCAACATCCATTCTCCTTACCGATGTGCTGAAAAGGTTGCCCGCCAATTTACCACGATCACATGAATATGTGATGTATCTGACTAAGGCGTGGTCCACTGAGAGCTCTTAATGCCCTGTTAGCAGGAACACAGTGTCCTCTCTATGTAATTAAGAGAAAGAGAACAGGTACAATAACAGGGCTTTGATTCCTTAAATAGACCAGCTACACTGTTACGCTGTCACCAACCCCGCACTTTATTCAGACCCACTGAATGCTCAATTATGTCTCCTTCCATTGAATTTAACATGGTATTGAACAACCTTCTTCATTTCTCGCTCACGTGCGTTTACTATTCACAGATGTGCGTGTTTACGGCCAGGATTCAGGGTTAACCGTCCTCTTGTTTGTGGCTCTTTTGAAGGACGGACGGAATAATTAGTTACTCGAATTTTACTAACAAATAACGTGTCCATCCTCACTAGGACAAAAAACTGAATTGGATCCAGATGATGTGATTAGATGCTCTCACGAGCCCTTATTCCTATTATAATAGCTTAATCCAGGAGCAGGATTTTAATACGAAGTGCTGGGGCCGATTGGAAATGCCTCATAAATAAACAAATGGAAGCGGCGCGCAAATAAAGAATTATAATAACAAAAAGGGTTGGGAGATTTAACACCGCAGTCATCTCTAAAGAGAGGTGGTGCCCATGCATTATGGAAATGTTGCTAATGAGGTTGCTTTCAAAAGGTTTAAACCAATGACAAGCAACATGTTTTTCTTTTTTGACCCGTGCACGCAATCTGATTTATGTCCGGTCTGATTTCTGTCTCCGCCGGATCTAGGTCACTGCAAATGTGCCAAGAACTAAAATGATGGGGGAAAATAATGTCATTGAGGACAAAGCCGGGAGAGGATAGAGAGCAGTTGCCATGGTGATAGGATAGCCACACCTGGTGAGACCCGAAGCTGTGAATGTGCTTGCTTGCAGGAGCAAGAGAGGGACGGACAGAGATAGAGCCACAGGGTTTAAAGCCCATGCTGAATAGACCATTCTCACATTGAGCTGTATTGGAGGTGATCAGCATGATTTCTAATGGAGACATCGTGCCAGATGCTTTTGGGTCAGAGCAGACGTCTTCATCTTTGGAGTTCCACCTTCTCGCAGGATCAAAACGGGCTGTTGTCCTGTGTTCGGCGAAAACTAGAGGCTTAATTGTCACAATTGAAGAAGAAGAAATGTGTACTTCCATGAAATATTCTGTCAGATTTCTGCAAGGCAGCCAATCTGAGAAATCTGCACTCATGTATGAATAGAGTGTGGATCATTGATTAGAGAGGTTGTGTTATAGCTTTGTGTCCTCTTCGTTTGGCTGGCACATGCACTTCCAGGAGTCTGGATGAACAGGTCCACTGGGAAATGAAGTTGTGTTTACAAATTATTCAGCGAATCAGCAAGCGCTTTGACAAAGAAGTAGATTTGCCAAAGTTTTCTTGGTTAGTAGCAGCAAATCTTTGAAAGTTATTATGAGTTTTGCTTGAGGTGTGCAGGTTAACTAGATATCTAGAGATTTGACTTTGTTTGTTTCAAGTATCTATGTGAAATAATCTGTATTTATTACTTTTAGATGGACAGAAATTCTGATTAGCAAGTCTTCACAACGCTGTTCATTTCTTAAGTGTTTTACGTACAGAATCACAGTAAGTTTTGTCATGACAGTGAACATGACTTTAATGTAGTTTTTGCCATTTTCTGAGGAGCAAATAATGTTAGATAGCAGAATGATTGACTTTAAAGGTGGTGTATTTTTTGTTCGATTGACAGAAACACAATATAATATAGATAACTACGTGTTCAGAGGTGTATGAAGACCTTACATAATGAATCGTTGTGTTTTTATTACATTAGAATGAGCTATTTCTATCTTCATACACAGTGGGTCCCCTTACATGGAACTCACCATGTTGTTTCTACAGTAGCCCTAAATGGACAAACTTCTCTACACAACACGTTACGTATACGTTATCTCATTCGGGAAAGAAGTGAAAACGTGACAACATCTTAACCCTCTGTCAGCCATCGTAGTTCTTCGAATGGGAGGGGGGAGGAGTGAGCCGTTGGTTGCAATGCGCAACCTCACCGCTAGATGCCGCAACATCTCATCCAATGGACCTTTAAAGCTTTGTAAAACATGTTTGTGTGTGTTGTTTGTCAGAGCTCCATTCATTCAAAATACATGCGCTACATTTGCATGTTAAATATTACAGTTAAGTCCAAATCATTTCTCATCATTACTCATTTATTTTTTTATAAACAAATCTCATATGTGTCAGTATGCAGAAATGTATGTGAGTGTGGATGACAAGAAAGTAAGATTTTCCCTTGGTCTCTTATCTCAGTTACAGCTTTGAGAATTGTGCCAATAACTACTTTTGCTACTACAGATACTTCTATTAATAATAATAATGATTTGAATATTATTTTCTGATACTATTATTTACAAGGAAGTGCTTAAGCCCTTTTTTCATCTTTAAATATAGCATTTCTATCTCGAACCTTTCGAACCTTTGCCTGAAATACCTCAGCAATTATTTTGCGTTAATTAAAAATAATTATGCACTATTGTTCGGAATCATCCCCAATTTTCATGCACAAACAAATATGAAAGATAGTACCAGAAGATAGTTACACTTAATTACTGGATGAACAGAAATATAATGGCAAAAGCTCATTAAATCAAATGGCTAATTACTTCAGTGACTTCCATCAGTTCACAGATTATATATTTATAAAGTTTTGTCGGGTTGTGGGATATTGCGGTGCGCAATAACCGGCAGAGACGAAAATGGGAAAAAATGCATATTAGGCAGATATGCTGTAAGTGTTGTGTTGTGATTGCAATCTTTAATGACCTCTGGAATTCAAGCCTATTTCCAGTCATCTAACATTTAAATCAATGCGGTTTTCGCTCTTTAAAGTGAAGGAGAACCTCACCAGCAGTTGGACTCTACACAATAAGAGACTGAATGTGTGAAATGTTAATCATTTCATTGCACAGCATGGTGATTTTATAACTCTCCAAATGTTTAATATTTCCTTCCAAGGACGGCAATGACATAAATTATGCATGAACTGCAACAACTGTATTGCCCTTTCGGAATGATGATATAGATTGAGGCAGTAATGAGCTTTAGGGGTAAGTTTATGCTTTTTAAACTGTTTACTCCTCAACGTTTAGTTTAAAGAGTCTTGGACATAAATGATGATTATCGTAAAATCAAACAACTGCTACATATCGAGTATTCTTTTGTACAAAAATAGACCAAAAACATTATCATGATCAAACAAAAAACATAACTGAATGTTCTTATAACACAATTACAGTAGATTTTAAGAATGTGAAATTTCTACACATAAATGAGCAGCAACCAGAAACATTGTCGATAAAAATGTTGTGTTTTATTTACACATCATGGATTTCGACTGTTCTATCGGTTTTAGTAATTTTTAAGCTGTATGGCACTAAAATTGGATTGCGTGATATCTCTGTTAGGCTATTAGAATTTCCTCCAACTAAAAAGGTGGCACCATTTTATGATAGATCAGATAGATCTTCAATTGAAGATTGCTATGCGCATCTGGGGTGTGTTTCCCCGAACAACGACATAACTCGCTGGTTAACCACCAAAGTACTCTGTCGGAGATCAATTGTTTGGACCAAGTGAGATGGTGGTCTAGTGGGTTAAACCACTGAACTGGTAAATCAAAGGTTGCTGGTTCGATCCCAGCATCCACCACCAGTGTGTCCTTGAGCAAGACACTTTACTCCATGTTGCTCCAGAGGGATTGTCCATGTAATAAGTGCACTGTAAGTTGCTTTGGATAAAAGCGTCTGCCAAATGACTAAATGTAAATGTAAGTTGGTTCAGCAATCTAGTTGATGACGCCACACAGTTGGAGGAGTAATGACGTCTACTAATAAATTCGTTCAGATCGAATTAATTTCAAATTCTGTCTGTAAATAACATACATTGCATTTATTGACTACTTTTGTTATCCTATATTTATTATCTGTTGTTTTATTTCACGATATTTAATTAAGTTACAAGTATCCTCCAACGTCATTCTGCCCAGGGATTCCCCAGGGTCCTAGCGCACACATATCAAGCCCCTGCGCACTTTTAAAAAACAACGCTTCTATTTCCTCTATGTCCAATTAAATTTGTATTTGTTTATGTTTGTCCATTTCTATTTCTTAATTTATTATAATTGTATAAAACTTTGGAAAACCTTTGGTTGTGTAAAATTTTGCGTTAGAAATAAACATAAACATTACTAATACTTGACCTTTGGAAAGCAGCAAAATGTATTCGCACTTTCGGACTTTGAGGTTTCCGTTCCACATTTCACATGCGTATGAATGTAAGTCATTGGGATGAAAAGTGTAGCGTGACCGTAGAATTAAGAGGATATACATGTGAGATGTATTTATATTTGCATATGTGATACACGTAGTCCTGAATTATACGCTTCAGGTTATGACATGTCGCTGTTGGCTCCAGCCTGGATTTTAGCACCAGTTCATCCTGGGTGTAGTCACAGGGTCTTCAGAAGATATTCATCAAACCCTTTGTAAAATACATATCCATAAAATAACTGAATAAATTGAAGTCTTCATTCATGTAAATCACACCTTCATTTGACCACAGGCAAAACCGGCAGCTCTTTGACGTTCAATAAACTCATTTCAACGCCTAGTTTTTTAACTGTCTGTCATCTTGCTTTTTTCCCCGTGCTTTCACACTAATGGTAGAGTGAGAAAGAGAGAGAGAGTGAAAGAAGAGATCTGGGCCTCTGTGGCTTCACAGCAAGCAGCCAGAGACTCAGCGTTTAGAGATGAATCTTCAGAGTCTTCGGCCTGACATTGATGCACCTTTTGTCTTGTCGTATGCAAATACAGTGGGTTAAGGGAGAAGCTGGTTTGAAGTGCAAATTGTAATTTAAGACTCCAGCACGACTGTTCCTCATCCGCTCCATTCCATTAATTACCTCTCCCCCGACAGAGAGAAACTTCATTAAAGCACAGATAGAAAGAGTGTTAAGGCAGGACTGCTGAAGGGCACGCTACAACCCAAATTAAACTCAGTTAAACCATCATATACAAAGAGCTTTCTGTAAATTATGACGCTCATGTGACAAGAGTCCATTGTTTAGACATGAAATAGGGTTTGTCTCATTTGAGCATCATGTTAACATGGCCTGTAATTTTGAGAGGACAGTGGAGACATAGAGGAAGTGATGGGGAGGAGAGAACTCAGCAGGATCTGGAATGGACCACGAGCCGGTACTTAAACTTGGGTCCAAAGCACAGTTGTGCTGTGTCTAGATCACTTGTCCACATGGCCACAGGATTAGACTGTTTTTTTAAACATGAACGTTTGTTTACCTTTTAACCTTACATAAACTGCAGGTCCCCTTACATGAAATTGGCCACGTTGTTTCAAAGGTAGCCCTAAACGGATAATTTCATAAATACGTTATCTCCTTTAACAAAGAAGCGAAAACGAGGCAACATCTTTGTCCTTTGAGAGCCACCATAGTGCTTCGAAAGAGAGGAAGGAGGGGTAAAGTGAGCCGTTGGTTGCAATTCACAACCTCACCGCTAGATGCCACTAAAATCTCCTCATAGGTCCTTTAAATAGTACTTATGAGAAAGTTGTTTTAGACAAATTACTTTTTCTTCATAATTGATATTATAATAAACTGGTAAAGTGTGTATTCTAGCGGCGTATACTGTATCTTTCCAGTGATATATAGTTTGTCAGGAATATATTAATATTTAACTATGAAAGTCAAGTAAACTTAACAGTGCAACAGAAGGGACAGTGACATCTAAAAGGTTAAAGAAAAATCAAATATAGGGTAAGTAACTGAAATTAAGTATTTCATATCTTGACAAGATTCATAGTGTAACTATTTCTAATTCCCTCAAATGTAAGAAAAAACTAACTCCTCTACAAAGGGTTAGATTTCAATCAACCACAAAACATGGTCAATGAAACAATAAAAAAAATGTAAACACTTGTCCAGAAGTTTCATAAAACATAAATCTATATATTTTACATATATTATTAATCTTACAATTAAATCTTAAAGATTTTTTAATGTTCATTATTTTAATTTGGTTATACATCTTTTTGTTGGATGTATTCTGTTCAAACATTTATGCAGTGTTAAAAAACTTAATCAGTAAGGTCTTCTGGACCAGCGTTGTTTACATCTTCCGAAGTGGTCTATAACAGACATGGATTTGCACTTGTGGTTTTGCCAGTAAATGTTGTAACTCTGTCTTTATGACAGCTAGCAATGTTTTTTTATATTTTAATTCAATTGCACATCATTTCAATTACACAATTACTGGCTGAAAAAAAATGGTCCAACCGTCCGAGTGTTTATTCTTTTTCAACAATAGTGCAACTGGTGTTTCATTCCTCTTCTAGCACTGGAGTAGAAAGAAATCTCGAAATGTCTTTTTCCCCTATGGATTTTCTTGTGGTATTTTAATCAAGCAGCAGCTGAGCAAAATCTTTGCATCATGTTAATTTTAGTCAAACCTACATTTGCCCCCCGGTGGAGCCGAGTAATTGAAATTTGCCTCAAAGCAGAATAATTTCCATGTTAAATAAATTATCTGACAACACCTGAGCAATCCAGCGACTCCGTTATGACAATGCTGCCTAGCTCAGCACCACAATATAAATCCTCCCTCTGAAGTAATTGTTTGGTATCTCTGCCAGACACGCACCGGCCTCTAGTTTCAATGATGAGAACCATCACAAAGAGATGTTTGTTTGCCGGATGTTATTGTCAAATAATGCCATAGAGGATGATGTGTAATTGTATGCCACCAGGTAAATCACGCTGTGATTTGCATCTTTTCTGGGTAGAGATGGCTTGAGGTTTCCTCTCCCCTCTGTGACTGGTTATCCAAATAGCTTAGAATTTGATACCAGTCTATTCATATTCATCGGAGGGTTTTGAAACACTCTCCTTTATGGCTTTTTGTCTACAGGCTCTGTTTGTTAAAGATGTAATTGGTTTTAAGTATACCAATGATAATATTGCAAAATTGCCTGGCAAGAAAATTTCGAGTTAGAAATTTGGGATAGTTTATTTGGCTCGGAGAAATAATTCTTGTGTGCAGTTTTCAGCCTGAAATTGAACATCCGGGTTCGTCACATATCAATATGAATCTTTACGCTTCCGTTTAAAGATCGTCTGCAAAGAGAACATTAACTCTGAATTAAAACATGCTGACCTTTTTCCAGGTGTGCTTAATCAATGCCTCATTTGAGGCGAAACTATTGAGCATGCTATAATCACTTCGAAGGCCAAAATTCTGACATTTATGGACACCAGGCTGACTGCCTAGAATATCACTTTAACTCCCAATAGCACCTTTGCAAGTCATCGCTTTGGAAAGCTGATAAACCAACCTGCTGGCCCCCGACGGGCATCTTAAAATCCCTCTGTGACATGTGCCTCTAACATATTCTAAGTGGCTTGAGGTACTGGAACATAATGTTAGGGCCGAGTTTGTTCTGAAACCCGTTTTTCCTTTTCCTCTTTTCAGCATTTTGTTCTCTGTATCTATCTCTCTTTGTGTGCAGCATGTGCCTCAGCCACCACTGCAGGGGGCTTATGGGTAATTCTGCGCTGGAGCAGAGTTTGATCTGTTAGGCTGAGATTCAGAAGAAACAGCAGTGCGCGTGTTACTGGTTTTCCGGGCGTGTAACCGACTGAGTGAGAGACTACCATCTCCAGCTGCCGCTGTGTTTTCGAAGCACTTAAAATTGACACGCAGCCCTCCATTACTTTTTATGTGCCTGTGCAAACTATTTAATTTGTGACTGACTCTTATTTTTTAGCACGGAGGTCCTTGGCTCACAGCTCTCAGAGATTGGAAATGGAGATAGACGGAAGATTGACGCTTTTATGAGCGAACGGTAAACAGGAGTTATAAGTAATGTGACTTACTTCACATTACAATTTGACTCCTCTAATGGAGTTTATGGATGTGAATTAATTCATTCATTCATTTATTTATTCTTGAGCTGTTTAACAAAAACACTTTGATGCTAACCCTTTTAGCCTAAAATTGGTCACATTTTTATGCCATTATGTAAATATCTATGTCAACTATTTCTAAATCAGTCTTTTTATTAGCTTTTTGGGGGTTTAGAACATTTGCCCCGATGTGGCTTTTGTCTGCTTGAAAACTGAATAATAGCATATTTCATAAACATTTTTGGAGACTGAATTTTCCTGGCTGCCACTAATATGCACAAATCTCATTTTCACCCCTAGCACTGTCATCTTGAGTCAAAAAACAAACAAACAAGCAAGCAAAAGAAATACTGTTTAAACTCATTCCCTTTTGACATAAAAAAGATTTAACAAAGTATATTTGTTGACAGCGACTCTTTTGCAGTGATGATTTTGGGCAAACTTGCATCATTCTTTCCAACTCTCGCAATAGTTGATTTTTACTTATTCATTTTTATTCTTGGAACCGGTTTGCCGTTTGAAAGAAATTGGGAGTGACTAAAATGAACAATTTCAATGGTTATTTTCACAACAAACTACCAACAAAAATAAATAAAAATAACACAAAACAATTCCGGCTTCATACAAAAAATATACAGACTAAAACAAAACAATTCAGACTAAAAAACGGCAAAGCTTACAAAAAACCTCTTTGAATGGCAAGAGAAATAGGCTTTGTTATTGAACCAAGCTTTCCAGCTTAAAATTCTCTATGTTTTTCTTGCACAAATCATTGCTTCATTCTACCATTGAAGTTTATGTGTGTGAAAGGCACTATGAAAATCAAATATGCACACTGTGTTGTGTGCTTTAAGAATACGTTTGTAGCGAGGTGGAACATGAGGTTCACTGAGGACACAGTTCCAATCGAGTCGTGATTAAAGACGCAGAACACTGTCGATTTCACCATGTCTGCACTGAATCTTTGGGACGGCACCCAGAGGAACACCGCTACCACCAATACATTAAAGTGAATATCTCAGAAAAGGAAGGCGTGAAATAATACATAAATATCCATTGTTAAATAATTCAGAGCCTATTCAAAAGGAAAATAATTTCCAGGACTCTGCACGGGTATCTTACGCCTGACAGTAAATAGAGCGACAACAGAGAAGCAACGAAGAAGAATAGCTTAATTCACTTCTCTTTGGACCTATACTTAAGGTTGAAGACCAGCTGAATTACACATTCAGCATATTTTATATTAAGGATCTGTGATGTGTACGTCAGTGAATAAATTCTAGGGCTATGTGCCTATAAGCTATGCAGTGGGGTGAATCAAAATGTTAAAGGGATAGATCACCCGAAAGTGAAAATTCTTTCAGCATTTACTCACATTCATGTCATTTTCAATTGGCCTGAGATTGTGCTATTCCAAATGTGAATGTGTGTAAGATTCTGGACGTTTTTTTTGTGGAATACATTTGAAGTCACATAACAAAATGCACCATAAACGTCTTCTACAAAGTTTTGGAAAATCAAATGAAGCCTTAACTTAGCCAACTGAAAAATGTAGATTTCACTGGTCACTAGAAAATTTTGAGTTGGGTTCATCATTTATTTTACAGCATGTTCCTTTAAAGGGTTAGTCCCTACCAAACAAGTTGTCATTATTAACTCAACGTCATGTCTCTGTTTCTCAATGCCTTAACTATGTCATTTTGTTTGCGATTTAAAAAGGTTCAAGAGGAGCGGTGTGGAGATGTTAGTGGCATCTAGTGGTGAGGTTGCGAATTGCAACCAATGGCTCACCTTCCCCTCCTCAATTTCAAAGCACTATGGTGGCTCTTACAGGACAAAGATGTCATTGCGTTCTTGCTTCTTTGCTGAAGGAGATAAGGTAAGAAATACGCTCAGTAGAGCAGTTTGTCCGTTAAGGGCTACTATAGAATCAACAGGAAAGGCTTTTTTAAGCTTGTTATCCACTCATTGTAAAACAACACAAGACAGCCATCAGGGGTCTTAATGACATTTCTATTTTTGCATAAACTACTCATTTAATGCAGCTTGTGTTAATATAGTTCTTATTTGTTCTTGTATGAAAAATGAAATGAACAGATATGCAGGTTGTTGTATGGTGCCCTCATTTCACCCAACGGCCCCTTCACAGGTGACCTTGAGGGCCATATCTCTGAGTTTCCACAGACGCTGACGGTTCCAAGGTCATGCTGGGTGATAATAGCTGTTTCCTATTATGGGATTCAGCACTGGACCCTCATCTCCCCTCTATTAGAACTGCAAATATTTTTCTATCACCTATAAAATATGCTACTTCCTGTGAAATCCCACAGCATGGCTTATACAAAGTAGAGTGAAAAAAGCACCCTGAATTTAATAAAATAGGTCTACTCTAGGCATAGTGAGAAAATACTTTTCTTCTTCCCAGTGCATTATGCGACGCAGAGACAAGGATATATAGATGGAAACCCAATGATTTGAGTGTTAAAGCCAAGGTGAGAGTTTTTTGGCTGTATTGTATCCCAGGGTCTCAAGGCAGGGCTTGAATCCTAATCAGTTCCCTGAAGAGGCAAAAGCAACAGAAGAGATTGCAAAAGCATTTCTAATATCTTATCCTGCCACATCGAGAAAGATACGTCCACGGGCACGCATGCGATCAAGACCCCACAGTTACTCGTCCCTGAGCTTCATTAGGGTGCTGTGGCTCCTTCACTCCAGTGGCCCGGCCCATTTCTCCCCTCTTCATTCTCATCAAACATTGCAGATGAGGTCTTGAGCCCAATTAATCACAGCACAGTCCTGCTTCACGGGCCCCCCATTAATCAACCTGACCACCGGCGCACACGCAAACAGCCCCTTCACTGCGGCTGGCAGCGCTGTCAGCTAGCGTCAACACCAGGCCCATTCACACACACACACACATACATAGACATTCACTAATTGTGATGCTTATTCATGATGTCCGTCACACACACAGTCTCACTCACTTTTTTTCTCTCTAACACACACACAGTGAGACCTCTGAGCAGACTGTGACACATTTAGCAACATTTCATTTGTCTCCCGAATCTCGCTTTCCCACACACGTCCACACAAGCATTATTATATACATTTAGAACTCTACGAGATTGCTATTTTCTGACTTCTGCCAGCATGTGGCCCATAGCAACTACATCTCATTCCCATTCGCAGGTATACACACGTAAAGTGTGGCTTTGGCAAACATCTTTATGGAGATGGTACAGTATGTGAATAAATTCTAGCTTTGTGAATGACAGGATTAAAAAGATATTCAGGAATTAAACAATTAAACTTAAAACATAATTTAGCCGGACCAACAATTCAAATAATTTTATTATTTTCAATCTGGATTTGTTTATAATGCATACAAAATAAAGGAGAGTTTTTGCCTGTCCAAAGTGCATTTGTAAAAGTATTTGTATTCTGTTTGAATTCTATTCATTTTTCGGCAATGTATGTTTTGAACTGCTTAGCAGCAGTTTTAAAAAACGTTGCTTGCCAGCATCAGCATTTTTTTATCATATTCGCAAAACTTTAAGTGTTCCTAAAAAATTCTGCTACATACATGCAAATATATAAAAGAACAGATCCTTTGCTTATAACTACACATAATATTGTTTATATATATAGATATATACATACTGCCGTGTAACAAATTAAGAGACTGTTTCAAAATTATTTTCAGTTATTCTGAATGTACTATGTATAAGTGTGTCAATGAAAATTATTTGTTTCATTTTGTGAATTACTAACAACATTTCTGACAAATTTTGAAAAACTATATTGTTTCCATTTATTTGCAATAATTGAAAACTGGAGAAAGAGGTCAAAATAACAGAATGTATTGTATCTGTATTTTATAAGTTCTTAAATACTGCACAGAAAACAAGTTCATATTCACTTTCAAGCAATACAACAGTAAAATTTGTACATGTATTTAGGAAAAGTTCAAAATTATTTTTTAAGATAACCTTGATTTTTATCACAGTTTTCATGCTGTCAGTCTTTCACGTTTCTGTTGGATGACTATATGTGACTCCTGAGGTTTGATTTTGTTGAGATTCAACAGACACTGGACTGGAATGGCTACAAAACATCTAGAAATGCTCATTAAATGAACATTTGGAATAATATCGTTTTTTCTGCGGCTGTATGCATCTAGCTTGATTCTTTTTAATAAACCACTTAAAAGTGTGTATGTTTTATTAAAAAATTAACAATGCGAGAAATAGACACAAATTTGTTGGATTCAGAACGATGAATTGTTTCTCTTGTTTTTGGATCTATAGATGCTACCGCATTAGAGTGAAAACATGGAAAGCTGGGAAAACTCTGCCATGAATTTTTCATTGTGTCACGTGTGATGGAAAATATCATCAATGAGGAGTTAATGTTCATCTGAGTATTAAAAATGTTTAAGAAAAAGGTCTTTAAGAAACAGGCACAAAAATGAAAACCCAACACTGTTAAAATCAACTTTGAAATGCCTATGGGCAGCTATTTACGTCAAAGCAAGCCCACAGTCCTATCTACTTGAATGGGGGAAGGTGTATATTTCTAAAATCGTTGCAATTAAACAGGATGTTCCCGATCAATTATTAAACATGACATGAACTGTATCGTGACTTTGGTTTGCTAAGCCTAAATTGCGCTAAAACTCACCTTTTACGATGTCGCCTCATCTACTGCCTGGCAACCACCTCACGATAGCCCCGACCCAGAGAATCATCAGACTTTCCTAATTGACGATTGGCTCATTTATTGGAAGGCAGGACTCTCTTTGCTAGAGCGGCCATATTGAGCGTTGGATTCCCCGCCATTTATTTAATGGCAGTGGCGCATCTTGTTAATATCAATCTATTTGGTTCAAATCCTGTTTCAAAGATTTGCAAAGTAAAACCAAAGCCTTAAGAACCACACTGATGACCTAGTTCATTCATTTTGGCATTTTAATATTAATTCTTCAACCATGCATTTGGCAGACACTTTACCCAAAGTGCAAGCTTTCATGTGCCAGAATCATACCCATAACGTTGACACTCCGTTAACACTCCACTCCACCATTTGTATGCTGCTACAGGCCAGCCATCCTCCTAAAGCAAAACAGTATTTCACGAGTGTGAATATGCAGTCATAAAACAACTTAGGAGAACTGCAATGAGAAACTACAGTGAAATTCTCTGTCATCATGAACTTTGTAAGCAGGTGTCTTCGATAGGCTGTCACTTTAACATCAGAATCTCTCCTGGCCCCTGTGTCAGCGCAAAGAGAGGGGAAGCGTGCGGTGTTAGCAGGCTAAGGGCTCGGTGTGTGTTTGAGGGATGTGTTGTCATTTCTGTTCAGCTTTGTGTGAATTGTATGTGACAAGCCTTTTAACACCACTGCTGTTCTTTCCTTTGCTAAAGCAACAATCCGGTGCGTTGGTTTTGAAGGAAGCAGGGCTGAAATGAACAAGGACGATAGACGCGTTGAAAGCGAAAGGCAAATTTCTTTCTTCTTCCTCTGAGTGTTATCTAGGCGGCCCGTAAAGCCTTCTCAAAATGGATCCAATTACGGAGGCGCCCGTACGGTGTGGCTCGCGGACGCCAATGTAATTGTGTGACTCTCATTTGCCTCTGTATCCCCACACTGAAAGAAACTTGTCATTGACCAGACAGCCTCGTCTTTCCTCCATGATGTTGAAATGAGATCTTCTCTTTGCTGTCTGAACATTGAAGGAAAATTGCGGGCGGTCTTGCACACATGAAAAGCAGCCTCGGCGGGGAAAAAAAGAAAAATCCATCGGAGAGGAACGGCTTTGGAATCAATTTATGTCATTCTCTGGACGGCAATGAAGCAGCGAGGATCGTTCAGATGTGCTCGTTGTTGAATTTTGTTATGGTAGGTCAGCGCTCATTGCTTTTGATGCACATTTTGCAGTGTGAGTGAGGACAGGTATAAATGTGTCAGATTCATCAAACATTGATCTAGAAAAAGGAAAGGAACAGCTTGTAGTTGATTTGCTGGAGATGCCCATAATGAGCCCGTCCACCCCACTTGACACTTCACTGTCACGTGTCGGTGGCTTCTGGTACGGGTACCTCGCGACTCATAAATAGTTAATGGCCATGCTAGATGACACAATGACATCTGGTTGGTCTGTGTGGGCCTGCAGATTGGCCACTTTGAAGAGACCCTTGCTGCATGTCAAAATGTTTAATGACTCCTCGGATTGCACATGCTGCAGCAATGTCATTGACAACATGCTCAAATCTTTAATTCTTGTATTGTGCAATGAAGGGTTTCACGTATCTGGTGTTCACTTTTAAAATAAAGGAGCTACAAAACGTTCTTCCCAACCATGCCATAGAAGAACCATTCACTCCGAGGTTCTTGTAGACTATTTTATAGTCTAAAGAACCTTTTTTCAACTACAAAGAACCTTTTGTGATTTAGAAAGGTTCTTTGTATATTAAAGGTACTTTAGGGAACCACTCAGCCAAAAATGGTCCTTCCACGTCACTGTTAAACACCTTGTGAGTCTTGATATAAAAGATGTAAGAAGATCTATTATGTCTTATAACAATAATAATTCATAATTTGTTACATTTATAGAGCGCTTTTCTGGACACTCAAAGCGCTTTACATGGAAGGGGGAATCTCCTCAACCACCACCAATGTGCAGCATTCACCTGGATTATATTCATCATGTGCCATCCTCATGCGAGAACTAGTGGACGTCATGTGTACCATCCTCCTGCGAGATCCTGTGAACAATAACTGATCATCCCAGCTCCAGGCAAATTACAGGATATGGATAAAAGGATATACATAAAAAAATCACAATAAAAAGTGATAAAAAATCCCAATTTCCTGTAAATTTGTGGTCTTTTTCTTTAATTTAACAGTTTCTGTAAATCTGTAATAAAAATAACAGAAACATTTTTTAACAGTGTAATCTTATGCACGTTGGGAGATTCAGATGAAATCTCAACACAGTACTGTACATTTTACTTGATTTTCCTTCAAGATCAAATAATATTTTCTGATCTCTGCTCCAATTTCACATCACTCTATTTACAATATGTGTTGTGTGTACACATTTCTATTTATTTTATTATATTACGTAATGCTAGGAGAACATCTCAAGCAACACATCTCATTCACAGTTGCAGTTGAAATGAACTATATCTTTTGTAACTCTATTAAGTCTCCTACATCACGAAAGAGCAACATTTGGACATCAAATAACAAAACCCAAGTCAAACCTGCACAGTTTAAAGAAAATATAAGGAATGGCTTGATCCAGAACAGGTTATTGGCTTTGCTAAATGAATGCGGATAACAGCCCTGCCACCCCGGTGTTATTCTGTCCGCAAGAATTAGAGTCCGGCCTTAAAGTCTTGTACTGAGCTTTTCTCCACACCCCTTTCTGTGATCACAAAAACCATTCATGTTCTAAAAAATATATTAAAAAGCAGATAGGAGAACTAGGGGTGACTACAAAAATGATTGCAGATTGCTACAAATCCCCGTCTTTGATCTTGGCAGCCATCAAAGGGGTGCGCACTCCAAAACGGAGCCGCCCGACCGCCTGTTCACTATTTCATATTCCTCAAGAGAACAGTCAAATAACAGTCTCCAGTACCCCCTCCCTTGCAGTCTCTAATCCCCTTCCAAAATACTGTCACTGATCACAGCCCTGTGCCTGCAACTGTGCCTCGACTTCACACCCATCATCTTTGATTTCACATAAACTTCACGGCTTTGTGTGATGGTTAGGTTATCGTACTTTTATGGGGTCTCTATCAAGTTGCAACATTGTATTGCTGCCCATAAACTGCCCAACAACTCTCTGTCAGCTGGGCGAGTGATGGATTTGCCCCGTGTGAGCCGAGCTCCTGTAAAGAGAGTTTGTTTTGGCATATTCCACACTTCAGCATCTTTCTCTGTTAATAAAACTGCAAATCTGCTGAACTGAATCAGCAGTGCAGCAGATTACATTGTAAAATGGGGGCTGCCGTGGAAAGAAACGATTAGAGACACACTTTCTCTGGAGAAGACAAAGAGAGACGCTCCTCCGAAGATCGCCAGATATTGAACTTCATTCAGGTGTGGCAGGTGTGACGCGCACTGCATATGAATGTTGCCATTTGCAGGCCAATCCTTTTGTTTTTCCGCTTAGGAATTAGATGTTGTGAGTTAGCACATGTAGCTTTAGTTATTACTTTTGTGTAGCCAATGGAGACAGGAACATGCCTGTTGGAAATGCCAACAGTTAGTTGTTGAAATAGTCGCGATTTGAATCTTTTTCTAATTTGACTTTTTATGAAATGTCCCCCGCTACACTGTCCACACTGTGCAATGTTATAATAAGACAATATCACCCGAACAAATGTGCTGTTGACCAGGGGCAGTTCTAAGGTGAGTAGATCTCCACATATGTGTTTGAATACAGTTGGGTAGCAAGATCAGGTCCGGGCCAAATGCAAAAACTTTTAGGCAACGGCTATTTTAAGTTTGAATAGCAGTAGGTTCTGTTTACACTAAGTGAATATAGCTGAATTTCTTAGCGATATGCTATTTACACTAACCGATAATAGCTGTTTTTTTGGATCAAGTAGAAATAGTAGTAAGATGCTATAGGTACTAATAAATAGTGTCAGATAACGTTACTGTTTGCACCTCAATATTGTTGTGCACTAAACATTATGCAATAATAACAGCGTGTAAATCATTATATTTATAAAAATTATTAAAATGATGGCAACTTATTGAGATGTTAAAGCCCTACAACTACCCCTTACCATATCCTAAACCTAAACTTTATGAATAAAAGTGATTTTTTAATGATCTGTAATGTGATAGAAAAGGTAAAAAAGGGTTTTCTGCTAGAGGTGGATTAGAACCCAGTCTCCAGTGCCAAGCTCTACAGACTTTTAACATTACGCCACAGTAGTTACTATTTGAAATGGTCTCGTTCTTACCTTTTCTTTATTCCAATCACATATAGGTGGGCAGAGCTAGTGCAAATATTCTCTGGCCGCTGCTACAAGATCAGCAGATTCTGTAGCCATCTTTGAGAATCTGCTAAAATCATATCTCTTCTGTCAGCACCTGACCTATTTGTATGACTTCTATCTCTTTTTTGCTCTTTCTATCCATTAAAAACTGTGGTGGGCTATATGAGAGTTACTGCGCTATGCTTTTTGTTGTCGTTATGTTGTTCCAATTCCTTACATTGTTTACCTCATGTAAGTTTCTTTGGATAAAAGGTAAATGTTAATGTTTACATTCAAGTATTCGGCTAACAATGCTTTATCAATTGAGCATCATGTATATTCGATTATCGCACAGATTAAACTTCAGAAAACATTAAGAATAATGTTTCTATGGTATTCAAACATGAATGCAAACTCAGACATCCACAAGGAAGACTTTCTGTAAGGACTTTCCCTATTTGCCGACTGGATATAGACTCTCTTCAGTGTTGCTTCCAAATGTCACTCTTAATAGAAGACACTCCTAGCTATATCTGCCAATCAATACAATTTTAATGGGAAAAAGGCCATCTCTTCAGATTACCATGACAAACTAAATTGTCAGTTACCAATGCATTGAAGTTCAGCATCAACTTTGTAGTTCAGCTAATGATGCAGGCTCATCGACCCAGCGTGATTTACCAGATTTGTGTCAATGCGTCCACACATCATCATTCCAGGAAGCAGCTCGTATCAGCTAAAGGTAATCATACATGTAGACAGCAATTACTTGTTTATGTCATCGCAGCAGATGGACTCAGCTGGGAGGCACCTGAAATTGATCTGGGTGCTGACTAATGGATATCTGATCTCTATCAACTGAAGAGAAGCACTCTGATCTGGCCATTGATGACAGGTGAATGCAGGTATTGTCTGTTGGATCTTGATTCTTCTCAGACTTGATAATGACCCATTGGATTGAATAGCTATTTGCTAAATGTTTTTTCTCTCTTTTCATGCTGACTTCTGTTTATTGAGAATGAGATTTCAAAGCAGTGTGATATGCATGTTAACAAATTAGAGGAAGCGTATCTTTTTTCTTTCGTGCTTTCGTGCTTTCTTTCTTTCTTTATATCCTTCTTTTCTTCCTTCCTGCCTTCATTCCATTCTTCCTTTCTCCCTCCATTCTTCCTTCCGATCTTCCATTCTTTTTCTAAACATTTTTTTTTCATTTAACTAATAAACATTGTCCGAACTAAAGTTTTATGGACTAAAACTTTCCACAACAAGGTACAGTCTAGAGTTCCATTACGATTTTTCATTTACTTCCGTAACCGTGGTTCTATGAATGGTGGAAAACCTCCAGAGACAGTCAGTACATGGTGAAAGAATCGTGTCTCGCGCATCACATTGAGAGTCCCGCATTAATTCAGTCACACGTGACCTTTACAGATTACGCGTCGGAAGCTATTGGGTTGTTTAGTCTGACGTCACGCACCATCATATATGGAAGGTCATATACTGTTACTATATGTTGTGATCTGGATTCTGCTGCACGTGCCCTTCTCTCAAGCAGCTGAGCCGAAGACATTGTCAGGCACTAGGGGCAACTGGCGAAGATTGTTGCGACATGCCTATGTAGTTTAGACTGAGCCGGCCAAACCTACGTCTAGCTTGTGTTATCAGACCAAGAGCCTTCTCACTAGAAAAAGCAACCAAGCCCAGAGGCTGCAGAGAAATCAAGCAACTTGAAAGAAGTATTATCTGATGCTGCCAATGTTCGTGCCACATGCTCTGGCCTGAAAGACGGAGCTGAGCGAAAAGCAGAGAACAGCACATCAGGCATCTGGAAATCCCTAGGCTGAACAACTGGACGTCGCAGGAGGTTCGAGGGGCCCAGCACAGGGGATTGTTGGTCCAAAGAGCCATCTTGATTGTCTCCTGCAGTGAAACACAACTGAAGCCAGCGCCCTGAAGGGCTGAGCCCTCATCGCTATAAGGATACTGAGAATGCCATGATGGAGCCTCCTCTGATGGTGTAAAATCATCTGATGAATCCAAAGGCTGCTTTAGAGAGAACATCCAGCTTCTTTCTAGGACCCTCAGCTGCTTGCTCAGACCCAGGCGATGAGGAAACGGGTCTAGATGTCCTTGATTCCTCTTCCATATTGCTACCAGAAAGAAAAGACCTTGCCAATAAGGCCTGAATACCCTGTACAGCATTAAATAATTCAGCTACCTGGTGGGATAGAGAGGCAGAGGGATGCATATGTTTCTTCCATGGATGACCCTTGGTTTTGCTGGCTGGGTGCTTGCTACCGGCCTGAACATTAGATCTGGCTGGTGCAGTAGAATCTTGAGCTTCAGAATTAAACTTCATTAACCTCTGTTGCCTAACATCAAAGGACAGCAGATTACATTCTGGGTGTCGGTCTGTTAAGGTATTCCTTAATGGGAGGGCATTCTATATGTGCATCCCAGAGATCCATAGAGCCTGAACATGTGGAGCATGAAGCGGGAATGATGTTAAGGTATTCAGGAAAAATACAGGTAAACCAACGGGTTAAAATAATCTGAATACCGCTGTAAACAAGTGCTGTTACCTTGATTCACCAATGGGCACAAGGAAAATACACGCTGTAAGAAAACGCCAACGAATAGCACTGTCCTAGTTTGAATGAGACCCTCAGCGAGAATGACAAAGAGACTGACCGTGACGTAGTCTGGGGATGAGATAGCTTCCGACGCATCATTGGTCAAGTTCATGTGTGCCTGAATTAATAAGGGATCCTCGTTGTGATGCGCGAGGAGCAATGAAATAGAAAACCACAAATCTAGAGTGACATTACTTTTTTCATTTACTCATATCATCAAAATACCATATTTGACTTATACCCTTTCTATAAATACAAATGTATAGTAGAATGCAATGTAAGTCACTTTGGAGTGTCAACATAATTTGAGAGTCTGAGTTACAACTTAAATAACTACAAACAACATTTAGTTCCAAACCAGCTAGCCTTGAATGACAGCCTAATTTAGACTGAATTGCAATCTTGTTACCCATTATGGTGCTCTTTTGATTGCATTTCATTGTTTTAGTTTTAGATTTTGTTTATAAGAATTTTATCGCTAAAAAATAAAATCATTCAAAGCATGATTTTAAACTTTATATCTGTGACACATTCTAGCACACTGCAAAACTTATTTCAGCCAAGATAAAATAAAACTTAATATTCAAGTTAAATGATGAAGTTTATGATCAATTTTATGATCTTTTCAAGGTTCTTGTATGTAATGTTTATGCCTTAATTTGTGCAAAATTCATGGTACCAACGAACTAGTTTTACTTGACAAAAAATCTGTGTTTTTTGTCACCACTGTTGGATAGTCAATATGCATTCCAGTTTCTGAATAGTAGATTGCAGTATGCAAGTGTTGGAACTGCTCCCTTGTTTCTGGCACGTCCCGTCTGGAGAACGATTAATATTGCCATTATTCTGGAGATTTGTGGCTGATCAGTTTGGGATAATGATCCTCTGGTCACCACTAGAATGACATTGCAATGTCATGAAAAATGAAGCAAAAACCTCGTCATTAATTCATAACAGCCCACTCTATGCTGATCGTAATGTTTTCCTCGTCCCGCACCAAGTAGTTTGGAATTAGTTATTTTCCAAAAAGGTTTAAATAGGACAACTTCGCCTGTTTAGACCCTGAATTTGACAACTTTACCCTAATGTAAGTCGGAGGTGGAGACGAATTGCTCCATGTGAAAAAGTTTCTTCTTTTCTCAGACAGACATAAATTACATTTAAATGCACCAGTTTTTCTCCCACTGCCCATTTCTACAATGTGTGTCGTATAGGTTTCCAAATATGCTGGAGCTCACCCTCGTCACACGGCCAAGACGAATGTCCTTATATTTAAGCCACACAACAAATATTGCAAATTGCTGTCTGGCAAAGTTAAACACTTTGTTGCTTTTCAATGACTTATTTGTTCATTCCAGATCTGGACTACATTAAAGTGCTGTTTGATTATAGCAGAGGTAATAACCTGAAATTAATTGGGATGGACAGGGCTCATTGGACATGATAGCAAACAAGCTCAATCCTATTTGACCTTCGCCCTGTCAGTTGGCGCCTCTTACACCCGATTGTCTGTCGTGCATTAATACACAATATCTAGTTAATTAAAATGATTAACTATTTGTACAGAACCTGTGAGGAAGTGAGGAGTAAGCACAGAGTCTGTTGGAAGGCAAGCGATTCCTGCAAATTCTCTCAGGTGAGTAAATCATAAGATAGACAAGGGAGAGAGATTCTATCTGAGAGAAAATTCCCATTAAGGAAGCAATGATTTAATACGGCGTGTAATTGGCCCATCAAATTAAAGACGTCCTCCTCCCCTGTGACACAGTAATGTCAGAATGTGATTGGACATTATTGTTGTGACGGTCATGTGATTTGGACCGAAACAAGTCACAACACTAAAGTGTGAAACTGTTTTAGAATCAGTCCCGATCCAACAAATCTTTAGACCACTGGTGCCACCCATTCCAACTCACCCTGTTCACTATAATGTATACTGTTAAATGTGCTGTGTGTAATTTTTTGGAGGATCTATTGATAGAAATGAAATATAACATACATAACTATGTCTTGAGAGGTGTATAAAGACCTTACATAATGAAACGTTGTGTTTTTATTATCTGAGAATGAGCTATATCTTTGAACATTCATCCTGGGTTTCCATACATGGAATTCCCCATGTTGTTTCTACAGTAACTGCTCTGCAGAGCATGTTTGGTAAATACATTATCTCATTCGGCAAAGAAGCGAAAGCTGTTTTAATTACAAAAGCTATTTCTATCTACACACCGCAGGTCCCCTTGCATGGAATTTGACATGTTGTTTCTACAGTAGCCCTAAACGTACAAATGCTCTACAGAGTGTGTTTCATAAATACGTTATCTCCTTTGGCAAAGAAGCAAAAACGTGACAACATTTTAGTCCTCTGTGAGCCGCCGTAGTGCTTCGGAGTGGCAACCTCACCGCTAGATGCTGCTAAAGTTATACACTGGACCTTTAAGTTACCTTGGTTAACCCAACTTCGAATTGCATTGAAAATGTCTCTATATATCAACATGCTTTATGTATAAATTATTCTCAGGCACAGTATGACTGTACGAAAATGATGTGACAGAACAAAATAAGAATGTATCTTCAGGTAATGTTAAGACCTTTTTACATACTGATAAAAAATCCATAGTGAACACATTACCTGAAAATGCTAATTTTCTAAGGAGGCCAACCTCTTAGGCCTTCTGGGCATGCACATTCTCATCTCTCTCTCTCTCTCTCTCTCTCTCTCTCAGCTTTAAGCTTATTGGTAAGTCTGTCCAACTTGGGACATTTGGGAGACAATGGCCCAAAACTGAGCTAGATAAGCCCAACAATATATTCATTTTTCTATGAAATGAATACTAAATAATCCCCTCTCTTAGAATACAGCTCTATATTTGTTGTTGAAAAAAATATGAGAATGTTCAAGCAAATATTGAACATTCATATAATGAAAAGGGTTTCGTGCTTCTGACTGTTTTTAAGACGGAGGAAGCCAGAGAGGGGATGCGAAAGCCTTTTATCAGCTGAGACCAGGATAAACATCATTACATGGTGATGGTGATTACATAAAGAGTAGATCTATTAGTGATTCTCCTCACATGATCTTAAATGCTGCTCGGCACACACCAACCCAACCCGAACCCAACCCCTCCTAACCTTGCATCCCACTTTAAACAGTAACTCCACCATGTTTAAACCTACTCCTGTCTAATAAGAATGCAATGAAATGGCCTCGTAAAAAGTTGTTTAAATCTCTCAGGGTGCTCATATAAAGGTCCCTTCTTGCAGTTTGACCGGTTGTCTTTAATTATGCAACACTAAGCATTATTGTTTACTCCCTTACTTTTGGAAGATATACCATAAATGGCTGATTTTTCAATTAGGGGCACTTGTTCAAACTTTGAAACAGTGTTTCTTATTTACATTAATATAAACGACTTCAATTTAATGACATGTCTGATCTTCAGTCTGTCACTCACTGCTCTGAAAGAGATGTGCTGCCCATCACATCCTGTTTCTAAATATAAATTGTGCCTGAATTCTCAATTGTTCTTTTAAAATGCTTGTTGTGATGTCAAATGACAGCAGTTCTAGTGGCAGCAATGCTTTGTTATGACAAATTATATGCAATAATCATACACAATTGTCATGTATTATTACTTCAAAATGAACCCTAATAAAGATAAGTTAATAAAATGAACATTTTATAATGGTCTTCAGAAACTGTCAAGACAAGATGGTCATTTACAAACACATCAATCTGTAGTTTTAATACCAGAGCGTGGACATGCTGGATACAAGAAGAAAGCAACTTTGGATTTAAAACCAAAATTGGATTTATCTACAGCTCCTTTTTTGTCTTTAGTGGTCACTTTATATTTGATTACTCTGATTCATGACACACACCAGCACAGGCGGTAAAAGCGTTTCCATGACAACTGCTTGCAGAGGTGTCTGTCCAGAAAAGTAGAGTAGGATTCTGAAATCTGCACACCTCATTTCCACCAGATAGAGAGAGGAAAGCAGATAGAGAGAGAAAGAGAGACCTCAAGCATTTGCAGCAATGATGGCAAGTCTATTTCAAATGGCTTCTTAGAAAGAAAAGCCATGACTGTATTTGTCCAACAACTATAGTTTTGTGAAAAAAATGCAGCCCTGTACTGTAGGTTTCTCTGCAATCGGTGAAAAAAACATCACATCATTTTAGATTTGTCGATATATCAACCATCTTGACAGTTTTGTCTATGCCAGAGTTATTATAGTTTTGCTTTTTGTTTTATTCATAATTTAAATGACCTTTTTTGGTATATTTTTTATGTTAATATTATTTAATTACTTTTTTTAGCAATTCTGTAATGCGCATTTATCATTTTATTATCTATTTGTTCATTTTTTTATGCTGCTGAAGAGGATTAATTTACTTTTAGTTTAGTTTTGTTCTGGATTTTTATTTATTTTTTATTTATTCATATTCAGTAAATTTCAGTTTATTCCTGAGGCAACATTTCTAATTGTCCTTTATCGTAATTAGTTTTGAAAATTACATAAAGTCCCACATACAGTATTTTGGGTTAACAACAAAAACATTTATAGTTTTAGTTTAGTAAACTATTACACCCTTGTTCTCCGGTCTAAACAGTGTAAATTAACCTTGCTTTTTATGTAGTTGCCGTTTTCTTGTATTGCCTCTTTAAAGATTTTGTAAATTAATGAATTTAAGATACAGAACAGTATGTTAACCATACTATCATGAGGGCTTTAATATAAATACACAAGGGCATTTTTGCATTTTTTTCACAGATTTTGGAATTTGCAACTTTTATTTTTCTTCTTGCACAGACTCATTAAACTCGACATGTCCACTGGTGCTTTGCTAATTTAGATTGTTGTGCTTAATTCAAGTGGTTGACCCAGTAATAATGAGCTGAATATAGCCTTATTAAAGTGGCAAAAATTACATAATGATTGATAAAACCCATTTTCTTTTTTGGCAGAATTTAGAACTTTATGTATGGAAGCATTTCTTTTCTCCACATTAATGTTTTAACACTGCACTGGAAATGGCCAGCCTGGTCTCCACCTCTCCCACAGGGACGTCACTGGTCGTGTGGCTTGGCACATTTGTTCCATGTCCGATAGTTACAGTGTCTTGGGATTACTGTAATCAGCTCAATCATTAACACAGGTGAAACATTTAAGCTTATTTGTTTACACACCATCTCGTTTCATCTGACCACAGCTTTCATTGAAAAGCTTTTTACAATTAGCCTCTAATGGCAATGCACCTGCGTAAATTACCTAATGATTACTCTGAATGCATTACTGCTTACATTAGCACCCCGAGAGTAAGTGTGGAATTAATGGTTAAAGATGTCATAGGCCAGCTGGTCGGGAATTTCTCTGAGCCACAGTAATTAGCTGGGCAATGCGCGTCATGGGGAGGCTCGCGTAACCTCTTGCCCTTCGACCTTCGGGAACTTGGAGACTCTGGTTTCATCAATTTGTACACACGAAGAGAATAAAGTACCGCAGTATCAATATTTTGCTAGAGCCGGAGAGGGCTGGACGTGTTAATAATCCATAGCGTAATGCAGCTGGCCCAAGTGCGAGATGGCGCGACGTTCCGTAATCTGCAAAGTAACAAGAATAATTTAGCACATGCTCAAGTGAACATCATATTTTATGGGTCCGCAGGCCATGTGGAGGGGGAGTATGGATGTTGTTTCACTGATCCATGCTGACGAATGAATAAAGCACATCCCACAATGTCCAACACGGCCCACTTTGAAAAGGTCCTGTATGTACTATTTAGGTACATATAATGGGTGTCACAACATACCGCTATGGTCAATAATCGTACGCATACAGTAAACTGTTCAGCAAGCATTCATATGTTGAGTTAAGAGTCACAATGGTTACAAACTCTCTTTGGGCCTCCATACACTTTCATTTAAACCAAAATAACAGACAACACAAAATAAAAAAGATGAATGTCACTAGTGGCATCATTTTTCTTTAAGTCAAAGCATATTGTGGTAATACACTGTAAATTATTTTGGCCATGATAACGTGCAGTGAAAATCTGATTATCATGACAGGTCTACTACATAAATGTCTACACCTTAAAGATGTTGGTTATTTTAACCCACCGTTGGGTCAAAAATGGACAAACCCACCGTTGGGTCAAAAATGGACAAACCCAACTGTTGGGTCAAAAATGGACAAACCCAACTGTTGGGTCAAATTAACCCAGAATATGGTTATATTTGACCCAACAATGTTTTAAAATAACCCAGTATTTTGGGTTGAAACAACCCAAGAATAGGTTAATTTATAACTTAACGGTTGGGTTTGTCCATTTTTGACCCAATGTTGGGTTGAAATAACCAAACGTTTTTTAGAGTGTACATTTGGTACCAATATGCAATCTTTAAGTGCAAAGGTGTACCTTCTGAAGGGGCACCACCACGGTGACAGCTTTTGTACTATTTGTAGCCATTGTGTAGCCTCCGTTGGTGTAACGGCCAATCACATCCTTATCTAGTTGATAAGTACCTCACAGAGTGAGAATCAGATTTCATGTCAGGATTTTGCCCATCTTCTCGCCATGCATCCACTAAATCACCAGCAAGGAGATTTGCTTTACTGTACAAAATGTTCACATCTTTCTAATAATATTCAGTGAAGACTCGCCATGAATGAACTTAAAGCCTAGTCTTTTTTAACGTGCTGGTGTATTATTCATATCTTTTTCAGTGCCTTCAAACAAGATGAACACGGTTAATGTATGAGTCAGTAATGTAATTATTTATTTATTTATTTGTTTGAACCCATCAAACTCGATATATGAAAGAACCCGAAACATACCGAACCCGGAGAAGAGTGGAGTGTGTAAAAAAGATGGAGTGTCTAATTCTGAAAAAAGGCAAAGCTGTTAACTGAATTCAACATCTCTCATGGCTTAAATATAAGACACACGAGTCCGAGAAAATACATACAAAATAAATAAAAAATATGTATATTTAAATGTATTTTAATATATCTGTTGATATGAAATTGATTTTTTGGCCACTTAAAATGGTAATGCGTTACATTACAGTATTAGAGAGCAAACCTGTCTGATTTTGAACTTGACATATTCAATAAAGCAGGATTTATTTAATGGCTTGATAGCATCAGAAGAATACGTAAAAGTAGCTCTGGGTGAGATGAATCGTCTGATTTTGCGAAGTAAGGTTATGTCTATAAATAATTGGCCGTGATTTCAATAGATAAATAACACTAACAGACTGGAGCGTGGAAAGGTTTTGGCAGTGAATAAACAGTTTGTGATTTGGCGAGAAAAGACATTGCTCACAGTTTCACCAATGTCTGGCTAAAATCAGGCCTGTTCTATTGTTTAAACCCATTGGAGATTCCCGTCTTCATCATCCGCAATTATCTTTTCAACTGTTTGATCAAACATCTCTCTCAGCCTTGCATGCTCCTCATTTAAAATAACTCTTTGTTTTCCAACCTTTGCCCATTAAAATAAAATGAGCCGCAGAATTCGTTAAAAAAATATAAAGGCCAGCAAAGACGTTCTCTCAATTCTCAATGCAGCGATTACACACAATAGTGACCCTTTTGTTCAATTTCTCATATACTACTTCACATAAAAGTGAATTGATCTAATAGCCTTTTGTTATCTGAAGTCATATGGCAAAGCACAATTGTAATAAAGATTTGGTTTAGTTAGAGGAAAAGCACAATGCAATCTCCGAGGCTTCTTTTGTTTAACCAATGTAGCATGAAATCCACGTGATATCTGTTCTCGCCGAGCGCAGAGGCAAAGAAGATTCAATGTGAAAGCTCTAAATGGAATATACGCTAACCAGTTCTTTCTAATGTAGCATACTGACTGCAGATGTCAGAAGCTGTTAGGTGTTAGCCGCTCCACGGCCATTATCACCAGCGGGTGCTCTGTGTGATACAGCTGGTTTGGTGGTGGGAGGAACTTGCTCTAATAGGCTCATACACCAGTGTTCTATGCAGGAGTCACACCACAAAAGCAGAGTCCAACAGAAATTGGTACACTTTTCCAAACACATATGCTGCTGTTGGAGCACTGTGTATCTGGCACTAGACTCCCGCTGGCAGTTTTAATAGGCTGAAAACGTGTTTTTGCTTTTTGAGTGTGTGCATTCTGCTGGAGGGATGTAAGTTTTATGTTTGCCTGAAGGTGATATATATTGTGCTGACAAACAATAACTTGTCTGCTTGACTCCTATCATTCATCCATCCATTCACAGATCCCTTTTAAAAAACTAACTTTGATGTGATGAACATAGAAAAAGATATTTGAAAGAATTTTAGCAATTTTTACTTCTGGGATATTATTGACTACCAAAGTGCATTGTAAAAAAATCCTGTAAAAAAAACAGATTATATGGAGAAAATAAACAGTACATTTTCCTTTATTTAACAGTCATTTCTGTAAGTGCTAAAATGTAATTTATTACAGTGCAAAATGTAAAATATAGATAAAACAACTGTAAAAATATGGTTTACTTATACATTATATTGTGTCCTATTTTTACAGATTTTTTAAATGGTTTGTTTTCCTAAATACTTCAAATTCAAACAAAATACTATAACTTTATTTCTACTATAGTTGATGAAATGTGAACTGCTAACAGTCCTCCAAATATCTTTGTTTGTGTTCAACAGAACAAAAAAATGTATACAGGTTTGAAACGATCTAAGTGTGAGTAACTGATGACAAATGTTTTATTTTTAGGTGAACTATCCCTATATATCCATGGGCCACGGGCAGTGTATGTGATTTTTTATTTAGCAAATATTTAAATATTTTATGGATGTCATTAGGTAAATCACTAAACATGAACTGGCTAAAAAAATAAACACTCCTAAAGAGTCGTAAGTCAGTCTTTATTGATTGACGATTGGCTCGTTTTACTGAAAGGCGGGACTACCTTGACTAGAGAGGCCATATTAAGCGGTGCATTCCTTCATTCATTGTAACGCCAGTGCTGAATCTTGTAAATGTAAATATAATTTAAGCTGATCTTCCTTCCACACAGCGATAATAGGAATTTACTTCAAATCTCTTTGAAGTACACTAAAAGGCATTCTAATTAAAACCTAAATGGAAAATAGTACTGTATGCTTAAAGTACAAAAAAAGTACATTGTATAGTTACAAACAACTAAGTATGATGGTAAGTTTATTTAAGAAAACTTGCGATAAAAAAACTAGTAGTTTACGGAAAAAAGTACTAGTATTGAGCAATCATTATAAATTCACTTGTAGTAGTTGCAGCACAATGAAAAGCACAGTTGTAAACTGCTTATGTACTCAGAGTTGACTTTGAATATATTTTACTTATACTAACTTACAGTAAACTAATAACTTACAAGGATACTATTACCAGTACATTGATATAAGCATAGCTATACTTTGATAAAAGTGCATTTTGATCAAAATGCATTTCAACTTGACTTAAGTATACTTATGCAAGTGATTTTGAAATATACTTAATTTTCTGAGAGGGAGCCTTTACGAAGCTTTCCTAAATGTAAGTTTCATCCAGTGTTTACCATCAAACATTCGTAAAAGCGTTCTCGATTTAGATGCAGTCGGTGCGTTCATTCTCCATGTATTAAGGCTGCGCACAGACACCTATGAATGTGAATTAGATCACCCTACGTTTTCAGCTACTGCGGTGCTTGCCATATATACAGGGAGTATTTTTTTATTAACTTTTCTTTGCTGCGGCCGACTTTCTATGTAAAATTGATTTGATTAGGCCATCTCTGTTCCAGGAAGAGCATTGTTTGCTGTGGCTAATTCTCTCTGCTTAATGCCTGTCTCTTCTGCCTGCATCAGATCTCTGGCTCTCGAATACACGAGACTCCCTGTTAGGTTTTCTCATCATATTTGGTATTGCACTCAATATGTTCTATTGACCTTCTGCGCATGGGCCCCCAGCACAAATGGATCACAGCGCTCTGGCTAAAAGCAAGCTAATTCCAAACACCATTGCATGAGTAAAAGTTTAATGAAGGTACTGAACCATACAATGAGAGAATAATATAAAGCTCTCAGTGAAGACGGCCTCTTTTAACACACAGCAATCGCACGGGGTGCGAAGCGGCTTGCGTGTTACGTGCCAGAACAGACGCTGCGTTTGGCCGTGACGTGCTGTCCAGGTAGAGGTGGTCTCGGAGCAGACGTGTGTTTGCTAATGAATAAACCATACAGCCCAGTCATACATCATCTTGTAAGACACGATCAATGCTGTCTTTTGCAGGGGCCTGGCTTCTGAATATTTTATACCTATCAAAGTAGCCCGGGTAAAAAAGTGATGACAGAGTGGAAAATCAAAGCATCTGACATCACAGTAATTTACTGTAAGAAATGTGGTGATGAGAATAGCTTTAAAGGGATAGTTCACCCTAAAATGAAAATTCTGTCATCATTTACTCACCCTCTTGTAATTTCAAACCTTTATGACTTTCTTTCTTCCGCAGAACACAGAAGAAGAAATATTGAAGATAGTTGGTTACTGAACAGCACTGTGCCCCATTGACTTTTATTGTATGGACAAAAAACCATTGCAATTGATGGGACCAGTTGACAACATTCTTCAAAATATCTTCTTTTGTGTTCTACGGAAGACAGAAAGTCATACAGGTTTGAAATGACAAGAGGGTGAGTAAAATATAACAGAATTTTTGTGTTGGTGTGAACTATCACTTTAAGACTTTAAAGGAAAAGCGCGAGATGTGTCGTCTGAGGCTATCCAACATCTGATCACATTTGTATCCACTGATCCAAATTCATAAAGGTGTCTTATTTTTAGATTGGATAGACATCTAAAACATAAATTATTTGACTAACTAGTTAAAAAAAGCGCAAGTAATTCTCACAGGTATCCGAGTTTAATACTCAAATCTATAGCAAGACAGTCATTTGAATAAAGCATTAAGAAACCTGGTTTGAGAAATAAATCTTTAAAAGAAAGTTTTTTATGAACAAAATACAAATGTCATGGTGTGATATTAAATGTGTATAATATTTCCTAAATCAGGGGTTTTCAAACTGGGGTCCTCGGACCTCCTGGAGGCCTCCAGAATGTTCCCTCAAAATACAGCAAAAGTTTAAAAATTCTACTAAATATTATTACAGTATGATTTCTACATACAATTTGTCTTACAGTTTAAATATGTACTCTTAAAATAAATAAACACGTAGGCCTATTTTAGAAAGGGGTCCATTGCAAAAGGTTGATCATAGTTTTGGGTCCTTGGCGTAAAAGTATTTTAAAACCCCTGTCCTATAGGACAAAGTTGTACTGTTTGTAAATAGATTTACATTGTAGCGGCGGGCCATACTGTCAGATTCTACATTCAAGTGTCTATCCAAAAATATAAAATTGTACGCGTCCTAGAACCTCACATTACAGGCTACTGTATTGATAACTAATAAGATCACATTAACATAAAAAGTGATAAGATATGTTTCTTGTATGTTACTTATGCCTTTCTTCCCACTTTTAATCTAAGCGGTGACCCGGAAACTCAATCTCCATAGTTCTTTTGAAATAAGAAGCCATAACTCATTTCACGTTATAGACTCGGCGTAATAGAATATGCAGGCACACATGGATAATGTTTCATACGTCTGTGCAGATAAACACAGCAAATGACACGAAAGGACTTGTCAATTATGAACGAATGGCACTATTTGATCCGTAAAATCACAGCATGAGGCTGTGGTGAATTCTGTGTGCGGAGCCCTTTAAAACGTCTAATAAAATCTTCCATTAGGAGCACGATCGCCGTCCACAGGGAAATCACTTACGCACGATGATGCTTTCAACTATATTGATGTGTCAGTGGGTGGAACCAGCACAATTAACACGGTTTCATATCACAAGATTAATACTGCGTTTTTGATCCAGTTGCTTTTGATCCCCTTCTGGTGGCAGCATCCGGACATCATTACGATGAAGAGATAAGCCAACTTTGTTGATCGGGGTAAACTTATCATTGTTGTTGTAATATAAGCGGTGTGCTTTATGACACCGGCTTCCTCAAGGTCATTTTAGTGTTTCGTACAGTGCTGTCTGTTTCCGAGACTAAAAGAAATAGATAGCATTAGGAAGCGATTCCTCACTCGGGGAGGAAATAGGCTTAGGCTGCCGGCTGTCATCGTAGGCAAGCGCAGATTGACATTTGGGTTTATTTTGGCACGGAGCGAGTCTGAGGTTATCACAAAGAATCCATTTAGTGCTTCTATAGGCCTACAGCTCACTCCGGTCTAAAACGCCGGCACCAAGCAATACTTCCAGAGTACAGGGACGCTTAGAAGGCGGAAGTTTCGCCGACAGAAAAGGCCTGCAATCTTTTCCGATTTCCTTTCTTGTTCGTTTCGATAAAAGAACTCCGTAGTGCTGATGTTTTTTTTCTCAATGGCACACCCACGTATGTGAACACACATGTGAATAGACGTGTATTGTCTCTCGGCGTGAGTTATAATGTGTTCCAACTCTATTAACAGCTCCTCTTTCAGTTAATGAATTCCATTAGTATGCGCCGAGGAAGAAAACAACAAGGCAATGTTTAATCAATTATAATCGCTTCATCACGTCAGCCTGCGCGTCTGCTTTGCGTGTGGGTGCACGACCGCTTGTGCTACCAACCCATTTAGCTGTTAACACACTCTATAGTTTTCCTCATGCACCGTTTGCAACTTTCTCTGCTTGTGCTGAAAATCAGGCCATGCATCAACAGCCGCGATGAATAGATTTGAGAATGTGAGCAATAACGCAGCGCAGCAATAAACTGGATTATATATACAAAGTATGAACACGATGTGCCTGTTGTATTTTTCTAGAAAAGTTCCTTATGGGTTGACTTTACTAGTCATGGGAAGGAATTAACGGATCTTTCAAACTATGGATTATACACTTGTTTAACTTCAGGTTTCTTTCGAACACTTTGTTTCTTTCTGTGTTTTGGATGACCCTTAAAATCAAATCAGAAATAGGTTGGATGCTGTGAGAGAATTCTTCTGCAGATCTGGGAGCAAAAAACAAGACACAGAGAGGCATCAAGCTTTTGAACTCATTTATTTTAGAAACTGCTGAAATTACTGAGATTACTTTAGAAAAAGTCTTTTTATACGGTACCAAAAGACATCTGGATGGTTTCATATGTCAGGCAAAGAATGTTTAGCTTAGAAGGAATCCCCATCTCTACTTAAATAGCCAGAAGGAAACCCTTCCTCCAACTATTTAGCCAGCGATGTAATCAGTGAGCTTAACAACTTCACAATTCATTATTTTGCCGGCTTGTATTCATTTATGCGGAAATTAAATCTAACAACACTCTTCAGAGGAATGGCAAAGAAATAATATTTTGTGTTCCCAGAGTGTGAGTGTGGCCAGTTAATAGTATCAATTATTACGGTTCGTTGGAATGCTTGATTCTGATTGGCCAGTCGGGACACTAACCCTAAATATTTTTGTCAGGTTTTTTGACCAACTTAATATAAATATATATTGTATTTTAATAAGATACTGTATATGACATATTTACAAATAAATAAACCGAATTGTCTGTTTGTGACATTTAAACGTTGTTTCTCTGAGCAGGGTTCAAACCGGTGACCAGTCTAGCTTTACAAGAGTCTGACGCCCTACAGGTGTCCTGTACACTATGACGTCTCATTCGCGTAACTAGAGAACTCATGGCGAGTAAGAACAAACTACTTTTTATTTCTGTCTTAATTCTATCATTTAATTCATTTGTTTATTGGTACTTTTATCTATTTATTAATTTAAACTCAAGTCATTTTCAGCACATCAGTAAATCCACTGTATGCAGAGTGGAAAGTGTGCCTCACTCTCAAGTGCTTTTTGCCGCCATGTTGCTTTTGTTGGTGCCGTTGCCATGGATGAATCGTAATCGTAAGCTCCATTGATGATGGCTTTTTATAGTCGTGGTGCAAGCGCTTAACCCAGGGTAAGACTACCCAGAGTTAATTAAACTAACTCAAATCAGCTGTTCTGAAACCAAAAACTCAAAGTAAACCAACTCTGAGGTCAAGGTTTAACTCCGAGTTGGTTGAACCTTTTTATTGAAAAGGGCCCCCGATCACACTGTCGTGCTTATTTCTGCGATAACAACTGGCTGCCTGTACATTATCCATTACTTATCATTATTCCCAAAAGTTACTGCTCTAAATTAACGTGTTTGTTTGTTTTTTGGTAATTTTTTATTTGTGTTATCTTTTGATTTTAAAAGCTGTGGAAAAATTAAAAGACTATTTTCTGAATTTCAAATTAAATAATTAGATATATTATTATATAATGTTAAATTTGAGACGGCTTTTATGCCAAATAGATTTTCCAAATAAATTGTACGACATGGTAATTATTTTAAATTAAAGAGAGTAGCTTGACAGTAAATTTTTAGCTATTTATATATTATATTTATTGATTATTTTTTATATTTGCAATTTACGATTTTTTTTTTCTGGTTTCGTGAAGTGTAGCTGTAACTTGCAAATAGTATCTTTACTGAATAGCTAAAAAAGAAAAAAAGAAAAATGTATCTTTTATGGACATTTCCCTGTACACCTTTTGATAAATCAATATAATAAATTATATTATGAAATATTATATTATATATTACCCAATAACATACAGGACCCCATAAAACAAATTCTAAATCCATGTTAAAAGAATATATGGCACATTGTGCCACATTTTTATGTTTTTTTTTAAGTGTGTGGCAACTTACTGTAGTGACTAAACCAATAAAGTAAGTTCCTCAACAGTGGGCTTTACAACTTCATAGACTCCAATAACTTCACTCAACTAACACAGATTCAGACACATAACTATTATCAACTTCTTTAAATCACTGAAATTGTTAATTGATCTCTTGAGATCATCAGCGTAATGGAACTGCTACTTTATTGATTGCTGCATTTCTCTCATTTGCTTACAAGATTTTTCCATACGCTCTTATCTTGTGATTCGAGTACCGCACCAACAGGCCACCGTACCCCCACTGACTTTAATTATTTGCTTATTTAGCTGCAGCTGATGTCACACAAAAGCGAGATGACACCAAACATTACAACCCATTTCCTTAAAATTTTACACGCTTCTCTGCCACTAAAAGGATTTGTCCCACAATGGCGACGATAAAAAGGAACCATTAAGGATTTTTTGCTAAGTTAATTAAAATCAAGAGGATTAAGCTCAAAAACACTTGTTGAGCTATAAACAGGAATCGTGTTCCAAAAGCGTGACTTATGGTGTGTCTTCTCTCTTCAACAACCGTCAAACCAGATCTTCAGAAATTGAGCGTGTTTTAAATAAATATTCATTGTATCAGAGAAGGCAGATTCATTCGATTTTTTATATACTTTATCTAATGTATGTGCACAAGCGGATGGGCAGGAAAATTTTACAATGTGCTGGAAGATGTTCACATGATTGCAGTTTCAAAGGCACTGCCTCGGCTCTAAGATAAGGGGAGTGGAGGTGGTGGTGGAGGAGGAGGACGGGGAGGCTGGTGGACGGTGACGTGGCTGTGCATCATCCTTCCATGATTGAGCTCTTTCCCCACAGCTTGACTCTAACAGAGCGTGGTGGGAGAAATCTTGCCCATCAGGAAAAAAACTGTGTAGGTGCATGGCAATGCGTCATTGGAGGGGATAAGGAATGCAACAAAAACGCTGTGTGTTAATAACTACAAATGTAAGCATGAGGAGAGGGAGAGAGAGTGAGTGGGTGAGTGTGGAAGAGATGTGCAAGCTAGAACCTGCAAAGGTTTGATAATGTTTGAGGGATACCTCATGAACATTTCTTTGAGTTTTGGGGAACATCTTCCCATCTTTTTGGTTTAAGGAAATCAAATACGGCTATATGTGGTGTCTTATATCTGAAAGTCAAGTACACGAGAGGACAGTTTCTCAGTAAAAGAGGACATCTTGAAACAAAACATGTTGTACAACAATTTTACTTTACATTTTTAGAAAAGCAACATCCGCTAAATCATATCAGAGAAGGCTGATTCATCAGATTTTTATAAGGTGGTGTGTCTTTATCTAAATCTATTGCCAAATTATCTTCTCTTAAAAAAAAGGAAAGTTCATCCAAAAATGAAAATTCTGTCATCATTTAGGGACCCATCTGCAGAACATTAACAACGATATTTTGAAGAAAGTTGGTAACCAAAAAATGGCGGCACCTATTTACTTCTAGTGTACTGACACAAATCCAATGCAAGTCAATGGGTACCGCGGTTGTTCGGTTACCAACATTCTTCAAAAATCCTCATTTCTGTTCTGCAAAAAAATAGAAATTCATACAGGTTTAAACTGATAAGAGGATGAGTAAATTATGTCAGAATTTTCATTCATGGGTGAACTTCCTTTAAGATTATTATTAATCTTCGAAGCAAAAATTAACATTATAACCATCCAAAAACACTGGATTATCAAAAGCCTATATTATGCTGTACAGTATGTGACGCACAAAATATGGTTCATACACAGTAAGTTGTCAACACGTCAAATTTTCTCTAAAACGTTGGTGACGGTTCAATAGATTACGCTGAGGTCCGTTTGACTTAATCAATGCTTGTGTCACAGGTCGGGATGGGTCAAGCCGGACTACGCCCACCCCTGAACCAGGACCACCTCGAGGAGCGTATCAGAGGGAGAAATCGGAGACAGAATAAAATTTCAACAAGTTTTATTTAGAAGTAAAAGCAATTTGAAAATCCTAGTCTAAAATCTTCTTCCTTCTTGCCCTCAGGAATCGAAGGTGAACAGTACAACAACCAGGGTCTCTCCCGCTCTCTTCCTCAGTGCGGGCCCTGTAGTGAATGGGGCGGTGGACAGGTAAATTGTCAGGTAGGTCTTTCCCAGGTGGAGATGCAGTAAACAGGCGAACGGCCCGGTAAGTCTCTCTGGTAAGTAAATATTTCCAACCTCCCTTCCTTCACAGGTACGAGATCCGGAGCAGATGGCCGTCAGTCAGGTACGTATACAGCAGATTCACACTCTGATGATGGGGTGGCGAGGGAATCTTTACAGGGTAAGCGAATAATTTCAACCTCCCTCTCTCCACAGGCACAGAAACTGGAACAGAGGAATACTCCAGACAAAGTGTACCAACCCCGTTCGTAACAGAAGGACAGCCACTTCTCTCAGCACAGGTGACTATAAGGATACAGTAGACTCGAAGTCAACCGGTTGCACAGGGCTCCTACTGAAACAGACAGAAGGGATACTTCAAGTAAGCATACGGTTCACATGAGTTGGAAGGGGACGAACACTTCTCACGATACAGATGAATTGCGGGAATTCCCTAGACTCAAGTCGACAGGCTGAGCAAGACCTCTTCTGGCCTAGATGAAGTGGATATTCCAGACAGAACGGACCGGCTTTACGTTCACAGCAGAGGGACAGTCACTTCTCCCCACACAGGTGGGCTCCCAGGTTGCAGCAGGCTCAAAGTCGATGGGCTGAACGGGACCTCTACTGGAGCAGACAGAAAGGGTGCTTCACACAAGGTATACAGTTCATGTGCATAGAAGGGAGTGAGCACTTCTCACAATACGGCTGCGTTGCAGGAATACAGCAGACTCAACGTCAGCGGGATGAATGGGACTTCTACGGAGACAGACCACGAACAATTCAACAAGGCATCTCGTCTCTTATTCACTCAAACAGAGGGGTTAATTCAGAGTCCAGATGATAATTCCTCAACATCCACTCAGTTAGAACAGAGCAATGACACAGAACTCTCACTATTGACAGTAGACCAGCGTAGCACAGGGAGAGTGCACAGCAAAGGGAATGTATTTTCCACACACACAGCAATTCCACTTCTAGCATATAAGGTGGGGGAAACGTCAATCTTAGGCACTGAAATCTCACTTCACGACGTGCAATTTAAAGCCCGCACTCACCCTTGGGTCTCTGTCCGAGGGGGCCGCGTTCATCAATGCTGCAAAGGGTATTTCGGGATGTTTTTCTTCACAAACACAGGCAGAGTTCACATCACCATTTATGATGGAGAAAGAGACAGGAGGTCGGCAATGAATCAGTACAATCCACTCGGTGACATTTATGATCGTGATCCACACACTCCAAACCACATCCAATTCAGTGTCGAATACATGCAATTACGAGACTCAGTTCTCGACTACCTAGCTCCTCTCCAATGCAAACAGGATATTTCACTTTCCCTCTGTTGCCCTCGAGTCCCTCATCAAGTCCACACTCTCCTCTTCATTCGTCCACACTCTCCTCTTCATTCACCCGCACTCCAATAACTGCAACCACTCGATAAAACGACTTCTCACGGGAGAGAACCACACCGACAGTCTCTTTCTCTTGCTTTTTATACTCTCTCAAGTGCTGACAGGACCTCACTCAAACCCCCAAGGTAAATTCCCCACACCTGTTTCCAATCGGTCATTTGGGGTTGTCATGGCAACAGACGCACACACAGGCCTGGGACCGGTGTTACACTCAGTGTCCCAGCGGAAACACGGCTTCAACGGGAATAAGTTCCATATACCATTTGTCACACCGTGACATACCCCCCCGCCAAACCGTTCTAGTCCCGAGAACGGTCTCCAGACACCCAGTCTCCATACCTAGCTGGAGGCTGACCTCGATTCTCTCGCTGGGACCGACGAGGTGGGGAAACAGGTGCTCCAGGTCGTGGTCCTAGGCCTAGGCCTCTGGGAATCACCGCCCATCCTACCAGCAGGGGCATCTCGGACGTCTCGACCGGTGGATTCTCTACAACACATTTTGGATAGTTTGGACAAGGGCGAATCAAATTACGGTGTAACACCCGTTCGGGGCCTGCCTTTCCTTCTGGTCGCAATGCATATACAGGTTGGTCTGGGTGTGGCTGTCGCTGGACGACAAACGGCTGAGCCTCCCACCGGTCACTCAACTTTCCCTTCCCTTGTCGGCGATTGTCCCGCACCAGCACCCTCTCCCCTGGCAGTAGCGGTGCCTCTCGAGCCGTCCGGTCATACAACCTCTTATTCTTTAACGCTGCTCGATTAATCTGGTCAGAGACTCGTTCGTACGCCGACTGGAGGCGTTGGTGGTGTCCCTGCACCCAATCTGTCAAGCTACCTCCCTCTTCTCCTGCAGTGGTCCCCAGAAGCATATCCATTGGAAGTCTCACATGTCTGCCGAACATCAGGTAAGTAGGAGCGTAACCGGTGGTACTGTGCACACTGTTATTGTAAGCCTGCACCATCGCCGGGAGCCTGTCGACCCAATGGCCTTGCTGTTACTTCTCCAAGGTTCCTAATAAACTCAATAGGGTCTGATTAAACCTTTCACACCCCCCGTTCCCTTGGGGGTGGTAGGGAGTCGTGTGGGTCTTCTTGCATCCGTACAATTGGCACAGCTCATGGATCACCCTAGACTCAAAATTGGTTCCTTGGTCTGAGTGGAAGATTTCCGGGCATCCGAATGGTTGGATCACATACCTCCAGAGGGCGTTGGCAGTAGTGACGGCGGTTTGGTCCACAGTTGGGATGGCCCAAGCGTACTTGGTAAACAAGTCGGTTACCACGAGGATGTTCTGGATCCGATCCATTGGCCGTCCCAAAGTCAGATAATCCATGGCCACCATATGCAGCGGTGCCTTGGCCTGAATCGGGACCAGCGGTGCCCGTGCCTCCTTCTTGGTCTTAAACAACGTGCAGCGGGGGCACCTCTGAAGGTAAGTCCTCGTGGTACCTTCCATCCCAGGCCAGTAGAAATGTCGTCTCACCAGTGCCAATGTCCTCTCTTGCCCTTGGTGTCCCATCCTGGAGTGATATGCCTCCAGTAACGCCTGACAACGCCCTTCAGGGACCACGATCTGACAGACCTCTTCGCCCCGACCTGGGTCCTGAATGGCCCTACACAGCACACCTTCCTTCAAATAGAGTCTCTCCTTCTGTCCCAGCAGGCCCCGTACAATCCGAGTCTGGGCCCGGCGAGCCGCACCCTCAGGCCAGGCCTTCTGTTCTAGCCACGTTCGAACCAACGCTACATCTCCATCTTCGCCCTGCCACAACCTCCATCGCTGCGGGTCCCACCCCCAACAAGGGGGGGTTCCTCCGGCATTTGCCCCGGTGCCTCTACTACTCCCACCATCAATCCCTCGTCGAATCCCGCTTCTGGTACCGGTCCCTGACCTGCCGATCCTTCACCGGGTAGCCTAGATAGTACATCGGCATTAGTATGTTCTCTTCCTGGCCGGTACTGGATCTGATAGTCAAAATTGGCCAGTTGTGCCGCCCAGCGTTGTTCCACCGCCCCCAGTTTAGCAGTCTGCAAATGTACCAATGGATTATTGTCCGTAACGACCCGTACCTTGGCTCCCCATAAATAATCCTTGAATTTTTCACACAACGCCCATTTCACTGCCAGCAACTCAAGCTTGAAAGAACTGTAGTTAGCGTCATTCTTCTCCGTTGGATGTAGACTTCGGCTTGCATAAGCAATTACCTTTTCCTCTCCCTGCTGCTTCTGTGCCAAAACGGCCCCCAAGCCCAGATGGCTAGCGTCGGTGTACAAAGTGAAGGGTTGTGTGAAGTCGGCATAGGCTAGAATCGGGGCCTGTAGTAGTTCCTGCTTGAGCTTCTGGAAGGCGGCTTCACAAGCTGGATCCCATTGGATCGAAGGGGACCCTCGCCCCCGCAATCTTCCCGTACCTCCCAGCAACTGGTTGATCGGTTTAGCAATTTTAGAGAAATCCTTAATGAATTGTCTATAGTAGCCCACGAAGCCCAGGAACGAACGGACCTGGCGCACCGTCTTGGGCGCAGCCCATTCCTGTACTGCCACCACCTTCTCCGGATCAACTGAAATCCCTGCCGCGCTCACCACATGCCCCAGGAATCTGACTTCCTTTCGGAAAAGCTGGCACTTGTCTGGCTGGAGCTTCAACCCATATCGCTCTAAAGAGCGGAAGACTTGCTCTAGGTGCTCAAGATGGGACTTGAAATCTGGAGAGTAGACGATAACGTCGTCTAAGTAGACAAGGGTGGTATCCATCAGTTGGTTGCCTAGACAACGCTGCATCAGCCGTTGGAATGTGGCGGGGGCGTTGCAAAGGCCGAACGGCATCCGGTCCCATTCATATAGGCCGAAGGGGGTAGTGAACGCTGTCTTCTCCCTGTCATGCTCATCCATCTGCACCTGCCAATAACCGCTGGCCAAGTCAAGAGTGGAATACCAGGTGGCTTGTGTGAGGCTCGTAAGAGAGTCTTCAACTCGAGGCAACGGGAAAGCATCTCTTTTGGTTACTTGATTCAGCCTTCGGTAATCCACACAAAACCTCCAGGAACCTGTTTTCTTTCGAACCAGCACTATCGGGGCGGCCCAAGGGCTACTGCTCTCTCTAATAATCCCCTTGTCGAGCATCCCTCGTAAAAGGGTGCGGACCTCTGAGTATAAGGTCGGGGGCACGGGTCGATAACGCTCTCGGCTGGGTGCAGCGTCCCCAGTTGGGATTTGATGTCTTACCACATCTGTGCGACCGTAGTCCTCGTCATGAGTGGAAAACAAGTGTTGCCACTTCCTCAAGAACTCTTGGAGTTGTCCCAATTGCTCTTCACCTAGTCCTTCACCCCGTAAAGACTCCCCCGTCAGGTGGGCAGGCATTCCTCTTCCTGTCTCTCCCGCCTCCGGACCAGCTCGTGCCAGGGCCACCTCGACCACTGTCGGGCTCACTCGATTGAAATTAACTTCACCCTGTTCACGAACCTGCTGGGGTCTCACTGAGGTCACTCGGGCCAACCGTTGGTGATGATACAAATGCACAGGAAAGGGGTTCATGTTCCTGACCCGCACTGAGACCCGGCCCCCCCGAACAGTCGCCAATCCTCGAGCGACTTCCACCTTGGGACCATCTTCGTGAGGTTCCACCATGACCCATTCTTCCGGACTATAAAGTCGAGGGGGCAACCTGGCCCAGACCACAGCCTCACTCTGAGCTGGAATGGATAAGGCGTAACGGCAGGCCACTCTTCCCGTGCTTTCCCTATCCCCCTGTCGTTCGGCAAGACATACCCGGCGGCAGTCAGCCCTGATGCGGTCCCACTCCTGGCCGGCCGATGTTGTAACTGCCCGAGCCGGTCTACTCCGAAACAAATCCTCCCAACAGTCTGCAATGACGTTCATCCCAATCAGGGCACGATGAGACCCCAGGCATGTGTCTCGTACGACCACCACTCCTTTCTGAGACACTACCACCCCGTGAATCTTCAGATCGGTCACAAGATATCCTACGTACGGGATGTCGAGGCCATTTGCCCCACGTAGCGTCAACCAGGGGGCTTCCGCAGGTGGTCGACTTTCGGTGCCAAACAACTCATGGGCCAAGCTTTCGGTGAATAGGGTCACTTGGGAGCCTGTATCCAAAAGGCACTGCACTTCCTGGTCATTAACCTGAACCACCACCACCGGGCAACAGCCCACCAAGCGGCTCCTAAAAGATGTAGGTAGGAAGGGGTCTGATGAGGGGGTCCCGACCACTTGACCCACAGTGGCCGGAAACTCTAAAAACCCCCTTGCGATGCACGTCGAGCAGGACACTGACGAAAGTAATGCCCCGGCTCTCCACAGCCGTTACAGATGGGACGCCCGTGTTCATCCCACTGGAATCGAGAGCCCGAAGGTCGGGATGGACGGCGGTCGGGGGGACGATTCCCATCAGAGTAAGTCCGCTCCCGCGGTAAAGAGGACAACTGGGGGCGTTCTCGACGGAGCTCCTCCATAAAAGATTTGGACAGGTCAGACATTTGTTCCCGCACATCTCTCTTCAGTTCTTCCCGTAGGGCCTGCTTCCAGTCGGGTGCCACAGTAGTCGAAGGGGTGCCCCCAACGTTCGTGGCTAGACAGCTGGGGGGATCTACATTCTCCGCATGATCATGCTCAAGGGCCAGCGCTTCTCGTCGAAGCTCTTCAAAAGTCAGATTCGGTGTTCGTCGAAATTGCACCCGCAGACTCTGGCGCACAAGACCCTCCCGTAACCCCAGTAAAAACTGATCTCGGAGCAGAGCCTCTTCGCCCCCCAGGCCATGATCCTGTCTCCCCGTAAGTCTAGAAAACTGCTCCCGCAGCTGTAGGGTAAATGCCCGAACAGATTGGCGAGGGCCTTGCCGAGAATTAAAGAATTTCGTTCTCAGAACAGCTACCGGGGTGGCGTCTCCATATTGTCCCGTGAGGAAGTCAAAAATGGCCTGGACAGTTGCTCGGGTTGCTTCCGGAGCCGCCTGAACTTCTCTTCTCGCTTCTCCATCCAAGGAGTTTAGAACAAACTGGACCTTCTGTGGGGCGCTCAAACCTTGAAGCCCTGCCAGGTACTCTACCTGGGTCTTCCACATCGACAAACTCATCTCAGATCCCGGGCCTCCATACTTCGGAGCCCACGGAGCCCCCATGAAGATCGGCATGACCGGTTGCCGCACCCCGGGCTCTCCCTCTTCTGCCATCTCACCTCTGGTCGCTCAACTCGAGGCAGACCCTGCCGACTACGCCAAAAGTCTGTCACAGGTCGGGATGGGTCAAGCCGGACTACGCCCACCCCTGAACCAGGACCACCTCGAGGAGCGTATCAGAGGGAGAAATCGGAGACAGAATAAAATTTCAACAAGTTTTATTTAGAAGTAAAAGCAATTTGAAAATCCTAGTCTAAAATCTTCTTCCTTCTTGCCCTCAGGAATCGAAGGTGAACAGTACAACAACCAGGGTCTCTCCCGCTCTCTTCCTCAGTGCGGGCCCTGTAGTGAATGGGGCGGTGGACAGGTAAATTGTCAGGTAGGTCTTTCCCAGGTGGAGATGCAGTAAACAGGCGAACGGCCCGGTAAGTCTCTCTGGTAAGTAAATATTTCCAACCTCCCTTCCTTCACAGGTACGAGATCCGGAGCAGATGGCCGTCAGTCAGGTACGTATACAGCAGATTCACACTCTGATGATGGGGTGGCGAGGGAATCTTTACAGGGTAAGCGAATAATTTCAACCTCCCTCTCTCCACAGGCACAGAAACTGGAACAGAGGAATACTCCAGACAAAGTGTACCAACCCCGTTCGTAACAGAAGGACAGCCACTTCTCTCAGCACAGGTGACTATAAGGATACAGTAGACTCGAAGTCAACCGGTTGCACAGGGCTCCTACTGAAACAGACAGAAGGGATACTTCAAGTAAGCATACGGTTCACATGAGTTGGAAGGGGACGAACACTTCTCACGATACAGATGAATTGCGGGAATTCCCTAGACTCAAGTCGACAGGCTGAGCAAGACCTCTTCTGGCCTAGATGAAGTGGATATTCCAGACAGAACGGACCGGCTTTACGTTCACAGCAGAGGGACAGTCACTTCTCCCCACACAGGTGGGCTCCCAGGTTGCAGCAGGCTCAAAGTCGATGGGCTGAACGGGACCTCTACTGGAGCAGACAGAAAGGGTGCTTCACACAAGGTATACAGTTCATGTGCATAGAAGGGAGTGAGCACTTCTCACAATACGGCTGCGTTGCAGGAATACAGCAGACTCAACGTCAGCGGGATGAATGGGACTTCTACGGAGACAGACCACGAACAATTCAACAAGGCATCTCGTCTCTTATTCACTCAAACAGAGGGGTTAATTCAGAGTCCAGATGATAATTCCTCAACATCCACTCAGTTAGAACAGAGCAATGACACAGAACTCTCACTATTGACAGTAGACCAGCGTAGCACAGGGAGAGTGCACAGCAAAGGGAATGTATTTTCCACACACACAGCAATTCCACTTCTAGCATATAAGGTGGGGGAAACGTCAATCTTAGGCACTGAAATCTCACTTCACGACGTGCAATTTAAAGCCCGCACTCACCCTTGGGTCTCTGTCCGAGGGGGCCGCGTTCATCAATGCTGCAAAGGGTATTTCGGGATGTTTTTCTTCACAAACACAGGCAGAGTTCACATCACCATTTATGATGGAGAAAGAGACAGGAGGTCGGCAATGAATCAGTACAATCCACTCGGTGACATTTATGATCGTGATCCACACACTCCAAACCACATCCAATTCAGTGTCGAATACATGCAATTACGAGACTCAGTTCTCGACTACCTAGCTCCTCTCCAATGCAAACAGGATATTTCACTTTCCCTCTGTTGCCCTCGAGTCCCTCATCAAGTCCACACTCTCCTCTTCATTCGTCCACACTCTCCTCTTCATTCACCCGCACTCCAATAACTGCAACCACTCGATAAAACGACTTCTCACGGGAGAGAACCACACCGACAGTCTCTTTCTCTTGCTTTTTATACTCTCTCAAGTGCTGACAGGACCTCACTCAAACCCCCAAGGTAAATTCCCCACACCTGTTTCCAATCGGTCATTTGGGGTTGTCATGGCAACAGACGCACACACAGGCCTGGGACCGGTGTTACACTCAAAGTGTCCCAGCGGAAACACGGCTTCAACGGGAATAAGTTCCATATACCATTTGTCACACCGTGACACTTGTCAATATTATCATACATCCAGTATTTGACATGACGGTAAACATTTTGTTGTATCTCATATTGAGTGGTTTTAAGGAAAAACACACCGAAAGAAAACTGAAAAAGCACCTCCAAACATTGATCCAATATATTTCTTTAATGCCACTTATTTTTTCACTGCTAAAGGCCTATAGCCTGTTTTTTATGCCTGAAGAATCAGTGCAATAAAACATGGACATTTTAAATATAGCTCAGTCACACATTTTTATCGTTTCAATATGAAGCAAGTCTTTTATCTGCTTCTGCATTTCGTTTGTGATAAGTAAAATGTGAGCTGATGCACTTCAGTTGAAGTACCCTTCACCCTCATCCAACTACAAATGTGATAACATTTATTTTCATTAATATTAATGACTATTACTACAATGATTCACTTGTCATTTCTTATATTGGACATTCCTCTTTGTAAATTACATTGGTAGATTCATTGACCCATGCTGACCAGAGTTGTTGAGATGTCCAGTTTTCCCACTTGACGTAGTGCTGTCACACCTTCCCTGGTGCGTGAGTAACACAATAAAGACTTAGTCACACAATGACACAAAGTGTGTGACTCACAGGGGATGACCAGCTCTTGTTGATTGACACACTTAATTGATTTTGCATTTGTTAACACAATGAGTCAGACCCATTTTGATGATCAACCTCAATGCTGTCTTTCTGTCAGTGTCTACAAAATGAAAGGCAAAAATACTGTTAGAAAAAATACAAATGTCGGTGAAAAGAAAACTTGCCAGTGATGCATGAGAAACAATGTTGAGGTCAAGCAATAATTGCTGAATTCATCTCCGGCACCTGAAAATATTTAGGGGGCAGAGGGGGCCGGCCATCAGAGACGAATACACCTGGAATTAAAGTCTTCCCTCCAAACTAATTGCAAGTTAGTGATGGGCAAAAGAGGCATCTGTAAAACTGTTGGCAAACAGAGGAGTTTTAGATTAGACAACGGAAAGAACAAAAAGTACATTACAGCAGTGGAGATTATTAATGATGTTTTGCATGGCGGCTCTGAATCCAGGATATTTAGCAGATTGTAATGTCACAGATGGATTTTTTAATTGCCTCCAAAAGACTTGTGTTTGTGTTCAAATTACAATATTTGAAGCCTCTGCTATGGGGCAGGTGCGAAAACATATAAACATCGTAACAGAGATAAGTTAACCTCTCTTGTACCTCTTGTCTTCTTCGACTTTCAATTTCAATGTTGTCATGTTGGCTTGGTACACAATACTAATCCGACACTTGGGTCTATGGGTAATTCAGTGCTCGGGTTGCGTTTGATCTATCAGGATGTGATTTAGCATCAACAACACATTCATAGCACTCAAGTTCTTCAACAACAACAGAAAGAGAGATAGTGCTTTTTGCCACATAGTGGATGTTAATACAATTCAATTTACACTTGTGTAGTAGGCGTTCCTCTCTGCCGAAGTAGGCTTCATTTTCTCGCTATTTGAAAAAAAGGCAGAAGGGTTTTGTTTACCAGCTCTCCAAACGTCTACAAACAAACACTCATAAATACATCATTAGTTATTTTGAGTTGACCGGTACTCAGCTGCTCCTTAGCGTGCAACTGCATAGGCCTACACACAATAACAGAAAACTTCATCGCAAAGCCTTAGTTAAAAACTAGGGGTGGACAGACTTGAGAAACATACTAATACACTGATATTAGTTTACATACTAAACAAAGTATACTTGAACTTTAGTTAATATACTCAAGCTAAATGGGATACTCCACCCAAAAATGTAAATTCGGTCATCATTTACTCACCCTTAACCTGTGTACGATTCTTTGTTCTGAAAGTCATTTGGAAAAATGTTAGCAGCTAACATTTATCATTGACCACCATAGTAGGAAAAAATATTGTATCATTTTGTTTTTGTTCTATCACAAAATTTGATATTTTGAAGTATTTAGGAGAGCACATAGTTCATTTTCCCTTTTTTGGAAAGGTGCATGCTGAACGTTGTTAACTGAAGCACCAAGCAGAAAATTAGTGACATGCTAAAGAGAAATAATGACAGATTAACATGCTGGTTTAAAGGGTTCATATGGCGCGAATAAGTGTTTTTCTGTGTCTTTGGTGTGTTATTAGCTGCTCATGCATGTATTAGAGATGTAAAATTAAATAAATTAAAGTGTTGGAACAAAAGATGCATTGTATTTAAAAGTGAATGCTCACCCAGACCTCTCTGAAACACCTTGTGTAACCACACCCCCACAAATCTACGCCAGTTCGTGGTATGATTTGACCAAGACCACCCAAATGTGTACGCAAGTATGGTGGGTCTTCCTGTCACAATTGCTTTGGAACCTGATGTTCCAAATATGGTAAGAGGCGTTACATTTCCGTCACACGCTTGCAGTATTCGACCAATCACTACGCACTGGTTAACTTGCCAATCATAGCACACCTCGCTTTTCAGAGCGTTAACCCTTATAAAAAATCATTGCAGGTTTCAGAAAGGCGGAGCAAAGAGGAGATACAAACATGCTCTGTATGTGGAAAATACAGTTTTTTTTAACCTTAAATAGTGTATACACAATGCATTACATCTGAATCAATCTATAATATTCATTTTAGCCGCGTCATATGACACCTTTAAAAAAAAGTTACTCCAGCCTAAAATAAACTACTACATCAATCATGATGATCTTGAAAAAGGTGAGTTTAACAATATGGCAAACCCTGACTAAATATCTCTAAAATGTGGGCAACGATCACACACATTCACGTCACTCATGATGAGTCTTCTGAGGTATACCCCGGGGAGATGTGCAGGCATGTGGTTCGTCATAAAACCGGCCTGTAGGAATGCCCCCTTGAGGGACCCTATGGAGCCCTGGACATATCTATAAAAATGTATGAAAGATGATTTGGCTGTGACTAATTGCCTGTGTAGTGTCGCAGAAAGTTGTTAAACAGACCATTGCATTTTAAAACCTAAAGTAAGGAACGGGATTAATTATGCAGAAATCTATTCTCTGCAGCCAAGTTTCTTACAGTCCATACATTCCTGTTAAAAATAAGAAGCTGTAGTGTATATACTTGAGGGCAATAAGCAGTGGGGTGAGATCTTTAGTCTTGGAATGAGTCTCTTAGGAGGTCTAGAGTTAAGATCAGACGATCCTTTGCATTATATCATCAAAAATGGGTCTTTAAAGATATTCTGCTTACTATATGAAAACACAAATTCTTAAATGTACTTAAATTCAGCCACACAGCATCAATAGTAATAGTAAGTCATTTGTTTTCCAATTAAATATAATGACTTCTAATAAAACTACGTTCAGGTGATCTTTTGTTTGGAAACGCTTGATTTGTTTTAGATGGATTTTTATAAGGAGGTTATGTACCATATTAGCTTGTTATGTTTATTTTTCAATGAAGAATTTTATTGAGAGGAAAAATTACTCCTCGTTTTATGATATCTGGATATTGATATTGTAAAGCTTTAAGCTGGGGCACCTGTATCGCACCATTGCCAATTGAATAAAACAGTCCTTCCTCTCCATTACGAACAGACGGATTTGTGGACCTGCAAGTGGTCCTGCACTAAAGTTCATTTTTAGCTCTCCACTTTTTCACAACGACAGGATCTTGGCACATCCCTTTATGAATAGAAGTGAAGTACTTTCGAACCGGCCAATAAACCAACATCTGAATCATGGCGTTAGAAAAAACTCGGCAGCAATTCCACCAACACTTGAATGGACGCTCTCGAACGGGCCTTACGAGTGATTGAACAACGGGATGTCTAGGGAATCATTATTGCCTGATTTTTGAGTGTGTGGGACATAAAATAATATTGATCGAGTCTTCTCGACATGTGGCCTTGGTGCTAACACTGAGAGAAGTTGGCTTCTTGCGCCATTCATAGCGGACGTTTCGCACACTGCTTTCTCTGGACTCAGATGGGTGGTGCAGAGTGTCCATACTAACACTTTTACCTCGATCTCGTAAAGTCAAGCGAGCTAAACATACAATATGTAAGCCGCTAACACACATACTTAGCAATGCAAAGTGCTAAAGACAAGACCTTGTAAACTATTGATGCTGTAACCTTCTATAGTTAAATATTCACTATAGTTCATGGTTTTATATCAGGTATCCACACACAAAATCTTCATGGAGTTCATTGGAACTTATTGTCACTGCATCAAAAAGAGAACATACCAAATCCATCCTGATTTTGGCAAAATCCATAGAGTGTTGACAATCGCCGTTGGGACTCAAGACTCCATCATTTGATCCCACAGAGGGTCATGGTCTACGACAACAGTTCATTAGCATTAAGCTAGTAAATCAGTCATTCTGACTATGCGTCAGCCAGTACAAAACACGTTTCAGTAGCTTCGGTAGCATCAGTAGCATTGTTTGTTTACACTGTAGTTTATGCAAGTCTGTCACTATTTCTGCCTTCTTAATTACATCACATGCGTCAATGTTACAGCAAGAAAAAAGAAGAATTAAGGACAACAAATTGGATAACAGACTTATAAATAAACAGTGAATGATCAAAAGGACGACATCTCCTATGTCCGACATTCATTGTAAGTGATAAACCACTGAGATGGAGAAAATCACAACATGCAGACCAAGATAGCTTTTTGTATGATTATGTATTGTAACAGTTTAAAAAAACTGTTCATTGTCACATGGTTAGCCAGCCAACACGCTTGCGTTGCTGGTAGTTCTTTTATTTATGGGTTAGACCCTGTCCCGGAGAACGAGCTTATTTTGCTCCTCAATAAGGCATTCCTGAACTAAAATTATTGTAAAAAGTAAAACAAAATTCAGTTCAACTTTCTGCAAAATATTTCACTTATTTTCTTAACAAGCGTGTTACAAAACACAAGACAAGAGCCTGATTTAGAGATAAACTACTTGAACAAAAGGTCACTTTGCTCTGACAACAATGATGATTTTCACAACCAACAAATTCAAGTACAGCAAACTCAATCATCTTTAAAAATGTTTTGCTCCTGTTGGCCTTATTCGCTGTTACCATACAACAGGAAACATGTGGGTGGATCTCACTGATTAAACAAATTCACAGTACGGCCGAGCACATACAGTATGTTCCATCCAATAATTAACCCTAGGCTATGTCCACTGCTTCAAATTATCCCAATTTTTTTTATTTAATCGAGTTCCAGAGAAAATTACCACCCACACAGAGTGATCCATATATATTTCAATAAAATCTATTTTTTGGGGGTTAAAGTGAGTACTTGGAGGGTCTGAAGTTTTAATCACTTTTTCTTTATCCTATTGTGCGGTGAGTAAATGGCCTAATGAAAACCCTGAGCTATTAAGCTTCAGATATACCTCTAAAACACTGTTAACAGACCACTGAGAGCGCATGAAACCGGTCCTGACATTTGACTAATTGCTCTCATTTGAGATTGATCAGTACTCTGATGTATCTGAGATTGCGGGTAAATACAACATGAAAGGAAACGAAGCCCGGAGATTCTCACTGGTCTCTGCAGAACTGCTAAATATATCAAATTAAAGCCATAATTGTTTGAATTAATTAAACACGAGGGAAGCAAAGGTGAAATTAAAGAACGAATAGAGGAAATCTTCAGATATTACTTGCTGTTGTTTATCAAGGCTGGGAAGTGCTTCCGATGAGCAGTGCTGAGACAGACAGATCAGAAAAAACGCTTGCTGCCAGTCTATTCTTGACTATCTGTAAGTTTTGAAGGTCAACAACAATGTTTAGAGAGTCATTTAAAATAGAGGGAACGAGTATAAATAAAGTCACAAATATATAAATAACAGCCCACCTTTTACAGCAAACCTACTGTAACCGCCTTTTTCCACTTTCGCATTTTACATTACAGGCATTTCAATCTTTATTTAGCTCTCATTTACAAGCTGAACTGAACTGTCAGCAGAACTATAGCCCGCTGACCCTTACCTCTCATTGCCATTGAAGTGCTGACAAGCTTACAAGCTCTTATACTCTGAAAAAGGGGAATAATAGCGTTGTGTTTTTCTTTCAAGAGTATTGTGCGTTGTCAGAAAAAAGGTGGTTGCCGATCACAGACGCATGACACATTAGGTTTCCACTAAACCAGCGGCTTTTCATGTTTCCATTCAAACACACTGTTACCATTGACATCAATTCAAAGAAACATTCTACTTCTATAGAGCTGATCAGAGGTCAAAAACGTTTAGTCTATTTCTTATTATAGCATGTGCTATGCTTTTGAGTGATATATAGTTTTGAAATAATTCCATCATTGTAACCGAACAAATAAAGAGGTTGTGAATAAATACACAGTTTTTAAACCTGAACATTTTTGTGTTGTATTTGTTGTACCGAGTGCTGTTTTTTTCCAGCACTTTGTTACCTAAGTCCAAGTACAAAGAAACTTGTACGCTCTTAGCTCGTCCCTGGTTCAAGACACTTTCCTTTTCCTGAGAGCTAAACAGAGGTATCCCATCCATCCTCACATCCCTGATCCAAATAAAGCTGTATCATTTTAAATCATACCAAATACAACAAATCATACATTTTTATTATTTGCACCATGCAAAAACACTTTCTGAATGTTGTAATTCTTGGTGGAAGAGACCTGACTCCTCTCAATAAATACAAATCTGACACCTACAACATGTATCAAAATTTGAGCTGGTATTCTCACATTGCACATGATAGTCTGGCTGATTTCATTCAGTAGGCTTATAACATTTATCATTAAATTACTTTCTTAGTATATGATAAACGTTTTGATTCACAGTTTAATGTTTGTAAATTGTGCCGTCACATAGATTCAGTTGAAAGACAAATAAGGTTTGCCAGGACAATTTTTAAGCCCAGTTGGAAGCTGTTCTCTGTTGTGACTTAACTGCTGTAATTTGGCACAGTTTGCATTGTTCTGAATAATCAAAACATTAAGTAAAAAAACTGTGTCTTAAACAATATATGAATTTGTTTGATATAAAATGATCTTGTGTTATACTGATTGCAAGACTGCAATTTCGGGTGAACTTTCCTTTTAAATTCAATCATTTTATCCTTCCCTCACCCTCATGTCCATTCAAACCATGATTTTCTTTCCTCAGAAGAAAACAGACAATATTTTAAAGAAATTTGGTGATCTAGCATGCTGGACCCCGTTGGCTTCCATCGATTGGACAAAAAAACGCATTCTTCAAAACATCTTCTTTTGTGTTTCACAGAAAAATAAGTCACACAAGTTTTGAACAACACGAGGGTGAATAAATTATGAGAGAATTTGCATTATTAGTCAAGCTATCCCTTTATAGCTCCATTATGGTTATTATTGCATACCTTGTAAAATGATAGCTAATGTTTTATTGTTTTATGTTGAAAAAATAAATTGTATAGGAGCTTCAATTCAATCTTCAGAAATTTTACCCGAAAAAAAAAGAATCTGCAATATTCAAATAAGTGAACTATACGGTATACCTTCTACCTAAATAGTAATAGAGATTGGGCAGATAGGACAACGATAACAACATCTGTGCAAGCGGAGGGGGTCAATGCTTCATTGTCTGCTTGAATTTAACATCAAAGCATCCTTACCATGAATAACCTGCACATGAATAAAAATCACACCAGCCACTTTGCCCAGAGAAAACATCATAGATGGAGACGGTTGAGGGAAGAGAAATAGTTTGTTCTCGTTGCGGAAGGAAGTAAATGACAGAGATGAAACAAATCAAGTCTGAGTAGCTTCCTCGAGCGATGCGGTCCTTAGTAATCAGCGAGACTGTATTGAGCTCTCTTCCTTATGGACTCTTATTTGCCACCCTGAACAGACAGCTGTCAGAATATCCATTTTCTACAGCCCTGTGACGGATTGATCCCTATACCGAGTGCTTATATGTCTTGCTTTAAGAAATAAAAAAAAATGATTGGGGTCATATTACTTCTGCACAGCTTCATAGAAGAAGCGTGGAGTGGTTTTAGTTGAGTGAAAGATAATGTGAGAAGATTAGGTTATGGAAGAGATGCACATTTATCTCAAATTTCTCAAACCAACGTCAAAATGCAGAGGAAATACAAGGTTAGCGTATTCCCCGGTGTGAGCCAAGAATAAATATTTGACCAGGATTGTTTTCAATACTTATGAAATGTTCTTGTTTTGTTTGGTAATGATGGCCCGGGGGCAGCACAATGTAAAGTTTGAGATGTTGTCTTGCAGTAGTTAAAAATGTTCTCCGACCTTCTGCCACCTTCTCAGATTGAAAGCTTATTAGTTCCTGTCTCTCGGACTGCAGTTTCCAATACGACAGCAAACGCACTTCATTATCCTCTTTAATTGGCTAAATAATCCCGCCCTCACTTTCTGCTGAACAGGTTTTTTGGTGGAAAGACTGCATGGCTTTATGTGGCTACTTTGTTCAGCCATACAGACTTGTAGTATGCAATAAAGTCATGATAAAAATGCACACTGTTTTCCGTCATACAGCTTATTTAATGTCGTCACGTTTCGCTTCTTTGCTGGAGGAGGATGTATTCAAGGAATGCACTCTGTAGAGCAGTTTGTCCGTTTAGGGATACTGTAGAAACAACATGGCGGATTCTATGTAAGTGTATGTAGATAGAAATAGCTCATTCTTAGGTAATAAAAACAACGCTTTATGTTAGCTCTGAGGACATAGTTATGTATATCATATTGAATTTCGGTCAATGAATTATCCAAAAAAATGACACACAACACCTCTAAAACCAACCTCATTCATGGGTTATGCTTTACTCAGCAAAATCTGTCCTGACGTGATCATGTTGAAATGACAGACCCTCCAAATCACTTAAAAGCTGTCAATCACCATAAGGAAAGGTTCATAAGGGAAAGATCTGCTGTATATTAAGTGTTAGATGTATGGCTGGTGTTAATATTTCTCACGATAGATAGGTTTTTCTCGCAGCTGCGCTAGCTAGTGCTCTGCTTGTTTATGCTAATGTGTGTGATGACCTGGTGGTCTTCAATCTAACTGGAGCAAATGGCAGTTGTAGCAGCGGGGTGTGATCCTTTGATTGTTATTCAATTCATCCTTCACTGCAAAGCCTCACCAACATTAAATGCACAAGATGAATGAAAATGTGAGCACAATGTCGGCCTCGGTTTACATTTACATTTAGTCATTTGGCAGACGCTTTTATCCAAAGCGACTTACAGTGCACTTATTACAGGGACAATACCCCTGGAGCAACATGGAGTAAAGTGTCTTGCTCAAGGACACACTGGTGGTGGCTGCTGGGATCGAACCAACAACCTTTGATTTGTCAGTTCAGTGGTTTAACCCACTAGACCACCATCTGGTTTGCCAGCACGAGACCAGATGTGCATATCTACTACGGGCAATAACAATAAAGATTAGGCTACCTGATGACTGGCATGTCTTTAAAAAGTTACCACAGCGATACGTTAACAATAACATTGGTTAAGTTAACCTTTTGTAGCAACATCGACATTTACTTTAGGAACTATAATACAAAAATGGCAAGCAAGTGGCTTCTCAAATGATTAATGATGAATGATGAAAATTATTTATTGGACCGGTTCTCTCAAACGAGTCTGTTTGAGAGTTTCAGAGGAGATCAAAACTCAAATGTTTCTGACTTAGCAGAAGTCTTCAATTAAAATTCAGAGATTTCAATATGAACTCATTGATTATTTGAAACAGAGGCTGTGCTATTCACATTACTTTTAAAGTGCTTTATCAAAAGTTGTCTGTAAATGTGGCTTTTATATTTATCCTGTAGAATTTTAGGAGAAAACCTGATTCTTTATACATTTACAGATATAAATAAGACTGTACTGATAACAAAACGAGCAATAATATTTCTTTCCCGGAACGTAAGATTTTCTGAATCTCCATTTTAATGTTTGGCAGACACTTTTATCTAAAATGACTTCCGGGCATTGAAGCTCTGTTGTTATCAGTGTGTGTGTGTATTTATTGGAATCTTTGTGTTGACAGTGCCAGCCTCTATTGATTCAGCTACAGAAACAGAACCTTTATGCTGCTTTGTTTGATTTCTTTTTTTATGTCAGTGGTGGCTCATGCCAAGTTCCCTGAGTTTAAACTATTAAACTGATGTTACCATAAAAAATAAACGGGTATTAATGACGTGTTTTTCAAGATGTAGAATTTGGATGGAAGTACCGTGGGATTGTTGGTGTTTTAGATGCTGGTTTTGGATTGTTACAATTTTTTTATTACTAAATGTAAAGGAGCATGTGTGTAAATACAGTAAATTGTTTAAGGAATAGTTCAAAATAAAAATTCTGTCCTCATTAACTCAGGTAGTTGTCATTTTAAACCCGTGTCATTTTATTTCTTCTATAAAACAAATATTTTGAAAAACGTTTGAAACCAAAAACCGTTGGTCCCTATTGACTTCTATTGTATAAACACAAAATCAATGCAAGTCAATGAGGACCAACATTTTTCTGTTATCAGAATGTCTTTTATGTTTTGCCTAAGAAAGCCATACATGTTTTAAATGGCGAGGGCACGTAAATCTATTCCTTTAACTGCTGTACATTCTTAAAAATAAAGGTGCTACAAATGGTTCTTCACAGTGATGCCATAGAAGAACCATTATTGGTTTTGCAGACAACCTTTTAGTCAACGCTTCTTCAAAAGTTCTTTCTTACTTTTTCATAGTAGAACCGTTTTTCACTATTCAGTTGTTTGGTCTGGAAAAACAACCAGCATTTGGAAGGTCATATACTGTTTCCGGGTCCAACAAAAAATGCTTATATACGCTCATGGCGACCTGTAAAATTGGAAAACCGCGATCCTAACCTTTATCTTCGTAATGAAATCCTACATGGCAAGTCAGTGATTCATTTTTCATCATTTATTCAAATATAGATGTCAGAGATTCCTTAAGCCTGGAGACTATAGTGTATACTGCGAGTTAATAAATGCTCCTCTTAAATATGTGATGCGAGTAAACAGTGTTCATTAACAGCTGTTTAAACTGTAGCCCCGCTTGAAATGAATAGATGCTTGGACCCGGAAACGGTATTCCTCATGTCACCACTTAACAACCGAATAGAGAACTTTAAGTGCAACAAAAATGTTATTCTTCAAAGTCAATATTCCTCAATGGCATCAACACCTTTATTTTTTATTTTATTTCATTGTGCATTAATGAAAACATACAGTGGGGATTCACTAAGAACGAATTGTGCCAATTATTTGCACTCACTGTTCTGATAGTTTGATCACGTGAATTACTGAATTATGCAAAACAGATAATGGTGCAAACATGCCCAAAAACAAAACACAGGGCTAAAGGCATTTCCTTCTATTTTGTGCTGGTCGTGAAGGACAAATGAACCGGCTGTATAATGTCTTAAAATAAATATTCATGGTACAGTACTGCATACTACTATGATTCAGTTAACAACTACAAGTGATTGCATTGGTTTGTTTCTAGTAAATAAATAAAAAAGTTTTCATGCTAATACACTGCACAACTGTTTAGTGAATTTAACCCAGGAATTTTGACCATACATACAGTAATTGCATACGAGCTGAATTCACATCCTAACTGTAGTAGATCAGCAAGTTTGCAGCTGGTTCTACAGCGGTTCTCATATCACAACATAAATGTCTTTAAAATGGAAGAAGCGTTCATGAAGAGACCATAAGATGGAGGATGCTGAGAGAGATGCTTGTGCTGGATCTATCGGCCTGACCATCTCTGTTCCCCCAGGAGCTGATTCCAGTAAATGATTACATTGAGGGGGTAATTAAGAACAATCTGTCTTCAAACACTCATTTTGCTGAGCTACTTTGGCCTTCATTTGCTTCTAACTTATAATTTCTCTTCCTCTCTCTTTCTCTCTGTGTTCCTCCCACTCACACATTTCTTACTACCCTCCGCGCCGCCTACCACAGAATTGTTTTTCCACTGTAGAGTAAATACCAAAAGCTCTAACAGAGAGGCAGGGTTTTGTTAAAGACCCTCGAAACCGAGAGCCAAGGACTCGGCACGGAAGCCCCCTCATAGAGCCTTCAATCCATCGGATCGATTAGCTGTGCTATTGGCAACATCCCTTTGAATAAAACACAGCACTATTGAGTTCACCGTCCCCACTGGGCCCAAGAATGGGGAGACATAACCTCTTGCATCTCGCCTTTGTGCGCCGAGATTCAAGTCATCACCCCCGACAACCTTGCATACCCCCGCCGAGAGCAGAACCGAGGGAGCGGAAACAGTGTAAATGTCAAAGTGGAAAACAAGCACTTCAGAATACTTCGTTTTTCTCCACCTTTATCCAAGCACCAAAACCAAAGACTCTGTGCAAGGGGTAGACTTCTCAAATAACCAGGCAATCTCTTCGAGTTGTCTTAAGCACACTTGAAGAATGTTGGGTTATTTGCAACCAAGAGTTGGGTCAAAAAGAGACAAACCCAACCGTTGGGTTGTAAAGTTTCCTTGATGGGTTGTTTTAACCCAAAAAGCTGGGTTATTTTATCCCATTGTTGGGTCAAAATATAATATAGGTTTTTTTTTTAAGAGTATTCACTGTAAAAAATGGTTTATTATTTTCAACCCAGCATTGGGTCAGAAAGGGCCAAACCCATTTGTTGGGTTGTAAATGTTCCTATGCAGAGTTGTTTTAACCCCAAATGGGGTTTTACCTGTTGTTAGGTCAAATATAAACCATTTTCTGGGTTTATCCCTTTTTGACGGTGCCTTATTCGTATGAAGTTGTGTGTTGTGAATAGTACAAAAATGGTGACTAGAAAAAATGCAATACTGAAGCCCCACCCCTAACCCCATCCCTAACATCACTGGCGTGAAAGCAAATCAAACTAAAATGTACAAAAGAGATTATACGAATTAAATTCACCACCTCGTAAAATAGTTTTGTTTTGTCGTGAGATTGTGTTGAGAATGCACACTTTAAGACTATCAATCAAGGCAAATTCTTATTTTGTGAATAGCCAATAGGCTATAGGAAACAATGTATTTGCTTTGTTACTAGCTAGGTGGTTGTATTACGAGGAGGGACATCTCATCCGAGAGATCATTGAAGTGGTCAAAATTCTATGAAGTGCATGATGTTGCATCAATCGTTTTTGGTTACCTGGAAAAAACGTATATCTTCAAAATAAGCTAAAAAAACCCACACAATTTAAATTGTCGATTTCATGGAGTTATTAAAGAGCTCTTTATCAATAAATCGCACAACCCCTTTTAACCCTGCTCCTAACAATAGGGAAAAGACGTGAAGGGGTGAAAATTCCTAGAAGACCTTACAAAAAACAAACTGCATTCCTCTCTTTTGAATATGTGCAACAAATATCCAAGTCATAAAAACGATCTTAGCAAGTCTTGAAATTTTCCCATATATAATTTATTTAGTAATTTATTTATTGTTTTTTTGTTTTTAATCTATTATCTATGTATTTCATATTAAATAGTATAGAGTTCTTTGTAATATTTCCTCAGTTTATTCTTTTTTTTATATTTAAAGTTGGGCGTTATCTCAGAGGTCCTTGGTTTTCTGTTTGGCGGGGATGTAGGGCAATACAGTTTGAGTGCTTTTATCCGATACTGTTTGCGTGCTGCTGTTTCGCAGCAGTTTTTTCCGGCAGCCTGGGTAAAGAAGACCTTTCCTGGGTAATGTGTGAGACCCCACAACTGCGACCTTTACAGGTGAGGGCCCAGCGGAAGCCGTTTCTCGACAGTTATAAAGGCCAGACGGGTGATCGGAGGAGGACAGAGGGGGCGTGGGTGAACAAGCCAAAGGGCTGGGTTCACTGTCCGTGTCCGGGGTCCCGCAGTCCCCTTTATCTTCGTCCTCCCTGCCGTCCTCTTCCTCATCTTCGTCGTCGTCACAGCACAATGCGTGGTAGAGGATCTTGTCACTGAAGCGGACCCTCTCTCTCGTCCCCGAGGTTCGAGAGGTTTTTTGACTGTACGTCGAGCTGGATGCTTCTTCGCTGGAAGAATCCGGGGTGATGATTAATGGTCCGTTAGGGACGGGGAGACCCCCGTTCATCTGTGAATAGACGCTGGCGGTGGCAGGCATAGGCGGGGTTGACGAAGGTCTTTCTCGGCTTTCGTCCACCTCGTCCCTGTGTGCTTTCCGATTTGCAGTGTTAGAGACCTCCAGGAAGTTGCAGAATTCCCAGCTGTCAGAGAGCATGTCCTGGCTGAGGAAGTCCAACCTGAAGGCCTCCCCCAGACCACGCTCACTACTGGAAGTGCTGCTCGCTGTAGCAACCGTCCAATCATCCGGATCCAGATCAAAGTCGAGATCCGATGTGAGTTTGTCAATCTGACCCACCACCTGAAAAAAAGGAGAGAGAGAGAGGGTGATGAAAATGATTTTTACTTCCCTTGATCATCAAATATGCATTAGCAAGACCTTTAAGGTCAGAACAATTTTACTTCAGTCAACTCAGGAGATTTAGTGCAACTATGTAAATATATTTTTGAAGCAAAGTAAGGAAATGATCCCGGGATCATAATTCAATTATTTTTTCAAGGTAGTTTGAACTTAAATGGAATTGAGTTCAAAAGATTATACAAAGGCTGCTGCTATTCAAATACAGTAGACCCAAAAAATATTGACCATAAGCCACACTTATAAAAAAGTATTAGAACTGCGTTTTGGAAAAAAATATATATATACTTTGACTACAATTTTATTTACAAAAGTTACTAATTCTTTTACTTTTGTTATATATATATATATATATATATATATATATATATATTTTTTCTCTATTTTTCTATTACTAATAAGATTATTATTATTTTAATATGAATTAATTATTGCTATATATTTATATATTGTCTGATTTTTGTGTTTGTGTATTCCATACAGCTGCTCTGAAACAATACAAAGTGTAAGAAGCGCAATAAAAATGAACCTGAATAAAAAACAGTCAGAACGGCTCCAAAACTTGTTTTAATAGTTACACCTATAACAAATACATCAGAAATCCATACGTTTGAATGTTTTTCTTGAAAAGTGTTGAGTTTGATATTATCATAGTGCAACATCATTCATACATATTAAACTGTGGTTCACGCTTATCTCACGCTTAAGGTGTGTTTTTTCCTTTTACTTTGTGGCATAAACACAGAAGGATCAGATGAATATGCCCCGCTAGCATGAGGGATTAAAAATCTAATTCATTTATCCAGCACAATGACTCCAAAGGAGCAATTAGGAGCTGTAAATCCCTGATTACACCGCAGTGAAAGCCAGAGGAGGGCCTGCGTTTGCCTGATCCGCTCGCTGATTTAACAGATGAGTTGCCCGAGTCACTTTTTCTCATCTCTATCTGTAATCACTCAACGAGCACTTGATACTATATTTAAACGTGTGATGTAAAAGCTGGTTGTTGAGTTTACTTTAATTTTTTACGGTAAATGCTTGACCTAATTTAATTGCATGACTTCCTTTTTTTAAACATGAGCTTGTGTGTCAGGTTGAATTTATTAAATGTAACAAGTCTTGCTTTTTGATGTTTTCCCATCCACGTGGGTGGTAAAACATTTTAAAACAGTGAAAAGGCTTTTAGGTCCAAGTAAATTACTAGAAAAATTGTGAGAAATAATGTAGCTTGCATTCTATGAAAAGATGTAGGAATGAAACCATTTGTTGACATGCAGTTTACATGAGAGATTTAGTTTCCACACAGAGATGCCAAATGAGTTGATCTATAAAATTACGGAAATTGTGAAATTACAAAGGGCAGTTACTTTTGAAACTGTTAAAGTTTATATAATTTTACACACATAAATGTGTGTATCTGTATATATATATATATATATATATATCTCTACGTAATATATATATAATATAGGCTATATATATATATAGTTTGGTTCCAAAATTAGATAACTTCGCTTTTAACATTTTAAAAAATTGCTGTTTTTCATCATGTTATCATGTTTTTATTGTGTTAGTTATATATATATATATATTTATGTATATATATATATACACACATTGTACTAGTGTTGCTTTAGGCATTTGTCCGTATCATATTTTCATATTACGATAATTGGCCCTTTTCCCAAGGTATAGGGTTCCATCACATTGTTGCATTACATCTTCCTTGTTGTTCTTAATAATGTTTTAGTTTATTCACACCAACTGATGTTGAAAAATAGTGAATAATAAAAATATAAAAAGAAAAGTATCTTGAACATTCAAAAAGCTGAATAATTGTGGACATTTTGAAACATTCATTTTCATTAAAGGTCTGTTATGTGCTGATGTGCTTTATCTCTGACAAATCATTTTCAATATTTTTGATTCATATCATGTTGATATATCATTTCATACTATATTAACCTGCTATCCTAAAATATTTGTTACCTCATATGACATGACCCTTTTAAAGATGCTCTTTGCATCAGCACTGCTCTCCTGACCAACCTATTTTTGTCCAATCACACGGGTCAAAGCCATAAATCTACCTGACTCACCTAACCCTTCAATCCAGAGAAATAATGTTATAATCCTGAATCTCTAAGAGGGTAATACATTTGTATTCTTCAAGCACTCAGTCCATTTGAATTCCATTCAACCCCCGCGTATAAACACCGCTTCATTCTACGCGCCTGGTTTCCGGTAAGTAATAATTGTGTCGTTGCCTGGGCAGGCAGTCTAAGGGCAGTGTGTACTTTCTGAGTGGGTAATTTAAAGTCTGTGCTATGCCAGCTCTGAATGAAGGATAGGAAAGCTTAATAACACGCTGAGGTGCTGAGGATGTGAGATGAATTGCTTGCCCAAGGGCGGATGAGATAGCTTTGTTTACGAGATTACTCGTCCTGCAAAAGTAGGATTTAATTCAATCAATGTTTTCCGGAGAGTCTGGCTCTGTGAGACACATTTCACAAACCCCCTGTCATCCAAGAAAGAAACCTAATTTAATCAATATTAGGTCCGTCATGACTCACGCCATTTCTAGTATTAATTGAAACTCTACTACATCCTAGAAAAAAACTGAAGAGGATATTTTCAATTGCAGCGCCTTTTACTTAATGTCTGCAATGCAAGAGACACCAAATGGAAACGCAAAATAAATAGATTTAATTATCACAAAGCCCCTCTGTTTACAAGTTTTGGGGATGTCAAATTTCAAATGGCATACTCGTTTTCTGTCTACTTTTTTACATTATTTACATTCATGCATTTCTCCAAATCACTTTACTATGCATTTGATTAGTATGTGTTATCTTTGGGAATCAAACCCAAAGGTTACAGAAAACACTGTAGAATAGTGGAAGGTGTAGTAATAAGTTATTTCTCATTAGAGTTCATCTAAAACTACTTGCACAGGGTTATGTGCGGTATTTCATGGGTTCTTACATCCCAACAACTTCGGGGGTAGTACACAACTTTAACCAGTGTAAAGTCCCTACTCATTGCGTGGCCTGTCAGTAGCTACACGTGCTGTTATCCAGGGTTTGCGTTTGCTGCCCTAGAAACTTTTGAGGGTATGGATTGATGGACTTTCCCATGTGATCACGCTTGAACACGCCCCTTGAATGGCAAAGCATTTAGCATATTAGCAGCAGCTGTGAAAACAGCTGTATAGTTTACAATTATCAGTTTAAATCAAATTTAGTAGGACTTTACAGTAATCCCAACAACTTGCCAAACAACCAGTGGTCAATGGACCTTGGCATGTGGCCAGACACCGCTTTTTTGATGCGTCAACTCGCGCTGAGTAAAGATCTATGAATAGACTGCCACTCAGCGGTAAACAAGAGTCCACATACATTAAAGAAGTACCGCCGGGGAGACGGCGACGGCGGAAGGCTCATTCTGTACACTACAGCTCAAACGTTTTGGATCACTAAATCAAAAATGTCTATTCATCTGAAGGCGTATCAATGTTTGAAATCACTTTTGTAGACAAAAATATAATTGTGCCAACGTATACAATTATTTTATAAGAAATCACATTTTGTTAAAAACATGTTCTTGAAATGGATTATTTCAACGCTAATTGATTAAAAGCAGTCAATAAGAGTCCAGCATATATGGAAATTCCTTTAGTACTGTATAAAAAGGTTTCCAGGTTCCAAGCTGGAAGATAAAATTTACAATTCTAGTCAAAGGGTGGCTACTTTAAAGATGCTAAAATCAAACATAGAGTTCATTTATTTTAAATGCATTTAGTCAAAATTTAATTCCCACAGCTATATTTGTGTTATTTCACAGTTTTGATGGGTTTCATATTATTCTAAACTGTGTAAAGATAAAAAAAGAGTGGCCCTAAACTTTTGACCAGAAGAGTACAGGGCTGGAGTGGGAAGAGAAATTGGCCCTGGCATTTTAGGGGCCACATCTACCCTCCACTATTTTTGTCGACGGTGGTGGGGGGAGGGGGGTTTGCACATGGTACCTGTTGACCGGGGGGATGGGGTGTGGATGGTACATGACTTTTGCATTCGCTTTTATAATTTCCATCTGAGCAGCCAAAGCATCCGTTCCGGGCCCATACGTTAGCAGCCACTCTGCCCCTGATAGTGTATAAATAAACTTTATTCGAGACCTTATTGTCGATCACACAACTTATCATAATTTTAGACTTGACGGTGACGTCACGTACATTCCCTCTATAGCAAAACACTGAACCTTATGAAAAAAAGAAAAAAGGTGTATGGATTTTACAGAGAGTACACAAACTTGGTCAAATACTACTCACGTTATACCAGTAATCTTGATATTTTTGTATGCTCTTATTAAGAGAATAAAACAAACATGGCTGTCTGCTAATAATGCATTTCCACAACGACATATGTGATCTGTGTTTTGCATAATTCTGATGTTAAGGGTCAGTGTAAGTCCCATAGTCGACAGTGCATTCACTCGAAAAAAAATAAAGGCTGGGTTGTTTCAAGCAATGGTTTGGTAAAATATGGACCATATGAACAAACACAACAGTTGGTTTTAATGATCCTACAAAATGTCCATATGCAACCCAATCATGGGCTAAAACAACCCAGAATTTTTTGGGTGTAAGCAAACTCATAGATCAGAAACAATTACGCACTTCCCCATAAACATGATCCCCTTCAAAGTAAAATAAACTCTTAATACACAACAGGAAAGACCTAATTTCATTGATAATGCCCATTGCCGCTGCGTAATTACCCAAGCAGCCGCCTTCATCCCCGCCGTGCGTTCCAACCCCAGCGATTGCAACAGGCATTCCTCAGGGTAAACAAAATCATTCAAATGAGCTTGCCTAGGCAAGGCCCTTACCTTCACTAGAGTTCCTGAAGCAATTTAACTAGATAGCAGCGGCGCTAGCTTAAAGGCCCCACAGAACCTTTCTAGGTCACAGATGGGCTCGACGCAGCTACGATGAACAGTAATCCCTGTGCCTTTTCTTCAAGATGCCACAAGAGCGAGCGGGTTATGGAGTAAATTATTGGGTAAACAGATTGCCTAAGTGTAAAGGATGAATGAACACATCGGGAAAGAGTCATTAGCGTTGGAACACATTGCGTTTTAACTGGAAGGGACACAATGAGAACCTGCAATAGTAATTACAGTCTATAGAGTAAAAATCACATCCTTTTGTTGGCCTCAGCCCTCATAATGGCAGAGATTGCAGCTGGATTATTCAACTCCAAAACGATTCCTCTTCCCACTTTCAGGGCTTTCAGTAGACGCTCGTCTCACTGAGGCTAAATTACACACCGCCAGGAACTCAAGGAAAACAGCACATTGTGACCAACATGTGGAGGTTGAAAGAGACATAAAGACCAACATTGTGGAAGAATTATATCTGGTTGCACATGACACCAAACTGGCCTATATAGTGTACTTTTTTTGACAACGTGTGAAAAAATGAAAAAGCGTTATATGTAGTATCTTGTCCGGAAATAACATCATCTATATGTGTGCGCCTTGCGTGCGGGTACAGAAGCGCCAAATGCGAGTCAAACTTGGCTTAGGCGAGTAAATAAAACTGCCTTTCTGGCTGGTCGCCTGGTAACCTCCGTGGAAAATTTACCATCAGAACTTTATCTGAGATGCCACTAAAATGAAAACATGAGGAATAAAATATCAATGTGTCTTGACATTTTTGTGACGGGCACGGATTTGCATTGAAACGGCGACCGGCTGATCTTGAGTGACACGATGACCTGCGCTCAGACATGCGAGGAGAAACAGCAGTTATTCTATTGTTATAGTTAGAATAATACATAGTTTAATAAAAAGCAATGCAAAATGTCAGTGTAGTAACATGGTGTTTGCTCTTATGTGCAAGTGGTCACTGTTGAAATCCTGCTCAGGCTTCCCAATCCCACCCCCCCTTACCTATCAGTTCTCAGATGTTTCTTTAATAGAAACGTAAAAATAATAATTAGGATTATATCTTCTCCAATGTTATGTTAAAAAAATAAACACGATGATTCTAAAAACTCTCAAATGTCTAGTTCAGGACAACACATTTTGTTACGTCAAACTCAAACGACACACAACAATAACAAAAATGTATAATTAGTTTAAGGTCTAGGGTAGGATTTTTAGCGGCCACTAGCGTTGAGTTTGAGAATTGCAGCCAATCTCTCGGTCCTCCGCTCACCCCTCCCTTTCGAAACACGACGGTGGCCACCACAGTACAAAAAGATGTCCTCCGCTGAGACAGTGTATCTGCTCATGTTGACACAGGGAAGAGAGCAAGTGGTCAAGTGTTAGACATAAGATATGTTTTTGTTGTTGTAATATTAGCTGTAAAACGGAGCAGTTTTGAGCGTCATTGTTTATCTGGAACCAGTGTGCTGTATTTAGTTGTGTCGTAATCACTTATTTTCTTTTGTGTGGTCAAAGCTTGATAAAAATGAGGCAGAGCTAGCTAACTGTAAATAGCAATGCTGTTAAAGGCGTTTGATCTGACAGCGAGATAGCAGTTAAGAGTAAGTTTGTAGATGTTTTTTTCCGCTTTGTAAAGTCAGGGACAACCAGACAATGTACCGCAGGGCAGACCGAGAGGAAACGTGCTTTGTCTGTTTAGGGCTACTGTACAAAACATGGCGGCACCTCATGCCAAATTGCATGTTTGTCGGCCCGCTCTGTATGTAGATAGAAATAGCTTATACTAAGGTAATACAAACACAACGGTTCATTATGCGAGGTCTTTATACAAGTCTGAAGACATAGTTTTGTACATTATATTGCATTTCTGTCAGTAGATCCTCATAGAAATCCCACATTGCTCCTTTAACAAATCCTTTTTGAGAGTAAATATATATATTGGACTATTGTTAGCAGTATAATAAAAAAAATGTTTTTATTATAATAGAAATATATGTACACATGATATTCAACATTTCTTTTAATATTTTTTTATAAGTATATACTACATTATAAATTAACACAATGTAATATGTTAATATACTATTATAATATTGATTATAATAGAATATAAAAGTGAACAAGTAACAATAATTATACATGACTGTTAAGAACACTTGAAAAAAAAAATGTTTTTTTTATTTGTGCATTCCAAGGGATGTCAATGAAGCTGCAGGTGGGTTGTTTTGATTATGTAATAACAAAGTAAAAAAACAGTTATCTGTTTTTGCAAATAAACCCTTCAAATTGTATTTCTCCCACTCATTATTTTAGTTATTTTTAGACAAAGCATTATGGAATTAAATATGATCGCTTAGAACTTTATTTCCATTTAAGCTACTGTTAGCCCTTCTACTAGGACCAGACTAATGTTTTTCGGCCGTGATCTCATAATTTGTATGTTCATTCTGCCTTTTCTACTGTTAGCTTCATCGCCCCTCTCCCCGACATGCCACCCAGTCGCCTCAGAGAATGCTGGGAGGCAGCAAGCAAATGAATGCGCGAGTCGTATAGCAAGCAAAGCTGCAATTGTGATTCGGTAAATGCAGGCAGGGTTTTCTGCTGTTTTTGAGAAAGTGCAGAGCAGGTAGAGCGCAGTCAGAGAGAGAGAAGCTTAGCATTCTTTAAAATGACAGCTGACTCTCGACCTGAGCCTCCTGCGAAATGTCATGTGTGCCAGTGATCCATGAAAAACACGAACTGGAAAGGGAACACACGTTCGTTGTGGTTTACACGTGTGCTGCTGATACTTAATGTGTTTTACCTGAATGCTGTTGTGTGTTGAGGTCGGTGGCATTTAGACCGCATGTATTCAGTCAGGAGGAGTTGAATTCACAGTTTCTCTTGCTGACTTTACTTGGTGACAGTCATGAGCAGGTTATGAATCTATGACTTTGTTTTACCAATTAAATAAGCAGAAGTGAATAAATGCATACTATAATTCCCAACAGATGTTTATTTCTCACCAATATAAAACAATTTATATCTTTGAATCTATTATAAATAATCTATTATAAATATATCAAAATGTTAGTATACTAGTATAGGAGTTAATAGGAGGCCTAATAATGGTAAAAAAAAGATAAATAAGACTGTGCTTGTTTCTTTGTCTCAACAACCGCTGCACTTTATGTAACAGTACAAAAGACCAAAAATAATAATTTCAATCGACTTAAATATTGGGGAAAAAGTTTGTAAAGCAACTTTCCAGCTCTCGGAATGATCCATATATAATATCCAGCTTCTTGCTTGAATTTTCCTTTGAATCTGATTGAAATGTGAACATCAGGGTAAGAAAGAGCTATTAAAACCTCTCTCTGTAGTTAAAGGACGAATGTGATGATGAGGAACTACAAACAATTACTGCAACAGCATCGCATGCTGATTTCAAAGTGAAACGTTGGTAAATATTTCTTTAATGTCTTTCTCTCATGCGGTGTTTCAGCTTCTGGAGCACGCAGGAATCTATTCATCGTCCATTCTGTTTAGTTCTCTTTGGACCGTATGCGGGATGTGTCACCCTGCTTGATACTTTTTAATACATTCTGCTGGCGGATTCATTATCTTCTTTATCGTCATGAAATTTGCTTAGGAAAAAAATGTATTTCAGAAGAAGAGTTCAGCTGATACGGAGAATTAATATTCAAGGTGATGTCGTGGAATTAGAAAAAGGGGTGAAATAAGTGCACAGTTGTACTGCTGGCCAAGCAGTAGAGACGTACTATACTATACTTTCATGTGCTGTATAGGGGCGTTCTAAACAGACATGAAATCACACACAAAAGAACCGTGCCTTCTAAAATAAAATAGAATGAAACGAAACAAAAGATAAAATATAAAATAAAATAAGAATAAAATAAAATAAAAATGAATTCAATAAAATAAGATAAAGTAAAGTAAAAGAAGCAAAATATATATTACAAATTATAATAAAATACAATGAAGCATAAAGATAAAACAATTATAAAATATAATATAAAAATAAAATAAAAATAAATGAAATAAGGAAAGTAAAAGATAATATATATATTAGAGATCACAATAAAAATTCTTCCTCAAAAGCTCTCGCTTTGTCAGCCTTGCACACACAACTTTGTTTCCAGGCAGACTGATACAAAAACCTGTGTGCCTTTTATTAGCCACCAGCCAATCAGATATGAAAGTGATGATTTCATACCCTACTTGTCACTACTGTGTACAATATGCATCAGACGGTCAGTGAGTTGACTGTGTGGGTTCTTTGTGAATATAAGGTTATGTTATAAACGCCCCTGTACGTGCGTGTGCTCGAAGGATAATCCATCCGTGTCGCACGGTTAGATGTGTGTTTTTGCATGATGCTCAAGCCAGACCTCCGAGGTTTAACGGATGGCGCTGCTTGTCTGATTTTGGTCACGTAGACCTGATTGGTTAGATGTGTCACTCATCGTGTGCTAGGGGTATGAAGTGCGGCTTTGAAGTGCTCCCCCCGACTGTTAGCGGCTAATTATCCTGTCATACACGCGAGCACGGGCCCCGGCGTTCATTAAGCCCACAACGCCATGCTTTTTATCTCTTCTGAAAAATAACACTTCAAGTAGACCTTTGCCTGCCATACATATCCGCAAACTCCACGAGTGGGGCGAGGAGACTCTCAACAGCTGGATAATCAGAAACGGTATAAAAACACAGCTGTATAATGGGTGTCAATCAGAGCGAGCTCGAGTCCTACAGGCCTGTGATCCGCCTAAACGGCTTTTGCCGCTCCTAATTGCGGTGGGATGGTCAAAACAGGTCATTAATTTGCTTCTTTTTACTCCAGAAACTTGGCAGTCATTTTTAAACTTGCAGGCTATGGTAGAAGAATTATGTGGGCCACAGCTATAGATATGCTATTGCTATCTTTAGATATAGGCTCGGCTAACTTTGGATGTGGGTTTGCTGGCTATTACTGGCTCTGCGAGCGGTTCTGTGATACTGACTGGGTTGATCTCCCAAGCCCTTTTACATAACTCGCTGACTGCATTACCTGAAGTGTACAGGCAGTCGGAAGTAAGATTGTGCTGTTAGTGTAAGAGCGCATATTAATTCTATCTACATCTCAATAACGTTCATTTAGTTTTACGTACGTGTTTTTATCACATTGCCGGAAGCTAGCACAGGTTATTTGGGCTATGCATACATATTCAACAGCACACAAGTCACACATCTATTGCTAAACTTAAGAATCACTTACAACCACCCCTGAGAGTATTGTTAACCTTTCAAAAGACAATAACCCTGCATTTATGGATCTTAAAGTGAATAACATTGTTACACATGCTTTATAACAGTGTTATACATATACATATGTATTTATACTATATGTTCATACATTTTTGATGACAGGTGGCTAATATAGATTATAAAACATTTACTATGAAGATTATGTAATACAACATGCATTCCCCCGCCCCTTCTCTCTCTATAAATGGTGCAATTATGTGCGTGGGATGATATTCATAGAGTCTGAGTCATGGGTTGAGGGTAATCTAGCATAGACAGATTTAGATGAAGCATACATGGAAATACGCTCAATGAGCACCTAAAACAGAAAGCATGTAGCTGCTTCTCTACAGTAAAATTGTAAAGCTGTTTCTTACAGTCAGACATTACGTTCATCGGGGTGCTCTCTAACAGCTCTCATACACTATTTAACATTGTTAAAGACTGTGACGACTGCGCTATGCGTGCAGCGCTATTCATTAATGAACGAGGAGGGTTAGACAATGAATCAGTCCCAGCCACGAAAGCAGCCCATTTGGCTTCACCGATGAACAAAGAACTCAAAAGATATGTATAAGCAACAAGAGCTGCTCTATTTTCAACTGTCAATGAGCATCGGCCTTATTTATAGGAGCAATGTGGAGATTTTAGCAGCATCTAGTGATGAGGTCACGAATTGCAACCAACGGCTCACTCCACCCTTCCCTTTCGAAGCTCTACAGTGACTGACACCACACTAAGATGTCGTCGCATTTGACCTTCTATGCCAGATAACGTATAATGAAATGCGTTCTGGAGATCAGTTTGTCCATTTAGGGCTACTGTAGGAACAACATGGTGAATAACATGTAAGGGGGTCCGCAGCGTACTGTATGTAGATGGAAATAGCTGATAGTAAGGTAATAAAAACATAACGCTTTATTATGTAAGATCTCTATACACCTCTGAAGACATATTTATTTATATCATATTGCATTTCTGTCAATAGAGCCTCCAAAAAATTGCACACTAGACCTTTTTTGAATATTTGAATATGTGTATTTTGAATATTTCGTGTCAATTAATTGCTGATATTTTAGCAAAATAGAAATAAAATGAAGTTTAGATGAACAAATTAGAGTATTTATTTTGGGGTGAGCTCATTATTTAGAACAGTAAGCGTATACTGTAACTAGTTTCTTTCCTTCCATTGAACCTCATCATGACATAATTGAGGCATTTCATCACTGAAATAAGTACGTGTTCGCTGAGCAGGTACTGTCATACATTTGCTTATGGCGGTACTTAGAGAAGAATAATCCGATCGCATACGAATGATGTCGCTAATGTTTATTCTCTGCATCTGGCGAATTTTTTTCTTACACTCTATTTAAATATTTACATATTATCCGAACGACCCAGCCTGCAATATACATCCCTCTGTAACCACCACGTTAAATAGCCTACTTTTTCATCTGTTTGAAGAAACGGTCGGGAGTTTATTTAGATAAGCTGATGGTGGCTTTAAGAGAGAGTAATTTGTACATTATAATAGTGAAGACTGCTGCCTGCTCTCAGTGGTTGACAGTATAATTGGAAGTGAGACGGGGAGGCACATTTGAAAAGACATCATAGAAGCATATTAGTCACTAATTAAGTCACATGCATTTTTGTCTCCCTTGACACATTCATCATGTAAATCCCTTAATGTGTTACTCAGTGAATAGGTGTGAAGTTGTGTTTATATGTGCATGTCTTTGTCTGCATGACAGAAAGAGAGAAAAAAGGCACATAGTATTTAACTCAGCAGATACAAACCAAGAGTGAAATACTGAAAATGGCAAACTGTCACGGCAATACTGTGTTTCTGGAGGTAAACCAATTTAACGGATTCACACACAACCTTTCTCCAACAACCCCCTCTATATCTCAACATACATGATGTCAACAAACCAATGCATCAGGCAGAGCAACACCCCTTTCAAATCTGATAACAAATGGTCACAAGAGGCGCACTAGAGATGTTAGCATCAGGTGTAAACACAAATCCGTCTTCGCTGACCACTTGAGATCAGATCACTCAAGACGGATGTTAATACAAGGTGTAAACATGGACTGAGATGGGTGTGATTTCCAAGGTCACCGATATCAGTCAAATCGGATGTCTCACCATATCTGGCTTTGCCTTATTTAAAGGGACAGTTCACCCAAAAATTATTCTGTCTTTACTCACCTTCGAGTTGTTACAAATCTATATTAGTTTCTTTGTTCTGATGAACACAGAGAAAGATATTTGGAAGAATGCTTGTAACCAAATAATTCCTGGCCGTGATTGACTACCATAGTAAGACAAATGAGAATGGCAGTCAAAGGTGCCCCAGAACTGTTTGCTTTCCTACATTCTTCAAAATATCTTCTTTTTTTCTACAGAACAAAGACATTTATAAGCACAACTTTGGTAGTCAATGGAGGCCAAGAACTTTTTGGTCACCAGCATTCTTCCAAATTTATTTCTCTGTGTTCATCAGAACAAAGACATTTATACAGATTTGGAGCAACTCCATACAACATTTCATTTTTGGGTGAACTGTTCCTTTAACAAATGCCTGTTGCAGCTTTCTGCAACACTGTCCACAGCCTTCGACCCTCACAGGGCAAAATCTGAGCTTAAAATAGCATTGAGAAGAATAATGGAGGGCAACTCTCTCTCTCCTGCTCTCCTGTTCTTATTCATAGACTCTCATTCTCTCTATCTGATAAAAGTCACCAGATCAATGCATCCCCGGCCCACGCTATTTCTGTTAAAAAGTTTGCCCTTTCTCATTCCGCAAATCCCCTGTATCATCACCCGACATCACTCCACCATACTAGAGTAAAAATACAGATTGAATAAACAAAGATTTTGTTTCCAATTCTTGGAACTGCTATTGTACAACACGAGCAAGTCTATTTCCATTCTTCGTTTCTTTTCAGGCTTTCACGCTGAAACTTCACTCGTCAGAATTACCTCGACGCAGCCTGGAATCAGTGACGGCGTGATTTGATGTAGGGTATGGCAGGACCTGTCTCAAAACAGGGGGGCGTCCAGATGAGACAAATACATCGGCTCAATTGCCTGAACTGAGGAACATGAGTCACGCTGTTGACTTTGATTAATCAGGAGAACAAGGCTTTTGATTTTCTGTATTATGATTCAGATGAATCACAGGGGGTGTTGTGATTTAAAGTCTGCGTGGTTGTGCTACAACATTTAGAATTTGTTTTACGCTATGAATTTTTATGTCTGTTTGAGAAGCCCCTGATTTCCAGAGAGTTGTATTTTTCCATTGGGTTTTTAAAGCAATACGGATTTAGCTGTTTAGTCGAGCAGGCTTTCTGAGCTAATTATTTCTTTGAAGAAGAAATAAAGCAAAAATAAAGCTCTTATGTGCACTAAGCACAACAGAGAGTTGCATCTAAGGGCAACGTCTTAAGTCTGATAAAGCAGCTGCTGAATATTAAGACAACGTACTCCTTTCATCGCTGCATAATTTACACCGTGCCTGCTTACAATCTGCAAGATGAGGCCTTGCATTTTTCCCTTCTTCTTTAGCAAGACCACTGAGAAACCGTGACACCTATATCAGATTAGTTTGTTTCTTAAATCAATGGCTGTGCCGTAATCTGAATGTAGGAGGCAAAGGTGTATCTATTTGCAAACACAATCACAACAATATATCCTCAAATCCCCCGAGGAACTACAGTATATGGCTGCCACTGAACATCTTAAAACACAGACAGAGTCTAAATTCTAAAATGAGTATCTGTTCAGGAGCTTCGAATGACAGATGTTGAAAGGTTATTAGTCGTTCAGGATTTATTCTGTCATTAAGTGTTAGGACTGCCAGTTAATAAAGTTTTACAAGAAAGAATAATTCATTTCACTGGCATGTTTTGAACCGGGCTCCAATCCAGTAAAGCAAGAGAAGTTCGGCTAGATTTCTATTGAATTTGTGATATTTATTTTTATCCTACAGTATGGTCGTGACAGATCTAGTTTTGGGTCAACATTACCAGTAACTGTTCGAGTCTCATTAAAAATAAACAGAAGCTGACTGGAGACATGTTGGTGACGGACTGCGAATGGGCAGATGCTCCAAAAACTACATGCTACAGAAAACAAACACATCTCAGTGTTGTGCAAGGATGTGTAAATTATTAACTCTTTGTTTGTGATGTGCTATTTTGTAAAATTTTGTGTTGATTTTGTGTGAAATAAATAAAAAGTTCAAACAACACAAAACGCGTCGTCCAGGAAATAGCACGAAGATGTGTTCAGTTAAGGACAACACATTTTGTGTCGTTTTAACATAACCGTTTTTAGAGATTAGGAGAAACTGGGGCTAGTAAAAATAATTCATTTTAAAACTACTGAAGTATTAATGGATACAGTAGTTTAAATTGTATTATTTCAATTATATTATTTATATTCCCTTTGGTTTCATTTAGGGCTGAAACAACATACAGGTATCAATGCATCAATCTATAATCAATTATCGCTACATTGAAAAACGTCAGAAAATCGATCTTTTCCATGTTATTTAACCTAACCAAGCAAGCTTTGATGGATTTTAAACATAACATGCTTTATGGTATGAACACGTGATAGAGCTTCAATTCAAGCTTACTGTGTTTCGCCTGTTTGGCTGATTAGAACCAAAGCTATAAATAAAATGGAATAAAAGTATTTCTAATGTGTGGCAATGTTGCATCACATCTGTCGAGGTGATCAATTATAGGTCAAAGGGTTAAATATGAACAAGCTTTCCAGAATGTACCATAGGACTGAGATAGAGAAAATGAAACGGGCCATCTTCAGAAAAAGAAAGTGCGCTCATAACTTGGTAAGAATTAAATCAAGATAAGCTAGAATGAAGTGTGACATTTGCACCTACTGTTTTAAAGCAATTCAATTAAACATCCACATGAATAAAAACTGCTGAAACTGTCGATTTAAATGTATGCCTTATCATAAACACTGATATGGGAAGATTCATTTAATATAGTTAATAATCTAATATCTGACCTGAATTCATTTTGTAATGAATTAATGTTATTAACATTTTACTTTCATTATTCGCAGGTGACTTACTTGATTTGAGAGTGAATTCTTACACATATTAACCTACAGCCTCCATTGCTCAAAATATATTTGAAGATTTGGAAAAAAGTGTCACATATATACTCTTTGTACACCTCATATCTTTTCTATCTTTCATTTTCATTCTTCTCATGTGTTTAAGCACACTCAAACCCAGATCCAGGGCATGTTTGCATGAAAAACTTCTGAGGTCTAGATGTCAAACGTGAAACAATAAACACATAAGACACCGTTTCATTTTTCTTTGGTTTAATAATGGTTTTATGAAAACAGCTGCTTGGCATTCACAGTTAGCTATCCACATCCAAAAATCACCAATTTGGCATCCCACCAAACATGCCTTCAATACTATTAACAGATTGAGTGAGCACAGATGAGAGATCTTAATGTCATGTACAATGATGCCTAAAATGTGTTAAAGTGAAGAGAAAATAATGAAAATATGCTAATACAGTAGGAGAAACATGCACACTTTTAGTATCAAAGTCGATATCAAACCCCACCACATATAGGCTGTATGCTCATCAAGATAACATTAATAAAACAAAAAAATAACAACCGTTTATCCAGCAGGGGCACTAATATGTCTTCCTGCAAATACATGCTTAGCAGTGATTTGCATAAACAAAACCCTAAAGAGAGAAATCATAGATACTAATGATTCGTCTAGCAGCAGTTTTGAAGCTAATATTGGAGCTACCGTTGTATATATATCTCGACTCTTTAGAGTGTGTCATGCCATTTACTGGTTGCCATGTGTCTTAATCATCTCTGACAGTCAGAACCAAATTGTTCATTTGTGCTTTCTATTTCTTTAAACAAATGTTGACATTTTACATGCATTTCTCTGTGGCATGTTTCTCTGTGAGCAACTGTGAGGTTACAATTTAAACTAATTGAACCACTAAAAATCTTTACATTCATATTAATATTTTCTTCTTACGAAAAGTAGGTATTTTCAAGATCTGTTGTTAACAACACATGCAAATTTGTTACGTTTTAAGCTAAGGATATCAAAGGGTTGGATTTCTATTACGATTATTGTTGCAAAGAATAAAATTATGACAATCATAGTGAGACATTTTTGCAAAAAATTACTTTCAGTTTTATGGGTGCATATTGAAGTATTAACAAACTACCAATAATCCTGATTATTAAAACCCACTACCTTTACTCATCCTCATGTCTCTCCAAACCAGTTTGACTTTCTTCTGCAGAACACAAAATAAGATATTTTGAAGAATGTTTATAACCAAACAACTTACAGTAGGACCCCATTGACTCCCAATGTATGTACACAAAACAACTGAGACCTAAAAAAATGTGTGTGCGTTCCATAAAAGAAAGAAAGTTCTTTCAGGTTTTGTAAGACATGAGGCAGAGTTAATGTTACAAGAATTTTCATTTATGGGTGAACTACCCTTCAAAAGTGATTTGTTACTCTCCAAGAAAAGTGCATTTTTTTATTACTAGGTCGGGCATGTTTCCTTACATTACATTTTTGACGGTTATTGTCAATACTGGTACACTGCGACAGCCCTACTTGAAATATAACCTTTTAAATCTATTTTCTTTGCAAACAAATGTTATACGCTGTTCTCGTGAACAACTAAAGGATTTCATTTTTACAGACAACAAAAAAAAAACTCTGCTTGAGAAATGTTTTTTTAGACATACAGAGGAAAGCAAAAAAGCAGAAGCCAAGCGGCGCATCTAATCAACAGTCAGAGATGACAAAATAAACTGTGAAGTTTCATTAAAAGCTGCGTGAGAAAAGCTCTCCTCGCTAATGAAGCTGTTTTTACTCGTATGGCACAGCGACTGACATGTGGTTCGAAATCAGCCGAGGCAGTCGCTGGATGATTCTGTGCGTCTGTGAACATGCACGGTCTGAGCCGTCTCTCCGGCTCCTGCGTGCGCTGGGTCCTCGGCGCTCTCAGAAATGACTTAATGAATAATGAATGGCTCTGTGGCTGGGCCACGCATGCAAGTGTGGTCTGAGCTGGGTGTCTCTGCCTTCCTCTGACACCTCGCACTGTGTCTGCTCTGGCAATTTCAGCCGCAGATGGGGAGAAACAAAGGGGAGAGGAGAGAGATCTATCCTTCCGGGAGAGGGATGGAAGGCAGGAGATAAGTGACTGGCTGTTGATGAGTCAAGGATGGGATGAGCTCGTGCCTGATGGAAGAAAAGCGACTGAGAAAGAGAAACAGAGGGCGAGTGAGCGAAAAGGAACGAGAAGTGAAAAGGAGAAATGAGAGGAAGGGAGAGAAACGGGGACGAGAGACAGAGTGACTCCGGCAAATGGGAAAGACAGGCCTGAAAACCAAAATGTTGGGGGTTCACTTGATCAAAGCCAACCCCGTCTTACAGCGTCGTGATCTTGTTTCTATGTTTCAGTACGTACACGTTCTTCAAAAGAGCCACCTTGTGATCCTCTTTTCCCCTGATCTCAGGTCAGACCTGCATTTATCCGCAATCTGTGCACAAGTGTGATCCCACCAATCAGTGAGCGGCAACATGATGACATCATGCCACACAGCTAGCCCGAGCCTCAGGCGTCTAACCAACCCACTGGGGCACCAGATGAACACAAATTCACATGCTTGTGCCACATCAGTACACATTAACGGCACGTTAAATCAGCTGCTGTTCACGCAAACACATTATTGCGCTTAATTGGGGCGGATTCAAGCTTTCATTGTAATGCGCACGATTAGATGCCCACAACATTTACAGTAACGCAACACTCAAGTGCTTCCTCGTGCTAATCAGACAGCTGATAGGAAATTACTGCCTCCACTCATCTTTGCTGTCTGACATAATTGAATTGTGTGTGCTGTGGTGTGTGCGAGATTGAAGTTAAGTGAGGTATAGTGATGCTATTTTACGCCGCGTGCTTCTTGCGGAAGGAAATAAAGATGATCGGAAAACTCGGAGTGCTGCGGGAAACATGATCTAGCTTTCATCCTGTCGTAAAAAACTGCACAAGATCACTTTGGAAGATTAAAGTCAACATCATATTGAAATTGATGGAACCGGTATTATCCGGTGGCGTTAATAAATAGCCGAACATGTCAATTTAAGGAGAGAAAAATTCAATTTGATGTTGACTTTGGAAGTTAATGTCAACATATTTTGATCTTTCTAAGCTGGATAATAAAGTGTGCGACATGTGCGCATACTTATTTTGTATGTGAGAGAGGGAATGCATATTTGCATGTTGGCCTTCCAAAAATAGACGTTGATTTTAATCTCCAGGCAGCCCATTCTTGACAGCTCCAGCCTGTTTTCTTCCCTCGCCACCTTCTTTATTTAACTCTCTCATTTTCTCTTTTATGCTCTCCCTCTCTTTCTATGTCTCGATCTCTCTGGTATTCTGACCGTTGCTCTCTGGCCCCTAAAGCCGCTGTCTCTTCTGCTCTACGTCTGCATCTGAAAAGCCCAGCGGATTTACAAGGTTTACTGTCAGCGCCCTCTCTCTCTCTCTCTCTCTCTCTCTTTTTCCTCACGCCTCCCGCTCATCTCCTTCTCGCTCTCACTCCCCGTGCCACATGCTATTCCATTTTTCACGCCATTCTTTCCGTCTGGTGACACTGTCGTTATTCTCATTATGATCTCTGCGCTGCCGTTGTCTTAGCTCGCTGAAGCGCAAGCGGCCGCCGGGCCTCAGATGTGTCGTTTTCTTTTTTCGTTCGAGCGTGAACGTGCGTGCTTGTGATCTGGCTGCATTCTCACAAGGACACGTTTACTAGACAGTCGCGGCCGTATTTCAAAGCAAAAACCCGAGTGTTATTCGCTACCTCACAATTCAGTTAAACTAGGTGCTAAAAGCGGTGGAATAGCTGGCCGCTGGATTTAAATTGGTGTCTAAGAGGTTGACAACTGTATATAAAAAGCTCACAAGAGACTTAAAAAATGAACAACCAGAGAAGAAAGGTGAGGGAAATATTCAAGATGGTGTCCAATTTACAAAAAGCTTTTATTTATGTATTAAAAACAAGGTATGAATTTTATTTTAAATTCATTTCAAAAGTTTTACTGTGAGTTTAACAAAAAAATTTTTATTATGACTAATAATGGCCTTAATAATTATGTCAATCCCATAGCATGTTCTGCTAAACAAAGCCATTCCTAAGCCAGTTTTATTAAAATAAGACATTGAAGAATTATATTTTAGTAGAAAATGATATTTTACTTACAACACATAATGCACTCAGACAAATGAAGATGCGTTACGGTAATGAGAATTTCAGTTAAAAAAAAGAATAAATACATACAAAAATCATTCCTGTTACAATTATACTTTGTGCAAGCTATAGAACACAATTACGCTTATTAATATCATGTTTGGTGTTACCGAATTAGGGTTTACAATTAAAACCTTTACTGCAGGTACTGTTTGAGAAAGGTGAAGACGGTTAAACTCAATGTTGTGTGTGTTCTCGTGTGGGAGAACGAGAATGTGTACGTTTTTCGCGTCACTGTAGATCAGAGGTTAAAAATCTCCCATCTGCAGTGTGCATACAAACAGTGTAAACAGTAGGTCTAGAGTTTCATCACAAAGCAAGACACAAAACTGTCGAACGCTCTTGAACAAACAGCTGTGCACTCACCTTACATGCAGACTAAAGACTGATCTCTTTACAACAGCCTGTGAGTCATCCTCACCTGCCTCGGGCGCCTAATTTAGCTCATATTAGCTAAGCACCCCACAAACAAGCTATTTACATAGGGATGAATGTCTTTCACACACAGGAAGTCCTTCATCATACGGTAACTGCAAATATTACAGAATGAAACGTGGTAGCATAACAGCAGGTCAGCATAATATGGACGTTGCAATTGTGTTTTCTTGCGTATTGTAAATGAAATGGCTTCTGGAATGAGATAAATGTAGGGCGTGGCTTGAAAATGTATTTTGGGAATGTATTGGATTGTTGGAAGCTTGTCTATTGGACAGTCAATATAGTCCCACCCTCGGACAGAGACATACGTCATGCATATTACAGATTTTGTATATGAAATGCAAGGGGGTGTTTCTCATTTTGATTAAAGATTATGAGGGGACATACATTTAAAAACAATGGCAAGCACGGATCAAGCATTTTAAAGAGTAACTATTACATTGATCTTAAAATTACATTTCACGCCGTGTGTAATGTTGCTAAGCAGTCTGCCAGGTTGTAAAGCCGAAAGTGAACGAATAACAAAGTCATTGGATTGGGAAAAAAGAAGTGGACTATGTCTGTCGTTCTATTTTCAGTTCCGGGTCAGATTTTCGTCACAACCTGTGATGCCCACCTACGTTCCATTTGCGACACTTAACGCGGTAGACAAATCACAGCAGACTAGACCTGACAGATCGGATGGAATAAGACAGATGAATCGGCGAACGAATCATTTGAGAGTCGCCAAGAAGTAAGGTAATAAATACTGAAAATGAAAGTGTTTTTACACATTTACTCTTTAAACAAAAAACGTAATATTTCATAAAAAATAAGAATTTAGATTTTTGAAACATGTTAAATGTTTGCTGCCTTCTAAAAGTTCACTTATGCTAGTTTCTGTCACTGTATATTAATATTCAGCATTACGAGTCACACTATTTCAGTGAAATAAATAATACAGCCCTATATTTTCTTCTTGTAGTAAATTACCTAAATTGTGATAACAACATACATTAGAAGCAAAATTATGCAGTCAGCTCAATCGCTTGAGATTCAACCCTTATTTTTTTCACCCCATTAGCACTTTTTTCTCTATTTTAAGCACAGACCTCCCTAAATTATGTTTTAACACAAAAGAGACGAAAATGCCAAAGGGGTAAGAAAGAAGCACAGAAAGAAGTCTCATGCAATATCACTTCTCAAGGAAACGTATCTTGTTTTAACCATGTTTAGACATTTTTATCAGACAATAAGACATTCTTAATACGAGTTTACATGATAGATTATACTGTATAATATTGCTCTATCGACCAAACTGTATAAATCAGATGTAAACACTGGTCCAGTAGCACTCAATGAAGATATTCGTTTAAAATTTTGATTCGCTTGTCAATATATTGTTGTTTGTTTTTATTTCAAACGTTTGTGTAATGGTAAACTAAAAAAGGAAGTTCTTCTAGACCAGCGTTGGATAAGCGCTGCATACGTTTTCCGAAGTCGTCTATACTCCAAATATGTAGGGCTCAACAATAACCTTTAAACATGGTAAAGCACCTTTGCAAAAAGAGTATTCAAAGCAACGGTTCAACTGTATAGTTGACATTTATTTGAGGTGAAGTATTCCTTTGACACTTGTTTACAACTACTGACTCAATCCACGATTAAAAATACATATTTGTTTGTCACGAGTTTTGTAGGCTATTGGGTTACAGAAACCAATAGTGAGAAGGTGCCTTATTAACGAATCCTTTTTCGAGACATCCAGGTCAGGACCCGAAGGGAATATGTGTGCTTACTGTGCAAACTTGAGATACTTTTACCGTAGTCCACAGGGCCATGTTTATAAGAGTGTGTGAGAGTGTTTGCCACAGATTTTAAAGAACCTGACCTTTTCTTAACACTCAAAGGTGTGTGAGACTGTGAAGTTGCTCGGAGCATAAGCCATGTCCTTACTCAACGGCCTATTCAAAGTGACACACACTCTCACAAAAGTCGCCAACTGTTATTTCTGTTTGCTGTCCTGTCTTTTACAATCACATAATTCCTCACTATAAGAGCCGGCTCTCTAAGCACGCACATCATATGCTGGATATTCTTATTCTAAACTCGGCCATTACTGAAACATAATGTTCCTGAGTTTAGACTGTCCTCATGCCTTTTCTAACATGGAAACAGTGGAGAGAGCAGCTATATCGGACAAGATAATGGCCAAGATACGTACTGTAATGGTGGACATAATGGTCTTTCAGTATTTTAACCACATAAGCCAAATAAGTTTCATTATGGTGAGAGCAAGCAGATGCAATAACACCTCATACAAAATCATTAGTTGACTTATTTTAAGGGCCCTGAGGCAAAGTTCTTGCTTGTTTGTCTCCTCACTTTGCACACATTTGTAGAAATGCAACCTAGCATACTTTATAAGCTTGTTGCCTTGTTTATTTTGGGTTTAGCTTTTTGTCAACATGACTAATAAGCGGTTACCATGAGCTGTCCAAGCAATGGTGTGTCAAAGCAGCGTTACTGCACTTATCGCATTTGCAGCATCTATTAAAGTATTTATCCTGGATCATTACAAAGAGTAGAAATATGCTGTATTTAATTTAATTTAGGTTTTCAAACGACATTCCTTTTTCGTTCAACTACCAAGAGTCTGTCACAAAGGCTGATCTAATAGTGTAAGTGTTTAGTTTGCACAGAGGCTCAAAAGTTCAATTTTGGTCCCATCCGACCATACATCGTACACACAGTTGAGTCTCACATGCCTTTGGGCCAGATGCAATATGAGATTTTTCGTTCCTTCATACCATCCTTCCGTAGCACGATTCATGAAGTGTGTGTTCTGCAAATGCTGTAGGGCTTATGGTGAACTCTTCTACAATGATTCTTACTGCACGAACATTCATTCAAGAGATTCAAATGCTGCACATTTTTCCACCTTTAAGTGAATGCAATATACTTTGAGAAACCAGTCAGTGCACACAGTACTTGACAAATATACAGTAAATGTATCCTATAGTGTGACAGCAAACATGTAGAAAACAAACTGCTCATTATATATGAAGAGTTCATTTGCAAAAACAGATAGCTCGGTTTAAAAAATATGTTTTTTTACTGTGCATTCCAATTAAAAATGCAGTTTGGTTGTTTTGATTAGGTAATAACAACCACAACAACAAAAATACAGCTAACTAAGACAATAAAACACAATAAAAACAATTGAGATGCATGAATTTTGAAAATTTGTGAAAACTAATTCACCTGTTTTTGCAAATAAAACCATCACATTATTTTATAATATTAATATTTATATTTATAATAGAAATCAGCATAAGAAAGATTCAACCAATGGTTTCAACAACCCAGAATTTCATTATTTAAGAGTTGTGGTTTAATATTTATTTGCTTTTATTTATTTAATTGCATGTTTTACTTTTTCATTGAGTTAAAAACAATTAAATCAACCTGTATACTGATTATAAAGAGTTCACTGCGCACAAGTTGAGGTCAAAGTTGCTGTTCCACTTAATAACTAACAGCCGGCAGATCTGGTCAATCTTTTCACCAACATGCCTTATTTAAATGTAAATAAATGTGAATAAAATCAAAGCACAGTATAGGGGTCAATTGGTATGAAACAAAATCGGATCTTTATTATACATGCTTTTATATTACGCCACCATAGCTCTTAGTGTGCAAACCGTTTTTCCTAAACTTGTCTCAGAGGTTGGTCTTACATAGCCCACCCAAGCGTATTACATTCACTGTTCCCATCAGAACATATGGCTGAATCTGAAACAGCGATGACAGTCCACATCCTAAAATGCAAATGAATTTGGTCTGATGCCTGGAGCTTTAGCAGAGGAACACTTTACACCCCGTTGCTGAAATCTTACATTTAAATCTCATTAATTCTAGACTCTGGTTGGGTGTCTCAAGATTACCTAACCAAGATTGGCTATGTGGCTGGGTGGTAAGGCCAGTTGTGTTGACCTCCTTGTGATCTCTCCAGCAGTTCCCATGGTGACGGTGTTTCAAGATTTATAGTGTAAGCCACATCCAGATGGCTGGTTTACCTACAGTGGCACGAACACGAGTCCGTGAGGATGCATGTGGATGAATACATCAAGCCCGAATCAAGGTCATGCGTCGAAAGAAAATAATGGCTTGGTTTTCCACCTTTTCCACCTCCTGTGTGGACTAAACATAAAGGCCCAGGTCAACGTTGTAGCCAGACAGTAAGAATGGATCAGGTACAGAGAGAAATCCTGGATAGACTCCAACGGCTGGGAGGAAAATGGATCTTGGCCAGACAGTAGTGAGGTGACCGCTGGACATGTTGCTCCGACACACACATACACTCACGCTCGCCGCACGACCGCTGCGTACTTGTCACTTGGAATGGTAAAGCACCTGGATGTTCTTGTGTCTCATTTCGGTCTGACTCATTCTCTTTCTCTCCTTCATGAAATCCTTTTAAATTTCAATCTCATATGCCAGACCTTCTATGAGTAACAATGCTCTTACTTTCTCCACATTTCGCCCTTGCTACTCTTCCTGGGGTGAACCGAAGAGTTGTGCCAATTTAGGCCGCAGCACTTCAACACAAAAACCTGCGTCTTATTCACACACCACCTAAAATCCAGCTTTACCAAACACTGCAACCGAATTTTTGTCAATCGTTCAGTTTAACATAAAAATTTTTACCATCAGGACCATTCCAGCATTATGGATGTAATGACATTTGCAGTCAAAACTTAAAATATAAATTCTCAGAGAATGTATTTATTAGCAATGTATCGAATCATCTGTTTATGTTTTACCAAACATCTGATGAACAAATATCAGTTTATGCACGAGTGTTCTATTTTAAAACAAGGAAAAGCTGTTACCGATGTGACAAAAAATAACACACGTTTTTGAGAGACAACATACTTTGTGGGATTTCTGTGAATGAAAATTTGTAAACTAGAAGCAATAATATCCAACAAATGGAGAAGGGGTGACTCTCCATAGAACATAAAAGTTACTACTGTATACTATATGTTTAATTTTCATGAGCCCATTAATAAGGACTATTGAATGATATGAATATAATTGACAATGTTAAATGCTTTAAAAAAACACAAAAAAAGCTTTAAAAACCTTTTAGAGAGACTTCACATGGGTATTTAAAAAAACAAACATTGACATCTGACCTATCAGTATGATGAAAACCTTAGAACTGAAATCCTTAAAAACAAACTTGTATTTCTTCTAAAGTTTGACATTTGTATAGAATTTCCCAACAGAATAGAAAAAAAAGGACTGCCAGACTAGACGTCACATTTAAAAATGACTCCCAGACTAGACGTCACATTTCCTGGATGACCACCACAGCACACATACTAACCAAGAAATCTACTGAAAAGATTATATTTCTAATTTTACTACACAGAGTACGGCTCTGCTCTACCCCGCCTGGATTCAGGAACAGCTGTGCATATACATTCATCTTAAGACCAGTGAATAATGCTGCAATTTGGCATCTGCTACATTAGCCCACCAGAGGAGGGGGGAGGAAGTTAAAGAGAAAGATATGGGAGGAGGAAACCGACATGAGGGTGTAAAGATGGGAAGAGAGAAAGGGAGAATTGGAAGAAAATTGGAGGAGAGAAAATGGAATGGAGGTACATTATGTAAACAAGAAAAAGGGAGGAAAACATGGAGCAAAAAGAAGAAGAAAAAAAACAAAACAAAGCTAAAATGCATGTACTGTATATGAATAGTTATGGTGTGTTTTTGGATCATATTTAAAAGGTGAAAAGCTATGATTCTTGTTCAACATAAAACAATCCTCAAATGCTTTTATACCATCTTAAATCACAGCCTAAATAAAAATGTTTGCATTATTCAAAATTGTGTAAATATCGGTTTTGATAAATAGTGGCACGCTCAGTATGAGTGTTGTGGATAAAGGGATCAAAAGCGGATAATTTTACAATACATTTCATTACATTTTCGTTGGTGTCAATAATGAATATCATTAGAGTCCAGTCATTAGAGCACAAGCGTTCGTATAAGATTTACTGTGCCGAAAGATTGTAGCTCAACCCTTGCTTGGGCTTTGCAGTGTCCTGATTAGTATTCTATCTGCAGAGGAGCAGGCCAGTCTAAATATAGCCAATAAAAAACAAGACCAGTAGCATAACACTGCTAGCACTGGAACACTGACTGCTCTTTAGTCAGACACAGACCAGACACACAATCAACACCAGCTCAACACATCCCATGAAACCGTGCCACATGCTAAAATGAGCAACTGTGTAATAAAATATATCAGCTCTTGCTTTCATTTCAATATTTGAAGCAATTATTCAAGTGGTTCCAAAATTGTCTCATTTCCACATTACTGCACGTTCCAAACTGGTATTATTTGATATCATTCTTTAATGTAAAAGGAGTCAGGATTGGTTGTGAGATATGCGGAAACGAATGCAAATTAAACACAAAATGATATTTGCGAGCTGTGGTGGATTGGAGACATTTAGTTTCTTTCCTCAAAAAAAGCCATGCCATGGCTTCAGAAGTGCAGTTTTGGTCCATTTATGGTATTTTTTCAGAGCTTGGCAGTGCATGAAATGTAGTGCCATCTAGCGGTGAGGTTGTGAATTGCAACCAATGGCTCACTCCGGCCCTCCCTTTCGAAGAATTACAGTGGCTAACACAAAACTAAAAGGTCGTCGTTTTTTTTTTCTTTGCCGAAAGACATGACATATGCATGAAACGCGCTCTGTGAGCGGTTTGTCCATTTAGGGCTACTATAGAAACAACATGGCCAATTTCATTTTAGCTGACCCGCGTTGTATGTAGATAGAAACGGCTCATTCTAAGATAATAAAAACATAACGCTTCATTATGTAAGGTCTTTATACACCTCTGAAGACATAGTTATGTATATTATATTGCATTTCTGTCAAAAGATCCCACATAAAATGACACACTGGACCTTTAAGTGTTTCAAATAAAACGAATATGGAGTTTGATACATAATAAGGCGAGTGATGACAGAATTTGGCAGTCTGAACACTAAAACTAAAATCTGTTAAAATACTGAGAGATGCACATCACTGCAAACTGCATTTCTACATTGCAACAAAATTCTAATAATGCATTCAACTCCTAAAATCCGGCATTTCTCTGATATCCCAAAGCTTCAAATACAGTATATTCCAAACACAATCTCTTCATCTCACCTCTGGTCATTCACATGATCATTAACACTATCTGAAAACGTTATGCTTCGTGTAATTGTGTTACGAAGACTTCCGAAACCTCTATAAACCCAGACCAAACCCAATGATTGTGACTAACTCTGTAATAAAGACAACATTTGGGAGGCTCCTGAGGGCCAGAGCAGCACCGAGCCAAATCACAAAATGTATCATGAATAACATCATTAAGGATGGAGAATTTGGATGCGTCACCGAAGGAGACTATTTGAAGTACTTGAGGTGACCTGAAATGGTCCCTCAATCTCTTGCCAGACCACCGTAATTTGTCTCCCTCATCCACAGAGGACGCGTCGCCATCGTCCTCGCGTGGCACAGACAGATGCTAGCGCGCTATGACACGTGCAAACACTCTCTCACACACACACTAAATTACAGCACCAAAACTCAATGTTCCCGCCAGCCACTGCACGCAGCACAAACTAGGGCACAGTTAATCTGTTGAAAAGATGGTTGAGGTGTCCCAGTTTATTTGACACAGTGCATTGCAGTTACTACGGTTCTCACAATGCGGAGGTTGAAAGTTTACAGGAAGAGTAGTGAACATGCAGGGAAAACAGATCTGTGAAACGGGGTGGGCGCTATATGTTTTAGGTAAGATACAGAAAAAATTGCCCTGGGGTAAGTGTCGTTGAGTAAAGAAACATGCTTTGGATGTTTTGAATGCGTTTCCTCTAAGGAAACGGTTTACTCCGAAGCGAAAATGATGTTTTTCTTGCAGAACGTTTTTGCAAATTGGCTTTAACTCTATTTTGAAGCTCCATTAAAACTAGTGCAAAAGCACCGCTTTAAGTCTTCTAAAGCCATATGATAGACTGTACTTTAAATGGTTTGTCACTTATAATTTCCCCCTCCAATGAGCTTTCAACTTGAGAACCACTGGATCATTGATTCGCTGAATGAATCAATCTGATGTGTAAACAAATCATTGAGAATGGTTCTGTGAAACAGATCAACCGATTCATTGAAAACATGATCCGAACATCTCTTCTTGCCTCAGGCACTGTCATTACATGCCAAGGAGAACATTTACATTTATGCATTCGGCAGACGCTTTTATCCAAAGCGACTCACATTGAATTATACTATACATTTATACATAGGTATGTGTAAGCTACAGAACTCAGACAGATGATAATGAATTCAGACGGCTGGTCACACCGAGCTCTTGACTTCAGAAGACTTACAAGGCACCTGTCATATGTGCTATATTTTTTTTAGTCTTATGACATGTTCTGTGAGGATTCTGCATTGCTTTTGGAGACTGAAATCTTTCCTTTTCCTTTGAATTACTACCCTGCTGAAAAAATATTAGAAACCATTAAAGGATTATAATTGTTTTAAAGGGATTTGCGTTCGTTTTAATGGAAACGGTAATGGCTCTACTGGTAAGTGATGGATTATATTGGTGGGATGTTAAATCGTACAGGTATAATGCTCAAAACACACTACAAAAAGTATTGTTGTGATGGTTTTAATGGAAATTGCTATTGGGTTGTTAGGGTGTTCTAATGGTAACCATTAGAATGTCTATGATGATTTCTATTAGGTTTCTAAGTTTTCTTTTCAGCAGGGAGAAACCCTACAGAAACTTTCAGAAATTCTAACTGTTTTAATGGATTTAAATGGATTTGTATTGGTTTTAATGGAAGCTGTGATGGTGTCTACTAGTACAGTATGTGATGAATTCTATTATTGTGATGCTACTGGAATAATGCTCAAAACACACTACAAAAGGAATTTTGCAATGGTTTTACTAGAAAAGCTATTGGGTTGTAATGGTATTCTAATGGAAAACATTAGAAATTCTTTGATGGTTTCTATTGAGTTTCTGTGTTTTTTTTCAGCAGGGCAGTCAATTGTTAAAAATGTCTTCCGTTTTGTTTCAGGCAAAAAAATCCACACGGTTGGAACTACATTAAGGTTAGAAACCGATGACTGAATTTTCATTTTGGGTGAACTGTTTCTTTAACCTCGAAATTCTCTGTAATTTTCTTCGCTGGTTTCTCTTTGGTCTGTTGGAGCGGTTCACCTTCTGTTCACAATCTGACATATGAGTCATTGTGATTCAACAGCCTTAGTACGCAGGTCTCCTTTCATCTGCTTATAAACCTATGCCCCATTACCCGGTCCACTGTATCTGTTCCTTTTGAACTGCTCTGAAATCAGGCTCCCATTAGGCATTCTTACAGCACTGTGTCAGTCAAGCCGGACCAGGAGACAGTACTGACAGATATTCTGACAGCCTCACAAAACCCTGCCAAACAAACGTTTGGCTTGTCCTTTCAGGCATCACTGTACTGTTTGTGCCATTTCTGTAAAGCTTTTCTCTGTTTAATAGGCTAATGCCTCTTACCGAGATGATGTTTTGGGCAGACATTTTCTTTCTTTTGCAGTTTCTGGACAGTATTTTATTTTCATTTATGAAAGAGAATGTTTATCTCTCCAGGCAAACCATTGAGAAGCAGACCGGCTTCCCAACGGAAAAGTTATTGCTCGGGAATTAGCTTTTTTATAGCTCAGGAGATTTATTGGAGTTCTCTGTTATGTTTCATTTGATTAGCAAGTATTTTTAAGCATATGTCTCCAGAAAGTGTTTGAGGAAAATAGAAATCGACAGAAATTATGCAATTGTTGACACAAAGTAAAACTATATATCTATACAAAGCAGTCGCAAAGTTAAAGGTCCAGCGTGTAATTTTTTGGAGGATCTATTGACAGAAATCCAATATAATATACATAACTATGTGTTCAGAGGTGTATAAAGACCTTCAATAATGAAGCGTTGTGTTTTTATTATCTTGCAATGAGCTATTTCTATCTACATAAACTGCAGACCCCTTATATCGAATTCACCATGTGGTTTCTACAGTGGCCCTAAATGGACAAACTGCTGTACAGAGCACGTTTTCTTTTTTTAAACGAAGAAGCGAAAAGCTGATGAAATCTAAATTCTGTGTCAGAATTGCTAAACTTCATACACTGGACCTTTAAAACAGTTCAGTCTTTGATGAAAAATATTTGTATTTATTATAATTTCATGACGTTACTTCAAGAAAACACGATCATGTAAAGTAAAGAGATTTGTGATACGCTTCACCTGCGTTCCCTTACAAGGAAAATGCCACATGGATTAAAGCGTTTCCACATGAAAAGCATTAAAAACGTGAAATCTATTTTAAAAAATGGGCTCGGACTCGTCCACGTCCAAAGGCTGTGTCTCACATATTGGCTGAGCTGGCATTGATCATTTTACAGTTGGCTGGCGAAGGTTTGCGGCCAGCAGATGTGCAAAACAAATTCACTCAGTAGGAGCCGCCTGCCTCACTGCCCTTTATAGCAGTGCTAAAACACCGGCCGTGGTCTTTACCTCTAGCAATCACCGGACCTCTGTTAGAAACTAGTTCCAAAAGCAACCGTTTTGCCAATTTTTTTACCGTTGCAAGATCGTGTTCTTGGTTAAGGTTGGTTAAGTGCTTTCCTGGGGTAGTTTAAGGCACGTTCCAAGATGTTAATGTATGCAGGCAAGGCTGAATTTCAAAACGTATAAAAACTCTTTAATTGGCTCCCATTACAATGCTTTAAGTCCCTTCGGCAAAGCCAATATTTTTCAGATTTCTGACAGAACAGTGCTTGCGTTCTTTAACAAAAGGGCTGAGGTTTTTTGAAAGGGGTGCTCGGGAGTTCAGCGGGATCTATAGTAACGTAATGATTCTCAACAGCGCTGCCAACAAAACTCAGATTGGGGAGCAGAAGCTGGGTTTCCTAGAAAGTAGATTGTTTTCAAGGTTATCCAAGTAGTGTTGTTCAGTCAAAGATCAATACTGTAGTCTTTGCCAGCCAAGGTTTCCATAAAAGAGATTCTTTGTGAATGGAAAAGTATCTTATATTGATTTGGTTAGCTTGTTGTTGGTTTGTTTTGTGGGAAAAAGTCTCGTCGTTTACAAAGAAAAGCCATAGCTTCAGTGACAGGGACAGTCAAATTGTTTTCTTTCCGACTGCAATGACACATTCATAACAGAATATAATATTGTCTTATTGCAAATATATACGTAAATTGCAAGGTCGGCGACGTTTCAATATGTCATACATATTTATTACGTGTCGAGACAGGTATTGGTGGCAAAATTAGCAGTATGGGTTGCGCTCCGCGCGGTGTCTGCCTAATTGCATGATTTTGGTGGTTATTGCGTCATTTCACAAAGTCAAATTTTCCTGAAGCGACAACTCAATCTACCGCCTGTCATTCTTAAACAAACATCCACAATACCAGAAACTTAAAGTCAAAGCAACCTTGAGGATGCTGCCGGCCGATATTGCCACCTGTCAATCGAGTCTTGCAACATCAGTGGTAAAGTGTCCCTAAACCTAAATAACCAATTGGCTTCTTTGGTTTGTCCATTCACATTTGCAAGCCAAAAATAACAAATGGACGTGTACGAACATATCTTGATTATTTGGGGGCTTTTTGTCACTTTTTCATTCACAGAGGCAGCAGAGAAATAACAAAGAATGATTGTGAGAGAGATTGGTTTAAGTCCAGAATAAAACCCTCACGCATCTCCCACGCAAGCGCCACTGCTTTGCCGAGGACTATATTTACTGCGAGACTGTATGGATATAATGTATACCCCTTATTTAGGATTGAACAATAAAAATAACACAGATAAAGCGTACCAGTAAACAAAGCTATTATGTTTTGCCAGTTTGATTTAGCAAATGTGTGAGTTTCTCTTGCATTTCTCCCGGTGTTTTACTGCTCCTGACCTGTCCAGTTTGGCCAAATCATCCGTCAGTGTGAAATTCCCTGCAGGTGCATCTTTAAAAGCATGAGGCCTCTTACTGAGCTGTCAGAGAAAGAGACACATTTTGTTTTCCTCTGCCGGAGGCATCAATTAGTGCTGGTGCAGAAAAGTGCCGGAGACACATCCACAACATGGCGAAGCTCGGGCGGGCCGGCAGAGCAGAGTTTGTGTCAAGGTAAAGTAGCGTATGAAAGACTTCCGCAAACAGACTCATTACGGTGCTTGCTAATTCCCATTTTAGCCAATTAGCACAGCAGTAAAAGATTCCCTGCATCCATCTGGACCATTATTGTTTCCTAGAGACAGAGACGGTCCATTCAGTCGCTCAGTGAAACATGTGCTCGGTGAAATCCATTTTTATAATTCCACTGTTGGTTGTTGTCGGTGTGGAGTGTAATTAAATTATTGGTTAACTCGATTTTTATTTGACTGCTTTGCTTCTGTCAATTAGCTGTGTGAAATCATTTTTAGGCTGGAGGAAGTTTACAAGTTAACTTTTGAGATGACTTCAATATATTTAACACGGTTTCGTTCTTTTAAACAGTTATCCTGTTTTATTTTGGTCTTTTGACATCTTTAATCAAGCAGGAAAAGTGAGATGAGTTTAGAAACTGAGGGGAGGAACGGGATCGGGAAACAACCTGCATGCCTTCACCTATGCATCACATTAGAAACATCACACCTTCCTAGACCACGTTTCTTAAACCTTTAAACTGTTAATTCTCGTCTTAGAACATGTGAAGTCATTTGCATTTTTGGGAGGAGGGATTGATGATGTATCATCATTAGAAAAGATATGATCTATCACACACTTGTAATGCGAACACAGGTAGTGAATGTGCAAAAAAAAGTGGCAAATAAAATGTAACACCTGTTTTCAACTGTTCTCAACTTGCTATCACAAAAATCATGAAATAGTCAGAGCAGAACATTATAAAAAGACTGGTCCCAGTGAAGATTTATCTGGAACTATTTGTTTTTATAGTGAAGTCATAGTTGCTCATTGCAAGTGCTTCCTAAACAGCACTGAGAGTACACTGACTGAAGCATAATGCCTACATAAACACATAAAAAGATACACAAAGATCAAAATAAGTCCCAGAACAAATGCTGCAACTGTTTATCAAAAAGACAACCAAATAAAATTGTGTATCATTGGCTTCTGATGCTCAAAGCATTTAATGATCAACGGAAAGATCACAAACCAATACTACAGTTTATAAAACGGTCAGTTCTGGTCCTTGATTTGATAAAAATCAAGTTTTATAAAAGCAAAACGCCCTTAGCTGTTATAAAATGCACTGCTTTAATGTACTGTATGTAGTGTTTAGACGGTTTCAAAGCAACAACAACAAACATTTTACTTTTGTGGGCCAAACTTAACTTTCGGTACACCTCTGCAGATTCCCTGTAGATTATTTCTGATAGCAAGCAAAAGAAATAACAAGTAAATGACATTAGCTCGCGAGTTAAAAGTATGTCTAGCCAGTATTATTTTGGGTTACCAGTAGAGGAACAGTCACTTGGTTCAACTTAAATACGACAAAGTTACACAACCTATTCAACAAATTGTTTATTTAATCAAATTAATATACAATAAAATATTAATGTAAATCAATATTAATATAAATTACATAAAATTGAAATAGTTATATTATAGCATGTCTGTACTTTATACAAAAACAGAGTGAAACAGACAAAAAGGGCTGGGTTCCGACGATAGGCAGAAGTGACATTTCTAGACCATATTTGCACTAATATGAATTCTCCACTTTGAGTCATCTGTCCTGCTTTTCCCTCTTTTCGCTTTATCACTGCAAGGAAACGGAACAGACTTTTGAGATCTCATTGATCTTTTTGGAGTGATACATTAAGTTGGAAGAGATTTCTGTAATTTGCATAGCAATTGGGGAGAAATAATGTTGTGGCATACATCAAAGCGTATTAAGGAATACTTTAATTAATTGTAAAATGTAAAAAGCAAGTCACAGGACGCGTAATGTCTATAGATGAGCGTATGTTTACTCAAGTCACGCTGTGGAAGCTGGAATAGGACACGGTGTGGTTATCCTCACTGCAAACCAAGCATCGCAACATGCATTGTATGATGATTCCTTTTTTTAATTAACAGATTGCATCAGGTTACACTGACAAACTGCGGTAACGTTTTAAAATGTTTGAAAGGTAGTAATAATATCACAGAACACCGATGTACGAAGTCTAATTGTTTGGATTTTATTCATAGTGTTTTATGTTATCTGTTCCTCAGCATTTCAATTCCTTTTTGCATTTCTTTACTTCTGTTATACAACCCAAAACTGACACTTATTTGATCATTTATTCACAATTATTGTCTTTACTTCCTCCTGGGAACAAAAAGAAACAACACATTGGTCTTTTATACAGAATAAAAGTGAATGGGAACTGGAGCATTCAAGCTTTGAAAAGCATGCAAAAGCACCAATAAGGTGTCCTAAAATAGATCTACAACATGTACACTATACTCCACATCCTGAGTGTCAGTTAGACTAAAATGTAAATTTGACACATTGTAAATTCAAGGAAAAAGAGAATGGGTAAAAGATGACAGACGTTTTTCCGTCAACTATTTTTCTCATCCTCCTCATCCATCTTCCATTTATATCTAAATGAAGTCTCTCGATGTGTATTAACTGTTATTATGTCAATTCCCTGTCCACAAAAAGAAGTGTAAAGTTTAGCATTGACCTTGGTTTTTGACCTGAAGGTCACAGTCATCCACCATTTCTTTCATTCTTACAGGCCAGGCTTTTAGTCAAACGAGCACAGGAATTACTGACTTTACCCATTGGTGGTTTAATTGCCACTAGACGAGTGACATGCATACAGAATTAGAGAGAGAGTGGGGTCAAAGGGGATGAATTTATAGCTGTTAATTGTGGCGTGTTGATGGTCCTTGTTAGACCTATTTAGCGCAGCGAAAATAGCAAAAAAATTCAAAACAACAACAACGATGACAACAACAACAACTATTATTACTATTATTATTAGTCATAATTCGAGTTTTCATCAATAACATTTTAGTAGCCAATAGCGAAATTCCAGTATACCTCCCTATTAATAGTCCTTTCTCACAAAATCTGTGGTTCTAGATTTCACTCAATAATATAAAAAAGCTCTTTAACGTTTTTTTATATTTAATAAACAATTGACTGTAATTCCTTTTAATCTACTATAATTTACTGTAGGAGTGTCTATATAAAATACCAGAATTGCACATCCCCATTGTGCTCTAAATGTTCACAGTTCCATTTCTCACAAATTTCCTCAAATTTTCAACCTAACAGGATGTTTCACAGTCGACTTCCAAACTGAATCTGTCTCATTTTCACATGCGTAACGTGCTGTCAGAAAAAGTTGCCACCGATGACTGATCTGCACACCATGTGACTGAGTTAAGGTGAGGACACAAAGCTGCTTTCTCACGTCACGCCCATTCCGTAAAGTATCCGAAGAATGTGTTGCTAACATCAGCTGTTGATCCCCTTGGAGTTGTAAAAACTGCCTGCCACATCACCTGGAAGCTAAAAATGTGCGGAGAGTCACATCTATGTATGCAGAATGGCGAGCTCATATAGTTAAACAGATGTCAACACTAGTCTGCGAACAGGTGGCGGTATTTAGAAATATTTACTGTTGACATATTTTAAGTCAGAATGTGTATTCATTATTTTTGTGATTGAGCGTTGTTCTGCTTGTGTATGAAAAGTGATAAAACCACCAGAAGCGTGTAACATAATATTCCAAAGTACCTTAAACAACGCGTTGATATTACTTCAGTACATGACAAAATAAAAATAAAAAGATTTCCATGGTACCAAAATACTTTTATGACAGTGCAGATATAATAGTTTGCAGACATTTTTTCTCTCCCTCCCCTGGCTACCACGCTGCAGCTTGAATAATTAATCTTGGCTCTGGTCAGCATCTCTTTCATCTCGCTCTGCCTGAAGCTGACACCTGTGATCCAGAGACAGTGATGGGAGCAAGAGCAGAGACAGGTGAGGGGTGGCAGTCATGCGTACAGGGCCAGCTGGCCCGCTCAGTCGGCCAGGCTGCACAAGGTGACAGTGACATCGATTTGTTACAGGTAAGGGCTACATCTAGCAACGCAGTCAAATAAGGGCATATGAGCTTGATGACATCATCGCAGAGAGTGGCAAGGACTCACAATGAAGGATCTGTGTTACTTCGTTACACTCAAACACTCAAAACGAGTTTTAAACCTCTGTTGTGCATGTGTGTATTGATGTGTATTAAAGAACTTTTAAACACAATCTAGTTTTTTACTCTATTTTTATAATTCACCGAAAAAACTTCCAAGTTAATTCAAAGCTGAATCAATCATATAGCCAAGCAACGCACATGCTTACAGCATATTTAGAACTCCATGAACACAGACAAGTGTAATAAAATCTAATAAAAACATCCCATTGCTAGACTTAATGGAAACCAGAAATGAAAGATTTAGCGCAAGTTTTGCCAGGAAGACTCTTCATCCAACACTTGTATATAAGTATATAAGATCCGTACTTACTCAACGTGTAGCTTTGCAGATACTGACGCCGACATTCACCATTCACCCCCCTCCTCCCCACTACCACCAGGTCGGTCCCCGTCCATGCATCGGGTAGGCTCCGCCCCTGCCTTCATCTTCAGGCAGGAAATGCAAGATTCTACGACCCTCTGGATTCGAGCTACAGACGGTGCTTACGCCAAAGAACTTTAGCATATTATCTTTTGCTTTCATTAGCTGGACAGCTGTTAAATAAATGTCAATGCAACGTCATTTTGCCTCCAGAGTCTTTTAGGCAAAACTATTTTACTCTTTGAAAAGGTAGTTGCTAATAATAATAATCGTTGCAAATAATGTGATAATAATGATTTAAGGAAAAAAAAAATCACCCAATATGGAGATAGGTGATGGGTAATATGGACAAGGATTCAGAAGTACAGCAGCATCATACAATTCTATACTCTTATATTTAATTACTCTCATGCTTGCTTTAAATTGTATGTTTTTGGTATGATTCACATCATATAAATGTACACAAAATCGACATCTTGTAAAAATAGTTAGTAGTAATAGATCAGGTTTAAATATCTGCACTCTCGACATTAGAGGCAAAGCCTTCTAGTAAGTCAAATGGAGCTTCCTTGTGTGTTAACACTTGTTGCATTTGACGATCTATGATTTGTTCTTCATTGATATAAAACTGAAATCCTCCGCTGATTTGTTTTATGACTCAACCCCCTCCACACGACCACAAATTGGTCCCAACATTCGTGTGCAGCTCACATTAATCTCGTCCACCTCTTTCCGTTGGCGTTGATGTAATAAAAGACTCAAACAGGCGATTGAGAGGCTTTAAAGGTTAAAGGCTGCTTTCTGCCCCGTTGCTTAAGCTCTGGCTATTACAGTTCACTTCCGCAGAAGTTACATTATGAGATCATTGAAAACTGGGTCACGCTGTAACATTCCATCCTGAGATGCTGTTCCACACCGCTTGTTTCTACATTTCAGGACCGTGTGTTATTTTCAGGGGCGTTGCCCATGCTGTTGTCGTACGCGTTTGATGTTACATATTGAGAAATGTTTGCTATGTGGAGCCCATTACGTATTCAGTCCCAGTTGTAGTTCAGGCTGATAAAAGCATTTGTCCCTCTCTGTGTGCTAAGCATGCTTGCAAAACAATTAGCCCATGTAAAGAGCCAGTCTGCCATTTCTCACCCCATTAAATTCAGCCCAGTGGTTTAATTCATAGCATCGAGATGCGCCAGGACCCGTCCTATGCATGCCTATCAGAGCAACTGCTGTAAATGATCAGAGCGCTTTCATAAACCACCATCAGCCTGGGTAGTGAGAATGAGAGAGCGAAAGAGAGATAGAAATAGCAAAGCGGAGAGAAATGCGGGAGAAAGCAGGAGAACAGCTAGCTTGAGACACAAGATGTTTTCACTTTCAATGGAACAATAGTATTCTCACTGGTAGAGAAAATGGGGCGCAATGCTACGGAACGAGTACCTATGCTGTTTAATAAAGCAAAAAAAAGTGCTTCAAGACTTTTATGCTCAAAATACAACAAAGCTAGACCTGATGTCTCTGGAAATAATTTCATCATTTCAAACGAGTTTTAATGTGAATATCATATAAAGGTTGAGGGATTACATCAGTGCTGAGCTTAAAGGAAAAGTTCACCCAAAAACGAAAAATTCTGTCATTATTTAGCTTCTCCGCATCACTGCTGTTCATTTTACATCGAAGCACAGAAGAAACATTTTTCGAAGAATTACGTGTCCGTTTTTCACACAAAGCTTGCGTATGTTTTCAGAAAAATAAGGGCGCTTTTCCACTGCATGGTACCGTTAGGTTTAGTACGACTGGTCTTGGTGCAGCTCACTTCACTTCGGTCCAGTTTGCTTTTCCAAAGCAGTTTAGTAACACTTCAAAGTGGGTGTGGATTATAAACGTATGGTCATAGTTGCGCTGCCACTACATCCGTAGCATCATTGTGAACGCGACATAAACACACGGACAACACAGGAGTAATGGATCGATGGCGGATGGCAACAAAACAATATACTGCTAAAATACCAGAGTTCGGGAAATTTTACACCAAAGAGCAAACAACGATCTTTTGGTTTGTTCGACGGCGCACGAGGGTAAACTAATGTAGAATATAACATTGCCCTAAGGGTCTCAATCTCTATATTACTGTAACAAAGCATATAACCAAATGCCAATACAACGTATTTAAATGCGTATACATGTATTGCAAATCCGACTACGCTGGTAATGATTCTCTCAATCTGTGATCTGTGTGTAAATCGGTATAGTACGCTTGTGACCTCAACCGAGATGGTACTAAAAAGAGTATCAGGTACTGGGTACTAGACCCACTGGAAACCCCCCAAAAATGAGCTGTACCACGCCGTACCATGCAGTACTATGCCGTGGAAAAGCACCATAATATAGAAAACGAGTCATATAAGGATCACTATACTTTCTGTGTACAGCCCCTGGTTGCTATGAACTTGCATTGCATGGCAAGAGCTAAAATATTTTTCAAGAATGATTTTTTTTCCACATTCCAGAGAAAATAAGGGTTTGAAATGACACAAGCGTGAATTATGTGGGTCCACTAAACCTTTAAACTCAACTGAAGACATTTGAAATCTTTTCCTCTCACAGAATCGGCCTCAATATCCAAGAAGCTTTTAATGGCCACTAGAGATTGAGAACTTGAGAGGTTGGGTGTGAGCCAAAGTGGGACCTAATCCACGGCTTTTACCAGCATGATGAGCCGGTCGATTTCACCCTGCACAGACTGGCAGAAGGATGGAATGAAACTGGAAGCTCGCAGTGTTTTGCACCTAAAGGCTTGGCCGCCACTGATCTTCAGTTTTCCCCATCAAAAGTGCAGGGGTTGTTATAGATCACCGCATGATATTTTGTGAGAATAAATTCCGAATTTGGCAACCGTTCGTCATTAGACAGGTAACGTCATTTGACATTATTGAGTTCTACGTCCTGAGCCAGAGGTGTCAGACTGCTCTGAAAACTGGCTGATGCCGATGCACTCTTTCCTGCGGTGACACTCATTAATTTAAGAAATTAATTTGAACAGAGGAAATGAGGTCAAGAGAAAATGGAAATGGGTCTGTGAAAAAGGATAAAGTAAGATAGACGTAACAGAGTTGGGCTGTCTGTATACTCCAGCAAGCCGGATGGTTGCTTTTCTAACTTGACCACAAGGCTGATTTATCCTGCCCAGCTTGGCCGAGCTGTCATGAGAGAGAGAGAGAGAGAGAGAGAGAGAGAGAGAGAGAAAGTTAACAGGCCTCTGGCTTTACCAAAGCCAACCCATAATCTCCAGCAAATTGAGTCTCCTGCTGCCTGCTGGGGGACCTGGACAGAGGAGGCAGCTTTGGATCAAAGTGGGCAGTCCACACTGAGCCTTGACGCATCGAACGGGAGGGTGCAGAAAGTCTATTTTCTTTGAGAGCGGGTAACAGGTTTTGTGAGTCGGCAACTTCTGACAAATGATCGAAGCAGTTCTCGATGTATCAGTATCTTTTTCAATTTGTATTATTCAGCGGAAAAGAAATATCACAAATGAGATGTTTTCAATATCTCTATTGTTTTTACCTAGACAGCAATAAGATTAAACAGTGAGTCCAAATGAAAATGTCTGAGACAAAATATTATATCTGCCTGTTTTAGAGTTTCAAAAGAGATGAAAAAAGTCTCAAATAGTCCTAAAAGAGTTTTCTGAAAGAATGCAATAAAAAGTATTAAATGATTCAGATTTCAGGATGAATTCAACATTTCTGACTTTCTGGCTATTTACATATTTTCGCTTTACCGTGCCAGCAGTTGTCTCTGCTTTGCTTTTCCATTAAAGTGACCCCAAAATGAAAATAATTTCGGCATTTACTCACCCTCTTTTCATTTTAGACTTGTATGACTTTTTTCTGCAGAACACAAAATAAGACCATAAGAATATTGGTCAATGGGTTGTTCCCCATTGACTTGCATTGGTTTTTGTCTCCATAAAATAGACTGACCAATATATACCAAATATCGGCTGTTGTGTATTGCAGAGGAAATAAAGTCAAATATCAGGAGGGCGAGTAAAGAAACACAGATTTTTGTTTTTAGTTGAACCATCCCTTTAAATTCCCTAAGCTATGAAACGACAACCAATGGGTATTTATACAGAACATGAATTTTCTGGAACAAAATTCTTAGTTTTCCCTGAAAGGAGATTTTAAGACTAAGTGTCGGGTCATGAGGGACCATTCTAGGAAAAAAAAAACATTAAGAAGAAACATCTAAACATCTAAAACCACAGACATAGTGAAACACTCTCTATGTCCCTCCTGTGATATCCGTTAAAAGATTCGATTTTAAAAATGTCCATCTAATCTCACGCATCTGCATGAACTGATCTCATCGATCCTAGCGCCTCCAGTGGATGACGCGCAGCTGTACGGCAGTGACGGCCATGCGGTCCTGTCAGTGGCCCCATGCGGAGGGAAGCTGTGCAGGGGTAGATAGTGTAAACAGTCCCAGCGAGAGAGCGGCAGCCTTTGATTCAAGGTTTAAGCCCCCCCGCGGGTCTCTGCACATCGCAAGCCGATTCGCCTGCGCTCAGCCCCATGGCTAGGCACTGAGAGAGGCTACCAAACTCAACTGATAGGCTGCCTGCCTGGATCCTGCCACTAACTCTTTCGGTCTGTCACAGACTAACACTGTCTCACCGCATGCTGTCTCTTCTTCATCACTTGCTGTTATCTCTCCCGCTCTCACTCGTCTCTCTATCTCTCTCTCCATCTATCTAGCTGGATCAGACAGGATATAATGCGGAATTCTGCTTATCTGTTTACAGTTGTTTACATTGGAATAAAACATGTTTAAGTCGCAGGGTTATATTTGATGTGCAGAAATGACAAGCTATATATGTTTCAATATGAAAGCAAATTTCACATATAGTTCCTAAAATTGGATGTTTTTTTTCTAAATGCATGTATCTGATCTTAATAGACGGTTTCAGCGGAAAAAAAATAAGAAAAAACGTTATGTGGCCGAAACTTAACTTCCGGTAAATCTCTGCAAAGAAGCAATAAATGTTGATTAGTTTTAATTTATTGAATATAATTGATATACAATCAAATATTAAGATACATTTATATTTATTTAAAATAAAATAAATTGTTATATCATAACCAACTAAGACCGGAAATCAACTTTAGGCCATGTGCGTGCATCCGATGAAACGGTCTATAGAAGTGAAAACTAGCAGGTAATAGAATTATCTCAATATATATTGATCTGGGTCTCGATAACGTAATATTGTACTAATCAAGTCTGTAAAATGTATTATAATGCGGATTCATGTATATATTTTATGTATATGTACTGTATATCATTTTGCCATTCATTTTGATTTATTGAAGTAGTCGAGTCTGTGTTCACCCAATGCAGACTTATTCTAAACTCTGATCATTGATCTTGCCAAACATGTGTAAAAAAAATTTAAACTAAATACAAATATTACATATATTATCATAAAATTAAAAAAATAATTGAATGAAAAATATCCAACATCACTGACTAGAATGATGGTAACCGAACAATGGTAGGAAACCATTGACTTGCATTGGTTTTGTGTTCATCCAATTAAAGTCAATGGGTGCCAAAGTTCTATGATTACCAACATTCTTCAAGATATCTTCTTTTTTGTTCTCTAGAAGAAAGTAAGTCATAAAGGTTTAAAATGACAACAGAACGAGTAAATAATGACCGAATTTTCCTTTTTTGGTGAACCATCCCTTTAAACAACCCGTTTCTGAAAGACGTCAGATAACAAAAGTATACATATAGAGTTTAATTCCGTTTCAAGTTGACTTTAACTGTCTTCATACAGGAAAGAAAGGCCACATTTTAACTGAACATGCTGTGTGTGGTACTGTAAAGGAATTAGCCCAAGGCACTGTCATTGCAAATGGGACTGATGCTATTTGATCACTGGCGATTCAGTGAAGTCATTTCCTGTCTCTTTTAGCTTGATTGTGCTTTAAAAGGGATGACAAAAAGCATCCAACACGCCTGATCTACCGTTGCCAGACTCCTGATGGATATATGCAGATCGCTTCTTAATGAGACGTCTCATGTTTATTTTAGCAAGGAAATTAAAACAGACCGAGTAATTCCGTCTGAAATAGACAAGTTTTAGGAAGCCATGTTTGCGGTTGCATCACACTCTCTGCTTCCGTGTGATAAACCAATCTCTCAAATTACCGAGCACAGGCGCAGACACTTCACCGAGCTGCAGACACAGCACTGTAGCACAGATAAGTACTCTTTGTCCAAATGACACTCGTCCCTCTCATTACATGCTGTGAGACACAGTCTCCTCTTCGTTTTGTGTCTTTCCTGTCTGCCTGCTTCCCTTGACTTTTGAGTTTTTAACCTCTGACCTGTGTTTCCAATGATATAACTAACCAATGTTTGTTGATAAAGGGTTTTTGGAAAGGTAGATAAAACGATTCACTTAACTGCTTAATGTTGAGTTACCACTTTACAATAAGGTTTCATGTGTTAACATAAGTTAACTACATTTATTTATGGTCCAGTGTATGAAATTTAGTGGCACCTAGCTGTGAGGTTGCAAATTGCATCCAATGGCTCACTCCACTCCACCCCTCCCTTTTGAAGCACTACGGTGGCTGACCCAGGACAAAGATGTCGCTTCTTTGCCGAAGTAGATGATGTATTTAAGAAAAACGCTCTGCAGTTTGTCCAATTAGCGCTACTGTAGAAACAACATCTCCAATTCCATGTAAGGGGACCTGCGGTGTATGTAGATAGAAATAGCTCATTCTAAGATAATAAAAACATAACGCTTCATTATGTAAGGTCTTTATACACCTCTGTAGACATAGTGATGTATATTTCATTGCATTTCTGTCAATAGAGCCTCCAAAAAATGACACACTGGACCTTTAACATAAACTACCAACCAAAAAACTTCTACACCATTCAAAATCTTGGTAAATTTCCACATTAATTATTTATTAATAATCTAAATTAACTATCTGGTAACATAAATTAATCCACAATAAGCAAACATCAATGAACGATAAACATCTGCATTATGAAAAATTAACAAAAATATATATAGAAAGTATATGTTAATAAATTTTATAAATGTCAATGAATGAGTCCTTATGTTAAAGTGTTACCACCGTGCATCTTAAAAGGAAAATATTATAAAAATATTATAAAAATGAATTTTTGACTAAATGTTGGTCTGTTATGCATCAGGGGTTGTTAAACCGAAATGAAGGCGTTTATGTTATCGATGGTTTTTGCATGTTGCGCTCGGTAAGCTTTCACAGCACAGGGAATTCAGACGCAAATCAGCTCGCCGAGGACAGAGCCACCGAATCGACTCATTAATGAAATATATTGATCATCAAATTCTGTGCAACTACTAGCTGACTCCACAGGGAGCGTTGTCTGTTTCAATCACCATATTAATGTAACGCTTGAAGGCCGGTGTTTGTCTCTCACCGTTTGAGACGGTGATCATATAACAATATTATGAATAATATAATGCCCATAATACGCACTGATATTTTGCCGAGATCAACTTAAAGTAGGATAATCTCAATGAGTCCCTTTGGAGTAACTACGGGTTAAGTGGTTTGCTCAAGTACACAAAGACGTTAGGACAGGAGCAGGTTCTCAACAGTTCTCCATTTAATGGATCAACTCTAAGTGGGTCCTAACCTGCTGCCTTGCGTTAAAAGCCTACAGCCAATGAGGTAATTGTATGACAAAAAGAAATTCTGCTACCAGAAGCAAAAATAAAACGTCTTTGAATCTGGGCTACAATCTAATGGCAATTCACAACGGTTTTAAAAGTGGTTAATTGGTATGAATTTATACAATCTCATTCATAATTTTAAAGTTAAACTCTGTCATCATTTACTCTTGTCACTCCAAAAGGGTATGACTTCTTCTGCAAAACACAAAAGAAGATATTTTGAAGAATGTTGGTCACCAAACAACTGGGGTACCCATTGAACCAAGGAACTGGTTTTGTGTCTTTATAATATTGAATGGACACCGCCGTTGTTCGCTTACCAATTTTTATTTTTAAAAATGAAAATTCTATCATAATTACCTCACTTGGTTGTCATTTTAAACCTGTATGATTTTCTTTCTTCTACAAAAAACAAGAGAAGATATTTTGACAAATGTTTGGATCCAGAAACCGTTGGTCCCCATTCACTTCTATTGTATGGACATAAAACCAATGCAAGTCAAGGGGGACCAACGGTTTTCCGTTACAGAAATATTTCAAAATATCTGTTTTTGTGTTCTGCAGAAGAAAAGTCATAAAGGTATGAAATGTCAAGAGGACATGACATAATGACAGACTTTCCATTTTGAAGGTGAACAATTCCTTTAAAGGGATAGTTCAATCAAAAATGAAAACTCTATCATAATTTACTCCAAATCTGTAAAAAGGTATTTGTTCTGCTGAACACAAAGGAAGATATTTGGAAGAATGTCAGTAACCAAACAGATCTCATCCCCCATTAACTGCCATAGTAGGGAAAACAAATACTATGGGAGTCAATGTGGGACGAGATCTGTTTGGTTACTGACATTCTTCCAAATATCTTCCTTTGTGTTTATCGAAGCAAATACATGCATACAGGTTTAGAAAAATAGTAAAGGAGTAAAGGATGACTCTTCCTTTCATTTTTAGGTGAACTATCCCTTTAGGTACGAGTTTAAGGGTGGGGCTTCATTCCTCTTGCATATCATTAAAAACTGTCATGAAAAAGATGTCAGCTTGGTGTTAAAATACTATATTTATTATTATATGTAATTACATATTCAATCATTCAATCATTGCAAACCTACAACAAAGTAATTGTTTGGCTTCATTTTAATGCAAGATTGCATATTTTGTTGTTGTTGTTGTTGTTGTTGAAAAAGGAACCATTTCGGTTCGTTTGTATGAACATCTCCTAGTTAAAGACTGAAGGAGAATGAATGACAGCATTTCCCTCAGAGTTTGTTTGCAAGGATGATCTTAGCCCGAGGCAGTTAGCATTAATTAAAAAGTGCGCTAGCAAAAGCTTGGGGGGGTTGAATGAGAGTCTGAATGCATGGGAAGAGATGTGAAAAGATTTCAGGCTCATGTGAGCTTCTAAATTCCTGCAGAATGACAGAACTGATGATTAATTCAGAACTGTTTGTGCCGTTTTATGTTAGTGAAGAGTTACATAAGTTTTTCTATCTTAGCAGAAACTTGCTGCACTCTGAAGTCAAACAGGGTTAAAGGGTATTAATGTGTATCTTTACACTCTCACGTACGCTCTCCACATACACGGTCATACGCGCTGAAAGACCAAGAGAAAAAATTCTACGAAGGACAGTGTTGAGTTTTTACTTTTGTCCCCAAACGCAGAGCTGTTTCTGCCATACACTACTATACACACAAATCCAGTCCGCAGCCTGGTCTCATTTCAAGCGATGTGACCTTATTATGCCGAATCCCAGAAGTATCATCCGGCACTGAGTGTTACCCATCAGATACTCGTATAATATGGCCAAAAGAATTAAAGATTTTATCTGACATTTGCCATCTACACATTCTTCACAAGACTGAGGATCAATACTCCTTAAAGGGACAGTTCACGTAAAGATTAAACTTCTGTCATCATTTACAGACCCTCATGTCTTTCCAAACCCGGATGACTTTCCTCTGTGAAGCACAAAAAGAATTTAAGAAATATTTTTCTATAATATAGACAGAAATAATGCAGTTGCTATAAAAGTATCAAAAGTCATATAATGGCCTGGTTATCGTATGGCAAAAGTGGAGTTATAGCACATGAGTAGTACCAAAGTCCGTATAGGGAAGTCGTCCCACTCGGCGGCCATCTTTGCAACGCGCCTCTGGGCAGTTATTACGTAATTCAAACAAGACGTGAATGGGAAAACTGATACGTAAACTGTACCATAACGTTTGTTTCCTATGATCAATTGTGCTTAAAAAAAAAATGCAATGCATGCGCAAAGCTTCGCTCGGGCGGCCATATTGGGCGTTGCGCTTCTCCAGATTCATTTCAATGGCAGTGACGAATCTTGTTAAAAGGGGTCATATGACACGGCGAAAACGAAAATTATCGTTTGTTTTAGATGTAATGCAATGTGTATTCACAAAAGTATTTCCTCTTTGCACCGCCTCTCTGAAACGCGTGATTTTTACGAAGCCCATCGCTCTGAAAAGCAAGGTGTGCTATGATTGGCCAGTTAACCAGTGTGTAGTGATTGGTCGATACTGCAAGCGTGTAATGGAAATGTAACACCTCTTACCATACTTAGAACATCAAGTTCCAATGCAATTGTTCTGACAGGTACGCCCACCTTACTTGCGTGTACATTTAGGTGGTCGTAGTCAACTCATCCCACAAACTGACTTAGATTTGTGGGGGTGTGGTTACACGAGGTGTTTCAGGCAGGTCTGGGTGAGCATTCGCTTTTAGATAAAGTCTTTTGTTCCGACACCTTCATTTTTGCAATTTTACGTATCTAATACATGCATGGGCAACTTATAACACACCAAAGACACAGAAATGTTTTCGTGCCATAGGACCCCTTTAATATTAATATCTTTGGTACAGACCATTTTATAATACTTTTATAATGCTTTTTGTAATTTTGGTGTTTTACAGCCCAACCCTCATTTACTTTCATTGCTCTACACGAAAACTAGTGCCCAGGATATTAAATATTTAATAATATTTAATCTTCCAATGTAAAGCTCTCCAACCGTCTTCTCGTTTTCTCAGCGGTCAGCGATTAGTTTACAGTCAAACAGAAAGCCACGTCCCCCTCTCAGAGCTTTAAGATATCCGACTTTATTTTTAGCTGGATCCATATGTAGTGTGGGCGTGAGCCGTTTACCGGGCCGTGCCGTGTCTTGTTGTTTATAAATAGCCGGAGCGGGTATTGTTCCCACATCATCAATCACGTTTGTGCACGGAGAACGCAACCGAGAGACTTAAGGGTGTATAGTTCGGTCCTCCACTGGCTTTACTCTGCACGGTCTGAAGGGAGGATCTGGAAATTGAACTACAAGAGAGAGACTTGGGGTGGATGTAGATGAAGACGTTTGTGTCTGGGTAGCTCGAAGGGATAGTCTGAAAAGGTGCAGATTTGTGTTGGACTGAAATATCTAACACTCATACAGTACGGAGAGAATGACATGTATTAAGGATATTCTTGAAACATTTGAATAAGCCTTCTCTCTCTCATGCTCCACGGTTTTTGACAGGACTGATGACAAAAATATTTCCCACATAACACACACACAATTCATTTCTCATTAAAAGAGAGCTTGAACGTGCATGCAACCCTAAAACACACACACCATCACGCACATACTAAATCCTCTCTCTTCCACATTCTTAAACGAACAATATCTCGAGAATTTCTGCTTCATACCTTCATATCTCACGCAAATTCAGGCACACACACGTACACAAATCTATTCAGCTGAAATGTGACATTGACGCAGACACACATTTGTCTTTTTTTCTCTCCCGTCAGCTCCTCTCCTAAGCACATAGAGAGCAACACACACACACACGCTCAGTGGAATCTTTTCATCGTGTAACCATGGCAGTTGGTAGAATACAGTAGGAATCCAGCCGATAACAAAGTGCTTACATAACTATTGCATTGCCAAGCCCAACTCCTACCTTGCACACCTCTTTGCCTTTCTTTCTTTCTTTTCTCTGCCTCTCATTTATGTTCTCCTCATATCTGTTTTATTTACCACTCTATCCCTCTGGAAAAGCAATCTGGTCACATTCACATCATTTGGGATTTCAAAGAATTCCAAGGAGCATGTGATGTGATGTCACAGGAAAAGTAATCTTTCCTCTGCATTAAATCTACACCCCTCTCTCGCTCTCTCTCTCGGCTCTTTTTATGACCCATTTACAGTAACCGTTTCTCAATCAAAAGCAGCAAGTGAGACTATTCAGAGAGTGAAACGGATGATGGTTAATACTTTCTTGCAATAATAGGGGGTTGGTGCGCAGGGTCTCTCGGTGAAATGAGGTTACTTTCACTCTAAGCCACACTTGCACGTTTTTAACCGACCTTTTCGATTCTAAACCCTAAAACGTTCCCTCTTTTCCACCAAATGTCTCTCCCGAAGTGAAAAACGAAATGAATAAAATGTGCCTTCGATTATCAGTTCGCCAAAATGGTAACCTTGGCTTCCAAACTATTCACACAATGATTAAGTCTTACCTCCCGCAGTTCGTGCGCCACATCTTTCAGCTCTTTGAGAATTCCTTCCAACTGCACGATCACCATCTTCATGTGGCTGCGGATCTGTTCTCTCTGACTGGGGGTCTCAGAGGGTTCCCGGGCCGGAGCTCCGCTCTGGGACATCCTTCACAGGCTGCTCACGGGCCGGGTTGCGGAGCGCTGAGGGCAGGGGCAAGCCGAGCCACGATCCATGTCTGGGGCCACCTGGAGCCGCAGTGCTACTGATCCGATCTGGGGCTCGGGCCGTGCAGGGAGGGTTCAACATCTTAAAAACGCCTGGGCAGCCGAGAGACCTCGCTGGGTCTGGGGTCAAGCCTCCTCTTGCTGTGTACCGCGGGGCATCTCAGGGATGTGGTTGAAACGGAAGGTGCTGGAATCATTGAAGGACGGTTAGGCTGTTATATCCAAGAAACATACACCAAACTCCGGGGAAAATAAATGGAATGCGCACAATGCGGTGGTTCATTTCATTGTATCTGGGAAATATGTGTTGGGCAGTATGGGTCCTTAGGGGTAATCTGGAATTGAAAGCTGTTGTCTATGAAGCAGAAATCTCTTCCATGTAGACATGTGGAGGATTGCATTCATTTGTGCATGGTGCAATAGAGAGACAGATCCTCATGCTGAGAGAGGGTCCATTCTGAGCTATCGTAAAATCCAACCAAGGTGGAAAAAGAAAACTCCCAACATTGCAATACATTCAGTTTTTGAATACTGATCAAGAACACCTCTTTTTAAAATCGGAGACGTTTTGGGTCAATGTTTTTCTGAACTAAAAGTCAAAACCCAAATGTGACCAAAAGGTGTCCAAATACTCCAGCTTTCCTCTTCCCAGCACTGGATATGTAAGAGAAAAACAGGCTCTATTAGAGTCAGATATACTTGCCAAAAAAGCCCTTTGCACAAAGAACTCAAATTTGTCCTTCAGTTGTATGTGTTCTTGTCTTTATGCATGCGTGTTTGTGTGTCCTCGTCCTTGCTTATTTGTTTTTTATCTGCCATAATAAAATGAGATAGCAAACAATTTAAATAAAGCGTTATGAGAGGCAAAAAATGTGGTCATACTTACAATGTGTTGTGGTGCATTCCTTGCAGGGAATTAAGTCAGATTAAATGGCACATCCTTGACTTCTAAACCGAAGGCTTTACTTCTGGTCATTTCTTTACAAATTCTGCAGCAATGGTTGACAGGAATGGCATCTCAATCTAGTTCCCTTTAAAGATGTGTGAAATCCAAAAGGTACCACTTCATAACAGCTGTGCGTTCTTCAAAAGTCATGAGGAGGTAAATTCCACGTCTCTTGCTCCGGGGAATAAGGGAAGAAAATAAAAGAGCAGAACTTGACCCTCCAAAATCGTTGCTGCCAATAAGTGGCACTAGAAAATATCACGCGACACCTGGAAAGACACGAGGAAGAGCAGTTTGCTCATTTATATCTTTCTCAAGCACTTATCTTCATATTTTCATCACCACTACAGTTACATAAAATCCATAATAGACGAAAACATATGACTGTGGTCACCAAATTTAATCGTATCAGCCTCAGTGGGAATATAGAGCACTTTATAACACGGAGTTCTCTCTCTCACCTCTTCTCTGGTCAGAAGTAGAAACAATGTGCTGGTTTGCTTCTTCTCTTTTCCCAACAGAGCTGAAGGGAAACAGTTTACAGCTCGGCTGAGCTTAGATCATCCTGTGCGTTCAGTAGCCGCGTCACTCACCATCATACAGAAACATACCAGCTCACACACTCATTTCTCTCTCACACTTTGCCACGCACACAAACCCAACGATTCCACTCTTTTATCTCTAGCCCTATCCATTCATTCACGCTCGCCCACAGCTGTCCTTCACTGACAAAGTGAAGCAGCAGAGGAGGTGCGAGGGAGGAGATTGGCCCCGCGTTCCCTCTCCGAGCCCCTAGCCGAGCAGGCAGCCTTTCCAGCCACAGTCCAGGAACTCCTTGGATGCTCTTGTTGCTGCGGCGACCACCGGCTGCCGACGCTCCGTCTCTACAGCGGATGAGACACCTCCTGTCGCCCGTGACGACAGACTCTGTCTGAGAGAGGGATGCTGGAGCTGCCTGTGATTCGAAACCCTGTGGACGCACACGCACCGTCCTCTCTCTCTCACTCTCACTCTCTCTCTCGCTCTCCTCTCTCTCCCGTACGCACTGCCAGATGGAGGGAGGAAGAGGCTGGAGTTTATGGACAGGCTTTGGCTGCTAGTGGAGACGGCTCTCTCTCACTGTTTCTGAGGAGGGGGGAGGGACCATGAGGTTTAAAGAGACAGCAGCGAACATCACATTCGAAATGTTCTCAGGAATATTTGTTCTCACTTTTATTATTGGTCCCTTTGATTTTACTTTGTGAACTGTGCGTAAATAAATCTCAAGCTTGTGTTGGGAGCCCTGCCCGGGAAGGGTTAGTTTTACTTTATTTCACCACACTCAGGCTTCTTAAACAAATTGAGAAAATGATGTGGTGTAAAATATTCCCTGTTGTATCTTCATCCTTAATAAAATATTCACCCCTTAATATATTCAGCACATTATTACAATGTGCACTTTTGGCTTCGAGCATATATTTAGGATGTGCTGACTAGCTTGCTTGATAGTCTTGATGTAATACTGTACTGTATGTTCCTCTTACATTTCATTTACGCCTTTGGCAGATGCTTTTATCCATGGCGACTTGCATTGCATTATACTATACATTTATACATAGGTATGGGCAATCCCCTGGGATCGAACCCACAACCTTGCGTTGATAACGCAATGCTCTTACCACTGAACTCTTTCCTCTGTAATGGAAATTTCTGCAATGAATTTTGCGGAAGAGCAGGTTCAATTTATTTTCTGTTTAAATAATCTAAATCTATTTGAGTCGCAAAGCCATGCAACTTTCTAGTTGGTGGTTTTAGTTTGAGAAAAAAAAAGTGCAGTGCAAGGTTAACTTATTTTTATGAATATAATTCAAATAATGGATTCAAAACTAGACAAAAACCACACGACCTAAATGTCAACAGATTTTATTTTAAGTTTGTTTTGTCCATTATTTCAGTAATGTAAAAAAAATATTTATATTATAGCATTTACTATTTTTATGCGTTTAATATTTTATACAATTCTTTAAAAAAAAGATGTGTTCCGCTGATGTGTGGAATACATGTAGAGAATGCTTAGGGTGCATGTGAATGTTAGAGAGGGTCAGGGTGAATGTGTGTGGGTCTCTGCGTGTAGGTGGAGGCTGATGTGGCATTCTTACAAATCTATGCAGAACAGTGTAGGCACGGAACGCTTTTACTGCTGAACGGCCAAAAATCTTCCTGTCACATCCTTTCCATATCCCCGTTTGACCGCGTGCCTCCTTTAAAAGTCACAGATCATTACGAATGCTCTTTAAATCCCTTTACAGCCCTCCAAAATGCTGTTTAGCGTAATTTGGCATCTAATGAACACTAATAACCGAATTTACTGTAACACATTTTTAATTATTGAGGAATCTTTGAAACACATGACCGGATGTTTGACAGCCACAGTGCCATCGTCGTCACCCAGTAACCCCCCTCCCGGTATGATATATCTTCAACGCTAAGGTCATTCTGACTGCTGGTTTTTACTAGCAGCGCTGGAGAGAGGCCAAGGAAATATCAGCCCCACTTAATATTTCTGTCCTGGATTTATTGCACCTTGCCCGATTATGGAGAAGTTTTATAGAACGCAATATTTTTCTAGCAGGGCCGCACGCCCGTGCTTTCACAGGTGTACCTTCAGAGGAAATCACTCGGGTAATGGGGTACTACAGCGAGTGGGCAAGGGATAAAGAGAGTGAGACATAAAGAGAGTGAAAAGAAAATGGGAGTCGACCGGCCGGTGGGGTTTATTTGACCATTTCTATTTACAGAGCAATGAGCAATCACACCCTTATTTGAAACTTAAGATCAAGTATCCTTTTAATAGATCAGACAGTATTTGGCTGGCTTCACTTTTTTTTGCCTGCATGTGGACACTGTGCCTCTGTCTGAGATTGTGAGAGAGCACATGCAAAAGAATTTGGTTCATTTCTCATAAACTACCATTTGAAAAACCCAGATGATCCATAAAGGTGTTTTAAAAACTTGCATGGTTAAAATAGGCATAGATCAATCAGAAATGTATTTGACTTTTGGTCAAGAATTGTGTATTACAATGTGCTTTATTCTGTTATGAAAAAATGAAAAGGTGGGACAGTTACTGTAAAAGTAACTTCCCTTAAATGCACTTATTTGATCTTTTTTTACTTTTTGCAAATGTGTGATTCTCCTGTCCACAAGGTCGCACTGTAGTGCAGTTAAGTCCCTGACATCTCACACAAGAGCCACACAGCTAGAAGGGAAACAGCTTCCTTCACTGGGCATGCTCACTTCAATACCGCATCATTTAATTTCATTACAATTTTTTATCATTGTAAGGTTAGGTTACGGGTTGGGATAGGTGTAGGCATTAGCTAACGTAATTTATTGTAATTGTATGGTGAGATTTTGCATCCCTTCCAGCAACAACCGGCCTGTGACATCATTTGTGTGGTAGAAATTGTATTGCACGTCTTTAGAATTCAATCTTTAAAATACTATAACAGAATTTTAGTCATACAGTGAATAAATGAAAGCATATTGTCAGATGTTCTAGTTATTTAAACCTTATGTGGATGATTTACTGTCCAAATGAAAATTGGTCATTAAATCAGCCCTGAACATGCTGTAGTTTCATTCTTTATTTGAACTGCTGTAAAGAAAAGACCAGATCTCAAACTCGCACTTATGTACAGTATAATCATTTTAATTCATCTGAACAGAATACTGTTAATTTAGAATGGATTCTTCACCTTTTTTAATATAAAGCCCATGAATATGTTCTGCGCTTTACAACCCGGGTGTTTTAATACAATTATTTTCACAACTGTCCAAAAAACAGAATATTTCTCAAATATAAAGTCAGATTGCTGCACTTCCTTGCAACTAACAACCTACGGTTAGAATAACAAATCGTTTTACTTGTGAAAAGACCCATTTATTCTAAATATCACTTTCATTGGACTTTTAATGCAATTTGTTATATTGCTTTGCTATCATTTAAAAAAGCAATAAGTCACGTTAGTTATTTTACAGAAGTGCAATTTAAAGAATGGAGCACATAAACACCTCAAATCCTAACATACAGGCTCTCTTTATAAATCTGACATTTTCAGATGTGTATCTCAGACTTAACACCCATCCCTCCCTGTGTCTGATGTCGAAATGTATGTGAGTGGCTTGCTGTGATAGATCACAGCTCAGCTATTCCATGTTTATTTTCAGGACAGTTAAAAATGGACGTGATGATGTGATGCATCACCCTTCATTTATTCTTACGACAACGGTCATATGGAAACTGTGTCAGCAGGGCATTTACTTCTGCCTAGTACCCAGGTACAGCAGACAGATCCAGTAAGACCTTCAATTTCTTCTACGTTATTGCTTTATTTTTCTTAAACTACCCAAGTGTCCTTGACATGCTGAGATATCTGTATCACTTTGATCTTTCTCCCTTTCAAATCTTTCCATTGTCCTTAATTCACCCTTGCAGGGTGCTCAACATCCCTAGACCCAGCATCCCTAAGCTCGGGCATGTTTGGTCGGCTGTTTGCCAAGGGCTATGTGTGCTTGCCGTGGAATGTGCTGACAAACTTTGAATCTCCAATCACATTCGGTTTCCCCACCGGAGCATTAATGAGCCAAAGCATCTCATTGGTTATTCAGGAAGAGTACGACCAATAGCGATCTGCGCATTTCTCGGCCAAATCTCTTCTCCCCTTCTGTCTCATCCATTTAATGCGACGCACCTTTTAGGGAATTTAACTTTAATCACGTTGTGTAACGCTTAAGAAATCGGGCTGCATTTATATAGTCATTCTACGGCACTGAAATGATGCATGTGGTTTAATCTTAAAATTGACGCACAGGACGTTTGACTGAGAAGTGGAGATTACTTGTGTTGCCCGCCGCTGTGCGACTGTGACAGCTCTTTTGATTCACTCGCAGCTCCCGCAAACATAATCAAGGGCGAGATGTCACTCAATATCATCGCTATGGAGACGACTGCGGATACAGTGCCGTTCTAGCGCATTCCTCTTAGATAATGTCTGAGTTTACCGTGCTTGGCTTTGGTAAGTAGAAAGAAAACAACTTGTGGGAAGGCAATGTGGGTTATTTAACGCTAGGAACATTTATCTTTCACAGTTTTATATTTCTTTTGATAGCACTTAAGTATTGCAAATTGCAACCATCGACTCACTCCCACCCTCCCTTTCGAAGCACTACGGTGGCTGAAACAGGACAAACATGTCGTCACGTTTTTGCTTCTTTGCTGAAGGAGTTAAATTATTTACAAAACCCACTCTGTAGAGCTGTTTGTCCCTTAAGGACTACTGTAGAAACAATATGGTAAATTCCATGTAGGGGGACATTCGGTGTATGAAGATAGAAATAGCTCATTCTAAGGTAATAAAAACATTATGCTTTGTTATGTAAGATTATTAGAAACCTCCGAAGACAATTATGTATACTTTATTACATTTCTGTCAATAGATCATCATAAAATTAACACACCGCACCACAGCGGGAAAAAAAGTTTCTTTCAAAGGGTCAGGATGAGGATAAAAGAAGAAACAAAAACTAGATGATGAATATTTTAGCCACAAAAATCACCTTTTTTGACATTATAACGTGATATTGGAAAGGAAACATACTATTGCCCTTAGAACTGGTCAATATAGAGGAACACAAAACACTTATTTTTCATATTTAGCTCAAAGCACCTCCACAGAAAGAAACCACCAACTGTAATAACAGCGTTTTAAAAAGCAAATCAGATACTTTACCAAACTACTACAATGGCAAAAATCGTTCTTTAATCTTAAAATGCTCACGCGCAGCATAATGGTAGCTCATGAGGGTTATTTCTGCAATATTGGCCCCTAGGATATTCTCTGTAATGCAGGTCTGGGCAGCAGGCAGAAGGAAGGGCAACTGATCCCACTTATCACTTGAGCAAAGTGGCTCTGTAGGCGGCCACAGTCACGGACCCATCAGGCCCTTCTCAAAGCCTGTCATCATTGCTACAGCCAGGCATCTGTTAGCTTGGAGTCAGCCAGCTATACCCATAGCCCTAAGCAAAGGTACATAAACACACAAACACACACATACAGAGGAAAATCCTCTCATAACAAAGCATATAATGCCTTAATGGAGTTCCTACTTGAAACTGAGAGCTCAATTTAGGGAACGGGAACTAAGTTAGGTAGGTAGTAAGTTGCCTTACAGAGAGAGTATGAGGAGATAAACCATTGTGAATATGAATATTGAAAAAAACAATTGAAAATGGCTAGGGGTACTATTAAGATAGTGACCAGATAAGACAGACCAGCAGCCATATCCACCTGTAGCCCAAGACTGGTTGCCAACTGGAGCTGAGCATTTTCGGTCTAAAAATGAGCAACGCCTGGTTGTTCCATCACACCGAGTTACCAAATCGATTGCAAAAAACGTTACTTATTCAGTTCCCTTAAGTGGAATAAACTACAAGCCTCCATCCGAACTGCAGCATCCTTCACAAGTTTAAGGGGGTCCTGACTCTCTTTGGTCATTAAAATCCCGGTGTAACCCAGGCATCCTGGCCAAATTTCGCCCATTCGCCTCTGTACATCATGGCCTCCCAATCATCCCCAAATGTGTGTATTGCCTTCGTAACTTTGTCTCTTCTCCACCACTAAGCTGGTGTATTGTGGGCGTTCTGGCGCAATATGGTTGCCGTTGCATCATCCAGGTGGATGCTGCACATTGGTGGTGGTTGAGGTGATTCCTCATGTATATTCATATATTTATTAGTTCTGTGTGTCGGTTGCTAATGTACAAGCTTTACCTTGAAAAAGCAATTTCTTTGTGTGCCATCAGGCATTCCAACATCTTTATTTTTCATTTATTGTAAATAAAAAATGTAAAGAGTCTTTGGGAGAACACACCAGCAGCTCTGGTGGTGTTTACAACATGATCAATATTTTTGAATCTAATAGAAGATATAGCCGGTGAAGCTCTCGCCCATAACACCCACAGCAGCTTCTGCACAACTTTTATTGTATATTGCATTGCAATAAAGAAAAGAAAACTTGAATGAAATATACATTATTCGCTTTATTGAAGGAGGCAGCTGAAGGTTGGCTAATGATGGCTGAATACTTGTCAATGCATCAAGGCCAGAGCAGTAAAAACAAAAAGAGAGAGAGGCAAAGTTTGTCACTCCTTGACAGTGTTGGGAACGTTACTTTAAAAAAGTAATTAGTTAAAGTTACTAGTTACTCCTCACAAATAGTAATTAAGTTAGTAACTGAGTTACATCATTATAAAAGTTACTTATTACCAGGGAACGTAACTATTGCGTTACCTTAATTTTTTTTTTCAAATATGTCAAATAACCGTATGACTTTACAGACTTAAGTCACAGACAATTTAATACAGTTGTTTGTCATACAGTCGTCTGTCCAACTGCATTCTACATTGTATGGAGTACGCACCCAAGACTTTCATTCACCACACGTAAGAATGTGACAATAAAAGTGACTTGAGTTGAGTTAAATATGTTAAATGAAGTTAAATATGTTAAATGAATGAAATGGAAAATAAATGGAATCAATTATTTGTATAAAACATTGAAGACAAATCTACACTATTTTAATGTTGCTGTGGGTCAATGTGTTATATTTATATGTCAATATAAATATATACTGTATATATTATAATTGTATATACAATATTATCATTACTATACTGGAATAAAATAACACAATAGAATAGTAAAGAACGTTTACTATTTATTGGACAGACCACAACTGGTCAACAAATAAGTATAAAAATAAATGATGCTCCTAAAGACATGTAACAACTTCACAACTGCTAGACGCACTGTATTACTTATTTTTCATAGTTTCTAAAAAAAGTAAACAGTTTGGATGACAAGAAGGGCTCTTATTGTTTTGACTCCAGTATGATAGCGGATTGTTAGTTGTATTAGTCAGTTGTGTTAGTGCATACTTCAGATTGCAATTTAGGAGACAGAATATTGGCAGTTATTGTTTGACAGCGGAGCGCCATAATAGTTTTTCTTTCGCTTAGAAAATGTTATAGTTTCGTGTTACCTTCAGCGGCATCCCTGCCTCATTCCATTCATTTAAAAACGTCTCCATGTCACGGCAATGTGAAGCAGAGCAGAAAGGCACAATGTAAACACACCCACACAGGCTGTAGCGTCATATGTTTTACTGCGCAGCATGAATGTGTACGTTTTCACCACGTTTCAGTGTTGATAGGCAGCATTTGTAAAACACTTGATAACGCTAGTGTGGTCCAAGACCGTTTCAATACAAAAATTTAGTTTTCAAAGGATAACTTGTGAGCAAGGTCTCAGCTACTAATTTTGTGGCGGCATGTGATGTTGTGAGGCGCTTCATTACTTGCCACTGATGTGGAGCCTCTTTCTTCCTGGGAACAAGTTGCACGTTACATATAATGAGGGAAAAGTAGCGCTTATATTTCCAGTTGGTGAAAGCCACATTTAAACTTGTTGCTCTTGCCATCGCTCTCCGACTCCTCGGAATTGGTGTACTCTGTGTTTGGGTGTGATAATGCGTCCTACTCTGCCTATGGTTGGCAAAAGTTGAAAATTAAACTGACCTAAGCCAATCATCATCAGTTATGCAGTTAACTCCCACCCCAACCATCACAGTAGAGAAAAAACTTTGCAGGTCATTTGGATGAGAGAGCATACTAGGATGAAAACTGCCTCAGTGTGCCAAATTATAGTAACGCTTTTAATGGCAGTTACGGTAACAGCGTTGTAACGGGGAAACAGTCATTTGTTAGATAAAAACAAATGCCGTTAATAACGCTGTTTATTTATAACGCCGTTATACCCATCACTGCACCTTCACATGCACAATGATGTTCTATATACCTACAATTCACCTGCTCACCCCCTATATCTTATCTCCACTATCTCCATTCATTAGCTGTCATTGCCATCTGTATTTTACATGTAAAATATAAAAACTAACAGGGTGATTCCCTATGGCCCCACACAGCGTTATAATGAGCGAATGAAATTCAGGTTCAATTTGCCTGTTGTTCTTTTACACTACACAATGGCACATTTACGATGACAAGGTGCATTCTTACAGGCTTATAGGGCAGAGGTGACTAAATTCAAAGTGTCATACACTATACCACAATAAGACGTTTTAACGCATAGACCTTTTAGTTTCAGCAGAAATGTAGTTACACAAGAATCATAAATTGCAAAGTTCACGACTCAAGAACAAGAGAAACTGTAGAGCAAAACTAACATTAATCCCATGTTAGCGTGTTACATCTTACAAGGTTATAATTTTGTTAAATTTTGCAGAATGTGTTTCATATAGTTCTACTGCCTATTTGGAGAAAAACAATACCTTTTGTTTGCTTGAAAAATCCATAATTAAATCTAAAAGACAGCAAGACAATTATCCGTTCATGAATGCGGATGTAGCAGGTGTGTAAAATGCTAGCTGCAAATGTACACGTTAGCTTTCAAGTCAAGGATGCAAAAACATAAACAACAATCTTCTACATAATGTAGAGATCAGCTTTGAGTTGTAAACACAACTGTTGCAGTCATTAAAATGCATCAACTGTAATTTTACGATGTGAAAATAAAAGCTGATGGCTCAGCTTTAAGAAAATAATTAAAAGAGTGAAACAGTATTTGCAATACGAAGAATGCCATATACATCTCATATAATTTGCCCAGATAGCAAAGATACGTCTGATAGATGTCTGGAAAAGATCTGGAAAACATCTGCGGTTTCATCTTCTAAATGTCTATATGACATCTGACAGGAAAAGTCTCAGAGATGAACAAACACTTAAATTGCAGATTTATGACTGTCAGGTTACATTTGTTTATGCTGAACAGCCCAGATAGCACACAAACATCTGGGAGACGTCTATTTGAGGTCTGCATTTACAGTAAATCTCCAAAACGACTGCGAGACGTTGTTATAAAGACATCTAGAAAATGTTTGAAAGATGCTTATGATTTATAATTTTGTATGTAAAACTGCTTTTTCTAAGACATTTATCAGATGTTATTACACAAAAGATGTTTTCCAGATCTCCAGGTCTTTAGCAGACGTCTTACAGATGTACCAGTGCTATCTGGGAAGTGTTCATGTTTTAATGAATTAAGAAAAATTCTTACTACACGTTCTTTTGGGATCAAAGTAAAGTTCAATACGTTCTTTGAGTACTCTAGAAATACATTTGCACATGAATATGGTAATCATGTAAAGCCATGATCTATATCAAAGTACTTAGACACACCCAACTTTACAGCAAGGGACCCAGCTGGCTGTAATACCGCAATATGAATTCAACAAAACGTTCATCCTCTCTTCGTGATTTAAGCTGATCTCATAGTACACACTACTGCCCCTCCTGCTTGACCTCTGTAGAGCACCAGGTGTGTTCTGAACCCAGGGGGCATCTCCTGTTCGCCTGCCTGAAAACGACAGAGGGATTTTCTTCCTGATCTGCACCCCGTGAGTTGCGAGTGTGATGTCCCATTCCAGTCGGCAGAGCGGGTGACAGAAACGCTCTCCAATTCGTTGCGGCTTTTCGGGTGAACCTGCCACATCGGTGCCATCCAACAAACTAAGAAATGGCCCTCGTAGCAGGTAAAGGGAACGAGTAGAACCTTAGCTTAGACAGAACAATTTATCTTCGCACGCAACTCTGTCAAGTCTTTTTGCTTCAGCTGTCATCTTCTCAAAATCCCCCTTCCTGTTTTTTTGCAGTTTGTTTTATTTTCTCCAATGCAACAGATTTACTGTAAGATGGATTTGCAGAAATATACATGTGCCACCTCCCTATCAGCATAGACGTCACCGGCTCTTCTCAGTCACACTGAATGAATCACAAAGACATCATAGTCAACAGCGGTGCTATTATAAGGCAAAAAGCACAATCGTTTTTCGATTTCTCAGCACCTCTTACCGCTATATTGTGAGGTGGAGAGGTTTGCGCACAGGCAGACAAAGAGATAGAATCGCTCAACTATTTGGAATCGTGCAGATACTTAAACGTATCTATTTTACAGAGCTCGGGATCTCCATTAAAGAGTTGTCCTCCCTCGTTCTGCCTCTCCCTCTCTCTGTTTCTCGTTCTCTCATGTGGGGGTGTCACCGCAGGTCTTTTCTAACTCGCTCTGACACGAGAGAGCATTAGGCCTGGAGCTGTTGATGGAGTGGTTGATTGGACCCGTCACCTTTTATTGTGGCGGTTCAGCCGAGCCACGGCGGAGTCGAGCTGTCACCAGCCCCGTACGCTTTCCTGTGCTGCCCCTGCGCCCCCTTACACTGCATGTGCACTTTCACCTTTGACCTCGGCCTGGCGCAAGTGGTCCCTGATTCTCACGGTCAATACGGGTGACAATCAATCTCCAGCGTTATAGACTTCAGGGGCCGTTTTTAAGCATGTGCATGGCACATTTGCTGAATGTGCTGTTGTGAACATCAATAAAGTATGTGTTGTACACAAGGGTCAGGGTTTGCCTGGCTAGCACAAGCTAGTTAATGCCCGCATGTAGAAATTACCAGAGGTGGAAGTTACTTTAGTATTTTTACTCTCAAGTACATTTATGAATATGTGTATTTTATGAGAGTGCTTTTACTTTGGAAAAACCATCATACTTCATCCTTACTTCACTACATTTCATAAATATTTTAAATGTAAAAAAACAAGAACTCAAATCTTATCTTTTACTAAAGTATTTTTACTTTTAAAAGTATAAAAGTACTGAATTAAAGGTAAAAAACATGTAAAAATTTATTTATGAAAAGAAGTGGAGTACATTATGACACTATGACATACTGCTTATTCTACTAAAACACTCTCATAAAGTACAGACACTTGAAAAATGTGCTTTCTTGAGTAAGGACTGTCCACCTCTGAGATTTACAACTTGGACGTGAAAGTTTCGGCAAACAATGGAATGCTGATGCTCTTGTAGAATTACTTGGAATTTAGTTAGTAAAGAAACGTGATCTTAAGTCTGTTTTTGTTCATTTATCGTAGTTTTACCCGACTTCTCTTTTGGAGGATGTGTAGAGCACATTCGATTTTTCACTGTTATCTGCCATTCCTCTCACATCCATTCTGTCTAATGAACTCAAACCATTCAAAACTTCAGCATAACTTTTAATTTTAAAATAATAGTACACTCAAGCTATCATAAGATCATGGTTACCACCTAATTCTGTCAAAATATCAATGGTTGTCATAGTTTATAAATTGTATGTTTACTGATTCATAAGGGTGTGACGAGACTCTCACAATTCGCGACAAGACATGAGACTAGGTTCACGAGAACAAAACAAGATTTTTATACTTTTTAAAGAAATCCTCAATGATGAAATACTGGGGAAAATAGTCATTTCTCACCTTAACACAAAATGCAAAAAAATGAGGGCATTACAAAATCAACTTGTACTTTATTAAACACATTAATCTTCTATCTTAATGAATTATATTATAAAGTAATAAACGGTAAACACAGCAGAATGTTTTGTCACAAACTACATGACAGACAGTAATTGCAGAAGATGTATGCTTTGTTTTCTTAACAGGCGCAGCTTTTAGTAAAGAGCTGTTTTCTTTATATGCTTTTGCATAGAGCTCGTGTTACCAGAGGTGGGACCATTTCACACTGTCAATCCTCCTTCCTCCATTGACTGAACCCTCAGAACCTTCAGAGAAACAGTTAAAACTACATAAACACCTCATGTTATGCTAACATTGCACATTTGTAAGAGACAGATGATTCATTTTTTGAAGAGGTTTGCCTGTTAATGTATTTAAAAAACTGAAATGTGAACTTCCATTTGTTCTTTTGTACTTGTGGTACAGTCAGTTCAGCTGCTGTTCAACCGCATGCTCCCGAAGCGCTGGCAGCGCGAACCGCCGTAGCGGTTAAAAACATATTCCATCAGAAAACGTGAATCGCGTCGCTTTCTCTAGTCAAATGACCCGTGGTTCACATACGGCCCTCTACAAGGTTGATCTATTTCCATCTCGATGCGAAGAAAAAGGTCAGCTTCCGCAAAAATAACTACTTTTCTACACTGACATTAAATGCATGACAGCTTGATTTCCATTCTTAAAACATAATTGATGTATTGTAAATGTTTTGAAATAGAAAACAAAAAGAGTAATTTAAGATAAGATTGGATCCTCTTTTTTTCACTTTCCTTCACATTTATTTCATAGTCTTTAACCCTCACTTTAAAATTTTATAACGTTTTTATTTTTCACATATATGTATGTGTTGTTCTTGTCTATTCTTGTTTTACATTACTTTATCATTTTCGTCCTTCACACTCAAATAAGTCAAAATAAATATATGTTTGTGTCATTACTGGTAACTAAGAAAAGTATATATTTTTATTTAAGGAATACCAAACCAGTATTCTGTTTAAGAAATTAAATTAGTTTTTTGGTCTATTTGTAACATTCAAGCTATTTTTAAACATTCATGCAAATGCCTTAATAGACAAAAAGTCCTTCCCGGTTCTCATAATCAGTCAGGTTTTTAATGGCATTCTTCTTTGTGGATCTGCCCCAGCCAGTCAAATATCATTGACACTAACAGACAACTTTTCTTCAGGTATTACAGAGATGTAGATCAGTGCCACAGAAAAAAAATGATCCAAGAGAGGATAATGACCAGATTGATTTCCAGCACTTGATCACTAAGGTGATCAAGTGCAAGAATGCTAATGACTTATAAAGGTGAGTCATATCTGTGTAAACCCAGCCGCTGTTCCAGAATGGTGTGTTAGTTAATGGAAGTGATGTCTTTGTTAGCTTGAATTTCACTCTCATACCTCTCAGCACAAAATAAATTGAGCTGTCCTTTTAGCTCTGGGTCAACTAGCTGTCCATCACATTCTCTCCCATCCTTTCGGTCTCGTCTCCTTTCTATGATCCCGTCCTCCACCGTGTCTGTGTCCTTTTCATTTTAGCCTTATTATATAGCTAGCGATGGCCGCTAACAGAGTAGCTTTGCCATTATATGAAAATATGACCCCATCTTGCCAGGGGTCAGCGGCAATAAACAGGAGACACGGAGGTGGAGTCATGCCGCTGGAGATTCTAATCCTCCGTCTGCACTTTGAACGGCGGCTGCGGGGGCCAGGGGTCACACTCCACTTTCTCTGCCGTCCATCCTCTACCTCCTGAAGTAATGGGTACCGTGTCTCTCTTCGCCAGTTCTTATCTTTCCTTATCTCTTTCTCTCTTTCTCCTCATCCTTTCTTACTTTCCCTTCTTCAACTGGATTTATTGATGTTGACCTTTTGCTGAAATTAATCTTACCAATCCCCAGGCAGATAGGGACAAAGTTTAAACCAATTAAAGATAACTTCACCAATCAGCAGCTCGAGAATGGGCGATTCTGCCCTGTCAGGGGCATTAGAATAATTTGTTCGAAGTCACGGACGGGCTATAGAAGACCTTAAGTAGAGCTCAAGGATTAGCATGAGTAAGGAGGTGTGACTGCAACCCGGAGATCACCAACAAAGTGTTTCCTCCTAAGAAGGCGTGGCTTGGACCAACAGTTGTAGTCAAATATTATATGTTGCTTTTCGATCTCGGAGCGCTAGTGTGTGAGAGAGCGTTTCAATGCGCTTCGATGAGCCAAATGATCATTCAGTGAAAAGCATGCCTAGGTTATTTTTAACCAGGGTAGTGTTAAAAACCAAAGGCAGCTGTCTTGCTGCCTCACTGGCCAGCTTTTTTAGTATGAAGGTAATTCACAAGGTAGTTGTTTTAGGCAGACATTTAAAGGGATAATTCATGCAACAAACAACATTTGCCCATGCTTTACTCACCCTCAAGGCATCATAACTGAATTTGACTTTTTTCTTGAAGAAGAATGCAGTTGGAGTTATATCACCACGCATCGTTTTACTTCCAAGCGGTAGAACGGTAGTGATTCCGGCAAATCACGGTGACAAAAGCTCAGAGGACGAGGAGACGGCATCATTTTGGAACATAACGGAACTTACCGTCAAAATTAGGGGTGCACCGATCCAATACCCTGGATCGGAAGTGGAGCCGATACAGGTATTTTTGCTGGATAGGGTATCTGACTGACGGGTTCGCTTCAAATCCGATCCGTTGCGTTACCCATGGATGTTACTCTAAAGCTTCTAAAATGACTAACTATCAGGAAATTACCATAAAAGTTGTCATGCACTGTATTCGAGGTCATGTATTTCAATAGCTTTATGCGAGGAATAAACCAATATAGCATAATTAATAAACTCTGACCTCCGCTGGTGCGGTAATCTTTTAATCTCCATCCAGCATGCGTGTGACCGGGAAAAGTCAGGACGTTACTCGTTCCAATGTTTTCAATATTCTTCATAATCACTAGATAGTAGACTGTGGATTTGTTTAAAATGCATTTTGCCGGAGACTGTACTCGCTGAGTGTAACGTTATAAGATTCAAGCACTGGAAGCGGTCTATGTTATGTGTCATTCATACACAATATTTTTACTTGAGGATGGATGCAATGTACTATAATTTAAACACATACCATATCTCTTCTCTTTGTGTTATCACTGGGATGCTTGTGAGTGAAGCGAATGTATTAAGCACATAATTTTGTGTCCAGGATGTGCATGAACGAGTTTGGAGAATTTTATACTGTGATAGTTTTGTGTAAACCACCTCTGGCAATAAAAGATAAAATATGCAACTCTACTTTGATCAAGAAAAATCGGGATCGGTATCGTCCGATATGCAGAATTCTGGGATCGGAATCGGAACGGTAAGGAAAAAGTTGTATCGGTGCATCCCTAAGCCTCAGGTTCACACGCAGCAGAGAGATAACGGAAGCTAGACATCAAGGTTAGTGGCGGAGTCAATATGGATATTTCTCTTAAACAATCGATTCGCTTCAGAAGACCTTTGGGCGAGTAAAACATGTGGAAATTTTGTTTCTTGCCTGAAGTATCCCTTTAAAGCATCGGGGCGTCACATCAAATATAAATAAGCCAAACAAGCACATATTAAGCAAATACTATGTCTTAATAGATTAATAGTAAGATAGTTTCAATCGATATTCTGAATCTACTTGAATCATCCTAAATGATGCTTCTTCCATTTTAAGCCAACACATAAATATTGAGATGAACAAAAAGCTTGCATTTTGGCTAGCTTTATCCTTCATACTGTAAAAACAGTTGTTTACTGGAATGCAGGCCCAGGTTTAAACCAGCACACGCTGTGAACTACATAAAGGGGGCACCTAATGTACATTAGGATTTCTGTGACATCTAATGGATCGCGCATGATTATGCCCTTAAGAGATAGAGACTAACAGGGCGTGATTAAATCTCCATTCAAATGTGCTTTAGTGAAGCATGTGATTATGAAGTTGTCACCCTGGGCTTTCATGGATTACTTAAACGCAGACCACCACAGCGGTGTCTGTGAAATGAAATGTTGTGTTAATATTGCTTGTATGAACAATTCATTTTTGCCTCATGAGTAAACGACCTGTAATTCAATATGTGGTGTATGCATGTGTGCAAGCCTAAGCTGTAACATGTCATTTTTATTATTGTATTCGAGTTATTTTTCAATACATTGTGTTTTCATAAGCAAAGAATATGTGTAATTATTGGGTGTGGATTAATTTGTATAGATTCATCTTGTGGAAAATATTGCTGCTTTCAAGCCCTCCCGGGAGATTCCTTCGTTCGCGTTTGGAAATTGTAATTACGACGTGATGTGCACTCAAGTTAGTTTAACTTTAATGAAATGGGCGCCTTGTGCAATATTACCCAAAAAGACAAAGTCATTTAATGCAACAAAATGAAGCACAAATAATGGGCGTCAAAGGAATGTAATTGTTGCTGTGTGTTTTATCACTCTCATGCTGCCAAAGAGCATGACGAAAAACTGTTTTGTTTAACAAGTGTGTCATAAACCAGCTATATTTATGGTAATTGTTCATCAACATATCGCTGCTGTCCTTCTGAAACCTCTTATTTCACGATTTTTTCGTTTTTTGCAGTACACTATTATTACAAGTCACACTTTATGCTTGTCGCTGGGCTTTGCAAATATTTGATCAATACAAATATTTAAAAGGTGCTTGTCAACAAAATACACTTTTTTTTTCCCGAAAAGCGCATTAATGTATAAATTAAAAAAATGCATAAAATAAAATGTAAGAACAACAGTTAACGCTTTTGAAAATAGGTTAAATTCATAAAAGTGCATTAAAATGAAGAACAAAATGCAGATTATTAACACAAAACGAATTGGTCACTAAATCTTTATTGTCTCCATCATTCCATACTTCTGCTTTTAAAAATAGGAGCATGGTCCTATGCATGCCCAGAAAACCATCAGAGCAGAGTTCAGAAATGTCAGAATTTCAGAAAATTATTTAACCTAGAAATATACAGTAACTATTCTTACATATTTATGTATTTAAAAGCTTAAAGCTTTTCATCTCGTGCAATAGCATCCAACCAAATGATTTTCTGACACTTGAGAATATCATTCAGACACTCTGTCTCATTGCTTACATTCAGCCCTTTTCTTAAGGTGAGTCTCCAATTTGTTTACAGGCGCCCTGTAAAGCATTGATCCATTTCTCTGAAAGTGAATGCGCTGGGTTTATGGCATCCACTCAGTATGCCTCATACAGGGTATCTCTGGCCACCTATCGACAGCTTTTATGCCCAGAGTCACCTTGGAGATTAATTCAACCTCTCAGAGAGGAAAACCGGAATGCCATTATCTCTCCTGGGAATGGACATGTACTGTATGTCAAAATCCTCCTATGCTTATGATTATTTGGGTGGGGGTATGCAAGGTGAGGTTTGAAAATCTAATTGTCCCCAATGGATTTGATAAAAGGCACAGAGGCATAACGTCAATCAAAAACATAATCTTATAATCTCCTAAATATTTGTTTCATCCCACCTGTCATCCATTTGAATGCCCTTATTTCTCTCTCTCTCTCCATCTCTCTCTCTGTCTGCTTCTCTTTCTTTTTTCACATGCCCTAGCTGAATGTTGATTTATTTTATTTTTTATGGAAACTACAGTAGATCACCACCATTAAACAATAGATGATTATCTCTGCAATTCTCATCTGTCAGGTCTGTCCCTCTGTTCTGTGTCTAATCCTTCAGGCATGTTTTTTTTTCTCCACGGTGTGGTGATGCTGATACACGCTGGAACACATTTAATCTCCGTACCACTAATGTCAATGACTAAACGCAGCAGCAGAATGAATGCTGGTTTCTAAAATCCCCCTCAAAACCCTATCTTTCATTGGTCAACCGATCATTTCACCCCTTTGCCCTACAGCCTTGTTTCTTCAGTCAAAACCCAGCAAAATACATTACATCCATGATACATGTTTTATATACTGCACACATATGTTATATTTAACATACAAAAAATTATGTATTTATACGTGTGTCTGTGCATATGTATGCATGTATATATATTGCTGCTGTCCTTCCGAAACCTTGTATCTCCATAGTTTGTGTATAGTATTTTCTGTTACTTTTTACTATTAATTATGTTAGTCACCGGGTTTTGCAAATATCTAACCAATACAAAGAATTAAAAAGTGCGGTAACGCTTCAGAATAGTGGGCGATTCTCGCGATTAACTAGTTGTTATTAGCATGAAAATTATTGGCATATTGGCTGTTTATTAGTAGCCTACTTATAAAGCACATATTCTGCATGACCATACTCTCCATCCTTCATCCTACCCAATACCTAAACCTAACAACTACCTTACTAACTATTAATAAGCTGCAAATTAAGAGGTTAACATCTTTGCAATCTTCTTATAGCCATTGCCCTTCCTGTGAAGAGTAATCACCTGTTCTCTTGTCTTCCTGGACCATTCTCTTGACCTCACCATGTTTGTAACCACACCAGTAAATGTCTAGAAGGAGCTGAGTATCACAGTCATTTTAAAACTGCCTAATTGGTGCTTATTAGGCTTTATTGTTGCTCCCTGATATCCACAGGTGCTTTCAATACCTGATTGAAAACACTTCATTGAACCTCTGTTCTTCAGAGTGGTAGTCTTTAGCGGTTGAATAATTATGTCATTGAAGAATTCACAAAAGAAACATTTACTACTGTATTACAAAACTAATTGATGTCATTTTAGTTGCATATGGTTCTTTAAGAAGTCCTTGTAGGATTTCATTCTGAATACAATTACAAATGTACACTAAATTCCCTAAAACCATTTACAGCATTGGGGGTTGAATAATTTTGAACACAACTGATATATATATATATATATATATATATATATATATATATATATATATATATATAATGTATGTGTGTGTATATTTTTTGAACTGTCCTTCTGAAGCCTTTTAAAACTTTTTTTAGAATAGTAAAAAACACTTACTTACTGGCACTTAGTTTTAGAAAGATGAAATACTGAAAAGTTGACAAGCACTTTTGGTCACACAGTATAGGGGGCAATTCTCGCTATTAACAAACCATTAACTATGACTTTTTTAAACATACCAAGAGACACCATAGGAAGCATCATTCGCAAATTCAAGGCAAAGGGCACTGTTGAAACGCTACCTGGTTGTGGCAGAAAGAAGATGCTGACTTCGACTGCTGTGCGCTACCAGAAGCGTAGAGTGGAGAAAAGTCCCCGTGTGACTGCTGAGGAACTGAGAAAAGATTTGTCAGATGTGGGTACTGAAGTTTCTGCTCAGACAATACGGCGCACCCTGCGTAATGAAGGCCTCCATGCCAGAACTCCCAGGCGCACCCTTGCTGTCCCCAGAGAATAAGAAGAGTCGACTGCAGTATGCTAAAAGTCATGTGGACAAACGACAGAAGTTTTGGGATAGTGTTCTGTGGACTGATGAAACAAAATTAGAACTGTTTGGTCCCATGGATCAACGCTATGTTTGGAGGAGGGCCTATGAAGAAAAGAACACCATGCCTACTGTGAAGCATGGCGGGGGGGTCAATCATGCTTTGGGGCTGTTTTGCTTCTACAGGTACTGGGAAGCTTCAGCGTGTGCAAGGTACCATGAATTCTCTTCAGTACCAGGAGATATTGGATGACAATGTGATGCAGTCCGTCACAAACCTGAGGCTTGGAAGACGTTGGACCTTTCAACAGGACAATGATCCCAAGCATACCTCCAAGTCCACTAGAGCATGGTTGCAGATTAAAGGCTGGAACATTTTGAAGTGGCCATCGCAGTCACCAGACTTAAATCCGATTGAGAACCTCTGGTGGGACTTAAAGAAAGCAGTTGCAGTGCGCAAGCCTAAGAATGTGACTGAGGCTTTTGCCCATGATGAATGGGCAAAGATATCCGTAGATCGCTGCAAGACACTTGTTACAAGCTATGCTTCACGTTTAAAAGCAGTTATAATTGTAAAAGGATGTTGTACTAAGTACTAAGATTGAATGTCACTTGGGGGTTGAATAAAACTGATAATGATGTGAGCTCAGAAAAGACATTTCTGGTTATTTCATTATAAATGTTATGTTATATTTGTCTGACCTACACGTGCCTCTTTGATTTAATTGTAAACAGGATGACTGAATGATCATAATCAATGTCAAACCGACGAAAACAATCAATTTCAGTGGGGGTTGAATAATTTTGAACACAACTGTATATATATATATATATATATATATATATACACATATACACATTGTTTTTATAATCTAAATATAATCTAAAAAATTATACTAAATATATACAGAAAAATTATATATTTAAAACGCAGTGACACAGGTAGCCAGAGAAAACCCTTCATTACTGACGTAAACTGAGTCGAGGGCCAAGACCACAACCTCCTACAATCTTTGACTTTTAACTTTTCCTCATGCACCTCTACCTTTTCCCTCCCAGTCAAAACACGGCCCAAATTACCTGACTTCACCCCACGCACTACTTTATGTGAACCCAATTCTGCTGCGCAACTCCGTGACCTGAAAAATCCTCCCCTGTATTCTGTTGACATTTATTTTCTGCACATCCTTTCTTAACCCGCACCTCCAAACATCATATTTCTACCCCCTCTTTGAGAGACGCGCATCTCTGCCGACTTTGAAGAGGCCTGCAGTAAGCCCACAGCTCTGTGGAATTATATATTATTTGTTCCTTCCATGCGTTATTAATGGTGATTCTCTGTGCCCTGCCTCCGCCGGATTAACTTGTCGGCAATGAACCTTGCGACGCAGTCAACGGCACACATCAATCCACGCTCGCCGTCTGTGTAAACACACACACGCACACAGGCATCAATGCAAGGTGAGGGGAGAGGTGACATGGGATGGAGAAAGGGATTGATGGGTGGAGATGAGCATGTGTACTCGCCGTTGACCTGATGGAAGTGAGGGATCTGAAGGAGGAGGTTGGAAACTCTTGGACCTCCTTCACGCGAACTAACTATAATGACACCAAAATAAGAGCAAGTAAACACCACAGTTTCTTTCCCTTTCAGCAAACACTGCTCTTCGTTATATTTAACGTGAGCTTTTTTTAAGGAGGTGCTCTCCACGGTTATTCGGATGAAATGGTCAGAAACTGGTGGAGAGCTATTATTCGTGTATTTTTCGCAGTCAAAGAATGAACGCTAACAGGGATGCTAAATATTCATGCATGTGCGCTAAATTTGTGCGTGTCTTCCAGGCTTACAAAGAACAGATTGTAGCAGAGTTTCTGTCACCCCGCTCATGAAACTCTAACCTCTTGCCAGTATAATTATCCCTCAGGTACCTCTGGAGGGTGTACAAACTCCTCCTGTTGATGATCTGTCAAAGTTTTACTGTAACAAGCTTCTGCTTGCTGGCCATTCGGATACTGCATTATTGATGTTATGGCCTCATTCGAGTGCTTTCAAATTACAGAGAGAAAAACGCAACAGAGGATCCGTTTCCAACACGCATACAACACAGATATGAGAGCCCAAGGGCTTATGGGTAAGGTGAAAGCCGTACGCTTCTGAAATACTGACCGGGAACAGTGCCGACACATTAGATCCGATACCTTTCATGGCGTCGCTTTAATGTTCATGAAATGTCCATGTCGTCTGTGCGACTTTGCTTTTGTCCTGCATCTTTAGGGGTGGCTTCCTCGGGGGTCTCTTTTCTTTATGCCTGTATTCTGACTTCCTGTGCTCAGATTGATTGCATTCACACTCCACGACGCTGGTAAAACTCTGGTCTCTTTCTTTCTCTACCTCCATCTCTCTCTCTTCACCTGAGCTCTCCTCACAGCTGGTGTTTACGCCGTACTGGGGACGGGTGAATGGACAAACAGCACTGAATGCTAATGGGCTCCTCAGCCGATAGCGCAACTAGTCTATATTATGTTGTTTGTGTGCGTGTCAAAAGCATGCACGCATATATGTACAGACCAGAAAACCTGTTTGCTTTAACAAGTTGTGCGCTTCAGAAAGCTTGCGCTGTGCGTGTTTGCTTTAGTGTGTGCGTTTACCCTACGGTGGGTTAGATTGTGAGTTAAATTCTAAGTGTATTTGTAACCACTGTGTGTGTTTGGCTTATGTTTAACATGTTTTTCTAGTCCTGGATCTGTTTGTTCTGTTCTTGAGGTGGTAATTGGTCCAGATTCAAAATGCCAGGTAGGGCATTTTGTAATTCCTTTGAGAAGGTTAAACAATTGTAAATGGTAAACAATTGGTTAATGTTGAAGGAAACATTCTGCAGTGTTCTGGTGCTGTTGTTAACACATTGTTGGCCTTTATTAGTTATTAGATGACTAAAGGCACGAGCAATGCACGGGCCTCAAATCTCGGCCCTAGCCCGTCCCTGGCCCGGGAAGCACGGGTTGTGGCCCGGCCCATGTCCGGAAGCTTATCAAAATGTTTGGCCCGAGTCCGACCAGAAGCCCGACTTTTTTTAGTTCCACCAACACAGCTTATACTACTGTTACAATCATTAAAATAGCTCAGATTTTTTATATAACTTTAAAGTGATTATATTTTGTTTTATTTTGTTTATAAAGTTAATTTATTAATTTAGTATTTTTTTTAAGTGGCAACATCGACCGCAAGCGACTTGCAGCCGGCAATAAGTTTACCACGTTTGATCAAATTAGCCAATCAAATTATAATATAACATCAACACTTGACTAGTCTACAATAAAATCCACAGATATAAAACGCATGACAGCAGCCTATATCACAATGTTAGATTAAAAGTTTATTATTAACATCTCAAAACAAAGGCATTTCTGACAAAAGTAAAGAGCAGGGGCAGGCTGCTCTGCTGCACGAAACCGTGCATCGTAGAGGAAAAGCAAGCCAGTAATGAACAAAAAAATATAATATAAATCCTTATAGAACCTCAAAAATCACCACTTCACCACAGAACATGGCATTCACCATTTTTCTCTTTATGTTCTCCATTGCACGTTAAGTGAATGTGGAATATTGCTGGAACCTCTGTGTGTGCTGCGTCGCTGTGTGCGTGCATAAATGCGTTACGGGTTCAAAAACGGTATAAATACGGGTATAAAACGTATTTTCCTAAAACAGACCCGAGGACCGATCCGCATGTGAGCTATGATGTGAAAATTGGCCCGAATCCCGGCCCAGGGAGAATAATAAAGTCGGGCCCCAATGGGCCTGTCCTGAAATGCAGGGCTCTAGTTCACACTAACTGTGTGTTCACCCAAACACGAAGAATTGTATTCCTTGCAGGATTATTAGTTTTAGGCATCACTGGTGCAAATAAAAAGCTCACGAAACGGAACGTCTTTGCGCATCCGGACGCTTCAAACCTTGGTAGTCAATAAGCTTGAATAAGCAGAATATACCGCTCGGGATGAAATTGTTTTACTTGCCTTGAAGGCGCAATTGAAGCAAATATTTTTTGTGTCTTTTTATAGTTATGGCGTGGCTGAAAACAAGAAAGGCAAAAAACTCATCATGGTGGGGAAGCCCTGCTGTTCTAAGTATGTGCAATTATGTTTTTACCATTTTTTCTCTGCTGTCCATCATTCAGTGAGAGCAGATCTCCAATCATTATTCTACTTGACTCATCAAGTTGAGAACAAATGCGCTCGAGGCCCACTCCAGGGGTTATACTTTCAGTGAGGAGCAAGTCAGATTGCTTGAAAAACAACAGCACACCTTTTTAAAAAGCACCCATGTCACTAACAACGAAGAACAATTTAATACTTCGGACTTGACTTATGTACAAGGAATAAAAATGCTTTCCTTACTCTTCAAGAGCTGTGGAGCGGATGGATCCGTATGGGTTGTCAGGTGACGTGTTGACGCCTGGCTGTACCCGTCTCCGAAAGCGAGTGACAGAGAACATTTAGCTATTTAGCCGAATCGTGTGTGCTGCCCGCTGACTAAATTCCGACTTCAACGGCTATGTTCTCCTGAGACCACACAGGGGCGTTCCTATTTTGGCTATCAGTCGATTGATTTCATGCTCTGCACAAATAACTACCGTCTTCGAACAGTTTAATCCCCCTCGACCAAGAACTCCCCCAGAAGTAATTAGATGGAACAACCCGACGATTTTGCAATTATCTCATCAGTTAAGTCTGGACATGTGTGTGCGCGTGTGTGCGCTGTCAAACATTTGGGTGATGACTCACACCGAGGACTCTTCCTCCAGTCCTGAGCACACAAGCTTCTTTTTCTATCCGTGTCTGAGTCTTTCCATCCCTGCATATAATCTGTCTAATCTCTTTCAAAAGGTTCTGACTCAAACATGGGTTCTGTATTTGAAATGTTTCCCAGTTTTGTTCTTCCTCTCCGTCTCTACACTAGTCAGGCCTCTGGAGTCCTCAGCCTCAGTAATGTGTGGAATAAGATGACTGTTGTGGAAGCTTGGAAAGGTTTAGAGTAATTAGTTCATGGACTGGAGAAACTCACCAGGGACTTACAGCAGCACAAAGATTTTCCCGCAATGGTTTGCTAGAAAAACTCGTTTCAGTGTGGGCAGGAAATAGACATTTTTTTTATTATGAACAATAGTAGAGAATTATTGTGTTACTATAAGAAAAGTAATGCCTTATTTAATAAACAGTCGCTAAATTTGTTTATATTTGGTACCCATTTACATGAAGAAGATCGCTTCTACAGACCTACTGCCGGTGTTGTTGCCGTCTCTCGCACACTCGTTCCATCACGCCTTTAATTTCTGCTCTTTCTGTCAATCACTGTTTGTTCTTCGGCCCCCACAAAACACCTATCATGCATTACTGTTTACCTCAACAGACTTCATATCCTGCAGATTAACAGAATGATTAGTTGCCTCAGAGTAGGCCGATACTGTTTACTCCCCCCGTTATATTAAAAACTAGAAAGCATGAAATGAATGGGGAGACCAAGGGCAGATCAATCAGGACTGAATAAAACAGCTCCTGAAGCATGTGCGCCTTCAATGATTGAAAGCAGCAAAATAATTCATTACAGGACAGCAGCCTTGAGCTCTTTAGGGCAGGAAAATGAGCCTAGAGTGTCTCACACTTAAATAAGCCCCGTGATGGAAGCGGGATACAGAATAATAGAATAGAGTTAGTCACACCGGCTTTGATGTGGCAACACGATGAAATTCTCATCCATTGTTTTCGCTTTTCAAATTTTTTCACATGTTCAAGCACCCGCTCTGAAATAAAGGTGCATTTGCATTTACATACACTTTTATAAATGAAACGTCTGGGCATTTGCAATACCTTTAAGCAATATAGGAAATATGTAAGGTACAGCACAGCACAGTAGATACTTTCTGTTTTGTTTAAACAGGTTTCGCTATTGCTACATTAGAACAGAGCTTCCCAAACTTACCAAAAGGAGCTATATTCTCCCATATATTTTATGTCTTTGTAGCCTATTAAAAATATATTTATTGTAATATATATAGAATACAAATAATTATTTTGGAAATGGAAAAACACTGTACTATTTTAATAATACGTACAGTGTCGTCAAAGTTGACAAGCATTTTAATACTTTATATTTGTCACTGGGATTTGGAAATATATAATAAATATAAAGGTTAAATAATAACAACAATGATTTAAGGCCAAAAATAGGGAGAGATTTCTTTTCAGAAGGACATCAGTGATATATAGTTGTAAGGGTTTCATATGAATTGTGTGCAGTCCCCAAAGAAAAAATACGATTTTTCGAGTCGATTTTTCTATATACATCGATATTTACTACTATAGTATACTACAATTCACTACAGTTTACCAAAGTACTGTAAATATTACACTACGCTATACTAAAGTATTTTGTCATATACTGTAGGCTACCACAAAATTTGCTAATAATACTCTGGTGAAGGTAAAATATAAATAAGTACAAGTATAAAAATAAGTATTGTATCAAAAATCCTAACAATGGATACAAAAATTACAACAAAGTCATACTTTGATGTCATTTGTATAGTATGCATTGTCATTTGATGAACCTTTTCAGTCAATTTACAACTTTATTTCTATGAAATGTTTTATTTATTTTATTAGAAAAATGGTCATAACATCAAATTAAAACATTTCAAAATGTTGTTGTTGCAGTTCTTGCTTACTAGTTGCTTAGTCCGAAGCTTTAAGGATATAAATAAAAAACAGGCGTTGGGCCTACATATATCATAATTGAGATGCCGGAATTAATAAACCATGTCTGTAAATCTGTATGAACATCTGGCGGCTGGGAATAAACCCCATGTCCTACCATGAATAAGCTTCAGGGATACAACAGTCAGGCACACGTCGCATTAAAAACAACCATTAGCTCATGTTTTAAGAATATATGCTGCGAATTCCATATGTGCATTAAAACCTAAAGTCGCTTGCAGACAATTGCATATGTTTTTGATGACAATTAGCATTCTCGAGTTCTCTGAAGCCGTCGGCTGAAGTCACAAGGCCTCCTGTCTTTGCATTTCAGACCGCTGCATTAAGCTCTTTTTGATGCACGTATCAGCTCCCAGGGCTCAGTTTGATTACTTCCATGTACCTTTTACCCAGAAACAATATGGATGTCCAATATAATTTAGCTTGCTGATATTTAAAAAATCCCTGACTGGTCTGTCAACAAAGCACACAAGAGTGTGAATGTGCATCTCAATAAAAGGTCTCCGAGCATCGAGCGCAAACTTATAATTCACCGGAGCGTTGCTAAGCCCTTATCTTGCACTTCTTATATTGCCAGATGAGGCTTTTTGAACCGGCCTGTACGTCCTGGAAAATAATGCTGCCTTTAATTGTTTCCGGAGGCAAGATGTGACCCCGGCGTGACCTCTGATGAGAAAGAAATGCCTCTGAGTTGCAAATTTAGGCAGCTGCCCTTTCATTCATTTTGTTTCTTCAACCAGATAGAACTGATTAATATGTAAAGGCTGAAACATCAATAAAAGAAGTGTGAAGATTTGTATGCAATTACAGCAGGGCATTTTAACCATTAACTTGTGATGACGTGATGATGGTTCATGATTAAATAAACAGTGAAATAAACAAATAGCGCTAAACGTTTCACGTCATTACACAAACTCATTGGAAGTATGTGAGCCGTTCACACTGGTTTGATACCGGAAGAGAGGACTGAGTGCTGGTATTTACTGATGGAACGGTAAATAAATACGTTAGTTCCAAGTCCACGAGGCTTGGAGGAAATCCCAAACGCAATGAAAAATGAATCTAGCGCATGTAATGAAGAGGTCAGTGGTCTGCATGTGGCTGAGCTTAACTTGACACACATTTGCAAATGTTCATCTGTTTTAATGAATTGAGATGAGGTCATTCCTAACCGGTTTGACTTTCTTCCGAATAACACATGAGAAGATGTTTTGAAGAATGTTGATAACCAAACAACATTGTAGCCCATTGATTTCCAATGTATGGATGCAAAACCGTAGGGGGGCACGGTGGCTTATTGGTTAGCATGTTCGCCTCACACCTCCAGGGTTGGGGGTTCGATTCCCGCTTCCGACTTGTGTGTGTGGAGTTTGCATGTTCTCCCCGTGCCTCGGGGATTTACTCCGGTTTCCTCCCCTGGTCCAAAGACATGCATGGTAGGTTGATTGGCATCTCTGGAAAAATTGTCCGTAGGGTGTGAGTGCGTGAGTGAATGAGTGAGTGTGTGTGCCCTGCGATGGGTTGGCACACCATCCAGGGTGTATCCTGCCTTGATGCCCGATGACTCCTGAGATAGGCGCAGGCTCCCCGTGACCAGAGGTAGTTCGGATAAGCGGTAGACAATGGAATGGAATGGAATGGATGCAAAACCATGGAGACATTTCTCAAAATACCTTCTTTTGAATTTCACAGAAGAAAGAGTAATGTTCAAGATTTGAAAGACAAGGCGGTGAGTAAATGTTGACAGAAATTGTATTTTTGAACGAACCATCCATTTAAACTTAATGAAAGGAAGTATTGAGTTAAAAAATCTTTGAGCACAGGAACTGCCCCATCTATCAGTTTAAAATGATCTCCAAATCCAGCGTTATATCCACCGTTTATATAACATTCATCACCCAAATGCAGTGAGCAAACAAACACAGCTAAACTTCCGTCAGCCGAGTGAAGCAGCATTGACGGGCGCGTGGGCTCAGTCTTTCGCTCATTGGAAGACGCGTGGGCGTGCTTCTCCGGGAGAATTGTCCAATAAGGGACCAAGAACCCTTGTTATGAAACAGGAATCCATGTTGGAAAAAAAATACGAAACCTTTACAAACCCTGCCAGAGTGAATCGAGCACAGTTATACTAAATCATACGTTCAACTCTTTTTTTTGACAAGTTGACCATTTTAAGCTTGAGAAGCCAGTACATTTAACAGTGTAAAGAAGTCAGAATGGATGAAATAGCATGTAACCTCCACTTTAAAGGTTCATGTGGCTCTGTGGGGCTATCAGAATCCTCATTTCATCTTCAACTGACCATTTTCCCAAAAATAACACTTCAGCATGAAATGGCAACATTGCCTCAACCAACTGCAAGAGTATGTTTATGTTTTTGTCTGACCAATGGCAGCCTGACTTCTAGTAGAGGCTTTAAATTGTATTAACTTATTTTTGCGAACACACTTTGTATTATGTTTCAGAAAGGAAATATCTTACAGATTCAATTAGCTTTTTGAATCCTGAGAAAATCGGGACATGTTGTGGCTGTAAATGAAATGAATCTTGCGTCTATTTGAAGCAGTCATCAACACCAGCAACAAGTAATTCTACGCGATTTGAGGAACAATGCAAGTTGTGCTTTTTTACCCAACGATAATTACAGACCACAGTCACAAATGATGCCGCGAGACAACCGAAGCCCACAGATCCCTTCCACGCATCTGTCAGCAGGCCTGCTTGAGCCTCATCCAAAGAGCTGTTTTTTCATCCATAATAGAGAGTGAATCAAAGTGCTCTCCTCTCAAAACTCAGCACTCATTACACAATGTAACTCTGGCTGCAAAACCTTTTATCTCACTCCTTTGCTGTTCTCTCCTCATTTTTCCCCCTAACTCTCTCTCTCGGTCTTATTCTCTCCACCTCTCCTCTGCGTTTGATCTCTGTGATACTGATAATTAGAGCAAGGACCTGGCAGGCGTATGGCTCGCACGCTAAAAACAAACACGTCCCGGAATACGAGGTGCCTTCGCGTTTCATTCCACAACAAAACGGCGGTCGGCGAAGATGAATAGCTAATGCCACCCGCTTTGGCAATTCTGCCGTGAATATGTGTTTACCTAAACAAAGAAAAAGCAAATCAACAACTAATCTTTAGGCACAATTGAGCTATAACATATACAGAGGGGCCGAGAAATATTACGCTCATTAGGGGGTGATGCATATTCAAGTCATCAGCAAGCCTTGTTTCGTCTACAGCGAATAAATCACTGGCATGGTGAACGGCTGAATGGTTAGGAACACTATAACGTAGAGACTGATTTATATGTTCGTGACGTGTACAAATCTATTGATTGATGGCCATCCGCTTAAATTTGCCGCTAGTTCACGCTGCATCTCCGGAGTAATTTGTTACATCTAATGAATTTGTTGTAGCAAAGACCCACTGCTGAGTTTAATCCAGTGGTTCTCAAACTGGGGGGGCCCAAGACGGATCCAGGGGGGGCATTTTATGAAATAAAGAAATGTTTCATAGATGTTAAAATTACAATACTAAATATGTCTTTGGTTTAATTAAAATTCTAAGTTTAAGATAAGTCTTTATTTGGGGGGTCCATAAAGCGATGCACAAATGGGGCCTTACAACGAAAAAGTTTGAGAACCACCGATCTAATCACATCAAGACCAGCATCACACATACTGCAGGGTTATGAAATCCTTACCATTTTTCTTCATAAAATCATCCTACATAGTATCAATAACATTCTGTGAAATAAAACCTATATATATTTTAATACTGACTGAGTAATACCATTTTATAAACTGAAATCATAGTAAAATAAATTCTTCAAATCAAACTTTGATGCTTGTTAATTTATGAGATCATGAGACCATAGCAGATGTGTTTTTGATGTCTGCAAACTTCTGACAATGTAGTTTAGATACAGTCTGTGTCACTCTCTAAATTGCAGATTTCAACGTGAGATGTCAAGCTTTAGGTACTCATCGCACTGAGTTTAGGGTCGACACGTGGGAAGAGCGAGATCATCGGGCTCTGCGTCAACCGTGCGCTTGTGTGGGTCTGCTCGTGTGCGTTAAACCTCTAACAAATGCTAATCTGCGAATTCCCAAAGATCAGCGTGTCTCCAGCGGAGCTCTACACAGAGACACAGGAAGATGGCAGAGAGCCTGGAACAGTCTCCAAAAGGCCCTGATAAAGAGAAAATCAGACAGCACTGTGATGCATTTCCTGTTTGCTTTGAATGAACCTCGCTAGCAGCAGCTGATTTCCTGTGCTCACAATCTGCCTTTTTTCACTGGGTGAATAATGTTTGTTTCTGTCCCCCGACAGCACATCCATGTAAGCCATACATCTTTAATGTGACAGGAGATAGATGACTCCAGGAAATATAAGAGAAGGGGCATGATTCTGTTGCTAGCACAATGCTGATGTATAAACTGGGGACTCATTTAAAACATCCAAACATATGTGCATATTTAATTACAAAGAAGGTAATTCATTAAGGATGATCCTTTATGACAATGTTTCCTTTATGCATTATTCTTAATGCCAAGGGCCTTGTATAAAGCTGCATACATGCAAAAAGTGTTTACATTTTTTTCAACGCACACAACTGGATTATAAAAAGCATCTTGATAAGAGAGAAAACACATACCCTTGGGCAAACCGTAGTACACAATTATACACATATTTTTTATAAGTTCCTGTAAGTTCCGTCCCTTTGTTACAGAATACACAACATGCATCCAATATCTTTAATACACCTTTAAAGGGACAGTTCACCCAAAAATGAAAATTATGTCATGAATAATTCAACCTCCAGTTGTTTCAAACCTGCATAAATTTCCTTGTTTGGTTGAACACAGAGATATTTGGAAGATTGTTAGCAAGTGACAGTTCTGAGGCACCATTGACTACCGCCATAGTATGGGAAAAATTATAAAGGTTGTCCTAGAACTATTTGCTTTCCTACATTTTGCGTTTAACAGAAGAAACAAATTACACAATATCTTTTTTTACTATGTTAGTCAATGGTGCATTCTTCAAAATATCTTTCTTTGTGTTCGACCAAAGAAAGAAATGTATACAGGTTTGGAACAACTTGAGTGTGAGTAAATGACAGAAATTCCATTTTTGGGTGAACTCTCCCTTCAGTGATATCTAAAATAGCTAAAAACTAATAATATAACTAATATATATATGCTACTATAATAAAAATAATAACAAAACCATAAGAATAAAAACAAGCGCTTTGAGGGGAAATATCTGTGCATACCTCATTTGCTGTGGCTTTGCCTTTAAGACATTAAACATTCGCTCCTCACATTTAATGTGAATGACATGTCAGCAAAACGTTTTAATGAACAAATCTACTCATTTGCCTAAACTAGAAGTGACACATAAATCCTAAATTTACACATAGAATCAACTGTAAGAACATTGTTGAACCTCATTCACTCCCCCCCTCCCCTTTACAGCAAAACCGTCGGTAATTAGCCAAAATCATCATTCTCATGCAGTCTTTTAGGAATGAAGACAGGTTTTTGATGGCTTTCGTAAACCTTTCCACACCTTGAAATTTTACATTTGCAAAACTAATCAAGCGGCTTGGCACTGGTACCCAGTAACTATATAAATGAGTTGTTAATTAGAATTCTTGCCCCTAAGATGCTGCATAAATTAAAGCGAAGCTTCAGTTACAAGTCAATTTTACTCAGAAATGTTGTCGGCATCACCTGCTGTCTTCCGTTTTAAAGAGTTTCATAACAGAGGTGATGTGGTGATGTACAGCTGCTTTGTAACAATGAAAATTGTAAAAAGCGCTATATAAATAAAGTTGAGTTGAGAAAGTTTATTCCTCACTATGAATATGCAATAAATCACAACATACTGTAGCTGTATACTCGTATTCTCGAATATGTTATATGTAGTGATGTTACGTTCTGTGCCGAGGCTTCGGAGCGTGTGCCCAGAAATCCCGGAAGCTTTCAGTGAAGCGTGTGTTGAGGCTTTTGACCAATGACGACATAGATGATGTTTGAAGCCTCGTTTAAACCAAGTTACACAAGCACAGTTACTGCCCCCTACCCAATTAAGCCCAGACACTTTCCAGTTTTAGTATAATAATATTGCCCCGTATGCCTATTATGCCTAAATAATTGATTTACACACATTTGAGAGCCCCTTTCTTTTCAGGTCAATACGTTTGTTACACAATTATGTTATGCAATCATTATATACCACCAGCAAATACACACTTTATTCATACAAATAGATTAGTCTAATTATCTAAAATACATAACTATTATCCTAAGATGAAACATCCATTCTGTAATTTTGTCTTCGAGAGAGGGACAGAGAGAGAGAGAAGGAAAGAAAGAGACTAGTGATTTTCGCGTATGTGTGCCTTCAACTGTTCCTACCATTTCTCTTAAATTTATAATTCATTTTAGTACGAAAGTTTTTGTGATTCATGATTCGTTCATGAAAGCGTTCGTACGCAGGTTTCATTATCGCACAAATTTGTGCATACTCAAGCTTCGTGAATGAGACCAAATGCCTCTCCACATTAAAACACTGTCTGTCATGATTCTGCCGCAAGCCTATGAAAGGCATGACCAAAAGGGGCAGAACCATGACAGTTTTGCCTGAAAACATTACATTCATTGCCCAGATGGAAGAAGTGTTAACATTACAAATCCTACCAAAAATCTAACCAATCCGGCCACAGTTTATAGCATGTTATCCAAGCCATTGAAGCTATGTCCAGCAAACACCCTAACAACACTCTAGCAACGAGCCAGAACAACAAAGCAATTGCTAAGCACGAAAACATCTCAGCACTCATCTAGCAGGGCCTACAGCCCTTCAAACTTTGACTTATTTCCTAAAACTGTCAAAGTATATCAAGTGCCATATAACTTCAAACTAACCTTCAAATTGTTGAAAACAGGCAAGACTTTTGTCAAACCAAAATTCAAAGCTCCTCTTGACAAGTTTTTCTTTTTTAGTTATTTTTGCAAATCCGTTTGGTGATGCTAGTGACTGAAAAATTACCTTTAAATCCTTGTTTCAAAGACTAAAACTGTGAAGTTAGGAGTAACCTTCAACAACTTCAACACTTAATTTGCATTTCTACACTATTAAAGGTTGTTTAACAGGTTATGGATCGCTCATGTCATGTCATGATACGTTTTAACAAGAAATAACACATTAGGCTGTTTGCATCCCAAATGTGACATTTGGTCTGAACTTGGTCTGAGGTCTCATAGCCGTCATTGTGCACATCCCCGTGATGTTGACAAGACTATAGGTGTCACATTTGTTATTGTGAGGTTTAAAATGGTGTTCATTCATTCTTTTCGAAAAGTGTGCTTTGCCTATAGACAGAATATTTGTAAAACATGCATGTATATGGAAAGAAAAACATATAAAAGTAAGGAGATTAAATTCTTAAAGTCTGTCCCAAATGCTGGCTTTCATAACCCCAGCATCCCAATGGACTTACTGACGTCACGGCGAGAGTAGACGAAAGAAGGTCTGCTGGGGCTTATTGTGTCTTGTGGGACAGGAACAGAGTCATTGTAACATAAGTGTTACGTGGTTCACTGTGCACTTGGGCCATTATGACACTGATGGATCTTCAATGGGAGAAACACATACGAATATAAAAAGTGGCCAAGAGACCAAATTCTGTCTCTTTGTTAGGGATGAAAGAGCTACATTTGGTCCTAACACGATTATGTTGATATCAGAACTAATGTAAGATCAAAGAAGGTCTGGTGGTTTGACTGAAGGGTCTGGGACTTAATGTACTTATAAAGGCAGATCTGCATACTGCAGCTGCATTAGGGAACACTGTCGATACTGTTTTGCTTCTAAAGGCTGGTTGTTCGCTGTTGTTTAATGTCTGAGAGTCTTGATTGGTATTGGCAAATGCTTTGAGAACACACACAGAGAAGTCTTGCCACTACTAAGATTTGTCACACAATGACCGATCATCAATATTCAATAACACAATTTAAAGGACATGATAGATTAAAAAAAAATGTATATTAGCAGATTGAAAATATCAAATCAGCTCACTGTGGCATTGAGTGTTTCCCAGCGTAAAACATCATGCACTAGAGCAGTAGTTCACAACCAGGGGGGGCGTGACGGTACCCCGAAACCCCCACCTTTGGAACTTGATGGCGAATGCACATAGGAACACGATTGCAAATTGATGGAAGGCAATGTTCCGTCTGAAGCTGCATGTGTGAGCAGCCATGCAGACTCATTGTAGTTCCTGCATAGTGCGTGAAGGGAGTGCTGTGGAAAAGTGCCTTTTCATGTATTTCTGAATTTGGACAGCTGTTTGAAGCCGTTGACAGTTATTAAAGATGTAAAACGCTTTTCGACTGGCAAATGACACCACACCGTGTCTGTATTATAAACTGCGAATAAACTCTCGCTCGAGTTAAAATCATGAAACGCGCACCATTCTCGTGATCTGGCAGACTAATTCTTTTGGAATAATGGCCAAAACACTACAATTTTGTAATGGTTTAAATGCAAAAAGCTAATGGTTCACAACGGTATTTTAATGGAAACCATTAATTTCTGTGATGGTTAGTTTTGCTTTTATCAGCAGGGTTGTTACATTTATAATCTGATCTCTTGAGATCAATCTGTCATTTACAGGTATTCTTTGCTTCTTTATATATGTAGTTTATAAATCTAACATATTTTATACATTATCTCATCTTTCTTCAATGTACAATATTGGGGGGCCGCAGTTCTTAAAATGGGTTTACAGGGGGGCACGAACATGAAAAAGTTGAGAACCACTGCACTAGAGCGTATGGTGGTGCAAGCATCATTATAACTGCTTATGTACTTACATTGCCTTTACTTTCCCAACAAGATCGCTCAAGCATAATTTACGATATCTTATGGGCTTGTATAGAAGATGGAACAACAGAGGAAAATGTTAATGCTCAAAGGTTGCACCTTTACATGATGTCGATTTTAAGAAACATTCCCTCTACGTTTTGTTCATTAGACAATAATGACGCCCTATTCCACAGGATCAGTATTATCTGGGGACCTTGTGTGATTTCTAAATTACCTCCCCACATCTGTATTTCATGTGGCGCATTCACAAGGGATAAATGAAGCCTGTGATTTTACTCAAAATCATGTTACATAAGTCTATTGTACCACACATAGTAAGCACAATCAACAGCAGTTACATTCGAGAAATAAATGGCAGATTTGTTTGGATAGCACATTAATAGAGGAAGCAACATGGGATGGTGTTAAATGACTCTCTTCGGCATGTGGGCACAAACACATGGCCACTGAATGAGTGTGATCTCACATTTGTGCATCTTTCCTTTAGAACCAGCTTCACTATCTCTCCTCATTGGCCATAAAAATAACAACACTCATGTTTCATGCAACAGGTATGACAGGGCGATATTTTGACAGAAAATCTAATGCGATTAATAATCTTGCCAGTTTGCGTTTATGTTATGTTGACATTGTTGCAGGATTAGTCATACCAATGGCATTACATAAATGCGAAGGTTGTCAAACTCCAAACCACTCCATCTCATTATTTGTGCTCTAGATTGGGTACATAAACTTGGCTATGTTTATTCTAATCATATTTAAATCTTGTTTGCAAGCAATTTTGACAGGGTTTGTATGTCAATGTTTTTGCGAGTACACAGCAAACAGAACAATAATTAAAAAATGTCGTTTATGTCTAGTGGAGCGTAACATAATTAAGATTTAACTATGCAGATAATTTTGTAAGGGGTAACTTTTTAACAGTCAAGTGACAACAAAAATACAAATCTGGGTTTATTTTACATTTGTGATCCTGGACCACAAAACCAGTCATACGCAGCACGGGCAGTTTTAGCAATACCCAAGAAAACATTGTATGGGTCAAAATGATCTATTGTTCTTTTATGCCCAAAATTATTAGGATCCTATGAAAAGATCACGTTCAATGAAGATATTATGTCAATTTCATACAGTAAATATATCAAAACTTTATTTTTGTGAGTGAATGCAGCAAAATGATGAACCACAATGACGGAAAACATCCCTACAAACATCGCCCTCACCTGCACGCTCTTTGAGAATTACCAACTTAACTTTGGCATCTATGTAAAGTTTTGAATTTCAGTTTTCGGGTTCATCTACAACACTATACACTAGGGCTGGGCGATATACCGGTATGTATGTGACTACCGGTATTATTTTGGACCATGATATGAATTTTGCTATATCATGCATACCGTTATATATTCATGAACTCTAATTTTGCATTTATAACGTTTTGTTCAATTTTTCATCTGTTAACACTGCTAATGAAGATATGTCGAGGGTGAACGTTTAATCTTCTGTCCTCTATGTCCAACTCCTTGCTACACAGGAATTAGTAATCTAACAGAGAGCGCCGTAACAGTCCAAGTTATAGCACAACCCGCCGAACGTTACTCAAACACGCCACAGCAACAATCAAGCGTGCACAAGAAACTGCAGCTTGCGTTTGCGAATTCATGAGATTGAACGTGAGATTTGAGTGAAAAAGATGAGCGAATGCACAGAAAGTGAGATTGTTGAACAGTACGAGGAGGAATTAGTTGAAAAAAGGGGGGCTCCTCTGTCGTATGGAACTGGTTTGGGTTCAAAATCTCCGATATCGACCAACGAACTAGGGATATGCATTTAGAACAAAAATAATATTCATAGATCAATGAGAAATTCGCACTCCATCTTTTAAATAATATTACTTTACTTTCTTCCTCATGTTGAAAGTTTGCAGTGTTTGGGAAAAAAACAATTGCACAATTAAAAGGTAAGGTAAAAGTTACCTTATTTTCCATATAGCAAAATATTAAAATTTTCTTTATCACATGTGTTCATTGTGTTTAAATAAAAGTATTTTAAGGTCTATGTCCCATCTCTGACTTTTTTTTTATATGAGGTTAAACTACATATTTTGCCTATAATTGAACTAAGGTGTACTAAAATGGGATTCCATATTTTTATCATATCGTTATATCGATTGGACAGTGAAAAATACAATGATATGAATTTGAGTTCGAATCGCCCACCCCTACTATACACCAGTAATCCAATAGAGAGAGTTGAAACAATCTGTTTCTTCTTAGCAACGGCCCGCTACAGCGGCTCTGATGGACGAGCTTCAAGGCGATTTTCTCAATATTTAGATTTTTTGCACCTTCAGATTTCAATGTTTAAAAAGTTGTATGTTGGTCAAATATTGTCCTATCCTAACAAACCATAGCTTTCAGCTGATGTATAAATCTCAATGTCACAAAATCGACCCTTATGACTTGTTTTGTGGTCAAAGGTCACATTTTGCTTTGAAAGAATCATAAACATCAACCAAAGACAATATGATGGATTGTAAACATAGGATAAAACATCTACAATTACCTTCTTAGCTTGGTCACTAAACAAATATACAGTAAGAAAATCTGTGGTTCAGTTAGGTTTCATTTAAATGTCCACTTTGTCTTAAATATTTTGTAGCTCTCATCTGTTTCTGAAACATCTGTGTACAAACTTGCTCTGGCTAAATTTAATGAGAAATGGTTGACAAATCCAAGCACGTTTTAAGACCTGTTCTGATTCACTAGAACACATGCATAATGAAACGACTGGAGTTCTTTTGGGGGGAGGGGGATATCAAAGAAAGCGAGTTCTCCATTGGCTCTCAATGTTATCTCACTGTTGAGATAACCACTGTATAGTTCACATATATTTGTATTTTCATTTCCATCCCGTTTTGTGACCTTGACAGAGAAATCCAGGCCAAAGTCTCACAATCTTAATAAAAGTTGGAACATCAAAAGTAGTCAAAGCCAAAAAAAATACTAAAACAGGCCACTACAGCACTCAATATTTTATTTATGATTTTGCATAATGAAATTATGACTTAATTGAAACTACATTTAATGCACAAAAAACAGAGTTTGGCTTCCTAAAAATTGATTTTATCATTTGACATCAAAAGATGTTCATGTCTTTCTTTATAAAAAAAATATTTATGTGGGAAAAAAACATTTTCATAATCAGGGTCACATTAAATGATGGCTCTGAGCTCTCATAGTCAACAAAGGCTTAGACTGCTGTATGTGGAAAAAAACTAATGAAAAAATAACAGAATACAAGAAGTACTGTTAGAAACAGGTCAAATAAACTCTTAATGAGTCCAAGAGACAAAGCTTAGATATATGGTCTCATTTTGAAGATAGGACATGCAGTGGACAGAAATCACCATTAGACGTCATTTAAAAGCAGGAAGCCTCAAAAACTAGGGCAATTTGTCTAGACCGGAGAGGCTATTTTCAAAACTATTTGAAGTCAATACTTCGCTTGATGGCACTATCTGCTGACCTGTTGTATTTCCAAGGTTTGCCTCCTCTCTAATCATTGAAAAAGCTGTCAGAAAAAAAAGACCACTTCTATTCTAAGGACACATCCCGGATACCGAAGAGTTTAAAAACAGCTGCTGTAAACAACTTTACTTTTGATTAGAACCCTCCTTTCGGCTGACAAAGTAACAACTTCTTTGAAAACTGGTCTGTGTATTGTTCACACAGACCAATGGCTGTTAAAACGACTGAAATGTTAAAATTGCACCCCTCCTCAATGCACAACCACGCTTGTTTTGCAGTCTGTGATGCGAATCCCAGTGGGGAAACATTTCAACAAGACTTCTTTATGTACTTAGGGCATCTATGTCATCGCCAGAAGTGTCCGATTAAGTCAAATTATGTAAATAGAAAAAGACTCGCATGAGGCTCCATTCCGTAGGACCATAAGGCTTTTACACCGCACTTAACCCCGGGTTAGTGTCGTTTAACCCCCAGCTTGAAGCATCTTTTAATCCTAGAAGCAACATTTCATGTTTGTAATTGTACACTTGTAACCTTTATGAATTACTGTATGAGTTATGAAATGGGGGTTTGGCTGAAAAATCATGAAAGAATGAGATGCAAGAACCTTATGGGAAGAAAAAAACTGTCATAAACTGCCTTAAGTGCTTTATTCATTTAATGTGTATGCTTTCTGTAGTCACTGAATTATTGCAACGTGTTAAGTTTCTGTGTTTAAGTAGATGGCTAAAACGGTGCTAAAAATATATTAACTGGAATGATAAATCAACTTTTGTAGTTTATAAAAATAAGACAATCAATGTGAATTTGTTTCCACAGATAGATACAGTCTAACAGGTTCAATGTGTTTTGCATATGCATTGCTTTTTAGTCGATCCTTTAAACTTCAAACTTCATACTTCATATAAGAACATTAAAATGACAGTTTACCCAAAAATGTAATGTTATGCAATTCCAAACCTGTTTGACTTACTTTCCTCTGCAGAACACAAAAGAAGATATTTTGAAAAATGTCTGTAGTCCGAACAAAATCAGCCCCCATTGACTTCCATTGTATAGATATACAAAATACTTATATTAATATTATTTTCAATATTTTTTGGTTGAACTCTCCCTTTAACCCAGAATGACACTTGTTTAACAATATCAGCTGTAAGGCCTATAAGGGTGTGTCAGGTTTTGGATGGCTGCGTATAATTTATAGCCAAAGTAATATATCCGACATGTCTGTAATTATTACTCCATTACTGTACAGCTCAAAAAGGTTTGAGGATTGCTGTCTTCCACGCATTGTTAAAATGAAAAACCCCCTAAACACAATTTGCATTTTGATGGCGACGAGCTGTCTTAATGCACCATTCTCCCACCTGTCAAGACAAGTTTTAAAACAGCACACAGCAGAAGTTTAAAGTCGACGTGTTGAAGGATTCAATCATGAATGTATTCTCCATTTTCATATTTTGTTTATTAACTGTAGCAGTTGTCAGTTGACATAAAGGGTGAACGGTTTTATATTGCGCTCTCTTCGTATACGCATTTGAGAACCAAAAGTGCTGCAGGATGCCTGAACACATCTTGCTAAGAACCCCGATGTTTTTCTATGTTTTTGGGCATTCTTTCTCTGTTTCACACCGTCAATGATATACTGACCCATATTCTAATCCCCGTGCCAAATACAATTTTTTTTCCCCCACAGATTTGCTCAGCAAACACAATGTCCGCTCCTATTTATGTGTACTCGTGTTCCTTCCTTTTATTAAAAATAGATCAACATTGATTTTCGGACTGGTTTTAATCTAACAGCTTTTAGAAAAATCAGCGTGACTGAATATATATTAAGCTGTTCCATTATGCATGCGGAGAGCTGAATGAATAATGTGGACTGCTTTGCTCTCGGTGTGTTTTTTGATCGGGGCCACGGCTAATAGAAACCCTTACGTCAACAAGAGAGAGAAAATACAAATCACTGTGTCCTCTGCCCATCCACATCTTGTGGGCCGACCTCTTAAAACAAGCCGTCCACTGTTAATACATCATACAGATAACACAATGTCAACCGCTTCCGATTCATGTGCCGCAGTTGTTGCTGATGAGAGTTTAAGCCTTTGGGTATCCAGAGCGCATGGAGTGTGATGTTGGATGTGCGAATGGGAATCAGCATGCGGCATGCGTATCTGCATGCGAGGAGCTGTTATCGGTGGATTGTTATCTTAGCTTGACGTAAAAGTGAATTCTTTAGAAGCGGAGGCGAACGCCGCAGATGCTCCGAACCTCAGTCGTGACAGGCTGTAAATCCGGAGTATTCTGAGGTAAAGCTTAAAACCAGGCCATAGATCATTGTTACTATTAAATAATATAGTGATTTAATATAATATTTTTAGGGCAAGCAGGGAGTCAGAGAGAGAAATAAACTTAAGGATACTGCATATAAACTTTAATCTAATGCAGGTTGTGATCTATCAACACTGCGTTTTAAGTTGAAAACACTCCACACAAGAGCGTCTTATTTTATAGTCTGGAAGCAGCCTGTAAATGTGGCACAAAGACTCGTAAGCATCCCTCGAGTCTTAGGTGTGTAAGTGGAGTTAGCCTACAATTTCGAGACACTGTTTAGATAGATCTCACCACCATTGTGATAATCCAGTTAAGAAAACACGGCACACTGTTAGTGTGACACAAATTGGCTGAAAGTGTGTTGGCAGCTTTCCAACCGTGACTCAAGGTGAAGGCACAAATACAAGGCTTTAAGAGGGCATTCGGTGGACAGATCAATGTTGACATGCGTGTGCGCGGGATCATGGATGTCGCGGTGAATGTTCATACCTTGAGATTGTTTAAGTATCAGTTTTTTTAATATTATGAACATATTATCTAGATATTACAGAGAGAGTAAACTATGAGATCGAATGCAACAGACAGTTTAGAATTTATCGCACGAGAGCCGACATGCAAGGCCAAATTTCAGTCATTTCAATCATCTATATGCGTGTACTGTACATGTGGCAGAATTGACAATAAAGCAGACTTTGACTTTTGACTCTTCCAGTGTGGTTCAGTGCAAGCAAGGAAGTCTGAACTTTTGTCAAAATTGTCAATCTCACTTTTGATTAGTGACCTTAAAATATCATTGCAAAAACCCACTAAAGCATCACTTTTATCCAAAGAACTGAGCACAAGCAGCACAGACACACAGGATGGAATACAAAAATACATGGCCAAAGCTATAGCCAAAGATCATGTATGGGCATCAGGGGCATTTGCTACGGAAATATTATTGCAATTTAAAACAATTAATTTCAGTTCATCACCTTATCAAATAAAACGTTCAATCAAAAACCAAAAAAATATTTCACAGCGATAACATTATATGCACGGACTACCATCCAAATGATTTTAGGATCCTCTTTATCTTTATAACAGTAAACGCTACCGTAAACTGTAACTACAATCTATTGGTAACAAATATCTATCAAATGGAAATATATAAAAAATTTGTGATCAACAATAAAATATAAGAATTATATAAAGAAACCCATAGCATTTAATCTTAGACCAGCATTACATCATCTATATCTAAATATTAACCGCAAACAGCTGATTTATTGTCCTGCAGTCCTGTGGCTGTTATCGCTTAAAGCACACATTCAGTCTGACACACTGTCTGATGACCGACTGTATGTGTGAGCAATATTATAGCCTTAAATTGCATCTTTTTGATACAATCCCCAGTGTAAACGCATTTGAGAGACAAGATTATAAACGTAAATGTGTATCTATTGCAACATGCAGAATACAGTAAAACAGAATCTAGCAGGCTACTGATATAACTGATAAGTTTTTGTTTTATATTTTCGAAATACAATTTTCTTTAAAGGTGCAACTTTTAATGAGTGTAACTTTAAGAAAAAACTTTGTAATCAAATGTGAATATCTTATAGCTTTGTAAATGCGGTTACAAATCGTGACAAACATGCATAGCAGACTGCTTATGATTTTATTTCAAACTTTACTTTTGATAGTGATCAGTTTGCCATACCACTTTATCTTTACAAACTAAGATGGTCTCGCAATCTCCTTTGGTGGCTTTATATGGTTCTGCTCCACTGGAAGACCCCAGTCAAACATATTTGTCCATGTGTAAAATTAGATTAGGCACAAGTGCCACAGTTAATTTATCAGTGATAGCTATGTATATAATCTATAATTTAAGCAGCTTTTTAATTTCATTTTATATTATTTTATGATTAATTTTTATCAGGCTTTAGATTAACAGCGAGCCTTGAAGCAGAAATTCGAATTCTCAGCACTTTAGTGGTTTTTTTCAGAAAGTACGTGACTTAGAGGGCTGATTACGGAGCACTAAATGTGAGAGGACGTGCGGAGAACACACATTAAACCGTTATTCTTATCGGCTTCGGCTCACAGAGTCCACAACATCTTTATTTACTCGTCTCTTTGATCACATTTTCTGTGTACACTAACAAATATATCTTGATTTTTGCTTTGTCGTCTAGGTACCGAGATTAAAGAATTGATCTATAGAGAACCTGGTTTCTCCAGCCTGCTGCCGTTACACATTTATATCTTTGACCAGGCCACGGATACAAGAATACATGCAACAGAAAATAAGTTGTTTATATACCTGTTTATCATGTGATCCGATCACAAGTGGTCAGGGAAGATAAACAGTTTACACCTACACAGTTCTTGTGACCACTTGTGTTTAGATTTCAGGGAGATGCTCTCTTATTTTGTAACTACTAACCTACTTTTTAGGGCAAAATCAATTTGACTTGAAAATATTCCAGAATAGCCCATGCAGAATGTATTTGAATCCCAAAAGTCCTTTTGGAACTTAGTCAGATGCAAAGTTATTCAGCCATCTTACTGTTGCTGAAGTCTCAGGTGACATGCAGCTTCAACACATCCAGTGTAGTCAACGCCATGCGCTGTAAAACCAAATACTTCTAGAGAAGCCAAGATAACAGCATTAATAATAGAAATGAAAAAACTGTGCTCTATATGCATTTGGAAGTTAAATCTCCCCTATGAATTAAACAGTGCATCTGAATGTAGGTCTGTACCTGTTTGATGAAAGAACCCACGGGTCTCAGCTTTACATTGATTTCGCAATATCCATGCATTAACCCAAGAGCCATTAGCAATTCAGCGTATCCTCGGTGGGGAAAATTGTTTTAAACATACAAGCACGTTCAGTTGATTCATTCGATTTTTTTTAAATGCATAATGCATCCCATCTTGAAGCATCTTCCGTTATGATTTTTTTAATATATCAAAACAATACTTTTATGGAACAATACATTTAGGAAGCATATACAGCCGCAGAAAAAATGAGAACCCATTTCAAAATTATTTTCAGTTTTTCTGAATTAACTATTTACTAGTATGGGTTAAGGTAAATAATCATTTTGTTTCAATGATGAACAATATTTATCCCAAATTTCAAATATAAATTTCATGTCTATTTGAATTTATCCGCAGAAAAAGGTCAAAATAACAGAAAATATGCTCTGTATTTTTTCAGACCTCAAATACTGCCAAGAAAACAAGTTTATATTCACTATCAAGCAATACAACAGTAATATTTGAATAGTTTGGATCCAAAACGATACAAATCTATTTGGCTTAATTTAAGTAAAAATGTGTTTTCTTTACAAAGTAAGTGGCAAGATGAAAACCACTATTGTCAGTTATTTTTTGAAGTTTCACATAAAATCTTTAAGTTCTAGTAACCAAAAAATTAAAATCCAGATTTTGATTTTAAAAGATTTATTATAAAAAGTTTCCCCAAAATGCAACAAATCCATGACATGTTTTTTTCAAAATGCAATAAATCCATAGAATCAATATAAAGTTATTATTCATATTGAAATGAGTTGATCCACATATGACAGCCTCTGAGTCAATATACAATACTGAAAAAAAAATACTTTCAATCAGTCATCGCTCCTAAAATGAATTCAACGAGTCATCATTTTAATGCTATAAATTAGTGCCTCATCTTCTTAATCTCCTCACGTAAATGATTAGATTTCGATGGCTTATGTTTCTACCCCACTACAGAACCAGCACAGGTTCATCAATGTCATCAAAATTATACATTTTTTGTTTGTTTGTTGAACACAAAGTACAAAGTAGATCAGGGAAACTAGGATGCCGACCGAAATTGTGAGCGCCGCCATTAGTGTTTACAATGCATGTAATGGTGTGCTGTGATTGGTTGAGTGGATATAAAAGTTCTAAATTAATTTTATGTGATAACCTCGATTACTATTACGGTTTTCATGTGCTTGTCAAATTGCAATCGAATGATTTTATGTCACTCCTGATGTTTGATTTTGTTGGAATTCAACAGAGACTGGACTGAAATGAACACAATAGATCTAATAAGGCTAAAAAAAATTGCGTTTGAAATGGAACACAGTACTTCTTCTTGCTAAGAGTTTTGGCACATCTTTTTCCCCAAAATAACAGCATGCAATGATAAGCCTGTAGCATTAGCAATGCAAACTGTATAAAGCATTTAAGTGATTTATAGCACCTAAACCGCAAGGAGGGTAATACATTTTGACAGAAGCACTTTATCAAGTCTGTATCAATATTATTTGGAAAGAGAGTGAATGGGAAAGAGGCAGACTGTATTTGTGTCTTTTGTTTTCTCTATGGAGTTGTAATGCATAGCATGATTAATGTGTGTGTGTTCCCATTCAACTTGGGGGATTTTTTGTGAGTTGTTGTGTGTGGAAGAGCAAGCAAGCAAAAGAGAGAAAAAGAGAAATAATGTGTGTGCCAGCATGCATGTGTCTGCAGTTCTCCAAAGTTTCCAACATCTTTTTAAAATCATTGGACCCCCACTCGTCTGCTTGTGTCGTTTAATTCATCTGTCAGTATTTTGTCACATCGAAACCAGTCACCAAATGATCTCAACAAACAAATCAGAGGCCATATTTTATTTTCCTTTAATGTAAAGCTTTGCCAGGCCGAGCTCAAAGCACAGAGTGGTCTCAGTCGAGAGAAGCAAGCACTTTGAAAAGCTCCTGTAGTGTCAGCGTATCGCTCGTGTTAAACTAATAGTATCAGTTAATTGATTGGCAGTGACTGACTCCTCCGGTAAGAGGCTGAAAGATGAGCCTACAGAATAAATGAGCAGTATTGTCGGTCTCAGCGCTTGGCTAATGAAAGAAAACGAAATTTAAAAGCTGTGGAACAAGACGGACCAAATCTGTGAAAAAGAGCGAAAGAAAGATCAATAAAAAGAGATGTATGAGATTTTCGAGAACATTGGCAATGTTCGGTTTTATTGTTAGACTCTTTTGATAAAATCAGAAAGCGGGATTTCAAACATCTATTCATTAACGTCTAGAAGGACTTGGGGGGGTGTAGCAGAAATAAGCTCAATCTCGACATTGTTCAGGCTTTTGATGATATATTGATGCATCTCTTGATATTTGCATGTATTGGGAAATGAGATAAAAGGCTGTTTCTCATACAGAGGAAGGAAAATACAGCAACAAATTATTTAAAGACCCATGACATTTTTTAATGATATTATTAATAAATTAATACTTTTTCTTGAGATTATGATTATTATTATTATGATAAAAATGCTTTATAAATATATTTGTCCTGCTAAATGAAAAAATATATATATATTTTGAAGAATATCTAGTTCTGGGGCAATTTTACTACCGTTGTTGGTGGCCAATGTTCATCAAAACAAAGAAAGCTATGCAGATTTGCAGCAACAAGAGGGTGAGTACATGATGAAGGAATTTTCATTTTTGGTTGAACTGTCATTTTAATGTCTAAGAAGTGTATTAAAATCACAATGTTAATTGTGAAACAATTGTTACATTTAATTCTTATTCAACCTATTTCACCAGCAATATCTTTGTGAATATACCGGGACCACGGACACTTTTATTACCTTCGAGTGAAGATCAAGAAACTAATTAAAACGTGCCTTGAGTTAATATTAACCCAACGACTTGATAGAGACTTAGACGAAAATATTATAACCTTTCTGTTCATCCAGACTCTCAAAGTTTGATCTTAACCCACGGCAGTGCGTTTCTCAGTCATTAGATCACTTTGTTTAATTTTTCTTCCTCTCAAGCCATCTCATTCATCACTGGATGGAGGCAAGCCTGAAGCTTCAAACACTCCTGTGTAATTAGCATGTAGATAAGAAAGCTACCAAACAGGTAATATGTCACTTTAAAAGCTCTTTTTAATGAGACAGCGAGATTGGCAATTGTATTTACTAGCAGGTGTGACTGTCAAATTATCCTGTTTACACAACAACTTTCAAGTCTCGCTTGTACAAATAAGCAACCAGCATCTTTTCTTCCGCACTTGCAACAGCCTTGGATAACACCGGTGACCATATGGTCAGTGACGTCAGTATGAGAAATCACGGTTTCCATAACATCACAGTTCTTATCACAATTAACAAGACATTTAATAAACAAGTCTGATCGAGGTGCGAGTTCATCCGTCAAATCTTAATTAAGTAATGTGGCTTTTGTGTGTGAAGCACCGCATATGGCTCTCACCCGGACCAGAAAACTGATGCCCGCTGTTCCAGAAAAACAGGTAAAACCTTGACCTGACACGTGAAGGCTCGCATGAAAATAAAAAATACTACTTATACTAATACTGTACTTTTCCCCAAAGGTGTGTAATAGCGCCACCTGCTGTAAAACAGTACGAACACTGATTGCCGTCATAACTCGTCTTGTGGCGGGAACCATTGAGATAACTCGTCAATGGCGGTGAAAGAGTAAACAACTACACTGATAAAAATGTATACTGTGCACTTTCAAACATGCTTCGCACACAAGAAAAATGTGAAATCTAAATTGATCAACGGTTCTGAACTGGTAAACGTATGACGATTTTTCTAACAAAAGAAAAACCTGACACAGAAGTGGGCATCAAATGTCCCATGTGAAGAGACACCAAAAACACAACAGGAACGATTTTTCAAATTTAGCAAGCATCTGCTCTCTGCTTTTCAGGTGAAAAAGAGCATTATTCAGCCAGGTCACTATAAACAAAACCCCCAGTGGCTGGTGAAAAATATCTGAAGCCTGTCTTCACAGTTGAAATGCTATTTAGGTCGAGCTCTGTGCCATGGCTGTCCTATGTGGTAGTCTTAACTAAAACAAATGGTCTTTTATTTCCGGCCTTCCTGTGCTAGTTCAGCTAGCCAAGCTGTAGGGCGGTAAACAAGACAGGCCAAAACCGCAGACAAAGATATATTTCATGCACGGACAGCAGAATCCCAATATATTCAGCAAACAAAAGTATCAGAGGAAATCTGTTGTGTGAAGCGCCATTGGCAAAGTCTGGCTGCGTAGGTTTGATCTCCTCAGCGTTCGCGTCTAATAGGAACTAAAATCATTTAGTTCTAATGATTCTTACATAACTCAGAAGGTCCACTCATTATCACTGACCTTGCTGTGCTGAGCATGATATCTAAATCTTTTTTTTTAACTGGGCATATGGTCCATCAGGGTAACTTGCTAGAAAGTGCCCAAAACCATCTCAAACCAGGGAAGACCAGCAATCCAGCTTAGGCTGGCATAAACATCTGGAAGACATCTATTTAATGTCTGAATTTACATCTGCATGATGTATTTTTTGCTCATCTGTAATACGTCATATACTGTATGTCACATTGATTGTTTCATCTACATTGACATGTAGCGGTTGAGCTTGGTATAGAAGTCCACATTCAAAATATTGGAGAGACAGGTTCGCCAAAGTCAAGTTTCACTCTATTGTTTATGAATTTTCCGCAAGTACTAGAGAATATGCAAAACAATGTAACAAAAAATTGTGACCAAAAATATATATTAAAGCGTGTTTTGTAATACAGTGACTTCATGATATGTAGGCATCCAACCCAGCCCCACTTCTTAATCAACATCATCTTTACTTATCCTGTAACACTGAACGGTATTAATCATTCTCTTCTCGTGCTGACTAACAGTAGGATACTTGCGAACTTGAGAAAATCAACATGCACTTGGGCAGATTTGATCAAGGGTATTCATTGGCTAGCGAGCAGCAGAGAAGACGATAAGCCATCTTCTATAAGTTAATTAGCTTTTTATCGCACAACACAATTACGAAATTGTCAAGCCATTGCTTTAAAGGGGGCGCAGAAAGCGTTTTGAAAGGAATACAATAACAGAAAGGTCGAGAGCAGAAGCAAGGGGAATGTCCATTCTGCAGGGGTGACACTATAGCTGTAATTCAGAGGCGGTGCTAAATCAGTGCCGGGAGCTTTACTCTACCTCCGTTGGTGAGTGGTGGCCTCATGCAAAGTACACAGTACAGGGGACTGAGCTCTAACTGCCATACTGATAAGGAAGATTAATGGGGTTGTCTCACCGCTTGGCATACGATCAGGGCTCGAGCGATCCAAATGTGACTGCTATCGCAGCCATCTGTATCCCCGCGAAGCAGCGAAGTGGATGAAACGAAAGGACAGTCTCGCAAAATCGTGAGAGCAAACTGTACACGCCGTGAAAGAGCTCAACAAAGAATCATCCAGCACGGGCCTTCAGCGGTTGTGGAGTGAACGTGCAAATCAAAGAAAATCGTGAGGTTAGAAAAGAGCAAAGGAAGGGTCGAGGAACATGGAAAAAATATTTTCTCGAAGATATTTGCATGGAAATTCCATCTCTTTCCATTGGTGTGATGTGAATCTGTGCCATTATCAGTCTGGTAATCTCAGCTTTCCGCAGCGCTGAGTCTTACACGCTGCTATTTTCTGAACACTTTTCCTTTCTGCATATCTCACAAACTTTCTCAAAGCAATAGATATGCTAAATGGAAAGCGCTGACTGAAAATAAAGAAAAACACGGTCTTGAAATAAAATAGCACGACAATCAAACATGTCCAGATTTGTCTTTGACAGGAGATAGACATGAAATGTGTGGGAGATTTTGACCCTATAGTCTGACTTTTGTATCGCACCCACCCCTTTAGCCATTTAAAGAAAATTCCAAATTTGTATGCATTTTAGGCTTCCATCTATCAGTCTATTGTAGCACAACATTGGGTGAAGCCCCTTAAGCCTGATGAAGTGTCTGTTAGCTATGGGTTTATAAACTGCAGCGGCTTACATTGTTATAGATTTAGCCTTGAATGGCATTGTTATAATTAAAGTGCCATTTTTTGTGATAACAGACAGAGACAGCATCACCAGCAACCATTCTGGTGCATTCCTTGTATTTGACAGATGGGCACAGCACAGGTTCTTGTTGAAGCTGCTATGTGCACCTGATTCATGGCAACCATAATCCTCATGCTTGTGTGTGTCATTAAACAATTCTGAGAGATGTTCTTGTTTAGGAACGTTGATTTGATGTAAGCAACACACTCCTTACCAAAAAGTATAATTCAAGTAAATGTTAAATTACAATGAACTAAATTATACTTGTAAGCATATATATAGTAAGTATACCAATGTAATGATAGCATTATTTTGAGTGTACTTTTTTAAAACTACTGTTCTTGTGTACTTTAAAAGGTACAATGTTATTTCGAAGATCTTTTGACAGAAATGCGATATAATATACATAGAGTAACTATGTCAACAGAGGTGTATAAAGACCTTACATCATGAAGCGTAATGTTTTAATTACCTTACAATGAGCTATTGCTATCTACATACACTGCGTGTCCCTTTACATGGAATTCATCATGTTGTTTTTTTACACCCTAAATGGCCAAACTGCTCTACAATCCACGTTTCATAAATATGTTATCTTCTTCGGCAAAGAAGCAAAAATTTGACAACATTTTAGTTCTGTGAAAAGGTGAAACTTAAGTAGACTTTGATTTAAGCCTTTACCTAGCAAAGAACACTGAATGCAAGGTCTATCTACAGTATGCATACAGTGAGTCTAAAGATGTGTGACTCTGGGCAAAGATATTAATATTAACCATATGTTCCACTGACGTTACAATGAATGGCAAGGAATCCAACGCTCAATATGGCCTCTATAGCGAAGGAAGTCCTACCTTCCAGTAAAACGAGCCAATCGTCAAGCAGTAAAGAATGACGATTCTCTGGGGCAGGGCTCTTGAGAGGTGCTTGCCAGCCTGTGTGCAAACTCAGTAGATTCTTTTTAATGCAATTTAAGCTTAGCAAAACAAAGTTATGAAACAATTCATTTCAGGTTTAATTATATACTTCCCCCATTCAAGTATATAGGACTGTGGACTTGCTATGATGTAAATAGCTGCCCAGAGGCATTGCAAACATGGCCGCCGAATGGCACGACTTCTGTAAACGGACTTTGCTCTGGGTCTCATGGGATTCCACTGTGAAAGACCTGAGGCCACACCATAGTTAAGATCTGACAAATTTTACACAAATTTGACACTGTCAATCACCAGATACTGATAGCAACCCCGTTATCTCTAGGAATCTCAGGCTCTCCGCAGAACGCAGCAGCACGCCACACTTTACAACAGCCTAAAATGGCTCTTGTGACACCCCTTTTCATCCCTCTCCACTGGCTACTTGTGACTCCTACACCCCATCAAGAACCCTGCATTCAGCAAACCAGCAGCGACTTGTACTGCCTTCCCATAAGGGCAGTAAATCGTTTTCACGCTCATTCTTACATTACATTACATTTATCCATTTGGCAGACGCTTCTATCCAAAGTGACTTACACTGCTTTATCCTATACATTTTACCTAGGTATTTGCAATCCCCTGGGATTGAACCCACAACCTTTCGTTGTTAAGACAATGCTCTTACCACTGAGCTTCAGGAAAGCTACAGGAAATCCTCATTCACAACTCCTTCCTGGTGGAACATTCTTCCTAATTCTGTTTGGTCAACCACATCTCTAACAACATGAAAAAAAAACTACTTAAAACCCATCTTTCTCTCAACAGGTAGTGGTCTAGCATTTGTTGAAACCAGTAACTTTGCATTGGCCTCCATTGTATTATTGACAAGTCGCTTTGGATAAAAAGGTCTGCTAAATGTGAAATAATTTAATAATTAACACAAAATATGAAATTCTGTGAAAGATTTTAGGATGTTTCTATAATACAGTCCCAAATAAGCCTTTTCCCCAACAAAATAACACAGACGTGTATACCTTACACATATTTTTGCGCATTAACAGTAAGCAACACAGCTTTCCTCCAAAGCTCTGCTAAGTTTATCACCATTTCTCTGCCCTTCGTGTCCAATATGAGGTCACTGTAAAATGTCATGAATAACTATTAGACTGTGCCATAGTTTCTCCCTCTCAGACAACGAGCATGATATGAAGGGCACAGCGGAGGAACGATCCGGGGCCGAGCTGAAGACAGCAGCCCGAGGACCTATGTCAAGTCGAGACTCTCCCCTCCGCTAATCTGCATGGCATTTATCAACCAGATCGCCCTAATGGAGATGTCAGCAGAGAGAGGGAATACGAGAGAGGGAAAAGAAGAGGCCATTGGCGGCACTTTTGCCTTCTGAAAGGCATCGTGACAGAGACGAAGAGCTGAGGAAAGATTAGTGATGTCTCCAAATGAGACCTCGGGCTACTTTAGTGAGAAGGAAATTGTAGCTCTTTAATCATATTAAAGCGATGTCCATGACCAGGTTAGGATGGGAGGTTGGTCAAACCGGAACTAGATTTGGGGTCAATACATTCAGGATCCTACAAACTCTATAACCACGGAACAATGTATTGTGGAATGACAACAAAAAATGAAATATGGCTAAAAAAGATTTTTACAGAGATGGTGACCCTTTGGAAAAAAGGTGAGCAATTTTATATCCTGACACATCTCTGTGACATATCTTTTGGAGAAGCCATATTACAAGGTCTTAAAGACAAACGATTCCAATCAAAGGTCAAAAACAAAGATGGACCTTTGAACCAACGTTTAGCTTGTTATCATGCTTACAACTCCTCTGTTCTAGTTACGGCGCTGTCAAATGATCCTACCCACCTCCTCCATCATGTTGACCTCACACAGACATTTGTCTTTTCTCTGTTTGGGCTTTTCGAAAACCAGGGGAACTGTTGCCACTTTGGCCTTTAATATCTCTCACGCATCCACTATGATAAAGGACGGTCGGGGCATGGCTTCTCATTGCCGTGGAGAAAACGGACTGGCGGAGCAACAGATTAGCACAAATATGCTGAGTCACTTAGATGGAAAACTCTGGGTCACTTTGCTATGTGAATGTCAGCTGGAATTGTTTAGAGGCAACATAGCTCAGTTAATTCTGCATTTATAAAAATCATTATTTTTCATTAGTGTAAATATTTTTTATGTCAACCACCATGCAACTGCCAAAAATTCTTAAGAGCAATGAACCAATGATCCACTTTTAACCTCCAAAGAAATTACGAAGCATCAAAGTCATTTGTAACAGAAATTAAAGGGACAGTTTACCCCAAAATGGAAATTCTGTCATCATGTATTCACCTTCTTGTCATTATAAACCTGTATGAAGAAAAATGAAGATATTTTAAAGAATGTTGTTAACCAAAAACAAATGAAACCCGTTGACTTCCATAATATGGACACAAAACCAATGCAAGTCAATGGGCACTACCATTGTTCGGTTACCAACATTCCTTAAAATATCTTCTTTTGTGTTCTGTTGAAAAAACTAACACATGCAGGACTGAAATTACAAGAGGGTGAGTAAATTCTTATGGAATTTTTATTTTTGGAAGAACTATCCCTTTAAAAGACATATTTCTGCGATAACATTACCATAACCTTGTGACTTTAGTTTAATTATAATTTTGCATCTGCAGGGGGGGCAAATAAACTCATGTGTAGGTTCAGACCCCAGCATGAGCCTTGTTAATGAGTCTTCTATTATACAAATAAAGTTCTTAATGAGCTACGTTTAAAACACCAATATAATGAACCTGTTCTGTGCCCGTTCCCCTCAGTGGAAGAAAGCTCCATGTGGCTCAGTGGTCCTTTAGTAGAACTCCATCTCTGCAACATCTTTATCTCGGGCAGAAATTGAGGATTAGTGTGAACCCCTCTTGCACAGCAGTTCTCCTTCAACGTTCCTCTGTGGATTTCAATTATGTAAGGCCCATCTCCTCTCGCACAGCTCAAAGGACCATCCTCGTCTCTGAAGTCAACCTCAAACTACCATCTCATTATATTCACACCTCCTGAAAAAGGCTCCTTTTATCTTCTATGAGGTGTTGCTTAATCAGAAGTAAAGAAATGGGTCAGACGTGTTTTGGACGAGAGAGATGCAAACCCTCTAAGCGTTCTGCTAAATTAACGTGTTTCAGTACAGTGCTTTTTTCATAAAACTACAATATAATGAAACTTTGAAAGTTACTAGAAAATGTTCAAAATCAGCTTTGGTAATGAATTGGATGTAAATTCCAATGGTCTTATTTCTAATTTCTACTTAAACACATATTACACTGCAAAGATGACATAGTACTGATTCTAGTGCATTTGCAGAAAACACGACAACTAATGATTTCAATAAAAGATACAAAATATAAATTAACATTATTCATATTTTGCGTTTAAGAAGTAGTTCATCCCCCCCAAAAAAATCATAATTACATTCAAAACCTGTATGTCGCAGCTGTCCTTCTGAAAACTTGTATCTCCATATTTTGTGAATTTTATTTTCACCATAAATTATTTACTGTATGCTTGTCACTGGGTTCTACAGTAACCAAAAAAAGTATTAAAAACTGCTTGTCAACTTTGTCCTTTTAAATGATGTTAAATGTTTTTTGTATTCCATTTCCTGAAAAACGGCTCATTTGGACATATGAGGTTTTAGATATGAGTTACTTTTTCTTCGATGAAACACAAAAGATACTTTTTAGAAAAGTCTGTTTTTTGTGTCTATACAATAAAAGTCAGTGTAGTTCAGAGATGTTTGGTTACCAACATTCTTCAAAATATCTTCTTTTGTGTTCTGCAGAGGAAAGTACAATTTTTGAAAAGTGAAAGGTTTGAAATAACATGAGGGTGATTTATTGATCAAAGAATTTTCATTTTGGAGTGAAATACCCCTTTAAAAGCAGTGACATTTCCTTTAGCGTATGCAAATCGCGTTTCATTTGGTTGCGCACAGCTCTGAGCATTTCTAATTTTCTGGACAGCCTTGAGAAGTTTCATGTGTCTTAAGATATTTGGCGATTCAAGAGAACATCGCTGTGGATAAAAATCATGTACAAAGAGTGACTGAACATCAGATCTCGCATCTGAAGACACAAATGCACATATACACGAACAGTCATACAAATGGATTCAAGTGGGAACATTCTGTGAGGAAATGATGAGACTTTAGATGACACACTCCTCTGAGCGACCTTGTTTATTCCCTGTGTTTCATGCGTTGTGTTTGGCTCCGTGTGAGTTTTCATTAATGTCAGTCAGCAGGGCTGTGAAACAGAGGCAAATCACTGTCTCACTTCTGTCAATCCTGCCGTCTCGCCTTCCTCTTCGCCTCACTGGATCTCTCGCTCTCCCTCTCTCTCTTTCTTTCAATTCTTGCTCTCTCACCCACCTCAGTCACCTTACAGGGACCTACAGACACAGTCTACTTGCCATTTAGCTGACCTAGCAGTATATTTTTGAAGTGGGATGAGGACTGAGTTTTAGGAAGGGACAGTCATTTAGATAGACATGGAAAGAGAGTGAAATGTGGTTCAGAATTTAAATTCTGTGAAAGAGATAAAGGCCACAGCTGAGTGAGACTGACTGATGTACACACCCAGATTAAACTGTAAAGAAATGAATGATAGTGGCAGAGATTTGCGTAATTTGAATGTATAACTAGAAATACATGTACGTGTGATCTGCTTGTTTTATCATTATAGATTAAATGATTCTCTAAACTGTTGAATGCGGAAAACGAGTATGTTAAATATCTACATCTTAAAGTCCCCGTGAACTAGAAATTGTGATCGTTTTACTTTCGTATTTTGACACATTTCCGAGTGAAAAGGAATTTCGAATGGGAAAAATACTGGCCGTGGCTTTCATTTTTTCTGCGATTTCATTGGATCTAGCTATAAAAACAGCCGTTGTATTTTGAAATGGAACTGGCAGCAGACTGACAGTTGAAGGGGAGGAGTTAACAGATAGGGGAGGAGTTAACAGATAGAGGAGGAGTTAACACCGTCCAAGATGTCTAACATATGAGATATAAAATGGATTATGAGGGCACACAAATTTTAATAAGAGAATGACCCACATTCATAAACCATTTACAATAAAGGTTGCAATATTTCATGAAAAAATAAACATTGTAATTTTCACTGGGACTTTAACCATAGCTTTTTTAACTATTCTATAACCTGATTTTCCTAATTCTTATAGTAAACAGGGTGCTAAAACTACATCCCTCCAGATTGCATCTCAGAGGAGAGAGGGGTACGTCACAAAAGCGTATTAACTCCCATCCGACACCATTCTTTTCTCCCTTGAATTCAAACATGAATCTACATTGAAAAGAATCAGACACCCCTACATAAATGCATACAGACCAAATTGCAACCAGAGCCGTTGAAAGAGCTAGTCACATCAACTCCGTTCACTTCAATCAATTTTTTTTTATTCACAGCAATGGCGGTTCATGGAGACTCTCAATAGTTCCTGGAAATTACTAGAAACGCATTGAGCTACAGCAGATTAGACCAATAAAGATGAACTTTTAAGAAATTTAAAGGATAAATAATAAAGTATTAAAGAATTAAAAGAATAACCCTACATTATGGAACTACTGGAAGTCTTCATGAATCACGTGACCCTCAAGCATCTAGAACTTACGTTGTCTCAACTCTCCCTCTTAACAGCTCTGGTTGCAACCACGCAGCTACATCTTCAACCTGGTAGAACATCTTAAAAATTGGTGGGTGAAAACCAATTCGAGATAAGCGATGAGCTAATGATCACATGGGCGGCACTGGTGTGACCAGTGGATCTGCACACACGGCTGAGAAGCAGGGGAGCTGCAAGACTCTGAGGGATCTAAATCAAGAGAAACAATGTCAGAAGAAAGTGGTCTGGCCAACTGGCACCAACTTTCATCGAACCTCAAATAGGCAACAGCTGCTTGCTAAATCATCTGTAAAAAGAAGCAATGCCGCCCAAACTCTATTTAAATACCACACCTTCATACCATTCATATTTAATTGTTGGGAGAACAGCTGGTGGCTTGTTTTAATTAAAGGACAAGCAGGTTTCATTGTCTTGTGGTGCATTCAAGTGCAAGGTCCTCCATCTCCAGAACTGCCGCAGGAGGAGATAACCGCGCATCCAACTAGTCGAATGCGGCCACATTTAAGATAGATAATGACCCATTACTGTCGCAGATCTTTATGTTATTGTCTTACACAGCACCGATTGCTTTTAGACAACCATAGCTAGGTCTTGATTGTTTGGACTAAAACTCAAACTCGCCCGTTGCATCAGAAGCAAACTAAACTACATTTACGATGCAACATTTTTGGATGTTTGCTTGTGAAAGTAAAACAGAAAATGCAAGTAGTACATTTCACAAATAATATTCCAAATAAAATGAATTTGAAGTGACAACAGTAATGTACGCCATTGTGATAACGAGGCTTAGCAGTTCAGTTCGCTGTGATGATTGTATTTGCTGCGATTTATACTGTTTAGTAGCAACGTATAAATGATCAAAGAGGTAAATGGAATAATGTTTGATGGCGATTCAAAAAGAACGAACAAAAAATGTTGAAGGTTATTCATCTGCATGGTACGCAGAACATTTCTGCCACCCAGCAAAAACACAATGCTGAAGATTCAAGGTTAATTCAAGTGGAGGACTTTTTTTATATTTTGTAAACGTATAGTAAAATGTGTGTTTATGCCTGCCTAATGCTATAACTCATATGAACTCTGTGCTCTTTGAGTCATGATTGTGTAGTTTCGCCTACTGAAATTCCATCTACAGAAGTCATAATATAATAAACCAACAGGGGGCTTGAGACTTTTTAAAAGTCAGATTTTTTTAATTGGACTGAACAGTTTAAAATAGTAGGGTGGTAAAAGTGCACTTGCACAAATGCTTGTTTTCTCTAGGAATGTTTTTCTATGTTGGTTTCGAGTACCAATTTCAAAATGGCCTTGCGCAAAAAGTCAAAACTAGATATATTCATGCAGCTGTATTATGTAGTAGCGTAACGCTGTAGTATTTAATAAAAGGTTAAATGTGTGACTTTGGAAAAGGTTTAACTTTTTTTCAGGTATTTGAATCAAGATTATACAGAAACTACCGGTGAGTTTTTGGTACCCCCAGTATTACTTTTGGCTCAACAACCTGTTCCTTTTATCTAATCTGTAGCCACAGGGCACAACCACCTAAAACTTTCTTTTATTCACTTAGTCCACTCAAAACAGACCAAATTATGTGAATGTGAAATCGCCGAAATATTTGATGTGTCCCACTGCTTGATTTTTTGCACCCCGAACCCCATCCCCCCCATGCCTTGTCTATGGCCCAGTGACTCTGTCCAGTTGGGCTTCCTCTCTCTGCCTAATCCCTGTACCCTCCAGTGCAGAAAGGGGCCATGGCTGAACACGGCCTGCCGCCGATCTCAATTAGTACAGGGCACAGGCTTGCTGGAAAAAAATCAAGTCATTTTAGAAAGATTACTTTTTTAAGCTTCTCTGCTTTTCCATTATTTTCTTCCCACATCAGGGGCTCGAGTCCATCTTCCTCTCCATCCTCCCATTTCCGTGTTGATATCCTCTTCTCGGAACACACAGTGCTCGCCTTCTGAGATAAGTTCTATTGTTTTCTGCGCTTCGAAATGGACCCTATTTACTTTAATGCATATATCTGCTCTTATTATGCATGGTTAATCTATAGATGTTATACTGTTGCTTTCACAATTACTCAACCACCAAAATGACCTACATAACGCTTTCTCTTCACTCGGAAATATGCCAGCGGGCTGAAACCCAACAATAAACTAATTCTATAGCATTTTGCTTCGGCTCTTATGTAAACGTAACATTTGCAAGATCTCCATGTCATGGATTTGTAATATTCAGAGTCCTTTAAAAAGTTCAAAATCAGTCAATTTTCCATGCATAATCATTTGCATAGCTGATATTATATTTATCAATGACTTTATGAAATAGGTCAGTGATCAAAGTCAGATCCATTCACTCTATCACAGACAAGACTCATGCTTTTCTGACTCAGCGTGGCACTTTTGGAGATAAAATATGGGTGCAGGAGTTGATAAGGAAGTACAGCGTCATTTCTTGCAGATAAGAAAAACAAAACAGAGACTGCATTCTTATATAAGTGAGAACCCCATTACTAAAAGCGTGCCCACCTTTGGTCTTGCTCTAGGTTAAAATGTGGTCCACCTCTGCCATCTACTGTTCTGGATGAGCAGCTAAAAGTCCAGAAGAATGCCCTCAAACACTCAAATGTACTGAACAGATCCTCTAAAGGTATTATAATAATAACAACTTCTTAAACCACCCCTAAAAGCAGTACTTTGAGCCTTCCAGGCTTACAGCTATCTCCTGCCTTTACTTCACAGCATATAAACTTCAAACTATCTTAGCAGGAAGCCATACATTACAAAATCACACATAAAATCACTGACCATCTGTTTCTTTGGCAAATGGCTTTCCGCACCGGGGAGAAAAAATGTGATCAATTTGAAAGGCATGAGCAAACTGAAAAACGACTGTTGCCTTGCTTTAATTGTAACCACTCAAGTGGCTCTCGCTTTGGCGAGCTAAGTGTCTTGATATTTGAAGCGCTCGCTGACTGCGGAGTCGATGTGGAGGTTTCATGAAGCAAAGACGTCTATTACAATGTCTCTGAATAAACAAAGAATTTGTTTATAAATGAAGGTAATGATTCTTGGTTTGTAAACATTTATGACTCAACGACATCATTTTAGATTAACCCTATAATGATTGAAAAATGCGTATTATCCATTGTTTTAAGTCACATGTCCGACCAGGGAGGGTTTTTTTCGACACCGGTTTATTATTGTGGTACGTTCAACCTCATATATAGAAAGAGGTGAATAAAAAAACAAGTAAAATTGTTTTCTTACATGTCAGTCAAGTTTCCCAGCAAGCTTCAATGTGGACAAGTCAAACATGGAGCTACGTGAGATTGGAATTACCTTAACACCAGAACAAATTGATACCCCAAACTTGCCTTCACCTCTGACCTTTACCCTCTAACCTGACCTGTAGCTCATTCCATGTTCTGCTGAAGGGTCATTATTGACAAGAAATTGTTGTGTGAGCACCACAAGTTGAGCTAGATGGCATCAATGTACCCAAGGGAAAGCTGGAGAGATGCTGAAGGGAAGAGCCATGGCTGATATCTACAGTGGATTGTCCATTCAGGCCTCCCCCGAGTGCAGTCGAGCCCTTGCTTTGTGCTTTATGATGTGTGTCTGGACAGTCGCTTTTCCCTGCATTCAACAGGCTGCCAATTAATCAGCTTCTTCGACCCACTGAGAGTCACTCATGCCTGCAGTCTTTTCCTCTAGAGACGTGACACCCCTCTCTCTCTCTCTCTCTCCCTCTCTCGATCTCTCTTCTCTCTCAAACATGATTAATCTCCAGACAGCTGCAATTTTTCACCAATGGACACTCAGTCTCCCAAACATATGTATTACCTTAGGTGTGCATTATCAGGACCCTACTGATTAATTGTAGCAACAAATGTTACAAATTGAAGTCTCAAGATTAAGAGGCAACATATCTTTGTGCCCCGAGCAGCCTTTTATTCTGACAGAGATGTAAAGTAGCCACAGAACCACCTCTTCTAATTATAGACTGAAATCTTTTGCAGATTAAACACGTCATATCACAAGGAATCAAATGATGCTTTGTTTGTTGAGATGAAGTTCTTTGTTCATTACCCAAAATATTTAGTAATTTTACTATTTTGATATCAAACAGATGAACACATGTTTTTTACATTCCACATAAATTGAGGGCACACATACAGCTATCAAATGTGTAGGAACGTGGTGAGCCGAGAAGAAAACAGTAGCTATTGTATTATTCTTAAACACAAGAGGTACTAATGAGAAAAATGTGCCATTGCCATTCCTACAGTATGAATGGGTAAGGGAATCCAACGCTCAATATGACCGCCATCGCGAAGAAAGTTCCATTCCTGACAGTTGATATCTGGTTTACCTGTTGGAAATATGCTATTCAGTTGTGATTTTGGCCAGTGATGATCAGGACATATATACAGGACTGTTTTCTAGTTGTGACTGAAATTGCTGCCCTGAGGCGAAACATGACCGCCAAATGCATGACTTCCCTAAACGTTCCCGATTAAACCTTGGGCTCATAATGGTCGTGTGTGTCTACTCATCCATGCTAAGGAGACCAGCTTTCGAAAACCAGTTAAAGATAATTACATGCTTTAATATGATAATATAACAGATTGCAAAAGAAACCGTTACTGTATGACGAATCAGTTAAAAGTATTCAATGGGTTGGGCGATGTCTTCCAAATTGGCATCGGACGATGTCTACAGTGAAACATTGTGATGGTCGATGACATAAACATGTCATGACATGTTGTTATAAAGTGTGGCGTGTCTAGGCATGAGCTGGGCAGAGACACATCTTTATACAGCGTGAGCTGAGCAGTTATAAAGTAAGGCTTGATTGTATTGTCTTATGTTATATTCAATAAAAAAAAGTTAGAAACGAGGATGTTACGAATCACTCAGCTCACGATGCGATGCGACTCACCATACTGATCTCACGATACGATTAACTCAGTTTATTTTTACAAAATGAGTTGACACAAATTAGGAATTAACAACTGACCTTTTATTATTTCTTATATGCTGCACGTTTCTTTGTGAAAGAAAACTAAATCCAAAGCGAATTCTAAATCAAATAAAAAATGAATATGTGGTGAGTGATAGTTTGAATCACCTGAGTGCACACCGGTCCCGCATATCTCACGGAGGAAATCGGGAGTATAAGAGGACGAGCGACGGTACCGCTGAGGGCCAGGACATGTTTAAGTTTGTACTTATGTTCTTATGGCCGGCAGTCGACCGTGAGGTGGCTGCTGGCCTTTTACTTCCGTGCTATTGTTTGTTTATTTCGATTAAACTTTAATTACATGTTTGCAGGAATCTCTTCAAAATAAACAAACTAAGACTTTGTCTGTACTTTTATCGGCTTTTTAACATAAATATCAGCATATCCGCGTTTTACAAGATTGCAGTAAACACAGCAACCCCTGCTGTTCAAAACATGTATTGCGATTTAAATAAAATCTCAACCGTCACATAATATAATCGATTTTAAACCAACTCACGGTGAATCGAAACATCCTTATTAGAAATTGAGGCATGTCTTCTTTAAACAACGCAGGCTCCACAGACACCCGTCTGTATACAAAGAGGGCAGCACAAACACACATCTTCGTTATACAACGCGGGCTTGCGCAAACTGTGTGTCCTGCTTTGCATAATGCTGTGTCTTAAAATCTAAATCACATTATATACAATTTAATTGATTAAACTGAATATTATGTATGGGATTGAGAGAATCATCACATGTTGGAAGACCTTAATTAACCTAAATTGACTCAATTAGAGATGTGAATTCAGGTATGGATTCTATGATATACTATTCATCACTGAATATCATCGTCTTCATAAAGAAAGTCTTGTTACATGAAAAACAGAGAAATTTAGTTATTACTTTATAAACTTCCTTGGCAGTCATCTACGAGAAAACTAACTGCACACAGTAATTCCCCATTATTAAGCTTCCCATTCTCAACGTGCCTCTAGACATTGAAAGCTCTCGGACAGCTGCATGTATGTATCAGAAATGTGCTCCCGTATCTCACTCCTGCCCCAAAGATGGATTACATTCATTTCTCACGCACGGGTCCTGATTTTCTTTACCTCAGGGCTTTAAAAATGAATGTATCAGAAATCTGATGAATGTAAGCTGTGAAGGTGATGTGAATACTCTATAGGTATGACCTTGTTTTATATTGTATATTGTTTTATATTATAGAAACGCCAGGATCAAAGGAAGAGACTGCTCAAGTGCTACTAAAAAATTGACATTCTCCACCTAGGACCCATGAGCCATTATCTGCAGTGAGTTTATATGTAAGCAGCCTGCATCCGCAACCTACAAAAAAACATCCCTATACCGGTACTACCAACTAGCTCTCTGTAAACAATTACGTTAAAGTAGGAGACAAATGTTTAGACTGTGAACTGAGCGCAGTTGGTTTTATCTCAGCTCAACCACTGGGTGGATAAGATCAGCACTGGGGCCGCGGCGGCCTCGGGTTTGGGTTCTGGAGGACTAAATAAGACTCTGGATGACAGAGCTGCACCTCGGTGTAATGAGTAAACACATCACAGCGGTCAGTGATTTATAACACAGCTCGTAGTGACATTTTTGCGGCGCTGCTGGGCCAGCGTGCATCATCCTTGATCTCTCTTTTACTTCACCTCTCTTATACCTTTCTCTCCCTCATTTTCTCCAGTACAGACGAGTGTGGAATTCTGAGTGCTGTACTTCAGCAGTGAATAAAGTACATTGCCCTTGTGTGTGTTTTAGAGGTGTTGGCAGTGTGTGTGCTGTGGGAGGGTCTGAGAATGAGGTGTGTGAATAGTGATGTGCATTAGACAGTAATAAAGACCACAAAATAAAGGGGAAGAGTAACGCTTGTATCTTTGACACCGCCCTCCATCTCTTGTGTCTTCTGAAGGACGTTCGGCTAGCATGTGCGCATATAAAACCTCTCTCTTGCCCCGTCTCTCTCTCTCCCCGTGTCTGTCTCTCTATCTCTCTCTCTTTCTTTCCCCTTGTCTCTCTCTCCCCGTGTCTCTCTCTCTCTCTCTCTCTCTGTGTCTTTCTTTCCCCTTGTCTCTCTCTCCCCGTGTCTCTCTCTACGTGTCCCTCTCCATCTCTCTCGGTTTTGTGATTGAAAGTATGCTAGTATCTACACTCTACAGGCACCTTTCCACAAGTTCTAGATTTTCATTGCAAAAAACTAAATCCTGATTTGTGTTTGCATTCCAGGAAAATAGTGATTAAAACGTGATTCATTAATTAATTAAAAAGACTTCAGAAACAAAATACCACAGTTAATAAGTCTTGTTTAAAAAAAATCTGTATCTGTTATCGTATTTCTAAATCACTGGTAAATAGTTCAAATCATTTCCATTTCATGAATGTACAAAAATAAATAATTTTGAAATGTATATGTGGAGACAAAGGCAAAGTCATATCGGTGGCACATCTGAAGCATTTTAAAGCTGATCACTACTTTATCATGGGTAAAATGATATAACCACTTACAAATGACTTTCATTCATTTTAATTGGTAAATGAAAGAAGTCAAAATGGAAGATGTGTAGAAGCTCTAGTTCTGTGTTCTGTAACTGAGAACACACATTCGGTTTACATTCATTTGCAATAAGTTTACAGTATTACAATGTACAGCCCATGATAAAAATGTTGATATACACAAAATTTATTAGCGCTACAAACAGAAAATTTCAGTAGTATATTGTGTTGGGAAAAGTGTAATAATACAATGTACTAGAATGTCATGCATTTAATATTTCTTTTTTAATGTAAAGATGATTTGCAACAATGAAAAACAACGATGCTATATAATATGCAAAATACAATATAGAAATAAAGGATATAACAAATACTAATACTAATATTTGCTTTACATGATGATCCCCCTCGACAACACTAAGTGTCAGTAAATCCAAGAATATGCCATAGAAGAACCTGGATGTGAAGAAAACTTTTCAGGTACCTTTAGTTTGTGTATGGTAATACAAATGGTAATCAGTCTTCTAAAAATACGGTTACAACACTTACTATAATTAAACCGCAGGTTATTTAAAACGTGTTCAGACCACCATCTATATCTGGACTAGTGTACTTTTTTAACACAACAAAAGTGTTGACTTAACACTGCCTGCAGTATTTCTATGTTGTAGGCGATGTATTGTCCCCAGCACAGCACTGCCCAGTCAGGAGAAATTGTACATTATGAGGAAAGAGCGACATATGGGCTTAATTAATGAAGTAGCACATTGACTACAGGGTAAGACTTTGATGGTTAGTTGTCCAAAGCCTGAGAGAGAGAAATGAGGTGATGCTCTCCTCCTATGAGAGCAATAAGAAAGAATTAACATGCCGACATCAGGCAGTTTTAAAGCACTTCAGAGCTGCTCCTTTTCTGTCATCTGTACTTTTATTTTCAGAGCAAAGAAACAGCCAGCTCAACACTTCCACATGCAAAGACCAGAAAATGTTGGTCTAAAAGATGCAATGGGGTGCGTCTTCAACTGAGGGCATTGTTAAGTCTCAGCACTTTTATTAAATCAGATCATGTTACAAAAAAAATATTTTTTGCATAGAATTGCTATTTATTTTGTATAAATGTTATTGGGCTGTCAAACCATTAATCACGATAAATCGCATCAAGAATAAAAGTTTGTGTTTACATAATATATGTATGTGTACTGTGCATATTAATTTTGTATTTATAAACGCATAACCTGAGATCATGAAAATTACATTTCATGCAGCGTGTGATGTTGCGGTGTTTAAAATTATGCAGTCTGCTTAGTTGTAAATCCGAAGGTGGATGAATAACAAAGTTATTGGCTTGGAAATAAGGGAGTCAATTCTGAATCACTCAAACGAGTCTTCCGTAGTCCAATTCGCGAACCACCACGGATTAATGTAACTACATATAGTCCCCGCCCACATTTTGCTTGGACTGCACTTGAAAACTACCCCAAACCATGTAGCTCGTTAGCCTCCTTCGCGGTAGACCAATCGCAGCAGAGTAGACCATCTGACCAATCACGTAAAAGTAGGTTAGTGGAAAGGAGGGGATTAGACGGATGAATCATGGAATGAATCATTTGAGAGTCAGTCAAGAAGTAAGGTAAGAATAACTACCTATTATTACACCTATGTACATAAACTTTGTTGGACATTCCATATACTAAAGTAGGTGATTAAAAATCCCTAGTTATGTATGCTTTAAATAAGTCCATCTCAATAATTATTTACATAATATATATTCATGCATGAGTATGTTTTTGTGTTTAAAGCGCACAGACATATGTTATGTAAACAAACTTTTATTCTGGATGCAATTCAATTGTTTGACAGCCCTAACATTTTATTAAATTACACTGAAATATAAAAATCCATTATAAACATCTACATTAAGAAAACAATAGATTTACAATACGGCATGTGTAAATAAAAATGTTAAATTATTCATGATTATTTTATAGATTTCATTTTAGGATTATTTTTATATAAATGCTGGCTACATGAAGGAATAAGCCTTAGCCAGTAAGAATAAACTGCCATTTTATTAAAAAGAAATTTCCATCATTATACCATAATAGGCAACCCTGTGGAAATAAATACTTCATGCTAAAGTGTAAAAGACTCCTACTCTGAAAAATCAGTAAACATCCAATTGTTATCACACTAAAAAATTACACAACAGGCAATATTTTCAATTTTACATAAGCAAGATAATTGTACTGAAGATATAAAATTACAAAATATTGTGAATATAAAATATTATTGAAAATTAAGATACTGTATTTAAATCATCTGACACTAGATGGCAGAACGCTGCATGTATATTCACCATTTTGAACATCATTTTAGCAATGCTAATAACAAGTAAAGTAAGTACCAAAAGCAACACTCCAAAGAAAAGCTTACTGGATGCATTATACACAGTGCTATACTCTGAAGTAACTTGGTGTTTCATACAGATCACAAAGTACAGTGAATGAATATGATAACCAATCGGAAAATATCATTGCAGTCTTTTATTAGGGTCATCTGCATAAAAAAAGTGTGTGTTGTGTGTGAGTGTAGGGTGGCTGACAATGTGTTTGAGTTTTGAGATTTGTTTAGCACTACAGATGTGTTTATGATTTTTATTGTTGTGCAACTGCACTGTTTATTATGGGTGTTTCCATGCCATGGTTTCCCCTCAAGAGAGTAAAAAACTGCTCTGAAGTCCAAATAGCTGACTGCTCAAAATAAGAGTAAGAACGTCTGTGTTATACCCGTTTTTAAAACTATGGCTATAGTTATACTAGCAATATTATTTTTGCCAGATTGAAGCCTGGAGAGAGAACAAGAATAGGGCATTTTTACAGGCACAAACATAAAACACTCTCATAAAATAAAAACTGCCTTTGAGCAAGCATAAGATACTAAAGACGTGTCAGAAACTCTTTTAACATTTATGTTTTAAGAGGCGTTTAGAAAGCAATTCAGAAAGAAAACTTCTTTCCTCTGAGTGCAGTAAAAAAGCCTTGTGGCGTACATCAGAAACATTGTAGTGATTGTATTGATGAATGGAGAATTAAACGGACAGTTCACCCTTCATGTTGTTTTACCTCCATGACTTCGCTGGAACACACCCAGAGTTATTATCTAACACTAACAGAATGTTCAATCTATACTTAGTTTTATTATATGAAAGCGAATGGTGACTACAGCCATTCCAAGTCGCCATCCACCTCCATGTCACGGAACGGAAGGAAACAACCCAAGCGCAGGCAGCAATGAAGGGGTAAACAGAATATTTATTCGATAAAATAATAATCCTACGATGGGGAAAACAAGAAACTTTAGAAACTCTAACAGAAAACTTCCCTCGAGGGGGGCAAAACAACAAGGTCCAGGATAATCTAAATAATAAGTCCAAACACACGGGAAACAGGAACAAGGCAATCCAAAACACAAAGACGTCAGACAATGCACATAAGTAAGCGTACAGCGGCGTACAGCGGCGTACAGCGGCGTACAGCGGCGTACAGCGGCGTACAGCGGCGTACAGCGGCGTACAGCGGCGTACAGCGGCGTACAGCGGCGTACAGCGGCGTACAGCGGCGTACAGCGGCGTACAGCGGCGTACAGCGGCGTACAGCGGCGTACAGCGGCGTACAGCGGCGTACAATTAACCAGCACAGGACAATGAACACAAGGATGTTTTAAAGGGAGACAGACAGAGGTTAATTAACAAGGACCAGGTGATAGGGAGGAACACTCGAGGAAAGCTAACGAGGAAACAAGATGGCGGGAACAAAGACGCAGACCAGAGAGAGAGTATAGCAAGCCAAAAGGATCACCATCTCTCCCTCCACGCACAACCTTAGGCTATGCCATGACTCCGCCCCAAGACCAAGAATAGACATGACATGAAAGCAGAATCATGACACTCCATTGTATTGAAAAACAGTCACGTAAACTTTACAATGGAAAAGGACATGTGACTTTACACTGTAAAGTCTAAAACAATGGCAGCCTAAACGTGCATTCAAACTAATGACTGTAGTTTTTCCATAGGAATTTATGGAAGACAGCATTAAGAATTTTGACCTTCATGACCTCTTGAGAGTAAGAGAATTTCAAGAAGGGCCACTACATTCAACACCCCCTTGAAACACATGAAATTCATAGAAGCCTCAGACAATTCTGTCTGTGAACCCCCATACATAACCTTCCTTTCATAACACGCTGATGTTAACGCTTTTAAATCGTTTAATCTGACAGTAAAATTACAAATGTGTCTAGGTTGGAACTGTGCCATACTGTATCACATAGGCCATTTAGATCTGAAGCAGACGGAGTTGGGAAATCTGTCTAATCGTGTTGGATTGACTTGTATGTACATGAGCCAAAGAATAAGCAGGAGGCATTTATGATTCAGGGGGGACGTGTTGCTTTTGTGAGGTAAACTCCTGAGGGAATAACTAGCGGTGTTTGACTATAATTAGCCATTCGCAGGTCACCAAAGGTTCAGTGTTTGTTGTGTCACCCTGCTTAATAGAAAACCACGGGGGGTGACTAAAAACCATAGTAGTACCAAATTACATCAGATCTACTTAACGTATGGTTTGCTGCTGTATAACACCAGGGGTCTGATTTACAATACATTCTTAAGAAAACTCTGCTTAACTGCCATATTTCTGCCATAAGTCTAATTTACAATAAAAGTTGGGAATATTTTGTATTCCAAAAATGTGTATTCCCAATTTTTTTCTCACGAATCATGTAAGAAGAATCCAAATTCTCGAAATAAAAGCCGTTGTAAATATCATCTTAAACTAAGGAAAACCTCAGTTGTCTTAAATCTCAAAACTATAAGATATTTTATGCTTGTATTTGGTTGTTTCAAATGTGACGTATGTTGCATTTAGCCAGAATAATTAAGAATCATCAATAATTTTGACGGTTTACTTGTCTGTGAGCATTTTTTTATTGATGTTTTAAAAGTCTATGTGCCTTACTTTAGCTTTCATAATAAAAAAAAACGCGATTTTTACATTTATTCTTGGACAAAGGAACTCGAAACAGAGAAGTCACAAATATAATGATGTCATAAAATAAAGTAATAATATTGGAATGCCTAGCTTATATTTGAGGTAATGCTAATGACGTTGCACATCGCACGCTAATATATATTCACATGAGAATGATGTATATGTATTTTTGGATAGATAAAAATACAGTCATCTCACATGTAGGCAAGTAAATTTTTGACAAAGCTTAGCATGTTTCTCATTTAAAAATCTTAAAATTTATTAAGAATTGTGTTTGAGACACATTAATAAAAACTGCCCAAATACAAAAATGACCAACAGTTTGAATTAGTGTACAACCCATTCGGCTTTAAGTCATGTCTGTTCAGTATTATAAATCATTTTCAGAGGATGAATTGACATAATAGTTTCTGAGCACTTGTTCAATTGTGCAGAGCCAGAATTCACACCTGGCTCCCCTTAACCAACACAATAAATGACCATAAGGGGAATAAGAATAGCCTTTTTAAGAAAAAACATAAAACCCGGACACTTGCCGCTGCTGTAAATGAGCACATTGTCAGCTCTAGCTGTGGCCTAGCTGCTAACTAACACAAGCAAATTTGAGGGTAATTGCTTTGGACTTGTAATAGGTTGCGCAAGTGAATGAAAGGTTGTTGGCATTTTAACAGCACGCCGGAGCTGCTCAGAAAATAATGAGCTTTGCATTGACAACAATGGTCAGGAGAGAGAAGTCTGGCCGATTAATCAAATGTTTTTGGGGCCGGAAATTCTGGAATACGGGAATACGGAAATCACACTGCGCAGGTCAAAGACCCATCTATTTATATTGTGAAAGCGCTCCTTATGTTGGGTTGATCTGTGAGAGTTTTTTCATAGCAGAGCTGCCCCAGGATTTGTTTTGCTGACCTGGGAAATGTAGAACTGAACATTGCTGATGAATATTTCTACCAAACACACACAGATAACAGGATGTCGGGACATTTAAAAACAGCAGGATATTGTGGCACATTTTCTGCGTTTCATTCTTTTTACTGTCTGTCCTATTACTGATGAAAGCCACTAACATATTTTACAATTCCTAAGAGGACTATCAAAAGCATTATCGCACATTTCCACTTCATTGCACCTAATTCTGTCTCGCCCAGCCTTTTTTTCTCAATTCATTTTTCTCAACAAACCAGCGTGATTTTACCAGCACCTGGAACTGATTTGGGACCAGGCAGCGAAGTGTTCGACAACACTGGATGGACTGTTACAATAAACATCCTCCACATGCATATTGATGCCCTTTGCTTGAAGAGTGTGGCTAGTTTAATCTCAATCTCAACCTTCTCTCCCTCTTTCATCCTAAAAACATCAAAATATAGCTTCACTTTGAAGCACGTTGCTGTGCGTCTGCCAGAAATGTGCTGCTAAAATGCTTGGTTATCACGTACGTGTCTTGGTAAATTCGATACCGATGAGCGACCTTAAAACGATTGGTTTCAAGATAATCTGGCGAGGACTGTTGTTGTGCCCTGTTCTCTGGTACATTCTGGACTATACCCACAAGGTGCAAGGCCAATACAAACAGCTCGGCAACTGTTGACACTGATAACAAGCGCTGGCGAAACGTGATATTTGGGACCCTTTGAACTCGCTGTCCCAGAATTCATTCCAATGTCATGTGGTAATCTGATCCTCTTTGTATCCTTATTTGGAAAGTAGTTACAAATGCTTCTTTAGCTCATCTGCCTTCAATGTGTTTTAAACAGTATCAATAAGACAAAATAAAGCAATAACAAAATAAAGTAGAATATTTTCATATTCTGCAAATTTAACTTAATCAAACCGATATGGCTCGGCGAAAGACAATGTTAAAACAACTTGTATTAAATTTTCGTAGCCAAATTTAAATTAATTTCTTATTAATCCTTGAATCAATTGCCAGATAATGTGTTTTTATTTGAAGTATTGGTAACACTTCACAAAAATGTCGTATTTGTTAACATTAGTCAATGCATTAGCAAACATGAATTTTATTAATTTTGTTTAATAAAATATTTGATATATTATATAAATATAAGATGTTAACATTATGCAGTATAAATTGTGAACTAACATGAACAATTGTATTGGCATTAACTATCAATAACAAAGATTCATAAATGCTGTAAAAGTATGATGTTTATCGTTAGTTCATGTAAACTAAGCTAATCCATTTTTTGTAATGCGTTACCAAATTTTTCCCTTTGATGTACATGCAGACATGCCAAATACAGTTACCCCAAATCTGATAAATAAACTGACCAATCATCATAACAGCTATGCAAATGAAAGAACAGCATATGTTTTATGACCATTACGGAGATATTAATTATTGTTAAGGAGAGCATGTCTGATCAATGTTCATTTTTACATCAACTTTCCTGTAAAGCTCTTTAACAAGCTGCCAATGCATTCCAGCATGTTTCAGACCTTTTCGCTTGGTATGTCAAATACCGAAGTGAGATCAGAGCCAATGGTTTTATGAGCAAATGAATAATCCTATAAAAATGTCTGAACTGTAGAGATGCCAGTCCACATGATGGTGGTGAACAGGTTTACAAGACTTTCTCTTATGCTTTGTAGATCCCCTAGTTGTAAGCCAATCAGAGCCAGATGAGCACTCATCCCTCTTCAAATATCAATTAGCAACACTTAAAGTAAACAGACATTTAGATTAGATAAAAAAATGCATTCACTATTCCCCAAAATCAGCCACAGTCATGTTCAGAAAACACAGAAATTGTGTAAAAAACTGATGACAGTTGTTATGTGACATTGCAACAGGTGGTGCTGCCTTTGGTGAAAACAAGGGAGCAGATGAACATTAAAAAAATGCTTCTGATATAGAATTCATTGCTCATATCGCCTATATGGCTGGTCAGGACCAAAACTATAAGTAACATGGAAAATAAACCTCTTCTAATGTGTTGCAATGTAGCGTCTATCTAGGTAATGCATTATAGATTGACACACCGATAACCGTTCCAAGAGAACAATAAACAACATTTCAAAACGTATGACTAAACTGAAAACAGTGATAAACAATAATTATTAATATTTTCTATTTACATTACTACAAGAAATTTAAATGCAATGCAGCGCTGTATTCACATCATAAAAATAAAGCAAACTTTTCAATGATTCAACTGCCGATAAAAAGAGAGGACACATTATAGAAAAGTGAGTTGGATTATTGCCTCCATCCATCCAGCTGTAAAGTTATGTACCGCTACACCATTAGCTTTTCACTGGGGAAGCTTTGTTTTAAAAACAGACTTAAAAAATATGTTTGGATGGCAACATCACTGCTATTAGCATGATAATCAGTTTACAGCTTATGAATGCTTATGAATCCTACTATTACAAATGTTATTGTTTTATATTGTAACAATTTCATAATATTACAGCATGTTTGTGTAATTATTTTTCACCCATTAAAAATACAAATGTACAATAAATCTGTACTCCCTTTGCACACTCAAATAAAGCGGGTAGTGTTTGTGTTTTTGCAATGTTATTTCACTCATTTAACTCGTTTTTGTCGCTGTTAACAGGAAAGTACTTTCCTATTAAATGGAAATCTTTGTTCCATATTCTAGCCTAGTGGGCCCTCCAGAACTTTTGAATATCCTGCCTTACTGATGCTATCCAGCTGTATGCTTACTAAATGACGATGGGTGCAAAAGACACCTGGCTAGGTGAATATAGGCCATGCACCAGACATCCCGGAATGATCAAAGGAAGTCAACACAGGCACGTTAGATATTCTGTGAAGTGCCTTCACAGATGGTGACGTTGACTCTGGAAGCCTGTGTAAAGATCTGGCATTGCTGTGGCTTCAGAAACAGCTATAGCACTAGGGCCATGTGGGATCTCACTTGGTGAAAAAAAGCATGTTAGAATGAGTGAGAGAGAAAGAGAGGGAGAGAGAGGAAGGAAGAAAGAAATAGAGAAGGAGGGGTGTGATGAGAACATTTTTCTTTTTTCACGGACCATTGTAAGCAGTCAGAGAGGCAAACAGAGAAGCGGAGAAGAGAGCAACAGGCAGTCGTGTCCTGAGAGAGCTTGAGAGCAATGCTCAGTCCACTGACAACAGCTCAACATCCGGACAGTAAGGAAGAGGAAGGTATTTTCATACTGCTGTCTGCCCTGGGGCCTCAGAAAGAATCTGCCTTCACAGCCATGTCTGTATCACATACCAAACCAGGGCCAAAGTTTCTCTACTGCATGTAGTATGATTTGCACACGGACACTGTAGTTATCTAACCTTCTTTCACCTGCTGGATCAAAGGATACAACTTTCAGTTCATCACTGTCCAGTCCGTTCAACTTGTGGAAGTCACTGTTGATGCAATTCCTTTTTAGGACTCTTCCATCCAAGTCTTTTCAAGATGCTACCGGTAGCTTTCGTGACATGGTGGGTGTTGATTGGAACCACTGGAGGACAGTCCCAATCTCAGCAACAGTCTCAGACAGAGGACTCCAGCCCCTGGAGACAGATGATTCAATGGGAGAATAATGGACGTGTGTACAGTCTTCTGAACAGCGGGGCTGAATACGTCCCAGCTCGGGCTCAGGAGCGAGAAAGGAACCACAGGGTAGTTTTGGCTGACACTCCCAACCGCAGATCACAGGGAGGAAATGTACGTAGACAAGCACCTTCAAGAGGAATCTCAGAGACTGTGAGAGGACAAGCACCTTCAAGAGGAACCTCAGAGACTGTGAGAGGACAAGCCAGGCATCCCTTCGGATTTGGGCAGGTGCCAGACAATTGGCGTCAAGGTGCTGCAGGGACAGGTGAAACGAGTCGCTTCCAGTCGCCTACAGGAACTCGTTATAGACTGTCCTCTGGATCAATCTCCTCCTCCTCCTCCTCCTCCTCATCATCATCATCATCATCATCCGTCAATGTCCCACCTTATCCACAGTATCCATTGCCTCAACAGCCTTCCTATGGTGCTCCCTATGATGCCGTTTTGGACAGGTCATATGAACCTCCATTCCGTGGAATAGGGTATTCCACAGGCACTGGTGGTGGCCTTACTGCAGGAGGTTATGGAGGGGGTGGGTACCCTACCGGCAGTTTTGGAGGAGGTAGCTACAATGGAGGGGGTCCTGTGTCTCCCGATGAGAGATATCGCTACTACCCCCCCTACGGTCAACCATACCCTGGCGTTCCTCCTCAAGCTGCACAGCCACCACTCTCAGATGGACTGGACCACAGATATAGACACAGTCTGTACAATGAAGACTCTAGAGACGCTGGCAACATTGCAGTACCTGTCCCTAACGGTGCATCAAGCAGCACTGGGTCGGTAGTTTTCCAGCCTGCGGTACAAAGCCCACAGTATGAGCAATTCCCACCCTTCGGAAGGCCCCAACCACAGCCTCCATTCATGCAATCTTCTCCACGGAACCCTCTTGCATCCAACAATCCAGAGAACCCTAACACCAATGTCGGAAGTGTTTATCGTCCTCAGCAGAGAGGTATGATTTATTTCCAGGTCACTCACAAATATCTGTATATTTAAGAACATTGGTTTTCTTACAATATGTCTTATATACGTTTGCTTAATAGCATAGACACAGACCAGAAAACCAGGAATGTCACCTCTTGTTGTTTTTAGCCTTTTCTCATATCTATAGTGTCATGAGGTACTATTGCAGTGTATGCTATAGCTAGGTTGAATTACCTACTTTCAATTTTTATTACTGCACCTGACTTACCAAACTTGAGCTAGCCATTTATTTAATGTTACGCAAAGTAAATTTAATCACAGAGGACTAAAAGTAGGTGCTTAAGGTCTCACACGACTGGAGATTTAGCGAAGTATATGCACGTGTGAAGCTTATTTCAAAGTCTCCTTTGAAGGAAAGGAAGCAAGAAAAAACAGAGCCATCTAAAAAATTTAGTTTTTCTGCCATCTCTTTGTGTTTTCTGGCAATCATAACCCCTTTGGATTTGACCGACTTTGAATTACCGGCAGCCTGCAGGAATAACTCTCTAATGACATCAAAAGTCACCCTATCATCATTTCTTTCCATCCGTCTTCACATTGTGTTTCAATTTACAATCAAAGTTCAAGATCATATTTTCAGAGTTGGAGTTATTGAAACCAGGTGTTGTGAAACGTGAATGTGGTAGTCTGTATGTGTAGCTCCTATGTACACTCATTCTGCACAAAGAGTGTTCATTGTTTAGAGATTTGGTCTGGTTTTGGTGATGACCTAACTAGGGGGAGCTAAGGGGTGAATGATTTGCCACATAAGGTGGGGTGAAGGGCTCAAGCAACTTGGTTGTTGCGAGGTGGGCCTTGTGAGTAGGGGTGAAAGGGGGATTGCAGAGTGTTATTCCAACGCAACTTTGTGGAGTGGGGAGATGGAAAGTTTCCAACACACATGGGGTCCAGTGGCTCAGGAAACAGAAAAGATTTTGCTAGCTCCTAAACAAAAGTATGAGTATGCAAACAGTATGTACAAATGTGTGTGTGGATGAGTATGCGGGTGTGAGGAGAGTGGTTTTGAGTAGAGCCTTGGGACATGGCGGTCACTGCCAAGTCTGCAGCCTGATTTTGTAACATGAAATCCTCTGTCTCATGGCTAACCATCTCAGTTTATCAAATGCAGACATAAGGCAAAAGCTCAATTCACTGGAAGGTACAGATGTGGAAAGAATGTACATAAGCATTTCGAGAAATGATGTAATCACTGACATGTAACAAGTGAAATCGGAGCTCTAGCCTGTAGAAACATTCTTTTCAGATTTTATTCTAGCATATTAGCATTTTAACTACATCAACTCAAAATAAAATACAAGACACACAGGTTAACTTGGAGTAGCATTTTATCATACAAATTATGATAAAATCAGTTTAAAGGTTAAATACTTGTTAACTCATTCCTCGCCAGCCTTTTTTTTTTAAAAGTTGCCAGCCTACGGCAGCATTTTTTAACATTTTCACCAAACTTTAATGGCTCACAGTAAATTTTCTGTAAAGAATATATGGACAAATAATATGTCAAATGAATGAACAGCTTTTAAACAAAAGAAACCGTATTCTTCTATCTTCATTTGTTCGTTTTTTATCACTCCGTAGATGTGGGTAGGTTTCTTCAAAAATGCATCACTTTTATTAAAAAGCTGAGATAATTAACGTTTTTTGTCAAAGATTCCTCCCAGATTCCACTCAGAACAATCCTTAAAAACCGATAAAACATATACGTTCTAGGTTCTGGGATTCTGTACTTTTTCCCAAAGGTGTGTAACAGCGCCACCTGCTGTACAACAGTACAAACATTGATTGCCGTTATAACTCGTCTTTGGCGGGGAACCGCTTTTTTTTAAAGGAAGAGATAACTCGTCAATGCTGGTGAAAGAGTTAAAGAACAGTTTACCCCAAAATGAAAATTCTTTCATCATTTACTCAAATAAGGTTATTTGTTCAGATGAACACAGAGAAAGATATTTGAAAGAATGCTCGTAACCAAACAGTTCTTGATCACCACTGACTACCATAGTAGGAAGAATTGCATTGTACATTTCTTTGTTCTATTGAACACAAAAGAAGGGATTTTGGCGAATGAAGGAAAGCAAACAGTTCTGGGGTACTTTTGACTGCCATTGGAAATTTACCCCTTATGTGCCTAAAAGGACATTTCTATTCTTTGTTCACATAAAGCACCAGACTGGTAATGTTACAACTCGTAATGCCAGTTCTGACTTACTAGTGTTTTTGTACAGGAAGATATGTTCTTTTAATGACTATTTCCCAGTAATTTACTAGTAAATAATGTAAAAAATTATTATCTCATTTTAAAAGGTGATCTGTTGGAAGTGATTTACACAAGGACAGTACAGAAACCAAAGGAATTTCAGTGATAGCATTCCATTTAGAATATCTGTTTCACATAGGCTCTCTTTGAGCATTTCCAATCCATTCTAGTTGGGTTCATTTGGAGCCTCAGTGTCGTGCAGGCAGCCAAAGAACAGAGAAAAGTGTAGATTGTGTGAAGAATTTGCCGCTGGAGAACCACAGCCTTTCACACACTCTTACCACTGTTTACAAGAGCTGACCAAGGAAACTTCCTGAGGCCACAAAATCAACCTCAGAAAGAACTGGCCGAAGTGCTCAACAAACACCAATATCTCAGTGGAGTGAAGAAGTGGTTCCCTAATGCCTGAAATGAGAATGACCAGCGCTGTCATGTTTATAGAGTGAAAGTTTCTCCAAACATGCCTTCAGCATAACTCTGATTAGATCTGCTCTCTAGGTTGTTACTTTGAAAGCCTCTCTTCTCTTCAAAAGTCACTGCATGCAAAGCAGGAAACCAGATAAACAGATTTCTAAAGTGAACACTCTTCCCTTTGAAGAAATGTTAATGTCCCCATAAAAACATGTGATGCCAGAGTTGCTATAAGTTTTGTGAACATTAGCCGTCGTCAAAACGTCTATTTTTCTTTTTATTATTTATTATCCATTTTAACAGAATTTGGACCAGCAGGGAAATGAGATCATTTTTATTTCTATGTCACCCCTCCCTCATTCTTTGTACACTCTCTCTTGCAGCGACCTGCAATACTTGTTCTTTTTCGTATTTTTGCGTGACCTTGAAACCAGATGAGAAGCAACATTTGATCGATTGAAACTTTGAGGCTTTAGCATTACCTCATCACAAACACTCTTCATCTCCTGTGTACGCTTACAGTATTTGGATCCATGATCAAATATTTAACTTTTACATTCAAAAGTAAGTCACATCAAAACAACTCTGTGATTAAAAAAAACATGTTGTCCCCAAGACAGCGTGTTTTGAGATCTGACCTTGTGATTACCCTGCTAAAAAAAACAGTAAACCGTTATGCTGGTTTGCTGGCCTGAGTTCTGAGCACTTGTGTGTTCAGAGAGTTTGGGGGTTGCAAATTGTGGGGATGTGCCATGTGTATCTTCCAGATATCTGGAAGGGCTTTTGTTGTAAAGAAAATCTGGCTAGATAAGTTGACCAACCAGCAAAACTCACAGATAACTAGGTTGGCCGAGCAGGGAGACCATCTTTAGCCAGCTTAAAGATTTAATGTATGCTGGTTTCTGCATGGTAATTTTATGTTGCAAGGTTCAGCATCTGGTTCTGGAATGTGACTCACATGAATTCTGTCTGCAGGTTTGCCTGACCTGGTTCCTGACCCAAGCTATGTCCAAGCCTCAACATACATTCAAAGAGCCCACATGTACTCATTACGCTGTGCTTCAGAGGAGAAATGTTTGGCCAGGTGAGATCTTTCAACTACAGGGCCTGTATTTTTCAATTTATTAAATGGCTAATGCATGCATATAGGAAGCTATGCAGGCTATAGTTTACACAATCTTAATCGAACACTTACTTGTGTAAAACACTTTCAGAATTTCATTATCAGTCTTAACAGCCAATGCAAAGGAAGTAATCTGGAAGAAAATAAGTTCTTCATTTAAAAATATGGGTGGCATCTCGTCGCATAAATTCCAGCCTGCTGTTATGAGCTCATTTTATATACAAAGCGTTTCATCACTCAATGCTTCAGTGCCTTATTATTTTTCCCCTATTCTCAGCTCCGCCTATAATGCTGAAACTACAGACTATGATGTCAGGGTTCTGCTGCGATTCCCTCAGAGAGTGAAAAACCAAGGAACCGCCGATTTCATGCCCAACAGACCTCGTAACACCTGGGAGTGGCACAGCTGTCACCAGTAAGTCGAAGTTCCAGACCACAGGACTCTATAATCTATACTTATACTATCACTCTCTTAAATTATGTACATGTGGTGACCAAACAAACAATACACAAATACAATAAAATGTCACCTTTTCCTTCACAGAAGAATTGAAAGGATCTTAATATAAATAGGAGAACGAAATGAGAAATTTGTGTGTTTGTCAAAACATAAAATATTACATAAATGAAAACATTTGAGAATAGTACACTTTGAAAAATAAGATTAATATTCAAATAATATGAAGGAATTTTCCGTATTCATTTTTACAGTTACTGTATTTTACATTTTGTCTTAGATACAGTTGCCATCATCAGAAGTCAGAAAGAAGTTACAGAAACCCTTCAATGGTGACCCTAAAATAGCACTTAGCCTACTGTAGAGGGAACGATTAAAAAAATCTGACATCTGGCTCTCAAGATCAAAGAAATTGTAACAATACTAACTAGTTTAAGTACGAATGCTCATTCAAACACTACCTACGTACTTTTCATGTTATTCACGTCTGCCATTATAATAAAATTATAAATAATATCCTAATTATTTTTGGGATATTCCACAGCATAAACCGAAATGTAAGGTAAGGATTTAGTAGCTTTAAAACGTTACAAGCGTTTATGTAAACACCGCTCCAGAAATATCATAAATCCGAGGTGTCTCGAACGCAACATACCAGAAAACAACCACCTCTGACCGCATTACATCCCATAAGAAAACTATCTTGTCATTTTCACAGACGATTAATCTTATATAATATAATTTATTTGATTCACCTTGATAATCAATGACGTCGCAATTTTTGCGATCACCGACTCAACGTTTGTCAGTAGTAAACAACAGGCACATAACGCGAATGAAAGTAAAATATAAAGTTGACTTACTGTTACTCACTGTAACAACTTTAACAGTCTATAATTCACAGTATCATTCGATTTTTAACTTACTTGTTTAGATGTCGACATTTGACTAAACGCACTTGTTCGTTTCAACACCAATTTAACCGTTACCCGCGATTAACAAGCGGCTTGATGACGCGCTGAGTGACTAAAGCTGAAAGCTGATTGGCTTAAAGTCACCAGGAAACGGAAGTTGCGATTGACTTCTGTCCTTCTTTGACGTGTTAAATATTTTATATAGGTAGGTCAAAAATGTTCTGTCAGTTTCAAGATTAATGGCTAATATTAAAACTTATATAAGAAGACACTTTTTTAATTTGAGCAGCAATAAAACACGTATGTTTACAATATTTAACCAGAACCCAGCTCAGATAATTTCCCAATCTCCTTTCGTCCTCCTCCACATCACGTCCTGTCCATCATATCCCATGTCCATTAAATCAATCAATAAAATGTCTAAAAGAACCAAAGTAAAATGTGACTGCAGGATGACAGCAAGTCCTCTGAGCAAGTAGTAACTTAGCAGTAACATACTTTATGATTGTCTTCCCAACATAGTTTCTTCTTTTTAAGTTTTGTAACTTAAATCTCTTTGGGAAATAAATAAGTTTCAGTTACACTAGTAGGTAAAATATACTTGCCTTAAGTGATTAACTGGCCCAATTTCTCTATGGTTAGCATTCGTCTGTGTGTTCTCTGTCATTCAAAGTGTAGTTTGCTCAGGCTGTTGGGATTTGGCTACAGGCCTCTAAAATGTCTGTCATCCCCTCATCAAATAGGATTTTAATATGGCTGGCAGTATCAGGCATAACTTATGGGAAATATACTATCCCTGTGGAAAATATGAACTCTTTCTCTGTCGATGGAAAGTACCTGTGTTTTCCCTGCCGCAGTCCTTCAGGTATTACCAGAGCTTTCCTGAAAAAGTGCTTTTGCCAAAAGACCAAAGACAAGGTAAGGAAAAGCGGTGTAGACTGGAGTTCTGTAAGTCCAATGAAGAAGTTTTCCTCACCAACTGAAATATATTTATTCTGTTAGAAAGAGTTTGTTTGAAAAAGAAAGAAAAATTCATTTGTTTGAAAAAGAAAGAAAAAATTTATGCTGATTTCGGCTTGGTCGCTGACACTTAATTTAGATTTAAGATTGATGTTCATTCTTTCTCTCTCTCTCTCTCTCTCTCTCTCTCTCTCTCTCTGTTTCTCAGACATTACCACAGTATGGATGAGTTCAGTCACTACGATCTGTTAGAGTTAAGCACCGGGCGCAAGGTGGCAGAGGGACACAAGGCAAGCTTCTGTCTGGAGGACACCACCTGTGACTTTGGCCACCTAAAACGATACGCTTGTACTTCACACACCCAGGTAGAGTACCACACACATACTGCCTTTCTGTTTTCCCATACCTGTTTGGAAATGTATTTTAGTTCATTTATTATTTTACATTTTTCCAGGGTCTCAGCCCGGGTTGCTATGACACATACAATGCAGATATTGACTGCCAATGGATTGACATCACAGATGTTCAGCCAGGAAACTACATTCTGAAGGTAAGGATCTGCACAAAGACAACAACATTTACGACGCGTCTCTTATTTCAAGTTGATATCAGAAATAATCATTTGCGAAGACATTTTTCATAATCCTACGAAGAGATGTTAGGAGTGTAAATCCATCATGACAAGTCTTGCAAAAGGTGAGGCGCAAGGAGCTTTTGGGTGTGCATCAGACATGCCATCCAGCTCTTACGTATTGTATTGTTGGTGCTGGTGCAATGTGTTTGGTATGCTTCTGTTTTGTACGGTACACCCTGTACTCATTAATAAAACAGATACAGACATGCCCTACTGCCATTTCAAGCAGACACTATCTTCCCTCTTTTTGACCCTTTGAAGAAAGACAACCCAATCTCTTGATTGTTTGAAATGCTGCCTTTTATTAACGTTACATTTGGCGAAATACTAGTGTCTGTGATGTTGACGTACTGTACAGTAAAACACATACAGTATCATCTTTACCGAATAAAATAATATAGTTTAATATGTTTATGTGACTCATGTAGTTGGAGTCAAGAAGAGATTTTCCAATGCCGTCTGAATTCTCTGTCTTTTCCGGTTCCTTTTCCAGCTCCAGGTCAATCCCAAATACTTGGTGCTTGAATCCGACTTCACCAACAATATAGTCCGGTGCAATGTCCACTACACGGGACGCTTCGTCAAAACAACAAACTGCAAAATATCTCAGTAAATACTTCATATTCTTAATCTAATCCATTTGTTTTCTCATTTTCTTATTGTATAACGGTATTGCTTTGTTGTTGTAGGTCATGATCTGCCAGGTCTGGAGACACAACGTGGACGAATCTCCAATCGCTGTTGCATTGCAATGTGAATGTGTTCTTATGACTGTTTATTGTATTCGTCTTGGTTCCTTTTTATGTGCTGTTCCAGGCATGTGAGTCCATTGTGAACCCGGGTTCATCTTGTGCCAAGATGAATAAACACCCACACAGACACACTGAACCAACTTCCAAAGCATATTGCAAACCAATGTCTATTTCCTTCCTCCCAGCCAACCAATTAATAAATCAACACATACACATTGGCCTGAATAACTCTGAAATCTTAACCATTTTTAAAGTGATTAAATCTTGACAGTTTATGTAAAACGCTACCCACATGGCCAGGTATGGCGCTATCGAATTTAGGTCTGTAATTCAGATTTGAAAAAATACATCATGTACTGTTTTTAAGGAGTAAAAAAACTGGAATGCATTATCTTCTTTCCCCGAGCTTCTCTCCTTTGTACAGTTCTGTACCGCTTTGGCAAAAGTACAAAACTGAATAAAGCTGAGAAAGACCAACTTGTCAATCATCATCCAACTTTACCAAATAGGTAAAAGTGGTTTCAGCAAAATAAGGGATCCACGAAAATGGATTAGGGAGAAAGGCACTTTGAATAAAAGCCTTGGATTCAAAAGTCTTCATCTTACAGTAACCTGCTTCAATTTACCTTTGGTTGGAATGTTGCATTGTATCAGTCCAATAATAATGTAAGTTAGTAAACATTCAAGTGGATGCTGAAGCGTCAGTATAGCAAAAATGTGGTTTCCGTTGATTAAGATGGGCTTGGAATGAGCTGAAGAGGTATTATCTTGTAAACCTTGGTCAGACAACACTGGTCAGATGCCAGAAGTCAGCGTTTGTTTTCTATGATAAAGTTAACCCACCGATGCATGCCATTAGCTAAACAAAAGATGCATTTATTTAATCTGATTGAATTCATATACTCCGTTTTTATGTACTCTGTAGGGGGAAATGCTGTGTTACGTTCCAGAAATTCGTATTTGTATCTGAAATCTAGATGTATGCCTTGATTTGTTAACTAGAATACAACTAAGATTATACTACTGTTGAAAAGTTAACATTGCATAACTTGATGTTACAGACGATCTTAATACCATCCGTACCTACCTCGGAATAAGAGACATGTGACTTCAATTTAGCATACAGTGAGAAAGATTCCCCTCATATGCTACACTTGAAGGGCATCACGCTTCCATCTCCATATTCTGCATCATATGCTGATAAGTAGTTACTCTAAAATCATAAGCTATACATTTGGTGAAGTGTATGCGAACCTCAGCAGCATGTTGTCTATGACGGTTGTTGGAGATATTCACTCTAAATGGAATGTGCGATATGTCTTTGCATGACGTTCCTCGGACAAAGCTAAATGAATTCCTTACTATAGTAAGTAGTTCTGTTATTGACTCCACCTGGTTTCTGGAAACAAAGACAGAATAATTTCCATTATCAAGATACAGATCAAATGCAGAACAGAATTTCGGATTTATATTCTTTTATATCCTGTATAAATGATTATCATAACATTGTTTATAATGTAGATTGTAAATCTGTGTCCGTCTGATATCTGGATTGTGCTCCAATAGGTGCACACATCAGACCACACATCAAGCTCCTAGTGCTGTTTTTATGGTTGTGATTTCTTTATTTGTGTAGAGTTCATAAGGAATCTTTAAATAAAGACTATAGTGTATCAAGTCATCTGTTGGTCCATATCACTGCACAAATGTTTATTTGAACAATTTACAGAACATGATTTTCCTGTTTTCCTTTGTGTTTTGTGTGGCATATCTCTTTTTCCCTTGTAGACAATCAAGCTGGTTTGTGGAAAACACGACGATCCATGCTATACCAAGGTTGACAGGGTTCCAAAGACATCATTATGTGCTTCAATGAAAGCAAAGAGTTATGGTTAGTGTTGCAAACTGGCTTATATTTGTTTAGTGATCTAGAAATGGTCTCAAATATTTCTTTGTCGTTTGATCTAATGTTGTTTCTTGTCCAGGATTTAAATTATAGTAGATTTTGATGCCCAGATTTTTATGTGGTCTCAGAGTTTTGTACACCACTGAAAAATATAGCAAGTCAATATACTCTCATTCAAACAGTTTAGGGAAATTTGGCATCTGTAAAAAACGTGTACTGTGCTTTATACCAGCAGTTTGGATATACCAAAAAAAAAACTTTGTTTTCTGAGCGGTTTATATTATGCCAGGAATAGGAACTCCTTTGTATCTCAAGACACACTATACTGGGTCTCCTCCCTTTACAATCCTGAAAAAAAGGGGCCTAAAAGGTCTTTCAAAGCGAAGCCTTAGAATAACCATTTTTGGTTCCACAAAGAACCATTCATCTCTTTCTATCCTTTTTATAATCTATAATACCTTTTTTCTCCAACAAGGAACCTTTGGTGAAACAAAAAGGTTCTTCAGATGTTAAATGTTATGGAACCATTTAGACAAAAAAGCCCCTTTATTTTTAAAAGTGTAAACACAAGAACGCACAAACACTCAAAACATTATTGGTCTAGCCATCTTTGTGGGGAAATTTTGAGTTTTCAGAATGGTGAACATGATTTTCTTTCAATTAGAAATTAATAACAAATTTATGTTTTGCATCAGTTGGCCTGCATAACAGAATAACCAATACAAATTTAGTTTATGAAAAACTTTAATAGCAAAGTTCACAAAAGCAATAGACCAGAACACAATAATATTTTTTGTTTTACATCATTAGCATTCTAATGCTGGCTCAGCAACTCAACATTTTTGGCATAAAATACTCTAAACTAAAAAAGCGTTCGTTGTGCTTTTTAATTGTATTAGTTGTGTAATAAAAGTAAGGTTTTTGAACTTTGTCTGAACAGGTTTTTACAGTGATCAAAAAGGGAGTGTGAACAGTTAGGTTTATAGACTACACGCTTGTAAGTTTTCAGTGAGCAAAAGTGGCCAAATAAGATCAAATCATAGACCTATTAGTAAATTCCAGCAACATGACATCAGATTTAAAACAGACCGAGGAGCCATATTCAGCGGAGCTTCAAGTCATCGGTGGTGTATGGAATAAACACGTGAACAGTCTTAGCGCAGGGTTTTACTGTAAGAGAAAACGAGAAAAGAGAGAGCAAAAACAAGAAAGAGAGGGAAACCAGCTCTCACAAGTTAAACAACTAGCTTTTTTTTCGAGTTATTTAACATTACAGTAAATCGACCTGAAAATATTGGGTAGTCATTTTTAAAGGTCAGATCAAGTAGAAATGCCTCCTTAAGATGACAACAGCACTTATTCCTTATCAAATCACATTCAAACGGGTGTTTTTAATAGGGAAATGCATTTCAAGCAAGAGTATGACACATACGTCTCACTTCTTCCATTAAAATAAAAAGTATGCCTTGAATTCTTGTAACTTGATGTTAAAAATCTTCCATTACGAGTTACCGAAGAGAGGAGTGTGCTATGATTCATTCATTTTCCTGACCGAATGATTTATTTAGAAATCCAGTTACTTGTTTGATCTGTTCTTCATTATTTCGCCGAGCGTGACTTATAATGTTTTGATTTATAGTTAAAGTTAAGGGAAAACACATCAGCAGGCAGTGGACCTGAGATGTTTGTGCAGTGACAAAACACAAGCCTGCCTGTTTTGCTCCCAAACAGCAAAACGACATCGAAGTGGCGGTGGTCCTGATGTCTCAGTGATTTATCTACAGGCTAGTGCTGTTCTTCACCATTAAATCAAATGATTAACAACTTGCACTCAATAGGAGATTAACTTGAACTGTTCAGATGTGAAGAGGAAAAGCGAGAGGGGGAAAATGATGGAGAACGCAGAGGCCGTCGAGGGCCGTGGTAAATAATTTAACTATCACTTTGCTGTGAAAAACAAAAAGCTTGAAGATATTTCACTTCAACCTCAGCGGCCGGCTTGTTTACTTTAATAATGACGGCTGCTTGCAAACTCGTCTCCTGCAGCGCGGGGCCCGTTCGGCTGAGCTAATGAACTTCTCATCATCCTTATTCTGTGCGCCATTAGATCCAAGTCTGGGAATAAAGGAGGTGAGTTGTCATTTCAGTCAGACTCACACTGCGCTGCCTCACAGTTAAACGCCGGGAGTTCACTTTACATGACATCAGTCCTGTGTTTTGTGAAGATGACTTTACAGTCTCAGTCTTCCACTCCTGCGTTTTGGTTCAGCTCTCGTTTGAATGCAAACGCCAGCTCCTGAGGCAACTAGGGAGGCCAAACGGAGGCAGCAATGGGGGAATAAATTCTCATTACAGCGGTGCTGCTTAGAGAGGGCAAAACTGTAGCAGCAATACGCTTGTTTATAGACTCAGACAATTGGAACAAATGACTAGGAAAGGGAGAAGAGCGTGCTTGCAGGTTTTTAATCAGTGTCTTGTTAGTTCTGATGACACAAAGGTCTTGAGTTCACAGATGCTGATGTTGACAACTGCAAGGCACTTAATGTATAGCAGTAACACCGGTGGACTGCAGTATCAAACTGCTCACTTGAAAGTGCGATTAAGGTAAAATTCTGATGTTTTTAGATACAAGGTGTAGAGATGATATTCTGTAGGCTACTGCATGAGTGTTTAATAAGAATAATGACAAAGGTGCTGGAGGCCTCATCCAAATCCAACACTGCTCCAGAAGAACTTCTGTTCAAACTTTCATTTTTGTTAACACTACACAAAGGTGTGAACAAAATACCGAACATTTATAACTGAATCAAATTGTTAAACGAATATCAAATTAGATTGAATTACATCTGTAAGATTAAAAATGTAATAAGAATAAAATAAAAACGGAGGGCTCCCAGACCCAGGTTACTGCTTACATCTTGCGAAGTGGTCTATAAGGTGTTGATTAATGATTTGATTTAGTTTTTTTAAAGTGAGTTTTTTGTTTTATTGTAGTTTTATTGTTATTTAAAAAAATATATATATTTTTTTCATTTTTAAGTCATTTGATCTTTTATTCTTAAATATATGTGTTTTTCATTTTTGTTTAATCTTTGCAAATTTGTTTGTGCTTTTGTCATTGTGTCGTTTATTTTTTTTAATTGCTTTATACATTTTATTTTCAGTTCATTAAAACAATAAATAATTATTAATATTTAAAATAAGTAAAAATAATTTAAATTATTTTAATGTCTAAACAATTTATTGGTAGGGGAATATTTGTAATTTTCATAGTTTTAATTTTTTTAATAAAATACAGTATACATTTTATTTATTTAAAAATATTAAAACATCTGTTTATAATGTTTGATTTGTTTTCAGTAAAAAAAGTATAGTTGTATTTTACTTAACTTTAAGAACCTTGCTTAAAACAAAAAACATATTTAACCATAATATTATGTCTGTCTCTAAAGACATGATCACATTTATTTCACAGGAAGTAATAGACTTCGGCGACAGTGACTGTTTGTAACTGTGAGTATAGTGCTATAGAAGCCATAGAAATGTATGTCAGGTTATCCCTGCCAAGTGTGTATTTAGGTTTACTTAAACCAACCAGAAAGACATTATTGTATTTGTGTACTATCTTTTAAAACAGAGTTTAAAGTGTAAATAACCATGATTACTTGCTGTACAGTAAAAATAATATGACCCCAAACATGCAGAATCGAGATTTAAAGAGGTTTCACCGTGTTTGGCTTTTATTTGCTGCTTGTAAGGCAGTCATAGCAATAGTCAATAGCTGGAGTCAGCCAGAGGCATCAGTTAAGAGTTGATGATTACATTATCTGTCTGCAGGTGTTCGCAAGAATTTGATGAATTTTGTATACGAGTGGAAAATATGAGATGAACAGCTGATGTAATGTAACATTACTACCAGCAAACTGTTTGTTTTCAGAGCATGGAGTAACCAGATGTCTTGGTCCATCAACTGTAAACAACACAGCACTTCTCTGGCACCCACTTTAAAACAATATTATGGAAAATGTATATCAACATGAGTAAAGAAACAGCAAAGAAAAATCTGTAAATGTATACAGCAAAATATATTCCACACAGTATCTTGATACTTAAAGGAATAGTTCTTCCAAATAAAAAAAATATATTATATATGTCATGTCCCATGTCATTTCAAACCTGAATGTCTTTCTTGTGTCAAAAACAAAAGAGGATATTTTGAGAGATGTTTCAGTGTGTTTGTGTCTATACGATGAAGGTCAGTGGTGGCCAATATTGTTTTGTTCCCAACATTCTTCAAAATATCTTCCTTTTTCCTTTCAGAAGAAAGCTATACAGGTTTAAAACGACATATGGGTGAGTAAATCCTGACAGAATTTTCAGTTTCTGGCGAGCTATCCCTTTATGATCACAATGAAAACGTATGCACAATACTGTGTGTCATTGGGTTTGATAACAAAAAATCATAAAAAGTGCCATTTACAAACTAAAAGCTTTTCTAAAAACACACTTTTCTTAGGGAATAACTTTTAAACGTCTGGTGCCAATGTGATTTTAAGTGGATGTATGAAGTCAACTTCCTGCAAGTTTACACAGGTGCCTTAGATAAGCATGTTCCAGTTCTATCCAGTCGACCAGAAACTGTTCCATTTTTTTTTTTTATTATGAAATAACAACTAACAACAAATGCATAAACACACATTTATATTTACGTATATATAGTCACATTGGGACCAGATGTTTATAGGTCAACTTTTCCTGTGTCAACTTGTGACCCCAAGAGTGTGTAAATTGCAACATTAAATAAAATTCCAAAAAAGGTAAATCAAGACAGAATGCATTGGACATCTTAAGCTAACACAACATAACACAGTCATGTGGTTGTGTTGAAGAGAGTTTGTGAGTGTGCATGTGTTTTCATTACACAAGGATAAACCTCTCTTACCCTTGAGTGAGAGAATATAAAGCCCCTCTGTGTTCCCTGAGCTCTGGGGTGGAGAACTGACTCCCTCTGTGTACCCCATTGCCCCACCTATTCCTGCCACTACATTCAATTTTTGCCCTTCCTCCCGTATATCTGACCTCTCCGTACCCTGATCACAACCCATAACCATGTTTACCATGTCTTATCACGATCATGTTCATCACATCAATAAAGTCGTGAGGGGCAACCAAGTCATTCCAGAATAAAATGTAGTTCATTTGAGTAATGAGTGTTTATTTTAGGGTGGTACACGTAATATTCTGGAATGGCCAGCTGTGGTCTGAATCCTCATGTTTGCCATGGTGACCCAAAGACCAAAACAGAGGGATGAAGTCATGTCCCAACCACTCTGCTTTATCATGCGTCCATGCCTGAGCCAAGAATATTATACAGAATGTCTAACGGCTTTTTTCGAAAGGCAAGAAACTGCTTTTTTAAGAAAAAGTATGAATATGCTGTCACTTGGCCAACTGATAAGATACATTTATATTTGACAATGTTTGACAATAAAGTACAATGCACTGAGCTGTTTTCTGGGATTCCACAATAAGGAATATACAAGGGCCCTTGCACGGGAATAATTGAATTTGGAAACCAAAGGATGTCATAATAGATGTTAAAGGCAAAGTTCAACCAAAATTAAAATCTGTCATCATTAATTCACCTTCACATCATTCTCAAACTATGACTCTGTCAATGAGACTTTTCTGTCGAGCACAAAATATTTTCTACCCTTGCAATGGAGTTCAATGGGGGCCGATGTTGTTTGGTTACCAACATTCTTCAAAATATCTTTGTACTCAGTAGAAGTCATTACTTGTCATTCCAAACCTGTATGACTTTCTTCTGGAGAACATTAACTTGATATGAACAGACACAAAATCAATGCAAGTTGTTAACAACATTCTTCTAAATATTTTTTTGCAGTTTCTTCTATTTTGTATGTTGTTTTTAAATGAAAGATTGATTATAAAGGCATTTTTGTAACAGGACTGAGTTTTTTTTAGCAGAAAATTAACAAATACATGAAATCACATGAAAATGCTATTAGTAAAAAGAATCAAATAACTTCCATGAAAGATTTTAGGTAACAAGACTATTTTGAGATTGACCCTCTCCAGTCATCTAAATCACAAAATATACAAAAAAGAAAATGAGAAAATGAACTTCTGTTCTTAATATGGCCTTCATAACGTTTTGCTCTGAATGTCTTATGGAACGTTTTCAGAGGCGATGAAGTGTAAAGGTAACAGGACTGAGTGAAAACAAATGTGTAACATATCTAAAATATTATACTTTTTTTCAATTAAAAATAGAAGCATGTATGGAACATGGAATAACACAAAAAAGCATAAACACATTTTTTAGGGATTTAACCCTTAACCCTTAACCCAGGGATGCATAACAAAAGGGATTTTTTTCCGTGTCCTATGCAGTTTTTATTCATGTTATAAATATTAAATTTGCAGTTAGCTTACTGTGCGAGGCACTTTGTTTAATAATAAAATGTATTTTAAAGTTAATATTTACACATTTTTACATGTATAATGGGAGTGGGACAGAAATATGACCGATTTGGTGTAATGGCTCAAGGAGATGCAAGCAATTTCCACCATTTGGCAACCTTCAGCTATTCCCTCTACAAACTTTGATTCCTTTGGCAGCCCTATTATCTAAAGCAACTTTGTTTTTACAAGATATATAGTTTATTACTTAATGTGCTTCCATGAGAATCAAGCCCATGACCTTGGCGTTGGTAATGTAATGCTCCACCACCTGAGCTTTACGCTTAACAAACAGTAGTTCTATCTTTCTAGAGACATTGCTTTAGTAATATACAGCACTTTCACAGCATACAGCTTTGATAATACACAGTAGTCGGTGCTATAAGCAACACATGTTTCACTGTGATGGTTTTGACTTTATTGGTTATACTCCATAAAACAGTTTGATTTAAGTTGGAAGCTGGAAAATATGTTCATCTTCATAATACAATCTCTGAGTTTTATTACGTCGCCTCTGTGTTAGTGCAAATTGAGTCCCTCATCTTGCTAAGGCGGCGGGCGTCAGCGATGTTTATGGCTGTGGTGTTGCATTGCTATCTTCTGGGATGCTCGGTGTGTCTAACTCTAATGTGAATGATTATATAACCTTTCTGCACTGAGAGGCAACAGCGGTCTGAGAAAGAGAGAGAACAAATACATTATTGTGTTCAACCATATGATCTGGATTCATGCATGTGCTCGGCCAGATGTCCAAGGTGTAATGGGCTTGCTTAAATTTGTGTCTAACTGAACATAAAGTTATTATCCCGACAACGTAGTGTTGTTGTCTTACTGCAATCTGCAAGTCAGGGCTATGGGCCCTCTGTGATGTCTCTAGGGAAATCCCAGTTTGGAAAGGAAGAAAATGAGAAGCTATAAAATGTTGATAAGAGTGTTCTACAGTCCTAACATTGAACAACACTGCACCCTGCTGGACAAAGACGCTGAGTAAAAGACAATGGTTTGCTTGTTTTATTTCGTCCTGTTGTTACATTGTAATGTTCAGTACTTTCTATTTGATTCAGTGCTGTTGTCATGAATTGTGTAACATAATTTGGTGTTTTGCACCACGTCAAAAATGTTACAAATAAAGTTTTTCTTTAAAATCCAGTTGCGCAATTCACTATTATTTTACAAAAACATGGTGCATGTGATGTTGCCTTTCTAAATGTAACAGCCGAATCTGTGGTTCTACTTTAAACATAGATAAACAAAGATAAACATTCAGTATTTAATTTATACCAACAAATAATATTTAGGTCGCCCTTTAAGACAAATGAGCATCTCAAACTAAAAACTATATCTATGAATTATACTATACATATTAAATTATATATTACAGAACATTATATATTAGATGAACATTAATTCACGTTACAGCCTGTTTACATTCTGTCTTGCATATGGCTCCCTTATTTTTCGACTAAGAGTCAAAGTGTTCATGACAGATAACTCGATTACTAAATTAGACTGTGCTCACAAAGTGCCAATTCTAGCAAAAAATATTTTAAAGACGAGCATAGTTTGGAAAAAAAATACATTTACTATAGAAACTATCATGACTTGTATCACCCTGTTTACAAACATTTACAGTACATACACTTCCATCTAAATTATTTAATAATGTCACACAAATGACACAAGTTCTCTTAAAAGAACAGTTCAGCCAAAAATACAAATTCAGTCATCATTTACTCACGCTCGAGTTGTTCAAAATCTCTTTACATACTGTATTTAACACAGAGAAAGATATTCGGAAGAATGCTTGTAACCAAACAGTTCTTGGCCACATTGAACAATGATGGTCAAAAGTGCCCCAGAACATTCTTAGAAATATCTGCTTTTGTGTTCAACAGAACAAAGACATTTATAAAGCAATTCTTTCCCAGTCAAATGTTCCTCAGAACTTTTGCTTTTCAATCAAAGTTAAAAATATCTTCAGAACAAATAAATGTATGAAGGTCTTTTTATTGTGGTCAATGATGGCCAAGAATTGTTTGGATACAAGCATTCTTCCAAATATCTTTTTTTGTGTTTTACAGAACAAAGAGATTCATACAGATTTGGAAGAACTTGAAGGTGAGTAAAAGAAGATTTTTATTTTTGGGTGAACTGTTCCTTTAATCATGTATTGACATAAAAGCTACAAAACAAAGACGGATCAGAAATGTTAAATAAAAAAATACTACTTGGTTTTTACAACATCACACGGCCGATTTAACCTTTCACCAACATTTTTCAGTTGCATCGTCTCATAACCCAACAAGGAGTTTCATTCATAATGAATTATTTTAACTATATTACACTTTATTATCATAAGTGGGTGTGGAGTACTGAGGTGAAGGAGGGCCCTGCGCGGCCCCTGTGGCGGCCCCCAGAACTGCCTGTTGAGCTGCCTGCTGAACGTGAGGATTCTTCCAGGCCCCAGAAACCCACTCCTCCTGAGCTTTATTCATACTGCCCCCACTGCCCCGGTAAAAGTTATGAACCTGCCATGCACAACAGACATTAAAGAACAAAACTAAAACAACAAAAAAAATTATCGATATTTATTTTGGGTTTTCAGATCAAAAACTCAAAGTGAAGAAATGATTAAATCAGCCAATCAAATGCTTTTGAGCTTGTCAGGCTCACTGCTTTGGTAGACACTTTCTTAAAAGCTGTTATTTAGTCTATTATCTAATTAAGAACCACAACGTGCTCCAGCATCACAATTAATGACACATCACACGACAGACACCAGACTCAGTCCTCTATATACATGTCGGCCAAATGAGCTGTAACTGCTGCCAGACAGGCCGACCGAACGAGCAATGAGGCAAACAGAGGCCTGTCCCGGTTTAATAGATGTGCCTGTGTCAATCGGTAAAGGACTTGTACCTTAGTGAGGACGAAGAATGAAATGCCAGCAACTGCGGTGAACATGATCGTGGGGATTAGCATAATGATGGAAGCTAAGATACTCGTGCCAAAGAAGGAGATGGTGCCCAACCAGCCGCTGAAACCGAGTTGGCAGAGGGAGATATATCGATACGTGTGAATAAAGTAAAGTACAATTTAATACAATTGAACAAACCATATTTTATTTTAGCATTGAAAGGCATAAAAGCTTTCCTTTGGCTCAGTGGTTAGAGCATGGCACTAGCAATGCCAAGGTCGTGGGTTTGATCCCAACAGATTACATATAGTTAGAAACAAAGTGTACGATACAATGGAATGTTAGTCGCTTTGGATAAAAGCGTCTGCCAAATGGATACATTTTAATATAAATGCATGTGACATAATGTACAAAATGTTTAAAAAGGCTCTTACCAGACACCCCATCCTGGAATACCAATGGCTTGTATTATGGAAATGAAAAGTTGTGCCATGAAGACAAAGAAGAAAGCCATGAAATAGAACGAGCTGTCAGTCCTGAGAAAGCAACAAATCACATATAATACACATGTTATACACATTAAAATAACAGATGCAAAAATCTACTTGTGGACTGATGCTCACTTGAACGCATTGTAAATGGGTCGGAACCAGCAGACATAGGAACACGGGGTGAAGACAATGACCCACATGATCGACATGCCAAAGTTAGTCACTCCTCCACCTCCAAACATCCACGCCAAACAGCCGAAGAAATTCACCAGCAAGGTGGCACAATACACTGAAAGACAGAAGCAATAAGAAAGAGAAAGCTCTTAGGCGTTTGGAAGAAAGCACCAACTGTCAACAAACAGAGTAAACGCTTCAGCAAGCGGTGCAACCTGAAGACCTGCTGTGCACAACAGCTGAAGTGGTGCGTTGCAGTTGCACAAAGTTTATAAATGCAGACTGCCATACAAGCTGAAAACGTATTCTTTCTGAGGAGATAAAGCCACAAAAATAAATAAAGAAGTGTTGACAAAAGAAAGGTTAGAAGGTATAAAAACACAACAACAGTGACATACATCACAGAAACCACAGAAAGAGGGAAAATAGACTTCATGCCATGGAAATGCCATTTCACTCAGATACAACATGTGTATTAAAATACCTTTGGTGGGATCAGCTACAGGGATCATCTACAGCAAGAGACGACAATAATTAAATGGATAAACATGTTAGCTATAAAATGAACTGTTTTAGCCACTGTAAATGTTGACTGCTGATTCATAGACTCACACATCCACAAGTAGTAGAGTCTCTTGCACATGGTGCGGTGCTGGTCGGGGATCTCCTCAAAGTCCTGGTAGAAGCATGGCCTCAGTGGAACAAAACCAGGCAGGGGAGGAAAGTTGTTTTCTGTAGACAAATAAACAAAGCAAGACTGATATTGTTGCACTGTTAATGTTATTTATTATATGTGATATACTGTATGCATATGGGTGGATTGGAGGTCTTACCAGCCATTGAGAAATTGGCGTTGATTATTTGTTCTTCAAGGATATGAATCGACAAACAAAGAAAACACTTAAAAAAACAAAGAACAGTTGATTAGAGGCGAAGAATGGTATTATAAAATAGAATACCCTTATCATTTAATAAACCTTATATGTGATCCTGGATCAAATAAACAGTCTTAAGTAGCACGGGAACATTTTTTGTAAAAGCCAAAAATACATTGTATGGGTCAAAATTATCGATTTTTCTTTTATGCGAAAAATCTTTAGGATATTAAGTAAAGTTCATGTTTCATGAAGATATTTTGTAAATGTCCTACCCTAAATATATAAAAACTTTATTTTTGTGAGTGGATGGCCTGCTACAGAGCCCCTGATTAACAACTTCAAAGGACATTTTTTCAATATTTTTTTGCACTGTTTTAAACTGTTGTATCTCAGCCAGATATTCTCATATTCTAACAATTTATACATCAATATACATCTTAATTATTTATCTTTCAGATTATGTAAATATCACAATTTCGAAAAATTGACCCATAAGACTGGTATTGTTGTCCAGGGCTCACATCCATCCATTTTCTACCGCTTATCCGAACTACCTCGGGTCACGGGGAGCCTGTGCCTATCTCAGGAGTCATCGGGCATCAAGGCAGGATACACCCTGGATGGAGTGCCAAACCATCGCAGGGCACACACACTCACTCATTCACTCACGCACTCACTCACGCACGCACGCACGCACGCACGCACGCACGCACTCACTCACTCACTCACGCACGCACTCACTCACACCCTAAGGACAATTTTTCCAGAGATGCCAATCAACCTACCATGCATGTCTTTGGACCAGGGGAGGAAACCGGAGTACCCGGAGGAAACCCCCGAGGCACGGGGAGAACATGCAAACTCCACACACACAAGTCGGAAGTGGGAATCGAACCCCCAACCCTGGAGGTGTGAGGCGAACGTGCTAACCACTAAGCCACCGTGCCCCCCCCAGGGCTCACATATGCCAGAAAAATGTGATGACTCTTTACAATAGAATGTTCAATCATTATATTGTAACATAAACTTCTATTTCTTATACTTGTAATGGGTGTGGGGACAGTTTGTGAATGCCTTTTGAATTGTATTCATTTTAATGATATCCTACACTTTTGGAAATAGACAAAAACATGAATGTAGTGTAAAGTTTGTCCATCTTTATTTCACAAATTATTTTTTTAACATATTTAATTGTTGTAATCACTTAAGTATAGCTTGAATTTTCACATTTTAAGTAAGTTTGTTTGTCATGCACACAAAATGTCAGTAACATGCATATTGAAATACTTGATCTGAAGCATTCTACAACAATACTGTGTAGAACATTATAAAAAGCAAAGCAGAATTAACATAAAACAGTAATGTAAGCAATTTTAAATTACATTTGAGAAAACGTCTCAAGAAGACCCTTTAGAAAAGTGGAAATGTATTAAAAACTCTTGGTACAACATTTATCTCTGAAAAAAATTACAATTTAAATCAGTTTTGATGCATTGTCTTGTTTTTTTGGTCTTTCACTGCAAAAAAATAAAATTCAACTAGCAGCTCGACCTAAGCCTTTCGGCCTGGCTTTACAAGAGATAATTAAAATAATCGCCTTACCTTTAACAAACCGCGCTCTCCTCTCTAAAACATCAAGCCTTACCAGTGCATGTGCACAGACACTTATCCAATAATAATATACTGAATAAATCTAATTTACGAGAAGATCGGACGGAAAACCAGATATGTTTTTTAAAACTGTTCGTGGTTAATCCTTACCGAGTGACAGTCATCACTTCCGACTTCACAGATTTATTCTCAATGCTGTAATCTCCAATAGAAAGGCTGCGTTGTACTGAAGACACGCCCTCACCCGTCTCGTAAGCAAATCATCGCTGTGCACCGTGTTGCTGTCCCAGGTGCTGAAGTTTGGTGGGTGTGTTAAGACCGCATTGAATCAAAGAGCCATTTGTGCATATCACGACATTTCCAACCACATCAATCAAACACTATTCCTGTAGATTACAAAGATTTCTACAATCGAAGTTAAGGAATTGCGTTGCAAAGTTTCACACAAATACGTTAGAATATATATTCATAACCACAAACCTTTTTGATGGTTGAACAATTGCAAAAAAAAAGGTAAAGAGATGCCACCACTGGCTACACCAAAGTGATCAATAAGTTATAACTCTGTGAAAAACGGTGGCGTTATAAAGATTTGAGAGTCAAGAATAGAGCTACGGACCTCTATTGGGTGTTATTGCAGATTTATATTTTACCACTAAGGGGCAGAGTTTGCTCACACGAAGCTACATCTACATAATGGTTTATCTGTGATCTATTTATATATTAAACGTTACTGTATAAATTCTGTATGTTTTTCAGGTTGTTCTACTACTACACACAGACACACATTATATTGTAAAGGTATTAGGGAAATGTTGACTCATAGGATCTGAAAGTTACCTTACATACAGAATCAAGGCTTTGTTTTTATTTCTAAATGATTAGTTTGCTTATGTTGGGAGAAAAACCTGATCACAACGAAATACTCTGGAAAAATATCATGTTGGCAAAGGGCTAAAAATCACACTGGACTTCAACGCCATCCTTTAGGATGAAAGGCTCATGCTCATAATCTCGCGCTCAGATCATCTCATGTCAGTCACAGAGCAAAACTGATGCAGAGCGCTCTGTCCACAATGTAGACTTTACTACTACAACCCATACAAAATATCAATTGTATCGTAATTGCATAATTTAAAACATTATTTCATTGATAGAGAAACACATTTTTAGTAACCGTTTTTGTAAGGAATGTGGGAAAAGCGAAATCTCTTTTCAAAATGATGCGAGGATACAGACCGGTGAGTTCATTTTTATTGCATCACCACTATTTAAATATACGCGTTATTTGACATTAAACTGTTTTTCGTCAATATTTTTTGCATAATTTTGTTACTTTTTTAGAATTGCTTGTCGTTAATGAAAATATTCAAAACTTTCTTCTTACACGTTGTAAATGTTTGTATAAATAAAAATAAACATAATTTTACCAATGAAAACCGAGCTTGGATCGATATCATAATATTTGCAAGACGACTGAAGTACAACAGAATACACAACGTGCAGGAAAACAGCTTCAGTTGTTGTACTGGTGACGTCATCTTACTGCTAAAGTAAACAATGTGAATGATAATTTAATAAATACAGATTTTGCCTTAAAAATACGTTTTTAAAATTTAGCTATATGTGGACATTAAAACACAAAAATAAATTATTATACACTAAAACGAAGTGGATGGTGAAGGATGACTTTAAAGATGCACTCAGTGAAAAGGGCATTGCATGTATTTGTAATATGACTCTGAGGATTATATGTGTGAGCTCCACCTCAGAAAACCCCAGCCTTCAGACAAAACAAATCTTTTAACAATTGCTTGCATGCATATACTTGCGACATTTAGTCATCAAACATCATTTCTGTCTCTCTTGTTTCCTCAGTCTCCCGTCTCCAACAGCACTCTGTCCTTCTGTGGCACTGATAACTCCTCAGCGTATAAAGTTGATAATGGTCTACTGAATAACGGCTGCTTTTTGGATGCTCTAGGCGTCGTTCCACATGTTTTCTTACTGTTTAGCACCTTCCCCATCCTCTTCATAGGTGAGATGTTTCTTTTGAAAATATCATAATCATTTTATAATGAATGTCATCATGATTTTATATTTGTTGCTGTCCTTCTGAAACCTCTTATGTCCAGATTCAGTTTTTCAGGAAATGGAAAATACACTATACTTTTTTAGATGACTACATAGCGTGTTGTTTAATTTGACAAGAAGTTTTTTTAAATGTTTTATCAGTGAAAAATAAGCAAAACCCAGTGACAAACATAAAGGGTGACTAATTGATGGTTTATGGCAAAAAAAATAAATCTCGAAATATGGAGATACACGATTTAAGAAGGACAGCAGCAATATGTTCCTGGAATAACATTTATGTTAGAGAAAAATACTCTTCCCTAAATCCAAATTATACGATCAAACCATCCCAGTCTTAAAGGGGTCATATGACACGGCTAAAACGAATATTATCAGTTGTTTTAGGTGTAATGTAATGTGTATACTATATAATTTAAGGTGCATGTTTGTATCTCCTCTTTGCCCCGCCCCTCTGAAACGCACAGATTTTTAGCAAAATATACACTACATTGTGCAAATACACTCTGAAAAAAGAGGTGTGCTATGATTGGCCAGTTAACCAGTGCGCCGAGGTTGGTCGAATACTGCAAGCGTGTGACGGAAATGTAACGCCTCTTTCCATATTTGGAACATCAGGTTCCAAAGCAATTGTTCTGACAGGTGCACCCACCTTACTTGCATATACATTTGGGGGGTCTTAGTCTACTCATACCACGAACTGACGTAGATTTGTGGGGGTGTGGTTACACGAGGTGTTTCAGGCAGGTCTGGGTGAGCATTCACTTTTAGATAGAATGCATCTTTTGTTCCAACACTTTCATTTTTCCAATTTTACGTGTCTAAAACATGCATGAGGGACTTATGACACAACAAAGTCACAGAAAAACACATGTTCACACCATTTGACTAATTATGCAATCTGATTGAGATAGAAATGTTTTTGTGCTGGATGAAACACATTCACCCATAACAAACACTTGGTTGAAAATAGTTCTGTAGCATTAAATCGACCTCAATCTTGTTTCAAGCAAATAAATACTTTAAGTGTGGATCACAACGAAATAAGTACATAAAAGAAAACATGAGGGCATCATTCTGTGTTTATGTTGTTTAGGTTGGGGTAGTCAGAGCTCTAAGGTTCACATTCACCATAGTACATGGCTTCATTTCCCAGGACATAACTTCCGCTGGCTTCTCACAACCATTCTGTTGTTCGTGCTGGTGTGTGAGATCGCTGAAGGAATCGTCTCAGATGGGTGAGAACTGTAGTTTACTGATTACTTGTGCGTCACTGGGTTACAGACACAGTGGGGTTTACAAAGATAATATTTCATGTTTTGAAAATAAATCGATATTTTTATCATTTGCATACATTCATCTTAATATAGATTTACCTTTTTTACCAGGTTCAATCAGTCCCGTCATCTCCATCTCTACATGCCAGCGGGGCTTGGAATACTGGCTGCCATAACATCGATTGTCTATTACCATAACATAGAGACATCCAACTTTCCCAAGCTGCTTATAGGTACTGTAAAGAAAAGGTTAGGGTTAGGAAAAGGAATCACCGAAGCAAACATGCTTTTCATAAAGTGGTTAGAAATCATGAAAGATGTCTCTTTTTATCTAGCATTGCTGATCTACTGGATCTTGGCCTTTGTCACCAAAACTATCAAGATCATAAAGTATGATGATCACGGTATCGGCCTGAGGCATATACGCTTCTGTATCACAGGACTGCTTGTGCTCATCTACGGGCTGCTGCTGGGCGTAGAAGTCAACGTTATATTGCGGAGGGTGAGCGTGGGATTATAGGGATGTGTTCATGTATATTTTTAACACAGAGAGAGGATTAATAGAGACAGTTAAACAATCTATATTAGAAATACATTTATTCCTTTTTCCAAGCCTCTAAAATCAGAAATGCCCATTCAAACTGGTGAAAATAACAAGGATGATTGTGCAAGTATCATTGTAAAAATCACCTAAAAAAATTATTATTTTTTGCCATTTGGTGTGCCAGAAAAATACTGTAAAATAACATAACGTTGAAAATAATAAATACGTAAAGGATCTGTAAAAAATCTGTAAAAACAGTACAATTTTGTAAAATAATTTGATAGTGTATTTCATTTGTGGTCATATTCATTGTCCAGGAGAATGCTTACTAACTGTTCGACTCCATGTCAAATAGGAACAAATTAAATTTGCAGGGACAAGCTCATCATGTAGGTACATCTTGATTCCCTCTGTCTGTTACGTAATAGTGTAAATGCTCGGTGGGATTAAAATCTTGCGTAGTTTACAGAGGACTCAAATGGCATCACAGTTCACGATGAACTTCTGTTTATCTGACAGATGTTTGCTACCCTGCCTGAGTTCCTGTAAGATGGAAGCCAAATCCTTTGCTTTACTAAGCTGTTTATTGGGGTCGATTGTGTTGTGTAGCTTCCGAGATGAATAGAGGCTCAGTCTAGAACTTTTTTAGACTTCTGAAAAAAACATTTATAAATTATGAGGGATAATCTGGTTTTGTAATCATTGCATGTGTAGCTGGCAGTTGCTGGGAGAAATAAAGATGGAGAAAATGTTTTTATTTTCATTCAACTTTTGTGATAATCAAGAAGTTTAGCAAAATTATGTTTAGTCTCTATACAAAGAAAACAATTTAGCCCCAGTAAAGTTCGTCTAAGATAACAAATAAGTTTTAATAGAGTTACTAGGTTGAGGCGGGAGACTGAAGCTTGTTTGTAAGACTTTAATTCTTACACACAGTAAAAACATGATTTGCTTGTTCCTGAAAAAAGACAGATGGTATTAGCGGAAGGTTTATTTTTTTTGAAGGGATAGTTCACTCAAAAATTTAAATTCCATCATTATTCATGAATATAGACAGTATGCATGAATAAATCATGCAAAAAGTTTTGGTAAAAAGTTTTGGTTTTGGGTAAATTTGGGTGAATCCTTTTAAGTGAGACCCCATCACTCAACATCGCCGCCAAAGCTATGGTGAGGTCTGGCAGTTACATTTTAAAACATATTAAAAACTTTCCAAAAAGAATGTCACAACATGAAATCCAAAGGGGAATTTGAAGAAGAACAAAGGCGAGCAGTGCACTGCAGTGTACTCACATGTATGTCTCTGTGATCTGACGTTCTCTGTTTTGTTTCATCACTGTGTGGTTTCCACAGTCCACAAAGGTGAAGCCTCCAGATGATCTTCAAGATCTTGGCGTTCAATTTCTGCAGCCATTTGTGAACCTGCTGTCTAAAAGCACATATTGGTGGATGAACACCTTTATCACCTCTGCACATCAGCGTCCCATTGACTTGAAGACCATCGGCAAGCTGCCCATATCCATGAGGGCCCTTACAAACTACCAGAAGCTCCGCAAGGCTTTCGACACTCAAACGGTACATTCATTTGAGTTCAGATTTGTTTTATTCAATTGAGTATTTTTATGTTTTTGTGTCAAATTGTGTTAATTTTTTTATTTATTACTATGATTTTCAATAATATTAATATAATAAATATTAAATAATACATATAATATAATATAATAACTATTCAATAAAAACTGAGTTCCATTAGATGGCAGATAAATTTACACTTAACACAAAAATATATATTACAGTTCAATGGCAGTACCCGGTTTCCTTATATTTACAGACTGTTTTTCTGTTAAGAATATCACAAGGCAGCACGTAATGTTCAGATTAATGTGACCAGATATGCAATGATGTCTCCTACCCTTTCAAAATCATCTCGCAAACTCATGGTGCCAGGCTAGAGCTTTTCTGATTTATAGTGGCCTTTGTTTTAATGCTTTTATTAATTTATTTTGTGGATGATTCTTGCTTTTTTAATGCAGACATCCACTTTAATTTAGTGTACCAGAATGGACGTTCTTAATTCATCAAAACACAGAGGGGACTTCTTGAAATCTCATTATGTAAAACGCTGACATGATAGATGCTGCAAAATGGGTGTTTCTTTTACATAATCTGAACATCTTCTAATTTACCAGATTAAAATTGAATAGTCACCAAATCTCATCATTTTATGTGACAAACACACTGGTCATGAGAGTTTCTTTGGTTTGGTCACTTACTAATCACTCTTTGCGTGTGTAGGAGATTTGCCCCGTCCCGCTGAAAGGGTCGAGGTGGATCTGGCATGCTCTCCGTCAGGCATTCGGAGGACCGCTGGTGCTGAGCATTACTTTCCGCTTCATGGCTGATCTGCTGGGTTTTGCTGGTCCTCTCTGCATCTCTGGGATTGTTCATCATATCAGCAGTGATAACCACACCGCACTGCCCTCGGTACAAATGCTTAAATAACATCACGCATTAAAGAGTGTTTTTGTAGTGTTGTGATTCAGCCTTCAACCCAGGCTAAAGTGATGCTGATGTGATGTTGAATATAATGGTTGCTACTGCTCTTACACAACATTTAAAAAATGCATCTTGCTTGAGATGTTGGTTATCAGCATTGCACACTAATAGATTGACACATACATTGATAATGTAAAAAAACAACACAATCTCATGGCAAAACATAACTATTTTATGATGTGGCTAATTTTGGCTAACTCTATGTATTCGCGTATGATCTCTTTCATACATCTTTAGTTTGATTTGCATTAGCACCAGTGACGTTAGGGTTTGGGGCAGGGCTGGGGGGGCTTTAGTATTGCTTTTTTTCTAGTAATCGGGCATTTTTGCACGTTCGCAATTTTTTTCTGTTTGATTCAAAACGTACACATTCATACAAATAAGCCATCTCATAGTTAATCCGACAAAGCCAGAAAAGTGTAATTAAACATTTATGTTTACAAAATGTAACTGTTTTTCGTGTTATTTTATACCCAATATGTAAATTTCCAGTCTAATAATGCAACTTCGCAAACACGTTAAAATTCTGTTCCATTTTATTAAGGTCTTTTAAGTTGTTCTTTGATGTAGCTTTATTATACAGTTGACCTATACTGTACAAAGTCACATACAGTACATTTACCAAAATGTTCAGAGACCATTAAGTTTAGGACAGATGTCATTTTTTAAATAACAACAAAAACATCGAACAGCAACACACAGTACCAGTATGTGATGTCTCACCTCTCAAGCTCATTTTGCATTCCACTTTCAAGTGTTTTATCCATGAATAGTAATAGTCGATCAGTTGGGGAAAATGCTCTTCTGTTCCTTCATTTTGGGAACTGAGTGTGTGCTGGTGCATAATATCTTATCTAATACCCTGGACACAAAAAACATTAGCATATTGAGATATTGATGATGTGTAGTATTATTATTGTATATTATTGTAAATTTTAACCTCATTATGTTCCTTTATAGTTTTGTATGAATTTTACAGGAAAGAAACACTGTAGATGTCTTTAGGTTTTTTTCTCCTGGTAAAAACAATACTTCAAACATAGAGGATTGCATGTGCTCCTCACATCCTAAAACATGGTTAAGAGGCTATTAGCACAATAATTGCTGTGATATATGACTTCAGGAGTCGTTTCTGTGCCTTCAGGTCTTTAAGGCGTATTAAATGCTATTAGAGGATTAGATGCTCCAGACCTCTTTAATAATGAAATGTGTGGGGGAGAGCAGGCTGCATAATCTCTTTCTCCTCCTCCTCCTCCTCCTCCTCCTCCTCGTCCTCCTCGTCCTCGTCCTCGTCCTCGTCCTCCTCGTCCTCCTCGTCCTCCTCCTCGTCCTCCTCCTCCTCCTCCCCTTCTCTTTCTTTCTCACTAAAAGAAAAAAAATCTTTATTGGTCTGTATAAAATGTTTACAGGTAATTTACGTGCTCTCTTACAGGTCAAGTTTCTTGGAGTGCACTTTATTTCCTCAGAAGCATTCTTAGCCAACGCATATGTTCTAGTTGTGCTGCTTTTCTTGGCTCTACTGCTGCAAAGGACCTTTCTACAGGCATCTTATTATGTTGCTATAGAGACTGGAATAAAGCTCAGAGCGGCCATACAGGTACGACTCAAGGATTGATCAATAAACTGTGTTTGCAGGAGGGCCGTGTACACATTTTATGGGACAGGTTCTTAAACGGGAAATTATGCCACCTCTCTCATAAGTTTTTATTGAAAGAAATCACTTAAATATTTATTTACTTGTTTAATTTTATTGTTGTGTCAAAAAAAATATGTAAGTGTCGGGCAAGCGTAAACAAAAAGTTTTTATTAAAAATGACTTTTTTAGCAGAAATTGTTAAATCCTACTAGCGTGGACCAACGACTGGCTGTAATGTAGATTGGTCCTGTCGAAAAAGGATTTGACAGTATTAACTCTCATAATCTTCCATTATAGTGATGAATGATGTAAACTGTAATCAATGAAACTACTTAATTCATTTGTAATTACATTTAGATTGCTATGGGTAATGTTTTTCTTTATTTTCCGACAGACTAAGATTTATAATAAGATCATGCGTCTGTGCACGTCAAACATGTCTATGGGTGACATGACAACAGCTCAGATCTGCAGCCTGGTGGCCCGTGACACAAACCACCTCATGTGGTTCTTCTTTCTCTGTCCAAATCTGTGGGCCATGCCAATTCAGGTGATCATGACTTTGGTCTAGATCACATTTTGGTTTATCATTATCTCATCTTATCATCTAATAAAATCTGAAGAAATATAATTTTGGCCCTCTTTTGTAAAATGTTTTGTTGAATTGATAGATTTTTTTGTCTTTGAATAGATTGTCATTGGAGTTTTACTCCTGTATTATCTGCTGGGAGTAAGCGCTCTAATTGGTGCGACTGTCATCGTTGTTCTGGCTCCTCTGCAGTATTTTGTGGCCACTCGACTCTCACGCGCACAGAAGAGTACTCTGGTGAGTACTGGATATTTGAAGTGTCAAATCTGTAATGTTGTTGATCATAATAGACTCAAAAAGCTTCATAAAAGCTTTGATTCATGAGCTGGCAGAATGACTGCACAGTGTTGTTTCGTGCTGGACATGTTTTGCAGGAGCACACCAGTGAAAGACTAAAGAAAACCAATGAGCTGCTGAGGGGAATCAAACTCTTGAAGCTATACGCATGGGAGCACATCTTTAGATCGAGTGTGGAGGAGACACGCACGAGAGAACTGACCAACCTCAGAACATTCGCACTGTATACCTCCATCTCTAGTGAGAAAAAAAATGAAAAAATGAAAAGTTTATTTAACTTAATATTTTACGGGCAACTCTCTGCACAGCTTTTTTGAGTTTACTCAACTTTTGGCCAAGTATTTCACCTAACTCAATTAACTGAGTAATGTCACATGACTGTCAATTGAAAAAAAGTGTTGTACCAACTTAAAATAAATATGCAACAATCAAATATCTGAGCTCACTCAACAAAGGACTTAGTTGACCTAACTCAAGATTATGTTTTTTATAATACTCAGCACATGACCCTCAATTATGGTAACAATCATCAAACATCATTAAACATCATATAGTTAAAAAGTACCTTTAAATACTAAAGATAGCTTACAACGACGACAAAATGAAAACCAAAAAATATACAGCAAACACTAAAATAGCAATCATTTTAATAATTTTATCTGGCGAATTGAAAATTCTGCAATGCATGCTGGGAACTTTCATACACTAAATTTTTTTTTAAATCACAGTTTGGCAAGTTGGTCAAACTTCTTGACCCGCTTTGGACAATCACTTAGATATCACAAGTACAGTCAACAAAATAATATTTTTGGTACTACATTTGGACTTTAGATTTTGTTCAGCATACTCAAAATAAAAAAAACTCTTCTACTAAAAAAATGTGTTCAAGTTACTTTATTACTTTTGTTAAAAGAACAATTTGTTCAACAAGTATTTTTTACAGTGCAAAATAACGTTTATTAACACATGGAAACACTTCTACAATAAATGAGATTCTCCTCATATTTTAATCCAAAAGTCATCATTAGAAAGTTACAAATAAAGTCCATTCATTTCTACTTGAACTTTTACAAAAATCAGGATACATAATTGTTCAGAAACTTGATCTGAGGTTCATTTTTCTTTCTATTTTTCTGCAGTTTTCATGAATGCTGCCGTTCCAATTGCTGCTGTTCTCACAGTGAGTTTGTCACTATGGTCATAATTCTTCCCCAGTCACAGCTTGACCCCAAAAATTATGATGCTTAAAACCTAAAGTAATTTTCTTAAGGATCATAAACAAACAAATACGACTTACATTTAAGCAATACTTGTGTGATTTTTAGTCAATTGAAGTATTCTCTGCTCAACAGATATTTGTGGTTCATGTGCACGTGCACAGTTCTACAGACTTCGATCTGTCTCCCGCTGTGGCTTTCGGGACCCTTTCGCTCTTCCACATCCTGGTTACGCCCCTCTTCCTGCTTTCCAGTGTCTTACACTCCACGGTCAAGGCTCTTGTTAGGTGATTGACAGTCCCTTGCCCTAACATCTTCCAATATTCAGCATATGATGCATTTGTATTCAAACAGATGAATACCAAAATTCTGCTTCACTGTTTCTTGTGTTTTTTGTATCAAACATTGGATTTAATTCCATGGAGTTTAAATGACTGGATAGACGTAATAATCACATATATTTCCTCTTTCTATCTTTTCTCAGCGTGCAGAAGCTTAGTGAATTTCTTGGCAGCCCAGAGATTGAAATCGATCACGTTCCCAAAGCCCAAAGTCCAGTGAACAACAACGCCAATATAAAGTCTGTTGTGAGTAAAACAGTACAGTTATAGTTTACACTTGAAAAGGAAAAAAATATATTCTTGTCTATAAGTTTATTAATTAACTGAGTTTATTAATTGAGACAATAGTACTGAATAAAAAAGTTGACTACTATAGTATCAATGTTAGATAAATATCAAAGCTTGATCATTAACCAAATTTATTTGGATGTTTCAATAGTTGGAACTCAATACAGGTGTTTGTGAATTTACTGAATAATTTTCCACTCAATCTTCAGTATGCGTTACAGCTTCAGGCCAATCTGGTGAATCGTAAGAATAAAGCCAAACAGGACGTTAACAGAAACTTTAGGCAAGAAGAGCAGGAACTGAGACAGACTTCCTCCCAAGAGGACGAAGTCTGTATGAAGGTTAGATTTGTGTGTTTAATACTGTTGAAAGATAAAAAACGCTATATAGTAACTGTGCAACACATTGTTGCTGTCCTTTTGAAATCTTGTATGTCCAAAATTCTGTTTTTTCAGAAAATTTAAAAACACTGCACTTTTTAAATGATATACATTCCGTAGTGTTGTCAAAGAGCAGTTTATAATACTTTTATTGGTTATATATTTGCAAAATCCAGTGACAAACATAAACAGTGACTAATAATAACGATATATATATATATATATATATATATATAACTAATAAAACAATCTGGGGATAAAATGTTTCAGAATGACAGCAGCATAATGGTAGATAAAAGTTATAACCAACTGGAAAGCAACACTTTATACTAATACAATAAATTATTAATTGAATAGTATGAATATTGAATATTTTAGTTACCTTACTGTACTTTTTGCAAATTGCACATATCAACATTAACAGCTGAGTTTTCTTCTTGTTTACACTTTGCCAGATTGTAAACGGCTGCTTCGCATGGACACAGGGATGCCCGACTCTAAGCAATATTGACATTAAAGTTCCCTTCGGTGAGCTTCTGTGTATGAATCTGTATTTTGTTGTTTCCATAGTGCTATATTTGTATTTATCAAATATAATTGTTATCTCTTTGTGTGTATCAGGTCAGCTGACCGTGATTGTTGGGCAAGTAGGAAGTGGAAAATCATCCCTGTTGCTGGCGGCACTTGGAGAAATGCAGAAGATCTCTGGAAGCATCACATGGAACAGGTGAAACAGAGACAACCATGAGCTGTATTTTTACATCATACTCAAATCATTCAAATCTATTTGTTAAATAATAAAGAGGTATTTTTCTCTTTTGGTAATTTGATTGTTAAAAAATCTAATGCTCATACTTTGCTTTATCCCACAGTTTGCCCAAGACTGATTCAGAAGACAACGTGAGGTATAAAATAATGTTAACATTAACTTACAACTTAAAACTACTTTAAAGAATGTACCTTTTGTAAATAAATTCATGTCTTGTTCTTCTTTTTGTCTTACAGAGCACACACTATGAATGGACGACCCACGTAAATTTTACTTTAATTTGCATCATGTACTACACTTCATTTGATATATTCATATTTTAAATATATAAAATGTATACACATCTATAAATGTATGTACTGGCTAATGCTAACCAGTATCTTTTTCTGATGGCAGTTTGAAGTTATAGCTGCACTCAGTTACATTATGCCTCTACATTATCCCTGCCTAAAACGTTCCTCTGTTGTTTGATATCGGTTGCAAAAGCAGTCTTGGTAAAATCAGACTCTAATGGCTTCAAACAGATATAAATGTAATAGATGCCAACGGGGGCCCCCCAAGGATGTGTACTTAGCCCCCTCCTCTACACCCTGCTGACCAATGATTGAAAACAGTCACACGACTCCAACCTATTCATCAAGTTTGCAGACGACACAACTGTGGTGAGTCTCAATAGCAACAGAGATGAGAAGAGCCACCTAGCCAGGTGGTGATAAAAATCTCTCTCTGAATGTGGGGAAGACGAAGGGGATTGTTGTTGACTTCGGGAGAGTACACACTCAGCATGCTCCTCTGGCCGTCAATGGTGCGACTGTGGAGAGAGTGAGCAGCACCAAGTTACTGGGGGTGCACATCACTGAGGATCTCTCCTGGACTAACAACACTGCAGCGATGGCTAAGAAAGCACAGCAGTTTCCCTACTTCCTTAATTTTTATTAAAGTTACTGAGTGCAGCTGTGACAAGTCAAAGGAAACCTGGCCCTCCCGGCTGAGACTGGTTTCTCCCAAGACTTTTTCTTCATTTATTCATCATTGGAGTTTTGTTTCCTCGCCACTGGGCTGTGTTGGCTTGCTCACTGGGAGAATGCTGATATTAGATTAGCTCAGGGTTCTGGTAATTGGTCGAATTGTCTTACTATTTCTACACTATGTACTGTTCTGTACTCTACGTTTTTCTGTATTTTTCTTTTTTGCTTTGTTTTATTCCTGTAAAGCTTATTTGTAACATTGTTAAAAGCGCTTAATACCATGGTCTGTTTGAATACTCGATTCTGATTGGCTTGAAGGCTCTGCTTCTTGTCGTTGGTTCTTGGCCTCCACATCGTGCATTAAAATCCTTTAATGCACAGCTAGCCATGGATTATCTCTTACATTGAATTGAATATATGTTTATCATTTTATTATAAATCAGAAATATTTTTGTATTGTTGATTTTCAGGAAGAGAGGTTCCGTCGCCTACGTTTCCCAGAGGCCTTGGCTCTTAAATGCCACAGTTGAGGAGAACATCCTGTTTGACTCGGCTCCCAATGAGAAGAGGTATCCTGAAATTCAGTATTGCTCCGTAATGTCCTGAAATCTTTGTACAGTCATGTGAAAGAAACGTGCAAAGGAAAACATGGTCCTCGTGTCCCCTCGCACCACTCTGCACAAACACAATGCCTCCTGCTGTAGATTACTGTCAGCCCAAGGCTTTGTAAATAAAAATGCTATATTAGGAAAAAATGTGTTAGTGGAATTCCTAAAGGGCAGTGTTGTCATGGGGAAGCAAATTTTTTTGCTGATATGTGAGATGTTATATAAGAGTGTGGCCTTCAAAATGAATCCCTCTCCACAGATATAAAGAATTGATCGAGGTCTGTCAGCTACAGCCAGATATTGATACACTACCACAGGGTGACCAAACAGTGATCGGAGAAAGGGTACGTCTGGAACCATATCACCTTATGAAATAAGTTCATTCTTCTGCTCTGTTATATTTCTCTGGAATCGTCTTTGGTCATGTTTGTCTCCTGCAGGGCATCATTCTCTCTGGAGGCCAGCGCCAGCGAATCAGCATAGCTCGAGCTCTGTATCAGCACACAAATGTAGTTTTCCTGGTGAGTTCAGCCAAAAGAAGATTCAGCATATCTATACTAAAGTCTTTATAAGATCAAACATAATAAAAATAAGACAACATCACATTGTTACTTGCAGGATGACCCATTTTCTGCTCTGGACATTCATCTCAGTGATCACCTCATGCATGAAGGAATTCTCAAGTTTCTTCGGCAAGAAAAGAGGACGGTTGTGCTGGTTACTCACAAACTGCAGTACTTACCTAACGCAGACTGGGTGAGAATATTTCTAGGGACTATTATAATACAGTAGTGTATAAAACTTCAAAATTTTCATTTATTCATTTCAAGATGCATTATGGCCATTGTAGTCCAGTTGAATTTCAACAAAATCAAACCTCAGGAGTGAAACAATGTCATCCAACAGCAATGTGAAAGTGACAAGCATGACAAGACACATGAAAACGGGTTTTCACATGGAAAATAACTGTTAAACTTTTTCTGAATACTTGTAGAAATATTACTGTTGTATTGCTTGAAAGTGAACATGAATTTGCATTACTTTCTCGAAATTTCAGAGCATCTTTTCTGATAATTTGAAATGTTTCTTCAGTTTTCATATTCTGCACATGTAAATACAAATAGAACCAATGTTTTTATATGAAATTTGGGCAAAATATCATTAAAAGTTCACAGAATGATCATTTTACCCAAACAAGTAAACTGATTTTGAAATGGTCTCTTAATTTTTGCAACGGCTGTATATTAATATAAATGAATAATAATCTTGTTATCCATAAATTTTGATTGTCAGTGTATCATTTAGTGTTGTATTGCATTGTTAAGTATCGTGACACAAAACTGCTTGACCAATTGTGCATTTCCATTCACTCATTTAGCATTTCATTTCATTTTATTCAAATTCATTAAACTATTATGATGTCTCAGATTATAGCCATGCGAGATGGGACGGTGCAGACACAAGGGAGCTTAAAGGACATCCAGGTTTCCGAGCCTGAACTGTTTGAACAGTGGAGAACGCTTATGAACAGACAGAACAAAGTAAAACTTCACTTCTTTTGTATTAGAAAATCTACTTGGAATACAGGACCATTCACGTCTTCATATTGTCTTGTGCTTTTGAAACATCTCCACAGGAAAACAGCACAGAACTGAAGAGAAAGAGTTTCAGGAGGGCCATGTACTCTACAGATACTCTGGCCACGGAGGATGAAGATGAAGGTAAAACATTTCGGGGATAGGAAAAATACTAATTACATTAATAATTCATTTACAATGCATTCGATGTTGTGATGTCACACAGTATTCTTTTTGTTGTAATCGATGGAGACATCTAATTTGGACTTAATGAACATAAAAAAATTTAGGGATGCATCGATATGAACATTTTGGCCGATAACGATAACCGATAATTATTTAATACTGAAAGCAGATAATCAATATATTTGCCAATATATAGTATCTAAATATTAATATAACATTTTCTGAGACCGAAACAAACGGCAAAAAGTGGACATCCGCTTTTATTTGAAAACATTCCCTATTCACTATTTTCCCTGAAAATCATGTACACTAAAAACAAAGATTTTTGCTGCTTGTTCAATTTACTTAACTTGCTTAAGTTAGATCAACAAAACTTTTGCAAAATTTGATTACATGAAAACATGATTTTTTATGTTGAGTCATATAACTGAATACTTTCATGTTGGGACAACATAAAGGAGTTGTGTAAATATAAATAAGTTACAACTGGGGGAAGAATTTTATTTCCCAGCATTCTCTGCGTATAACTGCATTTTTCAGTAAAAAGAAACACTCGTTAGTCTTTAATGTTCATTTATCTTTAAGGTTTTGAAGAGTTTGGTGTATTTTAGATTTTTGTGGTTACCATTGTTCAGAAAAGCGTTGCCTTTGGTTAGTTCGTGGGCAGTTACAATGTTTTCTTTACATTTCTCTTGAGTTCTACTCACTCAACACCTTCTTATTGAAGTTAAATGAAAACGTATTTAATTAATGTAAAAAATATATAATATAAAAGAAGTTCTTGAGTGCTTTCATTAATATGCATGTATATGACACAATTGAATCTAATCAAGACTATTAAAAAAATGAAGTTGATACAACAAGATTTTAAAGAATCGTTTCAAACAAAGTAGATTTTGTTGGAGAAATGTAATCCAATTTCATGGAAAAGTTTTCCTTAATTTAATTAAGTTTGTTAAACATTTTTTGAGTGTACAAAGCCTACTTTACAATAGATACATTTTCTTTAACTATTAAACTTTTCTGGTATGTTTATTTAATAAACGAATTATAGATGTTCTTCCAGAACAACCCAGAAAAGTGTTCTTAATAGCCACATGTCTAACAAGACAGAAAGGATTCAGATAGCAATCGGATTTAAAAATGATTGCTTTTGTTCCTGTAATTTACACATTAATAAATATCTACACACTGTAGCTACATTAACAATGTTTTGCTAATAATACAAAAATGCATTATTTATCGTGCATCCCTAAAAAAATAACCCTGTTACATTGTAACCTATGTGTAATTGTGTCATGTGCTTGCAATGTAACTTCTGATGTTTTTGTCTTCATCTACGGCGGCTTCCCCGTGTGGATTTGTGTTGTTTACCCAGCTGCTGATGTTACTGTTAGTGAAGTGAAAGGTTTGGATTAAATAGCATGAAGCATTTGAACAACGTCTTTGCTTGCATGCCGCCTGGGGATGTTTGGAGTTGTCTTATTCTCCACTCTTACAACCAAAGAGGGCTTTAAGTACCATTCATAATGTTATGCAACAACAACAACACAATTCAAAAAAAGATTTTATACTCTCCTGTGAGCCAAGTATACAATGTTATATTGAGAATGTACAGGTACTGTTGTACTGAACAATCCTGTTTAGATCGTTCAGGCATGAAATGTGCATGAACCACTCGCAAAATAGCTGCAATATCTCCTGCTTTATTCTATCTTCTTCCATTCGACCGCCGACCAATTGCATGCAAGTTTTGGTCCGTTAAAGGGACAGTTCAACAAAAACAACATTCTGTCATTTACCCTCCTCTCTAGTTGTTCCAAATCTGTATAAAACTCTTTATTCTGAAGAACACAGAGAAAGGTATTTGGAAGAATGCTTGTAAGCAAACATTACCTGGCCACCATTGACTTCCATAGCAGGAAAATGGCAATGTTTGTCAAACGTTCCCCAGTACGGTTTGCTTTCCTACATGTTTCAAAATATAGGTTTTAAATAGGTTATAAAGCAATTTTTCCTACCATGGTTGTCAGTGTCTGATAACTTTAATGCTTAAAGTTGAAATGTGAACCTTCTTTGCATCTGGTGGCAGTAAACAAAAATAATGCATTTCCATAATCACTCAATATATGTACAAATAGAGTTGACCATGCCCCAGCATCTCTCTCTATCTTGAGCCAATGTTCTTATCTATGTCCTTTCCAGTCGGGTCACTCAGCAATTCTGTGTGGTGCCACTACAGCAGCTCAGAAATTACACGCTTCACCTTTAAATAATTGAATAGTCGGTTTATTCCGGCTGATCTGAGTGTCCTCTTCGTGCAGAACAGGCTCAGATCTGCTTAACCTTTTCCGGAATGAGATTGAACGGCTTGTTATTGTATTTGCAGAAGGATCTACTACAACAGACGAGGAGAGCCTCAGTGCGGAGCTCCGTCTTAGGACCACTATTCCCTGGAGCTCATTTGCCACGTACCTGAGGGCTGCCGGTCTGCTATTGCTTCTTCTGTTAGTTCTCTCTCAGCTGACCAAACACTCCCTCATGGTCGCCATAGATTTCTGGCTGGCTCACTGGACTTCACAAGTCATAGCAGCACAGATCGAAAGTGTGGATCGGAACTGTACTGTTACACAGGTGAGAGAAGCTGTAAGTTTGGATAAGAGGCTAAAAGTGAGCTGCTATTAGTTTAGTGTTCTTCCTTTTTTTTGTCTGAAAAGTTTAACACTATGACACTATGAAATCGTTGTGAGAATTTTTTTTTGAGGGTTCCTGTATAGATATGTTTTCTCAAACAGTAGTAGGGATGTAAAAATATAAAAATCTGGATAATACCATTATATTTATTGGAATATTTAAAATGACAAATGATGACTTGGAAACGTGCCATAAGCATCCTCTTTTCTTTATCCTCTAATCATAAGTGTTTCTTAGAGGTGTGAGGTATAGTATGAGATCGGTCAAATGACCTAAAATACAATAATTGCACCAGATAGACCTTGACAAAGGTGACATCTAGAAACACACACAGTCACACAGACATGAAAACATGCACACACACATTTCAGCATCATTGGGCTTTTATCCTCCAGGGTTTGCACAGCTGTGTCCACCTCAGTTGAAGTCCCAGTAGACTTAATGTCCACATTGTTTGTCTTTGTCACGACACGACATGATAGACATGGCGTGGGAACCCAATTGCAGGCAGACACAGGTGGTGAAGGTAGGGGTAACAAGGATTTATTATACAAATAGCAAGACTAATACAAAAAGGGAAAACAAAACCCACAATGGGGAAAACAAGACTTGAAAACTAAATACAGAAACAAGAACACGGACTAACTAAACTAAGAAAACAAACACTGGGAACAAACACTAAACTAAGACTTACTAGACACGGGGAAAACAGGAACAGGGCAAGGCACAAGAACGGGCATGAAACAGCAAACATCCACAATGACCAGGAATCATATACAATGAACGAGCACAGGACAATGAAACATGAGGACTCTTTATAGGGAGACGAACACAGGATAATTAAATAGGGACCAGGTGACACGGATCAAACACTAAGGGGAAGCTAATTAACACCAACTAGAAACAGGAGGGTAGGAACGATGACGCGACTCGGGGAGAGTATGGAAAGCCACAAGGTCAAAAACATCTCTCCCCAAATGAAACAAAGGATTCTGTATGATTCCACCTCTAAACCAAGAAATACCTGACAAGGAGGGGTGAAACCATGACAGTCATTTTTCAACTTATTGTTCTTCTTAGATGAATGTCTTGTTATTTTAAATGATTCAATTTTATAAGAATACTACAATTATATTGAATTATTTCTAAACAATGAAATATACTGATTAAATTAAACCAAAAACTTTTTAATGTAAAATCAAACTGGCTTATTAATGCATTCACATTTAAATGATATTAAACAGACTTAAAACATCTAGGCCTAGTTTGACAGACAAGGCAGCCAGGACTATGTTTAAGTTAAATTATTGGAGGTTCCTGGGTGGGTGTTTGTGGGGGGGCTCGTTGGCTGTGGTTGGGGGGATTCATTTGCTGGGGCTGTGTGGGTCAGGTTTGGTCTTGTTTTGTGGTCGATGTCGGACAACAGAGGAATGAAGTTACAACATGCCATTACTATTTTCCCTGGTTGTTCCTCTGTTTTCTGGTGTCGATCGTGGAGTGGGACCGGATTAAACCTGCACGGTTACGGCGAGTGGGATTTCCTGGGTAGCGGGTGGTGGGCTCTTCCTCGTGGATATTTGCTCGGTGGCTTTTGGTCGGGGTCACCGAGTGCAGCTATGACACGTCAGAGGGGATCTGGCCCTCCCAGCGGAGCCTGAGCCCAAGGTTTTTTTTCTCCATAGATCAATCATTGGAGTTTGGGTTCCTCGCCACAGCAGGGCACTGTTGGCTTGCTCACCAGGAGACTGCATTTATTTATTTATTAGATATTATTTATTATAATGATCTTGCTCGTTCCATAAACACCATGCACTGTGATGTGTTTTACCTTGTCTGTTTTTCCTGTTTGCCCCTGTAAAGCTGCTTTGGAACAATGCACATTGTGAAAAGCGCTATATAACTAAACTTGAATTGAATTAAATTAGGATATTTAAGTCACTTTCATAAAAATGCCTTAAAAAAACATTACTGGTGTGAATTTGAAGATAAAACATTGGCACTGACATATTTTAAGAAAGGTCAGGGCTCAGTTAAGACAGCTCAAACACTCACTTTAGAGTTGGACTAGCCTTGTCTGTGAAATAGGGTATTAGTGTGCAGATATGTTTGTAATCGTTTAAAGAGGTTTTTTTATTTGAAAATGCAATTTGCTTTTTTTTTACAAATTCTATCCAACATGTATTCATGAGATTACACAGCACATGTATGACAAATGACAATAAGTTTTTCAAGTGACCCACCAGCAAAATAAAAAAAGTGTGCTATCGTAATGACATTAAATAAAAAATGCATGCTATTGTGATGACATTAAACACAACAAGGTATGCTATCATGATGACATGAAATGTTAATATGTTTTATCTCTTATGTATTTCTCTCTCAGGACTGTGAGTTCAGTCACTCCTCATACCTTCAGGTGTTTTGTGTGTTGTGTGCTTTGGGTATCGTCCTGTGTCTTATCACGTCTCTGGCAGTGGAGCGGACGGGCCTGCGGGCGGCCAGAGAACTTCACTGCAGCCTCCTGCGCATCATCGTCCTTGCACCCATGAGGTCTGTGTGTGAAAAACCCTTTCATTACTCAACAGTTTGTAAAACCTTCAGACACATTAAGATAAAGGTTAATGTTGTTCACTTTTTTATCCTCAGGTTATTTGAGACGACTCCTCTGGGGAACATTCTGAACAGGTTCTCAACAGACACCAACACAATTGATCAGGTAGAGACACGTGAACGTTACACTACAGCCTAAACTATGTATGTTATATTAAATATATAACATTTTAAAATAGATCCATTAGATCCCATTCACTTTTTTAAAACTCTGTGTCATGATTTCAGCATATTCCAGTCACCATGGAGTGTTTGAGTCGCTCCTCACTGCTGTGTTTGTCTGCAGTGGGTGTGATCGCTTATGTCACGCCTGAATTTCTCATTGCTCTGCTTCCATTGGCTATCGCCTGTTACTTCATTCAGAAGTATTTCAGGGTGGCATCCAGGTTAGCCTTTCACTAAACTATTCTGTTATTCTTCTATTATTATTATGATGATTATAATTATTTCAGCCTGTAAATGTACCCGGTGTGTTTTAGAGATCTGCAGCAGCTGGAGGACAGCACTGAAATGCCTCTACTGTCTCATTTCTCACAGACCGTAGAGGGACTTACCACCATCAGAGCTTTTAGGTAACAAACAAACAGACATATAAACAACAGAAGCAATGGTCTGATGGATGTTTATTTAACTCTATTTTTTTATGTCAGGCATGAGCAGAGGTTCAAGAAGAAACTGCTTGAATACACGGATGCAAATAATATTTCCTCCCTCTTCCTCATGGCAGCCAATCGCTGGCTGGAGGTTCGCATGGTAATAAAAAATCTCAGAATTTATATTTTTTGGCATGAACAGTGTACGATCAACTTCAAACTCATACATTTTGTTTTAAGACTTTATAAGCATACTTGTAATCTTAAGTCTTTGTCACATTTATACTATTATTGGTATTTATCTTATTTAATCTAACCAATTTAGAGGCCAATGCTAATAATAATAATCGCCATTGTCTATTGGCCGATAGTTTTAAAACAGGATCGGTCGATATTGGTCTGAATGGCTGTCAGTATCAGTGGAGAAATAGTTTGGTTTATCTCTAATTTAATCTATTCATTATAAATAAAACAATGTTACACCTTTTTTAAAAATGTATCGCTTTCATTTTTACTTTTTCTTTGTGAAGTACAAACAAGAAATATTTTCAAATATTTCTACATTACAGTATTATTACTCGTATGCAGAAATGATAAGATACTGTCATAACGGTGAGCTCAAAACAGCAGTTTAACATAACAGTTAGTAAAAATGAGTCGTCCAAAACTTCACAAAAGTACATTTGATGGTTTTTGTCTTTTATGTCTATTATGTCTCTTGTCTTTTATGTGTAAATTCCATACGTAGTCACCCATCATCGCTTCACCCCACCTTCCCTGCGGTACAGATATTTCCAGAATTTTCTGACAGCGATAATTGGAAAATATATTTTTTATATGTGAAATTTTTACAGTTTATTCACTTAAAATATACCGATATATCGGAATTAATGATATAAGATCAACATTAACTTTAAATAATTGGGACTCGAATGTGTTTAAAATAAGAGGAATTTAACTACATTTAGTATAAATGGTATAATTGCAACAGAAAATGTGCAATCCATTTTTCCACAGCACACCGTATAATCCCTCCATCCTCCATCTATCCTCTTTATGGTTTTGTTTGTATTATTTTGCAGGAGTACATTGGGGCATTTGTTGTTCTCATAGCCGCTGTGGCCTCAATAAGCAATGCATTATACAGACAGCTTTCAGCAGGACTGGTCGGGCTGGGGCTCACATACGCGCTCATGGTAAACTACAGTATATACATAAACCATCCACGCACCTGTCTGCAGTGTGTGCAGATGCTGAATAGCATTTCACTGATACTGTATCTGTGCAGGTGTCAAACTACCTCAACTGGATCGTGCGTAATCTGGCAGACATGGAGGTTCAGCTGGGCTGTGTGAAGAGAGTCAACAGTCTGTTACACACACAGCCAGAGAACTACGATGGACTCATGAGTGAGTTAATGATTGAAAACTACACATTTGGGCTAAAAAAATTGAAGAAAAACGGTACCACGGCAGAATACAAATACAAAGTTTAATACTAGATAAAGAAAAATATGCACTGTAAAAAAAATCATCTGTTAAAAAACTGGAGCGACAGAAATATACAGTTGTTTTCCTGTAAAATTACATGATATAAGGAGCACCAGAAAACAGAAAAAAAAATCTTTGTAAAATTACAGGTATTTCATGTTTTCTTGTAAATTTGCTGTCTTTTTCTGTAATTGTACATAAAAAAAAGGTAAATTTCCTAAAATGATTTACATTGAAAATCTTTACAGTGAGGTTATTGTTGTTTAAGATAAACCCAGAAAGGAGGGTTTTTCCATATATTTTCCTTATTATTTTAAGGCGTATATATTTATATTCTTAACAGAATGTGTTTTACCAGTGTTATCATCAGCAGATTTCATGTTGCATGTGATTCCAGCTCCAGCTCAGATTCCTGCAGGTTGGCCGAAATACGGAGAGATCCAGATCAAGAATCTGAGCGTGCGCTACGATAGCACCTTAAAACCTGTTCTAAGACACGTCAATGCTCACATTAAACCAGGACAGAAGGTAATACTCGACAAGAAAATTCAGAGTTGCTTATGGACGGATACATTTTTCTAGACCATCATTTTACGTTTCATTTAGGTGGGAATATGCGGGAGGACGGGAAGTGGAAAGTCATCCTTTTCTTTGGCACTCTTCAGAATGCTGGACACGTTTGAGGGTACCTTTTCAAAATGATACAACGTGTATGGTCAGTTGCTTTGCAGGTTGCAGTAAATGTGTATTTTTTCCAGGGCAAATTATCATAGATGGTATTGATATCGCCAAGCTGCCTCTTCAAACTCTCCGATCAAAGTTTTCCATCATTCTGCAGGATCCGGTTTTGTTCAGTGGAACGATTCGGTAAGGCCCTTATTAAAAAAGTGCCTTTTTACTTATTGTACAGATGACATAATTACCTTTTTTTAATCTAAAATCTTGCGTATTAGATCATTTTAGACAAAAACAATTGTGTTAGAAGCATGTGGGTCCTAGTCGAACCTCAACAAGGATTCACTGACTTCGTTCTCTTAGGTTTAATCTGGATCCTGAGAAAAAGGCCACAGATCAAATGCTTTGGGAAGCTCTTGAAATTGCTCAGCTTTTGTCTGTTGTTAAAGCTTTACACGGTGGTTTAGGTGAGCTAGATTTCTGTCTGTTTTAAAGAAGCTGTAGATTTTTAGGGGTTGTGCTATTCACAAATATTCTGTCCTCTCTACAGATGCCATGGTCACAGAGGGAGGAGAGAATTTCAGCCAGGGGCAGAGACAGCTGTTCTGTCTGGCCCGAGCTTTCGTGAGAAAGAGCAGCATTCTCATAATGGATGAAGCAACAGCATCTATTGATATGGCCACGGTGAGAACAGCATTCGGTGCATATTTAAAATTTCTCCTTACACTTGTAGATCTAGAAGTTGACTTAAGATCTTTGTGCGTTCTTACAGGAAAGTATTTTGCAGAAAGTGGTCATGACGGCTTTTGCAGATCGAACAGTGGTCACAATAGCAGTGAGTATGCACTTGTCTTATGCATTTAATTTCTGCGCCATTAGTACAGTATTTTAAGATTGTATAAACAGCATACAAAATACTTAGATGCATTTATGTAAGAGTTCATAGTAACACAGGCTGTCAAGCTCCAAAAAGCACAAAAAAGTGGAACAGATTAAAATAAACATACATATTCAGAACTATGCAAAAGTGCAATAAATGTTTTACACAAAAAATCTTCACAGTTTTCAAACATAAAAAAAATTGTTTGCTTTAGTTTGCCAGTCAAAATGTCACAATTACGTTGATAGAAAAAAACATGGAGACTGCATAAATCCAGAACAACTTTGGCAAGATTTCCAAACTATCTGGAAACTCTTCAGTAATGTAATCATCAGCTCCCTGTGTGGGCCATACTGTCTGTTGTTTAATAGCGGACTTTTATTTTGATATATGCACTGCAAAGCTAAATATTTAATTATTAAAAAAGATAAAAAACAGCCAATGTGCCGAGATTAATGGACTGTACTGCATGATACCGTAATATTTTTTTTCGAATTCTCCTTAAAGGATTTTTCCTAAAACAAAATAAAACAACAGAATCAAGGAGTTTAATGACACAAGGTCAGCAAACAATAAGTTATTATTCCTTTAAAACATGTTATAAAGCTCTTAAGAACTGTATGCATTGCACTCCAACTAACACTATTATTAATGACAGGAAGTGATCAGATTATCACAAAAATGTGTTCCAGCAAAACTTAAACTAAAGAGAGTAACTTTTACAATGTCCTTAAAATTACATTACATGCAGTGTGTAATGTTGCTGTGTGAATGTCAACAGTCTGCCAAGTTGTAAAGCCTTGGCTTGGGAAAAAAAGAGTAGACTCTGAATCACGGGTCTGTCGATCTAATTTTAGTTCCGGGTCAGATTTGCATCACTCAGTGTAATGCCCGCCTACATTCTATTTGCGACACTGCACGCGGTAGACCAATCACAGCAGACAAGACCATCTGACCAATCAGATCAGAGTAGACTGACAGAAAGGACAGGTGAATATCAAACGAATCATTTTAATGATCATTCAAGAGGTAAGGTAATAATAACTGTAGTTAGAAATATATTATTAGAAAATGAGTACGTACATAAACTTGTTATTGGACACTCCATAAAACAAAGTAGGACCTTAAGAACACAAAATATTTACTCCTAAACTTACATAAACCTCATGAAATCTATCCATGTTGATCTTCAGAAACAGAATAGATAGTGATTTATCAAAAGACTGACAGATTGGCATCTGTGAGAGTGATGGTGAATGTCTTCTGGTGTTCTGCAGCATCGTGTTCACACCATCCTGGGCTCAGACGTGGTGATCGTGATGAAGCACGGTGGCATTCTCGAATATGACGAGCCAGACGTCCTATTGGAGCAGAAGGACAGCGTTTTCTCTGCATTTGTCCGAGCAGACAAATAGGATACATGTTTGGATAGTGACATTAGGTGTGGTTTATACTGTATGGCTTGTATAATATTTGTATAATAAATGTAATGTAAAATAATAATCAAATTATATGAAAATGAATTATAATATATACTAATGATTGACTGTGAGAAGTTTGAATTTTTTGGGAATAGTATTCATAAAATATCCCAACTACCTAACACATAGCAAGTCTTTGCGACCACTCCAGACTGTAAAAAGAAAAAACAAGTGTCAGGGAATCAAGCGTGTGTTTCTTATCAAATCTGAAAACTAGCCCAACAAGCCAAACGAGGCCATGATCATTTACCATAACCCAACAAATGACATTGATATAATATATTCTATTCATATAAAAAAAACAAAAAATCCACAAACAAGACCTTTTTGTGACTTTTAAATATTTTATTAGGTTATAATTTGCAGAGCTTAAAATATTAAATCGCTTTTAACTTAAGTATTATTAAAATACATAAAACAAAAGCCAGAACTGAGGAGCCCTGAAAACGTCAACTAAAACCAAAATGGAAAACAAGAGAAATAAATTAAAAGGTAAGAAGGTCCAATCTTCTCACAAAGAGGTCATCCTGGCATTACTCTCTCTTAACAGTGATGAAGGGTGAACTAAAACATCTTTTGCTCTGTCTTGCACGCTTCGTCTCGCTCTCTCAGTCACTCCTACATAATAATCTTTGCCATCAATAACACAGAGACTAAGTTTACATTCTTTTCCATTCAGAAATTGTCTTTTCAAAATAAGTCTAGACATGATTACAAGCCCATGTTCTCCTGCATTCTACTGCACCCAAGACACTTTACTCCTCGAAATGTCAAAGCGTTTGGACTTTTCAACGGGACACATGGCTTCCCGCGCCTGAGTAGCAGGGTTTCCATTCAAAAAATGCTTCAGCAGACAACACAAATGTCTTTGTCACTCGAAAGAAAACACATGAACCCAGGCCGTGAAGCCACCGTGCACCCTAGGTAGAATCAAAATGACGGGCTATTTTTGTCTGAGAGCGACCTACGACCATCTCCAGTGGTTAACATGCTAATACGCAACAGAAGTCTATGCCGTAAGTATACGGATGTGGGCCAATGGGCTGATGGGATTGTTTAAGGATGAGTAAAGTGACACTGAGAGGCTTATGGGTAAGCAGGTAGCATTGACAGCTCTCTCAGTTCCTGAGTGCAAAAGCCTTTAACACACACACACGCACGCAGACACACACACACCCCTTTTACCCTATAAAATAAAAAAGAGAAACCTTTATATCATACACTAGGCTCTGAAGAACCAGGCCAACATCTCACCCTTATAAGAACCAAGAGGGGAAAAGTGCTGCTATATTACGATAGATCTAGCATCTTTGTGTTACACTAACAACAAACGCTCTTAAAAGGTACTTATTGTCCTACGGGGCTGAACATGTGGGAAGACGCAAAATAAACCACGAAGCGGCTTTCTTTCGCTGCACGAAACCACTTGTGAAACGAAATCAAAGAGGCTAGAAAGAAAATAATCGTGATGTTCTTTGTTAAAGGGTTAGGCTCACAGATCCGGCAGAAACAGCTAGTGCTGCCCTCTGCAGGCCTGGCTGACCACTCCTTACTGGGTCCTAAAGAGAACAATGTTCTGGAAGGGTGGAAGGTCTATGAGTCCCAGCAGCATTGTGACTGGTGTAGTCCTTCTCACCTCCCTGTCAGGGGCAAGGGTGAACCCCGGCTTGGCAGGTGCAGAGAGCGTGACCCTGGGTCTCATCTCTCGGTCACGTGGTTCTGTGGCTGAGGGGGAAGTGGGGTGCAGAGGGCCTCCGTCAGGTCGTCCATTATGGACGTCTCCTTGGGGTCCATCAGATTGAATTCCCTTATAAAAACCATGAAATGTGTGTACAGTGTGTTCAGATGTCCGTGCAGGTCCATCGCCACCGTTTCCTTGTTGTGGGACCAGTAGATGTGGCCCAGCACGTGGAAGAGATACCTGCAAATTTTTTTCACCAGTGAGTCGAAAGTGTTGGGGAATTCTTTACCTGCACGGGGAAGCAGACAAGAGAGAATGGTGAAGTGATGCACAATGGATATTCATCGGTCTTATACTGTGTATTTGTTTACAAAGAAAAATGGTCTCACAAAATACATTTTTAATGTGGCTAATGATCACTTTGCAAAACAGCAATTTTTGCTTTTTCTATGTTGCCATTTAGGCACATACAGCCATTGGAAACATATTTTTCACATACAGACATAGACAAAAATAAAAACATTTGATTATAATAAATAAATGTATTTATTTATTTGTTTCTGCATTTATATATCTATTTATGTTTGATTCATTTATTTATTTATGAATGTTTTATTCATTCATTTGTTTATACTCAAGTCATTTTTCGGCCTCCAAACACAACTGAAATATGTAATATTTCATAAAATGTATTTATTATATAAAGATAACATTATATAATTAATATTACAATATAATGTAATAACTATATATAATGTTTTATTATTATATATGTTTGTAAAATATGTTTATAATACATTATAATAATACATCAAGGATTTTTGATAAATTTGAAAAATTTATTTAACATTAACATTATTAACAACAAAAAAAATCTATGGCTGGAAAGTTTTTTTAATGCCCGTAGGAACTAGAGGAAGGTTGCAAGACAGAAATGTTTCTGGTTTAATAAACTATTTGGATTTCCTAAACATATGTCTGTGTCTTGTGCACCTGCTAGCCCAGTCCAGGCTGTTTATCACTGATTTACTGTATGGCTGTCAACTTGCCTAAATAACCAAAACAATGTATATTTATAACACACATATTCTAAACATATTATGTTAAACTAGCATAATTGTTATATACAACAAACTTCTTTCATTAATGTAGTTCACATATTCCTCCACTAGGTGGTATTAAAGACTCACCATATTTTGTGGGAAAGATGTCCTCATCCGTCACAAGCTTCTGAACTGAGCTCATGACAAAGTCCACATACTGCGGTGCTGTGCATTTCGTCTTCTTCCCTTTTTCATCATACCAGTAGTATATCCTGAGGAAGATAAAGAAATTATTAGTAGAAAGCCTCAATTTAATCTGCTCACCCTTAGCAAGTTCTAAAGTATTAAACTTTCACGTGAACGAAAGGTCAAGAGTTTCATTACAAATTTAAAATGAAGAAGACATATCTAGATACAAGAATATCATTTTATTTGAACCCTGGTTATTTTCCCAATGCAAATATAAGCTGCAGACGTGACATGTTAAATAGCAGGTGATTGGTGGAGAGTTCAACATCCGAGTGTCAAAATGAGTGCACAGCACTTGTCCGACATGCGTTCAGCTCTGTGGTTGTTCATTAACCAAACCGTCAGCCTGAAGCAAGATATTTATCATACGTTTACAGCTATTTACTATCTATAGACAGTGCTTGTGTCTTTTCCCACCAGTCAACAGGTGACTCAGATCTTGAGAACATCCACTGTGACCCTCATCATAAACCAAATCATCACAACAGCCTTTTATAGCCACGTGATACTAATAATATTTGAAAAATAAAAATTCATATAAATTCTCTTTTCCACCTCTATCAAACAAATTTGCAAGCCATCTTCATAATGATGAGACTTGGAGTAAACTTTTACTTTCATTTGCAGGACCATGTGGTTGTGAAATCAGCCATCACAAGATTTATAGTATTAATACTCCCGCTTCCCTCATCCACAGAAAAAACAACACCTCTCGCCTCATCTTCCTGAGGTCAAACACGGCTGCGGTCTGTGACCTCAGCCTTCGGACGAGACCCCTGAGAGTCACCTGTCAAAGGACAGTGTCGAGTTGCCGCTCTGCATCTCTCTACAGGCTTAATAATGGATCACAGAGCCAGGATGAATAAAAGATCGCACATCCGTGCTACTTACGTATTGCACGCCGTCATGGCAGGACACGTTTCGCCCGTGCAGAACTCTGAGATTGTGCTGTACTGTAGGTTGATGAGATTGAAGAAAGTCGTGGCTGGAGAGAATCGAAGATGAGAAAGATATAAAAAGACGTTTTTTGGTAATCGTCGAAGAGTGATATACATTCAACAAAATGACTAATGAATAATTGTTATTTTCCAAAGCATTGGAAACCGTTTACTCTTAAAAACAACCGACAGAATGTGTGCGGATGTCAGTCATCCGTGAAACCATAAAGAATTAATATCTACAAATATTGAGTCCGAAATGCTGTTTTAAAGCGAATAAATGAATGCTGAATAAAAGAATGATGCAACAAAATGTAAGCAACCTCCCCGGCTATATAAAATAACGTTTCATCAAAGGGAACACAATAAAGATAAAGCTGTAAAGTGAACTGGATTCAGATTCATGAACAGTTTCAATTATACATAAAAAACAGCAATTTAGTTAAATAGGTGTTTAGGGCATTTGCAAGAGTAATAAAATTTTCCAAATTAACTGGTATTTTACAGCTTCTCACATGTGCTTTCTTTCAAGATAAAACTGGGAGAAATGCAAACAATGGTCTGATGTGTGGATTTGTGCATGAATGTTATTTTAAACCCATTTCATTCCACAATTACATAACTTTAAGGTCATGTCATGCATTCTCTATGAAGGAACGAAAGGATGTTTTCAAAACACCGCCCAAAACTAGACACAACAAGACCAAAACAACCAGACCGCTTTTCCGAGACTAACAGCAAACCTCCCACAAAATAACATATCCACAAAGCATCTTAATAAAAGACTTGGAAAGTTAGTTTCCATCTCTCTACATTTCCATTTAGCCCTTTGGTAAAAATAGATTTTGATTAATTTGCACGGATTACAACTCCTGGTCGTTTTGATTTTTAGAATTAGCTAAGAGGTATTAGTTGTGTATAATTATCATATGCTTCTAATGCACAAAGATGTCATTTGCTATCAAAGAGCACAGATTACAAACACCAAATTTTATTTCATACAGTCTCATTCTTAATTTAATTAAAGTAAACCAGGATGAGAACCCGAGACACATACTGTTGCAGGCGAGCCATTCGTTCAGGTCGATCTCTCTCGGTAACACCACCAGCTCCTTGAGGTCAAAATCGACGACTCTTACTTTGGTGTACTCTGCATCCAGATAATGCTTTTTCTCTTCTGTAAGTGGCTTCTTTCCATTGGGCTTCCCCTTGCCCTTCCTGTTTCAGAAAGAACACAAGAAAACAAAGATTAGCAATACTGCACAGTTGGGAAGTGTCATCAAAGCAAATAATTGGAAAAGGTGCAACTCTAAATGTTAGTGGACAAGCTCCCATACATCGTACCAGGTTGGAGGGCTAGGTAGCACTAAAAACCCTGCTACGTATATTTACGTATTAAATCACTTTAATATATAAAGATTGCATTGTAGACACCTTTGATTTTATTGTAGTGTGATGATGCAAAAATGTTAAAACAATGCATTACTTAATTTAAAAATCAGCAAGTATAAAAAACACGAACTAACTTGTAAATATTACAATCTTTAATAGAGGTAAAAACTGCTCTCTAGATAAACAAATCGAACTGTAATTAGGTAATAATGCTTTGAGGGGCCCCAGTACAGGGCCGTGTGGTTCTATTTGCTATTTCTCAAATCATTTTGGTTTTATAGTTTTAAAATAGTTAGAACTTTCCTCTGTTTCACCCATTTAAAACTGTCCTCTGATACCTTTGATTTTATTTGCATGGTGATGATGCGAAATGGTAAACAATGCATAACTTAATCATAAAGATCACAAGCTCAATTTTAACCTGCACTTTCATGTTTCAAACAGAGATGGCGATAGAGAGGCAAGTTACAGATTGCAGCTTTAAATCAAAGTTTTAAATGCTAGTACAAGTAACTTGGTGACGTAACCACATGCGAACACCTCTTGTTGCTGACTAACTTGCAACAAACTCTCATTCTGCACACATCCATTTTTCCACTGCAGGTCTACACACTTGCCCTGTAATTAGCCGAGCAGACCACAGACATCCAGGCTTTTCCTTCCACGTTTATTTTTAGCACAGGCGGGTTATATTACCAGTAGGCCCACCGCCCATTTCCAGTCGTCTGCACCACACCCGCTCCCAACATCAAACGCTCCACTGAAGCCAACGCTCTGGAGGGGGAAGTAATACATGTAACAGTCCAATAGTCTCGCAGCTAGAAAGTACAAAAGCTGTTTTACTGGAAAACCAGATCTTTAAGCCAGCAGTTACCTAATGCTACCTTCAAAAAACATGACGATTTCTGTGACAATGTGTGAGACGTTTATTGTTTAAGGGAGCACTGTTAACCCCAACTATTTTAGGACTTTCTCTGATATCAGCTTTGCAATGAACAATATTTTCCTTTGGTACAAAAAAGTTTAGTTTGTTGATTTTAATTCCACCACACACCCATCCAATAACTGCAAGAGAAAATAAAGCTGGGTCTGTTTGCTTCTGAAAAGACTGGCCGTGCTCTTTAGCCAGCTGCTCCCATGATGTTTAACTCTGGGGCCCTCGGCCAGTTTATCCTCTCCGCACAGAGCCTGGCCTTGTCGCTCCAATGCCAAAGAGGCTGGTCCCAAAACCTCTGCCGGAGGCCAATGCTGCAAAACACACAGGACCCTACCATTGAGCCTTTTAGCCACGCTTCCCACTAACTACCACCGTCACCAACCCTTCCAAAAACCTAGCGCTAAGAGCCGCAAGTCGCTGGCTCATGCCAAGTTCTCCTCACACAGTTGTGTCTGTGATAATGGTGGAGGAGAACGTTTCTGTGCAAGTGTTTTACGAAATCACTTCACTGCTTACACAAGTTGCTCCATTCCGATTGCAGGTTCAGAGGTCAGATATGGAGTAAAGGAGAAGATGGGTATAATATTTAGAGAGACTGTCTTTATCAAGAGTAGCTTACACAAATGCATACAGTCTACACAAAGACACTTCCCTTGAATGTCGTTAGTTTAGTTCCCCTTTTGAGACCTTTAGAACAGACTGATCCCAATTCCTGGAAAGCCATGGCATTAAAGCCAAGAAGTGTAGTCTGAAAACTGCTTTTTAGGAAAGGAAACTAAAATGTGTTAAATGGAGTGTTGCATATTGACATGGTACATAACGCACAGTCTGTTTGATATAAGGTTTCAGTTTGTTGCAAAATTGTCTTCAGAATACACACTCAAACCATGCACCCCTACAGTTACAGAAGAACTGTGAAGAATATACACTACATATTATTTGAATTAATGCTGAAATAAAGCACTACCATTGCCTATCGGCAAACACCACAACCACCCCCTCATACTACCCAATAAAGAGAAGTGAAAGAGAGGACAGTAGCAACTATTTAAAAACTTTAAATCCAAAATGACATGAGAAACTGCAAACAGTTGGGATGTCGAGAATCATAATGTTTTAATGTTTATTCCAGTCCTGCTATTTGAATAAATTGAACAAAAAATACTGTCATTCATGTTTGCTTCAATATGTTGAGCAATATTTTATAGTATAATGCAGGATTAAACTGAACTGTTAAATAGCAATTTAACAACTTTAATATACCTGGAGCGTGCACCTAGCACTAGGAAAATTGCCTGATACTCAAAATTAAATCACTCGGATCAAAAAAACGTGATCGGGACATCCCTAGCAAACAGCACCACACGGCCTTGTGTTTGGCCCTCTCACAGCATTATGAGTTAATTACAGTTTGATTTGCTTATCTGGAGCAGATTCTAGAGCAGACAAGCATTCAGGCTCTATCCATTCCACATTTATGCGATTTTGTCTGAAAACAAATCTTTTTCCCAACGTTTTTGCCTTTTGTCCACAATGAGACAGCGTATTTGTCTTTGAAAATTAACTCCTTAGTGGATACATTTGAAAACGCCGTTTTCGCGTTGTAGTACGGATGCAGAAAATGCAGGAGTTTAAAACCGCTGGCACGTTTTCATCATGCGATGCAGTTGTTTCGGCTTCTCTCCTGTTTGATAGCATTAATGTCAGTTCATGCATATTTTAGATTGCATTTTACAAGAGGGAATATTTAATTACTCGCAGTTATTATTTGGCAGAGGAGCGCCAGTTAAGTTTCACTTTTGTAGCTTGATGTTCTTTATTACCTCCAGCAACATCAAGTTACCTCATTGTCTGTCTATTTAAAAAAACTGTGTCTTTGCTCCATATTGACGCAACATAATAAGGCATAAAGTAAATAAATGCCTGACAGAAATGACAAATGCTGACATGTCTTAGGTTTAACTCAAGCACATTACATGGATGTAAGCCTATTCAGACGATTCAGTGTGGACGAGGAGCGTTTTGAAAACGAAAACTCAGTTTTTAAATGAAAACACACTAGTGTGCACAGAGACTCATAGATCGAAGTTTCACTTTCTCCTCAGAATTAAAAAAGAAGAGTGATTCCACTGAACAGGAAAGCACAATAAGCAATTAGTAGATAATTAGTGACACATTTTCAACAAAAGTCTAATCCTAAAGTTACACAGTTCATCTGTACTATAGATTCTTCACAATATGTTTAATTTCCTGAATTCATATCATGTACTGTTGAGAGGTTTTCAGTTTTTTTCCAGTACTCAACATTCCTGAAAGAGCCTGGTTTAATGTCAGAAGATTCCAGCTTCACCAGAAACAGACATGCCTCTTAAAGGGATACTTAACCCAAAAATGAAAATTCTGTCCTCATTTACTCACCTTCGAGTTGATCCAAATCTGTATAAATTTCTTAGTTCTGATGAGCGCCCCATTGACTCCCATAGTAGGAAAAAAGAAAATTTTGTTCTCTTGAACAAGAAAGAAGACATTTTGAAGATTTTAGGACAGCAAACAGTTCTGGGGCACTTTTAACTACCATTGTATTTTTTCCTACTATAGTAGTCAATGTGGGGCAAAATCTGTCTGGTAATAAGCATTATTCCAAATATCTTTCCAAAAAATCAAAGGTGAGTAAATGAAGACAGAATTTTCATTTTTGGGTGAAGTATCCCTTAAAGCCTTTCCTACTGCTTATACAAATCCTTCGAAGCATTTGGTCTAGCAAATATAAAGTCACTTTCCTACAAGAAATATAGAGAACCAAGGAACACAATACAGTGTAATACAATCAACCCTCTGATGGTTTAATACCACACAGCAGGCCGAGAGCAGTACAACCACAAGTGCTAGTATGTGGAGCGAATTTTAATCATGGATGAAGATGCAGTTATTGCACAGCATCCATGACTCCACAGCCCAATTCAACCACCGTATCTGATTACTGTGGTCTGATTACTGACCTGGCGGCATTGTACACCATTTATGGTTAATAAAAGAGGGTGGAGAACGTCAGACCATGAAGATACTGGCACAGATGTTTTCTTTTCCTCAGAATAGTCTAAGCCATGCCAGTGGGTTTTAGGAAGGTGAAATGATGCAATGTACATGCTTAATAGCTGCAGTCTACTTCCTTTCTGATCACTATCTAAAATGAAGTACAGACTGCCAAAAGAAAAATGTAGATTGCAGCTTGTTCCTCAGTGGATACTACAAAATCCCCAAACTAACTCCCCCCCCCCCAAAAAAAAACCCTCAAACATTTAACTCTTGAAATCACTTTTTTATGGTATAATTTTTTTTATCTCCACGAATGTTGTTTGGCAAAAAAGTAGAATGGACATACCTTGTGAATTATGGGATGGACATACCTTGTGCATTTTAGGGCCAGACATGTTCAAAGACATTCCACCGCCATTGCTGGCGCTTTTTCGTACTTTTTTATTTCAAGTTGAAGATAAAACTCATTCCGAAGCTTGTATATGCATTATGATATAACATTATGTAAAATATTTCAACCCTCTAAACGCTAACACATAAAATGTTGATGTTTATATGTTGACAAGCATTTGTGTGTGTGTGTGCGTGTTATTTAAATTATACTGCATACACCTGAACCACCTCTACGACAGAATGTGAACTATTTTAGCTATTCAGAAATAGTAGCATGCTACGCATGAGCTGACCTTTAAATTTCAAAACAAAGTAGAAAATGCAAACACATTAATATCCTGACAGAAAGGGTGCGAATACAGAAAGCTGAATTAATGATAAAAAAATACACTTAACATACCTAACACTTTGGCTAAATTTACAATATATACATACAAAAAGCAAGATATTTTAAGGATTGCTTTGCTAACTGTCAGCTGGGTTTACTTAGTAAGCCATCCTTTTGCTCTGTCAGACGCCTTAACAGTCAAACAGTTTAACATTTGCGAGTCTTTACATATTTTGCTTAAGGAGGCGATCCCGACATATTAATAAATCTAAGAGACCGAGTTTAGCATGCAAGCTACAGAAACACTATTTTGTGAGGCAGACTGAAGACTGGCTGACCAGCCACCAATGCTTCATGGCATTGAAACTGCCATTTAAATTACTATTTTAGAAACAAGAAATTATCCCTTTCTCTGCAAAGCCACAGTCTGTGGGAACACACAGCCAGTAAGAAAAACCAAGACTGTTTATGGAGACCAAGATTAGATGGACAACTTGCAGCTCATACCTGTCCTACTGTTAAGGAAAATTGCATTTTAATTCACCTGTACAGGTGCAATGAATGTCTAGTAGATTAAAGAAACAGACTTATTTAAAGTCTGCAATGTTGATACATACAGATTACACACACGCGTGTATGAAAGGAGTCTAGAATTGCATTCCAGGGTGTCTGTACACACACACTCACTCACATCACATTTTCACTTAAAATAAATGGACTGCAAGAGCTGGGGAAGAATTAATGGCATTTATCGGGTACTTGATAATCCCTGCCGTTATCAAGTGTCTGTGAAAGACTGTTGGGAATGTTTTTAATAATAAAATAAAATGAATTTAACCGATTATGTATACTTTATGAAGGGATCCCATCATATCACGAGAAAAACGCTACTGAGATAATTGATGGGTTGTTACAACTTCCCCATAACATGCATTGGCATACATTTGTACATGGGCCAGCACAACCTTGTTAAATGATTAACTGATAGGAAAGGAAGAGCTTTGTTCCTCTAGTAGCTGACTTTACAGTTTACCTGAGGCCACAGACTATCTTCTCAATCTCGATCCACTGTGTCCATGAATATTAATAAACATGTAATAAACCGACACAGTAATACAGTTGAACCAAAACCTCACAGTAGCCTCTATAACCTCCAGAGAGCTTTAAATCACAAACACACTCCCTCTGTAAAAACGTAAAGAACACACATTTAAAAACACAACCTTGACATTCTGTGCGTGCACAAAATACATTGGGACAAGACTGAACACTGTAGAGTTAGGGGACGTGACGTCAGCAACGCAAAGCTACGTTTTAAAATTCATGACGCAAAATTTAAAAGGGCAATTCATGATTTTACATTAGGTTTCTCATGTTATCTGTATTGTACAACGTGTCAGATTTGCACGATTCTTATAAGAGATTTCTCAAATCATGCATCACAAATGCTGTCTAGGTTACTTGGGCAGCCCACGAGGTTTTGACACACGGCCTGCTACCCCAGTGAAGGACCACCTGTACAAGAATAACACTGTTATTTACCGCAACAATTCCTCTAGAAGGACATCGCACGAGGAGATATAATCACAGCTTTGAACGCGCACACTGACGTACACTGAAGCGCGCATGCAGCAATTAAGTTAAACATTGGTGGAAACTTTCCGTTCCGTCAACGGGCTCGTGCACATTCCTCTGGCAAATTTAGACTCGCGTCTGACGCACGCGTCACGCACTGTGGAAGACTTGAGCAAAAAATCATTGCAGCAGACAGTTACCTCAAAACTTTCCCGACCGCCTGAAGCACCATTTTACAGCTCAGACCGCTTTTAGGGGACCTCGGTGAGATCGCGCTCTCGCCGCTTATGCAGTGATCTCCGACCATGTTGTCAAACTCCCGGTGTCAACGGTGGTGAAGGACCCGTCCGTGAACGCGGTCATCGGTTCTGATAAACTGAATTCAGATTCTGCTGAAGTGCTGCACGCAAAACAGTCGCGCTGCTGTGTTTCTCTCTCAGCCCAACTTCCAGCCAATGGGAGAGCGGGTGGGCGGGGCCGAGGAGAAACATTAGGAATGTGAAAAAACGCACATCTCCAGTGTACAGTCCGAGTCACATGGAGATGATGATTCAATTGTGTATAGCATACTTGCATTTCGCCCTAAAACAGTCTCACAGTTGACACTTACACAGTGGAACAGACTTTTAATGCTCTAAGTAATATTTTGTGTATACTTTTTTTAAAACTAACTAACTTTTTAAGGTATGCATTTTAGTGTCTGATCAATAGCTTTTCTCCAAAGCAAAAACATTAACATTTTAAAGTGACATTACATTCATTTTATTATGTATTGTCTATTATGTAACATAAACTTTGTCAACAAGTTTTATCTAAATGCATTATGAGTCTTTATTGCCTTTTCAGCATTTTAAATCAATCAATGTTTTCCTTTACAAGACGACGTACAATATGAAAAATTAAAGGGACAAATATTGCATGATGTCCATCAGCTATTTCATATATTTTTTAACCCCATGTCAGCGTCTATGGATATGTTCATACAGAGAGGCGAGTTAAAAAAATATACAAAAAAGATATTTAAATAATAACCTAAAACTCTGAGAATACATTTGGATTAACTAGATGAAAAACCTTCCAAACATTTTCACTCAATAAACCAAGATCCTCACAGGGCTAGAAATAATACTGTCTATGTTTAACAGATAGTGGGTTCTGATGAACACTTCTCCTGATAACAAATATGTGTTTGTTAGTTTTCAGTGACCTATCCGAGATTGTGTGATTGACTTGATGTCTATCAATTATTATGAGGTCATATAAGCTCCATGTATAACTTGACAATGCCATTACATTAGTTTTCTATGTTATGACAAAGTCATGTACATTGGAAAAACATACTTTAATTTTCCTTTAAAGCTCGCAGGCATGTTCAGACCTGACACTGGACGGATTGGTCTGGCCTCAAGACTAGTATTTTCGTCATCTCTTAACAGCATAGCAAGACAGACAACACATGGTGGAGACTCACAGGCTGCATGCATGAGCCCTATTTAGAAATTCAGTTCATATATATATATACGTTATATATATATCAGAATGTGAATAAATAAACACGGAGGATATATATAAAACCACCACAGCACCTACACATCCTCCTGTTTTTAGGTCTCCGCAGAACAAATTAGTAAAGGTCACAAGGCTCAACGGGTTCTTTTACATTATCACCAACCCCATTACTTCATGGGTTTGGTTCTTCTACCAAACACCAGCACAAGGCATCAATCATTACTGTATGAGCCTTAAAAGGTCAGCGTGAAATAAGTGCTGGAAAAAAATCAGAAGAGAGACTGCTAAAAGTGCTTTCTAAATTGAGGTCTGGACGTCAGGTTGTACGTAGGAGTGATGAAAATAATGAGGGGCTGTGTAAACGGACAGGACGGGTGGGAGTAGATGGGCCTAACACTGACTTGGAGGCTTCACAGACTCAGGGTCCAAAAAAATCAGGGGCGGGGAGGTAGACCGGAGCGAAACAGAGGTTTCTTTCATTGCCTCTACAGGTGAAAGAAAATGAAAAGCTTGCTTACGAAAGCAGTGACGCAAAAGCATGGATGGCATATGGGCCAAATGTTTTCTTAGTATCTCTAATGCTTTAGGAATTTGAGATAACTCCCTGCCTTTAGTACACCAAAAATATCTTTATTGGATATTTTTTGTCAAAAAGGATGTTTAATTCTGACGCAGTAGAACATTGTATTAGGACAGGGCCAACTAGAGCAATAGATTTAAAGGAACTGTAGTATATCATCCCCATGTGATTCCAACTCATTATTGAAGCACAAAGGGGAATGCGAGACAATGCTCAAGCAGCTTGTTCATATGAAAGTGGAAAGTGATTTTTTTACCGCCAAGCCCTAAAACTAACAATTAAAACATAAGCATGGTGTGAAGAACAGAGCAAATTTAGCTTGTTACTCGTCTTACTTTGAACACAAAGTTATGGCATGACTTGTATTGTAACACTTATATGTAACCATTCATACAATTATGGCACTTCCACATTGCCAAAACATAACTACCATTTACTCTCACCGTATGGAAAATAGAGGAACCTATTTAATATGAGTGAACTATTCATTTTACAGTAAAAGAGGAACCTGTAAAAAAACACAACAAAAATAAAGCTAGAAATACAAAAAATCTAAAGCATTGTTAACATAGTGTCTAAATGAGCGGACCCCGCTGAATCCAAATTTTTCAGCAGGACAAATTCTCCTTTGGAAACATGCCTACGCAATGCATGAACAAAACTAAGTACCTGTGGAAGATGTTCCAGAGGAGACCACGAGGATTATCAGGTAAATCAACCGCTGGATCTCCCTCTGTCTCCGCCATGTTGAATAGCCCTCAGAACATTCCTCTAACACGGAACAACCGGTTTCTCACCCTACGTTTCTTAAAACTTTGTCAAAAATAAACACAGTCTGTCAAGTGTCAAACCAGCAACACATTCTCTGAGAACTACACAGCGCTGGGGGTAAAAGAGTTTACTGCTGTGGTCTCTGGATAAGTTCCCGTCTCGTCTGGTGGAGCTGATAAGAAGGTCTAGAGTAGGCCAAAAACCATGTAGATTATCGTGCCCTTGACTAGATGATGAAGAGTCAAAGTGGGACTCCGCCCAACATGCAACATGATGGACAGCAATATCCAACCGGGGAACAATAAAGTGCGCAGAAGTTCTGTTAAGGGTCAGCAGTTTTTAAAAGACTTGAAGGAGAAACAAAAAAAACTGAGAAAATGTAACTGCAAGGTTTACCATAGTTGCTTTAATCTGAGGTTTGACTGGAGATGAATGAATATTTGGCAATGGCAACAAATTATTTCACAACAAGATCCATTAGGTAATGCAATAGCTAATATGAAACAGCTTATAATCTTTGTTATTATCAATTTCTACGTACTCTACCGGTTAAATGTTTAGGATCACTTCAAAAAAATGTTTCTCTTTTATTCAAAGCGACTTAAATAGAATTGTATTATACATTTGTTTCTGACTATATGCAATCCCCTGGGATTTAACCTGGACCTCGGCATTGCTATTTTAAAAATCTTAAAAACCTATTATTCTGAAGGTGAGCATTCTAATGTTTGAAATCACTTTTGTAGACAAAAATATAATTGTGCCAACATATTCATTTATTCTATTAGAAAAATACATTTTAATAAAAAACGTCAATAAGCGTCCAGCTAGATTCCTTCAGTACTGTATAAAAAGCTTCCCAGGTAGAGAGACCTGGATGATAAGATGCAAAGTATACGATTCTAGTCAAAGTGTGGCTACTTTAAAAATGTGAAAATATAACAAGAGTTCATATATCTTCGATGCTTTATGTCACAACATAATCAAAAGATTTTTTATATTTCATAGTTTTGATGGCTTTATTATTATTCTAAACTGTGAAAAAATATGAATAAAGAGTGATTATAATGTTTTGAGGCTATATTAATATATTTCCCATAAGTCTTTAATTGCAACCAATTTATTACAAAGTTCATGACCCAATGCATTTACCTTTGAACCAGTTGAACCCCATTGTAGCGTTAGCAAACATTCCTGTGTAACATTGTTCTAAAATGACTAGTACATATTTTGTCAATTATATAACATGTACCTTACTGTTGTGGGAATATTTGGGGTTAGAGTTTGTCTTTTGAGGGTCTGTACTTTCACTACTTCCTGTTTCTCAAGAAAAAGAACAGCAGGAATGTGCCAATACATTGTTTGGGCCCCACGGAGCAATTTCCCGACACTCTTGCACGAACACGAACAGCTTTCCTGTGTTTATGTGCTGCATGAATAAGACGAAGCCAAGCCTTTCTGTTTGATGGTAAGCCTCAAGCACCTTCCTCAAATATTATTGTTAATGAAACGGGTGTTATATGCTGTCTGGGAATGGGATGGTTTACTAGATCAGATTAAGGTGATGGGATGGCGCACCTGTGTATCAAGGATATATATTATATATATATAGCAATACTTTCAAAAATATGTGTACTGTTCTACTGAAAATGTATAAACTCCCCAGTGGCCATGGTAAAAACCAATGTACTTTAGTAAAAATGTATTTTATTCAGGAGCATGAAATAAAAATCAACTCAATTTATTTCCACAGATACCACATTTCTAATTCTTAATTTGCTTGAGTACTCAAACACTACCACAACTAATAAGCTTGTTCAGGAATATCCCTTTAGCTTTCCTGTGGCTCAGTGGTTAGAGCATGGTGCTAGCAAAGCCAAGGTCATGGGTTCGATCAGGGGATTGCACATAGTCAGAAACAAATGTATAGTACAGTGCAATGTAAATCGCTCGTCTGCCAAATGTATAAATGTTAATATTTCAGGAATTAAGTTAAAATGACCTAGTGCCCCCTTTTTTAAAGATCTAAAAAGTGCATCCATCCATCACAAAAGTAATCCATAGGGGTTTAATGTCTTCAAAAAGCAAGAAGATATATTTTCAAGTAAATATGTTTACGATCTTATTTAGAGATTGATTCATTGCATTTGAATGTAAATCGGACACATGACTGGGCTACACCCAAAATGGCAGAAATTAATCTTAACTTCGAAATCTCATTGGTTCTTGCACATTTCATCACATTAGTTTAGTCACGAGACATGCGAGAATTAAAATTCTACTAATTATCGACCCGTCACCATATCTGTATTTAGCGTTCGGATCTGCCTGTATTGGTTTAAATTTCCATAAGCTCAAAATATTTCTTTCTTTCATATTGTTTTTTTTTAAGAGGATATTTACTAAACCACTGGAGTCATTTGGATTACTTCTATGATCTATGTGCTTTTGCAGCTTCATCATTTTGGACCTAAATATGTAAAGCATATAGACCGATGAAGAAAACAACGCTGGTTTAACACTGGTCCAGAAGAACATCCTGTTTCACTACACAAAAGTTTAAACAAAATAAAACCACTAGAATATTTATAATCGATTTAAAAATGTTAAACAAATATGTTTAGGATTTAATAATATATGTTATAAATAGAATAAATAGTTCTGATAAGTATTATTATGAAAGTAATTAATATTATTTTAAATAGGGATGTAACAGTATCAAAATCTCACTGCATGGCAATACCTTGGTATAACGTCCACGGTACAATATTTATGCAATGTTTAAAATGACAAATGATCTTTAAGCATCCTATTTTCTTTTTCCTGTAATCATAACTGTTGCTTATAGGTGTGAGTTTTAGTAAGAGATGGGTCAAAATATCTAAAAATACATTTATAAAATAAAATAATTGCACCAGATAGACCTTGACAAAGGTTTTTTTCTAACATTCTCTGTGTTAGGCCCGGAAAACTTATATAAAGCTAATATTAAGATAATTGTGCTATTGCGAGAACACAAAATCGATAAAATGTAATAAATATCAAGGTAAGTTCAGCCGAAGAAAGGAAGTTTAGATCCAGGATGGCATGCAAGCTAATAAATTACGCGGTTTCATTTTTGGAGAATTATTCTGTTAAGCAGAGGCGAGCTACAACCTGAAGAATTTATCAAAATTTCCAGGGAAAGTTTTTTTTACCGTTTCCTGGCAGTCCATCAGAGAGATCTCATCAGGAAGTTATGCAACTGTCTAGGTACTTTCAACGTCTATCAACAGCTGCAAAGCAACACCCATGCAGGAGGTAGTTGGATGTTCTCTTACTGTGCATTACAGTGCACAGATACTGTACAATACCATATTACAGTAGTTACTCTTTGGGCTGTTTTACAGTGTTTTTGTTTTATATGAAAACCAAACCTAACCTAATCACTTAATAGGACCACAACACGAAGTATCAATAAAGCTACATGAAAACAACAAATTATTTCATAGATTGTAACAAAATTAAAACAACAAGTCAGAATATCATTGAATAATCACTGGGGCAAGTCGTATCACAGACGCATACACACACTTGTATCTCAGTTCACAAAAACAATCAAATTAATATCATTAATCTCACCGTCTGTATTGATATGACTCATACACCTATGTGGTTATAGCTAAAAAAAATTGCAGATCTTTGTGATCAAAAAAACTAAAATCCATCCCCACAAATATTACAGTCTGGTATGTGTTGAGCTATTGCCACAGTCAATTTCAAACAATCTTACTCAAAGAAAATAACTTTTCAAAGAAATCCATGAAAGTACAAAAAGGTTTTTCTGGAGGTGTTGGGTTTTTTAATACTTATTATAAAGGAGCTCTGAATATGGGACACACAGCTCACTTTGTTCTCATAAGTGAAAGGGAGAGGATGAGGTTTAGAGGTGTGGGCTCTGAAAGAGCTCCACCCAGACCAACTTACTGCACTATAAAACTAAACATGGCCAATTTTAGCATCAGCACATCCCAAACACTCACTGGTAAGACGTCTACACTGACTGGCAAGGAAGTGCAAGAACTGAGCACTGACCTGCGGAAATTTGATTGGTTGAATGGAAGAAAAATCTTCGATAACTCCGCAGCCCTGCAAATTAAACTAAATTGAATATCGCTCAGGGATGTGGTTTAACTTTGGTGTAGATTATTTTCGACAAAACATGATATGATTTCAAACCATCAGGCAATCTTTGGGTGTCGTCTAGCACGTCTCTCATTCTCAGTTTATAACGGCACAGATACCAAAAATAAACCCTTGTTAATGAATTACACACCCTGGAAAACAACAGAGACGATATGACTATAGAGCGCACACTCTGTGGTCCACTTAGTCAGAAGAAATATGATTTTGAAGAGGTGTACTACTTTGGATGCAAAGTGATCGCGTCATCACATCAACAACACTAAAAACTTTTTGCACCAAAAAAAATGGGATTAAACATTTTAAATTCTAAAAGAAAATAACAACCAATACTTTTTGAGGCATATTATATGTGTGCATGTCTTTTGACCAGGCAAGTATTAAAAAAGCTTAAACTAGAAAACTACTAAGCTTTAACGTAAATCTTCATAACTGCAGTGGAAACAGTGATAGACCCTTTAAAAAAAACAAAGTTTAAATCTGCTTTATACATTAACATCTGCCTAAAGAGTTAGAACATGGCACTAGCAATGGCAAGGTCATGGGTTCGTTCCCAGGGATTGCAAATACTTAAAAAAAAACAAATAGTACATTACAATGTAAGTCGCCTTGGATAAAAGCATCTGTCAAATGGATACACATTTTTTTTTCAGCTGAGAATACCTTGGCCCAATTTGATGACATCATTGGAGAGGTCAATGGCTGTACACTGCACAAAAGAGTAAGACGCCTCTCTGAATTTATGCTGACAGAACTCAGATATGACAAATGAGCTTCAGTGGTCATTCTCCCAGAATGCTTAGCGGCTCTTCATTTCCATAGCAGAGGAGCATCCTTCATCCTGATATAAAATCCCATCATTCTTGCATCATGATTCTCTAAATGCTGATCTAGGTTTTGAATCTTCATGGCTGTGTGCAGAGTATTTTATCAGAATGTAAGGATTTTCTGAGAATAAAAGGCAAACCCCATGAAATCAGTATTTTATAGCTCTGTAATATTATACAGATTATATCAAATGCATATATACAAAAAATACAAATTTGGTGTATCTTTAAATGCACTCATTGCACCCCAAAAATCTCACAGGGAGGAGAGTGTAAGCCCTCCCTGTTTTACCCACTTCCTGCCATCATGACGCGCCCACTCCAAAGCCACAGCGGAAAAGATGCAGCATTTTATCAACAGTTTGGCTTGTTTGAACAAGCAGTATGCATTTTTAAAAGAACTGTAATTACTTACCACAATGAAGATAAAAAACAAATGTGAACAACTATATAATAAATACGCATCCTGTGACAAGTAAACCCAGTGCCCATTTCCGCTTATTTTCACAGAATGATAACTACTAAGCCAACATATGGAAGAATGTGTTTAAGAGTTTCAATAACCAAAGGGCAAAGATTTTGTCTCGATGTTAGAGCGCCATCTGCTGGGTAGGGCCCAAAGTACATCTGCTCCACAGCAAAGTTATCTCCCAAAAAAATATCTCATGGTTTTCCTCATCCATCTACACATCTGTTAGGAAGGGCATACTCTTATTCTGTTTTGGAGCATTGTGCACAATATGCTCGATTTAACACTGCATACTGCCAAAATTAATACAATATCTCACAATGGGGTTGACTTGAGCCTCCATTTCAAAATGCAAAAGACCAAAGATAAAAATCTCATAAAACAATATCTGACTATTATATTCACATATGAATTAAGCTTACAATATACACAAGTCATGTCACGTAACATATTGCTTGAAAAGGTCTCATTAACTTTACATCATTAAATTATTAAATATACATTATACTATTACTTTAAAAATGACTGTATATGAGAAAGCCTCAACTGTTAAATTATTTTGTTAGTCTCATCGATTGGATCAATTGGATGCTGGACTTGATGCTGTCTGCTGTGTCATTATTCAAGGTAATTGACCAAAAGCAAAGCAACAGCCCTGAAACCTGCACCGACGTGAAAGCCTTTTATATAGCTTGAAGCTGTACGAATCGAGCCAACTGTAAAACACGTTTTGGGAAACACCATCAGCCAATGACGTTCCAAACCCTATTAACAGCCAATAAGCGATGATCTCTCTTCCTTTCTGGCAGGTGGCTGAGGGCATGTTGCCGAGCCAAAAGCACAAGAGACTGTGTGGATATATTCCTAAATAGCAAAACAAGCTGAACCTGAACAGGGCGAGGACACCATATGTGTCTTAGCATGCCCAGACAGGAGCAGGCAGTGTTTATGGGGGAATATCAGAAATAACAATATATTTTTTAGGAGAAATTTAGGAGAAGGTTAGGTTTCCGGTATGTCTCCAAGAGACATTGAAATGAATGAAATCTTTAATAATTAGAGATGCAAAATAATCGGTAGAAAAAAGGCAGATAGTTTAAAAACAGCCGATTATAAGGGCCGATTTATCCTATCATTTAAATGAGGGCAGGAAAATGCATTGAATTTGTACTCCGTATATATATGTTTTTAAAACATCACCAGTTTGTTTATAGTCATTATATATATATATATATATATTTTTTTTTTATGACATTCAGAAAGAAATATTAATCTTATCTTCAGAATCGTTATCAGCATTGGCAGATATCACTCTGAATAATCGGCAATTGGTTTCGGAGCATCTCTAATTATAACTGGATGATTTAATACTTAATACAAAAAGACATAATTTCATAAATAAAAAACACATTTATGCCTTGTGGAATGCCAAGAAAAGCATTAATACTATCACTGCCTCTTTAAATCTATGCAAATAAGCAGTGTTAGGATTGTTGATGTGCCAAAGAGATTTTGAAATCATACCCATACCGATATTTGAATGACCTGCTTAGTGTCCATAAAACATGTTTAATGGTCCGGGGAGGAGCTTTGCATTGTGAAACTTGTTTTCCATGATACACAAAAATCACAAAAGCAATGCCATGCTCATGAGGAAAAAGAGCAAAGTCAGGGGAACGGAGACACAACGATCATCAAGGGAGCACTTCGCTCGCGGTATTGTAATGCTGGGGACTGCTCAATTCACTAATCCTTCAGTAAAAGTGTTGGCATGGGAGCTGTGAGGGTCTAAAGCTGGAGGTTGATGAAAGAGGAGAGCATTCTACATGAACGTCAGCAGAAGCGGTGCTGGATTACACAGGCATTAAGTGGAGTGCATTCCACAGCTGGCTAACACTTACATAACATTCATATGATGCTGCACTCAATAGGGGGCCCTGGGTCAATATAATTGGTATCGAACAGTCACAGTGATACGCACAGTATATATACACACACACACACACACACACACACAGTGTATTTGCATTCTTGATGAGTCAGGCAATGTGAAGTATTTGCACAAAAAATTATAAATCCAAGTTTGGCATACTTTATGTAACGCTAATGAGGGGATCCTAAAGGTCCAGTGTGTAAAATAATTTTGCAGGATCTATTGAAAGTAATGTAATATAATATAATATACATAACTATGTCTTCAGAGGTGTATAAAGACCTTGCATAACAAAGTGTTATGTTTTTATTTCCTTAGAATGACCCATTTCTCTCTACATACATCGCGGGTCCCCTAACATGGAATTCCACGTTGTTTCTACAGTAGCCCTGCTCTACAGAACGCGGTTTGTAAATATGTCTTCTCCTTCTGCAAAGAAGCAAAACCCAATGACATCTTTCTACTTTGAAAGCAGCCGTAGTGCTTCGAAAGGAGGGGTGGAGTGAGCCGTTGGTTGCAATTCACAACCTCACTTCTAGATGCCGCTAAAATCTCCACATTATAGTTAACCCCAAAACACAAATTTGGTCGATATTAATTCACGATCATGTATTTCAAAACCCGTATGACTTTCTTCAGTGTATGCACAAGATGATATTTTGAGAAATAACTTTGTGTCCATACAATGAAAGTAAATGGGGGGTGTGCTGTTTTGTTAACAGCATTCTTCAAAATATCTTCTTTTGTGTTTTCCAGAAAAAAGTAATACAGGTTTGTAATAACATGAGGTGCAGATGGCAAAGCAAAACTCTTTACTGACACAAAATTTTGACTAGGGCAACACAATAATTTATCGCGATACCACTAAATCTTATTGAAATCAAGCTGGCTGCAATATGCAATGTGTCGATATTTTTTTATGCGTAGCTTGTCCGTGGAACATGGCTCTGGGATCAGTAGGAAATTCTGCTCGATCTAAACGCAGTGCGAGTATATATATATATATATGCTTGTAATGTGCATTTGAAAAAATAAATAAATATACTTTATTATCATAAAAATACTCGATGAGGCTTGAGTAACAGCGATAAAAAGATGCCCACAGGCATTTCCTAGATTCTAGAACATGTTATGGTCGTCTTCGCTGTATATTTGGAGTTTCCGCATGAGAGCGCCCTCTGGCATTTGGATGGAGCAGTATTTTCCCGTACTTCACTCAAAAGCTATGCAAAAATCAGGTGACATTTATCGTAAGTTCTCTACACAACCTATCGTCTCAATTCATATCACTGCTATCATCGGATACGCTTTACTTTCATAGCGAGAGCCAATAAAGCCCCAAAAAACTTAAATAAGTTCCTCTCCCAGGCTGACTGTGAGGAAAGTGCTAAGCAGAAACGCAATGCAGAGTACACTGATGGTAGAGATAGCCAACAGAAACCTTGTTTTCAGTAACTCTAGTTTCTGGGTCACCCCTTCCTGACACTCACCCTGAAACCTTTGTGTCAGCAGCCAGGTCCTTTACCATGAAGAGTGGCCAGCCCCACTTACATCTTATATTGTACATCTTATATATCCTCGCTGTAATCCCAAAACCTCAGATGTGCAATTTTTTTTTTGTTGAGGAAATGGAAAAATACTGTACTTTTTAAATGATTAAATACTGTGTTATCAAAGTTAACAAGCACTTTTTATGGGTTAAATATTAGCAGAACCCATTGACAAATATAAGTAATATATAATCTAATAATAATGATTTATAAAAAAATATATATATATATAGGGAGATACAAGGTTTCAGAAAGACAGCAGTTACACCAGTTACATATTTTGTCAGTGAAATCATGCTAATAAAAAAAAAGATCAACCTGAATAAAACAAAACAAAACTTCATTATTTACAGTCCAACCAAAATATATACAGACACCTTCAAAATTTCTCCCATGTTTACAGATTATTCGCTATAGTTTAGAAAATGGTAAAAATATGAATAATATGAGTGTGTCAGAACAAATTCATCTTGATAATATTACATAACTTTCATAGAAAGTTATGTAATAGATTAGGTTGAATATCTATCAGCTGTTCAATTTAAATGCACGACAATACCAGTTAAGGGCAACCAAGTTCAGTCTGTGGAATAAAAAGGTCACATAAGCAAAAAAAAATGTGTTTTATCAATTTTACTGGTAGTCCACTGTATAAAGTATTTTTGTGTATAATAATAGGATTCCTTTATTTTGCTACCCTCACTTACAGTACATTAATTAACTACATTCTCCTGCACCTATTAATAAAAGAATATCCAAAATTATATCTGGTGTCCGAATAATTTTTGGTTTGAGTTTAAATGCTAACTTTATGAGAGAAAACCAAATAGAGTCATAGAGCCTCTTATTCAACTAAAACTGCATTAATATGACATTCTCAGAGGGCTCAGGTTAAATTGGTTGAAAATACAAACCAATCAAACTGCATTGCAACACTGAAATACGGCTGAACCCTGAACGACTAAGAAGCGAGTGATTTTTTCAAAGAGCTTATTTAGTTTCCTTATATCCGTTCTCAAGGCTACTAAAGGTCAACAACTTGTCCAACCTTCCTGCCTCTTCTTGACACAGTCACGATAATCTTATTTAAGACAGTTCTGGACAGTATGTGCATGTCTTTGTGTGCGGCTTACTTCAAATAGACAAGTATTTTAGTCTATGGTTAGAACGGATAGATTACAACCATACAAACAGCTTTAAAATCCTGGTCGTGACCTCCAAGTTCATTAGGTAAGAATAACACAGGCTTTCTTGATGCACTTTTATTTAACCAACGATTAAAGCAACATAAATACAGACAATATTTCAGAGAAGGAATATTTCTACACGGAGGGTTCATTGAACTCCAAGAGCACTTCTGCCACCTACACAATGTTTAATTGGTGTTACTTGCCAGATCAACCATCAATGCGTTTCTGCTTCAGGTTAGAAACCTGAACAAAGCAGAAGTTTTGCATGGTCTGGCACAACTCCCATTTCGTCAGGGAATGTACAAATCGGGTTTTTGCATCTTTTGTGGGAGTGCACCAGGATTTGCACAGGTAAATGCAGAGAAAATGCCGTTCATTATTTGGATGACTCTTATCCAAAGTCATTTAAATATTTTTTTCCCCCACCATGCTGTGAACAAACCCAGCCTATGCAAGATTTAAACAGGATCTTTCAATAATCAGACTCAAACTGAAACCAACAAGCTACACAGGACCCATAGTGTGTGCGTGGCTGTGTGCAAGTGCAACGAGGAGCTCCAGGACCGGAGGAGCATTCCTTCAAATTAAGCTGCACTCCTGTGGAGAAAGACAGGCCTAAACTTTGCTTTAAGAACTTTTGAGATGGTGCCAGCGAGCAAAGAAACCTGGTCTTAACAAACTGACACCTCACGGTGGATCTGTTGGGTACAGGCAAAGCTTGCAGGAGGCCTGAATAGGGCTGTCACAGTGGCAGTTTTTACCACCGAGGTGTTAATGGACAAATTGATTGCGGAGGTTGGGTAATATATATTATTTATATAAATAATATTTATATTATTATATATGCATGTAGCAACCACAAGAGGAGTGGAACAGAAATATTGACCTTATTTAAATACGGCCAATGTCACGGCCATTGTCACCGCCCTAAATAATCCAATAAAAGCCCATTGCAGCTCCATACAATGCTTAAGTTGGTCTGTTTCTGTCTCTCACACATTTGCTTTGCATTTTCCTCAATGCATTTAGTTATGCAAACCTAGACCTTGTGATAGTTCACCCAAAAACGAAAATTCTGTCATCATTTACCTACACTCTTGTAATTTTGAACCGGTATGACTTTCCTTAATTCCTTCCTCCGCAAGACTACAAAAAAAGATTGATGACCGAACAGCGATGGCAGCCATTCTCTTGCAATGGTTTTGAGTCCAAACAATAGAAGTCAATGTGTGCCACCGCTGTTCTCTTATCAACATTTTTCTAGATATCTTCTTCTGTGTCCTGTGGAAGAGAGAAAGTCGTACAGGTTAGAAATGAACAGAGGGTGAGTAAATGATGACAGAATCTTCATTTTTGGGTGAACTATCCCTTTAACTCTGTCAAACCTAGTTAAGCAACGCTACAGTAAGACATTTACTTGCAATAATGCTGTCACACCAAAGTGCAAGAAACAAACTGTGGACACCCTGAAGGATGCGCAAGGCCAGAGAGGAAAGGGAAGAGGAAAGATGAAGAGAGAAAGAAACTGTCGCTTCTGCACGTTCTGTTTTGAGGATGTAATGTAGGTCAGCAGAAGTGGTAGGAACTGAAGAACATGTGAGAGGAAGGAAGGAGGAGTGATATAAATGCCACCTATATTTAAAGTCAAAGACTCTGTTGACTTGACTTGAAGTTTTTTCTCTATTGACACATTTCATATTGAAATAAGTCTGGTTGGGACTACACTAAAGAGCTTATTGGGGGTGCCAACAGGGCAGAGAAAATTCATTATTATATCATTTTATGAATGTATTTTTTTAATAATTTGAACTGAAGAAATATTTGTCTATAAAGTAGAGGCATTTTGAATTCTAGATGTTGTACACCTAAACACCATTAATAGTAGGGATGCACTATAAATTATCATAGTGCATCGATACTACTGTATCGGCTGATAATAACATTTTGGCGGATAAATTATAGCCGATAAATGATGAATAATTTTCTCTAGTTAAAGCACTTCAGCTGCAGGCTGCTCATAGTTAACATCCAATACAGTACTGTCTTTCTATCATGATCATTCACTTACTGTTATTAGCAAAACATTGTTCATGTAGGTACAGTGTGTAGATATTTTTTAATGTGTAAATTATAGGAACAAAAGCAATTTTTTTTTAAAGCCGATTGCTGTCTGAATGCTTTCTGTCTTGACACCAGTTAGACATGTGGCTATTAAGAACACTTTTCTGGGTTGTTCTGGAAGAACATCTATAATTAGTTTATTAAATAAACATACCAGAAAAGTTAAAGAATCTGGTACATGATTTTCAGGGAAAAGAGAACTAATGGTAACCTGTTTTCTGCAGTGAATTTTTTCAAATAAAAGCAGCGGTCCAATTTTTGCCTTTTGTTTCTGTCTCAGAAAATGTTATACTTAGATTAGTTATCTGTCAATTTATTGGTTATCGGCTTCCAGTATTATTATTATCGACCAAAATTTACATATCGGTGCATCCCTACTAAATAATATACAGATTTTGTTTGTTTATAGGTCCAGTGCATGACATTTTTATTGGCGTAAATCATAAATGTATTCTGCAAATTTTAAATGTAAATGTGAATTTTGACATTCATTCATTTGCATATAGGTTCCATCAAAGCTCAAAGCTAACATACATAGACCACACAGGACATTACAAAACCAAATTAAAAGCAATTTTGACTCTCTCTCTCTCGCTCTTACGTTATACATGTAGTCTGCTCTATAGTTAGAATTAACTTCCTGTCGAAAGGACAACAACCTAAGAGTGAAGCACATCCCTTTACAGAAAGAAGAGGACCGAAAAAGAAACACATTTTTATCGTTCCGTCTCTTCCTTCACCAGCATCTCCTGGATTCTTTCTTTAAACTGTCTCTGTTTAGCTGGCTATTAAAAGTACCCGAGCCTGCAGGGAGGCATGAGCTGTGTGTTGATCTCCTCCTCTGTGCCCTGGCAAAGGGGACACATGTTCCCAACCAATGGCCACAGGCTGCAAGTGTGACATCACAGAAATGACGTCTGAGTGGGAAAGCAAGGGATGCAGGAACAGAGAGGGAAAAGGATGTCTGACTCACAGGCCAGGGCGTGACTCACCGGCTCAGATGAGTGAGATGATAGAGCACATCTCTGTCTGTGAGGAACAATTTTCATCCAGAATGCCTTCATGATAAACAAGCAATGCAAATGTTCAACCGTTCTTTGCAATATTAGGAAACCACATGGAGCTCCAAAAATGACGAAAAGTTGATATATTGTAAACAACTGACTTAAAGGAAAGTTAACCCAAGTTTAAAATGATCTTAAAATTATCTCACCCTCATGCCATCTCAGATGTATATGGCTTTCTTCAGTTAAACACAAACAAATTATTTTATGTTCAAATGTAATGCAGGGCTGTATGTTAACGCTTTTTGCACATAGCACAGTCACTGTTGCTACATAGCGTTTAGTAGCACATGCCAAGTAGTTGCAGCAAAGGCATAAAAAGTGCAGTTCATTACAAAATAAAGGCAGATAATTTACAATTACATACAGATGGATAAATTAGGGCCATATTTGTAAGTTTTTTTTTTTAAGTTTATCTCCAATTATTTTTTTCCTTTTTACTTGTTCTGAGTTCTGCATTTTCAAAGTTTTGCTATACAATAGTAGATTCATTAGTCCATAGAAAAATTGTAGTATACTATAGTATTAATAATATATAATAATTATTTTAACATAGTGAAACTCTTGGGCACTAAAAGTATTGTTTAACGCTAGTATAGTACATGTTAAAGTATTCTATAGTGGAAACTACAGTTTATAAATTTACTTAAAGTAAATACTTTTTTTCAGCTGACTTTTATTTTGGCGGGTCATCGCAAAGATACTTGAGTTGCAATGTGTTTGATGGTGGCTTCACTCAAACAGTGAAATGCTTGTAAAATAAACTCATATGACATATAAGACATATGAAATGTCCTCGTATAGATACAGACAAACCCACGAGTGTCACGCTTGTAACATGTTAACGTGTGCAGCTCATTCACTCATACACATGCATACCAGCAGATGAGATATTTAAATAGTAGAATACCGCTAACGCTGTTCCTTCCACGTTTTCACACATCTCGTGGATCAGGGCTTTAGATAAATGGACTCACTTCAGCCGGAGAAACAAGTATTAATCGCAAAAACTAAATATAAATTATATAAATAAATATATATAAATAGTGGTGTGGCATTAGTTAACCTCACACACGCACAACGACAAACGCACTTCACAAAAACAAGAACATCTGTCTACTGGATGTTCAAGACTGTATCCCACGCTTGTTACATTATTAGATTTATTCTTAGCACAGACTGATTTTCTCGTAGCACATATATTTACATATATGTTAGGGCTGCTCGGAACGAAAATCTAAACCAACCAATATTGAGATCCCAAATATATAACACGATTACTCATTAACTTTTAAAACAACATAGAAAATTTAAAAAACTTGGCTTCTAAACTGTGAATTCAACTGAAAAAGAAAATGTAAAGAAATAGTACAGCTGAACCATAGTAAAGGAAAGAGAGGATCCTTGCAAAACGGAATGTGACACAATAATGTGGCACACATATGATGAATATGTGTGCTTTGTGGAGGTTCAATATCCTGGATCTTGATAGAATTTAATATGAAATTATGTGTTCAGCCTATGTATCTGAGATGGCATGAGGGTTAGTGAAGTATGGTTGAATTTTCATTTTTGGGTGGACTATCCCTTTAACAAACTTATATCTTGAAAAGAGCAGAAAGACTGAATCCCAAAGTGCATTCGAACCCATCTAAAAAATTGAAAAACTATCTGTGAAAATACGAGCAACAGCCAGAGAAGAAAACAGATTCTTGCCACACCTAACTGAAGTTGTTTGCTTTTACCACAAGCTCAGATAACCAGAGGCTTTAGATCTGGGTATGGCAAGACAAAATCAAACTTTGCATCCAAATTTGCACTATTTAGAAGGCATGTGTAGGTTTTTAATGACCTGTTGGAAAAAAAGGAAGCACAAGATAAGAGTTATTCTGCCAACTTTCTATAATATGAATAGGAAGTATGGAAACGGTATAGAATCCTATTTGTTCTGTTGTCAACATGGCAATTCAAACATATGAGGATAAAGTAACAGAGAAGTAACAACTTTGCAAGTATAGTTTCACTTTCAATTCAGTCAACACAAGCCATAAAAAATTTGCAAGGCCGTTATTTAAGTTATGAAATGAACTGTTGTATAACTTCCTGGTTTGTAGGTTAAATTAGACCTTAAAAACAGAATAAGCCTGATTGACATGTAGCTCTTAAAGGAGTAGTTCACCCAAAACACACATAAAAAAAATCAATCATCATTAACTCATCCTATTGCCATTTTAAACCTGTATGACGTTCTTTTCTTGTGCAAATTGCAAAAGATTATATTTTGAAGAAGGTTGGTAATCCAAAACCATTGGTCCCTATTGACTTGTATTGGTTTTGTGTTCATACAATGAGAGTCAATGGGGACCAATGGTTTTCAGTTCACAACATTCATCAAAATATCTTATTTTGTGTTTTGCAGATGAAAGAGTCATAAAGTTTTAAAATGTCAAGTAAATGTCTTGTTTTTGGTGAAAAACTCCTTTTGACTAGTTCATCCAACCGATGGTAATGAAATGATTAAAATATGTAAGCTTCAGATTCAGAATTTAAATAAACAATTGTTTACACAATTTCTACATAAAAAAACCTAAAGTATGAATAAAATGAATTAACGTTCAACATCAGTCCCTAGAACTAAACAGGAAAGCATCACTCAATCTTGTTAAACAATGACGCATATGCACTACGCAGAAGCTGTATCTAGGTATGTGTAAACCACAGCTGTCATAAGAGCACCTCAGGCTCAGCCTCTCGAGGTCTGTCATGTCCGGCTCACCACTCCAGACCTCGCTTTTCCCTTCTTTGGCCAGAACATGGGTGCTCCCGCGTCTCTTTGTTTTACCTTCTAGTGAAGGAAACTGTCAACTAATACCCATCAGACCTACACAGGCTCGCATCAGAGCAGAACAGACAACAGATCGGATCCACATGAGGACACATGCGGCAACAGTATTCCTTCTGTTTCCCTCTCTGAACCAACACTACATCCACCAGGCCAATTATTCAGTCCTATGAGGGGCGGGGCTGGAGACAAGCACTACCACAGCCATTCAACTGGGTGCTGAGATGGGAATTTAACGCAGAATATAAACCTACTTTCTATCAAGGTCAACTGGAGGTATAACTTTAAACTGAGTATTGCATATTGTCAGGTACTGCTGACCATCTGAGAAAAATGCCATACATTTACATTTAGCAGACACTTTTATCCAAAGCGACGTACAAAGTAGTGGGGAAAACAATAGAAGCAAATGTGTGCAACAAAATAACAACAATGCATAGGTGCATTAAAAACTGGTCTCAGTCAGCCTAAAACAGTATACGAAGCTACGATTTTTTTTTGTATTTATATGTTTTTTCGGGGGTAGGAAAGTAGAAAAGAAGTAGAAGACTGTACTTATGGGTCAGATGTTGACGGAAGAGATGTTTTTTAGACGATTCTTAAAAACAGCTACAGAAGGCTGATGCAGTCTGATTTTCTGTTAACTGGTGTTTTAAAACATTATTTTGAACATTAGCTTTATATAAGAGAGAGAGGGGGGGGGGGGGTAAAACAACTAGCCATATAATGTGAAATTGTTAAAGGTGGTGCTGTGTGTAATTTTGGGGGGGATCAACTGACAGAGATGTCTTTGCTCATATTCGCAACGCAAGAAAGAAGCTCCCGAACCTCGTCGAAACTATGTTAAAGGAGTAGTTCACTTTAAAATAAGCCTCCATTGACTTTCCATAGTAGGAATGAAAATGTATATGGCAAGTCAACGAGGGCTTATTTTGAAGTGAACTACACCTTTAATTTGTGTTGCGAAGATAAATGGATGTCCTAGGCTTGCCGAAAGAATTGAGTGTGATCAATGAATGGCAGAATTTTCATATTTTGACAGAGAAAAGGGATTTGGGAAGCATATTAGTATTAAAGGGATACTTCACCAAAGAATGAGAAATCTGTCATTATTTACTCACCCTAGCGTCATTCACAAACTGTTTGTGTGACGCCTGACTTTCTTCAGCTGAACAAAAGGTTATATTTTTACAACACTGGCCCCCATTGACTTCCATTGCGTGGACGAAAAACCACAGAGACATTTCTTCAAATCTTCTTCTGCGTACCACAGAGGGAAAAGACATCAAGTTGTGTTTTACATGAGTGTGAATTAATGACTGTTTTATGGTGAACTATCCCTTAAATACATTTAAATGTTTACACTAATTTTGTAAAACACACAATTGGACATTAAGTGGTGACTTTTTTTATATACCAAATTTTAAAGAGCGATGTCTTAAACCAGTTCTCTGTAAAACTCTGTTTTTAATCCTGCACACATTTTTGTTGAGGAGCACCGTACGGCCCAAACCTGTGCTCGCTCAAGCCACACCCTAACATCAGAGTCGAGTTCTGAAGCACTGATAGATGGTCACTTGTCTGTGCCAGGAGTGGGAGGAATGAAATAATCGCTTTGCAATTCTTCTACTCCAGCGGAAAGAGGGAGACATATTTGGGCATGGCAACCACACACTCAATGACCTTACACGTGCCTTCACGCTAACAAAAAAGACAAACTTATCTTTCTTAATTGTATTACAGCAAAAAAAAGCTATTTCCATAATACTAAAGCAAGGTTTCAGACAGGCAGGAACGGTTACAATTTGCTAATAGTTTCCAAAATGCATGTTGAATGCTGCAACTGGAAGATGAATTTCCTTAATTAGAGCTAATTTGCTAAAAGACAGAGTCATTGCTGCTTTTTGCTGTCCATTTGACAGCTTACTGCCAGGGTGTTTGAAGGAGATATTCACAAATGGATTCGCATCAGCCGCCTGGAGACAGATACAGCGAGCGAAATACCACAAGACATCGTCATTAAAGACATTATCGGTCATCCGCCAAATTATGATGCGGCTGACACAGGAATGTAAAGCTTGGTCATACTGTCGTCTGCTAGTATTCCAAATATGTTGTGATTGTGAAGCACAGAGGTTTCTAGTACAATGTGCTCAGCTCCATGACACAACCACTTGAGTAGATTTTGAAATATAATATCACCTCAGCTTATCGGTATTACCGACTAAAGCCTAATGAATGCTGCAGTGCAATGCGCAAAAAGCCGACCATTAAATCCGAAAATACATAACAAAACATGAAATCTAAAGTTAGAGGTCAGAGTTTTTGATTTGAAAGACCAGATCTAAGTTATCCAAGAAAGAGTTGCAATTTTACAGATTTCATAGCAGCCAAACTATGGTAAAAGTTCAATTTTAACCATTGTGAAAACTTGCACAAGGACTGTGAAATAACTGCTCTCCTCACTTTGGACTACACATCTAGAATATGACAACGTTATTTACAGAATAGATTATAACACTAAAATAATAAAAAAAATCAATAAAATTCATCAGATTTGGCCCAACAGAGGCACATTGTCCAAATCAACAGCGAATCTCATTTTTCTGATGTAAGGTCAGCACAGAAGTAAACACAGGCCATGGCCATCTGACACCCCCACAGATGTCTCTACAGATGAAGGTTACAGGTCAAAAAATGACGAACATTAATGCGACATCCAGACGCAAATCATGCAATAAATAAATCCCTTGATCGATTACTTTCCATCATGTCTAACATAAAATGTCACAGATTAGATTAGTGTCATAAATGTAGCGCTGAAGATAATGAAGCTGACAGCGCGCGCTTCCTATGGCACGCGATCGGTTCAAACGCGTTGATACAGTGTAACGTCATTGCGTCACAGTAACTGTAAATGCTACATACTTTAAACGTATTGGAGCTACTACCTGCATGCAAAACGCAAGCGCTCACTCAAAAGATCATTTAGATTTGTTTTGTGGAGAGAATGGGGACAACGAAATTGTCTCGAACATCCCCGTATAGGTTTAGCGTCAGTGCAAATTGTTCACCAAATGCAATCAGAGCAAACACAGCGAGCCGACTAATCGAGAATTATCGTCATCATCATGTGTACTCACCCCATTAACCACTCCATGATGATTGAAAGTGATAAATCCAGCAAGAGTCGCCGTCCCCCTCTATTTATCCGGGTAGCCCGAGCAAACAGTCCGGATCTGGTCTCTTTATTCGGGCTGGGAGGTGTTTAAGCGTCCTTTTCCGAATGAAAGTGTGTTAATAACGAGCGTATGAGAGGTGACGGCGGGGCCGGTGGATCAGCTCCAGCTCTCTGATCGAGGACCGCATTGACTTTGACGTTTGGCGAAGGATACTTTCTGTCTTGAATGGTCGTCTAAAGCGGCGGTAATCTCTCTGCCGATGTCCTGGAGTATGGCCGCTCTCCGGTCACCAAACCATCAGGCTTCGACGCAGAGAGGCTCGAATCGGCGTTTTCTGAGCATGGAGCTCTCGCTAAGGTTGTAGGGCAACTGTAGTGGCTGTTTTCAATCTCTGCCATATACAGGAAATCCGGAAGTAAACACAGGTTCGACGCCGACCCCCTCTCCCGGGATGTGGTCGGTTCAGAGGGGCATGCCGGGATATGTAGTTCTGGGCTACACGCAGACGTAATGCACCCGTACGTTCTGCGTAATGGCGTGAGACGCACTTACGGTTGAAAAAGAATCCAGTTTTACAAAACAGAGCGTCTTTCTGTTTATTTTGTCTTTTGTCATTTTCACGAATGTCAAATAATTTTGTTGTTTAATCACATTCTCAAGAAAGTGACTTTTTTTGGCGCAAAGACAAAGATCATCGCACTTGTATCTACGTGCTGGTTGGTCTCACTTTTTATACAAATAAATGCACTCTATAGATTATACGTAATCTTTTTAACGTCTTAAATAAATGAATATATATATACATATATATAAATGAATATATGTATTTATATATTCTGTAGAAAAAAACAGCTCTAGCTCCTACTGCATAAAACGACCTTATTTTATAAATACGTTAAATGCGTTCCTGTGCAAATAATCACTATGTTATCACAAATACATTTATTTACATACTTTGTTACACATACTTCTTCAAACAGCCTTTGTTACAGAAAGATTTTAAGTTTTCAGTTTACATGTATTGCTGGGTAAAACACTCCATAAAATCCACCAGAGGGCGCTGGGTGTCGTAGAAAAAACTCGAGCTCTGGTTTCTCAGTAAATTGCACTAGGTGAAGCATTGCAGCAATTGTCACTCTTGTCCTTTTTAAGTAGACATTTACGCCATAGCTTAACTGTGTGTATATTCCAATATAAGACTTTAGAATATGGGACGCTTCTGGGCTCAATAAGACAAAAGCATAAAGCATGAAGCTTAACAACATAGTTAGTAAAGTTTAGCCGTTAACAGCTTAGTTTGGTCTAGAGCAGACTGCTTCATGTCTTTGCTACACACCACCTTTTGACCTCCCCTGTTCCTGCAGGATTTCATAACACTGCGACTGAGGATAGAAACTGCTGTTAAGATTCCCTCGGGGGGAATGATGACACCACGGCCTTGGTGCCAGGTTGGTGCACACAGGCAGCACAAACAGCCTGTTTGGAATGGCAGAGCTGAATATAACACCTACAGGGCAGACAAGGTCGTTCCTGGGAGCCATCTCACTTCGGATCGATAAGAACAAATCTGAGCCAGCAGCGTGAGGTAACTGTTGATTTGAGCTCATTCAGATGTATGACCTCATCCCGTCTCTGCATCCGATCTGTCCCTTTCTGTCATTCATAAACATTCAAAGACATGCGCACACAAACAACTGCATGTTTGTTAAAATAAACACACAATCATTGTAAAGAAAAAATGCTTTTATATGAAAAACAGATATCAGAAGTGGTTCAGGAATTAAAAACAAACAAAAATGCAGTAAACAAAGTTTGTCGTACGTAATGGAAAAGCATTGGAGTGATGGAAAAGTGAGATTCTGTTCGATTGTTCTAGGGCGAAAACGTAGTCTAAAATCTTGAACACTTATCACATAATGAAAACCTTTTTGAAATCAGTATGCCCTGATCCCGACTTATTAAAATATGCTGTGGTCTCTTCAGTAAGGGTGGTGACCCAACGATGATGTCTGACTGTGCATGCCGACTATGGGTCTCCACTGCGGAAGCTACAAATCGTTGAGCTAAGCTCCTACATTATTATTTATTCATAAATGGTGGTTGTTGTGCAGGGCTCCATTAAAGGACATGAGACTTGAGATAGCATTGCATTACCAACTCATACATTATGAATGAAACAAGGAAAGATCACTCTTTGCTGTCATGGCAGAAAAGAGATGCACTTTAGGAGTGTTAAAGTGCTGTTGTGAACGATTTAGGGACTGTAACAGACTCAATCTGAAATAAGATCAATGTTGCCCAACGTGTTCTGGAAGGAATCGGATCTTAAATCTACATTAAATCAAAACAGGCCCTGTTTCTTGGAATAATGCACACTCTTGGCAAAGCGACAATATTTACTAAATAAAGTAAACAAGGAACAAAATGTTCATGTTTGTCATCTTTTATCAGTAGTATTTATTTAAGAACTTGTTTCACCTCTGAATCAACTGACCTTTTTAGATGATGTCATACAGCCCAACATTTATCCTTATAGAATATTCTGTTTCACATGAAAATATGTTGTAATGTGGAAGTGGGTCGCGATTTGTGTCTTGCTTTGACATTGTTGACACTCATCCGATACAGATCGGATTTGTATTTCATGTCTGATCATTGCGACTGACTGTCAACACCTTCTTTTTGCAAGTGCTGCAGTATGAAGCATTAGTTTAGAATATGTGTTTATCTGTGACTTATTGTGTTATCAACATGTTAAAGTAAAATAAATAAAAGAAGCAGACAGTGTGGAAACAGAACAGAAAACAGCTCAAGTATATTGAGACATCTTGCCGCAGATAAAAAATAAGCCACAGGTGAATTTTTTTCCTTCATGCATATATTGTGTTTAAAAATCTTTAAGTCATTTATTATTCACCACATGGAGACTGTCACATAATATGAAATGTGAGTGTAGAGTGAGTAAAAATGTTTTTATTTTTAATGTTTATATTCCACAATTGTGGAATATAATATAGCCTAGTCGGCATGTCCTACATGCAAATGCAGAAGTCAGAGAGCTGGGTTTCAATCCACATCTGGTCTGGATCTGGTTTGTGCTGTTTACATTGCAAAAGGAAACAAACAAACAAACAAACACGAAAGTCATTTGAGTTGGACGCACCACCACCCAAAACTAATAGTGAAACGTGTGTAACTTCATACAACCTCGAAGATATGCAGGTTGTTATGGTCGTCTTATCACAATAACAAAAACAATCTGATAATTTTCACTTCGCGTCGACTCAGTCATTACACGAGGACAAAGTGTTAAGATCTGGAAATTGAGCCAAATCATAATTTACCTCGCATCCTGTTGAACTTCATGGACCTTGCAAAAGTAAACAAACCCAAACTCCCAATTGCATTTTAAAATATATATTTTTGTGAAATATATTGTGACATGTATACATATATGCTTTAAATAAAGTATTCATTCATTTACAAATTAATATTCTTGCACTCTCTATCCCTTGAAAGGAAAGTAGAGCACTGAATGATGGTTATGTAAGTCAAACAAGGGGTGGGGGGGTGGTTTGTGAGAAATGTTGTTTATTTTTGAGGCAGCATTTAGTCACTTGCTCTACATCATGGAATAGGAAAAACTGGCCTGATGACATAATCATTCTTTAACAGTTTCCATATAGAAGGCCTGGATCTGGGCGCCGGCAGGCCACATTACACAGTCACGTCTGGATGTAATCAAACATTCTCTTTATCTGCTGTTAACACACTCTCACGCACAGGCCCACAAACACATGTAACCTTACACTACGTTTTGTCATTGTAGATTAAACCTCCTGAAAAATTTAAACCCTTTTGATTGTTGAAAAACTGTTCTGTGAGTCTGAGTACTGTACATTAAGTACTTTTTTTAAGCAAAGCAAATAACTATAGCAGTAAAAACAATACATTTTTGAAACAATAATCCACAAAAATGTATTTTAATGTATCACAAATTTATTTCTGAAAATCATGTTTTTGTAGCGTGCATTCCAAGGAATTTGAATCAATCTGTAGATTACTTGTTTTGATTAAGTAATAATAACAAAATAATACTGCTTACTAACAAAACACAATAAAAACACAGTAACTCTATAAAAACATGTTTTTAAAAATAAAAAAGTAATACATTTTTGCTTATTAACTCTTCATATATATTACATACAATATATGTAAAAAAGAAAATGCTTTTAAAAATATACATTTAAATAGAATAGCACATTGTTAATATTACATATTACAACATATTGAATAATATAAAATATAAGGGATTGAGGGTTTTCATATATAAAAATAAGCACTTGCTACCATTATACGGGAGTAGTTTCCCGGACAGGGTTTAGGCTAGTCCCTAAAATACATTTTAGAGCTGTTTAATTGAAAACTTCTTGCAATGACAGATCTTAAAATATATCAGAGCCATTGTTTTGTCTTAAGATGCACATCATTGATGTATGTTTGTAAGGCATGTTAGGTCAAGATATCCTAATTTAATTTAAGGCCTTGTCCTGGCTTAAGCTAATACCTGTCTGGAAAACTGCCACATAGATATCTATAATTTGATATATTGCATAATATTTTCCAGTATATTCCCATATATCCTTGTTTCGTCAGGTCTGTCTCAGCTTTTTCAAGCTGGTCTAACTGGTCTCCAAATCTGACCATCCTTTATTTCTCTTAAAGAAACTCATCAATTCGCTTCAGAAGACCTTAGTAAAGATCACAGAGCCCAGTCGAGCAGTTCTTTATGGAGCTTCAAAAAATTACCCCCATTCTACCTCTTGGAAGAAAAAGGATACTTTGACTGCATCAATCTTCAAGAAGAAAGTCATATTCATTCAGGGTGAGAAAAACATGAGGAAATTTTGTTTTGCATCTGAAATATCCCTTTAAGTACGTCCACAACAGACAGCACTCACTTTTGACTGCCCTGACAACATTTGCACAGTCTCTCTATAAGTTAGTGTGCCTTTGCCAAATGAGGCCAGCGGATGATAAGTGAATTATATCTCTCATACTCTCATCATGATGTCCTGCTCCTAATTACACTCTAACAAGGAATCTGGCATGCAAAAGACAATTAGGACTCATAGATTTTAAACCACTCAGTCAGTCAAGTGTGGCTATAAATTTGAGTGGCAATGGTGTGTGTGAGACATCGGATCATTATCGAGTGATTGGTCACCTTCGGTAGTGCTGAGCTGTCTGCATGCACTCGCAGCTATTGATGTGAAAGTCTTTTCATCGATTGCACAAACACGCCTATAATGATGAGAACAGACACGCATAAACACATCCAAAATTAGATTCTGCACATAAAGCATACAGAACACAAATCTTCGTCTGTCAAGTCTATAAATGGATAGTCTATAACAAAGCATCACAAATCAGTCTAGCCCAAACAACACAGCGGTCTCTAACACTTAGCAATGAACGTCACTTATACACATTTAGATTTGGATGTTGATTGCAATGTTAATATTGGAAAATTAACCTCAGTGCTCTACTCTGTTATTGGTTATATTGTTGTTCGAGTCTGCTTTGAGTGATTCAGAATCCGTTCTTTGTTCGGTTTTTAGTGAAAAGGTTACTAAAGAAGTAATCTGTAATAGTTTTGGGGTTAAAAATAAACATTGTTTAACATAAGTGTTCGAATGGTGTAATGCTCTTGGGGGTCCTCTTACCAGCGCTCCAAAATAAATAAATCATGATAGTTTGTATCACGGTAATTTGACCTCATTACATGCATAAATGTTCTTAAAATGTTAATAATCCATAAAAAGAGATCCACATGAGGTAGAGATTGAAATATATATTTCTTATTTTTTTTACAGTGACCATACTATCGCTATTTGTGTTATTTTTTATTTTGCATTGTAAGTTTTTTATTCACCAGGTTTTGCTTTTTGTAAAATCTCTTAAATGAATTGATAATAATACGAAAAACAAGCTTTTCCAAATATATGATAACATTTTTCTGACTAATTGAGATTTTCTTTCACTTTTCTTTTTTGCACTATATCTTTTCTTTTCCTTTGTTTCTTGTTAGTCACCTTCTGTTGGTATTATTGTTCTTCTTAAGATTAGAGGGGTCTATTGCCCTATGGCACATGACCAAGTATGGGGTCTCTAGCCCTCACTCTACAGCGCCACCAGCATTTCAAATATTCAATTTTCAAATGGTTGTAACTTTTGAACCCATTAATCTACAGAAATTCGAATGCACTCGTCACACTCATTGCATTGCATGGGTTACACTGAGACTAATCCCATTACAGTAACGGCTATCTCGAAAAGTACAGTTTTGCGTATTATTTGATCTAAGGTACGAAACTTTGTACATTTCATCAACACCTCGAACTAGCCAAAATGGGGAACAGCGCCACCTATTGGTGACGAGATTAGATTTTTATTTTTGCTAGCAACTTTTGAAATGTTGTCAGAAAATTGAGATCTCTGTGTCTAAGGATTCCTTGTGTCATGCCGGATCGTATGATTAAGATTCTGTCACGATGGGATGATGTTTTTCTACCATTTTGAAATTTGTCATTAATCAAGATATCTTTTGAACTGTTTGATATATTGGAACCAAATTTGAAACAAGTCACCAAATTACAGCTCCAAACTTAACTTTGAAGTTTCAGGACAGCGCCACCTAGCGTTCATGAGATTTAACACTTTATATGATTGCTTATTACTCTTGAATACTTTGTCTGAGTTTAGTTTTCTGAAGATTGTTATTTCTCTTGGTCCGTGCTGTGTCTCATTTGTCCTTTTCTAACACTCAGTTCATGACTCATTGTTAATTATGTGAAAAATATTTTTGTCTTATCTATGGCGGAACTGATTTTTGATTTCTGAGATGATTTTTCGAGAAATACTGACTGTGCCTGTGACATTTTATCTTTCTTGGATTCAACTATTCTGACGGTATGTAACGTGTTGTGCATTACTATACAAAATTGATATTCTTGCATTAATTGTCACTTCTGATGTTGTTTCTCTTGTACATTGTGTTTTTGTAAATTTTCCCTACGCTGCCGTTTCAGCCCCTTCGGGGATTGGCCCATGTCTATGCTTTAAGCTCTGAAGCACTCCTCGGCAGGCAGGGTGCTCTAAGTCAACTCAGTGGCTCAACCTAATGAAACACACCCCTCGAGACCTTTCTGCCTTTTTTGCTCTCGTTGCTCTGCGCGGCTCAACTTCACTGTGTTGTGGCGCCTTGGGGGGCTTGGCCCCGTATCGCTGCTTGCAGCTGTATTTATTTATATTATTGTAATGCAGTGCTGTAACCTTTTTCTTGGAATATTAATAAACTAAATCATGCATGCTTGCTTGTAGAACGGAGCGCAAAATAATCTCTTGGGAATCAATCGTTTTCTGAGGGAAGAAAAATATTCTTGGAGAAACGCAAAAGTTTTGCAAAGGAACGGGATGTTCTTGGGGAGAGCAAAATATAAAAAAATAAAAAAATATATGTTTGCAAAAAATAAATTAGGGTTTTAGGAGTCTAGTTTAAATGAAAAACCAGGGGACCCTCCAAGTTCATTATTTTAGACCTTATAAGAGGTTCTATAAGGCTTATGAGGGGTCCGGGACGCCCCAGCTCCCCATCAGTTCGAACCCTGAACATAACTCAAGTTTTGAACCCAGGTTTTTATGTATGTGCTCAATAACTATCTCCTTACTTATTTACCAAATGATACGATTATAATAATAGTTTTACCTCAGATTTTGTGAAAAATGTCAGTTTGATGTCATTTGACTTCAACACACAAAGAAAAGTATGTAAACTGCAATTTTGGATTTCAAACAGAGATGAGAATCCAGTTAAGATTTTTTTATAAACACTTGAATCCACTTTTAATGGCATGTTTCCACACTGGGGCATGTTATCACAAGTCTTTAGGATGTGCAAACTTAGAAAATGGCTTTATAAAAAAACCCACCCTGAGAAATATTTAGAGTAAAAAGTCTGTTTAAAAACAAAGTCTGTTCACGGACGTCGTGCCACTCGGCGGCCATGTTTGCAATCCGCCTCAGGGCAGTTAGGGCGGTTGTAACGTAATTCAAGCAATATGTGTATATTTCCACAATCGCTTGCTAAATTACTAATTAAAGGACATATTTAGAAACACCATTTAAACCTACATGAACTGTACCGTGACATTTGTTTCATCCACATTCATTGTAATGGGAGTGGTGCATCTTGTTAATATTTATTATCCTTTGTATAAACAAGCCTCAGTCTAGTTCCCTATTAGTTACGGTATATATGATTTACACATGTCTTTTTTTTATATTTTTCATGGCATTATCTCTAAAGCTCTGCCTCTAATAAATTCTAGTGCAGATGTATGAGCTATTTTCTTCATTAAACCATATGGTTCCATAATAATTTTTTGACTTCCTGCGGTGTGGTGAACTATTAGCATGAACATTTCTGATGTGAATCCCAGCAGGGAAAGAAAGATTTACAATAATCTCCAAATTGCAAATCTACCAAATTGCCTTATGCATTTGAACTTTAGATATCCAGACTTTTAATGGATAATTAAACTGTTTTAAAATTGTATATACTGTTTTATTCTTATGCGTACATACTTAAGTATGAGAGAAAAACACAGGGCCAGATTTACCAAACAGGGCAACAAAGCATGAGAGGATAGCAACATAGCACCCTCAGATGGGTGCAAAAATTTCTGTAGGTGATTTACTAACAAGGCGCACATTAAAGAACACATGCGAAGTATTTCATTGCCATAATGGCCAACACAATCTACTGTCTAATGTCACGATCTACAATCTACAAGCAATCGCAAATTAGTGCAAAGTTTAACACTTACTATTTTTGGGCATTAAATAAAGCTGTAAATACCTGTACAATGATGTGAGCAAACCTTAGAAAATTCCCTAAAGTTTGCATCCGAACAGATAACTCCTACAAATGCATATTGAACAAGGTCCACGCCTTTTCAGCGCTAATTTTAAGTGTGTGTCTTAAGTAAATACAGACAGTGGTTATTTTTCTACGCCAAAAGGGGCGTTTGCACTGCCGCAAGCTGTCAGTAAATCTGTCCCGTAGTTTTCATTTATGTAACTTTTTTGGTCACTATTATAATTCTATTCATGCTGTTTCATAGTTTTGATAACTGTAATAAAAGTAACAGTTATAGTTCTGGATGAAAGGACATTATTATGCTATGTTTATTTCATGAGTGTATACGTTGTGTTTGCACCAGACACTCAAACACAGACGAAGAAAACTGAGACTTTTTTTCAAATAATATATTATTGCTCATTGCCAGAATGAAACCCATACAATAAATTAAAGCAACAAATGCGTGAAACGTTAAATAAACCATTAAAATCAAAGTCAATTTCTTTTACACATATATATGTAAATATGTCTAGATTTACAGCTTAGTACATAGTGCTGCTGAATGCAGCTTGTCTTGTAGGTAGCCAGCCGTTCTGAGCATGCTCAGTGCACAGTAGTGGTGCCGAGAGTATCTCAGCTTGGACACACGCTTCATATTTTCACTCAATTTATATAACACTGAATAGTGACGATATTGAATGCAAATGCCCTTTATACTCAATTCGTAGCTAAATAGAACATCGGGCAATTTCAAAAAATAAATGTCGCACAGCAATTACATCATCTTGAAATTGGGCATACATATACAGTTTCACCTCAGGCAGAAGGTAAGAAGTTTAAGTGTCGTTGCCCTAATTTGCAATCGAATCGGTATGAATACACACCTATGTCATTGTCTTTGTGTGGTCATGCTAGAAGAATATTGTGTGCTTTTATGTCCTTCATTGCAACTGTACCAGTGACAATACAGAATAAGGTCGCTCTGTGAGGTCTTTGTGTGAGTGCATATTTCGCAGTCAGTCCATCTAAAATTCACCAGTACACCAACTCCATAATCACAAACTACATCACACCGCAGACTGCTCTTCCACAACTGCACTGTCCTCAGTCATGCCACTCATATTATTGCTTTAGTCTCGGCCAAGAGCGATTTATTCTCATCTTTGTCATGATACCTCAATGACCTCCAGGCTGCCGGAGAAACTGGACTGCTTCCCCAGCTTCCCAAATTCCTCACTGCTTTGCGTCGTGTTAATACCCTCTTCAAACTCCATCTGGCAGCTGCGCCGCTTGTACTTCGTGTCTACTTGCGATACGCTACACACCACCACTTTTCCTTCCTCCAGCCAGCTGTTCTGAAAGTCCCGTTGCTCCTGCGTTTTGTCTCTTTGATGAACGCCGGAGCTGGAGGTGTCAGCTTTGCCACCGCGGCTAAAAGCCACATAAGCAGGACTGTTGCCAAAGCGCAGGGAGCTCCCCGAAGCCGTTCCAGATGGTGCCAAATTAGAGCCGAAGAACCAAGGGCAGTCGCCCGTGGGTGTGATGGGGGTGGTGGTCTGATTCGTGCCTCTGTGCGTGGTCCAACTACCAGATGTACTCAACGGCAAGCTGAGAAAAGAAGGTGTCTTTAAGTTTGTCTCACAAATGGAATCCTGGGGTGTTGGCCCCTGGTTCAGATTCAGGGACATTGGGGTGGCGGATAACCTCTCAAAGTTGACGGATTCTCGCCTCTCTCTTTGCGGGCTTATTCTAGACTTGCCATACACACCAGTGCAGTGTGACTCCTTAGAGCTTTGAAAGTCCACCGTCGTAGGGTGTCGACACACATTATTGCTGTTATTTAAGCTGTTGAGTCTGCACAGCTTGTTCTCAGAGTCCGATGTTGAGAGATTAGCCGAAGATTGCTGGTTTTGGCTTGAGGAGTAGACAGACTTTATGTCGAGGGAAAAGGAGCACTTGAGCCTTTTGTTTTGAAGGTTTCGCTCTGAAGACAGGTGAAGCGAGCTCAGGTCTTTCTGCAGTGAGGTAGGCGATGAAGGCTTTGGGGTGATCTTTGAAGGTTCCGGAGTCCTCTGCTCGAAGTGATCGGTCTTCTGCTGCTCCATGCTTCTGACCTCCGCCTCCTCATGGTGCTTCTCTGTTAACCTCATGGGGTCACAAGGTACTGTCTTCAACTGCAAAGCTCTCTCGAACTCCAAAAGCTGACCCAGGAAGTTGAAGTTTGGAGATATAGTTTGCCGACGATCTTTCACAAATCTGATGAACATCAAATATAAGCAATTATGCCTCTGTTGAAGTCTGAGTAAAGATTAGTTATATAAAAATTAATTCTGTGCTGATTTGCGCTAGATTTGACATACTTTAAATAGAACTTTAGTGATTAATCGCGATTAATCGATTCCAAAAAGAATTTTTGTGTTTATATAATATGTGTAAAGGCGTGTACTGTATACGTATATTTATATGTATATGAATACACACACACACACACACACATGTATTTACAACAAATATTTACATAAATATATTTATATTTAAATATAAATTACATTATTTCTAAATATAACTTTCTTAAATATACATTATATGTATGTTTGTATACCCATATTTAAATATCCATGCCACACACATATATTATTTAAACACAAACATTTATTTTGGAATCGATTAATCGCGATTTTCTGATTTGACTAATTTTAAACCATACGGCATAGGCCTATCTGCAGTTAAACTGTGATAATGTAACAGCTTAACATGGTTTCAGTTTTACTTTCATTACACAATGGTTGTTTTTCATAAGGGCTGCATTGTAATAATGCTTCTTAGCACAACCTTTCTATTCAAGACTGTAATTCTGGTGAAACTAGTTAAACAAGGAAATCTTGAATAAGCTAGTTAAAAAAACCTGGCCATTTCAGCTCGTGCTAAAGGTGAGCATTCAAACACAACCTGTGCAACAGCAATGCTGTTTTTTTCAACATCAATTGTGCTCGAATGTCAATAGAAGTGCAGTTACCTATAGGCATCGTCTGATGACAGACCCATAGTTTTCATTATGTAAGCGATGGCGATGGTTGCAGAGCGGGATATGCCAGCCAAGCAGTGGACGATGACTCTGCAGTTTGACACCTTGGCTTTGTCTGTGGATAGACAGAAATGGCAAACCGGTCAAAAGCAGCTCGGCTGTTAAACTGCAGACAAAGCATGAGGTGATCTCATTCGTACACCTCAAATGCTGACATCACTCATACCACCCTGCACACTGCTGATGCACACATGGTTTGTGTTAACCCAACTGGCTTTAATTACGACCATACGTTAAATAAGGTCGAGGTTTATCGGAAACAGTGTCGGTACAGCATTCTTACCAATAAACTCGTTGGTTTTCTCCAACCATGGAAGCAGCTTCTCACAGTAGCTGTCGTTGACGGGAATGCGCAGGAAGTGGTTGTCGATGATGAAGTCAGGTTTGGGACACGTGTTACTGGCATTCAGAACGTAGGTGATTCCATTTTGTGCCATCAGTTCCTGTGAAAAGGTTTGAAGAAATTCCACGTTACTTCTCAAGAATATCTAAAAACAAAAAATTGACATATGGGGAAAAAACCCAAACAGATCGTTTCCAACAAACTATATTTGTATCCTCCTCTACCCCAAATTCCAACTGTATCTGCTCGTGATGCATGCCTAAGCTCTTTTAGGTGAGAGAGATATAACGATATGTCATGAAAAAATATTTTGCTGGTGAGTTTCATTTCAACTTGACATGGCTAACATTTCAGTCAAGCTGACATCAATGAAAATGTTTTTATGGAATGCATTCGGTTGCCTGTTATCTAATGTTGAGAGATGTGATACATTTCACTGATTCCATGGTATGCGCAAACACCCTTCAGGTAAAAGAAAAGTATTTTCGGTTAGCTTAAGATTACATATGAGTTTGTTATGTCTTTGCGATGAAAATCGTTGAGAAAGAGTGAAAAGGAATGCCTTTGATAGTTATAGGTGTATGGAGGCAATAGTAACACAACAAGCCGCTTAATCGTTTTTTATCTTGTTGTTGTTGTACTGACCTTATTGAGAACATCTCTTTGGGAGCCCAGGTACAGGTGGGGAAGTATGCGAGTGGGACCAATGTTGGCCACAGGTAGGCAGGGCTGGGACAAGCTGAGGGGCACAAGTGTGGCTGGTTTGCTCTGACACAAATCGGGAAAATAGGATGAGAAAGCCGCAAAGCCACCTGGACAGAATACAGAGTAGAAAAAAGTTTTAGGACAAATGAAGCTAATGTTAACAAACTGAGGGCAAACAATGTAACCAGAACATACAGTATGTTGTATTCCTCTTGAGCATTGTATTTTCTACACACACACACTTTACTGCAAACTCAATTACTAAACGGTAAGAATGGAAAAATAGCAACAATGAAGGGGGTTTCCAAACATCCTACCCAACGGAATTACACATGAACCCCAAACACAAACTCCAAACGGGCTTAGAAGCCTTTCCGCCGCTGAAGAAACATCCTGTTGTTTCTGTTCTGACAAAGCCAAAGTACAGTAGATCTAATAGAAATGCAGTACGTGACAACCCCACCGGGACAAAACATGTCTTGCTCCTTAAGAATATGGGGTACATTTTTTAACTGTCCGAGGACACACAAGATATAGTTCACCAAATATAAAAATCGTTCCTTCTTCCACGGAACACAAAAGAAGACATTTTGAAGGATGTTGGTAACCTGCCCCCATTCATTCGCATTGGTTTTGTGTCCATGCAATAGAAGTGAATGGGTGTCGCAGCTGTTCGGTTACCAACCTTTTTCAAAATATATTCTTTTGTGTTCTGCGGAAGAAAGAAAGTCATACAGGTACTGCTGTATGTAACAGATTTAGCGTATAGCTACACATAGCTCTGCTATATAGCTGGCTACTTAATGACTTTTAATGCAGGGTTACAGAGTGCCTAACCCCCTTCATGAGAAGGAAATGGTGAAAACAAATGGGCGGTTAAAGGCAAGATCTGCCGCTTTACAAGGTAGATTATGTGTCAGTGTCTGGTTCTCCGGTATTCTACTTCCTGAATGATCTCATCTCCTCTCCCTAGAGGAGACACAGTGCGGGAATAAGGCAGGCCACAGGAACATAGACACCCAACCAGATTTCAGAGGAAACACACACTTCATGACACACATGCGCTCACACGCAATCATTCTGACATGGTGCCAGCTTCTGAGAATTAGAGAGCCAGCGTATTGCCAAACACAAACACTCGCTTGTGTTCATAAAAGTTCACAAAAAGCCCTGACCTGTGTACCAAAATATTAGATTTTTTTTATAAAACAATAAAATATAATATAAAATAAAAGTCATTTGCTGATCCGGCTCCCCATCTCTGTCCTGTCACAATAAAAGCATAAAATATACATATATATATATATATATATATATAGGTTGTCTAAAATTCAGACCAAAATGGCTACCAATCTCTGTGTTAACAATCAGTAGTCGACAACTTTTCTGTAACTAACATATTTTTCTGTAACTAACCATTTTTCCCATTTGTTTTAATGTGATATATTAACTAAATTATACAAAGAAAATTATTTTTAACTTGACTCGGAACTATATTGTTGCATCTAATTAAATTAAACTAAAAACACCATTTAAAAAATTAATTAATCACTGGCTATATGTAAAAGTATAAATACATAATATTTTATTTTGGTGATCAAATGTTGACACAAATGGTACTTCTTCCATGCAAACATAGTGGCTCCTGTACTTTCAGGGGTCTTGCTATTCAGGGGTCTTGCTTCTCTAATGCAGCCTATTTGATCCCACCTTCTTTTCATTAGCCGCAGATTACATCAGACCCCAAAACAGCATCATGTAAATGCTCATTCAAATGACTCACAAAGAATCTTTGTAATTCTACTAAATGAATGTCAAGCCAAATAAAGACAGCAAAGGAACCATACAAGTTCCAATCACGACCAAGAGAACACATGGCAATTGGTGTCATTTTAAACGCTTATTTAGAATCCCTACTCGTCTCAAAATCTGGGTCACGTTACCTCACGCTCCATGAAAGGACGCAGGCAGGGCAATGACATCATTCTGGGTCAGTGTTTGAGTTTGACTGGATCATTTGTCTTACACACACAGCTGCATGCAAAAACCAAGGGAAACATTTGGTGATGACTATATTATGAAACAGAAAGAAAGGATAAAGTGACCAAAGGGGTAAATTTAGGCAAGCAGATGAGCTCAGAGACATGAGGTAGGCGCCTGCAAGCGAATGCATGTGACTGGAGAGTGTTGACACAAAAGCACAGTTATTCATCCACTCCATTCCTAATTTATTATTCACGGATGCATTCATTTGCCCAACCAATTCAAACATTTATTATCTCAAATCATAATCTTTTTCACAAAAGACTGCTCTCTTTCAATGAGACGTCTGCATGACATCATTCGGCAAGGCCATTAGATATGCTGTGTGACCAGTGTTGAGTCAAACCAAACAGACCTGTATAAAAAACCCTTTTCACACACTGACTCACAGATGACATCACGACCCGTTCTTGTCACGGAAAAAAGTGTCAGTGTTACTCAAATTACACCAGTGTAACCTGAGGGCATTGGCGTCATGCCTGGAGTTTAATGAGCTACCTCAGACTAGTTGGAAGCTGAGCATTCATTCACTCGGCTTGACGAAATAAATCAACATGATTATATGAAAGAAGACCAGAAGACAGAACTTTAAAGGATATTCAAATCCGTGCTTTGCTTAAGAGATCCCAATGTTCCAGTTGTGTGCATGGCCCTTTAAGGCTCAGCTCAAGGGTTGCCTGTTTCCAGCTATTAAAAGCAGGATGACATCATTGCTCAGCACGCGGGTGGCCAGCAGCCTGTCTCTGGGCTGCTACACTTTAAGATGCACACACACATGTGCCAAACTCTGCACACTACCAATTTTAACTATTATTGTGTGCATGGGCACTATAGCAGGCTACATTGTCTGAGCTGAGGTCCAGTGTCTGCGGAAAATATTAGCCAGTTTTTGACATCACAGGTCAAGGTGAAAGCCATTTACGTGTCCAAATTAAAACAGAGAGTAGCAGAGAGGTAAGAGAGAAGACTCGTAGGAGAGCTAGCATTGGCTTTAACTGAATTAGGGCAGACCAGCATCGCGGTCCTTATGGCTAACATTCCAGAAGTGTGATGTCACTGTTCTAGTGTACAGGGCTGGGGCTGACGGACGGCCAGGAGGATCTGCTTTGAATGAAGAGGTGCTTTACATGGGGCTACCTCGCTGTAACGAAAGGCTTTGTTGTTTTTGTTCATTTTTGTTGTGTATAGCTATACTTAGGTCAAGTGAACATTTCAGAGGAAGCAATTTCCACACAATTAGAACAACCTGCATTCAGAAAACAGAAAGCATATTTTGTACGTTTGACTTATGGAATCATAAGCAGTGACATTAAATATAAGTATAGAAATCCTAGCTCAGTTTACAACAGTTTAACATATATTGCACAAAGCACTGTTTTAAAATGTATTGCAAGGGTATAATTTGTATAACACATTTACATATATTATCTGTAGCCTACTCTTAATGCACACTCAAACTTTTTGTTGTAAGGCCCCCTTTGTGAAGGGTGCATCGCTTTACGCCCCCCCCCCCCCATAAAGACTTATAATCTTAGACTTATAATTTTAATGAAACCAAAAACATAGTTCTACAATGCAGGAACATTAATTCTTTTGGGAGGTGGTCTTTTTTCTGATGTTCGATTGCCTAAAATGTATGATCAATATCTATATTTCATAAAATTACATCCAATTCGAGGCCCCCCTGGATCCATTTTAGGGCCCCCAGTTTGAACACCACTGGTCTAAACAATGTTACAAGATCAACAAAGGAAGTAGCGTATTGCATACTTGAAATTTGTGAATTCAGCAACAATCACAAAAATAAGCTTATATGCTTATGGTCATATACAAAAATATGCCGTGCGTAGTTGTGTTATCTGAACTGTCAGAATTTCCGAACCTGATCTTTGGCAAGAACTTCTTTCTCACTAAGCTCTCTAGGGTGCTCTGACATCCACAATTTCATTCCCCCAAAATATCTTTATTGCTCCGCATGGTGCCCAAGAGTAACACTAACCCACTGTTTTCAATCAAGTGTAAAACAGGTCAGTACAACCCTGCACTATACTCTCCTTCAGAACCCTTATGCTGCACTGGGGTAGTTTTTCTTTTTCTTTCTGGAACCATTATAACTGTGGGATACGGTTAATTTTAGAAATTCCTAAGTTTGTTTTCCACACTTTTGGGGAAAAACTCAGTATACTGTAGCATTTGGGGGTTAAGTAAGCTTGGCAGAATAAGAAAAAAATACCGGTTCCATGAAAGAACAATTTTAGAACAGAGTTAAACCCTGACAGTCGGGTCGCATTAGCAATGAAACAAAACCAATGCGCTACTGTGGAAAGTGCCCATTTACCTGCCCTAAGAAAATCAGTTCAGAGAACTCCTGGAACGTACAATGTGTTGCTTGATCAATATTCATGAGGCACACCCTACACACTTTTAGTGCTGCTTTAAATTGTTTTAAGCAGGCCTATAATAAGATTGGGTGTACGAACCATTTCATGTGTTGCGTCGATTTACTAATCACATTACTTTTTTACATTGTAATCCTAGAAAAGAAGAGCTGTGCTATGGAGTTTACAATGAAATATGCATAAGCCGTGTGTGTGTGTGCGTGCACGCACGCGTGTGTGTGTTGACTAAATACAGATCTTTAGTATTTAGGGCCTTGCTTTGCAGGGGCTTACGAAAAGCATGCTAAATTTGTTCAGGGGGACATGATACTCCGGCAAGCACAGACACTTTCAGGCTAATGCACAACACAATGTCACATTTCAAATCTCAATGTCATCTTGTGCAGTTGATATCAGTGCACGACGCAACTGAAGTCTGCATAAAAATGTAATTGATCTTTCACTAAACACAACTGCAATGTTTTGGTAAACTCCATATAAAATATGTACCGCAACCAATTAGCTGAGATTATTGGAATGCATTTGGGTCCCACGTAGAGACGAGCACATATTCAAAACCCCAATTTTTAAATGCTTATAAAGATTAAAATGCATTAAAAACATCAAAGACAGTGACAGAGCCCTAAGGCCTATAAACAAAAGACATATCGAACAGTCATGGTGAATACTGTTGTGTATATTGATCGTGATACATTTTCATTAAAACTATACTTAAAAAAAAAAATGGCACAAATTTTGCATTTACCTACAGCTCTTTCGTAAGGAGTAGTCTGTGTGTCTTAAGTTCTGTCTGTGTGAATGGTAAGATCTTCAGTCATTGTGTAGCCATCGCATTAAGCCACAGAACACCATATATTATATGTATAAATTCAGTATATGCAACTAATACACAAACAAGTAAAAAATGTATGCAACACATGAATGCAAAGTACTCACCACCATATCAAACACAAATTCATATCTAAATCACACACACCTCTCAGATCCCGTCCCTCCTTGATGCGCCTGACACGCATCTTCAGCCTCATCTCGCTCTCGTGCATGTCTGTCCACAGTGGAAGAGGGATCACCAAGTCTACGGGCATTCAGGCAACACGGGGAGGCCGGCGGTCTATTTCCCACAGCAGAAGAAAATTCTACCCGAAACGCCTCTCAATCTCAGCCCTGTAGGATATCAGAGGGATTGGTGCTTCCTCCGAAGATCAGGCCAACAAGGCTTTCTGTCCACGCTCTTTCTGCTTGATGCGTCTGCTCACTTCTGAGTTGAGCCGAGAGCGCTCCTGCCTCTCTATTGTTAAGCCACCTCCCTCTCTCACCCTCCCTCTCTGTGAATGAGCGCGCTGGCTGCGCTCTAGTGGGGCCTGTGTTCAGTAATAGCTCATGTTTAAGGCATGTAACCACATTCTTGACTCATCAGACAGCTATGCGGCCACTGATGGGGCCAGCGCTGCACTCAGAGGGAAGATCAAGCTCCTATGGCTGCTGGACGCTACTGTGCCCTGTGTGTCCGTGAGTGTTTTGAGGTCAATAAAGGAACTAGTTGTTTTGTTAAGAACATGTTCTCTGCTTGCTAGTTAACATCACTTACATAAGTTGCACATTATCGTAGGCAAAATAGATCCAGTCATGGGAAAGTCCATGTTGACTCATTTAGCGGAACATCACACTCTTAAGCAAAGGCAGTGATGGCCTTGATCTAACATTAATCAGTTTTAATCACGGGTGACATCATAGCTCTTAATCATCCATACTGACATCATCATGAACCCATTTTCATGCTTTGATCAAATTTCATGTCATGTTCTTTCATGATTTTTGACCTTTTATGCTAAGTTATAGTATTATCTTGTTTCTTATTAATGTATTCTCTTATTAATATTGTATTATCTTAAACATCTACTGTGAATTTCGTTTATATATCGTATATATCGACTTTAATGTTTATTTTTGAAAATTAGGGCTGTCAAATGATAAATCGCATCTAGAATAAAAGTTTGTTCGAATACTATATGTCTGCGTGTTATGCTTTTTAATATTTGTGTTTATAAACATATACTCATAAATTTGTATATTTCAGAAAAATCATTTGGTAAACGTTCATAATTTCAATTATTGCTCAAAAGAAATACTGTTAATACATCTAAATGTTTCATATTTATATATATAAACACAGCCATGTGTATGTTTTTGTGTTTATAAATACAACATTAATATGAACAGTACACTGACATATATTATGTAAAAACAAAGTTTTATTCTGGATCGGATTGATCGCGAATAATCGTTTAACAGCCCTGATTAAAAAAAAAACTGAAAAGAATTATGTGCATGCAAACTTTTATGCTGAAGTATCTTTAAAATTCATTTTAATATTTTCTTTTAATGTCATAAAATATGCTTTCTTTTTGTATTAAGAAGCACATTATGTCACACCATTCCATGAAAGAACCTTGTCAAACTGCAGAATGATCATAAAGTTATTGTTTGTTTCTGACCTTTAATACTAAAATATTTTATCTTAAAATCTAATTTATAATAACAATATCTTCTCTTGTTTACTGTATATCTTAAAATATCGAAATGTTCTTATCATCTCTTTAAAAGCACAATCTATTTTCACCCACTGCCTTTCATGAAAGGGTATTTATTTGTTTAGTGCTGAAATCTGTTAAAATACAACCCAAGGTCATGTACCAAAGTAGCTGTTGTTTGTTTCTAACCTTTTATACTAAAACCTCTTCTTGTCTAATTTCTATATCTTATATATTCTCTAATTACTACATTCAAATATCTACATTTTCTTTAGATCTCTTTAAAATAACTACTTTGTCTCTCTGCCACTCACGAAAGAATCATAGTGATTAGTTAAAATGACTAATATCTGTTCAAATTGCAGCCCAACGTGCATGCAAACAAAGTAGGTTTGTTTGTTTGTTGCACGCCGAGATGCAGTTTAACTTGCCTCATTCCTTCCCCCATCTCCCCATTGGCTGGCTGCAATGGTGCAGTGACATTTTTCAAGGTTGTGCGGGTTGCCAGATCAGTGAAACTGGAGAAGGCAAATTAGGACCCTGCGGGTTCATGTTCCAATTTTAATTGAGGGGCTTTTCGCTGACCGGCCTGCACGTTTCTGTCCGTCCGGAGGTCTGTGTGTGAGATCACTGCAGTGCTGTAAATAGGTGTGTGAGTAAGGTGGCTATTTCAGTATGTGCAGGTGTTGAGGGAATATACCACAACTTTACTGCAGGAACAATGACACTGAGCGCTGGATTGTTGCCAGAGATCATAACACACCCCATAGACAAAATTCACTCCATCAGTCACACACGTCACTCACACTTTTGCGAGCAATTCTAGGCTGATTCGCACTTCTAAAAATTAGAAATGTGATAATTGCAAGAATGTGTGCAGGCTTGTGGGAACACAGGTGCTTTTTCATACACACACACTCAAGCACACATTGAGAGAGAGAGAGAGAGAGAGAGAGAGAGAGAGGGAGAGAGAGCGAGAGAGAGAGAGAGAGAGAGAGAGAGAGAGAGAGACGCTGCTTGCTGCCCAGCAACAGAGGACAATAATAAAAAAATCACGTGATTATTTTTTCCTGCAAAAATGAATGTAAAGTTTATAATAACCACTAGATGGCAGTAGACTGACACAACTGACGTCTCCCTACTCTAGCAACTGTTGGAGCGCTCAAGTTCTGTTGTGGCTATTAAGGGATACAGCTACCTCCACTGGGTACGCGCACTTCAATACAGCATATTTTAACAGTGAATTACTATTTTATTAGTATTGTAAGGTTAGGTTTAGGGTTGGGTAGGTGTGGGCGTTAGCTAATGTAATTCATGGTAATTTTATGCCAAGATTTTGCATCACTTCCGGTCGTAGCTGTATCCCGTCTAGCCACAACCCTCGAGTTCCTTGTAGTGACTGACTGTGTTTAGAATTGAATAATGGCTTTGTGGCTACTGTGCATCCTCTGAATAATACAAATAGTACACTACTATCATTTAAAAATATAGTACATTAAAAAAAACACGTTATGCAATGGTTTTTGCTTGCAGCAAATTTAAGATGTATGTGACCTCGATAGAAATGAATACAGAAAAGTGCATTTCATTTGTTTATCTAGCGCTGTGCAAAATTACAGTTTTGTGTTCAATGCACTCTGCTGTATACTGGACATTTAGTCAAATCTAGCAGGTGACCCCATAGTAAAAATTCTGTCATCATTTACTTACCCCGTAAACCTGTATGGATTTCTTTCTTCTGCAGAACACAAAATAAGATGTTTTTAAGGTTGTTGACTTGCATCGGTTTAGTGTCCGTACATTAGAAGTGTGAGGGAACGTTTTTTTATTTACCAACATTCTTCAAAATATATTTTTTGCGCATCCTGCAGAAGAAAGTAAGTCGTTTAAAACGATAAAATGGTGAGTAAGTAATGACACTTTTATTTTGTGGTGAACTATCCCTTTAAGGTATTCGTTCAATGTATTTGAAGTCCATGACTCTTCTGAACACAGCTTACGCCTTTCAAAAAGGAGCTGTGATCCAAAATAACACAAAGCTATGAATTCAAACCGCAGTAAATTAAAAACAGCTCAAAACAAGAGCAACCCGGATGTGTGATCTTGTTTATTTCTTGAGCCGGAGATGTGGGCAGAGAGGAGGTGTGGAAAGAAAGGGTGGAAGGTTGAAGGGAAATAAATCATGCATTCTTACATAGTGAGCTAAGCTCAGTACATCTTTACATGCCTTTGCCAAAGACGCAGCATTCACGCCACCCACCATTTCCTACGAAGGACATCATTTTAGTCTGCCATAACATAATACGGATTCAGAATGATGCATCTGGTGAGCATTAATGTTCCAGAGCTCTGTGTGTTTGTGTGAGTGTGTGAGATAGAGCTTGTTTAAAGAAAATGAAATCATGCACCAGAGCAAAAATGTGTGGTGTGTGTGGAGATCACATGCACAGAGAAGCCATGAAAGCACTGTCACGTCCCCCATCCCTCGCCCCTCATAAGGCTATGACACCTAGTTCCATCTCATAATCTTTGCATGATATCAGCACACGGCCAAGCTGTACAGGTTTTGCCATAACTATCCGTCTAAATAACCAGAGCGGGTACAGCCCTCTGCAGTATCATCCTGTGAGTTCTGTGTTGACAGTGTCGGTTGTTAAGGCTCTGGCAAACAAGCCATTAATATGCAATTCCAGCCGTGACGTGCTTCCCAGACTCTCTCCTGTCATACCACAGTTGTGATTTAGTATCCCAGAGAAGTGACCCATCAGTTGCAACGTACACCCTCTTGCCCCACTAATAAAAACCCCAACAGCTGCAGAGCTCCAGTGACCAGTGAGGGGGCCCCTAAGGGTCACTGACTTGGAAGACATTTAAAGTGGGGGAAATGTTATTTTGCTGGCAGCTCTATGGGAATTTTGATGTGTTTTGTTGGGCTCTGTCAGTGCTTGCCTAGGGATGTGGTCATGCTATGATGTTAGACAGCAGTCACCAACAAAACATGGATTGAAACATATTGCACGCATGTAAACACAGACGGCGATAGCAGATGCATTTTGAGCACCCCTGATAAACATAAACAGGTACTGTTAAAGATAGGACGTGTCATTTCGATGCAGACCAAATCAATGTCACTAAATCAAATTGTAAAAATAGACAGAGGACACCAAATGGTCTTCTATTGTTCAGAAAACCTATAATTTAATGTGTTTGAAAATTGTGTGTGATATGTTTGAGTGCAATCCTTGTTTTTCATGCCTAAGAGCAACTCAAAATCTGCAAAAACGAATCCTGTTGAGGCTTAAAAAAAAAAGAGTTAAAACCTGAATTAAACTAGGCTTTATTATTAGTCTTTGTCAATATATTATAATGCTTTATGGAACACAGAATCTTGCCTGTTTAACCGCTGGTTATGATTCTGTGAATAAAATTTACCTAACCCTCTCTCTTTCTCTCAGTAGGTATTGATCTAGCTTTTGTTGAAACCAGTAACTTTCTATTAGGACCTATTGTATTATTGCTCCTGAATGACATATCGCTTTTTGCTCTCTGAACTCTCTGTGAGTCACTTTGGATGAAAGTGTCTACTAAATGACAAAATGTAAATGTAATGTGAACATCACGACACAACAGATTATGTTGAGGGGGCAATGTCAGGTATTTGGGTTAAATTGATATATTAAGAGCTTGCGTGTTTGTGTGCACAGCCCTGTTACTTAGAGAAATAAACACAGCATCTAGTAACAGTGATAAAGAATGCATTCCTCACACAGGATCCATGCACTCCAGATTTATGACGCAATGGAACACATGGAAATAATATATATATCACAGTGAGAGGATATGGGTGTTCAGGCCTGAATGAGTCCATGCGGAAACCTCATCTTGAAAGAGAAAGAGACACAGAGAGAAGTTTAATTTATAAAGCGCCTTTCCACAAGGTCAAGGTCGCTTTACAATGAGCACTTTCAAGGAAAAATACATTTTGAAACAAACATACAAATAAACAGGAAAAGATACAAGATTTATACATTTCAAACAAGGATGTTTTTCATTGTGTTTTGAAGATGGATAGAGAAGAAGAGTTACGGAGCGATGTGTGTAAAGAATGCCAAAACCTCGGGCACTAAATGAATTTCCACCTGCAGTGAAACTTGGGAATGCTAAGCAGCCCCACATCAGATGATCTAAGAGAGCGATTTGGTATATATGGGTGAATTACGTCTTTGATATAGCCAGGTGCAAGACCGTTCAAAGCCTTAAATGTCAGCAATCAATCAATTCAATCATAAACGAATGCTTGAGGAAACAGGTAGCCAGTGAAGACTGTGTAGATGTGGAGTAATGTGAGCTCTGCGCCTGGTCGAGGTTAGTACCCTTAGCAGCAGGACATCTGAGAGAGCCGAGTGAAAGAGATGTGTTAATCAGGACACCTAGAACAGAGGTTGAAGGTTTAAGAGAGAGGGATAGAGAGAGAAAGTGTGTGTGTAATAATGTACAGTACTCTGTACCCTCTCATATTGAAAACCAAATCTTTAATAAATCATATGAATTATTGAGGCACATTGAACCGGTCATTAAAATAAACCCCCTACAGGGTGATCAGGACCCCTGTTATGTGCTGGCTAATTATGCCGCCTATTGCATGCATACTTTAAGGAATAGTTCAACCAAAATTTAAAATTCTGTCATCTTTTACTCACTATCATGTAATGTCATAATTCACATTTCTTTGTTCTGCTGAACACAGAGAAAGATATTTGGAGGAATATTAGTCATTTTCAGTTCCGGAACATCATTGACTACCATAGTAGAAAACATTAAATGTAAGGTAAAGGCACCATGGAACTGTTTTTTTTCCTACATTCTTCAAAATATCTCATTTTGTGTTATCAATAATTATAAAAATTATTTTCCTGCTATGGTAGTGGATGATGTCCAGAACTGAAAATTGCTAACATTCTTCCAACTATCTTTCTCTGTGTTCAACGGAACAAAGACATTTATTCAGGTTTGAGTAAATGATGATTTTTTTGGGTGAAATGTCCCTTTAAGAATTTTAAAATATTGATTTAAGCAAAAATTTTCTTAACAACAAGAACACAACAGCTACTGCATCTATATAGACAACTGTTTTTTAGGGTCGAAAAAATTCCAGGGTCAAGTATTCCAGATAACCACAAAATATGCCAAAATAATAGGCATATTATAGGAAAATATAGGAAGTGTACATGAAAGACATGCAATTTTGCTGAGAAATGGTGGTGAATTTATAGGATCTGAATATTCCCCACCGAGTGTTAGCTTTAGAGGTGGGATCTAATTTTTCATGACATACAAATTAAAAAATATGATTTTTTATGTATACAAAGTTGAAATAAAGATAACCTGTATTTTATTTTGACTTCTTTGAAATATGTTTTTTCATTATTTTAATTTATTATATTTATCTTGTAACTGGCATTAGCAACATGACTTGGGTCTGTCTGATAAAAATGTTCCACGCCCTGTGTATAAAAGGTATAATGCACATTAATACACAACACTACACATTAATAACACCAGATGTGACATAACACAACATTTAAAGAAATAAAATGTTACTAACATAATACAGTACTAGTATAATATAGTTAAAAATAATATAGCTACTAATAGAGAATCCATTGTTGCGTATCGCCATTGAATTTGGTGTGGACAAACACTCCTAATAACATAGAAAAGAAACCTTTTAGTTCTTTCTGAGTCTGGTGTAGACACACAGTAATACTTAAAAATAAATCAGACAAAATTTCACAATTCTTCTACATGTTTATCCCCTACAAAGCACAGAGTAAAAAAAACAACAACAGGAAGCAAGTAACATAAAACAATTTACATCTCATGACTAAAATGATCATTGTATAACAGTGAAACACAAATAGACTGAGCTTCTGCACACAAGCATCATTACAGCCTATAAAACCATACTTTAACATTCTCAAAATACTGATGCCAACTAAATGCTCTTTCCCAGCACAAGATAAGTCTTCCAAGACAAGATCCACACATTGTTGACTTTCACGTCACTTGTTGTACTTGGGTTTGGTGTTTAACGCCTCGCAGTTATTCAGTGTGGTGTGGTAATCTTGTAAAGAGAAAAGTGTGGCAGGGTGTCGATTTACTTCAGGGCTACCGGCAGCTGCCAGGCGACTCTTGATGCTGTTTTCAGACTGATGATACCAGTGTTTGTGTTGCCCGGGCGACTGCAGTGATTAAAACACCGGGCGAACAAGATGCCTTACGTGCATCGTGAATGTCAACAGATGCACTTCTATTTCAGGACAGCAGAGATAGACCAATCCAGATTTACTTACATATAATGGCACTCTGGTCTCGAAAGTTTAACAACTTGCCCCACATCTATATGGACCAATCACATCAAACCTGGAGCATACCTTCGACTTCTCTAAAAATGCATTGGATGTTCACCTCCAAATGAACTTCAATCTGGCAGAGATTTCCCTCTGTTCTGGCTTGCTACAAGACTGCTGTATATCGCAAGCTGTTCGTATGAAGGTCTAACACCATGCCACATGCTACGCTGTCAATCAGAAAAGTGACAGAGCTTGGTCAGCATGCTTCCATTTTAAAGATGCAATCCATTTTAAACTCACTGTCCCACAAGATTTCATTAGTAACAAAATATATTTCAATGTCAGAAAATGCAAGCTTTACTGATTTTCATTTGACAAGTCAAACATTGAACCTTGATACTAAGTGAACATTAAACCATGAATGATAGGTTACCCCAAAATCATTTATTTACCCTCTTGTCATTTCAAGCCTGTATGACTTTCTTTCTTCAGCAGAACACAAAAGGAGATATTTTGAAGAATGTTCGTAACCAAACAACATAGGACGCTATTGACATCCATTGTAAGGACACAAAACAGACATTTCTCAAAATATATTTTTTGTGTTCCACAGAAGAAAGAGTCATACACAGGTTTTGATTGACATGATGGTGAATAAAACAGAATATGATTTTTTAAGTAAACTTACAATGAGATCTCAACAGCGTCTCCAAACTCCTCACAGTTGCCAAAATATCAATGTTTGAACAAATTTGTTCAAGACCAAATCATCTTATAGCTTTATATGTCACAAACAGTCTCATTTCTTATTTTATTAACAAACGTTCACGTTTAATTTCATTTAAAGACTTCAAGAAATACACCTTAGATCGAAAAAAGTTGAGATGAAAGTAATAAAATCTGAATCTCAAAGTAGCCTACCTCTGATAATATAAAATAAAGGTTCTTTGGGATTCACAGTGTGGCATTTCAAATAAAAAACAGAAATAATAAAAAAAGTAAGTGGGTTTTTTATTCTTTCACCTTTGCTTCCCCAAAGACATCTCAACTTTTAAATGATAAATTGGTGCTTGAAAGATCAAAAAAGGCAGAAAATATGCTTTTTAGTCTCTTTCTCACACAAGTGCGCATCTATGTGGACATTTTAATTTAATGTCAAACAATAGCAGAAATGGATGTAGGGGTTTGATTGTACGGTAGTTCACTCAGGAGAACAGCGGGACATTCAGCTCAGCATGCGTTTCCTTTCAGACAGACTGAAAAGCAGTCAGATCGGCCTATAATACAGAGAGAATTCAGCAGGACAAGCTTTTATAAGAAATGTTCACACGTGATGAATAAGTGGAGAAAATAATTTGAAGTTGGAGGGTTTCTTTCGTTCTTCCATTGATGGCAAACATATTTTATGTTCATGTAACCTTTATGCAAATGCCCTATAGATTTGTTCTTTGTGTTGTACATAAAGGCCTTTAAAGAGGCTACAGCAGACCCATCATCAGCACTTTTTAAAGACGAGAGTTACACCATTAATATCGTTCTGCTCCAGTTGGCACGACGCCTCCCAGTTATAACCACCCCTGATACTCTGTGAAGTGTGAGCCAGACTCAGTTAAGGAGGAAATAATAATGTAAAATGGTGGATAAATGGGCCAGAGATGACAGAAAACAGAATGGACGTCTTCTGCAGTATACTGTAGGTGGAAGAACGGATCCCCAGCTCTGCGAAATTAAATCCAGAAAAGATCCATTGTGGTCTTGAGGAGATGACACGGTGGCCCAGTTTCTGTGGCCAAGCAATTCTGCAAGGCTCCAGGAAACTGTGAGCAACGTAACCACGCTGTTACAAAACAGTGAGGCTGACATATGGATTGTGTGTGTGTGTGTGCACGTAAGTGTTAATATCTTGCATATACAACATAGTGTGCATTTGTAAAAACTACATATAAAAAGTAAATTAAAGAATAAAAGTTATAGTCATCACATTATTATACCCTAGAGTGGTGAACTAATACAAATTCTAATGGTTTCCATTACAAAAACCATTATGAACTATCAGCGGTTACAATTAAATCCATTACAAAATTCCTTAATGAAATGTGTTTTGTGCTTTATTCCAGTAGGATTTAATGGTCTTCTATTGGTTCCCATCTGCCAGATAACATTCCACTGACACATTAGAGACAGTAGAGACCCACAGAGACCATTATAGTTTCCATAACATCCCACCAACACATTACCAGCAGAGACTCAGGCACACCATAATAGTTTCCATTAAAACCAATACAATTCCCATTAAAACAAATTCATTATAACTCAGTTTCTATCGTTTTCTTTTTCATAAGGGTATTGTTATCACCAGAGCTGCATGTGAGTAAACCATTTGCGTCTTGTCCTGAGGAAATGTGTTTGCATAGACACAACGGTGTTATCTCGCCATCTGGTGGCCACGTAATGCCACTGCATCCATAAATTGGCTGTTGAGGAATAATTTTGGGCCAATTAAGGTCAGGCCCTATTAGCATTTGTCAGGAGAGACACCCCATGAAATGATAGGGACACCCAGGGTCTAAGCTGAAGCCCTCCAGACAGACAGAAGATGAGATGAGGACAACTCCAAACAATCTCATGTGATCACTTGAAATACACTCATCAGCCCGGATCTTAATGAACTGAATCCCTGCTGTCCTAACACAGTCCCACTTCTCACGCTTATGTTGTGTTCTACTCCTCCTGTTTCATTTTCTTGCTCTCTTCCTTCCTCACCGTCACGTTTGTTCTACCACACTCTCTTTCTTCATCACATTCCTGTGTTGTTGCCCATTTCTCTCTCTCATCCTACTGTATAACTGTTTCTCGTCTTCTCTGTTTTTCATTCTCAGTCTACACACATTCCGCGGATAAAACAAGCTCTTACAGCACCCTGCATGCATACAGATACGTGTCGGGGAGGGAAATGACAAATAAGAAAAATAAGCAAAGGTGAACTAGGGGGTACAGGGGCTTTTGTGATGTTTCCAGAACCCTGCTGTCACACCTGTGTATTATAGAGATAATAAAAACGGATATGACATTTCTGTCTAGTTCTGGTAAGTGGGTTGGAGCCAAGGTATGGGTTTGGCCAGTGTACAAATGAATTATCACAATATGTTTATTTATAGAAAAATATTAATTAGTTATATCAAATTTATAGCCAAGGAATAATGCCTAAATAAGACAACATCTTACATATCTATTCTCCACATTGCTTATATTGGGTTTACAGGGAGGCTGGAGGAAACACTGCATCCGAAATTTTCGCACGTTACAAAAATAAATTCGACCTCGTGTTGTGTTTATCACATTAACACACTGCCTCCGACATTTTTTGTCCGTCATATTTTTTTTCCTTTTGTCTGTGTTTTTCGCATCTGTAGCATTTTGACACTTCAGAGACACCGTACAAACGAGCGGAAAATATGGAAAAACGCATACGGATATTTCGTATTCTATGGTTAAGCTGCGGTCACACTTGACTTTTCCCTCCATTGACTTCCATTAATACGAGCGCGACTGACCGGAAACGAAAGCACTCCAACGATATTTCGCATTTCGATGCGTAGCAAAGTAAGTTCGGTGAACTCTGAACTGAGAATTCTTGTCACTTGAGACCAATAGAAGATCAAAACGTCACAGCATGACTTCTGTACCCTTCTAATGTGACCTATGTTCACGAGAATGTGGAGGACACATGAGGTGTAACGTTAGTTGTTAGAGATAACCCACAATTCTTTGCATCGGCCAACGTCTGTTTGCATCTGCACATTCAATCAAATATGTGGTGTTTAAATGTGAACAGTATACATTTTGTGTCATGTTTGTTTAAACTAAGCAGGCATATGTAGTAAATAGGTTTACAAGTGTATAGTGATTTTTTAACGTTTTAAAACAGTAAGGAAATACATTTTTCATTTTATTGGCATTGTTTAGGGTAGAACATAACTAACATTTTAACCTTCTAAAATCATGTTAAAATCTTTTTAATTAATTTGACAGGTGTACGAGTGCTGTGTTGTCATAGCAACATGGTACTTCTTGTTTCCTTCTCTGCCAATATGTCCTACATAGGATGTCTCGTTTAACTCTAAGTTGAGAATCCTCCGTATACCGCACCCTTCAGAGCATGATTCCTCTGGAGGAAACAAGGACGCAGCCTTACAAAATGAGCAGAGTTTATATCGCCTGTCCGCTCCCGCTCTGTGTTTGAGCTGCCCTTCACGCACCGGAATTACATCGACCAATGAAAAATAAACAATAATTCATACAACTATGTCGTGTCAAAAACCACCGGGGTCTCTTCAAGTACCACTAGTGGTACCACATGAGAACCACTGATATAGACAGAGATTTTTTATCAATTTACCCTACTTATGTGGATAAGGCACTCCTTTAAATTCAGGTACAAAAGGAAAATATACACCAGAGCTGAAGTGGTTTATGTGGAAGCACAAGAAAAAAATCTATTCACCAAAAAAAAAAGGATTTAAAATATGGTTAACAGAGATAAACAATGCCGTTTCTGTAAAAAACATTTGCATCTTTAGAGAAATTGCTGCTGTAATTCGGTTAATTGGTTTGTTTCTGGTCTCCCACAGCAATAAAATATAACCAAAGGCACTAAACGAAAAGTATCAGTGAAGATCAAATAAAAGAAACTTTACAGCGAATATATTGAAGAACAGCTTTTACTTTTATTTGTGGCATTCATTAAAGTTTCTGGTGTTTCAATTTATCATCATGCGAATCATCATTTTTGAACTTTACTCAAGGGCCTCTCTCTTCCATAATGTCTCCAGGTTTCTAGCAGTATCAGATGGAAATGGCATCTTTGCACATGGGTGAATTTGGGCCCCTGCAGTGACATCTTTTACACATACAAACATTCTTTCACAGTTTTCAATGTCAACGGCTGCCCTTTCTCTCCGGCACCTCGAACCTCGCACATCATCTCTGACAGTGCAGGTGATGCCATGGAATCAATTGTGTGAGAGCAGCTCTGCAGCAGGTCCAGACAACAGTCACCGGTCACTGTGGGGAGTTTGGAAACCATTGGAGAGTTTGAGATCAGGGTCGAACGGCCCCGCAGGCCACAGTGGCCTCAGTCTTTACACCCTGAGGTTAGTGTTTATACAGCTTCAGAATAAGTTTCCGAAAGGGTTTTGAAATGCGATCCAGGTGAAACACACACAGAAAAGAAAATGTGTTTTACAAGTTGTGCCTATGCTGTTCTCTACAACCAATACAATGGTAAACAAAACCCAAAATTAAAATGATTTCATCCTCATTCATTTCAAATCTGTATTTTCTTTTTCTGCAGAAGATATTTAAAAAACGTTGGAAATCGAAACATATTGTCCCCCATTTACTTCCACTGTATGGACACAATACCACTTTCTCGAAATATCTTCTTTTGTGTTCCACAGTAGAAACAGTCACACACAGGTTTCGAGTGACATGAGGGTAAATAAATGATGACATGATTTTTTGTTTCCTATCTCTTTAAAGCCACAAACAACAGCCTTTAATCATGACTAAATACACATTTACTGTACGCTACAGTCCAATAATGCCATTTTTTTCGGATTATTACACACATTTTTACATTTCTGTACCTTTTCCCTTGCCCCCCCTGTATATCATGTCTGTGGCAAACACCCATGGGCTATTTTATCTCATAAATTACACTGACGTGAAGTCTGAGTCTCATTATTTTGTGACTGTCTGCATGTACGGTATCTCACGCCTTGGCCATATCAAAGAAAGTTAAAAATAAAAGCAAAGAATGTTTGCATCAAATGTATATGTGACATCTCATCAGTGCCAGAAGCACACAAAAATCTTAATCAATGTCAGGGCGGTTTTAAAAGGTCACACATTCATCAAAAAAGGCCTGCTGGTCAGAGCTGTCAAAGAGCTTCTGCTCACCGTACGACGGCCCTGAGCCGGGGGAATATGGCTCTCGACCACTGTCTCGCCATTTTCCTCCCGCTCTTCTTTTCCCGCATCCACCAGCCACACAAAACCTTATTATTAACCAACGTTCTCTGACATTTCCCAGTATCTTATTTTAGCATATCCCTGAGCCTTCTATAAAGAGAAGCCTCAGGACAGATAGATCATTCTGATAAATGCGGGGCCGTCGCAGTTAAATGCGCTATCGTGTAATGTATTGGAATGGTTAGTGTTCAATCTTCATATTTAATAAAAGCCCACTCGCCTTGCACCGTCTGCGAATTCAGATTGTCCTGATGTGGGAGTTCTGCATCGGGATCTTTAGTGCTTCAAAGATAAACTAGGGCAAGTTGACGCGTGGGGAAGGTGTTAAATGTTGGTAAATCCAATTTTGCATCCAAAGTCCAAAAAAAAGGTTAACAAATTTATAACCTTGGCAAATCAAAATTACTGTTATTAATTCTTTCTTCTGAAAAATTATTAAAATGATAATTTTTGATTTACCTCCTGCAAAATAACAGTACAAAACCACACTAGCACACATTTAGAAAAGAGTAAACTATATACTAAAGTTTCATTCAAACATAATAATAGCTTATAGTAGACCATTTAATTACAGGTTGCAATTGTGACAACATGCCCCACCTCAAATAAATACTGGAGCAAAAATGTGACAACTTGCCCCAGTCTACTCTACTCAAAAGACAACTGTAACTACTAATATTTAAAAAGCAAAGAAAGGCAAATAATCCATGACAAGGTTCCTCTGATGTGCTCTCTAGTATTCTGCGTTATCTGTTTTGCTGAAACTAATTGGTCTATTTATCTGTCTCAAGTAAGGCAAAACAACATTAGTCACAATGCTTGCAAAAGAGATGGAAACTCTGGCAGCTATCATTGGTCATTCGACACGTCCAGCCAGCCTTCACAAATCAACTTATGGGCATGACATTGATCAAAAACAATGTGAAATTCCATTCGTCTAAATGTCCAGGGCAGTGAATGCTGTTCGTCTTAGATGCGTTGGGTATGCTGTGGTCTACATGCAGAAAGCTGTCCGGTAGGTGCGTGCTCTTTCACTCCAGGCTAAATTATTTAATGTGCCTGTGATGTTTTACTGAGAAATGTAAATGTTGCCCTCATGGATGTATCAAATGTTTTTAAATCAGATTCCACAAACCAGGAGAGCTATATTTTGACTGCTAGGGCAAACTAAACATGCAAGGAAGATAGAGACTTGAGGCTACTTTATTTCACAGCATGCATAAGCATCCTTGAAATATGTGTTTAAATAAAAGAACAAATGTGAAGCCACTCTTTTCCTTTTCTGCAAAGGGGATACGACTAAAGTCATTCCATCACACAAAGAAATTGTTGTGTTAATGCATTGCTGTGTGCCATACCAGGCTAAATTGTTTTATATGTTGAGATATACTGCAGCTGTGCCTGTGGCGTGGCAACAGGGTTGACTCTTTAAAAGTAAATGTATGTGTTTTTGAAAGAATGTATTTCTAATATTTTAACTATTACTTGTTTTATTCTAATCTAATGGTAGATTGTTTATGTTCAATAATCAGTTGTTTACTGTACCAATATCATGGTAACAGGGTTGACTATTTAACAGTAAATTAAGCCATTATATTAGAATTAAAAAAGAAAGTAATGGTAATATGCTAATAAAAATTCAGTGCTATCTAATATTATTCTAATGTAATGCTGAAAACATGTTCAATAATCATGTTCATGTACAAGAATCAGTTACTGTACAAAATCATGGTAACAGGGTTGACTATTTAACAGTGAATTTTGCCATTATATACTTTTTTTATAAATTGAATGCTAAAATGTTAATAAGAATTGAATCTAATAAAATGCTAAATAGTATACAAAGACATGTTAAATAATCGTTTACTGTACAGAATCATGGTAACAGGGTTGATTACTTAACATTGTCATCTCAGAGAGCCTATAGCAAAATGTAACATAAACAGGTTAAGCGGTTTGCCAGTCCAGAAAGAAGATGATGTTAGATTTCCATTGTAAAAGTCTCTGTTTACACGCATGTATGCAGTTGGAATGACCCCACGAATATGCCACAATATATGATAGGGAACAGTGAAAACAGCTACTGTATGTTTTTTTGCTAAACTCAGCAGAAGATGATATATTCATGAACACACAGACATTTGCCATATATGCAAACGAAAATTCAAAAACAAACACTCTCATACGGTCCAACAAAACAGACTTCAAAACCAGAAGCTCTGATCCTACAGATGAAAAAAAATGCTGATTGTTGACATAACCAGCTGATGGCAGCCATAGGCTGCTCTTCACCGTAGACATGAGAAACACACACACGCAGGCACACACGCACATAAATTCAGATGTTAGAACATCAATGTAAATGTTTGTTTATACGTCACCGCTTATGTAAGGATACCATCATACGTTCCATTTCAAATTCACTGAAATAAATATATGTTAAAAATAGGTATGATAACATGTCATTTTTCAATTGATGTACTGGATTATTTCATTTTATACTAAATTTGCAAAAGCATTGCATTGGCATTCAGGAAGCCTGGCAGTCAGAGAATATGTCATTATAATATATAATATAAATACTCTGAGGTACTTAAAGCATTCCTTTTTCTCTTAGCAATTAACAGATCCATCAACAGGGTAGATTATACAGATGCAAGGTCCCTTTGGGTTTAATGTATCTTCTAAAGGAAAAATCAATTAAGACTTGACAGGGTTTAATCACACTGTCAAGCTTCGCAAGGAACATCAAGCATTCCTTCCCCCATTCTCTAGAATCCTGAAACCTCCCAAACACATTTAATGGTGCATTTCTGGCAGGTTTCAACTCACACCGAGCAATGGAAGAATATTGCATCTGAGATTATCTAAATCCATGCTAGTGAAGAGTATAAAAAGCGCTGCCACTGCACAATGAGGAGATGAGCATTCGGGTAGTAAATTACCAGTAGCTTTGGGACCATTGTGTTGAAAGGACGAGGAAATTTCCGTCATTTTGATGCCAGGCAGTCCGGCTTATTTATTTATTTGTGTCTGGGAAAAAGTAAATATCGGAATGAACAGCTGCTCGTTCAAGGGAGGGGGAATGAGGCAAGAGTGTTCATGGGAGAAAACATCACAAAAATCTGTGTTCATGTTCAATTTAACCCAAAACACTCACCGGATTTACACATCTCCTAGCATTGCGTGAGGTCCAAAAAATGACGGCAAGTGTTTCAATGGCATAAAATGTTTATCAGGAGTGTTGTCTGAGCTAGTTAAAATAAGCCCAGTGCTCGCGAGAGCTGAAACCAAAGCGGGGTCTAGAAAACATAAAATTACTCGCTCTCCTCATTTCGATCCCCCCAAGGACTTGATGAGTAACAGCGAGATGGCTGCTGCTCTGTCTAAACTACTCTCATCCATCGAGTCTGTCACAGTTTCAGCCGTTATAACGAAAACGAAAGCTTCTGAAAATTTTAAACAGAGTCTCAACAGGGAACAGCGTAGAGGAGTGTGATTGGATCCTTCACAGTTAAACAGCAAGGTAATATGTGTATGATTGAACCGTGCCCTGTAATAATTACTCCTAGACTAGAGTAACCAAACCCAAAACACATTTTTAAAAGAACAGTTCACTCAAAAAAAAAAACTCACCCAAGTTGTTGCAAATCTGTATAAATGTCTTTGTCCTGATGAACACATAGAAAGATATTTGGAAGAATGTTTTTAACCAACAGTTCTTGGCCATCATTGACTAACATTGTAGGATAAATTGAAATGGCAGTCAAAAGGGCCCCAGAACTGTTTGCTTCACTACATTCTTCAAAATATCTGCTTTTGTGTTCAACAAAGACATTTATAAAGCAAATTAATCATTTTTTGGTGAAAAGGTTTCTTTAAGTTAGTCACTCACTCCCTCACCTAAATGTGTAGATATTTTTAGCATTGAGAATAGTCAAAACTACTCTCCCTGTCTCTCTACAGTCGGCCATTCCTAAATACTAAGAGGTTTTGACCACCTCTCCAATTATTTCTACACCTGTTTCTCCCAAACCTCACACAAACACAACCAGACAGACCCTTGGGGACATGTAAGAGGACCTGAAATGTCAACGCAGACGGCTTTCAGGCTAATTCACCTCAGGACTGGTACGGCTTCACACCTGTGCCCATCTGCGTATAGTGACAATTTTGGGGCTGTGGAGCTGGTTAAATCGAAAAAAAAAAAACTTCAGGCCTTCAGGGGAGGACGTGAGACTGTCCTTGTCATGGGTTGCAGACAAAGCGTGAGATCTAACTAAGCCCAGGGGTGCTCCTCGTTTCAGTATGGTTGACAGGGTTTCAGGGTTGTCCAGGGATGCTGTGTCTAGAAAGCTCAGGTTACCGGCTGGCTGTGATTTGGTGGAATTCTGACTGAAGCTTGTATACAGGGTCTGATTCAACTAGACAGGACTCTGTGGAAAGAATATCATTTAAACTAAAGGTGAAATCTCTAGTTTTCTGAACGCTCACAACATCAACCATTGGATTAGTCCCAGTTTTAATAATATTACATTGCCCATTTATAACACATCATTTAAAGCTGCAACCCATTTTTTTTTATCTCACTATTTACTCACTATCTTCTTTTGTGTTCCACAGGACAAATAGATTTTACATACTTATCAATGGTGACCAAGCATTCAAGCATTCTTCTAAATATCTTTCTCTGCGTTTATCAGAACAAAGAAATTGATACAGATTTGGAACAACTTGAAGGTGAGTAAATGAATGTCAGAATGTACATTTTTGGGTGAACTGTTCCATTAAGCACACACACACCAAAAAATCTCAACTGTCTCCATATTTTACGCTGATTCACAACACTAAGCTTTGAGCTGTTGGTACGATTTTGTGGAAAATTTGAGTTTGACATCACTTTTATTATTTACTGTGTGACTTTCTATCTCCTTCAGAACACAAAAGAAGATATTTTGAAGAACATTGGTAACCAAACAGCACTTGTGCCCAATGACTGCATTGTATGGACCCAAAATCCTTTCTCAAAATATCTTCTTTTGCACGGTCTAAAAAACACATCAAGTCCTGTAATATTCTGGCAAAAAATAAAAGTTAAATTTCATGTTTTTCAAGTTTTTCCAACGACATGTAAATTTGCAGTATTTCTATAGTTTGACTTTTTACCTTAGCCAATTAAAAAAATGTGAAAATTCTGTAAAATAAAATAGTAAAATTCCCTAAAATTCCTGTTTTTTAAAGTGTGTGTTCCACTGAAGAAAGAGACATATACAGGTTTTAAATGACATATGGGTGAAAAATGATGACAGAATTTTAACTATAAGATACAGTAACATGCAATTTTTGTTTCAAACAGATATGCCAATAGACAGGCAAAAGAAAGAGCTACACATCAAGCATTCAAATCATAATAACGTACAATTTACACAGAGTATCAACAGCCTAAACTGAAACTCCATTCACTGCTCTTTGTGAGAAATTCTACCAGCTATAGAACAAAAGACACCGCTTGTTGCTACCGCCCACAACAATTCCCAAGATTCAGCCTTACAAACGTAGTCCCAAATTCTCACCATTAAATTACTTCACAGAGATCTCAGGGAAAACAACTGGCAAGCTTTTTATTCCATTATTACAATGTTAAACGGAGAACCGGCACTGTCAAGGTAGCGCAGATGACAGCAAAAGATGTTGGAAGCTCACTTCAAGGACTCGCTTATCACTCTGAGCACAGGTAGTCTGGTTTCAGCTTTCTCTCCCTCCCTCTCCTGCGCTCTCGTCACATGTTCTTTCAGTATGGGGAATAGCAAATTTCAACAGGAGCCTGTACTGTCCCTCTCACATCCACCACCACAGAGAGTGATTAAATGAGAAACGATGGCAATCTCTCCCTCACACATTCGCTCCACCCTTTTCTCTTCCCCTGACCCCAAAACGCATTAACAAATCATAAGATGGTTATCTGTCTCATTCTGTTTCTGACTGTCCTCCTGGGAGGGTGACCGGGGGCCAAAATTCATTTGTAGTTTGGCTGTTTGTGTCCAAAGCCTCTCAGATATTGCTGTTAATATTTCAAAGGCTGTAACAATTTGGAGGCAGCAAATGGCAATTACATACAAAGAGCAACAAAGGGGTCTGGATCAGAGCTGAGGAGTTTGCTCTCCGTGATCATTTCTGAAGGAAACAAGAGTTGCGTGTGAATACACATGCTCAGATTTGGAGTCTAGCACCATATTAGGCCGGCCACCTGCATCCATTGAGTCCGCTCTTTCCGGAAATGATCTCATTTGAGATTCAGCGCACGCTTCGGCGGGGGAATCGCGCAGGACAAAGTTTCGCTTGTTTTATCTTCGGAGTTGAGGGTCTGAAGCAGGGCCAGATGGTTCATTAGCTTGACAGAGCCTGAAATTTGAGCCGCCTGACACTGCTTATTAACATGAGCGCAACAGAAATTCATTTCCATATCCAGTGCTTTTGAAAACTGATATGATTCTTACACCATTCAAACAAATCAAAATACACCTTGTTTCCTCTGTTTTGGGCGCTGGATGTAATGATCTAAAAAAGTGACGCTGTCAAATGGTTCAGTATACGTTTGCAACAAAATGAATCTGACTGGGGAATAATGCTCCTCTGGAAGGAAATAGAGACAACTTGTCTTTAATTTGTCTTTTAACAGCGTCTCTGCATTTACTGCGGTCATTTTGTTCCAGTGTCTGTTGGATTTCAACAAAATCAAGCCTCAGGAATGACATAAAGTCACGCATCGATGTGAAAAAATTAACACATGACAACATGCATGAAAGCTGTCAGGATTATTCCATCAATTTTAAATCAATTATTCATCAAACTACAGTTGGGCTTGTCAAAAATAATAATAATAGAAATAAAACACAGCAAAAGAATTGTCGCATGATTTTATATAAAAATATTTAGAAATGAAAGTATTTCTATTTTTTTGTTAATTTAACTAGTTTGTCCACTTTTTACTCCAAACTGGACTGATCTAAACCATGCTGTATGAAGGACGCTGTAACTGAAAGGCTTAAATGCTTATTAATATCAACTTGAATGAAAGCAAAGTTGTATGATGTTTTGACGAAAGGAACTGGAAATCATACCGATCATACATAAAATTCAGTGGAAGTTCATAAATGAAGATTATTAATTTAGACGGGTGTCAAAAGCAGGCTTTGAAGAAAAAATGATGGAAAAAGCAGGGGGAGTGTTCCACAGTAGAGCTTTGTGTCTAGCAAAACCATTGCATCATTATAACAACACTAAAGAGCGAGCTCTTCCATTTGCTGCCAACTGTGAATTACGTTCACTGCAACACGCTTCCATTTCACCAAGAACATGATCCAAAGCACTGATAAAAAAGCAAGCTTGTATCTCCATCTACAATAAATATGCGCATAAATATTTCACTGTCCGCATGATGGTAAACAATTGGTCATACGTCCGTTTCTTGCTAAGAAGTGCATACAGAACGTTGCCAGTGGACGCAAGCAGCACCTTGTGTTTTGAACAACAGTCTGTCAAGTCTGTAATTTCTTTAACCTTTGCTCTTATTTCTTCTTCAATAAATATTCACCAAATTCATTTTCCAAACATTTTAAAGTGATTTCGTTTATCATTATTTAAAAAAATGGTGGAAACTGAAGTGGCCGGCCCATGCTCATGCTCATATGCAGCCTCTCTCAAAAAGGCGACACATAATTTATGAAACCTATATAATGTTAATGATAATACCATTAAATGCACTTGATACAATGATAATTTACTGCATGCAAAACCAGATATGTAGGCCCAGGCTATGCCATTGCAGCAGGTGCTTGACATGACATCAATGCTGGTGGGCCGGTCCCCATCTTGTGTTTTGCAGGGGCCTCAAGGATTTGCGGCACTTCACTGCCCAGAACTAACAGAATACCATAGTAAAATCTTATAGTTCACCCTAAAACAGTGGTTCTCATCTCTGGCCCACGTTTAGAATGCATCTGAAGACTTTGGTTAGCTTGTCCAGGTGTGTTATTAGGATTGCGGCTGAACTCGGCAGAAACGTGGATCTCATCATTTACTCACACATTTGTCATTACTAACCTGTGTGACTTTCTTTCTTCTGCAAACATGTGAAATTTCATGAGGGTGAGTATACTGAATGATGACAGATTTTTTCAATTCGGGGGGGAGACCATCAGTAGAACATAAAGAATAAAATCCAAAACGCCACACCCCATGGACACTATAAAGTTTCTCAGCTCCACAAATCCTGTACATGTATATGTTTATTAAGCATACACTCAAATCCTAGGCATTGCTAAACCCCATTCGGCTACGTTTTAAAATTGGCGATGGGATTCTTCTAAAATGTCACTGAGATGTCCCCTGAGGGGAAGTGCTACAATCAGTTAGCACATGTATCTTAAACGTGAAGTTGAAAGCAACCCCTGTAAGAATAAAAACATATTATGCTAAAATCAACATGCTTGCGATCAAGTTAACGTTATATAAGTCTGTGCGTTTCCTGGCAATTGTACCCATGAGCTCATCATTATTTGATCAGCAGTTGAGCTACAGGAACCCTTAATAAGCCTTAATGTTTAATTTAGACTGCATTCTTTGTTCAAATTGGATAGCGCTACAGCTGTCCTGACCGCAGGAGTGACCATTACCCAGTGTAGGCTTTGCCGAATTTGTTGTCCGTCCCATTATGTGTTCACACCATGTGTTATACTCTTTGACAGCCTCTCTCATGAGGCCTTGGGGAGAGGATTATCTCTATCTGTTCTCTTTACTTCTCTGCCTCGCTCTGAAACCTGTCGCGAGCAACACCATCCACTCTCAGACAATTAAAGAACCAGTTTGACGAAGACAAAACCCTCTCCATTTAGAAAAGCAAACTGACAATAATGAGATTATGGCATCTGAGACTGCGCATCATTTCTCCAGCAGAAGCCTAAATGATGCACACTGAAATCATATTTGCTTAAGGTGTTTAACAAAGCACTGCAAATTGGAATCACACGAAGGGATTAAACAAAATGCCTCCTTTTTCTCAGTTCTGACAGTGTTTTGTCAAAGCACAGAGTGGGTGTCTGAACCACAAGTTTTCCCCCAGTGACACTGGAGCTAAATTTAAGTGTGTTGAATCTGGATCTCAGCAGAGACAGAGCCCTCTGCCAGTCACAGCGAACGCGTATCCCTATGGGTGATGCCGGCACGATGTGATGTTTATTGTCTCAATGGTTCGCTCTACTCATCTCTAAATGTCTTCAAATATTTATCAAATTAACAGCAGCAAATGTGTAAATGCTTGAATGAAGGTGATAAAGCTTATAACAGGATTGTTTTAAAACCATCTCCTTGAGCTGCTAGCATCAGGAGAAGTAGAATTTCATTTCCTGTTAATACCAGTAAAAATGTTCATACAAAGCCATTGTGAATGAGATAAATTTAATGCAGTGGTATGCCAATCATAATATGTCTGTCTGAAGATTAAAAAGAATGTCTGACCCACATTGGTTAATCCCTTTTGTAAAGACTATATTTCATTTTGAGAAAACCTTTCATTTATTCGGAGCCCTTAAAAGTGTGATGCTGGTTTTACTACCCATTTTATCCATCACGATCCTTTATTTGAAGCTAGTATTTTTGTTCAATCATCAATTCTTTGGGCTCCTAAAATCCTTGAAACCCTTGATTTCTCACAGGGAATCTTAAACAGGGGTTATTGAGACACTGGAGGCTCACCGAATCGACAATCCCACTATTGCTATAATGTCCATGCGAAATGGACTTAGCTGTACTGTAAAATAATTATTGAACTATCTGGGGTTCCTCAGACACCACACTGGCAGAACTCTGACGAAGTCAGACACACTGTCATCTTCTGTTAAAAGCCGTTTCTGGTTCCTCCTGTAAGGAAAATGGAGGCACACATTGTGATCGTAATTTGTGTATTAACAAACTGATTGAAAGAAATATTAAGACATGTGTGGGCAGGGGCGTAGCTACATGGTGGCCATTGGTGGCCACGGCTACCCCTGAATGATGGATGGCCACCCATCTGGCCACCTCTGTTGTGCGAAGCAGTTTTAAAATGTGTCAGAGTTTACTTAGTGCTGCGCAGATTATTTAACATATACACTGAAAGTAATGAGAGAACATTACTCTCGTGTTAATATGATGTCATACGTTGTTACACTGACACAAACTGTCGGAGCGCTATAGCTGAACAGCTGCTAACCAGTTTGTGACAGTGTAGTGTCTGTGTACTGATATTTTGTAGAAATGCAATGATGTCATTTGATTTATATAATTCAGTTATATGTGGTCTTGCAAAGACTTAAGGTGTTAGATTTTTCCTGATTTAAAAAAAGAGCATATACAGAACTTTAATACATGCGTAAATGAAAAAAAGAATGTACATTTGGTTGATAACATAAAATGACTCGCTAATGTTCATATAATTTGTAGCATTTATCTTTTTGTTATGTTCCAACTGTTATCTGTTTGTATGGCAAATTTTTAATTAGCCAAATAAAAAAACACGTTTAAGAGTAAGCAGGAAAAGACTTATGAAAGCATTACAAATAAATTGTTAACTTTACATTCTTTTTGTATGTTTTTGACAAGCAAACTATGTGTAATGAAGAATTGGTGTAAAAGGTAGAACTGAAAGAATTTCTGTAAGGATTTTTTGGTCACCCTATTAAAATCACTGGGTCTTACCTGGTCGCCTATAAGAAAAGTTCTGGCTCTGCCCCTGCGTGTTGGTATTTATACACTGGGAAAATCTGTGAGATTAACATAGAGAAGCATATTGCACATATTACATTTATTTTCAGATTTTGATTAACGTTCTTCACTGAAATCTGTTCCAATGTCATAATAAACTGAAGATAAATAAAAGATTCAACTCGCATTAGCTGAAAATATTTCATAGTTAACAGGGATTAGTTATATAGTGATATTTAGTAATTAATTAGTAATATAAACCCCCAAAGCCAAGCAAAAGCATGACTTTTCTTAACAACAGCAAACACAACACTCAAAATTGAACATTAGACACTAACCCGTCTTTCTATTTACTGAAAACACATTAAACAACAACAAAAATACTATCCTAATGCTGCACTCTAAAAAATGCTGGGTTATTTCTGTAAACACATTTTTGGGTTAATTGTGCTGGGTTATAATTTTGGGTTGTTTGAGGTACTGTTAACACACAGTTGGTTTGCTCATGCTGGGTCAAATGGACTGTAGGGGTTATTTCACCACTGAACAGCTGGGTTGGGTTATTTTGACCCAACCGGTTTGTTCATTTTTCCACTTCATCGAACCTTCTGGATCCTTCACGCGTCTCATTGTCAGACGGCAACACACATCACAGCAAGCTGATTTTATAAGGTAAATAAATATGATAATTTGATTATTTTTAATAACTTGTGGTAAGAGCACACTGATTTTACTGTTTAATGCAGTATTTGATCTGTCGCTGTGCGGAGGAAGTGTTTTGTTCTGTGATTGATTAACGTTAAGTAATTTAGCAGTTTAGCATGCTATTTTTTTACCAAAAAAGTCCTTAACAAGCGCTTTATCGTTATGTTATATATATGTGTGTACGTGTGCATATTTTTACTTTAAATGGTTTTTATCCTTCACGTTAAATCCTCATGTATGAACTAGCCTTAGGTCAGAAATACATGGTATTGTTCGGTTACTGTTTGCCTACTGTATGGCTTTGTAATATTTAGTAAGAATTAGATAATTTCATACAAACTTAATCTAAGGGGATATTTTTTCAAGTGTCTGTGACGTGCCGGATCCAACCAACTAGCAATAATTTAAAATTTAGCATTTTCGCGCATTTTCCCTCAGGTAACGTTACCGTTAGCTGCATTAGCTAAAAGCTAAGCCTCTTAATCTCACTGATTATTACAATTAATGACAAGAATAATGTTTGGAAAATTAAACAGAATTTTCCTTCTGACACATGACAGCAAACGATTGAAATAACTGACTTTTATTCCATTTTCCAGCTGGTAAAAATACTAGTGTTCTAATAGTTTTGGCCATCACTGTATGTTATATCCTCAGAAGTAAATGATATTCAATATGAATGTAGTGAATGAAGTAAAATACTAAAAGGGAAGTTTGAAGTTTTCTTCTAAAATTAGCATTTTTATAAGGCCACTGTGTTTGTTCATTAAATGCATTTTAACTTAAATGTTAGTTATGTTTTAAGACTAACTGTGATATATTTATCAGGTGGGGACTTTCATGGTGGAATACTTGCAAAATGCAAAGACCAGTGATGTATTCTGCACATTTTGTGCCTTTGGGACGAGGCAGCAATGACATACCAGACCTTCACCATTGTTTCGGGACATGCCATTGAAACTGACTTGTTGCTAAGATCTGTTTCAAGTCCTTTTCTGTGCTTGATGTTAACTAAGCAGTCTCTTCCTACTTAGAAATTTCTCCAGCATGCAGTTTATCGTATTGATGGACATGAGTGAAGAGGGAAGTTTTTGAGGACAACTGTTTTTTCTGGACACATGTAACATGCTTTAAGTTGTCACATGTATTGTCTGTTGCTTTGAGTCTTTGTTTGGCTTAGTTTTAATGGCACACTGTTTGGACTGATTCTCATGTGCCAATAATATATTTTTGAGTGTTCTAATGCTACAATGTTGATATATAGAATAGGAATCTACAGTGCCTAATTCACCCAGTTTTGTGTTTTTAAAGAAACTGATCTACAAAAACTTGTTTTTATGTGTCTGTAGGTGTTGGATGAAATGTATGACAATTGCACCCATTCAATAAATGTAAAGAAATGAATTGAATAAAAATGCATATTTACAATTGCATTTGTTTTGTGTAGTTGTATTACAGAAAAAATATAATAATTTTACATTCCCTTGAGATTATTTATTTTTATTGGTAAATATAAAAGTAGCAAGGCAATGGGAAAACATATAACCCAATGTTTAGGTTATGTTAACCCAGAAACACAGTTAACCCGACACACTATTTGGGTCAAACAAACAACCCAGCATTTTGGGTCAAATAGTTCAACCCAGCACTTGGGTCAAAATAACCCAGCGCGTGTTCTGTCCCATAGTTACCCAGCAGCTGGGTTAAGGTTGGGTTATTTTCTAACCCAGCAATTCTTAGTGTGTGTCTCACACAAAAAAAACTTCCATCAATTTGATTATTAAAACAACACAAATTATTCATGTATTGTCCCTACTGGAATGTGTCAAATTTGACGACTGAACAATAAAAAAAATCATATGTTGACAAAAATGTGCTATATTAACATGTTTAATTTAAAGGTACATCCCAAAGAACTGCTGCAGAACCTCTGAAGAAACACTTGGAGCGCCACTATTTTATTCCGTATAGCGCTTAAAGAGGTTCCCCTATGATTGAGTGTGGTGGAGTGAGCCTTTGGTTGCAATTTGTAACCTCACCACTAGATTCTGCTAAATTTCATAAACCAGACCTTCAAGTAAATTGGACAAGAAGCAAATTTCCTTTTTATTTGCATACAGCTTACATGCTAATGAACTAATTCTGTTTGTTTGTTTTCTTGCAAGTGGATGAGGTGTGGGTGGTGGTGGATGAAGAATACATTTCCTCTGTTGTTCTGTCATTTCCTCTGCTGGTTTTAGTGATATCAGCCAAACGAATAAATACAGCGTTTGGGACGGCTTGCAGTCCAGATTGCTTTTTAGCTTAATTTCTGAGTAGTCAGCAGTTTGCTTGAAATACATTTGCATCTTCCAAAGACACAGAAAAATGTTGCTTTAAAGAGCCAAAAATGCAGAGGTCCTTTCACCAACAAACTTTAAGCTGCATAGAAAATAAAATAAAAACACATACTGTACTTCTAAAACTACACAAACCATGAGGTAGGTAACATGAGTTCTCAGGAAACACAATGAAGAGCAGTCTAGTTTAATGATAGTGAATGCTTACATTTAGATACAATCAGCACTTTTTGCCTGATAGTACAAGTATGGTGGTGCGGTTCATTGCCACCGTATAGAAGTTAATGTAATAAATGTGGACACATTTATAAATAAATCAAGACACATTCATTTATTAAAACAATGTTTTATACAGTTTTTAAAGCAAAAATGAAAACCCACTGGCTTTTTTGCTTATCGTTTATAAGTTTTACATACCATTTATTATTGTCATGATTGCTCACGGATCATAATTTATTTTAAATGTGACTATTTGTAAGCGGTGATGTCCAAGTGGTTGAGCAGTTTACTTAATAATTAGAGCTCTTTTAATAAAAGTATGGTCTGGTGAAGCTGTGATGGTTATCATTGAGATTTTTATTAACTATGACATGCCCACTAGAAATGCAATCTGACAAAATGAAGATTGTGTCAATCTTTGAAAGACCCAGTTTAATCGCTTTACCAGACTGAATACCTGCTACATGACTTTTTTATTGTGAAAAGTAACACACGTGATGCAATAAGACTTTTTTTCTTACCAAATAACTGTTAAAAGCATCAGCCAACTGGAGGACAGAGGCATGTCTTATCTTCCATAAGATGTGGGGGGTATCATACTGATGCTTTAACTGCAGTTTTCTCTTCTTATAAAAAAGGCAAAATGGTTGAGTGTTAGATAAGTGCAGCTCTATGGCTTACTGAAAAGCTCCTAAAAACCACTTTAAAAGCTGGCAGGGCGGACCAGATGTGAAGAAGCTGAGCATGTAAGAAACTTTGAGTGATTCTATAAACTTTTATATGCTGAAAGAGCAGCCTAACTTGGAGCAGTTCATCTTTTCCTTCTCTTGTTAGAAAGCACACACAAAGAAATATAACATATATATGTACGGATAGTCCTCAAAGCCCGAGTCAGGTTTTAAACGGCAAGTCGAGTCTGACCTCAGGGACACCTGCAAGCTTTAAATGCTCGGTGAGGGCGCTTGGATCTGCAATGCGCAGTGGCCGGGGGATAGTTTAGGACAGCAGGAACCTGAACTGTAAATTCACCTAGAGTCCGAGCAACAGCAGGAAGGGATAATCCTATGAATGAGAAAGAAGAGATTTCAAATATAAGTCTATTCCTGTCCGGAGAATGTCATTACTGTATCTCTTTCGTGGAAATGGCCAAAAATGTACCCATCAGATGAACTCAAATCCATTTTGCCCAAATGTATCCTGCATGGCCCACATGATATAAGAAGTCTAACAGCCGCAAGCCTAGTGAGCTTTGACATAAGGGAACATATAGGGGTGGCTATAAAGTTTGTTCTGCGGAAGCTGTGCTTTTGGTCTAGAGAGATGAAGAACTACGGATTGATCCTTATTGCAATCTTCATGGTGTGCCATAATGCCCCCGTCAAGTGATCTGAAGATGTACTTTTGGTAAAAATCAAACAGAAAATATTCATGAGAAGTTAAAAGGTGGGCGGGATCAGAAAAGTGGGACGCTACCCAGAAGGCCAGTGTAATCCCTACGACACTGAAATCAGCCAGCTCCATCTGCCTCTGTTCCTCTGCTGAGATCACAGTGATTCTGCTCATCTTTATCTAGATTTAAGAGTGCCATATCTTTAACAAAAGGATTTCTTGACGTGTTTTAAGAATATGAAAAGATGTTGCTCAAGTATGTAATTCTTGTTAGTTGCTGTTTAACATTTTGAACTTGTTTTTATTGTTTAACATAATCTCACTGGAAATATCTTGGATGTAAACCCAAAAGATTGGAACCAACTTTGAGCACCACATCAAATAGAGGGTCGTAGAAAAAGTCATGAGCATTAGATTAGATAAGATATTGGCCGTTTCTCAATTCCAAGAACGCAAAGAACGGACCTCTCTTCTCGTGGATACCGTCCTTACGAGGCAGCCTCGGAAGAAGAAACGCGGATGGACGCGCCACAATGGCTTCTGTGACTTCAAGCAGGTTCAATACGTACAAGTCTGCATTGGATGCATCCTTGATATCCACAAGACATCTACTTTCATGCATATTTAAGTATTGGAACCGGACTTTGACGGTTGATGTTCAGCGAGAAGAAACAAGTTTGCTGAAGGACACATATTAAGATGCATTAGCATTAGCAAATTGGTATAAAATAGGGCTCACCTTGTTGGATTTTTTTCCTCCCAGCAAAAGTTTTAACTTTAAACTTTAGCTCAATACTAAACAAGATCTGTGATTTATGGTATTTTATTAAAAATCCCAACCCTACAATAAATGAGATTAATTTGTTCTCGGGATATGAAGCGTATATTGAGGCAGGTGACTGCTGGGAGGCAGAAAGTCATCTTATAGTCATTTTGACATTAGGAAAAATGGATTATCTCCCATTTGGTGCTGAGGCATTTGGAGTCAAGCCTGAACTTGTCTTTTGCTGAATTTGGCTACCAGTGAAAATGTGCACATCTGCCAGAACTTTAAAAATATGTTGCGTTCCGACTACGTGTTAATTTACTCTCCCTCCGAAGGGATTTATTGCTATTTAAGAGTGCGTCTGTATTTATACGGCTGTTCACACATAAGCATGGACAAATACATAAAAATGCCACTTTATACCTTAAACCTGAACATAAACAGGAATGACCCATGTTGTGACCCCCCTTACCTTTTAAAAACACAGGCAACATCTACAATGGAACAATATGGAATACCAGAATAGTATTTCAAACAAGACAGAAAAAAAAGAAAACATGTTTGGTTTCGATTTTGTTAGATGGCTAAATAAGTAGCCGGGGAGCGGGGGCTCATGTGGTCAATTCTCCCCGGGATTCAGTTTCCTTTGAGAGTCCCAGACTGCACAGCCTGAGGTTTTTGAAGCCCCTGACTGTGCGGGCCCACAGGCCAAGTCCATAATCCATCCCTGACCATGCACACGGTCTACTGCACGGCTTTTGAATCTATGCTGAAGAACTGAAAAAAACCTTCATCCACATTTAATCACAATGCTCTGGTGTTTTTGTCATTTCCATCAGAAGTTTATGTTGGATCAACATCAGTCACTCTTTTTGTGAGCAGTGCTATTTGGTAGCATACATGTTTAACTACTATTTCGACTGACAAGGGTACTTACTTTCAGCTTTAAATTCTGACTTGATCTGAAGACTGTTGTTACATCACTGATCAGGGTGCAGGTTTGATGAAGGACCTCATCTTGATGGCAATCTTCTGGCATTGTACATCGGAGCTGCAGATGGTGGTAATGGCCATTCCCCGATTCTGTTCAACATGCTCTGAAGGAGGAGGAAGCACCTGCTGGTTCTGGGATGCCTGCTGGGGGAGGATTCAGAACAGGCTTTAATTAAATGCTTATCTTACAACTGAGAGAACTCTTCTCTACAACTGAAGGAAAATGAAAATGTCTTCGTATTACAAATATGTCTCATATATACTGTATACAAACTGGGCTTTGGTCCAATTGCTGGAAATGGCTTCATTGCTCGCTGTATGGGGCTGTTTATGGTTTCAGTTAGACACAGGGAGGAACCGGGGACATTATAGCTTCATTAAAATGTTGGGTTGGAGATTTTTGTTCTGCAGAACCAGATGATGCCTCAGATATGTATAAAAATGAGTCTTATTAGTTACCGCTTAAATATTGCATTTTAAAAGAAAAGGTTTCTCATTTCATCACTACATACAGCTCTGGAAAAGAGACCTCCCCAAAATTATTTCATAATGTTTTCAGGTGTGTATTTACTATTAAATAAACGTTTTTGCTTTATTCTGTGAACTTTTGACCACATTTCTCAGAAATTCACTATAACATAATTTTTTTTTGCATTTATTTTCAGAAAATAAAACTGGTCCATACAAGCTTTCAGGTGTCGAATTCTAAAAAAAATAATCCTTAATTTTTAAGGCACCCATTGACTTGCATTGGTGTTGTGTCCATAAAATAGAGGTGAATGGGTACCGGTGCTGATCGGTTCCCAACTTTCTTCAAAATATCTTCTTTTGTGTTTTGCAGAATATAAAAAGTCATACAGGTTTGAAATGACAAAAGGGTGAGTAAATGATGACAGAATTTTTATCATTTTTCTTTAGTTTAAGAAAAATGTGTATTTGGTGAATAAAGCATGCTTTTCATGACTCTGAGTTCTTTCACATTGCTGTTGAGCTTTGTTGAGGTTTGCTTTTGTTGTAAAAAAAACTCAAATGAAATGGCCACAATATGTGTAGAAATGTGTAAAAGACCACCCATTGGCCCAACGACGGAATCCAATGTCGTGGTTTAAGGGATCTCCTGTTCTGCTTCTTCTCAGCGATTTCTACATGAAGTTATTTAAGAACTGTTACAATATAGTTACAATATAGAAAACTCCAATTTCAATATAATATAAAATAACTTGTATGTCATTTCAAATGTATCTGTTAATAAGCGTTAATTTATCTATAAATCTTCATATTTTAATATTTAATATTAGAGTTATTCTTTCAATTGGGACCTGCAGTCGCTCAGAGTCTCACGCCGGCCGGCCTCATGGATCTCACGGACACAAAACGGTCAGTTCCGATCTCTAGTCAGAGGTTGCCGGGTAAACTAATATCATTAAGTTTGGCCACGATATGCTTGCTCAGAAACATAACAATAGTTATTTTAGTCACGATCATGCAACTTGCTAGGCCAGATGATAGGTGGAAATCATGTGAGCTTTAGCAATGCTCCTTTAAAAAATCTAGTATAAACTAGCCCTACCTATCCTGACACATCGATTTTGCGGTAACAGAACAGGTTCCTTTTAATCTCTTTGTAATAACAAACTTTGAAGAATTCAGATAATATTAACAATAACAATTTATTACACCAGGCAGGCACAACATTAATTAAAATCATAGAATGCATATACAAAGAAATTCCTAATTTACTATGCAAAGATTATCAACGAGATTGGTGTAGTGCGCAAAATGAGTGATTCACACATGTGGTAAGTGATTTATTACGTTTTTTCGATATTTGGTAACTATCATAGTGGTAACTTTATATAGAGGTATCTACATTCGCGTTTCACATTGGTAACCCCGGATTCAGCCTCCATCCGCGGGGACCGAAGGAGTCTTGCGCGGGGTTTCAGCAGCGCCGTCGCGGTAAGATTTCAAACATTCTCCGTCGCTATAGCACCTGAGGACAGAAGTTGTTCATGTTATTTAGAGTTTTTGTACAAATCAGGAGCGAAGTCGGTATGTGACGAGCTACAGTTCATTGTATTAGTAAGTTGACGGTTGTTTTTTTAATGTTGAACATCGCGCACGCCGTAGACTCGGTAAAAGTTACATGCTTCGACAGTTGTGATACCACACTCGCTCGTGATTATTTTCTGGTGTAATTCAAATTTGCAAATGCAGTCATCCGTTAAATCGAGCGCCCAAATTAAAACAAGTCACTAAAGCTTGAGGTAAGTCGTTGTTCACGGAGGATAGCCCGGTAAAGTGATTAATGTACGTAACCATCTAGATATACAGTTTATGTATCGGAGGCCAGATGAGAGCTGTAGCAAAAGACGTTACCGACACCCTCATCGTTAGAGCAGGACTGTCGAACAGATAGGACCGTGGGATGGTGGGAGTGAGACGACCCGTTACAAAATACTAGTGTGACAATTTCTTGACCGTGACATCCCTAACGTTAGTTAGCTTACATTTCTGTATAAGTACGGTTTTAAGTGTAAATTAATCTGTGTAATTTGCTTAGAGTTTGTTTGTATAGTCACTTATACTAAAATGTAGTTTAAATGTAAAAAGCTTAAAGATAAAATTGTATAGTAACTATTAACTATTGTCACATGTGGTATTGTTTGTTTTAAGACACACTTTGCCATGCAGGCCACTGGATGCTGACTACTGCAGGTTAGGTTGTGTGTGACTGTGACGTGCTCAGCACAGCTTCATGTCTGGCCTTCCCACTCTGTTCATAGCATGTTACATATTCAATCTTGAGTACCAGGATGGGGCAAGCGTGTATCTTGGAGTCCAATGAAAGGTATTAGTTGAACAACTTCATTACCTGCATTTTATAGATATGTTAATGTTATATACCTGTTAAGACCTTTAAAACAATATTTCTCAACGAGAGATGGATTTTTTTAGGGCAAATTATTTAGAAGTCTCCGCTATTTAACACTAGCAAGCTAATGATTTAATTCATGTGTTTTAATATAATATATTTTGGACATTTAATATATAACATTTTGTTTTTCCTGACTCTTTGTAGATATTAATCCAGAGAGTGGAACAAGAAGAAGCATCATCTAAAATGCCAGGAAACAGAAGAAACAGGTTGCAGTGAACCCACATGTTGCCGCTCTACACAATGATGAATTTTCATTGTAATCGATGAAAAGTAAGAAGCACGCACACACACAGACACACACACACACGCACACACACACATACACACACGCACACAAACACAGAGATCTCATCATTGAATTACATCATATTATTCTCTGACTGTATATGTTGTCCTCTGTTTTTCTCTGACTATAAATTGAATATCTAACATTATTCTCTTGTTTTGTTTCCATAGTTCTAGCTACTTGTTGTGCTCTGATGGATCAAGATGTGGACCGTTTTACAGACTCACTTGGGCCTTGTTTTGCAATTTTGTTTCATGATGGTAATGTTGGTTAACGCGTTGTTTAAACATGAATGTTTAAAGAGCCATGTTGGATACTATGAAGTTGAAACTGAATAAAATTATTTCATGTACAACAACGTACACAATTCGTCTGTAATGTATTTTTGTATCAATTACAAATTAAAGTCAAATTAAACACTGTATATCCAGTATGCAAAACGTACTGGAAATACAGTGATTTATGTATTTCTTCTAAATAAAATAAATTAAAATCAAGCAATTTGTTGTAAAAAATACAGCATTATACTGTTGATAAAAAAAACCCCACAAAGTTTATCATACCTGGTAAAATCGAGACACAGTTGCAGTGTGGGAAGTTCTGGTTACAGATGCTTCAAAATCGAGATGTACAGCTGCAATGTGGGAAGTTCTGGTTACAGAAGCTTCCTCGAGTCTTTTGCCAATTCACCTTATATACCCAGATGTAACAAAGCCAATGGTCAGCGAGAAACTTGGTTTGTTTGTTTTCTCGTCAGTGAAGAGAACATTAAAGGAGATCTCAATCTACATGTAAACAGGATTCCATGAAGAGAACATCAAATGAGATCTCAATCCACATATAAACAGGATTCCCAGAGAAAGTCACACCTCTTTGAGGAGTGCAGGTGATGGATTAGAGTTAAACAGTTATGATATACTCTCTGTTAGATTTGAAACAACTAGACCTTTTTTCCCATCGCACCATGATCATTAAAACAATACCAAACATGAATCATTAAAACTTCATACTATGACAATAAATGATACACACAGAATAAAGCATAAGCATTTTCCTAGTGATCAGGGCCTGAAGAGATGAAGGGGAGAGGTGTGATAAGAAGAGGGGGTTCAATTCCTGGGCATCAACAAAACCTGAGGGGAGGGCAGGATATCATTCCTCAGAATCTAGCAACAAATGGGGTTTGATTGTGTCGTGTCCTAGCATCAAAAACAACCTTAATTCTCAGGACTTTTCCAGCTGCCTTACAAATGTGAATTAAAAGCAAATTTGAAGTGATCTCTTAATGTTTTCCAGAGCTCATGTCGATATATCTGAAAACTCACCTCTTCCGAGAGCACTTCGCTTTATGTTACAAATGAATAAAAAAGTGTTTTTTCCCAAAATTCACTATGTACTGTCTTATACAATCTGAATGTTGTGACTCAACCTTTTTCGCAGAGGCACTTCTCGTGACTATTGCCTTTTTGAAGACGAATCGCTTGTTGTGGTGCTGAACCGTAAATCGTTTTGGATTAAGGCAAAGTGTAAATGCTAAGCACACAACGCTTTACCAGCAGATAACATTTAAAACCATTGTTTAGGTATAATGGATGCTTGACAGGTGAGTTAGTGGTGTTTTATTGTTGCCCATGATGCATCAGGACAGATAAGTGTGTACACTACAAATGTGATGTGATCACATGCGTCTTCTGCAAAAACGATCGGATCACAACCTTGTATCTATCTATCTATCTATCTATCTATCTATCTATCTATCTATCTATCTATCTATCTATCTATCTATCTATCTATCTATCTATATATATATATATATATATATATATATCTTCCCCTCTCTCTTGCCTGACTTAGATCAGATCACCTGAAATGGATGTTGATACCAGGAGTAAACATAGCCATACCTACGCATACATACAAACAGAGTAACCCTGGAAAATGCATTGTTTATTTTCAAGGACAGCAGACCAAAAGAGCCGAGACAAGGCTGCAGGTTATCCTACAAACCTACAAACCATGCACATATGACATCTATAATCTCTGAGCATACAGCAGTGATATACAACCTTAGAAAAAATAGATTCACCCCTGCTGCCTTTAGCAAAGTCACTCTGAGCCACAAAAGCATTCGCAAGCCTTCACCTGCTGCCACACAGAAACGCTGATCTGAGATCATATATTTTTTTTCTTTCAGCGTGAGAGCAATGTCAACGGCGAGGGATATCTCAGCCGACTTACTAGCCAACATGGCCATCAATCAGGCCTAAATCAATCACGTTGGCTGTCTCCCACAGGAGAGAAAGTGAACCCGGCCCTAATGGTGGTCACTGGACTGGAAGCTACAGCTCTGATATAATCAGCAGCGGAGCAGCGAGGTTGCTCTGTCCGGTCACGGACACGCTCGCCGGGTGGCTGCGCTGGGTCAGACGATTGCAAAGTGCATGCAGTACATGAATAATTTTGCAACCTATAAGGCAGCTGGTAGAGTTTCTGCAAAATGCCGTGACATTTTATTTTGTGTTTTGACATGTTTCAAATTGAAACAGAATGTTTGGGTGGGGCACAAGACAAAGATCTCGTTCTTCTTGTGTGTTTGTTTAGGCTTAGACAGTGCCATGTAAATTCACATCAATGTTGACCCTTTTCACGTTGTGATAAGCCACTTTGTAAGTTTTGGAATTCTGCAAAAAAGTCTTTGTAATCTTTAAACAAAATCTAAAAATGAACTTGAGGGGTGATACTTTTCTGATGACATCAATTGGGCAGAACATGCATTAAAGGAGGGGTCTTCCAAAATGAAAATTCTTGCATTATTTACTTTATGTTATTTTAAACTTATATGACTTTATTTTATCCTCAAAACAAAAAGAAGATATTTTAAAGAATGTTTATAACCAAACAATACCCATCCCCATTGACTTCCATTTTATGGATACAAAACCTACAACTGACGTTTCTCAAAATATCTTCTTTTGCATTTAACAGAAGAAAGAGGTACATAGAGCTTTTGGGTGACATGAGGTTGAATAAATCATAAAATATTTTTTTGCGTGAGCTATCCCTTTGACCCCTCCAATCAGTTTGCAGTGGAAAAACAAGCCACGCCCTCTATTTCCTTCAATTCTCATTTCACTCTGAAATACACAATACAAAAATTTATTTCTTGCAACTTCCGGTTCACACAGACTTTAAAGGAAGGAATAGTCTCATTATAGAGATATTTTTGGATGAAATGTGGATATGCCCATACTTTTAAGATGAGTCATCCATATTTCAGTATGTTGTTTTGTAATAGAAAGACTGTACATTTTCAATTTGTTTATCTATTAAAAACAATATTTTTGTAAATGTTAAGAGTGCACCCAAACAGATGCCCTCAAAGCTAACAGTCAAAAGCCAAAAAACTCTCATTTAACTGAAGGGTAAAACAATTAATCAAAACAATAAAACAGGACATGACTATAATACAAAGTGATTTTCAGCAAATCCTCAATTCTAAAACAACTAAGCGGGGATCAGATTTTCGAGCACATGTAATAATGTGGATGAGGTCTTTGACCCCCCACTCACGCACTCTTCTAATGGATAACTGATAATAACAGAGCGGCCTGTAGAATGACAGAATGCATTCCACAGATGGCATTGATGGGGTTTTATTTTAACAGACATCCACAATTGCATCTCTGCTTTTAATGCCCCCGTATATCAAACCCTTTAAATCTGCCCCGCAGCCAGGATAAAGCGTGGAACCTGGGAGACGCAGTTATGGTAAAACGTTCTCATAATATCATCTGCCAAAACTTTTTCCCAAGCGGCATAATTACCTCTTTTTTCTTTAGTGTCTGGCCTGTATTTTAATGAGAAATGCCAGGAAAGCAGATTACCAGACTGATCATTAGCATCCCCTAATTACCAACTGATACATACATTAAATAAACAAATATGACAACCAATGGTCTCACCTTCCCTTCTGTTTGTCAATGCTAATGCACGAAAACCGCAGTCTGAATATTTGCCTCGTAGGGGGTAAACTGAATCTTCTTCAAAGCAAAAAAACTGGCTTCCTTCCCTACAGGCTTTGCAGCGACTTGGCTTTTCATTCCAAGAGAGCAGCTGGATGCTTGGTTCTCTATACAGGTCTATATACCAAAAATTTGATCAAAAGCTGTTTACTATCTGGTCCCCTTAATGCAGTTTTCTCCGTTAAATCTTCAAATCATCCATCTCTAACTTGAAATTCTGCCAATAAATGACAAGCTGACATGTTTCTGGCTTACAGAGATTTACAAGGACACCTTCTGTTCGCTCTGGGCTCACGGCCGTATCCGAACGCTTCTTTGCTGAAGCGAGAATCATGTCACGCAAAACCGATCCAATTTGAGTGTCAGACCCGAGTCTACAATAAAATCAAAACCATTAATCAAGACTGGTTCTTAGTTTATCAATGTTGATCATGTTCTGAAATTGTACACATTGCAGACTAAGAAATCCGATATATTACCTCCAAATTGGAAGAAATGAGACTCCTCAAGCTTTATGTGCTTAAACTGTCATGATCATATCCTCCTATTGAGGAGTTTTCGAGTTCTGTGGACATGGTCGTGACAGTACCGTGTCTTTTGTGTGGAAGCACATGGCCATGTTGTCACTTTGCCCCATGTGCTCTCTTGTATTGGCCCCACCCTCTTGTTTCCCTGCGTTCTCCCCATTGGCGTTTCATTCTCCTTAATTTCCTTGTCTGCCTAGTTCCTGACCCCAAAGTAAGTCCTAATCTACCCTTGCTTCTTGTTTTCCTGTTTGGCCCATCGTTTTTTATTTTTATTTTATAAAAGTCTTTTGTTTTATTTGCTGTCTGGGTTCTCTGTCAGCACCATGACATAAAACAACATTTTTGATATACTGTTTAAATTTAGATCACTTTCACTACATGTTTGTAGAGTCTCCTCTATAAGGAGAGAGAAGTCAATTATTTTATCTTAAGGCATGGCATTTCACCATGTGAGTCACCATTGGCCTGCCACATTGGACTAGAAGCCTGTTAAAGGGTGATTTGATCCATGTCACACCTGTAAAAGTGAGGTAACACCTCTTTCAGGAAATCTAAATGCAGGATGTGAAGAAACAGCTCTAGGTTGAACTCCACAGGAAAAACTTTGTAGATGGTTGAAGCTGTTATCAAAGAGTTAACCACTGTTGGAAACAACGTTTCAGTCATCACCGTCACCAGCAGACATCGATCCTGACATTGTATCTGTGTGTGAGTTGCCCTTGAGAAAAAAAAACCTTTCTTCCCTCAAGTATTTGATTTATGTGGTACATTTTGGCAATGACGTTTGGAATGAGTCTGAACTAGATCAAATCTTTAGAGCATTGCTCACCACTTGTGACAATGTGTGACACTTACAATTGTAGTTATTAGAATATGCTTATTATTATGCATTTACTTTATACAGTATAATACTAATAGAAGAATCAAAATGATCAACTCTACTAAAACAAATACAAATACTTATAATTAGGGGTGTATCATTGCCCTAAACAATGCTGGGTTCAATATTAAGCTTGTATCATAATATTACACTATTTTTAAAAAGAAAAAAAAATATGTTTTTCCCGCATTCCAATTTGTTTTGAAGTATTTTTTTTACATAAAAACATGGTTTTGCAAATTAACCCTTCAAATATAACTTTAAATACTCTGACATGGTAAAAAAATAACTGAAATTCAGATATCAGATTTATTAACATGAACCTTTTAAGAACATTATATTGTTGTATTTATTAACATTGTTTGTTTAATGTTTATTTAATTGCATCTTAATGTATACAAATCTAATAGATCTGTCAGAAATAAAACTGAATTTTACACCAAATTAAATTTGAGAAGGGAATTTATTAAATCAGTAAAAGCGCAAAATAAAAACAATAATAATAAGAATAATAATAATAATGTAAAAGACTGTTGGGGTCAAAACTTCATTTATTAAACTATTTATTTATACCATTTTATATGATTTATGTGAATATGTTGTCATGGTGATATTTAATTAAAAATACAACAAGTATTATAAAATATTTCATCCTAATATAAAAGTCATTATTTAATAACCCTCATGCTACGCCAATGACTCTCAAGAATACTGTATAAATTGATTTATTCTGTATACAAAGGGAAATATTGGTGGCTTTTTAAGCAGTCGGCCTATATGCACTTGTGCTTTCAGGTTTTATTAAAAACACTATTTTATAAGTCTCAAAATAGAAATGCTCATATCCTCTAGTCATACAATAGCTTTGTGTGAGGATATTAAATAAATAATAATACAATTTTGGTTCTCTCGCTCATGTCAAGCTATTTCTGTGGTGCATGAAGAAAAAACTTTTTTGGAATGGCATGGGATAATGACAGCGTTTTCACTTTTAGGTGCGTTATCACTTTAAGAGGACAAGGTCACTATGAATGAGTTTCATCACATGATGCATCAGCTGTAACATTCACTCATCATAAGACAGACCAGTCTGTACATGCTCTTTGGGCCATTAGGTCTGATCCATCAGAAGTCCACTGCTTCCCTGCACCCCAAGGACAGTCTTTGTAACCTCTACACCTACACCCCACACCAAAGCTAATGTTCTATATGCACAGTGACAGGAGCTAACCAGCCACATCTCCCCAGAGAAGCAGAAGACAGAATAATTAAGGTGCTACAGATCAAGTTGCAGGAACTGTCGTTGGTGCTCTAAGAGAACTGCATAACAACTGGAACGGTTTCCTGCATTTCAGCTTTGTGTAATACAGTTAACTGTGTCCTCTTGAGGTTGCGACGAGTAAATCCATCACGCTGCTCGCCACCATCTGTCAAAGAACACACCTTCTTCTATCACGTTTAAACGAGACTTGAATAAAAATGAGCACTATGAGAAATGGTGAGACGCGCCAAACACAGAATTCCAGAAAAGGGCTTTGCCTAGCAAGAGTTCATCTTGCAAGGTGGAAACGAGGTGGAACATTTTCAATCTAGCTTCATTTCTGGTGTGAAGTCAAGACCTGTGTGGCACCTCTGACTTTGTGGTCTAACAAGGATTGATGCTTCAAAGACAAAAACAAGTCATATTTATACCACATTTTACATTTATGAAATGAAAGGAGTCCTTCCATGGTTTGTAATACAGTAATTTTAATGACAGTTTTTTATTTGGCTAATGAGAAGCACCTTCTGTAGGTTTTCTTCCTGTGTGCTTTAAACTGCAATAAATATTTATCAAATCTGCTTTCAGGGTAGATGAATTGTACAGAATGATAAGTAGGATGGAAATTTCTTTAGTCCTTAAAGGAACAGTTCAACCAAAAGTGAAACTTGTCTTCATTTACTCAGCCTCAAGTTGTCCCAAATCTGTATACATGTGTTTGATCATTTGATCATTAGCATAGTATTAAAAACTGATAAAAAATATATTTTGATTTATGTTGTAAAGCAAACGTTTTGAGGCACTACTGACACCTACCGTGTTAGTCAATGGTGGCCAAGAACTGTTTGGTTGCAAGCATTCTTCCAAATGTCTTTCTCTCTGTTCAACCAAACAAATACATTTATACAGATTTAAAACAATTTAAGGGTTTGTAAATGACAGAATTTCTATTTTTGGGTGAACTTTCCCTTTAAGTCCTCTTCAGTATTCAGCTCCATGGCACACCTCTGCTTTATCAGCACAATTTTGAACGCACACGTTTGTTTTTAATTAGAAACAGTATATGCTTATTCACTCTAATGCAGATCTGTGCATGCTTTGGGTTTTAATTCCACCGTTTAGTGTTAAGTGTCTCCAAAGTTATTATAAATTTAAAAAAGAAATAATCAATACTATACAAATGAATCCCACTTGCATCAAAAGACAAGATTGTTCCGAACCTTTTTGACTCCAAGGCCCCCCATTGTATTCTGTCATGAAGTGCTGACATGAAACAGAACCCAAGTGCAGACAGCTCTCAGTCTCAACAAAAATACATTTTATTTAACATGGGACAAAACATAACTCAAAATCCCTCGAGGGGGGAAACAGGAACAATATACTTGAAAAACTTGACTAAAATTTAAGACAGTCCAGGGGCCGGATCCACAAAACGTTCTTAAGAAGAAAATTGTTCTTAACTGATATGTTTTTTCTTATATTCATATTTAGGAATATGAAAAGAAAACCCTTTTTAAGACAGTTCTTAAACATTTTCACAAGATTGATCTTAGGAGAAAATTAAGAAGAATCCAAATTCTCGAAACAAAAGTGGTCGAAAATATCATCTTAAAATTACGAAAGCCTCACAGTTGTCTTAAATCTCAAAAGGTAAGTTGTTTCACATGTAACGTGTTTTGTTTTTTTAACGTTTACTTGCCATTAAGGAATATTTATTTTGATATAATAATGATAAGCTCTAGATCCCTTTCTGGGATAAAGTGACTCGAAATGGAATGGGTCGTAGGCCTATTATGCTTTTTTTTTAATGTATTTTAATACGCATATTTTTTTAGCGCTTGCTAACATATCAGCTTACATGCGTTCTTAAATGCAGTTTAATGTTAATACAGTATATATATATATATAAGTTTGCGATGTGCTTGTTACATACATAAAATTCATGAGATAAACATCTACAGTTACGACATGAGCAAGCGAGTGCAATTATTTTATTCCTACGACAAAAATAAAGATGTTCTCAAGAAAATATCTGAGAACGTTTTAAGAAATGTCTGAGAATCGCTCTCACGAACATACTTACAAACTTTCTATATTTTATCTTAAGAACCATCTTGGATTTTGTCTTAAGAACATTTTTGTGAATCCAGTCCCAGGGGCACCGGCTTTTAACGGCTCTTCTTCTCACAGCGTTCACGCCCATTTTAATTTCATTTTTCTTCATAGAATTAATTAAACAAATCTGTCTTTCATTGCTTTTATATTGTATTTTCAAATTTCATGTACAGTATAATAAATATGTAATCAATAAATATTATGAAACAAATATTAAATAAATATGAATTACTAATCCAAATATAAGCAGCTCGATGAAATCCTTCAGTTTAGTGGATTTCACGAGAAATTCAAACGAAACTCCATGAGTTTCATCATCTTAACAGAAGAGGAGGGATGCTGAGCACAGCCTCGGTGAAACATAAAAAATTCAGCCGAATGTATTTCCACCAATGTCACCTGAGGATATCATAAGAGCGTCTTTGATGTTAGTATTTCTTTATAACCACTTATGTACTAGAGCCGTGGGCAACAGGACATCGTGTTATTCTGTGCCCATCACAGATCATTGGCTCAGTCAGATTCTAATGTGGATTTGCCTACATTCATATATTTCAAAATATTGCATAAGACACAGACATCTAATGCGTTTCATTACTTTATAGGCCTGACCAGCGAGGAAAGAGAGAGCTAATGGTTTGAATAATCAAGCTATCTGACTACTGTCTTTAAGATTCTGATCCAAGGTGAGTAGCCGACATTATGTGGGAGACTATAATAATGCCTGTAGACCTATTCTAAGCAAATGAAAAGTGTGGAGACACATTTCACTTTCTGACAGATTTTTTACCTGCATGATTATTTTTCTTCACAAATGAATGCGGAAAAATGCCCCTTATAATGCCAGCCGTGCAACCTTCTCTGGGTGCATTTTTTCAGTTTAATCCAGTCCCCCATTCAAATGCACAAGCAGTTATTTATCGCTCTCTGTGGATTTACATGCTGACAAGTTAATCCTACAAATATGCAGTAGTGGAACCTGCCTAGAGGCTTGAAGGGTATGTCGTGTCAGTTTGTATCTGTCAGCATTCGGGTCACCTTCATAAATCCTTCAATACTGAGATAATCGAGTCTCGTGTGGGACTCGGAGACGTGTATTTTATCAAGTAACCATGTGTAGGGTCTATGTTACAGCTGAGTGTGTAGGAATATATCCAGATTGCTGAGCCATGCATTTCCACCTGGGACCAGATGCGTTACTGTGCTTAATGTACATAATAGTAGACCCCGCGTCATACATGAAGACCATATGACTTCTCTATAAAATATAAGCATATATTGCAAAATTATTAAATGACTTCCTAGAGCTGTCAATTTAATGGATTAACAACGACTACAGATTAAATTTAAACAAGACCATCAGAAGCTAAATGGATACAAAAACATATTTTTGAAATTTATTTAAAAATAAACGTTTTTTTGAACAATGCCAAATTGCATATTTTGAAGGACATTGATAACCATACCCATTTCCCATCTGCAACCGATCCCATGCACTTCTATTGGACATAAAGTCAATGTGTACCGGCTTTGTTTTGTAACCAACATTCTTCTGAATATCTTCTTTTGTGTTATGCAGAAGAAACAAGTTATCCACATTTTAAAAGAGGGTGAGTAAAAGTAAATTGTTGGGTGTACTATCAATTTAAATTGAGGGACTCACTCTTGTTATGTTTTTGTGTAATATTTTCTGTTAAGCAAAAAATCAGTAAAGTCAGCATTCTACTTTTGATTGTCTGGAATGGGCATTCCACAAGTCCTTACAGAGCTTGATGCTGAGCTACAAAAATATTCTCAATTAATTTCCCATTTTTCTACTTTCAAAGTCACAGACTATCAACTATCATGAAATGTATTTCATTCATGAACAGCGGTCACTAAACTGCTTAGACAAAATATCGATTAGATGTATTGCATTTGTTCTGGGAAAATGCCAGGATAGTGAAAGTATAGCAGTGATGGTCATGCCTGATGTAAGTAAAAGGAGCTTAAGGAAATAAAATACAACCGGTTATCCCAGCTGGGAAGATTAGTCTCAAACACAGATTTATACTGTAGACAGGCTGGCATTTGGAATGCAAATGAGAAAGAATTTATGAGGAGAATTAAATTGTGTACCACAATGTAAATCCCCTTAAAAACTGTCAATCTATTTCTCTATTTCTAAATTGAGTTCATTTGGTTAGTGTGAACACTGCTTCTCAATCTTAAATCAATGGTCTGGGAGACAGTCTGTATGAAAATCTTTGAAATATTTGTGTAGTAAAAATGATGAAATACTTAATTCAAGTTGAATTTTTTAATCCATTGGCAAATATATAATCTTTTTTATTCACTTACTTTGTTTTTCTAAAAACAAAACTTAATATCTTATGTCATTTTGCTTCTCAAGTATAGCCTACATATGTCCTAATTTAAGAATACTAAGAAAGATTTTTTTACAGTGTACATCATATTATGGCAAAAATATATATTTAAAAAACGAGATAAAAATACTCTCACATAACAAAACAATTTCATCATCTCTTTGCTTCATTCTTCATAGTGATATGCAATAATTTCGTGCAATTAATGTTATGAAAATATTTACTCAAATGCTCAAACTACACCTATTATTATTATTACGTAATTTGTTTACATTCTCATTTGAGGATGTCATTGTATACAGTACAGTATATGGATTCAGCTGTTTTAGTATAGTGATAGCATTGAATGAGACGGCGAACAATAAACCTGACCGGCCAGATATTGTCAAGCCAGTGTGCTCAGGGATCATTTATCATACCAACACTGCCTGGAGTGGCAGCTTCACTGAGAAAAATAAACATGTCACAGTTGCTACAAAGACTTCTTTCAAACTTTCAGTCCAAATACTCCAATACTCCCTTTCTCTCTCTCTTTCCCAAGCTCATCCATTCTCATTTATCCTTTTGCTCTCTCTCTTGGTCACAATCCCATAACGAGATGTAAACGGGAAACACAAGCTGTTCCATAGAATATCACAAGTCTCTCATAAATAGACACAAATTCCATCTACCAACTTCATCAAAGTTAATTACACGAGAAACGAGTTTCAGGCCAGCCCCTGAGGACGTGCTACAAATAGACATGAAATTACGATAAAAATGAATTCCAACGCCGTCTCAGAGTTAAATGAATTTCTCTTTGTGACTAAATCATTTTACCGCATTGGAAGCGCTTCACTAATACCATGTTAATCAATTATCAATTACATCTCAGTTATAGGCAATTGCGTTTCATATAGCACTGAGATGAGGATGTGGAAGTTCTTCTCCAATGTCAAACAAATACTCCAACTATGTTTACTGGACAAAGTTGGATTCCGGGTTGTTCCATTGTTGGCTGCCACCCCACTAAAACTATTGTCTCTCTCGCTGAAAAATCGCCATGGAAACCAAAAACAGCATCAGAAATTCTCAAAAAAGAACAAGAATCCAGTAAAAATCAACCAGGACTCAAAGTCAACGGCTGCCCCATCACATAACCTATACATAAGTATACCCAGAACTACATGAAATATGTATCCTGGTATTTCTGCGCTATAACAATTCAAGTAGCAAGTCCTTTTCCATACACTAGTTACTGCATTAATCGACAGGCTACTCTTAATCATAACCAACAATAACATCAGCTTCACAGCTTCTTTGAAACACGGGCAAGATTCTCCCCCATAAATAATTTCTTCCATTGACATTTTAAGGCTCGAGTCAATATGTGAGGCAGCAGTTGAGAGTGCAAAAAACAGTTGTTAGAACCACAGGCCCGAGGGCTCACCTTTACCCCATCAGCGCGCAAACTCGCCTCATTCATTTTATTCAGGCCCCCAAAGGAACAGTGCAGGGGTCAAAAGTATGGAGACTCATGCATAATATTAAAGTTTAAGCATTGTGCATTACCCATTCTCTCCAGCGAGATGAATGCCTGCACTTTATATAGGGAGACCTGATTTATTCATCAATGTGATTTCTGCTTACGACAACAAGCTAAAGAGACCATCAACTCTCTGGGACTCTGAACTCTGCCCGTTTAATATCAAATCCCAAAGGATCTTCAGTCCTAGTGAGAGTGTGGGGGGTGGAGCGGGGTCTGCTGGCAGTAATGTGTGTGTCCAGTGACCTAGTAAAACAGTAATCCAGGATTATAAAACCTGGATGCTGTTTGTTTGTAAAAGACTCGGTAATTTATGTTTGTAGGCTACTTTAAACCTCTGTTGAGATTAGCCTCAGCTGGCACGCCCAACAAACGCCGGCAGTTCATTCACTGACTGTCTGGTGCATAACTTGAGAGCGTTTGCATGTCTAATCAAACTGTAAGGCTGCAGAATATTATTAGAAATCACGGCTCCAAGTTGTGGTAAAACGAAAATGGGTTTATGCTAATAAGCAAGAATAATAAATATTAAATATGTGCGAGTACAAAAACAAAAAAACTATGAAAAAGACACGGGTGGGGTATAAAGATGCTAAATAAGGCCAAAAATATAAAGAGGATTACCGTAGACATAACACCTCATCGAATGCTTTGACCTCTTGCTGTAATGCATCAATGGTGCCTCCCTATTAACAGAGGAGAGCTATTTTTTAAGGAAAAATACCTTTGCTAATGCTTGGCAAGTATGAGATTTAAAAAACAATTATGACCAAAAATACCATCCCCAATATTGCGGAAAAAACAGATCAAACAATGACCGGACAAAAGGATAGAACGCAAGACTAAACTAAAACTACAAAATACAACTATTTTATAGCTCTGAAGCCTTGTGGTTAACTAATATTTTAAACTTAATGTGTTAAATGTATTTTTTAACATCAGTGAAATTAATCCAGTGGCGGCTGCTGATCTTTTAAAGAGGGGAAGCTCATTTTCGGCCTAAATCATAAAAATTGTCCATTTATTTATATGTAAATTCTGCCCTACGTTCCTTTTCAAGAAAATGCTCTGTAACCCATGTCAAGAGACATGGCCAGCAGTACATTTTCTTTTTCACAGCACTTCCAGTCAGCCAGCTAACTTTGTCATACCAGGAGAGCTGAAAAGACCTGTTACTTTTCCCTATCTTTTGCACTAAATCAATCTTAGGTGTTGATCTGCCCTGCTGTTTAATTCTAAGTTTCTCCTCATAAGAAAGACTTTCTAATGGCTTTGCCAAAATCAGGTCGACAATATTAGCACTGTCTGCCATCGTGTGCAGTTTGCTAGCTGGCTAGTTCAGACTATATGAATTAATGAACAAACAATCTAATATATATATATATATATTTAACTCAACGGGAGGAAATGTGGGAATTATGTTAAACTGAAACAATGAATGTGGTGTGAAATTGTGTGAAATATATGATGAAGGTTGCAGCAGTTTGTCTTTCGACTACACATGCAAAATCCGTGATGGGACTGAGTTGGAAATGGAGACACAGAGTGATACGCGTCATAATCTGAAGACCACGCCCACACCAACCGTCTCTTTGCATTGCGAGAAGCTGCCGCCTCCTTGTCATTTATGATTTATAAAAAAAAAAAATGTCTAAAAGCTGATATGTGACAATGTGTATAGCAAACAAGCTAAAAAAAAAAACAAGAAATACGTTTTTATAAACTGTCGACCCCAAAAAACGAGCGTATTAGGACATAAAAGTGGATTAAAAAGAGATGACAGACCCTCCAATCATCACGCAGACGCTCGGAATCCGGGCCAGCCCACTCCTCCATTCATCCCAGAGACGTGAGCGTCCGTGGGCGGGACATAATCGCATCATTATCCAATGACCGTCTTGTTTCTAAGCACTGAAAAAACTGTTTAAAGCAGCCCCATTGAAGTCAATGGACGCTGGGCTTCAACAGAGTAATGCACTGTACGCTACGGGAATGAATGAGAAGGAAATCGAGTCAGCCGACCTAAGTAGCTGATTCTGAACCAAATTGTTTTCGTTCGAGATGAACGTGTTTAACGCATTTTTAGTCAATAAAATGTTAACATAATAGTACATATATTTGACCATTCATTTTTTGACAATTATAGGGGAAGCTGAGCTTCCCTTGCAGTCTTAAAGAAATCACGTCTGAACTAATCGCTTAACAGGCTTTATATTTCAGTAGATTATGGCGAACGTTCTATACATTATTTTAATATTGTGATTTTTAAACAAGATAGAGTAACGCAGGCGTTGACTATAAACTAAACAATGTTTTGAAAGTTAATACCTTCCATGGAAATCAATTTACTATGGATTACACGTTGTATGTTAACACAGCTAAACCGCAACCACTGCAAATCTTCTGGAAAAAAGATTTGGGAAAAGTGATAATTTATACTATATATTTTTACTATATCATTTTAATTTACATATAACAAAATAATTTGTTCCTGCATGTGTCTTTTTAAATGTAGAGTAAAACGTCTAACAAGACTATTCACCATTTACTTTGGGCTGAAAATGTAAAATCTTTTTTTCATTTGGTAACAACTCAAAACGAAATTGCAGTTGCTAGTTTCAGACGAGTAATGAAGCACGTAATGAAATGACTCTGGAAAACAATTCATGCTCACTTAATATTCAGTTTCCTCTGGTAAAGATTATTCATTTGTTTCTCTCCTGTGGGTGACACTTGAATGAGTCTGGTAATGGCGCACCGTTGAAGTACAGTGCACAATATTGAATAAAAGCCCTGGAGAAGTGGACTTGCTCTCTCCTACCAAAACACAGGTGATTGCACACATGCAGGCATGTGCACGCACACATACGAGGTCTCTGTATCTCTGTGAACACTTGAGAGTGAATCGATAGAACGCAGATGGCTCCGAGGACAAAGATATCAGCATAGGTTTTGATTGACAGCCAACTGCTCCGGTTTAATGTTGAGAGAGTTGCAATGTCAAATACAGTAACTGATGGATGGAAAACTTCACCAGTAAATATATTATAAAATAATAGAGAGGGATTCACTTCAAACTGAAATCTGGACCAGAGATGCACAACGTAGAGGAAAGCCTTATACAGTAGTTGGCATATTTCAGCACTCTATATGTTTTTCTGTAGGCCTACAAATTGTGAACTAACTGGACCATTGTATCCAAATCCAAGGGATAACTCATACTGTATATCACAGAATAAAATCGCTTTTGCATATTCAATACAAAGGGAAATGATGTTCAAATTCACTCCCGGATTGCAGGTTGAAGGCTGGCGATGCAGAGGATGAAAGACAAGAATCGTCTGACCGCCTGCACTAATGTCAAAGGGAAATTTAGACGGACAGGATATGAAAGAGGAAAAGATAAGGTACCTGTGATGAGACCAATGTTCCTAGCCATTGTGCTGGAAAAGACCATTACCCAGACCTTTCACAGCAGATTCTGCAGGGAAAAACTGTGCACGTCTTATTTAACAGTTCAATCAAGGCCCATCTTAGAGCTTAATGGAGCAGAAATACCAAAAGCCAACAGTTTTTTTATGTCGTTGCATTTCTTGTATGACCTTTCAGCTATATATCATAATAGACCGATGGTCTTTTTTAAAAGCATTCTACCTTGAACTATGGAGCGTATGGTTACAACAGCATCCCTACCAACTGGCATCATAATCATCATTATAACTTGGATTATATGTTATTCTAATAGAAATATTAGTCAATTACATACTGTATGATGTTCTTTAGTACGGTTTGTTAAGATCACATTTGTTTTTTGTTGCACACTGCACGCGTTTTTGTTATACTCCTAATTCTAAGCATTTAACTGGCGCATTACCCAATGGGGGGTTTAAATTAGCATGTAGAAAAAGTCCATATTTCACCAATTTCTTTTCCTTGAATCAATTTAAGTTAATTAAAAAAATAAATGTTCACTTCTCACATTTTAACCATCTGTTGGTTGAAAAACCCAGAATTCTTTTGTAAAAAAAAAAGTATAGTATAATGCAATATTAGTAGCTTTGGATAAAAGTGTCTGCCAAATGCATAAATGTTAACAGAAGAAAATACATTTAAGGTGGGGATCTCTAAGATTTAAAGTGATAGTTTAGGTAAAAATGAAAATTACGTCATCATTAACTCACACTCATTTCAAATTATGTATGACTTTTTCTTGTGTAGAACACACACAAAAAATATATATTTTGAAGAATGTTGGTATGTTGTATGAATGTTGAAAGAATGTTGTACCTGCAACAGCGGTACCTGTTGACTTCATTTGTATAAACACAAAACCAATGAAAGTGAATGGGTGTCAGTTAACAACATTCTTCCAAACATCTTTTTTTTGTGTGTGTGTTTTGCAGAAGAAAGAAAATCTTACAGGTTTGGAATGTCAACAGGTAAGTAAACGATGACAGAAATTAAATGTTTGGTTGAACTATCACTTCAAGCCAGATGGAAAGCACAACGAAACCACTCAAAACACTCTAGAAACCACTTAAGATTTTTGTGCTTATTTTGCATCTCACTCACATTTTCTTTAATAAAAGTGTAAAATCTAGTTTAGTATGCTTTCCTGCTTGACAAAGCAGAATTTTCTTAAGCTCAAATGTCAAAATCAAATTTGTTATGTGAAGTACCATCTGTAATTGCTATGCACCAATACAACTGTGCTTCGTTTTTTTTTTCTCTCTAACAGTAAACGAGAATGAGGACACGCAGTTGAATCTTTGCATCACCGTACTGCTGAGTTTTTTGCATCAATATTTTCATCACTTCAAAGTTACAGGAAGCAATATGCAACTTTGTAAAATAACCACATACATTAATACTGTAAATAAATAAATAATTGTAAGTACACACATAAAAACTGTTAACAAGCCAGACTAACAGCATGATAGTACAGCTCAAAAGAATGTCATTAGGTCTTTTGAAAAAAAATATGCAAGTGTGAGTGAAATGTAATCATTAGTAGTACTATCTATTAAATTAAAAATCAGTTTAATATGTTGTGGCAGTATATAATAGGTTTATCACACCTTTATTTCTGAGGACACGAGTGTATAAATTCATTCTGTAGTAACTTTGATTTCACAGATGGTACAAAACAATATAAAAGTGCAAAGACATCATTTACAGGTGACTAAAAGGGGCTTATTCGAGGGAGGTAATTTAAAGATGATACCAATAACGGATGACAAGAACATTAACAGGATCATATACTTGTTTTTATATCTGTCAGAGAAACAAAAAGAGATATGGGACAATCTATGGTCCGGCATTATTTGAACGAAGGATAAACACAACAGCACTGATAAATTAGGGTCATTTTATACTTTTAATGAGGTCAGGCAAGCCAGGAACATTTAACTTCATAGAGCCCTATATAATGTCAACTGGCTGGACACCATCAAGTAAAATCCAATACAGGTCTTAATTAAGTTTATAGCTTCTACTGAAACAACCTTTTGTTTCCAAGGGCTTCTGTAAGTATCCAGGCTGATGTTCGCTTTAAAATGCCTCACTTTGTGAGCACATCATTGAATTACATTATAACTTATTTAGACTGCTTTAGAATTTAGATTATATCAGTAGGATTCACAAGATTCACAATCTTATTACTTTAGGACCTTAAAATTGAAGTCCCTAAAATCTCTACACTGTCCTTTACACAGTTTGGTTGATTTTAAAGGAGCCAGTCTTTTGCCGTTTTGAGGCTTTGATTATGTTTTTGGGTTTTTAACAATAGACGTTTATGTTTCTAATGTAAATATATTTCATATATATTTAATATAAAGTCCCTCCTTCAGAAACGCTCTGATTGGTAAAGCTGACCAGGTCTGTTGTGATTGGTTCCCCGCTTGGAGTGTGTGAAGATGTCCCACCCATACCATGTCAGCGAGCTTCCGCTTCTCAGGCTGTTGTGATTGGTCGGTGCATGTGTATCCATAAGCTTTGGCTTTTAGCAATACACAGTAACAATGGCGACAACTTCACTTCATCAGTGAAAAACATGCGGATCGATCGAAGTGTAACGGAGGTCTGCTAGTGCATGTGTAAACGATCACATTTTTTCCTACTATGGTGAGGGAAATGACACCATACCAAATGCCATCAGACCGGTTATATTAATTAACACTTATAACAGAACCGTTAGTTTTGCGTTTTTATATTGGACCCGAGTTGGACAATAAAATGAGCAGATTGACCAGGAGACATTTGCAAGCAGAACTTCCGAGGATAGAAGTGTTTCATAGAAGTGTTTTAGAGGTAAGCGCACACACACAACCAATATAAGTGTATTACACAGAACACATTTTACAGCTGATATTAAAGTCATGGAAGCTGTTATTTGACCGTTGGTTATCTTAGAATGTATGTAGCAGAATTCTTATTACTAGCTGTAGGACTGTGATGAAAGTGAAAGTATTTTAGCGCGAAGCTCAGTCAAATGTTTACAATCTCTGATAACCAAACACTACTCCAACGGCTCTTACTCTTCTCTAAGGAAGACCTCGCCCATTTTTTGGCATTTTCCTTGGGCGGAGGTTATTAAAAGCACTCAGAATAGTGACATCATGTACCCAGGAATTAGAGGGCTGTAGTCGTATTCCAGCTATTCTCTGTAGTCTTTGAAAAGTGAATTCTGTTAAAGACAATATCTCGCTTGGCACAAAACTTTGAGTTTTATCATTTTGCAGGTATTGTTTATGCTCTAACAGCAACATTTCACACTAACTAAAGGTTGAAAAAATATGATCGGTAGATTTTGAACTGATTGCTTTGCTATTGCGCGACTAATGTTGTTGTGCCCTGCAAATTGTATTTCTAGCATAATAAAACAAACTAACCCAAGTTTTCGCACAGCTTTTATTTCTGGTATTTTTTTTTAAATGAAATGCAAGAATTCAGAAAGTTGTTCTTTTGCTCCGGTTTACATTTAAATCTTTCCTGATCAACAGCCATCTTAACTTTAGCCACACTCATGTGGACTGTCTTTGTGTCTTCTTTATTTTTAGAAGATTATCATCTGTTATATCAGGAGCAAGAAGTTAAAATTCATGACTGATGTTCTTTGGTTTCATTTCTAGGTTTAAATAAACAAATGAGAGTTGGAACTTGAAATAAGGTTACAAGTGCACAAGTCATCCTTTCTGAATGTCAACTGGTATTTGACGTAAACAATTAATAACAGTCACTGCTGCATGCCTGTTTAATGAGACAAAGTGAACTTAAAACTCATCTTAGAATTCCATTAGACTGTAGTTTGCTAACTCAACACACACACATACATGCTAACCACAACAGATTTATACTTCATTCAGCCCTGTGAGACACCCGCAGTATTTCCTAATTCGTGTTCTTTGACCTGAGAGAAGAATGGGTCTCCGAGACATGTACACAAATACTTTTATAGCTAATGTGCTCAATCAAACATACGCTAAAACCCATTTAAGATGCATCGCCCTTGCCCTTCATTGTGTCACAGACAGAGGTCACGGAAAATACATTTACTGAACATTATGGTGTGGTCCCAGAGGTTGAATAGTAAATAATTATCCAAATCTTTGAGTGGAGCTTTGGTACCACGGAGGTACTGCAACAATAACATGCCACTGTACAGTGACGTCCACTGAATTATAATAACAAATAATGCAATATGCTAAAATCATAATTCATAAATATGAAAGGTGCCACCAGGGAGAATTTTTCACATTTGAATAGCTTTTTTCCACCCAAGACAACAACAAGATTCACTGGCAGATATTTGGAACTGTCGTGCCCGGGAGTGTTTGTAAATCAACACTTCATAAGTACTGAATAAATATAGCGTGATGATTATTTCTACTAGACACATACATCTTAGTTTATATATATATTCCAAAAGCCAGTAGACAGTAGCTTCAGTGAAGGTTTAACACTGAAGCTTTACATATTACATATTAATGCTAACATTTTATTTCAGTGAGTGCAAATTCCATCTTTATACACCAAAGTAATGTATATATCTGGGCAATTCCAGTCAAAACTTAAAATATGAATCCTCGGAGAACATATTTATTACCAATATACTGAAACGTCTGTTTATATTTCACTAAAAACAGTCCAGACATCACACAAATATCAGTCTACGTCTGAGTTTTCTATTTAGTTAAAGTGTTCTGGATGTGACAAAAAAGGATGCATGTTTTTGACAGACAACATACTTTGTAGGATTCCTCTGACTAAAAAAGAACAGACTTAAATAATACCCTACAATTGGAGAAGGGATGACACCTCAAAGACCATAAACTTGTCATTTAGTTGTGTCCATTTATGAGGAATATGGATTGTTTTGAATGTGAGAATTCACTTATGTGACTATGTAAATCTATGCATTAAAAACTAAACAAATGCTTTAAAACTTTGAGAGAGACCTCACATGGGCGTACACCAGTATGGATATCAACAATAGGCTAAAACATAAATATAAAATATCACATTGCATATAGCTATTAATAAAATAACATTTGAAGAAATAAAAATACTATGTAAAGCAATATAAAAGCACCAAAACAAACGAATGTGAAATTGAATCTGAAATCCCCAATGTTAAATGTGAAAAGGTAATATTTTAGGTAAGATGGTTTATATACAGCTAACAATAAAAAAGAACACCGTTTAAAGTTGGATTATTAACAGATTAAAATGCAATTAAATATACGTGCATTTTTGCCTTAAAGTTGTTGTCTGTGCTTTTATTTATTAATACCTGCTGTTATTTGCCTGAATGAGGGAAAAGATGGTTATTTGTATAAAGCGTCTGATAAGGGCTTTGTTTCTCTATTTGATGAATCAACAAACAGCGTTCCGACACAGCATCAGGACCGGCAGAGAAAGGACCTGAATGGAGCTGGAGAGGCCTCGCAGCTGGAGCGCACAATAACTCTTTCCTCTGCAATCAAACACAATTATCTTTTCAGTTCGGTGTTTTGTGTTCCAGGCGCGCACTTTTTTTCTTCAAGGCCTGCTGAATTGTCCTCATGGTCCTTTACTCGCTGTTCAGACTTTGAGCTACAAGCTGTGTAATAAAGTAACACTTCTATGCCTTGTAGGCGACTGTGCTTCTGAACGCTTGAAACAAGAGGCCTTTAAATCACACCTTTATATTTGGGTTTCATCGTGAACACCCTTGTGAAATTGACTTACAGGAATGTTGTGAAATGATGGCATCTCATTGATCTATTCAGAATTCATTGCATTTTTTATGTTTTATGCGCAACTCTCTGCAGAAAATAACAAACTGAGCTTTTAAGCTCTTAGTCAAGAGTATTTTAATGTTCTCTCTGAAATAAAGTAATCATTTAGCAACGACAACAACATGAAAAACCCTCACAAGCACATAAGAAATGCGCATTTTACCTCTTCTTTAATTCAACTCCGTAATTTCATAATAAAATTATCAGTATTTGTCTTGACAGGACCGAGCACATACTTCTATTGGATTGGGTTTTTGCAATTTTATATGACTCCATTGGCCAAGTGTAAAGAAATGCCAGAATAAATGACACAGTCTACAGTGAATATCCGCGAAGAGGCCCGTCTGAAGAAACGCTTAATGTCTGTTTACTGCAGCTTTTGTTGGTTCAGATTCAGGGCCCCATCATGAGTAATTCGATTAGGAAATTCCAGCCAAAATGAAAGGTGGTGTTTTCATGGTTGTCATAAGTGAATTAATATAGAATATGATAACAGGCCAGCCATTTTATTCCACGGAGACACGGCTCATCCGAAGCTCTTTATACACACGGGCTGAGTGCACAAAGACTCTCTTGTTGTTTCTTAAATGTGGATCAATTTCCTGTGTAAAGGATTCTCTTCCACCGCACACAGCCAATGCCATTATAGGCCTAATATTCCACAAAAACACAGACATGTTTGTTCATATTCATAAATTGATCAGCTGACACTTATTTTACCTGCGCAAATGGTTTGAACCTGGGCAATTCTGTGAAAATGTCAACCTTACCACGAAAAAAATTAACTTTAACCAGCGTTTTTTACTATGGTAACAGTACAGATTTTAACATTTGGTGGTTGTAATACCCATGTGAGATCTCTCTTCAAATTTGTAAGCATTTGTTTTATTTTTAGTGCATGATTTTTCATAGTCAGGTCAGTGCCATTTTCAGGATTGTCACATCCATAACGCTACATATTCCTCATAAATAGACACATGAAAATTAATATAAAGTAAATATTTCATGTTCTATAAAGAGGCATACCTTCTCCATTCATTGGGCATTTTTGCTTCAAGATTGTGCATTTTATTTTACAGAAATCCTACAAAGTTAATCATCTCCCAAAGACCCCATGCTTTTTTTGTCACATCCATAACGCTGTTTTTTTTCCCTTTTTTTTTTTTTTTTTTAATAGACTGACATTTTTGATGTTTAGACTATCAACAAGGGTTCAGTGAAATATAAACAGATGGTTCAACATAATCGTAACAAATTCATTCTCTAAACATTTTTATGTCACATCCATAACGGAATTGCCCACCTACAACCTCACTATCAGTGCCCCTTTTTACTATAAAGCCCCAGTTGAATATTAAATAAAGCTTTAGTGTGTTGGGTTTAATAAGAAAACAGCAATTTGGAATGGGTCTAATGAAAGCGTCCAGCCAATTACACTATTGTTTTGTCATCTCTGTATTCATTTACAATTTCCTGAAAGAACTAATAACAGAAGCAGGATGAAATGTCTATTCTTCAAATAATAAGCATGATCAACAGATGGTTGCCTCATAATTACATGACCTTATAATGCAGCTACTTGTGATTTGATCAAGGCTATCCTACAGCAATAGGAGCTCATTAAAATGTCTAATCTCTCGTCGAATATGGCTTCAATGCTTATTGTTGTCATTCATAAAGTTTTTTTTGACGTGTCATGAGCCTCAATTAGCAATCTTTATTCTTTGTTTTTACTTTGAAATGCAAAAGAGTAGACAATAGGATAAATATAGCTGTCTTTCACCAGAAAATTTGATTAGTAGGCAGTCAGAATTCTGACAATAAACAACCCAATGCACAAGCAAATAGCACGTTATTTTAATTAAAAGTGCTTATAGTTTATATAACCAGCACATATTATCACAAGGTGAACGCCTTGAATTAAAACTTCTAGGGGTTTTCTAATTAATGATATTTCATTGTATGGATGTTTAAAGTGGCCTTTCCACTAAAGGCACATAGTGTGCCAGAGGGAGTCACATTAAAATCTCAGCTTTTTTGTCTGATGGGATGTATTTGGTGCAATACAAATAATTGAAGTCTACAAAGAAGACTGGAATGGAAACGTGGACCAGTAATCTGTATAAAATGATGAAACAAAGGCCATTTTGAGCTATCTATCACAAACAACTTTTATCCAGTAGGTGAGTATATAAAGCAGGCCATTTTCTTTGTAATGAACATGGTTATGTTGTTTTCTCTGACAGCCATTTGGGATGTTGCAAAAATCCTGTATGGAAATTCCATGACATGCATACATTTTAAAAGTGTATATAACAAATCTGGCTAAATGGATAAATGAAATTGCATACTGTACAGTATGTATTACTGTATTACAGGATAAAGGTATTTTATTATGTATTTTGCATTACCTTTGAAACCTTGGAATTGTCCAAATTTGCTGTTTTTCTGGAAGTGGAAAAACATAGCACATTAAAACAAAGAATGACTAATAACAATAATTTACAGCAAAGAACAAAAATCTAGAAATATGTCAATACGAGGTTTCAGAAGGACGGCAGTGATATATTAAAGACCAGTGGCATCATACATTGCATCAACTTCTCTTATTTGCTCTTCTATAGGCTATATTAAAATAAATCTAAATCAAATTCTAAAGCGGCCGTGCAATGGTGTTTCATGCATTCTGACTTCTTTAACATGATAAACGTGCAGTCTTCTCATGCGTAACATGGTCATCTTGTCAAAAAACTTATAGCAGGAGAGAGAGAGAGAGCATATGTTCGCGAAGTTCAGGTGTTTGTTTGTTCACTGCATTTGGGTGATGAATGTTATATAAACGGTAGATATAACGCTGGATTTGGAGATCGTTTAAAACTGATATATGGAGCCGTCCCAGCGCTAAAAGATGCCGGATATGAACCACATGCGGTGATTGAAACTGATGTCTGTGTGTTTTGTTGGCAATGTGTGCGCACATGCTTTAGTTCAGCCTACCCCTCCCCCCCGTACATGCCGTACGGTTTCAGAAATAATCATACGGCTGTATCTATCGTATATAAATGTGATCAAACTAAATACTCTTCGAAGATACGAACTATGCAATACTACTCTATTGGTACTCCAGAGTAATATGAGATTTGCAGAAACTGAGTGTGTTACGCCGGCTTTAAGGTTACAATTTTGTCATCTAACTCTAAACAGTGCCTTACCTGCAAACACTTCGATATTCAAATTTTCAGTTCAAACACAGCTATCGACAAAAACATAACTGAAACTCAAATAAACACAATGTTTGTGAGATGATCGATTATCACTGCAATATTCTACATTTGGGAAAATATGGTCAAACAAAAAAATATATATGAAATGTATTTGTTTAGAAACGCTTTGAAAGAAAAGTGTCTGTCAAATTCATAAATAAAAATATTTCAATTTGAATAATCATCAAACCTCAGCGAACACAAAATATGTTATAAAATTAATCTGAAACAGATTCCACAGATTTAACATTACCATGTCAGGGATTACGTTTATTATATTTGAATGACCATGTAGTGAATTTAAAATGTAATTTGCATAGTCAACTTCACCTTACAAGACTAATAATCTTTGTCAAGTGAGAGCGGCAGGGCTTGTCAAAACAGAGACAGATGTGAGATCTGCTGGAACGCAGAAATAATTTACAGCTCTGTAAACAGACTGAAGAATTGGTTAGAACCTGCCCACTTCCAGCACTCACTTCTCAGCTAATTTATAATGCAGAATGATAAACAACAGAGCAATTCGCATGACTGATCAGTCTCAGTAAAGCTGGATTTCACAGATTTTCACAGTCAGACTTTCATCAGGAGAAGAGTCCTGTTATTTAGAAGGACTGAGTCAAGGGACGCTTTGATGCAGCAGGTTCCAGCAGTGAGTACTGGGAGATGGGCTTTTAGGTGTCCCTTTGTTGTTTTGAGATAATTAGCAGCAATAGATGTAAAGCTGCAGTACAGTAGACATGAGACCAGTGTAATTGCCCTTCTCTGATCTCACTCCGCAAGCCATCTCTAGGGGTTCTGCAGCAAGCCGCAGTGCACTTGACTTTATAAAGCAGACTCTTGATGTCTTTAAATGTAACGTGTGGATTTTCTTTAGTATGTTTGCATTTCACATATTAGAAATGAGTGATTTATCTTGTTACCAATTAAAAACCGACAGGGAATCATAAGAGACTGAAGAAATTGAGCTGTGCAGTTTATGGTGCTTAGATGTAAAAGAGAATTATTGGATTTTCAAGCTTTTCTGTGCGTTTTTAGAATATTGGTACTGTGATCAACAGTTTTGAGAGAGCCCTTTAATGTTGTATAACACAAATTATATAATCATATTATGGGCAAATTCTCCTCGGGTATGTTAATTCTCATTTACGTATGCAAAAAACAAATTATGATTATATCAACTAGTCCTATTAAGCCAACCTGGTTGGCCTGATGAGAAAGTTTTGGACATTTTAGCCTCTATTATTTTTTCCTTTAAATAGGCAATGAGGAAATTCTGCGTTTCTATCACTAACTTTTATTTAAATGTCAACAGATGTTATTAATAAATTATCGTATGTTTTTTATATGTCATGAAAAACACTCCGAAGTAGCCAGATATACTAAACAGGGCAAAATAGCGTGAGAGTGCACTTTCCAAAATGATTTACTTACAAGGTGCATCTTAGAAAACACTGGAGCAATATCTCATTCCCATAATGACCAACACAACCTACCAAGTGTACTGCAAATTAGTGCAGGGTTTAAGACAAGATTTTGTGTGTTAAGGCCACAAATACCAGTACAATAACCAGCGCAAACCTAAGTAAATTACGCTGCGCGATTCTTTTAAATACTCTCCCTCTTACAAAGTTTGTGTCTGAAGAGGAATCTTCAAATGTAAATGCAATAAGGTCAGTCGTAAAAACTCTGTCAATGTCATTTCATCGATAATTTTCGAGTCTTCAGTAAACATTGACTCTCATTTTTTTATGCAAAAAGAAACATTTGCGCCACCTTAAGCTGTTAGTAAATCTGGCCCTTAAAATCTATTTGGTATGTGCACTGTTGTAGATGCTCTGAAGTGGACGAATGCTCTACAAGCCAACCATACTACAATTTCATTGGCTCATAACTCTATAAGAGGACCCCAAGTCAAGTGATAAAAGATGACATGTAGCATTTCAGCAAAAGGGCATCAAGCGACAGCAGCACACATCAAGACAATTGATGAGGGTCATGATTTTTAGTGTTATGGGGGTTGGATGGTGGGCATTGAGAATTACTGTTTTAACTCTGTAAGAAACATGTAGTTTAAGAGTAGTTTAGTCTATGGTGCTGAATTGGAGAGCTTCTCTTAAAGCTAAAGTGTGTGGTTCTACCGATTGAGTGAGTCATCAGTCATTCTTTGCAGAGCTGTTTGGTGAAAAGTAGCGAAAATTATACATTTTATCAATTTAAAATATTCACCAGGTCTAAACAATATAGGGGAGAACCGGGAAAAAAGTAACAAAGTGATTTTAAGAGCCATGACATTTGCATCCCAAGCTCTGACAGCATGTTCAAAGTAAATTTATGAATATGTGCTCTTTTTCTAATTGCAAGTTGTGTTTCTCGTTTTATGTGTCATAAACATGTAGGATAACATGTAAGGGGACCCGCGGTTTATGTAGATAGAAAAAGCTCATTCCAAGTTAAATCAAACATAACGCTTCATTGTGTTATTGATAGATCTCACTTGTGAGTTACTGACCACAGCAAAAATATAATTTTAAAATTTTTACACTTCCAAAAAGCCATTTTTCTTAAAATGGCACTTTCATCCTGCTCTACCCTAAACGACTTTTGAGAATAATGAGTTTTGTGTCTTAAAGAATAGTGCAGACTTTTGAGACGGAAAAATACATCTACCTCACTGGTTTTGTCTTTTTTAAATGTTCATGAATGAATCATTGGATTCTTGGCAGCTATGTCATTGAATTTTCCTTTAACATCAAAAACTATGCTCTAAAGGACAATTTAAAAATTAATGGCCATTTTATGTCCAATTTTAGTGTTTGAATTTTCCCTTTGAGCTCCCTAACAGCACAGACACGGCCAACCCCCATCTTAGACCTCACAGCAATGTGTTGCGTCACTACACTGCATGTTCCTCCAAACCCATATGACTTGACAAACCACAAGTCATACCCAATACTTTGATAATACTTATTTTATGCTTTTTGGAGACTGAAAGATCTTGACTGCCAGGCTTTTGTTTCATGGAATTGAACAGCATAACCATTATACAGTTATTTTTACTTGGCATGACGAGAAAATAAGTCATGCGGCTTTGGAACGACATCAGGGTGAGTAAATGATGACAGAAGTTTCATCTTTGGGTGAACTGTTCCTTTAGAATTTCTTAGAATTTACCGAAATATCACTTTTTTTGGAGGTTTTTGACACATTTTCCCTCGGCAGAACTCTCAGAAGTCTGGATTGTCTTTGTCTAACAAATTATATCTAGGCAGCATTCGAACATAATTTTCAGACGTTTCCGTGTCAGTACGCAGAAGAGAGTATTAAAGAGTACATGGCATGCTGTGTCTGCTGTCTCCAGCTATGCCGATTCTTCTCCAAGATGAAAGTGGATGAAGACGACTTCTGTCAGAATGATCTTGTGGTATGTTTGACTTGATGTAACATACGTCCGTATTCCATATTTCTAATCGGAGCTTGATAACATTAACAGCAACACACTTTTTACACAAAAAGTTGTATGATGTGAATGTTTTATATGCCTCTCCCATAATAGACTTTCATGCCTGTGAGACAATATGACCGTGTGGGATCAAAGTTCTGTTTGAGGTATTTGTTTGTTCCAACACACAGCTGGATATTTACTGTAACCTTGGGCTGAACGGCTCAGAGTCTGAATTAGTCAGCAGAATATATAAAACCGCTGAACCGAACAAAATCTTGGGATGGTGTGAAGTATAAGGGGTATAATCATCGGTAACACTGCAAACATTTCATCCCACATATTTTTTTTTTTTTACCAAATCTGTCAATGAAATACAGCTCAGCTGTAGTTCAGGAATTGTTCAAACTGAAAAAGAAATATATATATTTTGATAGTCTCACATCTGTCCACCTCATTGAAACATAGTAGCTGATATTCCACCTAAACTTGGTGCTTTCGTCAGCCATTTTGATTTTATGTTGCCATAAATGAAAACACAATGACATATATAGCCCAGAGTCGTAAAGAATTAAGAGGAAGAGTCATAAATATTGAAACAGGATGTTCTAGATCTTCCTCTCCAGCACTTTAAAACCTTTTGTGAAACTGAAAGATTCTGCAGAGGTTCTCTTTATGGAACCATTTAGACAAAATTGGTTCTTTGATGGCATCGTGAAGCGCCTTTATGTTTAAGAGTGAACCGAAATTGATCAAAATTATCTTTCTGTCCACAAGTGTACCATCCATTTATTTAAGAGTTAAAACAAACAAAAACATGGAAAACATTTATGATAAGCTAGTCAAAACTTACTGTTTTAAACTCTTCATTGTCATAAACACTTAAAAGCTCTAAAACACTTGACATCAGGGATGATGAAACATGTGTTGGCACCTGTTCTCTTCCGATTGGAGAAAACTGCAGAAACTGCAGTCCTTTGACTTACTCCCGTGTCTGGCTAAAGTTCAAAGTGTTAGGCCTGTTTCACCCCGCGGGCACACAGCGTGTTAGTGGCAACGTAGGGTAACTGCAACAGCTGGCAATGTGCTTTAACACTGAAACCGTTTCTACTGTGGCTCAATACACAAGAGCGAGATTTCTGGGTTACTACAATGAGTATGTTTGTGAACATTGAGACATTGAGGAAAATTAACTTGACTGTCACCAAGACAACTGTGAATGTGGACCATGCACGAAGGAAGTCAACACTGTTGTGGCCCAAATTTAACTTCCAGGTACATAGCCGAGTCATTGTAGTTCATTTACATTTAGGCATTTGGCAGACGCTTTTATCCAAAGCGACTTACAGTGCACTTATTACAGGGACAATCCCCCTGGAGCAACATGGAGTAAAGTGTCTTGCTCAAGGACACACTGGTGGTGGCTGCTGGGATCAAACCAGCAACCTTTGATTTACCAGTTCAGTTGTTTAACCCACTAGACCACCATCTCCACTCATAGATTATTTCTAAAAACAAGCAAAAGAAATAACAAGTAAATTACATTAGCTAGTCTAGCCAGTATAATTTTGGGTTATCAGTAGAAAAAACTTTACTTTGCTAAGCTTAAATGCGACAAAGTTACAAGACGCATTCGATAAATAGGTCGTTTGTCAATTCCAAGAACGCAAAGACTTGTGTTCTCATGTAGACCGGTCTCGCGAGGCAGTCTCGGAAGAACGAACTTAGATGGACGCACCGCAATGACTTAAAGGAATTCAAGGAGGTTCGGTACGTATTCAATGCATCCTTGATATCAAGAAGATTCATGCAACATGCATTCTCTGTTCTTGCACTATTGAGATTGGAACCGGACTTTGACGGTTATTGATGTGTTTTCGCTCTATGACAAGGACACAAGACCGCAAAAGAACACATATGTGACCCTTTATCACAAAACCAATCTTTAGTAGCACGGGATTTTTTTGTAAAAGACAAAAATACATCGTATGGGTAATAATGTTAGATTTTAACTTTACTTAATGTCCTAATGATTTTGGGTATAAAGATCATGTTCCAAGGAGACATTTTGTACATTTCCTACATTAAATATAAAAAATTATCTTTGTGAGTGAAAGCCTGCCACAGTGCCCCTGATTAACATCTTCAAAGGCAATTTTCTCAATATTTTGCATTCTCAGATTCCTGAGTTTTAACGGTTGTATCTCAGCCAGATATTGTCCTATTCTAACAACTCATACATCAATATAACTCTTATTAATTCAGCTTTCAGATTATGTAAAAAAATTCAATTTCGAAAAATTGACCCATAAGACTGGTTTGGTTGTCCAGCGTCAAATATTGAGAAAAAGCCATTGCTGATTAAATAAAATGAATATACAATAAAATTACACAAATTGTTTATTTATTATTATAGAATAAAATATTTATACAAATTAAGTCAAATATAAATAGTTATATTATTAGCCACTAGCCAGACCGATCAACAAACACAGACCGGAAAGTAACTTCAGGGCAGGGTGCATTCAATAAAACCGTCTTTAAGAGGTCAACACAGCACAACAATGCCGGAGGTGGTAGATTAAACGATTATGAGAAAACCATGACTTCGCTCTGTCTCTACTCACTTATTGTATGGCTTCAGAAATCCTAGAACACCTTTCAATGTTGTGACACAAAAAAAGAACAACATGTATTTTGTGCTTCGTGAAATTCTTGAATAAACCATTGCCACCTCTTTTGCAACGTGAGATGGTCCTACTGAACCAATTTCTTCAAACAAAGTATTATCTTATTATACATGATTGTTTTACAAGATGTGCTAAAATAGCACGTAAATAAATAGCTTTTCCATTCCAAATTACATCTGAGAATTTGAATTAATTTATAGTTAATTTAAACTGTATTTTAAGTTGCTTTGTACTCGGCTTATTTTAAAATGGCATCTTCAAGGCTCAATAGCTTGCACAGTTTCAATTTAATACCCACAAATCACATGAAGCAAATTAAACAGCCTCCCGTATGTGCAGCAGGCAATATTGTAACAAAAGGGCCAGACTGACTGAACTCTGAAGGTCTGATTCAATGAATCTTGCTGCATGTGATGATTATTACTGCCGTTCTTAAGACTCGTGTGTCCTTGCTTCACTTCATCAGGTCTTGAAAATGTTATTGATCGGCGGGCATTCATGAAATCCCTCTTTCACCAGAAGTTACACAGTTTAGAGAACTAAACTAAATGACGTTCATTAAGACATGTGACCTCCTTGTTCGAATCTGACAGTCGGCATGTGTCAGTATTGTGAATGTCTTGGGTTAAAATAAACATTTTGGGAGTTCATTTGCTTATCTCCTGTGGAATATAATTAGATGTTTGCATAGTTTTGGTGCAAATTTTTGTGCCCTTCAGAAACGCAACACAAATGCCAGGTGTCTCCTCAGTGTTCCGCTCCTGAATCCAGTCCAAAAATTTAACATTTATTTCACTTCCAGAAGCCATCAACATGGGTTTACACTCTCGAATCAACCATGATTTGGAGCCACCTGGGGAAATCACCGGATGCATGATTTGAACTGTCCGCTATTTACAATCCTTCCCCGACACTTCAGGTGAAGTAAACACAGCCTGTCCTGTTGAGTTAAAGCCCCCTTGATCTCAAGGATCAGCCCTCTGGCGTTTTATCAAACTTGAGCGATCGCAGTGTTCTCGTGTAAATTCTGCGCGCGATAATTACCATCCATAAAAAACACACAATAATAGTCTTCATTCACCAGAATACCCAGTATTGAATAAACGGTTAAATCGTCTGGTTTAAAATTTCCACCCAGACTCTCCCATTCATTCTTGTTAAAATCTCATTCAGCATCATCTTCTGCTACCCGCAGAGAGAGAGAGAGAGCGCGTCACAAATCAGTCCTCTTTTGGTATCAGAGACGCCTGTAAAGAGAGAAAAAGAACACTTTCTTGACAGCTGTGCAAATCTAAAAGCTTTTTCGTTTCCTATGGGCTCATATTTTATACATTGTGAAAGCACTGTAAGTCACAACGTTTCTTTACCAAGGACCAAATGTCAAACGATTTCTATTCCACAAGCACAGTCACGAAATGCGCTTTTGTTTTAATTGTAGGTATCTTAAAGGCGTCTGCTGACCTTCTTTCGATTATTTGATTTTTTTCTTTAGCCAAGGTTTTCTAGCAAGAGAAAAAGTCTGTCTCTCTCATCTTTTGATTGAACGGCTTAAAGATGCTGTTTGTAATTTTTTGGAGGATCTATTGACAAAAAATACAATACGGTATTCATAACCATGTCTTCAGAGGTTTACAAAGACTGTACATAATGAAGTGCTATGTTTTTATCACCTTAGAATGAGCTATTTCTATCTGCATAGACCGCGGATCCCCTTGCATGCCATTCTCCATGTTATTTCTACGGTTGCCCTAAATGGATAAACTGTTCGCTTCATCTCCTTGGGCAAAGAAGGAATAAAGTGCGACAACTTAGTTCTGTGTCAGCCACCGTAGTGCTTTGGGTGCGTACAACTAGATGGCGCTAAATATCGTACACAGAACCTTTAAAGATTTCCATTTGTAAATTAACTCTGCAATGATTGACTAACTTAAGCAACACGTTAAAGAATCAGTTTGTCAAAAAAAAGGGTCATATTTAATTCTGAAAAGGAGAAAAACAAAGTACAGTAAAAAAAAATAACATTGATGGGTTACAATACAGTACAACTCATGCAGCTCCCATATTAAAACTACAAGAGCAGGCCAAGCGGATGAATAGCAAAAATAATTTGTATGTGATTCTGTTGTTTGGACGTCAATATATGCATATTTTTGAATGACCCACTTTTGCTACTTTGTTTCCATAAATAGTCTAGGAGGAGTGGGATGTAGAGTTGGAGCTTTGTGAACATTACAGTATGTCTACATTGCCAGGTCTTATGTAATCATGATGCATACCGACAAATGGAGGTTTCATGTCTCATGACCACGAAGTCACAAAGATGCGCAAATGCGACCTCTTCTATTCTTTGATGGGGGGGTTCAGACATTCGTAAAAGACGTACTTAGACAGCGGATACAGTGGCCAACACAGATTAGTGCAATGACACTATAGGAAAAAAACAATAACAGATAAACATTGTTATTTTGCAAGTGCCATAGCTTTGCTGACATACAGAAAATAATTATAAAACTTAGTTCTTTATTGCATGAACAGCTTTAATCTCCAATTTTTTTAAGCAAATAATTTGTCAGTTATGGTATCACTTTACATTAAGGTGGTTTTTGTTAACATTAGTAACACACAAACCAACATGAACTAACCATGAATAATTTTTCAGCATGTACCTGTATGTATCTTTATTAAATGGATAGTTCACAGATACATTCCAATTTGCTGTTCATTTACTCTCCCTCAGCTCATTCGAGATGATGGTGACATTTTTTCTTGAGTTGAACCATAAAGAAGGTTGTTTGGTAAGTCCGCAGCCCTCTTTCCTTCATATAATAGGAGTCTATGGGGTCCACCTGACTAAGAGTTCCTAAAGCGCATAATTCCAAAAGAGCGCCTCCTGGCGACATGTTCACGTCTTGTGAAGCGAATCATTTCAATATTTTCATTTTTGATAATATAAGTCAAACTGTGCAGCCTCTGCACACGTCCCGATCGCGATCTTCTTGTAATATTTGATGGCGGATGGCATGTCAGCGTCTGGTGCGTTTAGCGCCACCTGCAGAAGAGGAGTGTTGAGCGACAGTCGCTTTTTTGGAATTATGTGCTTTAGGAACTCTTAGTCAGGTGGACCCCATAGACTCCCATTATATGAAGCAAAGAGGGCTGCGGATTTACCAAACAATCTTCTTTATGGTTCTATTCAAGAAAAAAATGTCACCATCTCCGATGACATGGGGGTGAGTAAATAAACAGCAAATTTGAGTTTTTGGGTATCCTTTTATAGTTAGTTGATGTTAATACTGTTATTCATGTTAGCTCATTCTGCACTTACTAATGTTAACAAGTACAACATTTGATTTTAAAAATGTATTACTAAATGCTTAAATAATCTAGAAGTAATACAATAAATGCTGTGAAAGTATCAAGTTACGCATTAAACATGCAAACATAAATATGCATTGCGAACCCACAACGCAATGCTCTTACCACTGAGCTACAGGAAAGCTTATTGTACACTGTTACCAAAATAAATTTTTATACTTAAAATTTGTATGCAACAATATACAAATGTAACTGTTCAGTTAGAAGAATATGAGAAATATATAGCCATCGCTTTTAATATGACCACTCTGAATTGTTGAATTTAACACCTTGCATTGGCTAGACAGTAAAGCTGCTAACACAAGAATGATTTGAGAGTACTGCGGTGCAGCTCTATAAGCAGAATCTCTTTAAACATACACTGACACAAAGATAAAAATGTAAAAGAAAAAAACAACAGGTGACAATGTGACCTCTTTCCAATTTTAGAGTTAAGCTTTTTCAACATTTATGTTCTCTCTGGGCATACTGATCTAGACAGCTGGAAGCTAATATTTTCTTAGTCCTTATCTTCAAGTTCAATTATTTATTGAGTTGCTTAGTCGCGCTTTCACAAAGGATTCGTGCCCGACGTGAGATATTGTACCAAAACGTGAATTTTAATCCTGTTTACATCAGACAGAAACTGTATAATTATTTCCCCCCACCTGGGATTTAGACACTTTAAGTCTGTTCAATGTATGTAACCGTGTTTACCATTCAGAACCCGAGAAAATGATCAAGACCACCAAATGATTTTACGTCAAAGGAATTTAATTCAAACAGCAGGAGAGTCTGGTGGGGTCTTTCGTAATTACAATGTTGCAACAAAGTGTGTGAAACATTTGCATATGTACATTTATGCATCTGGCAGCCGCAAAAAAAAGCGACTTAAAGTGCATCTGAGCTTTACGGCTTTTGTCTGCTGCTCTACAAGTTGACCAACAGGAAAAAATTAAGTGACATCAAAATAAGAAACAATAAATGTTATTTATTTGTGAGAAGAAAAAAATATATGTGTATGGTATCTACTGTAGACTGAATAGTGAAAGACTTCAAACTGTATGAGACTCGGTCCATTGAGAAGCAGGGACCGTGTTGGATTGAGAGTTGAGTTGAGCTCCACATCCCTGACATGAGTTTTAATTAGGATCTGTCCAGTATCAGCTCTGTTCCTGGTAAGCAGAGCATCTCTCAAGAGAGTAATTAGAGCTCCACCACCAGCCAACACACACAGCTTCACTTCACCTCTTACATCTCACACACATGTGATGCACACAAACAAGTCTATTCTGAACCTCAGGTCAAATGTCATACTCTCCCACGTCTTCCTCACCCTATTTGGGGCACGGTTCATAACAAATGTAGAGTTTTTCTTGGTAAAAGTAGGTATTTGACCAATGGTCAGGATTTTTTTTCTTTTTCTTGAATGTGTTTGAGCACGTTTCAACAGGTCATGTTCTAGACCTTGCGTTTCAATTAAAGGTGGAGAATGTCAGACCACATTAAAAATGTCTTTGATAGAAAAAACACATTCTATTGTGTAGCGGGTTCATTGGCTATCCACTGAAAGAAAACGGTTTGAATTATTTTGCAATAGAAACACCACACTAAGGCCTAATCCACAACACTCTTTGGTTATGCTCAACCCAGCACTGGATCAAAAAAGACAAAAATTCAGGGTTGTTTTAACCCATTGTTGTATCAGCAGCTCTACAGTTGGTGACACAGGACTAAGATGTTGTCAGGTTTTTGCTTCTTTGCCGAAGGAGATAACGTAGTTGTGAAATGTGCTCTGTGGAGCAGTTTGTCCGTTTAAGGCCACTGTAGAAACCACATGGAGAACTCCATACAAGGGGACCCGTGGTGTATGTTGAAATAGCTTATGTAAGTTCTATATCCACCACAAGTTATGTATATTATATATATATATATATATATATATATATATATATATATATATATGCGGTATGTATATTGCACTTTTTCAATAGATCCTCAAAAAAAGGCACACTGGAATTTAGGAAGTTATGCAAAAAAAAAAACTGTTTAATTCTGATTCATCTTGGATTAAAACACAAGGCATGTATTTGAAAAAAACATTTCTTAAGGAGAAAATTGAAAACGATACTTCGGACTAAAAATGCATGAATGGACACCTAGTTGCATATTAATGAAAATTAATGACATCACATCACACATTTCTTTAAGATTCCCAGTCCCATTGTTGTGGTGCACTTAAACAGCTTGCTAGATGCTCTTGTTGTGTCACAAGTGTTCTTCAGAGATTCATTTTGTCACTTACACAGTCCATGACTTAACACAAAGTCAGAATGTCTTCTCACAATGTGGCGTCTCTTGGGATATGTTGTGTGCTCTTTAACTAATTTGATGCGCATTTAATGAAAAATTAAAGCGCTGAGGGTTGAGATTAAAGCAAAAGAGATTAAAGACCCAAAGGAAACCTGCGCCACTTTTATAAATAAATATTTCCAAACACATACAGCCCTAATCCATTTTAACCAGGCACTACACGCATTTCAAAGGTCCAGTATGTTTTTTTGTTTATTTTACAGTAGTATCTATTGACAGAAGTGCAATATAATATAAATAATTATATATCTTCAGAGGTGTATAAAGACCTTACATAATGAATTGTAATGAGCTATTTCTATAAGCAAAACACAGCGGGTCCCGATACAAGGAAGTTCATGATTCTACAGTAGCCCCAAACCGACAAACTGCTCTACAGAATGCATTTCATAAATACGCGACAACATCTTAATACTGTGCGAACCACCATAGTGCTTCAAAAAGTTGGTTGTAATTCGAAATCTCATCGCTAGATGTTCCTAAAATCTCCACATTGCTCTTTTAAGAATAAGAACTAGCATGGTAACACATCTAAAGAGACACTGTAGGTGTCTTATTTTACTAGGTAAAGTATGTCAGATCACAGTACTCTGGTGCATCTTTCAGAATAGACCCACAAAAGCAAAATTATGGTGTGCCTATTGCACTCCTTGGTACTGTTTTGTTCATGCAGTTGTTAATGTGGATGTTTATATACCTTTAACTAGGCGATACAACAACCCAAAGAGATGATACTGTACAAATAAACTACTCTTTATGGCTGCATGGAAATCTCACCACCAACGATTTAAAAAAGTAAAACACACAAACCCCTCTGTGGCATTGCTGCAAAATGTAGAGGTCAATCAGAGGTCTTCACCAAAAACAAATAGGCTTATTACACGCCTCGTGGGAATGCTTGATTCTGATTGGCCAGAATTTGCATGTTTGTTATTCCCAGATAACAACCTCTCATAAATAATTATGACAAATTAAATATGATCTACATTTGAATAACATACATGACATTATATTTACAAACGATAAACCAAATTGCCTGTTCGTGACACTTGAATGTTTCTTACCTTAAAACAGAAAGTGAACTGCTATTCCTTGCAGAAGGTCTGCATTCGGTAAAAAAAAGCTCAAAATATTTCAAATTCACATCCATTTTTTTTCTTATGTGGCAAGTAGCCGTGTAATAGGCAGAATAATGTACAGGCAGCCGGTTGTTATGGCAAAAATAAGCCCCGAGTGTAACAACTTCACAAGCAAACAGAAGGACAACGCCACAGGGAACTAAACGAGGCTGGTGATAGTTTACATGTAACATCCACGTGTAAGTAACTGGAGGTCGGCACTAGATACATAATAGACCTGACACTGAACAGAACAAAACACAAGGAATATAAAGAGTAAAGGGAAAGAAGATCAGGTTTTGGGTGCATTCATGAGTCTCAGGTGGGGGTGTAATCAAAGATGGTGCAAAGGATTATGGGGAGTGTAGTCTGTGACTGTGAAAGGTCCCGTGAATGAGAGTCTATGGGGTGAAAACACTGGGAAAGCTGGCAGGGAAACACAAGGGGGCAGAGAGGGCCGTTACACAGAGAGTGTGATCAGGGCCCGATGTGAAGTGGATGTAGTATGTGCTGGATGGCATAGTTGAGTTTTCGCGTCATACCTCTTGTCTGTCTGCCTGCATTATGTCTCTTAATCAGTATATGCCAGTTGCCCCCATCAGCAAAACAAATCATTGCGTGAGAGGGACAAAGAGAGAGTGAGAGATTCAAAAACTGCCTTCTAATGTTTACGAAGAGGCACATAACCTCGAAGATGTATTCTCTATTCTTTCTGGTCCTATAGCTTTATAAATGCATTCACTGTGTTGTTTATGTCCCATACATGATATATTGCACATTCATCGTCCCTCCTCCCTGCGATGGATCACATATAGTGAGCCGTCTATATTTATGGAGATGATTCTCTCCAGTGCGTGCAATAATATTCCTGGGTCATTTTATTTACTTCTCTTCTAAGGTCACACTGGGATCTCATAACTTGGAGTTCAGGCCTGCCATGTTTTAAATATATTTGAATGTAAAGTAATGCGGTGCTTTTAAAGCAAATATTATTTGAGGAATGCAAAGCTCCAATCTTAATATACCATTTGTCATTTTAATTCTTAAGCAATTCTTTAGCCAATGAAACTGAAGGAAATCACGTTCTTATAATCTTTTGACCCAAAGTGTGTTTTAACAGAGCTGATGTTTTCATTTTTTTTTACTCTGACGGTAGTCCAATGCAATCAAACGGAAGTTAAAGTAAGTTCGAAAGTTTTTACGCCGACCTCAACCCGCATGAAATGTTATTGAGGTTAAATCTCCTGATGTGGATATTTGGCCTGGTTTCTATTCAAACTTTCAAAATCGTTTTCATGTGGAAAAATTACAGTTCATAGCAGACCTACATTTCTAAACATAATATATATTGAGTCTTACACTTACATTTTCACATTTCTATAATGATTTATAAATAATTTATAATTTCGAAATTCACCACTATCCATTAATCAATATATCAAAATTCACAACTAACAGATACATTAATGCTTCATTTCCAGGGGTTTCTATTCATTAATGTTTAACATATTAAATAGAGGCTGTAAGATGTCGCTGTATAACACACCTATGTGACGACACAAGTTGCATTCTCCAATCTTTAAGACTTTGTATAGCATGTGCTTAAATATTTAGCTTTATTAAAAGGACTTAAGCAAATGTGTCTTATATTGTGCACACAACCTGCAAAACGTCACATTATTTACAGGTATACACAGTCCAAATAAAGTTGTATGAGCAAAATGCCAGTAAACTTTTACTACTATATACCTAAATGAGCTTGAGCCATTAAATGTTAATTCATATGTTAAAAATGCTGCACTTTTCGTAATCTAGGCCTACTTAAAGAATCATGTGAGAAAATCTGATTTCATTAACAACACAATTTTAAATACATAACATATTATTACTATTTGTACATCCTAAAACTGACTTATTTAATGTTTGAGTGACTGTTTGGAAGTGTAGAGTGAAACTTTCATCCGTGCCAGGTCCAAAATGCAGTGCAGACTTTCACTCCGTTTTATGTTGATTTACATTCCAAGGGAAAATCACAAAGCACTTAAAATTCAATCTCGTCTTCCTTAAGGACTGGCTTTAAGAGGCCACACAATTGCAGACTTTGAAGCAGACAAAATCGAAGATTTACTGTATCCTTGTTTAAATAGGTCACAGACATCAATCATCATACCCTATTTAAGCTATTTAATCATAGAATTTATTCTGCGTGTGGCTCTTTAATTTAAAATGATCAATCATTCAATTAATCACGTAATTGATCGATCAATCGACCAATCAACCAATCAAGCTAATCAACCAATCAACTAATCAACCAATTAACCAAACAAACACGCCAATCAATCAATCAATCAATCAATCAACAAATCAATCAATCAATCAATCAATTAAACCTGACCTCGCAGGAATTTGTAACTATTTTACGAGTTGGCTTATTTTTATGAATTTATCTGACATCATATGTTTGTTTAAGTACAATTTGCTTTCATGCTTACCTGTCACTTTTGTCTTCTGAATGGAACCTTAATAAGCAAAGTTAAAACTTGCTAGTGGCACTTAACACACACTGCGCTTATAAATTCCCGTACCCAAACAGTTGATGTACAAGTTGCGTTTTTCAAGGTGTCAAAGATCAAATCAGAAAGCATAAGAAAGGTGAGAAAAAATATATATAAAATCAGATAAACATTGCCACTGAAAATCCGACACTCAGATTGATTACCAAACTGAAGTATCTGGCAATAAAGGCTGTCAGCCAAGAAAAATTGTTGACAGGACCAAGGTCTCAATTTAATAAATGGGAGGCATTTTGTCATTTTTGACATTATTGTGCAACAAACATACTCTTGTCCTTTTTCTAATGGACTGTGAACTTCCAAACCGTGGTTTAAAGCAGAGGACGAGCATTTGCTTTGGAAACAAGCAAGGATTTAAACTAATAGCTTTTGACAGAGTCGGTCAATACACCGGTGAAATAAGGCAGGGCTGAGGTCCCATAGTCAATCGTAGGTCAGCCCACTTCCTCTCAGAAGACCCAAGCGATCATTATGATAATTTGTCGCACCCGAGTGTTTTCTGGAGCAAAGCCCAAATGTGCAATTAACTAGCCCTATTTCTGCATTGTGTTTAAGCGCAGTAAAACTCAATGCAATTCAGGAAGATTGAAAACAGATCACAGGGATTATTTCAAATTGTCATTGGGATCGGTCACTGAAAAACTTTGAGTAGAGATGCTTTTTGGTCTCTTCCTCGCCTGTTTCTTTCACAACAAAAATATGTGTCAACACCCACAGGTTTCACCAGGAATAAGACGTGTCAGCTCTGCGCCGTGTTGTTTTTCTTTCTCTAAATGACTGCTCTTGTCTTGCAGGAGGTGGATACATCGCATTTAATTATTTCATTCCTTATATAATTAGTTATTTGTTGAGACAGGCGAAATGGCAACACTCTTCTCCGTGATCTCGATGTGTGGCATGGCAGGCCAAAATAAACATCCTCCCATTATGACACTGGTGACAGATTGCACGGCAGACACAGCCATCCGCCGCGCTCAGCGGTGAAGAGGGACAAAGCCGAACAGAAGCCTACGCCACTAACACAAAAGAAACGCCCACGCAATCTCCTCCATCTTGTGTGACAGGTAGATATAATGGAGAAATGTGTTGCAGGGCTGCGGCCAGGCGCCTGCCTGCTCGCCCGATTCCTCTGATACTCAAGACAGCTGCCTGACAGGAAGGAAAGAAACAAGATAACACAGAAAGAAACAGAAACACCAGGAGGGGGAACCTGGTCTGTTAACATGCTTTCTTATTGACCTTGGAATGAACTATCTTTATTACAATCCTCTGACGTGTTCCCATATAGAGTCGGAGGGTAACGTCAGGGCGGCTGAGAGTAAAAGGATGTTAAAATCCAACATTGAAACACAAAAAATCATATTAAGGGCTTGATCCCAAGCTTCATACACATTCGGACTGAGCGGGCATGACCCTCTCTTTAAACACTCACCATGGTATCAATCAAAAAGAAAACCAAAAAAAGTAACCATCAAAATGTCAAAGCTAGTCTTTTCAAAGCAGCGGAAATGCAAAGGGATCAGTATCATGGTTTAAACGCCATTTATTTCAAAAATGTGAATTCGAATCCTGGTCTACTTGTGTGTAGTAAGATGTTATCAAAGTGAAATCCTTAAAATCAAAGAAAAGACTGTTTACTTATCCTCATGTCATATGACTTTCTTCGCAGAACACAAAAGAAGATATTTTGAAGAATGTTGGTAATCAAACAACACTGGCCACAACCCACTGAGACATTTCTCAAAATATTTTCTTTCGTGTCCCATGGAAGTGTCATACAGATTTTGAATAAGACGTTAAAGAGTAAGTAGCATATGGTTTTTTAGGTCCTACTTTAGTTTATGGAGTGTCCAACAACAAGTTTATGTTCATAGAAGGTGTAAAAACACTATTATGTCGTAATAATAGGTAATTATTCTTACCTTACTTCGTGACTGACTATCAAATGATTTGTTCCGCGATTCATCCGTCTAATCCCCTCCTATCCCCTAGCCTTGTGTCATGTGATTGGTCAGATGGTGTAGCTGTGATTGGTCAAACGCGTTTGAAACCAGCAAGGCGGGACAAGAGCGCTGAGGGTATGACGCGAGTGATGATAATGAGTGTCAGCTGTGTTGCACGGGTATTGCATCTCTTTAGAGTAGAACGGTAGCATAAAAGGACGAGCGACCGGAGTGTACGACGAGCGAGGACCAGGGCTAGATTTTATATTGTGTTTCATTTTTTTTTTTGTGGCCGGCAGTTGACCGTGCGGGAGCTGGCTGCATTTTACTTTCGTTTTGTGGTTTGTTTATTTTTTATTAAAAGTTTTTGAACGTTCACTGGTGACCGCCTCCTTCCCATTCCTTGAACTTGTTACAGGGTTCATCATGTGTCGCAAATGGAACGCCTACCATCATTGCTGGATTACAGTTTACAGGTTACATATGGGTCATGACCGAAAGGACAAGATCCCGATACAGGCGGCCGAAATGAACTTTCTCCGCAGGGTGGCTGGGCGATCCCTTAGAGATAGGGTGAGAAGCTCAGTCACTCGGGAGGATCTCAGAGTAGAGCTGCTGCTCCTCCACATCGAGAGGGGCCAGCTGAGGTGGCTCGGGCATCTTTTCCGGATGCCCCCTGGACGCCTTCCCGGGAAGGTGTTCCGGGCATGTCCCACCGGGAGGAGACCCCGGGGAAGACCTAGGACACGCTGGAGGGACTATGTCTCCCGGCTGGCCTAGGAATGCCTTGGTGTCCCCCCGGAAGAGCTGGAGGAAGTGTCTAGGGAGAGGGAAGTCTGGGCATCCTTGCTTAGACTGCTGCCCCCGCGACCCGGCCCCGGATAAAGTGGAAGAAAATGGATGGATGGATGGATATTATATACAGTATATAGATAGCCTAGTCCATAGCAGGATATACAAACTGTAATACCCCAAAAATAACGGTACATGTTAACGTTAGCGTTAAATGCATTAGCTAAACACAGATATAAGGTAAACAAACATTTCTTGAAGTTCAGACAAAAATCAATAGTCACACTTACAGGTTGTGATTCGGTAGAGCTAACAGGTCCAAATAAAGTTGATATTTCCCTCTTTCAAGGATAGTCTTTTAACAAATCCCGCAGTGAACGTGCCAAGATTATTGAAGCAACCTTCAGTGAAACGACGCGCACACAGTAAAACCCTGGGGTTATAATCCTTTGGCGTCATTTGAAAATGAATTGTAACCATTGTTTCCTCAGAAGTTTAAATAAGACGCACTTAGTTTCACAGTGCAGAAAACAGGTTTAAGACGGCGCCCATCGCGAACGAGCAACAGTGTTTATCGGAGCAGAGTGAAGTTTTTGCGGCAGTCCTAGCAAAACGTAGGCATAATTATGTCTAGTGACATTGATACGCGGCGGTACTCGTTCACGGCTCGCTTGCATGATTCAGAGTCAACTCCCTTTTTCACAAGCCAATAACTTTCACCTATTCACCTTCAGACTTACAACTTGGCAGACTGCGTACTTTCAAACACTGCAACATAACACACTGGATGAAATGTAATTTTCATGATCTAATGCTACTTACTCATTAATAAATTATGAGTTTTTATTATTGGATTTATAATTCCTTAAGGATAGTATTAAAGCTTCTATTCTTTAGTTTTTTTATGGCTTCTTATAATCAAGCCAAGCAGTTGGCTCAATGAAGGAAAAAGAGCACATGCTTCATCCTTTGTTGTGGTGATAGAGCCTATATTTGCAGTCACACAGGAGAGTTGTACACACATGTAACAAAGAAAATAATTGTGTCACCCTAAACCAGTGTTTTTGATCTTCCCAGCGCATGATGACAAAACCTTTTTATCTAGATGCCAATTTGTGAACCTGTCTCAAAGACACTGGGCACCCACTGTTGTTAGGATGTAACCTACTGGAATAGTCTAATAAATAATATAATAGTCAAAAGTAAATAAATTTGAGTTATTCTAGTGAACGGAATCATTAGACTCCGGTCAACAAGAAATTAAAATCAAAATCCCTACACCATGCAAATTATTACATACATTTGCAACAGTCACAAAAGTTATTACGAGTGCAGCAGCTCATTTATGTACAGTATGCATTTTCCAAGTAGAGTAGAAATGCAAATGGTTCGTCATTTGTCTGCAAACTCAATTAAATTAAGGGCCTGCTGCGTGCATATGTTGTATGGTGAGCTCACAAAAATTGTAATATTTGTGTTTTTGAATAAATGCTGATTGGGTTGGTCTACAAAATTGAAGCTTGTTTTCTTGCACTGTAATGGCCATCGGCAAGAAACAAGATTAATATAGTGTACATTCTCTATCAATAATGGAAATTAGCAAATTAGCCTTCTAGCAAATTTGCATATGTTTTATTCTGCCTGGCAGTATGGTAAAGAGGGCAGATGGCTGAGCTTCAGTAAGAACACCATCTCATCTATAAACCACTGGATAATACACAGTCAACAGTAGATCAACAGAGGCTTTTGCCTTAGAAAGCGCAATTGAAAGTCTACACAAGGTCATGCTGTAGCAGAAGCAATGTGGGTATACATCATGATCCTTTGTTCAAAAGATGCCTTGTAAAGTGTCATACCTGGGGATGTTATGGTCAGATGGCATTTGGAGAAGATATGAGTCTGGCCAACAGAGAGAATAACATTGTGACATACTACATAACATTCTGTCCGCTTACATAATTTAATAGAAAATAATGTTACACGTTGAATGAAAAAAGATTTGTAGGGATTCAATTATTTCATTGTTTATTTGCTTTTTAATTCAAAATATATATGCCTTTCTTTTTTTCTTAGGAGCATAACAGAAGATATTTCTCGTTGGTTTTGTATACATGCAATGGGAGTCGATGGGGGCCCATGTTTTTTGGTTACCAACTTTCATAAATTATCGTCTTTTGTATTCTATGGTAGAAATAAATTCATACATGTTAGGCATGACATGAGGCTAAATTAATTATTACATAATTAAAATAAATAAAAGTATGTGCTTACGTGATACTAAAGAGTATATGCAGTATACTATACAGCACAGTACTGTATAAACATTTCTAGTCTCCTAATGATACAAATAATTGCTAATTTGCAGCTAATTGCTATCAAGTATAAGCCAACAGATTTGGCCCTAGCTCATATTTAACATGGAAGCCTTAGGAAATGTTCCTACAATATTAGCCCATTACCATAAATCACCTTTAGCTTGATAATTATACAGCCCTTCCAACCTTTTCCCTCAGCCATGCGGGGTACACAAACTCTCTCAACCAGAGAAATAACACAGCTTATTACAGAGCGCAATGTTTCCAAATGAGACCATTCGGGAATCAGTAATAACAAGCTGATGGGGCATTGACAAGGCAATGTGCAGTGTGTTGTTTGTGTTTTTCCTTCTAGAACTGCACACCTCTCCCTTTCTCTTGGCTGATGACCACTCAAGTCTATGAACCCTGTCTTTGTCCCTGGGTATCGGTGAGATGGGCTGAAGGTGGTAACAAGACTTGCAGCACAGACTGCGGGGTGCAGGTAGATCAAAGCTTCAGTCTACAGGGAGTGTACTGTGAAATTCACAATGTGACAAAAGCGCCTGGGTCTTGTCCTCCTGTTCTTTAACACTCATTTTAAATCCCTCGTCATTCTGATCAAAGCCTGGACCCGCGGACCGGAGAAAACTCCCAACAGCCCAGGGAAAATGTCAAAATGGAGAAGGAGAATTTTAAGAGGATTGGCTGCAAAATGACTCGCGCAGATTTATTCGAGAAACCAAAAAATCAAGTTTACTAAGAAATTCTACTTCTCCTTTCTTTTGGGAGAAATAATGGTCGATGGTGTTTAAAACTACTATTTATTTATTTATGTTGTTGTTTTAATTACTTCAACAATCAGGGGAGCCATTCCCAAACAACGACGTAACTCACTGCTTAACCACCATGGTACGATGCATCATTGGGGAAATAAACTGCAGTTACGACTGTTTCCCAAAACCATAGTAACTCTGTTGGAGGTCACACAGGTAATAGAGTAACAACGTCTACTGATAAATATGTTCATACAATACATTTAAAGCTCCTTTTGTTATTCTATTTCTATTCTTTTTATATGTATATAGTTTCCTCCTGCGTCACTCCCTCCAGGGATGCCCCTGGGTCCTAGAGCCCATACGTCTGCACACATGTGCACTTTTAAAAAACAGTATGTTAATTCCATTGACAAACAAAGCCCACGTTTGCCCAAAGTTTTTCCTTTGCGTTTTTTAAAAGCTTCACATACACATGACAACGTTATCAAAATGGTCTGCATTTACACGGATTCAGGAAAACGGATAAAAACGCTGTAGTATGCACACGAGGCTAGTGGATGGTGATGTTATTGTGTAAAGAGACAGGACGTCCCTTGGTACAAACACATGCACAGTTATAAGCCAAAAGTGCTTTTAAGAAATGTTGGTCGACGTACGGTATATATGTGTTTAAAGTCTGGCGAGTGTAAATAGTGTGTCTCCGCTGGTCTTATTGATGCAGCAAATCCACATTTTACTTGGGAAACATTAATATATGGTCGAGCAGCGAGAGCTCACAGTACCGAAATGCCGCCATATTGTTTTGGATATATTCGCGTGACTTACCCATCGTTTTCATAAAGTTCCGTCTTGCAGTTTACATGGAAAGGAAAACAGCGCCGTTGTCAAAAGTTGCACTTTGAGACCTGTTTTCAAAAGTTTGCTTTTTCAGTATGCAAAAACGCTGTTTTTATCTAAACGAACGGCTAAAACACATAAAAAGTTTTCAGTTGTAAATGTCATCATGTTTACTGCCTCTAAAAGACATAAAATGGAATTTGTATGTATTTGGAATAAAGTAATACATACATGAAATACATACTGCATGTTGTTTGCTTATTGTGCTCAAAAGCATGATGTGTGTTAGTCTTAATGTTATAAAGGAACTATGCATCTATGCAATATCTCATTTCAGAGTCTGTTTCACGCAAATACTGATGTGATCTTTTGTAGAATATCTTTTTGTGATTATTGAATAATCCAAAAAAATTCTGTATTTGACTATGTCTCAGCATCATCGGTACAGACGGTTTGAATTTGCAAACACAGATAGATCACTTTCTAAATGACAGCGGTCCTTTGTTTGAATCTACATATTACAGAATGAAATTTTATACAGTTTTAATGGTTTCTTCTTTGGGTTAAAGTCTGCTTTCATGTGATAAATCAAAATGTGAAAAAATCATTTATTCGCAAATTGTCTTTTTGTTTACATACTGGAATTGGCTGGTTTAGGGTCTAAAAAAACCCTGCCTTGATTTTTCCCTAATCAGTTCACTGGTGTTTTCAGCATGATTAGCTTTGTGTAATTAAAAAAAACATTAAATACATTTTTAATCAATTGAAGTGTGTTAAAATCTGTCATGTTTATACAAAAAAGCAAGACAAATAAAAGTATGAAAGCAAGTTAGCTTGAAAGGAAGTTATACAAGAGAAACAAATCTGTAATTTCATCCACAAGGCAGCTTGAAGAATTATCATAATATAAGATGACATATAGCAGATATTTTATATGCTTTCAATTTTATATTCAGACATTATGAGTACCCGAATGACATGCCATCTAAAGAAACTATAGAGAATTTTACCGTTTGAGCTTAAAGGGATAGTTCACTTATACATTTGTCTTGATTTATGGACAAAAGAGCAAGTATTACAAACAGTGCTATTCTCCCTTGCAGAAAGTCATACAGATGTGGAATAACTGGGCAAGTAAATAATCTATTTTACATTTTTGGGTGACCATGCCTTTAATTAATTTTCCTTTTGAACAGTAGATTTTAGTGTTGGCTTATCTCACATACCCCTGCTGGTCCCTCTGCAGACCACCTCCTGTCTCCATACTCTGATGTTCTCTTTATCTTCTCTCCTGTGCAGCGTAGTGCAGGGTATTTATATTCAGGAGAGCTCTGCAAATGGAATTAAAAATTACATTCGATACATCCAAGCAAAAATAATATGGCATATTCGTCACTGAAGGTAAACAAAGGCTTTGGGATCACAGACATCTTTGATCACCCTATGAATCAAACATGTTGTGCTGTAATCTTAGGGCATGATAAATATTTTAGATCGTTTCCTACTTTGCACTGAATTGTTCTTGTAAAGTTCATAAAGAACGATCTGGGAAAAAACAAAGAGACCCGAATTAAATCTTTAAATATGAATTACATATTACAAATTGTTCTGAATTTTATGTTTTATTTTCACGTATTTTTGCATACACTGCAAAAAACTGTAATTTTACAAAATTGTTAAAACATGTAATTTAACATGAAAAATAATGTTGTATTTTAGTATGGTGCCCCAGAAACCAGGAAATTTCATTTATTATGATTTTTTTGAGCAATAAGAAAATGTAAAAATAAAGATAAAGACTACAAATTCATGTAGTCATTCACTTGACAAAAACTGTAGTTTTATGGTATTTTTCCTGCACGCCAACTAACGGAATATTATGTTTTCATGGATTAACTGGAATTTTTACAGTGTAGGTACTCTAGTAAAAGCAAATGTCTTACGTCTTGTATTATCTTTTAAATGGTAATGATCAGGGCTACGTTTCCCGATTACGTTGTCTCTTAGCTCGCTACGAAGACTCCAAAGGTACACCTTAACTCAAGATATACCTTTTCTAGGCATGTTCCCCGAACTATACCTTTTGAGGTTACTTAAGGCAAACCTTATTAAGTGTGACTGGTGCTGTCTGTGGTGCTGCATAGATTGATATCGATGCCTCGAGAATCGATTGTTCGCTCTACCTTGCTTTATAGAGTGAGTAAAGTGTTGACAAAAAGGTTTATTATGAAGAAACGCTTTAGAAATAATAGAAATTGCATTTATCAGGGCTCACTGAAATAGTATAAAGAAATAAAGAAATGTGTGTGTGTGTGTGTATGTATTTATTTATAATTTTGCAAGTGTGCGATCACGCACCCTCACGGCCATATGTTTTCTGCGTTAACCAGCTACATTATCTGTCTGTTTGGCTTTGCTTGTTTTTGAAAGGGTCATTTAAATTCTCATAGTTTGCCATCGTGTGTTAATGTTCTCCCCAATCTGTGTTGCTTCACATTATTGGCATAAATCACTCATTTGTGTATAGGGACAAGAGTCACATCCAGAATGCCAATCACTCGCGGGACACCCACAATGGCATGGAAGCCTTGATGTGCCTCCATCACGTTGTACCTGGCAAAAGGCATGCGTATGTAATCGGTGGCATGACGGAGCAGGATGTTTGTCGCTGAATGAACGGATCGCCACACCCAGGTCTATCTCAGCCCATATTCATGCCCAAACTACTCCAGAAAACTCCCCATGGCATAAAAACGAATGAAGCAGCTGATTTTCGGGGCTGAAGGGGTAGCTCTGTTGAGTTTGTCTCGACAAAAATGGGTTCAACAAGATGCAAGAGCTGCAGAATTTGCTCACGTGGCACGTTAAATTTGTGTAGAATTTTCTCTTCTGACATGGTAGTCAGGGGACTAAAATGTTCTCTTATGAAATTGTGCACATACACTAACTATTCGATGTCTTGCTGCCATAGTTTGACCAAACTCCCCATAACGTTCATTCCCTTTATATAGACTACGCCTTTCCTGTCAAACAGTTTGCCAGCTGATGTGCCTTGGGAAATAGGCTGTTATTAAAAACGCTGACAACCATCCGTGTAGCCTACGACAATTTTATCCATGAAAACACTTCAATAGCCTACACTGAGTATATTAAACCCAAGTATTTTGTTTTTTTAATTAAAACTACTTTAAAGTAAAAATTTAAATGTAATACTAAATATAATATTAAATTATTATATTACATTATATATGTGAAATTAAACAGCAAAGTAGAAAAGCTTTTCGCATAGCGGCATGAACCATCAAAGGCGATAAGGTATAGCTAAGCAACCTGGTCTCATCAATTTGCGTATAAATAACACGCTGTTGCATTATCGTCTAATCGTCAAAGTTCGATTTTGCGTGCATATGATACGTCGATGATTCCTTGTACCTCGGTGGAGAGCAGCCATTTTTAAACATACATCAAGAGGAAACACTGAAATAATTAAAATAATACTGTTAGGTTTAGGGTTTGGGTTAGGGTAGAGGTTAGAATATGCACGGACGCTAACATTAGGTTTAGGGTTGTGTGTTTGAGGACAGGTTAATGAGACAAATTGCTGTTTAATATGCACACACGCTAAATTGGCGTATCATATGCACGCAAAAATAGGAGTATTGTATTCACGCAAAATCGAACTTTGGCGTGCATTTGGCGTGTGTTATTTATACGCAATTCATGCGAATGGGCTGAGCTAAGAGCGGTCCAGACCAATCTGACAAAGTACGACAAAAGGTATACAGTACCAAACTAAGAAGGTTTCGGGAAACATGTATTAACATTAAAGTACAGCTTAAGAACGACGTAGCGTTAAGAAGGTTTTGGGAAACCATGAAACTTATATTTTAGTATATTTTTACATATTTTTAGTATATTTTATTATACTTATATTTAGCATATATTTTAGTTGATAACAAGAAGAAATGATCATAGAGCGATATGAGAGACATGAAAATAGTTCTGTGATGCAGTAACATGGCAGTGAGTTACTGTTTTTTATACAACAGTATTGCAGAATCTACTTTTTTAAAATAACAAATAAATTAAAAACCTTCAAAAAAAAGATACTGTACAGACAAAAAATATTCCTAAACAATCTAAACATAAATACAATATGCAAAACTAAACGTGTTTTATCTCTCCAGTCTGAACACTTTAAGTCTGGCAGAGTTTGACAGTAGAGACAGTAGAGCACTGATGTAAAAAATGCTGGTAAATCTTTGTTTGGGTTTGATAAGCCTCGCTAATCCTTCTCCGCCTGTTTAGACCATGTGCTGCAGCCGTGTGTAAGCAGAGACCAGATTAGGATCAAGAAACATGATAACATCCGGACCGGAACATTGTTTATTACTGACCCCACTTCATGTTAGATTAATTTTGATGGCATTTCAGACTGTCTGCGTGATGGAGTCTTATTTTTATTTAAATCTGCATCGTATGTCCAAAATAAACATAAATACAATACGGTTAACGTTCAAATTATCGTGTCTGGAACTATAAAATAATTGATGATGTCCATTTTTTTGGATAAGCTATGCAAAAGCAGGCCCATAGTTGTATAAGATGGATGAATATAGATGATTAGAACACTGGCATTCAAGAGTGGTGAAAATGTAAGTGCCAACCGCATCACAGTTTCAGATACTATTGAAAAGAAAAACTACTTTGTAGGAGTCTGAATGTGACAATCTGTTCTCTACTGTCAGCTTACTGTTCCTCTGCTCTCTGATAAATTGTTCAAGGCATTAATTTCAGCCATATTATATATTTATTTTAGAATTTTCTACAAAACAAATATAACCTTTTTTCATAAATGTGATTTGAGGTAAATGACAGATATTATCTGTTGCTTATGTTGCTTGTATTTGGAATAAAGTAAACATCTGTAAAGTATTTTTATAAACCCGGTGATGCTGTGTGTCCATTATGTCGCAAACATTGGATGAATAACAAAAATAGGGAATCAAACAAGGGTTAAGAACAAAAATGTTTCATCAAAAGACACACAAGGCATGATTATTGAAGGTTTTCACGTTTCTTCACTAACTACAGTACTAGTTTTCCCAAAAATATTGCATACCAGTCATCTACTACCATTCTTTACATGTTACTCATTCAACATGATGCCCACACTATTATTCAGTGATACATTTGACAAGCATTTAAACAGGGAAATCTACAAAAAAGCATTATGCAATGTTAAGTTTTTCCAGGTTCCCCATTCCAGTCATAGCCTGGAATCTAATGGCAGGTTCATTCAGACCTCTATTTATGTGCAGGAATAGAATTTGAAGGGAAGCCGAGAGGCATTAATTCCCCTGGCATGGAAACTCATCAGGGATAATAATTGAATGCCTTGTCGTTTTCCTGATATACGGGTCAGAGCTGCCTGCTTTATGACTGAATGCATGTCTGCAAATCTCATGTGAACAAGGCAAACTGGACTTCCATCGGATTTGAATTATGACTGGGATGTTTTAATAAATGTCGCTCATACAGGAAATGGAGCAGGACTTGTGGCGTAATTTATCTTTCAATCTTTACCTGTATTTCAGTTCTGGCATGTTTTGTAGTTGAGTGAATCAAGCAAGATATTGCATGTTTGAAAGCAAGCCAGAGCAAAAAAATACAGGAATTGATCAGTTAGAATGGACCAGGCTGAATTTTCAGTGTATCATTTATATTTATTTCTACCTGATCTCACGGGAATTCGTATTACGATTTTCCGAGTTGGCGTATTCGTATAAATTTGTACAGAGAAATGCAATACTGAAACCCCACCCTTAACCCCGCCCCTAACCCTTACGTCACTAGTGCGAAAGCAAATTACACTTTAATGTACGAGATTGTTAGAATTCATTCGGATTAACCAAAATTAGCCACCTTGTATAATAGTCAAGATTTTGCTGTGATATTTTGTTTATTTAAGCATAAATTCATAGAAATTCGTAACTATTGTACGAGGTGGCTAATTTGAATTCGTACAATGTTAAAATGCACGATTATTAGAAAAAGCAATAATGAAGCCACACCCCTCAATTTATGCGTCACTGATTTGAAACCAAATCGTAAAAAGAATAAAAAAGATTATAGCTGGTTTATTTACTTTTTATTTATATGCAAATGTTTAATGATACATTATTATATTCAAATTTGAATAGATACTTGATATTTTACTCAAAAGTTACTAATTTAATATATAAAGAAAATATTAGGACAAAATGCAACTTTGTATTTTATTTAAACACTGAATTATTTGAATTGAGTTCCTGCAAAAACCACAAAAGGCTGTCAGTTTTCATAGATGCCTTAAATTCTTTCAAAACAAAACTTAAAAACGTTACACCATTCAAGCTGTCTCATTCCAGAAGGAAAATAATAAATTAATCTTTTCATATAGTTCCATATAAAAAACATTTTCTTGCTTATTTTTTATGTTTTCAAGACTCAATGATTAATAATACAATCAGAATACCTTTTAGAAAGTGTCAAAGTTCCTTTGGGGTCATATTGAACAGTTCATTATACACACAAAAAGCATTACTTTTAATAAAAAAATTCAAATACTACATAAGCATGTAAATGCAGTTGTTACTTCCATACATTTTATATCTTTAAGAGGTTAGCAACAGATTAGAACATAGGGCAGTGAAACGACACTAATGTGTATAACATTAAACAGTCAGGCTTTGTGTTTAACGATGGCAAAGACCTGAGGTCTCCGGCCTTTGAAGCAGAGCACGTGTCTTCTCACACTACCATCCTGTCTGACGCTTTGAAAAATGACACCGCAAGGTTCATTTACAGAGAGATGGGCCGGCAATGACACATTGACAGTTTGGTTGCAATGACAGTGAAGGTTGAGTCTTTGATTTGCGGTTTCTACTTTTCCTGGCAGGTGTCTCCCCAACACCTTGTTTGAACGAGATAACAGCCTCCTTTTCCCAAAGCCATTTAATGAAAACATTGAAAATAACATGTTGCCTCATTTGTTTTAGGGCGAAATGTCAATTTTAGCCTTATTGATTTGGGACCAGGGGCTTACATGTGGTTCTGTTATAAACATCAAAGCAGCAATATGTGGTACTGTACCAGACTTCTAACGCAGGGGGAGTTCTAAGGTGTGAAACTGTTTAAGAAATAAAACAAAGCCTAATGCTTTTAACATTGTGGGAATAGCAGTGTTTTATCTCCTAAAGTGAAGCGCATTTTCAAATCAACTCTTTGACGCTGATGCAACATCAATACCGTTGACCTACGGGAAGGTATAAAACCAGTGCCTTCTTGGAGAACCACGGACCGGTTATAAATCAAGGGTTACGCAGTGCAGGAGTGCAGAGCAGGTGCCTTTCGGCAAACTCTGATCGAAAGGGCACCAAATGGGCTTATTAAAGTTTTTTCTCACACCATCTGGGAGTGAGAAAAGGGTAATGTGTGACAGAGTGCGGTTGATGCTGTTCCCATATGGTCTACTACAACGTGATTTAGGGCTTGTTTGAGTCACACAGAGTAGAGATGATGTATATGAGTTCTTCCTTAGCACAGTTGCTGATCAGCTCAGGGTTCCAGTGCTCAGGGTGTATTGGTCTTTCGTGCAGTTTCATGAATGCGTACCACCTAAGGGTTGGTCGAACGGTTTAGTTTTCTCTCAGTCATTGGCATCTTTGCACACAGTAGGGTGTATATCAGTGTTGACAAATACTTTTTTTCATCTAGTGGCAGCGCTCGCTACTGCAATCGTAACAGAGCAGAAAGTATTCAAATGGAGCGCATTCGCGCTAAATAAAGATATTAGAGGATATGGCAGCAAGATCATCAACATAACTGTTCCTAATCGCATGTGATGTGTTCAGCTTGGCTATGTAGACGCGCTGCTCAAGTTTTGAATGGTTCATTGTGACTCGCTGTATGGATCATGGAACAAAGCCGAAGTCCAGATCAGGATTTGGTGCATTACCGCCACCGACCGTTACAGGTGTGGAGCGCGTCATTCACTTAACCAGCAACACCAAAGCAAATAGAAGAGCATACAGAGATAGCGCAACTACAATTGTGTTCAAAATTAAAACATATCGTTTATTTCTATAAATTATATATTTGTGCACATCAGTTTTTTTACTATTGACGGTACTCACAAAAAACTAAAAACAATATTTTCACACATTTATACATTTGGATATTATTACATTTACATTACATTAATTCAGTCATTTTGCAGATGATTTTATCCAGAGTGATTTTACAGAGAGTTCAGGGAGAAATAATAGAATAGGTGCTAATACCAAGTTACTAGTTTCCACAAAAGCCAGAACAATACCTGTGGAGAGAAAGAGAGAGGTTTTTGTCATTTTTCATTTGTCTGTCAAGTATTCAAAGACGATGGCCTTTCTGACTGCGCACTTCTCCGCCCTCCTCTGCTGGCCTCGCTGTGTTGTCTTTGGTCGATATTATCAAATAAAAATATGCTAAACTTGAAGCCTGAAAAATAATCTGCGTGCACATGGGACTGTTTAACATGGTGCTGTAAATTGACTTGCAGCACCTGCAACTAACCCAATGCAGTAGTTAATGTGACGTAATCCCATCAGGGATCACGATTGATGGAGAGGAAATTCCTAAGGCTGATGGCTTTTTATTTGCATGGTATTATTTTTTTAACTTAACTAATGTTTTATATTTTGTTACACTTATTGATTAAATACGCTATTTCTAATAAAATAAAGATTTCTGGAAATCATCCTGCGACCCCGCCCTCGCGGCCTTACTTTGGGAACCCCTGTTATAGGGATCGTTACCTCCAAATTTCCAATATACTGTAAACCCAGCTCTATCCATCTTTTATGCCCTCATTGCTTGCCGACTGTACACCAGAATGAACAGATGAAAAACCCACACTAACTGCAGAAGTCAGTGACTTCATTTTGCTGATGACGGCCGCTTTAACCTCAGGGGAACCAGCACAGGTGCTAACACAGACAAACGCACACACCTGCAGCTGTCTTCAGACATTCTTTTTGCTCTCGCTCTTAAGCGCCAAATCTAACCGGCTGAACTCTGCACTCGCGTGAAGTGAAAGCACAACTATCATCTTTTATTGCTTCAACTAACGATGCCACCACCAGGTTACTCATCTGTCTTAAAGAGAGCGACACGGTCCAGCAAACCCTCTAATAGTTTAAATCATCCGCGGTATCTGTCGGCCACAGATGTCTCCGTCATGCCAGGCTGCTAATTAGAAGGGTAAAACACAGGTGAGAGCACAAATGAAAGGACAATTTTTCACATCACAAGCAGGTGTAAGAATATAATGTTGAGATAATTAATAATAAGGATGCAACACATTTTCAAGACCAGATTTTTTAAACCTCCTGACTGCTTCTGGCACAGTCAACAAAATCCTTCAGACGTGTGGTCTGGTCCTGATGAGGAAAAGTATCACAGGGGGTCGCCAGGCATGTTCTGATTGGCCGGAGATCTGCAGGGGCAACGCATGCTGGCGGTAAGCGTGGAAAATGAGCCCGGACGACCAGGTGTGTGCCGACGACTCGTGAATCCTCACCCTTCTGTACGGTCTTCACAGCCGCAGAACACTTTTCATCTCACCTAATCTCATTATGATTTTATGGCCTGTGCTGCCCGGGGATGCGAGGCTTTAGCGCACAGAGCTGCCAAATAGATTCCCTTCAAGCTGCCGCAAAAGAGAAACCAAATTAGAGCAGAAATCTTCATCCCCCCTCCGGTTCTGACTTGATAGAGTTGTTTTTTGACTGGAATGGGAAGTTGAATTGTTACTGTTTGATAGCACGGGTTTATTTTTGCTTCTTTTGATGATCCTAGATAGCAGTTGTACTATAATAGCTTAACTTGGGTAAGGCTAATGACGGCCAATTAGCTGGAGCCTGGAGAGACAGTTATTTTCTAATGTCTCTGGTCTATAAGTTGTTTTTAAAGGAACATTACAACTGACTAATAACATGGTTCAGAGGGTGAAATGGTTTGAATGAAATGAACCCATAATTATATTGATTTTCAGAAATAATTTGAGAGGCAAAAACCACAATTATGTACCATTAAAGGAGGAAACATCCACAATAGGATTTATGAACGTTAAATATTATGTAATTGTTGTGCCCCATATTCAAAATATTTAAACTCACCCTTCTTTTATTGGTGACACAGATAACTCCGCCCTAAACCCATGGCATTGAATGAGCCAATGTGCTTAGTCTGAGTGACAATGCTGCCTGTGAAGGAAATTTCTGGCAATCTATATCTTCACTGTTGTAAGCAGGGGCACTTACACAAAAATTGTAGCATCTACAGTTCCAAGAACAACTAATACTCTTCTTTCTAAAGCTGATCTGGACAAAGCCTTTGAGGATCTGCTGTTTTCTCAGCTTTTTGTTCAAAACGTTGCATTTTTGAAGACACTGACCCACAATCGAAATTATAAATAAAGAAAAATAAAATGCAGAATAAAAAGAATAAAAAGATTATAAAGAATAAGAAGCTGTTCTTTAATTTAATACATTGAAGGTTCCTTTACTCACAAGAAGAAATGATTTGTTAAAACAGTCTAAAATTCTGGCACTGAAAAAAAAAAACACTGGTGTGAGATCAGCAATACCAATAAATCAGTACTGGTAATTATCAAGCATGAGAAGTTAGAATGATCCTTTTGATCTGTGAACAAATAATAGGAGTAGGCTTATGAGCAAGTCAGGGCGTGCTTACGTAATAATTGCTTTGGTCCAACATAGCAATATGACGCAAATGCATTTAGTCCACACAGTATAATTTAGAAGTCAAAGAAAGCAGTTATTCAATTTGTAATTGTCTAATATGATGTTGTTTGGTCTAGAGCAATTGTATGAATTCAAACGTTTGGCACAAACATGAAAAATAATCAAAAATACGGGCCTGAACATTCTGATAAAAAGTCAAACCTTGCCATGTTTTTAAACAGATTCCTGACGGCACTGGCAGTTTACCAGTATTTTGGTACTATTGGTATTTTACCGGTTAAAAAACAAAACACTGCTGCTTGTATACCGTATCAGCACAATACACACAAAAAACAGTACAGTTACAGTACACGTGAACCTCATTGCTTAACGTTCAGATCTGTATTCAAAATCTTCATAAATACACAATATCACTATAAAATATCCTTCAGGCGCATATATAATTACGTGCCTCCTCTCTTGGGTTTGTGCCCAGTACCCCCTCCTCCTTCTGATGCTAATTTAGTGTTGACAGTGTGTCACATTAGGTGTGGATGACACTGTCCATCTGGCCAGAGCACAGAGGCTATTCTTAACACAGCACACAGGGGGAGCGTGGGAGTGTTCACTGACAGAGCCATTTCTGTTTCTGGAATGTGGGTTGGAATAGACATACACACTCACACTGAGACATGTCCAAAGGTCAACACACATGCGCACACATTTTGACAGATAAACAGAGAGCATTTTAGTGATATTTACAGTGCTAATTGAATACATTTGAAGAAAAACAGTAGTGGCCAAAAGTGATATATAAAAAATATTATTGAAGACGAATGAAAATATTTGTTTGCATGTTGCATTGGTGTGTTTAGAATGGTTAAAAAATGTTACTACACCAGAGGATCAATTAATAACAAATAAAAATGTGCATTGCTCAATCATTAATTTCTTCAGCGATTTTTGTTTATTAATGCATTTTTGGTATGCACTAGTTGGACTTTTGCCAAATTCTGTCTGATAAACAGCTGAAAAGTCTAAAACATTTTTTCACTTTAAAATAGGGAACAATTCTCACTTTTAACTAGTTGCTGATTAGATGCCTATTTTTATTATTACTTAAAAAGCACATATTCAACATGAACATATTCTACTTCTCTAATCCTACCTAATACCTAAACCTAACAACTACCTTACTAACTATTAATAAGCAACAAATTAGAAGTTACTGAGGCAAAAGTCATAGTTAATGGTTTATTAATACCCAGAATTGGACCTTAAAATAAAGTGTGACCAAAATATTAAACCCCACGGGACATCACTTTTGGCCACTAGTGTAAATGAAAGAGAAATGTTTGTATTGTACCATAGCTTCCCACCTATCTTTGATTAGTTTAATGTTAAATTCACCTTAAATGTTTATTCTCAAGATTTATTCTACATTAAAAAATTTACTTTGCTATCTGGGCTAGCTTCAACATACCAACAAACATTTCTAACGAGATTGTAGAACCGTAGTAAAATCACTATGCCTGACAAAGATGCAATCTGACATGATTCTTCTTCACTAAACATCACCGTAGTAACAGATAAACAGAACATTAACATACGCCAGTCAGCATGCCAACAAACATCACCGTTCCACTTCACAAGAGGACTGCAGTTATCGTTTCTGAGCTTTCCCGCATAAGAGCACCTGAAACTTTCAGATCCTTCAACCCAGACTCTCAAGCATACACCTCTGCATTTTTACCTGGACAGGTATAAATATTAATCATGCCCATTGTTAGAAGCAGCTTTATGGTCTTGACGTGAGCAAAACATCCTACCTCTCCTCAGCTCTCCTGTCTAATAAGTGACAGATTTGAACGTTTTTTTTTCTTTTTTGTTGAGCATGGCCCCATGGTTGGTTTGTACGCTGCACCTCTCCGTAAATGCAAGAGTCTGTGTGTGTGCGTGTAATAGCAGTAAACTCCATAGTAGTAGATAGCTGGAATGATTGACAAACTGCAACATTAGCATTCAGATCATGCCACTCCTTTGATATCTCCTAGCTGCAAGCCGGTGGGACGTTGGAATCATCCAACCTTTCTCTGTTTCCCCATCAAACCTGCTTTCCTACTTCCCGGCATATTCCCTCAATCCAGCCCAACTACAATTACAAATTCTTTGCTGTATGTTCTCTATGTGAGAACGCAAAGGCGAGGGAAGCCTGCTTCCTCCACTATGACAAGATGACAAAGTGATGACGAGATTAAATGATGTGATAACATGACAGATTTCGACACGGAAATTATAATAAATGCCTGGGGACACAGCACATCCAAGGTCAAACGGCTGAGAAATGCTCTTTGCCCGAGGGAAAATGCATATGGTCTTTGGCACATATGGCTGGGGAAAGAAAATGTAAAGCAGAAGTACATGAAAATCAAACTGTTAGCCATGATTTAGAGGACTCCATTCAAGCATTATTTGAGGCTGAAATGTAAGGTCGGGGTGGGTCGGTTTCTGTGTGCACAACATTTTAAAACATGCTCTCTGTGGAATGCAGGAAGCATCTGAGCGGAGTCTCAAGAGTAAGGAAAGATGATAAGAAAAAGGGTTTGTAGTATTTTGCATCAGTATGTCAGAAGGTTGTGCTATTGTCTCAGTATTACACATATCAACTAAATCATCTAACCGACACGTGTCCTGCATGCACAGTGATGAAGAGCTCATTCCATGCATGCCTAATCTCCTTACTGATGGACAACGCAAGATGGCATCACTTTAGGTGGTAACTAATCTTGTTATAGCTGTACGATGACAATAAAGAACTTGACACACTTCAGTGAAGGGAAATTGTGCGTGCACATTCAAAACATATTCCAGCAGGTGCATCAAAATAAGTAACTATTCATAAAAGAGATAAGGAAGAGTACCCTGTAAAAACACGCTTCAGAAATAAAATAAAAATAAAATAAAAGTAAACCTTTCCTTGTCAGGGTATTCGTTACTTTCTAAAAAGTTGTGTTGTGTAATGTAATGAATGTCATAAAAGTTTGAATCATACATATTGAAAGTTAGCGTTTTTATTCATTTGGCAACCTGGCAGTCTTACTAAACTTTACAAACAATCGAACGGGTTTGCAGGTGTCCTCTATAATGTAAATCAAAATGGCTTCTAGCATGTTGGTGTAGCCTCAGACGTCATGGCTATAAAGCATTGACTGATTGTCTGATGCATAATGTGCACAAAATTGGAAACATTTTAGGAGTTCATCTGCTTGCGTAAAGGGGTCAAATGACATGCCTAAAATGAATTTAACAATTAGTTTTCGATGTAATGTGTATACACGATTTAAGTTTAAAAAACGCTGTATTTTCCACACGGCGTGCATGTTTGTATCTCCTCTTTGACCCGCCTCTCTGAAACGCGCTGATTTTTTACAAAGCTCATCGCCCTGAAAAGCAAGGTGCGCTATGATAGGCCTATTAACCAGTGAGTAATGGGTCGAATACTGCAAGCATGTGATTGAAATGTAACGCCTCTTACTATATTCGGAACATCATGTTCCCAAGCAATTGTACTGAAAGACAGGTGATAAAATGTCATCGTGACTTCCTATATCAATTCGAACCCGAATCTGATACTGAAAATGAAGATGATCAAGCCGATACATAAATTTTGCCAGCGCGACTTGAGCAGGATGTAAAGGATTGGTAAGGTTTATTATTAGTTTTTATGTTAAATAGTTAAAAACTATAGCTAACCGTTTTACTTTTTATATACGACGTTATGAAGACTATAAACAAACAACCATATAAATCATACAGAGTTTGTGTGAGATGGAAACAAGCTCGCATTGCAGCAGGGAATGGTAACATAATAAATTGGCCCTTCTTGATCAACCAGTGTTATGCCAGGTCATGTTTTCTTTTTTTCATGTTGCGCACGTGTCTGCATTTGCAGATCACAAACACACGACAAACTCAACTCGTTTTAGTCCGTAACAAAGTCTTTTACAATGAAAATATACTTGAAGGCTGCAAATCTGAAGCGCCAGCGAAGTTGGAATGGTTGGAATGGGCTCACTTTTTAACCAAAGCTTTTGAACATAGCCGGTCTAAATCTCTCTCCCACGTTCGTGAAGCAATCATTGGTGAAATGGATTGTACTTTTCTGGAACAAGTGTGGTAAATAAAATGTAACCGCACGTTTTTAGTTGCGCATGACAAACAAAGAGTCTTTCTTTTCGCAACGAAACACACAGCATCTCTGTGTCAAGGCTGTGGCGGTGAAGATACATTGAGATTTTCATGTATGCCCACATTAATTGCGTTTGGGTATCATTATCAAAAACTATCCTTCAAAAGAACACTGTAAGTTGCTGTAAAACATTCCACATATATATGCTGACTAAATTCAATCACAATTATATCTTAAATACTGTACTTATTTGTGACAGTAATAATCACAGTCCCGTTATTGCAAATAGAGTATAAGGATGGAGTATTCTTTATCACATCATATGTGCTTTGGAATGAAGACAAAAAGAAAGAAATAAAGAAAGAAAGTCAACATTTCTTATGTGACAATGTATGAAGGGATTAAAATTGATTTTAAGTTTGTAACGATTTTTTATTATGTAAACATTGTTTTTTGTAAATACTTGTATTTTAATTTGTACAATGAAAAAAGGGAATTGTATAAAACACAAGTCATTTTTAAATAATCTACTGTATTATGATAATTAAAAAGCATATTTTAGTCGCTTTTGCTAAAATGCCTTAGATAAAACATTACTGGCGTGCATCTTGAGAAAGAACAATGGCATTAACATATTTAAAGATGTGGCAGAGCTATTTATTTTCAATTTCATTCTGACTATTAGACTGACTATTATCTCACAACTATTTTGTTCTATATTAAATGTTTTGACATGGTTAATTGTTTAGGACGGCTCCTAAAGTATGATATTTTTCCCTGTTTGCTTTGACGTCACAGCTAAGATGTCTGGCAGTGTTTATACAGTCCCATCAGCCAATCATTATCGTCATTATTCACTTAATGTTTGTGTAAAAAATTAATTTTTTCCAGGTATTACATTTATTTTAGACCTGTCAAAATCCATGACATTTGAATCATAGTAGAAGAGAGTTCAAAATGTCATTGACCACATTTCAGAGACCCCTGTTAGAGAACCTGAAATATTAAAGTCATTTTTTCATCATTTACTCCCCCTCATCTCATTCCAAGTGTATGACTTATCCTCTTCTGCAGAACCCCAAATATATTTCAAGATGTATTGGTAACCACATAACATTGTTACCCATTGACTCCCATTGTACACGCGAGACATTTCTCAAAGTATCTTCTTTAGTGTTCCAAAAAAGAAAGGATTCGGAACATTCAATGTACATAACTAGGCAATGCAATCTTGATGGCTTGTTTCCTCTGTGTCATTACAGACACAAACATACACAACATAAACAGCTGTCGATGTTTCAGGTCAGCACTCATTACATGTGCAAGACAACTCTCTGAAGAGCTCAGAGTAAGTGTACAGTAGGTCTGGAATCATGTCCACATCAGGCACTCATTAACACTTTTATTAAAACTCGCCAAAAAAGTGTTAACAAGATTTTCATTGAATGGAGTACAAAAAAATAATAAAAAACAGTAATGTTGTTAGTGTCTATCCGGGTGAGAAAATGCTGCTAAATCCCTTGATAAAGAAGTGATTAACAATAATCAGATCAATTACACATGAGGAGGATAATGCGTCTTATCTAGAATGATAAAAGTGTTCTTTTCAGGGAGATCTAATATAACACATAGCCTATTAGAAGAAGGCTTTATGTTTGCGATCTTAAGATCTTTAAAGGGGTATAATCCAGAGCTGACCATTTTTTCTCCTGGAGGGTCACTGACCTGCAGAGTTTAGCTATAATCAAACTCATCTTAATCTTGAAATGTTCAAATAATCATTAAGATTAGCTCTAAGTAACCAATTACATCCCCGCTTCTTCCGTTCATAACACCAAACATCTTCAACAGCAAGTCTTGAAGATCTGCCTTTACTCGTCATGAATATGAATAAGTTTGTTTACCTTGTAAAACGTCTCGCAAGAATTAAACGCACCACATCATGTGAATGTAATGCTGCAGGGCGGGGAGGTTAAGCAGATGCAGAGATGAGCGAGAAATCGGAGGTGGATGTAAAAAAGAGCATTGCAATCATATACCATCAGGGCCATCTGAGCGAACGCCTCTGATTGACGGGTGGGTGTAGATGAAGTTTTAGATGGAGATGAGAACGAGACAAGAAGCGCGGAATCTTTTCATGTCACAATCCATCACAGTAGAATAAAAACAAGCCCATAAGAACATCATGATCTGCATTTGCTCAGTGATGGCTCACTGCAATTACTAGCCTGTAAGATTTCACCGCAGGCGGACAGGACAAATTAAGCAATTTAAAGCATTTGTCATCTACCACAGATTTTTGGTCATCTGCTTTGAAGTATGTGGTACCTAACAGACAATTATCACACCTTTTTATAAATTAAAGCATCTTGTTATGTGCTTAAGATTTTCTTCCTGTGCTACTTTGGCATTTATGTGACGTATGAATTATAAAGAAATGTGGTCGGGCCTGTCAATGTTGGGGTAGTACAAAGAAATTACCATATATATTTTTAACCGGCCCTATGGCACCATATCAACTAGATAACATATTAATACACTCTTAAAGATAAAGGTGCTTCACGATGCCATAGAAGAACCCTATTTGTCAAAAAATTTCAAGATTTTCTATGACGAAAGAAGGTTCTTCCAATTATAAAAATACAACAAAGTTGTTCTGAAAGCGCACACCACTAGATTTTGAAAACTTTTACAGAAAACAATGTTTGGACAAACTTACTAATATTATACTTATATGACATATTATTCCGCAATACCTTGAAAAGTATCCGAGTAGTTGGTTATTGGACAAGCGTTGGATCCTGCATGGGTCCGTCTCTTAACGTAGATCAATACATATGAAAGTGAAATACAATCAGTCTGGATGATGGATATACTGACAGTATTATTGCCATCAGTTTAACGGTCTTCTCCGTCAGTAATAGTGCCACACTTGACAGGGGAAAATTTAAGACCCATTTGATGTTTAGATTTTGGTGGCCGTTCCCGTACAGCACAATAAACATTCAGGTTATCCATTACAGTGATTTACTGTTGGAATGCCAGGTGTAAAAATAGACTGAGATTAGTGGAGGGAAACAAGAACCCCACCCGAAGTGATTTTAGAGCACTTATTTATTTTCCTTAGCGTGCGTTCACAAAGCAAGTTCAGAATAACCATCTTGTCGTACTACATGAATGTAATGTAATGTGATAAAGCAACAGTGTTGGGGATTTGTCATGTAGGGCTGATTTCTTAGTGTAATTCTGACATCTACTTTGTCCGCCGCGGTTCTATTACCCGTCACACTTTGACAAGATCACAAATCTGTTGCCCTATCCGTGTTCATTTGAATAATCAATGTCTGCATGATTCAGCTGCTGACTTCAGCTCCATTCCACATCTCATTAATAAGTGCCTCGCGCATCTATTTTAATATCAAACTAGCATTAGCATGGTTTCCTCATCTTTCTCTTGTGTTTAATTGACGCATGAAAAAAAATACAGCTTTTCTGCATTTCTTTCATCTTTTCTTCTGTTAATAAGGGATGGAAAGTATTTTCCCCCTGAACCTGTCTGGATGAGATACATCCTACACGAATGATTTTAGCTTCTCTCATCTGCGGAAAATCTGTTTATTGCATTCAGAATGGGCAGAAGATGACAGAAATCAAACTGTTACTTCTTAGATGAGACTTGTAGAAAGTTTGTTGTGATTCATCATCCAACCGAATTATTTATGCAAGCGTCGCATGCTTACAGATTTGATACGATGCTGGTTTTGATTCTAAATGAGGATTTTTTAAGCACATGTTTATCATTCTTTAACATTCCTTTTGAGGGTTTTTATTGTTTGGTGTCTGTCAAAAATAGCTTCTCTGCCCTCGAAGTGTAAAATCACTTAAAGAGACCATGATATGAGAGACAGGGATGGAAAGGAGCAGAGAGAATTAGACAATGCAAAGCACTGAAGAGGATAATGTCTCGCTCGAGGACAGAAGGGGATGATGTGACTCATATTTTTTCACGCTTATCACCCAGAAAGCACCGGTTGGCTCTGTAGAGCAGTTACCTTCCCTTTACCTCTCAGAAGTCATGAGACAAATACTGAAAAAATGTATTTCGCTTGCTTTGCTTTACGGTCAGTCCTTTAAGCCGAACCACAAATTGTTAGTGATCAATATTTCAGTGGCTGTGGACAACAAACCCTCAAACGCAACAAGAGCATTACAGTAAATAGCTATGAAAGTTATTTTCCCAGCTTCCTTCTAAAGTGTTCAGGTGGTTCCCATGTGACTTGGTGTATGTTTTAAAATCACTTTAAAGGGGACTGATGGTTTTACAAGGAAATATGTTTTTCACATCTGTGCATAGTTAACTTCTAGAAAATATAGCACTAAAATAGCCATATGTCCAAAAACTGTGTAACTAATTATATTTTTAGTTTTATCAATGTTCAATAGGGATACAATTGAAAAGTGCTTGGGTGGTCTACTGTTATTATTTACCTCGAGCAAATGTGAATTCTGTTTTACTACCAGATTTGAATTAGATTTGTACATGAATCAAAATAATTTTATGTCACTATTTTAAGAGGTGGCTTATTCGTATGAATTCGTATGAAGTCTTCGTCTTAGTTCAATTTGCTGGCACGCCTGTGATGTTGGGTTTAGGGGTGGGGTTAGGGGAGGGGCTTCTGTGTGACGTTTTTAATAATCATATGTTTTGTACGATTCTCATTGTATAAATTGATAGGAATAGTAAAATAGTTATGAATTTCTATGAGATCACACACCCATAACTTCACCTTGTCACTGTAGGCAGTGAGTTGGAGAGCCACAACTAATGCTACCAAAATTCAAGATTTTAATTTATGCTGGTGCGCAAAAAGTAAATGTGTACCCTCATTAAAGAGGAACTAAAGGAATTTTTAACAAGAATCCCAGGAACATAAAGTTGCAGTTTACTCCGTTTTCCTCTCCAGGCATGCCATTGCTTACCAACTTAAAGGCATGGTGGGTGTCCAGAATTTTTTTTTTCATGTAGGTTGAAAATCTCTATACATCCTGATAGCAATCAAGAAGTATAGTGGTCAAATAATATGTGCATAATTATATTTCGTCTGTGAAAGGAGTAGAACCAAAAAACGTTCGCCCAATCAAAAGGTTCTGGCTGAACGCTGTGACTGGTCATGTGTACATTTATGAAGAAATTAATGGATTTAGTTTCTCAATCGTAAATACATTCATGTTTTTAGAGGAGGCGTGTCTTTGGATGGCGAATCGCATACAGGGTGGGATTATAATTTCAGTTCTAGCTGGCTAAAGTTAGCACCTTTCAAAATCAACCACTTCACCTTTAAAGGGCAACATGATCTATAGAAATATCTATTGCCATTCAGGCATTATAAATGACAGCCCTGTTATCTAGAAGTTATAAAGAGTATTGTTCACATGTTGAAATTATCATATTTAAAACTGAGAACACAGTTGGAAACTCAGATTCGCCAATTTGTGGCGTCAGTTAAATCTTTTTATATTTGACAGACAGATGAGAGCTGACTGACATGCTCTCCATTATAATTTCCTTCATGTAACCTCATGCAGATTTTCTTTAGAGAATACAGAATTACAAAAACACTAAAATAAATAAATCACATTCCTCGTATAGAGCGTGGGTACGGATTGTTTATGAAGTTTGTTTTGCTAGATCTGACGTGGTTCCAAAGTCTGCATTAAAATTCTCTACATTATTAAAAGCATTTGTTTTTTAGTCACTCCAAATTCAGGCAAACAGATATTCTATTAAACACAAACCAACATACTACGTCTTCAAATGAACCCTCCACCCACAGGGTTTCAATCTTTCCAGCTAAAGTATTACAACAAGGCACCTTGCACAATTACACTAGACCACGTTCAATGTTTTTCCTTTGATGAGCTTCTTCCTATTTTATCCCTGCTGTCATCCAACTCACTATCTGCTTCATCTGCACTCAGCAAAATGGAGATGGCGAAACAGAGAGAGGGAGAGAAGAGGAAGCATGCTGTTCCTTGTGGCAACCATCTCCTAAATCCCAAGCTATCAGCATCAGAATTGTGGCAAGACAAAGCGCAGTGAGTCATGAGTGGGCCTGTCACTGAAGGCTTTGTTGAGTTGGTATAATTTATCATGGATGTCACTGTATGTTGACAAGGCCACAGCTGCTCTCTGCTGGGGGAAAACACCACATGTGCCTCATTTGGACCACATGATCCCTTTCACAACTTGTTGAAAGAAATCCGTGGAGGATAACTGTCCTCTGTGGGCACACGGGGTTTGGCCTTTCAGAGAAAATTGGATGAGAGATTAGCTCGGTTCCAAAACCTAGTGAGTTGCCTTGCTGCTTATTTCCTCCTGCCTACCTAGACAGCTGTCGCATGTGGAAGTGTCCTGACTAAAATGATACCTCGTGACTCATGCTGAACGCACTACGTAGGCAGGAACTTGGGCATCCTCCTTTTAGTTGGTTTCAATATAGCATGTGTACGAGGAACAGATTGAATCAAGTTTTTTTTTTTTACACTAAATGTTTTTTTTTCATTTAATTACCATTTCATTCAAAGACATTTGGGCTAAAACGAAGGCGAAATCACAACCCTACCCTCTTTCATTATACACTGCATTAGTTCACCAATATAGTCCACTTGATGGAGCGAATTGAAATGACTGAGTGAATACAGACATCCTTTTGTGGAGATGCAGAAATTCATTCAGCGCAAGCCTAACAATGTACAACTAGCGGCTAGCCATAAGTGTACATCAATTGGACATTCGTTGCTGCAATGCAGCATGGGATTGAATGAGAGTATTCAATCATTCAGACATCACTAAAAATGGATGTCTCCTCAAAAAGTGCACTAAGGTATAGGGGGCTATATTAGACACATCCTTGGATACAACTTTTTAAAGATGTAGATTATCACAGTGCATTCTTAGAATTAGTGCATTCTTGCATTCCTAGCATCAGGGCATGGGCAGGGATGGGCTGAGCCCACTTAACGTCTTTCTTGCCCACCCAATGAAAACAAAAAAAGAACACCAAAAATTTCTAGTATTTTTTTATAATTGGCTGGAAGCAACACCACTCTTCACTCACATAGCGGCTTTACATTGTAACAGAGAAGCATGCTACATGCTAGGCTGGAAGCAAAATACTGTGCAAACGAATTTAAGGTGCACTGCACACTTGATTTGGGTTTATTAGCCTATAAACAGCATGTTAACGTAATTTTGCATTAAAGTCTGATTCATTTATTATAACGGGAGTTTTTGCTGTCTTATATTGCGCTGTTAACAAACAGCAATTATTTGCTTGCAATAGGCTACATTTTTACCTGTTGACCCTCAGTAACGACTGAAAGCTACATCTTGCAGTGTGATTTGATTCATTCACTAAAATGGGAGTTTTTTTACTAAATTTATCTGAAGTCAATGATCGTTCAGTGATGGGGATTGTTCTCAGCCCACTTTATAGGCTTCTATTTATGTCCAGTTTAAATTAACGCTTTATTTATGCGTGAAACATCAGTCAAATCAAACGCACATACTTACGATATAAAATGCAGTAATCAACAAGAATTATTTTTGTTTAAATCTCTCAGTCTTCTGTAATGAATGCATGTTTTTTATATTTAAAACATCATTAATCATTTAAATCCTGCATGTATTGCAGTCATATATGCAGTGTTTGTTGAATTCCAACAAAAGAAAACCTTAAGAGTGACAGTCAGCAATAAAAAAAAAAATCAAGGTTATTTCATAAAGTTTTCATCTATCATTTACAAAGACTAGTTTTGTGTTGCTTAAAAGTTTTCGCAAAACCAACTGAACAAGTTCATATTTAGTTTTAACTTAACTTTAGTTTTAATTAAAACTAAATATTAACTTGATTAGTTTTTCCTCAGATAGTTTTTTCTGTTGTTTGGACCCGTTTTTTCTCCAGATCATTTTCATTTTCTATAACAAAATAGAACATTTTTACATGAAATTTGGGAGAAATGTTGTCAGAAGTTCACAGAAATAAACAAAAATTATAATTTTAACAAAACACATTCTTATCTGAAAAATTAACTTTGAGAAATGGTCTCTTAATTTTATTTGCGGCTATATATTTTTGTGTAGTAAATGCCCACCCAAGATATCTGCTAGCCCACCTTTTTGCACCTGGCAGGAACCAGGCCTGCTTAGCATTCTTCATCTGAGTTATCTTAGAAGACAGCACACTTAAGCCGTCTACCTTTTAACGCAGTCACTGTTTCATGAGCGAGTCTATTATGCTTTAGAACGATGCCTCCGTAGGCCATCGCTGGTGTTGGAACAGAGCAATTTTCATTAGATTAGAAGTGGCTCCCTCAGAGAAAAGGTTTTATTTCAAGGGTCTAGCCAGAGGAATACACAGTCGAGTAATAAACAACCAAATAAATAAATAAATGTGAATACGTACTTTTTGGAATCAGAGGGTCTCTTCTAAATATTGCATATTGGTTGTGGATTGAATGAGGAATTGTTTGATCTCAATGACTGATGTCCCTGCATAGATGAATTTGTCCCTGAGAATATGTATCCTCTTATTCCTCCACTCAATTTAATATCTGCAAAACGATTAACTTCCCACCATGATAAATGATGGGTATATTCTTGCAGCTCGCTCACTAGACCCTTGCGATATGTAGCCAAGGCAAACTTGAGCTTGTTAAGTTACATCTAAATATGATTTATAGATTCAATGGTTTGTATCATTTTATGGCCACTAGGCACTACAAAGTTTGACTGTGTATGACTAATAAACCGATATATTGAAATTTAGTTATCACCCAAATGTTTTAGGGGTCAGTCTGTACACTGCTGTTGTTACTTAAAGGAACAGTTCACGCAAAAATAAAAATGCTGTCATCATTCACTCACCTTCAAGTTGTTTCAAATCTACTTACATGTCTTTGTTCTGTTGAACACAGAAGAAGATATTTTGTAGTATGTGGGAAACCAAACTGTTCTGGGGCACTATTGCCTAGTAGTTTTGTTTTCTACTATAGTAGTCAATGGTGCCCCAGAACTATTAGTTTATAAACGTCTTTCCAAATATCTTCTTCTGTGTTAAGTGTAACAATAAAATGTTTACAGGTTTGAAACAACTTGAGGTTGAGTAAATAATGACAGAAATTTAATTTCTGAGTGAACGTGCAGAATGAGATCCAGCACTCCGAAGTAGGTGATAAACTGCAGTGTGTATACTGTATGTGCCAAATGTGTAAAATAAAGCTTTTTTGCAAATAAAAAAAACCTTACCGTTAATTATCTTTGTCAGAAACACCATCTTTGACCACAAAGAGGGCAACCCACCCACACATTCAATGTGTAACCTCAAGCCTCATTCACAACACCTACTTTAGCTTTGAATATGCTAAATTGATTTTAATTGTAAATCAAGCACCATTGTGCATATATCCAAAGTGATTCTGTCCATTACATTGAATTTTAAAGCAGCAGAGAGGCTGTAACCCTACTCAGCACATCATGAAAAAAGGGTTATTGATTTTGCAAAGACAAATGAATAGGGAAAAAGCTTTAGAGTTGTGACAAAATGTGCAGAAGCCCTTCTGTGATGTAAAATACAGGGTTTTTGGGAATGAAGCTCCAGGCATCATTACACGTAATTTCGTAGAGCAACAGCTGTGTTGCATGTTAAGAAACACTTGATGTTTCAAAGACAAGTTAGACGTCTTAAAAGGAATAAAAGTATGATTAAGGTTTTTAAAGTAACGTGAAAGTAGTGAGCATTGCATTGCATCATTTAAATCATGCACCTGATACCCTCAAATCAACAACCAAGAGGATCTGCTGAAAGAACTTTTCATACTACTGAGGGAAAAAAAACATCTAACAGTTTGAGTTAAATCCTTTTAAAAGACTTTTGACCCTGTCCTCGGTGTTGTGATACGAGGATTGAAGTCCTGAGGGAAGCATACTGCGGATCTGTAGTCTCTGAGGAACACACTGTGAAACTGCATATGAAAACATAAATAACAAACAGCAACAAATAAACATAAATAAACACAAATATTTTTTATCACAGTGTTAAAAATTAACATTTCACTATGACGAATCATTTCCCTAAATTTTGGGAGTTTTCTATTCTCTTTGTTTGTGTAAACTGGTCTCCGTTTCGATCCTCTCAAAAACTCACATTTCAACAACAGTGCTCTCTGACGGAATTACAGCCCACACACACTAGATATTGTTGAGTTTCTGGATTTATTGGCTATTGTAGGAAGAGCCTTTGTCTATGTCTATAAGAACATTGTGAGCTTAGCAGTCGTTCACTTCAGCTCTAAATTCTGGAATAAACCCACTTTAGGCTTTTTCATTTTGTCTGGGTGTGAGTCAGGATGGTTGTGTGTTTGTTTTTCTTCAGCTCTATTGTTTGATATGGGTCAGTTCAGAGATTCTTTTCGCCTGCAGACATTACAGCACCACTTCTGTTGTATTTATAGCACCAGTGCATTCTGGGATATGAATCATGGATTGCGAGTATGGGTCCATGGGTATGTCTCTTTTCGTGTTTGATTGTGTTTTTTATAAATTGTATAGATTTTTTTGTCCCTGGGTTGGCATTTGAGCGAAATTTTTATTTTTCCACGGGTGAAGCAAGGTTGTTTTATGTTATGACTGAGAGAGACACTTTAAATGACAGAGCTGACATTTTACAAAACTCCTGAATCTTTAGAAAGAATGTTTCAGGTTTGCTATAAGTCTAACCATGCACAACCTTTTACTATATGGCATATGCACATATGCTTGTGTTTGAGTTAAACAAAATTGGGAAACAGCACATGTAAATCAAAAATGCTTTACTTAGGCTACACATTTTCATAGTGGGATTGTTCTTGATTTTATTTTTTTTAGGCTGATAATCATTTCTTTAGAGGTAAAACTTGTTTTAACATTATGAAGGATAAATTACAGAGTACACATTTTTCTAAAAGGTTCATCAAAAAAGCATTATTCGTCTTTGCTGCCTAGTGTTAAACAAGTAATCGATTTCCAATTTTTAAACTGCACTTCATTTTAAGATTCTGTCCGCAAGATATTGCCAAGACACACTTGATGAAATTCTTAGCCCCACCACATATGTCCTCGGACGTCCTTTTCTTTTTACACACACAAACACATACTGTGTTTTCCCGTTTTATATGGATTTTCCATACTGTACAGACTGTATATTCAATCCACTAATCCTTAAAATAAAGATTATAAAATCTGTCTCCATTGCTAATTAAAAATATATAGCATATATAAGATGTTAAAAAAATGACTACATTTGAACACACATTAATTCAATATACAGTATACAACATATGCTGTGTTATTTATATGAATGCTATTAGTATCTATAGACCACTTCGCAAGATGAAAACACTGGCCCAGAAACACTTCCAGGTATTTTTTGTTATCTTGCATATGTTGTTAAAACATTATGTGTTTAACATTATTATTGGTTATAAATGTTCTGTTGGTTGTATTCTGTTTAAACATTTGTGTTGTGTTGAAAAGAAAGTTCTTCTGGACCAGCATTGGACCAGTGGTTTTTACGTCTTACGAAGATGTTTATACCATCTGAAAATACATGAAAATAAAATAAGCAAGTGGATAGCTGAAAAACAGAAAACAAAAAGCAAACAAGTATCAAACATAAAAACCTTCATTCATTCATTCGGCAGACGCTTTTGTCCGAAGCGACATAGATTGCTTTATCCTATACATTTTACATAGGTATTTTCAATCCCCTGGGATCGAAACCACGTTGTTAACCAATGCTCTTACCACTGAGCTACAGGAAACCTAGATTGCTCAGGCCTCGCTCACTGTAAACCCGGATAAGTTGGAAATACATTTTTGAGTGAACATTGAGTTGCCTCAAAATTTTTGAGTTTAAGAGGTCCTTTGGTTTAAATAAGCAGAACCTTTTTAAATTTTGATTACTCTTAAGTTAAAGTTCTTACCAAATCTTAGCAAGTGCAACTTAAAAAAATGTATTAATCCCTTTTATGAAATTAAGTTGACTGAACTTAAATAATTACACCAAAATTACGTTTTTAATAGAACTAAATTCTTATGTCAAAAAAACTGAACATTAAACACTAACAAGTCTTTAACTTTGCTAAAAACATGTAAATAAATCATATTTTTTCACATTTACTCCCATAATGCAGTCTTATGCAGAGCATGATTGGAATTGGAAATCCTTCTTGACCAATTGTGTTGAATTAACTTGTTTTAATTAGTAATTGTAAATTGAACAAGGAGTTAATCTTTTTTTTGAGTTTTGGTAAAAACTTCAAGTTAATCAAAAATAATCATAATACTTGACTCAAAAGTAAAAAAGTGTTTCAGGAATTTTAAATATTTAAGTACTTTTTTATAAAATTAAGTTTAAATTACTTAATCTGTTTGTGAATGGGTTTGGTAGTGAGGGCAGAAAGCGATGAAACGGCTTTGTAAAAAAAAAAGTAAAACACTCAAAATATGTATGACATGGAATATAAACATAATATAACCAAAATTATCTATTTTCTTTAGATTGAGTTTTATCAGTAACACAATGTAAGCAAAACATAAGCCTTGTTTTATCCACTAGATACAGACTTCAAAGGCAACAAAATATAGAGGAGATGGCAATGTAAATAAGTTAACAAGCACAAGCCTATATATCACTTTTCCCTTTCCGGAATAAAATGTGCTATTATGTGATCACATGTCCTTTCTATGGTGCTATAGGGCCTCTGCTAATCCTTACATTTAACCACTGTCTGGTGTTATCTCCTCCTGTCCAAAACACAATTCTAATATCAACCTTTTCCCTGAATTTACATTTAAACTCAGCACATCTACATTACATTTAGTCATTTATTCTGACCACATGATCAAAGATGAAACAAATGTTCAGTATAGTTGTAGGGCATTATGAGGAAAATTTAATCTCTTGAAGTGTCTATTCAGTCTTGGATTAAACTCTTTTCTTGTATTCCTTTCAGCACGAATAAGATTGTTTTTAAGAAACATTAAGGAATATCTATAAATGTATATGTACTGTTCAGCACCAAATTGAGCTAGTAAATCAATAAATGCACCAAATGTCCAAATTAAAACTAAACCCGCAAAGGCTTTAATGCTTTTAGTATGATAGTCACAGCGGCTGGAGGCTGCAGCGGCACTGTTAACCTCTGTACACAGCGGCACTGGTGCCTGTACATTCACAAACATATATTACCACAATACAAGGCTGTTTAAAGACCAAATAAAATTCCCACATAGGTACATAAAACTGCTCATTCCTTGAGCATTCAGTGACCTAACTTTTTCATAGCAAAAAGTAAACGTATTTAAATAGCATATCTATACATAATAAGGTTGTATTATGTCTATCTGTCAGCTGTATGTCCTTTCGTCCCTCATGCATTCATTTATATCATCGCTTACATGCGTGTATGCATGGCTGCGTTAGATTGCAGATCTCCTTAATGGTCCAAATCATGAGCAATCACTTGGTGTAAATGCATCTGGCACATTCTATCGACATGATATCTGCACATTCATAAATCTCACTGATGAACATTAACAATTCTGTGCCTACAATAAAACGATCTTGCTTGGCTGCATTATCCCAGTATTCTGGTGATTGGCAGAATGCTATAGAAATCTTGACATCTTTTGGCTTTTGTACAGCACCTTTACATCTGACAGCTCTGGTAACCGCTCACCGAAGATCTGCTTAATAAAGAGCGATCTAAACGCTGTTTGGGAAACATGCGATACTCCATCACGACATTATAAACAATATTAGTGAATCTGAATGTGATTCATCATACTGTTGAAAATTAGAAATGTACCACAGATATGTGAGAATTAGATGTACCACAGAGCCACATTTTGCATACAGTAATCACTTTGGGTCACGAATTGTCAGGGAAGAGAACCCAAATGCAGTGTGGTGAAGGGGAACACAAAGACCATAACAAACACCCACTATGGGATTTTTTTTTAAGGCAAAACAAAGACTTCCCACAAGGGGGAAAAACTGGGAGAACAGGGTCAAACTATAACTTACACAACGTATACAGGGCTTCGGGAACAAGACATTAAAGGGCAAACCAACACGACAAGGCAATTCCACAAGACAAGGAAAATAGATCCACGACTGGTTATACACAAAGTATACATAGCACATCGACACATGGGTACAAGCACAACGAACGAGCACAGGACAATAGACAAAAGGGCAATTTATAGTAGATAAAACCAAAGAACAGGTGTGGGGCATCAAATGATTAACAAAGAGAAGAGACGAAAGGGCGGGAACAGAGACGAGACCGGAGAGAACATATGGAATGCCAAATGGGCCAAAATGCCTCTCCACATTAAACAAGGGATCCTGCCATGATTCTGCCACAAGATCAAGAAAGACATGACATGATGAGGCAGAATCATGACATTTTTTCTAACATTATGTAAAGATGTAAATAAATAAATAATAATAAATATAAAGAAATAAAATGGACATGTGATATTTCTTCAATATCATTTTTCTTTTCTGCTAGTCATCAAGGAAAACAAAAGCAAATGTTTCCTTAAAGGAATAGATCTCAAAAAAATGGTCCCCATTGACTTACAATACATTTTTTTGGAGGATGAACTATTCCTTTAAGTTTAAGTCATCACATAAATTTCACAATGGTCTCCATAAGAGTTCAGAAGAGGTCTCAATAATGTCACAAACTGAGCTGAAATTTACCAAATTCCAAATTATTTAACTTAAATAATCTACATTCATTTTACAATTTCAAATTCTTACTGTGATAAACAATTCAAATTCTGTCATGAATTACTCAACCTAAAATCGGTCCAAATCTGTATAAATGTCTTTGTTCTGTTGAACACAAAGAAAGATATTTAGAAAAATGGTAGCAACTGAGATTTCTTGGGCACCATAGGCAAAATAAAATGAAATTTTATCAATTTTTATCAAACTTAAAAACAACTTAAAAAACCCAACAAAAACTCAATCAACATCAGAAGAATATTTTCCTCTGGGCTTTCCACTGGTTAAGTGACAGAATCAACTTTCTCACATTGTAATTTGCTGAACAGATCGACGCTAGAGAGAATTTCCTCACTGTATGTTCGATTATTTTAGTGAACACGGCTTTCTCATCTCATCTGTCCCTCTGCTATCTGCTGTCACTATCTTCTAAACCATGTAAGCCTGAGACAGTCACATCCATCACAGCCTTATCACTACCATGACAACATTAGCCACAATATGGCAGTAATTACTCACACCCGTCAAGGCTGAAAGGACTCAGAAACAAGCACATCCCCTATGTTAGGAAACATGCTGCGCAAATCAGGTTCTCCATACACAATGATATAACACATATCCTTCAGGAAAGGTCTTTGGTGTTGAAGACAGGTGGCCAAAATCAATATCGGACTCAAAAGAAGGTAACTTGATTCAAAATAGAAACTCAATAATGGAGTTTACTTCGAGCTGAGAAATATATCGTTTTCAACAATGCATTATCTGAAAAGTTTTGCCAAAACTGCAGATATGAAGAATCAAAAGGTCATGGGCTTGTTCTGAAACGAAATTCTGGGAAATAACAATGTTGAATTCAAATGGTAAATGTAACAAACCATATAATTGTACATAGTTATGGTAGCAAAATAAACAGGCTTAAAGAAAAAGCTTTCCGCATCTTTTGTTCTTGAAATCAAAGGTTGTGTGTTGCTCCTGCATTTACCAAATGGCTACTTTTCTTATTAAGCCGATGTCATGATGAAAACAAATCTGCATTATATTGGGTTTATGTAACAGCAATATTAATGCATTTCAATGTTTGTAGAGGTTTTTGGTTACTTTTGATAAACAATGTTGCTACCGTGTTTGGTCGCAACTTGTTGCCCAATAGAAAATGCGCATCCTCAAGCAAGACCATTGAAAAAAAAAATATGATTTATTTTTCAAATGCAAAGAAAACCCTGAGGAACTGATTAAAAAAGCAAGGTCTTTGAAAGATTAAAGTTTGCAAGGTCTTTGAAAGTGGTTCCGCCGTTTTAAGACATCAATGGCCGGCCAACAACTTATTACAAAGATAAATTACACTTTCAAACCTCAATTCATCATGAAACATTTATGAACCCTGAACACTTTACAAAACCATTCATTTCTTCTCAAAGCTCCCTTCAAGTGAGCAGTCAAGTTTCATTTTTTATTATTGTTTTTAAGCGCAAGACAATTGAATCTTGGTTTGAGCTTATTTCTAAAGTATAACTTTTAAGTTTTCACACAAAGAAAAAAATGAGCAGGAGCTAGACTGAAACCAGAATACATGTTAGATATGTACTGTATATTGTCACCATGGAATTACAAGGGTCTATCTGATATTATTATAAAAACTGAGTTATTCACATATTCTTATTCTGTGACAACTTATTTACATTATGTGTTTTTTCTTTACGTTGTGGGACTATATCTTTAGAAAAAAAGTTTATATCCACAAAGTCAAATGGAATGAAAAAAATTCAAAGCTGAATATTTCATATTTACTCATAATGCGGATGGAACTTTATTGTTTCATGGCAACGATACGTCTCTGATCAATTTGATTTGTCCCCAGGAATTGCATGACTCATTCATTAATGCATCCAGATGTTAAAAATGTACTTACATTCGCTTACAGGACAATAAAAAAATTCACATTACAGAAAAGTCCAGTCACTTTTGTGAAAAGGCAAAGATCACGGCACTTCCCCACACACTGTGACTCCAAACAATGACTGATACTAAACTGTATTATCATTAGATGCCATTTACTTCAAGTTTGTGCACAGGCTAAATGACAAAATTGAGCATTGGACAGGTGAAATGTAGGCATAAACTTTGCATACTTTTTATACGCAACAAAGCTGTTAAGTATGAAAGGTAAAAAAATCGCAAGTGCATTTATAATGATCATATCAAGAGGTTGGCGGTTACATTGTGAATTGTTAATTCTTCTTAATTTGTCAATTACACAGAATCATTCATAATCATCCAGACGCACACACATATACTACGTCTTTACGTGTGATCATCTTTTGTTTATTAGTTAAAGGCTAAAACCACAAACAGGAAACTCAAAATGTAAATCTGCGGACCAATAATATAATCCATAAATAAATGACCACTTTTAAACTATACAGTGAGCTTTGATGAATCATTCATAACTGTTGGGAAAAAAAGAAATATTAACATTTAATCGCATTTTGTTCCCATGGATACAAAAAGACATTTAAAGAAAAGGACATGTCTACAGGAAGTGCTGTGCATGTACATGTTTTTCTCTGGAAGTTTGTGTGTGTGGGAGAGTCCTATATGATTTGCACACGGCATTTCAGCACACGGTTGATATTGAACTTCAGATCTTACGCTTGTCAACGATAATTGCTCGCTTTGATTACATCATGCCTCGAAGCACCGACGTCCTCCAGTTCTCGTGCATTATTTCACAATGGGAGACATCACATTTGCAGTGTTTACGGCATTATGGCATTCGTTAACAGAATGGTTAGCGTGGTTCAGCCCACATTAGATCTGATTGTACCTACATATTCAGAATGCATGAAGGGCAGCCATTCAACATCGCAGCCGTGCACTAATTGGTCAAGTTTGTAAGATCTGTTTAGAAAACTTTGCGAAAAAGCCTAAACACCAACGCTTTTGGAGAGAAGAGATTTATTGAAGATTTTCTGCTGAATTTCGTATTCGTCCCGAAGATAGCAGAAGAGGTCAATGATCCGTTGGGAGCAACAGATGATGAAATTAGCATCACCGCCAGGGACTAATCGAAGTGAAGCTAATTTGAATTTGTTAAATTTAACGTTAAGCAGTGAGGGCACTTCTTGTGCACCATCAAATAAATGAGGGAATTCGCTTAATGAACAGGGTTTGAAAGACTCGGTGCATTAGCACATGAATCGTTGTCACATTGTGCTCAAGTCACACATAAACATCTCTTTTTGTTTTGTGCTCCACAACAGCTTTCTATCTTTCTATCTCTCGCCTTGTCTATCCCAATCCAAATTGAGAAGACTAACACAAAAATGTCAAAACACTTGTCTTATGTAATAATTACTGTGCTCCAACAACACAGTGTGTACACATTGAGACTAAAATAGCATGTTGAGGTTAAAATGCAGTGGATTTCTAAACATGGGCAACATTGTTGATAATCTTCAAATACATCTTGTTTTCTTTTTCACCCTTGCATTTTTCAACTGAAAAATATCATAAAGTCATAACTTCAACACCTCCATCCATCCAAAGTCACTGACTTCCCACAAATCATGACACACTTTGACAGGTCGGTGAAGTGCCCTAGGCACCTCATGATGTAGTATGCCTCCCATACTGCTGCTTTTCATACCACTTCTACTTATTGCGGAAGAAAAACATCCTTTTAGGTGTAACCAACCTATCACCAACAAAGGGCTCCTTCTGGCAGTGTACTAATATTAAGACATTTCTTAGTTAAAACTACACTACATATGAATTGCAGATCAAAAAATCTATTCTACAGTATTTTGTTTTACACTCACGACTTAGATCCTGTGGACGTTACTACATGCTTATTACATATTTATACACTTGTAATACTGCCCAGTATGTTCATGCTGTTACATTGTGCGTTTATTTTCTTTGCAGAGCTACTGCTTGTTTAAAAGTATAGAGAAAACACTTTTAAAGAGTACAATATTTTATTTATGTTATATTATATATTATGATAAATTAAATTTCATTTATTTTTTTCCCAAAAAATTCGAGGCTGATGCAAAAAAGATGCGAGGCTGCTATTTAACATCTGACATTATTTCCTCAAACCTTCAAATAAAAAAAGAGCTGTATGAAGAGGAATCCCTCTGATAAATCTGTATTTATGTGCGTAATGATGGATGTGACAGCGGACACTGCCCTTATCCATTGATGTGAGACCAGTTTTTGTATTTACTGCATGAATGTATCAAGGTAAGCCTCTGAGACCCTATTTTCTTTACCTCCAAATAGATGCCCGAAGGCTCTGGAGAATGGTTTGTTAGCTGGTTTAAGGACAGTTTCGGGCCTCTGGGACAAAAACAAAGTGTAATGAAAAGAACCCTAGATAAGTACCAGCAGGCAGCAGATGCTTTATCATAGCTGACAGATGACAGATTACAATGCATGTCAGCATGCAAAAATACATTCAAAGGCTGAGTATACACCTGGTGTTGCAACATTAAGTGGTCACATATTTTAGTACACTGACCACATACACCTGTTAGGATTATTAAAAGACCACTTCAGTTTTGCATTTTATGAGTATTTCTATGTATGTTAAATCCAGTCCAGGGTTTGTTGAATTTCAAAAGAAACAAAAATAAGAAATGACATGTGAAAGCAATGTGAAAGACAGAGAGAATACCAAGACACATCAAAAACAAATTGTGCTATTCCAATAAATATTAATTTTTCAATATATATCCTAAAACATGTAAAAAAAATCATAAGTATTGTGTTTTCTAAACATGCTTATGAACTTGTTTTATCAGTATTCCGTATCTGAAATAATTTAATCTTTTTGTTATGTTGTATAGTTTTTAATGGAAATAATTGCAAATAAACAACACTTCTATTTGGAATTTGTGGGAAATATTGTGGGAATTTGTTTGAAACAAAATGAAACAAAAATCATAAGGGTAACCAAACTTGTACGTTTAAATAGTAAAAGAGTGGTCTCTTAACTTTGTCTGCAGTTGTATATAAATGTATTTCTTGAGCTTTTGTAGAAACCTAAGTTTACTCTGATTGTTATTAAACTATTTTAACATAGTTATGCACTAGTAATACCATAGTGCATTGTCATGTTGTTACATTTTGTTAACTCCAATTGTAAAAGTACAGCTTGTATATTAGTAAAAATATATATATTTTACGTCAGTATTTTATAAAGCTCCATCAAAAACAACCTTCCTTTTCATGTAGTACTTATTTCTTGAGTGTTGAAAGAGCAAATACTGATCAGTATGCAGATGAATAGTATAAAATAAATCTTTCAAAGGCAAGAAAGCAAAAATGTAACTCCGAACAACAAAAAACTGATAAATATGGGAGAATATGAGCATGATGAGAGAAAGCTTGAAACAAATAAATACATGGCATTTCTGCAAAGTTTAGGAACTATACAGATTTTCTCTTCACAGAATATACTGTATGTCTATCACAGTTTACAAATTATAGTCAAATCACACAACTTGGATTGGAATAACAAGTGCACACCATGCCAAAGCAAAAAGCATGCACACAAAAAAACCCAACTTCAAAACAAATCAAGACAGCGAGACCGCTGTTCAGATCCACAACACAGCTCTCCACATTCATCAAGAACTCTGCAGATATTACATAACCACATAACAGAACAAATTAGAACCGCTCTCTTTACTTCCCCCAAACTTATATTTAATCTAATTCTTATACTCCTACACGCTTACATTGTGTCTTTCATCCATGTGTCTTTGAGAGAATTTCAATATCCCAGGGTACACAGCTCTGAATCCCACTAAAACCCATTATACTGCCACTCATAATTGCAGCCATTCAGTACAAAAGTGAGCGGTACAAAATGTCACACTGTCATTTAGTCCCCGTAAGTGACTCGCCAAGGCACTTTCGAGTGCTAATGATATATATTCTAAAATTAGAGTTGAAATAAAACATCCAGTGAATATTATTTATTTATACAACGGTAAGTCTCCAAATTGGATTATTGAATCGTACAGCTTCAATTATTTCCTATTCACAGTGAAGAGCATTACCATTAAGTGATATATACATATATATATATATATATATATGAATATACCTATTTACAAGGTATTCTAATGCCTTTTCAGGCCTAATAAAACCCTCAAGTAGCATGAACAAACTCTCACTGAGTTTTGAACTACGTTCATTTATAAGACTTTGTAGTTATTAATTTTGCTTTTTAGGTAGTAAACCTTTATATAAATAATGAAATCTTTCCAGTATAATATATTGCACCTTTGTTTTTGTTAATAGCAGCTGTTATATTCATGAATTGCTTGGCTCAGTATTATAAATTAATGGAGACTCCCGCGTGGTTCAGTCTTGTCACAGCCACCCGTTCTCCTTTGATGCATACCTAAGAATAAACAATTGCTTCCTATGGTGTAAGCTCTGTCTGCTGTAACTGTTTGCTGTTTTGCCATTCACACCGTGTTCTATGTAAATGTGACCTGATTTTTTAGCCTGAAAGGGGCATTTAGTGAAGGCTTTGTAGAACTAAAACCAAAGTGCTGCAGCAGACAGGCTCAAACGGAACCGCTCCTACTGGGCGTAACATTAAGGGGCTTGTACCATTTTTATTTATAGAGATCATTTAAAACAAATTTTTACTTTACTGTAAATCTCGTCAGAGGTGTGGCGAGCCGGCGTCTCACAAGTGGACACGACAGATGTTGTTCCCGCAGCGCGGGGCGTGTGGATGTACCTCATTTGCATTATTGAGATTGTTTGGTTGGAAAATCTCTGTCTTTTAGTTCTACAAAGTTTCATTCCCCCCTGGGATCTTCTGGTTTGCGAGCGCTGCCCTACTTTTCTCTGAGCCTGCCATGGAACAATAGCTCTTTTCAAAAAACAGTCTTCTCAAAGTGGTGAACACAACAACTTAGGGCCGTCAGGAGATGGATTAATGAAAAAATTCATTTGATTGCGCCAGATTTCTGAGCGACTCGTACGCCATCGCAGAACAGTTGTGGTGGAGAGGCAACCGGAACAGAGAGATGCTAATTTTAGTTGAGGGGAATATTTTTCCCTTGAATTCAAGCGCTTTGTCCTCTGTCGGCATGATCATAAGCGCTAGTGGCTCTCAATATAAGTCACAAAGAACAAAGTCTGACTTTGCTTTTTATTTTAAAGTATGCATTAACTCGGTTAAAGGGTTAGTTCACACGAAAGTGAAAATTCTGTCACTCTTAAGTGATTCTAAATCTGTATAAATTTCACTGTTCTTTTGAACACAAAGAAAGATATTGCAAAGAATGATTGTAACCAAACAGATGTGGAGTATTACTGACTTACCGTAGTACGAAAACAAATTACTATTGTAGTTAATAGTACACCAGAACACCATTGGTTTGTTTTCACACATTCTTGGAAATATCAACTAATAAGTTCTACAGAACAAAGACATTTATACAGTTTTGGAATGACTTGAGTGTGAGTGACAGAATTTTAATGTTTGGATGAACTATCCCTTTAAAGTCAAAATGTGTTCGTCAAGATATTCAGATGAGCAAACTATCAGGGGGAAAAAAATATAGATATTGAAGACATATCACATAAAATGTTTCATAAATCACTCATTTTTTGTAAAGTAACAGTGTCTAACAGTGAAGCCGGAGTGGCAGTAGGCAGTAGATGTGCTCTCAATCACTGTCAATGAATACTGCCCATGAATCCCCATGTGTTCACACACTGGCTGCAACATGGCCAGAATGGGACAAATAAAATGTTAAATCACGTCTACCGATGAGTGAGATTTAAGCATTTAATTAAATGTATGAAATACTTTATGACTAACAGTAAGAAATTGTATTTGATACAAATAATAGTCAGTACTATACAAAAATAACATGAAATATGCTTGTATTGTAAGTAGCAGGGTAACATTTTTAGCAATTGCCAAAAATACGTTGTTAGGATATCAAGTAAAGATCATGTTCCATGAAGATGTTTTATAAATTTCATACCTTAAAATGTATAAAAACTTTCTTTTTGTGAGTGGATGGCCTACTACAGTGCCTCAGATGAACAACTTCAAAGGCTTTCAAAACTTCAAACTTTCGCAATATTTGGCCGTTTTGCACCCTCAGATTCCAGCTTTGTAAACAGTCGTTGTTCCGCCAGAAATTGCCCTATCCTATCAAACCATATATCAATAGAAAGCTTATTTCCTCAGCTTTCAGATGATGTAAAATTCTAAATTTCGAATAATGTACCCTTTAAACTGTTCTCCAAATGCATTTGACCTGAAAACTATATAAACACCAAATGAATCTGAAGCCTGAATTTATATTAGACTAAAGAGTCAAACACAGGGAGGTTTTACCTCCTCATTTAAGCCCACATCACCCCACTGACATGCTGCCATGTTCATTATCCATTAATGAATGAATGCAACTCGTCAATTTGTCAGATATTGATGACTATAATTTACTGTATTATAAGATTACAAATAACACACTGACAGTTTTAAATGCATCAGCTGCCCTCTGAAAGATAATAACGTACAAAAATATACTCAGACTAGGCAGACAGAATCTAAAGAACTTAAATTCTCACCATGTCTGGTAAGAAAATCTGTTTCTTAACAAATGAATCTGTCCTTCATCACATCCTCGCTCCTCTGATCAAAGGAGGCATGTCTTTAAAGCTATACAGCCACACACCATGCAATATCCGGATTTTAAACCAAACATATACTGTACCATCTCAACCACTTACTTTTACCTAATTGATTCCTCCTTTGGTATGATTTGGCAAGTTAGGAGAGGATCTATATCTGGAAAACTCTTTCGGAATTGCTTTCCGTATGTTTCTCTCATTCTCATCCTTTAACAAATCCATTTAACTTCTGGAACCTCTGTAGTCACAGACATTGATGGGGTTTTAAGCCGGGCTGAAATTTTGGATCAAATCCGTGGGATAGATGCGGATGTGCGTCCTCCTGCCTGTCTCTGATAACTTGTTTTGGGAGCTCTGGTAATCTGTTAGCGTCATCTATCACTTAGCCGTGGCCTTCATGCCTGTCAGGACGCTAAAAAGTTGAGTCAATAGACAGTCCTTGGTGATGCAGACGGCACCCTATAACTCAAAAAATCAACCACCTGGAAAGCATATTAGGGATGTGTAAACTGCTCAATTGAACATGTCATTTTAACATAAATTCGAACCGGCTCTGATTTTTATTAAGCAGCTTTGTAACATGATAGTTTGGTCTTATTTAAATATGTTAATGTTGACTGACATTTAGTTGAGCAAGGGATGTTACGACAGGATTACAATGAATGGGAGGAATGCAACATTCATTGTGGCAGTTCCAAAAATGTTTTAGCGCAAATCAAACTTAGTTAACTAAAGTTAGTTTCAGGTTTAATTATTAATCAGAAATATGCTATTTAATTCCAACAAATTATAAAAATCTGCATGTTGTCTTGCGTAAATAGCTGCCCTGAGATGTTGCAAACATGGCCGCCAAGCGGCACGACTTTCATAAAAGGACTTTGTGTGAAATGGCTTCTGAAATGAGAAAAAAATGCAGGGCGGGATTTGATTTCTTCTCTCGAGAATTGATTGTCAATTGCAAATTACTAATCCCTGTGATCTATTCCCAGGCAGAAACCAGTCTCTGATAGCCCAGCCCTTGTGCCATTACTCATGACAGGAAGTGAAGAGACGTTCTTTCGAGGGGGGGTTAACACTGGTTGAAGATTATGAGGGCACATTCATTGAAACAATAATAAAGTGCGCAGATAAATCTGTTATTAAAAAGCACTTGAGAGCTTTCAATTCTATTTATTTTTTATTGTGGTAAACACAGTTAAAACGGGGCTTCTTGAGACTAATTTTAACTGTAACCTTTAAAAGCAAGTGTACCAGAAACCTGAAGAGTAAAATTCAATAAAATTGGATCAGAAATGTCAAACTTACTCTCTGAATCGCCTACATTATCCCCCATATCCTGCTGTATATCTAGCACAATGTCCCAAGTGGACACACATTAATGTCCCCGTGAAGCGGAAGTTGTGAATGTTTTACTTCTGTATTTTGACACATATCCGAGCTAAATGGAATTTCGAATGAGAAAAATAGTGAGCATGTCATTCATCTTTCTCTGCGATTTGATTGGATGTACAATAACAGCCGTTGCAATTTTAAATAGAAATGGCAGCAGACTGACAGTTGAAGGGGAGGAGTTAAAGGATGCTCCGCCCGAGACGTCTAACCTACATCATTTAAGATGGATAGTCACTAGTGGACGGAAGTGTGCATTTTCAGATTTTAACTGAAGATTATGAGGGCACACGAATTTAAATGAGAGGATGAGCCACAATGACTAACTATTTACAACAAACGCTGCAATATTTCATGAAATAAATAGGCATTGTTATTTGCTTTAAAAGTCTTACAATGTGCAACAAATAACTACCAAATTTCTAAACTCTCCCAAATCCTTTTATACCACTAATAAACACTAAATCACTTTTCTAATTTTGCCCAAATAACATGGTAAAACACTCTCCGTAATCCAAGTTACATGAAAAGCATGCTGGGAACTGGCCTATTTTTAGTACATCAGTAAAATTAAGGCTTGTGACAAGAAAAATGTGTTCACAAATTGTGTTAGATTTGCTTAAATCAATCCTCTATGTTATAGGTGCAATACCAAGAACACATTTTTTTATATTTTAGAGGAATTTTGGTTTCACGTCACATTGTCTTCCTTTCATTGCCCGAAAGTGTAGCTACAGTAAACAACTGTGCCACTGCCTGCTTGTCAGGCGAGACTGAAAAAAGACACCAGCTTGAAAAGAGCCAAAATAGTGCAGGATTTTACACCGAATGTCATTTGTTCCTCACGATATCTAATTATTCAACCTGCACTTCCATTTACGAAAACACAGGTTTTAGCTGTGTGCCCTGTCCATCCCAAGGTTCACCAGATGTCTGGTTGTTTGAGTTACGATTTCATTCTACCCTTCTAACAAGCAGCATGTTCTGCAAGTACTCTTCTTCACCTCATCGCTTTCGCTGAGCAGAACATCAGTAATTCAGGGCCGTGCGCCGCCGTGTATATGCTAATGAGTGCATTCACATGCCGAGCGGAGTACCTGTGTGTCTCCGCTCCACATGAGAGCCTCTCCTTTCACTTTCAGTTGATTGTGTGAAGAAGTTCAAACTGACGGCGTCTCTCTTTCTCTCTCACACTCACAAATAAATATGCCCTCAGTTTCCACCAACAAACACGCGTGCACGCACGTTCTCCCATACACGCGCTTCGGCTTCTTCCTCCCCACCTTTTCCTCTCTTCTGAATGATTAAATCAAGTCCTCAAGTGTACCCTTGAACTAAGAGAAAAGTCAAGCAGACTGCAGAAGTTGGTTCGGTTTTTCAATAGTACTCCAATTTGAATGCATAGGAGAGGTCATTTCCGAGCGGGCGGCTTCTGATTAAAAATGAGCAGAGCGTTGCTTTGAGCTTTTGGAGCGGGAACTGGACATGATGTTGATCGCGTGAAGTGGACGAGTTGAGAACACAACAACATGTTTTACAAGCAGATACAATCGTCTGGAAGCCAGCCATTTATTTGAAGGGACTTTTGAGGTAAAAATACTGTATATAAAATTGTGTTGGATGTTCAAAGTTTTTTTTAAATGAATATGTGACCCTGGACCACAAAACCTTGAAATTGAGATTTATACCTTATCTGAAAGCTGAAGGATTAAGCTTACTATTGATGTATGGTTTGCTTGCACAATATTTGGCCAAAATAAAATTATTTGAAAATCTGTAATCTGTTATTGATAAAGAAGAAACAGGTTTGTTTTAATGCTCTCTATAGAGGGCATGCATTGACGTCACTTTCCCATGTGAGCATTTCGGGACACGCCCTGGGACAAGCTCCCCTGGGTGGCAAAACACCCAGCAAATTTGCTGAGGAGAATAGTGGAAACAAAGAAAACGGTTCTAAAACATGGAATTATTTGCTGAAACAACAAGCAGCTGGACTCAACTGTGATCCTTATGACGTCTCTACGACTTACATTGGAATCAGGTGTTGCTGGACACTGAAATGTGGCACGGAATCGCGTTTCCTGATATTGCAAGCGGTCATTTTGTTGAGTGTTTTGCCACCCAGGAGTGTCCATACCCTGTTTTGGCTTACTGCTGTAATGACATTAAGAAGAGATGAACCCGAATGGGGAAATTGTAAGCTTAACATGGATACCAAACTCGAGTGGGTAATTCCCAAGGGGCGTGCAGCACAGAGCAAAGTTTGTAAACGTGTTTCCGTCCATTTTTGTTCGTGATTTTGCTGCATCCACACACTAAAAGAAACTTTATATATCTTTACGGTAGGGAATTTACATGACATCTTTATGGAACACGATCTTTACTTAATACCCGTATGATTTTTGGCAGAAAAGAAAAACAATCATTTTGACCCATGTAATGTTTTGGCTATCGATGCAAATATCACCGTGCTGCTTATGACTGGTTTTGTGTCACGGTTACAATTATTCAATACATACCAATTGTAAGGTTTCCAATAATAGGGCTATTCCAATTTGCGTTTTCATTTTATCGGAATACATTTTGATATTTTACTAAATGTAAAGCGGCTGTAACTACAAATGTGGTAAATGTAGGCTTAATGCATATTAAAGTTTAGTAAAAGGAGGGGGAAACGCCAAAACATATAGGTATAACAAAAAAGTGACTGTGATTTTGGCAAGTCTGAGATGTGTTCCTGAGTCAAAGCTTTAAATTAAAAGAAATGATAAAAACCAAGCTTAACCCTAACCGTTATTCAAATACCCCAAAATATCACACATAACTCTACAGATCTGAAGGAAATAATTGACTGATAAGAATGTTTTTTTGAAGAATCTGATTCTTTGATATAAAAAATGTTCCAGGATCAACAATGTTTATCCAGGAACATGTCCTACTTGTCTCAAAATAAAAGAAGCATAAATCAAATTACGGAAGGAAGATTTGATGTCCAAATAGACAACGATCGCACATTGACTACATAACAATTTCCTTAAACCAACTTTATTTCAGATGTATTTTTAAGGAGTATTTCACTCTTTTATATGAAGAACTTCCTCATCTTTCTATACATGATCTTACTTCAAACATGTAATAAACATCATTGGACATTTCTTTACAAATCCACGCTGTCACAGCAATCTCATGCTTCGTGAATCATTTCCTATTTTCCACAGTCATCAACGGAATGTTAAAATGCCACGATATTTATAGGAGCTAAAATGACTAGGCTGAATTGTGTCTGTCATGCTTTCTCTGGTATTTAAAGGTTTATTGACATTTACAACTGTGCAATGAGCCCAAAGCCAAGAGAGCGTATCTCTGTCCGTCTTATTTCTCAACATCACAGTTTGTCTGTTCCTTCCTGTGATAAGCCCGTTTCTTTGTTAGCTTTGCGCTCACAGTGCAGAATTAGCTTATCGAGATATAGAGAATCTGGAATAACAGGAGCTAAATTAATTGTAATCGTGTAAGACAGGCCTTTATCCAGAGAATTATGAGTCCATGAGGCAAACTTCAAGCGCCCACATCAGCAATCAAGAGAAATTCAGAAGAAAAATGTGGTGTTTAAATTAAAAATATGAGAGGCTTGAAATTCCTCCAGATGCCATCACAACTGCAACTGCTGTAATTAAAGTTTAATCATTCAGTTAAGACCAGTGCTTCAAATTTTGGAAAGCTACTTCGCTTTAATACATGAACATTTATTCAAAAGGTTATCCTTCATAAAACCTTTTCCCAAAGAATGGAAACACTCTTATGCAAAACAGGAGACAAAGTAAACTAATTTCATTCTCTCTACGGTCTGGTTGTGTGTATAGAAGAACATGCAATCAAAACATGCATATTAAGTTTGAATGCTGCAATACAGAGCAAGCAAACAAACATTTGTCAACATTATTAACCGAGAAAGATACGGAATGATTTAATAAACCAATAATGGGAAGAAATAATGCATTGAAATAATTATTTGGTTGAGTTTACTAGTCTATCAGAACCTGCAGTTCCTCTATAACTGTCTGTCAAAAATAATGTTGTATGCATTTGGAATGGAAATATTGAAACATTAAAATAACTCGAAATAACAGCTTTGCACACCTCTATATATACTAAATCAGGTCAGTTTATTTTCTACAGTAGAGAGGTCTGAATCACATTATACTTTCCAAAGAATGAAATGGGGAGTGACAATGTTGTCAAGTTTTATTGTTGAATTGACAAGCTACTGAAGTGTTCCTTTCACAAACTGTTTTGGAGAATTCAGTCTGCAATATTACCCAGTCAAGTAGCTAGGGGCTGTATTTATATGCCTATCATCTACAAGCTGGTTATAGCGTGGCCAAGATGGCCGCTAAGTGAACCGACTTGCCTTAAAGGGACAGTTCACCCCCAAATAAATTTTTTTTTGAACATCCACCCTCGTGTTGTTCAAAACCTGTATATGACTCTTTGTTGTGTGAAACACACAAGAAGACATTTTGAGAAAAGTCTAAGTGGTTTGTGTCTATACAATGGAAGTCAACAGGACAAATACTGTTTAAAGGGGACATTTCATGTTTAAATGCTAAAATCTGGTCTCTTGTGCATCTGTCAACTCAGAAAAAAGACAAATCATGAACTTTTTTTATGAGAGCCTATCTCTGCAAGCCTTTGAGAAAACAAGCGCTTCAGAAATCACGCTCTTACTGACGCAAGTAGCCGTTCCTATTATAATATTTCTGCCCCTTGTTCTGAACGTTTCCACCCATCGCACCGCCGCCATTTTTGTTTTCACATGTGTGAAGTTTCAACACCATGTCAAAAGTAGCAAAGCTTACGAACTGTTGTGTTGTTGGCTTCATAGAACAATGTTTCCAGACTCACGCGAGACAGAGAGCAATGGATTTATTTAGTTTTCAATGGAAATCATCCACACTGATAGGACAAAGCTACAAATAAAGACATTGTAAGTACCGGTATTTTTTAAGTAAAACCCCAGGGACCTGCGGTAACTTAAAGTAGATAAAATGTCGCTGTGACACGTTTGTCCATTCACTGTTAGAATGCGATGTCTGTGGCTTGTAAACATGCGACGGGATTGTCCTGTGTAACGTTAATTTGAATTGGAGAAATAGCGATTAGTTTGTCTGGATTATCTTCACTTCAGAAAACTGTGTGTATGGTTTGTAAACACGCTACGCGGTTCTCTCCCCCTAATGCGGTCTTGCATTTAAAGAGACACACACACCAAAACAGCGCGTTTCTCCTCACATGCAAAAGTGGGCATGTAGCACATGGTATATTAAAAGATCTGTGGTGTTTTTTGGAGCTAAAACTTCACAAACACACTCTGGGGACACTTATTTAACATCTAGTGAAACCATTCGAACAACCTCTCCTTTAAATACCAACGTTCGTAAAACCTTCTGCTCTGCAGAAGAAAGAAAGTCTTACTAGTTTGGACATGATGGTGAGTAAATAATGAAAGAATTTTTAGTCCTGTAGAGTCCCTGAAGCGTAAAACAGGATGGTGTGAATTCACTAAACAGTTTGTTCATGGTATATTAAGGCAAAACCGATGCAGTTTAACCAGGCGCCAAATGCTGCATCGAGCAGCGCTGCATTTACATTAAATCATTGTCACTCTTGTCACTCACTATTACCCCCACAAAAAAAATTATTAGTGTACATATTTCAGTTGCTCGTGGCAGGTGTAATTCATCAAATGATGCAGAAGAGCATTATAACCGGGAGTTTTCTGCAGGTTTCAGTTGCAGTGATGGAGTGATGTGCTACAGTCTCAGTAAGCGTGCCAGATTGCGGCAGTCTGCTTCGTCTTCCACAGCCGCAATCACCACCAAACTTGCAAGATCTGGAATTGCGGCATGCAAATTGCATTCGGAACGAAACATTTGGGGCGCGTCACACAATTTGCATAATTCCTTTAGTGAATCGGTTGATGAAACAACACAGGCACAACGTTCTGTTCAATCATAGTGAATTCAAACCAATCAAACGTTTGTCAACACAACACCATAAACCCATAACACAACCGTATTAGAGGTGCTTTGGTGGATCTGTTACATTTTGGGCTAATTCAGTTATCGAACAAGTACATTAAAATCAGTTGCAAATTCAAAATGTTTAGCTTGTAACAATGATTGAGAAGTTGCTCTGTCAGGTTGGATTTTGACGTCATTAGATCATTTATGTTTCAAACATTGCGATAAAGAGTCGGCTTTAACTCATATTTCTACATTAAGCTACTCTTTTTCTGTTTCAATTACATCAATATAGTTTTATAGTGAGCTATTGTTGTGAGCTTTGAAAGCGCCTTTGTCTTCTGCCACCTCACCACCTGTAAATCCGAGCGACCGAATCAGTCCCATTCAGTTTCCATTCTTCTCATTACTTTGGCATATGTTAAGTGTAACAGCCTTTGTTTGTGATGTCCTTGTATTGCACCAGCAGGCTTCACTCTGATTGGCTGCACATGCTGGCCGTGAGATTAGTGGTAGAGATGTGCGCTGAGGGAAGGATGACTGGGTTTGACAGCTGAAGAGAACAGTCAAATTTAGAACAGGACACTATCAGCCCTGGACAGCCTGCCCAGTCGTCATTTGCTGAGTCACACAATGAAGGCACTTAAAACAATGCGGCTAAGCCTTCCTAGCGCAGCGCTCTTATCATATGCAGAAACCACAAACTGGGCTTTAGTGGGGGCGTTGACACAGCAGACATTACTTTCAATAACACATTGAGAGAGCAAGAGAGCGTGAGAGAGGGAGAAAGTTTACATGTGTGTAATTTAATTTCTTCTTTCTGATGGACACATTAATGTAATGTGCATCACTTTCCTATTCCCAGTATAGCCTAAAGTAATTTTTAATCAGGTCTGTGTTCTCACAAAAGTAATTAAGCCGTCTGCTTCATAAAAAAGCATGATGTGATACCAACATTTAAAACAACACAGATCAGAAATGATAGTTTCATCAAGTTCTGCTACTTCAGGATTTCTTCACCAAACTCATTATAAATAGCAATATCCCAATGACTAACAGATTGACTGATAGAGCGCCAGTGTATATGTTGGTAAAACGCTTGATTTTGTTTGCAATAGGTTACAGCACTAAAGAGTAACCTTACTGTGAAGTCATCATTAGCACTGCTGACTTTAAAGGTCTCCATATAGTTATAGGAATAGTTCACTGAAAAGAAAGAAAATTATCTCATAATTTACTTATCCTCAATATTTATACATCTCCCAGATTTATCAATAATTTTATATTAAGATGCCTTCATGTTATCTTGTTCTATATACGGTTTCGTTGGACACGCCTAGTTAACTTCCGGTCTGTTTGTTCCTCGGTCTGGCTAGTGGTTAATTATTTGGGCTGTCAAGAATAGCTGTTTACATGTCTGTAAAATGTTTACATAATACAGTATCTCACAGAAATGAGTACACCCCTCACATTTATTAAAAATTTCATCATATCTTTTCATGCGACAAAACTGAAGAAATGACATATTGCTACAGTGTAAAGTAGTGAGTGTACAGCTTGTATAACAGTGTAAATTTGCTGTCCCGTCAAAATAACTCAACAAACATCCACTAATCCGCTAGCAGTACACCCCTTATTGAAATATTCAAATTGGGCCCAAAGGGTCAATATGGTGTGTGGCCACCATTATTTTTTGGGTGTGGAGTTCACCAGAGCTTCACAGGTTTCCACTAGAGTCCTCTTCCAATCCTTCATGACGACACCACGGAGCTGGTGGATGTAAGAGACCTTGCGCTCCTCCACCTTCTGTTTGAGGATGCACCACAGATGCTCAAAATGGTTCAGGTCTTCGCCTTTACCCTCAGCTTCTTAACAAGGCTATGGTCGTCTTAGAGGTGTGTTTGGGGTCGTTATCATGTTAGAAAACTGCCCTGCGGCCCCGTCTACGAAGGGAGGGGATCATGCTCTGCTTCAGTATGTCACAGTACATGTTGGCATTCATGGTTCCCTCAATGAACTGTAGCTCCTCAGTAACGCCAGCACTCATGCAGCCCCAGACAATGACCCTCCCACCACCATGCTTGACTATAGGCAAGACACACATGTCTTTGTATTCCTGACCTGGTTGCCGCCACACACGCTTGAAACCATTTGGACCAATTTATTTTATCTGTCCTTAGTCTGCTTGTCTTCAGCAAACTGTTTGTGGGCTTTCTTATGCATCATCTTTAGAAGAGGCTTCCTTCTGGGACGACAGCCATGCAGACCAATTTGATGCAGTGTGCGGCCTATGGTCTGAGCCCTGGCAGGCTGACCCCCCCCAACCCTTCAACCTCTGCAACAATACTGGCAGCACTCATACGTAGGGATGGGTATCACTAAGATTTGATCTATATCGATACCGATACTGCTAATCGATACCCGTACTTATATACTGTTATCGATACTATGCTCTATAATTTGTTACAAAAACACATGGTATGAATAGATGTTAAACATTTTGAGTTTCTTTGTTACAGCTGAGCTATAGAACTGCAGTTTACAAATGCTTCTGAGCAAACGTGAACGTGAGTGTGTTCCTTAGCATACCACTTACAGCACTTGGCATGTGCATAGGAGCACATCATAATGTAAATCATTATATTTACTTAACATCACTATGTTTATTCGGCTGGTAGACCGTATATCTATTTTTCCTTTCTGGTTTTAGGTCTACATAAATTTAAGTACTAGTTTCAAAGCAAGTAATATTTTTTTTAATGTATGTAGTATTTTTATAATTTTACAAGCACATTTACTTCAATTTACTACAGTAAGTAAATATACCCCGTGGCCGAATTATTTTGCAATAACTGTGTTATAACTTGTTCTAATAAAAGGACTTTCATTTTGACGGGTTGTGGCAAATGGAAACAGGTGGCCATGTTGTCAAAACACGGACACTGAAAGCTCCACAAGCGCAACCATGCCACTCTTTCACTCACAAACATCCAAAACAAGCAAGACTACAAATACATCGCAAAAATCATATAGGCCGAGATATCGGCCATTCGGACATCATTCAGGGAGGGAAAATGACAGGCAGCAGCCTCTAGTTCACCATTTAACACCGAAAACACATAGATAAAACAACGCAAGCATTGATAACAGTATTGATTGTCATGAAGCTTATCCATACTCTGGTATCAACCCAATTATGTACCGTTCCAAAAAAGTTCTGCTTCTCGGTGCCCATCCCTACTCAAATGTCTATTTCCCAAAGACAACCTCTGGGTATGTCGTTGAGCACGTCCACTCAGCTTCTTTGGTCGCCATGCAAGGCCTGTTCTGAGTGGAGCCTGTCCTGTTAAACCACTGTATGGTCTTGGCCACCATGCTGCAGCTTAGTTTCTGGATCTTAGAGCACCAATTCTTTTTTTTCAGATCCTTGAGAGTTCTTTGCCATGAGGTGCCATGTTGAACTTCCAGCGACCAGTATGAGAGAGCAATAAGACCAAATTAACACATCTGCTCCCCATTCACACCTGAGACCTTGTAACACCAAAGAATCACATGACACCAGGGAGGGAAAATGGCTAATTGGGCCCGATTTGGTGTGTACTCACTTTTGCTGTGTGTTGTAATTTTATGGGGACAGCAAATTTACATTGTTATACAAGCTGTACACTCAATATTTACATTGTAGCAAAGTGTCTTATCTTCACTGTTGTCACATGAAAAGACATAATAAAATATTTACAAAAATGTGAGACATGTACTCACTTCATTGACTCTGTGTGATGTGCATATTCATTTTGTATTTATAATAACATACATACATGTATTTATTTATATTTACCAATAATTAAAATTAAATACAGTATAAACGTTTTTTTTATTTCTTAAATATAAGCATGTACTGTATGTATATGTTATAAATACAAAATTAATATGCACAGTACACAGACATATAGAATGTTAATACAAACTTTTGTTTTGAATGTGATTAATCATTTAACAGCCCCACTAATAATGTAACTACTTATATTTTAATATAGTTAATTTATATTAATATTTTACTGTACAAGAATAGTACTAAATAAAATATGGGTTGCATTTTATTGTATGTTCATTTTATTAAATAAACAATTTGTTGGATGGTGTATCTTTGTTGCCAACGAAAACGTGCATGCGCAGTAGCGATTGTTCGTGTTGTTACTTTGAAACCGGTTCTCATAATGTTCAAGCTCTTAAAAGCACATGCATTCATCATTCATTCATCAATGAACCAATAACAAAAGTGTAATAAATTTTGAAGGAAAATGTTAGATTTGTAAGAGAAATTATTCAAATGTAAACAAAGCAGTACCAAGCTCTGAGTTCAAATAGGACGGCATGTAGATAAATTTAAAGCTTGGTTCAACCCCTCTGAAATAAAACATTACAAACCCAACGGAAACGATCACAGAAATTCTAATTAAAATGTCATTATGAAACATTAATGGGGGCACGGTGGCTTAGTGGTTAGCACGTTCGCCTCACACCTCCAGGGTTGGGGGTTCGATTCCTGCTTCCGACTTGTGTGTGTGAAGTTTGCATGTTCTCCCCGTGCCTCGGGGGTTTCCTCCGGGTACTCCGGTTTCCTCCCCTGGTCCAAAGACATGCATGGTAGTGTCACAGGTCGGGATGGGTCAAGCCGGACTACGCCCACCCCTGAACCAGGACCACCTCGAGGAGCGTATCAGAGGGAGAAATCGGAGACAGAATAAAATTTCAACAAGTTTTATTTAGAAGTAAAAGCAATTTGAAAATCCTAGTCTAAAATCTTCTTCCTTCTTGCCCTCAGGAATCGAAGGTGAACAGTACAACAACCAGGGTCTCTCCCGCTCTCTTCCTCAGTGCGGGCCCTGTAGTGAATGGGGCGGTGGACAGGTAAATTGTCAGGTAGGTCTTTCCCAGGTGGAGATGCAGTAAACAGGCGAACGGCCCGGTAAGTCTCTCTGGTAAGTAAATATTTCCAACCTCCCTTCCTTCACAGGTACGAGATCCGGGGCAGATGGCCGTCGGTCAGGTACGTATACAGCAGATTCACACTCTGATGATGGGGTGGCGAGGGAATCTTTACAGGGTAAGCGAATAATTTCAACCTCCCTCTCTCCACAGGCACAGAAACTGGAACAGAGGAATACTCCAGCCAAAGTGTACCAACCCCGTTCGTAACAGAAGGACAGCCACTTCTCTCAGCACAGGTGACTATAAGGATACAGTAGACTCGAAGTCGGTTGCACAGGGCTCCTACTGAAACAGACAGAAGGGATACTTCAAGTAAGCATACGGTTCACATGAGTTGGAAGGGGACGAACACTTCTCACGATACAGATGAATTGCGGGAATTCCCTAGACTCTAGTCGACAGGCTGAGCAAGGCCTCTTCTGGCCTAGATGAAGTGGATATTCCAGACAGAACGGACCGGCTTTACGTTCACAGCAGAGGGACAGTCACTTCTCCCCACACAGGTGGGCTCCCAGGTTGCAGCAGGCTCAAAGTCGATGGGCTGAACGGGACCTCTACTGGAGCAGACAGAAAGGGTGCTTCACACAAGGTATACAGTTCATGTGCATAGAAGGGAGTGAGCACTTCTCACAATACGGCTGCGTTGCAGGAATACAGCAGACTCAAAGTCAGCGGGATGAATGGGACTTCTACGGAGACAGACCACGAACAATTCAACAAGGCATCTCGTCTCTTATTCACTCAAACAGAGGGGTTAATTCAGAGTCCAGATGATAATTCCTCAACATCCACTCAGTTAGAACAGAGCAATGACACAGAACTCTCACTATTGACAGTAGACCAGCGTAGCACAGGGAGAGTGCACGGCAAAGGGAATGTATCTTCCACACACACAGCAATTCCACTTCTAGCATATAAGGTGGGGGAAACGTCAATCTTAGGCACTGCAATCTCACTTCATGACGTGCAATTTAAAGCCCGCACTCACCCTTGGGTCTCTGTCCGAGGGGTCCGCGTTCATCAATGCTACAAAGGGTATTTCGGGATGTTTTTCTTCACAAACACAGGCAGAGTTCACATCACCATTTATGATGGAGAAAGAGACAGGAGGTCGGCAATGAATCAGTACAATCCACTCGGTGACATTTATGATCGTGATCCACACACTCCAAACCACATCCAATTCAGTGTCGAATACATGCAATTACGAGACTCAGTTCTCGACTACCTAGCTCCTCTCCAATGCAAACAGGATATTTCACTTTCCCTCTGTTGCCCTCGAGTCCCTCATCAAGTCCACACTCTCCTCTTCATTCACCCGTACTCCAATAACTGCAACCACTCGATAAAACGACTTCTCACGGGAGAGAACCACACCAACAGTCTCTTTCTCTTGCTTTTTATACTCTCTCAAGTGCTGACAGGACCTCACTCAAACCCCCAAGGTAAATTCCCCACACCTGTTTCCAATCGGTCATTTGGGGTTGTCATGGCAACAGATGCACACACAGGCCTGGGACCGGTGTTACACTCAAAGTGTCCCAGCGGAAACACGGCTTCAACGGGAATAAGTTCCATATACCATTTGTCACACCGTGACAGTAGGTTGATTGGCATCTCTGGAAAAATTGTCCGTAGGGTGTGAGTGCGTGAGTGAATGAGTGAGTGTGTGTGCCCTGCGATGGGTTGGCACTCCATCCAGGGTGTATCCTGCCTTGATGCCCGATGACTCGTGAGATAGGCACAGGCTCCCCGTGACCCGAGGTAGTTCTGATAAGCGGTAGAAAATGGAATGGAATGGATTATGAAACATTAGCTTTTCCATTAAACCATAACAAAATTATATTTGTTAAACATTATTCCAATATAATGGTGTAGTGGTTCCCATCGGCCAGATAACATTCCGTCAATAGAAACCATCACATACCAGTAGAAACCTTAATAGTTTAAAACAATACAATTTCCAATATAACCATTAAATCCATTACATTTTCTATTGTGTTTTGGGCATGATATTGTTTCAGCAAGAAAGTAAGTCATATTCATCTGGGATGGCATGAGTGAGAGTAAATTGAAAGAAGTCTTAGGGGCCAAGTGTTTAATGTCGCTGTTAGAGCATATACAATACCTGCAAAATGATAAAGCACAAAGTCAAGTGACAACCGAGATATTTTCTTTAACTGAATTCGCTTTTCAAGGACTACAGAGAACGGCTGGAATCTGACTACAGCCCTCTACTTCCGGGGTGCATGATGTCTCTTTTCAGATTTTATTAACCTCCACTGAAGGAAAACACCAAAAATGGGGCGGTGCTCTTCCTTAGAGAAGAAGAAGAGCCGCTGGAGTGGTGTTTGGCTATGTAGATTGTAAACATTTGACTGAGCTACGCGCCAAACTACTTTACCTTTCATCACAGTCCTACAGAATTCAGCTACACACATTCTAAGATAACCAACAGTCAAATAACAGCTTCCATCGGCTCCGACTTTAACATCGGCTGTGAAGGCTGTTCTGTGTAATACACTGATATTGTGCATGTGTGCGCTTACCTCTAAAACACTATGAAATGTTTATTGAAGTCCTGCTTGCAAATGTCTCCTGGTCACTCTGGGTCCAATATACAAAGGCAAAACTAATGCTTATGTTACTAGTGTTAAATAATATATCCGGTCTGACAAAAAAATGTGATCTCTAACAAAGACTGATGTTTACACATGCACTAGCAGACCTCGGTTACACTTCGATCGATCTGCATGTTTTATCTGATGAAGTGAAGTGCAATTGTTACTGTGTATTGCTAAAAGCCAAATCTTATGAATAAACGTGCAACGAGAGGGACACCGACCAATCTCAACAGCCTGAGAAGTGGAAGCTCGCTGATATGGTATGGGTGGGACATCTTCACAAACAATCTAAGCGGGGAACCAATCACAACAGACCTGGTCAGCCTTACGAATCAGAGCATTTCGGAAGGAGGGACTTTATATAGACCGGAAGAAATCCAGTCGTTTTGTGAGAAGAGGGACAGCTGTGAACAATAAACTTGAAATATGTGAAATACTTAGCGTTTCTTGAAATTAGAAACATAAACGTCTATTGTTAAACACCCATAAAACATAATCAAAGCCTCAAAAACCGCAAAAGACTGGCTCCATTAAATTATTATGTGATGAGCTGTTACTTTAAGAACATTCCCTATTTTTAATTGTGGCATGTTCTGTAATTATAACTGAAGGGAACAGCTGCTATGCTAACCTGCTAATGAATTACAATAAGTGCCACTGTGTCGTGAGTTCCTTAATGAGGTGAAGAGGACACGGAATGGCACTATGGCACGACATGATGCTCCAAACTGCTCTTACACTGACAACCAACGTGGGAGATGCATGTTCTGGCCCAAATGACAGACTGTCAGTGTAATTCTTAAATAACAGCAAGATATTCTTGTGTATGCAGATACTTGGAGATGAAGAGGGATGACTCATGCCATAAGTCCATCTGAGTGCTGTAATTGGATCAATCCAATTTACTTGAAGCCAAGATACAATGAAGGTTATTAGTTAGAAACTACAGTATTACAAAAGAGACCAATGTTAAGTAAAAGTAATTCATGATTAGCAGAATAAGCAGTTCTTCCAAAAAGCAGTATGGTTCATCTTGCCTGTGCATTAATATACTGTATTCAGAATATGTGGTGAAAGACCTGCACTAATTTCCATATAATAACAGGGTTGAACGCAGCATTATCCTTATCAGAATATGGAGTTGGAACTATCAGGTTTATAGATATAGATTATGTAATGATGTGATAGTGTAACATCTAATAAAGTTCTAAGGAAATTACTGTTATACACTTTCAGTAATAGTCCAAATGCAATAATATCGTAAAATATCATGATGTCTAAAGTGGGTTATTATGATATTAATAAATGGCTATAAAAAGTATTAATTCCCTGTGGACTTTATAAGATTTTATCATACATAATAGAAGTGAGAAAATAATTGAATGCATAAGTCTAAACCTACTCAGAGTCAGAAGGGTGCCTTTGGCAGCAATTAGAGTTTCGAGTCTATGCAAGTAAGTATCTATAAATTTTGCACATGTTCACTGAGGAAGTTTTTCTTATTTTTTTCATTTTCAACAGCATTTCTATGCCACTCAAAAACATTAATCACATTGGTTACAATGTTTTCAGCCAGAATTTTTCTGCACTTAGCTCCTTCTGTATGCACTTTTTTTCTAAATCCCCACCACAAAGCATCAACCTGCCAACACTATGCCTCACTACAGGGTGGAGATCGCAACGTAATTTTCTGTTACTTCTGGTCAAAACACAGTGCTTAGCACGGACTTCAAGATAAAACCCTTCAATTTTTTTTCAAACTGAATCAATCAGAGGTTTTGGAGCAAAAGCTTTAGGGGTTCTTAAAGCAAGACGTCTACTGTATTCTTTGATCTTTATGAATTATTGATTCTCTGGAAGCCTACTAACAACAAAGCAGGGTTGTGTGCATGTGTATGTACAGCTGAATAAAAAACCATTTCAAAATTATTTTCAGTTTTTCTGAATTTAATATTTACAGTTAGGCTTTGTGTTTAGGTAAAATTATCATTTTTGTTTCATTCTATGCACCACTCACACTATTTCCCCAATTAATTTCTAATAAAAATATTGTTTATTTGCCTTTATTTGCAGAAAATGACCACTGAAGACACCGGTCAAAATAACAGAAAAATATGCTCTGTTTTTTTCAGACCTCAATTACTGCAAAGAAAACAAGTTCATATTCACTTAACAGTAACATTTGTCCTTTATTTTATGTGATAAACTCGGTTTTATCACAGTTTTCATGTGTTTGACATGTCGTCAGTCATGTTATTTTTTCAGTGGATGTATGCAGCAATTATGCAAAATGTTTAGCAAAAATTTTAAATGAGGTTTTTTTCCACTTTATTAATTATTATTGCCGTGGCTTTAGTCTATTCACATACTTCCATATATGTTATGCCTGTTTTGACAAGACTGGATTAAGGATTCTATTCACAAAAATAGCTGCATCAAGGCTGTGGCCGGTAATGTTCCCTACAAGTACCACAGGTGATGTGTTCTTTTCAAATTCATTATTAATCTTCATGCCCGATGGCTGTACAAGACCTCGAAGGATTGATTGTGGGAAAAAATCGAGTAAGGTTGGAGGCCCCATGCACTATAAAGAGATTAAGAAGATAGTTCTTGCTTTACAACGAAACCATTCTTTATATATTAAAAATAGTGGTGGGCCGTTAACGGCGTTAACGCAGTCAGACTCTTATCGCGCGTTAAAAAAATGTCGCCGTTAATCTATTCTCAAAGTTGTGTTGGGAGCTGGGTCTATACTACGCAAGCTATGATGATTTTCACCTTGATATTTTAGCGCGGATGTATACCAGCTTAACTGCACTGTACGGAGCGAGAACGAGATTTTTCAACTCGCGTGATTCGCGTCATTCGCGGAAGCAGAAGCCGCCTCATAATCTCATAAGCAGGGCTTCATTCGCGCGATTCGCGCAGCAAGTAGGTCTATTGGCTCTTGGACTTAACACATAAATCACTCGCGCTTGACGCGCCATTCGCGTTTGGTCTGAACACAACATAACGTTACTGTGAAATTACCGCATCAAACGTGACGTGCTAACATGGATGCAGCTATGAAGCCACCGGGTTTGCTTCAGGGAATATTAATTTTTAAGAAGCTTCCTTCCCAATAGAAACATCAACAAGACTAAGGTTGTTTGCACCTTGTGCAATGCGGAATTGGTTTAAAAAAACACTTTCTCTCAACAGGTTCTGGTCTAGCTTTAGTTGAAACCAGTAACTTTGTATTGAGCTCTAATGTATTATGGCTCCTGTATGACATATCGCTTGTTGCTCCCTCACTCTTTGTAAATTGCTTTGGATAAAAGCGTCTGCTAAATGACTAAATGTAAATGTACTGTAGGAGCTCTTCCAGTCTCAAGTACCACCTAAACGGAAATCATCCCTTAGCTAATGCGGAAGTAAACACACGTTCATCTTATTGAACATAATTTAATTTTGATCACCAATTATCATAGTAGAACAGCTTTCTCAAGCAGTTTGTGATGCATTTTGGAAACAGGAGATGAGCCCCTGGTCTAATGCGCCACCTGGCTTGAGAAACCCGTTCTCAAAGACTTACTTTTAGTCATTATTTGGGTAGCACACATATTCCGAATGCCTTCGGCAGAATTCAAATGAGCCATTTTAATCTAGATTAATCTAGATTAATCTTGGAATTAATCTAGATTAATCTAGATTAAAAAAATTAATCTATGCCCACCACTAATTAAAAATTATATTTTAGGTGCATCACAGCAGGGAAAATTGTAAGATGGGTACCATACACACAGTATGTTCACAAACATGCATGTTTGTACAGAAAACATTCAGTCTGTATTGTTTCAACCGTTTCTGCTGGAGCCAGCCATATATAAGAGTCTGAAATTACAGCAGGCACCAGTGAAGGCTTGAATGGTCTTTCAATACAACAACTCATTCAAAATTTAGATTTTTTTCACATTCTTTCCAGCTTTGGGTTGTGGAATCAAAATGACAGACACACTGATCGACAGACACACACACTTATTTTAGGGAACAAGCCTATAAGCTCAGCCATCCATAGCCAATACAACAATGTTTATCAACTTAAAAAATGAAAATAATTTATAATGAAATGATGGTTTATTCAACCAAACCCGACTGCTTCATAACCGGTTCTGAAGCCCACATTGTGTGGGAAGTGTATGCATATATGAGCTGCCATTATTGTTCGATTTTAGCTCATTTGCTCAAAGGTTTCTTGGCCCTGTATGAATCATTTAATCAAGATTTTGATGAAAGTCCATTTAAAATTATGCAGAGTTGCGAGTTGGCTGAAAAATCCTTCATCCTCTCTTCATTTAGCATTCTCTCGTGACATTTACAGTTAGAGATTTATCTGTATTTCTTGTTATCCCAGGTTTCACATCTGTGTAAGATTACAGTGCAAAATATTGCATCTGAAGTCCAGTCAGCAATCCCTGCTGTTTGTGTTGCGTGTGAGAACTCCATGAAGAATATCAATGTTGGCGAGTGACAGGCAGCGTCTGTATGTTTGAAGTGATAAACATGAGTCAGGATGAGAAGATGAACTCTGACTGACATTTCATCTGTTTGTTTGTGTCACTTTCTGTGAGTGTGCAAGCAGTGTATACAATGCACAACAGCTCACGTATTTAATTTGAGAAACATCAGACGGTATGTTTAACTGAACTTATATCTTATATGAGATTCTTGGCTATGTTAAAAGATACACATTTGTGATCCATGCTGTAGCATGTACAAGGAAATCTGCCATGATTTCTTTGTGACATGTTGTATATTAATGCAATAAGCCCCAAAAAGGAGTGGGTTACAGTGCATTTTCTAACAGCTAAGGGGGTTGTGGCATGAAGCAAAGCTTTTAAAATGGTTGTTCCATATGCGTAGCAAAGTTTCATTGAATAAAGTAAATAAAGTGATATTAGGCTATGTAATGCGGTCAGTTGTTATAAATTGGGGGATTTTATAACGGCTTAGATCTAGGCTCAACCAATCAGAATCAAGGACCAGAACTGAACGTTTTATAATGTAAAGTATTGAAGTGCTTTTTTCCCCCTATGTAATCTATAGTCTATTCATATAAAACTTGAAATATACATCAATTGTATTTAAATTTATTTTATTTATATGTTCCATATGTACAAAATATCATTTTATACATACATACATCTACACTGTATGTTTTGAGTATTTCTATACATCATTTCTTTACATGACTTCCTTTGATACATAAATAGAATTAAAATATTGTAAATATGCAATGTCGGCTGTTGTTCTTCTTGGTTATACTCAAAGCCAAACAGGTTATGTGCAAATATTGATCTCCCCATTCCAAAATCTTTAAAAAAGAAAATAAAGTTGATGGTCTAATAATCACAACTGACTCTAAAATTGTGGCTTTTTAATGTTTTATACATTGTTAAAGGTTCAGTGTATGAAACGTTGTGGTATTTTACAAAAATCCTTCCTGACCGGCTCTTATGCAACACATGCTGTAATGTTAATTCAGGAGATCATCTCAAACAACATCACAGAATGGGATCCGAGGGCTTTGTAAGTAGTATCTAGGGAGGAGTTGACGCCGACAAAACGTATTGTCAAGAGCACACATGACAGCTTAACTGCATAAGAGTGCTCTGCTGTGGCAATTATTTGTCTAGGTTCTGCAGTCTTGTGAGTGGACATGTTTCTTTACTTCTCCTGTAACTTAAGCAAAGCCATTACTCACGTAAGCAAATCTTGATTAATCAGTGAAATGGATTTTTTGATAGTGAAAGAGGCCAGCAAAGTACCCACACCACAACATTCCTTTTAACCATAAACACAATGTAATTTTAAACAAAGCATATATTTTGTAATTTACACTGTCTCTAATAAGGTCTAATATCAAAGCTGCTGTAGCCTTCCCAGGACGTCTCATGCAAGAGATTTTGTCGTGTCAGACAGAGCAACCCTACAAGTACATAGCAATCCATTGAAAATGAACAACAATCGCACCGTTTATGTGTTGAAAAATATGCTAGTCTTACTTTTGTAAAGGCACCAGGGTTCATTTTAATTTACTGTATTTTTCACATCGTATTCCGAAAAACCTATAAAATGGTCCAGCTGTCGGATGTCATATAAGTACTAATATATATAAGCAAATCCTGTAAACTAAAGGTAGAAAACGTTTCATAAAAATTGAGGCAATGAGCAGCATCGTTTCAGGTTTCCCCCAGCATGAGTATCCCAGTGGACATCAGCTGTCACAGAACGTGTCCACAGATGCTTCAGAGACATATGCTGCATCCTGCAGCAATGCATTTATTAAGCCATTATTAAACCTGCAATTAAACCCATTAAAGCAAAACAAAACGTTGTAAGACACTTTGAATGTGAGACCAGGAAGGTTTAAATGGAAAAAATGAAACTATTGACTAGAAAAAGTTGTAACTCTTAAAACAACTTAAGTACAAAAAATGTAATATTAGGTGAAATACCTCAAGCAGATGCCATAATTTTTGTTTTGGAAAATGGTCACCCTCTGGTGAGCGCTTACATCTTTTTATTCTACGAGAACATTCAATTGTATGATATATTCAGAGTGGCTGTTTGCCTTTTCTCTTACAAATGAAGGTTTAAGGCAGAACAACATTGTTGTCGCTTCTTTAATTAAGTCGTCTGTATGGAACATCAGGGAGGTCTAGGTTGAAAAACACCAAGCCTCTTTAATGACATTATCTTACAAAGCAAACTTTCTCACGGAGCAATCATCATTCCACACAGTACACACAACAATTAAATGAAAACTTAGTGTACTGATGCATTCATAACACATACAGGTGGAAATATCTATATACTATATCTCTCTATCTTTCTGTCCATCCATCCATCCAGATCTCGATCTCCTTGCATCTCTAATCATCCGTCCATCCAGATCTTGATATCCATCCATCCATCTCTCGCCATCCATCCATCTCGAATTTCATCATCCATCAATCCATCCCAATCTCTATCTATCCATCCATCCTTCCATATATCTCTATCTATCCTTTCTGTGACAACATTTCTACCAACTTCCAAACGAAAATATTATTAAATTAACACAATGATCTCGACTGATGCAATGAAAACAATTTCATATCTGTTCTTACGGTAAACAACACAATCTTTATATTTTCACATGTATTTTAGGTCCAGTTCAAAAATGAAAATTTGATAGATTTCCAAGCCTGATTGTTCTACCAGAAAGACTCGGAAGGCCAAAGTTGAGTATTCAACATTTATTTGACAGCTGATAGACAGAATATATATGGTTATAATAAAAATGGTAACAGTTCTTTGGAGTAGGCCCTGTCCGTGGCTCGCAACCAGAGGGCCAAGAAGTCCTCCACTTCCCGCCTTGAGATGGTAAGGCGGGGGCGTAGCCAACCCCCCTGGGGTTATATTGACAGGGACCTCCTGGTGGTGGTGGGGAGGATGGGGGGCGAATCACTTTGCTCTGACTGCGGACATAGAAAGGGGTAAGTGGCGATCTTTTATGTTTCATGTTGGAAGGTGATTGGTTGGGGGTTGATTGGCAATGAGTGATACAGGATTGAGTCTTCCTGGCAGAACTAGCGCTGAAGCTACATTTTCACAACTTTCATGTGTATTTGAATTCTTTCACAATGCTGTTGGTGACTTTGTCATTTCTGAGGTTTGAAATTCAACTTACAGGACCGGAATCGCCCCACATACTGTATATGCTGATTTAAATCAAAGCTGGAGTGGTCTCTTCATTTTTTCAACAGCTGTATGTAATACGCGTTGAAAACGGGCTAGTTTGATAAAAACTATGAAAGTTTGACCTTTTCACAATTTAATAACACAACAGAGGACCTGCAGGTTACTTGAGCGCAGAGAGAGGGATGAAGCCGGGACGAAAACTAACAAGTAAGCAAGTGAAAGAGCGATCATCCTTCACTTTCAGGTCTCGTTCGTCATCCATCTGTAATCCCCTCATGTGATCTTTCTTTCCACTTGACCACCTCCAGGGTCCCTGCACGAGCCTTTCCAATTCTACAGAATCTTGGGAGGTCAAAGAGGCTGCCTGTCACCATCAGACAGTCAGATCCTTCACTGGGCAGAATTGGCCTTTGTTGAGTATAGATCTTTTCACTCTAGATGTAGAGACGAGACATCACATGAGCGGGGTTCACTCTTTATATTTACACTTCATTGGCCACGTAAATAATTAAATTCAGCTTTCGAATGCTAGATAGGAATCACCTGCCACCTTTCCCTTAAGGCTTGGATTTAATGTTGACATCATAGAATCATCAGATTCATTGGTTGCTTATTCACGCCACATATCCGCTGTTCCACAACATCTAAAATGTGCATTACTGTACTGAGATGTAACGAGAACAAGACTGTTGGGCCGCACAGAACTCATTGTTATGCTCGCTAAACCAGTCTGAGATGATTGAGACATGGTGTGCTTTCCTGCTGCAAGTAGCCATTAGAGAATGGGAAGGCTATGGCTATAAAGGGATTCACATGGTCAGATACAATATTCAGGTACACTGTGGCATTTAGACAAGGCTTAACTGGCCTTAAAGGGCTTAAAGGAATAGTTCCCTTTATAAAAAATGTATGCCTATTTATTCAGCCTCATGTCATCCAAGATATCTTTGGCCCGGTTTTACAGACAAGGCTTAGCTTAAACCAGGACTAGACCTTGGTTAAATTAGCATTTTTAAGGCACTTTTATAAAAATGCCTAAGAAAAAAACATTACTGGTTTGACTCTTGAGACAAAACAATGGCACTGACATAGTTTAAACTATGACAGGACACGTTATTTTCAGTTAAGACAGGTCAAACATTCATTTTAGTCTGGGACTAGTCTTAAACCTTGTCTGTGAAAACGGCATTTATTTCTTCTGTGGAAACTAATCCAAGGTTGTTGAGGAAGACATTTCTTGATATTCTTCCATATAATGGATTTAATGGGGGGCAACCTGATTTAAGGTCCAAATATCATTTACTTCACAGCTTTAAATGGCTTAACGCGACACCAGCCAATGAATTCGGGTGTTTTCTAGCAAAACATTTTGTATATACTTTTTACACATTTTAACCACAAATGTACACGGCTTACACCGTGTTGCAGGTTCACGGCTTCCCGTAATACGTAATCACTTTGGAAAGGTCACGTGTCACCAAACCTATTGGCCCTTAGAATAACTTTCCCTTTAAAATGAAAGCAATCATCACACTGGTCAGGCTTTCTGCAGTCTAGGGGAATTGCCAGCTTGTTACATTAAGCAAGCATTTGGTCTGATCAGCAATTTCTATCCAGCACATAGCATCTTTCCTTCACCTAGAGTGGAAAAACGCCATATCAAAAGGGCAGTTTTTGACATTGATGTGAAAAGATGTTTATTTAAGTTCAGCTGCCGTTGACGCAAGAATGAGCAGGTGGGCAGTGAAGGCAGACGGATAAAGAGAGAAGGGCCTACTCGGGGGCAGTTTTTAAGATAAATACTGAAGAAAGTTTTTCCATTGTATTTATAGCTGTGAACCGCATTGTCAACGGATATTTTATTAACCACGTTGATCAAAAGCATCATCAAAATGACATTACACAGAGAAGAGCAATTGGACCCGAGGAAAATTGGGGAAAGAGAGAGGGAGAGAGAGAGAATTTGAAAGGAGACAGATGAGAGATGACTTGGCAGGCTGAGGATGCAATTTCAGAGAGCTATGGCTATTTTTCTATCATCTTTTTCTACACCTCAGTTGTTGGAAGAAATTTAAAGACAGTTCACTCGAAAATAAACATTCGATCATTATTTACTCAACCTCTGACCATGGCTGTTAAGTAAAGCCTGTTGCATACTTCGTTTGTGCGTGAACACGAGTGTACGCGTACAGCCGAACGCACAGACTTGCACAGTATACTGCTTTTGACTCATAGGCCTAAGTGTTCACACAGGTTTTGAGGCATGTGCATTACGAAATATTGCAATATCTGTCCAGGCCCTCAGGGGTCAGGTTTTCTTCAACTACATTAAATCGATGCTCCCAGGACACGGTTGCCACCTGGTAGTTACTGCAAGAAATGGAATACGCATGCAAAATTCCAGTGGTGCTCGTACTATTCAGATGGCGAAATTCGCGTACCCGTAAAAAGGGAACTATACTCATATAATGGGGTAAAAGCCATTTACTTTCGGTTTATGGTAAGAAACGATGTTCAAATGTCACATTTTGGTTCATTAATTTGTAAATATAATGTCATATATGTAATTAAAAGACCTTTTAATAATTAACTTGTCAAATAAAAACTGTCAAAATGATTTGCTGCATTCGGGTTACCGTGTGATATTAGTTTTGAGAGGTTGTTATCTGGGAATAACAAACCTGTAAATGTCGCAACTGGCCAATCAGAATCAAGCATTCAAACTAGCCATGTAATATTCACAAATAAGGATAATAACACGATAGGATAGCATAACAATTGTAAAAATTTCACAAGTCTTTTGAAGGGATAAATACTCTATATAGCATTCCGCCAAGAACTGGATAAAAGTTGTTTAATATATTTGCGATCTTTTATGTTCCCAAATCTCATTTCTGAATTTGCTTTACAGCAATATTTATTAATTTATTTAATATATATTTTTGTACTTTACGAGGTAAAAATAAAAAGTACTTTAACTTTAAGTACTCAGTAGACCGAAGAAACTCGGGAGAAACTTAGTAGAAACAATACTGTATTCCAGGTGTACTCTCTCAGTGTCTGATATACATCATCCCTCAGGACAACACTGCAGAAGAAAAACATGACAGAGGTACTCTCCAGCCGGGATAAACTTTCCTTTCTGTTGAAAAAACTGTACTTCACGCCAGAATGTACATCAGTTGCTGCTGTGGAATGTCTAGTCTCGGACCATCTCATTTAGAGAGAGCACTAGCCTGGCGACCCCATTAACTTCAGTATTTTCCTCCCATCTGTCAAGCCACACAAAGTCACTTGGCACAAATATTACAAACCTCAGCGACAGCCATATTGAGCCAGCCCGAGTACATTCTTTGACCAACCTCCATTTAACCCTCGGAAAGCCTTGAATCATGCCTAAAGTCATTCTGCATTTCTTTCACTCAGCATATCTATCTGAGCTCTCCTTTCTTTCGTGCTATCTGACATTCTAAAACTGGAAGATGTTTCAAATGGAGATTTATTTCTCTCACCTGATTCACAAAGAGATGAATCACTCCATTAAATTTTATTTTCGGTTTAAAAGGGTTTATTTTAGATTTAAGGTGGAGCAAAACCGGACAGAGAAGGATGTTGGAAATTGGGTTCAGCAACCTCATATGCATTCTTTTGTGTGGGGCCAGAATATACATGTAGTTGAATAGCTCACTTGCTGGCAATGGGACTCTCTCTTTTTCTCTCGCTTTGAGGTATTAGATTTCAGGAACCTGTACTGTCTTTGCGCATACAATAACCAGATCTTCTCTAATCTCTGATAATGCCCCAGCTCCCTGGCAGCAATAGGAAAGATGAGCAGATTAGGAGATAGACAGTGCAATTAACCATCATCCTCTACTGTAATGCTTACATATCTCTTTTGCACTTTACTTTAAAATGCGTCCTTTAAACAGCTAGGTACAAATTGAACGCAAATATGTAATATCCATAGTCAAGAACACATTCTGCCTGAGCATCATCATGGATTTAATCAGGTTTGTTTTGTGGAAGTCCCTTCACTAAATTTTCTTAAAGAATATAGAATAAATAAAATATTTATACAACCCTTGTGCCAGTTCTCCCCTGTGCTGCATTCAATATTTTTCATTAGGCACTGACGAGCACAATTTGTCTTAAAGAACCAACTATTTTTGAGAAACAAATTAGGGGATTTAGAAAATAAAGTTTCCGGCAGCACATCACTAAACAGTGAAGAATAAGAATTCTGATCACGTTTTAAAAATCAAAGATCCATTCCATTCACGTACAGTATTTGCGCTCATTTAAATGCAAGATCCCACTCCAGAACACACACACCCCTTTACAGCCCCGTCCGCCACCTACACCCCTCCCCAACACACACACACACGCGCACTTGACGCCTCAGCTGAAACTCATCTCAAGCTTGCTAGAATGCTTCTCAAGACAATTTGAAAGCTGTTACTGCAACACGATGGCAAGATAACAAGATCCCTCAAACGCTTGTCAATGGACAGTGCGAGGCGTGTCTGCAGCTTGGGCCGTGGGGACTGAGAGAGGTAGGACGTACCGACCCGCGCTCCGTGCGTCTCCTCACCACTCCCATTTACCGGCGGCTGAACTGCAGCGCGGCGGGTGCGAGGAGAAGCGCTACCTCCTCTTTGACAGTTCGTCATTTATTATATACGCACAAGGGGGAGAGCCTGACATTTGCGTCGCGGGAAGCACATTTCTCTCGTCGGAGTGGCTTTCACCACACTGGGCGGAATAATGCTTTAGCAGACGGGATATTACTTGGGATGATGTTTGGATACACTGGAGTGGAGGCGCGGACTTCAGATCGTTGCGTGGATTAGATGATACCGCATACCCAACGACTTTGATTCATCTGGGACGAAAAAAGTATGTCTAGCAAACACGTTCGGGCTCGTTTAGTCGACTAATCACAATTTTATTGTTATGTGGATACTCATCAAGGACATCGTGCCACGGTTATAAACAAGAAAGATCGTAGGTCCGGCAATAAATCAGAGCCCGACAACACTCCAGAATAACATTCTCGCACTGTTCGTGTGATAAAGACCCGTGTCTGTGCTTGGATCTGTTAGACTCGGTGTCTGTGGTCTGGATGCATGGATGCGATGATCTCCTTTTAGCCGTCAACTCATCAGAGTGTTCGTGCGAGCGCGCAGAATAGTATAGGATTCATCGGACTCCGACCGGACCTGTCTTACAAGCAAAGTTAAACACATCTTTTGTGAGATCCTGAGAGCAAAAACAAGGTAGGCTAACCATTATTTCCTCTGAATTGTGTAGAAGATGTGAGTGTCTGCGCGTGATTCAAATGGGGGCATTATTAAAAGACTTTAATAATGTGTGTTTGTGACCTTTTAAAGGGTAATGAATAGCAGTGTTCATAAGTTTTTTTTTCGTTGAAAGGATAGCAGTAAATAGGTGCCAGATCGATTGAAATCATCGATTCGGTGCAAGTATAAATTGCTCATGGGGAAAACGTGAGGCGGTTGCTGGTGCCGTTATTTTCGAGTGTGTTTTGTCTTTAATTTATTTTCCTTTGAATGCGATTTTCGCAAGAGGATTAGTTGACTATTTATAAAAGGCTTTCGTTTCAGTTTCAGAATGAATTCTATGAAATCTCATAATAAATAGGCTAGCGAGAAATCCCGTGCTATAATACCCAGGAGACTGGTTGACTGGATTCAGGACCATGGACAGCAGCAAGAATAAATGATCAAGAATAATATTGAAACTGGCTTGAGTCGGTCTATTACACTTTTTCGTTGTCTCACACACCTTAGCACAAACACACACACACATACAAACGCACGCACACGCACAGAGAGAGAGAGAGAGAGAGAGAGAGAGAGAATCCCTGGTAAAATTATTTTGAAGGTCATTTATGACAGAAATCTAACATTCTTTAGAAATATGATCCTCAACTAGCAGTGTTTGCTCTGTTGCCATGTGACAGACAGAATTGCTGCTGTGCATCACAGTACTTCTATTCTTCTCAGCCAAATATAGATTGTCTGGCAAGTGGGGAACCACCAGTGGTGACTAACATTATTAGATATGAATCACGATATGATCTAAAAAAATGAACTGATTAGACTCTGTTGGCAGGCTCATCACTCTGTGTCCAATAATTGGAATGCCACTGTGTGCCACACCTAGTGGATGTCAAGAAATTAATGTAATTACTATCAATTGTGTGTGTGCCACGTGTGCTTAGCATAGACATGTTCAATGTTTAGTTATGTTTTGAATAACTTATATCTGCCTTTTCATATTTAAATCAGTTTAGTCAATTTTTAATTCTTGTTAAATCAAAGAAAATTAGTTTTCCTTGGATAACAAAAGGACTTGTACAGTGTTTGGGTAAATTACCTAATATTACCTAATAATGAAACAAAAATCTTTAGAAGGAACCATCCTGCTGCATTCTAATACCATATTTTGTGATTTTTTTGTTGTTGCCATAAATCATCATTATTAGTCTTTATTATTATTACTGGGTATTGCAAATATCTAACCAATAAAGGAACACAGTATTTTATCATTTAAAAAGTAGAGGTTCTTTTCCAGTTACTGAAAAACAGCAAATTTGGATATGCAAGGTTTCGGAAGGACAGCGACGACATGTTTATTTTTAAACATTTATAATATTTCAGATTTTAGAGCTAGTGCTAGTGTTTTCTTTGGACTCACACCTCTTTATGTAGAATTCAGTCAGTTCAGTGAAGACACTGTCCCATTACTTAGCATTGCAGTCATAATATCTATTAATCTGGGTGCTTGCATGTGTTTTTTATATATTGTCATCAAAGAAAGCACACATTTTGCGATGTTTCAATAGCAAAATGGAAAAAATTCCCAAAGAGAGCCTCTGAAGCCATACATCTCTCTCTCCCACAACACGACATGGTCACTCCGTCAGCTCTTTGGGAGTTAGAGGGTGGAAGTCTATTACTCTGAATCTGGCAACCCTGAGGCTAAGCAGGCCTTCCCTTGTGTCTCTGTTCTGCATGGTGCTTTCCAGCCAATCCTGTTAGCGCAACCACCCATACTCTTAGCCTGCTTGTGTGTGTGTTTATGCTTCTGGGTTACTACAAGATTAAGACAGCTGTTCTTTGCATGTGGGTCAATGGCAATGCGTTGATAATAGAACATTTTCCAAGACTTTGTGAATCACTCTCCTTCGAACCCAGTTGTATTTTTCAAATGTAAGGCATGACTCCAAACTTCTTTTTTGTCCAAACACCTCCTTGTTGTGTCACACTCAAGACTTCAGTATAATGCTTGCTCTGAGCAGCCTTGAAGGTCTCAAATAGCCTACTGATTCAAGACATTATCCTCCCGGTGTGTTCACATATAACTCCTTTATCTTCTTACTACATCTCGTACTACCTTTCCACCACTGAGGTTGGTTTCACTATTCCCACTACACCTCGAGTCAGATTCAATCTCCCTTTTATCTTTCATCTCAAACTTTTCTTCACGTACAAAGATGTTAACCGTGGTGTTCAGACCACACTTGCCATTACGCCCCCTTTCATCAGAGTTCTCTGACAGACTTGCATCAAACTGATGTTATTTCAATCCAAAGAAGTCTGAAAAGCTGCCAATCAATGCCAATGATAGTGTGGATAAGGTAAATACCGTACCAACACCCACGACATTTCAAAACCAATTCCAAAAATGAATCGGAAAAACTACCACGCTAATAAATACACAAATATTAGCCGAGCATTAAGAAATTAAATTCAAGCTATGGCATTTGACACTGTTTATCAATGAGTGAGGATGTCAGAGATGTAGGAAAAATATCAAGCAAATATTATCGCTGGGTGATTTAAATTAATGGCATAATAGACAACAGCTGGTTTGAGACACGATTTATATTTTATATCCCATTTGTTTACACTCACTTAAGACGAACTGACTGTGTTTACGTTAATACCTTGCCAAGAGCCACTTTGGCACAAGAAGAGTATTTGCAGTAGAATTACAGCAAGGCGTGACCACTCTTCACAGAAAACGAGTGCAAATTCCTATATTTTAAAAAGCAGCCGTCTGTCGTTCAGGCATCCCTTGCACAAACAAATTCAGTGCTTCAGGTACTGTTGAATGAAAGATAGTGTTAGTTTTTATTGAAAATATTTCTACTATCATAAAAATCTCTCTCCCTTCCCATTTTAACCTCTTGTTTTCATATTTCAAATGATGTTTTATTAACTAAGTCGGGAGGAGCAGATAATCAGCTCGGCTGGTCTGCTATCAGCAATCACAGCAATCGACCTATCAGTTCAAAAGAGAGAGAGAGAGTCTCTATAAATAATCAAGACGTCTTACCTTCACTCTCTCTTCAGTCTCAAGCATTGGTATATCCAAATTGCAGTGATGTCAGAGAACGAAACAACCCCAAGCAGATGTCCACTTTTTGCGGTGGATGAACAAGGCCGAACTGTATGGTTTGTACTCCTCCCTCCAGCCGGATTTCCTAACTGCGCTAACTGTCATTACGACGAGGGCAACAGGAAAGCCGAGGCAAGTTCGTGATTCCCCATATCTACGGCCAGATCAGACTCCAATGAGGAGGGGCGTCCGGTCCGAAAACCGCTGCAGCGGTCCCTCTGCAGGCTATGGCCGTGCTCTGGACGCCAGATCTGCCCACCTGCAGTCTCTTCCCCGCTCAGCAGAGCTCCAGCAGGCAGCATCCCCAGTCACCATTCAAGCTCGCCACACATCAAGCCGCCCCAGCAGTGCGAGCACGGCTCCGCAAGCGGCCCCAGCTCACCCACACATCCTCGCGATCTCCTCCTCCGGTCCCGCCCAATGCCCCAGCCCTGGAGCCACCTCCCATGACAGCAAGCATCAGGTCGCAGATACTGGCAGGTGCGGACGTAGACCTCTTCTCTCTTTTATCCCCACTCTCACCTCCATCAGCAGATCGCCAAATCACCTACGGCGAGCTCTCACTCACTCTAAAAACACAACACACAGCAGTTCACGCACCTTAACATTAACAGAATTCACCGTAGCCTTTTCACGCTACCTCAAGATAATCAGCAAGGCATTCCCTCATAGGAGGCGCGAGCTCAGCAACTACCTTGTCATAGTCGCGGAGCTCGCACTCTCTTACGGGGGAACCCATTTCTACACCTATCATCGTCTCTTTTTTGCCAAATGTGCCATCCGCGTTGCTCTGTGGAACCAGTGTCCTTACTGGGGGGCACAGGACACCGAGCTTCATAACCAAATTTTCCTCAGTTGCAAGAATATTTCGTGCGTGGCCTGCAGATCCGTCGCCCACAGCACCACTTCTTGCCCCTTGGTTCACTCGTCCGGACTCACCTCACATCAAATCCACAGGCTACGTCCCCGCTTCCCATCTTATCCCGCCAACCCACCTCTGCCCGATTCTGATCGCCGGCAGGCAGCAAGCCGCGAACCATATAGAAAGTGAAACATCGCCGTTTGCTCACGCCAGCGGTGCCGCTTCCTGCACGTTTGCAGCTTCTGCAGTGGCGAGCACCCCCCCCATTGTTTGTGAAGTCTCTAAAGCTTCAAATAAAAGTCGTTAACAGTATTTATCGACTCCCGTGAATGTTTTAAGTTTTGTCTGTTGAATTGTCTCTTCACCCCGACACGCGCTTTACTGATTACGTTCTGTCCGGTCTCTCAAACGACTTCAACCCCGGTATCGAGAGTCTACCTTCCGTCTGCCTAGTCTGCCCCAACCTTCAGCCCGCGCTTGCCGAACCCGAAACTGTCGATCTTCTAATTAAAAATGAAATCGACTCAAACTTCATGATCGGGCCCCTTCGCCGCTCCCCCCCTTTAAAACCTTCCGTATCAGCCCCATCGGCGTAGCTACCAGAAAATTATCCGGCAAAAAAACACTCATATTCGACCTGTCGTCCCCCCATAATTCTCCGTTCCCGAGCATTAACAGCCTCATTCCGCTCGAAGAGTTTTCCTTCTATACCACGACATCGACCAAGCCATTAAACTCATCAAAGCCGCCGGACGCGGCGCCTGGCTAGCTAAAGTCGACATCACCTCCGCATTAAAGTTATGCCCCAGACATTCACCCAGACTTTTGGCATCTGTTCAGCATTTGCTGGCGCATCAATTCTATTTTTCCGTTCGCCTTACTTTTGGTTGCAGAAGCAGTCCAAACATTTTCGACATGTTGTCAGAGGCAATCTGTTGGATTCTCTCTAACAACTACTCCATTCTGTACCTCATGGCTTGATGCAGAAACAATCTCTTTCCATATCAAGCAAAGTAAGACGGATCAATTCAAAAGAGGCCATTTCATCTACTTATTCAACCTTCAATCACCCATCCAGTCTTACCAAACCCTCCTTGCCTACCTACATTTCAGGAGATCACAGGCAAAGTACTCATCCGACCCTCTCTTCATAGATGACTCCAGTCATCCAGTCTCATGTTTTTGGTTCCAAAATCATCTTAAAACATTCTGCGCCATCCGGCACCCCGGAAGAATATTTCTTGAGCCATTCCTTTCGCATCGGCGCAGCTACCACAGCCGCCCAAAAAGGTCTCTCCCAGCCTCAGATCCAAGCTCTTGGTCACTGGACGTCAGTGGCCTTCAAAAGCTACATCCGGTCAGAACGCTCCCTCATCAAAGAAGCCCACCGGACCCTAATCTCCCAGATCATCTAGCATCAACCTACCCTCATCCCATAAACTCAGGAAGAACTCCTTCATTTCAGATTATTCCCTTAGAGGCCAGGATCGCAGCAGCGACCACCCCACAAGGGTCCGCGCCGCCATCTACGTTCTGCAGGAGCAGACATCCCCACCCTTAGAGCCTAGCATCGCAGCAGCAACCTCCCCACACCGGCCCGCGTCTCCATCTATGTTCTGCAGCAGCAGACATCACTCCCTTAGAGGCCAGCATCGTAGCAGCGACCGCCCCTCAAGGGCCCGTGCCTTCACCTACGTTCTGCAGCAGCAGACATCATTTACTTAGAGGCCAGCATCGCATGAGCGACCGCCCTACAAGGGCCCATGCCTCCATCTATGTTCTGCAGCAGCAGACATCACTCCATTAAAGGCCAGCATCGCAGCAGCGACCACCCCTCAAGGGCCCGTGCCTTCACCTGCGTTCTGCAGCAGCAGACATCATTTACTTAGAGGCCAGCATCGCAGCAACGACCGCCCCGCAAGGGCCTGTGCCTCCATCTCTGTTCTGCAGCAGCAGACATCACTCCATTAAAGGCCAGCATCGCAGCAGCGACCGCCCCACAAGGGCTCATCCTCCATCTATGGCATCCTTCCTCCAAAAACCTTAAAATTCCCCGCTTCAGTAACATCTGGATTCTCTCCCAGACTCCACAACATTGGCCTTCATACCAATCAAGGCCGGGTCACCAGCAGCCTCGTTTTTGGGGGGTGTACATATTGCGGCTGCTTACCTGCACCAGTTGCATCTCAAAGGGGGAGTGTTCCGGGTTCAGGCTAATGCCTGATTCGGAGCCCTCTACCCGGACAGGGGGGAGTGCTCTGAGCTCGGAAGAATGAATAAGCTCGGAGCCCTGCCCCGACAGCACGCCAAATACGCATACCCTCAAAACTACTCTATTATCTGCATAGGTGAACTCGTGAATGTACCTGCAAACATCTGCGTTTTCTGCCTGAGGGAAGCCTGTCTTTATTCCTTTCTGTCATTCTCTTCGTGATCATTTTTTCATGCGTCTGCAGTGTAAACACAGCTCTGTTACTCAGCACTCCGCGTGAGGGAATGGCCATGGCAAACACTAATAGCTAATGCCTGTGGGTGAGACACATACTGTGTGTAATGCCAGTGGATCGTAAGGCACAGCGGAAGGAAGGGTGGATGTCTTTGAATGTCTACTCAACTAAACACCAACCAATTATCTCAATCACTGTGGTGTGAACAGCACACGGTGTTGGGTGTTGGCAAAGAGTTAAAAATAGATCCTTTTCGAACATGAAACATAACAGGGTTCTGTCAGCATACGGTAATCGGTTTCATGTTGGGTACGTCGTGTGTATTTGAGCACAGAGGGTGTTTAAACAAATATGGGAACAAGACTGAAGAGAACAAAGGGCTGAAGAAGTGATTTCTGCATTTGATTACATGTTTTAAGAGTAGTGACTATTTTCTCGCCCTGTTGTTGTCCCGATCTTGCACGGTTATTTATTTCAGTACAACACAAATGGGAAAAGTGCACGCTCATCTTGCCTATACAACAACAGTTCTTAGTGACCAGCTCCGTAAAGAGGTTTTTCGAATTAATCATGAGGTATATTATGAGTCTTCCGAGGCCTTGCGTGAGGAACAGATATCATTTTAGTTCGCATTTTTGTTCACCGATAACATTGAAACTTTATTCTTAAAAAAAGACACAGATGAAAAGACTAATTCGTTCACAGATTCATTTGTATTCTATGCATAAAGTGACATCATACGGGTTTGGAAAGAAATGAGTGTATAAGTAAATAATTAATATGGAATCATTTGGGTAACTATTGCTTTAACTCGCGCTGAGTTTGTCATTTTCTTACTCTGATCTGAATACATAAGCAAAGGCATGCAAGATTTACTTACACTCTGATAAAATATAATCATTTAGAGAGCTTTATTAAAATATAATGACACATTTTAAATCTTCAAACACAACATTGCATTAGCTTCATTACTGCATGATTAGACATGATTGGTTCTTTAAAACATATGTTGACTTGCCATAAGAGCTTGGAAAAGTATGTAAATAATTAAGGAGGTAAGCAGGGAATTTCCCAGGATGCCTTGTGTGTTTGGAACTACTTTTTTAAACCACGGATTTAGATTCAGGGTGCATCGAAGCCTTGGTTTCTAATTCTTTTCTACTAGTTCTAATAATTACTAATTCTTTACTCAAGTTGTTTCCAGCCTATATACATTTTGTTGTTCTGCTGAACACAAACAAAGATATTTAAAATATTTTTTGTTACCAAACGGGGCAATTGACTACCATATGGAAAGAACTAATATGAAAGTCAATGGTGCCCTACCTGTTTGAGTATCAATATGCTTCAAGACATCTTTGTTTGTGTTCAACAGGAGAAATAAATTGATATAGGTTTGGAACACCTTCAGGGTGTGTAAATGATGATAAAATTTTCATTTTTAGTTGAACTGTCCCTTTAAAAGAATTTTGGAAACACACTCCATTTAAATTCAACTACAATTCCCTTACGTACCATATTTGCTATGTAATGTCAATTTAAATTTGAAAAAAATATTTATTATTAACAATATCCTGTTTTCAGTTCTAAATAACGCATGCCTCATTTATGTTTAAGGAATGGCAATAAGTTTGTAGGATGATTGTGGCAAACAAGAGAATAAAGGGAGAAATTGTCTATGCCACGCAAGCAAAGTGCCCTAATGGAAGATATCTGTTCTCACAGGTGAATGTCTCATTCTGCTTGATTCTGCATCTATTGGATGCATCTTCTCGTGTTGATACGTATCACGATTGAAAAATAATAGTGATGCACATGACTGATTTTCGGTGACAGAGAGATGTTGATGCATCATGTTACAGTACGTGGATGAGACTGTGGCTCGTGTGATCGACAGGTCTATTTGCAGTGCGAGAGTGAATCCATCCTCTTATGCAGTTGTAAAGTCAATCAAGTCAACATTTGGTATCAGCTGCCGGAGATGAATGAGATCACATAGTCCCGGAATAAAGGTGATAAGGAGGAATCTGGTTACAATTGAAACAGCTTTTATAAAGCTTGCGAATGTGTGAGTCATCAAAGGAAATACAAATCTAATAATAAAAGTTTGAGTTTTGTGTAAGTCAGCTTTGAGGTCATCTATATGCTGCTAAACCTTGAAAAATTTAAACCGTAGCAGATATTTGTATTTAAAGTGCAGTTTTTGTATGGAACAAGAGACCAAAAAAGAGAATTTACCCTTTAGTTTCAGCTGCTACTGACTAGCAAGCAGAAAAAAATTATTATGTAACTAAAAACGTACTAAAGACGTAGGTCTTTCAATATTAAATAACATTCATTAGCTTCATTCAAACGTAGCAGTCCATAATACCGTGTATACCTCTTTTACTGTCTATCTGCAGAGAACTTGAAAAACAAAGCTCGGTATAACATCTGCAGTGTTTTCTGCATGGATGCACAACGTGTTGGAACTTCATCCATCATGCATGCAACATCCTCATTGCCTCTTTAGTCAAAGATCTTTAACACATTCCTGCAGGGTAACTTGTGTGGGACTGAACTTCCAACGGACATGCCGTAACAGCCTCTTCCCGCAGGAAGGTTTACCGTAAATAGCCGATCAATCTTGCTCTCAGCATATTATAACCTCACTCCCTGTGTCAGTGTGGGAACACTTCGAGTGCCTAATGGTTTGTTAAGTGCTGTCCTTCTTTAGTCTCCCTTACCTGTGACCCACATACTCTTGTTAATCTCTCACCTCTATATTTCTTTGTGTCTCTCTCTCATCCATAGAGTGTGAGGCTGCATACTTTACTGCACACACTCTATCAAATGACTCGTATTTAAAAATCTATAATCGTTAAACAGGATAGGCTGTCGAGGAAAGAAAGCGCAGAGAAAAGGATGGGCTTTATATGAGTAATGAGGCTGTATAAAATAAATTGGCTTGTGGGATGATTATCAAGGATGATGTGTATGGTTACTATGACAACAGACATGATCATGATCACTTCCACAGTGATGGCTTGGGTGATATTTAAATCAGCCATAATATATCTTAGTGCTATTATGAGTCCGAAGGGGTTTGTCAGGTCTTCGATTGTTGTTGGAAAGAAAGCCTTAGAAAAAACACTTTGTTCTGTCTTAAATGAAAGTTCACCGAAAAAGCTCACTATTATTATATTTTTTCAAGTTACGATATTTTCATAAAAAAACAAAGGGCTATTTAAAATGAATGGTCCAAAATGTTATCTTCCAAGAATTAAAACGAATGGTGACCACAGCTAGCATACTATTGCTAAACTCCATACACAAAGCTACTGTGTGTCTTTAGATGTTTGAAATATAGTTGATTTTTGGTTTCTGATGCTTTTCTGATTCTTTTGTCCTCTCTAGAGGTCGACAGACACTACACTGGTCCCCATATATTTTCATTCTACATAGCAGAATTCATAGCACAATGTGATATTCTTTGTTTTGGCATACCACAGAAAGAAAATAAACTGCACAGGTATGACATTATATGGTAAAGGTGAATAAACGATGGAGCCTTTTTTAATCCAAAGAAGTGCTCCTACTCGCAAAGAATCAAAGCACATTCCCTGCTTTTTAAAGACTTTAATAATAAGACTTGAGAATAAGGAAAAGCCTTGAAAAGTAGCTTTTGTATAGAACAAAATGTGGGTTTAGGAAACCACGAAAGATTGCACAAGTTCACAAACTATTGAAAACCGATTTACATATGAATGAGAAAGGGCGGCTTGTTCGTGTTATGCTGGTTGATTTTTGCGGTTGCATTACAAGGATTCCATTATTAAAGTCATCAGGCTTAAGAGATTATTAGATGGGAAGACAATTTGTGGAAACTAATGTATACATCTAAGGCCGTTAGGTACTAATGTTTATTACACATTAAAAATGCATAGATGAGGGCTTTTATTTACAGATGTTACTTATGCGTTGTTTGTAAGTGTCTAATGGGCCAATAGATTTTCATTTAGCTCATTAAAAGTAACTGCGTGCCGCTCCTGGCTTCAAAGCTTTTAAAAGCCTCTTTGGCCAAGGTGAGAGTGCCTTGTCATTGCGGGGTTCTGTTAATGAACCTACTTAACCTGACTGTGTTAGAACAATCTTGTGTACAAAGGGCAGTGGTCTTCCCACAATGCCCTCCAGAATCAAAATGGCCATACATCTGGAATTACTGCCCTGGTCAAGGTTTGATTTATGAGAGGGAGTTGTGTGTTGATCTAGTGGTTTGATCTATTTGAGTGTGTTATACAGTTATGGTCTACTGGTGTTATAAAGATGTTGACAATGGCTAAATGAGGACTGGTAGAAGGTGAATCCAGTAGAGCATTTCATACATTGAAAACGTAAAATTCCGGTATGCAAACTGTCACTTGTTATCACAGATTTATGCAGAAATTCTTCAGTTTTAAAAAAGAGTGGAGTAAGATGTGCTTCTTTTGTCCTCAGGCAAAGTAAGCAATGTACAAAGAGGTGAAATAAATGGTCATAATTTTAATTCAGAAGGTCTGCAATGAGCATAGAAGAAGTGAGTGGAAACGTGTTTATAGAATGTGAAAGTTATTACGGTGCAAATGCAAGGAAAATCCTTGATTTTGTTAAACAGGTAGTTCTCGCTTTATTAGGGTATTCATATTAAGGAATAACTTCCACTCTCGTCTTCAATTCTTGAATTTTCAAGGACTTCAAGATTTCTAAAGGACCTTAAATGCAATAATATTTTTTTGCATCCACTTTTCCATTAGTTATCATGCAATTGTAAAGGTAGAGTTTGTAAGAATTTTGCAGTAAAATATCCCAAAACCAATAGGCCATTGCTATATATTTTTTCCGCTGAGTACTTACAATATCTCGAATGTTTCCAACTGCTTTTAAATCCTGAAAAAATACAGAGGACCGGGCCATTTAGTCGCCTGTCAATGCCGTCATATCCACGTTACCCTATGTTACCGCCTTTACTGACATAGCAACCTCGTGACACTGTCAGATGCAGAAGTTGTTTGTACCATTGTTCCGTCTAACATTATTCCAAATGATGGGGGTACGTTCAAAACTACTTTTACTATGATTTATTTGAACAGTGTTATCACACAATCGAATTGGACAATTACTGAAACATCCATGACTAACATTTCAGTTTTAAACCTTACATTACTTGGGTCTAATTCATTATAATGAAATAAAATGATTTCATCAAACGCAACATTTTTAAAAGTTTATTACTTTACCTCTTCCGCTTACATGATTTCCCGTTATCGTCTGATTGATGTATCAGCGTTCCCATCAGCTGTGAACATATCCCATCATTCCACGCTTCTACATAGCCTCATCAAGCTATGCGATTGTTGTTGTTTTTATTGTGCGCCCTCTAGCGACGATTTCTACAAACTGTACCTTTAAGTACCAGTATGTGAAAATCCTGGTAGAGATAAAACTATGGTAAAAAAAAAAATTCTTAGACTATACTCTTTAAAAAACGTTCTAGAAAAGGTTCTTCACAGCTTTGTTAAGAAAAATGGTTGTAAAAAGAACACATTTGTTCTTATTACAACCAAATCTTTTTTTTCTTTTTTTATATACAGTACATTTTTCCAAGATTTTTATTTAAATCAGATGATTAAGGTTCTTGTGACAGACAGCGCAATTGCGTCAGCGTTGAGAGTGAAATGCTTATTGGCTAATTCTAATGTTCCGGTTTGTTTAAAGATGTATTTAGGTCCGTTCCCGGAGTTCCTCCTGTAAAGTTTGTATCGCTAATTGTATGGCTTCAGTTCAGAAGGTCTTGTTCGTTTTATGGAATAAATGCTTGTCCCTGTACTTTAATCATGTGTTTAAATGGATACTTAAACCAAAAATGAAAATTTTGTCAAAATTTTCTCACCTTCGAGTCATTCCAAATCTTTATAAACGTTCTGATGAACGCAGAGAAAGATATTTGGAACCAAACTGATTTTGCCCCCCATTGAATCCCATAGTAAGAAAATTACTTTAGCATTTTTTTGTTCTGTTGAACACAAAAGAGGTCATTTTGAAGAATGTCGGACAGTAAAGATAAGAACATAAGAACAAAGAAATGTATGCAGATTTTCAACAACTCGAAGATGATTAAATGATGACAGAATTTTCATTTTTGGGTGAAGTATCCCTTAAACTGTTGACAAGGGATTAGGTGCTCTTAAATAGTTTAGAATACCATAAATCATTTATAAAGGCAAAATATAAATTCGTCATTGTCTTGTTTTCAAGATTTTAGAGTGCTTTTACATTTAAAACGTGAAATGTTGTGGCAGGGCCGGCCCGAGGCATAAGCGAACTAAGCGGCTGCTTGGGGCCCCCTGGCCACCAGGGGGCCCCCCAATCGTTTTTTTTACAATTAAATAACTTAAAACAAGTTATATAAATGAATTAATTAATGAATAAATGAAATGAATAATTCAAGATAAGAAAATTCTGATTTGCCGACAACTGCTGCTGTGACTGCCAGCGGTTGAGTCATTCGCAATTGCGCTTAGACACATTTCGCGTGCATTGACAATTCGCGCCGGCGCGCAAGTGCGTGTCACTGTAATTAATAAATGACAAGCCATGTCACAAAAAAGGATGTATCCTCTGGTGCCGAAAAGAGAAAGAAGAAAAGGACAGAGGAGGAGAAAAAAGAGCAAGATAAAGGTATGTTTGCATGATTAGTGAAAATTGTGCTCACGTCACTTGAGGTAGCTGCTAGCCACGACTCGTGATCTTACATAAGCCCTCACCAGAGCTAACGTTAAATCCCCGCCATCAACAGTGAAAAGTCACGCATTATTAATATACATTTATCCAGGTTTATTTCACGTATTGATAATAGACATCAGTTTAAGTGGGAGAAAACAGCCGAAGGGGAACTTAATCTTCTAAGTTAAGTGGATGCCCCAGCTTTCCTGTAGCTCAGTGGTAAGAGCATTGCGTTAACAACGAAAGGTCGTGGGTTCGATCCCAGGGGATCGCAACTATGTAAAATGTATAGGATTAAGCAATATAAGTTGCTGTGTATAAAAGCGTCTGCCAAATGCCTAAATGTAAATGTATTTAAAAGATTGCACATTTAATTTAAAATTATTTATTTATTGTTTTGTGACAGTTTGTATTTAGAAGTTGAAGAGTAAAGTCTTTTAATTAAGTATTGTATTTAGTATTTTTATTAATTTATAATGTAAAATTATAGTGTGACATTTGTGTCAATAATCTTCAAGCACAGATGACTCCGCATGCTGGGAAAGGGCCCCCAAATCAAATTCTGCTTAGGGCCCCCAAGAGGCTCGGGCCGGCACTGTGTTGTGGTATAAATCTACGTGCACAAACGACCTATTGAAATGTTTTTACTTGGAGGACAGGCTGATATTTCAAAAGCAGAAAATGGTGTGGGATAAATATTGGCCATGACTAAAAATCAATGGGGCACTTCCCCAGAATAAAAGTCTATGTGCATACAGAAAAGCAATATGAGTAATAGTCCATAGGCTTAGTGTATAAAAATAAAGATTATTTCTAGCTTGATTGTGCAAATAACATATTCAGATATGCCATTAAAGAGAAGATGCACTTGGTTATTGAAGGAAAGTAAAGGCAGTTGCTTATGGGCCTGCTCAGCCATGACGGCTTTTATATTCTGAGCATGTCATGAATAGCTATTGCATTAACAGCATTCATTCTTTCTAGCTGGACAGTTTAAATGTTCCACGATTGTGCCGCTATCATTCTCATTATTTATGATGCGGTTTAAAGGGTAACTGAAAATGACTTCATATTTCATCTTTTCTCATTAGATCTTCCAAATTCTGAGGGGGCTGGAGGTCTTTTGTCACTAACACAATGTCCCTACACGACTCCAGATTTTCCACGACGTTTCATAAGTCAAACGAGTCAGCGAGTGCTGAAATCTCTTGTAAGCGGATTGGTTTTGGCAAATGTTGAGAGCCTGCCGCAGACTTTTCTGTTATAGACTTGATGAACTCCAGCAACAGAGTAAATCGGTAAAAATCCTGACAGATGCCACTTTGAGGAATGTAAAGCCATATCTGACATTAGTAGGAAGAATTTACCCCAAACAAAACAGTGTAACTCAAGCCTGTATGTTTTTAATATAGAACTTTTGAAGCATAATTACATCTTTAACATCATTAATACAGCACAATATAAGTGACCACGAGCTATCAAGAACAGACCAAAATTAAGTCATTATTCATTGAAAATCACCTCCATCTGTTACAGCTCTGAAATCCAATATGGTGCCTATGCTGTAGGCTGGACATCAATAAAATCCAACAATAACGGATCTCATGTATAACCAACCATCATCACATCACGGCACTCCTTTTATATTGCTTTCTGTCCATTTTAAAGTCTGCCAACCCACGGTCACTATGAAATATTAAATATGGTATGTGTAGTTTTTTGGAGGATCTATTGACAGAAATGCAATATAATATACTTAGCTATGTCTTCATAGGTATATAAAGATCTTACATAATGAAGTTTTATGTTTTATTACCTAGGATGAGCTCATTTTATCTGCATACACCGCTGGTCCCCTCTACAGTAACCCTAAACATACACTGCACCTTTAATTAAGATCTTTTATCTGCAAGGCATTTTATAGAAAGTTATTTTTACATTCTCTCTGTCTTCTCCACATGTCTGAAATCCCTGCTAAATGGTTAATGCTTTAGGTCTGGCGTGGATTGCTTTAACTTGTTCTGAGTCACCAGTTTTGTAAAATTTAAAGGCCTAAAATTGCCCACAGATATATAAAAAGAAACTCATTTAATATGTAGCCCAGTGACAGGAGAGCTTAATGGAGCTCTCTTTTCTCTTCCCTTTGATAATGCTTTGACACAAAACACTAACTCCAGGCAGCTGTGTGGTCATTCTTCACTAATATACCTCACATGACTCGTTTGAAATATTATTCTGCACTTCCCAAGCATGGCTTGCCTTTCATACCTAAAGAAAAAGTTCATATTAAAATGAAAATGATATGCTCTCTTCTGCTTTACGGGACATCTGATATTATGTACTGTAGCCACGATGCCATTATAAACCTGTATTTCCTAAATTGTTTTTTAGAACACAAAATGATTGTTTTTGAAGAATATTTAACCCTTTCATCTGTGAGTTCTGTAGCGTTGTTTACCACCACAAGAACCATGTAAATGCGTAGGGCCCCGCAAGATTGGGGGCCCCCTAGTGGCTACAAGCGGTAAAATAATATGACACTTCATTTAAACACTCAGATGCATGCAATGAAGCGCAAAGCAGTGCTAAAAACGAAGAAGCAAAAGAAATCTAATATAAATTTTACGAATATAGCAAACCAACGCTATTAAAAGAAGCATGAAAAGAAGAATCTTGCACCTTTTACTTTCTTATACTGCAGCGAAAAGTATTCTGTATTTTTCTAAATATAACAAAGGACATTTTTCAATCCCAAAACCAAGAAGGTTTATTCTTATAACAAACTGTAGAGAATTTTGTGCTGTTATGTGGTTCAATGTAAAATAAATCCAGTTTATATTTGTATGTATATATGTCTCATTAATTCCATGTACTCAATACTGCTGTGCAATTCAAACAAAAATGTAAGGCAATATGTGGGGGGTCTCAAGTCTTGACTTTGCTTAGGGTCCACAACATGGTAAACATGCCCCTGCTGACGTCCTCGCATGATTTTTTTGTACGAGACAGAAGAGGCAACAATCTTCTGAAACAGGACAGTTGCTTACATCAAATTGTGTGTAAAAACTTTTTTAAAGTGCCCATAATATATGCTTATAGTAGAGTGAATAAATAAGATGCAGTGAATGCTGTTTTTCTATTTCTATTTATTTACTATGATCCATCTGTATTTCTATTTTAATGGAATTTGGTATTGTCCAGTGCACTATAATCTAAAGAAATTCCAGAATTTCAGTTTTTGTATACACTAGCTGTGTGTGTGGTACATGATACTTTGCTGCTATATTTCCAACGTGTCATTTTTAGGAGAATCTATTGACAGGATGCAGTATAAATATGTCTTCAGAGGAGTATAAAGATTTTACATAAAGAAGTGCTATATTTTTTTAATCGAAGAATGTGCTATTTTTATCTACATACGATAAAAGGTCTTCCTACACGGATTTTGCCATGTTGTTTCTACAGTGGCCCTGAACGGACAAACTGCTCTACAGAATGTGTTTATTATCACATTATCTACTTTGGCAAAGAAGCGAAAACGTTACAAAATTTTAGTGCTGTGTCAACCTCCATAGTGCTGCGAATTCGTGACCTCAACGATAAATCCCGCAAAATGTCACACACTGGACCTTTAAATAAGATATGGAAGGCTTATTTTAAAAAGTTATTTTTACATTCTCTCTGTCTTCTCCACCTGTCTGATCTCCCTGCCAAATGGATAATGCTGTAGGTCTGGCATGGATTGCTTCAACTTGTGCTGAGTCACCAGTTTTGTAAAATTTAAAGGCCTAAAATTGCCCACAGATATATAAAAAGAAACTCATTTAATATGTAGCCCAGTGACAGGAGAGCTTAATGGAGCTCTCTTTTCTCTTCCCTTTGATAATGCTTTGACACAAAACACTAACTCCAGGCAGCTGTGTGGTCATTCTTCACTAATATACCTCACATGACTCGTTTGAAATATTATTCTACACTTTCACAGCATGGCTTGCCTTTCACACCTAAAGAAACAGTTCAAATGACAATGAAAATAAAATGCTCACTTTTTTGTAGAACACAAAATGAACAATTTTGAAGAATTTAACCCTTTCTTCTGTGAGTTCTGAATTCCACGTCTGACACCCTCCCCGGCATGAGTTTTTTTTGTGTGCATGAGACAGAAGAGGCAACAATCCGCTGAAAAAGGACAGTTGTTTACATCAAAATGAAAATGTGTGAAAAAACTGTTTTTAAAGTGCCCATCTTGCTAATAGTTAATAAATAAGGTGCAGCTCATTTATCTACATGCAGTACACAGCGGGTCCCCTTACATGGAATTCCCTGTTGTTTCTATACTAGCCCCAAGACATAAGTGTTTGTAAATACGTTATCTCATTTAAGAAGAAGCAAAAACGTGATTACATCTTAGTTCTGTGTCAACCACCATAGTGCTTCTAAAGGGAGGAGGTGGAGTGAGCTGCTGGTAGCAATTTGCAACGTCACCGTTAGATGCCGCTAAATTTCATACTCAGGACCTTTAACATTGCTCTATCCTTTAAAATAGAGATTTCAGAAGTTCATACACTAACGGAGCACACAAACTAAAAAATAAAGAGAAGAAACCTTCACTTCTTTGAACTTCAATTGTAGTTTTGTGTCTTCATCCTTATTAAACCACATGCAGTAATTTGGCCAATATCCTTGACACATAAAATCCCTTTTAATCTAGCCGAGTCATTACAGAGATATTAAATCTTGAATGCACCCGGTAGTAAATTATTACTGCTTTCATTATCTTCTATATCAATTTACTCATTCTGCTAATATCTGTGAATAATTTTAATACCTTTCAAAATGACCGTCCTGAGTGATATTCGGAAAGTAATTAGGAATGGCTTTTAACAGCATCTTCAGTCTGATCAAAAGTTGAAGGCCTGCGCTGAATAGGGATGCTCGCACTTTGCCTTTGTGGTACTAAGACTGCAAAAATTAATCTGTGCTTTGAAGAACACAAGGCAATCAGACATGGCGCCCCAGGAAGCCATTATATGAAAGAGAAAAAGGAGGACAGGACAGGTGGAGAGGTAGAGAAAGGAATGACAGAGAGAAATGGAGAGAGGAAAAATCTTAAAGTAGAGGCAGATCCAAACAAAATCATACAAAATTCTACTTTATGTCTATTGTTGTATAAGCTCCACACAACTCGGTGCTTCGTTTTGTAAATATTATGGCAAATATAAGCTTTGAGCTACTAATATGAGTGTAAAACTCAAAGCTCTGTGTAACATGCTTTACTTGAAATCCATTTCACAGAATTCTGAAGATGTGACCCAAAATCAACAGAGGTTACGTGAGCATATCTTTGGGGTCAAAAACATCGCTAACAGGGTCAAAATGCTCCAAATATATATAAAAAAAAAAGACTGTGATGATATCAGATTTTCACTTCACGGCCTAAATAATTAGTGTTAGTAATATTACAATATGTGTTTAAATGTGTTTTATTTATAAACAAATAATGCAATTAGTCAAACTTCTCATAAATTTGGTTATTTTGTGCTTTCTTAATTGAATCAATAAAGAAATCTCACTTATATTTTGAGTGTAAGGGTTAGAGAGAGAGAGGGCCTGCAATCATTGTGGCTCTTAAGGCAAAACTTGAAACGCATTATTTGCGACCATATGTGTAGCATTAACACGTATCCATCGTCACGGTTTTTGATCCCACGGTTATTTTCAATATCGGTATTTTTTGACACCCCTACCAAAGTCCATTAACGAAAGCCGTGCAACTCAGCGGCCATGTTTGCAACGGCTCTAGGGAGTTATTTACATCATAGCTAGTCAACAGTCCTATCTCTTTAAATGGTGGAAGGCAGATATTTCTAAAATCGCTGGAAAAAATTAAACAGAATATTTCTGATCGACGATTAAACATGATATGGACTGTGGCATAATGTTTTTCTGCTAAGTTTTAAAGCAAGGACTTCCTTCGCTAGAGTGGCCATTTTGAGTGTTGCATTTATCTTCATTTATTGTTATTGGAGTGGTTCATCTTGTTAATATTTATTACCTTTGCCCCTACTTAAAACTATACGATATATAAGATTACATTAAAAAAACTGTGATGTCATTTTGATTTTATAGGAGACAGTAGCAATTTTTAAAACTGCGTTATAGACTTTTATATAATTATTTTGTTAACAAAGAGACAGAAATATCTTGTCTTTTTGAATTCTAAAAGACGCATTAAAGGGAAAGTTTGACTAAGCAATCCTATCCATTTCTCCAACAGACTCTCTGTGGGCCTTTTTAGAGTTTCAGAAAAAATTAACCATGTTTGAAACCGTGCAGAAAGTCTGCAGTCAAATATTTCAAAATGAAGTCAAGCATTTCTCAAAATCCTTCACGACCAAATGATCTGACCTTTAATATCCACATCAAGTTGAAATGTTTCACAGGTTGCTCTAATCTTTTATTGTCTATCCTCAAATGTTTTCAATAAATATATGCCACAAAGATCAAGATCTCAAAAAATTACGGCAAAAAAAATATTCTTTTACGATGTGGCTAGTTTTGGCTAATTCGTAAATCTCATTCATGCATTTACTTATGCGCCAGTGATGGTACATTTAGGGGCAGGATTTCGGTATTGCTGTTTTCCTAGTAATTGTTTGCTTTTGCAAAGTTCACAATGTACGAATTTATACGAAGAAGCCACCTCGTAATATAGTTCCTGTGAGATCAGGTTAAAGAAACCACTAGATCATCCTGCGCAATGAGAGAAAGCAATAGTTACGTTTTTACAAAACAGATTAAAGCAATGTGTGTTTATATGGCTAGGTAAAGAAATATGCCCTTAAAACTGTCCCATAAAATGTTTAGGTTGCAAATATGAAAAAAGTTCATTTCAAACAGCAGTGTGTGCTAGTTGTTTCATCCCTCGCCTCTGTAATTTGGCACTTGATATATTCCCTATAAAAGGGATCCTCATGAATTTTTCATTCAGGATTCAGCGTGGCATGCTGGGTGACGGTGCTAGGCATAGTGCTAGCGTGGCACAGCTAAACCTGCCATAAACGGTAATTGCCTCGATTGATCAAAGCATTGACCCATTATTGCTTATGTTTTCTGAGCCCTCATAGCTTCCGAAACTTAATGTGCCCTTACTCCAGTGCCTTTTTAAGACCATAACATTACCATACTAGAGCTTTCGGGCTTGGCCCTTAAAACATATTACTTATAATTGGCACTTGACGAAAAGGTGCACAAACCGAGACACACATACAGAGTGTTGCTAGCACATCCGAAAATAGCTGGACCTATCAGCACACTCACAAGCCTTGTAATGTTTTATTCATTTAGACACAGAAGAGCACGTGTGAACAGTTCCCACCTTAGAGCCGTCACACACACGTACACAGAGAAGTCTTAATCGGTCAGGTGTTTGACATCGGGTTCTAGATTTTAGAGGCAAAATTGGAACACTGCTCCAGTGATTAGATTGCTGTCGGGCCACCTCATGTTCTGCCACCCCGACGCAAGGCCACCCCGGGGCTTGCCGTTCTAAAAACGTGGTTGCAGACAAAATATTCATCTGACTTCCGGTGCTATAGCTCATAGCAAGATTACGGCAGGTCCACCCAATAATAATAATACAAAACCCGAGCTTTAACCTTCCTTCTCAAGGGAGCCTGAGGTTCTGGACAGTAAGATAAACATTTTAAGTATTTCTTCGTGAGGGTTTATCTGCGTTTAGTTTTTCCTGCGGGCACTGACGCTCCGTTTTCAAATGATATGCTGTCCTGTGTGTGGCGGGCACAGCTGGCACAGATTTGCTGATGAAATATTCATTGGAGATCGGCAAATTAGATTTGAAGCGAAATTACTTTTTTCTATCTATCTCATCTCTCATTTTCATTCGAAACAAACATTTCCCCCTCTCGTTTTATAATACCTTTTCGTACTAAATTGATTTCATCAAGCAAAGCGAATAAATAGGAATAAATAAAAACAGGAAATAAAATGTAATGTTATCGTTTTTTTATGGGGTGAAGCAATGTGGCGCTTTAAAGGGAAACAATAGTCCATTTACAAAAGAGTCGACAGCTTTCCTTTCGATCCACACCTACAGAAAGAGGCCATTTTCAAAAGGCCTGACAATTCACCATTCGATCTACACCTTTGCGGACACCTAAACCCCCATCACACATTCCTTCGGCCAAGGGCTTAGCTGAGCATTTTTCACACCTTGAAAATCAATTTCATAGCGCCCGGCAATAAAAAACAATTCAAGTCCTCATTGCCATAGCTGTGTTTTGCTTAGGCCCCCCTGTGTAGGGGCGGCAAGGTTTGAGAAGCGGATACTCATGAAGGTGATAATATTTTAATTCAGTCCGACACTATCAAAGTCAGGATATAGTGAAGCCTACTAGATCATGTGTTCTGTAGTGGGGCATGTTGTCACACAAGTGACTACAGTCACAATGAAATCTACATGACAAAATATTTTAAGAGCTTCATTTACATCTACTATATAAGTAAACCATTAGGAAAAAGATTAATGTTAAAGGTCCAATGTGTGATTTTTTTGAAGGATCTATTGACAGAAACTGTCTTTAGAGGTGCAGGGCCTATGCTTAATGAAGCGCTATGTTTATATTATCTTAGAATGAGCTATATTTTCGTAAACCGTGGGTCCTCTTACATGGAATTCGGCATGTTGTTTCTACGTTAGCACTAAAAGGACAAACTGTTTTACAGAGTGCGTTTCGTAAATACGTTATCTCTTTCGGAAAAGAAGCAAAAATGCGACATCATGCCCTTTGTCTGCCACCGTAGTGCTTGTAAGGGAGGGGAGTGGTGGAGTGAGCCGATGGTTGTGATTCGTAACCTCACCGCTAGATGCCTCTATATTTCATACACTGGACCTTTAAGGATTAGATTTAAATGGGATCTTTGAGGAAACAATTATACATTTCACAGTGTTAACCTGTTTATATAACTATAGCAAAAATAATATTGCTTATTTATTTTCTCCTACTGCGGATCTGGGAGATTGGTTGTGACAACTTCCCTGTGGGATAACCAGACTTTTTTACCCTAAATTAAAATAACAGAAAAATAATATTATTTTTGTATGAGTATTAAAGGGAAAAAGTGTTTCTTGACATATTGTTATTGCTGACAAACTCTTTGGTATTGACAAATTCTGTTAACTAAATACAAAAAGCTTGTTGTGAAAAGAAGACGTGAGCCTGCTTCACAACTTTGCCTGAGAGCTTGAGTTTTCTGTCATGTTTTAAATGAGGCATTCACTGTGATTATTGAGTGACTACATGATATCGCAGTCTGGCAGATATCTTTATCCTTTTTAAAAGATATCTTTCAAAGAGATGTCTCATATGTTAGCACGCAACATCCTCCGCCCTGTCTACACACATCCGTTCTCGTTCCTCACATTTGAATGACTGGATACCAATGTTGGGTGTAACTAGTTACTAAGTAATTAGTTACTGTAATTTAATTACTTTTCCCTTGAAAACGTAAAGTAAGGGATTACTCATATTTTTTTCTGTAATTTAATTACAGTTACTTTTCATGTACTTAAACTAAATACTTTGTGAAATATATGCGTGTGCAATAGTGTTATTGACATCAAAATTCAAAGTCTTACTTTAAAATTTGTGCTTTAATGTATAATTCTCACATTTGTAATACTTTGGTCAGTTAATAATATTATTTATTTGAATGAATTAAATAAGGCGTTTCATGTCTATCCTTGAATCACTTAACTAATCAAGGTCGATGTAGGATATAGAAAGTAATTAGTAATGAGTAACTAAATATTTTTTGGACAGAGTAATTTGGACAGTAATCTAATTACACTATTGAATATGTAATGAGTAACTAGTAATTCATTACTTTTTCAGAGTAACTTACCCAACACTGCTGGATACAGACATTCTCAGGGCTGAAATGCACCAAGTACCAAATTTCACACATGCATCTTCCCAAGGTGACAAAAGAATTGTGACAACACATGCAAGCAGCAGTTGACACAATCTTAAAGGGATATTCCAACCACAAATTCTGTCATTTTGCTCACTCTCAAGTTGTTTCAAAGCTGTATACATTTATTTGTTCTGATGAACACAAAGACAAAGATTTGGAAAAATGTTAGCATGGGATATCATTGACAACCATAGTTGGAAAATGATTGTATCATTTGTTCTGTTCTGTTGATCACAAAATGAGATGTTTTGAAAAATTTAGGAAAGCAAACAGTTCTGGGGCACATATGACTACTATGTTAATTTGTCATAACGTAGTCAATGACGTCGCAGAAATGTCAGCTGCTTTTTTCCAAATATCTTTCTTGTGGTCGATAGAATGAAGACATTTATACAGGTTTGGAACAACTCGGGTTTGAAGTAATTCATGCAGAATTTTCATTTTTGGGTGGAGTTTCCATCAGATATGGCTAAAATAATGCATCAACATACAGCAAATTATCACCATTTTCGCAATTTCTCTGGGTACAATGTTCTTCCGCAAGGACTCCAAACTGCTCGAGTGTGCCTGATAAGGATTAGAAGTAATATTGTGGAATAAGCATTGGACTGAATTCAAGCTACAAATGGCTCAGGCGTGATGGTGCTTATGGTAATGTGAACTAATCTTGTTATACTTCCTCGGTTTCCTTTCAGAAACATCATCCACTCATTTCTCTCCTGTTCATCGCTAAGCTTCGGCCTTGAGGAAATCACTCATATTAGACGTTTGTCAACGGCCAATCGAAACGACTCCTCTGACTCCCAGCTCCCTGAGATAGAGCCCTGCCTTTGCAGATAACATAGAGGGTCATTACATGAGATGGATTTTCTAGCCGGCGCTCGTCCACACAGCCGTACGATCCACTGCAACCCAATGTGGCATGTGCCATCCAAAGGGATCTGCGGGGAGAGACAGACAGGTTCGGAGAGGAAATCAACTCTGCTCAGTGCAGAGCTCGGCGCGGCCCCTCGGGTGCGTTTCTCCATTAATGCATTTTCTGTGTCGCTTTCTGTTCTGTTGGAGGTAGAGATTGCATTGAATGGATGAAGAGGACACGTGTTGTTTTGAGCTTGCATGCCTACTTTCCGACACGCGTGCCTTGGGCAAACAACAGTCCTCTGGCCGTGATTTCTGAACGATTATTTTGGTGGGGTACAAAGCAATTGAACCTTAATAACACAGCTGGTGTGCGAAATCTGAAGATGTACCTAATCTAGTCATCAGTTCTTATTGTTGTCGTACTTATAGTCAAAGAAACAGAGTAGTGTGTAATTGGAATTTCAATGACGGGTGTAGAGTTGTGGAAATCAACAAGCCTTGACTCAGAATCTGATTCTGTGTCAGCTCTCATGAGCGCCGTACCTGCTCCGTCTCTTTGAACTTACTGGAAGAGAGAGGAACCAGTGTAGGCTGCGGATCAATACTCGAGGTAGCATTCGAAATCACATTTCCTGCGCCAACCGGTCATTGAAGTGTACTGTTCGCTGACCTTGAAGACATTTGAGACATCAGGAATATCAAACTGATCAGTGGCATTTTCTAAGTTCACGTGTTTTCATAAAAGAATCATGAAAATCCACTCGGATATGGAGCGTTGGGTCAGGTATGAACCGGGATGATAAATAAACAGCAGAGGTGCGGCCCTGTGGTCATGATGTTCATCCCGGTGATGATGGTTTGAATCCGGCTCGGTTATCTTTTCATAGACAAAATTACCTGTTTATTTAAGCAATAAACAACTGAAATGACATATTTAATCACACTGTTGCACATCTAGCTGTGCTTGCAGGCCTAGCAACAGAGACCCAGGAGTCAGCTTTGAGGATTTCAGTAATTGACATCACAAAATGATTTAATTAAAATGCTGTTTATCACTATAGAAAAAAAAACCCCAGCTAAAAGACATAAAGGTAAGTCTGATTGTCATTTAATTTGAACATTTGTGCCCTCGCATGTGCATTATCTTTCATTTTGACATTAACTGTTTCCCCTGACTGGTAAATTAATCACGTTAATGGAACATGGGGTTTCTCTAATCAAATAATGTTTTGCGTCTCTCATACCCTTACTGTCTATTCTCAAGGTGTGATTTTAAAGCCCTGGCTTAAACTAGGGCATCCCTTCCACCTGCTGTATTCCTGCCATCCCCAGATGCTGGGTGAAAATAGTTATGAGAATAATACAGTACAGGGCCTGTCACAGCAGTGTGGGTTATAGTTTGCATGTGTCTGTTAAAGTTAGGCCCTGCATTTTCAGTCATTAATGATATTATAGAAGGTCAAAATGAAGGTGCATCACTGCTATACTGATTTATTACCTGTTAGCTTGTGTAATGAATTATGCAGATGCATACTTATACTTAAAGAGTTTCAGGCTTATTTTAGTTCTTTCATAGTCTCAGCCTCAGACGTCTCGCTCATGGACCATTGCCTAAACGTCTGATGCATGAGGCACACTTTTCTGGAAACACTTCAGCACGTTCGAAGTCGTCATCTGATTGGTTGAATTTCACAGGATTCACGGGAGACGTGCGTGTTGCGTTCTGTAACGGTCCGCCTGAAACAATTAGAAGCCGTCTGATCTAAGAAGTAAGCTGTTGTGTTTACATCTGTTGCTATAAGAATTCATTCACGCTTAATTCTTATAATCATTGTTGTTTCTTTTGACATGTTCGTGAACGTACACCGGTCTGTTACTGCCTGGGCACAAAACCAAATGTGATTGGTTGCTTTACCTGTCAGTCATATGGCCTCGGCCGAAGAAAGCGGCGATAGGTTCTAGACCTTCAGCCACGCCAGACTAGTTCTTTCATGAAATGTAGGCGTGCAGGTCTTTGGGGTTGTTTCATCATCTGTTGACAGTCTACACAAGTACATATTGTATTACTTTTACTTAATCCGTAGGGGTTGAGGAGAGGCATTGCACCCACGTTTTTTTTACTTATTGCGGCAGCTTTGAAGAATCAATAATTGATTTAGGCAATTTGCATTTAAATTCGACGGACCTTGTGATCCCAAGACATAGAAGATAGAAAAACAAGCGTAGCAAGCAAAAAGTTTTCAAAGCAAGGTTGCTTTAACTTCTAGTCTGGGAAATACAATGTCTTTGAGACAGAGAATAAGAACATCAATGGGAATGTTAACATCAAATATACGTGCTGCGGTAATAGCTCCACATAAAAGGAAGAGAGAGTATGAAGGAGAAGCCAGACTATACCAACAACATACATATTTCTTTTAACCGCTTTATATAAAGTAACAGAGTCATTTGATAAACAGATCTCTTATGTTGCTCATATGTTGAATCTGGAATCTGGAACCATATGACTGTCATTGAGATAAATGGAAATTCTGTAAGAAATTTCTGGATTCTCCTAGAAGGCCAAAGTTTGACAACGTTTACTGAGTCATGGCTTTCTACAAATGAAATACATGTTGGTGAGTATTTGCCTAAGGTCTCAGCTGAAGTTTTTATTGGAATCTAATTTCTTCAAGATCCCCGGGCCAGAATTTTTGCTCTTCCCAAATATATCACCATTATCACTGCTGGGCAAAGAAAAGAAAAATGACGGTATGAACAAAATAGCAAGAGGGAGAATTCAACCTCAGTGAAGCATGACAGAATTATTTACAGTGAAATTGCTCATTTGCCTTGCATATAATTTATATCAAAATGACAGCTGTAACATTGAGAAATTCAGTATTTGTCTGCTTCCAAAAGCAATGACAATATTATACAGACGGTTTCAAAGCAACAAGGGAGGAGCCACCGCCGGCCGCCAGGGGGCGGACGGTCGATCCGTCCACCGAAGCCCCAGGGCCACCGCAAGGCACCGCGAAGGAGAGTACCCCGGCTGGTTGAGGAACGAGCGGCAGCATGTCGGGGAACCGGACTATAATTTTTTTTTTCCTCTCTCCCCTCTCTCTTTCAGGTCGCTCCGAGGGCTCCCGTCTCCGTTGTCTCGTCTCGCCGCTGCATACCCCCGCCCCACCCCCCCCGAGGGAGGGGGAGGGAGCTTGCACAGTCGCGGGGGTACCCCCCTGCCTGAGAGGGGTGATGGGGGTATGTAGTAGAGTAGGCGGGGCGAGACCGTGGTTCGAGTCCGGTGAGTAATTGTGAATTAGCGCCAGCTGTGCGCACACCGGGCTCGAATCACGTAGGAGATTGGGAGCATATAAAAGGAACGAGCGACCGGACCGTCGAAGAGAGAGGACCGGGCCCGAACTTGTGTTATGTTTGTGTTATGTTTGTTATATAACGGCCGCCGGCTGTTATATTACTTTATTAAATGTTTTGAATGTCTTCCGGTTCCCGAATATATTTTATGGAGGTGTATTACACTTAGCTAAACATAAATGTGACAAAGTTAATATAAATAAAAAGAGTTATATTATCAGCCACTAGCAAGACCATTCAACAAACACAACTGGAAGTTAACTTTGGGCAAGACGCGTACATCCGATAAAAAGTGAATAAATTATTGATCAATGATATCCAAAACGCCTTCTCATTTAGTGAGGAATAACAAACAAACTTTTCGTCCTGTTCGGTGAGAGTGGGTTTTGGTAAAATGCTTCATAACTCAGATTAGCTTAGACTCTTTGGTCCTCTGGCAGGTTGGGGTGCCAAGGTTTTGGATTCTAAAAGATTCAAGTGAAATTCACATTAAAAATAAGTACAAGATATCCGAGACCCTTACATAACGACCTTGGCATACAAAACAGAAACACAAATCAAGATATTGAAAATGACGCTAAAGGCACTAAAATAAGTCCCCTTCCGCATTTAAACCAGAAAGCGTCTCATTTCGTGTTAAACCACCTCTCACCTCCCTCTTCAAAAACTCTCCGGAACCATCTGGGCTTAGACTGAGGGTCTACATCGCTTTCTAATCTGGTGAGCTAAAATGAGGAAACAGTGACTTTCTTTAGACAGCAAATCTGCTGCGCCCATGCCTCAAAGTCATTCTCTGCAACCAAAAGCATGTCAAAGACGAGCCCCTTCTAAAAAGGTGGAGATATATAGAGGTTGTTTAATGACAATTATTAAGGAGGGCCAAAAATAACCTCTTTCTAACAACACTCATCTAAACAGCCATAAAAGCCAGGCCAGAGATGTAGTCTAGCTGAGAGTCTAATGAAGCTTTACAACTGACCTTCAGCTATCTTTCCTGCTGGTGCAAAGTATCCTGTTTTTTTTTTTACCCAAGCGGCGTTACCTCAACAGAGACATGGAGCTAGTGAACTGTACAGAACTCTTTTGGCAATTGCACTTCCAGGCTGCCAGGAAACAGTACCGGCGCACAATCTAGAACAACGATGTTCCGATGAAATGACAACAAAGAAATTACAGCAGGAAATGAGATCTCGCACCTTGTGATTTTTTTCTCTCTTCAGCAAAACCTCAGAGGAAAGAACTCAATCTGAGTTCTACGGGTCGCACGCGCTTTGTCTCAAAGGTGAAATTCACACCGGTGATTATCATCTCACTAATTAATAATTACAATTCATACTCCGCTGCAGCGGTAATGACCTTCATACTGTTTGGAAATTGAATTCTGGAACCCAAAAGTGTATCCCTTTCTCATAAAGTGGATTTCGAGAAAGTAATTGTAATTTATAATTCATGGACTAAAACCCTATTTTCGCTGTGATTCATGCTCAGAAAGATTGTGTACCATCGGATTCCAGTATCTAGAAACATGAGGGATTTGAAGTGCACGTCTGCGCCCAGGTAAAAGCGAGTGACATTGGGTGGCAGAAGATCGGTTATATATTGTTGTTGTATAATTACAGGGCGTCGCGGAGGAGCCAAACCCCATTTCTAATTTCCATCACTGTCACCCATTCCATTTGTGTGATAATACATCCTTCATAATTTATGAGGGCCCATTTCTCCAGCCGTGCTGCTGATATTGGGTTGATAAAGCCTGACAATTCCTTCCCTGCTCCGGTCGGCTCAATGACTCCAAACCGATCCGTTCCCCCACACAGCCCAGTGGTTCTGTTATTGCCCGTGCCCGTCATCTCGAATATCTCCTCCTTCATCGGGCAAGGGCGCGGCGGCCGAGTTAAACACGCCTCACTTTGTGAGAACTTAGGAGCCATTAGAGGAAGCCTCAGATGTGACGAGGATTAAAAAAGCATTGTGCACACTCGAGACGTAAAGGCACAAATTGGTGCAATTCAAACAGGGAAAAGGACGCCTTTTCTTCAGTGGTGACAGGGCTATGCATCGCTTGCGCGACACAAATATTTACGTGGGGAAATCATATTTGATGACTGCTGGGGCTCTGTGACAGAATGCCTGTTTGTCTGGAGGAGAGGTAATGCGGAAGAGCGAATCTGGTGTGGGGTGAGAAATATTTAATGGAATCCTCGCTCCTTCGTATTCGCAGCTGGATAGACACGACACCATGGAGAAACAGTAAATGAGATGGTGAAATTGTCTTGGTTATTGCTCATAAGCCGCAATGACATTAAATGGAGTGCAAATTCTTGCTATGCGATTAGTTTCACATGTATAGTACGAGAGAGGATCTCAACAATGGCTCAAACAGACGTTGAAAGACAGCGATCAAAAAATCGATATCAAAAAAGATAAACTGATCAAGACCGCTACCCACATTGGTTTTAAAGCTCTATATTCTTTCAGTATGTGGCAGGGTTAAACCAAACACGGCATATATGAACACACCCTAAGAAGTAAATATGTCCTATGGACAGCTTCTTCTTGGGTCTTACAATGTCAAAGATGAGCATGAACAAGACTTATTGTAAACCTGCAGTGGAGACTGACAGCTCACAAGTGCCTCGCTAATTGAAAGACAGAGGACATAATCAGACACAGAAGAGATGGGAAAGATATGCTTACACTGGAGACGTCTCAGATGGTCAGGTGTTTGTTTGCAGGTAATTAATCTCCTGCCGAATGTCTGTGTCTGTGAGTGAAGGTTGTGATGTTTAGGGCCTTTCAGAGTGAGATAATTACTTGTTGATAAGCTAATGACTTCAAATACTGCATGGTTTAATGACATAATGAATCAGCTCAATGGGAACGCTGGTTTTGCTTTACCTAGCATTATTCTAAGTTTTCAGATGCGTACTTACTATGAGATTTAGATATTTACAAACATATGGGATTCTGCTCTGGGATTTTGAATAAAGGTCTTTGTAATGAGAGGCTTCAATGAGAGCCATAATCTCGAAAAGAGCACTCACTACAATAGGTTGTCGTGTACTGTGACGAATGTGTTTTATAAATGATCCAATAAAGCATCGTAAGTACTCACAAACAGCTTCTGCAATCAAAACAAGTGGCACTTTACACAAATGTGGCACACAACAGGGCCTGTGAAAGTCTTCATTATTATCGTTCATTAAAACTTGGTTAAACCATTTTTGTTTTAACAACTTTATTTTCTAATGGAGTTTGTAGTTCATTTTTTTTAATGCTGTCTTATTTGATCAGGAAAAATGTATAAATATCAGTAAAATAAAGGAAAATCATGCACAACGTTTAAGTTTTGCCACGTGTTTGTGTAAAACCCATGTAAAAATCAATGGGGTCACATTTAAAACATGTCCATATGCGATCATATGGGATTTACCTGAACATGACACAAAAGTTTAATTGATTTTTAAAGCACATGTGGGACAAACAATAAAGTATTGAAAAACAATCAAAAATATCTCTAAAATAAGGACATTAAAACACACGTGGAAAAAAACATTTCACATTCATATGGCTTTTCTATAAGGGTTGTCATGCTGTTTAAAGGGGCAAATAATCTTTTTGACACATAATACAAAACAAACATTGGCATGTTGTTATACTGGACAAACCATGTGGTAACCTGGTCCCTCTGACATCAGAAAGGCAAAAGAGAACCATTCCTTTCCTCCTCGAGGATGAATTATCTCAATGTTGTAGCCAGCAGAAGTCTATTGTTGACTGTTGGGGTCAAACGTCTCAGAGTCAGTTCAGATTATACACACTTCCAGAGCTCTTTGCACCCGTTTCCATATGAGTGACTCCCCTAGATGTGTCTTTTCTGTAGCGAGCTCTCATTCACCGACTCGGAGTGGATGTCTGTTCAAGGGCTGGGCAGCCCTTTTAATGGCCATTATGAGAGCAAAATGAGCTAAAGAGCTGTAGCGACCTTTTCATCTGAAGTGCCAGTGTATGTGCTAGCGCTGAACAGTCATATAAAATGGAAGAACGTCAATTATTTTAGTGGATTTGTCAGTTCTGAATACAATTTCTGATATTAAATGAACATCAGTGTTGTCAAAATGCTACAGAAAGTAGTCTAGAATAGTGCAGTCAAAAATTAAAATTGAATATTCGAATACAGATCTCTTATGAAGATGCCAAATTACAAAATTCTCATATGTACAGTAATTGCAAAATTCCCTCTCAGGTAATGACAGGCTGATGTTTAATGTTACAAAAAAATCCAACTGAATCTGTCGCCATAATTCATATTCATACAGTAATTAGTGGATAACCTGATTTTACAGTAGATACTGCTACTGGGTGAAGTTACAGTGTACCTAGCCTCCGTTTATATTCATATAATTGAGAATTTGGTTTCGGTGTAACTTTAAGGTTTAAGCGTTGTAGCTAAAACTACTTTAAGTAGATGAAAACACAAAAGTTAGAATTGGATAGTCAGTCCTCTGACCTGATGTAGGTGTTGTGTAGCACAAAACTGCCTCTTTCCTCAAACCTGTTTTTATTGTTATCCAAACATCCTTTTAAAAATCCTTTTTTGATATGCTCTCTTGTTTTGTGGAGCGCTTACAACTTTGTTGGCTGGCCATGAAGGCCCGAGGTCTTAGCAAGATTATTTTTATTTGATTTCTGGATAACGCTGTACCTCGGAGAATGACTCAAATAAGATTTTGATGCTTGTACAGCTTGCTGAAGACTCAATATGCTGGAGACACAATAGCTTTGAGGAACTCATTCTAGTTTTCTAACTTCGGGGTAGACAACAGCCGCTGTGTTCCCAGTAAATGTTATGCTTATTGGAAAGAACAGTTCTTTCTTTGTACAGGTATCACGCTGTGAGAATACAATCTAGCTCTCATTCAATCTTATTTCTGTAAAGCTTCATGAGTCTTTCTGCATCTAGTTCTGTTATTTAATGGGGTGGACTTAACTAAACTATCAAAACAAATTCATCGCAGATTTAGCTCTCAGTGACAGGGGTTTGTTTTTAAGTTCCTGATTTCTGGAATTGGCTTGCAATTTAATATCTCAAACTTTGATACCAAAAAATGATGCAGGTCTACTGCAGTGCAATACAAAAAATCTATTTCACAGGCGACGCTTAAACTAGGCCACCAAACCAAGCACCGAATGAGCTTTGCTTAATATTATTTAAAGAAATATTTAACATAATCATTACACGGTTTTGCTCTCCGTATGCGCTTCCGGCAGAGAGGCTGGGGGTGTTGCTGTTGTACGAGTCTGTGCCCGCAGGAAGCCCTCTGCCAGCTTAATTATGTACCCAATCGGATTTGACGCTTTCCAGCAACCTGGCGAGGTGACACCCTGTTACCTTTGCGTTAACCGAATAAGTCCCCAAACCGCATTACGAGCAATGTGACCAAAACTCAGAGAGTGTTTCAGAGTGAAAGAAATTAACCCGAGCTTTCATGTCTGACCTTTATAGACGTTCACCTGGAAGTGTGTGATGTCAAAGAACAACTACACAAATATTAGTCACCGCTGCGTTCGCACAACTTGTTTTTTAAAGGTCAGCCGATGCAGCACGCAGCTACTAAAACTTCAAATCATTGACTACCATTGTTGTTAGCTTGTTGTTGTTCTGACACTAAAAATATTATCTTTGGGAAGATTTTTGACTTATGATACCTTTCGGGTTTTAATGTATTTCAAATATGTTGCACAACTCATCTGCCATGTATGGGCTACATGTGAATAAAAAGAACCAGATAACTTGAGTTTGAGTGTTCTTCATGCCTTGCTCCTGTCACAAATAAATGCTATTACATGCTAATGTCTTACAGGCTAAATTCAGTTAATCCAACCTCTAGTCTTCCTTCCAAGAATCTTTGAAGACTGAACATCATTAAGTTGATAATTAGTTCTACCAGCAAAATGGACTTATTTTAACAAGGAACTATATTTGCATATTATTTCATACGTTTATTTTAGGGCGGTTAATATTATGCAATAATTTAGGGCAGTTATTTTAACACCTGTCGTTTTTAAGTAAGAAATAAAATTTAAATAACACAATTCTCACAAGAAATAGAATAAGGAATTTCCCAGCATCTGAAAAATTCAAGCTTGAACACATCGCATTAATGTTTTTTTAAAGTCCGCAGTCACCCGGTCCACTAAACCACACTTGTCAAGAGCAGACAGCACAGAACATGTACTAGTGCATTTATATCTAAAAAAATAGATTTCACAGGTCATTAGCTTGAAAAAGAAAAATGCCTAGCTGCAGAATTGAGCAAGAAAGAGCATCGATGGCAGATTTCTAATCCGGTGCACAAACAAAACATCTTCAACTGAAATGAAAGGGAATATCTGCAGATGTCTCTCACTAAAGGCATTAGACCTAAATGGTTTGTTTTCTTACAGTCACTGTTATATGAATAAAAACTTCTTAACTATTTTTATGAGGAAATGTTCTGCTTAAATGAAAGGGACAGTTCCCCCAAAAATAATGCTGTCATCGTTCGTTTACCCTCGGGTTGTTCCAAATCTGTATAAACTTCTTTGTTCTGATGAACACAGAGAAAGAAGAACCAAGCATGTCTTGGCCACCATTGACTTCCAAAGTAGGAAAAATTAAAATGATAGTCAAAAGTTCTGTACTGTTTGCTTTTCTACATTCTTCAAAATATCTTATTTTGTGTTCAACAGAACAAAGAAATGTATAAAGCAATTCTTCCTACTATGGTAGTCAGTGTTGGCCAAGAACCGCATACAACCTCCAAAGCTTGGTTACAAGTTCTATCAAATGTCTTTCTTGGTGTTCAACTGAGCAACGAAATGTATACATTTACACATTTTTGGGTGAACTGTTCCTTTAAGGTTCTTCTGTGTCAAAAATCGACAACATGAAAACTATCAGTAGCTTCAATGGAAGAGTCAGAAAGTGTTACTTTAGTTGGGACAAGCTCCCGAACCCGACACGTTCACAAGAGCTCACTGTAATGGGATGTTAAAAAAGACCTTTATATTACTTACACTACTCAGTATTTTGTGTAAAAAATGATTACACAGTCAGTGAAGCAGAGCGGGTGAAAAGATAAAGGCTACCACAGAAATAGATGGGCCACATGACGGTTTGACCGTACTTTGACAAACGACAACGCTGAAATCCTGCAGCAAGCTTCTGAAATGAGGCAAATGGGGATTGTTAAAAGCAGACGATCTCATTATTCTTTCTCGCAATCTCACAAGCCTTTTTCAACCTCTATGTTGTTCGTTTTTGCTCAAAGAGAGATAGATGAAGGCTTACAGTATAGATATGCTTGTCACAGTTGAATTATGGATAATTTCAGCCATGTATCCGAGTAAAGTTTTAAGAAAAGCAGAAAGAGAACATAAGCTCATCTGTCTCGGAACTCTTCTTTAATGTACAAAAAAGGTGTTTAGAATTTATTGCAGCTTGTCAGGGTCCTGATTCGTCAAGATATAGGACTTTGTTAACACATTTTTATAAGATGCTGCAATTTTTACATGGTACTGGTGTCCATTTTTTTTAATAACGTGTAAAGGTAGCGATAAAAATGCACTGACGTGCAAACAATCAACAGTAAATATAATTTTGTGTCTAAACCCAAAAGCCAGACAGACACACACACACATGGAAACAGGGGAACATATGCTGGGACATCAACATACATTTTGCCATTATAGGCGGTTTCATCGATCCACTCGCCTGGCCCAAAGTTAACTTCCCTCTGTGTTTATTAATCGGTCTTATTAGTGGCTAATAATATAACTATTTATATTTTATTTAATTGATATTAAAAATAATTTATATAATAATCGTATTGTATAGTAATTATCTACATAAATATTTAAAAAAGCATGCTTACTTAAACTTAGATAGACTAGACTTAGCTCTGTGCAATGTAGTAGGCTTCGTGAGACGGGTTTTATTGCACTTATGCGTTTTGTTGTCCTAATGTTGACCCTTTGGATAAAAGCGTCTGCTTAATGACTAAATGTAAATGTAAATAATTGTATTACATAAACAATTTTTGGAATTGTATTGTCTATACATTTTTTAAAAACAATTTGTTGAATGGGTCATCTAACTTTGGTGCATTAAGCCAAGTAAGGGTTCTTCTATTGGTAATCCAAAACAGTAGTTACTAGACATATTTAACTTTCTAATGTGATTTAATTGTTATTTCTTCTGCTTGTTATCAGAAATAATCTACAGTGACACAATTATTTGTATATGTGTGCCACAAAAGCATACATGTACTGTTACGTTGGTTTCTGTTGTTGCTTTGAAACCGTTTATGGACAACGTATGACCAAGGTCATTTTCACCTTTTTACTTTTTACCGTGTCAATGTAAGAAGTGCTATGTAACTTGTTTTACAGCCAGCCTGTTATTGCAAGCTCCCAGTCTTCCAATCTGGCAACGCTAAAGTCAACT